>NW_024609867.1:3849086-6249086 GCF_016920785.2 Ixodes scapularis
CGCCGCGAAAAAGAACTCGCGCTCCGCGCCCGGCGCAACGTGCGCGCGAGCCACGCTCGAGGCTCGGGGGTCGGCACTCCGTTCGCTGCCACGAACAAGTAAAGGTGTGTTTTCTAAGATATGCCTCGTTTGTCCTTCCTGCGGGTGAGCAGTAGCACCGAACCCTACATTATTTGGCGCCCAACGTGGGGCAAGGACGATCGGCAAGGACGATATAGTTTGTGGGCTATATATATATATATATATATATATATATATATATATATATATATATATATATACTGCATACACTATAAAACGAAAACGTACTTTTATTTCTCTAGGAACTTTTCAGTCCTACACATGTACGTTAATATTACTGGAACACCTGACTCTGCTTTCATAGGATCTGTTCACTTTCTAAAGAGACTACCCATCAATGCAAGATATTGCCGAAGTCTATTTTATCAGGGGCATGTGGGTCTTTTTGTGTTTTTTAGATATTCTGTTTGAACGACCTTGTTTTGAAGTGTCCTCTTTTGCCCTTTCTTCACTGGCTTAATACTCGAAGACAGCTTCAAGGGTAAGAAACCACGTTATAACATTACTGCTTTAATTTTTTTTTTGCCTGCTTAAGTTAGGAGTTTTATTTTCGGTTTTCGCCTCGCCTATTCCACGCTCCTTTTCTTACTGGGTGTTACATTCCTATAGGCTACTTAAATGAACACTTTACCAAACTGCGGACATCGTTGCAACCGAAGTTAAGAACGAAAGTGTGTCGTGTCAGTTGACCTGAGATACGAATTCGGTAGTAAAAAAACAAACGCTGAAGAGTGTGATAGTCAGGCGTTAAATTTCGAAACCTAAGCTTTCCAGAACGTTAAACGACCAAATACCAGAAATTATAATTGAGACTGCTTGTACGCGTTTATTTTTGAGAATTAGGAAAGCACTTTTTTATATTTTTGCAAAAGAATCCTTCGAGACTAACATTAAATTCGTTTTACCAAGCTCTGCGGCTTTATACATTCCAGTAAGTTTAACAGAAGTCCGTTTTTGATTGACCTAATGAGTACACGGTTAACAGCCACAAAGGAAAAAAAAAGAAACGTTTTTAAACACTAAAGTAAATCCGACATATATGCTGCCAAACATTAGTTTCCCTATTCGTCATGCCTAGAGTTTCGGATCAAGTAGACACAGGCGCAAATATGTAGCTGGAAACCATTGCACATTTGGAATCGACACATATTAATACTGCCTTTTACGATGACGTAAGCGTCTTGCCGGAATAACGAAACAGTCCACTTTATGTGGCTTTCTAAGCATAGTAGGACACAGTCGCGAATAAAAGCATTTACGTTTGGCAGATTGTATTTCGGAAACGACGCCGGTATTGAGAGCGCGAGCTGAATATTTATTAGTGGATAAAATGAAGAGAAAGACAAAACAAAATGAGAAAATCTTGGCTTTTGACGTCATGTCTGCGTGGGTAATCCTTTAGTGCGCGCTCATAATCCTAGTTAGCAGCAAGGTGCAACGTTCAACACATGGTTTTTATTAAGAGAGGCCGTCTCAGGTTAGACTCCTAAAGGGGCGATGCAACAGTTTTTGTACTTTGCGCAAATACCGCTTAGAACGGATCCCTGACGTTAATGACCTATGAAACACGCGTTCGCTTTTGACCTCACGCATAGAAGTCCCAGAAAAAAAAATTAAACAAAAATGAGCAGCGTTCACCCCCTCAACTCGCAGCCAGAACAAATGACCATGTGATCTGGCGCCGATTATATGCCGCCAATGTTGATCACAGCCACGCGCTGGTGTTTGCAAAGCACAGGACATGCGCTGAGTTCCAGACATTGTTATGGCTCGGCTATTGTTGTCGTTGAAGTGATTGGACACGGGCCACAAACCCGAATGCTGCAATCCCCCGCGTTACGTCATGAAATGTTGTAAAAGAGAGTTTGAATGAAGAAGATCGTTTTTGTCCTTGAAATTACACCGGAACAAATGAGCTTCTTGGCTAGTGGCGTTGTGTGCGAGTATTCTTGAGTCCTACTAGTGCCGGTAAGCTCCTGTAAAGTTAAAAGCATTTGAATTGAATATCGTTGCACCGTTCTTTTAAACTCCCAGGAGACACCCCCCAATTCTCTCATCATGCACGTTGCTATAATTTACTGCTCAGAGTTTTGGCGATGAACTGTTCAAGCTCATTCGAACAGCCCGGAACGCCTCGAATGTGTTTTTGTTTTCAGCTGATAAGTATTAGGAATAAAATTTCAGCACGGATAGGTAAACATATAGTGTTTTACAATTATTAGCTGCCATAAAAGCAAACTCTAGGAATCTCCTTATGGCAAACATTCGTAGCTTACTGGAATCTCATCATTTTACTGAATATTGGTATGTTCACCTCTGCGTGGTTTGTTCATGCTTCCAACTCTCTAATCAAGAATATTATTATATTGAGAGCCCTCAAGTAGTATAGCGTGTCCCAAGTCACCTGGATCGATTTAAAATGGACCGTAAAAATCGAAACCTCACGTCCCGCAACGCATCCCGCAACTTGACTCGATCGTCTGCGACGGCATCTAGCGTTGATCATAGCAAGTTTTGGGGTCCTATTTTTTTTTCTTTTTACAAAAAGATATTTACGATTAGTAATTTTACAAGCAAAATTTGACCTATGACATATACCTTTGTCGATAAGTTTAGATTGCAACGTGGAGGCGTCGATTTTTAGGGTCCATTCCAGATCGAGCCTGGTGACTTGGAACACCCTACATATCGATCGAGTTTCAAGACGTGTATAATTGTAGACTTTAAGTACTTCGAAATATTATTATTTGCCTTTTCTCCTACACAGAGCTCGACCTTCGACGGTTATAGCAGAGGACGCCTGCTACGACAAAGGATCTGGTGGCTCTCTTCTGAAACACAACTCTATTTTGGTTCGGCACGCGTCACATCCAGAACCCTTTTTATATCGATAGCTGTTAGGGGCTCTTCCAACCTGTGGAAGTGACGCCCGTTGTTGTAGTTGTGGATGTTCTAGTACTTGCAATCGGCAATGTAGGGGGTCCGTCATCGAGTTTGCTAAGGCCCTGAAAAATCACCCGCCGTCCACTGGAATGCAATATAGACCCGCTGCATGCGAAGCTGAGGCATACATACCACTGATCTCTATTGTAGTAGGCTGGATCGTAGATCGAGGCTTGTCTTGCTGCTGTCGATTGCACCACCGGCAGTGATCTCTTGACCACAGCCGATGCATGGGACTCTAAGGAAAAAAAAAAAGAGAAAAATTGTCATTTCCCTTGTTTGTAAGCTATTGCCGGTACTGAATCGTTTTGGCGGCTCTTCGGGAAGCCTGTCAAATAGCTTGTGAACAAACATTAAAACTGACAGCCATAACAGTTCTTATAAATAAATGTTTTGTGGTCAAGAGTTAATCCGCTGGCGAAAAATGTACTGCAGCTGAATCAGAAAAGAGTTACCTAGAGTTACCGCGGAGTCGGTGGCGGTTTCTATGAGTTGGGTTCAGCAGACGACAAACTTGCAGGCTTTGCTACACGGAATTCATCACTCCCGGAGAGCCGCTGTCAACGAGGAACATTTTCGACATTAATCAACTTCTGCGTTTGTCTGAAGAGGGTCTAATGAAGGCAAGTTTCTTTGTTTACTCCACGACGAGAGCAAGTTTGCCAGCTTGGCCGTGGGTGCTCCGGCACGTTTGATTTTTTTAATGAGCGTTCGAACGCTCGGCAAATACCGATTCGATCTCCAAACAACAGATATAATGATCGGAGCACACAATAAAATACTCGCCTTTCAGCACAGCGGAGAGGTTCCAATATTCCTACTTTTGCGTGTCTCTCCCATAGACTCACGTGTACTGCCTGGTGTCAAGCAATGGCCGCCGGTGGTGCCACCGGCGGGCTTTCGATCCGGGATTCAGCCTACTACAGTTGAGATCAGTGACTAATTCCGAGATACGCGACAGTGGAAACAACCGCTCTATAATTAGGCCTTTTTAGTGCCCTATGCCCACTACATGCACTCTCCGGAAAAGAAAATAGCGTATGACAAAATGCCGTCGTAGCACTGTTAATGCCAAGAGCTCGAGCCGGGAGACGTACTCTCACGCGCTTCGGAAAAAAAAGAAACAAAATGAAACAGTGGAAATGCGGTTGGGACAATACATATATATCCATTCGCCAGAGCAAGGGTTTAAGCCTAACGGGCTTAAACTCTGGCTTTTAAGTGTATTTGCATCATGGCTACATTGATGAGTCAACCTTGCATTACTTTGCAAGTTGATCTTGTGATTTTTGTCAAACTCTCTTATAAACAGTGTCTAAATATCTTTGGAAACACAAAATGATTCTAATGGAAGAATGCTATGGCTTTTCACTGTCTTTTTAACCCTTCGTGCAACCGTTGGGAAAGTGCAGGTTCCAAAGCGAGGATGATATGATTATCATCAGCGTTTCCTTGTTGTGTTGTGTTCGTCCCCTTCTCTGTTCCTGAGTCTAGGGTTTTATTACCATGAATCATCACCAGCTCGCTCGTTTATTAAGTATTATTGCAGTTTCCTTGCTACCAGCTTCGCGTCTGTTGCACCAGCGATAACATTACGGCACCACCGAGTTTCCCACGTGCCCCAAAACTTAGCAAAATGCACTTATTTAGTAATATTTGTATTACTCTCAGCAAGTGGGTAATTTGACCCAAGTGTTTGCTTGGACTAATTTAAAGTTAACCCGCACTTATATTTGTGCTCAGCCATTTTCCCTTGGGCGTATACCTACCTGCAAACCCCTCATATGTTTTGGTTTTACGGATGATTTAAAACATATCGCTAAAGCCTAAGGAAAACACCCTATATTTCCAGGTGTATTATCGAGAAGATATGATATTGCCGCGCCCGCAGCTGGCCAAGCAGCAGTCTTGGGTAAGTTACTTCTAAAAAGTAATTCCTCACAGTTACAGTTACTTTCAGAAAAAAGTAGCGAAGTTACCGTTACAGTTACCGCAACAAAGGAGTAACTCGTTAAAGTTACAGTTACTTTTAAGAAGTAACGACGTTACTTGTCAGTTAATTTTCTACAACAAAAACAAATTAGGAAAAACTAGAAAACGCCCCTCAACAAGTTTTATTGCATAAAATTAAGAAGTACGCTTTTTACTTTATATTGTAACTTAGGAGAAGTTGCTTCTCGAAATTAGTGTTTGAAAAGTTCCACGCCAAAGTAGTGGCGCAAATCAAAATACGAAACATGCGCAGCGCCCTCCGCGTATATTGTTCTTTCACGGTTGATTCACCCGATTAAAAAGCGTTTTCACGGAAAAAAGAAAAAACACAACATAGATAGTGCTTCAAAACACTAAGACGTAAGTATTCAGTCACAAAGTACAAGCGCGTGCGTAAAAATAACTAGATTTTTTTTATGAAATGTACACGTGCCTACGTTCGCGTCGTGACTCGTGAGAAAGAACGTATTCACAAGTTTGTACAAGTCCAACTTGACACTCGAAATGTCGGAATAGACGATTTGAAAAGTGCAAGGAATATCTAAATTGCACTCGTTCACTGATATATTATTCATAAAACACTGGAAAGTAACGACAAAAGTAACGTCGTTACTTTCATCGTTACCTCAGAAAAAGTAATTGAACTACAGTTATAAGTTACATTTAAAAGAAAAAAGTAACTCGTTACAGTTACAAGTTACCAAAAAAGGAACAAAATTACAGTAACGCGTTACTAGTAACGCGTTACTACCCAAGACTGACAAGCAGGCAGCGCGTCCGTAGCCTAACGGTTTTTGTGCCTACGTACCACGCGAAAAGCCAGGGTTCGATTCCTGGGAGTGACGCATCTTTTGTTTATTCTTGCAAGTTAGTGTTCTGGAAAATTCGAGAATCCTGTTGGGAGTTCTTGTTCGAGGTCCGAATGTCCTACGCGTCAAACCTTCTACGCCAATTATTCCAGAAGCCCACGTATGTATACATGAGGGGCTCCGCGTGGCGAGCCGCAGTCAGTCTCGCCCCAGCGTTCGATCCTGCGGTTACGCCGACTTCGACGCCCTCGACGGTCTATTGTTATCTTCTGTTCCCTTTTTGTGGTGGACACAAGTTCACCCCATGAAAGGTTTAGTTTACATCAGTTTTTGTCGCCTCATCCCTTGCCATTCCTGACAATACGATGACGCGACGGAAATTTTGTCTCTTGAACGAAGGAACACATGGTGGGGTATACGCAGCTTACATCGACGAAAACAAAATCCACAATATAATGCTGGACAAACATAAACAATCTGTGCGATTTCGACCGGAATCGCGGCGCTGTAGCTTCTCAGTTTATCTAGAACATATGCATGCACTCATACCCCGAGCTTGACGGAGTCAGTCTCGCCCTAGCTTTTTCCCTGAACATTCTAGGTCGCTGGGTCGAATATTTGAGATGACGACCATAGGAGATAAAGAGCCGCGCGCCGTATTGCCGATTCCTTCGCTGATTCTCTTTCGCGATAGCTAGCGGTTATGCCAACGCAGCGTTGCTGGTTGCTTCCTCCGTCGCAGCTGGCTGCTGCTTGTGTCGACGTGTGTTCTCCTTTTTCTGTTTCTAGCACAAGTTCGCCCCATTCAATCTTTAGTTCATTCCGTTTTGTTCTGCCTCATCGTCTGTCATTTGTGACAATATAAATAACGACGCGCCTTGAGGAGGTGAGCGAAATGTTCATGCCTTATACGCCGAAGGATTTTACTTATGTAATCCCGAAGGCGTATCATTTGCTTTTTCTTGAAAGGGACGATCTTCGAGTCCCGGCATCACATGTTCAAGTGTTTATATCAACACTCGGAAAACCGATATTAAAAATTGAACGTATAATGACGCAACGAAAATATCGTCTCTTGAACGACGGAACACATGGTGGGGCGTACACAACTGACATCGGCGAAAGCAAAATTCACAATATAATTCGGCAAAACGTAAACAATATGGGCAATTTCGACCGGAAGCGCGGTGCTGTTGCTGAGCAATGTGAGTACAATGACCATTGATTGAATGGTTATTTTCCTCAGTGTGACTCTGCAAACATCCGCATCGTAAATGTTGAGACCTAATTTCGCCAGCGGCCTTGTACGGAACATGGCATATATAAACATCAGGAAATGTCAGTACTGAGTTTTAGTATTGCTTATACGTCCAAACGCAAGCACTTTGTGTTTGTGTTAGCGTTGCGTGTTCCAAACTGAGCGTGCGCGCACCTTCAAACTGCGTCTTGGATTGGCGAATGCTGACTACGCGCATGCGCAGGCTAGAGCACGCATCGCTAAAAATGAATCAACAAATTGCGGAACGATAGAAGGAACACGAATACTTTTTCGCTTTCTGAAAAACCGCACAAATTCGAAGGGTTTTTAAGTTTCGGTTTGGAATCGGAGCGCATCTCGGCGCCGACGGCACCGCGCCCCGTGGAGAAGTAGTGGAAAGAGCCTCTGCTAAGTCGCGTGAGGAGAGCGCAGAAGAGGTTGGTTGCACTATTTCTCTACGGGGTGCGGTGTCGAGATGCGTTCCGATTGCAAACGGAAACTTAAAACCCGTCGAATTTGTGCGGTTTTTCAAAAAGCCGTAAAATGCTGTGCGTGCCGTATATCGTTCTGCAATTTGTTGATTTAGTGTTTTTCGATGATGGTCAGCAATTTTCTAGTTAAAACTATGCCCCTAAATACAATATTGAAAAAGCTAATGAGGCTAAAATAATTAACAATCTAATTATCCCGGGCTTTATTAATTTTTCTAAATAGGCCCAGGACCAAAACGAAACAAGGCTTTTTATGTTGCGACGCGTAGTTCTCGCAATATCGAATTCGTGCACTTTTCGTGAAACACCTTCTATATGCGTATAGTGTTTAATAAGCAGCATGCATGATAAATCCTACGACACAAGGCACCACATAGGTCGCCAAAACCCCTTATAAATTACCGACATGTAGTAATTTAACAGAAATTAATCCAAAATGATATTGATGTACCGGATCTCTTGGGCAGCGTAAAGTCAAATATCGTAGCTACATGCACGCGACATTGCGAAAAGTTTTATCCCGGAAGCAATTTGAGGGATCGCTATTACCTCGAAATCATATTTTTTGCAATGATCAGGTTCATCACGATTTCTTTCCCAAGCCCTATTTAACCTTAGAATAACGAAATTTACAGACATGCAGATACCAAATAGCTTCACGCTAGCCTGCGTTTTTGTTCTTGCGGATCGCTTGACTGGCGGCTTACCTTCGAACTAGCGCTTACGTCAGGAATCCTTCAGGTGTAGCAGATAGAGTTGAGCCATTCGAGATGAAGACAATTCGTCACATGCCGACTGGTCATAGGGACCCTCGTAACAGGATCATTCGTGACAGCGTAACATTCGTCATAGGATGATTCGTTCAAAGGACGTTTGGTCACAGCAAGTGTCCCGTGAATGGTAGTTGTTTCTCAACCTTATATTTAAGCTACTGACTAGGTTCGCTGAAGTCCGGTATTAATAATATCAGGCTATAATTCGTTGTACGTTGGGCAATACATACATTCTGACTCAAATACCAACCTATGTATAATTGCATGTATTCAACGAGAAAGGGAAAAATTGTTTTCTCAGTGCTTTGTGCATAGGAGCATCAAATAGTTGTGTCAGACGTTGCAATTGCAGTTTTCTAAAGATCTTTAGAAAAAAAAAACAACGTTTAGAAAATACGCCCTTTAAAGAAATTCATTCCTGGGTCTCTTTTAGGGACAGTCAATTTTGACTGTCTCGAGCCTGAAAAATCTTTCTAAGCTAAGGTTCTGGCTTTTTTCGACATGAAAGCAAAGCTTAAATCTAGCAACTGACATAAACACCTTGATTCACTTCTTTTTCGTAAATAACTTATTTTAGATGAAAAATGGGGGGTCTGAATCGGGTTTTGCATATCACCGATTCTCAGTGATCTATTTCTTCAAATTACTTTAAAAAATTCCGAAACCTCTCAAAGGGGCAGAGGTGTTTCGCTGCTTATATTATTTCTTAGTGCTCATATATATTAACGAACAAGACTTCCCCAGCATTGCGGCCAGAGTGCTTTCCAAAATATAAATACGTTTAGACCCGTTAGATAAAACACATGAGCATCGTCAGCAAGGATGCTTTAGTTTTTGGACATTAGACTGTCAATTTTGCCCTGCAATATATATTGGTTATATGAACCTAGGTCGAAAAAATATTTCTTAATTATGGTTGGGCTCATTCTAAGTTGATAAAAATTGGTATAATGAATCAGTGCTTCAAGAAACTTTATATTCAAGTTCTGCCTGGATTCAGTCCAAATGAGCTTTTCAGCACAGGTATCCAGGACACAGAGAGCGGGTTACCTATCACACCTCTTAAACAATGTAAATGAAAGCCCCTTAAGAAAAATTTTAAAAATGGTAAAACACCTAACAAATCACGAGACAGAAGGGGTCCCCCATGACCGGCAGTTCTATCCTTCATACTCCACATATCCCATGACCTCAAGAAGTAGGCAACCGATCGAAAATTTTGTATTTTCGGTGCCTTATTAGCTTACAGGTTTGCGTGAAAGATAACTCAGCACCAAAACACATAAAGGCTGCACAAAAAGTACAAAACCCCTCACATCTCTTGCTCAGGAGGAGTAACTTATTCCTTCTCCCTTTAATGCTGCATACTTTGCATAGATCGAACAGGAAGATGTGTTAAAGACCGACTAAGGGAACCAAACAACAACATCCGAGTAGCAATTTTAAAACTTTTAGGCATTCGCTGCAGCGATTGCAGATGCTCAGCCAACTTCAAAAGCTCAAGATCAGCAAGAATCGTCACCCACTCACAAGAGAAGTTATCGAAGAAGCAAGTATCGCGAAGCGGAGTGACACATGTGCTAGTAGACATTCTATACCACTTTCCGATAAGAAGTTGCTATATCTAGACTCTAGAAGGAGGTAACAAGTGCGTTATACTGTGAAACGTTAGAAGGGAACAAAATACCAGACAAAATAATAGTTGTCTTACTTATAAGCAGAAAAAAAACTGGCAATGTGTTAGTACTTTTTTTGCTGTTTTCTTTTTTTTTTTCTTTACTGTTTTTTGGTGCACAACCAAACAAAAATCCAGAACAGCGTTCATACCCAGCGCGGCCTGAGATGTTCTTTTCTGACGGTGTGCCTGTGGTCTGTGTGTGTGAGTTATCTTGTGCGCTGTAGACACGCCAATTCGATCTGTTACCGACACCAATTACAGACAACCACAAACGCCTGGACGCCATGATGAGAAAGAGGAAGCTAGAAAATGGCGGAAGATTAAGGGCATTCATGCACGGAGAGACTAGCTCGGTCACGCACGCTCGTCTACTAAACGCGAAGTTAACTCCGCGGCTCTGAAGATGGAACGGCGCATGTGCGTTTTAGAAGGCCACGTGCATTTACTTATCCCAAAGTCCACAACTGGAGGGTCGCAGATTAATGGCAGAGACGCTCTCCGATTAAGCTGAACGATTTAGGCAGCTTTTGCGAGCCCGGCGATCTTGGAAGGCCTCGGATTGTGGGAAAAGAAGGCAATGTGAAAAAAAGCTATTCCGAGGTAAACCCTGTGCTGCTCTGGAAATAAAAATAGTGAAGCCGAAATTCTAGAAACATTGAAGCAACGCAAAAACGCACCGTAAAAGGGAGTACAAAGAAACAAACAAACATCCAGCATAAATTTAAGACTGTTTGGTGTTGTTCTCTCAGGACGCTGCGCACTGCGTCCTCCAGACGGGTATACGGAGCTTGAGGGGAGAGGATCGAAGAATATCCAACCACCAGAAAGTCTGTTATTTACGTGTTTTTATTTTTAAAGGGAGTGCTTAAAAGTCTTTTCCGCGTCTTTGGACACCCACTTCGTTCGACAGCTGGGAACAGAGAAAAATAAAACAAAAAAAAAGGGGAAATAACATTTGGAAGACGTGAAGAGGCAGAATACAAAAAGAGAGGCGACACCGAGAAAAAGTGCGACTTTGGAAGAACAATGCTAGAGGAAGCGTCGAAATTCTCCGAACAAAAAATAAACAAAGAAAGAGAGAAAAAAAAAAAGCAACTTCATGCATGCATAACGAAGTTCGCCGAAAGTGTTCAAGATGCCTTCGAAAGTAGTTGCTTGAAGCCCTCTTCCAAAGAGTGCGCAAGGTCTCACAGGTCTGGTTCAGGCATCAATGCATCAATGAAAGGCGCGGTAGAAAGAGATGTTCCAAATAAGAGTAACAAAAAGTGCGAAGTGGAGCTTGTCGTTGTCAACCAGGATGTCGGCACAGGGAGGGGTTTACCTGGAAAAAGAAAGGCGTCTCTCTTCTGTTGATCCCCGAGCGCTTCGACGCCAAATTAAACGACCATGGCTATGCGAAAGTGTTGTATCCTCGAGTTGTCTTGGTTCAATAAGAACGCTACGTAGTCTTTTAGATATCTCTTCTAGAAAGAGTTCAATCATTTGTTTTCGTATTTAACAAAACTAGAAAACTTTGCGAAGGCTGCCGACAAAAATAATTTTCTTGTTTTTTTCAGATGCACCTTCGGGTGACAGTGCACGTAAAGACAACTACATTTTTGCTCTTATTGAAATAAATTATTTCAGAGCAGAATAGTTGTACTTCACAATATAGATTTCTTGGGAGACTGAGCACATATAACTGCAGGACTTCCCGTCAAAATTCATGCTTGTAATTGTCCACTGCATCTTGATCCACTCGGATTCAATATTCCGATCGCGGGAGGCGAC
This sequence comes from Ixodes scapularis, assembly GCF_016920785.2. NCBI lineage: Eukaryota > Metazoa > Arthropoda > Arachnida > Ixodida > Ixodidae > Ixodes > Ixodes scapularis. The sequence continues at coordinate 3,860,882 of NW_024609867.1, forward strand.
AACATCTGACTTTCTCTGTATTGAAGTAAACAGGCTCTACTTTACTTCAAGTGCTGCAGGGCGACCATCGTCTCATGAACTCAGGCGAAACGCGGTACCTTCCGAAGGGCAGACTCCATCTCCCACATAAATGCCAAAGGCACTAGGCGCACAACACCTGCGGATACGTATATGGGGGAGCATTTCAAGTTATCAGAGCTTGTGAATATTGTTACAGATGAAGGCAAAGATACGATAAGTAATGAACTAGAAGAAGTTTGTTCGACAAACTTATGCCAAAAAAAAACAAAAAAACGTTGAGGTGGCTTGCAGCAAGCGTCGGTGCGTCGGCCCGACAGTTGGCTAGCGCGAAAGTGAATGAGTCGGCAAAACCCCGCTCGGTTCCTTATTTACTACACTGGGTTTCTGGAGCATCCGTCCCAGAACGTTCGAGAGTGAGCTAGGGTGAGATTGACTTGGCAAGTTCAATCGGGCCTTCTTATTTTTTACACTCGGTGTAAGAATAAACACGAATATTCTAGATGTACGGTGAAGAGTTCCTCGTCGGTCATACACGCGGAAAAGTGCACCGTCCTGATGTACTTTTAAGCAATGAGTAAACTGTGGGGTAGTTTGAACAAAAAACAATCATCAGTCCTATAAAGCATAAAACGGCTTGAGACGCACGAAATAAACCACCGGAGGCCGCATTTGCCGGCGCCTTGAAGACCATGTATTATCTGGAAGCACCAGTTCAAGTCTCCGAGGCAACGGAGCTCCTTGGAAGGTCCGAAGTAGCGCGTCAAAAGCTTATCGCTAAGGCCGTGGTGGCGTATCGGTGTAAACTTCCACATGGTCTCTCCCGGTCGAAAATTAACGTCATGTTGGCAAAGGGTTTACCGGCTAGCGTCCACACATCGCTGACCTATAATCCACTGGGGTATTTCACATATTCACATATAATGAAATATCCGAATATATAAGAAGTTGTGAGACATACTGTTCTTCTATGTTGTTATAGGGTTCTTCAGTGCTCTTACTTGAATTTTTCAGATGACATGCTTTTAATAGACTAAGAAATATACCTATCACATAAATCACTCGGATAAGCAAGTTGTAGACCTGTTTTTTCGATATAAAAGGGTGGGTTTGTCTTGGAATTTGTTTATTTTTTTTTGCACCGTTTTCGGCAGTAGATGATGCTAACTCTCCCAGTGCATTTCTTTATTCGTTCTGTCTCCAAACCTAGCCAAACTTACCGATGAACGTAATCACTCACGCATCAAGGTTTCTTGCAAAATTTCCCGCCATTGGTGCTCAGAACCACATCACGGTTCTGTAAGGGGCTCAGTACCGCTTTTTTAGTGGTTCTGTGCTACAAAGAAAACATTTGTTTCACAAAATTAAGAAAGAAACTGCATAAAACATCCGTTTAGTCGCGTGCAAGTTGAAACCGATCCAAACGAAATGGACAACATGCAAAATTGCAGCGTCCCCAGCGGTTCAGGTGCACTCTGGGAGCAGGATATTTTCGAAAGGTAGTTTCGGTTTGGGTTTGACCGGCTTTTGCATATGTCGTCTGCTATCCTCGCCAGAGCGCCATTGCTCACGTCGTCGTTCATAGCAGCACACTTAAGCACGATGCAGAAAGTACGCTTTTATTCTCGTCGCTACAGATTAGACACTGCGAAAAACTAAACAATAGACCGATCTCAGCAGCCAGTTTGACTACGCCACCGCTGCCGCAATTCATCGAGGGAACTTTAGTCTTTGTGCACGTGCGACAATCTCGCTGGACCTCTGCGCGTGTAGAGCACGAGACGCCACGAACCCTCTCGCGCACTACCATTTGCCTCCAGCACGGTGCCTTTAGTGAACTAAAGATATGGCGGCGTCACGCATGCGCCGAACGCTTGGTGAGATCGGTCTATTACAAATTTGCTGGCACGTGGGGCGAGCGAAGACGCCGACCGGGCGAAGGAACGCAGATTGATAAAACCCGAACGCCGTGCCAGCTCAGTGCCTGCATTTAATTGCAACTTCGAAAACCGCGTGTACACTAACGCATCATCACACTTTTTGACGGTTCGCAGAAATCGGTTTCTAAAAGTATTGCGCTGGTATTTACTACAGAGACGCCCGGAGGTGGGGCATTAATTAATTGAGAGTGGAAATACAAAGAATCTGCGGAGTAAAAAAAAAAAAACAAAAAAAAATAAAAACTGGTTTTGTTTGGGAAAAAATTATGGCTAAACATTTGTTCTCCGAAATAATAAAATCAAAATCCTTATGGGCTATCCTGGTGCTTGACACGAGCAAAAATATCGGTGAAATGGAAAGAAAATACAATTGGCTTGCCTATCTTTCCCTTCATGTGGGTGTGTATAGATATATGTACATGATTAACAGAACTGATATCTGGGTCTAGTTGGTAGTATTCATAATATAAACAATGCCACCGACAAGGACGAAGAAAGACCGGACGACACGAGCGCTGACTGCCGACTGACGTTTTCTAGTTTTTGTTTTTCATAAAATCAAGAAGAAAACATAAGAAATATTGCCCTTTACTCAAGAAGCAATCACGGTCGAGCATCACAAAGTATTTTTTTTGGTGCCTTCACAAAATTTCGCCTAGTCAATCACGTAGTACACACCCCTCACCGCGATGTAAAACATTTATCTCACTATCAAAGGGCGCCAAGGAAGCCTTACTCCCACAGGTTGGGCCTTCCTTTCTTATATTGTGGGCCTCGACAATCATCCGTGCATTTTGGTTTTTGTGAGTAAATAACACGACGGTCTTCTCTAGTACAGGTTGGCAGGAGCAGTCTCTGCAATGCTATGCCAAGAGGAAGCACGCTGCCACTGCTAAAGAGCTATGACGCCCACGCAGGCGAACGCTAAGGCACCGGCCCGCCTGGCCGATGTATACCTTTCCTGCCAAGAGAAGGGTATCTGGTAAACTACCGCCTTGGTGTAAGACACGAACTCAACGCGGTGCCCTACGCCACAACCGTCATCCTCCGGTTTCTTCCCCCCTGTCACGCGCTTTTCTATTGCGGAGCAAATCCCACTCAACTTCTTTCGTTCCGAGAACACCACATCTACCCTTCATCTCGAAGCGGCCCTTTTGAGCCCGTACGAGACGCGATGTACATAGGAGACGACCGCGACTTTTTTTATGACCTTATCGGTTAGCTTCCCCTGGGTCTCCCCTCGTATGCATTTTACTAGCTTTTCCGTGGCGAAGGCGATTACCGACTCCAGAGACCCCGCGTCTTTTAGTCTCCCGACATGGGCGCGCAGAAGAAAACCTTCACGCAAAGGTCGGGAGACATCACCCCCTTGTTCCAGAGCCACCCACAGACTTCTCGGGTAAGTTCCCCCTTAGTGGGATCCGCCCCCTCCTCAAGGGTATCAGGCCGTCGTCCCCCCATCTCTGGAGAGCGACGTAGACTGCACAAGATCCCACTCGGAGCGTGCCTCCAGGCAAGAAATACCCGCCGCCCAAGCCAGTTACTGCTACGTCGATAGCACCATCTGGCATCGGCGAAGCGTACCCCTCTACCAGCAGCGGATCTGACGTTCCACATGCCTCGACCGTCAAAAGGAAGCGGCCTGCGCAAGTCGAATCCGGCTTGCGCAGGCCGCTTCCTTTTGACGGTCGAGTCCGGCCTGCGCAAGTCGAATCCAATTTATTGATTTATTTTACACTATAATAACCTGTCTGACTGTCATGCTTCTTTTCTTTTTTCTAATAATCCTCCAGGATTTTATTTTAAATGTGCAAGGTTTTGGCAGCATTTATGAACAGAAATATATTATTCCATTCTCTTTACACAGTCGCAGCACTGTCGCATGTGGTTTCATCGGGAAATTTTTGTTTCCGCACGAGACGTTGCGAACGTTAAAGCTCGGTTTTTGATTCCCTGTTAGGTTTGGTTTCAATCGTCGCGATCTTGCGGAGTTGGCGTTTTGACTTTTGGTACTACTTTTATAAAGGTCGCTTTTCATCTCAGAAATCAAGACGGTCTCGTCTTTGTCAACTATGTTTTTTTGTGAACAGCAAATCCGGGCGATTAACGGGTATGCTCCTGCACGTGCCTCGGAGTCTAGAGGCCTTTTCAGCTTCGCTTATAATAGGCTGATTTGATTTACCTGCACCTTCTGCACCGGTGCAGAAAAGTGTAGTGTAGTCTACTTCCGGTATGTGTACCACAGAGTGAATATATAGGTGGAAAAAGGTCAGGTTACTCATATGACACTTGTTGCGCAGGTCAGCAAGATGAATCACAGCCGGGTCACATAAAACACTGTTCGTTCAAACAACTGCCGGCACAGTGTGCGTTAATTTTCTGTGACCTTAAAAAACAGGCGTTTGATGGCCGGTCCTCTTAAGAAAGAGTATATTGCTTTCACGGCGTCAGTTGCCATCATAAAATGTAGAGAGAGAGATAGCGCTGTATTAACACGTGTGCTTAACATATACACACCTATTTATGGAATCTGTGCAAAATTTGTAGGATTTTGCAACCAAGGCATATAAATCCATCAAATATTTTCTCATAGCAATTTTTTGTGTCAAAATGTTTAAAGTGAGTCAGATCCTAACAGGAATTATGAATACTAGATTTTCCACCATAAATCATTAGTTACTAAATTAATAGTTAAATGAGCTCTAATTAAATATTTAACTTTGTCGTGAATATTTATCGATATAATATTTGCCCAACTCCGAATGCAACGAGTGAAACGATATTTAGTCTTGCAATAAAACGCCTAAATACAAAGACAAGACAATACAGATGATAGGAGGACACGCCGTGTCGTGTTAGCACCCATTTTCTTCTCTCTTTAAGAATAAACAACCAACTAGCCCAACTTGGCGTGTGAGTGCGTCCTTTATGAATTTGTACCTCTCCTCCTTGCAAACTCTGCTTGAATTAAGAAAAAAAAGAAAGCAGGCGATATTTCTTGCGCTCCGCCCTTTGCGTTACTTCGCTAGCGCAGACATTAATTTCATCTTTACTCAGGCTCTTGTTTCCATAACTTTTGGGCATACTCTCAGTCAGACATTTTCAGACAATTTATGAATCAAAATATCCCCATTTCACTTGGGCCTCCGAGCCAGACAACTGCCTTACAAATAACAAGAATTTAAACTCATCAGATCCGGAAATGCGCTGGAAGAATAAGAAAGCAGGCACGGGGGGAAAATGCGTCCTGATTTGGGCACTCGATGGTCTCGTAACGAGAGATTTATCGAACGGTTTGCTGACGGCCCGCGACTTTGTTGTCGTGAGTGCTGCTCTTTCGGGCTCTGAGGGTCCTGTGTCTGGAACATCCAACACATAAATTTCGAATACGCGTTTTTTTTCAAATGCTCCCCTTCCCCCCCCCCCCCCCACACACACACACACTTACAAAAATAAAACCAAAAAAACTTTGTTTGGAGCGCCAGAGTTTGTTCATTCTGTCGCAAAAGGCAAGTGTTCTTCAAAAGCGATTCGAAAGTACGTTTGAGCTTTTATTCTTTTAGTGAGACGAGTCGTAAGAGTCAAGACGAGATCAGTTCAAAGGCTGCAGCTTATGTTTACAGTAGAATAAGGGACGGCCACCGTAATGTAAACACGTACATGTTTTTCTTATGCTTCACGACTCTTGATTAGGATAGTCGCTTAAACAAAGCAAAAAACATCGAACATTGCAAAGATCAAAACACACAGATCGGACGAGGACTGATGTGACTCAGCTTCTTGCCTTTTTGTGTATTTTTTTTTTTGTTGTTGCTTTTTCGAGCGTTCTAATGAGGTTTCTTTGAATCCGCGTTTTTAATTTATGCCGCGGTAACCAATAGCACTGACTCAAATGAAATATGTCCTATTAATATTAAGTATTTTAATTAAAGCATTTCAAAATGAATAAAATAGCGCGTCCTGATTCTCGGCAGAATTGATCGTCTTCTATCTCAGATGGAGCGGCACTCGCAGCCTTAGCGCCCGTTGATAAACTCCGCCTGGTGCGTGCATCAATCCCGGACATCTTCAAGACAAGCGAAGTGCTCTATCAGCTAAGATTACCAGGTCCTAGGCATCAGTAGAATACACGGATGTAAGACGTTTCCACCAGACCTAAGCGCAAAATCGAGTGTTTATGTCCCTGTTGGCGATTGGCCGCCACACGCCGTTCATACAACGGATGCAATTACTTCGCAATTCTTAGTCACAACCGGAAACTACGTGCGGTTACACGAAGAGTTGTTCCTGTTAATCTTTGATTGTTGTCAGTTCGTCCAGACTTCATTTTCCGGAACCTAAAGCCATTTCAATCTACTCTATCAAACGCCAGCGGCTCTTTTCATGCATGTGTACTTTGCTAAATACACGGTAATATATTGGACAATCTGCGTTTTTGTTGGTGGCCGTTTAGAACCCCAGGGCAGGCTTAGATGGGAGCTGCGAAGAATTTTAGGCAGCTGCCACAGCTCCGAATATTTAGTTTGCCGCACATTTGCCGTCACAACAGCGATATCGCAAGTAATCTCGCATCACGGGAAAATTAAGTTTTCTACCGGATGAAAAAAAATGATCTGAAACTTTACTTGCACTTCATGTACTTTGGTCGAAGCCAATTAAATGTCTTCCTGCAGGTCTCATTCACAATGCAGGCCACTGTTGATACGTCCACCTTGACTTGACACATTTGCGTGATAAGACATACTCTAACGTATTTAAAAAATGCTTGCTGCGTATAATATTCAAAAGGTTTATTCCATCAAACAACTTGTGGAAAACCTACCTGCTTTGCTCAAACAAAACGACGGTTACACCCTGGCAACGTGATACTGCAGTCCACTTTTATGCAAACAAGCTAGCTGGATATATTTCTTGTCTGCCGTCAAGCGTTGCCAGAAGCGCAATGACTACCACTTTAGTGGGGACAAGTAAATATTACGACTAGCTGAAAGAGTAATATTGAATACGCTAGGAAACCTAAAAAAATGTTCGCTTTATAGTCAATCAAAACCGGCGCTGTGTCAGGACGGGCGCAATTTACCTCAGGCTCGTGGTGAGTGGTACTCGTTACAGGATGGCCTCTCTCAGGACAGGCTGCTTTCTAAGCTTTCTAAGCTCCGGTAATATATTCGAAACAACTCTGGGTCAATGTGGAGGGAAGGAGGATCCGGAGGCATATAAAATGACAAACTCCTTCCCGTGAAGGGCCACCTGAACATCGATATTACGACTGCGCCTTACCACTGAGTAACATTCCAATTTTGGGCCTCTGTTTTGCCAGCATAGCCTGAGCCACCAGTGTCATTGATCGTGTTAATGTAAATACATTAACACGAAGATGTTTTCTTATTCGCTAGAATTAGTTTTTTTTTGTTTACAAAGTAGTGCGAACTCGCCATCACTTGCAGTGGCGGCTATTAGGCTCTTCAAGCGCCAGGATACACTATCGCTTGATTTGCTTGGTTTGCAAAGCGACGAACACGCATGTGCACGGCTGTACAGATCTCACCGATCTCACTATAACATAAATCGAAACAACACAGCCGAAACAATTGTCCGGTTTCCAACTTCAGGTTTAGTAAATTTGAAAACTTGCTTTTGTTCATCGACAATTTGAATGGCAGCGCGAAATTTCGGATGTGCGTTTCACAGCTGACTCAAGTTCCAAGTAAAAAATCGTACGATGTGTATCAGGTTTGAAACCTGAATCATATGGTGCAGTTTCGCTTGCGACTTCGCAGCTGCGAGGTCGCATTTTGTGAATCTAGATTCAGGCGTTCGATTCAATACGTCATAAATTACACTTAAAAATGTATTTGATGCTGGTTTCCTCTCGCCTACCTTTGGCATACTGGAAAATGTCTTGACCAACGGATCCCAATGGTGTCGTGCTGTTGTCAACGAAATCATCAAGACATTTTAAAATGGGACGAGCAGCAGGTTTCTGTGCTGTTAAGATTGCGATTTAACGTATATGTTACAAACATTTCGCGCTCAATAAAGAATTTGTTCTTGTTCAATTAGGCTTACGATACTGTTTTTTTTTAATACTTGGAATAACGGTACGGCGGTGCAGCATTTGCAGTCATATGTTACGCAGGTCATGTGTTGGTCTACTTTGATCCTTATCAATTCCAACGTTGCAAAAACTAAATTCACTTGCTTTCGGAGCTCGCTAAATCTCAATGCTCCCACTATACCTTTATACCTGCATATCTCAACATGGTTTCAGACTTGCTTCTCTTGTGCACCAAATGAAAATGTCTGTTGTACAGATGATTTGGTTATCGTTTCGATAGCCACTTTGCATGGAATACTCAGCTGGTACCGGTTGCTAATGGTGAATTCCGCTCGCAGATTTGGAGCACAAGGTTAGGCGTGTTCATTTTATCGCAACTGATTATTTACATTTGTACACTGCAGGCCGCGGGCGTCTTCTTAAACCAGGACAGACTCGGCAACGACTTGCAAATGATGGTTTGCTTACTGCGTGTGTTTAAGACTCTTACAAGCGATCTGAGCTCCGGCGCAAAAAATCACTGCTTGCCCCACCTTTCCGGGGCGGCGCGCGAGTATATATTTATCTCCGTTTGTGGCATGAACGGGAACAGTATTGACTGGTGGTCGGGGATTTGATGCAGCTAATCACGTTCGAGCTCAGGCAACTTCACAGAGCGAACATTTTAAACTACAAACCGTCTCCGGCAGGTCGCTCCAATAACGCGACTCCCTCTTTCACTCGTCGATTTGGAGCGGGTGCAGCGGAGCGTTTTATTGTTATTTCTCTCGCAGATTATGGAAAGCGATACGGACCTACTACTGAAATTCACCATTAAACATTAGGTAATGTTGCCTGTCTGTTATACAACCATAAGGCAAGCTTGCCCTTTTCAGGCGGAGAGCTGTTGGTGGATTCCCTTTTATATAGCACACTAAGATACAGACTTACTGTTTTTAAAAATTGTTCCAAAGGCTTCAGTACTAAAATCAAGTGTTTTTTTTAGTAGTGTTTCTAGAATAAATGACCCGAGGATATAAATATATTTGACGCCTTCTGTTCTCCGAAATGCTCTGCTTCGTTTAGAGACACCTTTATCACAATTTATTATTGGAATAGCCTTTATAGGGTTACAATAACATCCTTGAGCTCTTGAAGATTATCTGCTCGTTTTTAAACATCATCGTGTGTACACGTAACAGGCAAAATTTACTCGTCCTTTAACTCTACGTGATATTTAAGGAGTTTCCTTACTGTGTTTGAACTCACATCCAGGAGTGCGCTAAAAATACACCAATGACACTGCCTTAATTTCTGTCTTCTTCCTTCTTAATCAGTTGTCTCCAGTTTTTGTGTCCCCGGTATTGTGCCTTATGCTTCACAATCCGTTAAATCATATATCACATCTATTTAAACATAAAACAAGAAGAGTAATCGTTATTTTTTGCTACATTTTCACGTTTGGTGTGTCCCAAGTTATTCTGTCATTTTCATTGTCGCGACTGAGGCAAAGTGGCAATAAACGATTGTTGTTTTAGCACCACCACCCCACCACCTCCATCATCGTCATCATCATCACCACCACGACCATCGCTGCTATTTGTATTAGAAATATTCTCATTAATACTGTTATTACTATTATTATTATTGGAACTCAGCACTGGACACGTGCTGAGTTCCACGATAAGTTTCGGCTATTCCCTTCAAGACAGCGATTGGGCAAGACCCACACTCTGAACGTATGTCGAAGGACTGTTTGCCACAAGCACAAATCTAATTTTAGCACAGTGCATGCGTCTACAGTATGAGCCGCCTTTAAATATCGTCACCACGGGGATCGCGAAATTTGATGACAAAATCAATGGAATTTCATTGTTTATAACACCAACGCCAATGCGATTCCCATAACTTCCTCTTCAGGTTTTGCGAAGGAGAGGCTGAGAGAAAACGTCCGGTTTTATTATAAAAATTACGCCGCTACAATGATGCTTCTTGCTGAGTCGCGTGGCGTGCGAGTATATGCCAGTCACACTAGGGAGAGTAAGCTTGTGCAACGTGCAAAACTTTTCTTCCCAATACCGTTGCATTGCGCCTTTATATGCCCGTAAAGCCGGGACATACGCGGTAGTGTTTGGTATTTGAAAGTTACGGCCTAGCGCTTATATGGTGCTCTTCTTACGTAACTCAAATTGGGGGGAACGGAGCGCTGAATAATTTCTGTAGCCTGGGTTCAATCCCGCCACCTGCCCCATTAGATCTCAATCACCACTGCTTGATGCAGTTTTATTATCAAAGGCTAGCAGTCGTAGAGATTCTCACATACAGATAAGAGACCGGACGCCTGTTGTGGCTTGCAAACGTTTCACGCTTTAAAAACTCACGCAGTAGAATTGTGATATTTGGCACAGTGCTAGCACCCTTGTTTTTGCTGCCCTGAGCCCGCGCTATGATCCCGAAGCAAGGTTTTAAGCGCGTGTTCGTAGCGTTTAGTGGCCCCGGTAGCCACTTGTAGCGCTGTGCTGCAACTGCTCTCCAAGTTAAAAGGGTCTCACAACGATAACGGGTAGGAATGTTTTCCTCGTCACACAGGCTTGCTGGCGCTAGTGAGAGCCAAGAATATTTTAACCCAATCTCACTGGCCTAGAGGTATCGTCGCCATTGTAGAATTTGAAGGATAAAAGGGGACAATATCTTACAGTCGTTATACTTCTTAAAACATGAAGAAAAAGTTGCGGTAACAACGTCAACATTGCGACACCAGGGATTTTGTCATCAAGATCCGCGATTCCAGCTGTGATGATATTTAAATTCGGCTAATAGGGTGGACACGAGAACTGCGTGGGCGTTCCACTTGGGCCGGTGAAAATCAATGCCTCAACATGCATTCGGGTAGGGGCTTGTACCCAATTGGTGCGACGAGGGGTATGGCCTTAACATTGTGTTCAACTGAGCGCCCGCCCTGCATTTGGCCAAACCCAGCGCTTGGCTATGTCAGACATTGGCGGCATTTATTCGGCTCTAAATCACGTGGCCACGTATTCAGGCTGGAAATTGAGGGGTAAATGATGTTCATTTTACTCGAATACTTTTTTCGGGGACTGGAATTGCATGCAGGAAAAAGAAACAATGAAAGTTGGATAGGTTAAAGAATGTGAAGAAATCATTCTAAGCGTTATTTACTAAACGCATAAAAATTGTTGAATTGCCTCTTTGCTTCCCGAAAAGCGCCGATATAATAGTTACGTTAAGAGTGCCCCGGCATGTACATCACGCTACACTGCTGCGCCAGTAAACGATGGACGTTTCTTCGTTTCTTTTTTCTCTAAGAATCAAAGGGCTGCCATTAATACGACTTGTGTCGTCGTAACAGCAAATTTGGGGCTCTAACCTTGAGCTTTTACTACGGGAGTTCGCGCTCCGATTTTTAAGATCTGTAGAGCGCGCGGGACAACAGCCCCTGTAATAACCAGACCCCGCACAGGGGCGGATCCAACGGGGGGGGGGGGGGGGGTGACGGGGGAGGCCCCCCTACCCCCAAACAATGTCGACTTTCCTCCCCTTCTCCCCTTCTTGGAGGATCATTTGAGATGCTTGGACCCCTTGGTGCTCAAGAAAGAGTAGGAGAATAGTATTCTTACAAATTGTAACCCCCTTCCCCAACCCCCTCCCCCAAAATGGAGTTCTGATCCACCCCTGACCCCGCATGGCCTCCTCTCCCTTCATGAAACGACATCGCTTTTGGATCGCGCTCACTCGGCTCTTGAGCACGAGCCAGACCTTCTTACGCGCTGATTTAACACCAGCTTCACCGGAATACTGACACAACACACGCGCCCCTTCTGAGGCCTCGATTGATCCGACCGTGGTGACGGTGCGGAGACCTCCTGCTGGTCTAGGTGGTGTTGGCCCGGAGAATTATACCGCGCTCGCGTTTAAAGCCCCGTGCAATTAGCAAACAATGGCGCCAATGCACAAGGACCATACTAAAAGCGGCCCTTTTTAGCAAATGGCTGCGCATTGCGGTAATGAGCAGCCCCATAGGAGGCGAATGTCGCTGGAGTGCTCGCTCACTGCACGTGTCTTGCGCGTTCGCGGAAAAATGGTCCAGGGTATGATTCTAAGAACCAAGAAGCGTGAAATTTAGTATTGGGCTGTAGCCCCGGTGAATCAGCTGTAGTGCTCTGCTACGGCTGCCAAATCACTGGAGTCGCGGCCTAGCGGACATGGGCCATGATCTTTTATTTCTGGGAGTTCGTGCTGCTACCACTCTTTCACCGAAAAACTATTTCTGTTGGGGGCAATTTAATATGGATATATTTCCGCATCCGGTAGTCGAGCAAATCCAGGGCATCAGTGCGCAAATGAGTTCAGACTATACATTGTTTTTTGCTGGGCAAATACAATTAGTTCGACTAGGTCAAAATGGTTCCCATAGATAGTTAATATTGCGTTATCGAAACAGAAATTGAGAGGTAGTTTTTCATTTTCTTCTTGCTAGGGCAGGTATAACCGGAAAGAACACAGCATGATTTCCACTGTAGAATGGACAGTGAAGGGCGCTTCCACAGGTTGGTCATTCCACGCCAAACCGCACGGCAAAGTGGCTCGACCTCCTCAGATCTTCACCAAACCAGTCAAAGGCTAGTCGGTGGCCAGATAAGTAATCGGAGAAAATATTTTTTCTAAAGATTTGCTTTGTAACGGCAATTTTTTTTTAACTTTGAAAAAAAAAAAAAAACCTGTACCAAAGGGCATCTCAACATTTTTAGTATTTATTTATTTATTTATTTTCAAAATACTGCCAATCCCCATTGAGGGATTATAGCAGGTATGGTACAAATAAAAACAACAGACACAATTTTTGAGGCGCGCGAAAATAAGTAATTCTTAGAAATCGTCACTTCCTTTCATATTGAAACAAACGAAACAGAACATAACAGAAAGAACTAACTGATGAACTTGCTGAGAAGGTCTTGTTTAAGAGCTTGAATGAAAGCATCCACATTTGTGTAGCTAAAAAACAGCGGATCAAGGCTGTTCCAATCTCTTACAGCTGAAGGAAAGAGAGAGTACCTAAAAGTATTATTATTGAAAGAGTATTCAGTTAATGTATTGCAGTGTTTATGTCTTGTTGTTCTTGCCTGGAAAAAATTCACATACTTGTTCTTGTCCATTTTAAAGGCGTCGTTTAAAAGGAGATATAAAAATTTGAGTCTTCCTAGTTTGGCGCTGTCAGCAATGGTCAGTAGGCTGGATCTTTTCAGCAATTCTGTAGGGGAATCAAAGCGACCATACTTGTGGTGAACAAATCTTATCGCTTTCCTCTGAACACTTTTGAGGATGTTGACATTGGTTTGCGTATGTGGGAACCAAGCAATGAGTGCATATTCTAATACCGGGCGAACGAGTGTGGTGTATGCGAACAACTTGGTTTCACGACTAGAGTGTTTTAACGTTCTTTTTAGAAAAAATAATTTGACGAGCGCTTTACTAGATACGTATTTGACATGTGCATTCCAGTTTAAATTAGACGTTATCACGACACCTAGATATTTGTATTCAGTGACTCTGCGCAAAATTTTACCTTCTAAGCTGTAAGGAAATTCCAGAACATTTTTTTTCTTATTGGTCAAGCACATACAAACCGTCTTTTCAGTGTTTAAAACCATCTGCCATTCACTGCACCAGTCTGCTACCTTCTTTAAAGATCTGTTTAATATTGCTTGGTCATCTTGGCATGAGATATCGCGATAAATAATGCAGTCATCTGCAAATAACCTTATGTTTGCGTCAGTGCCATCAACCATGTCATTAATGTACAGAAGAAATAAGCGTGGAGCTAGGACAGAGCCCTGTGGAACTCCCGACTCCACTGCAACTGGTTGTGAAACCTGTCCTTCGTAATAAACAAACTGAAAACGATTTCTTAAATACTCCTCTATCCATTTTATTATCGGTCCCTCCCCCATAATATGTTTAAGTTTTTTTACAAGTTTGACGTGCGAAACACGGTCGAAGGCCTTTGATAAGTCTAAGTAAATTGCGTCAATTTGTCTTCTATTGTTTATACCCATCGAAAAGTCATGAAGTGTCTCGATTAGCTGTGAAGTCGTTGACAAACCTCTCCTAAAGCCGTGCTGGTGTGGATTTAGTATATTATGTTTCTCAGTGAATTCTGTCATAAATTTCAAAATTATGTGTTCCATTATCTTGCAGCAAGTACACGTTAGGGATATAGGTCTGTAGTTAGAAGTTAAAGAGCTATCGCCAGACTTATGAATAGGAATAACTTTTGCGACTTTCCACTCTGCGGGAACCAAAGAAAGACTCAAAGACTTGTTAAAAATTAGCACTAAATACTTGCTCATCCATTCAGCGTATTTGTTTAAAAACATGTTAGGAATTTCGTCAGGACCCGTACCCTTTTTTGCGTCTAAGTCGAGTAAAAGTTTTAGAACGCCTGCTTCTGTGATGTGTAAGCCACCAAGATCTTTATCTGCGTAGGTTTTAGAAGGTAGAGTTAAGTTTTCTTTGCCATTATCAGCCGTGAAGACGGACTTAAAAAAACTGCTGAATTCTTCTGCCATTTTTTGTGCCTCCGAGGCACTTATGTTGGAAGTTTTAGATTTAGTGGGAATTATATGGTTCCAGAATTTTTGCGGTGATGCTTTCATAAAATTGTGGAGGGTAATATTGTAGTATTTGTGCTTTGCTTCTTTGATCTTCAGTTTGAGCAGTCTGGATAGTTCCGATATAGTTGGATTGTAGTGGGTGAGTGGACGCTTTTTGGATGACTTTCTTAGTCTTTTTAGCTTACGCTTCAGGTGAATGATTTCACGTGAAATCCATGGGTTTAGCTTCCTTATCATTTTACGTTTACTAGGAATAAACTTAGTCATGCAGTGATTAATAATTGACTTGAGTTTTTGCCATAGTTCGTCAATACTAATATCAGCTCCATCATAGAGTTCTTGAAAATCGTTAAATTCATGAGCAAGATAAGTTTGAATGCTAGCATCGTGGGCTTTGTAGAAATCGAGCACGTATTTGGCGCAGCCATGGGAGATGGCGGAACTACGAACAGGTACCGTGCATACAACAATTTTATGGTCAGATATCCCCTCCGCCACTTCTACGCAAGTTTGAGCCCGAGGAAAGTGGTCACTGAGGAACACTACGTCAAGCAAGCTCCGTGACGATCCCTGTACCCTGGTTGGTTCCCTGACGATTTGGGTTAGATTGAACGCAAATAGCATGTCTATAATAACATCAGCAATGTCCAGGCCAGGGTGCAGCGAGTCCCAGTTTATTTCGGGCATATTAATATCACCCGTCATGATGATTTTATCGCTTTTAATATTTGCTAGCATGTAGTCATAGAGGCTATGAAGATACTGTAGGTCAGAGTCTGGGGGACGATAAACAACGCCGACATCAATAGAATAATTTTCAAAGGAGACCTTACACCATAAAGATTCCACGTTTTTTACCTCAGGCATAGGCACATAAGTATATAAGTAGAAATCCCACAAAAATATTATGAGATGAGAAGGAGACTTAGAAAATAAAGCTTGTTATGTGCTTTTATTATCATAATAAATTAAAAGAATATTAGAAAGTTTTAGGCCTAAGAAAGTTAACGCATATTATACCATATTTAAAGAACTATTAAGTAAACTTAAATTTGAGACAATTGTTGGAAATTTGTTTTTAGCAGCAGCCTCTGTAATTATTTGTGAAAAAAATTCTGCATCTTAGAAACCATTATTTATTTATTTTTATTTTAAAAATGTAAAAATTACGTCAAATTTTGACAATTGGCAATATTCGGAGCAACAATGCAGATTGTTAGGGATCAGTCTCGAGCATTACATGCATATCAAAATATAGCTCCAAGCTTCTAGGAGGAAAAAAAAAATAAAAAAAAATAAAAAGGTATTTTTTTAATGTGGATATTGTTTTTTTTTTCTTCCGGGCAATCAGACGTAATCTAGCTTGGCGTTTTTGAACAGAATAGCTGCATGACGAAAACAAAAAAAAAAGTAGCGCGAACGCAGTTTAAGGAATGAATACGATTACACTACGGATCGTACTGAGCGCCCATTACACGTTATTTTATTCCTCTTTAGAACACCAACAGTCATTTATTACAATGATAAAACCGTTCATTTTGAATGGGCAATCGGTAGAGCAGACATAGGATCGGAAGAAAGCGCTAGCTCATACGCCGCAAAAAAAAAATAATAACAATAAAAGATAATGAGTGAGAAGCTTGCCGAATCTAAATTTGTAAAAATAGTTACAGAGACATAATTGGTCGTAACATTCCCAACGTAAATGGAATATTAAAGAGAAAGAAAAGTGTACCAAGCCTTTATTTTAAATTAATGCTTGCCACGACTAAAACAATTGCAGGCGGAGGAATTTGTGAACATGATAGCGCTTGTAGACGCGGACAAATAGGTAGAGCATGAAAACACAGTGCGCAACTTGCTGACAACAAAAGTCGCTCACTGTGCTGTCCTGTTCTTCCTTTTTGCCCCCATCTACAAGCACTATCGTGAAGTGAAATATTCATTACCAACTCGCCCAAGAATCAGCAAGGACGATTTGTTTAGTAAAGGGCGAGCAAAACTTTTAGCAGAAAGTTCGATCTTTTGAGGTCCGCTGAAGATTGAGGCTTATTTATAGCAGTCTTGTCATTAGGAGAAAATAATTATTAATGTTTGCACTATTCTCATCTCGTGACGGGTCGGCCACGAAAAAGTGACTTATTCCGCAAATACCCCAAAAAGGCTTCGCTCTCTCGCAAGGTTTCCTTACTCATGTTTTGTTCCTTTGCATTTTACAATTGACTTGCTACACATCGTGCAAAGAAGTGAGTCACTTGTTGAAGATCTCGCAAATATATGTGACACAGTCTTCTGACACGTAGGGTGGGGTCAAGGTGTCTGCGAGTAAATCAAATCTATTAGAACGAAATATATTGATTTCTTCAGACAAAAAGTTTCGAAGTGTATACACGTATACAGTCTTCTTTGAGGCCTAAAATATTTTAATTTTTTGGTCACTAAAGCTTTTTCTTTTTTTATATGAGAGGGTTTGTTTGTAAATGTATTAAAATGTCAAAGTATTTAAGGGCTCATTTTATGTCGATTAGTTTGTCAATGAAAGAAAAAAAGTTTGCAGTATTAGTTTGCAAGGCACCTTAGCTATGAGCGACGCGCCAAGGAGTTTTTGGGGAAGAGAACACAGGGTTTTAACCCTAGACTTTGCTCTCAGGATGCCGTAATCGAACCTCTGCAGTACAGAAGTTTATAAAAGGTCAATCAAATGTCTTAATTAGCTGCAAAGCACTATTGCAAACGTTTCAGTGTTGGCCTTTTTTATGGTACACATGCAAATGATGGAAACGTCATTATTTTTACCATGGATACTCGAATTGCTTTTATGCAGGATTTTGTTTTTGCTGCCACGTCTCATATTCGCGTTAGGCGTTCAGTTTCTCTGTCACTATAAACATTTTGAAATAGCTTTTTATAGTGTGGGTCGCTCAATATTCACCGTTACCCGATCCGTCTCTTCCAAGAAGTCACAGGATGAGACTAAATTGAGTAAGTTTTTCACTTTTGGTCTCAAGCTCGCCCTGGCGCCCTCGATGTTTCGTAGTCGGGCCGTCCGCGGTGGGGTCTCCGATGCAGGCGCCGGTATGTTCTGCCGCTCTGGTCCTTTCGTATCTCTCGGCCGCAGCGCTGTCGTCCGTCCGTCGCTTTCGTTCTTCTGCCACGCACCACCTGTCTCACTGGTCTTGCGCTGCCGCTGTTGGTCCTCTTCCTCCTTTTGACATTTCCTTATCCTTTTCTTCACAATCGTCATACACTGCCCATGTTGTAGGTAACATCTCGTTTCTTTCTCCTTCAGATATTTATCAACATTAACACATGCCACAATCTTCAGTTACCCGACACTCATTATATTTTTACTAAAAAGTTTTGTTTGTGTCTCGCTGATGACGTCACGGCTGTTTTCACTTCAGCTAGGGAAATCGGAATGAGAGCTTCCAGAAAGGCCTTTTGCATGTTGGTAGTGGCTTGTGTGGTTCCCTTGTTTAGCGTTGATGCTCTCGTTGGATACACAGATAGGTTTTACACTGCAAAGGCTTCCTACTGCCCATTCTTACAACTCTAGGGGGTTACAAATTTGGTCATCGAAGTGGCGTTGGAGGCTTGCTTTGACACCCAGTCTCTTTAACGCTCCTCTTACCCCATCGCATGAACCTTTTCCATGTGATGTGCCAAAGAAATGCTACGCTGACTCAAGGCCAAAATCTTCATGGCGAAAGCAGAGATTTACTAGTGGTATCTTACTCTTGTACTGTGCACCTGTAACATCTGTGAAGTAACAAATTTTCGTTAGATCTTTCTGAGTCCATTGGAGGAGCTCAATCCCCTTCCCTTGAAACAAATGCACGGCTGCATTATCGTGTGTTAGGTCATCAGAAATTACTGTGAAGGTTTGGTGCCCTATTTCCTTTTAGCCGTGCACCCGGTAATATACGATGACTGAGCGAATGTTTGCTCGACTTCCACTCCAGTAGAAGAACTGTGGAGAGTCTTGCAGAAGAAAGTTAAAATGTTCAGTAAAATTTCTTAGAAACATGGTTACGTTTTCAAGTAAATTCTTCTTCAATTTCCGTAAAAAACTCGTCTGTTTATTGGCAACAAAGTTATGCGGCTTCAGAGACAACAGCTGATTGGTGAAGTGATCCACAAACTCTTGAGATGAAAGCTTCATCGTTTCAAGTGTAGCGCTGTTTCAGGAGACCGAATTTTGATATTTATGTTGCCGGCGGCTACCAGACTACGAAGGTTGTCACCCAATGAAGTTTTATGCCTTTCCACACATGGGCAGAAAAGGTATCTGCGAAGCATGCAGTCTTTGTTTTCCATGCTGCATAAAGCAGAACTTTGTAGCTCCATTAAGTTGACGTTTACTCCTGCAGCGTGTAGCAAGAGCTTTATGTTAAAGCTTGGTCTGCTGGGCAAGTTGGTAGTGGACATTCATATTAAAAATAGCGCAAAAGAGACGGGACAAAAAGTCTTTTTTGTCCCGTCTCTTTTGCGCTATTTTTAATATGAAAGCTTTATGTTCTGGTGATAGGAGCTGACGCAAACTGGGTGAGTGCCGGGGCTGCTACTAATACACACTACCATGGTCGCAATGAGGCGAAACTGGAAAATCCGGACTGTGTGTCTGAACATGGGTTTTTCTATTGAAGTAAAGCCTCCTTCAAATTAGTTAGCATTAACCGTCTTTGTTTCCCGCAAATGACTTTTGTTTTCTGGCATGCGGTAGTTTACTGTGCCGCCCTCATAAAACATTCTAATGGTTCAGAAAGTACTCCGCCATTCTCGCGGAGCTTCCTAGCTTCGCGCAACAACCATTTTGTTGCATAAAGAAATGGGCCACTTGCAACATACTGTCACGGGTGGTGACCAATAAACAAGAAATGAATAGAAAGAAATAAACGTTTAATGTGGCGAACTTGTGCCAAAATAAAAGGGTACAAAAGATAATAACAGAGCGTCGCGGGCGTCGAAGTCGGCGTAGCAGCGGAGTCGAACGCTGGGGCGAAACTGACTCCGGCTTGCCCGTGGAGCCGCTTTTGTACACACGTTGGCTTCTGGAGCATTCGACGTAGAAGGTTCGACACGTAGAACATTCTGACCTCGAATCAGCTAGACGGTTCTCAATTTCACCAGAACATTACACTACAGTTTCAACAAAAATGCATAGCCGCGGCCAGGAATCGAACCCTGGCCCGTCGCGTGGGAGGCAAGCGCGATGACCGTTAGGCTACGGCCGCGCCGCCTACTTGGCGCGCGGCAATACTCCATTATGCCGGTGCGAACGTCAAAATTTACATTTTTTTAGCCCTTCAGGTTTTGTTTCTGAATTTTTGTTTCAACTTAGAGAGAAGTCCTATTTAGCTGTCCGCAAGGGTCTCAGCGCAAGTTGTACTTGGGACACGCATGTTTAAGCTTCTCTACAGCTCTCCAGAAAGACGTGTTCTGCATGGTTTTTAGCTTTTTCTTAGCGTAGTCTTAACGTCCATCCTAGGGCCATTGTTGCCGAAAGGGGCACTTGGCAGCTTAAGATGGCTTCGTACCCCCAGAAGAAACTGTCGCCCTTAGATATCGCTGACCGTTACCGGGTGCACAACTCTGAGGCGGCAGTAGAATTCTGTACAGACGAAGAGGCAAGAAAGTGGTCGGCCTTTATTGTGGCTGTTGAAGACTTGTTTTATTCTTTGCCCAACGACCAGCTGCTATGCTCGGTGAGGTCATGCATTGATTCTAACGGGGAGCAAGGTTTCAGAAACGCTAGCGGCGTCTCCCTACAAAGCTTCCTTGGGTTTTTACAACTTTATTTGGACTTCATGGTGGTTTGCTGGCGCGATATGATATTTCTGCCGAAAAAAAAGCGTGAGTGTTGGGTCATGCGTGGCACCAACCTTGAGCGATATTTTCCTTAATGCGATGGACAGAGCTGTGCGCTGTGCCATATGTTCTTCTGCGGTGAAACAATGTTCCGTTTCGTGGACGACGTCTTTCTGCGATGAAGTAGCTTATGTAAGTGACTCTCGGAAAATGGTTTTGGATAGTTTTATTACGTATTCTGGGGACTTAGTTTAACGTTCGACGAATCTAAAGAAAGCGCACTTCAATTTTTAGTCCTGTCGCACAGCCGGGGGGTAAATCACATTCAAGATAGGCACCGAAAATACAAGGACGAAAAGGGCGCCAGTGTTTACGTCTCTTTACTTCTCTTCTCGTCCCTGTTTTTTCGGTGCCTATCTTCAATCATGAACCAACTGGCCCAAATTGCCATATTAGTGGAGTTAAATCACATGTGTCGAACTTACGGACCCGTTCCGGGAAGCCTGTTTCGGACTACCGGTCCTGACATTCCAAAGTTTGTGAAGGAGGGATCGCTGTCGCGTGTCTCACGCGATGAACGACCGTTTCCGGGAGCAGGTAGGCAGACTGCACGGGCCCGGGCCAGCCCTAAAGTCCGGTCCCGGCCTGGCCCGCGGGCCGGGATCGGGCCGGGTAGCACGTATTTTCTAGGGCCCGCGGCGGGCTTGGGCTTGAACCAAAAAGTTTTCGGGCCGTGCCGGCCCGGGCCGGCCCGGCCCCTGCAAGGGCAGTCGTGTGCCGTACGTTCTAAATTTTTTTAGAACAAAAAGTTTGCTCATGCATTCTTCTTTTAGGTTTATTGAAACCAAAAAAAAAAACAGAAGTGCGAAGTCACTACAGTGCCGTTCACAATAACAAAAAGGCGCCTTACAGTTAGAAAGCCTTCAAGCGTATAGAAGAAACCACATGGACTCCACCAGCATAGTGGGAGAGTGCGGACAAGGAAACGAGGGCACTCCGGTCGCTGGGTACAACATGATTGTATTTCACCTCTGCTCTTCAAAATAACAAAAAAAAAGAAGAAAAAACGTGACTCCGTCTTTGCGCTTCCTGCGGGAGCCTTACTATGCCGCCAAAGACCAGCTAACGTACCCTAGATATTTTTTTCCAGATCGTGTCCGTCAGCAAACAAGTGATGACACAGAACTCTGGACAGCTACTGGCATCTTTGAGCGACGGTGGTAATAAGACAACCAGCTTGCCGGTTGTCTGGTTGCCGCCGTCGCCTATACATGGCGGCAACCTTTCGAGCCCTTCCACTCTGGCTTGCCGACGTACGGCCGGCCATTACTTCATTCCCACCATAGTACAGCTTCGCTTGTCTTCCTTCTTCACCAGAGTGGAAAGGCTAAATTTTTTTTTTACGCAGCCGTTTGAAGATGCACTAGCGAGGTTGTGATTGTTTCTTCATTTCGCATAGAATTTTTGCGGGTTCGAAATAACCAATAGAATCGACCTCTCACCTGCCCGTGTTACCAATCGTCCAATAAGAAATAGACGCTTGACGAGTCCATCATCACAGAGAAACTTTAATTGTGTTATCATTTATTTTCTATACCACCATTTTCTGTCCATGTGGCAGCAATGAAAGGTGGTATGCCGAAATCGACAATCGTCGTGCCTGGCATCACCTGCCCTCTACTACCCGTTGAGAAAACAATCATTAAGAGCTCTGTATGGCAAACATTTCTTACGGACCGTGGACTCCAGAACGTCGGTGCCCAAAGGGCATGTTCAGTGTCGTTCGTTCAAAGACCGGGATGTCTCATCTCAGTCGTCACAAGGGCAAGGTCTCATCGAACAGCGCAAGTATTTATTCTTTTTTTTTTTATCACCTCAATGCCCTGAACCCCTCGTGCCCGTGGACGTAAAGGAAAAAGTGGCAACCGCGTGCGCGAAAAGTATCCATGATAAAGTCCGTCTGATCACAGTTCGAGGAGATAGAAGCTGTACTGGAGTCAAGGAATAATTCAGTGACGGAAAGCGAGAACAAGACAACACTCGACGAGTTAATCGAGTTCCTGCAACCCTTTAAAGATGCTAGCGACGAGCGTGAGGTGGAAAAACGTCCAACACTTCCTCTGGTTGTGCTTTACGCTTCCGCGTTGAAGAACCATCTTGAACATGCTCCGGTATCTCCAGTAGAGGAATCGAGTAGGAATCCAGTAGGAAATCGAGAAGATCAAGGCCCGTGCTCGTCATTTCCTGGACAGAAAGATGAAAATTTCTCTGCTACATAAGACTGCCACATTTTTCTGGCCTCAGTTCCGCCAACTCCGCATATTGCCCGAGAGCGAGCGCCTTGAAGTCTACGCGCACGTCAGAGCCCATTTCTCTGAAGCAATGACCCAAAATAAGGATGAGATTGATGATGACGTTCGAGATCCCGCCTCGAAAAGAAGGTGCCTGGGTTTGTTTCAAGACTGGTGTGACGCGGACGATGGCAAAGTTGCCACCGATGAATTGCAGGAGTATCTGCACGGCAAGAAGGATTACTCGTGCTCAGGAGTGTTTGAGTTTTGCGGTTTGTGAAGAGAACGAAAAGGAATTCTCAAAACTCTCCCTTCTATCCAAACGCATCTTGTGCATCCCCGAGTGCTATCAGGGAACGGAACCTTAGCGCGGCGGGCTACCTCATGCAAGCAAGGCGGACCTGACTGAAGAAAGAGTCAATGAACAATTCATTGTTTCTCCACGAAAGCATGTAGGAAGGAAAGTTATCTGTGAAACCAATCGAATGGAACTATGAAAAGTGCAATATCTGTTCAAGAAATTCATAGACAAAACATTACCTTTCGTCTCACGAATTCTCGGTGTTCCACGAGTTCTAAGATTGTCGCAAATGATGTGCATATTTCACCCATATTTTCGAAAATACATCTTCTAGGTCGGCATATTTATGGTGTCAAAAATATGTCGGTCCCAGTTTTCCGGCTCGGGCCAGGCTCGGGCTTATATGTTCAAATTTTATCAGTGTGGGGCCGGGCCAGGGCCATGTCTCTACCGGGCCGGATGGGGCCGGAGCTAGAAATTAAAAATTTTTGTCGGGCTCGGGTCGGGCCCGGGCCGTATCTCTACTGGTCCAAGTGGGGCCGGGCCTAGAAATTCCGGCCCGTGCAGTGCTCTGAGGCAGACTAATGACGTCGGGGTTTCCGGTTAATTTTTGACGGAGGTAGCAAGTTCCCTTTTGAAGAAGGCCAAAGTTGTGGAGAAGGCTAAAAGAAAAATTCAGAGAAAAAGGTTGATCATCATTCCGTACCTACCTCAAATCCCCCGCAACCTGAAGAAAGTGGGAGGGAGGTGCGGCATACCAGTAGTGTTCTCGGCGCCTCAAAATTTCCACCAAGTGTGTTCTACGATTGGTGACGGGGATAACCGCCAAAACAACATCTGCACTGCAGAGCACCGAAAAAGGTTCGTGACATGTGTTTCGTTTGTTGTTTACAAAATCCCCTTATCCTGTAGCAATTTTTATGTTTGGCAGACGGGAAGGTTGTCTCAATGACACGCTTAGAGAGCATTCCTATTCCCTGGGGGCCACTGTTGGGGGCATTTGGACACTCATTGCAGTAGAGGCGAACGTGGGCCGGATTTCGGAAAAGTTGCTGTCATGGCCAAACACAAGCAAAAACAAGACAGACTGTAAGATCATTCTTTATTTCTATTTTTGGAGTTATAAGTGTCTGCGTTCTGTCTGTGGCTTTGTCAGATAAGTATATTTGTTTCTTGCAATTGCGTATGAAAAGTGGTTTTCGAGGTTATTCAGCACTTGTGTCAGTGTTGTGCTTGATAGATGAGTAAGCGGTTGTTGTTGGTATCTGGTATCTGTTTTGCACATCCTGTTTTTCCTTAATCGTCTTTACTAATCAAACTTCAGTTGCGAGTACAGTTTAGTCCTGCCGAGTTTTATTCCTTCTCGTTGTCCTCATTTTTTTAGCTATTTTCCACCATGAATATTATAAGAAGCATTATATTGTAGGTCTTCCTTAAGGTATCACAATAATTTTGTCGTATTTATACTTATTTACACAAATGTTGAAATGTCCAATATTATAGACACTTTTCTCAAAGTTTAGAAAATGGTCGCCACAAAACAAACAAATATATAAAAGAAATATTTTGTCCGATTACTTTGCACCACAATTATAGGGCAACTGCTTACCACGGGGATTTTGTATAGAGAAGATAGGAGAAAGTCGAGCCACCTCGTCGTGCGGTTTGGCGTGGAATGGCCCAGGTGTCAGACACAAGAATGGGGTCCCCGCATTTGGCGCAGATCTCAGGACCACGATAGTTGTGAGAACCGCGACTAAAGCGTTGGCAGCGGAAGCGTCTCGGTTTGGGCATAAATGGCCGGACGTGGGAGCCTTGATAGTAACTGAAGGGCTGACACTTCTAATGTTAAGGAAAGATGCTTTGTCGGTTGCTCTTGACCATAGAGACGGAGCGCAGTACGCTTCACGGCAGTTGCAGTGTGTTTCCGGAGGCCTTCCAGGATCTCCTTCTCAGTGTAACCGAAGCAGTCGTTCGTCGTGTTGACCCCTTGAAGCGTGTCAAGTGTTCGGTGACGGGTGACAGTCACCTGGTGCTGTCCAAACAATGTAGTTTTTAAAAGCGCTGCGCTTTGGTCTTGCGTACCGACCTCAAAGAGCAGATCACCAGAGGATTTGTTTTGGCTTCGAATTGAGGACAGTGTGGGATTCCAGGCGTTTAGCAACATGGAAAGGTGGGAGTGTCGAAAATGACTAATTGATCTTGCTCATGAAGATTGAGAAATCGAGGAAAACGATGCTGGTCGTGTGGTTTTATTGAAGTGCGTGAAATTCTGCCGGTTCCTTTTCAGGGGCCGCTTTTTTCGGGATTATTTCGAGAAGAGCGCCATAGGAGGGGAAGAAAGTTTGGTGTCTGTGGCGCACCACCCACCACCAAGCTTAAAAAGTGGATAGGCGATGTGTTATAATAAGAATGACTTCGCTGACAGAGTTGTGGCACCAGCGCTTCCAATAATCTATAACCAAGTGTAGGTGTATTGAGGAATCCGTCGCCACACAGGGTTACCCCTTGACGCCGAAAATTGGGAATTAAGAAGGAAGAGGAGACGTAGAAGAAAGCTAAATAAATATGAAGCGGATAGAGAGGCAACTGATTGAATCATTCTCGTCCGGCGAAGCTTGGACACCCGTTTACGAGAAACAGTATGGGATGTGGTATATTGCCTCGCCCGTTAAGCGCCAAAAAGTCCAAACATCTCCGAACTTGGCACAACCACATGGATCCCCTTTTCCCCGGACACGGGTTGAGCCATGCACAGCGACGCGTGAGTGGATGAACCCACATGGCTCGGTGTTTATTGGGGCGCCATTCACCAAAAACCTACTAAAGCATGGTGCCCCCTGTGTGTCGGTATGGGGGTCCACGTGGCTAGAGTCCCTGGTGACGTTGACACCAAGGACCTAACACCTAAGGTTAGGTGCCTCCTACGGGGCGGTGCAGCCTGGGTGGTAACACACGTTTACTCTACTAACAGCTACGTCCTTGCTATCAGAGCTGCTAGAGCTCTTCGCTGGTCTATGAGACGTCTGGGGTTGATCCATAGAAGCAGGTTGATTTTTGCAGCGGCAGACAAGTCGGCTACAGGGCCCGAGAGGCGCTTTACGTCAATTGGTAGTCAATTAATTTATGTGCATATTTTTTCGCCATGGGGAATATTTTCAAATTCATAACGTGTACTGAATCTTGTTGCTCTAGTTTTGTTT
Organism: Ixodes scapularis; assembly: GCF_016920785.2. Lineage (NCBI taxonomy): Eukaryota > Metazoa > Arthropoda > Arachnida > Ixodida > Ixodidae > Ixodes > Ixodes scapularis. The sequence continues at coordinate 3,887,112 of NW_024609867.1, forward strand.
TATAATGCGGCAAATGGGCGCAAGAGGCACTGCCTGCAATTATGCAGTTTTGCAAGGGAGATATAATTTGATATATCTAACCTAGCTCAGCTGATAATACATGCGTCACTAACATGAAATGTGTAAGACAGAGAGTGTAAGGCAGAAAACAGGACATGTTCATTTTGATGTATACTGTGCTGCAAAGCTACATATAACACATACAGACGTAAACTACGAGATGATATGAAAGACAGTTAAAAACATGACGTACTTGTAAATGCGCTGACTAAAAACCGTTTATTTTTTCGTTTCTTCTTCTCCCTTCTTTATAGCTTTGTTTTGAAGGATGAAGGTTACCTGATAATTCACAGAATTTAATATTAATATCCTTGCGGGCAATTGTAGACTTTGCGGGTTCATTTGCGGGGAATCATGTTCATTTGCCCTTTGTAAAACACAACGTATGTCTTAAAGCAAAATAAATTGTGATTTGTACGAGGATTTAACGATTCATGTGAACATGCCGTTTGTGTCGTTTTTTTCCCGCCATTTCTGAGACGATTTTGATTGATCCAAAATACTGTATCTCACTGTGTCTCTGCCTTTGAGTACTGCGCTTTTATATATAAACATGTTTCCTTGTCAAGCATTGTATACGGGAATCACCCAAGCCAAGTTCAACGTTCAGAAACCGTATTTAACGTGAAGCGTTCTTTGGTTAGGTTTTCAACATTTTGTAAAGCCCAAAAATGAAGCCTGTATAAAAGCGTGTCCGCGAGGCCCTAAACCGATTGGTTGACGGTTGGAAGAGGAAGATTGAGGTGCTCATCGCAGTCTGGTTAACGGGGAGGTCATGTGACCAAGGCGGAGTGCGGGGTAGGCGGGGGCGCGTGGCGGGAGAGGATGTGGGTTAGTAGGGTCCTGAAACGTCATCATGCCCATAATTTCAAGTAAACACATGCCAGGCTTTAAATTATCTGACGAAAAGCGACGTCTACGAAGGTTTTTGGCTGAGCAGGCTAGACATTTTCACGAATTCAACCCAATTGCATAGCGGTTCGTCACATAATTTTCAAGTGTATGAAGATAACCGCAATAAAAACTACGAAACATATCTTGCCTTATGCAATCCGCTAAATTCCTGCAGCATAAGGGTTGGGAAACGTTCTCTGCCCTATTAAGTGGCACCGATTTGCATTTTAGTGTGTTTGAGTGCAGAATGGCGTCCTTGTCGTAGGGAGCGGTTGTTTGCTGTACGACAAGCGCAGTCGCGCAGCATGTCGCACCGTAAGAAGGTGGAACCGTGGTCCACTTCCACCGCGACTGCGCTGACGTAGTATTAAAAAAAAACACTCTAAAGTTAGAAAAAATAAAAAAAAACACATAAAGACACGCTCGCCCGCGTGCTTCAGCAGCGGCCACCTTTTTTAGAATGAGATATGGCCTTTGCTTGTTGGGGAGCACTGGACACAACGGAAGTAGGTTTTTGCATGAACGCGATGGTTCAAGCTGGACAGACGTTTTGTAAACCAGCGAGATCGTTCCAAGACGAACCGCGTCCAGGTTGAAGCCAGGCACCCGCATTTGCTGTGAATTTTGATTACTATTCGAATGCTTGCGTTCGAGAGTAGCAGTTTTTCATTGGCTCTTGACTTGTGCAGACAGCCTTTTAGCGCCACTGTGTGCACAAGCTTTGCGTAAACGATCTCTCTAATGTTCTACAGCAGCCTGCCGCAATTGAGCTCATCGCGCTCATTCGCAAATGTGTGCAATATGGACCCTTTTTTACTTTTGAGCGACATATTGGACGAGCATTCATTCATACGATCGACATTGTCTGCGTGCCCAAGGTTACGGCAATGATTAGACACATCGGCCTCGAAAAATGGGTGGTTCCATTTGCAACGAAACACTCGTGGCAGATTGGGTGCGTTGATTTGCCTCAACGGGTTTCTGGCTGTGCAAGGATGACGGCCACAAACCCGTTCCTGTTTTTCATGTAGGTGCTGACCGCATTTTCGCTTGGTCATCTCACAGAGGACTATCGATATTCTGCCTTTCGTGATGGACGCTTAACTGTGATACACGCCCCGACAGTGAAACTGCTGCGGACGTCGTACCATGGAGTGGATAATTCTGTGCAACTATATTTCCTCGACGATCTTCACAAATCGTCAGCGGCATCGACGGATGCATCAACGACACTGGATTGTACAAAGGCGATTCCCCGGGAACGTACGCTTCATGGGCACGGTAGCTGTGCAAGGATGACGGCCAGAAACCCGTTCCTGTTTTTCATGCAGGGGGTCACACATCTTCGATTATAAAGGACGACGTTTGCTTAGTCCTACTGCCGTGCCCACGGAGCTAACTTGTCGTTTTGTGCACTGTTTTCCAACTGTTAAAAAAGCTTCGTAGACTCTGCGGAGACGTTGAGAGCAACCCGGGCGTCATTACCCTAGAGGATGTAATGATTAAGCTGAACGCTATGGGTAGCGAGCTTAATAAGATCAAAACAAACCAACAAACCAAGTCAATCAGGTTATACAATATTGAAGCCATCCTCAAAGAGCTAGGAATAATGAAAAAAAACTTGATACTTGCGCAGCGAATGTACAAGCTCTGGAAACCAGTCTAAACGACCTCCACATCAAGTATGATGACTTAGATAACCGTAATCGTAGGAACAACAAAAGAAATACTAGAAGATCGCTTGCAGCTACAACCTGTACCTATCGAAAGAATTTAACGCATCGGTAAATTCTCGCGTGAAAAGCGCCACCCGTCATTTTGAAACTTTTAGCTTTTCGAGACAAAATGAAAATGCTGCGAAACTGTCAGAAGCTTAAAGGATCCAAATTCTCGACAAACGAAGAGTGTTCGAAACACGTACAAGAAGTCAGAAAAAGTTGCAGGAGGGAACGAAACCAAACAAAGCGTCCGGAGGTAAGGTCACTCTATGCTTCGACAAGGTGAAAATAAGTGACGAAATGTACGCATGGGATGAAAACAAAAACGACATCACTCTCCTGCCTGGAAGCGGTACCCACGAATGGATTCGTCCGAGGGCTGATACTAAAAAGTCTGGAATAAAAATACAAAACGTCAACGCAAGAAGCCTGTTGAACAAATTGGAAAAGCTCGAGGTCATAACCACGACTCACGATCCAGATGTTATGATGTTGACGGAAACCTGGCTTTCGTCACATATTCAAAATAACGAGCTTGATATACCAAGCTACTAAGTAATAAGAGAAGAACGACAGTCACGCGGCGGAGGGGTAGCTATCTTGTACAAAACGTGTTTAAAAGCCACGACGATGCCTGACGTGGCAGGCATTGAGTCAATATGGTGTAAACTTTGGTTCAATGATTTTACCCTGTACATTGGTGCTGCTAACAGGCCTCCCAACGAATCTGCCAATTTTTTTTTTTTTTTTACATTCTGCATAAGTACATGCAATCGAACGTTCAGCCAAATGATAAAATAATACTGGCGGGAGATTTTGACCTACCTGAAGTTACTTGGCCCGGACCTCAAGACCCCTTAGCATGCCTTGGTGGAACAAATCCTATGGGCGATATTTGCTTTAGTTATGAGTTGACAGAGATTGTGTCATACTTTACACGTACACAGGCTTCCCCACAGAGTGTCCTGGACATAATATTTGTGAGCGGCTAGTTTCTAAAAGAACTGAACATGAACATAGGACGAAATAATTGACCATGGCATTGTGGTAGCCTCGCTTAGACTAGATACGGTGCCAGAAAATACCTGCAAGGTTAGTCAAGTTTTACACTTAAATCGTGCTAATGATGTAGCCATCCTGGATTGTCTTGATTTTCACTTTGACCTTTTTTCTGAACTTTTTCTCCGATCAGATAGTTCCACAATAGACCTTTGGAATTCCTTCAAGTCAATAATTTCCCATTGTATCAATACCCATAATCCAAATAATATTAAACGCACCGCTAAGCGAAATCCTTAGATGACACATGAAATTATTCATACTAAGCGAAATTTTAACAGACTCCAAAAACAAACAAGGATTAGGAATAGTGCATCGAAGAAAAAACAAATCGCGAACTTAACTAAGGAATTTGGGAGCAAAATAAAGCGTGCTAAAAAGAAGTTTCACAACGAAACACTTTATTCCTTCATCAGAACAGCACCAGATAAATTTTGGAGGCACATAGATCCGCGCGCAAAATCAATAAACGGTACAGCAATCGTCAATAGCCCGGACAAGGCTAACAACTTCAATGACTACTTCCTTTCAGTCTTTACACGCGACAACGGTGTTGTGCCACCCTACATGAATAGGCAATCACAAGATACCGTGGGCAACATAACAATATCTGAGGCCGGCATACTTTATCCTCTTAATCTTGACCATAAAAAAGTTCCCGGCCAGATGATATTACGAACGCATTTTTGATAAGGTACGCAGAATAGATATCAAAATACTTATCACTAATATAGGGGAAATCGCTGCAAGAATAAAAAAGTCCGCCCGATTGGAAGCAAGCTAAAGTTATTCCAATTCATAAATCGGACAGCAGAGAGAGCATTTCAAACTATAGACAGATCTCACTTACATCATCATGTTACAAATTGCTTTATCATGTTATCTTAAAACATATCACTGCTTTCGTTGAAGAAAACAAGGTTTTAGGTGTATGCCAGCACAGTTTTCGATCCAGATTGCCAACCGTCACTCAGGTAATTGAAAGTGTGCACGACTTCTCCTCGGTTATAAATCGAAGAAGCCAAGTGGATGTCATCTTTCTTGACCTGTCAAAAGCGCTTGACAGTGTCTCCCACAATAAACTACTTTTCAAGTTAACGAAAATCCTAGGCGACGGACAGGTTGTAAATTGGATTAAGAACTATCTCTCTGGACAATCTCAATTTGTGAATATTAACGGAATAGCTCAGCTAATAAGGCCGTGTGTTCAGGAGTACCTCAGTGTTCAGTACTTTCCCCTCTTCTCTTCCTTCTATATATTAATAATATAACTGCTAACCTCGCCATGACGTTACACTCTTTGCTGACGATTGTAAAATATATTCTGAAATAACAAATTCTTCGGACCACTTAAAAATACAAAGCGCGTTAGACAAGATTTCAGACTGGTGTAAAAAATGGCAGATGCTTATTAACACAGACAAAACAGCAGCCCTGTCCATAAGTAGAAAGAAAAACATATTCAATCATTCTTATCAGATCAACGGAAACACTATACAAAGCGTCCATGAGTTCAAGTACCTGGGTGTTCTGTTCACAAGTGATCTGGACTGGGGCATGCACAGACGCAGTGACCAAAACGGCGCTAACGAAATTCTGGTGAAAGTAATCCCTGGAAAAGGGGAACAAGAGGGACAAGGCACAAACATAAATCTCCAAACACAGCTAGGTGACTGGAGAGGTCCCAGGTTCGATACCCGGACTAGGCGGATTTTTTCGGTCGCTCACCAGTCACCTAGCTGTGTTTGGAGATTTATGTTTGTCCCTTGTCCCTCTTGTTCCCCTTCTCCAGGGATTATTTTCATCATTATTGTCCAGCTCGCTTGCCCCTCTGCATTTAATTGCATTATAATTGAAATTTTGGTGCGTAAGGCGGCGACTAAAATACGCTTCCCGCGATACCAAACTGTCGGCCTACACGTTACTTATTCATCCTGTGCTTGAATATGCCAGCCCTGTTTGGTTCCCCTTCACTAATAAGTGTAGTAGTGAAGGTTTATTACTAATAAGTTTGGCACGCGTGAGTCACCATGTGAGCTGTGTGGAGGTCTCGGCGTGCAGCCATTAGAAAAAAAGCTAGGCTCACGAGATTAAAACTAATTTACCAAATAGCCAATAACTTGACTAAAATAGAAAACTCTAAGTACCTCGTTCCCCACGATGGAAGAGAAACCTGTTGAAACCATGGGAAAGTATTCAGGAAGTTCCAACTGAAAAATAATTGCTTTAAATTTTCATTTTTTTCCGCTAGCAGTCCAGGAATGGAACGACTCGCCCGGACTCCTTATCCGCGTTAGCTCGCTAAAACAGTTCATGGATCATGTCGAAGCGTTCATGACGTGAAAATACCATGTCTCATCCAATCCGGTTGTTTCATATATTTTTACCCTCTGTATAACTGTTTTTTCTGCTCTATGGCTATTCATCTGTGTTTTCTACCATCCTACAAAATCCTCCAATGAGGATTTTTGTAGGATGGTATTGATAAATAAATGAATAAATAAATAAATAATGTGCACTACATTTTTATCTCAATTAACAAACAATTTGAAGCTCTCTCTCATCATAAATTATCCACCATGAAAGCAATTCAATAAAGGGAGATAGTTTCCGAGTTGACAGTGATAGATAGACGGGGAGCGTGAAAGTCTGAGAACCTGCGATACAGCTGCCGAGCTCACGCGTTTTACACACGATCCCCGCCACTGCAGGCGCCTCGTCCTATCCGCCTTAACAATATGCATACCGCATTGGCGTTCCAGAGGTTTCTACATCGTTGCTACATATCTCCAATTAATTATGTTGGAGTGTACTTTGTGTTGGAGAGTTCTCGTACACAGGCTGTTTTTGCTTTCGGAGAGGGCAATTAAGTAAGTAAACAATACCTGAAATAAAGGACTACCGCGCCGGATGTCAAGTTGAAACTGTAAATTGATAGTTTGCGAATTACCTTTAGCTTGTTATCATTTTAAAAGGGCCCATAAATTTGCAAAAATCAAATTTGTTTCCCTTCATCAAAATATGATATACCAGTGGCTAGAATTAAAGTAACTGAAATTCTGGTCCTCGCTATTCTCTCGCAAATTTTAGCTGTGCACAGACGAAAAACCAAACGAAGACGCAAAAGCAGCGGGGCAAGTGCCACCCGGAAGCGAAGTCAGCCCCTCCAGCGGACGCGGGTAGAGAGCCAGTGCGGCTGATAACAGCCGGGGTGGCCGTAGTATAAGCGCACGCCCTTGCCTGTCGTCTCCTCGGGTGCTCACATTTTTGGTGCTCTTTCTGTGTTTGTTTCCGTATAGCGGCCGCATGACGGCCTAACTTCGTCTGAGATTAGAGCGGAACATAATCTATTTGTTGAACTTTTAATAACTGATATGGCATATCCTGAGAACGGTCAACAAAATCCCAATTGAAATGTGCTAGCTGAAGCGAATGTTTGAAAACATAATTATTTAAAATTGTGTCATTCATTTGCTCACTATCGCTCTACATTACCGGTTTGAGTTGAGCTGGTTGGAACATGTCTATGAGGAAACAGCTTGAACATTAAACACTTATGCACAGACGGGACAGCACATACACAGAGGTGGAGGAAGAAGTATAAAAGAGTTGATAGTCAGCTCTGCCTATGTCCTGTCCTGTCTGTGTGTAAGCGTTTAATATTCAAGCTGTTTCCTCGCAGTTCACTCTACACTTTCTGGTTGATGTAATCACCCGTTTTAGGTGACGTTGCCCCTCGAACAAATCGGCTCTCTCTTTCCAGTGTTATTTTAATTTTCTCCCGTCCTATAAACTACACCCAGTATGAATGTGCAGGCGTGCTGGCATTGCACATTGGTGGCCTATAAAAGCCACGCAAATTAAATAACCTACATAAATTACTGGTTGCTTCGCATCGATCGCAATAAATTTGGTTTTGTTATTTTAACAGGCATAATAATAACATATTACGAAACTTGTTCTCAGTTCTAGTGGTTATCCTTGAACGCAATTCAACGCAGCTCTTGAAGGAAAAGTGTGGAATAGAGGTACTCACATTGATATGGAACAAGAGAATTTTCTAAAGATTTCTAACATCTTGATCTAAAGGCTCTTACGTTAAGCCTCGTGCCACCTTGTAATACGGTTTTAAGTATTTACGTTTCTTGTAAAATGCTATGAATTTCCTAACTTTTTCGCTTCGGGGTATATTTTTACATAACTCCCTACATATATTATCTAGGTTCGACTGTGCTATCCGTGTTACAACTGTGTGATGTATGAGGCAACGCATATATCTTAAAATGAAACAGTTGCGAAGTTGTATCTCCTTAACATATTTCGTTCGCAGGAACGCTCCCTGAAGAGACGCGCATTTTGAAGTCAGGATCTCGCATACAGCTTGCGAGAATGATGTGATCAAATCCCGACGACAAGTCTGAAGCTTCAAGCTCTATTTTCAGATGAGAGACCGTTGAAGAACAGCATCTCCTTTATGCTGATGTGTTACACGTCGGCTAGTCGTAGTAGTGTTAGTTATATTTGAGAGTTTTTTTTTTATTTTTGTGTAACCTAGAAGGTTGCCAAAGGGCAAGGTGATGGGGATGTTCTGAGCTGGTTGCAACAGCGGCAGTGCCAAAATGAGTTTCTGAAACTACACCTTAATCGTGCCACGCAAGAATGCGATTTGTGTTTGTTTCTTATGCATAATATTTACGCCTGCATCTGAACCTGACGTTTTTCGATATCAGTAAGGATTCTTTTTTACAAGCAGCGAATCACAGTAGACATATATGTAGGCTTCTCGGGGAAAATATTTCCAAATAAAATATTTGAATGGTCATATTTGACGTGCTCAAGTTAACATGAAGCTGAAGAGATTCTTGAACAAAAAAGAGTTAGAGGTTAATTCTGAAGTACTTGTATCCCCGAAATCTGTTTATCACTTTCGTCTTCCCCGAACATTTAACTGAACGCGAGAAAACACATAAGACCTCCGAGCAGTCGTTACGTCATACTAAAGAGAGTAAGATAGAAGAAGGACTTTATTTTTAAAATATTTTTAACAATACTTGACTTTGTCGATTATTTAGCCTAGAGGTGCTCGGATCTTTTGTCTGCCAAGCGCGTGTCGCTCGTGTGGGCAGTGCGTGCAGTGGCAAGCTTGCCAGGTATATCCCCCGCTGGGACACCAATCGTGACGTCTTTTTTCATCTTTCTGAAAATAGCAAGTGTGCGCGTGAATGACATTGATGGTGCTGAAAATGCACGAGTGCGGAAGTTTTGAAAAATCTTAATATTACGCCAGGCTCGCAAAGCAAGGGGCTTCTGTTGTTCAAAACAGTAATAATAATAAAAAAATTAAACTAATACTAATAATAATATTATTGATACAATTATTAATAATAATAATAATAATAGGTTCATTTTCTATCATTAATGTTGGGGACTGAGGGAAAATCTGCTAAGTGGTAGGTTAAGGAGCCCTCGGTCCCCGTACATTGGCAGACACCGGAGGCAAAACTTGGTTGCTGAAAGCAGCTTGTCATAAATACATACGCAGAAATATGCAAGAACACATTAAAAAAATGCCCAAAATACACAATTGAAAAAATGTCTAAACCGTTAAAACAATAAAACAAGCGAACATCATCGTAAAGAATTCACGAAGGCGAGAGCCAGGGCAATCGTCAAATACAATAAAATTAAAAAGTGAAACGTACATATAGCACTGAAACAGATCGAACTACAAATGAACACAATGATAGCATTTTCAAGTCAGGTGGGAAAAGAAACAAAATAAAAACATAACAAAGATACAAAAAACTACAGTCATAGAGCAATAGAAATTACAAACTGTCAGAAAGCAACAATAAGATAAGTACAATAGCAGCCTAAGGCTAAAAGGTTAGAAAATAATAAAAGCAGGTAGCCAAAAAGAACTGCCATATATAAACACAAGGTTAAATTAAAAATCTTAATATAAATTTACACTCAAGTAAAATGGAAAAGTTATAGAGCATGGTGAAAAAAATAGAGCACAAAACGACAAAGGCCGGGGCATGATGGGAACACGATATGCAGACAAGCGCTAAATCCGAGCTCGAATGTATTGTGCGTTCAAGAAATGAGCAGGAACGAGTTGCAAGCTCGAGGAAAAAGAACAGCAAGGGCGTCAAACGCATTAGCAAGTTTAAAAAAAATTAAGTACAGAGAAACGTGCGAGAAGCCCGGATAAAGGAAGAAAAAAAAACAAAAAAAACGTCGGCACGTGTGTTTTTATCTGCATCGACCTAATACAGTATTACGAATCCTTTAATCTTTCAAAAAGCTCCTAGAGTTTGGGTAAGACCTACCCTACGTCCCTCAGAGCTGCAGACGTTAGCAAGAAACGTCGCTTGCAAGGTCAGTAAAGGAGAAAGACCAGGTTGTGTTGATAACGTGTTGATATTCTCTGTGGATCGCGACGTGGTCAGGCGCACAATCTTGTGCATGGGCTTAGCATCCTGGTTGATTAGCAATTGCGTGTTCTCGAGGCAGATAAGGGAAGACTTTTTGTTATAATGCCTGAAGGGCTGTTTTTTTTTTTTTAAAAAAAGCAGGTAGGGACGTGCGAAAATTTGTAGACTTGTACAGGCAGTTATATAAAAATTGTAACGATGCTGTAGATTTGTGGGAACGATTGTTGTTGAACAAGGTTGCTAGCAACATGAAAAAAAAAAAAAAAAAGCTGCACTTGGACGTTTCTTTTTTTTTTTTTTTTTGCGTGGTATAGCCCACAAAGAGGCATGTATTTTTCGAGAGATTGTTACAGAACCGGATAATTGGCAACTACAAATGTCTGCATTCCTGCAAAAACACATACCGCTCTGGTTAAAATCTACATGATCAATTTTCGACCCGCAATTCGGAAGCAGTTGTTGAAATTTTGAGGACGGATGAATTTATATCTTACAGTGTATTCAGCGTAGACATTTAAGTTCTTTTTTCAGTCACTCCTCCACGATCATCTACTTGATTCTGTGAAACTTTGCATTCAGTCAACTAGTAAGCTCTCTTTCGGGAACTCATTTGGAATATCTAGATACAGTTTGGTTGAACCTTTGCTCTTCTATTTTAATTCTACATTGGCAGCGTGGAAGGAAGGGGCATATTTACTGAGATTGGGCTTGTGTATAGGACAATTTCTTGCGCCGATACTATCTTCTTTCAACGCTTGGCCGCGCTATTGAAATCTAAATTATTGCCGTCCTAGTTGCGAATGCGTTTCAATACTTTCATGACTTCCTACTGATCTACAAATAATCACCAGAAAACGATGTAATTTTTAATATGCTCACTTTTGTAAAGTGTAATTTTCTAATTCCCTTTACTTTTGGAATACCCGAAATGTCATTTTTTTAATTTTTGGGCCTTTCTATATCTCTCCGACCCAATTACCTCCGCTGGTCCTTTCCAGCTCGTTTGAAGAAAACAATCTTTCACTACACATCCTCACACTCTAAAGTCGTTAATAGGGGCACAGCAACCTTCCTATCGTGGGCCCTGAATAAGTCCTGTCTTCAGTCGATCTAAGCCAGTTTTCACGCCCAAATTGAAAAAAAAATCATTTGGTTATCTTTGCCAGGTTCTAACAAAAGGGTTGAAGTCCGTCATTCAAAAAGTTAAGTGGCAGAAAAAGCCAAGCGAAATGTCAACGAAAAACCGGTGGTGGTACAGACATTTTTGCTAAGTCCTGCGTACAGACATTTTTGCAAAATCTCAACAGCTGACCAATGGATACGGTGTCCCGTCAGTGTCGTCCTCTGCCCCTAACGAAATTAGCTAAACTTGCTCTAAGCTTTTAACTAGACCGGAAAACATTTCGAAACACATATGCTAAAATATCGATGCCTCATTATTTCTGCTGTGTTTATAGGAGGTGGTTTATAACATCCTTTTTCCTTGTGGAAGATCTTACGTGCGTCAAACTGGATGGTGTTTGAATGATCGGCTAAGGGAACATAATTTCTCTCTCTATATATATGGTGGGGGGTCAGAAATTATTGTAGTGTAAACTTGATCTTTTGTACCTTACTTAAATCAAACTACTGTGTCGGTCTATATAAAGACCAACGAACCAGATAAATACTTGAAGCATTTATAACCTCCGCCTTGGGAGACCGCTGTGCCAGCCAGCCTTCTCTGTCCTTAACTGACCAGGAAATTTCAGTTTTAAAGAACGGCATGTATGGTTGAAATCGTTGCCGCGCCTCTTGTGTCTCTGTTTTTTTTTTTTGCCGAGCCTCCCGCATGATCGTTTCTGTATCATCATTTGAAGTCTGGTGAATGCGTTTTATGTCCTTGCTGTGCCCCTGGTGTCAATGTGCTTTTCTTCAATCCTGCCGCTCGTTTCTGGTTCTTTCTTATTTTTGACATAGAAAACCTTTGAGTTGTGAGTTAGGGCTCGTCTGTCTCCCCTGTTTGGTTCCTGTCCCTGTCCTTCTCTTTTTGTGCGCTATTTTTTCATCATGTTCAAACACTCGTCCAGCTTACCACTTTACTACAGCGTTGCTTTGCAAGCTATTTTCTGCAGCGTACGTGCAACAAATTAAAATATATATATATATATATTTTCTATATTCGTGATCCTGGAGGCCAAAATAACATGATTAAAATGTTTTTCCTCGAATAGAGAACGGGTTCAGTTTCCCGTTAAGTTACAAATAGCGGCTTTTACGAATAGTAAGAATTGAAATGCAAAGATGATACGGTACGTTGTTTACCTATTGAACACAAAACTAACCGAATATGCTGCTTCATCTGATACGTAATTATTACAGCCCAGGCTACGCATAGTGCATTGAACCACGTGGTGCGAAACCTTTAGCAGCCATACCCAGGGACCCTGGGTTAAACCCACACCCCTGTCCGTTTTGAAACTCGATAAAGAGCCTACCGGTGCACAGTCGTGTATCACGTCGTACCTATTTTATCTTGATAACCGTCGTACCGGCGCGGTTTGGTATCACCACTGCGCGATACACCTTACGGACCCCAGGCAGGCAGTGGTACCAGTAGTGCTACACTGGCGAAATGCTTACAGAGAAGATACATTAAACACCCTTTGGGTCTGACTAACTTCCTTCTTCATAAAGAAACGCGTAACTCAATAAATATTAGATTATTTTTAATATATTAAAGCACGTTAAATACTAAAGTTTGTGTCTTTTATTTTGGTGACTAAAAAGTCGTTCAATGCATGATATCGAAAGCAACACGGACGCGTCGTTATTTAACTGCGTTTCCTTCACGTTGGACTGGTATAAATGAATTTCAGGGGCAGGGACCGATACACTTTCCTCATAAATTCGAGATGAGGAGATTAAACATCAATTATGTTGGGGGAGCAAGAAACGCACGAAGACATTTAACCAAATCTTACTTCGAAAGTTTTATAACGATTACGGCTCAATTGAACGCCTTTCTTATTGATCATCGTACATACTAGAACAAGGTTTTCTAAAAGTCGCATTCAGAATTCTAAATTAATGGTGTGATTCGCTAACTCTGACAACCGCTGACGATGCCAAGAATTAACAACTTATAGAACCGTTAACAATAAATACTAAATTTGAGTTAATCGAGCTCCGGTCGCCGTCGGTGATTCGCGACTCTGTGACAGCATTACAGTTGAACTATTCGTTTTGAATGAGAAAACTGCCTTTGGCATAATGAGAAATTAAACTACTTATAAAATTTATGAAATATATATAACTATTCGTAGAAGTTGGCGATGCTACCCCGCGGCTCGGCAGGGCGAGTGGTTTGCGCCAGGGCTTTATCGTCATTTTATGTCCGTCCTTGCTTAATAGGCAGGCTTTACGATCACAAGCTCGCTGCTGCGGAACCACTGGACAATCACCCAGGTCCGGCCGCTATCAGGAACGCGGTCTTTGTCTCGGGACGTTGGCGTCCCGTGAGTTTCCTCAAGGCCAGTGCCGTAATGCATCCCTTTGATCGCCGCCAAGCACGGAGGCACGACCTAAGTCGTTTTTTGGTGATGGCCTCGTGTTCGAACGACATTCCACGCGGGCGTACACCCGTCGTTAACCCAGTTGGTCACCACCAAACATCTCCGGGCGCACTCTCAGCACGCCGATTGGTCGAGTGATGTTCACGTGATATCAGAGGACGGTAAAGCTTCTTTGATGGCGAGGTCAGAGATATAGGGGTTTTACTCTTCGCGAAATGAGAGGTCGGTGGTTTTATGCGAGTTTTTTTACACGTTTCAACACGGCAATATGGAGACAGAGACGCATAAATATTGCAAGCGGCGTAGGTGCGGAGAAGAAAGTTAGACTATGCCTGAAAGTAAAAACTCATGATAGATTTTCTGGCATGTGTATAGACTATATAAAATATCTTACTGAAACGTTCTTTACTGCTCAGGAATCATAATACCGGCTTTTTAAACGGTTTCTGGAAGTGCGAGCATTTACTATATCCCATTTCACGATTTCCCCTGTGGAGGCTGCGGCCCCGCGACCCAAAAAGGGTGCCGGAGCATGATGCGTGATAACACTCTATAGTCGAGGCCACCGGGGCCTCGTTGCCGCCAAAACATTTAATGACAATTAAAATCGCGCGATTACATCTATTACAAAAAGATGTGACGAATAAATATAAATCACAACTTCACGAGTTTCAACTGAATTTGAACCGAAAAAGTGACGTCCCATCCATATTCACTCGATTCGTCTCACCTTGTAGCTCCGTGACAGTTGACGGTCGCCGGCGATCGCAGCCGTGTAATAGACCCTTCAAGCTCAGAACATCGCACTCTGCCCTGACATTAGTGGCCGTCCCAGATTCGCGGCTAAATTAAGGTATGGTTGTCACATGAACTGTTCCCGAGGTGCTTGATATACTAGCAGACGGATAGGTTGCTTCGATGGACGTTCATCCGTAGTTGGCTAGTCTCGGAGCAGACGACTCTTCGCTTGAAGACGACAGCCGCCTTCTCCGGGTCTCACGCCTCGCATTTGGCGCGGTGACACAAATGGTACCATGACGTCGGGTCACGTACCTCCCTCCAACGCCCTTATTGGGTCGCGGGGCCCTTGCTTCCAGATTTCGCCAAGTCATTGTGAAACGGAGTGGAAAGTTGTGATTTATGCTGGGCTGAAAGTTTCTATACAGGAGCAAGTAATGCTTTAGCTTCGACGCAAAAGAGTGGGCCCCAGCCAATACCAAGAGTTCATTCACTCCCGTATTGGACCAAAGTTTAGGCCCGAGGCAAAAACAGCTGTCGTTTATGTAATCCTTATTTGCTCCAGCTCCTAGCGTAAGGACGTCATACATAAAGGTGCACTCCGGCGATTTTTTTAATTTACCCCAACTAGCTATATATTCGGAATAACCGGCCTTTACCCTTTCTGGGGTAATTTTGGTACCGCGAAATTCAAAATAGATATGGCGACATCGGCAATGAAAATTATTCGAAAATCAACATTATAATATACCCGCGCTTTTCAGTGCCGTGGCGTTAGTGGGAGGCAAGCTTGCAGGGCGATTGGGCAGTCTAAAAATGTACTAGGCCGAGCATTTGATTCGTGCTGCTCAGTGGATGCTGAACCTAGGTTCCAAAGCATTCATTTGACACCATGAAACTGCTCGTGATCAGTTGGGAACGAAGTCTACAGCCCAAAAAGGGAACCCCCACCTTCCGCTAGCATCGTTTTTTTTTTTTTTTTTTTGCCAGTTCTTGGAGACTTGCACTTGAAAAACGCTGTGAGGAGCAAAATTTTAAAGTCAATTACTTTGGGAAAAGGAAATTAGACCAATATTTGCATTACTATTTCAGCGATGTTGGTTTCTGTGTTTAGCAAATTATCAGGCAAATCCGGGACTATAAAACAAAACGTCGGAGTACACTTTAAGGATCACAAGCCTCCTCAAGACTGAAATCTGTCGTCTAATCTATGTTGTACTGTCGTGAGCTGTACAAGGTACCCCAAGAAACACGTCTGCTCCCCTATAAAACTATAATTCTACCAAAACTAGAATATGCAAATGTAATCTGGAGCCCGCGCCAAAATTTAAAAAAAAAATCTTGAGGCCTTGCGAAGTAAAGCTGCCCTGTTTCATTTCTGTTAAATACTCTTATCAAACCGGTGCCACGAGTTTAAAACATAATCTGGGTCTGTCGTGTTTAGAGATAAGAAGGAAAATTTCACGCTTGTGTCTTTTTTATTGAATTTATTACAGTGACTCTACTTTCAGACAAACTTTCTGTAGGCCTGCGACCTATATTTTGGCCCGATATAATAACACTCAGAAAGTGGAAACTTTTGCATCACGCACTAATCTGTTCCTCTCATTTCCGTTAGTGTTGTGTATTTCAGATTAGAACGCGCTCCCATACTTTGTGGCAACTGAACATGACGAGTTGTTGTTTAGAAAAAAAAATGTAGCGATTTACTGTTGAATTAGGCTCCAAGATGATAGTCTGTTTTCGGTTTGAATGTTCTTGGCATTGTGTATATGAATTGAGCCAATCAAGGGTCCCTGTGATCTTGTTCTTTCTTGTTTTATCATTTTTAAACACGAAGTTTATATGTATTATGCTTTTGTATGATTTTTCCCTCGAATCCTCGGGTTTGATCGCTTGTGAACCCAAAATTTTCAATGGATAATGCTTTGGTATGATTTTTTTCTCAACTCCTAGCTCATGTAATACGTCCGAAAGAATGTCTTTGAGCAACAGTAAATGAAACGAAACAAAATGAAATTACATGCAGCGTAATGTTGTTCTTACCATGAAGCAGAAATGCTTCCAAAGCCTGAACCTATAGATATCAATGAGTGTGTGACGCGGCAATTGTTCCGTCATCAATTAAGAAATTAATATTCATTTGCGCTTAAAAATTGCCCTGGTTGGCGTGCCAGGCTGGGCAGAAATGTTAAACCTCGTACGCAGATGTGCCGACCATCCGCCCCTTTAGTTCAAGTGAGACCTCTGATGTTAAACGGACACATGTGTAATTACCTCATGACGCTCTAACTCGCCTCGCCTTAATGCAAACGAAGTTTTCAGACACTAATTATAATTTGGCTGCATACACCGACAAAACATTTGGTTTTAAAGACTACACGATCAAACTCACGTGAACTCACTCAGAAGTCTGGAGTAGTTGAGGTTCTGCAGAGATCGTAATGTTCTAACACAGATGTGCACTGCTCCCTGTTTTCGAAGTTCCCACGCGAGCTCCCGACTTTTCCGCCGAGGTGCTATTGTGCAAAGTCACGTTTCAACTATTCGGTCAGAGCACGGGACATACCCAATATCCACATGGGAGGGGGGCGGCATTCGAACCGCAACAAACGGCAGCCCATACCGGGCTTCAACTAAGGACTGAGAGCAGCTAACGCTTTAATCTGTTATCTTCAATCGAGCAGCGCCGAAAGTCTATAGTCCTGGCGCTCGGCGTCAATTGCCTTTTCCTCTCACTTGATAAATAAATCTCGCCCAGTGAACACGGCGTGGTGCGGCCATAGAGTTATTATAATTTATAACGTATGCTAGAAGTTCACCTGGCACTAGTGTCCATGCGACTTCCGGGAGACAGATCGAAGGATGCAGCAACCAGTCTACTTTTGCGGTGTTCCTGTACTTTCCTAAGGGAAAACGAGCCTGCATTTTGTCTTATTGAGAGAAAAAAAAAACATATAACTTTTGCCCTTTGGGTTCAGCCAAATAATGTGTATCTTTATTGATATTGCGAAAGTGTAGTTGTTTCAGTTACAGCATTTTTATTTACCACTGAACGATGTTACACTTCGCTACATTTCAGGCCAAACCTCCGTTTTATGGCAGGTATGTAAACACGAGCGACGATTCTAAGCAAAATTAAAATCGAGAGGAATGTAGAGTACGTTTAAGGTAGCGAGCATTCCGGTGGTGCTAACATATTGCCAATATGCACGTCCTGTCAACACATAAAAATTACTCCGTCGGGTATCTTTACGAGCGGTTAAAAAAACACTCCAAACGTAAAGAATAAATTAAGTGTTCTATGAAAGGTTTTTTTATTTCTTTATTTCCTATGTCGGCAGCTTTTATCGGGCGCCTGTTCTCTGTCTTCTTCCTATTTTCAAAGCTTCCGAGCGTGCGAGTAATGTTCGGAACGCAGAAGAAGCATCTTGACACATATTCGTGAGCAGAAAGAATATAGCGGTACTTATCTCTTGCAAATCGGACTATATTACGTGGCTTTCAATTTATTTTGATCGTTGTCATGCACAGGGAGTTATTTATGCAGTGTTACTGCGTAGTCCTTGCTGTCTCTCTTGGTTTTCCACGTGTCCTTCGTTCGTTTGGCATGTATATCCTCCATGCTGGAAAGCACCGACGCCGTGTTCGCGCTAACATAGTGCAACAGTGCACATAAATATATGTTCAAAGCGGTTTTGGCAGCGTTTTTCATACCAGAAATTTAAAATAAAAACGCCGTAGCTGACCGATTATATTGCCTGCTTGACTGAGAAACTTTCCAATCTTCTAGTAAGTACGCAATTTTCGTTATATGTGCTCTCATAATCGAGCGAAGGGAGAAAATGCGCTCTTTTTGTCCCATATAAATGCCTTACCGGAAGTCAATATGCCGACTGGTTGATGTCTGCTTCAAATTGCCGCAGCACACTAGCGCCAGTTGAACCTCTAGCTTACATTATGATAACTATATGGATGCGGCAACTATTTCTGTGCGTGATTGCTTTAGCCGTGAGAAATAAGGCACAAAAACTACCGGCGCCATGGCGATACTCTTTTGGCTCTACTTGATTGCCCACTTTGGATTGTGGTTTAGGGTGCGATTGGACTTTATATGAGACAAATTTTAGTTGCCGGCGGCTTTTGTATACGGCTAAAAAATAAACCCGTTGCAACTAGTTCTCGAATTTCATCCGATTAGCATTCTTATGTAGTCAGAAAAAAGTATAGAGCTGGCGAGAGTTATTGAACATTCTACAAAAGTTACGAACCCTTATGTTGTGCTGCTGAAACCAATATCTGCATTTTATTAAGTCGGACGCGAGCAGTCTTAGAAGTTTGATAATGCGCAAACAAAATAAACGCAACTCCGACGAAATGATATATTAATTGGCGGAAAGCTCTTTCGTATCAGTCAGTAGTCAAATAGCGATGAAATGACTGAGGCTCATGTTCGCGACTTGGTGCCCTATTCTAAAAATTGGGTTTGCCCCGCCAACTGATTGAGCGGTTAAAGCACTAAGGCCCATACTCACACTTGCGCGTGTTCGCTCTGCGTTCAGTTGAGGCAGGTGCACAGGGTCAGGTTTAAACGCAGTTGACCGAAGTGGAGAGGAAATAAGCACGCTCTTTAGTCGACTGCGGCTTACCAGTTGCAAGCGAAACTCTGAGCAACCTGGCGGCGACCAGTGACAACCTCGTCTTTACCCGTCTTGGGGCAATCCCGCTGGCTTCTGCTACTTTTCTACACTTTAGGTCATTTTGATCTTGAAGCACCAGCTTCCGAATTCCCACCGCTCCCCAACAGATCAAACGAAGATTCCGTCTTCGAACGGACAGCTTGATCTGCGTCGCCGACGAACGCCGGCGAACACGTGACCCTGCCTTTCTTTTTGTGGCTTCTGATTGGTCTGCCGCGTTGTAAAGTTTGGCACGGTTGAACTTTCTTGCGTTGCTGTGAGCGCGTAGGGTGACAGAGCGCGTAGTACCACAAGCAACCGCTTTCTGCACAAAGAACGCAGTCCCGCACTCAAACTCATTCGAAGAAAAATGTATTCTGGGTTTTTTTTTTTGCATAAAAGGTATCGCTCTCCCCCCGTTCTCTCCTTTAACTTAACCCCTCCTGAAAAGACGGGCGACCGCGCGGCAGCATTGAGTTTTGGGAGCGCTTTAACAAAAGATGCAGGTGCTTGCAACTTGATAGAAGCAATATCAATCTCTAGTTGACCATACGCTCCTGTTTTGCGTGTAATGTTGAAAATGGCACTAACAAGGGTGTATATCAATTTCTTGGTAAAAAAACAAGCTGTACAGCGTCATTTAATAGGAACTTCGTCCCGCCGTGAAAGTGGGCCATTGTGAATAATTAGTGAGATAAAGCGACAGCTCCTAAATAAGAAAACCTAAGTGCTGAAAATTATTGCGTTACTAGCGAAGGCCAGGGTTGGCCACAGATTTGAAACGTGTGCGGCGTCGGCGTTCAGTTGTAACTCGTGTCCACTCACTGAGAACACAACTCCTAGCCGAACGGTGGCGCAATAGTCTTGTCCAATATCTGGACTACAATGGTCTCCTTTAGCGGCGCAGGAAACTTCAGCACTTAGGGGGAAAAGACGGAAGTCATGCGCCCCGTTCGGACATGTTTCTGAAGCTCTGCGATTGCGCCTTACCAGCTCCAAAATCTTCGCCCCTTTATGGGGACGTTCACCTTAGAAGGACACGGAACGGTTGGGCTACCCGTAGATACAATTCTTACCCCGGTTAGTCGTTGTTTCTTCGAAACCGGGGACTTCTCCTTCCTGACCGTGGGGTAAAAAGCTAAACCTAACGCTTCTAAGGTCCCCGGTAAGGATCGCGGCTACGGCCCGATGGAACAGAACACCGGAAACGGGCCGAACGGTACGGGCAGTCAGCCACCGCAAATCAAGGAACCCGAAGCTCAGGCGGGAACAGCAAAGGAGAACGCCGAAACTTCGAGAACCACCACATACACCGAGCAAGTCTGAAACTTGTGGGAGCCGGGGGTGAAAGACGAGGCAGAGGTCACGTGACAAGCGGCCGGCCGAGAAGTCACGAGCTGGCGAGAGACAGTGTGTGCTGAGCGAGGCTGGTAGCTGGACAAGGAATGTCGAAGCCAAGCTGCCTGACCTGGCTCATGGCTAACCCCGGAGCGGTCCACCAGCGAGGTCTGGAGCAAGACCGGTGGAAACGGCGAGCCCTGGCGATAGCACCCTGGGTACGACGATTCCGGGGTGGTTCCGCAGCGAGACTCGGGCATTGATAGCCCGGGACCGCCAGCCTACGCAGCACTGGCGTGGGAAAGGTGATCCGCAGGCCTGGACACGGACCCCGACTGTGAGCTCTGATCGACGGGTGACAACAAGGGTTGGCGGGCCCGGACTACCGGCTCTCGACGACGGGCAACCGGGAGGTACAGTGAACCCAAACGCTGTCTTCTCGTTGCAGTGTGTAACTCCCTGGGTGACGGGCGGAGCGCATACCGATCGGGCGGAGATTATTAGTAGAAGGACTTCCGTAATGAACCCTACATTAAAATGGCGCCCAACGTGGGGCCCGTTCGGTATGCCTCTCCGTCTAGTCGTCATCAGGGAGTCTCACAAATTT
Source organism: Ixodes scapularis (assembly GCF_016920785.2). Classification (NCBI taxonomy): domain Eukaryota; kingdom Metazoa; phylum Arthropoda; class Arachnida; order Ixodida; family Ixodidae; genus Ixodes; species Ixodes scapularis. The sequence goes on from NW_024609867.1 coordinate 3,908,199, forward strand.
GTTGAGTGGGTTGTTCACTAACGCTAACGATGCCCGTTGAGGCAAAGTATGTTGAAATTATGGTGACTTGTCTCACAGCAGAGCTCAGCAGGTGTCTCCTCATATCGAGTACCTAAAGGGCTTGAAGGACGAGGTTGCGGACGCGCTTTCTCGGGTACCCCATTATAATGGTTGGCAGGAGACGAGGAGCGCGGTTAAGATGTAAGAAAGTCGGCTTCGGAGGCAGAGGAGAGCCACGGCATGTTCGCTGAAAGGCAAGATAGCGACTGGCAGGAGGGAAACAGCCAGGACTCATTGCAGATTTAGGATTTAGGCTTGGTGTGATGCGGTAGGCAAGTAAGCGCTTGTCGAGGCCCGGTGTCCAGATGAGTTTTTGTCAGTGGGTGTCGGAAAGATTGCGGGAATTGCAGTCAACACCGCCAACACTGGCGGACTAGATTGTCAGCGGGGGTTGAATAAACTGGCGTAAATTACGGTTGACACCGGGAACGTTGGCAGGCGTGTTAATGAGCACTATGATTTGTATCTGCTAGGCCAAGACGGCTAGTTGCTTCGCGTCACTCTAACAACCGACGAAGGGCAGAGGCGATTTATAGGATAATTTCTCGACTTCACTCTGGCCGGTCGTGGCAGTGACACCAAGATTTTTAATAAGTTATGTCGCATCACGACCTGGCCGGAAATGAGGCGGTTGACATTTAGGTGGCTTGTAGTTGGCCAGCTTGCCTTGAGGCGTGAACGGTTTAAGCGGGTTTGTTCGCTGAGCTACCGCCCCCTCCGAGGACCGAGCAGTTCTTAGAGCTCGTATGCACGTGGAAGGAACGGGACACTGACGCTTACATCGAGTATCACATGGTATATGTAGCCGTTGCGGAACGCGGGTATAGTATTTGCATGGCCATCCCGCCACAGGCTTTGGATCCCCTTGCTTGCGCAAAAGATGAACTGGGTTTACTCCATCGTTAGCTGTTCAGAAGGAAACTCAAGCGTTGAGCAATGCAGCTAGTGGTTTGCCGCATGGATTGCTCCGAAGCGAGAAGGGAACCCGAGGTATAAAGACGCGAGCGTCGTGTCTTACTTCTAGGCTTACTCGGCGATATACAAACGAGTAGGCTTGCGCGGTTCACATCGCTGACTTGAAAGGATACTACCGTCGTCGCGATCGGGAAGACGTATAACATGAGGTTGCGGTAGGACACAAGAGATCCCCTGTTCTTGGCGACCCAGGAGCGAGCTCTGGAATGCAGACTTGCTCAGTTAGCCGGATGGTACACGAACCCGTCCGCAAGCTATTTGGCGGTGGAAGCTATGGCCACTGCCACAGTCTGCGGCAGAGTACTTGTTCGTTGTGTGTTGTTTTAACACTTTTTTCTGCGCAGAATAGCTTCTTAAAAAGACGGCCATTCGTTTTCCTAAGTGCTCAGGGTGGCTGACAGTTGTTCGGCCTGACAAACGGTTCAGGCAGGCAGTTCTAAGCCCGCTGTGACCTCTAAGCGGAACGGGGCAAGTCCGCCTGCGTCGGCCGGACCAGCTTAAAGCAAGCCCTCTGCTGCATCGCGGTGAGTGGGACAGCGAGCGACAGACAGGTCGGCATTGTCTGCCGGCGTCACTAGCCACCACCACCTACGCCGCTTTCGGACGCTGCAACGTGGCCACTCCGGTAACAGCAACAGCGGCCGCCCATGAAGCCCAGCGGCTCCCCGAGGCCCATGAAGTCCCCCAAAGTCCGGGCCTTGAGGGGGGGAGAGCTTGGGAGCCGGGGGTGAAAGACGAGGCAGAGGGCACGTGACAGGCGGCCGGCCGAGAAGACACGAGCTGGCGCGAGACAGTGTGTGCTGAGCAAGGCTGGTAGCTGGACAAGGAACGTCGAAGCCAAGCTGCCTGACCTGACTCATGGCGAACCACGGAGCGGTCCACCAGCAAAGACTGGAGCAAGACCGGTGGAAACGGCGAGCCCTGGCCATATGACCGGGGGTACGACGATTCCGGGGTGGTTCCGCAGTGATTCTAGGGCACTGATGGCCCGGGACAGCCAGCCAATGCAGCGCTGGCGTGGGAAAGGCAATCCGCAGGCTTGGACACGGACCCCGACTGTGAGCTCTGATCGACGGGCGACAACAAGGGTCGGCGGGCCCGGACTACCGGCTCTCGACGACGGGCAACCGGGAGGTACAGTAAACCAGTTCGCTGTATTCTCGTTGCTGTATGTCACTCCCTGGGTGACGGGCGGAGCGCATGCCGATCTGGCGGGATTATTAGTAGAGGCACCTCCATCAAGAAACGCCAGAAACTATAGCGAGCGAGATGTTTCTAGAGAAGTACAGATCACACCAGCACCAACACATGAGGGGGATCGCAATTTTTCTTGGACCGACGTCGTCGGGAAGAAGACTAAGAAGAAGCGGGCCCGCGCCGAAAGACTACGGGTCAACGACCCAAGAACGCCAAATCAGAAAATCGAAAAAAAGAAATTTGCGGCCGGCAAGGGCAATGGCGGGAAAGATGGCGTCTCTCCAGCGATTCTCACCTTGACCTACACGAATTGCGGCCACCGGAAATCGAAACCCAGAAAGGAACAGCTACCGCCACTTCCGCTGGATCACTGCAAGGTAGTGATAAGACCCCAAGAAGGACTCACCATCCCGAATTGGTCCGCTCTCAAAATATCGAAAGCCGTAACCACAGCAGCCAAACTAAGTCCCGAGGAGCTTGCAAAGTTTCGAGTCCGGATTCGAGAGGAGCAGAGTATCATCGTCCTGAGAACGCCCGACATCGAACCGGCGAACAGAATGGCGAAGGCAAAGACCATCACGCTCAAAGACCGACAGTATGAAATCGCTGCGTAGAAAGCTGCCCCCGACAACTCCTGCAAGGGAGTCATTTCCAGCATAGGAGAGAAATACGCGCCCGAGTACCTCACGGAAAACATCCAAGCAACCAGCCCGACAGGTCCCGCCGTTTTTTACGCCAGGATGATGGGACAGAAAGACTCCGATATCATCACCTTCCAGGGACTCCAGATTCTTCGACTCGTTCTCCTGGGCAACGCGGTATACCGTTTTCGCCCCTATCTACCTAAAGAGCATGTCTGCGCTGCCTGCCTCGGCCACGGACATAAAAAAGATATCTGTCCGCATCCAGAAAAAGGCAGATGTGCAGTTTGCGGTTGTCTCGGAGGGGCTATGGAGCATCATGTTCGCTCTCCTCACTGCATTCATTGCGAAGGGAACCATCCCTCTAACGATCCACAACGCCCAGCACGACGCAAGACGCCGTACAACAGAGCCTGGATTTAAAAAGAACAAACACAAAAGAGGAATACGAATCTGCAACAGGCGAAGATCTCCAACACTCAGAACTTGCGACCCGGTACAGCCTCGCAATGAAGACAACTCTTACAACCGACAAGAAACTCTCAAGCTCACTGGCCGGCACTGGGAGACGGGGGATTTGAGACTCTGAATCCATACGCTCTCATAGCCTCGGGACTAGAAGGTTACACTCAAAAATTCGCCCAAGCTGCGCACGCAACGCAAGGACACATCTTTGGCCCGACGGACACGAGACCGTCGGGCGGGATCCGAGGAAGATCCCGGTCTAGGAAAAAGTGCCAATTCAAAAACCAGCTACAGCCGCAGCAGGTGCCCAACTATTGCCGCAGCAGCAGGGAGGAAGCCACCGGCAGGGCTCCTCAGGAGTCGCCGCTGACAATACTCAGGTGAGCTGGGACGAACGGCCTCCCAACCCCCCTACCCCCGCTCCCCGAAATCCCTTCTCTTCAACCTCCCAAATTCCCACTGCCCCGGTAGTACTCGGTGACTCGGAAACTCCTCTTCCGCCGCCCGCCAAACGCGCCGAGATCGGCTCTACGACCGAGAAACAACATCTTGAGAATCGCTTAGAAAGATTCATGCACCAAATCTTTGATCACACTCAAAACGAGATGCAGTGCAGGCTTGAAGCTTTCGAAAAGCACATTGACGAAAATTTCAAAGGCAGATCGAAGTCCTTAGCGAACAACTAAACAGCATGATAAGAAACGAAATCCAAGGGCTGGGACATTGTCTCCAATCACGGTTCGACAGTCCTTGTCCAAATATGTACGAGGGCCCTCATATCCGAAAACCCGGCCGGGAGGCTATGCAGGGGCTAGACCAGAGCTGATTGCCGACGGACCATCCGTAGATCCGAGACCCAAGACAAACACTAAAAACCCTCTTCCCCCGCCTGATCACAGCATAATCAACCAACAGCACTTCCAGCAAGAACCTGCACCGCAAACGAAGCAAATTTCAAATCTTCCGCATGGACAGGCAGGCCCCAGTTGATCCGATCATGCAAATTCTAACACCGCCCGAATCGGTACGGCTCGGGTGTGGCAGTGGAACTGTAAGGGGTACCGCCGCAAATGCGGTGCCCTTACACAGTTTCTCGCAACACAAGAGGAGCAGCCGGGCCGCCCTCCCTAAAGGAGGCCTAAAGGAAGCCGCCCTAAAGGAGGCGGGCTGCGTACCGTCCATGTCGGGTTATATCACCTTCTCTCAAGAAACAACGAGCGACGAGGAAAAACCTAGAGTTTGAACCTTAGTATCAAAATATACCCCGGTAAAAGAAAATTCGCTAGAAACCTCCATACCATACGTCTTCCTCCGACTCCTGCCGCAGTAGAGGGGCCACGGCAGTTTATTCCTGCTGAACGTGTACAGCTCCTCCGACCGAATTCAAAGACACTTTCAACTATCTCTTCCGAGATGCACTCCGCATAGCCTGCCCAAAAGACAATAATCTTCTCATAGTAGGCGACTTTGATGCAACACATACTACCGTAGGGTATGCCAAGGCCTCTGCAAAAGGCAGGAAGCTGATCGACGCCATCGACGTCTATCGGTTGACTCTCCTGAACGAGCCCCACCAGCCGACTAGGATTGGAAATAGCATTAGTTAGCAATAGTCGCGACACTTGCCCCAACCTGACGTTTGCCAGAACAGGAGATGGTTGCATTTGGGCAAACGTTGGGTAAAGTTTGAGCTCATCATCTCATCCTCGAAACTGTAGCGCCCGTTCAGTTAAGTTGAAAGCGAAGCAAACCGCAACGCCTCCTGAATTAGGACTCGTTCTGACAACTCCGATTGGCTGCGACCAAAGGGATCCTCATAAGGAGAGATGAACGAGCATTGGAGCGATGGGTAAAACAAATCCAGGAAGATGTAAACGGGCGACCCCGACGGTCCTAACGACCGACAAGGCTTCTGTGTGGAGACGAGAAAATAGAACCGGAAGCGTCAAACGCGCATTGCGAAACTCACGCAGGAGGCCGAACAATACACCGAAGAGTTAACTCAAACCAATTGGCACAAACTTTGTGACCAACTGCAGGGTACCCTAGGCACAAAGCAGACCTGGGGCCTACTTCGTACCCTCCTCGATCCGACCAAAACCAAAGTCGAATCAAGCAAAGCGCTGACCGCACTTTTACACTCCCTCACGAAAGAGGAAAAAGACCGACTCTGGGAAGTTCTAATAGAGCGGTATATCGCCGCAGGCCCCAGACCCGAGTACCCATCGTACCCGCACAACGGAGGAAATAACCCCCCACCCCCTAGACGCGGACATTACCGAGCAGGAGTTCCGGAACGGTCTTCCCAACATTGCTCGAAACACGGCCCAGGCAAAGAGAAGGTGTTACGTACAGGCTTCTTAAGAAACTGGATGACGACTCGTTCTCAGCCCTGACTGGATACCTCAACCAAGTAGGGACCACTGTGGAGCTCCCCGAAAGTGGAAGCGCGCAGACATTACGCTAATCCCCAAGCCGGCCAAACGTCTACCACTCCTAAACCTCAGACTGATCTCTCTCACCTCCTGTATTGGCAATATAACGGAACACGTTGTGTTCCGTAGACTCCAACCGCATCTTGAATCGATTGGCTTCATCGCAGATTCGATGTTCGGCTTTAAACCGAACCTCTCAACTCAGGATATTCTTCTGCAACTCAAGAAGGACATCCTAGATTACTCCGGCATGGCTCAGACCAGGGCCGTGCTGGCTATATTAGCTTAACGGGGCCTTTACAACGTATCGCATGACACGATACTCAAACGCCTAGCCCGTGCCCGATGTGCGAGACGAACGTACGAGTACGTAAGTTCGTTCCTCAAGGATAGGATTGCCACCCTAGGGATAGGAGACCAACGCTCCGGTCTCATACCCCTGACAGGCCGAGGAACCCCTCAGGGCTCCGTCCTCTCCCCCATTAATTTTAACATCGCCATGGCGGGGATCCCCTCGATCCTAAACAACATCCTGAGTATTCGACACTCACTATACACCTTTCCAAAAAACACTCAACCCCAGGGGCAACAAACCGTTTTCGAGCCCAGTCATTGAGTTTGTGGCTAGACTCTCACCGGCGTCCCTCCTAACCCTGACCGAGTGGACTGTGATTTCAATAGGCGCAGCCTGCGTAGCGCAGTTTCAAACGCTGCTGGCGGCTAGATTCTCGTCTTTTGCGGCTATATTTTGTGCTTCATGGTACATGTATTTTCCCGAGGACATTAAAAAAGCATTGTGCCACATTAAAAAAAAAAAAAAAATCTGTAATCTGTTTTTGTTGGGTACGCGCGCGACAGAGCGAATGCGACTGGAATGTATAGTTCTAGATATTTGTGTTTTTTTCTTGCGATAAGGTTTGACGGCGCCTCGGGATTCTCCGCATGTGAAACGACAATGCGCTTTGCTGTCAAAAATAAATTGCAACAGAAGGGGGCCGAAAGGCATGTATTTTTCACGCTAACAAATTACGTGTTTACCGATGGACAGGACACGGACACACAGTTGAGGAAGTGGTAACATTCGAACAATATATCGTACGTATCACACGATGCAGCGTTATCCGAAAACAATTTATTTGAGAAATATCTCAAATAACACAGTCACAGTGGACGGCAGTCACATCTTGACGATCGGACGGAAACCAAGATGACTTCGTTTTGGGGCACGTTTCGGGGAGAGCTTCCTTTTTTCAGAACCTCACCAAGGCAAAGAACAAACGACTGACCCGTTTCTCACCCCAATCCGGACAACTGTTTTTGGAGATGACTGGGGATTCTACACGGATTATTTCTGGGAGGGGAGAGAACAATGTTCGCAAAATCGCATCGAGGGTCGTTCGACGTCCTTCATTTGCTTCGTTTTCCGTGAATGTCGAGCAGAAAAGCTTGCATGGCAGGCACGTACCAGTCTTATTTCTCACAATAGAAGATAACACATAAAGGGTACGCAGCACGCATAAAAAAGATTGAGTGGAAACTTTCAAGAGGGGCGAGAAAACGTCGAATGCAAAACCGCAAAAACGTAGGTAGAGAACCTTCACAGTCCAAGAGAGTGGCAGAAAATGTCTAGCTGATAGAGGGCGCGAGAGTCGCACCAGCCGCATCAGCATTAGCAACATGGCGGTGGCCTAGGAGCGTTTTTTGGAAAGGTGCATATGCGGACGACATTTCCGTGTGGGTCGAGAGCGGCTCGGACGGAGAGATCCAGGACACGCTGGAGACGCCTGCGGGTGCTACCCAGGAGTACGCCAGAACGACCGAACTCTCTTGCGCTGCGGACAAGTCGGAACGGCTTCTGATCCGTGGTATGGCTAAGATAAAAATCAACGAGGAGATTACTGTTTCCACCGACGGTAAACCCATCCCGAGCGCTAAGCGACTCAAAATTCCGGGCCTCCAACTACAGACAGACGCGAAAGCGTCGTTTACTGTCCCAGTGCTGGGCAAACAGTGCCAGCAGATTGCACACTTCATCCGAATAGTCACCAGCAAACGTAGACGACTCAAGAAAGAAGACACAATTAGGATAGTTCAAGCTCTACTGGTGAGCCGCCTAGTCTACCACGCGCCGTTACAAAAGTTTCGCCGAAAAGAAATCGATGCCCTTAATGCCACTCTTCGCATGGCGGTCAAGACGACCATTGGCCTCCCGCAACACACTTTGACCAAGCGCCTACTCCAACTAGGCCTTCACAACACGATAGAGAATCTGACTGAGGCAAAGTCTATTGGACAGAGAACCCGGCTTGGCCGAATTAAGGCTTGGCGGGCCCTGCTTAATAGACTGGGCAGTCGGACTCCGACATCCTCCCTTGACGAGGGAGGGCAGAAAGCCGCGCCTCCGACAATCGCCCCAAGAGTTAGGGTAATGCCCATCCCCAAGAACATGCACCCGCAAGTCAGAGCGGGCAGAAGACTTGCAATGGTCTGGCACCTACGTAGACGATATCACGGAGACCCTGACGTGCTCTATGCTGACGCGGCTTCCTTTTCTTCACCCTCGAGAGGCAAATGCATCGCGGTGTGCGACTCAGACCTCAGGAATGGGACTTTGGCGTCCCTGGGGGGCTCCCTCTCCTGCGCTGAAGCCGAGGAAGCGCCGTTAGCTTTACCCATATCGACGACGCAGCATAGAGCAGAATTTAATTTCAATACCACAGTTACCATCATAACTGATTCTCAAGCCGCGTGCAGGGCCTGGGCTGGAAATTTGCTTTCGACCTGGAGCAACCAAAATGTATCAAACCTCGATCACACAAGACTGCTTCTGGTCCGGATAGTCTGAACACCCGGCCATGCCTCCCTCCCCAGCAACGGGAGCGTAGAGGCCCTAGCCCGAGGATTAACTATCCGGACTTTGCATAGGTGAGGGACGAGAGTTGGGGACAACACTATTCGCGAGGACCAGCAGGAACGGGAACCACAAACACCGCACCTAGAAAGCTTTAATTATGTCACCGAGTACTACCGCTCGAAACGAAAAAAAGTACCCCTCACACGCACACAAGGACGTTAACAGGCAGGAGGCCTCCGAATGGAGGACACTCCAAACTCACTCTTTCCCTAACCTCCTTCACCTTCATCGATTCTTTCCTGCCAGACACCGGAGCGTATGCCCGGCTGTCTATCACCTGAACCCCCCCCCCCCCCCCTCTACCAGTGGACTTGGGCATGCCCATCCCGTTTCGGAGTAGGAGTCATGCCCGTTCTTAACCCCACTACAACCTCCTGGAACGCCGCTCTACTTAGCTCACGGCCCGACCGGCAGCGAGCATTACTCGAATGGGCTAGACAGGTAGGGGTAGCCTGCGGAGCCTTGGACTTGGGTCCTGACACGGAGGGGATTCATCACTGAACAGACTGAATTAAAGTTTTTACCACCACCAGAACCTCAGCACTTAGTCTTTCTTATCTAGGAGGTGCTAGATAAACACGAGGAGAACAATCGACTAAATGAAACACAAACCAAAAAGTAGTAAAAAGTAATTAAAAACAAAAAAATGACTTCTAACAAGGTCGGGTCATGCCGCTTAAAAAAACACATACTGTGAACCTTTCTATATAACCTGACCGCGTACGTGGTGCTTTTGTAATCGCGACAATAGATACGTCGAAGACTGCAAAATAAACCGCAGAATTGAATAGACAGCCAGAAATTCACGTGCAACAGAATGCTTTCATTATAAAAAAAGAAGGTTTGTTTAGTCAAAGTATAGCACAACTTCCCAGAGTATTATAAGAACCACACCTGCTGACGCTGCACAGCACAATGAGTACGGCAATAAAGGTCGCAAAATTTGCACACAGTGAAATGTACATTTTATACGTCACAGCAAAGACATCGCAGAAGCATGTGCGTCGTGCTATGAACAGCAGTCGCTTTGACGTACGGCAACAGGGAAGTACAAGATTTTGCATTTATGCTGAAGCGCGGAAAACAGTTTAACCCCACGTCTATTAAATAAACTCGTATCTAGAGTTCTAAAAATGCTTATCATTGCATATGAGATAACCACAAGTAAAATTTAAAACAACAGCATTTAAAGGTAAATACTCAAATAGAGTCGACTAAAAGTTGTTTTAATAGCGACATGAGATATTGGCTTATAAAAAAGGAAATGCTCCGAAGGTGCAATAAAAATATACAGAGCAGTCTAGAAGGGTACCACTAGCCTCTTATGAAAATACCACATCTAAAATGAGCTTCCAACTTTGATCGCTTTCGGTTATTAGGGGGAGATTATTACACTTATATGGAGATGCTGGACAAAAAAAATCCTGCAAGCGGAGACAGTGACAAAATAAAAGTTCAAGGACAAATGACAGTTCAATTATTACTCATGAATCCGTCGGCATGCAGTCAAAATTTTTAGGTTTAACGCCACGAGCCTGTATGTAAATAAAGTAATGGAATGCTGAACACTGTAGTCATACGAATAGGTAACTAAGAAATAGCCAGTGTTATAGGCGTTACCGAAAGAAACGTTACGGAATAGGTTACTTGATACTTAGAAAATAAAGGAACCCGTAACCGACCTACGTTGCCCCAAAATTAAAGAAACGCGTTATTGTTACCATTTGTGATAAAATGTAGGACAAGTTAGGGTGCGGTGCTTTTTATTTATAAATTGACGGGAACTGCGTTTTCGTGGCAACGGCGGTTTTCGAAACTGGGCCAAAGGGTGTGGAAGTTGGGGTTTTCTAAATTGTGAACATTTGCGTGGACAAAAGACGGAAAAGGTTGAAGGCATGTGGAGTGAGTGTAATAACGAATCACTCGGCGCTACAAACTAACGGCACTGCTCAAGCACCGACAAAAACGCAAGTCACTGGACCATATCTGTTTATGATTGATTCAAAGATTGGAACGTGTACCTAAACATGGCGAACGCCATGATGGTGCTCTTTTGACGCTATTGGATTCGTCAATATGTTCGCAGAGTTTGTGCGTCTTGACGTCAGGTAAAACGAATTATGGAAACACGAGGAAAATGCAATTTGAGTTTTTTCAGGGTTTTGGAAGGGTATGTAAGGGGTAACGTAACGCTACCCGTCACTTTTATGAAAATGTAAACTATATTACTAGGGTACCGAAAGAAAAGTAAGGCGTTCACAGGTAATACAGTTGCTTGTAACGCGTTACATTTGTAACCTTTTACACTTGAAATAATCGGGATGACAACGCTGGCACAAAACAGCCTTGTGTTTGTGCCTTCCTTGTTTCTTGTGGCTCGTCTTGTTTTTGCGTCGTTTTACCTTGTTTGAGGAATTAATGATAAAACACGAAGAATAGTTGACTTGGAGAAACGCAGATACTAAAGCAGGCTGGAATGACTACCAAATGTGAACGTGGAATCGAACAAAACAGTCACTAGGAAACGGCTCGAAAAACGAACAAGCAATTACAAAACGCGTAATATGCTTGAAAACTGTGGCAGGTCATTGCAAGATTTTCTAAACAGCTGCTTGCCAGAAATCTGGAAGACCAGTGGAAAACAGGCAACTGGATTGCTATATTCCGTGAAACTACGTCAGAACCGATGCTAAGAGTGTAGTCGTCCCACGGAAGCAGGTTCAGTGAAGAGACAAGGCTGTGATCATTGCTTATGTATATCTAGTACTTTAACTAGAATGTACTTAAAGTACGTCCAAATGCTACTATTAGTGCCCACCAAAACATTTAAAAGCAAAAAATATAGTACCTCTGCAAAAATGTACTTACATCGGAATAAAAGCGTCATGAAGACCCCCACAAAAGCAATTGCTATAAGAAGTGACGGGGTGGCAAACATCAAAAATAGATATCTCCTTAAAGCGCGCAGATATACACCTTATTGCTCCTAAATTATAGGTAATAGTCAGTAAACCGGCGCCGGGAAACGTCGATTATCTGGTACCACGTAATGGTAGACCACTGAACAACTCTTCCCGGTTACAAAACGTATCCGAAACATGCCTCAATTGCTTTGTTGGCGAGCAGTGTTACTTGTTTCTAAACATGTGGAAGAATTTTTTCCTCTTGTTACCCTTACCCAAATTTAGTCGACGGCTATTGACCTGGGCATGGACCCTCAAACCTCGGGCATCGTCGAGGTTCCTGCAAAAAGAGAATGCCTAAACATAACGGGAGCGGCGTAGGCAACAAAGTTAGGTGGCGAACTCATCGCGCAATCCAGCGCAAGCATGAAGATTGAAAAATCGAATCCTATCGATATTCGATTTTTTCGTCTCTTTACCTGGCGCATCGGACTCGACGAGCCTCCAGTCAAGCCGGTCGATGGCGAGCCTGTGGCCAGTGCCGGTCGAAGCGACGCGAATGGCTCCCAGGAACTTTCGTTCATTCCGCTCAAACCTCCGTGTTCCGTGCCCGCCCAGATTAGTTTTGTGTTTTGTTAAAGTGTCCCTCACATTACTTATTTCTTGCTCATGCGGGCGTTGTGTAGTTTAGACGTTTTAGAGATTTTTCTTTTTTTTATCGTCGATTCTTTTTTCGCTTGTTGCACCTGGTCACGCTTTTGTTGCTGTATATTTGCTGCAGCGGACTTCATCTTCAAACCTTTTACAAATTGACCATTTTTGTCACCTCTGCGCTTCAGGATGTGCTAGAGGTTGTTTGTGTGTTGTTGCCGGCTGTGGTATTGTAGAAAATAGTATTTTCTTCAAAAATTGTAGCTTTGTAAGATTCTTACTGGTGGGTAACTTTGTGAGGTAGGATATCTAGCTTGCCGCTTCTAGCAGAGATTGGTCTTGCAGCGTTGTTCCGGTAAACAGTTACCGGATGGCATCGAGGAAGCTGCGTATTGATTACAGTGTACTCCCATCACGCCTGCTTTCTGTCTTGCAGATATCGGAGAATGTTAGAGAACCGAAGGGGTAACAGAAATATTGTCGATCAAATACAAATCCAAGAAAACAAGACAGACGAAAGGAGCTGGGGAGAAATTTAGTTGGAAAAGATAGTGTCGTTGACGTTCGGGACGGACTTTATGAGCCATCAAACGTGAAAGGAACGGTTCGGGAGATCGTCTTTCATGTCTCTCAATAACAAGAAAGAAATAGATTCGAGGCTGGAAAGAAAAGAAATAGAATGAGTTGTTTCGATGGGCACGCCGGCGCAGAAGGGCGTGGATAACGGAGGTGGAACTTTGTACTGCTGCAGGTGGTTTCCTCGTGAAAAGTGTTATACGAGCGACGTATTATTGTGTCTCCGGGCGGCCAATCGTGCTGTCAAAGTACCGCACTGTGGGCTATGGGTGAGGTTAAGTTTTATACTTTATATGAGCTTTTTTTGTATTGTGGATCTTTGGTGCGATAGCATGTCGAACTCCAAAGCGTCTTAGATTGAAACCGAGCGCCGTGTTTATAGCCTTATAAAAGTAAATAGACTCGCGGGTGCGCTTTTGGGTTTATGGGATCTGGCTGCCCAACAACCGAGGAAGGAAATATATATATATATTTTTTTTATTTTGTAACATGCATTAGTCAGGTGTAGGATCAGTCCGATTTTTCTTTTTTGCCGGACTTAAAGGTGCACTAACGCTGGCAGTTTAGCGCATTCGCGACCATTTTCCGAGTGTGGTTTCTGTATTGCTTTCGTAAGGAAATAAAAAAAAATAGAGATAGCATGCGGGGTGGCACACAAGGTGCAAGAGCACGCGCGGCAGTTCGAGCCCGGACGTAATAGCAGTCGGTGCTCGTCTTTTAATGATCAGAAACTGGCGCCCAAAGTGGGACCCGACGCCCCCAAAAAGAGCGATGGTCTTGATTGAGCGCGTAGGCACGGAAATCAAGAGCGCACGATATCGGCCCATTGCAGGAATGATGATACTGAGGCCGGTCATCGGCAGTGCTACGGTCAAATGTTCTCTTAGACCAAGCGAATGAGTCTTCCAGTGCGTCCTCGCGAGGATGTGGGTTGTGTATGTTAGCTCAGCCATGATGTCAGCGTCAATCTGGCTTGCTGCACGCGCCAAGTCATCTAAATTTTAAAAACTGCTACCTCTCTGGGTGTGTCGCACAGCCCGTTCCACCATTTCTGCTTGCAAAGGAGTGGGTTCGACCCTGTCATACAGTGTCTGTATGGCATTCATAAACTAAACTTAAGGCTCCTCGTAATGGTGTGTGCTTGCCCGAAGTTAACCTCGGATACGTGCGGCGTAGTGGGCCGGTAGATTGAAGCCGCTCAAGTGTTATGCGAAAACTGCAAATTTGCCAACGACCGCTGTCTTCTGCGCTAGTTTGCCGTACTGCCTGCTTCTGCAGTCGGGAGGACACGAGCCAGGAGTATTGTTTCAAGCATTCCGGATGTCACCTAATAATGAAAAATAACTCATCGAACAGATTGTTCAGGGTGACATGCATGTTACAGACATTGCCGAAATGGCACAACGCTTTAATTGGTCCTTTCAGTTGATCTTCTCTGCCCATGAATCGCAAGTTCTGCATGAGGTCTGAAGCAGCCCTACCAATACGAGTGCGTCAGGCGTGGTGATAAGCTGACGACAAATATTCGCAAAGTTTTTGTCTCTAGATGCAAAGAAATTGACGGAGCCCAATAAGATACAAAACGAATTTTAAAGGATATGCCCAGTGGCTATGTCACTATCTTAAAAATATTTTAACAAATATCATACGCAAACTCTTCCGCAGAAATGCTTACCTGCCCGCGTTGGCCCAGTACATAATGACAGAAGTCGGCTCAGTGTAGATAACTACATGTCCATCTCCCAGACAATTATTAGCTGTAAAGTAATGCAGTATAGTATTTCTAAATACTTATCTTTTTTCTAGAGGACCAAGGATAGTTTTATCCCCACGAGCATGGTTTTAGTTGAAGCTTTTGAACCATAACTCCGCTTCTAGATACGTTTCATTCTTTTCTTTAGCCGTAAACAATAGACAACAAATATATGTCATGTGCGTAGACTTTGTTGAAAACATTCGACCGTATACCAAACGGAAAGCTAATACGGGAAGTAAAAATTATAGGTATATGCTTGAGCACCAATTAGGCTAAGACTTACCTATCAAATCTAACTCAAAGAGTTGAAATTAAGAGTCCTATTCGCACCTCTGCCCGTGTCCTTAAGCGTCCACCAGGACTCAGCATTAGTTTCATTACTAATTTTGATCTATATAAATGACATCGCCTCAGAGATTAAAACCAATGCTAAACTAAAATTTTTAGCGAATGACTACCTTATTTAATCTTCCGGAAACAACACCTCTTATCAATTGCATCTAAACAGATATTTAGAAACCTTAAGACTATAATGTAAGGATTGTGAAATGCAGGTCAATATTCCTATGTCAGGGTGCAATCACATAACAAACAGAAACAACCTTTTACAATTTTATTATAAACTGATTAGCCATGGCACTCGATGTACGTGGATGACCAGCGAATCTGTTAAGCACACGACACAGACGTGACACAGAATTTTTAACTAAGGTACGAAAATATTTATTGCCTGGATCGGTGATCATCGTGACGAACGGTACGTACGCTCATGTCGAGGGCTATTGCCGCCTTGAGGAGCCGGAGGATAGTAGACACGTGTGACGGGACCGTCACCCGGTGGAAGGAAAGGAAACTAGGCATGTAAGGGCTTAGAACTGAAAGAGAGTGCGGTGCGCTTCCCTCCTCCTCTATTCCTCTTCCTCTCCTCCTGCTGCTGAACTTATTTATGGGTGGCGTGATACGAAGTCGGACGTCCTTTTCCCCGCTAAATTTATCGCGGAAACTGAATTGGCGTTGAGGTCACGCGACGTCAATTTCCTCGCTAAATTTAGCGAACAAATTTTCTGCCAAATTCAGTGGAAAAATGTTCCCTTTAAATCGAACATTGACGCATCAGAACACAAAGTCGTGACGCCATTTTCCCCGCTAAGTTTAGTGGCGAAAGTGAATTGGTATTGAGGTCACGTGACATAAATTTCCCCTCAAAATTTAGCGGAACGATTTTCCCGCCACATTTACGGCTAGGGTCCTGTGGATTTTTCGTGTGCGGCAAAAAAAAGAAAGACGTCACAAGTCCACGTCGGGTCACATGACGTAAAGTTTCCCGGTAAATTTAGCGGGGAAACTGCAATGGAGTTGAGGTCACGCGAAGTCGATTTCTCCTCTAAATTAAGCGGGAATACTTCCCAGTTATATTTAGCGAAAAAAATTTGCCCCGAAGTTTAGCAGGGAAATTGACATCACGTGACACAAAGTCGTGACGTCACATGACATCACGAAGCCGTGACGTCACTTCTCTTGCCGCACAAGAAACATCCAGAGGGCCGTAGCTATAAGCAGCTTCGCTCTAACATAGGGAATGTTTCTTTGTAAAGTGTATAATTTAAAATAATGTGCTGGAACATTACTTGCAAAAACGGGCCCATATTGATTATGTTTGCTTTTTCGCATATTGAAGTTTATGTTTCTTGCGACATAAGCAAAGGAATGGTACTAGAGACGCAAATTTGGCAGGTGATGAAACTTGTCATCTTATATTTGCTTACGTCAATATGATTTCAAGTTCTAATAAAACATTTGCAAAGAAAGCAATAAAAATGCAAAAATTGAAGTAGCCTTTTATTGTTTCTAAGCACAGACCAATAGATTGTAATTGACATGCTGAATTGGTGTGCTTTTTAGTCATTGGAAACTAGACCGCGAATATCAAGCTTAAAACTCTTTTTTCTCCTTATCACAGGCAAGTCCAAGTTAAATCTTATTGATATCTTAAAGACGTGAATGAGCGATCACGCATATTAAATCATAATAACACAGTTCAGCCACATAACAGCAAAATAGATGTTTGCAATTAATCGTTTTTCATACAAACAATTGAGGAGTGGAATTGTCCGACACAGGAGGTTACATATGTATATATATTTATTCAGAATACCTCGCATCGCCTTACAAAGGCATTATTGCGAGTGAGGGGTACAAATACATTTCAGAAAAAGTAAAAAAGTACAAAAAGTACAAAAAAGTACAAAAAGCGCGAGGCCGAACATGAGATAATAATATAATTTGTTTTTAGGTTTATGAAGCATCACTTAACACATGGTTGAAGAAAGAAGTGGCAGAAGTTGGAGAAAGTATTTCGTCTGGCAGCGAATTCCAGGTGCTCGTTGTGCATGGAAAGAAGGTGTATTTAAACACATCCGTTCTACATGCACACTCTCGCACTTTTTTTGAGTGATCGCGCCTTCCTGATGAGTAGTGGGCAGGCAGCAGGTACTTAGATTTATTTTTCAATGCCGAGATAACTATGAAAAATGTTGTTGTAAAATTTTAGGTGCATAGACCGCCTTCTCTGGAATAATGGAATTAAATCAAGTTCTATTTTTAGTTGAGTCACACTTGATCCAAAGTTATAATTACCCGATATAAAACGAGCTGCTCTATTTTTAACTGCCTCTAGCTGGTTGATAAGGTAGGCCTGGTGGGGGTCCCAGGAGACACAGGCGTACTCTAAAGTTGGTCTAATAGAGGTTAGATACAGTGTTCGTTTGGTAAACTTGGACAATCTTTAAAGTTACGTCTAATAAAGTTCAGCATTCTGGTCACTTTTGTGTATGTGTAGTCCACGTATTTGGCCCACGAAAGGTTTTCTGTAAAATATACACCGAGGTATTTGATTTCAGAAACAGTTGGTAAAAAAATTTCGCTGATAACGTATTTGAAGGTGACAGGCTGTCTCTTGCGCGTGAAACATACATGATTACACATGGTTATGTTCAAAATCATTCCCCCCTATTGAAAATTCCATCAAGGTACGTAATTTGGGACACTGACTGCCAGTCAGCAGCCCTGGTGGAACGTGCCCTGATGGTCCATCAGATGACGTCTGACTGCCACTGATGGAATGTCCCAAATTACGTATGTGGTGGTCTTTGATGGAACGTACTGTGGTGGTCTTTGATGGAATGTATTGTGGTGGTCTTTGATGGAACGTATTGTGGTGGTGTTTCATGGAACATATTTGATGGAAGGTGTGATTGCGATCACTGCTGAGCTGATAGGATAGGCTAACCAGATTGCAGCGTTGCCAGAGAAACTATTACATACTTTCGACTGCCCTGGGATCCCTGCAAGTTAACTTTAAGGAGAACAGCCAATAAAATGACAAGTAAAATGCAAAATCAAACCTGTTGTATCTTTATTAGGTCACAGAAAACGCCTGCCTTGAGCGATGCTCGATCTGAAAAGGTAAAACAAACAGCACAGTTAGAATAAATTAAGTTAAAGCAAGTGGTAACTGCAATGGTGGAACTGACAAATGGTGATTTGGAGCTCTTGTAGCAGGCAAAAACTGGTTTTGGGGCAGACATTCTCACTATTGCGTCATTTCCAATGCAAAAGTTCAAAAATGCTTTAACAACTTGGAACCTAATGCCGGTGCTGAGGGTTTCTCAGCAATGGTGACAGCTGCTCATATTGAATTCGAACAAAGGAATAAGTGTGTACCCGTCCTTATTTCTTGTTTTTTTTCTTTCACTTTTGAAATTTGCGTTTTTTAGGCAACAGGGACATTCCTTCACAAACGGGCCCACGTGCACCCAAAGCATGTTTCAGAGAAACGCCCTCGATGTCTGAACCTTTCGGGACGACCGTATACTTTAATTCACAAAACGTATGCGACTCAGCTGAAGCTAGAGAGCAAGCATGCATGCTACGACAGGCAGCCCTGGCTTCCACAGATGAACACGAGCAGCAGACATATCTGAACTACGCTCGCGGATGCTTTTTGTCTGCGCTCTTCATGAAACAATAATATTGAGCTGCGGCATAGCGGCTCAATAGACCATCTGTAAAAAAATTTGCCCTCTTTCACGAAGAAATTCTCTGGCACCTATGCTGCCGGAAAGGTCATCCGTAATTCTAATAGCGGAAAAATCCTTTTAAACACATACACAATCCGTAAATAAAAGGACAATCCGCAAAGCAGATTACGGAAAGTGCTCTACTATCCGTAACGCTATTCAAGAGCTGTCCGTAAAACAACGGACCGGAATATGCATTCCGTAAAACCTATTACAAAAATCGCTCTAGTATCCGTAAAAGTGCGTACAAGTTGTCGGTAAAAGGGCAAACAAAGTAGGCTTTCCGTAACTTATATTACGGAAAGCACTCTTGAGTATCCGTAATCCTATGCGGAGCACAAGTTTGTCTGCTTCCTGCACAGGGATTGCGGTGATGTCAGAAGGTCGAGCTCTTATTGGCTGATTGAACAAAAAAAATAGGGGGTAGACCTCCTGGTGTCTAGCATTGTGGTCTACCCACTATAACCTTCCAATCAAAGGCAATGAGAGCTCGTCACCGTTCTGACATCACCGTAATGTCTGTGTTTGTGCAAGAAGCAGACGACTTACTCTCCGCATAGGGCGGTGTCAATAGAAAGGTGGGCTGTAAAATGAGCTAGAAGAATTAATGCCTTCATCCAGCAAGCGGAACTTATCAAAGGTTTTCTTTTTGTGACACAGATTCCCATGAAAACTTTTAAGGTGCAATTCCAGTCTGAGAAAAATAGAACTGCATTATTTAAATTTGACAATGGGCACCAATGTGTACAATCGAGAGCTGCCACAACCTGTTGTGGAAAGCAGGCAACACAGCTGAGCAATGCATCTGCAGTACTAGTTCAAGTGCAGGACGGAGCAGAGCGAGTTATCGCATACGCAAGTCGGACGCTGTCAAACGTGGAGAGGAACTATTCAACGACTGAAAAGGAGTGCCTCGCTGTCGTATGGGCAATAACAAAGTTTCGCCCATATTTGTATGGAAGTTCTTTTCGCGTGGTCACAGACCACCACTCGCTCTGCTGGGTGGCGAATCTAAAGGGCCCCTCCGGACGCCTCGCTCGGTGGAGCTTACGAGTGCAAGAGTTCGACATGACCGTAGTGTACAAGTCCGGCGGAAGCACAATGACACCGACTGCCTGACAAGGGCCACAGCCGATGCCGGTCCAGCGTGTACCAAAGAGGACGACGATGAGTGTTTCCTCGGCGCTCTGGATGTCAGCGACATGGCAGCACTCCAACGAGACGACCCTGAGCTGCGAGCACTCATCGAGCACCTAGAGGGACAAGGAAGCGCCGTTCCCCGCGGTTTTGTACGAACACTGCCAACCTTCTCCATCCGACGAGGCGTACTGTACAAGGATAACTTCAGCGACAACAACACGGCGTGGCTGTTGGTGATCCCTTCCAGTTTTCGAGAAGAAATTTTTCAAGCCTGACACGATGACCCGACAGCGGGACACCTTGGTTACAGCAGGACTCTTGCAAGGATACGCGAAAAGTACTACTGGCCCAAGCTTGCGAAGACAGTACACCACTACACCCGATCTTGCCACGAGTGTCAATGACGGAAGAAGCCACCGACGAGACCGGCAGGACTTCTTCAGCCTATTGCGCCGCCATCTGCCCCATTCCAGCAAATCGGTATGGATTTACTCGGAACTTTCCCACCGTCGACGCAAGAAAACCGATCGATGATCGTCGCAACCGATTATCTCACGCGGTACGCCGAGACAAAAGCCCTTCCATCAGGAACGGCTGTTGAAGTCGCCAAGTTTTTCATCGAGTCCATCGTCCTCCGGCACGGCTCTCCCGAAGTCCTGATCTCAGACCGTGGATCATCATTCATGGCCCAGCTGACGCCAGAAGTCCTTCGTCTCAGCCACACCAGCCATCGTCGCACCACGGCGTATCACCCGCAGACCAACGGGCTGACGGAGAGACTCAACAAAACCATCGCCGACATGATCGCTATGTACGTCGATGTGGAGCACAAGACATGGGACGAAGTGTTGCCGTACCTCACATTTGCCTACAACACGGCCGTACAAGAGAACACCGGAGTGACACCCTTTCAACTGGTGCATGGGCGCAAGGTAATGACAATGCTGCACGCTATGTTGCTCCACGAACCGGGTGTCGACGTAAGCGACGACGCCCAGGTGGTTGCCCAAGGGGCAGAAGAAGTCCGTCAGCTCGCCAGACTCTGGATTAAAGCCAAACAACGCGTCGACACTGGCCGCTACAACCTTCGTCGTCCGGACGTTTGGGTCTGGACTCCCATTCGTCGCCGTGGTCTCAAGCCAGAAGCTTCTCAAACGCTACTTCGGACCCTACAAAATCATCCGACGCCTCGGCGATCTGAACTACGAAGTTCTGCCCGACGGAACGCGTCCATCTGCAAGACGCCAGCCACGACCCGAGGTGGTACACGTCGTCCGGCTCAAGCCGTATTACGAACGATAGAACTCTGGACTTTCGTCAAAGAGTGAACTGTTAAGTGCGACTCGCGAGTCTGCTATCCTTTTGCTGTAGATCTGTGTTGTCGTTTTTTGCTGCATCGGGACGATGCACTTTTTTAAAGAGGGAGGGGGATAATGCCGCGAGCGCAGCTGACCAAAAAGGCAGCTCGCTCGTGGTCTAACGGTTAATAAAAAAAAGAAAAAAAAGCTCGTGGTCTAACGGTTATCGCGCGTGCTTTCCACGCTGAAGGCCAGGGTTCGATTCCTGGTCGCGGAGGCGCTTATTTGTTGACCCTGTAAAGTAATGTTGTGGTAAATTCGAGAACCATGTTGCTTGTTCGAGGTCAGAATGTTCTACGCGCCGAACCTTCTACGCCGAACGATCCAGACACCCAAGAGGGTACATAAGGGATTCCACAAGGCGAGCGGAGTCAGTTTCGCCCCAGCCTTCGACTGTGCTGCTACGCCGACTTCGACGCCCGCGACGCTCTGTTATTATCTTAGTACCCTCTTATTTTTGGCACAAGTTCGCCACGTTAAACGTTTATTTCTTCCTGTTTATTTCCTGTTTTTTGGTCACCACCCGTGACAATACAATACACCCTAAAATTTCAATTCGAGGTACAGCGCCCTACAGTCGAACAGACGGCGCGAATTTTTACGAGAGGCTAGATAGCGGTGTGGTACAACTTATTAAAGTAGCTAATGTAGGTTTTACTGAATACAAAAAATAATCCGGGTTTTCTTGGCCCGAGTGTAAAACCTCGGTGTTTTCTTTCTGTGGTCTTTGATAAGTACGTTAGCTACTTAAAGCGTTCTATCGCACCGTTACCCTATTGAAAATAATTCTAAAGGGCCCATCAGTCTTGAAGGATTATGGGACCTCGCAGGCCTTCAATAATACCCTTTAGAAAAACCTTTCAGGTATACCCCTCAGAAAGAACCTCCAGCCCCACAACCCTTCAACCCAAACTCCTTAGCCCATCAACTATTTAGATGCCCAAATAACTGTGAACCAAAGACAAAAATTCAGATCAAAACGTTATTGAAAATTTATTGCGGACATGAGTTTTATATTCATATTAATACTCAAAAAGACGATAAAAACCAACGCCTGTTCAAACCCGGGCGCAAGCAGCTGTAGACGAAAGAGATCATAGCAAACAGCAACAAGTGACTTCTTTATCACAACGAAAAATTTCGTTCAAAGTGCTCACAATGACGTTGGATAAATTCGTGATGTACGGTAGTTGAGCTAATAAACCGAGCAGGTGCACCTCACGTACACATACAAAGTCTCAGTAAGCACGTTTAGCGAAATTACGAACTCGCAAGCAGATCCCGTCACTGTTGAGAAATCCTGAACACAGTCACGGTTTCGTCCATGATGCCGTCGGGGCGGCGTCTTCGGCGTATTTTTCGCTCGCTCGATGCTTCTGAAGCCGGTCGGACGAAGAGGCACAAAGAACAAGGCTGGACAGCGGCCGTCATCCACCGTCTCAGGACCCACCTTGCCATGATCCCGGCGCGCAGGCACTACATGTGGTGGGACGCTGATCCCGACTGCCAGGCTTTGCAGCGAGTAAGCCGACACCGGCCACCATCTCCTTGAATACGCTGAACACGCTGGCGCTCGGGCGGCGCTGAAGGCGGCCAACGCCGAAATGGGGTTCACCTTTAGAACCAAGGAAGAAACAGCACAGATCAAAACGGACCAAGGAGCCAGCCCTCAAAGCGGTGCTTACGTTTTTTGATGGAGGAAACCGATCCGTTCCAGATCTCCACGGTGGTGAGAAGAAAACCGCCCACGAGTGGAAAGAAAATGGATACAGCGGCCTCCTGACCTCCTCTGCTTCCTCACACCCCTCTCTCCCGCCGACTACTGGAGAAGCATGTTGTCCGGGCCTGGCGGTTCTGCACCCTCTCCCCATTGCCGGGTGGAGAGAATCGCAATGTGTGTGTGTACGCGTTGTAAAAGAGGCAGGGGGGAATCAGAGGCTGGCGTAGCCCAGTGCCTGTAACAATATACAGGGTGTTTCACGAAAGGTGGTCATTTTCGATATTACAAAAACTACGCATCGCACAAAAAAAGTGTTTGTTTCATTGTGGTGCTAGGCCAGAGGCCCATTTAGGAAAAATATTATATTCCGGGATAATTAGGTTGTTAATTATTTTCGCGTACTTATTTTTCTAAATATCAAGTTCAAGGGCATGGTTTCAATTAAGATCTTGCTGATTATCATCTCAAAACACTAAATCATCAAATTGCAGAGCGATAAAAGGTACGCGCTGTATTTTACGGCTTTCTGAATAACCACACAAATTCGACGGGTTTTTAAGCTTCCGTTTGCAAACGGAGCGCTTCTCGGCACCGACGTCACCGCACCGCGTGGAGAAATAGTGCACCCAACTACTGCTGCGTTGTGCGACGACAGCGCAGCAGGGGTTGGTTGCACTATTTCTTCACGGGGCGCGGTGCCGTCGGTGCCGAGAAGCGCTACGATCGCAAACCGAAATCTAAAAAACCCGTCAATGTTGTGGGATTTTCGCTTTCGTGACTCCAAGAAAGCTCCACGTGCCAAAGTGTTACGTGCAAGAGCTCCACGTGCTCCATGGAGCGAGAGCTCTACGCAGCACGTGCAGCGAAAGCTCGCGCTGCAGAACCTAGAGATTCTGGGTTCAATCTCCACCCGTGCCCGTTTCGATCTGGATGAGCATCGTAAAGGTATCGTGTATCACTACTGCCTGGTGCACGTTACAGAACCAAGGCTAGAGGTTGTACTGCACTGGCTAAATTTCTCATCTACAGCTGAGACACCAGACGCCACTGAGGCAGACTAACTTCCAGCTGTATAAACATACACGCAACAATTTGCCCTTGCATCTTGCCATATGAGAGTGAACTCTCTGCCCCAAAATATTGTAGTATTACAGATACAACCGAATCTGAAACATGATGTGATTTATTACTTTAAGGTACTCAGATATGAGGCATGTATGGGGTTGAATTTCTTTGTATTATATCTACCGATATTGCTGTTGTTTTCAATTTTTTATACAGATGTCATTGTTGATTTTTGTCTGCAATAAATGCGTTATTGCATGTTGTACTTGTATCATAAAATGTTGTATTCAAATTATTTAATGCCCTATCCCTGCCACTCAACGTATGTTAATAAAAAAAAGTAAAGGTGGGCTGTTTATATAACTCATGTCAAAACGTTCTTTGGAGGAAATTAGGTAACCGACGCAACCCAAAAATGCGGATTGCTGATGTCTGCTCTAGGCTGAAAGACAATTGTATTCATGCAAGCGTCAGCTCGTTGGAAGGGTTCAACGCGCTGAAGGGGATCACACGACGTCGCCGGGGTCACCTGACCCCCCCGGGGGTCCTCAGGGGGTCACGTGCTCCCTGAGGGGGGTTCTGAGTCAAAGGTCTCGTGACCTCGTTGACGTCACGTGACCCCGCGAGGACGTTTCTGCACCGTGCCGAAACGTCCTCGCGGGGTCACGTGACGTCACCATGCCGAAACGTTGCCGCGGTTACGCCGGCGGCGACGTTTACAGGGACGCCGACGGCGTCGGCGACGGCGACGCCGCTCAAGCCAGAAACGGGCGCCTAAGAGCTGCGCTGTAAAATCGAACGTGGCGCGAAACAAACGAAAAAAAAAAAAATATATATATAAACGCCGAAACCGCTGCAGCGAACGTCGCGGCGTCGGCGCGAGAGCTGGCTGGAGCGAGATTACGATTGTGTCTCGGATAAGGCCACGCTCGGTTTTTTATCTACTGCAGTCGGTATTTTGAAAATTCGACCAAGAGTGTTTGAGAGCGAGCTTGGGCGAGACTGACATGCCAAGCAAGAGCCATTACTACTACACGACAGCGGCGAAGGTGACGTCCACCGTCTCATCGTGTTTGTGACACAGCGCAACCTGGAGTGTTTAGAGAGTGCAAGCTGCTGATATTGTGATGGAACGCTCAAAAACGTGCCTCCCATTGCGGTGAAAACGGTGTCGTAGCGCCCATGGCGAACGGTCTCCTGCCGAACAAAAGTGAAAAGACTTAACGTTAGTACTTGAATTCGTATTTCTTCGTTAATAACAAATTCCAAAGTAAACCATACGAGGATATAAATCATGCTCTTTACTTCACCAGGCTCTTCTCGGTTATCATCGACTCCAAAGAGTTCTGCGCTCTCTGCGTGCAGCATATGGACTTCGAACTCGCGACTTTGAACGACGCTCGTGTCGTTATATCGGGCATCCTGGTACAAATTTGTCATTTCTATCTGGTCTAGTCAGTCGACCGAAGGCTGTGCAGTTTCCAAGCACGCTACGGCGCCGACGAGGAGATTGCAGGCATGTTTCGTTTCCTTCAAAACGCGTATTTTCTTGTACATTTTAACTATTCTGCTCTTTTGCTTTTGTAGCTAATGAAAGATTTTTTTTTTTTGTCGATGACATTCCTGAAGCGATTCCGAGATTTGCTGAAGGTCTTTCTTGCGGAGGAGATCGTGGTGGCCATGTACTTTTAAGACAGGTACATTGAACGGCCGCGTAAAACTCGAGGCTGCTCGGCGCTGAGTCTTCCCAAACTGTGGTCTGTCTATGACTCGTCACGTGACGGACTTCCGCGAACAAACAACAGGTCGGAGGCATGCAGCAATGGGCTGGAGGTAATTGTTGATTACTTTATATTTCTGTTCACTTCAAATCTTGTCTATTTGTGAATTGCTGATTATGTAATATTCCTAATAATATTTTGGGGAGCAACGTTGCTTGTGCATCACCTAATATCTGGATGTTATTGTAGTCTCTCTCGAGAGAGAGCAAGCAATGGCCGAAATCATATTAAGCCAAGCCGCAATCCGAGTCATATTGCCAAGGGTGCTGAGGAAGCATTAAGCACTGCACTGCGTCTAAAGCAATTCGTTGACGCTGCGACGGAAGCGACAGCACAAGCATCCTCGAGGCGTGAGCCACTATGGTTATTTGTATCTAAAGAGTGAAGTGAAAATTTCTAAATAATTTAGTTTTGAAACCCCTTCTAGTTTCCTGCTGTCTTTAGATTACTTACCCGGACGACTATTACCCGGATTGTGTTGTAATTCCAGGAAATCAGACATCGTTTATTTCTATAGTAACAACGATCAAACCAGGTATTCTAAAATACATCGAACATCTGTGTCATTATGGCCTCACCTGATATTTTTCTTTTGGGAGCAATATGCTAAGCACTAAAACTATTGCACGGAAATGAAAGTTTTTGCAATAATTTTCCTTACGACGAATTGTCGTAAGGAAAATGCTTAGTTTTAAGAACTGCCGTTTTATCAACTGACCTTCTACGAAGTGCCTTTTGACGAACACTCTTACAGCCGTGATACGTCTAGCAAAAGGTAAAGTTTTACGTTGAGGATGGAGTGAAGTTGGATTTAAATAGATTGATTTCTGTTTCACTTCTTTTAGTACAATTGCTTCAAGGAACGAAACCACCATTTTGATTTGAACAGACACTTGTTTACTGAAGCAGAAATTATATAGGGAGAACATCGTACTTGCATATCAGAGTGGATAGAAGTTAGGGTTCTATATGTAGTTTGTTTCACGTCCCACCACGGGGAAAATATCACGTCATTTGTCAATAGGTACTGTGCTGCTGCAAGAAATGAATTGCAACATTGTTTTTTTAATTATTCAAAAATCAATTAGACGATACACGACACTGATTCGAGGTCTGGCAAAACTATGGGCGGATATCTTGATACCGAACGTGTCTTCAGTTTTAGTTTATAGCCATTTTGATACCAGTGATTTTCTGTTAGGGATTTTATGTTGCATCGTTGTTGTCTTCCCGCTCCCGATCACCCAGCGTGGACAAAAAACGAGGCAGTCATTCTTTTTACGTTCAATAACTTTTTTTTTTCGATGTGAAAGCGTAAGAACTTGTGCAGTTTAGTGGTTGTGGCATACCGTCCACACTATGTCAAAATATGTACCTCAGGCGTAGTCATTCTTTGGTTTCGGTTTTGACGGTAATAATGTGGAAAAGCTCTAAATTGCTGTAAATCAAACTGTGCCGCCCGTATTGTTTTGCAGGCATAGAAAAGATATCCAATTTTTTTTTTAAATTGTCATCGACCTGATTAGAATATATACGCTTGTAAATAAGGATTTGTCCGAATCTAATGCAAAAACTGCATTTTTTTGCATTTCTTTTGTGAGATACGACGTTCCCAAAACTGTATTTTCGAAACTCTTTTGCCACAAAGGAAAAAAAAAACTTTTAATTTCGGCTGCGAAAAAAACGCGTGTGATTGCGATAAAAGCTTGGTGTCGTCGGTGCTGCTCATTCAGCGTCTTTTGGGGGTTCTTTTCCGCAGCCGATATCAGAGGTTTAGCTACTGCATTTAACTTAAGCAAGTGATGTAATATGTGGAACATGGTCATTGACAAAACTGACACCAAGGTCCCATCTCCGTAAGAGGGTCAAAAGGAGACACGCACGTCGTCCTTGTCAGATCTGTTTCCGCAGTGCATACCTATGCTTTAATCCTTCAAGAATATGTGACTATGGCATTCTCCTCCTTAGTCTTAGATGTGTTGTTTACAAGTCTAGCCTACCGATGTGAAGTCGAGCGCATAGAAATTGCTGCTCCCCAATGACTTAGTTTGTAAGCTGTCCTTAGAATTGTATTATTTTTTTTCGATCTGATGTTCAATTGAATGGGTCTTCTGCTCTTGTTGCTGACTGCTAACCATACAGGTCTTCAATTTTATGGTGGCATTAATCGTTAAGCTCCACCACCTGTTTGCTTTGTTTCATAGGATTGGTTTCGTGGTCATGCTTCGAGTAGCTTTCGCTTAAAGAAAAAAGCAGGCCGACCTACTACGTGCACCAGAATATAATAAGAATTGGTAAGCAAATCCCGTAAAACATTGTGAAAGCAAGCTCTGTTAACGAAAGTGAATGGTTTCGCGAGGGGCCAGAAGGTTGGCAGGTTTCTTTCCGTGGTTGCCGGTTTTTATTTTATCACCCGCCAATCACAGAAAATAAAAAAAAATATTGCACTCCGAACACAGTGTTGATCACCTTAATATTCTTGACAGGTCCGATAGCATGGCATTGCTAAGTATATCCTTCGTAACTCTAGCTTGTGTGACATAAGGAATAGGAAACTTTACAGTTCGGCAGCTCTGTGCATGGGAGGCAAAACTAATCGGCTGCGTTTCCGCAGTTCCCTAGCCTAGACGATATCACTTGAAACACCGCTTCTTCATCGCCTGTCTTCGCCCGTCACGGACACTAA
Organism: Ixodes scapularis; assembly: GCF_016920785.2. Lineage (NCBI taxonomy): Eukaryota > Metazoa > Arthropoda > Arachnida > Ixodida > Ixodidae > Ixodes > Ixodes scapularis. The sequence continues at coordinate 3,936,601 of NW_024609867.1, forward strand.
TACATGACGCTGTCAACGCCGAGCCGTATATGAGGAGGGCATTGCCAGCCTATGATCTCGACGCCGTAACGCCCCCCTTCCCAGTGAGCCAATTAGCCCGCGGCGCAGAGTGAGAGGCGTGACCGTATGCGCGTGAACTTCCGGCTGCTCCCAGCTGAGCGGAGAGGGCCACCATTTTCATTCATTTCCCCGCGGAATGCTTGGAACCGACATCCAAATTTCGGCTCCTTACTTTTAATTGGCAGGCTCTGGCAAAAAAAAAAATGGCATAGTGTTATTCCTCAATAGCTTTAAAAGCTAACAAATTAAGTTTTTCCTTTTTAGCAACCGGTATTTATATATACATTATTTACATATCAAAAGCAGATTGCTGTCACGGCCTTCGGAACCTAGCCGCTCAAATTGCTCGCGAGCCTTTTCTCTGTGTCGTCCTCTTCTTTCTTCTTTCAAGAGCTGGCGCGATGACCGCTACACTACCCCCCTTCTAGTCGATTTGACGATTGAAGGTAGAAAAAGGAACTTTACGGTGCGTTGGTTTGAACACTTTAGTCTCTGGGGACTCCTGACGTGACGGTTGGATATGCGCGGGCTTGAGCCTGTCTATTGATACATTCTCTGTTTTCCCGTTTAACAGTATTTGGAAGTATTTCGGTGTATTCTTCAAAACCGGAAATGGACCATCGTAGGGTGGCTGGAGGCAGCGGCGTAGAGCGTCCTTTCTGACGAAAACGTGTGTGGTTGTTGACAATTCGCGGCTGACAAAAACAGGGCGTTCGATGACGGCCTTGTAGGTGTGGGGCGAAGTTGTGACATAGCATCCCTGAGACGGTGAACGTAGTCGGATGGATCGGGGGTGACTAGTATGTCAGGCGGGATGAAATATTCCTTTGGTAAGCGAAGCGTCGTTCCATGGACAAGTTCGGCGGCTGAGCATGAAAGTTGGTCTCTGAAGACCCTTCGAAGACCCAAAAGCACTAGAGGTAGCGATTCGGTCCAGTGGGTGTGAGCCTCGCGTGCGATGAGTGCGGTCTTCAGCTGACGATGAAATCTCTCAATCATTCCGTTGGCTTCGGGGTGGTAAGCTGTGGTACTCAGCCTGCTGATACCGAGGAGAGAAGTGAATGCCTTAAAGAGGGCAGATTTGAATTATCTGCCCCTATCCGTGGTGGCAATTGCTGGTACACCGAATCGCGAAATCCACACGTGTAGAAATGATTGTGCGACTGTCTGAGCCGTGATGTCAGAAATTGGAAGCGCCTCAGGCCATCTCGTGAACCGATCAATGACCGTGAGAATATATCTAGAACCTTGTGATTCCGGCATGGGATCGACGATGTCTAGATGTACATTTTCAAAGCAAGCTTCAGGAAGTTGGAAAGAGCCTGTGGGGCTTTGTGTGTGTCGCTGAATCTTCGCTCTTCGACATGCCAGGCAATTTTTGGCCCAGCTTCTCACATCAATGTTTATGTTTGGCCAGACATGTCGAGAGGTTATGAGCTTCTGTGTTGCTCGTATGCCTGGATGGGATAACCCGTGTAGCGAGTCGAAACGTTGCCGCCTTAACGAGTAGGGAACGAATGGGCGGGGAGAGCCGGCAGAGATGTCGCAAGCCAGGGTCCTTTCTAGCCCAGGGAGACTGATGTCTTTGAGGTGTAGTGCTCCCGGTGTAGTTCGAAGTCTATAAAGTTCTGAGTCCATATGCTGGGCATCGACCAGTGCGGCCGGACTCAGAGGCGCGGCATTACCACCAGTGACTGGGGCTATGCTTGGTCGAGACAGTGTGTCTGCGACTACATTCTCCGTGCCCTTTATGTGTCGTATATCCGTTGTGAATTCCGAGATAAAAGACATTTGGCGTAGTTCTCTTGGAGAATGATGTCCACTGTCTGGCGTGAGTGATTGTATGGCGCCCGCCAGAGGTTTATGATCAGTTAGGATGTGAAATGATCGAGCTTCCAAAAAGTGTCGAAAGTGGCGGATTCCCGAATAGACGGCGAGGAGTTCCCGACCGAAAGTGCTATAGCGTCGCTCTGTAGTTGTAAGTTTGCGGGAAAAGAATGAAATCGGTTGCCATTCGCCGTTGATAAATTGCTGGAGGACAGCGCCTACTGCGAGATGTGAGGCATCAGTAACCAGGCATGTCGGTGCGTCCGCTTTTGGATGTCGAAGCAAGGCGGCACGCGCGATCTTTGTCTTGATGCTGGTGAATGCCTGTGTAGCCGCTTCAGTCCATTTAGGAAGGCCTGTTTTCGACGGTGGAAGAATATCTTGAAGAGGCTGAAGCAATGTAGCACAGTGAGGAACAAAACGTCGATAATAATTAACTAAGCCTAGAAAAGCTCTAAGAGCGCGCGCAGACTGAGGTTGCGGATATTCTTGTATGGCGTCCATCTTACTGGGAAGTGGTCTTAGGCCTTGACGGTCAATTTGATGGCCCAGGAAAGAGACGCTCGTTGCACCGAAATGAAATTTGGAAGTATTAATCATGAGGCCATTTTCGTCGAGTCGTTGGAAGAGGCTGCGAAGGTGGTGCTTGCGTTTGTCTTCGGATCTGCTCGCAACAAGGATGTCGTCTAGATAGGCGTACACGAAAGGTAATCCGCGGAGGACCTGATCTAAAAATCTTTGAATAGTCGGCAGCATTTCGTAGTCCGAAAGGCATCCGAAGGAATTTAAAGAGTCCGAATGGTGTGGTGATTGCCGTTTTTGAGATATCTTCGGGTTCGACCGGTATCTGATGGTACGCGCGAACAAGATCTACTTATGAAAATACAATTGCACCATCGAAAATTGACGCAGCATCGTTGATGTAGGGTACCGGATAGCGATCAGGGGTGGTCGCTTGATTGAGGGCGCGATAATCCCCGCAGGGGGGCCAGTCGCCAGGTGTCGATTTTGGAAACATATGTAGCGGTCAAGTCCACGAGCTGGAGGAGTGCCGTATTATGCCCAATTCGAGCATATGGTCGAAAGCTTGCTTGGCGGTCCGGTATTTTTCGGGAGGAATAAACGGGGGGTCCTGTCTTCTCGATGTGATGTTGGGCGTTGTGTTTGACTTGACTTGTGAAAGTGCAGGGACGTACTAGGGAAGGGAACTTTTGCATAATATCAATGTAGGGAGAATCTGTCGGGACGAGCAGTGGAGCCAGTCCAATTGATTGCAGCTTCGTGCGGATCCCTGATACAGAAAGGAGCGTAGTGGCATCAATGAGACGACGGTTGCGGATGTCCACAAGGAGGTTGTAGTGTTGTAGAAAATCTGCTCCGAGGATTGGATGTTGGATGTCTGCGATAGTGAAAATTCAACGCAAAAGTCGACGCAATCGTAGGTTGATCGTGAGAGTGCGGACTCCGTAGGCGGGAATGACAGTGCTGTTAGCTACTTAAGTTGCGAGGGTTGCTGATTACGACGATCTTGAGCGGTTGGAGGCAATACTGACACCTCTGCGCCAGTGCCAACTAGGAACCGAATATTTGTGTCCTTATCTGGGAGAAAAAACAGGCAAGGACGACGTTGCAACCGGCCAGGTGTACTCGTCGTCGCTAGTAGCTGGCGTTGCTGTTTCCCGGCGCCGTAAAAGTGCATTTCTGGGCGCGGGAGCCGAATGTACGATGATACCAACATTGTTGGTTAGCAGGACTGTAGGACCTGCTACGTCGGCGGGCTGGCCAGTTACTTCAACGTTGTGATGGCGATCGTGAAAGGCGAAAGAGCAGCCAACATTTCTGTCAACTGATCCATGCGTCGCTCCATGGCAGTGCAGAAATCTGAGGGCTGTTGTGAAGATCGAGTTGTTTCGTAAACTTCTGGACGGCGTGTCGTTGATACGTCAACAATGCGATCTGTCAGCCTTGCGAGGTCATCCAGGGTTGCGCTGTCTGCTGACGCGAGCATCATACGGACGTCGTTGGGCAGACGCTGCAGGAATAATTGTCGCTGAAGTGAGTCCGCAATGGTGGCGTTTCCCAACAAGTGCCTCATCCGACGGAGTAACTGAGAGGGTGTTTTGTCTCCCAGCTCTTCTGTAGTCAGGAGTTCTTGTAGCCGTCGTTGTTTGGATAGGCTGGTGCGTCGAGCTAGTTCTGCCTTGAGGGTGTCGTAGGGTGTTAGCGTGGGTTGTGCTAAGATAATATCGCGCACCTCCGTTGTATCTGCTGATGAGAACGCGCTTACGACGTGATGGAACCGCGTCTGCTGGTCCGTGATGCGCCGCAAGGCAAATTGTGACTCTATTTGCGCAGACCACAACTGTGGATCCGCGGGCCAGAATGGCGGAAGGCGGACGGCGAGGGTCGCAACTTGGGGCTGTGGCGCTGCAGGAGAGCCGTCCGTTGCCATTGCTGCTCACCTTGGTGTTCTGTCGGGACGTCCGGGTGACCACTTTTAGCAATCAGTATTTATATATTCATTATTTACATATCAAGTGCAGATTGCTGTCACGGCCTTCGGAACCTAGCCGCTCAACTTGCTCGCAAGCCTTTTCTCCGTGTCGTCCTCTTCTTTCCTCTTTCAAGAGCTGGCGCGATGACCGCTACACCTTGTTTGAACCCAAATGTTGGTTCAGACGAAAAACAAAGCTTGCAGCATATGACGCTTATGCTCAATAGTACTCCGTACCGAGAGCGTTGCGTCGAAATGGCGGTCGTCTCCTCTTTGCTCCCTTCTTTGCCTCTCGCTCGTTCTACACTATTCTCCCTTTCCTTTACATTTATCCTCTCCGGTGCCTTCGTCGCCACACCCACTGGCCAAACTCTCTCAATATACGGCTGTGTGTCATCGGAGCCCACGGCGCCACCAACGGCGGAATGCACCTAAATAAGAAGCCAGCGCACCGGCCCGGACCACAGTTCGGCAGCAGTGCTCATTGGAGGCACAACTAATTGCTTGTGTGTCCGCAAGTGAGAACCAAAAACGTATTTCGTACCCACCAAATTGTCCATGCACTGCTGCCGAACACAGCAATTCTGACTCTTTTGTTTATTTACCCCTTTTTGTGCCGTAGTGCTGTGTGGTCGCGCACTATCACCCGCTTGCCTGTCCTGACACAGGAATAAAGAAGGTAAAGACGTTATCGGAAAAGCCATCGATGATCTCCGGCGAGAGCTCAGGGCTGAGGTTCGAACGATAAAAGAAAGTGTAAAAAACTGCAATGACACCTGTGACGGAATAAATGAAATAAAAAATAAGATGAAGGGACTTCGACAAGAGATTCGGAAACTAACCACAATAAACGAAGAGTTAACCACTGAGAACCGTAGATTCAGCGAAAAAATTGAGAAATTCGAACAATACCAGGAATCAACCAACCCGGAGATAAAGGGAGTGCCCGAGGAAGTAGGCGCGTACGACATTGTCCAACTAATTTCGGAATCTTTTATACGAGCCGATTTCAGACTGATATTGACGTGTTCCACCGCGTCCCTACTTTCAGGCCATCGGACAAAAATATAATTGTCCGTTTTGTGCAACGCACAAAACGTTACATAATCCTTCAAAAAATGTAAAAATACAAAGGATAACAACCAAAAACCTTGACTACGGAGGGCAAAGGAGCACCGTGTGCTTAAACGAGCACCTGAGCATTTCAAAGAAAAGGCTACTATAGGAGCGGCGATTGCTCAGAAAAAGACTCTAAAAGACTGGATATTCGTTTGGTGCTCGGGGGGCAGAGTTTTCGCGCGAAAGAATGAAGGCGAAAGCATCATTAAAATCGCGTGCATGGCAGGTGTCGTAAAAATAACTATCTAATTGTAACGACAACGCCCTCAGGGCACCCAGATCGGGATGGCCGAAGAAATGCAGCCCGATTTTTGCTACTACGACGTCAAGTCATTAAATCAGAAATATAAAAGAGGCAAAGGACAGTTTTCAGCAATACACCTAAACGTGAGACGAATAAAAAATGAACGTAACACTCTTCAAAAGTTCTTGCAATCTTTAACTGCAAAATTTAGTTTTATCGCACTCACAAAAACTTCGCTAACAAAAGACGACATACCACCGCATCTTCTTCGTTATAAACGCGGAACTGTGTGCAGAGACGAGAAAATGGGTGGCGGTATAGCAATTTATCTAAAATATAACGCGCAGTGTTAGATCATTGATGACTTAAATAGAGTGGACGAGAATGTTGAAAGCTTGTTTGTCGAGATATCCAACACCGTTCTAGCTGCCTTGTGCAGGCCACCTTCAGGTGATATGCTAGAGTTTATGTATTTCTTTGAAAATGCATTTTCTTTTTGGGTCGGAAGAGTTTATAATTGTCGGTGATGTAAATCTCGATACCATTTTGGACGAACCCCACGTAAGAGAATTTCGAGACGTGATTCACATATGACTGTTACAATATAACTCTGCCAACCAAATTACACCCTGATACTGCAACGTCACTAGATGTGTGCCTTACAAATATAGAAAGCAATCATATCACAGCGGGAGCTATATTGTATGGAATTAGCGATCATCTGCCGATATTCTGCTTTGAATCATTTTTTACTATCAAAAATAATCGATACACGGAAAGGTTTTGGCACCGCGTAATAAACCAAGAAACTCAAGGAGTCTTAGCGACTTAATGGGGCAAGACAACTTTGGATGACGTTTATACAGAAAATAATCCAGTGCTTGCCTATAGAAAGTTCCTGGTTAAGTTTAAGCACTCTTATGATGCAGCGTTTCTTCTATAGGAATCTAGACTACGACCTAAAAAAATCAGAAAACCGTGGGTAACTGGCGATCTATATAAAAAAAATTTAACAGAAAGACCACGTGTACCATGCCTTCATAAAGCAACGTGATCCCCGCTTACTGGATGAATTCAAGAAATGTAGAAAAAAGTTGAGCTCCGATCTCAAGCAAGCAAAAAGTGATTATTACCAAAATAAATGTACCCATCTCCCGAATAACTATAGAAAATTATAGGACACAGTAAGCGATCTAAGGTCCCAAAAGTAACTTGTTGTAATGTGAAGCAATTGATAATTAATAATGTAAGTGTTCCCAGAAAAGAACTTTCAGACGAAACGAATGGTCATATTGTTTACATATGTACGTTCACGGGAAACGATGCTCACATAGATGTCTGTTTACTGATAAGAAATCAACCAGGATCTATTAATTTAATGCCAACGTCTCCGCTTAAAATTTATAAAATAATCACTAGTCCAAAACCGATATCTCAGGCGGTGATGATGTAATAAATGCCTAACCAGTTAAGCGTACCGCTTGCTTAATAAGTCCAGTTTTATCCCACATAATAAATAAGACACTTGAGTCTGCTTAATAATAAATAAGACGCTTCAGTTGAAATTCATCGAATTTCCTCGATGAATAAAGATAACTAAAGTAATCCCTGTATCCAAAGGATGGGGGAAACCTAAAATTATAATTATGGGCCAATATCAGCCTCACCGGTATTCTCGAAAATTTTCGAGCGTGCCGTCAATGATAGGCTAAGTAAAAAATGGAATATCATAATTTAGGCTCAATATGGATTTTAAAAGGGGAAGTCTACAGAACTAGCACTAATCAACATAAAATATAAAATAATTGAAAATATTGAAAGCAAACTCATCAAACTTGGTTTATTCTTAGATCTGAGTAAAGCATTTTATACCGTACAACATGATGTTTTACTTAAAAATCTTGAAATGAATGGAGTACGCTGTGTAGCCTTACAATTAATTAAAAGTTATCTTTCAGATCGATACCAATACGTATGCATAAATGATCAGTCGCCTAGCAAGCTGAAAATTGTCCATGGAGCTCTCCAGGGTTATATTTTAGGAACCCTGCTATTTTTTATATATAAATAATGTAACGGAATACCTGGCTGCCAGGAACCAATAATGTACGCCGACGGTAAAAATGTTTTCTATTCTGGTGTAAAAAAAAAGGTGCAGGGACACTAGTTAAATCTGCTGAAGCTATCCAAGTGGTTAGAACTCAAGCGCTTATATTTAAATACGAATAAAACAAAGTGTGTATATTTTAAGCCGGTAAATAAACGAGACGACAGCACTGTCCACATAATATTTGAAGGCACGGTACAGGAGTAAGTGAAAGATAAAAAATGTTTAGGTGTATGGTTCGGTGAGGACCTTTCATGGAATAAACATATTAATAGATTTAAAGCTGACTTATCCCGAGTAAATGGGTGCATTTTTAAAACGGAACATTCACTGCCTACAAGGATTAAACAAATATTGTACTACGTTCTTTTTTGCTCCAAAATAAGCGATGACTTTATGGTCTGGGGAACAACGACTGGTATAAACTACCATAAGTTAATCCTACTACAGAAGAAGATATTACGTATATGCGAGACTTATAAAGGGGATAGAAGGGATCTACGAACACAGCCACTCTCTATCAAATATAATATGCTGAAGGCAGACCACATTTATTATTTCAAACTCTTGCAATGGATACATATCAACGAACTTCACCCTAAACCAACAAACTGTTTAAATCCATACACATTACGAGATCTAAAGTGAAAGATGGAAGCCATAAGGAAGAACTACGGTCGGCAAGCCCTAACTTATCAGATAACTAGAACTTTAAACAGAACTGATATAGACATAAATTTTGATCAAGCGTTATATACCTTAAAAAAAAGTGAAAGCCGTTTACAACTCCCTGTAACACCGAATTAGAGCGCAGCTCTTGAGGAGGAGGAGGGAAGGGTACTGGGGGTGAAGTGACCTAAGGGGGGGCCACGTGACCTTGGGGGGTCACGTGACGATGCCGATGATGTCATCAGTGACGTCACTGATGACGTCATCCGTGATGATGACGATGACGATGCGGATGCCGGTGAGGTCATCAGTGACGTCACTGGTGACGTCATCAGTGACGATGACGATGCGGACTCCAATGACGTCATCAGCGATGATGACGATGACGATGCGGATGTCGGTGACGTCATCAGTGACGTCACTGATGACGTAATCCGTGATGATGACGATGACGATGAGGATGCCGGTGACGTCATCAGTGGCGTAACTGATGACGTCATCAGTGATGATGACGATGACGATGCGGATGCCGGTGACTTCATCAGTGACGTCACTGATGACGTCATCAGTGATGATGACGATGACGATGTGGATGCCGGTGACGTCATCAGTGACGATGACGTCATCGGGGAGGTCACGTGACCTCGGCGGGGGGGTCACATGACCCTGGGGGTGGTCACGTGACCTCGGGGGTCACGTGACTTGGGGGTCACGTGACTTTGGGTGTCACGTGACCTTGGGGGTCACGTGACCTTGGGGTGACTTTGGGGGCCACGTGACCTTGGGATGACCTTGGGGGTCGCGTGACCTTGGGTGACCTTGGTTACGCCGACGCCGACGGCGACGCCGATGCCGCTCAAGCCGGGAACGGGCCCCTAAGAGCTGCGCTCTAAAACATCGTAGAAAGATGCTGGTGTTAAAACAACATTACATTTTGAATTGTATAATGTGCTCCCCAGTTTAGGATGTGTTCAACATGTAGCTAATTCGAACTAATGTGAATTTCGTGAACAGTTCATTTTGCTCATTTTTTTTCTGGCAAAATAGACCTTAATTTAAATGTTAAGTCTACAGAGCTTGATCCCAAATAGTTTGTGCAATTGGTTACATCTCGTAATAATGGCGTGACCAGTGTTCTCTGTGTCTGGTGTTGCTCCATATTTGTTCCATTGTTGTGCCCGAGTTATTTCATATTTGTTCCATTGTTGTGCCAGAGTTATTTCATATTTGTTCCATTGTTGTTTTCGATTAGTTCAACAGTTTTTCCGTATTTTGTAAACTGTATATATCGTACTGCCGAACTGTAAAGGGGGGGGGGGGGGGGCAGCGGATTCGTCAGGCACCATGCCTTTATCTTTGCCACCCTTCCCGGAAACGATCCGCAAACAAATAGAGGAAAACAAAATATGAAACTTAAGATACCTAAGTGTAAACATGAGTGTTTTACGCTCAAGCATAAAACTGCCTTGTTTATATCTGCCATAATCTCATTTTTTTTTTGTCTCTGGTAATAGAATCTAAATCTTTTGAAGTATATTTTTTCTTAAAATTAGCCTTGACAAAACACTTTGGCATTATAACTGCAGAAGCAACCAGAATGATGAAGTTTATTAAACAAATGTTTAAATATTTCTCTGGAGCCGTCAGAGGTACAGTCGGACGTAAAACAATATTGACACAAGGCAGCGATTGCTCGACCGGCGTTAATGCGACACAAGGCGCTTTTGTAGCGTTAGCACGCCAGTTCCGCGATTTCTCGACTGGTCCGCTTTTGAAAGCACGAGTGAAGTCGGCACACCAAAGCCAACCCCGAAGCGCCCTTTCAAAATAAGATTACAAAGAAAAATAAACAGCGTCCTCTGACGTGTGACCCGTCAACCTCGAAAAACGGCCGGCGGCAGGAAAACAAATTGCCACAAACAATGACGATATCCCTCGAAGCACCCCTGTGATTCAAAAGTTAGAACGTCCCCGCCCCGTTATCGCGGAACACAGCGCCGCGTGTGGGGGTTTCACCGCACCGGCCACGAATCCGTTATGCTATTGTTTTTTTTTTACGGCCGACTGTACGCTTTAGTTTAATATACATCAGACCCATCTTGCACTACTCCAGTGTTTCCTGGGATCCCCATCAGGCCTATTTTGTAAAGCAACTCGAGAAAGTGCAAAAAATAATAGCCAGATTTTTTAAACCAATTAAGATTAGGGGTTAGTGTTTTCAAAAGTTATTTCCAGAGAAAAAAAATGTCTTTCAGAGTTGTTGTTTTTTGCCAAAAGATTATAATTTATGCGAGTTCATATATGATTAATTTCGGCTTTCCCGAAACTAAGAGTTTATATGATATTATCGAGACACAGCCGTGACCTGAATTCATAACGACTCACAGGTACAGAGTGATATCTCTCCAGCTCAATTAAGCACTCTCTCCTTTCCCAGTGGTGATACGGACTATCACACAACAAGACTTGCAAATAATTGTAAGCGTCAATATTTTAAAATCAGTTAAATAATTACGAAGTCTCTGGAAAGCTTCTCTCGTTTCCATCCCATTCCATCGCTCTACCCTGCGGATGCGCGGGGTAAAAAGTTAAGATTAAACCTTTGGCAGGCACCTTCCCTCCTATGATCATAGATTTCACTCTTATAAAAACACAGCCCCACATTCCTCTACGAAGTAAAATCTGAAAAATAGGACAGTGGCTTCTGTCGCGACCTAAAATTACAGTGCCCCGTTTTCTTGAAAAAAAGATTGATGAGGTGATCGGTGAACTACCCGTTGAAAATAAATAGCCCTAGATAAAAAAAAAGTGAAAGCCGCTTACAACTCCCTGTAACGCCGAATTAGAGCGCAGCTCTTGAGGAGGAGGAGGGAAGGGCACTGGGGGGGGGGGGGGTTAAACTAACCAGGGGGGGTCACGTGACCTTGGGGGTCACGTGGCCTTGGGGGACACGTGACCCCCAATACCGATGATGTCATCAGTGACGATGACGATGCGGGTACCGATGACGTCATTAGTGACGTCACTGATGACTTCACCAGTGATGATGACGATGACGATGCGAATGTTGGTGACGTCATCAGTGACGTCGCTGATGACGTCACCAGTGATGATGACGATGACGATGCGGATGTCGGTAACATCATCACTGATGATGACCATGACGATGCGGAAAACGGTGACGTCATCAGTGATGATGACGATGACGATGTGGGTGCCGGTGACGACATCAGTGACGTCACTGATGACGTCATCAGTGATGATGACGATGACGATGCGGATGTCGGTAACGTCATCAGTGATGATGACGATGACGATGTGGCTGCCGGTGACGTCATCAGTGATGATGACGATGACTATGTGGATGCCGGTGACGTCATCAGTGATGATGACGTCACCAGTGATGATGACGATGACGATGTGGATTCCGGTGACGTTATCAGTGACGATGACGTCATCGGGGATGCTCCCGGTAGGATGCTCGCGCGGTGCATTATGGGACATTTCCCATGATGCACCGCGCGGTTACACCGACGGCGACGGCGACGCCGACGGCGACGCCGACGCCGCTCAAGCCGGAAACGGGCTCTAAGAGCTGCGCTCTAAAAAAACTGGTGAGGCTAGTTTGCTCTAGTTTAGAGTGGTTAGGGTGAACGTGTTGTGATTATGAGTACTTAGAAGGAATAGAAACACAAGGGACTTTTAAGACAACCGCTATTTCACTTAGTAACGACGAATGTTTATTTCTAAAACGAGAAATTCACGCGTTGACCAGAACGGGGCGGCTGACAAAGATGAGGTAGAATAAGGAGCTCCGATAAGGATTAGTCCGTACCAAACAGCGCCATTTTGCAATTTTTCTCTTTTTTTCAATTTTGGCTTGATAAATTCGATTTCACGTCTTGTCATGGCTAACAATGCAGATGAGGCGTTCTTGTTTGTTTTTCAATAAAGAATGTTTCAATTATTTAACGTCAGAATCACTGATGTTGCGTCCCGAGGACCTTGGTACTCAAAAGTCCGGTGCGCAACCAAAACACTTCTTCGCATGAGCAGTACGGGATGATCAGGTTTTGATGGTGCCTTATTTTCATGCTTTGTTGACGGTCGTTTTTACGTATCGAGGAGTTTTCCCAATATATTCAGCTCCACATCTGAGTGTCACCGAATTCCCCTTCTCAGTCACACACTCTCTGAACTGGTTGTCACGTTTTTTGTTTTTTTTTCTCGCACGAATGCTGAATCTTTTTCCGGCTAATCATGCTGCACATGCTCTCCAGTTTGAATCTGCAGGAGACGTCAACGTTCTTGCTATAGCGGAGAGTGATTGATGGAATGCGTTGGGATGCGTTGTGAAAGAATAGGATGCTGGTGATCCTTTGTCGTTCAGGGGAGGCGTTTTACTCAGAACCACTGACCGAAGCATCTATGTAGAATGCGATGATGTTGTTGATTTTTTCGCCATCGTGTCATGGAAATTCAGAGGTATTGGGTTAAACAAGAATTAAAATAGACTTTACTGACGGGCGTTTTTTTTAGATCTATTCAAAAACACGGAACCCTGATTAGATATTTTCATGTTAAAGATTATCTTATTTAACATAGAACTAGATTTGATTTTGCTATCTTTCGCATCTTTCATAATTGTCTCGGAAAACGTAAATCTAACTGTTTTCTACTTTCCCAAATAACACCAGGAACGAGAGACCGCACAAAAGTATTGTCACAGTACCCGTGAAAAACGGATCTGTTAAAATCTTCATTTTGTTTTCTGTACAAAAAGATACTGAAACCTGCTGCTTGATGAAATGATTTCCATAATGTCCACAACTGATTTTACTGAATAAGACGGTAAATGTTGTTATTTATTTACTTAGCCAGAGTCCTCATTTTTATGCCTCTATAGAACGACCATGATACATTACGTTTGTGTCTTCTGTGCCTCTGTCTCGTTGCCTTATGTTTGCACCTTTTTGCTTACATGAATTCTCATAGCTCTTTAGTATTGACGCCTTAGGCGCTTCCAAGTGCGTTAGATAAACACATAAATAAAGAAAACGTCGTGTAAACTAAAAAAAAATAACCTCGTTTCGTCAGGGAGCTATGGTTCCTCACAAGTTAAAGAGCGGAATGCATCAATGAATTGGCATCGCACCATTCGCAAAGAAGTGTGGCGGCCAGTTTACTTGTGTTCTTTGTTGGAACGGTCATTGCTTTTCATCTCTCACTCGTACCGACATGGCGAAAGCTTAGTTCTCGGCGCGCGACTAGGTGGCGCTGTGTATTTTGCGTGACTTCTATTCCTTACCTGTTGAAGTTCTCACCAGCGTTTCCCTGCCAGTGCTCTTATCACAGGTCGCACAATAAACGTATCTTAGAACGCATTAAAAACGTACTCATCTTTTACCTCAGTAGGGTACGTTGTTGGGCTAGTTGGTTCATCTTAGTCAAACATATAAAATTACGCAAAAAAGACAAGGACAAGAAGTATACTGGACAAGCGCTAACTCGAACTGTAATGCTGGTGTCGCCCAACACGAGCAAACTACCCGGGGCTGTTGCCTTCTTCTCCGCTGCCCTGCGCTCGAAGAAGGGTGCAATGCCACCAAAACTCAGTAGTCTGCGCGGCAAGACAGCGAAATGAACGAAAGTTCCCCCCAGCTACACAGACAGTGTAATACGTGTAGCACAGGACACGCAACAGGTCATAGAAGAGCCGGACTTGGCGCCAGAGTTCGGACCTCAGTATCTTCGAAATCCGCTTGACGTGGCCAAAGGACGGCCTGACGAATCCAAAAAAGTAGATACTTCCGCGGTTACCTTTCCTTTCCTCAAGCAAAACGAGATGAGTCTTGCACGACAAGTAGCAAAGGCGATATGGCTGACCAGATATGAACCTGAATCACTAAACGTAGAACATAAAACATAGAACGTAAAGCGCTTGTCCTGTATACTTCTGGTCCTTCTCTTTTTTTAACTATTTTATATGTTTGACTAAGATGGACCAACTAGCCGAAAAACGTACCCTACTAAACTACAGGTGATTCAAGGAGACGCCAGGCTCTTTAAATCGACCGCAAAATTCGGTTTCTTAACCTATCACGCTACGACTTTGTGCAGCGTTGCCCACAGATGGTGCATTTTTTTTTGTAGAATTTCCAAAGAGCGAATTCATTTGAGCACAAAATAAAAAAAAAAAAGAAAAGGCTAAGCTCCTATGGAAATTCATCAAAGCCACCGGCCTTCAAACAACACGGCGCCTTTTCGCACGGGAGACAAGAGATGGCGCAAGCGGTCGCGACGCCGACTGCCGCCAACGAACGAGCATACGACGCTGAGAGCCGGCGTCTTTAGCAGACAAGAAACTGCACTTCCTTGTTGTTACCGCGCCTGTTTTTGTTTCTGCGACTGTCACCGCCTGCGGAACGCGCGCCGCTTTTGTTTGGAAAAACGTCTGCTAAAAACGCCGGCTCTCGGCGCCGTATGCTCGTTCGATGGTGGCGTTCGTTGCGTCATCTCTTGTCTCCCGTGCGAAACGGCGCAGTGCTGTTTGAAGACCGGTTGCGTTGCTGAATTTCCATAGAGGCTAAGCCTTTTTCTTTCTTTACTTTTTCCCTAGGTAAGTTCGCTCTTTGCAAATTTTACAAAAAAATGCACCATCTGTGGGCAACGCGGCACAAAGTCGTAGCGCGATAGGTTAAGAAACCGAATTTTGCGGTCGATTTAACGAGCCTGGCGTCTCCTTGAATCACCCTGTATATATCTTCTACAGTGGTCCTGTTCTTATGTCTGAGGGGAACTTTCGTTCATTTCGCCGTCTAGCCGCCCAGACTACTGAGTTTTGGTGGCATTGCATCCTTCTTCGAGTTCCCAGGCCAGTCGAGAAGAAGGTAACAGCCCCGGATAGTTTGCTCGTGCTGGGCGACACCAGCATTCCAGTTCAAGTTAGCGCTTGTCCTGTATACTTGTTGTCCTTTCCTTTTTTGCGCTATTTTATAGGTTTGAATAAGATGAACCAACTAGCCCAGCAACGTACCGGACTAAACTATATTCCTTCTACAGTGGGCCCCTTTTTATATTCTACGTTTAGTGAATCAGCTTCGTGTCTGGTCAGCCATATCGCCTTTGCTACTTGTCGTGCAAGACTCATTTCGTTTTGCTTAAAGGACTGGTACCCAGGGAAGTATCTAGTTTTTTTTTTTTTTTTTGATTTGTCAGACTGTCCTTCGGCCACGTCAAGCGGATTTCGAAGATACTGAGGTCCGAACCCTGGCGCCAAGTCCGGCTCTTCTATGACCTGTTGCGTGTCCTGTGCTACACGTATTACACTGAATCTGTAGCTGCGGGGAACTTTCGTTCATTTCGTTGTCTTGCCGCGCAAAATACTGAGTTTTGGTGGCACGGCACCCTTCTTCGAGTGTCCAGGACAGCCGAGAAGAAGGCAACAGCCCCGGATAGTTTCCTCGTGCTGGGCGACGCCAGCATTCCAGTTCAAGTTAGCGCTTGTCCTGCATACTTCTCGTCCTTGTCTTTTTTGCGTTTATGTATATGTTTGATCATCTTTATCATAATTTCGTTTTTATCAATGTTACCAATGATTTGGTTTTCCTGTTTCTGTCTATAGTTTTCTTTTTCTGTGCTATCGTGTTCTGACGGTGCTGATGGTGCAGCCCCTTGGCCAAAATGGGAATATTTGGCGAGCATTGCAGTACAGCAGAGCGCTGCTGACGTTCCTGTTTTTGTGTGGTACCACTTTCTGATTTGCGTTTTTGTTACTTTGTACCGCTCCTGCTACAGCCTCGACGAGGTGAGTTGTGATATAGTAAATACGAAAAAATAAATTTAGTTTTGTGATTTGCAAGTGTATTCAATAAAACCCCAGTGTTTTAAGCACCTTATTAATTACGTCGTCAGCGTGTATATTTCAGTAAAATTGCCCGCGAAATTATATCCAGGAATATATGCGAGGCCGCAAAACAATGGTAACTGTATTGAGGTAGTGAGAAGGCATGTAGTGTTTAGAACAACTAGATTATGTAATCTGCCCTACCGAAAAACACACTATAAGTTTCCACTAGCTGGATTATGCAAGTGGAAATCTAACTCGAATGATATCTGGAAACCTAAAATCAATGTTTAAAACAAAGGAAAACTTTAAAGCCAAAAATCCAGATAGAATCCAGATAGATTTCCTGTTTCATAATCCAGTTAGCGAAAAGCTATCGTGGGTCTTTCGGTAGGATGAACTTCGCGATAGTGGTGTTTACTTTTTTTTCACGTTAATTTGTACACTTACTGTATCAGCACTTATCGCAGCCTTAGAAGCCCAAATGAATATTCTTGAGTAAATATTTAACTCAAATTTGCCAAATGCCAAATAATAAGGTGTTTTTTTTTTATTTATTTATATACCCTAACCTCGTGACAATAATCTGTTGGCCGAATCCACAACCGATTCTTTTTCTGAGGTAAATGCAACTTCGAAGAAACTGGTAACCGCTTGGTGGTGAGGTTTGGCGGTAAACGACATGGTTATCATAAGAGCGACACATATGTCAATGTTACGAGAGGTTGCTGATTTTTTTGCAGATGAGATGGCAACTGCAACTCTTCCAAAGCAAAATTAGAAATGCAACTTTTTTCAAACACATTAGTGACACACAAAACTCACTCGAAACAGGATAGAGACCAGGGACGGTTGAAGTGGAAGTAAATGATGAAAAACAAGATAGCAGAACGAAAGAAATACTACCTATCTTAACCTTAAAGTGAATAATCCAAAAGCCCGGCAAAACTAAAACAAATGCTTCGGCTCTGCCGAGGCCATTTCATGCAATCCCTGCGTGGGTGGGTCTTTAGTCTTTACTACTGCGCAATCGACGGTGCTTTTATTTGGCCTGAGCGCGGATGGAGAACATGAAACATTGATAAGGTCTGGCTTTGGGTATGCAAATAAAGACATATAGGACCCATCGGTCCGATAGCCATTAAGCGGGTTCTTTCTCCTCTCCACATCTAAATGGACGCATTAATCTTACCGAAAGTTAAGTTGATTTCGCTGCAGGAACGAATGTACGTTTTGATGTCTCCACTATTGAGCAAATTTCGTAAACGGTATGATATGCTCCACCGGAGGATGACCCCTAAAATACGTACATTGTTGTAAACCACTATTTTTTTTTAAAAAATAAGCTAGAAAAGTAAAAAAATAACACAGGAGGTAATGAAAAAAATCTGGTGGCAAATGTTGCATATTACTTCCTACACCTATCTGCAGGAAGAAAACGTTCGCGCATTCACAAATGCATTATTTCAGTACTGTAAGTTGCTTTAAAAGCGTACTTACGTTCAAGGTGAAGTTGCAGATGAAAGGAAATACATGAATACTAGCTTTTCAATCCTGCTAGATTCCCCAAATAAGCATTCTTACAAATTTTACGGGGTTCCAGCAATTATAGTTTTGGATTGCTGCTATTTAAGATATTAAAATGAGTTTAGGTCGTTTTATTTCTTATGCATTGTTGACAACAGCTTATTTGTATTCAAGAAATGGCTCGAATCAGTAACTGGCTGGAGGGACGTTTTTTTTTTTTTTTTGTAAACAAAGAATTTGCGCCAGCAAATAGAAAAATGCGACCCACCGACACCTATAGATGTTGTAAAATTAGTCAACGTAAAATTATTTCACACTATCTTCTTGTATTTTCGTCCATTTATATTTGCTTCTCAGTTCTCTGTGTTTAAAAGTTACGCTTTATTTATTTAGGATACTTTAACAAACACGCACTCAGTATCGGCGGTAGCGAGTGATCTGCACGCAGCAATATTCCCGGTGATTTCCGTATTACAGGCGATATCATCTACCCTGCACCATTGGTCCTATCGGCTCTCCCGTGATACAGAGTGCAATGACTCATCAGAAGCTGCGCAAAGAAGCCTTCGATTAACCACTGGACGTTCCCAGACACATGGAAGTGACGTCGCTGGAAATTCGCTGTGAAAAAGCGTGACGCTCAGCGTCCCGCTTCACACGCACTTGGCGGCGGCGGTTGCGAGTGAGCTGCATGCAGCTAAATTCACGATCCTTTCTGCATTAGAGGTTAGTGCCTTTGTCTAATTTCCTGTAAACGTTCTTATCGTTAGCTAACGGTGCTGCCGCCGCTACTGTTGTTGTCACTCCTATCATTGTTTCTGTATTGCTATTCCTTAGCCTATATTCATACTGCCCTCTTTTTTTAAGAAAATTGTTGAAAACAAATATTAACGTAAGGTTTTATAATTATCGTTTATACAAGAAACTGATAACTGAAGATCAGTCTTGTTTTTCTGAAGGCTAAACCAACGGAATCAGCCTTAATGTTCAATAAATATAAAATAATTTCAAACAAAGATAATCATAATTACACAATCGGAATATTCCTATACATTCAAAAGGCATTTATTAAATAAAACGAAGTATTTCTAAAAAACAACAGTATCATGCGGAATCAGGGGTAATGCACTTGAAATAGTTCGTGGTTATTTACCATCATGTTTTCAATGCACAATACTACATGGTTTTAATCTTAAGTGTAATAAGGAACGGTGTTCAAAAGTGTTATATATTTGGACCCGTGTTGTTCTTCCATTATATAAATGATATATTGACTATAACGTAATCACACGATATCATTTTAAACGTAGAGGACACGAACGTCTTTTTTTCAAGTAGGAGCTTGGTCCAACTCCAACAAGTTTGTAAAAATTGGCTTAACCACTTTCACAGCGTCAAAACTATATTCAACTGCTTTTTAAAACGCATAGAAAATATATATGCTATTTAGGTTCAAGAATAGGCGTATTCTATATTACTTAATATTTTTTGTAAGCTCCAAATATTGAAAGCGTAACAACACCTATTTCTTGGATTGGAGTTTGAAGAACTCCTTAATTAGGTTTTCCACATCCATAAATTAAGATGCCGTATATAGAAAATTAGTTTTCCTCTATATGAACTCAGGGAATGACTACCGAAGTAATTAAACGCGCAACTTTATTACAAACTTGTTCACTCACAGCCAGAGTAGTTCATAATGGCATGGCGAACAACTATACCAAGAAATATTCATAAATTATTTTACTGCAAAAATGCCTCTCCGGTTTATTGGGAACCTAAGAAAATGTGAACGCACAATGCCTTCATTTCAGGCGTTAGAATACTATCTATAGATCAAATTCTGATCATATAATGTTGTAATAATATTTTCCATCAAACTAGGCCGAACCAATCGCTTTTCATCAAATCAAATCAAATAGTTTATTTCCCCATCAAACAAAAATTGGGGGAGGCCGAAAGAAAAATCTATTAAATTAGCTTGACATGCTGCTCAACCACCCTGCAGAGGCAGTGGCGACGGCAATGGGAAAATATACACTAACGAGTTAGGAAGTAAGAGTTAGTGATAATGCAAAAGGGCATGTCCAGAGCAACGTATGCATCCAAACATCCCAGGAAATTACAGTTTACAATATGGTCATTACATATGAAGTAAAGTCCGCACTAATTATGTCTTTAAACAGCTCTCATTTCTCATTCCAGCCACACTAAATACACACCCCACCGTAACACAAATGATGGAAAATAATAGGTATTTCAAAACGATTAAGAATAACCAAGTAACCTACATTTTAACTATTTCGTGACCTGCCGTTTGAACTCCCATGTTTAATATTTTCTACTTTCAAACCAAATTGATATTTTATTCAATGCTGATGTACATCGTGCGTACGACAATGATTTTTATCCTATGTTTCTTATCTATTTTCTCTGTTGATTGGTGGAAAACCCTGGTGCTGGGGTCCTGTCAGAAGACAAGCATGCCTTCTTTTACCCTAGCCCCACAGACATTGCCGTCTGAAGTAAAAATAAATAAAATACAACAGAATTCGATACAATCATTGAAGAATCTAAAATATATATGTTTTGGCCAATTTTTGGCATTTGTTTAAAAGAGTACATCGAAGGTGAACGTAAAATCTAGACTTGTTTGCGAGTTATACTTTTTGAGTGTGACAATAAAACTCAAACAGGCGTATCTAACTACCATCTGTGGCAAAAGCTGCATTCTGTAGTTAGAACTCTAGACTACCTCTTTGCCTTTTGTCCTATATTGGAAATATGTTAAGACTACGCTATTTCCGCTCAGATGGCTCGGTGGTGCCAACTTGTGGGCGCTCTTATGTGACGTAGAGAGTGTGGTTCGTGCATATTACGTGATGAGGAATAAAGAAAGTGGTTTTGTTACTTCGCATCAATGCCTACTGGTAAGGGATGAAGTATATTATGTTTTTTTTTATTAATGATTTTAACTGAATTACTGTATCGAAGTCGCTGCTAAAAAATATAATTTATGAAAAAAGCAAGGGTGTAGTTTAACATGACTGCTTCCGCGCGTGCGTCAGGGTCTGTTTGATTACCATTCTTTGGGATCTCTAGAGGCTTGTGTAGAAACATTTGCTTTGCAATCACGAGAGTGCAGCACGTTCTATCAGCTTGGCTTTGCAAGTGCGCGTTGTTGTTCCGCGTGGCGCAGGATTCTTATTTTGGCTGAATTAGTTTGCTACTACACACGATTCCGTCTGAGTGCGATTGGGGAGCTGCTGGATAGCATCCGTAAGACACCGTGTGGACGAACTATATAAGATTTGTTTTTGCTTCGGCGCTTTCACTATACCGCAATGTGGCAAAGAAGTCTGCAACATTGCGACTTCTTATCGAAGGAAAAGTTTAAATGTCAACAGTGGTGATAAATCGCCGGGCTTGGCCTGGCAGAATATGGCGGTTGGTTAATGTTTGTTTTGTTTTGTTTTTTTTCTCAAAAATTTTTGAGTTTAAATTTGAAAGTTCTCGCTGGGAAGTGCACCATAGATTTCGCGCACTTTATTAAGACCCCAAGAACAGACGCAAAGAAACGGTCACAATACATAACAGGTCTACATATTATTTTTGGGGAGTGTTACTTTTTTGTCATCGTAGAGGTCTCGGTCGTAGAGGTGCATGTTTCGGGCCAACCAGAGGTGCATCTTGGCATGTTTCGGATCAACCGGATGATTAAGAATTTCCAATCAGCCACTGGCGCTCTCCCAGCCAGATGTTCCAGATGTTCCAAAGAAATATTCGTTTACTGGTTTTCAAAGTTCACACACTCCACCAGAAATACTGCGTGCCTGACAAAGGTTTCAGCATAATCGGGTACCACGAAAAGTACACAAGTTAAAATTCCCCTAGTTTTTTTTTTACTTTCTTTTTTTAGGAAGGGCCAGATCGTACTCTTTATTTATTGTGTGTTCTGGATACGAATGTTTCGGAGCATGGAGCGGGTATCAACAAAGCAGTAGTGCGCTATCTCAGGTCAGTCCATATGCTCTTTGCACATCAGTTCATCGAAAAATGCTCCGGTTTATATGGTTGTTTTTATATTCCTGTAACTAATATGTCAGGGTCATGTTCTTGGGAGAAGCAGTCAACCTAAAAGTAATAAGAGACCACCACTAACGAAACACAATGAAACAGGGTGTGCATAATTGTTTTCACTCTCGTGTTTACTTCACACGCGAAAGGTACGTATGGCTTGTCTCCGGGATCGATTTGGTTGCATTACTTATTATTTTATGCATTAGGAACATTGCACATATTCTGCAAACGCCTAATAGAAATTTATACGCGGATGATACGAATATACTTGTTTCTCCGGTAAGTGTCTAGAGAGACAAGAAAATAAGGCGAACACATGGGTTGCTCTTTCACCTTAATCAACTACAGTTAATACGTTAAAGACGAAACTTTTTATTCCTACAGCAAACAATAAACAGATTAGTAGAATAATGAACATATATTTTTATGTTCAAGCATTAAAGGTGTGAAATCATTTTAATTTCGTGGTATTTATTTTAACTAAAATTTAAGCTGGACAGCCTATGTGAATGATCTAAGAAAATAATGTATCGATCAATTGGCTCAATTTTTAAGTTAACTCATATCCTCTGAAACTGGTTAAAACATCAGCTTTATTCAACGTTGGTTAAATCAAATTTTCCATATTGTTGTTGATTTGGAGCACGACAATACTTGCTAAGATTAAACAAATACTAAGCTTTTAAAAATTGAACAGTTCGGTAAAATGATAATCTAGGTTTATTCAAATCTGGTGAGTGATTTTTTACCGAAAAAGAATATTAAGATTGGATAATATTTTTTTTGGTTGAAGGCCGCGACGTCAATAATTCTCAAATCAACACTAGTTCAGTTAGATTTTACGACACATATTTACCTATACAAATAATTGCAACCCGAGAAATCAGCAATTTCAAAACACAAAGAATAATCACGACAATCAAATATATCTTATCAATAAATTTGACGGTTTTCATCGATAAGTTGATCTTATCTTATCTTATCGATAAATTTGACGGTTTTCATCGATAAATTGATCTTATCTTATCTTATCTTATCTTATCGATAAATTTGACAGGTTTCTAACTACAGGCCCATCTCCTAAACCTGCGTTTGTAACAAGTTACTTGAACATATCATATATTCAAATATGGTTAACCACCTTGAGTCCAATATATTTTTTTTTTCAAGTATCGGCACGGTTTTCGGGCTGGTTTATCGTGCACTACGCAGCTCACTGAGTTTTCACATGACCTCTCGCTTTCACCAGATAAAAATGTTCAGGCTGACTGCTTGCTTTTAGATTTTCAAAAAGCATTCGACAAAGTACCACATTCACTTCTTTTGCACAAGTTGTCGTTCTTGGCCCTTCCTGACTATCTTTTTGGTTTGATAAATGATTATTTGTTAAATCGTAAACAATGCGTAGTTGTTTATGGTCAAAAATCTCCAGATGCGGATGTAACCTCGGGTGCGCTACAGGGGTCTGTACTTGGCCCACTTCTCTTTTTAATATATATCAATGACATAGCACAGAACCTAACATGCAGTGTCCGATTATATGCAGATGACTGTGTAATCTATATAGAGTTTAAATGTGAGGATGATTCTCTTCTACTTCAGTCAGACCTTGAAAGGGTGATGACCTGGTGTGACAAATGGCAAATGTTTTTTTAATATCAATAAATGTAATTATATTAGATTCACCAAAAAAAGCAGCGCTATCTATCAAAATATCAGTTAAACGGTGTTGCCTTTCAGGAGGTAGCTGATGTCAAATATCTAGGGATTTATCTTAGCGTAGATCTTTCCTGGACTACGCACGTCGACGCAATAACAGCAAAGGCAAACCGCGTTTTAAATTTTATCAAACGAAAATTCGAAATATTAAGGAGCTGTAATACGTAACTAATGTCAGGCCAATCTTAGAGTATGCTTGTCAGCGTGGGACCCGTATTACGTAAATTTAATATCGAAACTATAGCGTGTGCAAAATAGAGCAGCCCGTTTTGTTGCAAATATTTATGAATTTTGCTCACGCATAACAGATTTAAAGAAACAACTGGAGTGGAAATCTCTGGTTTCGCGGAGCAAATATCTTAGAATGAAACTTTTCAGAAGTATTTACTTAGGAGAAACTGGTATTGTGAAGGACCACTGCTTACGTAATCCTGATTACCTGTCTTCAAGGGTGGACCACCCGCTGAAAATAGAGAATATTAGGCGTAGAACCAAAATGTTAAAGAACTCATATTTCCCAAAATCAATTAGTGATTGGAACAGTCTTCGGCAGCACGTGTTCGCTGATACTTCGGATGCTATGTTTTCCAACTCAATATTAGACATCCTTTAATAGTTGTGTGCTGTGTTTTTGTTTTGTATTGTTATGTTTCTGATTTTGTGTAACTGCTTTTGTAACAGTCTTATTGCACTTCTCTCAGTCAATAGTCTTACATTTATGAACATGTTTGATACAATGTGACGTATAATCGTTTTACTTTCGTGTACCATGTACCCTCTACAATAATGCCCCTGTTGCGACGTAGGTACTGTGTAAATAAATAAATAAATAATTGCCTCGACACCGAAGTACGCAAAATTTCAAGGGCGGTGGTATTTATTTATTTATTTATTTATAAATACTGTTAACACTTGCCAGGGTCATTACAGAGAGGGAAAAACAACAAAACACATTACCTAACATCTTTCAGAACAATAGTACACGTCAAGTAGGCTCTCAAATTCACGAACATTTTCCCTGTCAACAATATAACTAGGCAATGTATTCCAGGATTCAATCACATCAGGAAAAAATGAGTATCGAAAAACATCAACACGGGCATTGAACGGCTCAATGGCTAGGTTGTCATTTAATCGGTCACTTCTTTTACATTGTAGCTTACATAGCTGTCCTTATTAATCTTAATTTGTCCATGGATGAGTTGAAAAAACAATATCAGTCGATGTTTTTGTCTCCTTGTCTCCAGTAGCTCTAAGTCGCATGAGTCTAACATTGATGTAACCGAATCTGTCCATTTATATTTAGCACAAACTGACTTTGAAGTCAACAAAGGGAAGCAAGCGCACACGTTTTCCACAACGACACGTTCAAGACAATGAGCTACACTAGTAACAGACACTTAAAAAAAGAGAGAAGAGAAAAAGAGGCCGCATCTCCCGTGGTGAATGATGTTGCTTGGGGCGCAGCTCTGGTGGTGCTGATGATGTTGATTTTATTGTTCATAGGTAGTGCTGATGGTGCTGATCTTTTTATTGCTCAAAGGTAGTGCTGAGCCCTGGGTTGCGTTTAGACTTTATTATTACAGCTTTATTTTAGGTGAAATGCAGAACCAGTGGTTCTTCTAGCGGATCAGCTTGGATCCGCTAGAAACCGTGGGAACGCATCTCCACCGCTTAAGTCAACGGTCTATGTCAGAAAGAGAATATGTGGTGTGAATCGTGGTTATATACACTCCGTGCGGGAACTATAGGGGGCGCTTTGAAAAACGCGCGCAGCGCCGCTAGCGGAGGAGCTGGCGTTCGACTGTGAGGCGCGTTCACCAGCCTGCGGCGCCTTTTCGCATGCCAAGCTGTGGCGGCGGAAGCGCGCACGGACGAAACTTTTGCTTTTTGAGCCGATGAGTTGAGGGTGACGTTGCATGAGTGCTGGGGTAGACCTAAGAAGGGCATCTAGCTGTTCTCCACTTCTTATATATTGAGTTTGAGTCGTTATTAGGGGTAATTTCTCTAGTTGCGGCCGAATTCCGAAAAACAAGACGGCCGCCACCTTGATTGCTCTGGGTGGGAAATTTATTTCGCTCGTCGCTGTAAACCTAGGACTGCTGGAACGATGATATTTGGAGGCGAGTGAGATGTTTACTAAGTTTGTGCACGAAGAGTGCCAAGTTTCTTTAAGACAGCAGGTGTGAAAGTTAGGTTTCTAATGAATAAAGAAACAAAGCTGTACGGGATATCCAATATTCGACCCAAAATGTTGTGCTATAGCGGGCTGTGTAAAGCGCAGATTTGGGCACACAGGTGCTTGGTTTTGACAGTAACATGACACAGCACTTATTATACAAAAAAAAGGTGGCATAGGGAAACCAGGTGAAAATTTGGTTTGGGCGGCGTAACTCAATGGGAACCGGCTTTGACCATGAAAAGGCTGTCAAGAGAATATCACTGGTCGGGGGAGGTGGAGACTTTAGAGTTAGGAAGGGATTAGGGTGGACTGTACTTCCAATTGAAACAAATTTACGAAAGGTGGTTCCAAAGCCGAGAAAACAAAGTTGTCGGCCAAAACACGGTTTGGCCGCCAAGGGCTTTTGCGGTCTGCTGTTGTGTAATAACCTGTTGTGCGAGGTGCTGATTTTCGGCGCACAGGTACTTTGACATGACCGTCACTTGACACAACACTTATTATAACAAAAAGAGTTGGCATAGCGAAACCAGGTGGAAATTTAGTATGGGCGGCTTAACTAAATGGGAACGGACCTTGACCGTCAAAGGCTGTCAGATAATACCACTCATCGTGGGAGGTGCACACTTTACAGGTAGGAAGGGACCAGTGGACGGTAATTCCAGTTCGAACCACTTTGCAATAGGTGGCTCTAAAGTCGAGAAAAAAAAAAAAAAAAAAAAAAGATTGTTGTCTACAGAACTTGGGGTGTCAGCGTTTCCACATCCAAAAGGAGGCTGATCAAGAAAGAAAGCACACCACATAAACTTCCATACTCAAACGCCGATTCTCCAGTGATTCCGAGTTTCATTGTTGTTTTCTTTAGATTTATATTTGTCACTTTTTTTACCGTTCGAATCTTTCTTCATGAAGTACAGATTGCGTGCCATACTTGTCCGGAAATATCATCGACACGGACGATGGGGACGAAACTTCTTTGGAGGGCATTCCTCCAACGAAATTGGCACCGCATACCCGCGAGTGTGGGATGGCGTTTCAGTTCGTCCCATCGGCGCTAACATATGTAGGCGTTACTGGTACGAAAACAAACGCAGAGCACAAAGCGGCAGTGTAGCTAGAATATGTCAGCCGTGTCGACACAGTGGCAGACATGATCGGGAGACCAAATTTCTCGCGTCGTACGGCACGGCTACATCGTTGTCGCTTTTACACAAAACATCGGCGAGGTGAAAAACTGTGAAACTTTGTCTCCACGAGATACGACGCATAACTATTGAAGCACTTAATGACGCAGCACAGGCAGCAAGCACTTCATGTTGTGAACCCAGCGCAACCGCACCACTCCGACTTCAATGCGTACCAACGTACGCGGCGTGGTTTCGGTTTCGTTTTCTCTGGGACTCTCACTGCCTACCTTCGGTACCGGCCGCGCGGCGGCGCGCCAGTCGCGTCGCACGGAGTGTATACGCAGTTGAGCATTTGACCGCAGTGCCCTCTCGTCTATAAACGTTGAGCCAATGCATGCAAAGTTTTTCGCGATTTATACGCATTTGACCGCAGCGCCCTCTCCTGTATAGACGTTGAGCGGCTACATGCGAAGTTGGAGTGCAGCGTAGTGGTTAAAACGTCTGCCTCGAAAGCAAGCGGACCTGAGTTCGAACCCCCGTGTGTGCGTACGTTTTCTTTTTTTTCTAAAGTGGGCCGATCCCGGAGGCAATGCAATCGATGTGAGCACGGACGCCAGACGGATGGACAAGGCTATACCCTAGGCAGCTTCGGCCCTAAAAAAAAAAAAATGTGCATTGCTTCTCATTTGGCGTTGAACCCCAACGCATGCTCAATCGGCATCCCAACGGTTCCCAGGCGCCGAAAACTCAAGTCACGGAGCAACCGCGCAACTCGTTCTGTAAAAATAGTGGTGCGTTCCATTGGAGCCGACATCTCAGGATATTTGAGCCTTCGGCCCTCAACTATGACGTGTTTTTACGTCATCTCTGCAAGCGCTCCGGCTTTTTATTCTACGCGGTGGTTCTCCATGTCACCTTTACTCTGTACCCCGGGGTAATGTCAGCTCCGCATGTATTTACCCTCTCTTTGCGTGCACCAAAATGCGCGACAACTCCGGTGTCTATCAGCTGGTCGAGCAACGTTTCATCGAAATATCGTTAAAAAAGACTTGCGGCGTCTGGAACCGCTTCGGCGCAGCCACACCTCGAAGTTTTCTGATAATCTAAAAGAGCAGTCAACGCCCGATGATGAAACTGCGGCACGGTCCAAGTATACCGCGAAGTTATGGTTTTAGAATATGTGAGGGGGGGGGGGGGGCTATCATGAGCACCCATACACATTTAAAATTTATTTATCACTTAGAAGCAGCTCAGGCATCTAAAGCAGTTCTGACAGACGAGCACCAGACTTGTTTTTAACTTAAAAATTATAAACGGTGAAATTGAGTGGCTCTTGGATGAAAATGAATGGCAATAGGACAATAGGAGTGAATCGGTGATAACTAGGGTTTAGTATATCTAAGCTTGGATTACAAAATGGCGCGAACGAAGATGTGAAAAAGAATGAAAGAAACCTGTTGTGGAACTATTCGAAATTATGGACAATATCGCACTTAAGCACTTCTTATGAGTTGCGAGTGCGAAAGCATGAATGTCGTTCCTCCGCTCCCTTAGATCGTCTGCAATATACAGGCGTGGACGGCCGCGCTTCGTTACTGCAGATGTGGCGGTCGACGGCCGAGCGCGCGCTCTCGTGAAGTGGCCGCGCCGCGCTGGGCTGGGCCGTGCAGCCTCTCTGGAGTTTGCCCGTGCTTGCTCTGCTTACATCCGCTCCCTCTTACCGGCGGCCGAGCCGCTGCGTGCTCTGCGCCGCCATGAAGAGAGCTTCTCTTGTGTCGTTGCTTAGAACTACGCAACGCGAGAGCCGATGGGAGCCTCGTTCCTTGAAACTATGACGGGCGTCAGCCAGTCGGAGGCTATCCATCTGATCACTGCTACAGACGAAAGACTCGCTCCATTGGGACAGGGGAGTTTAAGTGCCTTTTGGCGCGGCTTCAAAAGCTGATGACGTCAGTTCGCTCCAGGGGACAGTCAATGCTTTGTCATTAAAAGCTGGCACTTATATTATTATGAGCGGGAAAGCGTAGAAGCAAAATGCCGCACCACTGTCAGTACCAAAAGCGCGTTCCTGGAGACGATCTTTTACACGCTGTAGAGCAAAAAAAAAAAAAAAAAAACGCCGCGACTAAAATGATGCTTGTCACAACATCCTTTTTCCTACGTCTAGTGTTTTCAAGCCTAATATAACAGCTAGTTCACAGTTTGGACAATATACCTTTCTGGAAGCGCCAACGCCACCAGTGAACGCTCAGGGGTGTTGTGGGAGCTGTGAGGGGATTTGCGCCTTTTAGCCAAGCCAAGTCGTGCTTAGTCGAGCTTCTAAATGGTAGGTGGCGCATGCTACCGGCAGAACTGCAGTACGATTCTTATTGTATTCATGCATCCGCATGAGCTAACAGTCTTCAAACGTTGTTGGGACCTCTAGTTGGGACAAGGGTTACTTAATGTTCCCAGAGTACCGCAATTCCCAAGCTTGGTTTCAGAACCGAGTCGCTCCGCAGCCTTCGCGATTCCCAACATGGTGCCGCCCTTTACAGTTGAAGCGAAGCACGTGAAGTGTAGCCAACACTCTAAAAAAAAGGGTGTCAAAAGGTGTATTCTTACACCCTTTGTCCCACATAATACACCCCAAAACTTCAATTCGACGTACAGCGCCCTACAGTCGAACAGAGGGTTCGAAATTTTACGAGGGGCTTGATGACCGTGGGGTACAACTTAATAAAATAGCTAATGTACGTTTTACTGAACACGAAAAAAATAATCAAGGTTTTCTTGGCCCTACTGTAAAAACTCGGTGTTTTCTTTATGTGGTCTTTGATACGTACTTTAGCTATTTCACATGTTGTACCACACGGCTAGCAAGCCCCTCGTAAAGTTTCGGGCCCTCTGCTCGACTGTAGGGCACTGTTCGTCGAATTGAAATTCTGGGGTGTATTATATGGGATAAAGGGTGTAAGAATACACCTTTTGACACCCTTTTTTCTTGAGAGTGAACGTTACAAGAACCACTCAGTTGGGAAACTCTCGTAAAGACTGCTCAGAAATAATGGCACCGATCTGTACTCGAGAACCGAGCTCATGGCGATCACAACGCCGCCATTTCTCCTTCAGCGCCCACCCGAAGAACTGCGCGCGACATCTATGTTGGTTTTAATCGGCCATTTTGGCGCCGAAACAAATACGGTGCAAGGGGTTTCAGGGGTGCAACCCCCGTCTCCCAAGCGGACGCGCCGCGAAATACCAGCAAAGTTAACATGCGCCTAGGTCGGGACGCGCTACCTGAAATCACCTTTAAGGCATGGCTGTATAAAAACAATATTAATTGTGCTGCAAAACCTTGCAAGCAAAATATTTTAGAAAACATACGCGCCCTCATTTTCTACTAAGCTCCAATAAAAGTTGCTACACAAAGAGTTGTTTCTGTTGGTTTTTACGCAGAAAACATGCTTTCTAAAAGCTCAAGGTGAGCACAGTAAAGACAAATGATATAGTGTAGCGCTGTTTTCGTATCTAGATTGGTCTCGGTGGATGCCAGCGGCCCAGGTTTCAACGCTGAGTTTCCCAACTGAGGGTTCTATAACGTTGAGTGTAGAGCTCGTTCCCGTACAAGCTCTGCGATCCACTTTCCTGGACTGTGGCGACACTGGTTTTCTTTTTTTTTATTTTTCGCTTGTTTTGTCCTCCGTTCCGAGCAGTGCATGACTTTCTCCTCCCTGTCTCGTGTCTCTATCCGACGTCAAAACATGTAAAAGTCGAGTGTTGCCTAGCGTCTGCGGCGTAGGGTAAGAAACGCAGCACCAGCGCAACTGGAGCTAGCAAATGAGCCGGCAATTGTTTCCTAAACAGGATTAGCGGCAACTTTTTATATAGAGAACTAGAGAAAATCAACGCACCTTCCGTTCGGTCCTAACTTGTCGATGTCCAGAGCTCCAACCCGTGCGTACCCACTGTAGCCGTGGTAAAGTGCAAACGTTTTATATATGTATTTAGTTTTTTGGAGTCGATCCAAAAAATGGTCGACTGATGACTTCCGCCAGGTGTGAAACCAGCCAATCATAACCGAATTCTGAGGCAATGACTTCCGCCAAGCGGACTGAGGAAATTCGGTACTCTGGGACATTCAGTTACTTTGGATGGGACGAGCTGCGTTTTTGTTTACTGACGAAGGAATATAAAATGAATAAACTCCACTTCATCTCGATTTAGGATAGACTAAGGGGCTGGTTATACTCCGACGTTGATCGCAGTGAACGCAACGGAGGGCTGAACGCGCGCCTTTCATTGGCCGGCAACCAGGAACTCGATATCTGCGGACAATCAGTTTCTGTGCGCGCATCGCTACGCCACGCCCGCCGAAGTTACGTTGAGTATAAACGTACCTTAACTACGAAGGCAGTGTAAGCGTCAGTGACTGGCCTGACTGCGTTGCGTGGAGTTCTCGCTGCACGAGGGCACGTGCAGCCACCGTGGCATCATTCAAAGCAACTAGCCCGCGCTTTCTGAATGCGCGGAAATAATGGTCCATTTGAGGTGCGACGAAATATAGCTGAAACGACACCCGTCAGAAGCAACGAAATACACGTAGGATGTCTTAGTGGCACCTCCAACGAGGTAGAGGGGCTTAGAGCGATAAACCGGGGTTCCGGTCTGCACTCGAAAGTGACCCCCATAAGGAGGCTGCCATTGTACGCCAATTTGACCACACGTCACATGACCAAACCAAATACGTGACGTCACAGGAAAGATGGCAGCGCCCATGCAGCGGCTGGCCCCAGCTGGGCCGGGGCTTGTCGGATGCTTTGTTGGTTGTCGTTCGTCTCGGCGAGTTGATTTCAGACGCGGAAGCCGTCATATGAGGCCGGTCGAAAGCGAGTTCAGAGTTCAGCGTGGTGTTTGACGTAGGTATAACGTGAAAATACGGGGAAACGGTGTGCATTTCGCTGGTGACCGACCGGGATATTGCCACGGAAGAGACAATCTGACCTACGTTGCCCGGACCTCGGATTGATTCGGATACCGCTAGGATAAAATTTAAGGCGACGTTTCTGTGCTCTCGCTGACCATCGGAATCTTCGAGGTTTGCAGTGAAGCGTGTGCAATATATTTGGATACACAGTTTAGCGACGGAAATTGCGTGAGTCGTGCTTGGCGGTGTGCAATCGTGGTGCAGCTTCGATCAAATGACCGAGGGCTCACTTCGGTTGTGCGGCGCACCGGAAGGCTGCCTTGAAGCTGGTAGTTCCCGTGCCGTGCTGAATGATGCTGTGCTGCTTACAAATTGTTCCGGCGTAGAAGTGCACTTTCACGGAGCACAGGTGTGCGGCGCACCGAAGAGCTGCATTCAAGCTGGTAGTTCCTGTGCCATGCTTTAGGTGATGCTGTGCTGCTTCCGAAATTGTTCCGGCGTAGACGTGCACTTTCACGGAGCACAGGTGTTGCAGTTGGCATTGATCCCGCTGGTCTGTCGCACGTTTCGTCAACACAAATGTTTCATCCACACTCATTACGCGAATTGCAAGCTGTCCGGACATTTCACTGAGCGTGTTACGTACCCAGCTCACGCCGCTTTGTGGCAACAGTCTGCAGTGGCTCATTACCAGAAAAGTGGTCCCACATCCATTTCAGTTCAGTTCGTCCACGGCAGTCGCCAAACCCCAAAGGAGAGGATTTATTCGGACAGAATGCAACTAAAGCAATGCAGCTTCTTCAGTGGTCAGGATAGATTCTCTTCTGCTAGTTTTGTTATACTGTCACGGATCCTTGTTCCAGTCCTATCTTCTATCAATATTCGCTATTCTGGGACACTGCAGGTCATGCTCAGCTGTAATCGTATGTTCAGGTGGAGGTGCTGAGCACTTTACCCGTAGCCCTTCACTCTGTGTGAACCCGGCGGCTCTTCAGCCGAGTTACCCGATAATGGGACACGGCTGGCGGACTATTCTGCGTCTTATACCCCCGTCGAGCCGTAAGCAAAGTCCTGACCCGAGCCTGGCAGAACAACCGCAAGACGACGGAGTACCACAAGGAGTAACCTGGGAAATACACCACGAAGCACCTGAAGTCCGAGCCAGTTGCTGCTACCAGGAAAAACCACCGGAATTCGGTCTCCTGTCAGAAAATCCGAAGCTGACTAAGCCAACAATGACAAACCTGTAGCAGCAAACCGTGTCCCCTCCCACCATTGTTTGCATGCCCGTCGCAAATCACACTCCGACGCTTTTTCACGCAAGCTGTATGAAAACGTCAAGGACTGGATTGAACAATATGACAGTGTCGCCTGCCACATTGGGTGGACAGACAACCAGCTCCTGCAGAACCTATACTTCTCGTGGAAGCAACTGCCGGCGCTGGTCTGAGAACCATGGATCCTCCGTAACGTCACGGGAAGTTTGCAAGATCAAGCTGAAGCGCGCATCCGTCAGCCAACATCAACGAAGGAGAGCCGCATTCTTGATTCTGTGCGGGACAGTGCCCCAATGAGAGCGCCACCGCACTCGTGGAGGATGTTTTGCGCTTGGTCGAGCGCCCACGCCCACGCCCACGCCGACCTTGATGCTACAGAAGACAAGAACCTAAGAATCCCATGCGCCTCACGTGAGGGACAACACCTTCGGCAGCCTTGTCCGCAACCCCCCAACAACAGTCGAAGTGTTCATATCACTGAGGCTTCCAACATGGAATGTTCACTGCATGCCCGAGCCTGCCACTATGCACAACTTCCCGGCGTCTCGACACTCGAGTTGTCCAGCTACTACTTCGACGGCAGCCTCCCAGGCATCCACGACATCACCCACGACGTTTTTTGGGAGGAGATCAGGAAGCTACTTCCTGCCATCAGTTGCCCGGCTTTTATTTTGATTGCCGAGATTGTTTCGGAACAAGTTTGACAGGTATTTCAACCGAGACTTCTGTGAGCGAAGCGGCATCTGACAAACCAAGGGCAACTTACGCCACAATGGCACGACGACCGCCACCGGCTGCCCCTTAGTATTCAATGCCAATTCAATGAGACACTCTAACGCCGAAGCATTCCCGACATCGTGTGTAGGACTGTGCTCAACAAAGTACACGGAGGAAAACGTAGGTGATGCGAATGTGCGACCGAAAACCATTTTGCTACCACTGCATGAAGCCGACCATGTCTACCAAAGCAGCCCGTACCAATGAGTTGGTCGGCGAGGGTTCGTGCCAAACGACCCTCGATTACGTCTCGAGGAGCGACCACGGGAGATTAAGGATTACCTTCGGCGACCTTTGTCCCTGATGCCGAAGGTGCTGAATCGAAGATTCTGAATCCCTGATTACCCCAAAGCTCCTCATGTCCATCACCTC
Source organism: Ixodes scapularis (assembly GCF_016920785.2). Classification (NCBI taxonomy): domain Eukaryota; kingdom Metazoa; phylum Arthropoda; class Arachnida; order Ixodida; family Ixodidae; genus Ixodes; species Ixodes scapularis. The sequence continues at coordinate 3,970,931 of NW_024609867.1, forward strand.
AACAAGAGGTAAGCACGACAAAGCAGGTGAGCGGCGATGCAGTGACAGTGGATTTGGTGTCGGTTGTCGTCCAAGGACAATACCTAAAAATTTGCTGACACCAATTTTCTGTGTCCACTCCACGAAGCACACAATTTCCAACTTTGAGGGAGAATGCCCCTGAGTGACTTGAAGGAATAGAATGGTTGGTTGCTCTCAAAAGTGAACTGCAAGCATCACCAGACTTGGATAGCAAACAAAAATTGTTGCCAGCTTTCAAGTCAACGGTACAGCAAAAGGCACAGCCACGTAAGCAATACATGCCCGAGCTTGCTACATTGATGCCGAAAACTACCAGGAAAATTTTTGGATTAGAAGCCAGCCCTGCAGCTTCAGTGCACATGACGTATGATTACAAGACAGCATCAGTCGGTCAAAGTTGCCACTCGACCAAACTGAATACCGACGTGCCAGGAGCGTCATCTGACAACAAGGTCCACAGGTACTACGACTGAACGCCTGACACAAGACTGTCGCAGAAAAAACTTGTTATGGAACCATTTACTAAGAATCAATAATTATGTAATCAAGTGGAAATAAACATATTTGATACATTAACCAGATAAACATATTTCCGCTTGCCTTCATGCCTTGAGAGTCTACACACCAAGAATTGTGTCCATTGCACGCTCTGGACCTTACGAGGACACTCGCTTCTCTGACCCTTCAATATTAATTAAGGGGTCATACCAGACTGGCAGACTTCTTGCAAGGGGCTGCATTCGTTCAACCTTTCCTGAACATGTGGTGCATCCGAAAACCAACTCCAGTGATGTGAAAATGTTATTTATTAATTTATTCCTTCCAGGGGCCTTCGTAGGCATTGCAGAGAGGATACGTAAAACTACATACATGATAATAGCATTAAAGCACACTGCTGTAACTTGTTAATTGGAAAAACAAACACACCTCTGAGCATATAGTTTAATAGTATGTGTTGATGCATTGTTATATAGCATGACACTTCCTATATGTATGACACAATAGACCTTTTGCAGAACCTTATCAAGCAACACAACCGTCACCATTTTTTTCGGCGCAAAGCACACGAATGGGCCCCAGTTCACGTCGAACGCCAATGCAGCATTCGAGTCCAATAGGTGCTGAGCCGAATTCACAGGGATGGCGGACATAACATTCTTGTCGAACAAATACCCAAAGTATGAAAGCTGGGGTAATTACAGTAGTAGCTACTGTAATTTGTTTCATCAGAATTTGGCAGACGGCAAAGGCTACGGTCTCGGTGAGTCAATACACACATTGGAGAGAGGCACATGACAGCATATCACCTGAGTGCTCGTCTGCACAGATTTGTCACACACCTACGCCCCGTCTACCTGATTGGCTCGAGGGGGCTGTGGCGGTTGGCCTTTTCCAAGTTACGGTGATGCGAAGTATAGACAGCCCACACTTTTAAAAAGAGTCTATTGAAGAGACCGAAAGGAGTGGTAGTCAACATTTTTCAACAGGACTGCTCTCCAGGCAAGGGATGAACACAAATATGAATCATCTTATCCAGGTAATTAGAACAATTAAATAATTGACCGACTAATACAATGCACTCTTGATGGAAAAGAGTATAGCTGCAATAAATCCTACAAAACAGAAAAAAATGCGCTGTTAATCTATGCATGCACCAAAACAGTTGTTCTTATAGCAAGTCGAATAGCTTTGAAGCGGGTGCCTGCAACGATTTATTCTTCCCCATACTCAATAAAACGCTAACCTCGTAGCTGAAAATAAGGGTGCACATCGCACTCACACACACACACACAAAAAAAAGGAAGAAAAGCGATTGAATGTAGAATCGTGGATTAGCACAAAAGGTTAAAATCGCAGGAGCTTCCTCGCTAAAAGTTGCTATGGTTGTTCGGTGACGGAGGGCTGAAACAACTTCCCTTAGGTCCTAACGCGACGTATACATTTCGCGTAGATTCTCAGATATTTCAACGTTCAAACAAAGCTAAGAGAATGCGAAAATTTCATGTTAAAAGCACTCAAAGTTCTATCGATCCTCGGACACATCCCGGAATCCAAGCACCGGTACGGCGATGCAGAGCTGATGCTGTCTCACAGGCGTTAATATCCAGATGATCCAGAGCGATCTTGCGCAAAAACGGTATAAAGTCTCATTCCTTCATATTTTCACATTATACCTGCGTTAGCGAGCACGAAGAAGCCCGAAGTCATCGGAAAGCAGCTGCACATCACGGCTACCGCGCACCGAACAAACTCGCATCCGCCAGCTCTGGGCGCTGCCATCTTACCTGTGACGTCACGGCTCTTGGGAGGTCACGTGACGAGTGGTCACATTTGCGTAAAATATGGCGGCAACCGGGGGGGTGCCACTTCCGAACTTCCGGTTTATCACTCTAAGCCCCTCTACCTCGTTGGGCACCTCGCTATTCTGCCGCGTGGCCCACGCGTGATGGCGGGACGGCGGATGCATCTTTTTACAGAGTTGGTGCTTTTCTAAAACAAAAACAAAATGGAGCAAATATGAAATTATCGTGTACGCTTCAAGGCTGCTGAGCGACACAAAAAAATAGTGCGCGCAAATTAAAAAATGGGGGCCCAGTGCTCGTCTGAGCTTGCGAGAAGTTTAATGTTTACCATGTCGGCAAATTCTGCAGCATCGAGACCGACCACAAGCGCATGGTGCCATTTTTCTCAAGCAAGGCTCTAGACGACCTGAAAACCGAGACTGCAACGGTTGTGCATGCTTATGATAAATGAAACGTACGGTATCACATAAGTGCAAGGGAAAGGAATTCTCGCCGCAGACACGCTATCAAGGTAACCTCTCAAGCTGACTTTTTCTCTAACCTAGGGAAGTATTTTGGAGCTTTCGTCCAGCACATCAGGTCCACATTATAATTCAAATATAGATGTCTTTCATAGATCATAGTTCATAAAAAAACAGACACCATGTGCCAATCCTTGAGGAAGTATTCGCAACAAGCCTGGAGTAGCCGTCGAGACTTCTACAACGTCGTGAAGTGCTACTACCATTTCCGGCATCAATTCACTGTTCAGGAAGGTCTGCTTCTTTACGCTGCAAGGGTAGTGGTGCCATTTAAGTACCGGCACAAAGTCCTGTGACCTCTACACAATGGTCCCTTCGGCATTGTAAAGACTCAGGCCAGAGATACCGGTTCAGTATTGTGGCGGGGTGTTCAAAACGATGTGGAAGATATAGCAACAAGATGTAATGCTTGCATTAAAAAGTCATCAAGAAGGAGAATCCCTCAACTCCCGATGAAATTTTCCGAAAAATCATGTCACTGAATTTTTTTTCATGAAGGCCACTGGTGTTTCATCGGAATCGATTCTTGTTCTGGGTATCTAGAAATTGCACGACTACAAAGCCCGACTTCACACGCAGTTGTCACCCATTGCAAGTCGTTTTTTGATCGCCACGGCATTCCAGAGGTCATTGTTTCCGATAATTCTCGATTAGCAACGTCCGCGTTTGCAGCATTTGCTAAGGAGTGCGGATTTACTCATGTCACATCCAGCTCTTGTTATCCCCCCAATGGGTAAAAGAAGGCCGCCGTAAAATACTCATCGAACCGTCGCTGTCAAAGACGGGAGACACTTCTCTCGTACCGTACGTTACAGTTCTATCTTACAGTACGATAACTTAAAAAAAAAAGGGTACAGCAAAGCAGAATTCTTCATAGGAAGACGTCTCCGGTTAAACGTATCTACAGCAAAGCAATATGCAGCTTCAAGTATCCCCTGACCGGGAACGGCTGAAGAGCTTCGAGAAACGAAGTCGAAAACAACAACTGGCTTACAATTGTCGCAATTGAGCTCGTGACTTGGTGAACATCTTGGATAGTACAGATGTCTGCGTTCTAGAGGTCAGAAGGACACGACCAGCGTCGCAACCAGCGCAGGAGCATAAGTCCTACATCGTGGAGACTTATGAAGGGACTGTTTGGACGAACAGGACTCATCTCGTTCGATGCGCCGATAGAATCGCGGCTACTGACTGGTCATCACAAGGATTGCAAGGTACCTCTCATTACAACCACCTCAGCGGTACAGTCCCTAAAGGGGAGAGATGTTGTACGAAGAAACCCGCCCCCAGCCGGATAGCCTTAGCTACCAGCTGGTGGAAAATGACGAGATAGCGTGTTCCTCTACGCGGAACTGTGGCCTACGGTCGCGTCTGGCTCTTTCTCAGCCAACCTAAGACTTTTGCTATGCACAGGAACTGTCTAACTTAAAGCGATATTTGAGTTCTGAGGTATGTTGGTCACAGGGCCTATCCTATGTCCGTGCTCACTGATCCTGACATACTTTATGAGACGTTCTACTTCGGAGCGTTTTTAACATCCGGGATTCGCTGTACCTAGGTTGGCAGAGGATGTAAAAGAGTAATTTACTTCAACTTATTTGTAATACTTGAAGACGTACAGAATAAATAACTAAATAAATAAGTAATAAATATTCTTAAAAGTCTGTTCAGCCAGGAGCATTAACTCAAATGCATAACTTAAAAGAGCTTATAATTTTTCCTCTAGCTAAACCCATCTCACATGTTATCTTCACGTCTCTTGCAGACGACTCGTGGGCGTGAATCCGGAGGAAGGGTCCTCACGGTCTTCACGGAAGTTGGCTCTGGTTCGCCCGAAGGTCCAAGGAGCCCTTTAAGAACTTTTGAAGTTCAAGACGTGAGAGGATAGCTTAGCGCCATAGTTTCTTTCTACATAAGAAACGCAGGTAGGCTCGTCCTACAAATTCATCTACTCCTTCCACTTTAGCAGAGCCAACGCTGGAGAGAAGACAGATGAAAAGGGCTATAGCCCTAACCATAGTGACCAAAAATCTTTACGGGAGTGCCTTCGCCCGCGTTTCTTAACCTTTTACAGACTATAGGATAATACTATTTTGTATCTATTCAATTTCTTTATCAACACTATTGATGCCCACATGGAGATCTTAGTAGTGATTGAAGAGGCTTTGTTTGTGCATTTATTTTGACAGATGTTTTACAATATATGTTCCTAGGAATGATGCGGTGATGAAATATAATCTTATCTAGTTGGCTGGTACTATATATTCATTTTTAAAATTAATGTTCAAACTGTCTAGGCAATAAACCCTTGGTTTTCCCTCACAATGTGTTCACTTAAATGGTTCAACAATATCAGGACCCAAGAATGTATATTTCAACTTTGTTTGAATCTTTTCAAAATATAGGTATATTTCCCCTTGGTACATGCATTGGAGGCAACCACCGATGTTCCTTTCACAAAATCAATAATTCACACAATAAAGAACTGCTTCTTCAGCGATATGTCGATGTATGTGTGACAAAACATGGGGATACACATACTTTCATCAAATGGTGCGTCTTGCAGAACTGGACTGACAAATCTTGTTTAATAAAACACCTGGTTCCTTATAACATTTACTATGTTTTCATCGCAAAAATGAACTATTCTATACCATACGCTTGGTCTCAGCTCAAATATAGGGTTAGCAGTGCGAACCAGATGCGAGTGATTAAAAACCTGCCATCTTATTACAAAGTTTTAAGTGATTTTCGGAACCTTCAAATGGGAAAGTAAGGCCCGTTTCAGTAAGCTCATTCCATTTGCCTTTTTTAGTCTGGGGCAGCCATTTTGTTTGTATAAAAGTTTCTGAATGCCACTTATAACGTTGAATCAAATACCGACAAGTCCTGACACTTTGTCATGTGGTTCATACTTCTTGCTCTAAATCGGGTTGTAAACTGAGCTTTCGACGACGCATAGTTTAGTTTCGCAGTAAATCAAGCATAATATTTTTGGGGAGGCATATTGAATAAAATGGTGAGTGTGCAGACACATGTAAAATTAGAGCATGTGCTGACATTGTTTTCAGTGTAGAGCGCCAGTTCGTCTTCTTGCACAAGGGCTGCGATGATGTCAGAACGCCGAGTTCTTATTGGCTTATGAAAGAAATAGTTGGTAGGTCTTAAGGCTCCTAGCATCAAGATCTACCTCCTATCCTTTCTACTAAAGTCAATCAGAGCTCGGCGTTGTTCTGACGTCACCACATCTCCTGCGCTAGATGCAGACTACTTGCTCTCCGCGTAGAACGAGTGTTGTTTTTGAACATTATGGCACGCTTCCCGTATCTAGCAGGAAACAGCACTTACTTATGTATACATACTGCAGTCCAGGAAATACTCAAGAAAGGTGGGCAACACACGGGTGAAAGCACACTTATTATAAACACAAAAGCTGGTATAACTGATCACGTCATATGATTCAGACACATTCCGTTTTGCGTATGAGCGTACTTGGCACTTGCACTCTACCATTCCTGCCACTATAAACATACAGATTCACACTTTGCGTGAACGCCGTACATCACACACTCACATCAGTTATCAAAGATAACTACCTAATGCGGCTGGAAAGTCGCTTCAAAAAACACAAAAAAAACATCACTCGGGAAATTGTTCCAGTCTCATATGCGATGCAAAAACAATAGAAGTTTTTGAAGATACTAGTCCGGAAAAATATGGGAGCTAAAGAAAACCTTTGCCTTTGTCGAGTAGGCCTGGAATCAGAGTATTTTAGGCAAGGGAAAGGAGCCAGACCCAGCGTTTTGTGCATAATAAAAAATAAAAACTTCAATCTCGCAACCTTCCTGCGATGCTCTAGTAGTTCGATATTGTTCTCCCACATAAGTTAGGTAGGCGAGTAAAATCTGTAGTACTTCTTAAAATTAAAACGCACACACCTCCTTTGTAAATTTTTGAAGATGCTAACGTCAGTGCCTCTGTGCGGGTCCCAGACTATGCTCGCATATCCTTGCTTCGGCCTGACTAGTGAATTACGAGGCAATAATCTGACAGCAGAGAAGGCATTGCTAAGGTCGGGGCGGAAAAAACCAAGCTTTTCGGATGCCGTTAAACAACGTTTTTAATATGACTTCTCCACTTTAAATGTTTTGTTATTATTACTCCGACGTACTTGAACTCGTTTTCTTCTAGGGTATTTGTATTGTCAATTGAATATGTAAACTGGAAAGGCTTTTTTTTTATTTGTTACTCAAATAAATACCGTGTTGTCTGAGTTTAGCTTCATGTCCCAAATAGCGCACCAGTTTGAAATTCCGGCAAGACGTGCGTTCAGAGCCTCCTAATCTTTCTGGGACAAAATTTCCTGAAAAAGAGCACAATCATCCACAAATAGGCGTATGGTAACGGGCTGCTTTACTACAGCTGTGACATCGTATATATATATTAAAAGCAAAAGTGGACCGAGAACTCTTCCCAGCGGTATCCCGGAGTCAACACTCTGAGTATGTACCCTTGATATCAACGTACTGCGTCCGGTTGGATAAGTTAGCTCTAACCTTCTGAATCACCCAGGTAGCACAAAATGTCGGCGCGACGTCGGGCCTACCACGGGAGAAATGGGGACCAATTGCTGGCCCTGCGTCATGTCCCAAGGTCGGGCCGACGCTGATGTTGCTGCACCCAGCCGCTACCGGCCCGACGTCGGCCGCCGGGGTCGGGCCGACTGCGGCTCCCGACCCCTGCCCGGGCATAGTCGTAAAGCATTCCTCGCCGTCGGGTCGACTCCGGTTGCCGCCTCCGTGCCAATAGTGGTTTCTAAGGACCCCTAAATGTAGTCCTCCGACCTTTGCTGAATCGCGCCTAGCCGCTTCGCCACCACACGGTGAAGGAAGTTCCCTGGGACACACTAAAGTCGGCTGGATGAAGCGCTGCGAAAGCCTGCTGGGTGAGGGCTGAACGTCTCGTTTTGTGCGTGGTGACCGTTGTTTTCTGAAAAAAAATTTCGGTATATCGTGTAAAACCGTGATACTAACTCTGAGGAGAAGAACAAACATGCACGAAAAGCGCAGCGTTGCAACGCAGCCGTACAGCTCGTTTTGGAAAGAATAGAGAGCCTTCTCGGAAAGGATTCCACATTAACTAAATTGTTTTGACTTGAACCAACTCCAAACGCTATAAGCTCACTGCTATTCCACAAGAGTTGTGTCGCTCTCATACGGCGCTGCTTTTTCGTAAAATTTTATTTGGGTCCTCAGGTGCAGAAGCAAGCTTGAACCCTTGAACACAAGGGTTCAAGAAACGCATTCGACAAATAACCGCGATCGTGCACGTAATGTACCGCGCTTACTCGGCAGACTTCAACAACGCTTCATCCGGCTGGTCGCCATAAGTCTAGTAATGAAGACTTCTGCAACTCCTAAGATGACGAATTAAGAACTTGCGGTTGCGGCGCGCGCGAAGCGGCCCAGCGCCGACCAGTAAATAGGTCAGTCCTTCAGTCGAACTAGCACAAAAGGGTAACCAGTTTCCCTTATAGTTGGTAAACCATTAATACACCGTAATAAGTGTTCAGTTACTTCAAACGTTTTGCTAATCACATTTATAATAATTGCCTTATCGCTGTGTGGGAAACTTTTATCAGCGCAGCACAACCAGTTACTTGGTTTGCGGCCGCGCGGTGTATTTATGAAACTGCATTAGAGAGCAATACACATACGAATTGAAATATTGTTACAGGCTCACTGGAGTCAACTTCAGTTCCCGCTGACGGAACGCCACTTAACGTTCACGAGGGCATCATTCTACTCCTCGTCTTCCTCTTCGTCTGCCTCTAACACTCTCCCCACCCCCCTTAAAGGAGTTATCACAGTACAAAAAGCAAGGAATCGGCACTTCGGTTTCAACAGTTCACTGACCTTGAGAAGATAGAAGAACACTTGTGCCTGGGATGTACATTTTCAGGTGATGCACATGCGCTGAAAATGTCTTGGTCTTCCGTGAAGTTCCCTTATCTCGTACTTCATAGGTTAAGGGTCCAATTTTCTTAGTGACTTCACAAAGACCCCAATACCTACACTCTTAGAAAAAAGGGTCAGTATAGTCCTCCCTAAAGGGAGCAACGCTCTTGACACTTATGTTCCTTCAGAAAGGGAGAAACTTTCGTCCCTTAAGCAGGGGAGCAAAAGTTCCTCCGTCGACTGCATCTCATTATGGCGGCCACGAATCGAGCAAATCGAGCTCAATAAAGCTTAACGAGAACACTAAGTCTATTGTACGAAGCGAGAGGAGCAGCAAATAAAAACGTAACACAAGCTTTCCGCAAACTGTATTTGTTTCCGAAGTTTCTTTGCCCCTGCAGGTAAAGAAACTTACCTTTCAAAAGCATGCAGTCACTCAGTCTTTTCATCGTCAGCACTGCGATGTTCAACGGAGACAACCGGCACCCAGTCCGCGCACTTTATGTCTTACCTTTGCTATTCCTCGAGCCACAATTCCTTCGTCAACCGTTGCGTCAACCGCACATCACGAAGGAGTGAAAATCATTCGCCCGCAAAACCAAAAGCCTCTCTAAAAAAAAGAAAGCAAATCCGAAGCAACCCCTTTGCTTACCTCAGCAGGGTAACACGATATTATGGCGTAGCCGCGTAGCGTAAAAGAATGTTAAATCGCTTGCCACCAGATGGCAGGGTCAAGAAGAGTAATCGCAAGTAGCTAGGCTAGGTGGCGCTAGGTACCGCCCAATTCATGTTTTACAAAAAAATATTTTTCCTTTTCTTACGCAACAATTGCGTTTCCTTTTCTTCGGGAATCTCTAACACATGTAGACACGTTACGCACACTACAAGCATCAGGTGAACACATATTGAGCGCATACACAGGCATCGCACATACAAACATCAATACAACAGCACACTACCCCGATCAAACTCCCGAACCCTGAGTTTCCGTCTTTTATACTGGTCGTTTGGAACGTACGGAGTTTTTTGTTGACTCACTAAGCAATAAAGAATATTCCGAACCTGTTCATTTTTTCCAGCAATGGCATACATCTGAGACTATTTTTAATGACTCAGGGGATGAATCTCTTATTAAAAAGAAAGCGCTCGATCATGCCGTAATTATTTGAAAGTCAATAAATCGAGCCGCTCCAATGTGGTTCCAAGCCATGAGTTTGTTTTCCCGCATGACCCTTCGTAGCCAGTATTTATATTGTATACTTCGTCTCACTCTACGATGGACTAAAGGCAAACGCTACGGACCGCCAGATCCAATCACGAGCCACTTAAAAATTGCGCGGTATTTCGCTTCGATAGACGTGTCGCTGCTCGCGTCTCGGGTTTTCGATGGGGAGGAGCGTACAGAGGTTGGGATCGAATATAACCGAGTGACTCATCACTTTCACGTCGCGAAGAAAGCCGCGACATACAGTTTCTTTACAGGGTCGAAGCTAGAGAACTAATGCAGCGCTTTTTGATTCGGAGCCTTATTCGTCCACCCCTGATCAATGTTAAAGATGTCATTGCCTAGCGTGTAAGGCGATGGCACCTTGCGGCTCGTGGCCTTGGCCTTTAGTCCATCGTAGGAAGAGACAAAGTATAGTGTGTTTTTCCATTTGTGCTGTTCGCGCACGGCTGCAATTGCCGTCTTGAATTAATCTTTGTAGAGCGGATATTCACTCAGCTGGAAGTGATGCTTCACGGGCAGAGAAATCGCTTTTCGATCAACTTGAATACAGTCAAAGCCGCGACTTGCGGCAACTGTTAAGTGCACAGAGCTACGCCGTTGCGAGGTCGTAAACTTCTAGAGCTCATCCCAGCGCGCCACTTGGAGGGCAGTTTCTACAAGAACAGTAATATATTTAAACAGTAAAAGGATAGCGTTTTTTTTCGATTTTACTTGTTTTTTTTTTATGCTAAACTTCCATTATAAATATACGTACTTTTCGTCATACTTTCGTACTGTTCAGTCTTTTCCCCAGAGTGCAATTGCTCTCGGGGACCGACAGTCACATTGGCCACTGTACGATAGGAGCTTGCCGTTCAGGCCAGTGTTTCAACATGACTATCCACACGTCGATCGACTGCACCTCATCCCTCAAGTGGTTTTAAACTCTTTAATGTAAAGCGGACCGGCCAGTTGGGGCACGTCACCGCCGAGTAAGCAATGACGGACACCCTTCTGTTTCTTCAGGTTAGTGCCAGTGCACGATGTTGATTATGGTGTCTTGCCCCAACGACGACGTTCGCCACTACTTAAGATTGCTTTCCCGCTTTTGTATCGAATGCTGTTACATTGTTTCGCTCTCGCAAATGCTTTTGGTAATGTCGGGAGACGTTGAGTCAAACCCAGTCCCAAATACCGAAGCTATTGCTAACATTCTATCAACTGTTTAGCGAATTGAGGCTAGTCAGGGCGACATGCTGGCTCAGGTTATGGCTCTCCCAAAATGAACAAAAAAGTACGAGAGCTTTGGTAGGTCAGCTGTCAGCGAGAGTAACTGCTATTGAGGCGGAACTGGCCGAGGCAAAAGCTGTGTCAGGCGCTGCACCAAGGGCCGGCATGTCGGCTGAGATAGCTAGTATTCAAAAACAATGTGATGACCACCAAAACCAACTTCGACGGTGTAATCTCTTATTTTTTGGCTACCCTGACGCTCTGAACTAAACTTGGAGTCAGTCGGAAAAAATTGTACTTGCTTTCTGCTCAGAAAAACTGGGCATCCAGCTGGACCCCTCCAATCTAGAACGGTCGCACCGCTTATTTAAATTTCGTGATGGCAAGAACAGACCTATTATCGTCAAATTTTCTCGTTTTAAGGACAAAGAGAGTATATTGGCTTCCGGTTTTAAGCTGAAAGGAAGCGATCTTGCTGTCCGCGACGATTTTTCCGCTTCAGTGCGACAATCTCGAGCCAAACTTTTTGTGTACGGAAAGAGCCTTAACGTATCTTTTAAGGTGCGCTTTGATAAATTACACATCGGTAACAAACGCTGTTTCTTTGATCAAGATTCACAGTGTGTTATCGAGCTAAATGCATAGCAAACAAAGCGAAAATCTAAGGGAAAGATAATCAGTTCCCGCCACATTCAACCGCGCGATAAAAACCAACTACATTCTGTTCCTTTTACCAACATTCGAAGTGTCATACCGAAGCGCGATGATCTTTGTGATGTCATGGCGGACAGTGAATCCGATATCGTAGTCCTAACAGAAGCATGGCTTCATCCTAGTAGTGATGACAAAGAAGTATTCCCCCATAACGATGACTGGAACATTTTTTGCCATGACAGAGCCATTCGAAGAGGGGGTGGTGTACTTAGAGCTATAAAAAAAAGTATTTCTTGTTCTGATGTTACGATTTCAAAGAGAAACATCGAATTTTCTGCGGTATGTGTTTGCACGCCATCCAATAAAATCGTTATGGCTGTATGTTACAGACCACCTGACTGTGATTCATCGTTCACCATCACTCTTTCCTCCATATTAGCTAATATTAAAAACCGTTTCCCAAAAGCTGACTTGTTGCTTTTTGGCGATTTTAATCTTCCACTAATTGATTGGGTCAATGTATTATGATGGGTCACGCACATCGACAGAATTTCTTGAGATGTGTCAAACCTTCAATCGGACGCAGGTGGTTAACCACACGACACGCTCTGGTAACATTCTCGACCTCATTTTAACTACATCACCGGACTTGTAAAAACAGTAAGTCACTGTAACGGTTTCAGCGACCATAGTATCCTTTACGTTGACCTGTCGTTCCCGGTATTTGCCAAAAACCCAATCCGTAAAATTATTCACGATTATACTAAAGCCGATTACGTAGCAATGAACAATGATTTATCAAAATTTTATAGCTTGTACGTATCTGAATTCTCGATAAGATCCGTTGAGGAAAACTGGGTACTTTACAAGAATGAAATAAGTGATCTGGTTAGATTATACGTCCCTAGGTATACGTATTAGGACGGACTCTTCGAATCCATAGTATAATAAAGCGCTCCGGTCGATGTGCAATAGGAAAAAACGACTGTTTGCAAGGGCAAAACGAACTAACTTATTTGTTGCCTGGGACGCTTATTACACTACGCTCAAAAACTATACCAAAATCATTACGCCATCTAAAATTAAATTTTTTCCCAGGATTTGCCCGCAACCTTGCAAAATAATCAAAAAAAAAATTCTGGAAGCTTATGTCACCTAAAAGTGGCCACGTAAATATCAATCTGAAGGATACTGCTGGTGAGCCTGTACCGGAGAGGGAGTGCCCTGTAGTGCTTAACGATTACTTTTCTTTTGTGTTTACCACTCAATCCCCACAAGATGTTCCAACTGTCCCTGAAGAGTGTTATGATCCCATGTCGTTGATTACTGTTAACTCATCCGGTATTTTTAAGCAAATAGAAAAACTGCCGCTCACTTCCTCAGCAGGCCCAGAAAATATTTATGCAAAGATCTTAAAAAAATACGGCCAACGTTTCTGGTGAAATTCTCAGTCTCATCTTTAATCAATCTTTTTCCGAAAGTTGTCTGCCTTCCGACTGGAAGATTGGGAGGATCGCCCCAGTCCACAAACAGGGAACTCGATCTTCCGCCTCGAACTATCGTCCCATCTCTCGAACCTGCATTGCGTCAAAACTTTTTGAGCACATCTTGTATTCTAACATCATGACTCACCTAACGTCAAATAATTTTTTCTTCAGGCACCTGCACGGTTTTCGTAGGGGTTCTCCTGCGAGACCCAACTATGCGAATTCGTTCATGAACTGCAGACTAACTTAGAACGCCATATACAAACCGACGCCATATTTTTCGACTTTTCGAAGGCATTTGATCGTGTTCCCCACCAACGTCTGCTTTCTAAACTATCATCCCTAAACTTAGATCCCCTTTCATATTTATGGATTAGCAACTTTCTCGCGTCTCGTATGCAATACACGGTTGTTACCGAGCATGAATCAAAGCTAACAAACGTCACTTCAGGTGTACCTCAGGGTTCCGTCCTTGGCCCACTGCTTTTTCTAATTTTTATAAACGACCTCCCACATGACATCTCCTGCAAAATATGACTTTTCGCCGATGATTGCGTCATCTATAACATCATCTCAACAGACACTGATAATCTTTTGCTTCAAAATGATCTCATAAAAATTAACGACTGGTGCGGAAAATGGATCATGTCGCTTAACAAATCTAAGTGTAAGCTAATCTGTTTTACCCGCAAGAAAACTCAATTACCCTTCCATTATATCCTAGACAAAGACCTGATCGATTCAGTTTCAATGTATAAATATCTTGGCCTTAGACTAACGCCTGACCTCTCGTGAAAACCTCACATTGAAGCCGTTTCTGTAGAGGCTTCCCAGACCCTCGGATTCATCAGACGTAACCTGCGAGACGCCCCTCCCCAAGTCCTAAGGTTGGCATATGAAACTTATATAAGGCCAAAATTAGAGTATGCATCTGCAATCTGGAGTCCTCATCAAGTCTGTCTAATCAATCACCTAGAGTCAATAAAAAACCGAGCCGCCCGATTTATCTTATCATCCAGTGTCTCTTCTCTAAAAAGTCAACTCGGGCTTATAACCTTACTCGCTCGAAGGAAACTCTCCCGTTTATGCCTTCTTCATAAAATTTGTTATCATTGGATAGAACTAAAGAACTCCCTGCTCTCACCCCCCGATATAATAGCCTCCCGCCTAAACAACTCTTGTGCAATAAAACGGATTTCTGGTAAAACTAACTCATTCAACGAATCATTCCTCTCATATGCCATCACACAGTGGAACCAGTTGACATCCTCCATCGTCAGCACCTCTGATGGAACAGTCTTTTTACGATAATCTACTAGCCCATTATGTATAATTTCTCATGTTCTTGTTTATAGTTACTGTTATTATTCTACTACTGCGTCTGCTATTGTATTCTTCGTTCTACTGCCCTCACTGTATGTAACGCCCTAACCGGGCCCTTAAGGTGAAAACAAATGAAATAAATGAATGTCATCCTGCGACACCCCTCCCCCTCCGATCACGGCCCGACCAGCGGCATCAATGCCCGACAGTTTACGTCATCTCGTCTTGTCGTTACACCACCGATACGCGAACACACGGTCACATCGGCGATAATTCCAGTCTTCTGTTCACAACCCACAACACTGCCATCATGATGTCGCTGACACGCAGAAATACAGAACCACATTGACGATGTTGCTGACACGAAGAAATAGAATCACGTTGAACGCCGGTTGGCACTCTGCACGGGACAGCAGAACCGAACTCAGCACGGAAGGAACCCAGGCAGCCGGCAGGAAAACCTGCCTGCCTTGGACGCAGTTCCCGCGATTTCCATAACGTCGAAAACGTCGACACAGTTCCTCGTGGTTTCGCTGCTGTAGTTCCGCGTGTGTCCCGCAAATCGGAGACGGCGTCTTACCCAGTGTATGTAGCGCTGCTGGCACTGCTCCGAAACTTCGCTGTTTCTAGCGGCTTCGTTAGCTCGTTTGATAAAATTAGTGGTAAAAATGTCAATGCAACCGAAATGTTCTGCACGTTTGGACTAGAAGGCGGAATTACAGGCGGCCTTCGCTTGCGCTGAAGCTCAATCAACTCAACATCAATTTATTAAACTACCTGCGCGATGTGCTCGAAAAACGAAACCGAAAGAAGATGAGTCGGGAGGGCGAAAGCTTTCTCCGGTCTACCTGGAGAAGAAGGAAAACGTCTCGGTGAATAATAGGGACTTTAATTTTCTTTTCATCGGTCTGGGTTTGTTTATGTGTGTTTTGGTAAATAAAAAAAACGCTCCTTTGAGGATCGAATTTTAGACCTTTCGGTCAGTAGCGCGATGTTTTACCCCTGCGCAACCTGAACAGGGAAGACCTTAACTCTTCCTTTCGTCTGAACTGCAATTCCTCCCACCCCTGGGCAACTTGTCCGCAACAAGGAGGAACAGTCGCTGTTGCTACCTTTCTCCTCCTTTTTTTCTTAGAGTGTAGGAAGAAGCTACTGTGCTCGACCTTTCTTTCACTGTTCCCTCCGAGCCAGAACCAAGTCACCCGAAGATAGACATGCTGTCGAGCCAGGAACGCTGTATCGAGATACCGCACGCTGTTGGGAATGTAATATAGCCATTCGTGCTCGTTCTCGTGCGCCATCCAGGCGGTGCTGAAAGTTAATATCAGCAAAATTGTCTCCCCTATTCCATCACGTTACAGACGATGAGTATTCCCGACGAAGCACCGCCGTTCTTCCATGAACAAGTTGAAACGCTATATAAGTGGTGCTTGACCGCTTCATAGTATTCATCGCGAACGCAGCATCAGGAACAAAAGTGACCCAACTCGTGCGCTTGACATTTACGTACGAGTAAAGAATTCCAGCAATTTTTTGGTTAGTTCGCTCAACCAACCCGTTCGTCTGCGGTCAGTAGAAAGCTGCTTTAGCATGAGTTATGTCTTGAGATGCTAGCTCTACTGAAAAAATGGCAGAGCTAAAACCTGTACCTCGATCGGTGATAATCTTCTGTGGCACTCCATGTCGCAGGAGAAGCTGGGTTCTAAGGAACCGCACCACGTACTTGTTCGGTTGAGGTGCTGACCACGGGGCATAACTCTACCCATTTGGTACGATGATCTAATGCCACTAGAATGAGGCGGCTGCCGCCCAATGTACGTGGAAAAAGCCCGAGGTGGGCGATTCCCCCCACCTCGAATGGAGCCTCTAGTGGTGGTATGGGGTGAAGTTCACATGGCTTGTTTGTATTTGGTGACTTGAGTTCCTTATATTGTGAGCAAGATTCTACGTAGCTTGTCAAGTTCTTTCAAAGCCCGGACCGCCAGTACTTTTCTAAAATCTTCTGAAAAGTTTTGTCCCGGCCCGCATGCCCCGCCGTAAAGGTCGTCATTGCAAAGATGCAGTGCCACTTCGCGTAGTGAAGATGAGACAACTGGGGACACCCAATGTTTAGTGCTGGAACTGCGATGGCAAAGTAAACCGGCACGAATCTGGTACGCTTTACGTAGGCGATTAGTCGTGGGCGGTACATCAGTCTTTTGACGTCGAGACATGATGTCCTGGATTTCACAGTTGTTCCTGGCCTGCGCTAAAATTAAATGTAGGCGCACAAAAGCAAGCATCGTGGTCAAGAGAATCCAGCATGTCCTTCATCGGATGACGAGATAGGAAGTTTGCATCTTGGTGTTCTTTGCCACTCCGATGAACAATTGAGAAGTTATACTCTTGAAGTAAAATCGACCAACGAGCCAGTTTGGCTGTCAAATCTTTCTTGCTTTGAAGCCATGTCAAGGCTGAGTTATCGGTCACAACTGTGAAGTGTCGTCCGTAGAGATACGTCCGGGAGTGTTGCACTGACCAGACTAGTGCAAGTCACTCAAGTTCTGAAGGATGATACCGCTGTTCTGCGTCCGTCTGACGGCGGCTTGCGTATGAAACAACACGTTGCGCGTCGTCGTCATCTTGTTGCAACAAAAGAGCACCGAGTCCCTCTCATCGGACATCTGTAGGAAGATAGGCCGCATTAACAGGGTCGAAGTGGGCGAGAATCGGGGCACTTAGCAAGGCACTTTTTAGGTCTTCACAGGAAGCGTGTTCCTCTTCTCTCCATTGCCATTGTACATTCTTGCGTATCAGGCGGGTCATTGGAGCCGCACGGCGCGCATAGTCACAAATAAATCGGCGAAAGTATGATGAGGTTCCCTGCAAACTGTTTACCTTCTTTAAAGATGTTGGAACAGGATACTCTGCGAAGGCTTGAAGCTTGACAGGATCTCGTATAATCCCTCTTTTCGATACAACGTGTCCAAGGTACGTTACTTTTTTGAGCCCATAGTAACACATTTCTGGTTTCAGGCGCAGATTTACAGATGAAAGCGCATCCAATACGGATGTAAGTCTTTGGAGATATTCATCGAATGTGCTTCCATACACAATTGCGTCATCTAGGTATACGAGTGCCATGGTCCCCTTCAGGTGGCCAAGCACCATGTTCAATAGTCTCTGAAATGTTGAAGGTGCATTACACAGCCCAAAAGGCATTCTCGTAAACTGGTAGAGTCCATCCGGTGTCACAAACGCAGATTTTTCTGCATCCTTGGAGTCCAACGCAGCCTGCCAGTATCCTGACAGAAGATCCAAGGTGGTGAAATACTTTGATCCCTGTAGTTGATCCAGGGCATCATCCAAGCGGGGTAGGGGTACAGATCCTGTTTTGTAAGGCCGTGGATATTTCTATAGTCAGCGTGATGTCGTTCAATCCAATATTTACAGTCAAGGTGACGAAGTTTCCCCGCAGCGAAGACGCCAAAGTGTGAGGAGAGACAAACTGGTGCCCATATTTAGCATGAAGGAGAGGTTCGTAAATTACGTCGCCGCAGAAGCTGTGGTCAGGCGTATTCTCTGGAACCCACGCAGCAGAGCCCGGCGGTATGGTGACTGTTTTGAACACATCGACGTTGCTTGTCACGGGTGTGATGCTTGCTGTGTCAGTGCAAAGAAAAGCTCGAACCACTTTCTGGACGTGGTTTAGCGGATCTCTCGGAAGTGCAGTGGTGCCATTCCATACGTTGAAGATAACTCGAGCAGCACCAAGATGTAGCTTGTGCCTTGGAAAGAACTTACTGTTATAAATTCTCCATGTTGCGATTCTGTTGTCAGTGGAATCGGGAAATAACTATTAAGAAAGTTATTTTTACGGCACCACTCTTACCAAAGAACTACCGGGCAAACAGAGTTCTCGGGCACCACGAACTCCACTGGCGATGTACCATCAACTGTTTTCCCTTGCAAAGTGAGAATACCCAGCATGTGAACTGCAGTACCGTTCCCAGTGAACAATTCAACTGACGTCGGAACAAGGCATGCGTCTGCTGGAACCAGGGATGACGACAGAACATCCACTGCTGCTCCAGTGTCGAGAAGAGCATCTTGGTATCAAATGCATTCGATCCAAGCAGGAAATTTTGGAACCGACGATTGGTTTTTCCCACTGATGTCAAAGGACGTTTTAATGGAGTTACTGAAGAAAACACCGTGCTCGCTCCCCCTTTAATCTTGGAAGCTTGATCAATGGCCTCAGACCGGGTTGGTTATTGTGGAAGATTGTACTTCTTTCTATCATGCCGCCAGTTTGGCACCGAAGATAAGGCGGAAAGGAGTGATAATGGCTCTTGTAGATGCCTAGCCCTCTGCACGAACTATGTGGTCGTTTGAGCGGTTGCGGCTTTTAGCGCTTGCTCCAGGGCATCTTTGACGTTTGTAGGTCGTGCAAGGCGTACAAATATTTGCATCTCTGAATCAGCTATTGCGTCTACAAAAGCGGAGGTGCCAATCGTATATTTTGGGTCTGTTGGGGCTCCAGGATCTGCCTTGACAATCAAGCGTTGGATGTCGGCAGCCAGTTCTTGAAGGGTTTCGTGAGAGCGCTGACGGCGTAAACTTAACTCCGAGCTGTGTTCTTGTTGGGGATGCCTATCTCGAAAACATCGTTCTATCGCTTCATGTAGGGCCGGAGATAATAGGTGGATACCATCGAATTGGTAAAGCACTTCTAGAGCTGGTCCTTGCAACTGGGAGACGAGCGCGTGAACTTTGTCGTCTTCCGTCCGTCGGCTTCTGCAATAATTCCAGCCTAGTACAGATAAAGGTGAACTGGTACGCTACCGTCGAAGGGTTTTAACTTCAGTGATGGATTAGTCTTTATACGGGTACTTCGGTTCACATTCGTCAAGGGGCAAACTGTCGAAACGGTCTCACCTCCATCCAGAGCCGGTGGACAGGTGCTGAAGTCATCTACAGAAATCCCCAAAGCAGCACTTAGTGGCCCAATGATGTCACTCGGAAAAAAAAACAAAAAAAACATTAAAGCCAGTTTGAAGGCTTTCTAGCGGCGTTGGAACGCTCGTGGAGACGCCATTTTGAGCTGCTCGCTGCCAAGTGATGCCGGAGTGAGACATAACGTGCAGTGGGTTCGCCATAGAAGTTTAAAAGTGATCCCACCGGTGCCACCAAACTAATAAAGGCTCACTGGAGAAAATTTTAGTTCCGGCTGACGTACCGCCACTTAACGTTCACAAGCTCAGCTTTGTACTCCTCGTCTTTCTCTTCGTCTGCCTCTAACAATTTGTAAGCTAACCTAATTGGCAACATTTTCTGCAACTAATTTAGAACAATGTTTAAGTCCCGCATTGTAACTTGGGTACCTTTTGGAGCTACTCGAGTGGTTAAAATTGCTGGACCCACGTTTCACAGCATGCACATTATAGACTTGATATTAAATTGGCATAAATTTACTCAAAAATACCACAGAGGAATAAACCGAAGCAGCTTTACTGCACAGAGTCATACAAAAACCTTCTCGAATTAATCGTCTCGAGGAAAACTTGGATGATAATTTGAATGCTGTAGAATGAATGCTAATTCAAATTACTCCGTCATTAGAACTTCGAAAGTTATGCGGCAGGGTTGCCATCTTCCTGGCTTCTCTTCCTTTTTTTCTCGCGGCCACCTTCACTGTCGCTTGTACCCATCAGATATCTTGAAATCCTCATATCTATCTCGTCTTGTTTTGACTTTTCTACACCTTTGAGGACTCCTTCTGGAAGAAGTCATGAAAGTACATATATTGTCTTCTGGTCAATTTCTGGAATGCATCAATTAAACAGATAATTCTAAATTAGCTTGAAATATGATGTTCATATCCCATTTCAAGCTAATTCTGTCTTACACTCAACAAAACGAGTATAATGATTATACTCCTCTTAACGTAACGTCGACAACCCTAATGTGAAAACAATGGCTGCTGACGTTGTGCTTCTTATACCTCCCCTTATCGGATTAAGTAGGTGGAGATAGGTTATTTGTCATTTAACAAAATATTGCGTTTTAAACGCCAAACATGCTGTTTTTTACCTTTTGACAACGAAACCTCGGGAGAACTAGCCAGCGCCGCACATTAACCATGCACCCATTTTTTGCTTCAAGTGACGAGTACAGTTTTTAGGGTGCACACTGCTTCGTATACGTGGGCAGATCAGAAAAATGTTATATGTTTGTCACAAGGTACTGAATTGATCTCCCAGAGCAGCAGCCTTCCATTTCTTAAAATGAACTTACGACCATGGTTAAAGCCTCTTACATATTTCTCCCAAGCAAGGTTTTGTCCATTGAAGAGAAATTTAAGTGAATTTCAAGTTGGTATCGAAATATGTATTATTGTTCAAACTCTTGCAGAACTGATTATGCAGTTTTGTGTGTGGGAAACGCTTCACGGAGTCAGGCATCAGTAAACAAAGCTACATACGAACGGCTTCTTTTTCCCCTCTCCCCCCTCCCTGTGGTAGCCAGAAAGTTGAAGCTTCCAATGTTAACCTTGGCCCTTCTATTTTTACCTTCGTCCTCGTGTTATATAGTATATACACGTATGTCGAGGTTCAAAAGCAAATATTTTATGCTGTTAAGCAGACTTACCATAAATGCACTAGTAGAAGATGGTGTTAGAAAATGTCCGCTTCTTTTCTGTCCTATGTCGGCTGTAGCTCTTGCAGAGCTCATTTCCAAGCAACCTTCTCCTTACTTCGATAACACCGAGCGTTGCGTTCTCTCGTCTCCAATCCTTAACATGAAAAACATATCTAAAATATTGAATAAGTTAAGCTCACATAGAAAAAAAATGTCTAGCATGTTTGACAGATTACGAGTGTTCCAAACTTATACTCACAAAGAGGTGCCTGTAGTTATCATCCGTCAGTTTGGCCTGCAGTTCGTCCAGGCTATGGGTTGTTTCTAGTGGTAGCAGAGGAAAGTGGAAGGCATCACCTTCGATATTCTCCTGTGAGGTCTGATACAAGCTCTCTGCCACCCTCGCTAGCCGTTGTACAATGGTCTGGATGTGCTCTTTCACTTGAGCACAGAGGGTGAGGACATTCCTTTCGTACTCTGAAACAAAGTTGAGGCTTGGGTGAGTTATTACATACTTCGGAATTAAAAACAGCGCGGAAAAACGAGGACCAGACAAAGAAGTGACACGGACGTAGCGCTGCGTCCGTGTCACTTTTTTGTCTGGTCCTCGTCTTTCCGCGCTGTTTTTAATTCCGAAGTCTGAAACAAAGCTCAAATTATAAAGCTGATCTACAAACCAAAGTTCAAGTATAAAAGTTATTACATAGCATTGCATGAACAGGTTTAATAGACTAAACACGTTATTGCTAATATATAATTTGGCGGTTGTAGTAATATCAGTAAACCACACTGCAGCTCCCAGCATGGTGACTCACGTGTATAGGAATTCCTCAGCAATGGTCCGGAGCCTGAAGTCCACATATTGCTGTGTACTTAATGTCAGTCTCTATACAATTATAAAAAATCAAGTTATTGAACTGGTTGCAGTTGCATCAAGATAAGTGCAACAAATAATAAAGCAACTAACAGCATAAAGAAGATCACTAGTACCAAAAATGAAGCAGAACCAGCAATGTCAAGCGGTCTACGAGAAAAAAAAATTGAAGTTACGTTCCACCAATCTGGATTAAGTCCTCGTTGGAGCAAAAGTTGAGGCTTGGGCGAGTTGGTACATACTTCGGAATTAAAAACAGCGCAGAAAGACGAGGACCAGACAAAGAAGTGACACGGATGTAGCGCTACATCCGTGTCACTTCTTTGCCTGGTCCTCGTCTTTCCGCGCTGTGTTTAACTCGTTGGAGCCCTAAGCAATTATCGCTATTATCATTATTGCTATTGTTGGTTAGTCACACAAGTCCTTGCCCGCTTTTACGAACCTGCGGCCCGTGGATAGGCCCAACCCCATAAACAGACGTTATTATAAGAATTGATATTTTTCTTAACTGCTCTCGGGCCGGGGGGGGGGGGGGGGGGAGGGGGGGGGGGGAAGGAAGGTCAACAGTGCTATTTCAATTCAGTTCTACAAACCCTCGCTGGCTACGACGAACCCGCCCCGTGTCGTCTCGAATTTGCCCCGTGTCGATAGCTTATGATTATTAGTATTATTATTACTAATAATTATTATTCTTTCGGATAATTTTTAATAAATGAATTATATTTTATAGATACAATATATATATATATATATATATATATATATATTTACATATATATATACATACGTATACATATATAGAAGAGAGGAAGTGAATATTTCCAGGCATTCGGTCTAATCGCTCTGAGAATTGTAATTTAAAATCTTCATCCGATGACCTTTAACTAGCCTGCTGAATGATGTAACGGGGAGTTAGACGGCCTCATCTTACCTGCTCAAGGATAGACATCTACTCGTGGCTTCTGATTTACTGCTTAGAAGATCGAGACTACGGCCCCGTTCATCACTACCATTACTGTACATCGACCATTCAGTCAGCAGTCGTTGCCCATGCCCATCCGTGACGTTCAGCGACCTTCTGCCACTCAACATCAGCCCTGGGCCAATCAACGAACATCCCCGAACGCGCCTTGCCGGTAACCGACCATCAGTGCTTTTAGAAGTTTCATTTTCTCGATGACCATGTCAGGCCTCTCTTGATATACTGTTTAGCTGGTGCAGCCTGCCTAGGCGTGCTTACAGTACTTAATTTTGTCTACCTATTTTAGTATCATTTATTTCGACGATTATGTCCCTTGTTGGCGACGCTTGCGAAAAAGGCATTTGCCTGATGGTTGACTCATGACATGCTCAGTTTGCGAGCAAAACTATCATCTGGGGAAATCGTGCTCAGGCGTTGCCGAGTCCACGTTTACTGCCATGAGCCCCGACAAAAGAAGAAAAATGGAGATGCAAAGTTTGCTGTTCCAAGAACAATCGTGCTGATCTAGACGTGGTAGATGATAGCTCTGACTCCATTTCGTCCTGCGAATTCACGACACTCGCGCGCAAATCCTGACCATCAACGAAAACCTAGACGCATTACTTTCTCTGAAGGCTAGCGCAATTTTACTGCTCGAGCTTCCCGCAAAGGTAAATGAGCTTTTGATCCTCAAGCCTAGCATAGGTCTCATGAAAGTCACTGTGGAGGAGGTTCAAACTTTCATTTCCTTTCAAGGAAAGAAATACAATAGCCTCCTCGCCAGGGTGTCTGCTCCTACGACCGACATGAACGAGCTGCGTACGGAGGTGGCTTCTCTGAAGGACACGCTTTGCGAACAGGCACATGCTATCCAAAGCCTCCAAACCGAGCTGAACGACGCTGCCCAACGCGGTCGCCAACATATTATGCAAAATCATGGAATGAACGTCAAACCCGACGAGGCTCTTCCTTCCATCTTAGCGGGGCTAGCAGGCAAGCTAGGAATTCCGGGACATCAACCAGGTAATGTCGTCTGGGTTTTCAGGCTACTTAGCAAACGATCTTTAACAGCACCTATTTTGGTAAAGTTTAATTTGTAGCCACTAAAGACAAATGGATGCAAGCTCGTAGCAAGCTTAGGCGATTGTTTCGTGACATTCCACCCGAAAGACTGTATTTGAACGACAGCCTAACTCAGACCAACAGAGATTTTTTTCTGGCAGGCTCGTGTTCTCGGCAAAGTAAGCGGTTACAAATTTCCGTGGTTCAAAAATTATTGAATTTCTGCCAGAAACGATGAGGGCGCTTCTCCGGTACCGATTCTACAAAGAAGTGACCTGGGCCTAATCCCAAAACCGACATGGCTAGTTTTTTACAGTACGCCGACTTTCTCTCGTTTAAAAATTCATTTTCCTCTTCTTCAACCGACTTTTTCCTCGTCTTACACATACACATTCGCAGTATTCTAAAATACTAGGATGAATTAAGACAGTTGTTGATCAAATGCGGGACAGAATTGATTCTATTGTACTAACAAAAATCAAAGTCAGTGCCGATCATCTGCAACAGTTTTGGGTTTTAGGATTTCAAAATTACTAGATAATCGGCGTATTTATAAAGAACTCATGACCAACAACTCAAACTGATGACACATTTCAATACTCGGAGAACTTTATAGTAAGGGTTTCTAATTCTAACAATACGGTTTGCTTGCTTGCACTTTACAGACCTCCTTTATCCAACCGCTCTGGCTTCTTAGAGGAGCTGAGGGAAAATTTGAGAGATCTGTCTAATGAAGCACATTTATATTTGGCGGGAGACATCAACATTCACACCCTCAAAACTTCCGAGAATTGTGTTAGCGATTATTTATCACTACTTGCCGAGCATGGAATCATACCTACTTTGCAGAGTGCGACCCGCGAAGAAGTATTAAATGGAAATCTTGTATCATCCTGCCTAGATCATATAAACGTCCGAGCTTCAGATGCTTCCATACACTCCGCTGTCATTTTACGAAAGCTTGCATATCATTATTTTGTGGCATGTAAATGTGTTTTCCCTCCAGAAAAAGTTCTAATTTCGAGAGTGCGTGTCGTTTAGAGCGGGTTGACTTCAATGCTTTTGATCGACTAATTAAAGAATATGTTTGGAGTGAACTCCTATCCTCGGTTAACAGCACGAACTTGTACTCAATGTTAGTAGACATTATTAGAAATTTCCGGGAGTTATCGATGACTGTTGTTTATGTTAAAAAAACGTAAACCCTCACTGGCCTGGCTCACCCCAAATTTTCTTGAAGCTATAAGTCACAAAGACAAACTGTGGAAGAAGTTTCGGAGGTCCCCCAACAATGTCTCTCTCGAACTAGAATGCAAAATGCAAAAAAATTGAGTCAATGCCCTCATTCAGCCAACGAAGCGAACCAATTTCGCTAAAAATATCGGACACTCGCTCAAACTCCAGGGAAACTTGGACCGTTGTCAATGAGCTTCATGGCTATCTAAAAAAAACATGACTGACACGCTACGCAAACATTTGGGACTGATATGGCGGCTACTGTCAACGCCTTTAATAATTTTTCCGCTAACTCTATTACTGTGCCGATTGATAGCGCGGTGGATTCGACACAGAGAACTCCGTTTCACTTTGAGTCTGCTTCCCTTCCTTCTCTGTCAGAAGCTGACTTGGCGTCCTACCTGTTTGGATTTAAGCGATTCAGGTCGGCGGGTGTAGACGGCCCTACAGTTAGAGACTTGTGTCGGAACTATGACTCCTTAAAAAGCGTGCTCCTCGTTCTTGTAAATAATTATATAGAAACTGGTAATGTGTCTGATGACTTAAAACAAGCCATAGTTGTTCGTCTTTTCAAAAGTGGCGCACACAATTAAGCGTCATTCCACAGGCCAGTCTCAATACTATCTTGCATTTCGCAGATATTAGAAAAACATATTTTTGTTCCTTTGTCCGGTTTTGTCGACCAATATAATTTAATCTCGCCAAGTCAATATGCGTTTGTTGCTGGTCGTAGTACAACTAATATCCTTGAGAAATTTTTAGATATCGTGCAGTCTTTCTTCGACAATAGCATGGATATGTGTGCCCTCTTCGTTGATGTCGCCAAAGCGTTTGACACCGTGAACCACAACATCCTCTTAGACAAACTCTATAAAATCGGCTTTCGGGGACCATTTCATACATTGATCAAGAGGTTTTTTTTTTCAAATCGTACACAGGTTGTTTCAGTAGAAAATGTCCGCAGCTCTCAAGTTTTCCTTACTTCCGGAGTTCCCCAGGGTACCATTCTGTCTCCTTTACTCATCAACCTCTACGTAACTGATATTTCTGTGGTAACGACAAATTCGACGATTTTTCAATCTTATGTTTTCCAGGCACCTAGTCTACCAGCCTGCTATGAAAATGCATCAGGCAGATGTAACTAAAATTGTTGACTGGTTTTCGGCAAACAAGCTACGTGTAAATGCTTCGAAAACAAAACTGATCTGCTTCCGGAATCCTTAAAAAAATGTCAGATTGACGTTTCCACTATTCCTTCACATCTCCTTTTGTCCATGTTGTAACTGTAGACCTGTCGAATATGTTAGCCCAATAAAATACTTCGGTCGTCCCTTTGATTGTGATCTCACATGGGACACTCACATATCTTACGTCTGTCAACGTTTAAGGAGCGTGTCGTGCATTATATACCACATTAAAGGTTTTATGCCATTGTCAGTTAGAAGGAACCTAATCCACGCCTTAGCTTACAGTGTACTCAGGTACGGCATAACTGTCTTTTCAATTGTTTTCTTTCCTGGCATTTATGAATTGACCGAGTTTTAAAAGAAATTCTAAAAAGTGTCGCATACAACAGCGACTTTTTATCCAACGCTAATCTCTTCGCTTCACTTGACTTGCCCTCTTCTTACTCGCTTTTCCTTCGAACTGTCGCTTGGCGGCACTTTTGGGAAAGTGATTTCAAACTCGCGTCTACCCCATCTCGTGAACTCAGATCTGTTTCGTCAGTCCTAGGGTGAGAACTCACTATGTCGAGAGTCTGCGCACATTTTATGTCCCGAAATTTTTTAATGATCTTCCGGGATCACTGCTTTTTATTAACGAAAAAAAAAACGTGTAAAAAAAGTCTGAGAAGCATGTTCTCTGATGTGCTGAAACAGTGAATTCTGTCTTTTCTTTCCCCTTAGTTTTATAAGAAAATCTTTTCGGTTCACGTTTTTCTTTCCTCTATTTTTTTTACACGTTTTCAGCGGTCATTGGAAACGGGATTGGTAGAAATATTTTGTATCTAACGAGGAATATTTTTTTCTTTTTTTGATGAAAATTATAAAAAAAAAATAAAAGCCGTCCCTGTAACACCGAATTGGAGCGCAGCTCTTGAGGAGGAGGAGGGAAGGGTACTGAGGGTCACACCTGTTCTCGGGGCGGGGGGGGGGGGGGGGGGGTGTCGCATGACCTGGGGGGGGGGGGGGGTCATGTCAGCTTGGGGGGTCACGTGACCCCCAGAAATATTTTTTCCGCTAGATTTAGCGGGGAATTTTTTCCGTTAGACAGCGGGGAATTTTTCCCGCTAGATTTAGCGGGTAAATTTTCCCGCAAGATTTAGCGGGGATGTTTTTTCGCTAAATCTAGCGGGGAATATTTTTTCGCTAGATTTAGCGGGGAAATTTTTCCGCTAAATCTAGCGGGGAAATTTTTCCGCTAGATTTAACGGGGAATTTTTTCCGCTAAATCTAGCGGGGAAATTGTTCCGCTAGATTTAGCGGGGAGATTTTTCCGCTAGATTTAGCGGGGAATTTTTTCCGCTAAATCTAGTGGGGAAATTTTTCGGCTAGATTTAGCGGGGAAATTTTTCCGCCAGATTTAGGAAATATCTTCCGCTAGATTTAGCGGGGAAGTTTTTCCGCTAGATTTAGCGGAGAAGTTTTTCCGCTAGATATAGCGGGGAAATTTACCCATAATGCACCGCGCGGTTAAGCCGACGCAGACGCCGACGCCGCTCAAGCCGGAAACGGGCCCCTAAGAGCTGTGCTCTAAAACAAGAACAGCTCTTTTTTATGAAAGTAATCGTGTAAGTAATTTTAAGAGTAAGTGTGACTGCGCGTATCTTTTTTTTTTTTCTTATGAAAAGTATAAAAAGCTGCTTTTCTTTTTCCTTAAGACATACAATTCTGTAGAAATGGGTGCGCGTCTTTTTATTTTTTTTTTTCCCTTGAGGAAGTAAGCTGGCCTCTGGCAGTTCGCTCCTGCTTCCGATGCGACTACGGTCTTTGTTGTATTCTCGAGCTGCTGTGCATGTGCGTATGTGGGCGATTCATTTTTCTGATGAAACTGTGTTTTTTCCGCTTATTTTCAAGACCGACAGAAATGGCAACCTGCGCCTTGAGGAGAAGACATCATCGGTGTGTGATTCATGTTTGTGTGTGTGTGCATAGGCGTAGACTACGGGGGGGGGGGGGGGCATCCGGGGTCGTGTCCCCCCTGGTGAGATCCAAGGGGGGAAGGGCGGGGGGCCGGCCCCCCTCCCCCCCCCCCCCCTTGGGCCATGATCCTTACCGAGCATACCGAGACGCTGTTCACGTGCCATGTCACGAGCTTCTAGTAGTGGCATGCAAACAAAAACCGCCCACGTTGCCTTTTTTGAAAAAAAAAAAAAATGAGAAACGGAATCCCAGCGTGCTTTCGTGAGCTTTAATCTCCAGTTCTGGCGAGAAGGTGACGCGCCATCGACCACTTTTACGTCCTCTTGGTCTGCTTCCTTAGCAACCTACCATCTTGCAATGTCACATCAGAAAAAAAAAAAAAAAAAAAAACCCGGGAGTCTACATAGAGGGCGCCTAATCCATCCGGAGCTACTCAAAAAGTCCGTTTAATATCTACTCCGACGGAGTCGCTAACTATAGATTTCTGATTTCTGCTCGTCGGCGCGTGCACCGTGGTACCGGCGATGAACACACGGCTACGCTCGCACGGTGATTGACATTCACACACAGCGACGGACACATGGCGATATACATATGCTGTAGAATGCACCTGCTAAAATAAACTGCTGATAATTGCCGGTGTAAAAAAAAAAAATGCGCAGAAAAGCTTCTCCCCCCCCCCCTCCTTCCCGGGAAAATGGAAAGTCTACGCCGCTGTGCATGTGTGTGAGCGTACGTGATAATGTGACCCTTTGTGATATGTTTGCTGCTACTGCTGGATATAGTCCCACAAGCGCATGAGGCTTTGCCAATACCTGGGACTTGATCCTGACTCTAAGAATTAGTTATGAAACACTATTATTATTAGTATTACTATTATTAGGAGGCCCACGGCAACCCAGTACGAACTTTTCGCAACTTCAACAACGTGGTCTTTTTTACCCATTCCTGCTGTAATTAAGCTTCCCTGGGCTGTGCCGGCTTTCGCTGCAAGTTCTAATGGGCGCGAGCAACCACTTTCTCTGCTTCCGGTATCCACCAGCAGATCGCGGCGACACATTTGAATTCGAGAATAATAAAGGCCTGCCGCGCCGCATCAAACGATGATGCAGGTATATTATAGTGCTCTAGGAGCTTGCCTTTCAACCCGTTTCAAGGCCACAACACGAGTTCATTGCAAAAAATTAATACGGGGAAGTAAAAAACATTATCCTATTAGATATGAACTAGAGGTTTTGATACCGACTTAGGTTCGAATCAAATCGCACCACGTCATTCGTAACACCCACGTGAGGTGGGAGAAAAACGTCAACTTGGTTCCCTGCTTGCAGTGGGAGTTACGAATAATATAGTGATGTTCCATTGGAACAGCAAACACACTATTCAAAGTAACCTCACGCTTCTACACACGATGCAATAGGAAAGCTGAATCTTACCTCTTGAACTCTTGCAACGGTGTTAGACAACCAGTGTCGGAGGTAACGCGTTGCTAGTAACGACGTTACTCGTAACGCGTTACATTTTTCGCAACGCAGTAACGTACTTGTTAGTATTCTGAATGACTAACGAGTAAAGTATTTCCGTTACTTTTTTACGGTATCGGCTGTCAAATTTCGTTACTTGTTACTCGTTACTTTTGACCAAAACTGGTGAAATCCTGCACGAGCTTGTCTCAAAATCCTGCACCAGCTTATCGCTGCACGGAACCAGCATCTATCACAGTAAAGTTAAAAAAAAAAAAAAATCACTTCTCGAAGGCGAAAAAACCTTCGACTACCAGCTAATTCCGTTCATCCTACTTTTTTTTTTTTTTTTTCATAGTGTCACCACCCACAAGGCTTGGACGAACGATTGCGTTACAGCCTCCTCCCATCCCCCCTCTGCCCCCCCTGCTTTGTGCAGCAGAAGTGGACAGCGGGGAGAGGGGGAGGGGAGGGGGGGGGGGGAGCCGTGGAGAGACATCCGTTTACAAGAGTGGACAACTATACCTGTTTTCACCTCAAGAACCATAGGAAAAAAAGTCCGGCGTCTCGCGGATGATTATTAATTTTCACCTTTAGGTGGAGATTTAAGATATATTTATTAGTATTTTAGAGTGGCTACACGTTATCTTGTCAAGGAGTACATGTTTCAAACGCCAAAAGCATCGCCTGTGCCTCCGGCAAGCAAATCTGGCGAGAACTATTTCGCGCGGCGTATGAACAATGCGCAAAACTTGCTGTTTTCTTGAGGTGAAAACGGGTATAGTGGCGAAGCCGATTTGCTCATTTCTCTAGCTAAAAAAAAAAAAAAAAAAAAAAAAAAAAAACCTTTGTGGAATGTTTTTACCTGACCCACTTTTGTACACAGACGAATCTTTCGCTTGATTAGTCTTTATTTCCTAAGGCCATGATGAAAAAATAAAAAAAGAAAGTTTTAAACCTGATAAGAAAACTTACAAACACGAAACATTTTTTTTTCACAGAAAAATTAAGAGCTACTGCTAGTAAGAGCCAGCAAGTGATTATAGCCAGTGTGCTGGTAACCGGTGTCCTGTTCCAGATAGTGAAGTAAATCGGTCTCTGGTAATAGTATGAACCGGACTGTTACTAAAACTGGCGTACAGATGAGGGGTGTTGGTTGGCTGGTTTTGTTCCAGCAGCCCTCGTTCGCATGCTGTAGTTTATAAAAGCCGATTGACTAACATCTCCGACTCATTCTGCGCGTGAGATGGGCATGAATAGTGAAAGTTCGGCGCCATGGCCAGCAGGTCTGAATGAAATGTATCAACAAAAGGAGACAGAATCAGGTAATTTACAGTTTCAATGCCTAATCTGCATGCCGAAAATTAACCTGCTCCGCGCATCAAAACACTACGAAACCACTCTGTAAATTTTTATCTTTATCCAAGCTTGTTAAGGAGGCTTATCATATATCTCTGCCAAACATATGTACTCGAACAGAAAAGTAACGTAAAAGTAACGTAAGAGTAACGTTCGTTATATCTAAAAAGTAACGGTAACGGTATATCGTTACGTTTGTAAAAGAGTAACGCAGCTGGATAACGCGTTACTTTTTACCAAACTAACGAGTAACGCTATTTCGTTACTTTTTCCCGGTAACGGGCACAACACTGTAGACAACTGATATGCGCAGGCACTCCCGCGAGGCTTCGGAGACCACGGACGGAAGCGACAGAGTCACAAAAAACTAGTGATCTCGCCAAATTAACTCGCGCATGCGCAGTAGGAATGGTATCACGTATCACGTAACCTTTTGTTCTCAAAAAAGAAAAAAAAAAGAAATCGGTTTCCTCCGTTGGGGTTTAGGCTCCAACCAGCCGGCGTCGACGCCACGGCTCCTCCTTAGCCGTCTGCCTAGAGACGGCGAAAGTTTTCCAGGATGAGAGCCCAGGATTCTCGTCAAGACATGGGAATAAAAGAAAGAAAAACGCAAAACGAAACGAAGTAAAAGAAAAAGCAACAATGGCGGAGAAAAAGAGAACAGCAAGCGAACGAGCGAACGACCGGTGCTCTTTTATTTTATTTTTTTCCTTTTTCTCGGTCGTTCTGGAATGCACTGCTTCGTCTTCAGCAAGAACAAACTCTACACGCGCGTCGCTTGCGGCTCTTGTGATAGCTGGGAAGCCATCGGCAGCGGTCGGGATACATTCGGCAGCGCGGTAGCCTGCCCTTTCTTACGCTCCCTCGCCCTCTTATCTTGTCGGGAAGTGGTCGGCGGCCGCTCGGCCAGGCTCGGCCTTCCCGACCCAACTTTTCCGTTCAAATGCCAGGAAGCACCGGGGTGGGGTCAAGTGCGTGTCTTATTTGGGCAGTCTTGAAGGAAGGCCGATTTTCTCTAGGGTAAAAATCAATTTATAATGAGGTACCCTATTGAAAGCCTTACTGAAATCCAAGAATACAAAGTTAACCTGTCCTGCCCTGTCAAGAATTCAACCAAGAGTGTGAATAGTGGTTACCAACTAATTATGGCTGATAACTCGGTCAAGTAACGTCAGGTTTCCCGCTAACTCTACCGTAAAACTGAATTAGTCCACAAGGGGCGCGACACAAAGTCATGTGACGTCGGTTTCACCGCAAACTTTAGCGGGCAAACTAAGTTTGTGTTGAGGTCATGTGGCGTCAATTTTCCCGCTATATTTAGCGGAAAATTTGTCGTCACGTGACCTCAAAATCAATTAATTTTCCCGCTAAATTCTGCGGATCGGTTAAGCCGACACCGACGTCGGCGCCACTGCCGTGGAACCCAAAAACGGGCGCCTAAGAGATGCGCTTTAAGAAAAATAAACGAAACATACCGCGCTAGTCGCGTTTACCCCTAACTTCTCTCGGAGAAACTTCATTGTAATCTGAGGTCCGATTACGCACCGAGCCTCGCCAGAACCGTGGAGAGTTTGCCGAGCAACCGCTTCACGTTCTCAGGGTCACCGCCTCACCGTAACGTCCGGTTTAACTACAGTCGCAGAGTTCACTTTAGAAGTTTCTTAAAATACCTGAGACTTGGTGGAGAAAAGGAATCCAAATGGGAAGAGACAGAAACACACGTAAAGAAGGCAACGTTTCAGACACTCAAATAATCAATATAGCGGATGATATTTGGAAACTGAAGCCCGCTATTGCTGAATTCTGCGTTCGCATGTTTGTCTATTCAGAAGACGCCTCGTTGCCATGGTGATGGTGAGTACAGTAGACGGGCAACATCTTGCAGAACGTGACGGCGCTGTGACGAGATCAGGTGCGTCATTGGCCTTTCTCGCCGCAATTTTTACGGGCGAAACTGAACAGAAAAGTATGAAATTCTTTACAGAACCATCTATTTTCTTCTTCTTCTATGAAATAAGGACCGAAAGTAGACTGCTCATTTTTCCAACGCCTAGCATTTTTACGAGCCTAAAACAGAACGCAGTTTTTAACTAATAAATTTGTAGAATTTTTCTGTTAATGTGTTTTTACGGCAGGCAGGGGCCAAACTAACGACGTACGCGCGTGCCCGTGCGTGTGTCTTAGTTGTCTGCGTCCACAAGGACATTATGTATGCGTGTGCAGATGCTTATGTGCACTTATATACGTATGTGTCTTATGTTGTTAATTGTGGTTACCCCCGCCTCTTGTTATCTATGACACTGTGCTTAGTTGAGAGCGTATTTGTGCTTGTGTATTTCTTTCCTCGCTTGGGGTTGGCACATACGAATATTCGCTCATTCTTTTTATTTCTATATGTGCACGTGGCCGTCTGTAAATTCATACAGCTTTACATATTCCTCCATTTGCAATTGTAGGTTTATGCTCTCACGAGGGTGTGTATGTCCTCCCTTGTGTGAAACTGGTTCTTGTTTCTTTTGAATTGTATCAGCGGGACGTACACTTTTTTTTGTAACTTGTGCAATGTTATTTCAAAACATGTAGATGCATGTCTTCACATTCTTTACCCTATGACGCGTACAAGTCGGGGTGTTTATTTCTGCGATGTACGAAACAGATTGTTCGTCGACTCCTTTCAAAAACTCGTGAACAATAAAGTAGTCGCGAGAACCGTGTAGTTACAACAAAAGAGAGATAGCTCGAACGAAAATGCCGTCTTTGTTTCTCTCTAGTCTTGTTTTGACAGGCAAGTCCCCGTACAATAGGCATATTTGCTTGAAGTTGCCTATCTCGCTACTTAAAAAGCATTTGCTTCTACGTTTTCGCTTCATTGTTTGTAAACCTCTTTTTTTTCTTTTGTTGGATACCAACGTCATCGGTACTCGGCCCACAAAAAAAAAAGAAACGTCTTCCGTAAGGATAACTAGAATTCAGCAGCTCTCGAACAACCAGTAGATTTTCTTTTCATTTTGTTTTGAAAAGCAAACTCGTGCCGGGATGACGACAGGCTTAAGACGGTTCAACTATGTGCATTTGGCGCTCTTTGAAATAATATTTTTAAAGCTGGATAACATGAGTTTCCAATTCCTATAGATAACTCAAGTTAAACAAAGCGTACCGACCGAAATAGAAATGAAATCTCTGGAGATGTCGTTATTTGGGATCCCCCGACCAGCAAACGGACGACAGGCTCATGGACAAGACGAAAATGTTGTTCTTGAGATACGATTCTTTGCAGGAGTTTTTTTAGACATTGCCTCGGCGCTTTACGACCCATCGCTCGTACGAAATCAGACGAGCCACCATTTCCCTTGTAAACATGAGAAAATGTTTAGAGAGCTTATGGGGGCGTCTGTCGTCCGTATCGACATACAGTCATGTAACTCTCAAGTTCGAGCAGCGAAAATGATGAGGAAGATCGAATATTTTAGGTCGCGGTTCATTTGAGCGTTATCCCACTCATCAAAGTTGGTCACAAACCTCACACCTCGCACACTTACATCAGTGGTTCTGAACTTCTATGTTAAAACAAAGAAAGCAAGAAAATTAAAAGAAACATGTTCTTAATTGTGTAAATTGTTTTCTTCTTCAAAAACTTTGGTAGCGCGCGTGGTGGCATGCGGACAATAACTCCTTCATGATTGTGGCTCGTGCGTGGTCGCCTTTTTAAAACGTTAGCTC
The DNA here is from genome assembly GCF_016920785.2 of Ixodes scapularis. Lineage (NCBI taxonomy): Eukaryota > Metazoa > Arthropoda > Arachnida > Ixodida > Ixodidae > Ixodes > Ixodes scapularis. Next base: position 4,006,073 of record NW_024609867.1, read on the forward strand.
CCTTGTTTATGCTAGTATAACCTATACTTTCAAGACAAAGGGTGTAAGAGTGTCTATCGTTACACCCTTTGTCCCATATAATACACCCCCAAACTTCAATTCGACGCACAGCGCCCTACAGACGAACAGACGGCCCGAAATTTTACGAGGGGCTCTATAGCCGTGTGGTACAACTTATTAAGATAGGTAATGTACGCTTTACTGACTACAAGAAAAACAAAATCGGGGTTTTCTTGTCCTACTGTAAAAACTCGGTGTTTTTTTGTGTGTGGTCCTTGATACGCACTTTAGCTATTGAATAAGGTATATCACACCGTTATCAAGCCCCCTCGTAAAATTTGGGGCAGTCTGTTCGATTATAGGTCTCAGTACGTCGAAATGGATGTTTGGGTGTATTATATGAGACAAAGAGTGTAACGGATACACCCTTTTATACCCTTTTTTGAGAGTGTGGTTGCGTATTGCTGATGATCTTGCGGTCTCTGGCCGAGAAAAACAGGGTAACACTAAGAACAAAGAAACCGAAAAAGCTTTGTAATTGTGACTATTTTGTTCATATAAATCGTACTTGACGTCCCCCTCCTGTCTCGCTCCTAGGAACACGAGCAGGAGCAGCGTCAGCGGATTAAGGCTTTATTTAGGCTTTAAGGATTTTATTTAACAATAAATATGAAATAAACACATTTACTAGCATCTGCAGGTGAACTATGGGGCAGGGGGAAATAATATAAGGTACTAATGATCACGATCCTTTTGATAATTTTATAAAATGGGTTAACCTCTTAGTACCCAAAAATAAGTAAATGGTTCAAAATACAAAACTGCTGAGCATCATCTAAAGGCACTACCTCAGTAAAACTTGAAAACGTTTGGAGCCGTTGGGACGCGGTGTAGTGTTCTGAAGTTGATACTCGTGCCACAAGCAGGGCTGGTGGTTAAATTAGACGAATGTTAAGAAAACCGCGCCCTCACCCTTGGAAGTGCGGCCAAGTGTTCTCTTCACTGAGTTGGCTTGTTCCTCTTTTGAAGGTGAGTCAACGAACTTTGTCGTTTCTATCACTCGCCGAGTATTTGTGGCCGCAAATCCCTGTAAAGTGTTGTACTACATAGGCGTAGATTTGTCTACGTACAGGATACGCGTTGGCTGCTTTTTTCGCGTAAAAGCTGTGCCTTCAGCCATCCTCGTCACAACTTCCTCGTTGTGAAATTCCTGTGTCCAAGTGCGAAAATACTTTTATTGTCCATGTGTTGCGCCCAACTTTTGCTTTGTGCGGGAGATGTTGAAACCAACCCAGGACCTGATGATAACATCGACCAAATTCTTGCGAATCTTAATCAGGTCATGACGTCGAACAAAACGTATCAGGAGGAAACTTCAGCTGTACTTGCTGTCATCATTTCAGGAATAACTGACATCTCAAAGCACGTGTCGATTCTGGGGGAATCTTTTCGCGAGCTTACCAAGCTCAGAGAAGATGTCCAGTCCCTTGACCCCCAAACTGTTTGCACTCTTCAAACTGAAGTGGGTTCCCTCACCTACAGGCAAGGTGGGGTGGAAAGTATCGTTGATGTTGTCGACGACCTGAACAATCGTCTACGTAGAAGCAATGTTATAGTGAAGGGTCTACCTGAACATGAGCATGAAACCTGGAACGACACGGAAAACAAGATCAGAGAATTCCTTCCAACCCAGTTAAATGTTAACCCCGGCGAAATTGAGCGCGCACACCGCATCGGCCAGCATATAACTGGAACTTCTCGACCGATTGTTATAAAATTTCTTAACTTTAAAAGCTACTCCGAGGTTTAGCGAAATGCCCACAAGCTAAAAAATTTGGAGTCGCCGAAATTCTGAATCGAAGACGAATTTTCACCTCGACTGCAACTTGCCCACAAGAAACTCCTTGACTTCGCTAAAGTAAATCGAGGGGCGAGCAGATTTCGGCTATTATACGATAAGCTCATACTAAACGATATTACTTACGCTTACGATGCAAATACTGATCAAGTTGTTTGTATTCCCAGAAATAATTTGCCTGACCTGAAGACGTGACAAAAAAAATATCCAGTTCATGCTGCGTTACAAGGATTGGTTCCCTCTCCTTTCTTATAGTCAACTTTCGAAGTCTGCTACCAAAGCAGGATGTACTGCTTACTTGCATCGATGCATGCTCTGTTGATGTCCTGTTAGGAACCGAAACCTGGCTTTCTTCGAATATTGCAGACTCAGAGTTGTCTTTCTCTAATTTGTTCACTGTTTATCGCAAGGATAGACCCGGTGCCAGGGAAGGCGGAGTAACAGTAGCTATTAGAAACAGCGTCTCATCCTCTGCTATCTCCCTGAACAGAACGCTTGAAATTTCGTGGGTCATCATAAAATTGAAATTTCAGACATGTGCAGTTGGCGTATGCTACCGTCCTCCGAACTCTCCGGCCGACTTTGTTGAGGGCCTCACAGAAGTTATCGACGAGATTCCCCAATGTAGATTCCATAACTCAACTCTCATATTGGCCGGAGATTTCAACTATCCTTGCATTGACTGGGGTGCCTGTGTTGTACCTGATGAATGTGCAAGGAAAAGTGAGTGCCGCAAGTTACTTGATATGGCCAATTACTTTAATATGAAGCAAATGATTACCGCACCTACACGTGGAGATGCTGTATTAGACTTAGTCTTTACGACTCACCCAGAACACGCTAGTGTACAAGTAATCGACCAAATTAGCGATCATCATGCTATACATTGTGACTTCTCTCTGGTTGTTAATAAGCGGGACTCAATAAGGAAAGAAATATTTGTGTACAAGAGCCTTGAGTCGGAAACTTTAGATTCTATGCTACGCGAATTTTCCAGTACATTTCGGAGTGAATTTGATGATCTGTCTTTGAATGAAAATTGAGTTCTTTTTCGGGAAAAACTATTGGAGGTTCAATACAAAAATCGCTTCAAGCTTGCACAAGCCCTGGTTTACAACTACTATTAAAAGATCTATTAAAAAAAAAAGAAACGTGTGTACAGGCTCAACTTCACTTAGACTCAGAACATGCCTGGACCGTTTATCATACTTACTCAATCATATGTAAAAAGAAATAAAAACAGTCAAACAAACATTTTATGACGATAATGTCTCGAACATGCTTCGAACTGATACAAAACATTTTTGGAAAGTAATTAATTCTAAACCTTCACCAGTATTGCCAAGCGTTTTTCGTGATGACGGGTCTTTTTTGGGCCCACGCCAATTGGCCGCTGGGTTTAACACCTTTTTAGCAGTGTTTTCACTGAGGAGGATGACTTCCCTCAGCCCGTTGCTTTACCATCTCATGCTGAGTGTATTATGCAGGACATTGTTATCACCAGTCACGGGGTCGAGTGTGCGATTGATCGTTTGAACGCTAACTCCAGCACGGGCCCTGATGGAATATGAACCATACACTTGAAATTAACCACAAACCTATCTGGGTTCCTGCTGTGTAGGCTGTTTCAATAATCCCTCTCCTCCGGCGAAATACCTAACGACTGGAAACTTTCCCACGTCATCCCCATTTTCAAGTTTGAATTCTTTCAACAACTACAGGCCTATTTCGTTAACCTGTGTGGCATGCAAGCTCATGGAACATGTACTTTCATCCCAGATTATGACTCATCTATCCAGTACCAACCTTATCTTTCCGAACCAGCATGGCTTCCAAAGCGAGCATTCTTGTGAATCCCTGATGTTCGAATTAATTTATGACCATCATGTTTCTGTTCATTCCTCACGTCCCGTTGATGCTGTGTTTATTGATTGCGGAAAAGCTTTTGACCGGGTCCCCCATAACAGATTGATATACAAATTGGGTACTATTAATATAAACGAATTAGTTATTGAATGGATCGCGAGCTTTCATTCAAATCGGTCTCAATCTGTCGTGATTAATAAACACGTCTCCTCTTCCACACCGTAAAGTCTGGCGTCCCACAAGGTTCGGTTCTTGGTCCGGTATTGTTCCTTCTCTATATAAATGACCTACCCGCTAACATTGAGCCCACCATACGCCTTTTCGCGGATGATTTCGTCACTTATTGCCCCATATCCACTCCTTTAGATGCGTGCGTACTCCAGCGCGACCTTGAAATAATTAGTCAATGATGCATCATTTGGTTGATGCAAATAAACACTACAAAAACAAAGTGTGTAACTTTCACCACTGAATTAAATGTAGATCGCCACGCGTACGCAATTGAAAAGAACCAGATTGAAAATGTCCTATCAATCAAATATCTCGGCGTCCACCTTTCAGCTAACATATCATGGAACCTTCATACTGAGCATATCATCAGCAAAGCGTCTAAAACTCTGGGATTTCTCAAACGTTCATTGTTCCAGGCTAATAAAGCAACTAAACTTCTTGTGTATACCTCACTCGTAGGATCGCAGTTGGAGTACGCGTCCATTATTTGGCACCCTCATCAGATGTATCTAACCAATAAAATTATGTCACTTCAAAATAAAGCTGACAGGTTCATAGCTAAGTATTACTCCCGATACTCAAGTATGACTTATATAAAACATTCCCTCAACATTTCGCCACTTCATTGTCGTAGATATACTTCCCGGATGCGCTTCTTCCACAAGCTATACTATGGTTCATCTGCTTTCAGAGATTCATACATCCAGTCTCCTCATCATGTCTCATCCCGCATAGATCACCCCTTTAAAGTACGACACATTTTTGCTCGCACCAACCTATTCAAAAACTCACCTCTCCTCCTCGCTGTCTCCAATTGGAACAGCCTACCCAGCGATATTGTGTCGATCACCTCAGCCCAGATGTTTTCCAATGCCCTAACATAATGTATAACGATGTATGTAGTTTTTGCTTACCTAATTTTCACACAGCATTTTTTTGTATTTTTCTGTTATTATATGTTGCGCCAACGTCATCTTGTTCTAACAAAGTGCACTACCTTTGTCTATGATTGCCCCATCCCCCACCCCTATGTAATGCGCGAAAGGGTTTTAGCGTAAACAAATAAATAAAGTATATATATAAATCACCAATCAGCATTGAGTCTGCTTCACGAGTGGTAACTTTAGTGCACTACCGCGCTTCCCATGTTCTAAATCTTTCTAATATTAACTTATTTTACTCTAGACGTATTATCTGTATTAAAAAAAAAAACTGTCTTTTCTCGAAATAAACATATAGTTCAAGCCCTAGAATAATGAAACCTGCACTCGAACAAATTATAACTCCACATTTTTTCGGAATAAAATATGTAAAGCGCCACTTTGTGGAAGACGTCAAAGCTCGATTTGATTTTTTCACCAATGTGGCGTTGTTTAAAATATGGTCTGCATTTTATTCTTAATTTCTTAAGCTCTTAAAGGGTAACTGCAAAGAAAAAAAAGTTTTTTTTTAAACAGCCTAATTGGGACAAGCATGTCACAAAACAAATGTTCCGCGAAAAAAAATATTTTTTTTATCAATATTTACGCCACAGGACGTAATTTAGTAGAGTCAGAATTTCTCCACATTTGAAACTCCCGCTCTTTCGACCCCCGCGGAAGAGGAGTACGCCCCGCCCCTCACTCTCCTTGCGTTGCGGAGTTGAACGACGCAGCGTCTCGACTTCCGGCAAGATCTGGCAACCACGCCAGGCCGTGGTATTTTTTTGGTTTGGTGGGTTTGACGCGGTTTGCGAGCACATGTAGCGAAGACGTGACCGGAGAAGTGCCCCTGTGATGTTCCCGGAAGATGGAAAGTATCGTTCGTAATCGTCGTGCGCGCTTTCAAAGCGAAGGGAGTCACAGAATCCACGAGTGCGCAACCACGAGCCAAGGTTCACGACAGCGCTGCGTTGGTTTCGGCGATCTCGTTCCGTTTGGTGCAACACGGCGATGAGACAGAGCTGAAACGTTTGTGGTGTGTGTAATGCGGTGCTAACACGGAGCGCAAATTGGTTGTTGTGGGGTTGACGTTCAACCAGTTAAGTCCCGTCGTCGTCAGCTGATCCAGTCAAACTGGTCCGGGAGGACGCTGGGAGCGTTCTTAAAAGTAAATCTGCCTCGTTCTGTTTCAAAATGTGGAAGTTTCCCGACGCATTCCGTGAGTAAAAAGCTGCGGGCGTTTTCAACAAAATTACTACGTTTTAATTGAACAATGGACTCCGCATTGTTGTTCTAAATCTGCCGTTTTTATGCTTCGTGTTGGACTGCGTTTGCACAGCGACGTGTTGCATCGTGCGGTGTGAATAAATTTGGGCACGATTTCGTACCTGCCTACAGATGCATGAACTGAGACCATTTTTATGTAGTGGACATAGTGCTTTTTTTTATTTTCTGTCTAGTCGCGGACGTTAGGTGCACACGGGGCGAATCTCGACGGCCTCCAGAGCGATATGACGAGAACGTAACTGGACACGTTTGTCGCTACGCGAACGCCCGATTGCCTCCACCCAAATAGCATTCCTTTCGGGGCGACATGGCTGCTGGAAGGCTCACTGTCGGGATCACGCATCTAACATCTCCGAAAAGTCAGCATTTGCACGCACAAACAAGCAAAAAAAAAAAAAAAGCACGCTAAGCAAGCAAAGAGGAAAACGAAAGAACCGCGCTATGAAAGCCAAAACCCCGCGTCGCTTCCTATCACTAACACCTGCGACAGCTGCTAAACACACACTACTTCACTTCAAGAAGTCTCACTCAAGCACCTGGGTCAGCACGAAACGACGAAACACTGATCACTTCGGCGAAACGATTAGTCGAGGTAGGCGAGACAGGCGGGAGCAGACTTCGGCGGCCATGAAAGATGGCGAAGCTTTTGTTTGTATGAATCCAAACGGAAGTGCCCGTCTTGTAAACCTTTTGTAAAGAATAATAACTCTCATCACATGGGTTATTCTTTAAACGTAAAAATATGCCGCTCAAAAGGAAATTGCAACGAATAACAAAGGTTTAACAACCAAGATCTACGCTGTCAATCAAACTCTTAGCCAATGAGAACCTTTTGGGATTGACGTCACATAATCACAGCTATTTAAAAAAAAACTTTTTTTTCTTTGCAGTTACCCTTTAAGGATAGTTCCTTACTATTTGAGAACAAAAAAAAAAAAGAATTCGGGATTCCAGTTTTTTTTTTCATTTTTTTTTTTTTGTGCAATATGGCAAACTCGATACCTCGAGCAATTTCCCCTTAGCTCGCACTGTAGTAGTAAATGAACCGTGAAAGGGACACTTAGTTGTAGTTCGATATCGTCTTCTTATAGCGCGAACTCGATCTATGCACACTAAGCATTCTATAAAACCCAAAAGTAGAATCAGATGTAGTCTTTTCAGCATTTGAAAACTCAACCAAATACCGCGACACGCCACTTTATCTGATATGTGGAAAAAATTGTCGTGTCGTTTGCTTTGGTCACATTTTTAGGGGAGGAAAATGACATGCGTGATTGCAATTTTGGGTATTCTGGAATTCTAAATGAATACCGCTCGTACGCCCAACTGACTTGCGTAAACCGAGAGTGTAATCGGTCTGTCCTTCTAGTAGTATGGTAGTACCGGGGTTTTCCTTGGGTCCTGGCGCATAGATTTAAAACGTGATTGCTGCCGTTCATCCCTCACCCAGGCAACTTCTTTCTTTAGCAACTCTCTTAACAGTGCGGTGATTATTGACATGTCCAGAACAAACCGTGATGCCAAATTAATTATGTCAAGGAAGACCTGAAGTTTCTTACGATTGTTTGGCTCCTTGATGGCAAGGACGTCTTGCAGCCTTCCTGGATCCAGCTTCAGTGCCTTTGTTTTCATAATATGTCCAAAATAGCAGACACTTTTCTGCAAAAAGGGACATCTAAACCTGTTCACCTTCAAATTATACCTTCGGCATCCCGCCAACACTTGTTCTAAATCTACGTCGTGCTCTTGTTTGTTTTGTCTCCATACTAGAACATCATCAATCACCATTAATACCCTAGCGAGACCTTGCAAAATTATGTGCATGACTTTCTGAAACACGTTGTCGCGGATGGTATTTTCAAATATCTGTACCTCCCATAAGACATACTCACGGTACAAATTCTTGAGTTTTCATCGTCATTATATTATCAATATCATTATATCAGTCATCAAAGGCAGCGTCTAGTATTCAGAAATGCTTTGCCCCACCCAGATTTGGTGCGACATCTTCTAAAGTTGGCATTGGGTAGTATTTTCTTATTAGAGGTTTGTTCAGGTTCGAATGAACTAAACATAACCCCACTTTCTCTTTTTTGAACGACTATAACCATGTAGCTTGACCATTCTGTTGGTTTTGTTAACTTTTCAATGACGTGACTCGCTTCCGTTCGCACGGGCTCTGCTTTCAGCTTTTTCTTTAGCAATGCAGCTATACGTCTTGCCGGCTTCGCGGTCCTTTCGGCATCTAGCTTGAGCTTCAGTCGTTAGATGACGTCTTTCACCTGACCTAAACCTAGAAAAACATCACTGTAAGGCTCAGCCGCTTCATACACTTGTTCTCGTACCGCTACAACTCACACAACAAGCCCAAGACGGACAGTCACCTCTCCGTTGAGCGTGGCTCTAACGCCGTCGTCCATCACAAAAAGAGTCCGTTTTTATCGCATTTTCGCTTCCGGCCATACGAAAGCGGATTCTCGCAAAAACGTTGTTCTGAAAATTAAAAGAAAACCAAAAATAACTTAATAAGCACGGCTTTGCACTTTGGGGAGAGCGTATTTATTTATTTGAAAATACTCCTAGCCTTCCTTTGAGGGATGAGTGATCGTTTTTTTTTTAAATATATATATATATATATATATATATATATATATATATATATATATATATATATTAAGCAGTCAGTATAATATTCTGCTCTCTGTGTTGTTTATGTGTCTGTCGGCGCTTGAGCCGCGCCTCGGGAAACACTTTTGAAGTCTAAGTGTCGCGTTTCCCGAATTGAAGGGGGCCCCGCACGCGTACGAGACAGTTCTGCTTTCGCGGATTGATTGTGGACATGTGGCTCATAGTTTTTTCCGGGGTTCTTGCCCCTACGTTGCGTAGCTCTGTTTTCGAAACTCGAAGGAAGGCACCGCTTTCCTGCGAAAGGCCGTTGCCCCCAGGGCTGCGGGCGCCTGCGTCTTGACCCTGAAGCACAGGGCCAAAAGTAAATTCAGCGAAGAACCCGAGAGATAAATACGTCGACAGGTGTTAGGACGTTCGCTGAGGCGGAGAGAAAGAGTCCCTGGCTCTTGGAAATGGGCCTCTCCCATGACGTTTACAGACTATCATGATACTCTTGAATATGCCCGATGTACATTTATTATTGCATGAGTTTCTTCATTCACGCTCTTGCTCGCATCAACATGCACCGGTCGACATGTCTCAGTGGTTAGCGCCGTGGTTCTCGCGTGTATATTTCCTTCATAATATCGGGTTGTACTTGTCAGCTGTCGCTCCGTGAACTGCGGTTTAAGCGGTGCGTGGGAAATTTGACCCCGAGGCTTTCGTCGGACACGTACACCTCTGAGTGATATGAAGGTGAACAGCTCTCTTCTTGTTTTTGACGCTCATGCAGGTTTTGGAACAAGCTCTGTTCCATAAAAGGGGTAGAACGCAAAGTTTAGACCCGCAAGCCACGTACTATTTGAGACGTTGAGAGCTGATATAGATTGATGGAGCCGTAAAACAGGCAAGAAACCAGGTAAGGTGTTGACCTTCATATTGCCGGCGGGTGTACACCAAACTTTCGCGTACGTCTGTCCAGTTTTGATTTTTCTCTTTACCGCGTCCCCCCACACTTTGATGAAGTCGCCCCGTGAGGCACGTTTTCGTGATTTTAGAGGACCCGTGTATTTTCTGCGACTGGTAACCAGAACAAGACTCAGGTTCAGGTCCTGGAATTTTCAACCAAAGGAGAGAGTTTTTATGACCCCACGTGGGGACAGCAATCTTCGAAGTGATTCGCCTAGCGTGAGTTGGCGCACAGGACAGATTGAATATTTAAGGGCCCTGCACTCTTAGAAAAAAGGGTATGGATAGTCCTCCCTTAGGGGACGTACGGTCTTGTAACCTATGTTCCTTTAAAAAGGAAGAAACTTTCGTCCCTGAAGCAGGGGAGCAAAGTTCCTCCGTCGCTTGCATCTCAATATGGCGCCCCCGAATCGAGCAAATCGGGCTCAGTGAGGCTTAACGAGGACGCTACGTCTTTTGTACGGGACGAGAGCAGCAGCAAATAAAAGCGTAACACGAGCTTTCCGAGAACTGTGTTCATTTCCGAAGCCAGATTCCCTCCACAGGTACAGCAACTTGCGTTTCGACAGCAGTTACTCAGTCTTCTCGTCGACAGCCTTGCGATGTTAAACGGAGACAACTGATACCCAAATACTTCGAGCACTTTGCGTCTTACCTTTGGTGTTTCTCGAGTCACAATTCCTTCGTCAACCGCACATCACGGAGAAGGGCAAACTCAATCCGCGAAACGAAACGACGCTCTCGAAAGAACAAACTCGAAGCCGCTGTTTATCGCGTAGCGTGAAAGAAGGTTAAATCGCTAGCCACCAGGTAGCGGGGTCAAGCAGAGTAATTGCAAGTAACTAGGCTAGGTGGCGCTAGGTACCGCCCAATTCATGTTCTACAAAAAAATTGTGATTTCCTCAGGCCACCCTTGCGCTTGGGGATCCTCTACTATACGCACATTACGCTTATGAGAAGCATCAAGTGAACATAGATTGAGCACATACACGGCGCACACAAATATCAATAGAAAGGAACACCACACTAACCCGAATGCTACACCCGTGCTCTGCGTTTCCGTTTTTTATACTGGTCGTTTTGAACGGACGGAATTTTTCGGGGACTGAATAAGCAGTAAAAAATATTCCAGCATGTTGATTTTTTCAGCAATGTCATACCTCTGAGAGTATTCTGAATGGCTCAGGGGATGGATCTCTTCTTAAAAAGCAAACGCTCGATCGTGTCGTTATTATTTGAAAGCCAATAAATCAAGCCGCTCCAATGCGGTTCGAAGCCATGAGTTTGTTTCCCCGCACGGCACGTCGTAGCCTGTATTTCTACAGTAATGTTTGTTTTTCTATTTGTGCTGTTCGCGCAAAGCTGCAATTCCCGTCGTGAATTATTCTCTGTAGAGCGGATATTCACTCAGCTGGAAGTGATGTTTCACGGGCTGAGAAATCGCTTTTCGATCAACTTGAATGCAGCCAAAGCCGCGACTTGCGGCAGGTGTTAAGTGTACGGAACTATGCCGTGGCGAGCCCGAAAACTTAAAGCGCTCATTTCAGCGCGCCACTTGGAGGGCAGTTTCTCCAGGAACCGTAGTATATTTAAACAGCAAAATAAAGGGTAGCTTTTTTTAGATCTTACCTACTATTGTTTTTTAGTGCTAAAATTCCACACTGTAAATATACATACTTTCCGTCACGATTTCGTACTGTTGTCCTTGCCCCAGAGCGCACTCGCTCTCGGGGACGAGACGACCGACTGTCACATCGGCCACTGTACGATATAAGTTTATACTGTTCAGACCAGCTTTCCAACATGACTATCCGCACGTTGATCGATAGCAGGTAACCCCTCAAGTGGTATTAAACTTTTTAATGTAAAGCGGAATGTCAACCTGCGACGCCCCGCCCCCTCCGAACTTCGCTAAAACGTCGATTCGCTCAAATGTCGCTGTTCGCTAAAATGTCATTCGCTCATGTGATATGAACCCACCCACAACACTGCCATCACGATGCTGCAGCGGTAGTTGCTGACACGCAGAAATAGAGAACCACGTTGAAAGCCGGTTGCACTCGGCATCGGAAAACAGAACCGAACTCAGCACGGAAGGCACCCAGGCAGCCGGCAGCAAAACCTGCCTGTCTTGGACGCAGCTCCTGCGGTTTCCATAACGTAAAAAACGTCGACACAGTTCCGCGTGGTTTCGCTACTGTAGTCTGTAGTTCCGTGCCGCGTGAGTCCCGCAATCCTGAGACGGCTATCCTACCCAGTGTACGTGGCGCTGCTGGCACCGCTCCGGAACTTCCCCGTTTCTAGCGGTTTCGTTTGCTCGTTTCATAAAATTAGTGATAAAAACGTCAATGCAACCGAAATGTTCTGCACGTTTAGACTAGAAGACGGAATTACAGGCGGCCTTCGCTGCCGCTGAAGCTCAATCAACTCAAGAGCTATTTATTAAACAAAGTGGGCCACCTGCTCGAAACACGAAACCGGAAGAAGATGAGTCGGGATGGCCAAAGCCTTCTCCGTCTGCCTGGAGAAGGAGAAAAACGTTTCGTTCCTCCCCTTTTCTCGTGTCCACTTGGGGGCGCGTTAGTAGAAGGGAGGAAGACGCGCCGTTGCTACTTTTTTCCACCATTTTTTCTTAGAGTGTGATTCGACGGCCAGGGCGTCCTACACGCTTTCTTAACCCCTCACGAGACGTGGCATGGTGGAGTTTACAATTTGGCACGTGTGCGACCCTTTAAACATCATCTCCCATGGTGCGCCGCGTGACCTATCGTACGCGACAAATAATTTGTTCAGCGCCTACGAAACAGCCTCCACCCTCACCGTGCGCGGTGGGACGCTGAGGCGTCCTTCATTTGAAAGCCGTGCGTGGCAGTTTACCCAATTCCTCATCTGTTTTTGTATCTAAACTGGAGTTTGTGTAAAATCTTTGTTTTGTGTTTGTAATCCAACCCGAAGCCTCCGGTTCATAGTTCTCGTCACCGCCCACCAGCCCTCCAACTGCTAGCTTTATCTGCAATTCACCGGCCCTCGACGACAGTTACCCAAAGTGCGCATCGAGTATCGGCAAAACAACCTTTGAACATCACTACTAGGTTTATGAGAGGAAAATATCAATCACTACAACATAAAAAACACCAGCAAAGTGCATAGAAGATTCAGCCGATCGACCATTTTTAAACAAGCAACGGCATCGAGGCGGAACCGTAGCATTCTAAATATATGAAAAATAAAATATTGTAAACAATCATTACAATATATAGTTTCAAAAAAGCGTCCTTTTGAATCATTACTGGTTTACCAGATGCGCGATGGAATGCTCGAAAGAGGACACAGTTTTCAAATTCACAATATCGCTGGGCAATACCGTATTTAATCGACTAATGGCCTCACTGTTTATGAAGAAAACATAAGGGTTCGCTTTTCCGCGGAGCACGCGGATTGCCAATCACCACGATCGACAGCATGATGCCAGTGGTTTACAGGACAGATATTAGCCCCGTGCGCGACCGAAAGCGTCGCTGTGGTCGGCCTTCCACGATTGGCCGAACGCTGACTATGACGTGGGAAAGGGGATTTATCATCGACGGAAATAAGAGGAATGAAAAAACTTTAATTTTGACGGTGTTGGCAGTGTTGCTTTGAGAGCGCAGTGATTTCAAGCTTGCACCATGCTATTTACAAACACCTTCGAACTTGCTGTTTGCAAGGCAATAACGTCACAAGGGGGAACCATAGGAGGGCGCCACCAAAACATCTCGCCGCTAATAACGTCTTCGAGAAAAGATACCTTCCATGAAGATTGCATTTGTATACAGAATCATGTTTTCGAAATAGTCATTCGCTATGCTATTTATGCGCAACGCGATTATTGGCGGCAAATGTGTTCTGCAGCAAAGTAGACAAAAAGACCTTGTTCATACAATTCAGTTATTACTCGAGTAAATACGGTACAATCCCAGCCTCATTCGTTCTGAGAAAAATAGGCTGCTCAACTATTCGGCTACCGTACGTTTGGCATGTTTTCGAGTGATTTTGTTTACTCAAACTTTTTAAACTTGAAGTGAGGACGTTTTTGTTAGGGACCTAGATTTAGTTTGTCATTAATGAATCGATAAAGAAATTTCAGACGTGCTACCTCTCGCCTTATACGCAAAGGCTCTATATATCTAGCTTGGATAATTTCCTTTGGGGATGCAGTCTGCCTGGAGACAGAATGAATAAATTGTGCAGCTTGTCGTTAAATCTTTTCCAAGCTATCCCCATCTCTTTTTGTCTGAGGGTCCCAGTGGACAAGATCGTATCCTAAAATGGGCCTACCCCAAGCAGCACAATTCACCGGCTCAAGCTTGAGCCTGCTTGGGCAGCCGGGGAAAGTTTCCCTGGCCCAAGCACCGTTTTGCTCCAAGGGGCAAGCTAGCCCCAGCCTGGCTAGCCGGCCCGGCAGTTCAGTGGGGGTTCCTTGTACAGCCAAGCTTGGCTAAACGGTGTAAAACAAGCGTGGGCCAGGCTGGCAGTTCAGTGGTCAGCCAAGCTTGGCAAAACGGTCTAAATGCATCCTGGGCCACACTGGCAGTTCAGTGGTCAGTCAAGCTTGGCAAAACGGTGTAAATGCAGTGTGGGCCAAGGTGGGAGTTCTCTGGTCATTCAATCTTGGCTATACGGGGAATTTACAGACTTCTCCCAAGGAAGTCTATGTTGTCATTCAAAGGATGTTTTTTAGTCAAACATCTCCAGTTTTTGGTGCTGTGTGCAGAAAAAAACTGGTTGCTACCTTGTTCCGGATTTAGTGACCCACGATTAATGGAGCTGCTAAAGTAATTTTCTCAGAATACTTAAACAATAAAATGAAAGTTGAAAACATGCGCGAGCTGCTGTATTTATTGTGCAGTTGGCATGCAAATGAAGCTGCAAAATCAAGTCAAGTTTGATACAGTGGTTTTTTATTTCATGTTCAGTACATGGTGCTAGCTTATGCCCGAGTTCCACTACAGCGACAAACAGAAACAAATGACGACAAGTCTCAAACCCGAGTCTTTCCCGATTTGACAGGCTTTGTAGAATAAAGGAGGCTATGCTTAAACACAAGCATCATGCACGCGAGGGTATCTTTGGCAGGCTTAGAATCACTCATGCTTATTCCACGAGCACCGAACGAATAAACGCCGCCTGCCAAAAGTACCACCACGGGCATGCTGAATGGGTTGGAGGCTTGTAGCTGTCGTTTGTTTCTGTTTGTCGCTCTTGTGTCCCACTAGAGCGACAAAGGTTGGTTGCTGGTCGAGTATCTGGTGCCTGGCAACTGCGCTTCAGAGCTAGTAGGTGGCTCTGCCGATTCGAGTACTAATGACAGCAGTTGTACACAGTTCACCCCATGGCCACTTCATCGCTGTGACGTAGAGCTGGATAGCAGCACCTGGAGAAGGAACAAGATAACCAGTGATGCATGTTTAGTAAATATGTTTCACATGAACTATAAATCATGCTCCTAATTAAATTATAACAGCAGAAAGGCAACCCAAAAGGTCTTGGTGGTATCTTCAGTCTCCTTCAATATAAAAGACGTACTAAAAGCGCGTGGCCGAGATGACCGTGGTCGGGGGCGCTATGTGCGCTCCACGAGATTCTGTTCTGCCTCGAGGAAAGGACGCTCACTCGGGGCTGAACTGGTCCTGAACTTGCGGACAGTTTTTGATTTAGGTTTAGACTAAGAGCGTGCTTTATCGGCATTGCGCCCACAGATATGATCATGGAGGCTCGAAGTAAGCATGCACATTATTGTTTTTGTTATCAGTTGTTTCTGGTGTAAAATTTGAAAACAGGCACAAATATTAATGTTGCACCCGAGCCTCATATTTGAAAAATAAAATGTCTTGATGAGCGGATTTATTAATCAGAAGGATGGCATGGACCATGCACTTTAGAAGTGAAAATAATTGCCTTGACTCGGGCCAGTTTCTCTCGGACAGCCATTTCGGAATTAGTGGCTGTGACATAATGTGAATGAACTGCTCTCCATCGTGAACCCAAAAACTGATAAGTGTGCATTGCACTTTAGCTGAACACTAAGTGAGTTCCCCCTTGGGTAGGTTGGGATCTCCCAGAGCACACCAGTCACTGCCTCGGCCAGGCGCTCCCACTGGGTCTTTCATACTGCAGGAGAATACATAACGCAGGAACTACAGAACTTGACAGTGACAAACATGATTTCCCTCCATTTGTAGAATACTACTGTCAGTAAATGCAAAATAAAAGCCAGTTAGAGCACCTCAATGTGAACACCACATATAACATACAGTACTGTAGAAGGTTGCTCAGATCGTTTGAAAGCAGACTTTGAATTGCCGCAAGGGAATTCTTGATTCTCTTGATAGCAAAACCAAGCCATAAGTACAACTTCACTGTAAAGACAATATTTTCTATCTGCTTTTCTTTAAATGCATAGAAGTACTTTTTGGTATTTATGTTACCTACCTCTAAAAAGACGAAGGACCAGTAAAAGGAAACACAGACACAGTTACGTACAAAACGAGCATGTTGGTAACAGTAACTAAACATGAGGAAGACACAGAGAAAGGGGGGGACAGACGGACAACTTCGTTGTCCGTCCCCCCTTTCTTTGCATCTTCCTCATGTTTAATCACAAACACAGCGCTGTCTTTCCTTTTACTCGTCAATCTTTTTTGCGCTGTTTTAACCCATTCAATATGACCACCAATCAACTCGCCCAACTTTACACCTTGCTACCTCTAAGGTTGCAATATAAAGTGGTCTCAACTTCCACTGACAGCCCTGAAGCTATAAACCCACAAAAAACCAAATTCCCTAGAAATTAAAACGACACAAAAGAAAATCAGATCAGAAAAACATTCAGTCTGACTTGATTATATTGAATCAATAAATACAATGAATGTGAGCAATATTTTTGTGAAATTGTATTATAAACTTTAAATGTAAAATGGGATGAGAGTCCCACTAAAGCAACCAAGAGGAACAACAACCGACCCCGACACGACTTAAATACATTCAGCATGCACACGAAGATACCTTTGGCAGGCTTCCCATTTTTCCAGGCTCATGAAAAAAGCACAAGTTATTGCAAGCCTGCCAAAAGATATCTTGGTATGCATGCTGCATGGTCTTGGGGCTTAAGATGGCAAGTTGGCTATTCATCACTGAATAATATGCCAAAAAAACACAGACACAACAAAGGAAGATCTGGACAGAACACTGCATAACCTTCAACTGAATGGTTCGTATAAAAAAACAGAAATATATATAGACCCTTTCAGGCAACATTTCATGGGTGCGCCGCCGCCACCTTGACGTCACGTGACCCTGCCGCCACAGCCGACCTTCAGTTTCTCGCAGTTCTCCGCGTTGTGTGCTGCACCGGCCACCACCGGAGCTTTGTTCTCGAGTTCTTTTACGTTCTGCGTTGAAATCGTGTGTTTGCTTTAGGTCCTTTCGATATTTCGGGCTTTCATTTAATCATTTGATACCGACATTTGAACATCGCTCTTGTATTTTCTTATTTATGGAATGGAATCGGACAGCGAATGGATCGACGATACAAGATTATGGCCTAGGCTTCAGAGACCATTAAGTTCATCACATTTTGTTTTTATCGTTAATAAGGGCAGTCAACACCATTGCGACACATAAAAATTTCAACTGACGCTGTAAGGCTATCGCAGTCGTGCTTCTTGCTGCATGTGCGAACTTTAGACATCGTTTCTGTAAGTAAAAGCCGAACCGCATGTAAGTGCTCACGCGAGCGGCGAGACGAGCAACGGTGACAACGATGAGAGTCAGCGACAAAGATTTCTCGCTGTCGCCCGTTGCATCGCTCGGTTTTTGGATTTCTAGAAAACGTCGCTCGTCGTTTTGGTCGCTTGCGTGCGGTTTGCCTCGTCGCGCGACTGATCAAGCGAAAGCGAAGCGAGTCGCTTGTCTCGCTGCTCCCCAAATCGCTTTCATGCGGTTTTCTAGAAATCAAAAAGCCGAGCGCCGCGACGGGTGGCAGTGAGAAACTTTCGTTGCTGACTCGTCGTTGTCTCTCGTCTTGCTTGCTAAAGCGCTTACATGCGGTCCGGCTTTTATCTACGGAAACAATGTCTAAAAGCGCGCACATGCACCGAGAAGCACGACTGCGATAGCCTCACTGCCAAAAATTTGGGGGTTTTGCGTGCCAAACCAACGACGGGCATCTGGAGATAGCCTCACTGCGTCAGTTGATATTTTCATATGTCGCAATGGTGTTGACTGCCCTTTATTAGCAACAAAAACAAAAGAATGTGATGAACTTACATGTTCTCTGAAGCCTAGGCCATGATCTTGTATCGTGATCCATTCACTGTCCGATTCCATTCTATAAATAAGAAAATACATCTGTATTGAAACTTAGGTATCAAATGAATAAATGAAAGCCTGAAATATCAAAAAGACCTAAAGAAAACACTCGACTTCAACGCGGAACGTAAAAGAACACGAAAACAAAGCTCTGGTGGTGACCGGTGCAGCACACAATGCGAAGCAACGGCGACAAAATGAAGGTCAGCTATGGCAGCCCGTTAAGCGCACCGACTGGTGGCAGCTCGAGTAACTGACTCCCTAAAAGCATCTATACAGATAAAAACTGACACCTGCCGGCAGAACACTGTAAGGTCAAAATGCACTTCCTCAGAAACCAGTGCCACTAGTTCCACAGAGAGTGAAATTCTGTCAGACAATGACACTAAGGGTGCACCTCAGACAAGAGTTGTTACCCTGGTATTTCATCCAGAAGGTCACCTAGCAATTCACTGTGTCCATTGTGAGTGCAAGTCCAACTTAGAAAAAGACTAGTGTCATGGGCTGCTACAAGACAAAAGCAAAGAGGAAAATTCACAATGCCTTCTTGATGCAATCCTAGAATAACAACTCATGTGAGCCCACCCTCATTACTAATACATGACAAAGAATTCCACGGTCTGCAGAGCCAATGACGCTCGTTTCTGGGGGAGTGCGTTCAGACGACGCATCAGCCCACTTCACATGGCGCAATTTCGCTTGCAAATTTACACCTGTGACTGCAGGCACTGCAGCTTCCCCCATGCCTATATTTCGCTGCATGAGTGACGTCACAACAGCAAACTCCCAAGTAAAGTCACACCATGCGAATCAGGTTTACAGTGTTCACACAGCATGTGTTACTCCCTATCAGTAGATATATTTTTTTTACCAAAGTAAACTATTCAGTTAAAAGTTAAGACGTGTCCTGCCCAGATCTTCCTTCATTTCGTCTGTGTTTTTTGGCGTATTATCCAGTCTTGAGGCATATCAGTGTCAGGTGTTTCTCTTTGTCGCTCTAGTAGGACTCGGGCAGGGTGGGGAAACAGTCATGTCTCAATAATATGGATACTCTGCTATATAAAAACCGTTTTCGGGGACCAACCGGGTAAATACCTGCATTTTGTCCTGTTATTATGCACAGCTCACATTCTGGACGCTTTTGGGTAGGAACGGAGGTGTCCATTTGCATGAGACAGCACTGTCATATTCCCTAGTGTTGAAATTAATGACTGCACGCTCTGAAGCCACGTAGCAGGTTTCTCCACTGAACACTAATGCGTAGCGGTGGCATGGCAGATGTTTATGGCTGCAGAACACACTGCAGGCAAATGATATCCAATGTGGACAATCATGGATATTTGACATTAGAATCAACCAACAAATAGGCCTACATGTTGCTGTCACAGAATTGAAAGATTTTTTTCTTCGTGTGATTCCGTTTTGAGTAAGATGCACAAGTGCCGAAAACACGAGCTCGGAAGAGAAGAAAAAGAAAAAAAGAAGGAAGGCGGAAGCTGCATAAAGCTAGGCTTCAGTGGTTGGAACAACAAGCAAGGCTTCAGTGGTGTGGGAGGTCGAACCCCGAACAAGGCTTTGTCAAGATGGTTGGTGGGCCCTGAGCAAACTTCGACGATGTGCATGTGCTTGTGAGCGAGCGCTGTTCGGCACTATAAGCACCCAAGCCACCACAAGTTCTCGACTCCGACTGGTGCCGCAAGGGACTGGGACCACCACCGACATCTTGGGACCATGATTCGACTTTCCTCATACGAAATGTATAGCGTCTTTGATTTGGCTTCTGTTCCCTCCTTGTTACGCTTTCAAAGCTTTTGTGATTTTCTTGCCCCTGTTACGAAGAGCAGAAGGCTTGCAAGATATGTTCTTTTCCTTTATTATTTTCATTTTTTTACGACCGTTTGTACGTCCTGTGCACCTTTTCTTTAATTTTGAATTTCATTACTCATAAATAGTGTTTCGAAATGCCAGGTACAAGTCACTCTCAATTCCTACCGCCTCTAAGGAAGTCCATCACCTAGGTGTGGCCCTAGTACCTGGACAGCGGTCCAATTCAGATTACAAGTTGGTTTGTTTATGGCATCTTTTCCAACCGAACCTGTGACAAACTGGCATCTACTACAGGACTTGAACCTGTCACAAGTTAGTCACAGGTTCGGTTGGAAAAGATCCCATAAAAACAAACTTGTAATTTGTATTGGACCGCTGTCCAGGTGCTAAGGCCACACCTAGGCGATGGACTTCCTGAGAGGCGGTAGGAATTGAGAGTGAGTCGAGCCTGGCGTTACGGAACACTATTTAATAGTAAAGAAATTCAAAAGAAAAGAAAAGGTGCACAGGACGCACACACAGTCGTCAAAAAAAAGGAATAAATAAAGGAATAGAACATATCTTGCAAGCGTTCCACTCTTCATAACCGCAGAAGGAAAAACACAAAAGCTTTGAAAGCATAACAAAAGGAACAGAAGCCAAATCAAAGATGCCATACATTTGGAGGAGGAGGAGAGTCCAATCATGGTCCCAAGATGTCGGTGGTGGCTTGGGTGCTTACAGCCCCACACAGTGCTCACTCACAAGCACAGGCACATTGTCTAAGACTTGCTCGGGGCCCACCAAGAGTCTTGACGAAGCCTTGCTCAAGGTTTGACCACCCAAACCCACAAAGCCTTGCTTGCCGTTCCACCGGCCATAGCGCCGATGCCTTGCTTCGCGTTCCACCACAACCACACCGTGCGCGGGTTCCATCTTCTTTCTTCTTGATCCCTTCCTCCGAGCTTGTGCTTTTGGCACTCGCACATTTTGCTCAAAAAGGAAACCAGTAAAAAGAGTACAATAACCACTGAATTCTGTGAGAGTTGTTATGACTGTGAATGTCTAGAGGGCAAAGTTGACATTTGCAACAAAACTTGAAATAATAAGGCATGTGGAGAAGGAGACAAAAAGTTTTGTGTCACTGGAGCCCACAAGATCTTTGTAAACTACTCAAGAAACGGTGTGACATAAAAGCGCGACAAAACACATTCTGACGCACGGCATGTTAAGACATCGAGAAACCCCTACAGAGGTGGTTTAGAGATGTCGGGGCAAGCAACATTCCTATATTGGGACCAATCTTCTTAAGGCATGTGAAAAACTCCTTTTACTCTTGAAGTGAAGAATCTTCTAAAAGAATGTGAAAGATTCCTTTTACCTTGATGTGAAGAACTTCATTGCAAGTGGATAGCTACATTAACTTAAGGGCCACCATGGCATAGGAGAAAAGACCATCTAAGGGATGGATAGATAGATGCAAACGGCTGTACCTTTTGTAACGAGCAGTAGTGCCAGTGTATGTGATGGGACTATTGTGGTGGCAGTGCCAGCGTCGAAAGAGAAAGTCAATGGCTCAACAATCAATTGAAGCCAAGTATGAAACCAGAAATAGTTAAATGCCTTGCCAAGGAAATTGGCCTGCAGTGGCAAAAGCATCCCTGGCAAGCGATTCACAGTTCGCATGGAAACTAACAGAACAAGGCCCAGATATCAGAGCTTTTAAAAACCAACACGGATGGCACCACAAAAATGTATTCTTAGTGATGGGAAAGTTTAGAATGCCAAATATTATGAGCTGTTGCAGTAAAACCATCATATACGTATGAAACATGAAATCATGGATGACTCGGGATCTCTTTGGCTGGGTCTTTGGTGGCTCGTGGACTGGGAAGCCGAGTTTGTGGATAAGCGTCCCAGCGTGTGCTTACTTGGTGACATGCGCCGCTTAACACTATCCAGTTCCATTCTAGCAGCCAAACACGACATCCAAGCTACATCCGTTTGACCAAGGCATAATTCAAAGGTAGTCTAGATTGTGTTTACCATTTATAAATGTCCAGGCACGTCTGCAATTTAGCCCATCCAGAGGCTTTCGGAGACGGTCACAAGAGCCAGCAGCTTGCTTGGGCAGCTCACTGTCAGCCACTCTGTCCTTCCATGCACCGTGCCACCTCCATGAGCTCCCACTGAAAAAAAAAAAAAAAAAAGCAGAATTGGAAATTATACCTGCAATAAGAACATCTCAGCAGCAGAGGCTACGTTATGGTGCCTGGAATGCGCCTCCAACTGGTTCGTTTAGTGTTCTATATAACCCATGTACCAAAAGTGGTCTCTAAGCGACAAAATTAAATGACACCACAGGAGCTGGCATGTCATGCTGTTGGATGTTGCAATCCTGGCAGTTAGTCGTACAACTTCTGGCAAAAAAATATATGAGCTAACACAGCTGTCATTGTCCTCGCAACATTCAAAATCCTGGCTGACAAAGCTTCTATGGACTGTCAAGCTGAGGGATACCCTCTCTGCCCCCCTCCCTTTTCCAGCAGAAACTACCTCAACTGTCATGATGTTCACAGCCCGGAAAAGATCCCCTAGAAGTTTATTCAGGAGCAACTAGGGTAGCTATAGAGACAAACTCTCGCACTATGAAGCCATTCCACAAATCTGCCATAAGCAGCAGTAGTTTGTTGAAAGTATAGAAGTTTGCCTTGTAAATACATTTCGAGATGAAGTTGCATCTCTGGATTCTACCAAGACTCTAGTTTCCAGCAAAGATTTACGTTGGCAGGCCGGCCGAGTTGCTGAGTAGGAGGAAGGTGCATGTGTCACACCACACGTGTCTTTTGCTTACATTCAGAGAAAGGAAGGCTGAAATTCCCTGATCGATACTGATTAGGCTGGAAATCTTGAGACTTTTCCAATTGCTGAATTTCTCAACAATACCAATTTTCAGCTCATAGAAATCCTGCACAGGTTTGAGTCAGGTACTAACGGCCATTAACAACTGCGTGAATTACTGTACACATATGCGGTAACTATACTAAAGCCCAACTTATTCTAGTAACGCACAACGCCATAAAAGTACCAAAAAACACCGAGCATGCACCCGCGGCAGAGTAAGCGCTCAACCCCTACTTTTGAAACATATCAACTCATCTAAGGACATATTAATGCCTATTCCTCTATTTTAAGCAAGTTAAAAAAATATATGAAAGAGACATCAGGCACCCTGTCGCCATGGGCGTTTATCTCCACGACTGGCAGGCAGAATGGGGATAGAACAAGTAGAACAGCAAAGCAGGAGAGGAATAGGAGGGGTGCAGTCGAAAAGAGCTAGAAAGTGATATACTTGGGGACAATGTTCCGTGGCAATGAAGCTAAAGCTAGAGAGCCAAAGGACACCATTTCACTGCATAGCTGAATATAGTTCAACCATAATAATTTGCTGGGTGGATTGTAACCAATTAAAATATATGTAAAATTGTTCCATTTAGCTTTGACTTTAGAATGTTAGCATAACATTGGCCAGGATGTGCCAAACCTAGAGCATTTCCTTTTTAGCCATTTTGTGTTTTCTTGGTTTAAATTCACCCTAGGTTTTCTAGCTCCCTGCAAAATTAAGATGGCATCTTTATCATGCGCATCTTTGGGCATCATCAGTGCGGTTTATTGCAGGCACACTCTGTGAGCTCGCCCCTTTGTTTGACATGTAAGATTTTTATGAAGTTTGGCAACCAAGAAATCTTAAAACAAACCAAGCAAGTGGTGTGCAACATGTATGACAAATGGGACAGTGGGAACCGGGACTCCTAGTTGCTTCCGTATGCCGGTTGGCTAGCAAGCTCACTGGTGTGTCTGAGCAGGGGTGGGGACGGAACTCAGGACCCCTGGGTTCTGCAGCGCAATCCTCGCTACACA
Source organism: Ixodes scapularis (assembly GCF_016920785.2). Taxonomy (NCBI): domain Eukaryota; kingdom Metazoa; phylum Arthropoda; class Arachnida; order Ixodida; family Ixodidae; genus Ixodes; species Ixodes scapularis. The sequence goes on from NW_024609867.1 coordinate 4,029,887, forward strand.
TATTCTGAGCTGTGGTGTGCCAGCGACCCCCTAGGGCCAGCCATAACTGAATGCGATCCAAATGGAATGCGACTTCGCGTCGTGGAGTGTGCGTGCTTCTATTTCTGTATATTCCTCCCGCGCAATAGTTTTTCAGCACCAGAAGAGTTTACAGATAACTAACCTCAAAACGCGGCAGCACTCATGAAATTCGTTCGTGTGGCAATTCGGGTCAGGTGGTTCATGATCATTGACAAGCGCCAAAAAATAGACAGGGTCAAGAAGTTGCCACTGGCGCACTCGCAACTAACATCATAGAAAAAAAAAAATCTGTTACATTGCTGTGAGAAATGTCAATCATGATTACAACCAATGTAGACCTCTATCAAGAAATTCATATTCTTTTGCTGATAAGGTTATGGATGTGTCACTTGTACAACTCGTGCCTATGGCTATAATCTCAAACACCTCGTGTAGCTTTTTCTAGACATTTTATCTGGGTATCTGGCCAAAAATTTGGTGTCATTAAATGACGGGAAACAAGGGCAGCAGCTGATGTGTGTTGTCGCTGCAGCAGCGGCCCTTGGAAAAGACAAATGCAAAACTAAACAGTGCAAAAAATTCACAGAATGCACAACCAAAGTTGTGTACGGAATCACAATGTCATATGGTTCTGTGTACACGGGTCAGACAGGCCTATGTATTAATGATTGCGCCCGCGAACGCGAGGTGGCCACACAAGCGATCTCCATCACGACATCTGGCCACACACTGCAGACGCTGCTTTTGCTCCCAGTCGTTTAAAGACACTAAATTTTTGGCCAGATACCCAGATAAAGAATCTAGAGAGCTACACCAGGCGTTTAAGATTAAAGCCAAAGGCACCAGGTGTACAAGTGACACATCCATAACCTTATCAGCAAAAGAATGAATTTTTTGATAGAGGGTTGACCAGTTGTAGTCATGACTGACGTTTTTCACAGCTATAATAATAATAATAATAATAATGTTTTATTTGAATCATGCCCCAGAACGACCACTAGGCCATAGTGTGGTGGCACATAAAATGGTAGTAGATGACTTAACACAATGTCTTCCACTTGTAAAAAAGAACAGACTAACATGCAATCACGAATTAAAGATAAAAATTTAGCTCCCTTCTAAACACTGATATATCTGAAAAGATATCAACATGAGAGGACAGTTCATTACCACAAATCTGCATCCTTACCACTTACTATATAAGAAATTTTGTTTTCAATAAATGTTAGTTGCCGTTACGCCAGTGTTCACGTCAAATTTTTGTCTAGGTATTTTTCCGGCGCTTATCTATCATGAAGTTCGCAGCTTTTCCTGATCCGACACTGCCTATCTTAGTCAGCTGAGAGACAAATTAAATTCTAGGAGATTGACCACGGTGAAATCTACCTTGCAAGTCTGTCCGAGTGCTTCAGTCAAAGTGTTGGCTTACGCTTAAAAACGGGTGAAGCCTTCAGAAATAGATCTGAATATGCCTGCATGCTCGGCGATCGCGGTTCAGCTCCCTCAACCGCAATCCTCGTACAAAAACATGCAATGAAGCAACTGCGTGGTTGACACGCCAACACCCTAACTGAAACTGAGACAAAAAAAAAAACAAAAAATGATAACTATTTGGTGCACTAACACAGAGCCTTTGGCACTGCCTGCCTCCCCCCCTCCCTAGTTTTCTCTTTATTGCCAAAGAAAGTTGTGCCCAAAAAAAGATGGGTTGCTTTTTTGTTCTAACTCGGAAGAATAAATTTAAGGCTTTATAACAAGAACAAGCAAGTGCGTAAGCAACCATTCTTTAGGATGTTAATTTGTAATAAAAAAAAAACAAAAAAAACAGACTGTTTGTTTTTACGTGTTTGCACAGTCAACCAGCTTTGCAAACGGCAGCTGTTTGTAATTCCGTGGTCAGACCAAGGGACCACCCGACCATGTACACCTGTGCTTTATTACCTACCCTATCCCCCAGCTCTCCATGGTCATCCCCAATTTAGAGTGGGCAATTGCTTGGTATATTACAGTTTGGAATGGTGTTATTTGTTTAGGAAAACAAAAGGTCAGATAAATACCAGCAGGGCCCTGCGGAAGCGGTGCATGGGCCCCGTTTCACTTTTCACAAACCATCCTGTCTTGAAAGGCAGCAGAGAAACAGGTTGGGCTGATTCGCCTGCAGGCCTTTGCTGAGTTGATGGCTACTATCCAGACTGGCAGCTGATCGGCAGCTTACAGCCACCTGCAGTTTTTTCTTGATGATACAGACTTCCTGCAATACCATGAATAAGAATCACACTGATATTCTGGAACAAACGAAGAAACCAAAACTTGCTTCACAGACCAACAAAAGAAAAAGAGCCAACATTACACTTCTCTTGTTGTCGACAGTGCAAAGACCATGATGACAGCACCATTACACTCAACCAAACAAGGAAAATGAGCTTCTTCATAACGTAATTGTATTAAGAACCAGGCACGCAGCCGGAAAGGGGGGGGGGTAGGAGCCTACCTCACCTTTTCTTTATTACCTACCCTATCCCCCCCCGCCCCCCCCCCCCCAAAAAAAAAAAAACAACAAATTTCTGGTGAAGTGCCTGTTAAGAACAACGTGCATGTAGAGCTTAGATACCTACTGGTACCTTAAGAAATCCCAGGATGCTAAAAACAAATTAAACACCACTTAAAAATAGCACAGCTCGCTTGGTAGGCACATGCACAGCAATCAACAAGCCTCTTGACATGTTCTGCAGTGCAGGGATACAGATTAAAAATAAACACCGGGGATGTGATCGATATCCTCTGGGGCAGTGCAGTGCGCAAGTTTATCCTGAAGCTACTGTTTGCGCATGCACCTAAGAGGCGTTAGAGCTGGTTCACACTGTTGCAACCGACTACGACCGAGTTGAACAAAACAGGGTTTTAAGCCGCTTACGACTGCCATTATTACTGCTGGACGGCGTGGTCATAAGCCGTCACAAGAGGCTTAAAGACTGGTTTTGTCAAAGTCAGTCCTAGTCGGTTGCTGCAGTGTAGACCAGCTATTAGACTAAAATTGTATCCAGCTTTGGGTCTTTCCACAAATGTTTTAAGAGACTCCCTTCAACTTTACCAGGGCCTCAGGTATTTAAACGTTGTAGTAAGTAGGGAGCCATCACATTCAAAGCTGGATCTCCTTGCTTTGTATGTGTCTCCCCAGTACCACTAAACGTTCTATACCAGATCAGAGCATTTTAATCAAATCATTCAACCTCTTTCCTCAGCCATGTAAACTACTTGTGCACCCACGAGTTCTACAAGTCACGAATGTAGCCGGGGTAAATTAAAACGTCGCTAAGGCAAGCAATAATAATCATTATTAGCGACAGTAGTACCCTGGGTGGCTCGCAAGGCTAGACATATATGCAGGGGCCTGTACGCACGATCGTCTGCTAGCCAATCAACCAGAGCAAGATGATCAAAATAACAAACAGGCAGCAAGGGAGAAAACAACAAGAACGATGAGACTAAGAGGGCTTGGTCAACACTTTTAATACCCGTGCGACACGGGCAACTCGAATGCCATATACAACGAATGACAATTGTGTGATCGGCGAATCAGCTCGCTATCTGTCGCGCGTGGAATGCGTTACGCCCGGAGTGTCGCGCGCCGATTGGCCGTCCGCTCAAATGTCATTCGTTGTAAATGGCATTCGAGTTGCCCGTGTGTCCCAAGTATAAGAAACTCAAGGCCCGAGCACCTCAAACCCAACGCCACGCACCGCACGCCGGCGCGAGGCACACGCCGTACACGAGCACAACGACGACACCCAGTTAGGAGCGTGTCCTATCAATACGCCAAACGCCAGCGCCAGTCGAACCGCGCCATCCCGCTGGACGCGGCATGAAAACCCAGAGCGCGCGGGCCGGGAGTTTCAAAACATTGGGCACAACTCAACGCTGCCGCTAGCATGAAAAAGGACGAGACGACACGCAATCAAGCGTTTAACAACACAGAACAGTTCACTGATAGCAACGCGTACTTTAGAAACAATCTAATCAGCGTCTCTGCAGTGCTCCGGTGTCGCAGAGCATTCACGGGATTCTCAAGATAGCGGCACGGCGGCACGGCGGCACCGCGGCGGCGCCGCCGCCACCGCCGGTCAGTGCTAAGACGATTTCACTTTTTTCGACTCAAATCGTAGAAAAAAGTGAAAAATCATCCGAATTACGGTGGCAACGTGAGCTACGTTGTTCCGAAGATGATCTAGCATATCTGGATATTCTTCTAGCATGCATTTTGAATATGAAATCGGCAAAACTTACCTAAACTCGGATCGACCGACGCACTCCGAGAAAGGCCTTTGTGTCCTCTCCGGAACGAACAAGGATCCAGAAGTTGCTTGCGGCTTTGAATTGGCACGAAGCCAAGCCAGCCAAGGCAGCCAAGGATTGAAATACGACTTAATAGTTTCGGTTTCGACCCCACTCTATCTCAGTCCATATTTCTGGGGCCGGTGTCACTACGGCTGACATGACTGCAGTTATCGTACTCTATACGAACTTTGAAGTCAATCGAATGCGAGCAGACATAATTTCCCAGCTTCTTCTCCTGTTATACGTTGCTTGATAACCTTTGTTTGCTGATTGGAATCTGCATCAACTCATGTCCATCTGGTCCTTCAAAGAAACGGTGTTCAATATCTTAATTCGACTTGATTTCTTATTTGTGAATACATGTAATTGCTTAATCATTCACTGGATATCTGTTTTAAGTTTTTATTTTTTTGCTAAGAAAATGTACGTATTTTTTAGTTTTTTTTTTTTTTTTTTTGGTTTGGTTTGAATTACAGGCCGTGTTTTGTGGCTCAGTAAAACAGGTTGATTTGAGAAATTCAAGATCATGAACAGCCGACAATACACCAGTGATGTAAATACAGGGGAGGCGGGAGAAGCGCACCCCCCCCCCCCCTTCCCCTCCACCTTAGAAAATATTCCTGGCTGCGTCGCTAAATGAGCATAAGAGGCACTGCGTTTTTTCCCTTATCAACATACACACAAATCGAAGGAGTGAGAAGCTGCTTCATCTGAAAACTTTCAGTTTTGACATGAAGCAGCTCCTCCCATCTCTTTCCACTTTTGCAGAGCGAACGCTCGGGAGGAGCCGACCCCCTCCCCAGCGTTTACTTTCAACCTGCCAACGAGTATGGCTGTATTTTTTTTTTTTTTTTCGTGGACCTTCTAGATCGCTACAGCTTCAGTGCATACAGCGGTGTAATCCACTCGCTAACTTGCTGTGCGTGTCTAAACAGAAGACTTGTTTCCCTCCGGAGCGGGATCGGCGGCCGAGTGGGCTAGAGCACACCAGCTCGGAGCACGCGGAGCGAAAGCTCGCGCAACAGAACCCAGGGATCCTGGGTTCAATCCGCACCCCTGCCCGTTTCGATCTGGATGAACATCCTACAGGCGCGCTTTCGTGTATCATTACTGCGTGATGCACGTTAAAGACCCTGCGCTATCAGTTGTACTGCATTGGCTAAAATTTTCATCTACAGCTGAGAGACTCGTCGGCCGTTGAGGCAGACCAAATTCTAGGCTGTATAAACATACACACTCCCCAATTTTTCTCTGGAGCCATAGCTACAGGTTCAGCGCACGTGATCAGCGCATTCAGAAAACTAACTACAAGAGCACGCCCACGAGGCTTTGCGTTGCCTCTAATTTGCACGTGCTCACCCCAGCTTTGACGAAATTGGAGCCCTGCAGAAGTGGGCTAAAGCGCACACCCAGCTCGACGCGCATGGAGTGAAAGCTCGCGCTGCAGAACCCAGGGATCCTGGGTTCGAGCCCCACCCCTGCCCGTTTCGATCTGGATGAGCATCCTACCGACCTGCGCTCGTGTATCACTACTGCGTGGTGCACGTTAAGGACCCCAGGCTAGTGGTTGTACTGCACCGGCTAAATTGCTCATCTACCGCGAGTGACTCGTCGCAACTTTAAATGGCTGACCAACTGCACGCTGTAAAAATATCCCCATAACCCAATTTGCAATTTTTGCCCTGCAGACGTTACGCTAACCTTGATGACGTAGAACAAATTAGTTCTGAACACGTCGACGCGTGCACCGCCGAAACGTGCCCCACATGTCCTACACTTCGTTTCACGCTCAGTGCGAGCGAAAGCAATGTGAGGTCGATGTTGACACGTCACGAGCTCACCTTCGCTCGTATTTATGGTGAAAGAGAGAATGAAGAGTCATAGAACAAAGAAATGATACAAAACATAGATGTAATCTATGTTTTGTATGTAGATAGTGTAATAGATGGCAGGGTAGATCTATGTCATCTATGTTTTGACTGCCTACGCTAAGCCTATTTCGTATTTACAAATTCTGATAAGCATGAGTCCACGTGGGAACCTATCCAAACGCGGATTAAAATCCGGCTTGCTTAATTTTGAGATTAAAATAAAAATGTAAATAAATATTTACATTCCCGGTGAACTTTACTTTGTTTCGATTCCTTACATCAGTGAATGCGATTTTCCGCTGAATAAACTTCTTTTTTATGTACTTGATCACTAGCGCCACTTGCACATACAACGCTTTTGCTTTACACCACGCGTGGCCAAGGCTTTCGTAACTTGTGGTGCGGTCCGTGCAGACCGCATTCCACGTGTGTTGGCGGTGTAAGGTGAGTCAGATGGGTCGTTCCCGCTTTAAATAAATACTAAAAATCAGTTTCTCATACTGCGGCACTAAGCGTTGACATTGGTGCAGCGAGAGCAGTCTTGCCTCTTCTTGAACTTAGAAATACCAGCCAACATCTAAGCCTTTCTCGTGTCGGAAGTTTTGCGTGTCGCGTTTCATTTGAAAAACTCAAGGCTTAGCACATGTCGGTTTCAAAAAGCATTTCTTGCTTGAAGCTTGTGAGGCAAGTTCGCTTTCGCGAAGAAAACGCACCACCAGGATGCAATTACGTAGCATGTGAAACTGATATTTGTTGTTTATTTAAATGTGGGACGATCAATTTAACTGAAGCACCCGGTCATTCTTTTCAGTCTGGAAAGAACTCGGGGTCTTAGCGAACGGAAAATTGAACACGCGCGCTCAACGCCTCTGCAATGTACGCAAATTTAGTTGAGCAGCATGTTTTTCACATATTTTTTCTTGAAGCGCCGACTGATTTGCGATTAGTTAACTTGTTCTGGAATAAACACCGGCCTGTGGAATTTGATGAAATGTGTTCTATTGTTTTTTTTTCTAATTTACACATCCAGTGCAACAGTTTGTTTTTGGCGTTTTTGTGAAATCAGACATGGGGGGTGCTGTTTTGCGGACCCTGCTTGCGGTTGCGATGTACTGTCGGCACGGGTGTGTCAATAAAGCCCGACGATCGCGTCACGCCGGCAAGCGCAATATTCTTTAAAAGGAGGAAACTGTTCCTGGCCAAAGGTCTAAGCGCAGATTCTCGTGTACGAAGCTGTATGTCACTGGCTTTGTGATAATAGCGTGAGAGTCAAATTTAAGCGCAACGTAAGAACGGATTTTAAGTTGATGTAAGTAAAAGTGGCCGTATCGAGTACTTCAGGGTCCGATGTCAAGCAAGTTCCAGACAAAAAATAACGAACGACGGTAATTGCCCGTCGTTCCTTCGCGCGCTGATCTTGCAAAAATAAACGACACCCGAAACAAGTGGCGTCACGAGGGTCAGCGGCACTCGCGGCGGTACGCCGCCGCGACACCCCCCCTCCTCCCCCCCCCCCCCCCCCGCTCCGCTCGTGCGTGGCCGCGTGACCCGCCGCTCCCCCCCCTCCTCCCTCCGCTCTCCCGTGGCCCGCCGCGAACTCCCCCCCCCCCCCCTTCGCTCTCGCGTGGCCCGCCGCGCCCCCCCCCCCCCTCCCCCCGCTTCCCGTCGCGACCCCCCCCCCCCCCTGAGCGCAGCACCCGGGCGCGGTCCTCCCCCCCCCCCCCCCCCCCCCCCCCCCTCCTTGTGACGCCACTGCCCGAAACCACCCCCCGGCAGTTCCGTGGAATCCTGGAGCCAGTGAATACAATGAATCGCCACGAAATCCTTAAATCTTGGCAGCCGCCTGTCTAACCTGGTCGGCTCGGACCAGGACAATACAAGGAACGCCGAGGAAATCACTTCCCTGGCAGTTACGTAGAATCCCGGGGCCAATGACCACGCTGAAGCGCCACTAAGACTTCAATGTTGGTGGCCGCCTGTTTACCCCGGTCGGCTCGGACCAACAAAATACAAGGAACGCCAAGGGAATCACTTCCCTGGCAGTTCCGTAAAATCCTGGGGCCAATGAACACACTGAAGCGCCAATGTTGGCGGCCGCCTGTCTACACTGGTCTGCTCGGACCAAGAAAAGACGAGGAACGCCAAGGAAATCCCTTCCCTGGCAGTTCCGTGGCATACCGGTGCCCGGGAAATACGATGAGACGCCAGGCTGGCAGTTCACCGAATTCCCTGGGCGGTCCCGGTCCAGTCTACTACGGCCAAGGCCCCATCCTGGCCCCAGCTAGCCCAAGCAAGTGTGCTGCTTGGGACTGTATGTTTTGTAATCTACTGTCTTAATTTCTTTCGTTGCTTGTCTTAATCTAAGTATGAGTAAACAACGCTTTTTATACGCCAATGCGCAAATGCTGTCAATATAAGTGTTCCAGGTTAAGTGTTTAAAAAAAAGTCACATTAAGGTACTGAAAGTACTCTAGGTTGCTCAATTATGAATCTCCAATACAATATTTAATTGGAAGCATGCTTTCTTTTTTGGTTGTATGGCAGCCTGCACTCTTGGTCTATTTTATTTCCGTATCAGAATTGTCGTACCATTTGTTTATAGGTTCCGGACTTTTATTTTATGAAATTGGTTGATTCATTGAGTTAATGGTTAAATGAATAATACAAATAAGTGCGAAGAGGCTGATATGAATATCTGTATATATACTATATACAGATATGAATATCTGTATATATCCACTATATATACATACTGCGAGAGAGAAAAAGAGAGAGCTAAAATCAGCAATGGCCCAAAATAGAATCTTGGGGTACACCCAAAGAGACTTGAAGGGGGTTTGACACGTGAATATTAATTTCAACACGTTTTCTCCGATTAGTTAGGTATGAATGCGTCCAATTTATATTCATTAAGTGAATTTCGAAAGTTCTCAGATTTAACATACGTTTCCTGTGGCGTACCCAATCGAATGCTTTTGAGAAGTCTATAGTAATAACATCATCATGTTGTCTGTTATTAAGTGTCGACGCTTTGTAACGAGTCATATCAACAAGCTATGCTAGTATTCACAGTCCATACCGGAACCCATGTTCTTTGGAGTAAAGCAACTTGTTCGCTTCAAAGTAATAAAATATATGTTTTTCAGTTATATGTTCCAGGACTTCAAATGCGACAGAGGCTAAAGCAATTGGTCTGTAATTGCCTATGGTCAGTTTATCGCCCGTTTTAAAGATTGGGACAACGCGTGCACACCGCCAATCTGAGGGAAGTCGCGATGACTGCAATGAGCTTAGAATAAGCAATGTAAATAAAATGATATCCATGGAGCGTACCTCCTGGAAAAACATTAGGTACCTCATTTGGGCCACGCGCATTTTTGTGTCGAAGTCTAGCAGCTTTGACAGAGCTGCTTCTTTTTTTATTACAAACTCGGGCATGGGGAGCATAGTATCATTCCCTCGATCTATATCTGAACTTGCTTCTATATTACTGTCATTCTGTTCGTGTGGTCCCGTTATTCTCTGGGTCCTCTTTTCTAGATTATTCTTTGATGCTTCGTGCTTGAATGCTGACTGCAAAAAATAAGGTTGAAGCTATCTGCTGGAATTCTTCTTTCTGTTACTACCATTCCACTCAGAGCGATTGGTTTAATGCTCTCTTTTTGGGGGTTCAACTATCACCAGACCATTCGGGGGGTTGTTTTGGGGGAAATCCTGAAGCGTCACTGAAAAGTAATCTTGTTTTGACGTTTTCACAATCTGCTTAAGTTGGTGGTTTAGTTGTCGCATATCCAAACTTAAACCGCTCTTGTTTCTGCGCATTTTAAAGTTCGTTTAATGTGAATTATGTTTTTTTTTTTTTTTTTTATCCCAAATTGATGTCGTTTTGATATGTTCGTTTTGTTGGTCACGTACTTATTAATTCAGTACGGAACTGTCTCTTTAAAGTAATTCTATTCACGCGGTACATTACCACTGCTACACAATAATTCGAACGAATTAAGCGATACTTCGAGATGGTCATAATGCTTGTGTCATCGGCACTCTCTAAGTCCTTCTAAGTGAACCTGCACGGCACAGAAGCCGCAACCTTTTTACCGCAATCCATAGACTACGAAACCCTCGTTTGATAAGAGATGCCTCCAACCACTTTTTGGTTAATACTGTGACAAAAGGCAATCGCGAGCTTTTTTTTATCATTGACTTTGTCTGCACTTCCGGTTTGCAAGATGTTTCTATCGACGTAAGTCAAATTGAAATCGCCTTCCAAAGTTAATCTCATTTCATCGTTCCCATGTGTATGTAGAAAGATGCCTAGCTCTTCTAAAAAAACAAAAAAAAAACTAATGAGGTTGTATGAATACAATATGCCGCGACAACAAAAAACAAAAAAATAAAGCAGCATAACGTGTTTTACAAAACAAGTATTTCGTTCAAATAATGCTCGAAGACAGCACAATGCAAACTAACCTTTGCAGCAATAGTGACGCCTCCTCCACTGAAACCTGTCCTTCCTTATTAATTTTTAATTACGTGGAATGACGCAGTCAGTCGTTATATCCGACGTAAGCCATGTTTACGTTATCATAACTATATACGGTGCATGACACAGCAATATGCTTTTCATGTCCGCAACTTTATCTAATATACTTCTTACGTTTTGGTTGATGATTCTTAGTTCGGCTGGAACATGTACTTGTTTTCTGTGTAGTTCATCCTTTTTGCTGCGGTTCCCTACGAGAAAACGTTGGTCCAGCTTCAGGTTATATTCATACATCTGCTTGTTGATTTTAAAATTGGCATGAATTATAAACATCTCATCCCCATCTGCCCTATTCACCGAGGCACTGTTTCATAGCTTTTTCGCTTTTCTCCAGTTTCAAAATATTTTTATGTCCTAGTTGGACAAACATAGTACACAAAAGTAGCGCTAGGAACGAACACAGGAAGGCGGAGTAGACAACAGAGAGCGCTACTTACAACTGATGTCTCATGAGATGATAGAAGAGAAAGGCAACATTGAGACTAATATCATAGAAAGACGAGAAGAATATGCTAGAGAAGGAAACGAAGATGACAGTATTAAGCTAAGGCGGTTTTGCCCCAGATAAATTTGATCCCAAGACCGGCACGACGAATGTGCCGTGAGACATGTGCAACAACATGTCCACTACTGCATCTGTGTCGTCTACGAGATTCCCATGTCTTGTAGGAATGCTTATGGTTCCAGTCAGGACGGTGCATCAACATTAGGCTGATTGAACATTCTATGTATCTCATTTCATCGTTCCCATCTGTATGTAGATAGATGCCTAGCTCTTCTATATAAAAACAAAAAAACTAATGGGGTTGTAGGATTACAGTATGCCGCTGAGAGAACATTCTATGTATCTTTAATCTGCACCGTCAGGCATCTAGCAGTACACGAGAGGGACTGTGGGTGACACTAGTTGTTTGCTTGCGCAATGATCACGGGAGGAAGTGTGGACAAAAGAACGCAAGAAATAGATGAAGCCGGCGTCATACCAACAAAAAGGGATGCGTGTGTTAGTGCTCCGTTGGTAAACTTGTCAATGAAGGAACGTCTTTGACTGCAGTATTTTTCATAAATTTTTTTTATTATTATTTTTACAATAATCTTCTTTTCTTAATTTTTAGTACAGTTTTTTTTCTCAGTGTTTTTTTCTCAATATGTTTCTTTTTTAATTATTATTAATTTTTTCTAGGACGTTCTGATATTGCCTTCTTCCTTTCCTTCTGTGACATATCCTTTCTTCTCATTTTTCTATGATATTAGTCTCAAATTAATCTTGGTCTTCCTCGATCACCTCATAAAACGTCAGTTGTAAGTAGCGCTTTGTCCTGTCTACTCCTTTCTGTGCTGGTCCTTAGCACTAATTTTGTGTAATTTCTCCGGTTTCCTTGGCATAATCGCTGCTGATACTGATGGTCGTTCCTTTTACCTTTCTACAGTTCTTTAACGCAGCTAGCTTTTCATTATAATTAAAGTTCTTCATTATGACCGGCCTGCATGATTTATTTTTGTTTGTACCCTTATGTGTAGATTCTTTCGGGAGACGGTCACTTGAGCCCCAAGTTTGATCTCGAACAATTCTTCTTTTCACTTTCCATTTAAGGTCATCTTCACTTCCATTAGCTGCTTCTGGTAGCCCGTGTATTATCAAGTTGTTCCTGAGGTTTCGATATTTGAGTTGAACCAGTCAGTCTTTATGGTATTCTATCGTTTCCTCTGGGGTTTTAAAATTTTAGGTTTTTTTCACGTTTTCATTTAAGTTTTGCACTGCTTTCATTATGTTTTCAAGATCGCTTATTTTGTTGTTAATCTCCCTTATGCTGTCTTCCTGGGGTGACTGATTAACTTTTATATTGTCTTGGTCTGTTCTGATTCCCTTTATGTCCTCGGCAATGCCCTCTGACTAGACAAGAACTGGGGAAGTATTTCCTGGACACGTTCGTAACACCCAGTGTTTTCCTCTACGTGTTCCGATAATATCATTCGCCATTCATAGATCAACATCACATTACAGCATTCCAACAGCGTTTCGCGACACCTTTGAGCGCCCCACAGGGTTAACAAATATCAACAGTTACTACTGTTGGCACCAAGCAGTTTTCCGCGACTTGGCGTGCGGCAGGGAGCCGAGCCAGGGCAGGACCTCACCTGGAAGCCGGAATTGTGAAGGACTAGGGAGCAGGAAAGCAGTCTCGTATGACTCTCTTTATATACATATTGACGGGTTCAACATCGTCCGAGATCACTAGAGTACAGATTTGAGAACAGACGCTTGCAGCCGCCTGCAGCTCCTTTTATAATGTCAGAATTCCCCATATCCCTAACAGAGAATCCCAAAGGTCAATGCCTCGACTAAATCTGTGGGGCCATTGCTCGTAACGTTCAGGCATGCATCCCCCTCTCCCTTACACACCGCCACTCGCGTCGCGCACACCGAAGGGCCAGACGCCCTTGGTCACGGCGTCGTTGGTCGATCCCGCCGGACAATGGTGCCATCTGAGTCCTGATAGAGGCAGAGAGATGCCTAATTGCAGGCGTCTTGGCTTCCCTGCGTTGAGGGATAATCCTATTAACGCTCGAAGCTTTGGAGAGGACGTAGTGCCCCCTCTTTTGTCCAGCAGCGAACCAAGGTCGCCGAGGCGACGAAGGGCCGCTTGGTAATTGCGTCACATGTTGACACCGGTATCGGTCAACTTGATAATCCGTCGTTGGAGGCCACGTTCGCGACACCAAGGCGTTTCTCACTTTGTTTCCCGGCACAGCTGACCATCGCCACTTGGCGACGGCGCTCCATGGCGTTCGCCTATGGCGGTCAAACTGTACGGCGAAAATCGCCTCCTGGGGCCTTTAACTACACTACGGAACTCCTGTAAATTTGACATATAACTAACCTGCGTGATTAACAGTGTAAACTTGAGCACCTTGCTTGCTGCATGGATACCGAGCCCTGTCCACGCAGCGAGCTCCTTTGTAGTGATCTTGCAAAGTTGGCTCGCGGTGATGACTGGGCAGGTGGCTCCGGAGTCTAACCTGCATTTTGTTTGCGCACGCGATGTCGACAGCGACTGTCCATTTGTTCGCTTCTGCAATTGCATTCACTGTTAATCATTGTAGCCAAAAGTCTTCCGGTTCTTCGGTTATCTAGTGAACTTGCAAAATATTTTTTTTCTGGGCTGCTTTTCTACTTATAGATGCTCAAGCAAATATGATTTGGCTTGTCGCAGTCCAAGCAAGTATTTTTTTTCTAGAACTGGACATCTTTCATCGCGATGCTGGAGCGCACATCTCGGGCACAGTTGTTATCTTCACCTTCAGCAAAATGTCAACTTCTTGCTACTTCAAGGCTTCTGGGACTCCCTGGGACTGCTCCTGACCGTGCTCGCGAGCTTTACAGATTCCCGCTGTTTTTCTCTGCGTCCGATTTTCCGAGATAATTTTTTCCTAAAGCTTCAAGGTCTTAAGAGTCTAGTATTAGCCTGCTTCGGAGCATCATATCTCCATCTCGCCAAGTTGGCACTGATTCTCTAGGACTCATAAGATTCTTCTAGTTCCAATCCCACTCCTACCACTATATAGGCGGTTGTGTGACGGGTGAAGAACGTACGTTTCTTAGACAGTGAACAAGGAGATATACACAGAACCCATCAGATGCACTAATTAAGAGATACGGTAGCGTGTGTTCATGACTCACTCTAAAAGTTATATATATATATATATATATATATATATATATAACTTGTAGAGAGAGTCATGAACACACGCTACCATGTCTCATCATCAGTGGATCTAATGGGTTCTGTGTATATATATATATATATATATATATATATATATATATATATATATATATAAATATATATGGGTTGACAATAATGTGCAGATTCATTGCATATAAATATATGTTGACTTTGTTTTGACGGGACATCCATTTAAATAAGCTGCCTTTTGATTTGACTAAATCTGTGGAACGGGAATGCTGGATTCACAGAAATATTCTTGGCGGGCTCGAAAACGACCGGTGTTGGAGAAACCTAATTTGCTATTACGTATTATTTATTATATATTTGCCACAATATCAGTTGTAACCCCAATGTATATACCAAGCAAAAAAGAAATGCTTCGCCTAACTAAGCTCGCCTCTACACTGAGGCCGTGGCGAGTGCTTCGAACCGTTGGAAGATTGTACTTTCATCTTTAGAGCAATCGCAATGTCACGTGCTAGTGACAATGCGAGTGTCAAGTCGTAACAATAAGTACATAAAATTGACGAGTAAGAAGTAATTAAGTAATCAGCGAGGCAGCTGTGTAGCTTGTATCCAGGCCTTGTGCTCTATGAGCGCGTCCGGTTGAGCATTGCTTGTGAAATACAGTTAAAAAGCATGCGATCCCGTTTTCTGTTATAAGTGACACATATGGTAAATATTTTGATAAGCTAAATAAAGAAGAAGTAACATTCTTTTTAACTGCATCAGACTAACTTACATTGCAAAGAGAGTTCTCCTAAAATTTGAAGTGCCAGAGAAAACTAGACACTAAGCTTGAAGCCCTCAATCACCTCTTTGCACAGCTGAGCATTGTAGTTAATTGGCAGAACTCAGTTCGTAGAGGTAAACACGTTACAATGAATATATTTATTTGAAAATAAAAAAAGCACAAGTATACATAGATTGTAAGATGTACATAAATGTCTTCTCTTCTAAAAAATATTTTTGATTTTCTTGGAACGTTAATTTGCATCAACGACCCACACTGTTATGAAACACGGTCTATAAATATTGCTTCATTTTCTTGTTACATATTCTTTTCTAAGTATACAGCTTTTAGACGTCACCAATTTAGTGAAGTCTACTAAGACATATACGTTTTAAAACTAAGTTACCTGACCATGTTTAGAATATCAAAGAAGACGCCATGTCTGCGTCTGTACCGGCTGCTGGTCCCCATCGTCTCGTCTACTGCCCGCCTGTGCGTGGTCTTCCGTGTGCCTCCTCACCCTACACCTCCTCGCAGATAATCGCTCCGTTGGCCGAAGGGAGAACGATGGTCTCAAACGGCAGAAGACTTATTTGCCCCCGCTACGCGCGGAGTATTCCAAGAACGCCATCTTGGAACGTGGTAGTAGGGACTGGGAGGAATGCGGCAGCCGCTAGGGCTGTCGGCCGCACCAGCATAAGCTCTTACATTGCCGACTATGAGCCTCAGATCAAGTATAAGAGAGAGAACGTCGTGTTGCGATCATTAACAATAAAAAGAAAATAATGGAAGCACAATAAAAATTGGATAAGCTTGCATCATCACTTTGAAATTAGTGCGATTTGCTATTCGCGACTCCAGCAAAACGGACGCCACCAAGCGGGAAAACCGAGAACCAACCGGTCCAGGTCGCTTCGCGCCCCTCCGCGTCTCGGGTGGCGTTCGCGGACACGTGTTGTCGGCGCGATGGCGAACAATCGAATTTGACTAAGGTCCGAAAATTTCTTAAGTTTGCCGGAGTGTTCATTAGTGTGGTGAAGCCTCAGTAGATTGTTTCCTTCCATCACGTGTTTGAAAGCCCGTTTACTCCACAACACACGGTCGCGTGCTTTCGATTTCTTGGATGGGGAGGAATCGCGGAAAAATGTTTTGATTTCTTGTCTGTCTCGAATCACTATGAAAGTGACGACTACTTGGTAACTGTTAAGGGGTTTCTTTATAAGTTTGGAATACATTTTAGCGCTCAAAAAACAGGGACAAAGAGGCGAGAAACAGACAGCACAGTGCGCTACTAACAACTGATTTTATTACGTGAAACGACACTTTTATACCATCCGAGTTTCTGATTTTGCTCCGTCACTAGCCAACCCGGTGCCAGGCCGCGTCATTGAGGTACGCACGCTCCGTGTCCAGTAAATCAATTGAGGCCACGCTGACACATGCTGCACCACCCTTCCTAATCTCATCTGCCTCGATTATCTCCCTCACAGTTTTTTCCTTGTGCCGTGCCAGAATCTTGCTCTCGGAAAACAACGGCATACACTTGCACCTTTCACAATGATCAGACAGATGACCGTCCCGATAATTTCCTACTTTAAGTTTGTGCTCCCTCAGCCTATCATTAACACACCTACCTGTCTGACCTATATACTTGTTTCCGCATGATAAGGGGATCTGATATACTACTCCCTCCGCACATTCAACGAAGGGATCCCTGTGTTTTACCGCGCAGCCATTATAAGGATGTAGAATAGTGGGGGGACGACAGACGAGGGCATTTCACTAGAGGGAACACCAATGTTTCAGTCATGTGAATGGGAAGGCTGGATAGCTACTTTTCTTGAGTTTGGTTGTGTTCGATTAGCTTCAAGTTTGAGTCACCCAGGCCACTCGGTGCGTTGGCTATTCATCTTGGCTGCTTTTCGCCGAAAAATCCTCTGAACCGCTCTGAAGGAGTTGGGCTGATTTCGCAATTACTTGATTCAAGAAAACCTGCTCGCTGCAAATGGTGAATGAGAAAAATTATCTGTTTTCAAAAGGTGGGGGAACCGTCTCGCAACGTTAGAAGCTGTCACGGCATTATGATCTATCGAGCCTCCAATATTTATATTATACCCCCGTCGAATTAAGCCAGCAGCAATTTACGTCTACATTGCTCAGGTTGACCGGCCACAAAAATACTCATTTTATCCTTTCGGGATTCGAAGTCAAGTTCAATGCAGAGAGGTTCTGCGTGAATCTTTAATGAAGACTCTCTTCAGTTTGTCCGCATTCGTCTCCGTGCTACCGGCTAGAACCATTTGGCTAAGTTTAACTTAGTATCTCTCTGTCTGTCAAATATACTTCTATTGAGCAGTTCACTTAATAGCTAGGTAACTAAGCTCATATTTCAAACCGAAGAATATACTAATATCGCTTTAGTGGGACATAGTGCGCTATATAATACATAACCCGCTCGTCTAAATGACTTCTTGATTGTTACTAAAACCTGAATTGAAATACGAGTATCAGCTGCTTAGTGGGGTGCCGGCGGGTCAACATGCTCGTTGGCTCGAGAAGCGCTTGCTTAGTTTTCGTAATTTTCCTGCAGCCTGTGTTGTTGAGCGAGCAGACGACTGGAGCTGTTTCTTAAACGCGGATACGCACAAAAGCTTGATATTACAGATAAGTCGCATGGTCGAGGCATGCTAGTTGGCTGAAAATTACCGTCGGTGAAAAAATTCTGCTGTCATTGCCGCTTTCCTTAGATGATCAAAACTGATTAGTATATTACCGTCTCTCCAGAGCCCATAGTTTCCGTTTTGAACGAAATCTCCGAAACGAAAGTTTGACATGAAAAGAACCAAAAAGCACCGGAAAAACAGAACTATGCTGTGCCAGTTTATGTGCACCGACTACACTTAACTGTCTCAGTTCAAATACCTATAAAATTGGCCATTAAACAAAATAAAATCTGTTAAATTGAACGCGCCACCTGTTCAGGCGACCCGGCCAAGCTGACGCGACCTGGACTCAGCCGCCATGTTTGTTTGGTGGTAGCGCCCCCTATAGGTCGCTGGAGTCGCGAATACCGTTTCGAAAGGAGTACATCTATAGCGGACAAGCGATAACCATAGGAATGCCTGCCATACCAAGACGCATGACAGTGATGCAACGCCGCGTCAAGCACGCAGTGGCACGTAACAGACACGGATTACATGTGAAGCACGCGTGATCCGGATACGGATCACGCGTGCTTCACATAACAGCTCTTATCAAATACAATATTTTTCCCGTGGGCCATGACTGTTCGGATTGAAATGCCCTTGATGATTTTGGGGCTAAACAAACTTTGGGTTCAAATTCCTAGTATTTTTTGGTTACACTAGAATTAATATTTTACGTATTATATAAAAACAATTGTTGCACATTGTAAATTCAGTGGCAAGATTTGTATGACTGTAACACACAGTCAAGGTCTCGAAGCACTGAACTATAGGAACAAATTACATTTATTTGTCTACGTGCCAGTGAGCCCATCGGCTTCATTCGATAAAACAAACGAGGTTCGTTAAAAGCGAAACTTCTTTAAAACCGTTCAAAGATTGGAGTAGTGTATGTTGTAGGGCTGGTTGGTTCCTCTAATATAAACATATAAAAAAGCGCAAAAAAAAAGACAATGACAAGAACTAAACAGGGCAAGCGCTTGTCTTGTTTACTTCTCGTCCTTGTCTTTTTTGCGCTATTTTATGTGTTTAACAAAGATTGGAGAATGGACGGTTGGTACAAAGGAGGACAGATTATTTTTGCTACGAGGTCTTTCATGCTTTGTATAAGCCGCACGCTAAAAGAGGTTTCGCGGTACTTTCAAACATATGAGAAAAGTCAAGCAAAATGAAGCGACATCACGCATTATAAATAGTGACGGGGTGGTTAGAAAATAAAGAATTTGAGGAAGAAACATCCTCATTTCGTATAAAAAGGGCAAAAAAAATATTGAAACAAAATTGAGACTTATATCTTATTGAAATAATAACAATCATATTCTTTAACAGAGCGTACAGTTTAAAATATTCACTGCATAAAAACGACCAACAATCACATCCAATGTCATTTCATCAAATGCGCAGGTGAAGGGTTGAACCAACTATACCATATTACATTTTCTAGACCATAGAATGATCAAGAAAATATGCAGTGACCACACAGAGAAGGAAAGGCAGGAATTACGATATCTTGAGGTGGTCTGCTGAATCTCTCGTTTGGCAAACTATTTGCATTGTCCTAAAAGCCCATACGAAATCAGGATGGATCTGTTGTTCACTATTATTTGTGACGCGGCCTGGCCATAAATGGTGAAAGTGAAAGGGTTCGTTGACTTTAAAACAGAAATATGATAACTTAGTGCTGATCAAAATAAGTTCTTTATTCTGTTCATGCATGAGAGGAAACCAATTTTTATGTCAACAATCGCATATTTCTCGGATAATGCGTTGTTTGTCACGCCCTTAGTCAAGGAAAAACCATTGAAGGAGCCTCCGCTCTTCACCACTAAATGTTCTTTATTTGATGTAATATAACATCATAAATAAAGAACGGTGTTCTGCAAGTTAACCACGGTCACAGTAAGCAAAATCCAACATTAAGTATGATGATAAGTGTAATGCTATTGCCAGGTGCGTAGTCAAATATGTGCTAAATTGAAGCTTTTATAAATATTCAAAATATCATTAAGTAATCATACTACCGCAAAAAACGGTTGCAAAACTCTTGCCGTCGTTGATGTGCATCCCTATCTTTAGAAAAAATGTATTGGATTGCTCTTCTTAAAACAAATTTTGAGATGTTTACAAAACTTAAGGAAAAAAACTGGTTTTCGTTTGGCATTAAAATTACCCGAAATGTCGCATTCCTAAGTATAACTAGTTTTTTTTTTGTGCTGTCATTGTTAATGCGAAAGCATTAACTGTCACCCGGAGCAAACCAGCGTTATCAGCTCTTGAAGCCGCGCCAAGCGGCACCTAAACTCCCCTGTCCTAATGGACTGAAGCCTTTCGTCTGTAGCAGCGATCTGATGGATAGGCTCCCGCTTTCTGGCGCGCGTCATAGTTTCAAGGAACTAGGCACCCATTAACTCTTGCCCGGCGTAATTCCAAGGAACGCCAACAGAGAAGCCATCTTTATTGCAGCGCAGCGGCCCGGCGGCCGGTAAGAGGGAACGGCTGGCCGCCGGTCCAGCAGGGCCCGCAGGGGCAGAGACCCTGGAGTGTCTCCACAGCCGAGCTTAGCTCGGCGCGGCCAGGGTAGCTAAACTCGTGGAGCAAAACATTCTTCGCTTTTTGACGTAGCGGGGGGAGTGACCAAAAGAACGCCGCAAAGTTTCCTCCCCCCTGCGCGCGCTCAACTTCGCAACTTTTGAAGAAAAATCCCCCGCGATCCCTAGGCGGTGCACGAGAGCACGAGACAGCGCGGGGAGGCGAGCGTTCACGCCGCTCGCTGTACGTCGTCTTTGGGCTCTCTAGCACCGACAATCCCGTCATGCCTCGCCCAGGCGAGGAGCGAGAGCAGACGACGAGAGTTTGTCTGCTACGATGAGGCATTCGCACAGCGGAACTGAAAGAAAAAGTTGGTTTTCTGCTCGAAATCGCGTCCCGCGGGCCACAAACTCAAACGCGAGCTTGAATTGTAAGCGTCTGTTATTTCACGAAGGGAGGAATCGATGGCCCGTCTTTCATTTGCGAAATTTGAGTCGTTTTGTAGCCGTACAGACGCTGAATCCTACCAGTGTGTAATGAAAGGCCCAGGACAACCACATGGGCCGCGAGATCTAGCATCATGTGTGTATGGGTGAAAAGTGCAACAATTTTCGACAAAGCTCCCACAGCAGAAGCCTGCGACGCATTCACTCAGCGTCCGGGAAGGCTAAACATGGACACGTTGCCCGAGACTCAAGCAAAGTTATATTTGAACGGCAGCTATCTCGCCCCGTCATATTTTGTTTTGAGAAAGCTCTCGTTCTCAATGCCAGGGAAATGAAAAGTCTTACGAAACGTATTGCTAGCTGTTCCAAAGAACTAGATTTAAGCCGTATCCTTTCAGTGGTTCACTCATAATATTATGCTTAAAACGAAGCAAGCTCTTGCGCGTACAGTGCCATCAATTTCCTCAAGCGTATGCTGTTTTGTAGTCAACTGGTTTCGGAAACTTACGCCGTCTGTAGATATCTCTGACAGCCGAGTTGCTTGAGTGGAAGTCATCGCAAATGTAAGTTCCACGTTGCAGCAACCAACGTTTAAACCATGGCAGCGACTGCACTCTCGCTTTCCCACCCATCACGTAGAACAAAAAGGCGCTAGTTTCGGTTTGAGGTCAGTACTTTTCTACAACATCTATGGCGACAGCATCAGTCTGCACTGGGTGCATTCGGCAAGTTCGTTCGGGGCCTGTTCTCCGCAGGGTGTCGAACCGGAACCGAACCGAACCGAAAACCGGAACCGAACCGTTATTTTTAGCCAAACCGGAACTGAACCGAACCGAAATCTTCGCCGCCATCTTGGAACTGAACCGGAACCGAACCCAAAAAAAATATAACGGTAACCGGTTCAAAACGGTTCAAGGTAATTTTTCTTTTTTTAGTATCACAAAGTGAACATGTGGGAATAAAAAACTGGCGGCCGTATTTCTATCTATCGATCAAATTGTCATATACAGAATTGCAATGTATGGTAAACTATGGGTTTTCATGGCGCTTTTGTTTTGGCACTATGATTAACCATGTGTCAGGTTGTCACGTGACTCACCGCGTCAACTCGATTTAGTTTGAGGAAGTCACTAGATGTGTTAATCTTGTTGACAGCATGATGTAACATGACATCACAATTGTGTACCGAGAGTCAAGAGACACCGTGACGTAAACAATTTTTACAACCTTTAGTCGAGTGCTCGGGTTCTTGACAGTCAGCATCGCCAAAAATTCGGGTAACGGCTCATGTCAATTAAATATAATAGCCCAACTCTAACAATATCTGAAGCTCAGCCTAAGCTTTTGCTTTCCAAACCCTAGCCGCCTAGGGCATGACTATGATGAATACTGACGGCATAGAATTAACGTCAGATCACGTGGCGGCTTGTTCAAATCGCGAGTTGAGGAGGGGATCGACAGCCGTCTCTTTCCTTTATTTTTCCTGCATCTGCTATGGCGCGGAGGGGGAAACTAATGGATGTTTTCGCAAGCTATCAGCGTCAGGGTTTACTTCTTAACAGTATTTATTTAAAGTACAAAAAAATGTTTCCAGACCAATTTTACATCATTGAGGCACCCAAACATTTTTTCGTTGTTGCTGAACGGCATCTGAAAGATGTCCCCGAGAATAGAAGTATTGAAATGACTAAATTCGACTTATTAATATGACGTTACATAGAGCTACACATGTGTACGGAAGGAATACCTAAAAAAAAGAGAAACAATTTAATGACCTCAGAGGGACAGCAGAACGTTGGCAGTCTCTGTAAGTCTCACACAAGCGTCGTTCTCAAGGTATTGCCCAAGTTTCGACCCCCTCTGTATTTTGCTTAAAAAAGCTATAAAAATATTTCCATGCATGACTAAATACTATTCAGGGTCACCCCCTAACGTTAATAACTGCTTGAACTTGGATTTGCCCTTTTTTCTAGGCAATGGCAGTCGCCCAAAATATTAGAAAAATTTGAGCATCGTTCGTCTCCTCAACTCGGAGCCAGAAGCGGCCACGTGGCCTGGTGCCTATCTTATGCCGCCAACGTTAATCATACCCCCGCGCTGGAATTTTAAAGAAAGAAAACGCGTGCTCAGCTCCAGGCATTGTTAGAGTTCGACTATTCTCATCACCGCAGTGGTTGGAAACGAGCCACTACCCGAGTGTCTGCCAAGTCATTGATTGTTACGAGCCGCGGTGCTTACTCAGCTTTCGCGTCCAATCCATGAGCCGCGCTCGACTGTGGTTAGGAGCATGGTTTTGATCCCACAATTACGACATCAATCTTTGCGAAGGCAAGACTAAAAGAAAGAGTCTAATTTTATCCTCGCAATTTCACCGCGACAAAAAAGCGTCTGAATCAGTGGCGGCCGGTGAGAGTATACTTGGGCCAGACCAGGACCAGTACGCCTCGGAAACGTCATGAACATTCCAACCCGATATCATTTTAGGACCCCCTTAAACTTTACGCGGTGTAAAATAAAAGCTAATTAGCACACACTAACGGAGGAGGCAATTCCTCAGGAATACGTTCAGCCTTTCCAGTCTGGTGAAGAAGGAAGACCAGCGAAGCTGTACTATGCATGGTGGGAATGAAGTAGTGGCCGGCCACAAGTGGGCAAGCAAGAGTGGAAAGGCTCAAGAGGTTGCCGCCATCTATGCGCGACAGCGGCAACCAGCCAACCGGCCAGCCGATTGTCTGGTTGTCGTCGTCACTTATAGAGGGCGGTAGCTGTCCAGAGTTTAGGGTCATCATTTGTTTGCTGACGGACACGATACTGTGAAAATTAGTCCTTAACAGCTCCGCTGTAAAAAGAAGTGTGCGTGTGTGCGTGTGTGTGTGGGGGGAGGGGTGGGGTAGCTTTAAAAACATACTGTGATGTAAAGGTTCCTCTTCCCCACATCTTTGCACTCTAAAAAAAGTTTGTGCGTCTGCTTTCACGCACAACACTCGGAGAACCAACCAACGCAACTT
This sequence comes from Ixodes scapularis, assembly GCF_016920785.2. Classification (NCBI taxonomy): domain Eukaryota; kingdom Metazoa; phylum Arthropoda; class Arachnida; order Ixodida; family Ixodidae; genus Ixodes; species Ixodes scapularis. Next base: position 4,053,809 of record NW_024609867.1, read on the forward strand.
TCGGAGGCAGCTCAGCAAATGACGATGGCAAAACATATGTTTAGACCAAAAAACGCAGTCTGAGTTGTGACATTAAGCAATGCAAAACGTCACGCTTGCATTGCTTAATGTCGCAACTCAGACTGCGTTTTTTGGTCTAAACATATGTTTCGGCATTGCCATTCGCTGAGCTGCCTCCATAAGTTGCGTTGATTGGCTCTCCGACTGTTGTGCGGGAAAGCAGACTCACGGGCTTTTTTTAGAGTGCGCAGACCAAAAAGCGTTACCCCGGAAACTACTTTGTTTGCAAAAACGCTCTTGCCAAAAAACACGTTTTTGTCGTGCCAGACGCTTGCGCCGTTCCTCACGACGATGCACTAAGAATAATAATACGTGCAGTTCAATTGTTCGATTTCACTGAGCTTGAACCTCCTGCAGCGTACATTTTGCACCATCGAATTCGATTTTCTCAGCAAGAAGAAATCACAATGACCACCAGTCTACAGTGTGATGACGTCAGGTGCATACCATGTTAAACAGTTCAGTTTTCTGGCTATTCGCAACACTAGCATTGCATGTCCTAATTGTAAAGTTGTGCAGTATTTATAGCAGTCTCGCGATGATATATGGGAGCCTAGAGAAATGTTAGAGAGCATGACTATTGAAGCATAGTGTTGTAGAGTGAGGGCCCTAAAAACAATCGTAGGTGAAACCGAATATAACATTAGCCTTCCGATGCAGTATTTAGCGAAGTTTCGAGCTCATGCAAGCTGACGAAATGTGATTTATACTAAGATTTTAGGAATCTTCGCCTGTCCTTCGCGCTATTTATGTAAAATTATGAATTCTATTGCGTGCATCTTTACGCATCTCTTTTTGCAGGAAGACGTTCGGTAAGGGATTATTTAGAAAAATAACATTAATTATTTCTCTCTTTTTGAACATTTCGTCCATTTGAGTTCCAATCTATCATGTGAGCAGAGAGTTCTTTTTTGGCGTACTCTGCAACCCGATGTTTCACACTGCCAATCAGCCAAACAGAAAAACACTTTTACGCAGACTCGACAGCTAGCTCGCGTAGTTTCGAGTATATCGTCCTTCCGCGTCGATCTCAAGCGGTTATGCGAACTTTGTAAAGTAAAATTTATTGATCATTATAAAAATATATTTCATCATACTAATTGATTATTTCACAACATAAATAAAGGGCCGACCACCCTAAAGCAATGCCCCCCCCCCCCTCCCCCCAAATTATCTGAAGGGTGTTCTGCCAATTTTTTCCGGCGTTCTTATCCTCGACAGGCACATTGTAAGTGATAAGGGACGGCCTTACACACATTTCGTATTTTGAAGTTTACTTAAATAACTGTGTTCCTCACACATATAACTTCCTAAACATATAGAAGTCCGTTATTGCCTCTTTTACGTATTGAACATTACTTTCATGTGCCATGGGGTTGGACAAAAACAAAGTAAACAGGGGCACGCGGCGGAACTATGACGATTACGCACGCAAACCGTCAGAAAGTGTCCAATTAAGTAGCTGCCATGTCGAGCAGAACGTGAAATACTACTTCGCTTTACTAACAAAAAAGAAACTTCGAGGACGCTTAAGCTTCGCCTCCAAAAGAGGAACGCGATAGCCTTAACGGGCCTCGTTCTCATCGTATTCTCATTGCCGCGCAAGCTTGCCTTGTGCGGCCTAATCTACCCGGTAAAAACATGCATGAAAGACTTCTTCATAAAATTTCATACAGAAGTGTTGCCTGTTAAGACTTGGCTCGAGAACAAAGGGTTTCCTTTGGCGGAGTCTGCCAATTGTGCTTTATGTCCTTTCCAGGAAACTTTTCACCATGTATCATGGTGCAAAGTCATGTTCAGGTACCAAATAATTTTATTATTTGGTACCTGAAAAAGAAAAGTAAATTGCACGGACGATCGAACAAACTATATAGTTAATCGTTTCACGGCGTAAATATTGTATATTGCCAGAACAACGCGGAAAATATATTCTCAATTTAGCGGTTCAAACCGGTTCGAACCGGTTTGAACCGTTATTTTTTGCTCCCGGAACTGAACCGTAACTGAACCGAAAGCTGTGAACCCGAACCGGAACCGAACCAATAAAAATCTCGGTTCGACACTCTGGTTCTCCGTGCAGCACTCGGCGGGTGTAATGCATTAGAACTCTCACAGTGCAAGTCTGTATCGCGAATTGGGAGCCCGTCACTGGCCTCACCGGCGGCCATTGCTTGACGACAGGCAATATGCCGCGTCCTGTCTAGTTCTCCCTTCGTTTTCGTCCTTGTCGCTTTGGCCTTTTACATCATGAGGCAATACACGCAAGCCTAAGGAAGAAACATGCAAAAATTGGAAGCTTGTACGTGCTGCTCGAGGGAGAGCATTTTATGACGTGCTGCGATGATTATGTCGGGTTCTTGGAGATCAAATAGATATTCGTCAAGCGTTTGAACATCGATTTAAAAAAATTGGCCGGAGAACGATTAACTTTACCGACTTCGCTTGCTTCGGTTGCCAAATAAATGGCACGTCGAGCGACTGAACCGCACACTCCGAGTTTCCGTTTGTCACGGAAGCCCTCACAGGAGTTGAAAGAAAAAGCTTTCACCATGAAGCACTATGTACAAGCGGTCAAAACGATGCGAAAAGCCCCAGTAAAGGCATTCTAACTTATCGTTTGCTGAGCTTTGATGACTCCGAAATCACGGATGACTCCACAATAACTCTCGGTAGCCCTTGTCTCATTAAACACATAACAGTTAACGCCCAACAAAGTAGCCCTGGACCCTCAACCACACAACATTTAGTTAAACAAGATTGGTATTCTAACGCGTTTAATATTCTTCCCACAATATTAACTGTTATTTGCGGAAACATGATAGAAGTTTCATGGTAGAGAACAACCTACTAACGTAATAAAATTGAGTTGTGTCAAGCGATGACTGCTGGTGGTGCCGCTCAACCCCAGCAATACAGGCCTCTATCCACGATCTAGCCTCCTAAGAAATCAGTGGTGCCAGTGCTGTTAGACATAAATCGTTTATTTGCATCGGTACTCTCATACCTGCCGGATGTAGGGACGAGGCGCAAAACCGTACATCCGGCCAATATTGAAGCCGGTTTTCGGACGATATTGCCTCGACACTCGCCAAGAAACAACGTGCTGTTTCGGCGACTCGTTTGTGTAATTTATTTGTTCAGTCATATTAATCGGTCCCGGGCCACTGTGTACACCCCAAAAAAGAAATGTACTGTGGTAATTACACCTTGAGGAGAAGCAGGCACGCAGCCAGATTTTCGTTTAAGGGGGGGGGGGGGGGCGATGACAAAGTGCTCTATGAGGGGGAGGGAGGAGAGGAGGCCCCAGCAAAATGGAAAATTTCGGGGAGGGCGGGAAGGCCAGGCCTTATGCCCCCTCCCCTCCCCTTGGCTACGTGCCTGACGAGAAGGGGTATTGCAGTTTTACATCTTTATAAAAAGGTGTAGGCATTATCATGCGCTTTAAGAAACGTGTTTAAAAAATCACACATTTTTAAAGGTGTGAAGTTTACATTTCTTTTATAAGGTCCATCGCTACACTTATTAGGGTGTTAGTTATGGGACACCCCACTTACATGTTTAAACGTGGGAAAATGCTTAACGTGCATATACCTCTAACGGAAGAAAATCTCTTTCATGTGATTACATCGCGTGCCAATGAAACGATCTGTCGATGACACGTCGTTCGATGAACTGATTTGACCGCCAATGAGTGACGACTGCCCGTAGAATTTCGGGGAAATAATTCTGCCGGCTGCCGGGAGACTCGACCCTACCCAAGAATTACCCCGGTTCTTGTTTGTTTTCCAACATTCTGAATCGTATACCAGCTTATTAGTACCTCTTCGAATATTACAGAAAAAAAAAGAAAAAAAAAAAGAAAGCGATGGCAGCCGCAAAATCTCTGACAGCCCGGTTCACAGTCATGTGGGAGACTGACAGGTGCTCGTCAGTCGCCACCATGCCTTGAAAGCTACCGGTTCGGAAGAACCGGAGCGCGCAGAGAACTTGTTGTTCCACGGTCCGAGGCGGCGAACGAAGCCCGTCGCAGAGTCAACGCACAACGGCTTTCGATAGCCGGCACTGTCGCCGAAAGTCGTCGTCCGGGAGTTGAAAGGCGTCCCCGGTGGTCTCAGTAGCGACGCCGACGGTGGCGGAAGATAAGCTCGGCCGCAGCGTACGGCACCGCCATGTTGACAAAGTTTAACTTCGCCTCGATCCGAAGCGAAGATCTCGAGCTCAAACCACGGCTCTCGCAAAGTTCGGAAAAGTCACTTTGACGTCAGCGACAACTTCGACAAACGAGGTTTCTTTTTAACACGAACTTCGGAGGGATTTTGAGCGTCAGCAGGTCGCCTAGGGACAATCTGCAAAGCATTAATTTTAGCTTGGCGTAGGGATGTAGGAACAAATGGGCGCTACGTCAGCGGCGAAGCCGTTCAATCAGCGGGCACCTCGCGCCCCTCACGCGCCGCACGCGCGCCTCGATGAACTTAGCTTCGAATGATTGACACCTTGCTCGGGGCGACGTCAGCGTCGCGAGGGTCCAATTAGCGCGTTTCGCAACTTTCGGACACAAAGTTGTGCTTGACGAGTTTAGCGACCCAGTTCACAAGAGCGCGCGCTCGGCCGTCTGCCGCAACCTCGGCATTAGGGAAACGTAGCCGTCCATGCTAGTACGCCACAGATGAGCTAAGGGAGCAGAAGGACGACCATTCATGCTTTCGTATTCACAACTGATAAAAAGTGCTTAGATGCCTTAGAAATATTTTTTTAATTGTTTTGTAACGCTGCGTTGAAAATATTATGTCGAAGCTTAAAAGTACACATACGACACAGTAGAACTATATATAGATGAACGTTACAACCAATAAAAACACCAAATAAAATGTATAGGCCACTGTTTAACGATGCCCTAGGACAGGGGTCTGAAACACGCGGCCGGCGATTCGCTTGGACGCGGCCCGCTGACAACCAGCTAAGAGTCCAGTTTACCAAATCTCGAGCGCTAGAATAGCATGCCCCATAGTGATCTCTTCTCGCCGATGAATTTTCGCTCGAAAAGTAACTCTGATCCCTTAACGTATTCATAAAACTGATATTTCTCTTTGATCATTTAACTTTTGTTTCGATTCATTTTTCGCTTCCCAGCTTTTTGTATAGTACGACAATTCCGCTACTAGGCTGTAAGGTCCAGCTGTTCACTGAAAAATGCATGTCGGCTGCTTGAACTCTTGAAATGCTGGAGCAACTGCCGAAGAAAAAGCTACGACCTCGGAATTCTCGCATTTAAAAAAAAGTGAAAGCCGTTTACAACTCCCTGTAACACCGAATTAGAGCGCAGCTCTTGAGGAGGAGGAGGGAAGGCTACGGGGGGGGAGGGTGGTGAAGTGACCTGGGGGAGGGCTCACGTGACCCTGGGGGAGGGGTCAGTGACCTTGGGGTGACCTTGGGGTCACGTGATCTTGGGGGTCACGTGACGATGCCGATGATGTCATCAGTGACGTCACTGATGACATCATCAGTGACGATGACGATGCGGACTCCGATGACGTAATCAGCGATGATGACGATGACGATGCGGATGTCAGTGAAGTGTCAGTGTCAGCGATGGGGACGTCACTGATGACGTCATCCGTGATGATGACGGTGACGATGCGGATGCCGGTTACGTCATCAGTGATGATGACGATGACGATGCGGATGCCGGTGACGTCATCAGTGACGATGACGTCATCGGGGAGGTCACGTGACCTCGGCGGGGGGTCACGTGACCCTGGGGGGTGGTCACGTGACCTCGGGGATCACGTGACTTTGGGTGTCACGTGACCTCTGGGGGTCACGTGACCTTGGGGTGACCTTAGGATGACCTTGGGGTCGCGTGACCTTGGGGTGACCTTGGTTACGCCGACGCCGACGCCGCTCAAGCCGGGAACGGGCCCCTAAGAGCTGCGCTCTAAAATATATCACCATTGAAAGACAAGTATTTGTGCAGAGTGCTGTAATACAAAATGTCAAGGAAGCAAAAACTGTAAAATTCACTGGATGTTTTTCTAGAGATATGTTTTGCTTGTAAAAATCCTGAGTGAATTGAGCAACGGGAACGTCAGTGTACTTACACTCTTCTTCTATTGGCTCAGGAGAGCCGTGGCACCGCGGAAAGGCGACAGCCAGTACCATGGAGGCCCGCGGTGCCACGTCTAGTGATGATGATTATGAGATGATATATACAAGGGGGGGACGACGCGGTCTTCTCAACATCGCAAGCACCGTAGCTTGAAGGTCTGGGGTTTGCCAAGGCACTTCTACCAGCTGTAAGAAGTCTCTGGGTAAAGGGTGGTGTCCGGAGGCTTCAACGTGCGTTGCGGCTGGGAAAGCCTTGGTGGTTTTATGGTGTTGAGGACAACGTGCTCTTTTGATCCGCCGCACGAGTCTTGGAGGTTCGGCGGCGGTTCAGGCCAGTAGGCAAGCAAGCCAAGGTGACCTTCGGTAGGCTGTTCCATGGACGTTCTGGATGGTGAAGCCCTCCAGAACGTCATTTTATTTCTTGTCAATCCAAATCTAACCTTTTCAACAGCACCATTGTAAGTTTACTCCCCCCCTCCTCCACCCCGCCCCAGTTTTACGCTGGCCCTCGACCTTTCCAGTGAAAGCTATTGGGCCCCCGCACTCAAATGAGTTTGAGACCACTTCCCTGTTTTCAGTTTGTATATTGTAGTTTGTAGCGGACAAGCAGGCTTGGCCAGGAGAAAAAGAACATGTAACAAAATCTTTGTTCTTCTGAACTGGCTTTCAATCTGAGCAAACTATACCTAAGGATTAGATGAACAAAATTTGGAGAGATGTAGTTGATGATTTTCTTAAAGGTTGGAAGATGGAAGATCCTGAGATGGAGCCTCTATCTAGAAGTGTGCATATCACGTTCGAATCACCATTTCAAAAAACCGAAGCTCTCTTCATCTTATATAGAATAAAATAGTTTATTTGAAACACACATGTGTTCTGCATGTGTCTGGGGGGCTGCAGCAAAAGAAGGCAAAAAAGCCCGCTGACGAGGCTGCCAACCCCCTCCCCCCTCCCCCCCCCCCCATAGCAGTCAACAGAGACAGCATGCAATAATTAAGCTGCAAAATATAAGTAATCATAGGCATCAGTAAACCATTCCGATCAATATCATCCATATATACATATAAACATAAGCAATGTGACACAATAAAAAACAAGAAATAGAAACAAACCAAAAAGAATCATGAAACAAAAACAAGAGAAAAATGGATTCATTGACAAAAACATCGACATTATTAACAATATTATCCAACGCACGTCTGACATTAACACATTAAAACACTTCATAACACCATGAAAGAAAGACATATTAAAAGCACTATATTTGAAATACGCACATATAAAAGTTACATTTTCTTACAATAATCTAAGGTAGGCGATCAGCTTCAAGGAAACATGTTTTGACATTTTTCCTGAAAGTGTGGACAATTCTACACTGCTATGCTATTTGTACAATGCTTGGAAGTTTATTTATTAGGTTAGAAATTTGTTAATCTAGTTCTTGAGTTTCATAGTTAGTTCTAACATTTGGATTGTATATTTAGTACGCCGGAGATCGTTTTACCAAGGTTTATGAAGATAATTATCAAAGAAAGGTGTTTTATCATGCTTGATCTAAACAAAAACTAGGATCGCCAATTTATAAGAGAGGGCATGTCCTATTTGTAGTAACTCGTACTTTTCGAGGGGGGTGCTGTCGATTTGATGTAGCCTAAATTGTCAATAATTCTTACAGCCTTCTTTTATAAAAGGAATATTGTTTCAGTGTTCGTTTTCGCTCTTGTGCCCCACACTAAAATACAATATTGTTATCGAGAATATACAAGAGCATAGAACAGTTGTAGTTTGGGCGAGTTTGGTAGTAATTACTTTAAATTGCGCTACATTCCATTTGAACGTGAAATTGTACATCTTAGGTTATTTACATGATTTGTCCAACCTAAAAAACTCCTCAAACCATACTCCATGAAATTTCTGTGTCGCCCTATTAAAAAATCTGGAAAAACTTCCAGTAACTTTCGGTGGAAACGGGTTAATTTCCGCTCATTTTTACCAGAAACCAGCGTAGTTTACCAGATTTTGGTGGAAATATTACCGGCTGCCACTTCCAGTAACCAGATTTCGCAAGACCTTTTAGCGGAGCCCCTTACGGTTAAAATCCGGCAAAAACTTCCCATGACATTCGGCGGAAACGGGTTAATTTCCACTCACTTTCATCATAAACCAGCTTAGCCACTTTCGCTGGAAGTTATACCAGAACCACTTTCGATTACCCGCCTCTGGTATTATACCGGAAGCCACTCTCGTTTGCCGGACACCGAACATCACTGGAAGCCGACTCAAGGGGAACGGCTGAAGTCAAGGAAGCCGAGAAGAGCAGGGGACAATGTTTGTAATGGCGGCCGCCAATGTTGCGGCATTCTCGTGAGTGCGTGTTTTAGCTCGAAACGACGTTGTAATTCTGCAAGAAGTGCGTCCAGCGAACTGTTTTGTCGATCTAAAAAGGTGGGCAGCGACCACGGCAACTTGATATTTGCGACAGGCAAAAGTCTGGGCCAGAGCAGGTACGAGACCACTCGAGCGGCATTCTCGTGAGTGCGAGATTTAGCTCGGGACGACGTTGCAATCCTTAAGAAGTGCGTGCAGTGAACCGTTTTGACGATCCAAAAAGGAGGGCGTGCACTTTCACCCCTTTTCATTCGAAACCAGTTTACCAGTCTTTGGTAGATTATTGGCCGGCAAACAGATTTCAATGGAATGCCACCGGCAGCCCCTTTCGTATACCCATGCAGACGACCCGGTTTTCCTAGAAATCTTACCCGAAACGGGTGACTCACTTCCATGTTTACCGACCTTCACTCGAAAACGACGCGAGGGAAGGGGGAAGCCGCGACGAGCCGGCGACTGGGTGTGTACTTATAGTGCCTTGCACCAAGGACGAGTCCCCACGCACCCTCTCTCCGTCGCATTGGGTTCGTGGGGAAAATGCAAGAGGGTCGTTCTGCTGACTTATTTATTTTTATTTTTTCTTTGAAGACAACCGGTTTCTTTGTCCGTCAACGAGCAACGGCCGGCCAGGAACGAACGCTCAGTCTCGGCTTCTCGTTCCAATGTCCGACCTGTATCTTCCAAAGCAGCAGGGTGTGTAGATGAAAAGAATATATTTTTCAGTGACCTGTTTTTTGCGCCTCTTCGTCCGTCCGTCTTCAGAAGCATCCAGCGAGCGAAAAAGACTGTGCCCAAGATTTCTCAACGTCGGTAGATGTTCGTTTCGCGCGTTTGTGGTTTTCGGTAACCGTGCTACAGACGCCTGGTGCACCTGCGGCGACGGCATCAGGGTCGACATCGTGAGTGTGCCCGGGATTTCTCAACGGTGGCGGATGTTCGTTCCGCGCGATCGTGGTTTTCGCTAAGCGTGCTACTGACGCCTGGTGCACCCGCGGCGACGGCATCAGGGACGACATGGTGAGTGTGCCCGGTATATCTAGACGTCGGCGGATGTCCGTTTCGCGCGTTCGTGGTTTTCGCTAAGCGTGCTACTGACGCCTGGTGCACCCGCGACGACGACATCAGGGATGACATCGTGAGTGTGCCCGGGATTTCTTAACGGCGGCGGATGTTTTCTCCGCGCGTTCGTGGTTTTCGCTAAGCGTGCTACTGAAGCCTGGAGCACCCGTGGCGACGGCATCAGGGACGACATTGTGAGTGTGCCCGGTATTTCTCAACGGCGGCGGATGTTCGCTCCACGCGCACGTGGTTTTCGCTAAACGTGCTGCTGACAGTATACCTGTGTGTGTCCGTGTGGTACACCTGCGCGGTTTTTTTAGTCGAACCACCGTGCGTCTAGGACTTTACACAGCGGCATTGTGAGCACCTTGAAATACATCATTTTCGGCAAAGAACTTGTAAGGTTGTTCCTATTTGGTCTGATTGCTTTTGTCTACAGCAGTGCAAATTGTTTTACTGGTATCGACCCTGCTAAATAAATGCATAGAACCTTCAGGTCTATATGGACTAACCACTTTAATTGTTACCGAATCGTCCAGCATCTGGTAAACCTAACCAACCACGGTTCACAGGCTTCCTCCTAAGTGCTTTCGGTTGACGTCCAAAAACAGAAAGAAAAAACACTGTAAATTTCGGCCAATCTGGTGATCTTCTGGTAAATTATGGCTTTACTGGAAGTGAAAAGAGTCCCATAGCCCAGTAAAATGGACGTTTGCTGGAAATAGACTCTCGGTAAAAATCCTGTGACATTCTGGTAAAATATCTGATGGCATTCCGGTAAAAATTCGGTGACATTCCTGTAAAACAACCGGTGACATTCCAGTAACAAATCCGGCGACATTCCGGTGAATTACGACTTTACTGGAAGTGAAAACAGTCCCATAATCCAGTAAAATAGACTTTTACTGGAAATGACATTCCTTTAAAAGAATATTTTTCAATAGGGCGTAGTAGACTCTGTTGCTAAATTTAGAAACTGGATATGTGGTTTATACTCTAACGGTTTGTTCTTCGAGCTAAATATTACATATTTTGTTTTCTTTGTGTTTAATTCTAGCTGATTATCGACTCTAACCATACAGATAGTTCATTAAACCGGCTGTTTGCAGTTTTTTCAAGCTCTTGCAGATTATCTCCAGAAACGAACACGTTAGTATCATTAGCATACAATATAAATAGGGAGTAAGCGGCACGTTAACAGTACCATTTATATATATTAGGAATAACGAAGGTTCAAGGATGGGACCTTCAGGAACACCATACTGCATGCAGGAAATCTGCGATTTAAAACCATTCAGCACAGTATATAAAGGAGGCTATTAACAAAAAAAAAAAAAAAAAAAACAGAATAAAAGTCAGAGCTAGTCCGCTTGTCGTGTTCTTCTACCCTTCGTCTCCTTTGCGGTTAGACATCAAGATTTCAATCTGTATATTCACTGTCGCATCTTGGAATAGATGCAAGACAACGTATCATCAAGCCGCGGTTTGCTTGGCCTGGCATAAACAAGCACGTCCGAACTTAGTTTCCAACTTGCTTCAACTGAAAACGCGTTGAAGTGCATTGACACTGGTCGATGAGCTTTAGATAGGTAAATAGCCATTGTGGGATCTCATCCGTTATCGGATAGTAACGGAGGCGTTAGCCATAACAGACGTCATTCCACAAACAGTAGCAAAGAACTTCGTGAGTTGATGGATAGCCTGCTTCTTAGTATCGACATCTTTGACCACAATGAGAAGCAGATAGTTTAAATTTGCCTCATTTTACGCATTTACAAAGCCTCAAGAAACTACCCGAATTCGTACGGCAGCATACCATCCTGTCAGCAGCGGAATGGTTGAACAGTTCCACGGAACCCTGAAAGCTTCCCTCAAAGCTCCCGAACACCGCATCAACTTTATCCACTTCCCATGGTGCTTCTCGGCCTCTGCGTCACTCATAAAAGATACATTGACTGCACACCGGTTGAACCTGTCTGAGTAGCAGAAAGCTCTGTAATCCCGGAAAGTTTCTCCGGTTCAACCACACGCCACGAAAATGCGAACCTGCGAACTATGTGACTCAACTTCATGCCGTTTGCGTGCTCTGCGGCCGATGCCTTCACGATCATAACCGTCTCACCGATCCTATGTTCCTGAAGGCCTTGTAACCCCCGTTCACGTATTTATTTTCGCGATGCAGTTCATTAACCGTCAAGGCCTTATTATGGTGGCCTTTTTCATGTCATTTATCTGCATGCTAAGTATTTTCGTCTAAAGGATAATGAACGCCACGAAGCTTTGTCCTTGGATAAACATAAACCTGCATTTCTAGAAAGAAGCTAATGTGTAGATCTAACATTCTGCAACTTATTCACACCCAGCATACGAAAACTCGTTAACCCCCCCCCCCCCCCCTTCTCACCTACGTTACGACACCTCTCTTTCAGACACCATCTGTCACTTTGCACCTGAACGAAAATGAAATACGATCGTATAGCGCTACTTCTTGGTTAGCCAAGCAGGTTTGGCCAGCTAAAAGTGTACAATGGCTGCGTAACACAACGGGCCTAGGGTAGCAGAACGCCACTAACAAATTAGCTCTGACGTTTTATTCACGTCTTTGTAAATGGTATCCTGTAAAGAAACTAAACAGACGATCGCTTCCTCAGGGGTCACTCAAAAATTGGTTCGTGAGGAATAAATACCATGAAATGCATATTAACTTAATTTTAAAAACTCAGAAGCAACATGTAACTAATTCGGGCCGGTTTACCTACATGAATAAGATACAATATAGCTTTTTTTTATATGAGTATATACGCACCAGTATGCTCTTTATGGCAGATCGCTTTTCCGATAGCTTAATCGCACCATTCAAGTTTAATGCTGTCTTGAATTTGGATAAAAGAAAGTCTGAAATATGCATCCTTGGGGCATATAATATTTGTTGTGCTATATATCGGCGCACCTAACAATATATAAATGGGCTTTTATTTACCGTAGGTCAGACACCGCGTCTTTATACTTGCTCCCATAAGTGCCGTGCTTGAATGCCGAAAGACAATGACGCGCACCGCAATGCGGTGGATAGGTGATTCATTAGAGCTGTTTCTTGAGCCTATTATGCAACTCTCATTGTCACGTGACATTTCAGCGATTAGTCGCATAAAAAATACAATTCTCCCAGGTCAGAAGACTGTCCCGCATGGCTTGGTTTAAGAGGCTACGTAAGTGAAACCCAGTAATTTATATTATCTAGTGATAATGTCTTGGGGTTCCTCCTAATGTTGTGGGAACGAATAAAAAGCACGTCATAGTACAGTAGTTCTTTTTTTGCAACAAATGCCATTGTTGAGCTCACCGAGAACGTTGCGGTGAAGTCAGCATTCCCGAGACGAAGATCGCAACGCAAGATAAAACGCAGTTATTTAACTGATTGTTCAGCGAACACAACAAACCAATGTCAACCGATATTTATATGTAATAATAGCACACCTTAAAAAATCAACAAAAATAATTTTAATTGTCTTTAAATAACTTCACAATTGTGGTTCTTTATGAGTCTAGAATTCGAAAAGAGGCGTATATAAATGATTGTCTCAAAAATGCCAGAAAATAATACGTCATGCAATAAATATATTTGGTAGATATTACCGTCATCAGCAACTGACGTAATAAAATTTTACGAAATTAAAAATTAGCCTTTCGGATAAAATTTACCTAAAATATCTACAAAAACTGTACCTTTAATAGGCTGGGGCTAGAGATAATTAATTTAATAAAACTCAACCACGCCAACATTATCTCATCAAATACGTTATTTTCAAAGCTCCACACTGATAAATCTTTCTTATCTTTTTTTAATGGTGCAGTTTCTACGACAATCTAACTTTAAGGTAATGCTGCTCGAGGTATGAACCCCAGCCTGTGTAGCTACCGAAAACGGCAGCGCGCCCTTGGCCGAATGGTTATCGTGCCTGGCTTCCAAACAAAGTTCTGAGGTTCGATGCCTGGGAGCGAAGGCAACTTTTGTTATTTATGCGCAGGTTGCGTTCTGATGTTATCAGGGATTCTGTTGCTTATTTGAGGTCCGAGCGTTCTACGGATCGAAACTTCTATGCCGAATGTTCAGAACCCGACGCGTGTGCATAAATGAGCTCCTTGTGACGAACCAGGGTCAGCCTTTTGCCTGCGCTCAAGTTTTCTGTAACGCCGCCATCGACGCATGCGACGGAAGCCTGTTTCTATTTCGTTTTGGGCGCAGGTGCGCCCTCATTAAACGTTTATTTCCTTTCAGGCATTTGCCACCTCATCAGTTGTCATTCGTGACAATATTTATGAAAAGAACTGGCAAGTTTCCTATTTTTCAAAATAACAAAAAAGCTAAGAATAATGTACATCTTCCTACAAATATTCCAAATAATTTTCTAGATGTTGAAAATATATCAAGAGTGTAAGACAACACAATATATTGTGAACATCAACCAAGTTAAAACAAATAGTGTTTCAACTAATTTAATTAGGTTGCACATCATACTGGCTTAAATGAAAATTAATGCGGCGATAATAACTGAAGAAACTAAACGTTTAAGGGGGCGAAATTGTGCCCAAAAAATAAAAAAAGGGAACAGAAGAAAGCAGAGTTTCCCGGGCGTCGAAGTCGGCGGGACAGTAGAGTCGAACACTGGGGCGAAAACTGGCTTCGGCTTGCCACGCGGAGCCCCTTTTCTACACGCGTGGGTTTCTGTAGCATTCGGGGCGTAGAAGGTTCGGTGCGTAGAACATTCTAACCACGAATCAGAAACGCGGTTTTAGAATTCACCAGATCATCACATTACACCGTGAACAAAAGTGTGTAGCTGTTGCCAGAAATCGAACCCTATATCCTTCTGAATGAAAGGAAAGCGCGATAACAATTAGGCCACGGGCGCACGGCCTACTTGGCCAGCTGTGCTGGCGGCATTTTTTTCCCGCTTTAAACGTGCATCGTCCCGATGTAACACAAAACAAAAAGACAATCACAGTTCACTCGTTGACGAGAGTGCAAAGTTGAATCGTTCGTAATATTGCTTCAGCCGGACGACGTGTACCACCTCGGGTCGCGGCTGACGTCTTGTTGATGGTCGTGTTCCGTCGGGAAGGACTTCATCGTTCAGATCTTCGAGGCGGCGGACGTTCTTGGAAGGCCCAAAGTAGCGCTTCAGCAGTTTTTCGCTGAGATCTCGGCGACGAATCGGCGTCCACACCCACACTCTGTCTCCGGGCTGTAAGTGGACGTCGCGGCGACGAAGATTGTACGGGCGAGCGTCGACATAATGTTGATTGTGGATTCGAAGGCGGGCTAGTTGACGTGCTCCTTCTGCTCTCTGACTGACCGCATGGACATCGTCGCATCCGTCATCCACTGTCTCATGGGGAAGCATCGCGTCCAGTATGGTCGTCACTTCTCTGCCATGCACCTGCTCGAATGTTTTAAACCCGGTTTTTCTTGAACTGCGGTGTTGTAGGCGAACGTGACATATGGTAATACCTCGTCCTGCGTCCTGTGTTCTACGTCGACGTATATGGAGCTGATGTCAGCGATCGTCTTCTGGAGCCGCTCTGTTAGCCCGTTTGTCTGCGGATGGTACGCGGTGGTCCGACAATGGCTGGTGTGACTGAGCCGAGGGATCTTCTGCGTAAGCTGGGCCAAGAACGACGACCCTCGGTCGGTTATCAAGCCTTCGGGGACGCCATGTCGAAGGAAGGACGAAAAGCTTGGAGACTTCCACCGCTCTTCCCGACGGAAAGGCTTTCGTCTCCGGGTACCGGGTGAGGTAATCTGTGGCCACGATTATCCAGCGGTTACGCGACGTCGACGGCGAGAAGGGTCCAAGCAAATTCATTCCAATCTGTTGAAATAGCGTAGTTGGGGCCGATACTGATTGTAGGACTCTCGCAGATGCCGTTGGGAGCTTCTTACGCCGTTGGCACTCGTGAATTAACCGTGTGTACAGATGCAGTCTTCGGGAGTTTTTGGCAGTAGTACATGTCTCAAATCCGGTCAAGCTTCCTGCTGTACTCGAGGTGTCTAGCCGTTGGGTCGTCGTGGCACGCTTGAAATATTTGTTCTTGGAGGCTGGTAGGTACAACCATTACCCAGGGGGTTTTGCTTGTTCCGAAATTGTTTCTGAAGAGCACGTCTCGCTGCAGGACAGAGCTTGATGGGTCCCGAGAAAAGACCCATGGGACTGAGCCTCCTTGACCTTCGAGGTAATCGATCACGGAGCGAAGTTCTGTGTCCTCGCGTTGAAGTTCACTCATGTCGGTTGCGGCAACTACGCCAAGAAAACGGGCATCGCCATCCTCGTCATTGCCGGCAATGGGAGGCTCAACTGGAGCCTTAGAAAAACACTCAGCGTGATTAGTTTTGAGACCGGACTTATGCACAATGATTACGTCGAATTTTTGCAGTCGAAGGCTCCAGCGGGCGAGACGTCCTGAGGGATCCTTGAGCTTGGCGAGCCAGCAGAGGGCGTGGTGGTCTGTCACCACGCGGAACGTGATCCCATACAAGTACGGACGGAACTTGGTTATTGCTCAGATGGCAGCAAGACATTCCTTGTTGGTCGTTGAATAATTTTGTTCTACCTTAGACAGCGCCCGGCTTGAGAAAGCGATTGCTCCCTCTGCTCCTTCTTGTCGCTGAACGAGTACCGCGCCGAGACCGGTATTGCTGGCGTCCGAGTGGAGATCTATCTCCGCCGACTGCTCAGAATGCCCTGGTACGTTAGGGGGCGACTGGAGCCTTCGCTTGAGTTTGTCGAACGCTTGTTCTTGCTTCTCTCTCCGCTCGAACCGCACATCGTCCTTCGTGAGATGCGTCAGATGTGCAGAAAATTGTGCAAAGTCACGAACGAAACGCATGTAGTAGGCGCACCACCAAATAAATTTCGGGACGGCCTTCTTGTCGGATGGTTGCGGGGATTTGGCGACAGCGGACGTCTTTGGAGAATCAGGCTTTACATCCTGAGCACTGACGACGTGTCCCAATAATTTCAGGTCAGCATAAGCGAACCGAGACTTGGAAGGCTTTAGCGTTAGCCCAGTAGTCTTGATAGCCTGTAGCACGGTTCGCAGTCGTCTCAGATGCTCGTTGAATTTGCTTCCAAACTCCGCAACGTCATCGAGGTAGACGAGACAGCTCTGCCATTTCAAGTCAGAAAGGACGGTGTCCATAACGCGCTGGAAGATTGCCGGCGCTGTGAACAGCCCGAATGGCATTACTCTAAATTCATACAGTCCGTCCGGCGTTACGAAGGCCGTCTTTTCACGATCCCCGTTCGTCGGCCTCAATCTGCCAGTACCCGCTCTTCATGTCCATCGACGAAAAGTATGGGGCGAGGGGCAGCTGATCCAGGGTGTCGTCAATGCGAGGCAGCGGATAGACCTCCTTTTTTGTTACTGCGTTCAGCCGGCGATAGTCCACGCAGAACCTCAGGGTTCCGTCTTTCTTCTTTACCAGGACTACTGGGGAAGCCCAAGGACTGTTTGAGGGCTGGACGATGTCGTCATCAAGCATTTCCTGAACTTGCTTCTGGATGATTTTTCTTTCTTTCACGGAACGTCGGTACGGTGGCCGATGCACAGGAAGTGCGTTGTCGTCAGTAACTATTCGATGCTTCGCAACCGTCGTCTTGCGCACCTTTAATGACGTGGCGAAGCTTCGCCACGTCATTAAAGAACTTCTGGAAATCAGCGAGGAGATCACTCAGCTGTCTTCGGTGGAGGCAGGGGAGGGTTGGGTGGATACCGAGCTCTGAGGATGAGGCTGTCTCGCGTTGCGACGAAGGAAAGTCTTCAGAGATTCCGGCGATTGCGGTTTGTCCCGGAGCTCCATGATGTGTCCCATGGTGGTACATTTTGTAAGGTGCTGAGCTTCTTGTCGGAAGTTTGTTACAAGGAAAGTGGTGCGTCCATCTTGGAGCTTCGTTACGCCTCTGGCGACACTGATTCCTTTGCTTAGAAGCAGTTGAACATTACCTTCCAGTAGGGCGTCTCCGTAGTTTGCTGTTTCGGTTCCGACGGGCACCAGCATACTCGACCGTGGCGGCAAGTTCACGTGCTCGGACAGTACACACACTATGGATGAGGCGGCCGACGTTGTTTCCTGATGCACGGGCGTCATAACAGGTTTCTGAAGTGTTAGCTGGTTGGCTTCCAGGTCGATGACGGCGCCGTATTCGCAGAGAAAGTCTATGCCGAGTACAGCGTCTCTTGCACAGTCTCTTAAAACAACGAACTTCACCGGGCATGTCTCATCGTGGATCTCGACGCGAGCGGTGCACCTTCCCACAGGTGTGATGAGGTGCCCACCGGCAGTTCGTATCCGTGGACCATCCCATGGCGTCGTGACTTTCCGAAGGCGTTGGGAGAGCTTCCCACTCAGGACGGAGTAGTCTTCACTGGTGTCAACGAGAGCCGTCGCGTCGTGGCAGTCGATAACGACGTTTAGGTTATTCTTTACCGTCGCAGAAGCGTCGTTTTTACGTGCGGCGTCGTTAGAGTGGGGGCCCTCCGACGTTTTTGAAGTCTCTTTACTTCGGTCGTCTTCGGCAACGCCACCTCCAGGCGTTGCCGAAGGTTTAGTTTTCCCGACGTGTTGCCGAAGTTTAGTTAGTTTTCCCGACGAGATAGGCGGTACAGGCTGTCATGGCGCGACCGACGGGAAGGCGATGCGGAACGTTGGGGGGATGGAGAACGGGAACCTGTTGGCGCTGGTGACGGAGGTTGACGGAGGTATTTTTCGATGTCCTTTTGGTTGTTCTACAAACGACCAACTCAGGCGAAGGGTAGTTTCTCGGGGTTGAGCACCTCACTTGGTCGGGATGTCTTCCGAGGGGTACGCTCCATGGGCATAGAATGCGATACCCTGCACCTCCACCTAAATGTCACTAATGACCATGACGAGGCGATAATAACTGAAGAAATTAAATGTCTTAATGGGCCGAATTTGTGCCCGAAAATAAAAAAGGGAACAGAAGAAAGCAGAGCGTCGCGGGCGTCGAAGTCGGCGGGACAGCAGAGTCGAACTCTGGGGCGAAGACTGACTCCGGCTTGCCACGCGGAGCCCCTTGTACACGCGTCGGCTTCTGGAGTTTTCGGCGTAGAAGGTTCGGTGCGTAGAACATTCTACCCCTGAATCAGCAAGACGGTTCTCGGATTTACCAGAATATCACATTACAGCGTCGGCAGGACTGTGTAGCCGCGGCCAGGAATCGAACCCTGGCCTTTTGCGTGGAAGGCAAGCGCGATGACCATTAGGCCACGGGTGCGCTGCTAACTTGTTCAGCTGCGCTCGTGGCAATACTTTTTTCATATCACGCTGAGGAGGAATAACGTTTACAAAGCACAGTTTTCTTCATTCGAGGAGTCTAGTTATGACATAAATTAATTTCGAAAATATGTAAAGACCGCCCCCCCCTCCCCACCTGACAAGCTTGCCCGAGTCAAAATGAAACCAACCAGTGTTTTTCGATTGTACTCAGAGTTTCCAATTCATACCGTGGCTTATTTGGCTAAATAGCAATAATCATTCACAACCTATAGTTATCTATCTTACACTCTAAGAAAGGAGGGGAGTTCGAGGGAGTTAGACGGCGTGACAACACCCACAGCGTGCGCTAGCACCCCTTCGTAAGGAATATCCTCTCTCAAATAGAAGGAGAGAGCAAGGGGAAAGAGAATAGGGTGCTAAAAGAGTCCCCTGGGGATTCGAGAGGGTTATTGGCAGGGAAGCCTGCCCTCGGGCCAGGCTTCCTTTGCGAAGGGGAAAGTGGATGACTATACACCTTTCCAAAAAACGCTCCTAGGCCGCCGCCATGTTGCTGATGCTGATGCGGCTGGTGCGACTCTCGCGCCCCCTATGAGCTAGAAATTTTCTGCCACTCTCTGGGACTGTGAAGACCCGCTCAGCGCGGTTCTCTACGTAGGTTTTTGCGGGTTTGCATTCGACGTTTTCTCGCCTCTCTTGAAAGTTTCCACTTATTTTTTATGCGTGCTGCGTACCCTTTTTGTGTTGTCTTCCATTGTGAGAAATAAGGCTGGTAAGTGCCTGCCATTCAAGCTTTTCTGCTCGACATTCACGGGAAAGGTGAAGGACGTTGAACGGCCCTCGACGCGATTTTGCGAACATTGTTCTCCCCCCTCCCAGAGATAATCCGCGTAGAATCCTCAGTTATCTCCAAAAATAGTTGTCCGGGTTGGGGTCACGGGTGAGAAATGGGTCAGTCGCGTTTGTTTCTTTGCCTTGGTGCGGTTGTGAAAAAAGGAAGCTCTCCCCGAAACGTGCCCCAAAACGAAGTCATCTCGGATTCCGTTCGATCGTCAAGATGTGACTGTCGTCGACTGTGACTGTGTTATTTGAGATCTTCCTCAAATAAATTCTTTTTGGATAACGCTGCATCGTGTGGTACGTACGATATATTGTTCGAATGTGAACACTTCCTCAATTGCATGTCCGTGTCCTGTCCATCGGTAAACATGTTATTTGTGAGCGTGAAAAATGCATGCCTTTCGGCCCTCTTCTGTTGCAATTTACTTTTGACAGCAAAACGCTTTCTCGTTTCACATGCGGCGAATCCCGCAGCGCCGTCAAAACTTATCGTAAGAAAAAAAATAACTAGAACTGTACATTCCAGTCGCATTCGTTCTGTCGCGCGCATACCCAACAAAAATAGTTAACAAATTTTTTTGTTGCTTTTTTGTTTTTTCAAATGTGCTACAATGCTTTCTCAATGCCCTCGGGAAAATACATGTACCATGAGGCACCAAATATAGCGGAAAAAGGCGATAATTTAGCCGTCAGCAGCGTTTGAAAATGCGCCTACGCAAGCTGCGCCTATTGAAATCACAGTCCACTCGGTTAGGGTTAGGAGGGACGCCGGTGAGAGTCTAGCCTCAAACTCAGTGACTGGGCTCGAAAACGGTTGGTTGCCCCTGGGGTCGAGTGTTTCTTGGAAAGGTGTATACTCCGTTTCACCTTCAGTCCGAGCGCAGCGGACGCTAGGAGTAATCCCAGCCAATCCAGCGTGGGGAGAGTGTCATGTGACCTTGAGCTCCCTGTGTCCCTCTGCCCAACCGGCAGGTCACGCGATTTTCTCCCGGCGCTGGATCGGCTGGGATGGCCTGTGGCGTCCACTGCGCTCAGACTGAAGGTGGAACGGAGTATAGCCTTGTGAAAGTTAAATCCGACCCTGGAGTTCATGCTTTTACTTTACTTTCTTTTTTATTTTTTGCTTCATAGATTCTTTGAAATTGTTGACGTCCCCTTTTTCTTCGTTTTGTTTTTTACGTTTTCTTCTCTACTTCCAAGTTCGAGAAGTTACCTGACTGTTTCATGGAGGGCGCTGGCGGGCAGGTCGACAGACCGAAACACCATGCCGTGGCTTACATTTTGCGAGTTCGAGTTTTTCTAAGCTTACGATTGAGCATGTAACCTTCAAAGGAGGTTTAGATCGGTTTTGTTTACGCTTCTGATACAAATGTTTTTGTCGCAGGTCTGATCCGATAAGATAGATGACACAAACCAATGTGAGACAATCTGGGTAGCTAAAACGAAAATAAAAATATCTCGCCATTAATTTGTTTAGCGGTGGGAGACACTGAAAGGTGCTGCCCGGTGACAACCAATTTAGTCTGCTCCACGCGCTGGCGACCGAAAAGTTTTTAACATAGGAAATATATAGCAAAAAAATAAAATCGCGGAGAAAGCGTTAAGACAATATTTATTCTAGACTTGAAGTTCCGCGGGCACAACGTCTTTGCGAACTCTCAAAGCTCAACCAATATTAATTTATGCCGCGTTTTATATATCGTACAAATAAATTGCGAAATAGAAAGCCCGCGAACATACTCATTCGAGGCACAACTTTCCACAAAGTTTTTGTTACACAGCGCCCTAACTCGCTCAACCGAAGTTACTAGTGCTGGGGATTCAGGACATCGTCGAAATTTTTCACTTGGTATGATGACCCATCTGTTCGCGTTAGGATATTTTAGAGTAAAAATTTCTGGGAGCCATCTTTTTTTTATTTTGTCAGTTTGAGAAGTTTCTTGACTGTTTCATGTACGGCTCTGGCGCACTGCCTGATGGGCCGAGACGCCATTCCGTAAATTACATTTTGTGTGTTCCAGTTTCGACAAGCTTACGGCCCTGCCGTAAACTGCGAGCGGAGTTTAGGTCGTTTTCGTTTATTCTGTCCCTGTTGTACGAGAGACCCGACCGAATAAAGGTAACAATACAACGTGAGACGGGGTTGGGTGGTGGATCGAAAACAAGAATATTTAAAGGGGCGATGCAATGATTTTCATGCTGAAGGAGTTTGTAGCTCGTAATATCTCGGGTCTTTAAACAACGCGCGGCGGCCGGTGTGACGGATATCTGGGTACATATGGGTGAGTTTTCGTGACGCCATCTGCATGAGGCGCACAAAACCATTCCCTATGATGCTGTAGTAAAAGAATGCGAACACACGAACACGTGCAGACACAAAAGGGAAGATGAAAGGGGGCTCGACCTTAAAAAGATTGTTTACAGAACCCAGACAAACAGGTTAAACCTGTGCGCCTGTTTTTATGCGAATGACTTTGGTGTAGATACCTGTGTCTATTTCGGTTTTCAAGTAGAACAAGATGACGCCATTCCACGCGGGTACGAATGAGTGCAAAAGGCTCACCTTGAAAAATCAGTTTGTTGCAGGAACAGTGTCATGTATGAAATATCTCTAGCTTGTGGGTCCACGTGTGTAGGTCAAACATAAAGACGCATTAACGACAGATTAAATGAGCATAAAAGGAATGTCAAGACCAATACAACGACCTCTGAAACAGCTAAACGTGTTCACAATCAACTCTAAAGTTGTGGTTGGGGCCATTTTTAGGGAATAAAGTGTCCAAAATGCAAAACATTACGTTTTTTTTCTGCATGGTTGTGTTTTTTATTTTTTTGCTTCACGATTCCGGGGTCTGTTAAGGCTTGTCTCTCTAAGTTTTCGATGAGTCACGGCTAGGAAAAAGGCTTACAACGTGGGGGCGCGGCCTGCAGCACAGGGAAGGCGCTCCTCGACGATAGAAGGTGGCCTGCAGGCGAGCATTCCCCAAGAGAAACAATGGGCCCGAGCCCCGCAAGTTCAGTTTTTTCAGCTTCTCTGGCGTTCATGTCCGCCCACCGTCTTTTCTGCGTCCCGTTCAATATTATAACGTTAACAGAACGCCCTTCCTCATCGAGTCGGGGAGCAGGCTGCTTATGAATAATCCCTAAGTCACATTAACTAGGAATCCATCACTAAGTTTGACCTCGACAACGGGCTACCTCTTTACTGTGGTGTTGCAACCAAGATAAGAGATATGATCATTTTTAATTATTAAAAATTGCAATGGTTTCAACAGTTGTGGGCGTGTTCCACAGTGGATCATTTTATAAAATAGCCGGTGAAAAAATAATTATGTAAGTACGTGTTCAAGCGAGCGCGGGCACTCCCTCGATTATGAAAGCTAGATCCCATTGGCTCTATTGAGCTGCAGTGAACCCCAACATCCCCTTGTGCTTATTGTTCGCTATCTTTGGCCCCCGAGGTCGTTCTGGGACGCTTCTTTCTTCTCCTTTCTAATGAGAGTATTGTTTCGTCCTGAAAATCCCCGAACCTCGCTTTCGGTCAGGTTGCACCAGTTATTTCTAGAATGGTAGATTTGTGCACAGATAACATTTGCCTGAATTGCTCAAACTCTCAAGCGATGTTGCTTTTGCGCCATAAAACACCAGTCTAATTCTACTACAACTGCCCAAGCAATAACATCTTCACGAAGCAAAAAAAAAAAAAAAAAGTTTTACATGTCATATTTACTGGGATTTGCTGTCTCGCGTAAAAAAAAATGTCGGCACAGAATACAGTTTACTCTTACTTCTGCCATAAAAGACTTCAAGCTTCATGGGAGCGCATGCAAATGTGCTCCCTGGACGTCGTTCCGCCTTTCGTACGCACCAGCGGAGAGAAAAAAAAATCCTGACGAAAGTTGAAGACTGTCCTGTTTAGTGAGGACACCTCTTGATTTAGATAAGATATTTCGAGGTCATATGTATTTACAACCACGACATAATGACCGTGTGCGCAAATAATAATGCGGGTATTTTCCCAAGTGGTTTATTTTAGAACTACACCGATGGGGACAACAAAAATGGCGCAGCGCTTGGCTGACATACCCGACCGCTGAGTGAGCGTTCGGCTCAGACTTGTATTCTCCCGTCGCCTGGGGGCAACGCGCGAGGGGCCCTCCAGCCTGTATGAACAATGCAGCATGCACGGTGGATCTCTCCAGCACCTGCTCAGCATAAAGGCCGAAGTGGTTCAAGCTCACATTTTTTGACAACTGCTTTCGGAAGAGATGCAGCCTGTAGCGGCCGATCAACGTCACTCCGTCCATTATGGGCACTGCTTTTGAGCAATATATTGATTGTTATTTCATTTGAGGTACTGGGGCCGTCCCATACTTTCTTTTTGCCACTCAAAGGAACCCATAAACAACCATGTTAAAATATAAATAAAATCATTTAATTTTGTGCTACTTGTGAGTTTCATACACTGTCTCTACTACTTTAGCTTCGGCTATTATTTCTGGTGGTATAAGCTGTCATAAGAGATGGGAAATATCAGAATATTTACACGGCGTTCATTATAACAAACAAGGCTTCTTATCTGTCCGCTGAAAGGAGACAATTTGGATGACGTAATGTTTTCTGCGTACTTTACGCCATTATTTTTAGAACATTTCGCTTTAGTGCGATGACCGGCTATTCAGATGCTTGTTTTACAGCAATCTAAGAATCCCACGCATTCATCGAAAGTAAGAAACACATGCTCCAAAAACAAAACAAAAACAACACCGTGATTAAGTTGAAAAAATTCAGTTTATGTTTTCAGGTGTTTGCTGCAATGCACTCTATTTGACATGTCGCAAACTCAACAGGACATATTTTCTGTGAGGAGGTCTAGGCAGTGAAAAGTTGTTCTGGATTGAAACTGTCCCTACTGTAGACGGACAGTTTTGCCACCGCAGTGCGGAAGCTAACGTGGGATCTTAACGTTCATCATGCAATAATAATAAATTTTGCCATGAAACGATACTGAACTTAAAGACTAAGCACTTCAAAAAGAATGCTGACAGAAGTATGTGAACTGTGTTCTCACATACAGTGCCTCTGAACGGCGCGTTTTTTTTTTTTTTTTTCTTCGTTTAGTTTCAAAAGTACACGCGAACTTCTTTTGCAGTCGCTCCTACGTAAAGCTTGCTGACGCAGTTTCGGGAAACCACGATGTTGATATACCACGGGTATACCTTCTGGATTGTCGTGACTGATATTTGAATGGGGTTCATGCGCTGGACTTGAGCACTGCGTTGGCACTGCACTTGGGCTTAGCCGCAGTCGATGCCTTGCGGGACTCTCAAATATTGGCTCGAGCCCAATCACTGCAGTGACGGCAGGAACAGCCAAATGTACGGAGTGCGGAGTGCATGCGGCGCGTGCACTGTTTATTGACAACCGCTGCGCATTGCCGTAATGATCATTCACGGCACATCATCTGAGAGAAATACATAGGTCAGTCGAGCTGGTTGGAAAAGAACATGCTGTATTTGTAAACCCTAAGACGGAGAAAATAGAAAAAAAAAAAAAACAGACAACACAGCTCGTAGTCTCAAACTCGTGGCCGCTTTTTCGGTTCAAAGTGCAAGAGCAAGTTGTTTTTTATTCAACATTTTTTGCGACTACACGTGCCTGGCCAGAAAAGCTAATAAGTGTTTGATAGGTTATAAACTGGAGGTATCCGACGATAGTAGGAAGCAGCTTTATGGTCCCTTTATCGCACTCCTGTACGATGATAATCCGAATCCAAACGGGCAGTGGCCGGGATGTAACTCAGTAATTCTACAAAAATATTTTTTATAATAATTAATAAAAGCTATAAATAATTTTAAAAAGTTCCATAAATATTCGCTTCTCAAGGCAAGAGTTTTTTTTTTCCTTTTTTTTACACAAGCGTGGTTTTATATACAAAACGTCAGAACAAGTCTGGTCAGTGTTTTATTAATTGCTCTGCTCTCCCATAAAATCACGATGGAGAATACAGAGCGCGGCCTAAAGAAGACGAAGTAATTATGAAAACTAACGTCAAGGTGATTTCTCCCGAGGCTCTAAAATGTTTTCGCTGAAGCATTCCCAGCGTACGCTCACAATGAAGGCAGGTGCGCCAGCACCCGGCCGCTCCTCTATAATCCCTTACGTCCTCCAACCCGATTTCGCTAAGCTAGGGGAAGGACGGACTCGACAGGTTTGTTGTTCCCTTCTGCCCTTGGATGAGCATTGACTTTCCTCTAAAGTCCGGTTCACAGCCATATCATCCCGTACCCGGCCGTATGGGGTCACCGGTGACGTGGTACGACTTTGGGTGTCGTAAAAAAAAAAAGAAGAAAAAAACAAAAAAAAACACAATAGGTTATAAAAAATAAAAAAAAGCAACAACTAGAGGTTAAGAGTTCAGGGCGAGGGAAAAGTACGCTGGGGAAGGGGAAGCAGGCGGAATGGTGGAGAGAGGGGATGTTCCCTCCTCTCCTCTCCAGCAATCCGCCTGCTTCCTCCTCCCGTCCTACCTTCAACGGCGTGCGCCAGGGTCACTTGTTCGTGACTTACAAGACATCTACAAAAATTATCGTTGTTGGTGGCAGTCGAACAGAGAAAGGAGCACGCCAAACGTTTTTAGAATCGGCCCTCAAGGAGCTCGTCAACGAGACCGATGATTCAGGTAAGATGTGGCTCTTCATATTTCTCTTAGTGAAAATTGCTTAAAGCGTATTGATTCCGTAAAATTATATTTAAGGCCATTGGAATAGTCTGCAATCGACTGGTGTTATAAGTCGCATGATAAACGGCTTGCCGAAATTGGCGAGCTCATGTTGCAAGCAGGAATATTCCCGGAATATTTATTTAAATTGACAAATGTTAAATACCGTAATATTAACATAGATATTGGCTTGTCTAGAAAATTCTTACTTAAATCTCTCAGGGGAAGTTCAGTAAACCATTCATGTATTAGTCTTTCAAAGCATCTCAATCGCTTAATTACTTGTAAGGCTAAACGTCGGTAAAAAAAATGTTAACACCATTAAACTTTTTATTGTGTTAATTAATTTATTAATCGGTTTCGCTTATTACCGTAAATAATATATTAAAAAATGCAAAATGATATATTTTGCTTTCGCTGAATATTGTTGTAAACGGCGCAATATACAATTCGGGATTTTAAATCAACCTTGATGTGTAGTTGATATCAGCCAAAAGTCATTCACACTCCCAATTTATTACTCCAGCCGCGGAGGCAAAGATGTTTCTTCATATTCTCCGGCAATAGCGAACTGCTTTGATTATGCGCTGAACGGACTCTCGCCAGGCGCTGAACGTTACTGGGACACGTATAACTTCCACTTGCATTACGGCAAAGAAATGTCTATTATTGTTGATCTCTTCGGGACTTTGAGGGAATGCGAAGAGGTTGTTGTTTTATTCATTAGGGTACTTGTTTTCTCTATGCTTAACATCTACTATATTCAACCTTTTACGCTTCTTCAAATCTATACTAAATATTTCTAAGAACAATATTAATTTCAGACAATAATTTTTGTTCCCACAGATTCTCAACGAATTTGAGTAGCGCAGTGATAAGATGCCCTATGAAAGCCTCACTGTATTTTTCGAGCCAAAGTCCCAGCAGATCCCCGAACTGCACATAGAGAAGGTGTGCTCACAAAGGACGCCTCGCTATTCCTCAAACATCCGCAGAGTAGCTAAAGCAACAGATCAGGAAAACCTACCTGTCACAAAAATACAGCGAAATCTGTGTCGACGTCCTCACAGAATGCGCGGTGGGTTAATCACTTTGATCCACAGACGCTCCAAGCGAATGACGCAGCTCATAACACTGTTTAAATCGAAAACGCAATCTGCGCAGGACAATATTTCTTTTTCCTGCGCGTGCCCGGCAGGGTTCCTTATGAGCCCTGACCAATTACGAAGTTAAACTGGCCCAGTTTTCTAGCTTAGTACATGACTAAATCTTGTGCGGCGTTTCGAGAATTGGTGTTGCACCAATTGGGTCAAATTGAGCTAAATTCATATTCGAATTATATGCATCACCTAAACATTTGCACGCTTCGTACTAGGGACATGAAGGTCACATTTATGTAAAAATAATTTAAACACTACCTGTTCACTTCATCATGTGATATGTAACCATTTCGTGAAAAGCCTCAAGAGTCAATGCAAAGTTAAAGGGGCACTGACACATCAAAATCATATTTTTTTTTATTATCCGAAACGATTGAAAACGATGCCGGGACATTACCCTCAAAATTTGAGATTTGCGAATTCAGTATTCGTGAAGTAAAAAAACAATTTCCAAATGCCGAATTCGAAGTTCCCGCGCGATCGGCGCCGGTGCCTTGACGTCAAAAATCGCGGAGACCTGAGAGTCGACTTCCTTTCACCACTCCCTGCTGTTGCCATGGCGACCCAAAGCGAGGAGGAAAGGAGCGAGCGCCCGGCGTTGCGGCGGACCGGTTTTGAGCGGTGTCGCCTGTCTTCCGTTGGAGGATACAAATCCAGGAGACGGCACCACAACGAACTCCCGATTTTCGGTATTTCAAAAAGAAGGGCCGCAGTGCGTTCGTAATCGCGTTAAATAACATGTTTTAGGATTGCCGTAATTAAATGTTATAGAGATGTCGCCTACAAAGCTTCTAAATTTCCTGATTTTTGACGTCACCGATCAAAAGAAGCGAGGAGGCGAGACGCGGGAAAATCAAACGCCAAAAATAAAAAGGCGCGCGCGCGCGCGGGAAAATTTTTTTTCGCGATGCGGTTTTTTTGCGTGTCTATGACTGCAACTTGCATCGTTTTAGACAATAAAAATAAATACGACCTTTGGGGTGTCAGTGCCCCTTTAATGGCAGCGAACATCGAAATCATTACGTGACATTAAAAGAACAATTATGCACTCACACATCATACGAAAGCAGGAAATTTCTGGTTATTATATCTAAATATGAAAAATAAGAGAACGTATAATCATGACCCATGTTTGCATACTTTTTTTTTAATTGTGGTACTTTATTATATTGCAGGTTCCAGGAGAAAGATAAACTCATCCGACGGTCCTATTCTCTACACAGGACATCTTCTATTCTGCAGCTGTCCAAGTCCAGGTGGAGGACCTGTCGGTGGATGTTGGTGACCTTATCCATGGCTTCAGCCTCATGATCTATTGGACTTTCGGTATTAAATATGCAACAGGGATCAGGTCCACCTTGGCTCTCTTCGAGCGCACGATCGGGCTGAAAGAAACACCGCTGGAAAGGATTGCCCTGAAGCTTCTTGGCAGGCTACAAACTTTTACTAATTACTATTTTTTTAAGGTATTGACCTTTCTCAAGTTTTTGGACTTTTCAATAAAAATGTGGTTGAAAAGATTGTTGGCTGACATGACTGGCAGGACTTTTTTTTTAGATGTCTGGATTACGTGTTTCTTAAAGTTTTAGTTAAGTTTTGATGCCGGCACATTGCCCGTGGGTATTATTCTCTTATCCCTGAAACCTAATCGAATTCAGAACTCTCTCGTTTGACAGCTGACCTCAGGAATCGCCCCACCAGCACACCTGAACAAGCCAGTTAGCTGAGCCTCGGGGTCTGAAAAAGCGCCCTCACTATTTGGAGTTCCGCGAGCCCCGTGGTGTCCATTAGCGACCCCAAAAGTGGGGAGTCGCGGAAAACCTTGGGGGTTGTGTATGGTGTCCGACGGCACTCGCAATTATGGGGATCACGCGAGTCTCTAGGTGCAAAAAAGGGCACCAAAAAGCACCCAATTTAGGGGGGATCAAGTGATTCCCTGAGAGCTCTAAGCGGTACTAAATAATGCCTTAATTTACGGGTGTCACATGAGTTCCTGGGTGTAACAAAAGGCGTCAAAAAGCACCCTATTCAGTAGGGATCCGTGGACTCCCTGAGAGTTGAAAGTGGTTCCAAATAATTAATCTAATTAGGGGTATAACATAAGTACCTGAATGTAACAAAAGGCGCTAAACAGCACCCGAAGTAAGGGGTGTCGGTTGAGGCCCATGGACTTTGAGGGGGGTGCTAAGTGATCCCGTATTTCAGGGGAGTACTTAAAATCCCCAACTTGAGAGGATGCCACAAACACCCCAGGGGAGTCACATATGGGACACGGTATAACTCCCCCGAGGGGAGTACCCGTATACACCCTTTTTTCTTAGAGTGTAGTTACCGCAACATTTAGCGTTCCAGTTAAGGTCCTCCTGACCGCATAACTCGCCTGCACGCACTACGTTCGTGTATTTGGTGCGACTGTCACGGCGTATGTAAAACAAGTAAGTAAAGGCCATAAGAACACAATGTATAAAGAAATCTGCTTCCAGAAATAATTCAGAAGCACAATAGACCCTTTCAGGTATTCAGCCTGGCCACTTTTATCACTATCACCATCTGAAAAATGGCATATGTGCCGTACTAATGGCGGCCTTCTGTTTACTGATGAAGGAAGAAGTTGAAGATGCTCCTAAGGAGAATGATTCGAGGCCTATACATTCTAGTCGTTAGCGCCACGTGAAGCAGGAATTGGATGCTAGAGCTGCGTAAGCGTTCATTTCTAACTCGGGCCCAGTCGAATTGTTAGTGCACAGAATCGACTTCAAAGCCCCTTGCTGTATCGAACATTGCGAAGGCGTCTATGTGGGTTGGTGCTTCGTTTTGAATGGTTGCACCTTTTTCACAATCGAAACTGAAAGAGATTGAAAAAGAACTGAACGGTGAAGCGCACATTCTCGCCTACCGTTGACTTGCGAAACTGACGGTGCTCCATAAAATACTACAGACCACAAGTTCCTTGCCGCCATTAGTACGGTAAAAGTTAAACTGCCATTGAGTCACCAGATGGCACTGAATTCCGGAAAGGGTCCATAGACCTCCTTCAAAAGTGTGCGCCATTTAGTAGATGACATGGAAATTATCCTAGTTTGTACTTGTTCGCTTACTCTAAGCACCCAAGCAGCACCGGAAAGTAAATTTTGATCGGCCGACGGTTGGCCAGTATCTGGACAGCTTGGCCCCTTTAAGTGCTTGGCCACCGGAGACATAAACAAGGCCGGCAAGATGCCGGCCACAAACTAGCTGTTTTTAGCTTGTCCGCCGGAGACATGAACACTGTCGGCAAGCGCCTGGCCAGAAGTCCTGATTTTCAGCTTGGCCGCCGGAGACATAAACACGGCCGGCAAGTGTTTGGCCAGCAGTGGCGACTTTCAGCTTGGCCGCCGGGGACATAAACATGGCCGGCAAGTGTTTGGCCAGAAGTGCTGATTTTCAGCTCGGCCGCCGGGGATATAAACACGCCCGGCAAGTGTTTGGCCAGAAGTGCTGATTTTCAGCTTGGCCGCCGGAAACATAAACACGGCCGGCGCGTGTTTGGCCATAAGTGCTGATTTTCAGCTTGGCCGCCGTGGACATAAACATGGCCGGCAAGTGGTCGGCCAGAAGTGCTGATTTTCACTTGGCCGCCGGGGACATAAACACGGCCAGCAAGTGTTCGGCCAAAAGTGCTGATTTTCAGTTTCGCCGCGGGGATACGCAAAATCTAAACTTTCATCGCGTTGACGAAACTTTCGCATAATGACGGACAGCGAGAGAAGCATCATGTGCGAGTGGTTGGCAGGAGATTAGTGCGGTGCATCGCGCGAACACTGTTAGCGCAAGCAAACGATCACCGTTTTATTCAGTTTTTTTTTCGTTAGACATGAAAGGTATTGTCGTAACTAGCACTTTCGTGTGATATGTTCATTTGCAACATTACCAGAAGTAAGAAAATATCGTGCCCGTCGTCGTTCTATGAAAATAAAATACGAAAATAGCGCCGACGTCATCTTCGCGCTAACAATACCGCTCCGTCGCTGCACGGCACTCTTGGCGCGGATACCACAGCCGCGATTTTTCGGTTAGTGCTCCACATATTTACTTCCCAACTGCACTCGAAGAAAAAAAAAGTTGTAGTCGGGTGCATCGGGCGCACATGCTCCCCTTTCCTGGAAGACGCACTCTCCGTTACCCAGCCAGTGTACTTGTACACCGACCATAAGCCCCCTTCTCTACCTTAAAAACCTATAGGTGTATCAATGCACTCAGCATAGTAAACCACCACGCTAGCGACGCACCCCGATCAACTTGCGCTTGAATCGAATAAGATTGGATATTTCAGGCTTTGCGTTCTGGAAGAGCCTAAACAAGACGTCTCTCATATATTTATTTAACTTAAGCTAGTCTCTGTAATGTTTTATATAGGTGGATACTGATTTCCTGAGCCAACGAAAGCTAACAGCTTCGTTTAAAACCGCAACGGAAACGTTCAAAATCGAACCACACGTAAGAGAAAAAATAATGAACATCTCGACCTAGATGTGCAGAACGCGGGCTTTGTTGTTAACAACATGGTTGTTAACGCTATTGACGCTATCGTGGTGATTGACGCCAGTGATGCTCGGCCGTGCTACACAGTAAAAGTGTTTACACCTTTAAGGTTGTAAAGGGTGTTGTAGGAACTGACACCCCCGGCTAAATCCTTTTAGCACCCAAAAAACTAGGAATACGCCCTTATAATTTTACCGAAAAGGGTGCTGTTTCGTGTTACACCCTACATATTGTGAAGAATGTGAGAAGGGTGTAGAAGAGGGTGCTAAATAAATAATGTGAAATGGTTTTGAAAAGCTTATATATGGCTCTGTCCATAATGTACAGGTAAGATTTCTGCTTGAAAAGCAACAGTTGTTAGCAGTCTAGTTTTTTATAATGTCAGTTTTAATCCACGCAAATAGCTGATAATAAATTTCCTCTTTTGCATACAATTTTTATGTTTGCAAACAAAATTTTATATTTGAGTTCATATTTAATTTTCTTACAAATCACTCCATGCTCAGAAATTGGAAAGTAGTTTGAAGTGCTCTATACTAGCATTTGTTACAAACATTTATTGATGGAAGTGTACAGTAAAAAATCAGTTAGTCTCGAGTTTATATCTGGCAACATGAAATCAAAATACAGTGAAAATGTTTGACAAATATTCATGACATGCTGCTAGAACCTGTCACATGACCATGTAAACCTGAGTAAAATATTCATTTGAGAATACGGTGACATGCTCAAAAACTCACACACATATTGAGGCAAATCCCCTAATAAACCAGTCTGAGACATCCAATACAAAAATGGCCTATGGTCGTCTACGGAAAATTCAATGTCAGGCGATCACCCCCTGTAGCTTTGCATGGTCGCCGTTATAAATTTATAGATACAGCTAAAGCCAGGTATAGAAAAGTTTAGGGCCCTGTTTCTAAAGACTCAGGGCTATGTTTCAATAATAACAACAACAATAATAATAATAATAATCAATAAGTTAGTGTTTTAACAGTGTCCAGGGACATCCAATTGTTCTTCTTGCGCAAAACAGACGCTTGCGAACGCACAAACAGACGCACAAACAGAACGCACAAACAGACGCTTGCGAGCTCGCAGTCGCACACATATACGCGCGCACGCACGTACACACGCATGCACACGCGCAAACCCACGCCCGCGCGCAGACGCACACGCACGCACAACCAGAGACGCATGCACGCGGACGCATCCACACGCGCGCGCACAAAGACACGCACGCGCATGCACGCACACACACGGAAACAATTACGACGAAGGAAATGTTGCTTAAGTTAGTTTCGGTTTCAAACACATTTCAAAAACAAACAACCTAAAGTTTAAATAAAAACTAAGATTTGCTCACTTTTTATTTTATTCTCACATTTTTAAATAATTTGCTTAGTATTGCTCTAAAAATTAATAAATAAAAAGGAAAAGAGACTCTTGAAGACTGCGCAAGGCCATCGCTATTGCAATCAGCTTCTGTTGGGCCCGGTTAAACGGTCGTTGAAGTTCCAGCGGCTTCGGAAATCTCCCTTTTTTACGTTTTAGCCATTTTAGTGGATGTTTTAGATATCTTTCTTACGAATACCGTGTTCAAGGATAGCAATTGATGACTGAGAGCTGGGAGACGCTGCGTCTTGCCAGCGCCCGTAAGTTCAGAACCGCCCATGCACGACTCGTGCAAACGCCGGTAAGCAACTTTCTTCTGCTTCTGCGAAGTGGGCTGCTGTTTCAAACTTTGTCGTGTACCGTGTGCTTGCTAAGCTATGCTTGGTTCTAACTATGCTTCTGCCCTGTGTTATTTCGTTATTTGAAAAGAGCGTATCTTCTTCAAAACGTGTGGCTCGCTCCTCAGTGTGAGAAAGATTCCCGTGCGGCGGAACCGTGGGCCAGAGCCGTATATGTGGAGAGTTTGGTCAGTCTATGATCTCGCCACTGTAACGCTCTCCTCCCGAGTGAGCCAATCAGCACGCGGCGTAGAGCGAGAGGCATGAGCGCATTCGCGTGAACTCCCGTCTGCTCCCACATGAGTGGGGAGGGCCGCCATCTTCGATCATTCTCCCGGCGGAATGCGTGGGATCGGCATCTATATCTCGATTATTGCCTTTTATATCGCTGGCTCTGGCAAGAAAATGACATTCTGTTATTCCTCGGTGGGTTAAAAAGCTAATGAATGAAGATTTTTCGGCGTATGGCCACAAACTTTTATTCAGGCGAAAAAGAAGTCGGCCCGTAGCAGACGACGCGTAGCCTGAGCAGTGCTCTTCTCCGACCAGTCTCCGACAGCGTTGCTCAAAAATGGCGGTCGCTTCCTCTCCGCTCCCTTCTTTCTCTCCCGCTCCTTCGGCGCTCTCCTCCCTTTCATTAACTTTTCTCCTCTCCGGCGCCATCGTCGCCACACCCACTGGCCAAACTCTTCCAATATACGGCTCTGCCGTGGGCATGTTCTGGGCGCCGTCGTGCGTCGCTCCTCCGACGACGCTTGTGCGGAGCATTTAAGTGCCGTCGGACGGCAGTTCAAGCATTCAGTCGCCGTCCCAAAGTGTTAATGACAGGTCATGGTAGTTCTGACGTCTTGTCCTAACAGCCGCTCGCCACCGAGTTGTTTCATAAAGCGAGAGCGAGAAAAACGTTACAAGAGCGAGCATGCAGCATGATTTTTTGCATAAGCTAATGCCTGTGCTGTAGAGACGCGCGGTCCCTTCGTCATATTTCCGAGGGTGAAAGCGCTAAAAGCAACGGACAAACAACGCCCTGTGTTGTTTGTTTCTTTCACTTCTCCGTTGTTTGTAGAGCTTTTACCCTCGGAAATTAGGTCTCTTCGCGTTTACCGAACCGGCACAATTTTTAAGTTTACGATTGTGTGATGAAAAAAATAAAAAGAGTTTAGATGTCACGTTTTTACTAGTGGCGAAAGCCGTTACAAAAATCAGAGCAGCTAGAAAAAGCCAAAACATGAAAAAAGGCGGAAAAAATTAACTAATGTCAAACCTGAATATTTGATGGAGTTCAAAGACGACCACCGTACCAACTCGCCCGGTTATTCTTTCTGTCAAAGAATAATAGCCAATAGTAATAAACAAATAAACGCCAACAATTAATTGGTTACAAAGTCGTAATTGGTGCAGTGCAGCCCTACACTACTCTACTCTTTTGGTGATATCAGGGAATGTGTAAATGTATAGGGCAGTTCATAGCAACCATTTATGCCCGACCCATTATATTGAGTTTTTTCTTGATATAAAAGTTATATAAAAAAGTGCTGTTCCTAAATTTAGCCGCACCACTGAATGTACAATAGCGTGTAACGTTTATGTATGTTCTGAGCAAAAGTAAAGGATGCATTAAAAAAGGCCTATCGTTTTGTTTCCTCTCTGTTAGAGCTTCTTTCACGTACACGCAAAACGTGGGTGTCTACGTCTAAAAGAGTGAAATTGAGATTTCGTGCAGGGCCGGAAGGCCTGACTCAGTTTGGCTAGCAGCTTGAAACCTATGGGAACCTGGGGAACTGAACCACAAGGGTGAGAGTGACACCCGCCTTGCACTTCCTGAACGATGGCACCATAA
Organism: Ixodes scapularis; assembly: GCF_016920785.2. NCBI lineage: Eukaryota > Metazoa > Arthropoda > Arachnida > Ixodida > Ixodidae > Ixodes > Ixodes scapularis. The sequence goes on from NW_024609867.1 coordinate 4,089,531, forward strand.
GGACGGTGGAGCTGCCCTAAAGGAAATGCAATAACAGGCGGGTCGTTCCAGTTAACCCCTATACCGATGATACCAAGCAGAAAATCATTAATAAATGTGTTAATAAAAACATGGAATGTGAATGTCACAGACAAGAAGGAGGAGATCAACACAGCGCCGTGTTGTGTTCATATCCTCTGTTCCCATATTCTTTATGATTTGTTTTTCAATAATTGGCTACTAACTAGTCCAATCATCAGCACTAGTCAATAAAAGTATGCTCCTATTTATTTGTATGCATTAACACCGTGCTTGCAGTTGAATCCTACAGTGATTTATTAATAAACAAAACGAGGGTGCAAGCTAGCTAAACAGGCTAAACACATAATTTATTAAAGACGGGTTCTCTGAAGGATGACAGAAACGGAGAGAAATATCAAACACAGCTGAGTATTAGTGGGCAGAAAATGAATAGGCGACCCAAAAAAGAAAACGTAGGGTGAGACATGAAGTCAGTCTTTACAATTTCTCTTCTGCTTGCCACCAGTTTACTAAAGGGAATTCCTTCTTGGGCCTTACAGCGTTTTACTGTTGAAAACCCCCGACATTCCCAAGGACAGTAAACATAAAAAAGTAACCTACTAACATTTGGGTAAATGTGATTGAGCAAACAACAGGGAATGCCTTGCGCTTTCAACCTAGGAAATAAAGAAATATGCACAACATCAAGATTTAAAAAAAAAAACAGACGGACGCATCACACCTGTTTCTGACAAAAATATAGGCCAAGAAACGTCTTCCACTCGATGGCAAAACACAGGGAAGGCACTAATAGATTTCTAGGTCTCATCATTGTTTGTGATTCTTCCAGTATACACTTGTGGTCACTCTCTTCAGTCAAACTTATTTCATCATCATCATTCATTAAATCATCACAGTTGTGTTCTTTAAAGGGGTACGGAAACAAAAATTCAAATATTCAAATTTCGTTCGGAAGTGAGCCAAGCATGACGGATAATAACCGTAAATGATAATCGCACGCTTGTATTTTGAACGACTCGCTATATTGTTCGTTCCAAACGGTGCACTCGAGCAAGCGCTCGAAGAGAAGCGAACGGAGAGCGCGATGCGTCATGGGATATCCGGTGCAAACAAAAACAGAAAGAAAAGATTCCCCGCGTTCGTGGAGTAGCAAGGCAGGCGTGGTTATGAGCTTTGCCCTTGGTGGCGTTGTCAGCGAACCGAGCCGTTCGAAGTACCCGTGGCGATACGAGCGTGTGGCTGGCCCCCGTGGGCTGGCCCAAGGAGCACGTAGCGTCCACAACACTGCCAGCTTAGGGCTGAACGGGGTGGGGAAAGCAACTTTTGTTCGAGTTTTGAGCGAACGGGCTAATCTTCTAGGGGGAGAATGGCTTTTTCCGGTTGCACGAACGAGGGTCCCAGAAAGAGGGGAGTCCTTCCTTTCCGTCTTCTTGGACCGTTTGGTACAATCAGACTTGTACCGTACAGCTTACAAGTAATCCAATTACTTGTAATCGATTACTTTTGGAGTAATTTTGTAATCAGTTGATTACTTTTTATTAGGCAGTAATCATGAGAGTAATGTGATTACTCTTTGAAGTAATAAAAATTACTTATAACCGTCACTATTTTTCCACTGGACCCCCCTCCCCCCCCTTCTCCACACACCTTTTTTTTTCTGAAATGACAAAAATATAATTTGCGCCTTTTTTCGAACGGGAAAAAGAAAGAAAGCTGTAGGAAACCAGGTAAACCCCTTTGTATGTACAGTTTCTGTGGGAAGTCCGTTTTTTCCGAGCTGGGACTGGCAGTGGTCAGAACCTTTTATACGGTATAAAAGGCACTGGGAGTGGGAAGCCCTAGGGAGGCCTCAGTGCGAGACAAAGGCCATTCAGGGCAAAGTTTGAGGGAGCAGAATGTAGCTTTGTAAGTCCTTCCTTCAAGATAGCCCTTTCAAGAACACACACAACGAACTAAAAAAAAAAAACAATCCTGCGCATGGTATTAGCTCGCAGCCCATGGGAGAACCAGAACCGAAGCATGCCTAAAGCGGATGCAAAATATAACGAAGCCAGTTCATATATTTCCCTATTTTCCCTACGGGGTCTCGAACTCGAAACCTACAAGCAAGGTTTCGAGTCGAGAACTGATCGGGGCGATCGCTTCCGCTGATGGATACTATGATCTGTTTCAAATCCTGGAGCTGCTGTTCTTTTGTATAACATGCGAGCTCATCCACACGTGAATAATGAAATGAGCGACGCAAACTTTGAGCGACAACCCTTGCTTAAGCTTAACAAGTTCTAGAACCCCGTCCGTTCCCTGCCCCTCCCCCTCCTCCCACACCCCTCGACTGGCGAACGCCCAAATAATTAAACTCCTTCAAACAAATTCTATGCATGTGCCCGCGCGCATTGTGAAGGTGCAAGAACCACGAAGAGGGAACCCGTTTATTCTTCTTCATTACTTGTGAAATTGCGAAATATAGGTTGGAACAAGTTTATTGTTATGAGCGCTAAAGATGTAAGTCTTCACGCAATAAAGTAATGGGAAAAGTAACGGTTACTTCTTAAAGTAATTTCGAATTACTTTGGCTGTCGGGTAATCAAGTAATCTATTTGAATACTTTTCAGCCAAGAGTAATAGTAATAGTAATCGATTAATTTTTTTAGTAACGTGAACAAGACTCGGAACAATGCGCGATTTGTGAGTTGAGCCAGAAGGAAAGCTAAGAAGGAAAATGTTGAAATTCCAAAGGGCGGCGCTGCTCCGAAGGAATCTGCTCCGTCACGACTATGTAGAAAGTACCTTAGTGTTGCTAGATTACCTCCCAAATAGGCTCCGCATACATCCACCAGGTGCACATTGAGAGATCGTGTATTTAGCTTTAAAATTAGTTTTCTTGTGCCTTTCAACGGAAGACTGGTTTTTTTGAGGTTAGGGTGCAACATGCAACAGATTCAAGCTAGAAAATTAGCGCTGAAATTTCGTTTCCCTGCCCCTTTAAGGCTACACAATTATTATATTAGATCACGTGTTTTAACACAGCTGAATACAAATCCTTATTTTTCTGCAACATTTATAGTAAGTTCAATCGGTCCTTAATGCAGGGTTTTGTCGCATGAAGTGTTCTATGAGTCGAGCGAGAATTTCTAGCGGTCCTTGGGACATGTCGTGCTGTAGACTTATGTATTACTGGCTTTTCTGTGTTACTTTGTGGGATATGGCAAGCGGTATTGAATTTATTGCAGCTCCCAGCTGCACCGAGCGAGTAGACTCACCGTCAAAGACCGCAAGCCGCTATCTTCAAACCGCGCAGAGTGTTCTATGAGGTGAGCAATCACGTTTGGCAGTCTTTGGTACATGCAGTGCTGGAGGTTTATGTAAAACTGGCCTTGTCCGTTTGATTCAGTTTTAAGAAAAAAGTGGACGTCTATAGTGAAATGGTGCACGGCTGCATGCACATGCACCCGGTATTTATTATATTTATATATACATAAATACAAAGCTTTCTATTTTGATTGAAACAAAGTTAAAAAAAAAAAAAACGGCGAGAGCGTTGCTTGGATGTTGACTTCAATGTGCGTATGTGAGGCTCAGAGGACATTACATAAGGGGAAACCCTTAGCAGTATGTTATTCAAAACTAATTAACCAAAAATTTTAATAATGGTTTTATGGGATATGTTTTAATTCTAGTTTCAAAGGCAGTGAATATTAAAGACTAACACAATTGACACAATTTGCGAATGGCAACAAGTTTCGAAATATTCAGTGCTAAAATTCTGCCTTTTCGTCGCCCAATTCCAAAATCTTGCGCTCAGAAGGCCTCAGGATGCCGTGCGGACATGGTTGCTGGGTCATTCCAAGTGAAACGTCCCAGACGTTGCGCTCGACCACCTCTGATTTCTAAAAAAAAAATCATGGGCTTCGGCCACAATGTCCGTAGCCATACCCTGAAATAGTTTTGACGAAAAAACATTTGTGATGACGTGAGCGCGATTTTAATTTTTGAAAACAGCGTGAAACTAGGCATCACTCAATAATTTACGAAAAATCAGCTTTTTCATGAAACACCCAACAATATTTTTTTCTTAAATTTGCATGGTTGTCGGCTTATAACGTGGTTGAGTTTGTGCAGTTTTGTTTAATTTAAATATTTTTTACAAATATATATTTTATTCAAAAATAAACATTTTTGTCACTTTAATAAAAATATATAACTGGTCCGGGGACCCAATACAACGATTTACTGGCTACCCTTTAGGTATATAACCTATAAAAAATATTTTAAACCGCTCAATTAAACATCTTGCAGTAAAAAAAAAACAATCCTGAAGTTGCCAAAAAGTGCGTTTTGAGGCGTAAACAGCCGTTTATTCCACCCTGGGGTGGTCCAAGTAAAAATACAAAATATGGTGGGTTTGGAAGAACGATTGATCGTCTTTTGATTCGGAAAGTTTAATCAGAGTAATTTTTGTTTGAAGCGAGAAAGCAATTTTTGAAGTTGAACTCTCGCACCACTACCCGGCGTCGCTTCTTAACGCCTCTTCGCCGCACAGCAGAAACAACGGAGTTTGCTGCCCGCTTCCCCTCGTACCTGTTTTCTGTCTGTAAGGGAAGAAACGGCAGGTATCGTGTACTAATCGGGGGTACCGCCAGTGCGTCGCCATGGCAGGCCGGCTGTGCCCTTTGTACCCGAGGGCGGCTCCTCACACTTCGAAACCCGATGCCTAATCGACGGACGGCATCAGCTGACGTGGACGTCTGAAACGCGATAAAGCGCGAAACACATGTACGACGAAACCGTCCGATCCGACGTCCGACCGCGCAATACGACGGTCGGAGGCGAGGGTTTTCAACGCTCTCTGATGCTACGAAAACCCTCGCCTCCGACCGTCGTATTGCGCGGTCGAACGTCGGATCGGACAGTTTCGTCGTACATGTGTTTCGCGCTTAATATCGCCGCGAAATCTAGCCGTCACGCATGCTGCGGTGAAAAGCGGAACTATGATCCGGTTCGCGCTTAGTTGGAGCGCAGTGAAGGCTACAGGCGCGTGATCAAAGTCTGAAACACGCTGATTCAGTATGTTAACTCGGACGCTTGAAGCATCGTCACAAGCCAAAAGTGCGCTTCTAGCATTATTTTCGGTCCATATTGTCAGTGCGGGAATCTTTACATGACCCATTGGAAATAATGAATAAATAAAGGCATGTGTCCGCACTATTGACACTGCGTATCGAGTCTCATTCCTTGCCTTTTTAGGAACGCGCTTCTGCGCTAGTAAGCTAGGAAATGGCTGACAAGCGAGAAGTTGCCTTTTGAACGACCATTTGAGATCGGAAATCTGTCGAAGAAAGAACTTCATTTTTCGTCAAGTACGTTGTACGGTGGTGTAACGATGGATCAAGCTGGTCCCTCTGGAGAAAGAAGTCAATCTACGGTTCCTGTGGATGCTGATCAGGGTACGTAGGAAAGCCGGTTTTATTTTGTACAATAAAATGATAGTTGTGTCGTTTTTACTAGTGCCTACTCTGTCACAGTATCTGTACAGTTACGGCCGCTCAATTCATGACTTTTTCAAACCAGATGGACTAGCTATTTCTTTTTTAAATCTGGCCGTTTGTCGTACATGTAGTATGTGTTACGTTAAACATGTATAAGCCCAAGCTTTAGGGAAGGATGCGTTGACTTATATTAAATACACAGGGTTCGCCTTATACCTGTCACAAACCAATTAGTGTTGTGAAAGTTCAAAACCGAATGGTGTTTTACATACAAGGCTAGCTTCTGCAGGTAAGGCGCATATGTGCCCGACATGCCATTTATGCGAAGCACGCAGATATGACTCACATAAATGAAGGAGCAGTCAGGTTGCATTTAAATTTCTTTTGCATTGCGGAAGCCGAACTTCATCCGTGCTCCCTGGGTGCAAGGGGTTGCCAGGTGACCACAGAGACCAAGACGCGGTTCCTCATCAACGCTCAAGACCTCACGCACACGGATCGGTGGCTCCTTTCGCTCCGTTCCGGGCGCCCACAAGGTGACATCCGTACAGTGTGTTCACATCATTATCAAGTATACCTGAAAACGTACACATCGCTGATTGCATCTATGTGGTGTTTTAACCCTTTCTATGAACACGTCAAAAACCGCCGTGGATCAGCTGTAATTACAATAGCCTTGGCAGATGCGCACCCCAATTTAAACCTTCTTCCTGGAAACCGACTTTGTCAAGCATGCCGGCGAAATTGTTTCGAATTGAATTAGACCTACTTTTCAAGCACCCGCACCACCTCTGGGTCGTGATGCCCCTTCTGAGCATGATGACCCCGAGGTAGCACTTGAGAGCGTGAACGAGGCCCTCGCAGCCGTTGGAGAGAACCCTCTCCAACGAAAACGAGGGCGAACAAGCCGCGAGACATACGCCCATAAGAAGGTTAGACAACTTAAAATCTCTGCCGAAAGAAGAATTTATACATCTTTGACTGTACAGCAGAAACGAACTTCTCAGCCGAACCAGGATGAAGATTTTGTATTGAGTGACTACGTGTGATTCATGCGAGATGTAAAAAACAAGTTTGACCTGGAGAAAAATAAAGAGAAAAAATTACAACTTCTAACATTGGTCTCACCCTCTTGGTCTCGCGAAAAGATTATGAACTTCTTTGGAGCCTCGGAACGACAAGCGCGTCAAGCCGTAAAGGTCAAGTCAGAATCAGAAATATTGGGCACCGTGCCGAAAAGAAGAGGCCGCCCGGTCAGCGAAGAAGTTAAGGCCTCCATCATGGAGTTCTAGAAGGACGACGCTGTCTCGTACTGCCTACCGGGAAAAAAAGGACGTGCTACGTGGTCGCCAAAAGCGTCTGTTGTTGCTCAAATTGAAAGGAATGTACGCGGAATGGGGAAAAAGTTGCGACTTCAGGTGCGGCGTTTCAACATTCGCAAGTCTGCGGCCTTCAAATTGTGTCCTAGCAGGGGGGAGCGGCACTCACACAGTTTGCGTGTGCATGCAACACCAAAATGTTAAGCTCATGCTTCACGCTACAGGCTTAGACGAAAGCACCGAAGAACTTCTATCCACTACAGTATGTGATCTACACAATGAAGAGTGCATGCTTGACAGGTGTGCCAAATGCCCAAGTACCGATTTTGCTGATACTTTGCTCCGCAGCACTCCACTTCTTGATTCTGAAGTAACGGATTACGTCCATGTGCAACAGTGGGTTAGCGGGGTGCGTTGCCAACTGGAAACCGTTGTTCTGACACCAGACGAGTTCCGCGAAATATTCTTGGATATGCTGAAGGCACTGAAGGCTCACCACTTTGTGAGCAAACAACAGGCACGATACTTGCGGGAGCGCAAAGCAAACATAGGCAAACACGAGGAAATAGTACTCATGGACTTCGCTGAAAATTATAGTTTCATCGTGCAGGACGCCCCGCAATCCTATCACTGGGTGAATACTCAGGCATCAGTACACCCCGTTGTTATTTACTTTCGCAAACAAGAAGCCACCACCCAAGAGATTTTTATAAAATCATTCAGTTTTATTTCTGACCGCCTAGAACACGACACAGTGGCATTTTCTGTATTTCAGAGTGAAGTAATTAAGATATTGAAGCGAGACCTTCCGCAAATTAGAAAAATTTCCTACTTCTCAGATGGTGCGTCCTCTCAGTACAAGAATTAAAAAAAACTTTGCAAACCTCCATCAGCACGAAAATGATTTCGGCATTTCCGCTGAATGGAATTTTTTCGCAACGTCCCACGGGAAGAGTGCTTGTGACGGACTCGGGGGTACAGTGAAGGCGTCTGGCAGCAAGGGCCAGTCTTCGAAGTCCCTTCGAGAACCAAATCATGACCCCCCAGCAGCTGTTTACCTAGGCCAAAAATAACATCGGGGGCATAACAATACTTTGGGTGCCGAAAGAATTGGTTGAAGAAAAACGAGCTCAACTCGCTCCAAGATTTAGCTCAGCAATCCCCGTCAAAGGGACAAGAAGTTACCATCACTTTAAGCCTGCGTCACCATCTACGCTACGTGCTGGACTTACGTCCTATTCAGCAACGCAATAATCTGTCATTTCAAAGCCGATTTGAACACAAACGACGCGTGAGCCTTCAGCGGCGCGCATTCGTCAACACCACATCACCTCGTCGTTCGAGATTGCCCGTTCACGGGTCTTTCGTGCTGCTGTTTACATCTGTCCTGACGTTAACAAGAAAGAGTGATCGGGTTGTGTATGTAGTAAACAGCTAGCTTACTAATTGATGCTCTGAACCGGCAGCGCTAAGCATCTCCTGACATCAAGACACTGGAAGATCACAGGAGGGCATCGCCGCGTAAAACGGTCGAAATGGGAAAAGCCATAAAGCAACAAGAGTGAAAAAATTACACCATCTTCCCGAGGGGAACCATGGGGCGATGCGGAGCATCGTTCCATCACACTTCATCCGAAGAACGAAGTGAAGTGGAGTCAACAACGGTGAACCAAACGCGCGCAGAAATTGGTTTGCTCTTTATGTCTATACAGCCTTGATGGAGATGCGCCTCAACGGGTAATCGGTCTCTTAGCTGTAGATGAGAAACTTAGCCAGTGCAGTACAACCGCTAACCTGGGATTCTTAACGTGCATCACGCAGTAGTCATCACACGTACGCGTGCCGGTACGAAACTCATCCAGATCGAAACGGGCGGGGGTGGCGGGGACTCGAGCTTAGGACGTTCCCAGCGCAAGCTTTCGCTCCACGCTCCGAGCTGAGACGCGTTAGCCCACTCGGCCACTTCCTCCCCTTGAACGCGCGCAGCGCGCTACCGCTGCTTATATTCAAACTTGAACGAGAAGAATCTAGAGGAGGAGAGTTGCGCCTGCGCGCGCGGTGTGAGTATAAGCGAACGCACGCGAAGTGCACGCAGCCGGTAGCTGCGTGCACTTTGCGCAGCTGTTGAAGAGAGAGAGAACGCACGCGCAGCTGTTGGAGAGAGGGACGCAGCTGGTAGCTGCGTGAACTTCGCGCAGCTGTTGGAGAGAGAGAGAACGCACGCGCAGCGAGGAGAGTTGCGCATGCGTAGTGTGAGTGCGGACTACGACGCCGCGGGACATAGCCCGAGCAAGAGATGCTCCGCATCTAAAACAGCCCCTTTTCACCGAGATGTACCCGACAGCTCAAGGTCCTGCTCCCTACCTGCGTGGGCCCACCGTTACACAGTCGCACGCTTAGCCGGGCTCGACGGTGCCGTGCTGTGCAGAGAAGAGGCACAAGAAACGACACCAGGTTGCGACGTAAAAGCTCAACTTCAAAATGTTTTTTTTTTATTTAGAACAAAATTATTTTAATTAAACTTTCAAGAACAAAAGGCAATAAACTCTTCTGTAAAAGTCACCATGTTTCGCATTTTTCTTTCGACCACCTCAAGGCAGAATTGACGGCTCTTTAAACGGCAGCACGAAATTTTTCACACATTAAGTTGTTTTTTCTGCAAGATATTTAGTTGTACGGCCCGAAACTTTTTTTGTGCAGTATACTCACAGGGTTTACAATAAGAATTGTTAATCACCTGCAGAAACGAGATAGTTTGTAACCAAACTATCAAAAAGGCTAAAATTCTCATATATTACTTTTTTTTTTAAATTGCTTCAAGGAATATCCATGATTTTTATTTCACAACAATCAAAATATCATGTGTTTTTTAGGAAAAAAATAGTCCATGTTTTATAAAAATATCTTAATTTCAATCAATTAATAAATGACTCATAGTTTCACTCCTTTTTTACGAGTTCAAACCGCCATCACCCTATGAAATTCGTTTCTCGTCAAAAATATTTTAGACAAGCACCACAAACATTATAGTAAAGAACCATTAATTTTATGTTAGGAATCGGAGGTCGCCGTGGGACCTTTGGCATGGCATGAAGAAGTCCACGTCAGCTGATGCCGCCCGTCGATTAGGCATCGCGTTTAGGAGTGAGCCGCCCTCGGGTACAAATGGTACAACGGGCCTGCCATGGCGACGCACTGGCGGCACCCCCGATTAATACACAATACCCGCCGTTTCTTCCCTTACAGCCAAAAAAGAGGGACGAGGGGAAGCGGGCAGCAAATTCCGTTGTTTCTTTGGACCTAATCGCGTCGGCTATTGTCGCAGGTGGCGTGCTGTGTGGCGAAGAGGTGTTAAGAAGCGACGCCGGGTAGTGGTGCGAGAGTTCAACTTCAAAAATTGTTCTCTCGCTTTAAACAAAAATTACTCTGATAAAACTTTCAGAATCAAAAGACGATCAATTGTTCTTGCAAAACCACCATATTTTGTATTTTTACTTTGACCAGCTCAGGGTGGAATAAACGGCTGTTTATGCGTCAAAAAGCGCTTTTTAGCAACTTCAGGATTTGTTTTTTTACTGCAAGATGTTTAATTGAGCGGTCTAAAATATTTTATAGGTTATACACCTAGAGGGCAACCAGTAAAAAGTTATATTAGGTCCCGGGAGCAATTATATATTTTTTCATAAAATGACAAAAATGATTATTTTTGAATAAAATTATATATTTAAAAAAAAAATATTTAAATTAAACAAAACTGCACAAACTGGACCACATTATAGCCGACAATCGTGCAAATTTAAGGAAAAAATATTGTTGGGTGTTTCATAAAAAAGATGATTTTTCGAAAATTATTGAGTGATTCCTAGTTTCACGCTGTTTTCAAAAGTTAAAATCGCGCTCACGTCATCACAAATTTTTTTTCGTCAAAACTATTTTAGGGTATGGCTACGGACATTGTGGCCGAAGCCCATGAATGTTTTTTTTAGAAGTCCGAAGTGGTCGAGCGCAACGTCTGGGACGTTTCACGTGGAATGACCCTGCTTCGAACGCACCTTCTCTATCCTGGAAGTATGACGCCGATGCCTCCGCCAGGGGCACACTGTCGAGATAGTGACGACGTACCCGGTATGACTAGGTCACTGTTCTGCCCATTATTAACGGCACAAAATTTTGAGCTCAAGCTGAGCACGGTTTTTGCATCCGGCATTAAAAACGCAAAAGTTGGGCAATGAATACCTCCAAGCCGCTTGGCTTTTTGTGAATGGTTTAAATAGGGATAGCCTTTAATATTGACTGGCTTTTAACACTGTAGTTGCAACATGGTCCATAAAGCCATGAATTACACAGCTAACATATTTTGGTCAATTAGTCAACGTACTGTGACAGTTATCCCCTTTACTAATGTCCGCCGAGTCCCACGAACACGCAGTGAAGAAGACATCGACAGAACTCTCACGGCCTCTCTTTTAATTTTTGTTAGCTTTCAAATAGAATGCTGTGCAGAGGGTATACACGTAAAACGACTTGTAGAATGTAATTATGCAGATAATTGTTACAAAACTTTGCTTTTCACCCAATTAAGTATTGCATTTGTCATTGCAACCCTCCAGACATCAGCAAAGCATCCAGTTTGGTATTCAAAGTGTATTCTATTCGGCAATAAATCAACGGGCTACTACTTGGTTCGCCCTTGGCTTCATTGTGAAAATAATAGGCATGTGCGAATCATGATGGATAATAATTTGAGCTTATTAACTTTTCATTTGAATGTGACAGAGTTTCTGCACCTCTCTCCAAGCCCGTGAATTCTGGGTCCGTTTATATGAAGTCATCCAGCAGCCGCAGGTTACCTTTTGGGCCACCGAGATTTCTCTTCTCTTGACGCAGACAGCTCATTGTATATTTTGTCAGAACACCTTTGTCTGCCACAGATTCTAGGGGTGCATTGAGGTGAAAACGCGACAATGTATCATAGATAGCTGTAGAAATATATTATCACGAGCACCTCTTAATGTGTAATCACCCCCTCCACCGTTGAAAAACGCAGCCGTCAACCTCGACACTCTGCATGCTGGATTTTTGCTTCACCCGTTGGTGTTCGGACGGTGGGTTAATATGGCCAGCGACATTACTTAAAATGTAGCCCTTGAAAATTTATTTCTACAGCTACATGCGAAACATTTTTATGTTGGCTGTTTTCTGTAACCTTCATCTTTGGGTTTTTCAATGTAGAGGAGGAGGCAAAAAAATTAACATTGACCAAGGGACAACTATTAGCATGTACCGTTATGATCAGTCGGCAGCCCTATACGGTTCATAAATGCAGGGTGGCGAGATGAGAAGTGTGCGTCTGTGGCAAACATAGATTGTAGCACCTAAGCTCTTCGCCTTCTGTCGGTGTTTGTCCCCTTTTTTGCAACTTGGCTTCCCTTGGCTATGTTCGCTGATACCGAAAAGAACCCATTATTTTATCCAATGAACGCTGGCGACCGATGACACCGCCTGACAAAGCGTGTCTGCCCAAACGTCCCTGCTTTTTGCCTTCTTCTTTTAAACATATTGTTTCTCATCTGTGCATTTGTTGGTGGATTCTTACGCATACAATAACCTCAAATGTACACAGGAAGGCTGCTGTCAGCAGAAAGAAAACCGGCCGCTGCAGAAGTTAAAAGTGAGAGCAAAGCAAAAAATCACTCATAGCGAAAATAAACCAGTGATGCGTCGGATTTTCCGTGGCTTTTTTTATCTCCAAAACTGTCAGCTCATTTGTAACAAAAAATGTAACAATATACATAAGTCTAGCAGCGTATCATAATACATCGCAAAAGTATTTCACTACTGAAACACAAATAGATTTCGGAAATGCATTTTGGTACAGAAATAGAGATACTCACAAGTGCCCCTAAGATTTTATCGCAATACTTCCATATTGTGATGTTGCCCCGATTGTAATTCCTCATTTGTTTTACATTGCTGCAGACGCCGGTTACTTGTTCCAACATAAGCACTGTATGCCTGTTTAGAGGCTGATGCTCATGGCCTTAACTGCAGCGAATGATAGCAGGTGACAAGAGCAAACAGGTTTTGGCCTTCTACGTTAAAATATGTTTTTCTTTATACTTTTAGCTAACGCAGGACGATAACACCCCACCGGCACCATGTGTCCTGTACAACAAGCAAGAGCTTGACGATGCAGACTTTCTTCACCTTGTTGAGGATCATGAGCGCTTGTTCTCCGTTTTTAATGCAGACGAGGTGCTGTGCATGTTGTTGGCAGCATATTGGCTTTTCAGCATCCAGTACGAATGCAAGGCCTCCAACAGACTGGTTGCTCTGGAGAGGATTTTCCTTGGCTTGAGCGACACGAATCCAAGGACAGTCGTAATTAAATTTTTGAACAAAGTTTGCAGAAAGGTATGTAGTTGAAGAGATGTTTTGTGAGCCGTTTTAAAAGTGTATAATCCACTTTTTTCGCCAGTATTATCAGGTTAATTTTTATTTTGCTTCCAGAACGAATGATGGAAGGTTTTATGGAGGCATGTTTTTTTTTTCTTTCTTTAAATGTTGGGACTTTTTTCTGATAACTAAGGCTGACCTCCTGTAGGCGAGGTGCTTAGAAATTAGCTGTACGAGTTCCTTATCCATAGTCGTCTTCCAGTACTTCATAATTTTCTTTGTACGTGAGCAAGAGGATAGCGTCTTCTACTGAAACGTTTGCTTTTTTTGCCGTAGAGTGCAAGTTCATTCTGTAATATTTTTCATTACATGTTTGCAGATAGCATTCTTTATTTCATGGAACGGCATACATTGTATTTTCCATTTGTCAAGGTTCAATAAATATTCAATTTAACACATTCTAATTGATGTCATAATAAGCCTCACCTAATGACATACTGCAGTGGGTCAGTCAAGGGCTAAACCACCCCCCTCTACCCTGCTTCCAATTCGTAAACAGATGCGCCTAGGAGACAAGTGATAAGCGAAGCGTGTTGCCTGCAATCCTCTGAGACAAACAAAACATGTCACTTGATCTCCAAACAGGAAAGCTTTACATGCTTCGTTTGTGGCAGACCATGATGTTCACAATGGTTCAGCCGTGCAGTGCGATGCTTGGGGCCACTGCTTGCTCACTTAGAGTTCAAGAAAGGGGGGTGCCGTAGCACTTCCCAATTGCCCACAGGGTTATGATGTGGCTTGCAAGGAGCTCTTTTGCATTAATTCATGAAGTGAGTTGTGTTTAGTGTGACTCATTCTTTGTTTATCACATGCCTCGTATGTGATGATGTGGCAATCCCTCAAAGTGAAAAAAGTGTAAATAATTTCAGTAAACATGATAAGCTGTAAGTCATATATAGATAATATAAGAGATATGCAATACCATATATGAATTTTGTACAATTTACAAGTTCTGATATGTATGTGTATTGGACACATTCCAATGAAATGTTCACTGGGGTCTATACTTCATTTCACCCTTCGTCCGAGCGCGGCGGACGCTACCAGCCAATCCAGCGTCGAGAGAGCGTCATGTGACCTTGAACTCCACATAACCAAAAAGTGGCATGATACTCTCCCGGCGCAAGATTGGCTGGGGTGGCTGAGCATCCACTGGGCCACCCCAGCAGGTGCCCATTTCATGCCAAGCACCCTTTACCACGGCTGTTAGCAAGCACCCTTTACGAAGGGTGCTTGCCTGAACGCCATAAGGGTGTTAGCCCAGGGACAAACTGATTTACACCCTTAAGTGTGTAAAAACCTTTACTGTATACTCAAGGCTTTTCTTTCCCATTAGTGCCAGTAAGCTTGTGTAAAGTGAAAAATATTGTAACTGAACAGTAGATAGTTTTGGTAGATCGCTCCCATGACTCCGATAACGATACCCGATACTCCGCCACCGCCTCCCTTGCGCACGCACGGTATCGTTATCGGGGCTATCGGAGGTATCGGAACGATCTACTAAAACTCTCATTGTTCCACTGTCCCTTCACCTAAAGTTACTTCTTTTTATTCTGTTTTTACTGCTGCACTACCGGGTGATCTTTATGGTGGAACAACATACCCTTCCTGAACCCACGACGACTGGAATGGTGGTCGCAACCAGCGTCGTAAGACTTAGTACTCAAAAAGTCCAATAAATATTGAGCAACGTTACAGCAGCTTCGCGTGTCATTAATATGCAAAAGTTACTAACAGTTAATCTCTCAAACTTGACCTCCCGAAACTCTTGACAGTGCCACTTTCGGCCAGTGACTGGCCGGAAGTCAATGGCCAGTGGCTGGCTAAACGTGAATGGCCAGTGGCTGGCCGAAAGTGACTGGCCAAAGGTGAATGGCAAGTCACTGGCCTAAAGTGAATGGTCAGTCACTGGCCAAATGTGAATGGCCAGCGACTGGCAAAAAGTGAATGGCGAGTCACCAGACGAGGACGAAAACACTGCTATTGCCGAGCACTTTGCCCAAGCTTGGGCCATCGAAAATCTGGTTGGCCATAATACACTTGCCAGCGATGGCCCATTCACAACGTGCTGCTTGGGTATGTATTCCACACGAAGGTCAGGGCAGAGTTCGGTGAGAACTTTACTCACCTCGTATCAAAAGCTAGAGATGCGCTTAGCATTCGGCAATATCCCATTAAAAGCTTCGTGGCCGAAAAATGGAGACCGCCACTGTTGCTTGATGGAGTGTTGAAAATTGTCTAGTCGGTACGCATGCCTAAGCAGGCTGAAAAGAGAATTATTTACTGATACACAAATGGTGGCGTGTGCGAAATAGAGTCGGCGCTTCTCTAGCAATCATCATCATCGTGGGTGACGTCACAGAGAGGGCAGACTGGGATAGAACGCGCAGATCTTGGGATGGCTCGGTTCGTCAGCTCGCTTCATGCGCTGTTTCAGTAACGCGCGGCAAAGCTTACTTCACGCGTTGTGTTCATTTGGTGAAGTGATATTTGTAGTAAGACATTTCACTAAAGTTTCAAACAGCAAGTTGGACGTGTAGTTGTGCCGACAAACACTTTTGGCGCAGATGTGTCGAAGCGCTGGGATGGTGGTGTGCTGTTTTCTACCACAGTACAAAAAGCTGCTTGATGAAAACAGGATATCTAGAACTCTATGCCAATACATCTACAGCGGCGATTAGGTTGTATTTTTATTATGATTCGGACAAAATAAAACGAAGAAAAGATTGTCTCATTAAAGGGGCCCTGCAATCATATTTAAGCGTCTATCTTTTTTGCGGTTCCCACATCTCTTGGGGTTCGCGCAGGCCAGCGCGCAGGGAGAGAGTAACTAAATATCAGTTCGTAGTACTTTAACTGGACGACGCGGAAACCTACTCCGCCTACGGGGGCGACCCGCGGGGCCGAAAGCGCGCAATTTGTGGCGTCTTTTGTCCTGGCGTTATTATTGGTCAGAGCCGCTAAGAGATTCCTTTAAGTCGAAAAACAAAATATAAGTGGAGCGAACCGTTTCAATTGTGTATTAAAGTAGTTTTTGTTCAGTATTTTAGATCAGGAAAAGAAACGAATGCAGTTTACAAAGCACGGAAATAAGAAATGACTCGTCGACATACCCGCCACACAGCGGCGGCAGCGGTGGAAAACGCGGCTCACACTAGAAAGGTTAGTTGGATCGGGCACCGACAAGCGGCGAGCTTCGAAAGGTTCCGTATGTACGCGGCGGCGCTGCGGTCGTATGGGGTCGCGAGGATCTGACCAGTTCCGAGCGTTCCCAGGGCCTTCGGCAGCAGGGTTGGCTTGCAGTTTGGGTGTTTGGCAGTATGGCAGCGCAAAGTGGCTTCCGTTCTGAACTTATGTTTACCCCGTGTTTGCTGTCATTTGTGGCCAATGAAGTGTCATGCCGAATTAGTCTTTAATCGCTCAGCAAATGTAATGCGAGCCGCCAGGTCACCTGCTTTATAGAGCCTATCCAGAACATGCTTTATTGACGCCCTCTCGAGGCGTCAGCATGGAGTGCGGCAGCCGCGAGCGCTCGCTGAGCTCACTACCGCTCCTCTAGTTCACGGCCACTCAACCGACCGAGAGCGTCGTGAAGGACGTTATTTTTGCGTGTTTTTGTAATTTTAGCTTGCCTATAACTTTTAAGATGAAGCGAAATTCTAGAAAAGAAAAGTTTGTTATTAGGTTCAGTGCGATGAGGTTCCGTGCAAATTAGAAAAAAAAAACAATAAAAAAGTCCTTGCAGGGCCCCTTTAATATGATAAAAGAAGCAAAATTCCAGAACTTCTTGTGCGTGTGCTAAACACCAGTGAAAGTGACCCCGTGTATCCTCTTAATTCCAATTTGTTCTGTGAATGCTGCTTTTCTTCTAATCCGTAGTTTTTTTTTAATTTTTATTTTGTTTTGTACATAGTAAACAAACATTTCCTCAAGAATAACTGGTGGAAAAAAGCTATGGCTCTCTTCCGGCGTTGTTTTAACTAAATCCCTGCTTATGCACCAGTTCTGTGCGAAACACGCAAGACCCCGTCGCGATTGAAGTTATAAATGTAGTAAGTCGATGACACTTCATCCTTCAAAAAAATTAGGATAACCCCTTTTATGAATTACTACCGATTGTATGTTGAATTTTTGCAGACCCAAATGCGCATCTCAGTGAACGACTTTGAATATGTAAACGATTCTTAGTAAAAGTAAAATAGAACAAATTAATCTATCGCCTGAATTTGCCGGGCCATGGACGAGAATTTAAGAATTCATTAAAATGTATGCTTTCCTTTGGGCAGAAGTCACGATGTGACAAACTTCTTTGCCACGTATTCAGTCCGGGAGGAGCTAGGCCTCAGTTTCTGACAAGCTTTCGCTCGGCAGAAACTTCCGAGTAACACTTGTATAGAAACGTAGGTATCTGCAAGTTCAAAGTAGTTTAAGCAAGTGTGCCATGCTTTGCGATGCACAGCTCAGACAGCACGCAATCCACGCTGGTAAATGGAAAACCTTTTTCTACAGCGGCCTCCTTAGGTCCGAAATAACAAGAATCAGTGAGGCTGTGAATAGCCCTGACTCACCCCGCGCAAGCCGTAATGTGTAAGATCCAGGCTTGTTTCTGAAAATTTTAGAAAGTTTTTCAATATAAAAATCAATTTTGAGGCGTTGTTACTCATTAAAAGTATCAGTCACAAAAATGTTATATGCCTTTCTTTAATCAACAAACTGTTTTTATTCTGAATAGATGCGAAGCAACATAGACACCACGTGCTTTCACATAGCGGGTGGTTTACTCGTAACCTACGAGCTGCGCCACAGGAGGGCGCCCGCGAGGTGGCGCCACCAGAACATCTCGTCGCCCAGATACACAATATTCCTACCGTCGCTCCTAATAAGGATAACTGAGATATGGATGGCCTTCGAACGCTTAAAAATTCATATTTGGAAAAAGGGGACAAACACATAACGTCTCAAACGCAGTAACTAAACTTTATCGAGAAAACCGTTTATATCTCTCACCGTGGTGGAAAGTAACAGAGCACACGGCTCTGTTACTTTCCACCACGGTACAACGTGTTGCGACCTTAATCTAAGGAACAACCCTATGTACCACGCAAACCAACACAGCATGAATAGATGGATGCTAACGGGTGTACACTTTATATCGTGCGGCGGCTTGCGCTACCTAGCCTAAACATTAGGAACCAAATGTATGATTTCTTTCCTTCACCAATTCGTATATGCGCTGCAATTTCGTAGCTATCACCAAGCGGTGTGGGATATCACCAGGATGACCTTTGAGGAATTAAACAAAACAACTAAAACCTTCACCCCCGCCTCTGTCTTGCCGGCGAGGGAGTCGCCAATTTCCCTCCGGTCAAACCTAGTCGGCGTTACCCCGGCACTGGGCCCACTGGAATACAGAAGGGAAACCTTGGTCCGGAGTCAGGCGGGAGGGACTAAAACTTTTATTCTGAACCGCCTATCCCCAGCTGTGACAGTTAGTTAATAAATCATTCATTTCTTACTAGATAATTTCAAACAGTCTTGCAATCTCCTCTTTGTTAATAAAATAATCCAGTCTTTCATACCCGTCTGCAAACCCCAGCGTTACAGCTAAATCCGTCGCCCCCTCCGGGAGCGACGGATACGTCCTATTCCTCAATGCCCCTGAATTATAGCCTCGAATATCAACGAAACCCCCCCCCCCCCTTTTACACTATTAATTACGGGGGGGGGGGGGGGGAGGAGGGGGCTTGTATGTATTATATCGTTTAATATTAAAATGACATTGCCTTCAATTTGATGAATCTCTGATTAACTGGATAGCTAATATTCATTGAAGCCAGACACAGTACGTCGCAGTTGACAGTAGTTCCTGATCATCTATGGTAGTTAAATACGGAGTACCTCAGGGAACCGTGCTGGGTCCTTGATTATTTCTGATCTGCATTACAAAAATACTACAAAAGCCGGGCAAAGACATAATAACTGTAATAAAAAAACGGCTTGACACTACAAAAATAAATTAATTAAACGTTTTGCTTCCCACGCGGGTGGCATCTTCAGTAACGCAAATAGCAAATGAGAGTCGCACGAAACGTTTGTCTATTTACTCATAAAGTTTGAATAAGCATTTATTAGGGGGCCACGGCTCTTGTAACCAGCGATGAGTCATTTCCGCGTTTGTTTTCTTTGTGAATGAACCAAGATTCCAGGAGCTTTCTCGGTCCACCGATTCTCTTCCTCGCCTAGGTCGATGCCTTGTCAAAGTCTAATTGGTGGCATGACGTCCATGCGTGGTCGACGAGTTCGGGTTTGAAGCGGGTGGCGTTCGTAGAATTGGCGACATCCCGCGCGTGTTCTTTTAGTCTTGCTTTTTCTTTTTCGTCCCGTCTCTTCAATGTAGGAAGCGTCGCATTCCTCGCACTGTCTCTGGGGGGATCGGGTCTTTTGGCTTCGAGACAACGTTGGCAATTGTTCTGTTGGGTTTGTATACAGTTCGTGCCCCTAACGACGTAAGCGCGCGTCCCAATGCCTCCAAAACGCGATGCACACGACGCCACGTGTTCGTTCGGCTCGATTCGCGCGCTGACGGGACAATTTTTTCTTAACGCGGTTGATAAATCGCGTTAAGAGCTTAGCCATGCGAAAGAGGCTTCAAAGCCTCTTTCGCATGGCTAAGCTCTTGACTGCTAAGCGATCAGTTAGATGGGACTGTTTCTGAACGATGAAGTATCGATCTACAACTGAGCTTTTGTGTTGAGTAGGGTGATGAGAGTGACAGTCAAGAAAGTTTTGTGTGTCACATGGTTTACGATATACTGATGTATCCATCTTAAAGTAAGGTTCACTCGTTCTATGGTCACGTACATCTAAAAACGGCAAAGTACTGTCAGCTTCATGTTCGCAGACCGTTCGCAGTCATATATATATATATATATATATAAAATATTTAGCCGTTCCTCTTATTGTTATTAGCCATTATTCCTGACTGTCTGCTACTAAACTTCAGGCCTAGAGAGTACCCTTCCACTCCAAAGTTCGTAATCTATTCCTGTAACCTATCCCGGTTATCTCCTGACAGCACATTGTCATCTGCGTAGAATATACTGGTACAACTTGGTTTACTTTCACCCCTCTCTCTATATACGACACATCAAAACCTTAATTGCAATTCCTATTTTATTTTCTATTCTACTTACTGTGGGAAGCCGAGGAGGACAACGGCGCGCGAGGGGGCAGGAGGGGTGGCCGGCGGCCAGGTGCGCGTGACAGGGTGCACGAGAGATTCCGCCAGGCACTGGGGCAAGACACACGGATGAGGACTGCAACGGCAAGGCTACAGCAACCAGCCGAAAGAGTAAAACGTTTTGAATTCACTCTTGCTCGTGTGACTTCTTGGGAGGGCGGACTAGGCAGGGACCGATTGGGCAGCAGTGTAGTAGAGCGACCCACACAACTGGCGCTTCCAACGTGGGGCCCGATTGGTCTGCTGCTTGTTCTGTTCGTCCCGGGGAGTCACACATATCTATTGAGCGTTCAGCGTGGTGTAGAAGGGTAAACGCTAACGATGCCCCCCAAGACGAGGTCGACCCCCAATAGGGACGAGGACGACTCGTCTGAGAGCGGAACTCAGGAACCGACTGACGCTGCGGGGGCCGGAGAAGGCTCTAGTGCGCGAGCATCTCCAGATGCTGGGATTTTACCACCAGCTCCAGCTGGAGGCGTGGCAGACGTCGGCGAGTTTATTCGCGCCTTGACGGCGATGATGGAGACGTTCTCGCGACAAATCGCGACGACTCCAGGAGTCGCGAGTGCCGCGCCTATGTCTCTGCCCCGACCGCGGTTGTCCGTACCGACGCCGACCTACGCGGGATATTCCGACGGGAAATCGGTCCACGATTTCTTACAGGACTTGGACGCGTATTTAGCCGCGTTGGGAGCATCAGACGAAACGGCCTTAGTGCAGATCGTGCCAATCGCGTTAACGGGCGACGCGTCGCGCTGGAGACGGTTGCAACGACCGTTTCTATCCATCGCGGAGTTCCGGACGCGGTTTAGGGAGGAATTTTTGCCCCCTGATTACGAGATGCGGATTAGGGACGAACTAGCTAATCGCACTCAGCACCCCGACGAGAGCCTCGTGGAGTACGTTCGCGCGCTCCAGGAGCTCTACTCGAGGGCCGAGCCATCCGCGTCCGACGCAGAGAAGGTAGCTAGAGCGATACGGCAATGTGACCCTAGATTCAAAGCCTATCTGCGCGGACGGGATTTCGCGGATCTGGAGGCACTTGCCAGAGAGGCGCGAACGGTCAAAGCGGGCTTGCTCGCTGAGCTGCAGTACCGCCCCCCTCCGAGGGCCGAGGAGTCCCTAGAGCCAAGATGCGCGTGGGCAGGACGCGCCGCAGACACCCACATTGAGTCGCGGACAGCGTATACGGCCGTTGTGGAGCGCGGTCACGGGGTAACTATAACGCCCCGAGCTTTGGACCCCTTCGCTTACGAGCAAAGGCGCAGGGCAGCCAACGCAAACTCGGCCCGAGTGCAGACCCGTAGGGGTGGCGCAGTGGTCAACCACCGCTGAGGCGCGACTGGTCACGACAGTCGCGGGAATCATGACTCACCGCGGTTTGCCACAGATGAAGTGTCGCGTGAGAGTAACGATGGACAGGTTGCGCGTAACGACCGGCCACAAGTCAGGTGTTACAGCTGTCACCGTCTTGGGCACATCAGGCGGCATTGCACGTGGGTAGCGTCTGGTTCTCAGGGTTCTTAGAGAAACGCCAGAGGCCGGCGCCACTAATCACGTCCTCTGAGTCGAGGTTGCCGGCCGCTGCCGAGGCCCAGTATCAGTGTGCCGACAGGGCTGAAATTCTGGCCGGCGACCGCGTGGCGATGGCTCCGTCGGCGTGTCGGGCTCAGAGCGCGACACCTGAGAAGGGCCCGTGCGTGCGTGTAGAGATCGGTGGTAGAGAATATTCGGCACTAATTGACACCGGTTCTACCCTTTCTCTAATTGGCGATAATGTGTACGAGGACTGCCGTAACAGGAACCTTTGCGTGCGGGAACTTGTAACTCCGCTGCGTTTAGCGACAGGATTGGCCGAAGCGCAAGGGGCGATGCGCCTTCACCTTGGCCTTGACGGCAGACGAAGGAGGCAACGTTTCGTTTACTTGCCCGGTATGTCGATTCCTGTTATTTTGGGGTAGGACTTCGTCTGTCGTGAGGGCATAATCTTGGACTTGAGGAACAACGGGTATCGTTATAGTGTGTTTTCTCCTCTTATTCCCTTTGCTGCCCCATCATCTCTGGTGCAGGGAATGGAACGTTCGCTCGCTGCGTCACACCAGGAGCAGGTATTAGCTGCGCGAGTCGTGCCCGGGAACGTCGAAATGATAATTGCGTCTTTCGATGGGCCCGCCGACCAATGGCGGATGCTAGCGAACGCCTTGTCCCAACACGCAGCTATGTTTACCGAGAGACCGGGGCTTACGACTGTTTTACAACATAAGATAGATACAGGAGAGGCCAGGCCGTGGGGGTGTAATCCTAGACCACTAAGCGTACATAAACGGGCCCTCCTAGACGCGGCTCTCGACGAGATGCTGGACACAGGGGCGGTGCGGCCATCGCAGAGTCCCTGGGCGTTTCCAGTAGTTTTGGCGCCAAAGAAAGACGGCACCGCGCGCCTTTGCGTTGATTACCAAAGACTTAATGAGGTCACTAGAAGGGACGCGTATCCTTTTACCTCTATTGAGTCTATAATGTATTCGCTTGGACGCGCGAGGGTTTTCACCACTCTGGATTGTAGCAGGGGCTTTCTCCAGATCCAGGTGGCGCCAGACGATGTCCAAAAGACGGCGTTCACCTGTTACAGGGGGTCATTTGAGTTTACGCGTCTTCCGTTTGGGTTGTCGAACTCGCCGTCGAGTTTCCAACGGCTCATGGACATCGTGCTGGGCAATGCGAAATTTAACTTCGCCATGGCCTACATGGATGACGTTGTGGTATTCTCCAAGTCGTTCAAAGAGCACCTAACTCATTTCGAGATCGTCTTAAGGCGAATGAGTGAGGCCGGTCTAACAATTAATCCAAAAAAGGTGCAACTGGCCGCCTCAAAGATAAATCTTTTAGGCTTTGTCGTAGACAATGGTACCTTGAAGCCGAACGATGAGAAATTGATGGCCATTCTCGATTATCCACCACCGCACGATGTAAAGAGCCTTCAAAGGTTTCTGGGGATGGTTGGCTTTTACCGGCAGTTCATCCCGATGTGCGCGGAGCTAGCGCGGCCTTTGAATCTGCTGCTCCGGAAAGGCTCGAGGTGGGTCTGGGGTCCAGAACAGGGTGCTGCCTTCTCGTCTCTCGCGAGGGCAATAGCAAGCACCGCTAGCCTTCGGTTACCAGATCTAAATCGGCATTTTGTTGTGCAGACAGATGCGAGCGACTACGGTGTCGGAGCAGTATTGCTACTGGAGCACGATGGACAGTTGCGCCCTGTGGCATTCGCTATTCGAACGCTCACACCGTCGGAACGCAACTACAGCGTGACGGAGAAGGAGGGGTTGGCCGTCATGTTTGCTCTCAAGAAGTTCGACCTCTATTTAGACGGTACGACTTTCGTTATTCAGACTGATCACGCAGCACTTACCTGGATTCAGAGGCTTAAAGAGCCCTCGGGAAGGCTGGCCCGCTGGGTACTAACCTTGCAGCGCTACTCCTACACGGTTGAGTACCGAAAGGGATCGACCAACAAGGTCGCGGATGCGCTCCCTCGGGCGCCCCAGGATGGTGGTTGGGAGGAGGTGACGCAACCAGAGTGTAACGAGAAGCGCGGGAAGAACAGGAGAATGTCTCCTGATGCGGGGGTGAGGTCCCTCACGGACGGTTGGGAGGAGGCGAAGCAACTGGCACTCGTAGCAGCCTTAGCGCGCGGCACGAAGGAGCAAAGGATCGTCGCTTGGGGTGAAGTGGTCAGCAAGAAAGAGCTTGTCGAGGCCCAGAAAGCAGATGGTTTTTGCCAGCGGGTGTTGGGTAAACTGGCTGAAATTGCGGTCGACACCGGGAAGGCTGGCGGTCGAGTTAATGATCAATTTGATTCATATCTGCTGGGCGAAGACGGCTTATTGCTTCCCTACATTTCAACGATCGATGAAGGGGAGGGTAATTAGTCTCCCTTCAGGGTGGTGATTCCCTGGAAGCTACGGAAGAGGTTTATCGGGTACTTCCACGACTCGGCTCTGGCAGGTCATGGCAGTGGCAGCAAGACTTTTCATAAGTTATGCCGCGCCGCGACCTGGCCGGGGATGAGGCAAGACGCACTCCGATACGCCCGCAGCTGTCCAGCCTGCCAGAAAGCGAAGCCCAGAGGGGGCAAGCCTCCGGGCTTGATGCAGTCGGTGGAGAGTCACTACCCGTGGGAGATCGTCGCTTGCGACATCATCGGCCCACTGCCGAGAAGTCCGCGGGGAAACCAGTACCTCTTGGTTATTACCGATCATTTCTCAAAGTGGGCAGAGCTGTACCGACTGAGGAAGCTGGTTTCAGAGCGGATCTGGGAAAAGTTACTGGATACTTTCCTACGCTTCGGCACACCCAGGTGTCCCATTAGTGATAACCTAGTTACTTTACTAGTAAAGTGTTCGTGGACTCCTGCTTGGCGCTGAACATAAAGCACAAGAGGACAACACCGTACCATCCCCAAGCCAATATCACTGAGCGAGTGAATCGGAATGTCAAAAGCATGCTGATCGCGCTAACGGAGAGACACCGAGACTGGGATGAGCACATCGCTGAGATGGGTTTTGCCACCCGGAATACTGTGAACAGATCGACTGGTTTCACGCCAGTGTTTCTGAACCTGGGTAAAGAGATCCCGTCTCCGCTGGAGAACGAGTTACGGAGCAACCAAGCAACACCAGGACGCCCGCTCTCTAGGTATGCGGAACAGCTAACGAAACGCTTGTCTGGGGCACTGCACGATGCCAGAGAGAATCTTGATGCCGCAAGGATCGAGCAAGCGGCGCAGTATGACAGGAGCCATAGGCACTTGGAATTCAAGGTTGGTGACTTGGTCCTGAGAAGAACCCACCCTCTGAGTAACGCAGCTAGCGGTTTCGCCTCATCGCTTGCTCACAAATGGGAAGGGCCCTTTGAGGTAAAGACGCGAATGTCACGGCTTACTTATAAACTCACTCGGTATGATACAAATGAGGAGTCGGGTCCAGTTCACATCGCGGACTTGAAGGGGTATTACCGTCGCGATGGGGAACATCGTGAATGAAAACTACCGCCGCCGCCACATTCGGCCACAGAAAGTGATGATTTTCCGGTGTCTGACAGTGTTCTTTCTACACAGGATGCCTCCTTGGAGAAACCGCCCCAGGAGGCCATCCCCAGGAGGCCCACCGTACGGGCCAGGCCCCGGGGCGGCTGGACCCCGGTGGTCCGCTCGACCAAACCCTCGGGGCGGCCGCCCAGGGAGGCGTCAACACCGGGGATGGCCGAACGGCGGAGCGGGCCAGCGCCGCCCGGGCTCCGCAGGTACCGCGAGCCCGGCAGCCGGCAGGCCTGCGCGGCACGGGGCAGGGCCGTCCGCAGCAACATCGCGGCACCAGGCAGGGCCGTCCGCGAAGGAGCCCCCGCACCACGGAGCGGGTCCGTCTACGACCGGGTGACCTGCCTGGAGTCGGCCCCCCTGCCACACCGTGGCCACGTGGACGGCGTGGGAGGAAGGAGGGGCGGTCCACTTCGTTTCCCGCCGGCGTTGGAAGCATCAACCCAGACCAACGCCTGGCCAGCCCGACCACCAAGTCCCACTCCCGTTCCGTGGCCACACGCAGCCGGCGGCGCCACGGGTCTTGGGAGCGCCTGACACCTGCTGGCTGTGCGGGGTCCCGATAATACATCTGGAAACCCACGAAGCAGGTCGACTCCATTCTGACCTGCTGGAGGCACAGCCCCTCCCGGACAACGTGGCGGCAGCGGTCCAGACTTTGAGGGCAAGCCGCCCGGACCTCGTGGCTCCCGCTGCCTTGGCGTCCGTCCAGCCAGCCCGACCTCCCGAAAACCGTGCCGCCGCACCGGCTGCCGCAGCCGCTGTTATCGAACCCGCCACCACGACGGCCCCCACAACATCGGCCGCCACCATATCTTGCGGCCCAAGCCATCGGGCCAGTGTCGTCCACCAGCCCCCTCCGTCCCCCTCGACTTCCGACGACGCCATCATGGCCGAGGTGGAACAACTCCTCGGCCAAAACCAGTGAGCACCCGGGGCCCCCCGAAGACCGTGCTTTGAGGGGGGGGGGGGGGGGGAAGTGTGGGAAGCCGAGGAGGACGACGGCGTGCGAGGGGGCAGGAGCGGTGGCCGGCGGCCCGGTGCGCGTGACAGGGTGCACGAGAGATTCCGCCAGGCACTGGGGCAAGACACACGGACGAGGACTGCAACGGCAAGGCTACAGCAACCAGCCGAAACAGTAAAACGTTTTGAATTCACTCTTGCTCGTGTGACTTCTTGGGAGGGCGGACTACGCAGGGACCGATTGGGCAGCAGTATAGTAGAGCGACCTGTACTTACGTACAGGTCGTATGATATACTTACGTATATCATAAAAAACTAGAGGGGCTAAGGGACAGCCCTGCCTCAGTCCTCTTTTTAATTCTGCCGGTTCTGATATTCCTGCTTCGCATGTTATAACAACCCTATTATTTGTGTATACCTGTTGGAAATCAAATCAAATATATTCTAGATCATACTCTCTCAGCTGTATTTAAAGTGTTTTTCTTACTCAGATTTTCGTAAGCCCCGTTAATGGACTGTGTTGCAATCCATAACGGTTGTTTACCCATCCGTGTGACATCTTTGCATTGGGTGATGATGAATAAAATATAATCTAACCTTCTATTTTTTTTTAAACCCTATCTGTTGCTCACCTAAAATGTTTTCGGCCCATTCCTGTATTCTTCTGTTTACTACGTGCATCGCTAATATGTACAGGACCAAAGCTACAGTTATTGGGAGGTATGATGGTATGCTGTCCTTATTTCAATTGCGTTTATGTAGTAATTTCATTCTCATTAGTCTCCAATCGTTAGGTAAATCTCCCCCTCCCTCCCCCCCCCCCCCCAATTCTTGTGTGACCAGTGGCCTGTCTTAACTTTCATTTACTTTTTGTTCCTAGTGACTCGACTACTCTCATTCCTAGGCCATCTGAGCATGCCGCCGTTTCAGCAGGTACTTTACTTTTTGCTCTGTCCCATTCCCTCGTGGTCGTCTCAGTTGTCTCGCTAGTGTACTCGGCTTGTGCCGTGTTGCTGTTTCTGCCCTGTACGGTCTCGTTCGGTTCAACTTCTGCAAATGTTGCCTGGATATTTTGTGTAATAAAACCCTTTCCTCCTCGCCCTCTACACTTATCCCATCTTGTGTGGTCAATGAACTCTGAAATCCTTCTGTTGTGTTCCCTGTGTATCAATATGCTCCCAGAAACTTTTTGCTGCATTTCTATCATTTTGATTTACCTCCTTCATTCATTGCAGACCAGCTCTACCAAACTTCACCTGGATTAAATCAGATGCCTTTTTCGTTTAATGCAATGTATTTCAATTTGATGCTGCCTTCGCGGGTGTGTGCCCCAGTTTCTACGCCCACATTTGCTCGCTTGAGGCTTCTGGTCGCTCTGCTATGGCCGCCTTAACTTCACTGTCCCATCAGCCATTTGTTGTTTCCTTCTTTTTTCTCTTTGTTGCTTCCTTAGCGTCACCGCTGCTTCCTTAGCAAGTGAAAGCTGTGCCCAAAAGCGGAAGAATGGACCTTGTAATAATTCGATATTGCACATAATTAGGAGACAGTCTTTTCCACATGGGAATGTGGGGGTTAAATAAGAAGACTCTGACGGTCGCAGCGTTTATCACAGAGCTTCAAAATACTGTGATCAAGTGGATCCTTCACAGCTACCTGCGACGAGTGAAAGCAAATGTAACTCGTGACGAGATACTGTGTTGTGAAAGAGGTGCTACCGTTTTGCACTTTGACCCTACCGAGAATCGGACCGTGGTGCTTGCGGACGAGGAACAGGGCCCGTTTGCTCGAAGCGCTAACCGCGGCTAAAGTTAGCCGCAGTACCTAGGAGAGGGATTTTTTAATCACGTGACTGGTTCGATAGGGATGCGGGGAAACATGGCGGTGCCCCTGTGAGTGAGCGCCGCTCGCTTTGGAACTAATATGTCGTTTTAGCTGCAATATCGGGCGCGTTAGTCAGCAACGAATGGCACAGCAGGCCTTCGCTTTGCCTTACCTCACTGCTCGCAAAGCATGAGCAATGACCTCGCCGCATTTCTTTAGATTGTCTTTCGATTCTGGCCATTCCTAAGCCTAAATGAACGCGATAATTGTTGGCATGGCAACGTCTTCGGAAAGCGGATTGCCTCGAATCAATCGGCCGGGTATTGATACCAGACAAAAGCAGACAGCATCCCTCCAAGCACCGAGGTACTTGCTACGAGTGTAGTTACTTGCGTTGCACGTGCTGGCGTCTGCAGTACTAATTGTTCTAAAGCAAAAAGTCTAAAACAAATTTTGTTTTGCACGCGCGTTCGCCAAAGCTTTATTAAGATTATTTAGTTGGAATATTTTATAAGAGGAAGGCCAACGAGCGCGAGCCGTAGAATTACACTTCCAGCGTCCTCCTCGATGCTTGGGTATTTCATAAAACGGTTTATTGGGACTTGATTGGGACGCTGTCTGCTTTTGTGTGCTATCAATACCCGGCCGATTGAGTCAAGGCAATCCGCTTTCCGAAGACGTTGCCATGCCAACAATTATCGCGTTCATTTAGGCTTAGGAATGGCCAGAATCGAAAGACAATCTAAAGAAATGCGGCGAGGTCATTGCTCATGCTTTGCGAGCAGTGAGGTAAGGCAAAGCAAGGCCTCCTGTGCCATTCGTTGCTGACTAACGCGCCCGATATCGCAGCTACAACGACATAATAGTTCCAAAGCGAGCGGCGCTCACTCACAGGGGCACCGCCATGTTTCCCCGCATCCCTATCGAACCAGTCACGTGATTAAAAAATCCCTCTCCTAGGTACTGCGGCTAACTTTAGCCGCGGTTAGGGCTTCGAGCAAATGGGCCCAGGTGTGCCATTGGCGGAAGAAACTAATCAGCATATTTACGTGCGTTGTAACGTCAAGGATGTCGACGCGGAGGTGTGCCGCTATTTGCGACGATCTCACACAAAAACTCAGCGCATGCATGCTTGGCCTTGTCAACAAATGAGGCATACCTCGAGAACAAAGCACCCCAATCTACTCTCGCCTCACTTACGTTAGCGAAGAAACGGCCGCCCATTTTAAGATCCGGTACCAACGTCATGAGTTTCAGAGCAGTAAGCTCCAGACGACAAAGTGCATCTTATCGGCAACAATGCACGGTAAGAATGCATGCGACGGGGTAGGGGGGTTTATAAGACACCAAGCCACCCTGCAAAATTTGCGGGCACTTGCCACTTACGCCTTTCAAGGTCGAGTAGGTTTGTACGGGCACTGCAAGTAAAAATGAAAAACGTCTTCTTGCTCTTCATTGCAAATCGCGAGCTTAAAACATTTCAAGAAAAAAAGAACTGTAGTGGAAGGACCCCAAGGGGGCGCCTGCTATCCCATGGCTTCACATGTGCAAATATAAAAAAAATATCAGATGAGGAGAATTCCTTGTTCGTGGCAAGCAGAGCGGACTCTGAAGGGATGAAGCCCCGAGTCCCCTGAACGTGTTCTAGTAGATTGCTTCTGTCAACAAATGCGGCTGCGCCCAGATATATTAGAAACCCTTCTCGACGAATTACTTGGAGACGGACCCAGGCGTACATCACAGTTTCCCAAGTTTCTATTCCCTTCATTATAAACAAGACCATAGAGGACGAACGGTTTGAAGACCTTCCTGAGCCTGATTTGGTATAAAGCGCTTCTAACCACACTCTTTTTGTCTCGAAAGAAATGCGACCTGTGTGAACACGAAGTCTGCTCTGGACTTCGAGCCGTGAGATTCAATCTGCGAAAAAGCGGATCAAGCCCGGGAAAAGCGACGGTGGCGGGCCAGGTCCGTACTGGGGGAGCCTTCACAAAAAGTGTGTGTGTGTGTGTGTGGCTGGCCTTATCGAGCTGCTCATAAGCCCACCGTGGAATCCACCGGTACCGCATTGGAAAAGGCCGTAACCGCGGACAGTAACAGATTAGACACTCTCCACACCTTCTAGCTCCTCAGTATTGCTATCTGGCTGGTAGTAATTCAGGGTTGTAGAAGTGCAGCTTTCTATTGCCAGGTGATTGTTTTTCTTCTGTGCATTCGCCAAATATATTTGCTTTTTGCCACCAGCGTACTGGCAGAGTGAAGTGCTAAGACTATTTATTGCAACGTTTCAGTACCTGTCAACCCCATAACACTTTTTCTCTTTCTATTTAAATCATCGCTTTAATTAAACACCGGCTGTTTTAAAACTTGTGTTACATCCTCTTTATTGGCAAGATCTCACCGCGGTGCAGGCCGGTCGCCTGGAGAGCGGATGTTTCTTTTCTGATTATTGTGAACCACGAACCTGTGCGGGTGTAATGGGTTTCGGCATTCGGTGGCGGCGCTGGCTGATTCTCACCAAGAGCGTTCTAATTTCCAATAAACATTTGCAAGTTTTTGCACTCAATGTCCCTCTTGGAATTTCAAGAAAAAAATATTTCCCCAGACTGAAAGCTCTCTTTCCCGGCTACACCCAGTGACAGATGATGACTTTTCTGATCGCGGATGAGGCGTCGCAAGACATCCTGTTAGAGCGACTTGAGTAGCGCCCGAGCACAAACTTGGCTGTTGTCTCCTACGCTGAACGCCCTTACGCTACCTAAGTCCCCCCTAACTCACACTTGATTTCCACTTATTTTCCATTGTTTTTTGAGACGTAACTTGTTATCATTCCGCCCTAGCCACGCCCGCCGCCTGTCGGGGCAGAAGCTTCCGCAATGTCGCTCGTCCCAAGCGATGCCTAGAAAAATGAATGAAACTATTTTGTCAGCAAGCGTTCGAGCGGTGACCAGATATACAAATCAATTTACTTTGTCAGCAGGGTACTAGTATAAAAGTGCAAACTTGAAATGTAGCGCACCGTACATCTAACCGGCCAAATATAACAACCTTTATAAGGAACGGACGCGCCGCATCGTTCAGTTTTCATTGTCAATATCAGCCACATAAACGATGAAGCCAAGTTCACAAGGTTTTTTTTTGTAGTGATTTATGGCGACGCCTCGGTATTAATATGATCAATCACAGATACTGTGGCGTGCGTCGCTTGTGTACCACTAGTCGTAAATACAGAAACGCCGCAGCGGTAATTGATGCGACCACGATGTGGTAACACATTTTTTTAAACAAAATATTGCAACATGTCTTCGCACATTTGTACTTAGCGGTCTTAAATTGCCAATCGCGTAAAATTTAAATAAAATCAAGAATGTTTTTTTTTTAATTGCCGTACGAACCTAGAGAAATTTTGATTTCTTCTATTTCGACGAAATTTCCAGGCGCAATGCAGAAGACACTTTCAACAGCAGAGCCAGAGCGATAATTGATGCGTTGAAAGTTCAGAAAGCATGAAGCACTCGACACAAAACGTTTCAGCTTATGAATATAAATTTAAAGCGACTTAAAATTTGCCGAATAGTGCCCCATTATGAACGTTTTGCCCCGAATTCACATTTGGCATTGGATTTCGCTTGAAATATACGGTCATTTAAGTTAATTTAAATTAACTGAAATGACCGTATATTTCAAGCGAAATCCAATCTAATTTCGGCAGAAGTGTATGCTTGCAGTAAACGTGTAGAAAGCTGAACTTTTTATTCCACTGGCTTTCACAATTGCGTGATCACGTAATTGGGAAAATCGTTTTTTCAACCATCTCTAACGCTATTTTTTTTTCATAAAAACCAGGAAGTAACTTGCAAAAGTAAGGTTTGTCCCGTTGTGTGGGCAGGTTTCATTACCTCCTATAAAACTTTAATTGAAAAAAATAGGCATGACACCACCACGACCATTCATATCTGAACACACCCTACTCTCTTATTGTATGAGGGACCACAAGAAAAACCAATATAGAAACCATGCACATTCTCCAGTAAAGGGCATTGCGCTTAGTTGGGAATGCACCATACCGATGTCACTCTGCTCACACTACAGAAAGCACCAAGCATTCACTGTTGAACATGTTATAAAGAAGAAGTTACCTTTATTAACCTATACTCAGGTCAGGTTAAAACCAACTACCTTTTTCGTAAGGTTTCTTTAAAGATATTTTCCACTCACTGTTCGGCACACAAGCTACACAAATTACAAAATACGCACAAACTATTGCATACAAAAGTTAGATTATCAAATACCCGTTTATCTAAATGACCACTCTGATCTGATGACAGTTCAAGGAAGGTATGTCTGTTCAAGTTTTGAGGAAAAAAAACATTAATGTGTATATACTGTCGCTTCAAAAGTAACAAGTGTTTTTGTGTTTCTTTCGCGGGAGCTGTCATTTTTGTGCAGCATTTATCTGTGGGCTTAAACAATTTTTTTCCTGTAGAGCTGGTTGGTTGGCTCTTTTATGTTGCTGCGTGTGACTCCATTGCTTGCCGTGTTTGTGCAGGCTTAAAAAAATCAATATGCGTCGTTGTCTTTTGTCACGGCGTAAAGGACCATCTGGATTTATTTCCCTAACGTTTGTTTTTTGTATCCAATGTTTTTACTTGACTTTGCATTGACAAAGTGGTGTTCGTCCTCTACGAGACATTCGTTTTTCCTGGAAATGGTGGTCTGGCAGCGAAGAAAGAGGGAAGGGGGGGAGGGGGGTGGCGGCGTCTGTCGTTTTGTCAGGCATGTCGCTGTGTTTCGTGGTGGCTCCCCAGACTACTTGATTCCTCGACGGTCCTCTTAACGCACTTTGGCCTTACTTGACTTGTATCTCCAAGACGTGACAAAGGAAATAACTAAATCTAATAAATGAACAGGCCTATTACGTCTTGACAAAAACTATTAAACCAGTCTTGTTTTTATTGCTACGAAGTTGAAGCTATGCTTATAAAATTTAGTTATTGATGACATTAGGATTTTGACTGACAAGCTTTATTTTTAACAGCGCTCATATCCCACTTAACGAAAGTAAACCAAACAAAGGCAATATTTATGAAGTTCATCCACCGTACCCCAGAAAGTACCTGAACAATGACGCAGCTGGCTTTTTTGGTCGGCCAATGCAGTGGTGGCATGACAACGCACCTCTGAATGCGGGAGTTTCCTTCTACAACATAATATTCAAAAGCGCGCTGGAGCTCTTCCCATCGAATACAGCCGTCCCCAGTTTCTTGACAACTCCCAAACTCACTCACTTCATGATTTGTCGCTGGTGGTTCTTCTCTATATCAGTTGTTTTCGCCATTTTGCTTTCGCGAACCTAGCCTGTCTTGCTATTCGTCTGCTGTTCTCGGGCCTGAACTTTTTACTTCAATCTTCCCTTCTATTCTTCGTTTCTTTCGATCGCCGCGTCACCCCTGGGGGAAAATATTTATTCGTTTTGAGAGAAATCGAGAGTGGAGAACGGGTAATACGGAAACAAGGATGAATAATGCATTATTTTCTTTCCTGCTTCTTTCACATTTCTCTCCTCGTTCGCTTCAATTTTTACGCAGATAGTTGTTTCTATTTTCTTATTCATTGAGATGCATTGTTTGCCGTTGATGCAGTACAGCACGCATTGCTTTATGTTTTGGCCCGTCAAAATATGCGAAACGCGCTTATAATCTTGTTTTTCTCGGCAGTTGCACGATGCACGCGCGTTCGGGCGTGCGTGTTTAGCGATGCCCTAACATTTTTCCTCTCCATTTCAATGCGCACCCACGCCAGCGTTGTTGTGTTTTTGTGAATCTTAGTGTCGGGCTTTCGTAGCGTCGTTGTTTTTTTTAAAGGAAAACCCGTTCTTCCGTAGGCCGCGTGAACCTTGCCGGAGCGTATTTCTATTTTGGACTACCATATATCTAGAGCATGTATGTGTGTATTGTGGTACCTCTATTCCGAGCGGAGCGAGCAGACGGTCCGAGACCGGGAGAGGGAAAGGGGGGGGGGGGAGAGAGAGAGAAGAGCGACCAGCAGATGTGTCTCGAAAGACGATCATTTTTGCGGTTACCAAGAGCGATGTTTGTCGTTCGGATTCCCCAGGGACCGCTGCCTTTCCTCCTCGGCTTGGAAAATGATCGCAAAGGGTGACCACAGCGGAAAAACAATATGTGAAATTCGGGTCTTGTAGGAGTTGGGGAAGATATTGGGCTAGTGCCCATGGGGGACTGCGTTGAACCCCTTGACACGTTCTGCTTCGTGGGTGACAGATGAAGGCAGCGGAGGTACTCGAGGCGTACAGATCTGCGGTAAAAACGGCAACATTTGATATAAAACGGGAGGACATTAGAGAGGATGCGGATAATTTTGATCTTAGCTGGGCTGCCCGTTTTTTTTTTTTTTAATAAAAAGTCGAGTTTTCTTTATTATGTACCCGAAATAACACTTGCGACATTACGTGTACCGCGTAAGTATTTTACGTAGAGGTTTGAAAAATTAAGATAGAAACGGGATTCAGTCGTATAAAGAATAAACCATAGAAAAAAGGTTTTAAACAGTGTCCGGATATTTCATCGAACGCTGTTTGATTGAAGCCGTTTCATCGAATACCGCCTAGTTAAGCAGCAGAATCTTTTATTCAAGAAAATAGTATCCTTTTAACACCGGAAGGCTAGCAGATCATTTTTTTCCCACCAAGAGAGGAACTGATATTAATACATTTCATTTTTTTTTCTACACTTTATATTTGTGTTTTGTTTGCAATAACTGGTGACTCCTGCAGCTAATGTTAACATGAATAATCGGAAACACCGCTTAGGCATGTTATGACACCTCTGTTAATCGGGTGCAGCGACGAAGGTACGTTCCCTCAAGGGTGTATCCTCGCATTTGAAGAGACGTGTTCTCGTTCAAACACAAAGCCATACTTGAAGCAACTGCATGTCTTCAGGTCGCCCGAAACAGATAGAAAGACTTGTCTAACACACTTATCTCTAGTATAATAAGCTGGGTTTCGGATCGAGGCTTGTTTCGCTGCGTCGAGTAATCCTACCGCTGAACAATGGTAGACACCATCAATGCATTGAACCCTATGTGAAAAACGTGAAAAATCTGAAATTTCTATCACTTGACTTACTTGTCTTACCATTCCTGCTAACATTATTAAGGTTTAGTTACAAGACACTCTACTTCATAAAGTTTGTTTTCTTTGTCCTCATAGACTCGCACGCATTGCTTAGTGTCAGGAAATGGATGCGGGTTGTACCACTGTCCTTCTTCCGATTTCTGATCCAGCCTACTGCAATAGAGACAATAAAGACCAGTGGTCTTCAATCTGTGTTGATACTTGGTCATCGGCAGGCACGTATATCTGTTACTTTTTAGAGCGCAGCTCTTAGGGGCCCGTTCCCGGCTTGAGCGGCGTCGCCGTCGGCGTCGGCGTCGCCGTTGCCGTCGGCGTCGGCGTCGGCGTAACCGCAACCCTCGTAACCCTCGTGAGGGTTACGAGGGTTACGAGGGTTAATCTCATGAGGGTTACCCTCACGAGGATCACGAGGGCCACGAGGGTTACTTACCCTTGTTACCCTCACGAGGGTTACGAGGGTTAGTTACCCTCAAAAGGGTTACCTTCACGAGGGTTACCCTCACGAGGGTTACTTACCCTTGTAACCCTCACGAGGGTTACTTACCCTTGTAACCCTCACGAGGTTTACGAGGGTTAGTAACCCTCGTGAGGGTAACCCTCGTGAAGGTAACCCTTTTGAGGGTTACGAGAATCAGTAACCCTCGTGAGGGTAACCTTCACGAGGGTTACCCTCACGAGGGTCACGAGAGTTATGAGAGTTACCCTCACGAGGGTTACTTACCCTCGTGAGGGTAACCTTCACGAGGGTTACCTTAACGAGGGTCACGAGGGTTATGAGAGTTACCCTCACGAGGGTCACGAGAGTTACCCTCACGAGGGCCACGAGAGTTACCCTCACGAGGGTCACGAGAGTTGCCCTCACAAGGGTTACTAGGGTTACCCTCACGAGGGTCACGATGGTTACCCAGGTCAAGTGACCCCCCCTGGGGTCACGTGACCTGGGGATACCCCCCGAGGTCACGTGACTTCCCGTTGACGTCATAGCCACTGATGACGTCACCGGCATCCGCATCGTCATAGTCATCATCACTGATGACGTCCCCGGCATCCGCATCGTCATCAGTGATGATAACGATGACGATGCGGATGCCGGTGACGTCATCAGTGACGTCACTGATGACGTCACCGGCATCCGCATCGTCATCATCATCACTGATGGCGTCATCAGTGACGCTACTGATGACGTCATCGGTATCGTCACGTGGCCCCAGGTCACGTGACCCCCCCGACGTCACGTGACGCCCCAAGGTCACGTGACTCCCACAAGGTCACGTGACCCCCAAGTTCACGTGACCCCCCGCCCCCCGAGGTCACTTGACCCACCCCCCAGTACCCTTCCCTCCTCCTCCTCAAGAGCTGCGCTCCAATTCGGCGTTACAGGGAGTTGTAAACGGCTTTCACTTTTTTCAACCTAATTTCTCAGAAAGGAAGCTATTCTCAAATCCAAAAATGAAAACACGAAATGTAAATAAATAAAAAATAAAAAAGGCGCAGCAAACGTCAGTTATCGTCCTTTCCGTATGTGCCTGTATCGGCAGTGGCACCCCACTTTGGTGGCGCGAGGCCAAGAAAGATACAGTGCCCTATTAAATATTTCAGCTGTTATTAAAATTTACCTTGATGCTGACTAATATTCGAAACTTGGAGACGGGAACGTTCTTCGAGCTTAGGGATTGAACCAGGAGAGAAATCTAGAAGACAACAAAGCACGATGGATGCCTGCTTCGATCAGAGCCCCTCGTTTCCTCCAAAAATGCAGCCGAAAATTGAAACTAAAAAATTGGCAACGTGCTGCGTTTTGCTTCAAGGCAACTGCACCAGCAGCAACGGCAGCAGAAACAACTCCAGCAACAGCTGAGCGGATGAAGGCACACAAGGCCGCAATGTTTCGGCACGCTGCTGGACAGGAAGTAATTCACGTCTAAACAACATTTCACCTTACAGCCGCTAAAGGTGGAAAAACAATACGATCTCATCAGACAGAAAATGGAAGAATACTGCATTCGGAGGGCAAAAAAAGATGTACGTGCAATACGTCTTCCAAGCACGACATCAGCAGGAAGGTGGATATTTTGAACAGTGTATAGCTGAACGCGTAGACGTGCAACTTCGGAGACCTGTTCGGTACCCGCTTGTGAATGACACAGGGGATGCCGTGCTCAGAGCACGCATGCAGGAGGAAAAAAAGGTAAGCTCGGATAAAGCCATCGTCTTGTGCAAGGCGGCAGAACTTGGCGCCAAGCAAAACAGCGCTTGGGAAAACCCTAACGTCCTGGTGAGCCTTGTTCTCAAGAAACATACAAGGAAACAATCGTACAATGACAATCGCAAACAAATTCGTCGATGCAGTGTCTGAAGTAGCACCCACGAGCTTAGAAAATGTCCAGGCTGAAAAAAAAATTTGTGGAATCTGTAAAAGAAAAAAAAAAAAAACATATGCTTGCCGCCTGCTGTTGGCAAAAAAAAAATAAAAAATGGAAGAGGTGAAGCGCCAAAACCTACAAGAAGATGGTTCCAGATGATGGCTTCCAGATCTTGCAGATCAGCGTGGGAGAGGTGTCAGGCACGAATGACTGGTTGAGAACATAAATGTTAGGAGAACACCTTGCGCATCGCAAAATTGATACGGGTGCCCGAGACAACCTGCTTCGGTATTTAGTATATTTGAAGAGCGGCCACAAGACAGCGTGATGCCCATCTAACACGCATGTGACAAAACATGGCGAAATTGTCAATTAATACTTAAACACAGTGTCTCGTTCATTGCGAATGCAGGTTACGCTACAATTCGTTTCGTTTTTTGTTAAAAAAAGGGAAAACTCTCTTAGACCTTCAAGACTGCGAATCCTTGGAACTAGTGTCACGGGTGAACGAACTATGCACACCAGACACTGAAACGGCAAATATTGAGGGACTTCCCTAAACTGCTTCAGTGACTTGGGTGTTCGCAGCAAACTCACAGCATAA
The DNA here is from genome assembly GCF_016920785.2 of Ixodes scapularis. Taxonomy (NCBI): domain Eukaryota; kingdom Metazoa; phylum Arthropoda; class Arachnida; order Ixodida; family Ixodidae; genus Ixodes; species Ixodes scapularis. The sequence goes on from NW_024609867.1 coordinate 4,128,049, forward strand.
CTCCCGAAGAAACTGAAATACCAGTAATCCATCCAGCAACACGCGTGCCAAAACCGCTGCAAGTGCCGCTCATGCAATTAGAACTCGAAGGAATGGAACTTACGAAAGTAATCGCCAAAATGAATTAACCTTCCGATTCAGTGAGTTCACATGCTATCAATGCGTAAGAAAAGATGGCCGCTTACGAATGTGTATGTATAGGCGCCTGTGAACTAAATCAGAGGTTAAAACAAGCACACTCTAAGCTTCCACATCGAGAGAACAATGAGGCTGTCTTAGCGGGTGCGCAAATGTTAAAAAAATTGGATGCAAATGCTGGATTGCACCAGATTCCTCTTACGAGGCAACATTTTTTAACTGCACGTTCGGTACGCCGTTTAGGCGATAGAGATTTTTAAGGGTACCGTTCGGTACTGCGTCAGTACCTGAGATGTTAAAAAAGAAAACAAAGAGTCAAGCACTTGATTATCTGCAGGGAGTGTGTGTCAGCGTCAACAATGGACTAGTCCTGGGAAATTGACGCGATGAACACGATAAAAAACTGAGCCATCTTGCATGCTGCGCAAGCAGCAGGATTAATTTTAAATATAGTGAAATTCTGGATGAGAATATAACACATTAATTATTTTGGACACCTGATGGACTAGAATGACTTAAATTGAGATGCAACTCTGATCCAGTTCGTGGAATATCTTCCTCGCCCTACGTGTGAAAGAGGCACAATGCCTGTGGCACGGTTACGGACTTGGAAAGTTTTCGAGCTCCATGTCCATGGAAATCGTCCTGTTGCGTGACTGACAAAGAAGAGTGTATTCAATTGAACATTAAAGGCATGATATTTAATAGAAAAGAGTCAAAGACGTTACAACTGTATGAAATGCCGAACTAGAGCGCAGCTCTTGAGGAGGAGGAGGGGGGGAGGTACGGCGGGGAGAATACAACCCTCCTCCTCCTCCCTATCCTCCCCTTTCTTCCTTCTTTCTTGGTCTCCTACCATTTAGCGGGAAATTTTCGCTACGTTTCCCGCTAAATTAGGCGGAAAATGTTTCCTGCTAAATTTAGCGGGATAGTTTTCTGCCAAATTTAGCGAGGAACTTTTTCCACTGAATTCAGTTTGGAATCGTTCCCGCTAAATTTAGCGGGAAATAATTCTGCCAAATATAGCTCAAAATTGTGTTCGCTAAATTTAGCGGGGAGATTTTCAGGCTAAATTTTACGGGGAAATTTTCTACTAAATTTAGCGGGAAATTTTTTCCCTGAATTTAGAGGAAAACATTCTCTCCTCCGCCTCTTCCTCCTCCTTCGTGGCCCTCGTGACGTCACACGTGACGTCACATGTGACGTCATTATGGGAAGCGTCCAACAATGCAACGCGCGGTTACGTCGACGGCGACGCCGCTCAAGCTAGAAACGGCCGCCAAAGAGCTGTGCTCTAAAATCTGCGTAACTTGCTAACAGGGGCTTCGATACTCGGTATATTCGGACCCCCCAAATATAAAAAAAAAACGAGTGCATCAACTTTTGTTGCCTAGTGGTGGCACTGTTTCAGCATCACGAGAAAAAAAAAATGTTGGCCCATCGCTTATGCCTCACGAGTAATTTCCGGATACGAAACTAGATATTGAAAAATAAAGAAGAATGAAAAAATAGTCAGACTGCAGGCGAGCTGGTGTTAAGTTGAACATGATTGTAAACCTTAGACAGGGGCAGAAAAGAGAACACATCACAAGGTAGAAAAAGAGGAGGCAGCGTCTCAAACTCAGCTGCAAAGTTTATTTCGTACACGCCTTATATACCACAACTCCAACGCCCTCTCTACAAAATATATATATATATATATATATGACAAGAGGACAATGAAATTCGGGTAAATTTCCTCTTATCTCCCTTGACCTCGTCTGCGAAACACTCACACAAAGGGTCACATTGTAGCATAACCACCGCCACCCGGTGAACGTAGGTGAATCACTGCTGAACACAAAGAAAGGGTTTGACCTTTCTGTTTTCTGCCCCAGTCTCAGATTTACAATCATGTTCAAAGAAGAATCCCTTGGGATGACGTTTGGCTGTTAGCGTTTCCTTGAGTTTGTTTATGGTAACAGCGTAAGTGTCGAAACTGATCATCACCTTCTTTTTAGCAGTGGCAGAGAACATTGCTGGAGACATGACTTCAAAGCCCCAAAGGCTTATTCTCTGGATCACGCTATTTGGCTTCTATCTAGAGTTCAATCCCAGAAAGCAACTGCTGCTTCGTGACACACTTTCCCCGATACGCATACCCAGTGATGGTGGTACGCCCATATATGCCGAAAACGTGGTCACTCAGACTATTGGTGTAGTAACAAGTATTGTACACGGTACGATGATGTAAACGCTAGCTTCTGCAACTTCGCAGAACGAGGAGCTGCTTAAAGTTCAGAGAGCACCCGCGACAAATGAGGCAGTTGAAGGTCGAATGGCTCCTTTTATATTGGAACTGTTTTGTGTACAAGGCATAGTGACGCGCGGACCCAGAATCGCAGTGCCTAAAGCATTAAGAAGATAAATGCCACAACGCCTTCACGAAGGAAATTTAAGGCTAAATAAGTGCAAGGCACGTGCTAGACTCTTAATGTATTTCCCTGGCATGAGCGCTTATATTGACACGATGATTGAGAAGTGCGAAAGGTGCCGCCTGTTGGAATATAAACAGCCCTCTTAATATTTCTTGAATAGAAACACACCTCGGCAATCCTGGGCCTGGGTGCGCGTAGCTATTTGTGAATATGACCGAAAAATCTATATCCTTGCGTACGATGCATACTCGAATTATCCTGAGGTTGAGTGACTTCCAACTACTTCGGGTAGAAGATTTATTGAAAAGATGTCTAGTGCGTCTTCTAAGCAGGGTATTCCGCTTAAAGTGTGTACACACAGTGAATAACGGTTAAGAGTTGAGCTTGTTGGTACATACTTGTAAGTATATCAGCTTGAACTTTAGAAATAACTAGAACACAACGAAAGAAAGGAAAGGATATCCTGTCCTTTCTTTCTTTGTGTTATAGTTATTTCTAAATTTCAAGCTCATATATTTACAAGTGCACAAAGTGGCCCGCAATTTACGTCCCGTGAGTTCAGCACGTTTGCCAGGATATATGATTTTTCTTATGTCATATCCAGCCCCCAGTTCCCAAGGTAGAATGGCTTTGAGAATAAGGGTGTGCAGGATTTCAAGAGGTTTTTGAAAAAAACCAAGGACGCGAGCGAGGTCTTTTGTATAGGACTTCTAAACAAGCCAACAAACCCTCTGGAAGATAGGAGATGTCCTTCGGAGCTCCTAATGGGACGAGGCTGAGCAGCGGAATTCCAAACCTGAGTGTGCCCGCCTCCTCAGAAGTACGAAAGCATGTTCGAAACACGAAGCACTGCCGTGACCTCCGACCTTTTTAGCGGGGAGCGTGGTGTGAGGACGAACCGACAACAAAGGGACCAAACCTGTACAGGTCCAGGAAAGCGTAGCACCACAGTCTTACAGAATACCTACGGAACAAGGCAAAGAGTTGCGTCGTAATAGGCAGCTCGTGAGGAAGACTCCAAAATAAGTTAAAAAAATGTCACGAGTTTGGAGATGTAGATCTAAACGATTTTGGCCCAGCAACGCAGAACGAACCAGTACATGTATCCTCAGGTGCAGTGTCGACACAACCGAATGAACCTCCGAAACTGACACTTCGTAGGTCGCTGAGAACAATAAAAGCAACGATGACACTTACTTTATGGTGAAGACTTTAGACCTCACACACATTCGAGCCCTAGCTCGAATGTGTATGAATTTGTGTATTTTTGTGGGTTTTTTTTAGTCTGAAAAATTTTTCGGTATTTTAACGGGAGAAAGATGTATCGGCAGTCGCACCCCACTCGGGTGGCACGAGACCAAGAAAAAATTAAGTGCCTTAATAAATATTTCATTTGTTCTTTTAATCTATCTCGATGCTGATTCACAATCGAAACAGTATTTGTCATGTGTAATCAAATAGGGACCAAGGTATAGGGTGGGGTACAACCGCTCATATGGCCTGAAAACAGTAAGTCGCGTACACATGAAGTTTTGTTACGTACTATAATTAAGTAACCAATCTTATGCTGAAAACGTTACCACAGTCGTATTTCTCTTCTGGTGATTCTAAAGAAATGTAAAAACAACCCAGAAGCGAGGGTAAAACATCACAAGTGCGCAATAATGCTCCAGAATTCGATGAAATGAAATTCGAGGAGATAGCGTAGAGCAATGCGATGAAAGGCTGTTCGAATAATCGGCGTTGGATAAAATGTCCACTAATTTTTTGAAAGCGGCGTTTGATGAAAGGGCGCTCGATAAACTGCCTGGTGCCGTTTTACACGTAAATAACGAACGTGTCGGCTAGGCTAAAATTGGAATGGCAATACATTTATCGAGGTTGAAGCAAGCTTTTATTCTTATTTTGTATGATTGCGAAAAGGAGATGGAACTACAGACTTTTTAAAAAATCGGGAGGTCTAGTTGAAGATAAAACAACGAAATAATATTCCCACAGAAATAACCCTACCAAAAATCCGGTATAACTTTTCGCTATCCGGAATATGGAACCGGAAATCTATCTGGATTCTATCTGGATTCTATCTGGAATTTAGGTTTTCAGAAATTATCCCTTTGTCTGCAATCTGGATTTCGGGTTTCCAGTAAGAAAGTTCTGGCTCCATATTCCGGATAGCGAAAAGTTATACCGGATTTTTCGGTAGGGAATGGACTCTCAAGAGAAGGCCTTCCCGGTATTAACCCCGAGCGGAACAGATTGGAACGCTGCAATAGCTCGATGGTGACGTAAATACCATGAATATGTGACGGGTTCATTTTTTTTTTGGTTTGTCTTGCTTTGGTTGCGTGATTTAACGTGTATTATCAGAAACGGTTCACTGAGTATAGATTGTTTTCGCTTCTACGCGTAGCACGAGAAGCTCTTCGCTAAGTATAAATGGTTTTGCTATAATGCAAAATCTGTAGATGACAAAACCTTAAAACAAATCCGGTTACAGCCAAGGTAAACAATAGGATGTATTGTGCAGGTTACATGTAATTCTACGGTAACCTCAAGGCCGCGGACACCGCTCGGATTCTTCACCGTGGAAACCAAAGAGGAAGCTTCTACTTGCTCTTCGCGCGTTCCTGACTTAAAGCAGCAAAATCAAATGTATAAGCATTCGAAACTGCAATCCTGGTGAAGGCCGTTTGATTCAGCGATTCCGAAAGCAATGACAAAAATCTTACTGGATTAAGCGGCCGTAGTCGTAAGAGCAGGTAAGGCGAACAGTGCACTCATCACTCGATGCCTGTGACCGGATACCTTGTTATACAGATTGTCATTTTTGAGTTGTGTGGTATTGGCGGGAGCTCCCGTGACAGTTACACACTCGTCGATTATTATGGCTTCAAACATTTACATATAGAACAAATAAACACGGTATGAATTACCGTCTCCTCATCTGCTACATATGCTTTAATTTTCATTCGGGACTTTCTTTATTCCTAATTGACTGGGGTGCAAGTGTTAACCCGAAGTGACCTGGAACATGAGCCGGTAGCTACGTAATTTATACGGAGCCGCACCATAAATTTCTTTGCTGAACGTCACGTCAGTATCAGACCCTAAAAGTTGCCACAGAAGGCCATTCCACGGTGATAACGCGCGTATGTAACATGTGAGCACTGGATTAGGGTTTACGGACCATGGCAATCGATAAGCCGAGCAACCAATCCGCGAAAAAAAACTGGCGATCAAAATGCTAAAAGACCGATCTCACCAGGCAGTTTGACTACGTCACCACTGCCGGAATGCATCGAGGGAACTTTAGCCTTTCTGCACGTGCGACAACCTCGCTGGAGCTCTGCTCGTGTAGAGCAACAGACCGCACGAGCCCTCTCGTGCACTGCCGTTTGCCTCCTGTGAGCTAAAGTTATAGCAGGGTCACGCATGTGCCGAACGCTTGGTGCGATCGGTTTATTCGACGCCTGCTGGACCGTCCTCGCGATAGTTTTCTGTTAAGCCCGTTTCCAAATGGCTAAAAAAAAAAAAAACACTCGCTCTGTTAACGTGACAAGCCTTCGAAGCCACGACGACGACCGACTCGGTCGTGGTCAGAACGATAACACGAAGCTGGGTCAGCGGGGTCCTTTATTGTAAGCCGCGACGCCTATGTTGCCGCGTTGCTTAAGTTTAATTTTGATGAGAAGAACGAGAGAATTTGGCTATATGTAACTCAAACACTCGTTCAAATTAGAGAATTATACATTAATTTGAGCGATACACCTTAACTTACATCCTACCAAAGAAGCGGCCGCGGTAAAATGATCCTTTATACTACGTCACGACGAGAAGCCTTCAAGTGGCGCCCCTCCACCTTCTCAGGGTAGTAAGTTCGTCTGCTTCTTAGCAGGGGTTGCGATGATATCAGAACCCCGAGCTCTTATTAGCTGATAGAAAAACTAGTAGGTAGACCTCAAGGCGTCTAGCACTGTGGTCTACCCACAATCCATTCAAACAAAGCCAATCAGAGCACGGCGTTGTTCTGACGTCATCGCAACTCCCCTGCTAGAAGCAGGCGACTTTCTCCGCATTTCTTCCTGTCTACTTACGAGAAGTTTGTGGTTCGTTCTGGAGTGACCGATCTCTACCTTTGTTCCATCAACATATGGGGAGGGGGGGGGGCAGTAGCTCGCACATAAGAAAATGGCCTCAATGCTGCATTTTTCGCGTCACCTTGTGGGCACCCTGGCGGCTCCCCAGCTCAGTTTTCCGACTGCGAGGCAGGAGTGCCGAACTTTTCCCGCGTGGCGGCGACGTTACGCCAGTCACGCGCACACCGCGTGCGCCGCCTTGATAAGCCGCATCAGAGGCGGCGCACAGGGAGTCGCTGCCTGTACTCCGGCAGCACCGGTAGCACCGGTAGCAATGTTAATCGTCTTGTCCATGTCCAATTAAATGTAGTTTCTTGTTGTTGAAACCGTTGACTACGTGTTATTCCTCCTGGTCGGGTATGCTGCAAGGCAAACCGACCACAATGGCGCCCAACCGTGGTATGCTGCCCACTCGCAGGAATTTCACGGGGCTTGGTTTCTTCTTTCGGTGAGCTTTTTTTTTCCATGCCACGTGTTTGCTATCGTCGTTCCGTGCTTCCGTCACATACGCGTTTGTTGTATTGGCGGGTTTCTGACTGTTTTTCTGACCGCGGCAATCGTTTTGCGCGCTTGTGTTGGGTTTTTGGGGGCGGTTCTTTTTTTGTGCTTGCAGGAATGCTGACGCGGGAGCAGGAAGCCGCGATGGCCGCAGCAGCACAAATGAACCTGCTCACGAAGGTCACGGAGATGTGCGACTCCGTGATGCAGCGCCTGGCCCACACGCCTGGCCAGCAGGAGACCCCACCGCGAGAGCCCAGACCACACTTGACTGTTCCAGTCTACACGAGGTATGAAGACGTCAAGTCCGTGGCAGATTTCCTGGGCGAGCTGCAGACATAACACCTTGCCTTCGGTGCCTCGGAAGCCTTCATCGTGGACCGGATTGTCCCGCTGGCGTTGCAAGCCAGCGCCAGGTGCTGGTTGGGGTCACAGGCCCCCTTCACCAGCCTGACGGACTTCCAGACAAGGCTTCGAGAAGAGTTCCTGCCTGCAGGCTATGCGACGCAGATTCTCCGAGAGCTCAAGGCAAGGACGCAGCAGCGGGATGAAAGTCTGGTGCGGTACGTTCGGGTCATGCAAGAGCTCTTCAAGAGGGGCGGACCCGAAGTCACCGGAGTCGGACAGAGGAGCTCGGGTCAGAGGACAGTGTCACCCCAGGTACCACGTCTACCTGATCAACAGCACCTTTGAGACCCTTGAAGAGTTAGGCCGGGGCCCCCGCGTCATCGAGGAAGCTCTTCATGCCGAGCGGAACTACGTGCCGCCGCCACCAGCCAAGTACGCGCTCGAACCGGCATGCGCATGGCGGGGCCCCGAGGCCTCCACGCAAGTGGACTGTCCGAACGAGACCTCCCTTCCCCACCACGTCAACCAGGAGAGGTGGCGTGGCATGCATGGTGATCTCCCGTGCGGGATAAGCGTATGTTCGCCTAACTCTCCCCGAGAGGTCCCCGGAGGTCACAGCGAGGCCCGTGAGGGTTTCGGGCGGGGGTCTCCACGACAAGTGGGAGGTCTTTGGCCGTTCCCTATCGTAAGCTGGGGCCCAGCGGAGATCACCACCCAAGCGAACCATCTTCCTCAGTCTGCTCCTTCAAGTGCTGGCGAAAACTGGCACGGTGCGGTCGCGAACCCGCAGCCAAGCAGCATTGACCCCCGCCGCAACGGAACAAGTCCTCACCACGACAGCCAGTCGCAAGCCTGGTGCAGGCCCTCCCATAGTGGTTCCTTACCTGATCACTGGAGGCAGTCCGACGAGCACCTCGGTGCGGGTGACCTAAGCAGGCAACTGTCGTCAGACTGCTGCTACCACTGCGAGCAGCCCGGCTATCACCGAAACCAGTGTCCAAGACTTCCGGACACTACAAACAAGAGGTGGCACGAGACGGCGGCAAAGGGCCGGAACCAGAGCCAGGGAAACTACTACGGCCGGCGACGCTGAAACCAGACAGCCACTCGCAGTCGGCCGTTGCAGTCCCTGGGAGCAGTGAGCCCGTGGCACAGATTCCATCGGTATTTCGAATCCAGCCCGAGCCTAACATCATTGAACCGCGCATGACAATATCACTGCTCGATTTTCCCATTGCCGCCCTTTTGGATTCTGGGGCCGCTATCTCGCTGATAGGGGATTTCGTTTTCGAACTCTGCAAAGCAAAAAAATAAGCCTCCGGGAGTGCGAAACCCATTTGCAGCTAGCTTCTGGTACAGCGATAACAGCTGGAGGAGCCGTGAGGCTGCAGATTCGGTTTAATGTAAAGAAGCGGCGTCAGCGATTTCTTTCTCTGCAGGGACTCGTCGTACCTGTCATCTTGGGCCGAGATTTCATTACAGGCGAAAGCATGACGCTCGACTTTACTGGTGGTGGATACCGGCTGGGACAGCAACCGGAGCTGACTCCGTTTACCCAACGGGAGGACTGCATCCGTAACCCGACCACAGCAGCCCACTTCACGACGGTGCCAGACGTCTTGCCTGCCGGCGTTCGAGAATCGTTGCGAAAATGCCCCGCAAGCAATCAGCAGAAGCAGGAGCTGCAAGCCGTTCTGGAGTCTTTCTCACCGATGTTCACGGGAACACCTGGAAAGACTGACATTCTGCTGCACCGCATTGAAACCGGTGACGCGCCGCCTTGTAGGTGCAACCCTCGACCGATCAGCGTCCACAAAAGGGCACTGCTTGACGCGGCGCTCGAGGAAATGATCGACACAGGTTCAGTACGTGAGTCGAAGAGCCCCTGGGCATTCCCCGTTGTTCTCGCTCCTAAAAAGGACGGAACAGCCAGGCTCTGTGTGGATTACAGGCGGCTTAACGATGTGTCCGTACGAGACAGCTACCCTTTCCCCAGCGTTTCCTCCGTGATGTGCGCGCTCGGTAATGCGACCGTGGTTACAACGCTGGATTGCAGTCGCGGGTTCCTTCAGATTGAGATTCACCCATCAGACGTTCCGAAAACGGCTTTCATCTGCCACAGAGTTCACCCGACTACCGTTTGGCTTGTCCAACTCTCCAGCCAGTTTTCAATGCCTGATGGATGTTGTACTTGGGAACTCGAAGTACGAATTTGCCATGGCATACACGGATGACGTGGTTGTTTTCTCGAGAACTATTGAGGAGCATGTCGAGCACCTTCGCATTGTACTTGAGAAAATGCGTAATGCTGGGCTCACGATTCATCCCGGAAAGGTTCAGTTGGCCGGGCCCAAATTAACCTTCTTGGAGTCGTTGTGGATAACGGCACGCTCCGCCCCAACGAAGATAAGTTGCGCGCGTTAACGGAATACCCAAGCCCACATGACGTAAAGAGCCCACAAAGATACCTCGGAACGATTGCGTTCTACCGGGATTTCATTCCACACTGTTCCGAGATATCGCAACCGCTCAATCACCTTCCAAAAAAGGGTGTCGAGTGGTGTTGGGCCGAACAACAACAATGCGCATTCGCAGCCCTTTCAAAAGCCGTGACTGACAACGCTTGTTTACAGCTCCCAGACTTGAACAAGCCGTTAGTGCTGGAGACAGATGCAAGCGACTGTGGCCTGTTTGGTGTATTGCTGCAGGAGTATGGCGGTGTGCTTCGGCCAGTTGCTTTCACGAGCCACGCGCTAACTCCAGCCAAGCGCAACTACAGTGTCGCAGAACGTGAATGTCTCGCCATCACTCATGCTTAGAAGCGCTCCGATAGGTACCTAGATAGCGCAACGTTCTGGATTCAGTCTGATCACTTAGCGCTATCATGGCTAAGGGGACTTAAGAATCCAGCTGGACGTCTTGCTCGTTGGGCGCACACGCTACAACAGTACGACTACTTGACCCCGAGTGGTACACCCGGGGTCAATTAACAAAGTTGCTGATGCGCTCTCTCGTGCTCCACTTCTCGAGAAACACTCGCAGGATACCCATGGCTTGGTGACCGTCGCGGCCACGACAAGAGGATCCCCAGATTCACGGTGGGGTACATTAGTGAGCCGTGAGGAGCTTCGCAATTCGCAGCTGGATGACGGGCTCTGCCAACGCGTGTCCGCTTGGCTGGCAGCAAGAGGTCCAGTCGACCGCCCAAGTGACGAGGTTTTCGACTCCTACTTCATGAGCGACGACGGCCTCCTGCTGCGCAACATCAACCAGGCCGACGACGATCCGGATGGCTCGGCGTTCCGGACCGTGATACCCCGCAAGCTACGTAAGCTTTTCATCCGATACATGCATGACTCTGCTTTGGCAGGACACAGCAGTGGGAGAAAGACTTACGAAAAATGATCCCAAATTGCTACCTGGCCAGGCATGAGGCAAGATTGGCTGCGATATGCTCGTAGCTGCTCGATGTGCCGGAAGGCAAAACCACGTGGTGGTCAGCCCCCCGGTCTCATGCAACCAATCGCGAGTCAGAGCCCTGGGCAGATTTGTTGCTGTGAAGTCATGGGCCCCTTTTCACGTAGTACCCGTGGCAATCAGTACCTATTTGTGGTAACCGACCACTTCGCGAAGTGGGTCGAGTTATTCCCTTTGCGGAAGCTAGATTCGCAAAAACTCTGGGAGTGTCTACTCGAAACATTCGCTAGGTTTGGCTTCCCCGCACAGCCTGTAAGCGATAATGCCTCCTATCTCACGAGTAAGGTGTTTGTGGACGCGTGCACGGTGCTGGGAATCAAGCACAAAAGAACTTCCCCATACCACCCGCAAGCAAACATCACGTAAAGGGTAAATCGGAACCTTAAGATGATGTTAGTGGCTCTACACAGAGCGCCACAAGGACTGGGACGCGAAACTGCCCGAGCTGGCATTCGCAACCCGTACAACCACTAATCGGTCAACGGTTCTCACTCCTGCTCAATTGAATTTCGGCAAGGAGCTTGTGTTCCCGCTTTTTAACAGTCTCCTTTCTACAGAGTTTGGGGGAAGACTTCGCCCCTACGTGAAGTTCGCAGAGGACCTGCGAAATCGCTTCTCCGATAACCTTCGAGAGGCCCGAGAAAATCTCGACTTCGCCTGAGTACAGCAGGCAGAACAGTACAACCAGGGGCGACGTGACTTGCAGTTCGAGGTGGGAGATTTTGTACTCCGGCGTACTCACCCTCTGAGTGACGTCACTCGAGGCTTTGCAGCCTCCCTCGCCAACAGGTGGGAAGGTCCGTTTCGCGTGCATGAAAAGTGCTCACCGCTCACTTACAAACTAGTTCACTGTGAGTCTAGTGAGGAAACCGGACCTGTTCAATTCACCAACCTTAAACGATTTTTCCAAGCATAAGACGAAGAGTCCTCGCAGGACCGGAACGACACTGACGGCAGTCCCGTTCCGGAAACCCCCTTGTCTTCACCAAGGCGGCGGTATAACCTGCGACGTCGGTGACACCAAAGAGAGAGGAAAATTCTTTTTTTGTCTCCTTGGCCTCTCTCGCATTTTGGGGGTAGTTTTCTACTTCCACGGATCTGCCCCCTTTTCGAGAGAGGGTGGAGAAGATTGTGTACCCACCTCAGATCCGTTATTTCAAACTTTCTGGAAGGGGTGCGAAGATAACGTCAGGCTCAACCCTCAACTGAGCCCCATGTCGTCTGCTTCCTTGTTTTTCTACAAAGCTGGCCCATGGACAACACCGTTACCACAGCCGCCATCGGAACGACACGGCAGCAGATCTCATGATGGACCGGGCCACCAAGGACGTCGGCGCACCAGGGGCGGCCCAGGGAACCATTGACCGCCACCACCCTCTACAGGATGGAGCGGCAGCTGGCTCGGATCAAGGACCACATGGAGAGCAGTCACCTGCTTGGGACGGTCCAGAGCAACAAGGTGGCCGCCAGTCGAGCCTTGAGCAAGGAGCTCATTAGGAGCTCAAACGACAAGCTGGAGCTGACCGAGCCGCTGCACTTACGCATAGCACGCGCCCACCAACTTGGCGAGCGCGACCTCCAAAGGGCCATTGCGCTCGTTCAGCAGGCGCCGGGTCGGACTTGCAACGCCAGTCCGCCCAGCAGCGCCATCCACCCCCTGACACCCACGACGTCGTCTCGGTCATCGACATACCGGGAGAAGCTTAAGGGGGGAGAAGTGTGGGCACCCGGGCGGCTCCCCAGCCCAGTTGCCCGACTGCGAGGCAGGAGTGCCGAACTTTTCCCGCGTGGCGGCGACGTTACGCCAGCCACGCGCACACCGCGTGCGCCGCCTTGATTAGGCGCATCAGAGGCGGCGCACAGGGAGTCGCTGCCTGGACTCCGGCAGCACCGGTAGCAATGTTAATCGTCTTGTTCATGTCCGATTAAATGTAGTTTCTTGTTGTTGAAACCGTTGACTCCGTGTTATTCCTCCGGGTCGGGTATGCAGCAAGGCAAACCGACCATAACCTGCCGTAGGCCGTCGCGGGCCTCTGTTTGGGCTCCCATGCTGCCCCAGTGTTCGAAGGGGACTTGTTTTCTCAACGATTGAAGATGCCCCCAGATCTTGAACTAGGCGTCGCTGACTAGCTTCAACGGTATCTGAAATCTTGTAAATGCAAAAAGCAGGGCCGGATTCGCGCCTGACCCTAGTAAAGAATCTCATTTGTATGAAATTTTTTTTCCGTGTCTAATAAACACATGAATCATACAAGGTATGTAAGAACATATAAGAACCCTATAAGAAACTTCCGAAGTTTCTTATATTGTTCTTATATGATCTTATAGAACTTATGTGGTTCTTATATAGTTCGTATATGGTTCTTATATGTTTATATACCTTGCATGATTCATATGTGTTTATTGGAGACCAGAAAGTTCTCATAGAAATGCCTTTCTCACTAGGTTATTCGTATTTCATGATATAAATAGCGATAAAACAAGGACGCCTATCATGAATTCCTGCTCAGGGAATTCTGAAAATAATTGTAAAGCCTGTCTTTGTTATAAAAATACTTATTTTTAGTAATGGTCTTTATACTGGACAAGTAATAATCTTTGTTTTTGATACCTATATGTATACAAATTGAATAAAATATACGCTTATTTTCACATTAATTTTGTTAACCCTAATAGCCAGCGCACACATTGCAGCATTTCCTGAGCACTAAAACGGCGATGATGCAGCAGAGTCATGGAGAAGGTGGCAGCTCTGAATCAGTGCTTTGCAGGCACTCTATTCGCGCTCTTCGCGCCACACTCACTGCTGTGGAGCAGCTCCTGGGAAACGATTTCACCTCATGTGTTCCCTTTAGCGGTGTTGGTGGAACGCAGCCTTTCTACTTGGGCGATGAAGGAAGACCAACGAATAATTATAATACAATTAAATGCAAAGGGGCAAGCGAGCTGTGTTTGGAGATTTATGTTTGTCCCCTGCCCCTCTTGTTCCCCTTCTCCAGGGATTAGTTTCATCAAGACCAGCGAGGCTGTACTATGGTGGGAATGAAGTAATGGCCGGCCGCAAGTCGGCAAGCCGGAGTGGAAAGGCTGGAAAGGTCGCTGCCAATCTACGAGCGACGATGACAATCAGACAGCCGGCAAACCAGTGCAATACTTACTTGCAGAGATATATTGAAATACAGATCAGAAATATTTCCAAAAACTGTAATTATATATTAGGCACAATACCATTTTGAAAAAAGTATTTAAATAAAAATCGAAAAAAGCAAGAAAGGGTATATGATAATCTTATTTTGGGGCAGGCCATATAAGTACAGTCTGTTTTTGTTGTTCATATTAAAAAAAAAGTGAAGAAAAAAAAAAGGGGAGGGGGGAGGCACAGAAACAAATGCTAGCCACCCAAAAGACGCGGCAGCTTTTTTCTCCTGCAGTGAGAAAACGAATAAGTTTGCAGCGTAGCTTTCAAAGTACTACAGTGCACAGAATGCTGCACTTAAAGAGCCACTAATAAACTACATTACCTGTCGTTTCTCGAATTGCTAAAAAATACGGGGATTTAAAATAACGTACCTAAAATGATTGCAAAGGCAAGAGAATATAGTCTTCGCAACTACTCATGCACGATACATCAGCCGTGTTTTGGATTGGCGCATGGTTACCACTCCAGCTGCTTGCGTACGCAAATTGTTTGAGTGCGCTCTTCTCACACTCGCTACGAATTCATAGACTTGACCAACAAGTTTTAAGGATTGAAAACTACATAATAGTAGCAAAAAATGGGACAGCACCCGAATTTAAACTTTCTACTTGGGTATATGAGGCAGATGACAAACTGGCGCCTCCATGTTGTTGTGTTTTTGCGATGCCCAAAGTTTAAGTGTCGTAAAACAATAACGTGCGTGTTTCTTCATGTTTCATACGCATCCTGCATCTTGATCGATATAATTATTCAGATCTCTATCATACAGCATCAAGCGTGACATCACCCATCTTGGACGAAGACTTGAATGCTTTTCTTAAGGAGTGACGGTCACATTGTACGGACAACGTGTGATTAACGGCGCCACAGTTGATTTTTCATTCACACTCAACACGAAGGGAATTCAGATTGTAAACTATCGGAATATGTTTCCCTGGAGTGTCAGCAATATTGTTTTGGTCAGCAACATTGTTTAGGTCATCAGAAGTTTGAGGCGCCATCTTATCCCAGGAACAATTCAGACACTAAAAGCGGCGGCGTTCACTTCCACAAAAACAGCCTGTAATTATTAATTGCTTGCACTTGCGAGCAATGACGGCCCTCTACACTCATCATCAGCCCAGTGAAACTCGCGGAGGCGACGTCATGGCCGTGTAAACAACAAATTTCTGAGGACAGCTGAAAGACCACACAGAAATGATAACATCCGAGATTTTCTGGCACCACGATCTACCTTCTCAATAAGCTACATTAAAAAAAAAAAAAAAAAAGATTTTTTTACGGAAACAGAAGTCAAATTTTTTCATCACGTTTCGTACTCCGACAGCGATTTGTGACTGTTGTGTAACATAAAGAACGCTATCAATGGTTCGTGTGTTTTCAACGCTCTTCGTCACCGCCTAAGCAAAATACCAAAATCTCCAGAGACCTTGAAAGAAGTCTTCGGAGCGGGCAATCAATCGTTTTCGTTGCGAAAAATACAAAGAACCACAGAGGGACTGTGTGGCCTCCATGGAATAAGAAACTAACGCCAAGACAAGGGCCGAGTGCTTGCCTCATGCAAATTCCGGGCTCACTTTTAGATGTTCAGAAGAAACGGGACTAGAGCATTCCCAAAAAGCTGGAGAAAATATATTTCATAAGTGTAAAAAGTACATCATACGGAGATGCAATATGCCCATTCTCTAAATTTCTTAGCCACGAATAGTCGGCGGCAACCGTTTGCAGAGCTCGGGAGCGCCAGACTAAAGGACTGGCTGCGCCCTCTGACGGCGCGTTGCTACTCTCAAGACTGACGCTTTGCTGATGCACTTCTATTCGTGTTTGAAGCGATGCTTTTTTTTGCTCACTTCTGTTCGACGCCCAAACGATAACAGGGACCGCAGCAACGTACCGCCAAGTGTTACCTGTAGCCTACGAGCTCCGTCAACCATCATGGTTTTGATACAGATGCACGGCGACACGGCTGACAAAGCAGCACCCTATGTGCGTCGGACGGAATTGAGTAAGAAAGACACGACAGTGAGCACGAAATGTAGCGCAGTTTCAAAAGGTGAATTTTGAGAGCGGGACACGTGCCGTCAGGAGGCGCAACGAGTCATTTCGACTAGCGCTCTTGGGCCTTGGAAACCTTTGCTGTCGTGTTGACGTGTTGAGGCCCTGAACATCTATTTTGTGCTTTTCGAGTTTTATATGAGGTAACACTTTGTAGCCCAAAAGTCAATAAAAAAATCAGGATTTTGCTGTTTTATGTTGCGTTTGACAGATCGATCGTCTCAATTTGTTGGGAAGGAATTAAAATCAGTTTTTTAAGTGAAAAAAAGCATAGTGCTTATTAGTTGCAGTCATTCTCTTATACAATACCACATAGGACTATAGAAAGCAAAGGTACGTGGTAACTGCGGTAGGAAACATGGGGCGCACACCGTGGTTGGCGCAGACAACAAATAACTATATGTAATCGTTTTTGCACCTCCGATACGCTACGGTGGGCTCTCCTGTACAAACTGCGCATGGTCTATCACAAAACACTCCCATATGCGCAGTTTGTACTGGTTGGACCGTCGTGCAGTATCTGATGTGCAAAAAAGGTTCCATAAAACTTCGTCATAGAGAGTTTTAGGGAACCGTTTTTTCCACGTCCGATACGGTACGATGAGCACTATGGTACAAACTGCGCGTGCGCTACCACAGAAGTCTCGCCTATGCGCAGTTCGTACCGGAGGGCCCATCGTAACGTATCGGATGCGCAAAAACGGCTTCCTAAAGCCCTCCAATAAATGTAAAAAAATCTAATACGCTGCAGGAATGACATCGTGCTGCGGACGGATAGGTTCTGTGTTCGATTCATGGCGGAGGTATATCATATTGGTTTAATTTTGATTATTATTTGTATATTTTTTCCTGAGAGTTTATTATAATCAATACGGTTATTATGACGTGACCTTCCATGGCAATAAAATATTCAGTTGGACTAGTTTGTTCACGACTGCATAGAAGCGCAGAAGGACAGGGACAAGGTGAAGGTAATGGCCACAGGCTATGTGTTTTAGTTACCTTCCTCACTTTGTCCGTTCTAAGGCGCTTCTATCCACCTTTCCATGACATAGTGCCACGAAGGAAGGCGACGAGAGGAAAGACAGTGAACAAAAAAAATTTTAACCGACGAACTTCTCCCAAGCAATGTAAGAGACGAGCGTCGAGAAAGCAGAAAAGCGTGCGGCGATTTGGCGGCGTAACATCAAGCGAGAGCGAGACTGACTCGACAAGGTCACGGGCAGTTCATTATGTAGTGTGCGTCGGCATAGCGAAAATTCGGTCCAGAAGGTTTGAGTATAGAGCGTTTGGGGTGAGAATGAACAGGCACTTTCGAGAGCAAAAAAACAAGGAAGAAATGAGAAAGTTTACCCCCGGTGTGGGAATAAACGCGAATCTTCTAGAAATTTGTGACCGATCGCTGCTTGGTAAGCCTGGCGCGCGGCAATAATGCCATGCTTATCGGCGAGCGAGCGCCGGCGTGGCCAAGTGTTTACCGAGCTTGACTTTCGTGCGGAGGTCCAGGGTTTGATTCCCTGGAGTTTCGCGTCTTTTATTCATTCTTTCAGTTTAATGGTCTGGTAAATTT
Organism: Ixodes scapularis; assembly: GCF_016920785.2. NCBI lineage: Eukaryota > Metazoa > Arthropoda > Arachnida > Ixodida > Ixodidae > Ixodes > Ixodes scapularis. The sequence goes on from NW_024609867.1 coordinate 4,145,887, forward strand.
GAGAGCCCTGTTGCTTGTTCAAGGTGCGAATGTTCTAGTCGCCGAAACTTCTACGGCGATTGTTTCAGAAGCCAACGCGTCTACGTAAGGGGCTCTGCGTGGCAAGCCGGAGTAAGTTTCGCCCAACGCTCGATCCAGCTGTTTCGCCGATATCCATGCCTACGACACTAACCTTCAATTTTGTTTTTCGGGCGCAAAATCGCGTTATTAAAGGTGTAGTTAATTCAGTTTTCGCCGCCTCATCAATTGTCGTTCGTGACATTATTAACGAACTTGCAATACACACACATTTTTTTAGAGTAACGGATATAGTTCCCCGTGAAGCATTCCATGCACTAATACAAAATGGCCATTGCATACCTATGAATAATTTTGTGGCAGTCATACTTAAACCCAAAAAAGGTGCAAAAAAAAAAAAAAAAAAAACAGCCATCGTTTTATTTTTTCCTCTGTCTCGGGCTTCAGCATGTCGATTAACAACCAACTCGCCTGCCAAATAACATTGAGTCAATCAACACTAGGATACGCTGTCTGTCATCACGACGGCGAAATATTGAATGCGTTGTGGCACTATCTAGTATGATAATCGTATGAACAGTGTTTATTGTTTTTTTTTGTTTTTGTTTTTTTAAATTTTGGTTGGCACATGTTTAAAGGCAGCTCCTTGATCAAAGATGACAGCCGACATGGCTGCTTGGAGCAGGCAAAGCAGCACTGCGGTGGCCGATCGGTGCTGTCGCTGCTCTCTAAGTATTGTGATTCTTGAGATGAGAGTTTGTTTGTTCGGAAAAAATACGCCAATTACGCATTTTTTTTATGGCTACATTGAAACACTTCGTCAGAAGAGGATATTCAAGCTTGCATTTATGTCGACGATATTAATGCGAAAGCTTCCTATGCCCCGTTAAGCAAAAATACGGCGTTGTCGGCGAAGTGACTGAGCGATGGTACCAAAAATGCCCGAAGGCACAAAGAGTAAATGCACGTCAAAATGCTCGGGTTGACGTCGAAATTTTAGGGGATCTTCTTTGTAAAAAAAAGAGTAATTTATTGGCTTTGAAATGAGCATTGGTACATTTTGGTCTAGTCGGGAATTGATCCCGAGCCTCCGGGGCGCAAGTCGGGCACGCATCCGCGACGCCTTTTTTTTTTTTTTTCTTGAATTTTTTATTAAAAGTATTTGTTATTTACATGCTTTAAAAAGACTTGTGTTCTTTCAATTGAGGGGGGGAGGGGGTTTTACGAAACAGTCTTTGTGCGTGACAAGAAATGCAGTACACAATCCTTGGTGTCAGTTATACAAATCAGTACACAGATCACGCCCGTAGCGGCTTTCTTGCCTACATCCTATATGAAAACCCGGGCCCCGTTTACGGTGGCCTAGTGACTTATCTTCGTCCACCGTGTCTTCAGAGCTCCTTTGTTTAAGCGCGCTCTGAGCTCCGACCAACCTTCCAGCCCTTGCTGCTTCGTCGATTCTAACAGTGAGCTCACATACATGAATCCGTCACAGAAGTGTTGCCACGCGGGCTTGGCTCCTTCTCGGACCTCTAAGTGGTCCGTCCTAGATCGCCAAATTGCATGGAAACCGAGTAGAGCCAACAGTTCCCACGCCCTGTCACCACGCTTCCGCGACGCCACGGCGGCTTTTTTTTAAATTTATTGCCGGTGTTTTTACAGAGACGCGCGACACATACAAATGAAATCCAGCTACTACGCTACAGTACACAGAGATTGCAGTGCTAATTTGGAGTAGGATTAAAACTCTCTTAAACGTTTCAGTTCTTCAAAGTTTGGCAACCATTCTAGGGTGGGGAACGCAGTTTCGTACGCTGCAGTAAGTTCACAAATTGTTTCAGCTAAATATTTCCGTACAGGCCATATGTAAACATCACCATTTCTCACAGCCATTCGGCTTTTCAAGATGCTATGAAGACCGATGAGCATGATCGTATCTAAAGGAATAGTGTCATCGGGGCCTGTGTTTAAAAATCTAATGCCATGAGAGGTTACCGGTAAATCTTTTTTTAAGGTTCTTTGCATGACATTCCAAAAGTACAGAGCATCCCAACACTCTATAAAAACATGTTAAATTGTTTCTGGTTTCTTACATAAAAAGCAATGGTCACCCCATAGAACAAAAATGCCTTTGTCCTTCAGCCACTTCTTCACAAGAAACGTATTTGTATGAGGTTTAAAGAAAAACGTTTTCACAGAAGGCTGGTCGTGCATCCTTTTAACGCCTCTCAGAACATCTTGATCTCGACGCTCGCAGCATCCGATGCGATACAATCTTATAGGGAAGAGAACATCATATAAATCATGCGTCAGGCGTTTTGGCGTTACTCCAGAAAGATATTCTAAAGAAAAACAAACAGACAAAATCTGAAAGGCGGTTACGACTTCGCTCAAGAATGCACTGAGTCGACAAAACTTATCATTGTATGACGACACAACTAACAAAGGCACTTGTTCAGACAGTCTCGTTTGTATCACTGTACGTAGAAATAGATTTACTTGATCTCGAAGGAACATAACTCTGGATACAATCTGTTTGACCCATAGGTGCGACAACGAGAGGCCGCCCTTGGATACGCGACAAAAAATGTTGTCTCGGCTTAGTCTCTCCCAAGTAGACTGCCATATGAATACCGCAAAAACACGATGCAATTTTTGAATGTTAATGCGAGAACAACTGATGACCTGTAGAACATACCAGATTTTGGCAATTAAAAACACATTGCATGTTGTGGCGCGAGTGAAGACAGAAAAGGCATTTCCTTCCCACTTCTGCTCCGTTCGCCGAGTTTCGTCAGTCACTGCCGACCAATGCGTATTACTTCTTTTATAATGTTGAAGAGGCACACCAAGATACGAGGAAGGCGTTAACATAAAATTTATACCTTCGAACTGCTCTGGCCTCGTAGCCCACGAGCCATGCCAAAAACCAACACATTTCTCCCAATTTACGGATGCCCCAGTTAACTCACAAAAGGTTTTAACAGTGGACACAGTTACAGAAATACTACTTTTATCGTGGCAAAATACAGCTGCGTCGTCCGCGTACGCCAGCAGCTTGACTTCTATGGCATGCAGTCGAAAACCATGTATATTCTCGTTTTGAATGATGCTCAGACAAAAGGGCTCTAAATAAATATTGAACAATAAAGGTGAAAGCGGACATCCCCGTCTTACAGACGGCAGTATTGGAATGGGCTCTGAAAGGCGACCGTTGACAATGAACTGTGTAGTACATCCGCTGTACGCCATTTCTACTCCATTAAGGATCACTTGCACCACCCCAATATGTTTCAGTGCACCATAATTACGCTATGTTGTACCCGATCGAAGGCTTTTTCAAGCTCAATTTGTATCATGGCTACTATGTACAGTTCCATATCTCAACATTCAAGAATACTACGCGCACAATGAACATTCGTAAAAATAGTTCTTTCTTTGATCCCACAAGTTTGGTGTGAGCCAACGTTACTAAAACACTCAGTTGGGAAACTCCCATAGAGGCAGCTTTGAAAAAGTGGCCCCAAACTGTCTCCGAGCACCGAGCTAATGACGAACACAACGCCACTATTTCTCCCGCAGCGGCCACTCGAGGAACTGCACATAACTTCTATTTTGGCTTTGAGAACAGATACAGCGGTAGAGGTTAGAGGGGTGCCACCCCCGTCTCCCCGGCGGACGCGCCGCGTTGAGCTACTGAAGTTAAAATGCACCTAGGGCGGGACGTGCTACCTGAAAGGCCCGCTGAGGCATGGTTTTATAAAAACAATATTAATTGTCCCGCAAAACCTTGCGAACTAAAGATGATAAAAACATCACGCGCCCATCATTTGGTACTAATCTCCAATAAATTTCATACAAAAAGAGTCTTTTCCGTTTGTTTTTACGCAAAAACAGGCTTTCAAAAAGCTCGAGGTGACCACAGTACAGACAAACGAAAAAGAGTGGCGCTGTTGTCGCATTTAGCTCGGTCTCGGTGGACGCCAGCGGCCCAGGTTTCGACGGCGAGTTTCCCAACTGAGTGTTTTAGTAACGTTGATGTGAGCCGACGATTCTGTGAATAACGGATTGAAGCCGTCTTGCAAGTACCTTCATAAATATCTCATAATCTACAATGCTCAAGGCAATAGGTCAATAGTTTTTAGCACTCCTCAACTTTTCTAAGTCATCAACCTTCGAAATAAGAACTGTATGACAATTCAAAAAGGAAGGCGGCAAAAGTTTTGTTTTGTAGGAATTAGTCAGCACATTATGAAGCTGTTGTGCTAAAATATTTTTGTATTTTTTGTATAGAGCTCGGTGCTTAGTCCGTCAGGCCCGGGCGTCTTGCCTGCTTTCAGCTTATCAATTGCAGCGCTGATTTCGCTTATCTCAATTGGCTGTTCAAGCCAAGCAGTCGTTTCGTCGTCTAATCTCGGCAGCAGTTCTAGAAGGACGTTCTCGAAATGCATTGTATTAAGGGCTTCGTCACGTTGAAAGAGCTGTCTGTAGTAGTCGCTGATACCTTGCGCGATGATTCCTTCGTCAGTACTTATCAAGCCGCGATACTCTATTTTAGAAGTTTTCTTTTTACTGGCATACTGTTTTTCCTTGCTGAGTTCCCTTTTGGTAGGTTGTTCAACAAGAAGAAACGTCTCTGCACGCGATCGAATTATAGCGCCTTTTTATTTCTCGTTTTCGGTGGCTGCCAAACTGGCTTTTGTTATTTTAGTATCATTAATGTATTTACCGGGGAATTCACACTCCAATTTAAAAAGTCTCTTGAAATCTGCTTGAAGCAATTTCTCTTCTGCGTCCCTTAAATATTTTAGAGCATTTGATCGTTCTAGTGCAGCTAACTTTATTTCTTGCTTTGCGATTTGCCATGGCCCAAAATAAGTAAAAAAGTAACCGCTTGTCATATTTGCCAGCACCTTTTCAAGTGTATTAGTGAAAGAATCATTGTCGAGATGCTTCACGTTAAATTTACACAACTCACAACAGAATCGGCTCTTCGCCGTTCTGGCTATTCCCAAGGTGAACGTCACCAGCGCATGGTCGCTAAAAAAGACCAGTAGGACCTTATACTCATCTGTTCCAGTCAAAAAATCGTCAGAAACATAAGCTCGGTCAAGCCGAATGTTACTAGATGGACAAAAATGTGTATAGCTTAAAGTTTAGATTTTGTTCTGAAACGTTGCAACATCATGGAGATAATATTCGTCAATCATATCTCTCAATACCAATGCACTGAAATCTCTGAAAATATTCGTACGGAACCTGTCACCAGCTTCACAGACGCAGTTAAAATCTCCTAGCAGTGCTATTTTCCGTGCACAGTTCAGAACGTGGCGCAGCGACTCAAAAAATTCTTTCCTTTCTGTTACCAAGTTATGGAAATAAACACAAATAATCCTCCAACTTATATCATACATGACAAAATCACACACTATGAGCCTACCGCCATCATCTACGGTAAAAACATAATCACTAGGACTTAACGCCCTTCTAATAAACAATAAGCATCTCCAGACGAAGCTTTGGCGTTACTAACGCAAACATCAAATTTAGCCTGAAAAGGCTGGACTAGACTCTCGGTTGATTCCTCACTTTCCACTTTCGTTTCCTGGACCACCAAGACGTCCAGATCATTATCCTCCAGGACCCTACGGACCTAATACAGCTTACGACTCGTGGACAGGCCCTGAACATTCAGAGTCCCGAAATTTACTGGGTTAACGAGCTTTATTTTCTCCCTAGATATAAAAGTAAAAAAAACCCTACGGAGACAGAAATCCTCACGAAACGCAGGCCCTTCGGGTCATGAACCAGACACCCCCTTTCCCTGAGAATTCAGGGTAGGGTCCAACTTAGGCGCAGCACGGGGAGACCAGCCGGGCACCGTTTTGCATGGCGGCTCAGCAGCCATGGTGATGTCTTTGGTTTCCTCCCTGCCGGCGCACGACTCTAGTTCATGGTCGTCTGAGGCTCCGACGCTCGAACAGGCACCAGTGCTGGCCAAACAAACCGTTAGAGCGGCAGCACCAGATAGTTTATTGTTGCTCACGGCTGCCATCTTGTCTCTATTTGTTGTCTCCGGCGTTGCTTCGGGCACCGCCTCCTTCAGAGCTCCTGCCTCATCGGCCTCTGCCTCATCCCTGTAGAAGTCAGACGTATCTTCCTCTTCTACAGGGCCTTCAACAGCAGCGTAGGACCGAACGCACTTGATGGTCTCATGGCCGTACCGACGACACTGGTTGGAACGTGGTGTACGACACTCACGACGAATATGGCCAGTGCCGTGGCACTTGAGGCAGAGCAGGGCGCATCCAGGTGCCACCACAAGCGTGATCCCACCGGCTATTCGCTCCTGGTGCGGTAGGCTTCCCACAGTGACACCCGCTTTAAAAGTAATGAGGACTATCCGCGTATTGGAATCGAATGCCTCGCAGCAGTGCACTCGCCATTTTCCCTTGTAACTTCAGTTACTTTCCCGTATTGCGACAGAGCGGTGCGCACCTCGTCGTCGGAAAAGTGGTGAGGCACCCAGTGAATCCTGAGACGAACGTTCTGTCCACTGGGGTCGAAGACGAGGCGACGAAGGTCCTTAACCAGAAGTTCTCGGGTTTCAACCAGTTTCTTCTTGCTTTCGTTGCTTTTGAACGTCACGAGCCACACGTGGTTCATCTGGTAAGAACCCAGAGACACCACATCGGCGAGCAGTCCTACGTGGCTCAGTGCGTTGCGGAAATTCTCAACTCTGTACGGACGTCCTTTAACGTCCGCGTGCAGATTCACAAAATTTAAAACAGTGCGACCAGTTGGCAGGGGTGGCAGATGAACAGCATAATTCAACTCAGCAGTAGATGCCCTATCACCACGGCCCTGCTGGGCCGTTATCGCCGCTTCGTCGGAGCTTGACATTCCGCGTCCGTTCGATGTGGTGTCCGGAAGTGGAATCGACGCCACGGCGGCTCCACGGTTCTGGCTTGCTAAATGTGTGCCTAGTGTCACCAAAGGGACATGATGGTTTCGTATGCCCACAGGTCTTAAGCGTTTCTGCCGAATATGTTTTTCCAAATAGGGGAAAGAGACGAGTTTTTAATAAGCCGTCTGTTTATGAGGCTTGGGAGTCATTAGATGTGTATATATTCGTCACGGTAAGTTGACGCATGAACTGAAATATCTGATTTGACTTTCTAATTATAGGTTTTAGGAGTATTATAGAACTTCAGTATTGACGGGAATTGCCGTTAGATGATAGACCAATTTAAATGATTTGCAAAAAACCTATAATTTCTTTAGATATTAGTTAGTAAAATATATAATTTCTTTGCCCAAAAGAAGAAAAAAAAAAAAAAGCTTTTGCGGTCATAAAGAGCGTCGGAACGCCTGCCCCAATGACGCTTGGAAGAGGGAAGTCGTCGTTTCAATCATGTCGTCACCATCGGCAGCATATCATTGGTGGGTGCGCCGACGACACAACTGACGACGTGGCCTGAACGACTACGTCACTCTTCCAAGAGTGAGTGTGAGCAAGGCTTTACCCGCTCATTTTGTGTGCACTTTTTAAAGCGGGCAAAATAAACGCGAAACTGTATTACAAACCATTAACTTTTCGCGAATTACTTAAATTGGTCTCGCCTTTAATAGAACTCACAGCCATTAAGGCAATCGCAGCATGACCGAAAAATCAGTATTTAAAAGGTATCTTTAGCAGATGTTAGATAATTAGTCAACTTATTCATGTGATCATCCTCTCATCTAATATCCAGCGAGCCTCTTATAAACATGGTGATGATGGTATTCGTCCCACGCTCACCCCAATATTGCAAGTTGTATTTATTGTTCTGGCCGCCTATACTAATCACCATCAATAATCCACTTTCAATATAACCTCAAAATTTAAACCAAGAGAATTATAGCTTGCAATCTTAATGTATATTATAAAACGTGTGAGGTGTTAGAGCAAAATCGGGTGAATTCATGTCGAATCTCCAAGGCTACGCTTCTGTCATTCTACCCTTCTCAGAAACCTGGCTTCGTGATTAAATTGCAAGTAGAATTTTTTTACCACATTTTGCTGTGTTTCTAAAAGATCGTGAGTACATGACCGCAATTAAATTCGGGGGTTATGTACCCCCGAGTTAAGCTTGCGGGCAATCTTTGGAAGCGCGTAGACGTTACAATTTAGAAAATTCCTAAAAATCGGTATTGGTCCAGGTACCCTCTGCTGATGGTTTCGATCTCGTTATGTTATATTTTCCTCCTGCTTCAGGTGCAGCACTCTTTATAAGCCAGTTCCATTTTCTTGAAAAAAAAATAGATGCAAGTAAATACCGAGTGCGAAACTATGGGCATTTGAATTGACTGAAAGTTAGTTGTTTTTCAAGAAGCGTTGCCAGTTAAAGCACATGGACGCGCCAAACATCGTTATGTTCGTTTAAGTTCATATATTTTAATGCTTGTACTCAAGTCAACGTCTTCGCGAACTGTTCTAGCAACACTCTAGATTTAGTTTTATATAATATTCCAATATCAGAAGTGGCTTTGTAAATGATCAGCTGGTAAATGCATACGCTATACTCTCCACTCACCGTTGCTTCATCAATCATTTTATACGTCATATCTCTCTGCAAGGAACCGAGATATTCATATAATTTAGGCCATTTATTTCGTGTATACGAGTAGTTAAAAAAAAATAAGATAGGACTAATGTGGTACCATATTCTTCTGCTGAGGTCCTGGCGGAAGGTCTGACAGCGGTAGTTACGGGTACAATAGATTTTATACATTTTTCGAAAAACCATAGAGAACGGACGAAAAAGACCACACGAAATGTCAGAAACGCAGCTACTTAATTTTAAAGGCACAGTCGTGTATCTGCCATCTCACCTACACGTCTTCCAGAAAGTGCACACGCCAAAAGGACTTTCAGCCAGGGTAGATCTCGTCTTGACCTCATTAAAAACCTCCAGTTGTTCAAAAATGTGTAACATCAACCAGCTCGCCTGCTTACTCACTGTATCTACACTAGATTTGTTTATTCCTAAGCATCTTCAGCGATGCGAGAAATGCCCCAAACGATTTTTTGAAGATTTACAAAGTTACTTAATGTTAAGGTTACTTTATAACTCAATGGCTAAAAAGACAACTGAACTTGTGGTATGAAAACAAAAAAAATTAATATTTGGTAAACTAGCAAACAATTTTTACTCAAATTACCATTACCTGTTTTGAAGGCTGGAGTACCTCATTCTAATTAAGTAACCACTAAGGAATGCTAACGACATGAAAAAAAAACAAAAAACACGAAGGCAGCGTTACACAACATAACACTACGTAATGAATCCCACAATCGTACCTCTCCAGAGCCCGTTTGTCAGCTCTTTTGAAATCAGCTCAGCCTTTGCTTTTCGTGGTGCAAACATCAATTCACCTTTGATGTGTTACGTTACCTCCTCTGACTATTTACCTTTTATGAGCGCTAGGGTTAATTGAGGAGGTGGATTAGCTCTTTCAAAACCGAATTCCATAGTATGTACAAGTTTTTGGCGGTGTCGCTAAATGTATTGTAAAAGGCTGCAGCAAAATGTTTACTCCTATTCTTTTCAAAGTGTTTAAAATGTTGCTACGGAATGGTATATTTTCTGAAAACTGGAAACATTTAATTGTTGCGATTTTTAAGTCTGCTAAGCGTTCTGATAGTAGCAATTATCGTTGCGTATCTCTTTTAAATGCAATCTCAACAGAGCATGAAAAGGTGATGTACGGTCGCTTGTTTGTTTGGTCATTTGAAAGAAAGGCAACCTCTGTGCGGTATAGTTTCCTTGCAGGCAGATCTGTTGAGACAAATTCGTTCACATTTGTTTAATTATTACATTCCAATTGTTCAAAGTCAGGGTTAAATAGATACATTATTATTGGATATATCCAAAGTATTTGGCCGAGTCCATCATGAACTGCTATTGCTCAAACTTGAGAATTGCGATCCTACTCCGGAGTAGATAGCCTCGTTCGCGAGTCATCTACATAAAATACATAACCACGTTAGAGGTTCTGGTGGCTTGTCACGTGCTTTTATACCTTTTAAGGAAGTCCCTCAGGGATCGAACCTTGATTTTTTGTAAAATAAAAGAGCATTCCGCACGCTGGAATTTAACCCAGATCCTCCGCGCGACAGCCAGGCACGGAAACCTTTCGGCCACGTACTTTTGTTTTTCTTTATTGCCATTCAGTTACAGATGCGCTCACTCAGCGACGCGTCTGGAAATATGAAAAAAGTGCGATTATCCCGTGGGAATCTATTTATTCATATTTTATGGTAATCTAAACCCTGAGGCACGGATAAATAAAATGCCGCACTAGGTGACACAAACTAGACCGTCCGTTATTTCATCTCTCCGTATCTCACGGCTTACATTCTGGTATCTCTTAACCAAATTAATTACCTGTTATCTTTCGCTTTTTGTGATTAAATTTAAATACATTTTAATTTAGTCTTTTTTTTATTTATGTTACAGTATTAATTTAAATAATTTGGTTTGAGAGGATGCATGAGCTCTAAAATGTTCCATCATTTTTTCGAATTATAATGAATTAACTTTATTGCGTTCCAACATATTGAAAGTGTACTAAACATATGAGGCTATTATAAACGTTTTTCACCTCACAATAATTGCTGTATTCATTCACAAGAACATGTTTAGCTAAAACTGTATGATCTGGAATTCCCTTCTCTCTCCTCGTTGCAACTATATCTCACCATTTTCATATCCTTTCAAGAAACCTTTTTTTTTTGGTACAAAAATATTCTCTATGAAACTTATAAAGAAAGGAGAGCATAGAAATTTTTTGAAATGATGCGGTAGTGAAGTTAAATCGTCAAAGCATCCGTTTCTAACCCAAAGTTTTGGAAAAACCTTTTGTAGGCCGAAGTGGACGCCTTCAGAATGTAAACGCCGCTTTTTCTTGTTTCTTTCAGACGATCTTACCTTGAGGCGGGAAAACATTCTAAACAAGAATATAAACCTAAATAAAAAGAAGGATAAACAACTGCAGACGGACAAATATATAAAAAAAGAATGGGAAGGTAAAACAACAGAAATGGCTGAGACGGATCGGTTCGTGGGAATTCGGTTTAGTCTTTCATAGTTCGTCACGCGGAATGCACAAAAAGCGTCCACCTTATTTAGTCGGCGCGACGTGCCTTCCCAGAAACCTGTTCAGCACGCCGGCTAGCAACGCCACCGTTTATTCCTGCTTCAAACGAACAAGGCGAGTATGATGCTGGAACTAGAAGTGAAGAACGCAGTACGTGTGTCTCCTGCGAGATTTCTAGTCGGCTGTCGGAGGCGAGGGTACCGTGACATTGCAAGCACGGCTGGACTTACGACTTCGACACGTCCTTACTCCTGACGGCGGTGCCGTCCCCATTCTCGGTGCATGCCTGTCTTCCAGGCTGACACCTCGTCACCTACTCTTTCCTGGGGGGTATTTGTTCTAAGCGTGCGGTCACAGTGCTTGTCACCAGATTGTTGTTTTCTGTGGTATTCGTGCCACGTTGGCTGTTTGTTTTTGCTTGGTTGCGCTTAACTCATAACACAGTTCGAGTTAACGACAAAGAAAACTGAAGTTTGGTGATGAGAGACTGAAGGGTCATTGAATTTAATGAGGATATGACTCGCAAATTGACAACTTAGTACCAGAGACAGGTATCCATGTGCAAGGCAACTGGTCATCAAAAAATGTTGGTGTTCACAAAAACGTTTTCGATAAAACTCACGCCCGAAATTCGGCATACATAGGCATATCCTGCGACCCTTGCGTGTGTTCTAGGCCTACCTATTTAAACCAGGTGGAGCAGACATTTAAACAGGACGACACATTTATGCGACTCTGAAATGGTAGTTTTGGTGATCTACAATTTCAATTAATGGAAAGGTTATACTCTAAGATAAAAGCAAATGGTAATTGATGTGTGAAAAATAGTGAGCACATATTACAGATTGCTGGAAAGTAGGCGGCCCATAGTTTGCTGTATACATGAGGGAACTTCGGATTTTAAAGTACGAGAAACTTCGAAAAGATTGAGTTCTAAGTAAATGCTTCCTTAATGCGTGTTTGACAATTTGAGTATTTGAAAATTAAAAAGGTATTTTATTTTACGACTGTTTGAAAGTTATAAAGGTAAGCATCAAGATTTCCAAAGTGAACCGCTGTTCAGTAAATATTGTCTACTTAAAGTAAATCAGATTTATTATTTGATATTGTTACAGTTAATGCACACAAACAAAAAACTCTACGCGATTCTGCCAGAAAACACAACCTATCACACACTTAGACACATAATCAAACGATCTCCGAAAATACGTACCGATTGTGGAATACAAAAGACAATCTTCTAAGTAGCCGAAAGTCTGAACAATACAAGAGGTCTAATCGATTTTATTTGCAATATACTCCAATTCTATAAAAGACGAACACTTCTGGTGTGAAGTGACATTGTGTTGTAAGATGTATGAGTTTTTTTTATTTTTAAAATCATTGTTCATATTTCCACTTTGATGTGTTAAGAATATCTTTCTGTCTAATTTGATTCCAACATTCTTTGTTAAATACCACCGTGTGATAATTGATTGATCCTATTTTTTTTTCCTTCTGAGTTGTATACCTTGCAGCTTCTTTACTCTAATGTTCGAGTGACAAAAGCTATCCACCTTACACTAATGTGTTGGAACTGTAATGGAGGCGGATAACTCGCCAGGCATCACGTTTTAGTCTCTGTTTATTGTTTTATCATTTTTTCCCCTAGTTTTCAAGTGAAAAAAGAACTATGTACCCTGCACTAATCTGTGAGAACTTTAAAGTGGACAGCTACATCGTCAGGCATTACACCTTTAGTATATCTGCACCTTCCGGGTAATCGGGAAAAGGATGGATACAGAAAGAAAGAGAAAGCTAATATTCAGAACCCACTCAGACCTATAAAAATGTTTGTAGCTATTACAATATGCACTGATCACGGAGGGTGTGTAAAAAATGCTACGTGCTCTGCAGTCACTGACAAGGCTTCAGTTGTCCCACGTCTAGCGCGAACTTTCTACATTCGACGACTTTTCGGCGTCTCGAGACCCTCAGTCGCCCGCGCGCGACCAAACCACGGCAGAAGGCATGAAGCGCCTTCTGTATATTGGTCGTTCAGATAACACGCCCTGAAATACTAGGGTCAGCCGCACTAGTATTTAAATATAGTCTATAGTAAGCGCACAGCCCAAGAAATCTCCTGACGGCTTTCTTGTCTGATGGCTTCGAGAATTTGGCAAAAGCGGATGTTTTTGCAGGATCAGGGCTTACACCCTCAGCACTCACGACATGACCGAGGAATTTGAGCTCGCCGTAAGCGGACCAACAATTTTACGGCTTCAGTGTTAGTCCAGCATTCTGGATAGCCTGTAGCACGGCTCGCAAACGTCTCAGCTGCTCGTCGAAATCGCTTGCGAATACCACGACGTCGTCGAGATAGACGAGGCAGCTTTTCCATTTCAGGCCGGAAAGACCGGTGTCCATTACGCGCTGGAACGTCGCCGGTGCTGTGCACAGTCCGAACGGCATCACTTTAAATTTGCACAGTCCGTCCGGCGTGACGAAGGCAGTCTTCTCACGATCCCGTTCGTCGACCTCGATCTGCGAGTAGCCACTCTTCAGGTCCATCGACGAAAAGAATCGGGCGTGGCGCAGCCGGTCTAGAGTGTCGTCAATGCGTGGCAGCGGGTAGACGTCCTTTTTTGTTACGGCGTTTAGTCGACGATAGTCCACGCAGCACCGAAGAGTCCCGTCTTTCTTTTTCACCAGGACTACCGGTGAAGCTCACAGACTCTTTGAGGGCTGGACGATGTCGTCGTCGAGCATTTCTTGGACCTGTTTCTGGATGACTTCTCTCTCTTTCACAGATACTCGGTACGGCGACCGATGAGCAGGAAGTGCGTCGTCATCAGTAATAATTCGATGTTTCGCAACCGTCGTTTGGCGCACCTTTGACGACGTGGATAAGCACTCACTGAACTCGGCGAGAAGGTCACTGAGTTGTCGTCGTTGTGGAGTAGGCAGGACTGGATCGATGTCAAACTGCGAATGCGGCGTTGTCTCTTGCGGCCCCAAAGAGATGTCTTCTGCTATTCCCGCGATTGCGGATGAGTCCATGATTTCCTCGGCGTGGCCCACGGCGGTGCTTTTCGTAAGGTTCTGAGCCTCCTGTCGGAAGTTTGTTACGAGTGCAACAGTGTGTCCGTCTTGGAGCGCCGCGATGCCTCTTGCGACGCCGATCCCTCTTTCTAGAAGCAGCTGGAGGCTTCCCTCGAGCAGAACGTCGCCGCAGAAAGCCCCGTCGATCCCGATGGGTACGAAAACACTGGACCGCGGTGGTAAGTTCACGAGATTTTCGAGGACTTGGACCGCGGATGACGCCGCTTTGGCCTCCTGCAGCGCTGGAGCCGGCTTTCGTAGCGTCAGCCGGTTTTCTTCCAGGTCGATGACGGCGCCATACTCGAAAAGAAAGTCCATTCCTAGGATAACGTCTCTCGAGCAGTGTTGCAGAACGATGAACTTGACAGGGCACGTCTCACCGTAGATCTCGACGCGACCAGTGCAAATCCCGACTGGTGTGATTAGGTGCCCACCGGCGATCCGTATCTGTGGGCCATCCCACGGCGTCATCACTTTCCGAAGGCGTTGGGAAAGCCTCCCACTCAGGACGAAGCAGTCTGCTCCGCTTTCGACGAGGGCCGACGCGTCGTGGCCGTCAATAACGACGTGTAGGTTATTCTTCACCGTTGCAGGAGCGCCGCTTGGGTCTCTGGTTGCGTTGGAGTGGGGGCCCTCCGACGTTCGAGGAGGATCTTGGCGTCGGTCATCCTCGGCAACTCCACCTCCAGGGGTTGCCGCGCCTAGTTTCCCCGGCGAGGAGCGAGGGGTGACAGGCTTTCACGTCGGAGTCAGTGCATCGGCGAAGCTGGACGTCGCGGCGAAGGTGACCGGAACTCTCGGCGGGACGCACGCTCGGGGGACTGAGGTCGTCGCAGGTACTCGTCGATCTCCTGAGGTCGTTCAGCATAACAGGGGCGCGGATCGTTCGGGTGGAACCCGCGCAGCCCAAGTCGTCGGTATAGGGATCGGCGGTAGGTGTGGTCTGCTTCCCCGCAGTGGAAACACAGAGGGGGTCGGTCGGGTGTTCACCACACACCGCTCTTCCGAGGTGCGCGGGGCTCCTGGCAGCTGTAGTGGACTTGGTCGTCGTTGCGTCTGTCGTGTTGCGGCGCAGCAGACTGACGTCGGGGAGGCGCGACATAGGCGCAAGGAGGAGGCGGTGGCCGTCCGTCCGCTACGGCGTAAGTCAGCATGGGCTCCTCGGTGGCTGCCATGGCGACGGGAGCCTCTGATTGGATGACTCTCTGAACTTCGTCCCGCAAAACCTCGTCGATGGAGAGCGTCGCTATTCTGTTTGCAGCTGGCAGCAACCGGCGGATTTCCTCCCGGACGACCTCCCGGATGATTTTGCGGATGTCCATACCAGGAGCGTTTTCGCCGCTAAGCAGAGCGGTTGCAGTGACGCTTGGATGCTGCTGGTAGTGGGAAACGCGCGCTTAGAGGGCGCCGTCGATGTTTGTTGCCTCGGTGACGAAGGCGTCGACGGTTGCCGGTCGTTTGCGGACGAGGCCTCCGTAAATGTCGTCTCTCACCCCGCGTATGAGAATTCGTAGTTTCTTCTCTTCGGTAGCCCGAGGGTCGGCCTGGGCACTCAGGCGCAGAACGTCCTCTACGAAGCCGGTGACGCTCTCGTTGGGGCACTGGGTTCTGGTTCGCAGTAGGTCCTCGGCTCTCTCTCCGCGGTGGTGGTTGCTGAACGAAGCCTTGAGATCGGTCTTGAAAATGTCCCACGACGTCAAAGAGGACTCATGATTCTCGTACCAGTGCTTGGCGGTACCCTCAAGCGAAAAAAAGACGTTGTGCAGGCGCTCTCGTCGGTCCAGCAATCCTGGCGGGCAACGCGTTCATACTGGTCAATCCAGTCTTCGGCGTCTTCGTATTGCTCGCTGTGGAATGGAGCAGCCGTCCGCGGTACGACGGGCAGGTAAACGACGGCTGGAGCGGCCGGGGTGTCCGACTGGTTGGCCATCGTCGTCCTCCTTGTTTACCTGGTCCTGAGTGGCAAGGGTCCTAATTCCGGGGGTAGGCCAATGTTCCGGTGACTTTATCGGATCTCGGTCTGCTCTTTGTTGGGTTCTTGGGGGCTTGTGTTCGGACTTCCACTGCGGGAACTCGGAGGGGAGCGCTGCACGGGCATGCGGTTATCCCGCACCTCCACCAAAATGTCACGAATGACAATTGATGAGGCGTTGATAACTGAAGAAAACTAAACGTTTAATGGGGCGAACTTGTGCCCAAAATAATGTAAACACAAAGAAGAAGAACAGAGCGTCGGGGGCGTCGAAGTCGGCGTGACAGCAGAGTCGAACGCTGGGGCGAAACTGAGTGCAGATCGCCACGCGGAGTCCCTTATGTACACGCGTGGGATTCTGGAAAATCGGCGTAGAAGGTTCGGCGTGTAGAACATTCCGATCTCGAACAAGCAACATGGTTCTCGAATTTACCAGAACATTACTTTACAGAGTCAACAAAAATGCGTCTCCGCGGCCAGGAATGGAACCCTGGCTTTCAGCGTGGAAAGCAAGCGCGATAACTGTTAGGTCACGCGCGCGCTGGCTACTTGGCCAGCTGCGCGCGGCAATATTTTCCCACTTCTGGTAATGTTCTAAATGAACATATCACACGACACTGCTAGTTAAAACTTTCAAGTCTAACAAAAAAAAACTGAATACAACGGTGATCGTTTGCTTGCGCTAACAGTGTTCGCGCGATGCACCCGCACTAATATCCTTCCAACCACTCGCTCACGATGCTTCTCTCGGTGCCCGTCGTTATGCCAAAGTTCCATCAACGCGATGAAAGTTTAGATTATGGGTGTCTCTGCGGCGAAATTGAAAACAGCACTTCTGGCCGAACACTTGCCGGCCATGTTTATGTCCACGGCGGCCAAGCTGAAAATCAGCACTTCTTGCCAAACACTCGCCGGCCGTGTTTAGGTCTCCGGCGGCCAAGCTGAAAATCAGCACTGCTGGCCAAACACTTGCCGGCCGTGTTTATGTTTCCGGCGGCCAAGCTGAAAATCAGCACTACTGGCCAAACACTTGCCAGCCGTGTCTGTCTCCAGCGGCCAACCTGAAAATCAGCACCTCTGGCCAAGTACTTGCCGGCCGTGTTTATGTCCCCGGCGGCCAAGCTGAAAATCAGCACTGCTGGCCAAACACTTGCCGGCCGTATTTATATCTCCGGCGGCCAAGCTGAAAATCAGCACTTCTGGCCAGGCACTTGCCGGCAGTGTTTATGTCTCCGGCGGACAAGCTAAAAACAGCTAGTTTGTGGCCGGACTCTTGCCGGCCTTGTTTGTGTCTCCGGTGGCCAAGCACTTAAAGTGGCCAAGCTCTCCAGACACTGGCCAACCGTCGGCCGATCGAAATTCACCTTCTGCTGCTGCTTCGGTTTCCAGTGAAAAGTAACGTCGGGTTCCCGAAAGTCTTTACTGGGTCCTGGGAAAAAAGCCAATGATAAGAAATAAGTTCTGGAAGTCAGACGAAGTTGTAGGTGAGCAAAGTAAAATTGTCGAGGACATGTTAAAGGGAAGCTACGGAGCTTCTTGAAAAAAATGAGTTAGGAGTGAATTCTAGTGTATTTTTACCTCGTGAACCCGAATACCAAAACCATTTGCCGCACAAGTATTTTTAAACGCGAGAAAAACGCGAAAGATAGTCGCTGTACGTGACGTCATCGACGGATCCTTTGGCTTGCCAAGGCTAGCGAGGCGGGGCTTCAGCCCTATTTTCAAATTGCTCTTATGGCTCTCCGGCGCGTCGCATTGAAATATAATTGTGATATCCGTTATTCTAAAGGCCAAATGAACGCAATTCAAGCGTTTTTTCTCAAATGTAGAAGTGCCCCATCTTCCCTTTAAGTGCCCACAGTGTCATAGATGGGAAGTCCGTGCAGCAGAGTGATGGCAAGTGAGGCAGACGCCCGTTGCTGCCTTTCTATATTTCGCTTTCCCCACTTCTCACTTGATTGTGAAGTGTTTCGTACGTTGGAACCAGCGCATCAGGGTGTCTACCAAAATATGATTCCAAATTCCTTGACTTTTCTAGAATTTCCCTTGACTATTGTGATAAAAACTTCCTGACCACTTCTGGGTCGAAGGATCATAATTCGGAAACGTTGTTCAGCATAGTCGTGCCCATGCGCAACCGTTTACCTTTCTTCCGTACCGCCATTCCACTTTCAGTAGTCATTTTACCTGATCAAGCTAACTTTTTGACGATTTCCCTGAGAATTTCAGGTTGGTGGACACCCTGATGATGTATCAGGTTTCAGATGGACACTAAAAAAATGCAGACCATTGCATTCAAAATTATTTTAGCCATCAGGAATAACCTAAAATATTCTCATGGAGAGAGATAGAGAGTGGAGGGGCGGGGGAGGCTGCTGCTGCTATTGTCTACTTTTTCTTTTAAAATAATATCAATTTAGGGCTCAAAGGGAACGTAAGTAATAAATCAGTAAGTGCACTGAGAGCACCTGAAGCACAAAGGGCACGGTCCCTACTGAGCAAATAGGGGAGGGTACCAAGTCTCGCTGTGCCTGTTCTGCAGCACCCTGCATAAGCTAGGTGCTAGGCAAGACTGGGGCTTATCTACTGAGAGTGTCTAGTACATTTTAAAGAAAGCATTATAAAATTCTTTGCTGGGCAAGCTGCTTCGTGGCTGCAATGAAAAGAGAGTACATTAAGACAGGGACAAGGAAGGAAGGGAAGACTTTTTTTCTGAATAAACTAGTTGGTAGTGAGCGCTTGTTTCTCCCTTTCTTGTCTCCGTTTTATTGTGCTCCCTTTTTAGTTGTAACAAAAACAAGCCACGATGGAATTTAGAGAGGGCTAAAAGCTTGCTTTAACATCTGTGTGCATGTGAGGAAACGCTTCATGTACAAGGCCTACTACAAGGTAGTAATCATCAAAATTTTCCATCTGAGCAACAAAATAATGCATCTCTGCATTGCAAAGTATACCATAACTTTTCGTGTGCTGTACTAATATAGACATCTTTTGCATGCAGAAATGGCGGGACACTAAAATTAATAGTAATTTGTTTGTCATCTTTGCTTAGATAAATGTTTCTGAAGTTTGGCAGGAAAGAACCGCCTTGGAACATGAGCCCGAATCTGGTCTTTGGTTTGTTTTAAGTCATGGCCAAGTACTCCTAATAAAATATTGAAATAACCAGTTGAGAAGACAGCGGATGTTACTTATCTCACTTGGTTTCCTGCTTTCAAAAATATGTTTACAGATTGGCATAGCGAAGACACCCTTTCAAACAGATTTATCTTAAACAACCATAGTTACATGTGTCTTACCTTTAGCATGAGTAGTTACATCGACCATGCAAACGGCACTGCTTTCCTCCGCTCTTGTCCCTTCCCCTATCTTGTTTTCTTTTGCGAAGATCGGCATCAATAAGAATAGCGTATGCCTTGACAACAGCAAACGGAGCTTGTTAACGGTTGTCTGCAGAAATTTAATCATAACAGTCTAACCCTCTTTTTTTAAGAATGCAAACAAAAAGATGCACACCTTCTGAAAAAAAAAGGAGTAAAGTGGATTAGACTATGACCATAGCACCTCTATCCTCACAAAGCCTTCCAGTTCGACGACGGAGTTATAGAGTGCCTGGTCGCAGATTTAGAACGTGATGATTTGGTAGCATAGAGCATTAAAGAGCCACTCCTCGGGGAACCTGGACGTCAGCATGCAGCTTTTGCAGTGGCGAGGACCCCAAAACATATTTTTTCGTGTTTCACGTCTGCTGCGGCGAGACTCTTCTCCATTCTATGCCACTCCACCTTTTCCATTTCGGCGACCGGTTCTCGTGGCAATGTGCCAGGTTTTGTCACTATAAAGGAAGTTATTGTACGACATATGCAGGTGCTCTGTAGCGGGGCGCCATCCTGCTGTGTAATATTTGTGCAGCCCCTTAGTCCACAAAACTCTAAAAATGTTGAGGTTATCTATCCTACCTGTGACATTATCTGCACCTCGCAAATTTCAGTGCTGCATTGGATTGTTTACAGCAGGGCATGTAAGTGAGTCATGTTTTTTTATCCGCAAAACTTTCAAATGGGCCAATTGTTTGCCTCGGCAAAAATTGCTCGGTTCGGGGCACAGCCACGCAGGCGACAAGGCGTTGATACCAAGAGGTTCCGTTCTCTTTCCCTCGCTGGCTCCTGTGGTACCCTTGTCTCCGTCCACTGAAAGGAAATTTCCTTCAGTGTCGTGCATACTTGAGCCTCCACTGAAGCAAGAATGGTTCCATATGAACCTACTTGCCATTAAAGACCAAAGTTTACTTCTTCACTCTTATTTTCTACCCACCTAATACGATGGTTTGTTAACAGGAACACCACCGTTAACTAGAAAACTCATTCGTAATGCAAGTCCTCCGTAGTAAAGAATCATGTTCAAGGTCTAATTAAACAACAAGCATCGGCACTAAAGACATCCTCCTACATGAGTGAGTATTAGTGGATTCATAATGGAACACCGCGAATTTTTGGAAGGACAGAGGAAGAAACTGGACAGGACGAGCGCTGACTAACAACTGAAAGGTTTATTCTCAGGAAACCACGAAGAAAAACATACAACAACACGACTCTCTAATCACGATGGAAATGCGCATGCGCCTCACAAAATTGGGTGCTATCAGTTACATAATGTTATATGCGTCATCCCTGATCTAAAAATTCGACCTCCTTGTCCAGCAAAATCAAGGAAGCCCGACTCACGCAGGCTGACCCCTCCTTCTTTATTCTATGAGCTTCAACAATCTCTCGAGCTTTTTGGTCCCTGTGTTTATACAAAACAACGGCTTTTTCAAGTAACGGGGTGCAGGCGCAGTCCCTGCAGTGTAGCGCCAAGTGGGAGCTTGCCGTACGTGTTAAAGAACTACGGTGTTCCCGCAGGCGAATGTTGAGGCACCGCCCCGTTTGTCCGATGTATACCTTCCCGCAGGTGAAGGGTATCTTGTATACTACACCCAAGGTGCATGGCACGAACTCAATGCGGTGTTTTATGCCGCACGGGCTCTCCCCCTGTTTCTCTACCTTGTTAACGCGTTTTTCCACTGCAGAGCAAATACTGCTTAGCTTGTTACGTGCCGAGAACACAACATCTACCCCGAACTTCGAGGCTGCTCTTTTAAAGCCGTGTGACATGTTGTGCACATACGGGATGACTGTGACCTGCTTTTTTACTTTTGTTGCAACTTATCCCCGTGCCTCACCGTTAATGTTTTCACTGTTGCTTTCGCCGCCGAGGCGATAACCGATTCCGGGAAACCGGCGTCTTCTAGTCTACCTACCTGGGCGGCAAGGCTTTGTCCCACTCTGTGGTAGCAAGCTCCCACTTGGTGTTACACTGCAGGGACTGCGACTGCACCCCGTGCCTCAACATTCGCCTGCGGGAACACCGTAGTTCTTTAACAGGTACGGCAAGCTCCCACTTGGCCTTACACTGCAGGGACTGCACCTGCACCCCGTTACTTGAAAAAGCCGTTGTTTTGTATAAACACAGGGACCAAAAAGCTCGAGAGATTGTTGAAGCTCATAGAATAAAGAAGGAGAGTCAGCCTGCGTGAGTCAGGCTTCCTTGATTTTGCTGGACAATGAGGTCGAATTTTTAGATCGGCGATGACGCATATAACATTGTGTAACTGATAGCACCAAAATTTGTGAGGCGCATGCGCATTTCCATCGTGATTAGAGAGTCGTGTTGCCGTATGTTTTTCTTCGTGGTTTCCTGAGAATAAACCTTTCAGTTGTTAGTCAGCGCTCGTCCTGTCCTGTTTCTTCCTCTGTCCTTCCAAAAATTCGCGCTGTTCCATTATGAATCCATACCAACTCGCCCAGTTATCCTGTTTACTAAGTATTAGTGGACTCAATTCGGCTAACATTTGGAGTCCTAGCTTGACAGCATAATAAATGACATTGTTTCTGGTCGCATTATTTTTTTTTAGATGCCTTGGCATTAGTCCTGATCTTGGATTGGTTTTGAGCTCACCAATATAATGTTTGCAACTTCGCCATGGGAGCCACGAAGTTCTTTCAAAACTAAATTTCAAGCTTTAAAATAAAAAAAAAAGTTGTGCAGATGTACGAATATAGTTATCATTGTCTATGCCCATACCTGCTGGCATCTGTTTCCAGTGAAATCAACAAATACCAAAGTAATGCACATATTATACATCGTGAAGAGGCCTGCCGAAAACCTGATGAAATGCCAAGAACGCATGAACTGTTAAGTTTTCCGTTTACTGCATGGTTCTCTAAAGGCACGATCACACTCTTGCGACCTCTTAAAACTGGGTTCCTTGAAACCTCTTACAACGAGAGGACACACTGGCGCCATCTATTGGGTAGCAGTGTCAACTTGACCGTCCGGCATATTTACTATTTCTCTTGCGCATTATGCTTTGTTCCTTGGCTCGAAAAACTTTTGTCAACGTTATCAACACGCCTTTCTTGTAAGTATTACGAACCTTTACTCTTGTAAAATGAAGTTCCAGGGTCACCGCATAGATTGCGCCAGAATGCCAGTGCGTACCCTCGTCCAAAGAACTTTTAAGAAGTTTTAACAGATCTCGTCTCTCTCGGTCGTACTCAGTTGCAAGAGTGTGAACGGGCCTTAACGCTCACGTTTTTGCCAACTGTGTTCATTTTCTTTAATCTTTGAAAGTGCTTCGAAGATAGCAGTGCCCATGCATCCTCCCGAAGTTGCTGGTACATGCTTGGGACACCCCCATGTACCTCCGGAAAGGGACGCCAATACAATTTTGTTAAAGGGATATTTCAACGAAATTTTAAATATTCCCGTCGTGTTCAAAAATAGGTTGAATATGATCCACAATATCCGTAAATAACAATCGCACGTTTCTATTTTGTGTCTGGTGGCTGTATTTTTCGTTATAAACGGCCCACTCTGGCACGCGCTCGGAGAAGGCCCATGCGGAGACCACGTGACATCCAACGCAATCGTGACGTAGGTCGTCTCAGGACAAGCAAAGCTACGGCAAGGCTGACGTCGAGAGGATGGCCTAGTCGTTCCAGCCACCGAAGCGGCTACTTTTGTACGAATTTCGAGTGTCGGGTTAATCGTCTGTAATCTTGTAGGGGGACAATAGCGACTTCTGCCACACACAAAAGGCATTCTCGGAAAGAGGGGAGTTCTTCTCCCGTCGTGGCCTCTTCTCTCGTCGTGGCCGGAGGAGAGACAAGCTCCGTCACTAGGGTGCCTACATGTTTCCGCCGCTCCGCTGTTTAGGGTGGCGACAACGTTCATGATACCTGTTGCCGACAAACCAGTGTTGCCTACCTCGTTACGATGGCAGCCTCCGCTGTTTCGTCCACCATTTTGTCACACTCGCCAGTCGTGCGCTCGCGCTGCTCGGCTAATCCTCGTTAGGGCTAGGGAGCGCCCACCGCTCTCGTTCCGACAGCGAGGTTTCGGCGTGCGATGCCAGTCTGTTTCGTTCCATTTTGTCGAGGGGACTTACGTTTCGATAAACGCAACGCATACTTCCTGCTCGCAACTTCAAAGTATGAAACACCCGAATAAAGAGAGCGACAGCCACGACGACCGCGGCGCCATCCCGCTGAGCCTCCGACTCGTCCGACTCCTCTTATGAACGGAAACGGAAGTGGCCTCTCAGTGCTGCCGGTGTGTCGAAACTGCGAAAACTCAACGTTGTGTACGTTTAGCCAAATAAGAAGTGGGTCAAAATGGCGGTGGGAGAGGATCTGGGAAAGGGTAACAGGAAGTTGGCGCCACCCTAAAGCGGAGCGGAAACATGTAGGCACCCTATCCGTCACTAGCTGTCAAGGTTCCTAGACGGGCATTACAAGCGAGGCGTTAGTGGCATTCAACAGGTGCTGTTTGCTAATCGTTTAATTCGTTTTAAAATTCCTTTTCGTGACTTTTTTAACAAGATATTGGTATGTTCGAGGTGATGCTGCTCCTTTTAACACATATAGACAAAAAAGTGAGTGCCGAAATTTCGTTGCAGTATTCCTTTAAAGGGGCCCTGCAATCATGTTTAAGCGCCTATCTTTTTTTGCGGTTTCCACGTCTCTTAGGGTTCGGGGAAGCCAGCGGGCACGGAGAGGGTAACTAAATACCAGTGAGTCATATTTTAACCGCAAGACGCGGAAACCTTTTCCACCTGCGAGATCGACCCGCGTTGCCGAAAGCGCGCAATATGTGACGTCTTCGGTCCTGAACTTACTACTGGTCAGAGCCGCTAAAAGCTCTTTTTTAGTCGAAATACAAAATATAAGTGTCGCGAACCGTTTCAATTATGTATGAAAGTAGTTTTTCTTCAGTAATTTAGATCAGAAAAGAAACAAATGAAGTTTATAATGTACGGAAACAAGAAAAGACTCATCGGCAAACCCGCCACCAAGCGGCGGAAAAAACGGCGCATACTAGAAAAGGCTAGTGGGATGAGGCTCCGACGAACAGCGAGCTTAGAAAGGTCCCGGATGTACACGTGGGCGCTGCAGTCGTATACCGGCTCGAGGATCCGACCGGTTCCGAGCGTTGCGAAGGCTTTCGGCGCGGGCTTGGCTGGCGATTTGGCCATTTGGCGATATGGCAGCGCAAAGTGGCTCCCGTTCTAAACTGATCTTTACACCGTGTTTGCTGTAATTTGTGGCCAATGAAGTGTTATGCCAAATTAGTCCTTAATCGCGCAGCAAATGCAATGCGAGCCGCCTTGGCTGCCCGCTTCATACAGCCTATCCAACACGTGCTTTAGTGGCGCCCTCTCGAGCCGTCGACACGGAGTGCGGCAGCAGCGAGCGCTCGATGAGCTCACTACTCCTCCTCCAGTTCGCAGCGACTCAAGCCAGGACCTACGACGTCATGAAGGAGGTTATTTTTTGCTTGTTTTTGTAATTCTAAATTGCCTATAACTTTTAAAATAAAGCGACATTTGAGAAAAGAAAAGTCTCTTTAAGTTACTACGTTCAGAGCGCTCAAGTTCGGTGCAAATTAAAACCAGTCAACAAGTTGTTGCAGGGCTCCTTTAAGCAAAGTTTCGCCGACATCCTTTTTTTCCCCCAGTGTTTATGGTAAAAAAGAAACGTCGTAAATATCGCCAAATGCGTCGACGAAACGAAATGTTCGAGAAAAATATTTAAAAAAGTAAGCCCAAACTGTGGATCGAACCCGGGTCTGCTGCCTATGAGGCAAGCTACGCTACAAGTTCCATTAAGCTACGCTACAACTTCGAAAAACTCGTTTTGACAATTCGCTTTACATAAGACATTCGGACGGCACTTGAAGACGTGAGTGGAGTGCCATTGCACGGCACGTGAACGTTCTGCAAGAGTGCCGTCGGACGGTACTCGACACTACATTATGTATATATATATATATATATATATATATATATATATATATATATATATATAGTCCGGCCTTCGTCTTCCTGACGAAGGCCGGGCTCCGGCCGAAACGTCGAAGATTAAATCGTCCGTTGTTGCTGTTTTCACTAAGGGTTTTTTTCTTCAAGTTTTATATATATATATATATATATATCCATGTATTTTATTTTTTTGTAACTACTCATTGCGCGTTTTTTCTCACAACCTTCACAATAAACTACAGCCGGAGGGCTAGCAAATAAGTGCAACATATACAGCATTTTGTATAAAAAGTTCGTGCCCTAGCCAAAAAAGAACTCTTTATACTCTTCGCAAGAAACATCATCAATGCAGAGAATCGAACCGGAATTCGAACACCCGCAGTGAAAGCAAACGGGGTGAAAATACGAGCGCCAGCGCGTAATGGCTACCTTTAGCAGTCATGGGTTCGGCGAAACACACCGCCTAGGTAGGTGGTACCAAGGCGTCACCCGATTTGTAGAACTCGTCTTGTCCACCGATCCACGAGATAAAGCTCCCGATACACTTACGAAGTCCCGTCCACCCCCCCCCCCCCCCCCCCTTTCCGGCTTCGGTGGGACCTTTAACTCTGTGTGCGCTCCAGCAATGTGACTGCTCGCTCAGTGACAGGTCGGTTGCGGGACTTCCTTGGGAAAAGCTCGAAGGTCATCCAATGGGCAAAGCAAGTGTGCAACAAGGAGCCCTACACGTTCGCATTCACGCTTCCTGTACACACACACACACAAGGACACTTCGCAAACGCTCCGAAAAGAAAGCACTAAAAAAATTACCGCATCTCCACGTGGTGAATGATGTTGATTGGGGCGAAGCTCGGGTGGTGTTGATGATTCTGATTTTGGTCACAGGTAGTGTTGATGGTGCCGTTTTCATTCATGCCAGTAGGGGAATTTGTGGTTTTCTTCTTTTTCTTTTTTTATGAAGACAGATGGGATGGCAACTCAGAAACCCCTACTCTATTTTTTTCTTTTTCTTGATACAGATTTTGGTCAGAGGTAGTGCTGATGGTGCCGTTTTCATTCATGTCAGTAGAAGAATGTGTGGTTTTCTTCTTTTTTGTAAAAAGACATGGGATGGCAACTCAGAACCCCCTACTCTTTTTTTTCTTCTTTTTCTTGCTACTGATTTTGGTCATAGGTAGTGCTGATGGTGCCGTTTTCATTCATGTCAGTAGAACAATGTGTACATTTATTCTTTTTCTTTTTTTAAGAGGACAGATAGGATTAAAGCCCCTTGATAAAGGTGTTTTCACAAGTACCGCCAACCATTGTTGTGGAAATGCGCAAGACACGTGCCACAAGCGGGTGCTCCGCCGCCATTCGCTTCCAAGGGCCGCTCATTTCAGTGCTGTGCCGCCATTTGCTTCCAAGGGCCGCTCGAGACCTGAGCCACGTGCGCTCGCGCATTTGGCGCTACTTGCAAAGACAAACGAAAACATATCGAGGGGCTTTAGATAGGATGGCATCTCAGAGCCCCCTATTTTTTTTTTAATTTTTTTTTCTTGCTTTCGCTGCTGAACTCACGAGCCGGAGCTCGTGAGCTCACGAGCAGGGGCACGCCGGACGGCGGATGGACATGCGGACATGGCTAGCCTCTAAGGAGCTTCGCCCCTGAGAGTCAACCGAATAGGCGAGTAGTCACCAAGTAGACTCAAACCCACAGCTGATTCCATGGGCACGCCGGCACCTGGGACACTTTTTGTTTTTTGGAGAATGTTCTTCGATGTTTTTTTTTAAAGTTTGCGTTTATTTTTAGAGCGCAGCTCTCAGGCGCCCGTTTCCGGCTTCAGCGGCGTCGCCGTCGGCGTAACCGCGGGTAACCCTCGTAACCCTCGTGAGAGTAACCCTGGTAGCCCTCGTAACCCTCATGAGGGTTACGAGGGTTAGTTACCCTCAAAAGGGCTACCCTCACAAGGATTACGAGGGTTATGAGAGTTACCCTCACGAGGGTTATGAGAGTTACTCTCACGAGGGTCACGAGAGTTACACTCGCAAGGGTTACTATGGATACCCTCAGGATGGTCACGAGGGTTGCCCTCACGAGGTTCATGAGGGTTACCCTCTGAGGTCACCTACCCCCTGAGGTCACGTGACCCACCTGATGTCACGTGACCCCCTGAAGTCACGTGACACCCCTGAGGTACGGGACTCCCTGAGGTAACGTGATCCCCCTAAGGTCACGTGACCCTTTTGATGTCACGTGACCCCTGACGTCACGTGATCCCCCTCAGGTCACGTGATCCCCTGAGGTCACGTGACCTCAGAGAGTCACCTATTCCTCAGTACCCTTCCATCCTCCTCATGAGCTGCGCTCTTATCCGGCGTTACAGGGAGTTGTAAACGACTTTCATTTTTTATTCCTTTTTCTTTTTCTTTTTTTTCTTCGTTCTTTTCGATGGTTCTTTTTTATCACTCATGATTCCCTCACTTCCTTTTTATTCGTTTCCAGTACACGTCAGTTGTAAGTAAGGGCTCCGTCTTCTCCCCTTCTTCTCTTCCTAGTCATCATTTGCGCTTTTTCACATCAAAACTCTTTGCTAACGCCTCTGTGCTGTACAGATATATTAACAATCCAAATTACCATTTAATTCTCCAGAATGATATTGTTAGAGTTTTTGACTGGTGTAGCTCTTGGCAAATGCAACATAACTTCTCTAAATGCAATCTCCTTTCATTCACCGGGGAGCGGTAACTTTCGTCCTTTATATATTTGTGAAATGATGTTGCCGTCTCCTTCTTTCCTTCTTACAAGTGCCTCGGTGTGAATCACACCTCTAACCAGGCTGGGTAACTCATATTAACACTCTTTTCGCTGACTAATTATGTACACTTGGTTAGCTAAAACAAGAATTAAAAGCCGCACCCGCCTATTTACGTAATCTAGCTTAGAACACGAGTTCGCCCTATGCTTGAGTACGCTTCAACTATTTGAAACCCACATCAGAAGTACCTAATTACAACTAGTGCATGTCGAAAACCATTCCGCTCGGTTCATGTGATTATCTTATTCTTGATTTTTTATTGTGTCCTCTCATTAATCAAATTACCTCTATATACCCCTCTAAAACTGGCGTCTAATCTCACCCTTTTGTGCGCTTTACTGGCTGTATTTCAATCCCGGTCAGTCAGGCTCATTGCCTCATTACCTCTATTTGGTCTGATTACTTTCGTCTACCGCCGCTTGCGCCCGGGTTTGAGTACACATTGGTTCTTGTCTTTCTTAAATTACAACATCCATATAAACCTCAATGTCTTAAATCAACTGACATTCACGTTGTAAACTGCATTTTCGGTCTATGATTCACTATTGTTCGGATATCCAAAGAGTTGAAGAGATGAGGGGGTCTGAAAGGGTAAGTGTATGACGCGCTGAATAGTTTCGCAAGTCTGATGGGTTGGCGGGGTTTGTAGGACTCGGAGGTTTAATGGACTCAAGGTGTGTAAACCGTTGAAAGGGTCCAATAACACATCAAGGCCGAAGTGTCATTTTCAATAGGGAAATAATATAATCCGCGATGGACGCCTGCTTTGATGCCGGCCCCGGGCAAAGCGAAACTTCTCGGAGCACTAGCTGGAAAGGCCTGCGCCAGGTACCTAGGCTGCTAAGAGCTGCAGCAGTTGTTCAGCCCGTCGAACGCCCTGGCGGACCTCATGGGGGAGCGGTCGACATTCTCCAGCTATTCGCGGGCGGCTGCGGAGGGACCCATGGCTGCGGGGCACCCTGATGTCCAAGATGATGCCCCGGGTGGACGTCGACTATCTGCTGTGAAACGCCATATACGTGGAGCCCTCTTAATAGAGACGCTTAGAAGGGCACAGACGCCAAAGAGAGGCTTAGAGGGAGCCAAGAGCCAGTAGGATGACAATGAGACCATCACGTGAGGCAATAACATTACCGATTTGGCATTCGTTTGACCAATGCTCCCGCCATGCTCCTCCAGTAATGCTTCCGCTGCATTAGCCCATGAATGAGTATAAAATAGAAATTTCAAGCATTATCACGGCAGTTTAGTTTATTTTACAGCTATAATTTCGACTGTTCTGATGGTTCGCCGTTTTTACCCAAGCTAGTCGTGGCGCAAGCTGGAGCATTTTTGAAGTTAAGTGGTGCGAGTGATGATGCTCGGTTTGGGGGGGGGGGGGGGACCGGCCAGAAGGCGGGTCTCCTTTTAGAGCGCAGCTCTTAAGCGCCCGTTTCCGGCGTGAGCGGCGTCGGCGTAACCGTAAGCCCCCCCCCCCCCCCCAAGGACCTCGGGTGGACCTCGGGTACCTTCGGTGACCTCGGGGAGGGGCGGTCACGTAAACCCCCTCCCTCCCCTCACCGAGGTCACGTGACCCCCCCCCCCCTCAGTATTCTTTCCTCCTCCTCCTAAAGAGCGGCGCTCTAATTCGGCGTTGCAGGGAGTTTTAAACGGCTTTCGATTTTTCAACCGAATTTTAAATAGTTGCTTATGTGAAACAAAAAATTTTTTCGCTGCTTTGATGTGCGTTCTTTCTCTTCGCGCTTGCTAGCCGGGGCGTGAGGTCGTAGACGTTGTTAAACTGAAGTGGAACCAATGACGATGCTCAGTTGGAGAGAAAGATTGGTGGAAAAGCAAACAAATATTTTGTTATTCTTATTTTTTTAATTTTAAGATGAGGACAGGGTTGGGCAGAAATACTCGAAAATGTATCTGGAAATACAAATAGTAGCTGATACTGAAATATATCTGTAGAAGTGTATAGCGATACGTATCGGAAATACATCTTAAAAAGAGGCAAAAGGTATTTGGAAATGCAAATCCAGGAATACATTTTAGGGAGGCAGGAATACAAATACAAAAATACTGATACTGCAATACATTTTTAAAATTTGTTTGAGACGCCCAATGAGATGAAGCTTAAAGTTGGGAGGTGGAAGTTTTTGAACCTGAAATGACTTTCCCGTAGGCTTGGCCTTGAAGGTAGTAATTTCGGACGACGAGGAGTCTTCAATGGGCTCAAAAAAACGTTCCATCGAGGACTGACCGCGGTCCCTCCCCTCACATCCTGTCTGTGTGGCGAGGGATGCGAAAGGACTTTGATCTCTAAATAAATTCTATGTCATCCTAAATCACCACTCCTCTGTCCAATAAGGAAGTTCCTGTCAACACTTATCGCGTGACGTCATGGGGGTATCAACTGGTATTCTTTATCTGTAGGTGTGAGCACGCAGCTGTATGAAAGGACAATACCTACTTTCGCTGCAGGTTACCTCGTTGAAGATCGAGCAGGCAGTGTCATTTGGACTTTTCGAGAATAGTGAACCACCTGAAGCATCCTGGAACGCAGGTCTTATCTTCTGTTACGGTTGAAAAAACGATACGGTGGCATCCCTGTTGTGAATGTCCTTCCTGTCCACCCCCCGCCACCGACGCCTGGATTGCAGTCCTCCAGTTTCGTCTTTCATAGTCCAAACAGAGACCTTGTGGATCGCGACCTTATACTGCCGGCACAAGTGGGAGCTCTCCGAGAAACAGCGAGCTCGAGACTAGTCGCACGTGTACGAAGTCTGGGTCGGCACAGCGAGGCCACGTCTAACTTCCTTCCTGGGTTTCGTATCACCAGAGGAGCGGGTCACTTTCACCTCGGCTGATGACGTACCCTTGAGCCGTGAAATATTACGGGCGCAACCGCAGACGCATTCCATTATGTGTTGAACTTCGCTGCGCGAGTCATCCTACTATTTAAAGTCAATCGCCGCCAGGCTCTTGCTGCAACGGACTGTGACTCAGCTTTGCCGGCAGGGTGTACTGCGTACGCTAAGGCAAGAGAGGGTTAGCATCGGGCATTGGATGCCAGCAAATAATAACTCAAGAAATTCCTACCTAAGGACGCTGCGAGAGAAGGTGGTCTGACTCCACTCCTGGCACGCCACCGTGGTTCGGGTCCCCGACTACGCAACACTTCGCAGAAGAGAGAAGAGGACGCATAGGAAAATAGTTTGGAGAATCGGAAAGAACCTTGGTCAGCATGGTAACAATGCCCCAGCACCTTTTTGACCCTTGTGCCCTCAGAAGTAAAAAAAAAAATGCGTTTGATTTTGTCTTTTTTTTTTTTTTTGGGGGGGGGGGGGGGGTTATTTCTTAAGAAATGTAACGA
The DNA here is from genome assembly GCF_016920785.2 of Ixodes scapularis. Lineage (NCBI taxonomy): Eukaryota > Metazoa > Arthropoda > Arachnida > Ixodida > Ixodidae > Ixodes > Ixodes scapularis. The sequence continues at coordinate 4,177,617 of NW_024609867.1, forward strand.
AATACATTTCATTTAGATTGTATCGCAATACAAAGGAACATTCAAAATGTATTCCGATATAGGGATACAGATACTGGTGAAAAAATGTATCGCAATACAGAAATACAGATACGAAACGTATTTCTGAAATACTATCGCAATAGATTTGTATCGCGATACTTCCCAACCTTGGATGAGGACCCCTTTATTTGCTACGGGAGGTCAATAAATTCTACTAGGTGTTCTGCCCCGTAAAGGAGGGTTGGTGAAAATGTCAGCAGGAATGAAAATTATCTCTTGATTTCGTGGAACATAAAAAATCCAGAAAGGATGGTGGAAATGTGAAGATTTTGGACACCGAGAACCTTGGCAACGATGTGGTGTGCGCGCGAGGAGCAAGCGCAAGACCAAGGCATGTGGTGCGAGGCGCGTGGCTGGGGAAGGAAAGGAAAGTTCAGCCATGGATGCGTAAGCGGCCGAACAACGGGCTCGAAGATGAAAAATGTCTCGATCATGACTTTGCCCCTTTCTCCGGACAAGCGGTGAGTGAGAACAACTGAAGTTTATTTCTATAGCACTAGAAGGAGCGTCGCAATAGTCAATTAAAATTTCGAGTTAGACCCGCCCGTTGCAGCGCGCCGACGGTAGGACAGAGCGAAAGCCATGAGAAAAACTAGAAAAAATGACGTCATCAGTGGACTCAGGGGACCCTTGCTCGCCACTTAACTGGCTTGGGGATGCTGTCAAGGACGTTACGACTTTCTGAATACATAACACGCGACAGAGTGAATCACCAAATGCTCGGCGGTAATCGCTGCACGAATATTCTAAAATAAATGCGGTTTACGTCTAGATAAGTGCGATAACTGAATTTTTGGGACAAAGAGCTTTTGAAGTCCGCTCCTAACCCAGGTTTCCTAAAAGGCATACGGCCTTGCATTGAGTAAAGTCAATCCTTTCCTTTGCGATGGTGACATCGCAAAGGAAAGGATGCTAAACACGCCTCTTATCCTCACATTACAGGTTTGGCTGGGGCATCTGGGAGGAATTGAAAACGGCTGAAATTCGTTGCTGAAGGAAGGCAACATTTCAACCACAAGTATTGTCAGCAATAATTCTGCAGATCGAAGACTACGCCCCCAGTATTACAGCATCGAGAACGTGACGTACCATCAAAGCATCACTTCCTTCACATTGAATATAGATTTTTGCAATGACCACACGGACTTCGGTCTGGTGACATCGCAAAAGAAGGAATGTTAAATACGCCTCTTTTCCTAACACTACAGGTTTGCTGTGGCATGTGGGAGACGACATCGACAACGGCCGAAACTCGTTGCTGAGCGAAGGCAACGTGTTATCAAAAATTATCGTCGTCAATGATTCTGCTAATTGAAGGCTATGCCCCCAGGTTTACATCATTGAGAATGTGACGTACAATCGAAGCATCACTTCCTTCACATTGATCATAAATTGTTGCGACGAGGAAACAGACTTCATTCTGGTGAGATCGCAAAGGAAAGTATGCTAAACACGCCTCTGTTCCTTACACTAAAGGTTTTGCTGTAGCATGCGGGAGGCGACATCGAGCATGGCTGTAACTCGTTGCTCAACGAAGGCAACGTGTCACTTACTATCCTTGTTGAGAATGATTCTACAGATCAAAGACTACACCCTCAGTCTTAGAGTACCGAGAATGCGATGTAATGTACCATCAAAGGATCGCTTCTGACACATTCATTATAAACCGGTGCAACGAGCATACGGGCTTCAAAGGGCTTGGTAACATCTCAAAGGAACGGATTCTAAACACGACTCTGTTCTTCACTCTGCAGGTTTTGCTGTGATATGTGGGAGGCGACATCTAGAATGGCTGCAACTTGTTAACGAAAGAAGACAACGTGCCACCCACAGTCATCGTCGGCAATGATTCTGCAAATCGAAGACTAAGCCTCCAGTCTTATGGGATTGAAAACGTTACTTTATTGGTTTGGTGGCGTCACAAAGGAAAGGATGCTAAACACGTTTTTGTTCTTCAAACGACCGGTTAGTTACAAGTGGTTCATGCAATATTATCACAGTGATGATTATTATTTTGCTTTTCACTAAGTCATTTTAGCATTGTTAAATATGTTGCTGCGTTCCGTAAAAACATTCGTCTGCTTGTATCAGCTGTAATAGGTTCAAACCCCGGGCCAAACACCAGGTCACGGGAAATGGGGGGGGGGGGGGGGTTTCTGGAAGGACGCCTAACAAAAATAATTCAATGATATGCCCACTCACCTAAAAAATAAAGTCGTGCACTGCTAGGAATGAAAGAGAACAAACAGACATGTATTTTGAATGCATAAAAACGAAGCGGGAATCGGTTGGAAAATAAATACGAAAACCGATAAAAGGCTTTCTGTTGTTTAGATTAGGAGTTCCACCGTCAGGTCGTTGAACAAGAACCGCTTACTTTGAGGCAGCAAGTATTTTCTCTCTTAGATACAAATTCAGCATTGCTGGTAATCAAGCACAAGTAGAAGATATGTCGCGTCCGAAAAAGCTGTTTCTTATGGTTCGGTAGATGTTTCTTCCAAACCGTCGGCTCACACGGAAGAGAAGCTCCCGAATGCTGTCTCACTATCCCCTAATCTAGGCGTCTCCAGCGATAATATTGAACATGCAGGCATGATCCGTGCTTTCTAAGGTAAAAAAATGCCTATCGGCGATAATATAAATTTTATAATTTAAAATTAAGCAGCAAATATAATTTTCGAGTGCAAACTTGAATTCTTGCGTATTCAGTGTCAGCAAATATTATTGTCTTGCTACTGGGCAAGCTAGAAAGGAGCTAGTTGAATTTGGGAAAACCCAAAGTTGTGCTTTATAAATAACTTTAACAACTACATACCACTTAACTACTGCATCATTGAGCAAGATAAACATTTTTATGCACAGGCATATCAACTACCCCAGAATAATTATGTAACCGGCTTCACAGTTACGCACCCTTCACAATAGCAACACATGTGGGGTAGTGGACAGTCATCCTGCCCAAGCCCGTTTCCTTTCTTTTTGTTAACATACGTAGCAGTATACCAAAGCGCGACAATCTGTGTTCCGTTATCCTTTCTTCTGAAGCTGACATAATCATTTTAACGAAGACTTTGGTTTCTCCGAAGATTGACAGCAGCGAACGTTTTGATTGTAATGAGCATTTAAATATCTATCGACATGACGGAGGGGAAAAATGTGGCGTAGGTATCTTAGTCGCTGTTGCAGATTTCTTTTTCGTCACTTGCTGATATCACTGCTAACTTAGAACTTGTAATTGTTCATCTTCGAATGCGTCACACAAGGTTGGTTTTGTGACTGTTATCGGACTCCATCCAGCAGTTCTAGGTTTTTAGTGACTTGCGCGACTCTAATTCCTTCAACTCCCAGTTATTCTTTTAGAAGCTTTTAATTATCCCACTATAGTATGGTCTAGAAAACATCATTATTTAAAAAAAAAACTTTTTAAACGAATTGTTGTAAACTCTTACAAATGTGCTGTGACTAATCTCTTGCAACGTTTCATGCAGCCGCCACCTATCACTTCAACAACATCAAGTGTTCTTGATTTAATACTGACTGTTTCGCCTTGTCTTGTGTCCTCAATATCATAGTTGCCTGGTTTGAGTGACCATTACTTGCCTACTTGGACCTAAATATTTTATCGTATATTACAGCTAACCACCAGAAACCTAATATATATTCTAAGCGAGCAAACTTTGATGCAATTAATAATGAAGTGTCTTTTTCTAAACAAATTCCTAACGCATGTTTCAGACCGCTCCCTGGACGTGAATTGCAATTTATTTAAAAGCAAAGTTGATTTTCGTATTAATATATGTGCATACTGCGGATAACTATAATACCTAACCGTCACTCGCGATAATATAACCAGTATCTTAAACGGCTATCTAACAAAGAAAAGCATTTTTTTCATTGAGCTAAATCATTGAACTCTCAGCACCGATTAATGCCTACTCGGCTGCAGGCATCACCAGTAAAACGGCAATTACAGAAGCTAAAACATCTTTCTATCAACGCACTTCTGAGCAGTTATTAACTGCTGTAAAACGGATCGGTACGCTGTACTCTTCGGAAGTTCAGACTGCGACACCGTTCGGAGTACTGATTACAGCAGTGTTCGTTTGTTTTGACATGTTGTACATTTCTGAATCTTACTCTCTCTGATCTGTCAAATTACACATTTTTCTACTATACCCAATTCGTATCGACACTAAAAAATAGCATTTCTGATAGATAACATTAAGCAGCCTTCTTGATGTAGCATCAATAAAAATTCAAAAATGTCTTAAAAAGACAAAGACGTATAGCACTGTTTTCTTATAAACCACGATAGCTAACTAGGCTCACTTACGCCAAGGTCAACATTGGTCAGAACACCAAGATTACTAAAAGTGGGCTGTCTGTGTTTTGGGGAATCTCGGGATTTTATGGATAGTTTCATTATATCGACAAACCTTTTTGGACAATCTCTAGAATTAGAAAAAAATCTGAAGACTGTAAGATGGTGATGTTGATTTACATTTTCAAATCAGGCGGTAACCATTGCTCAAATAACTATCGTCAAATTCTACGACATGTCATAAAATCTCATCTAGCAATTTGTCTAAAATGAGATTCGTTCTTTACTTTTGCAGAGCACGAATTCCACAGGCCTTTTTCTTGTAAAACTCAGCTTCTGTGCTTCACCCAGGACCTTCATTACAGTCTTGACCGTGGCTCCCAGGTAGACTGCGTATTACTTCGTTTTTTTCAGAGCATTTTACAACGCATCTCACTTCCTCCTCTTTGAAAAACAAAGAAAACTTAATTTAGACAATATTGTCGTTGCATGGATACACTACTTTCCCGCTAACCGATCGCAGTTTGTTACCGTTAATTATGTTCATTCTGAACGTTCTCCAGACCCCTCGGTTGTTCCGCAAGGCTCAGTATTGATGCCCATTCTATTTATTATCTGTATTATTTACCTACCAGCAAATCTGTGTTCATCGCTCAGTACTGTTTGCGGATGAATGTGCTATATGCCGTAAAATTAGCCATGACTCTGAAGTCTCCCTACTCCAGTCTGACATAAAACGTTTATCTTAATGGTGTAAACTGTGGTATATGCAATTCAATCCAGACAACTGCAAATGCATGCGTGTAATCCATGTTAGCACTTAACGTCCCGTTCACTGTCTCGATAAGATTAGTCTTGAACCTGTGTCTTCATGCAAGTATCTGGGTTTTTATATAACCTGTACCTTGCTTTGCGAAAGTGATATTAGTCATACTTGTAACAATGCTAATCGCATGCTCGCTTACCTTACAAAACATTTTTCTTGCACTTACGTCATCGAAGTTACTTCTTTACAAACCTTTTTTTTTTCTTTATTTGTTTTGCGGAGTTGGTTCCGGAGAGGGAGCGCATATAAAGGCACAATGCCTGACATAGCCTATGCCCCCCCCCCCCCATCGTAGAGTTCAACATGGAGCAACAAAAGTTACAATCAAACAAAAAATAAAAAATAACCGCTGTAACGAGATAAAACAACACTTTGCGCAGACAACATAATTGATGAAATCATTAATAAACACGGAATGAAGCGTTCACAAAGACAGGTCAAACAATTCTTTGAAGATAAAAACAAAAACATCTTCACACTCTGTAGATGGGCAAATAACACAATATTCAAAAGGTCAAACAGATAGTGCAATGCAAACTTGAACTACAGAAAAAAAGTGCACAACGTTACTCGCAGGAAAAAAAATTATACCCAAAAAAATGCTACGTCACTTGCCACCAGAATGTTTCTCCAAAAATGTTGAAACTACCAAACGGCTGGTCAAAGTTTATGTTGATATCTGTTCTATTAAGCATTTTAGTTATCTGAAAATGTGATGATTGTCGACCATAGTTTGTTCTCACGTATGGTGTTTTTCGAATTGGGTTTCGTAATAAGTATGGATTAGAACTGGTAATGGGCGTCGAATGGAGTTTATTTTTATGTATCGATTGCAACAGTTTGGAAAAATAAATTTGATTTGCCTTAAGAATATGGCTGCGTTCTTAAAATCCTTATGTCGTCTCTATACTTTTCACATATCCGTAGTATCTTTTATGTGAAATGATTAGTTTATTGTAGTTTGTAGCTGTTGTTGTACCCCACACCATGATGCCGTAACTTGTCCTAGAATAAAATAAGGAGTAATATAACGTTAGTTGAGGCCAGGCAAAAATTAGATTTTGAATTTTATAAATCATGCCTGTAACTCGGGACAAGTGGGCTTTTAGTTTGCTGACGTGCGTATCCCAAGAAGGGTCCTCAGTGAACCAAACAGCTAGAAATATTTTTTTGAACCACCTGCTCAAGTACCGTGCCTTCAAATTTGATGTTTATAATGCTGTCATCTCGGTTGCCGGTTGGCTTAAAAATCAGATATTTTGTTTTATTGATATTTAGTTTTATTGGCTTAAGCTATTTGTATCCATTTAGATAGTTTTGTAAGATATTCACTGGCTAATTTTTCTACACTCTTTTCTGTTATACCTGGAAGAAACACATTTGTGTCATCTGCATACATACTCATCTCGGGGCAACCTGGTATATCCGTTATGTCATTTATATACACCAGATATAGCGTCGGCCCAAAAATAGAGCCCCGAGGAACCCCATAACGTATTTTCGTTTTACTAGATACCATATCATTTACGCAGACGTATTGGTACCGATTTGTGAGATATGTTTTAATTAATTTCAACGCCACTCCACGTACTCCGTACATTTCAAGTTTTTTGTAAGTAAGATACCGTGTTGTACGGTGTCGAAAGCTTTCTTTAGGTTTAAAAATAAGCCTAGACTGACAAGTTTTCTCTCAATATTCTCAACTATTTTATCTTTTATTTCAATCAGGGCTGATTCGGCAGACTTGCTTTTCTGGAATCCATGCTGGACCTTAGAAATAATTTGAAATTAAAAAAAAAAATTGTTTAGCCTCTTAGTGATAACTCGTTCAAATATCTTTGAAAATACAGAGAGAACAGATATCGGCCTGCAATTATTAACTTCAGTTTCTCCTCCGCCCTTATACACAGGGACTACTTTTGGAACTTTTAGCTCATCAGGGAACTCACCGGTCTCTGGCATCTTATTTATTATATTCGATAATACTGGACTTATTATGCAAGCGGTGCATTTAATTGGTAAGGCTTTAATTCCATCCTCACCTGCAGCCACATTGTTATCTATACTATTTATTATTTCGTAAATTTATTCATAAGTCGTTGGAGCAAGCATAATCGAATTTTGTTGATTTTTGATCTTGCACAGTCATCATTAGTTGCATTTTTAGCCGCGCACGAGCCAATATTGATAAAATGCGAATTCATTGCGTCTGCGAGCTCTTTCCCTGCCACACTATACATTATCGATTACCAGTTCCGTGACACTACAGCGTTTTTGTTTTTTGTTTGTTAGATCGTTTACTGTATTCCAAACTTTTCGATGGTCATTGTGAATATGCTGAAATTTATTTTGATAATACTCACATTTTGCTTGCTTTAAGTGAGAGTTCCACTAGTTTCTAAATTTTTAAACTCAGACAGTAAACTTAGATCGCGACGATGTATGAAGGCATGGTACTTGCGGTATTTTATTTTTATTCTTTTATATAAATCATTTGTTATCCACGGTTTTCTAATCTTTTTAGGCTTTGTTTCAGTTTCACATAGAGGAAATGCTATATATTAACAGCGTTCGAATTTAGACAGGAAGTAATTATAGGATTTCGTCGGATCATGTTCATTATAAACGTCTTCCCAGTTTTCTTGATCTATTAAGTAACCAAAATTTCTCAGCGTTTATTCGTTTATTTTGCGGTGATAACGTTTTTCTTTATTTAGATTACTTTTCGAGGTTGAGAGAGTTGCAATGCAAAAGATAGATAAATGGTTGCTTATATCGTGCAAGATAACGCCAGCTGAGATCTGGTTACATTCTATGTTTGTTAGACAAGCGTCAAGTGATGTCGCAGTGGGTGAGGTAACCCTAGTAGGCAACGTTATGGCGTTGTTACAGGCGTATTGTTGAATGAGATCTCTGAATTCTCTTGTATGTCCGTCATCCAAAGCAGAGTCTCTATTCATATCACCAAGAATCATAAATGGTAGGTTAGGCCCCAGAGCACAAAATAAGTTTTCAATGAATGACATAAATGCAAGCACGTTGCCGTTTGGCGACTACAGTATGTGGGAGCTTAACGATCAAACATTCTACATCATCATTTATTGTTGTTAAATATTTTATAATCTGATATTGTAGGTAATCGTTTACATAAATGGCTATACCGCCCCCCCCCCCCCTTTTTGTTAACTCTGCACTGATTTTCACATCTATAACCACACAGAAGTGGTTGCAAATCCCCGTTTTTTAGCCAAGTTTCTGTGAGTGCGATTGCATCGAATTCTATATTTAAAGAGTGTAAAAGAATCTGAAGATTGTCAACCTTATTTTTTACACTTCTTGTATTTAAATGTATTGCGGAAAACTGCCTATCGTTTCTTTTGTATTTTTTGTTAAATGACAGGCAGTCGTAATAATTACAGTCGGTGAGAGGTTCTTTCGTCATCATCGCTATGATTGTCCAGAAGGGCTGTCACCGTGATTAGTTTGCTATCCTTTCAACATCCGACAGGCAAGCGATCCTGATTGCGTTCTCATTCTCGGTTTTTCTTGCAAAGACCTTGGCCCCAGATGACCACAGGAACTTCCATCCTACGCTCTTTTTCTTTGCGATGGCAGCACCAAGTAGTCTTTTGTTTGAGCCAGTTAGGTGTTCGTTGAGGTAAACGGGGTGATTGCTGCCCCCGTAGTCAAGGTCTTTGGTCGTGAAACGGTGCTTTTTGCTTTTCTGTATTATCCTATCTCGTTTTGAGCGCTGCATGAATCGGACAATTATATTCTTATCCGATGTTTTGAAAGACGGGAGTCTGTGACACACGTCAATATCTGAATCTGTGATCGGCTCGTCTAGAATAGTTCCAATACGTTTTACAATGTCGTACGGGTCGCCTTCATCTGGGACGCCTTTAATTTCAAGATTGTTTGATCGCTGGTGCTGCTCGAGCTCCTCGATCTTCTCGCTCCGCCTTCGGTTCTCGGAGGACAATTCTTCATTTTGTTTAGTCAACTTTTGCATTTCCTTCCGAATTTCGTGTATCTCTTTTTTTAATTTCATTCACACTATCGCATGTGTCACTGCAGTTTTTAGCACTATCCTTGATATTTCGAAGGTCAACTCTGATTTCACGTCTTAAGTCATCAACAGCCTTCGCGATTTCTTTACCGGTTTCTTTGTTCATATCTCAGACTAGGAAGGCGAAGTTACGCAGACTGCACAGCAGAAATTTGACACTTTAAGAAAATCAATCACAAAAACAAGCAAAAAAAAAAAAAGAATAACAATGTGCTGTGTTCGGCAGCAGTGCGCAAAACAGGTATATGCATATTCTCTTTTAGACAGAAAAGTAATTCCCACCTGCAATAACAGACGGTTAGTGTATGCACTGCTTGCGCGCCACTGCCGAACTGAAGACCAGGCGAGTAGACTGGCTTCCTTTTACAAAGAAATCCGCCGTTGGTGTCGCCCTGGTTGCGTCCTGAGGTGTTATCAGGGTCGGAGGATGACGATATGATTCTTGAAGTGATGGGATCCTTGTATGGCCACGGAAAACTGTAATAACAGATGGTTAGTGTATGCACTGCTTGCGCACCACAGCCGAACTGAAGTAAGTTGGAATATGCCGCATCTATCTGGGGATCTCGGCCTTGAATCACTCATTTTAGATTCAGAGGCTGTTCAGAATCGTTCACCACGTTTCATACATTCTGTAACTGTATGGTCACACAGTACAACATCAATAATAATCTGGTTGTCACTACTTAATATTTCGCAACGTAGAAAAGTGTCTTGACTGTGTTTGTTTCATAAAATAGATTATCCCAGTCCCAAAAAGAGTGATAACACACCCCCTTCACCTGCCAGCGCGCATTGACCATAAACATAAAGTAGGTATGCCATATTTAAAAACATATACATTCTATAAATAGTTCCTTGCCAGCACCACCTTTCATCATAGTCTCCTTCCCAAATTTAGAAGTGAAATTGTTCATATTGCTTGTGTTAGAAATGCCATAATTAATCTTTTGTTTTGTAACGAGTCAATGTATTTACTTGATTTTTTATTTTGTGTGTTTTGCTTGTCTATTTATTCGCGTTGTACATTTTCTCCTTCTATGTAACCATTTCTACTCTATGACGCTTTTTTGGCCTTGAAAAAAATTAAATATAAAAATTAATTTTAAAAAATCGGCAGAAATAATGAAGGATGCTTACGTGCATTCGAAGCGAATTCCCACAAGCAGCACGCCACGTCTTTCTTCCGTACACGGCGCTCCAGTGGTGACATTCCAGTCCCTCACTGCGCAGGCGCGGCGAACTCCACCTGCTTCTTTGACGAAGCACTGCATTGCTGGGCTTTTCTTTGTATTTTATTTCTGAGGCTTGTCCGCCTTGATCTTGAGCTCACCCGACGGCTTCCGCAACAAAGCATCTGAGTTGTTGTGCTTTTCTTTGTGTTTTATTTAGAATGGGAATTTAGGTGTCGTTTCGCTCAGCCAGTGGGAATTTAAGTCTAATTTTTTTTTGCCACAGACAACAATAACGCCGGCTTTACTTAGATAACGCTGGTTTCGGTTCATAGGACAGCTAATTCATTCGCATTAATAAAAATCTCATCTGACTCCAGCCAATTAGGATGTCATGTGCTTCAGAAGTTGACTGAATCCGACTAGCTTCAGCGAGTCAAGAGATCACATGTATCACGTGAACTCAAGGAACACCAAGATTGTTTCGGGCTGAACGGATTTATCACAATTCACAATAACAACAAAATGGCCGACGCAATGCTTTCATTCAACCATGTTGAATATATGTGGAATCATAACTTCTAATATTGTCGGCGTTCTCGTCTCGCAACAGCAATCTCGGGCTTTCCGATATATTCTTCGACGCGCCAACCTTTATATGATTGGCGTGTCGATGGACATTTCGAAAAGTCGGAGATAGCCTTTAAGAGAGGAGAACGCCGACGATGTTGGATGTTAAGATTCTACATATATTATGATTCTACATATACGCCTTTTTGCCTATTTTTATACGTTACAGCCTTTCTGCGCTATTGTGTATATCGTTTATGTGTTACAGCGTTTCTGCTATATTTCTAATGCAACGTGCGATATATCGAACTTGTTCTCCACGTTGACAAAAAGTGACCCTTTAACTAGAAAAAAAATTATTTATTGATGTCCACCACAATTAGATACAGACGTCAAGGCCAATACACGTTTGGTCGACCAATACGTTCGGTAGGCATTTTCTAATACACTCGCCACTGTACATTTAAGTAATTTGAACCCTTTCGGAGTCTGAGCCTACGCGTGCATAGTGCCGCACGCCCGGCGAAGTTAGTTTCCCTATCACCCGCTCCTTTCGGCACTCATCCGGCGACGCCATGTCAGCAGCCGTGGACACCGTATAAACACGCTAATTATTTGAATAAACGTTTTTCGTTCCCCGACTCGCAGTGGATGAAATGGGGTAAGAAGCTACCAACCTAACCACTCTAAGAACGGCTGTAGGGCAACCAGACAGAAAGCTTCATGGCGTCATCACTGCTCGCACCACCGAAACCACTGAACACAGCGGGGGACATATGACAGAACTGGCCCACGTGGAAAATTGAGTTCAAGCACTTTTGAACAGCGAAAATGCTAACAACAAAGCCTGTTCTTGATTACCATAGGTGAAGATCAGACTTGGGAAGTAATCCGTTACAAGAAACGGATGACTTGTAATCCCTTACTTTTTCAAGTAATTTTGTGATTGTCACGTTACCTCGTTTTCTGAAGTAAATTGTAATGCAATTTCATTACAAAATATTGGTACCGGATTACATTACTTCGTAACTTAAAAAAAAGGGTATAATACAGTGACTGGAGGAATACGAGCAGATCATTCAGCAGTATAAAAAGAGCAAGATCAACAAAGTAGAAAACATCAGGAAGAGAAAAATAGCCGAAAAGAAAACCTGATTTTTCGCATGACCGGCCACTGCAACCACTAAATGAACAGGCAAGGCATGTACAAATATACAAAAGGCAATGATCACGTAAGGCAATGCCGAGTAGGCTCTCAGTCGCCTTCCATCGTGCTTTTCTTCTTCTCCCGGGCAGAAGAAAGCTCTTCGCGCTTCTTTGCTTTTGTCCTTTACACCGTTTTACCCTCTACAACTACTCCGACGTCGCCCGCAACCTGCACAAACATCAAACGCGGTCCCGTACCCCCTCGATTCCCGGGTTCACAACTCGAGTAACAGAGGATGTAGCCTAGCGCGAGGGGGTCAAATTATCTTTTTCTTAGATGTGCGGTACTATATTCCTGCACGCTCTTGAGGCACGGCTGAAAACCGCCTTGCGCAAGGCTAAAAGCATCGTCTTCAAAGGTAAGGACAATACTTCTTTTGGCTTAATATCTGGGCATGGTGGTCGAGGGCAAGGGGGTTAAGCCATCTAAGGAGCGCTGACAGGGAGAGAGAGAGAGAACGTGTAGACGTGGTGTGATCCTCAATTGTTTTTTGAGACCAATGGTTACCGCTTTCCTGGCTGTCTATGCCCCCCCCCCCCCCCCCTCCCCTGGCCTCCATGAATATTAGTATGAAAGTGAGAGCCGATGAGCGATCGAGAAGCCCTGACCCCTCCAATTTTACTGACTGGTAGAGGTTTCGGTCATGGAGTGTCAATTGTCTCAAGGCCATCTCTTAATGAGATGTTCAAAAGTCAAAATTCAGGGCATTAAAGAGAACGGAGACCTAGAGTTTCAGTGCATACTTTGCTTGCCAAGAACCGCGCACATTGTCATCAGCAAGAACAACAAGCTAATCTACGGAGGCACATCACGGTAAGCTGGACACCTGCATTCTGCATTGGCTCTATATTGTAAAGTTACAACCAAGTTTTTTTTTTCTTCTTCCAAATAACAGCCACAACACCCGAGTCAAATGGAAGCTTTCGTAGATCGGTTCTTTAGCTCCGAATCTCGTAGCGGAGGTAGACGCTTCTACTGAGCATGCGCGCCGCTAGCCTTGTGTGCATAATTCTAGGGATCATTTCCGGAGGCCGTAAACTAGCGGGATGGAGGGTGTAGTGCAGCTTTCGGCGCCTTGTCAGCTTACAGGTGAGCGGAGTGCACCTACGCATCTTTGACTTAAATACAATATTTTATTTTTACAAGGACTACCATATTACGGGCCTATGAAAAATGAAATGTAGTGTTGCAAAACATTTTTGAAAAGTATTAAAAAAATTTTTAATGTTTTCCGGATAAGTGTACGAAAAAAGTAAAGTGAAAATAATTTGTAACTTACCGAGTACAGCAATCCGTTACTTTTAAGCGAAAGTACTTTGTAACGGTAATCCATTACATTTGAGGCTGGGTAATTTGTAATTGTAATCCATTACGTTTTTTTAAGTAACGAGCGCAAGTCTGGTGAAGATGCACTAAAAGTATACTCTATTATTGTTCTTTCAAGGGGGTGAAGATCAAGATGTGCAAGTACTCACAGAGAAGTTATTGAAACACTACCGGCCCGCCACCAAGTTGAACTGCAACGAGTTCTGTTTCGGTATCGCGACCAGCTGTAAGAGGAATCCTTCAACGAGTGGCTAACGGAGATTCGGTTGCTTGCAAGTCGTTGAGAGTTCGGTATCATAAAAGAAAGAATGATTAGGAGCCGTATATTCCTGGGCATTAAATATAGAAAACTGCAGCAGAATTTAATCTCCGAGAAACCGTGGTACACAAATGTTGTCAAAATATGCCGCGCCTGAGAACAAGGGCAGGAAGTTCGACAAGTTTCAAGGCTTAGGAGAATCAAAGAAAGCAGCCGTCGCAAACATAGTAGACAGCGAGGACGTGAATTCTTGTATAACATTCAGGTTCTCTACTTACAAAAGCGAAATCTGTCCCGCCCAGAAAAAGCGGTGTAACAGCTGTGGCGTTTTTTCTATAATTTCGCGAAGGACTGCAGGATGCCGGAAAGAACACAGCCGAGGTATACAGGCCGAACAAAACGTACGAAAATTTCACGCAGACAGTGACAAATGTTTCTTTTTTTTTTTTTAATTTCTTGTTTGAAATTGCAATTAACTAAGAAAATATGCTTGATCAGCGCCGATATATGTTGAAGGCTAGCTGCTCGAGTACAAGCTAAATACCAGGGTGGATTGTTGCGTCGTGTCAAAACACGTTCAGGCAACTGACTGATCAGCCAACGCAGAAATGTAATGTGACACTGATGCAATTCTTTGTTCACACGAATCACGCCCGGCAAATTGTCACGCGCTAACGGAAATTCGAAGACCTAAAGTAAATATCTAAGGTGAATACCCAGCAGGTTAGGAATGAGGAAAAAGAGAAAATTCGTCAGTCGTGAGCAATGGTACGCGCTGGCAAAGAAAGGACGGGATCTTTATTAGCTGCGGTTAAAACCCTACATTTCACAGTTAGTCTGAAGACCGCAAAGGTATATTTAATTCAATTGTGATAGATTAGGATGTGCTTTTCACATTTAACGGATCTGTGACAGAACAGCTGGGATCAATCAAGCGGTTTGCAACGCTAGTGACCAGCGAGATATATGAACCTGTAAAACCATTGGCTGAAGTATTCCAAGGAATGGACAACTTGAACAGTGTCAAATAAAATATGAAATTGAAGCAGAGAGCACAGGGGGTTGTGAGGCCAACAAGGAACGTGCCAATCGGGTAAGAGACCGCGATAAGGCCTAGCTTAATTGCAGGGAACAGGTAGAATTTATCACGAAAGTGACAGAGCCGACAGAATAGTGCACCGGTATGGTTGTTTGATTGTAAAGCCCGGCAAGATACGCATTTTCTTAAACCCCTCGTATCTAAACAAAGTATTTCTTTCTCAAAAACTACGCAATACTTCTATTGTCAGACGTCTTGACCTCCGCGAGTCTGTACAGTTTAAAGTTATTTTCGACTATGGGTGTTTCTTCCGGTTTCTGGCAAGTTGCGCACTGTCGTGGAAGTTCCTACGTGTGTACGCTGAGTACACCATATTGATGTTAAAGCCTCTTGACAATGCTTTTCGGTATCTCGACAGCTCCAGCAGTATTACAGAGAACGATGCATGTAGTACGTGAAGGCCTTGAAGGTGTTGCAGCAGCCACGAAGAACATTGGAGTTTGGGAGCCACACGAAAACAACACGACCCAAAGCTTAAAATGCTACTATAACGTTGCCGGGACACGAACCTTAATCTGAACTGAAACAAATGCTGCTTTGTCCGGGAAGAAATCCGGTACCTGGGTCACATCGTCAGCAGGGAAGGACTTCAACTCGATTACCAGCGCGTGCAGGGCATTCTGGCAGTTCCAGTTCGTGCAAACTGCAAGTCACTGTATTTTTTTCTCGGAAAGATAAATGTTGTTTCAAGGTTTACACAAAACATGTATTTAATTACAGCGCCACTGAGCGAGCTATTGCGAAATGACATCGCCTGGGCGTGGATGGAATGCCAGGAGCAAAGCTTCAAAATCCTGCTGCGGGCACTCAAAGACCCTGGTCTTTTTACATATTACAAACAAGCCAAGCAGATAACTTTGCTGATCGATGCCAGCCAACCTGGTGGTGGAGCCGTCTTTCTACTGGATGGACAGACTGACACGAACTCGCCTAGATCCTTCGCGGACGCGCAACGAGAGTAAGACAAAATTGAGGAAGATACTTTAGCCAATGTACTGGGCTGCATAAAGTTCCACGACTATGCTATTCGGCATCAATACATCATAGTTATGTCAAATCATAGGCCATTGGAGTCTATTTCCAGGAAGCCGCTTTCCGAGTGCCCACTAAGTTTACAGCAAATGCGCTTAACATTGCTGATATTCCCTATAATAGTTTGGTACACCAGGGAAAACCTCACGCATTGCAGACACGCTGTCGAGCTTTCGAGCAAGGTGACCTTGAAGGACGAAGTATATCAATTATAAGAGAACGTACCTGCCAATCTGCCTATTTTATATGCCAGGCTGAAAGGGATGCTGCAAGCAACAGGCAAGGATCCGGAAATGTTGCAACTTTGGAATTACGATTCACAACATGGCTGGACTTCAAGAATGACGTGCCAGAGGAACTGAAGGTATTTTGGAACGATCGTGATAAAACCCACGTAGAATACGGTCTGGTGAAGTAACAACATAGTTGTCCCAAATGCCAAGAGGGGTATAGTCGTAAATATCTTGCACTTGACCTAATGTGTCAACGACCCATTGTATCGCTGGAAAGATCGTGCTCGCTGTGTAAAGGCACAAAGCAAGATACTGTAAAATGCCAATGATTAGACACAATCTGCCAATTCTTCCCTGGCAGATAATAGGCATGAACCTATTTCATTATGGCAACCTTGAGTTTCTGGCTGTGGTTGAATACTACTTTATATATATTTATGTCAAATAAATTCGCCAGACTAGAGGGACAACGGTTATTGCAGCCTGGACGGAGATCTTCGACACTGACGGACTACCGGTCAAAGTATACAGCAGCAAAGGCAACCATTTAGTAGCAAAGCGTTCAAAGACTTTCTGGCGAGTCTACTAGTTTTGCAGGTAACATCGGGTCCGTACCATCCACACTCCACAGAATGTTTGAACGCGCTATCGAGGAAGCGGAGAAGCTGCTAATCAAGTGCTCTCTAAGCAAGAGTATATTTTGTATAGGACTCTCGCAATGAAGCAACGCACCTAGGGATCCTATTCTAAAGTCGTCTGTACAACGGTTAGCGGTTAGGGAAACTAGAATCATATGTTAGCTATTGTTACATGAAATATGAAGCCTGAGATTGCAGCAGTAGATGTTCTAACAAGTCTACTCGATGAGATTTTCGACTTACGATACCGGGCCACTTGTAAGATTGTATGACAGTTTGCAGAGAAGTTGGATCCTCCCGCAGGAATAACTAGCCCACCGGATGCCAAAAGATAGTGAGTCGTCACCACCGAAGACGGCCAGAGCAGGAGGACGAGGGAGCCCCTACGGCTTTCCACCGCAAACACCTACGCTGCTACCATTCGCACCGGCAGGGCGGGAATTCCGATGCTTCAAGCCACGAGAAAACCCTCGGCGATTGCACCTCTCAGAGCACGTCGCGACTTGTGAATGAGGACGAAGCAGCAGAGCCTACCAGCATCGAACCATCGGCACAACAGTTGCGCAGTGCCACTCGAGCCTGGTGGGGTCCCAGGCGGGACCTATTACAGAAACACAAGAATAAACGTGGCCCAAGCTCGGCGTACATTAGCTCGTTATCTATCACTCTTCCCGGTGCACATCCAGCATCGTCACGTCAGCAGCCGACGTCACCATATAATACGCACTTTATCTGAACAAACGTTGTAGTTCGTTCCATGACTCGTAACAGTTGACACATTCCATAGTACCACAAACTGTTTATCGTGACCCCTCCTACGTCCGCCGACCCGGAAGACAACGAATAAGTCGCTGCATATGTCACTTGCCTTCAGTCGTGAATATCCCTTTCTCTTTCCGTTTGTTTTAGCTTTACTTTACCATAAGTACAATATAAACCTATGAAGTTTTATGTGACTTCCCATTTAGAAAGTACACCGCTTAAAAACTGCTAGCAAGAAAAGAAACGAGTCGTCAATTTTTTTAATGTTTTTCTTCGAAAGCGGGCCTCAACACTTAGCACTTAGGTTAGCAGCCCAACTGAAGACGTTCAGCCGCACTGATAGTTGTGATGCGAGCGCTGCAATATTGAGAGAAAAGTCAAGAATATCGCCGATAGCTTGTTTTTGCGAAAAGTGTCAAAAATGCACTTGGATATGGAAACAAAACGAACAAAAAACTCGCGATTTGTTCTTATAGTAGCTTCATTTTCGACCGCCCCATCACGTTCCTCTAAAATAGTTAATTCCCGAAAATAGCAGATCAACAAAGCACACGAACTTTTCAACACACTATTCATGAGACACGTGATGATTTGTCTCTCACAATTGCTTCAGAAAAGACCCAATATTTACTGGAGCTGCAATATTTGTTTCGGTTTAACGATGACCGTCTAATACGGAACCAAATATTTTCTTTTGCGCTGTTGAATATATATTATTTTGCCCGTAGCTAAAGAGTTTCTCGTAATATTTATTTTCTAATTGCGTAACTTTACATATCTTGCCGATATTTTGAGAAGACCATTTCCGTGAGTGCCTCCACTGGAAACGCTCATTAGGACTCGCTGCGGCAGTCCATCTTAATGAGGACTCTTTCATCAATTTCCTTCCCATTTTCATTTATAGGAGAACCGGCTCAGCCTTCCAGCAAAGCAACTTCTTTCTTCACGTTGCCCGTTTCTTTCTCCGTTTCTCTAAGCTTGCATATCTATACATTTATTGAACTAGCTTACACTTATCGTTTGCTGCGCCCGTGCTCCGAATCGCTTAAAAAACTCCAAATGAATCATAATTTATACTTTAAAGTATTATAAGATATAAAATAAACAACATACTAAACATTGCGTAAACTTAGCATGGTGACCTTTTGTAACTGGGATTTTGTTAATAATAGCCTTCAGGGAATTCAGCACTGGAGGTCAAACTCATTTGGAGATACTTCAAGGATATATACGTATATATATATATATATATATATATATACTCGAGTGGAACAAAAACATCTTGTCTACAGAGTGTATGGTTGAAACCGAGAGTGGGGGAAAGGAGGAGTCGAGGAGCTATATTAATATTGGAGCAGATGTAAACTGCAGATGCACGGTTCGGTGGAGAAACGAATGTTTGGCAAACGCCTTTCTTCTCGCAGAAAATTCGAGCAGCAACGATTCGCCTCAATTTATTGAAGAGCGCGATGTTGACACGACGCTTTTGCTCTTCGATGAGCTTGGAATAATGTTTATGACTCATCAATTTGCTTTTTGGTTCGTGGTGTCGCTCATTGGTTCCGACGCGTTGGTAGAAAACGAAAGTCATTGAAGGGGCAGAATAACTTCGATTTGGAGCTCTGAAGGGACCTTAAATGTCAGCGAATCGTTTTTTTTTATATAAAATCTTTAAATACCTCTTTTCTTGTGTTTAATTCTTTAATCTCTTGAAATATTGGCACTTTCATGACAGCTTTTTAAAAAAATGTATAATAAAATGCAGCTGTTTCTATTTCGGATCGTCCTCTTTTGCCACACAGCACAATATCCGCTGCATTTTCAAATTAATGCTCGAGAAACAGTTTCGCGTACTCGTTTTTGTTTTCGTTAGAAAATATTTTGAAATGTACTTGCTTCCTCTTGCCTCTTGCAAAATTTGGGAATCTGTTTTTGTATATTTTGTATTTCTTAAAAAAAAATTAAAACTGTCAATATCAGTTTAGTACATTTCAGTTAAGTTTATATTTCCTTATATCCTTCTCTACAGGCAGTAAAGTTGGTAATAACATAAAACTGTCTAACATATTTCACTACCCGGGCAGCACACCATTGATTGACCCCCGTTGGCACGATGTTGGCAAAAACTGATTACAATATTGGTCTGACGTTGGCATTTTCGAAAACGCCACCCGATCCAATGGTGGTCCAACATTGGTGCCAATGTTAGACAACTGGTTTGCCAACGTTCTAGCCCACGTTGTAACAGCGTGGTCTGCGCTTTTTTATCCAATATTGGCAGAGATGTTTTACCGTTGGCTGAACCAACATTGGTATCCAGCGCCTTACACACTGGCTCTTCCAACATTGGCTATAATATTGGCTATTTCAATATTGGCATCCAGTCTAATACACTGGCTGTTTTATTATTTATTGTCTATGCCAATATTGGATGCCATTTTTCAACCAGTGTTCTAACCAGCGTCACAAAAACAGCGCAGAGAACCAAGCAAGTCCCTTTCCCTTTTTCCTCAAGGACTCTTTTCTTTCTGATACTAAAATCTAATAAATGCAGCAATTTAACCATATTTTGACACTTTAGAAATCATTATAGCGTGCAAATGAATTGTTCATAGCGTTTGACAGTTCATATATTATTTAAATCGAATAAAACGATTTAAAACATTGTGTAACCAGGGGGTCCTAGGCAGACTCGGCGGCAGGGTCGGTGGCAGGCTTGGTAGTGGACAGGGCAGAGGGCTGGGCGAAGGGCTGGGCAAAGAGATTCCACGCAAGGGCCTAGCCACAGGACTCTGAAAGTGACAGAAGCGGGGGTTTAGATTCAGGTGAAGGGTTTCAGAGGCTCTCAGTTCCCTCTTACGCATGTCAATAGTGAATATCAAAATAAAGCATAGCTTCATTATTAATCGCCGCCCTCTAGTTAACTATTCGATTAATCGGTTCAGTTGTTATTCAAGTATAAAATCTCGGAAAGGCCTACAGACTTTTTTATGTTTACTTTTTCACATTATAAACTTTCTTTTTCAACAAATTATTTTTCGTTATTTTGTATGTAAAAAAAAAACATAGTACTGCCTTCTAAAATAAATAGATGCGCCGTTGTTAGTTAGAAAGATTAAAATTATTAGTCAGCACTTTCCTTGTCTTCTCTTAGATATCACCCTTATGCGTCTGTTTATTTCAGTAACTGAAAATTGATATTCAGTAGCGATTGCAAGCAAGGCAAGAACTATTGGACACAAAATAATACGGTTATATAAAATCTACACACATCGCACTACAATCAAACGCAAAAAAAGAAATCCCCCCCAAAAAAAAACTGAAGTCGGAAGAAGTGTGCGAAAAACTAGAAGCAAAATAACCCTACGAGAGTGAAGTAGAAAGTGGCAACTTCGCGGGGAAAGATGACAGGCGTCTGCTAAGGTTGTTTCGTAAACACGAATACACATTCCGAGCAATAAAAAATAAGAGAGCAGAATCGGCATTTGAAAGAGTTCTACAGTCATTTGTTTTTTTCGTTCGCACTCCTTTCACACTCCTCAGAGAACGAGCTAAACGTAGAGCAGGGGCCGTTGCCAATCGTTTTCCGATAGCTCCAGTTTAGGGAGGTCTTAGCCACCTTTCTCTCGCATTCTTTACCAAACCTAGAAGCACACGCACCGCTCCAGTGCAATTGGCAGCGGGGGTGAAGTTGTTTGCTTTCCATTTCTTCCCTCCCGCGTTCCGCTCAGTTTTCTCTATCATCCTCTGTTTCATTTCAGGGCTGAATGCGTTCTACCGACGGCTTTGCTTGAAGTCTGTGCCGCTTCGAAATCTCCTTCGCTGCATTGCACTTCGGGCTCTTCAAACCCTTCTGGATGCGATCTTCTTTTTTTTCAGAGTTATGCTTGGTAGCTTTCTGCAATAGTACTTTTGTTTTTGTGCAATGTTTTGATATTTTGGCACATTATTCTTTTTTTTTAATATCCGCTTATTAGAGTGGCCTTCGCAGTTGTTGTTTCCGGGTTGCAATAATTCCCTGCCTTTTACACAAAAGGAACCACTGTGTTGTATTGTGTTGTTATACTAATAATTTCAAGCACTTCATTTTATGTTATTCAATTGAAACCTAAGGTTTCGCCTGTAAATCAAGATTTTTCAATATCGAAACAAACGTGCAGTCTTTTTTATCAGTTTTTATGGACGATTCAATTTCGAAACGTGAAGGATAACTGGTAATGTCTAAAATTCCTCAAAATTTTACATATGTTGGGAACATTTTCTACTATTACGAGATTGAGAACTGTTTTTGCGTCCTAATATCAGAGTTTTGAATTTTTGAATTCTAGGGAATAAACGGCGGATTCGGGGATTTGGGAGACCGTTACATGTCACGTACTTAGAAGTTTCGTCAGGCTCATATACTTTTTGCGAAATAAAGCTAGTTTACATGACGTTTTGCAGTACATGAAACGCGCCAGTATATCATAAAAATGCCTTGTAATGTTTATTAATTTGCGGTAAGGAATTCTGAGGCATGATTGTTTTGCCAATACTCTAACCACTTATGGTTATGAAAAAAAGTTTGTAACGTTCAATTATATTACATAAATTATATATCAAATAAGAGCCCAAACAAATACCTCTTCAACAAGGACATATCGTTAGAGTCAAATAGAGTTATCTTGGCGAGAAACGTCTTTTAATATAAGAGGAAACTCTAACTTTTTAAATATGTCCGTGTTTTTCTTTTAGGTAGAGCTCTCGGTGTGGTTAAAGCATGCAGTAAAAATCATATTTAGTATATAGTTTGGACATCTATGTATTTAAAAGGACGTTATGTTTCAAGTTCTTTTTAATGCATATAGTGAATTCTGGAACCTTGTCAGAGTAACCGTGGGTTATGATTTATCGCACCTTTATATAATGTAAGCGTGATAAATAGCCGGGATTTATGTTTTTTTTTATATTAGGGTTTTTCTCCCCATGGCCAGTTTAAATAATCTGATATTCAAAATTCAATGGATTCCTCAAATTTTACGGTGAAAAATAAAATCTGATACATACATCCCTTTAAACTTTTTATGCGGAATAACAAAGTCCTTAGAGGCAACAAAATATTTCCGATGTGCAGAGAACCCTTGCACGAAATTTCAGCGTTTCCCATATTTTGCTTTTCCGCACACACTAAACCTTGTAAGAAGGAAGACATTTTGAAACATTTTTATACTGAATGATTCAGTACACAGTGAGGAAATATATAACTAACGGAAAATATCTGGTAACGCAAGTCCACTAGAGCGTTCATAGTGACCATAAAGTGCCGTTAAGGTGGTGACCTCAAGGCCCAAACCATATTACCGGTGGCAGCTGTGATAACACTCCTGTTTGCGGTGCATAGGTCGCGTCTGTGCGCGTGCCACGTATTTCCTTCTTTTTTCGCATATAACAGGCAAATTCCTCATTAGCGTCTTAGTGCAAAATACGACTTGTGTTTGTCAAAAATTAACACACAATAAAAAGAGTGCAAATTTTGCCATTTTCAAAGACATGCGCTTGTGCTTTCCAAGTTTCTAGATTGGTAATCCATCCAAGTCGCGTTCTTATTTTCTGATCAATAAATGAAGGACTCGTCTGGTAAGGTAGTAAACTGGGCTACTCGGTATGCATTAAAAATGATGATAGACCGCGTACAAATTGACAGAACAGACGAGGTAGGTGGAGAACAGAAGATAAGCGGGTACTCACAACTGGAATATATTGCCTGAAGAAAAGCAAAATAAAGCAGGATAGGACAGAGCCACCGGCACGTGGGCCTACAATTCAGTCATGCCCAAAAGATCGCAAAAGGCTACTTCTTTTTCGCTAAGTGCCACCGACGGCTGACTAACGCAGTTATCACCTAAAACCATTTTTTGTATACGCCTCAAGAACCTCGCGTGTTTGTCTTTCTTCATACCATCCAATGGCTAAGGTTTTGTCAAACGATGGAGAACACATACATATATTTCAATACACAAACATGTGGCTTCCTACATTTGATGTTAAGGAGAAATTGTGCTCACGTAGCTTCTCATAGAGACACCGGCCAGTTTGTCCCACATAGCACCGTGCACAAAAAAGAGGGATATTAGACACACCACCCGACGTACAAAGAAGAAAAAAGGCGCACATCTTTTTTGTTGCAAGTATGGCGTGGCATGTTATCCGATTTCGCCCTAGCCCTTGGACAAATCTGACGCATTTTTAGGGGCTGAAAGTAAAAGGGGCAGACGATACCTGTTTGCAACTTGTTTTAGATTCTGTTAAATCTGGTGCAGATATGGTATAACCACCGCCCGTTGTCTGTCAACATTTCGCTTAATAATTTCGGGCACACCCGTTTACTTCTTTTACCAGTGTTCCAACTATTTCTGTTATTACTTGAATCGTAAACCCTGAATTTTTCAGTCGTTCGATTTGGGCCAAGAAGCTGCCAGGAATGTCATAGTGACATGATTTCTTTTTAGGGCCGAAGAGAGGCAGGTGATAGCTATGGGGGGGGGGGGGGGGGGGAGGGGGCCTGCACAATGTTGGACTTGTGTGTTTTTGTACGTATGTTGTATTCTTAATTAGTAAACGGGTGTTAATATTATTTATTCAAAAATAGATTTTTTTACGATTTTGAAGAGTCATAACTAAGTTAGGCGTCATAACGCAGCAACGACGTTTAGGGGCATGATTCTATCAAACATATACGACTGAGCATAAATAAATATTACAAGTGCACCACATGTAGTTTTGTCGCGAATACCACTTAATTATGATAAAATTTTAAAGAATTCACTCTGCACGCTCTTGGTTTTTGCAAGCATTCTAAAATCGGATCGTATTTTTGTAATAGTATGCAGGAGGAACCAAGCTGGTTCTCTGCAGGGCTGGTTTGGTTGTATTCATATTCTGATTTGTTTTAAATATTTTTAAATTGTGATACTTTTTCAAGCTCTTCCCTGTACGTAATACAGTAGTTTCAGATAAGACGACAGCTATATAAAAAATATATTGTTTAATTAGAGCTTCTCTCGTTCCAACTAAAAGCACTGCCCATGATTGTCTTTTTTTAGAGCGTACTAATTGTCCTACATATTAAAATAATTTACGTTTTAGCAGCTGAAGCGCGCTAGCGCCATGTTCTGAAAGCTGACCAAAATTCGGGGTCTAGACGTTCAGGAAAAGTGGTGCTTATTCTGTCCATAACGTAGGCGATTCATGTCTCAAATATTTTCTCACACCTTGTCGTCGTTTTCGCAGTCAGTGCAAATTAGTCTTGCGAAAAAAAAGATAAGCCAGGAGCGAATCACTAGGGTTACGAGCAATTTCTCAAAAACACCTAGTGCGCTTAGTTCTTATAAAGAAGCAATTCAATGCAGCCCGCCATGTTTCGACACCACGAAACGTGCAAATGTGGAACTTTATGAGATATCCACAATGAAGTGGAATTCTTTTTTCACTCTAAGATAAAAATCCAACTTTCTAACAGCGCTGGTTATTTATTTAGTAAATACTGAAACCTCATTGAGGTTTTGGCAGGTTGGACACTGTGGTGCAAGAAAATAAACCAACCCGGTTCGCACATGTGATTGTGATACCCTTATAGACACATTTCAAAACACCGTTCAGTGATTGAATAACATATGCTCTCATCCCAGTAGCAAAGAAAAGGCAACCAAAAATAGTGATAAAACATAAAAGCAATATTCAGCAGTGCACTCAGTGATATTTTCGCTGATCAATGGCGAAAAAGAGAAAAGAAAGGAAGTAAGACTTCGGTCATCCTCAACACACGACACTTCAAAACCATTGCTTTTTTTTAACTCTGGGAGATAAATGAGATGCTTATCTTTTATTCTTAATCTGCTTCATCAAGTTGTAATAGGAAGGTGGGCAGAGATTCTCTGCCTGCTACTTCTGAGTCGAGGCCATTCCATTCACGAATAGACCGATCTCACAAGCAAGTTTGACTAGGCCTCCACTGCCGCAATAGATCGAGCGAACTTTAGAGTTTCTGCACGTGCGCCAAAACCGCTGGAGCTTTGTGTCTGCAGAGCACGAGATGGAACGAGCTCCCTCTTGAAATACAGCCTGCCTCATGTGAACTAAAGTTATGGCGGCGACACGCATTCGCCGAACGCATAGTAAAACCGGTCTATTTTCTTATCACAGCTCCTGTTCTGTCCGCCATCGTGCATGGATTCGAGATCTTCAGTTTTAACATTAATCTACTCGCGTACAACTCACAAATAATGCTTACTTTCAAAACTCTGTGAGTGGGCCTCAGGTGGCACAAATCTGGTGCTCAGAAAAATGGTTTACTAAACCCCTTTCCCGTGAAGTGCGCTATTAAAAGCGTCACATGCGTGAAACCCTTCCTAGGTCGTCTTTCTTTGAAGGACTTTTTATTTCAATTATTGAAATAAGATAAATGTCAGATATCAACTCTCACGGAGTTTGTTTAAAATTACAACTACTGCAAGCTTCCACTTTGCGCTTTACACCCACTACGACTCTTGTGCTTTCCAACTTATGTTAAGCAGCATGGGCTGAAGTGCTAGAAACAACGCCTGTGCTGAGACTCGGGGAAAGCAAGCATTGCCAGAGCCAGCGCAGGAGCTGAGCGGGTCTCAAGCCAAGTCTCAAGACGCTTGCGCTCCCCAACCTTTGTAGTCAAGGACGTTTAAACAGACAGGACCCGTCATGACGTCAGCCTGAGTGAAGCCGGAAGAGGCGTTTAATCCCAGACTGCCTTGCGCACCCGTTCCGAGGCCGTGGGGTAGCGCACCGGCGGTTCGTCCGCTTTCTAATCCGCTCCGGCGTGTGCTTCACGAGGCTAGCTTTCGATGCGGTCGGCGTCCGCCGTGGGCGTCCACGATGCAAAAACCTTGCTGCGTGAGTGTTTATACTTAGTTCCACATTATGTGCGAGCGAAGTCAGAACTGGAAGCGCGAGCCCGTTGTTCTGTGCGCTCCTGGCTTGCATGCGCGCTCGTGCGATCTGCTGCTGCTGTTTATTAAAAAACGCGTTGCGCACAGCCAAGTCCTTCACGGTGCGTCGTCTAGAGCGTCTCAATTCTAGTCACTTACTTTCTGCTGGGCAACCAGGCGTTCGTTTATAATAATCTCATCCAATTCTGACCATGCCGGTTTAAAAGTCTCCCGTTAAGCGCTGTTTCAAATAACAGTGGGTGCCGCCATTACTTTCGGTGCACACAATCGCGTTGCCACGAAAATGTCATGGCAACGCGGTTGTTTGCACCGAAATTAATGTGGCGTCCACTCACTAGGCTTCCCATTAGTCAAGAAAGGCTCGTTGCGGCTCGTGGCCACGCCTACTTCCGTTACGCTTCGCTCCATGCATTGGGGATAGGGACGCCACCTCCTGCCCATTATAACCTCCTTGTTTGTAGTGCTTTCTTTCAACTAGACTCAGCTGCGACTCTATCATACGAAGCTGGCCCAACATAGCCTACTCTATACTCACAAAGCCTGGCAGTTCGACGACGAAGCCATCGAGTGCCCCGTCACAGCTTTGGAGCGTGAGAACCTGGTAGCACAGAGCATTTCTCGGGGAACCTGGACGTCAGCGCACAGCGTTTGCAGAGGCGGGGACCCGAAACATGGTTTCTTAACCCGACGATAAAAGAAGCGGTAGTGCGAGCGGACATTCCATCACTCGGCAGAGGTGTGTTTCGACTTCTCGCCGCAGAGGGGCGCCCGTCACTTGACTCTCCCCTCATCCGTTGTCTGCTGCTCTACCGTTTCAATTTCGGCGGCCTCATCTCGTGGCGATTTGCCAGGCTCTGTCAGTATAGAGGAAGCTATGTCCAGGAACAGAACTCGTGAAGATTCCTCACGCTTTTTCGTTCTTGCAAGTACCCGCAATCAGTGTTGCGAAATAAAATCAAGAGCGATATTAGTGCTGCCCTGCCATGTTCTTTTATGGCCGGGATAGAGAACGGTTTCCTTGCGGCTTATGCTTTCGCCTAGGAGCAATAAGATTTTGTAGTGTCGTGAAGCGACACCGTTTGGCCAGTTGTAGTTGTGACGCCTTCCATGAGATGGCACCACCACCTCGTCTCTGTACAGTATTGCACGGGACTAGTGAAGTCCTCTTTCTTCGTCGGCACACCGTCTGGTCCTTGTCTGGGTTTCTCCCCTTCCGCGGCCGTCCGGCCTGGAACACAACAGATTTATTTAGCAGAGGCGGAGTGCGACGACACTACCATGCCCAACAGCGCCTTAGCGATCCTGAAGAACTGTCCCCCGACCACTGCGATTGAAAACGTCAGTCATTTAACTTATTTTAAATAACTGTTGTAAGCCGATTAAAATAAGTTCCGGCTTAAAATAATTAAATGCTTGACTATACACACACATTTATTAAGGAAACAAAGGGAAAAAGGCGTTCTACATAGGTCCCTCTCGGCAGCCGACCTCATGACCTTGGGTATAATTACTCTAGAAACTTTTCCAACTGAATACTGGAGCCAAGAGGACAACACGGTGAGGAGGAGGTGTCTGTCAGAAGGAAAAATGCTTATATAGGAAAAGTAGGGTTAGAGCGACCCCTTCGAACTGCCGCCGAAGGAAGGAATTACTCCGTGTGCAAATAATGCCTTAAGGGATCGCGCCTTTTCACTTTAGCCCGGCTATGGTTCTTCCGACTGCTGAACGAGGCAAGAGCTTGTTCGTTGGCATATTCGGCTTCAAACCCAAATACGTCAGGTGAATAACGCGCAGCGGAAACTTTCGCCGCTGAATCCTGGAGTCATCGACTCGAACCATGCCGCCGCCCGTTTCGATCTGGATGAGCATCCTACCGGCATGCTAAATTTCTTACCTACGCCGGAGACGAATCCCAGAGAAAAACTCATTGAAAAAAGCTCACCCACTTTTGGGCGGGTCCGGAGAAAAGCACACCAGTCTTTTGAGAGTCCCGGAAAAAAACTGTTTTCGAATCAAATTATTATTCAAAGTGATCGTTGTCTTTTGATGCCAGTATAGACCCCTTTCAAAATGTCCGACAACAACGAAAAAAGCTAGATCTGACTTGGTACACTGGGCAGCGAACGCCATCTTGAAGAGTGCTCCCACTTTGTGTCCGCCAACACTGTACGAGTTTCGTGTTGCGGTGGGGAGGTCGTGGGTTAGATACAACTAACGTTTTTTTTTTTTTTTTTATTACGTGCTCAAAAAAGCTTTTACTTTCTGCACGGAGTAAGAGCAAGACACAAAGTGATACACCTATTTATTAAAAGTGAGAGTGGATTACTTCCTTGAACGCCCTTTGTCTGATTCCGTGATGCGCTCGCAGCTATTTCGTTGTGTAAGATAAGCCACTGTTTGGTGCCTACGCCAGTTCAAAGGCTTGCTGTTGCATTATCTTGTTATTTCAGAGTTTGTACCCGATCAGTCCAGAGTTTATGTGACACGGAGTGCTTAGCTCTAGGCTCTCTGGTGGCTACGGGCCCACCGATTGCTATAATCAGTTACAGGTTAAAAAGGTTTTCGTGAGAAAAGAAGGCTGTGGAGCAAGAAGCAGACGGAACGCTGGAGGGAGGAGGCGGTTTCCTCCCCTCATCTGCAGCATTCCGTTTGATTCCCTTTCCCCAAGGCTGCTTTTCCACGAAAACCTTTCTTAACCTGTAACTGACTATATAGTCTGTGCGCTCGCGAGTCCTGTGACTGCCAAACTTTCAAGCAGGTTGCAGACAGTCAGCAGATCAGGTAGGCTTCAAGTCTAAAAGCAGTTTTACGAAAGCTTTTCGCCTTTCCCTTTCAATTTGCTTAGATGGCGCTAGCATATCACCTGTGTTGACTGGCTATGCAAAAGACAAATGTGTTTGTATTGCAATACTGAGCTGCTTTTAATTTCTGCCACAGATTGTAACATTTGTACACAGACAAATTAAGTTCCTGGTTTAAAATCTCTTCCAGGAAAATAGTTTTAATTTATTGTTTAAAAATCGTATCCGCGGCCGAGTAATTTTCACACGCCTTGTCGAACGTTGTTACTAAAATAACCAATCATTTGAAAACAATTTGGACTTTTAATCAGCAAAAATATTTTCATAACACTTTTTTCAATTGTATTTCGCAGTCTGAACGTCATATAAGCTATTCAAACATGTAATACAAGAACACGAAGCCGTACTTTTACCTATCTTCCACATCAACGAATGCAACTTGCCACACGAATAAAAGCCGTATTTAAAAACCCATAGCCGAACACATTTATTGAATAACAACAGTTAGTCTCTCTGTAGTGTAGCAGGCTCACCTGGAAATCTCCACTTTAAAAGGGCCTCGCCACGTCGAACGGGCAGTCGCAACCCACATCCTGGCTGACTTTTAGTCTGGATATCACGGCAGAACATGACAAACACAGTTTCTTGACCAATTAAAACAGCCACACCATTCTCTATCTGCCTTTACATGACACAACGCGAACAAATTGTGATTAGTATTGCAATATTGAAACGTGCGCAGACTGGCATGAGCGACGCGGTGTCCTTCAACATGGCGTCGGGGGCTAGTTGCCTTTCCGTGCGACAGATGGCTCTCTTTTTTTGGAAAGGGAGTATAGCGCTATCGAGGCTTTAGGCGCCTCTCACGGAAGCTGTACACCGTTTAACAGGTTAGCAAGAAGCATTTTTTTTTGCGATTTATTTTAAGAAAGCTCTGATTGGTGCCATATATCGCATAATTTTCTGCCCGAACAAGCAATTTTGACATCACAAGTAGTTTTGATAGAAACCGCTAAAGTGTAAAAAATGCTTAGCGTTCGCTTATATTGACAGTGTCACGCCGTGTGCTCACTTCTCACCACCTCGCTCTATTGTAAGCAAAATAGTAAAAAATAAAGATTATAAACTTTCTTACTTAATTTAGGTTAGATTTACTTCATTAAAATCAGACTAATACCACTTCAGTTAGAAAACATTAATGATTTATCACTACATGAATTTGTAAACACTACAAGCTTTTGATAAATTCCTCCGATCTCCGAAAACAATGCGGAAAAAAAAAAGAATTACTGCAACTTCAGCAACTTTATGTTCACTTCAAAATAAAAGCAGCTTAGATTTTGTTAAAGAAAAAGCTGCATTGGATTTTATTTCGTGACCTGATTTTCTCGCATTACAATATTTTCTCTATATGTGTTTCTATATTTTGCGTTCTAATTTTATTTTTAATAAAGTTCGACGTAATTGACGAACGAGGTGGGATATATAAATAAAGCTCAGCGCATCGATTTACTCCAAAGATCACAACTTTTTGCTCGTGACCAGTTGGATGAAAAATCTTTCTGGTATGGTCATATTCATATTTAAATACCAAAAATATGCGCATATTTAAAGCATCAAATTATAAACATAAGGTAAATACTAGGAAATATTTGTTAGTTTTCTGCGGGAATGGTTTGGTTTAAATCATCCTAGTAAAACTGCTATGATTTAAATCAAGATTTAAGGAACCTTGAGTTTTATTTTCAACCCTTACTTTAGCTCTCGTACCAATTTCAGGCCAACTCATTCCGCGTGAATATTACCATATTTAATTCTGAAGTATCAGGAATAGAGGTGGTACAATTTTTTCCTCCCGTTTAAATGAGGTAAGAATTGAAATCACTGTTCTTTAAACAAATGGTGAAGTGTGAGGATTTGGCAATGCGGTTTCGGCTGTGTCCGTATACTACATAAAAGGTAATTTCATAAATAAATATTCAGAAACTGATAAAGCTGCAGGCCCTTACACTGGCTATACCGCCAAAACAGCCCTTTTTATTAGGGCTTGATTGGAATTACTGATTTGACTTTCTTCTTGGCAACGTCTGACGTGCTCCAATACGTTTGTTTGACATTTTGGAAATAAATTCTGCTAGTGTAGTGTCGAATGACCGCATCCGCATAAGGCATCACAGCACGCTTCAGTTGAATGAACGTATTTAAGTAAACAGTCAATACTTATATTTGTATATGGGATTTTCTCCGTATCGGACAGTTTTGCGGTAAGCAATTCTCCGGTGAGCTTCTCACCGGTGAGATTTTCTGCGGTGTGCTTTTCTCCGCCACCTGTCGGAGACATCAGACGCCTCCTTGCGGAAGTTTACGTTACCACTGCCTGAGCATCTAAAAACGAATTGCTAACGGTGTATTCGCCTAAAGATGGTTTTCTACAGAGAAAAGAGCAGACGTTATCGCGTTTAGAAGTCACGTCAGCCACGTCACGGGTGCTTGTCACTTCCCGTACCACACCACTCAGCCCAGAGCTAGGGATTGTCCCACCATTCCGACAAGAAACAATTATGGCGTCGAGCGAGAAGTTCGGTGTTGGTGATAAAAAAACATGGTGGAATTTTAAAGTCCTCGCCTTCTTGCAAAAACGGCGACAGGGTTGAAAGTCTAATATTAGAAATCATTTTTCTAAAAATCAAACTCCTCGTTCGACGTTCGCCAACTTTCCTTCTCACCGGAGTGATAACCCATCTTTAGGAAAGAAACAGTTTGTCCTCAGCTCCCTAAAGAGTACAGGGATTTAGAAGCGTCGGTGACGGGACTCATGTCACCTCAAAACACGGTGACGTATATTCATCTACCTCGAGAAAACCTACGTCGTGTGAGTGCACAAGAGCAATATGACACTGCTTTCGGCGACGGAGTTGTGGTGTAAGAACGCGACGATTTCAAGCTTCCCACATGTTTCTTTTTTTTTTTTTTGCGCACTCCATCTAGCTTGTCGTTCGGCGCCATCTCCTGTTCTTGCCGGAAAAATGGCACGATCCTTGCCTCTCGCTGGGTGCGGATATGAGCAAGCATCTGTGATTTGACGCAAGTGACATCAGCGTAACGATGTTTGCTTCTCTCTGTGGAAAAAATCTCCGTGACAGAAATATGGCTGCGTGAAAAGCCGGTTCTCGCATGTAGTGCTGTAGAACACTTACACTAACTTCCATCTTGCGAACATCTAGCTGTGATATTTTCCCAACCCCACTGTATTTACACGCCGATGTTGCTCAGAAAAAAAAGGATGGCTTTCTTTTGGGGACGTGAGGTAGAAAACTAGACAGGCTAGGTTGTAATCGAGGAGTCAAAACTTTGACACGCAACTCGTATAGTACGACCAGGAATAGCGCAGAAAAATGTCAAAACACGAACCATCTATTGTTGCTGTTCAAAAAAGGGAGCTCTATTTTTACGGTGTTTCCAAATTTTCAGTTAGGAAAAGATGAAAACAAAATTAAAAAGCCTTAATCGAGCCATTAGACTTAGCGTGCATGGAGAAGGGGCAGTTGGAGGAGTGCGAAAGTTTGAGCTAGGCTTCTGTGCGCATCGAAAATAACTTGTTTGCCCCTAGTGCTTCGGTATCCCGAATAAGACATTATAGTGGAGAATATTTATCATATTGCTATCGTCTTAGTCTATTTCAGATAATGATTTTTTTAGCTCAATGCAGGCACGGGAGTGAACACTAATGCTTAATTTATGCAAAAAAAGAAAACGTGCTCGTGTTATTTTTGAAAAGAACGACAGCGCTAATAGCCAGCTTAGGAGATTTTTGTTTCGTTTTGAAGTTGTTTATTGACGCGGCCAAAAAGAAAACTGACGCTTTCTCACTTGTCGAAGATCGAATGTTTGAACTCTCGCTTTTCTTTTACTTCTCAGACTGCAGCATAAAACCGTTCTGTGACACTCCCAAAATATTTAATGACGCGTATATTATTAAATCTATTAAAAATATTATTATTATTAGTGTCAGTACTACTGCTACTGCTATTACTACTACTAATAATGATGTCAATGATAATGATAATGATAATAGTCATTTTGACTGCATATATTCTATATCAGTACATGAGACGCGGGCCTTCGAAAGACGAAAACGGCTTGTGGAAATGGGAACTGCAGCGGCATAGAATATTAAAAAAATGCATACGCAAAATAAAAAAAGATATATCGGCGACAGTAGATATATTTTCATTAAAAGCATGTCTACACAAAGCAAAAAATAAGAGGTTAGAGAAGTTTAAGAATCACATGCCATCCCCCCCCCCCCCCCCAAAAAAAAATGCAACAAAATCTGGAAGGAAAAAAATATATATATAAGAAGAACAGCCACGCGTTGCGGTATCAGTTGAGATACAGGTGTTACAAAAATGTTAAAACCATAATTCAACGTCGCAGAGAGCTGATTTTAAACAAGATAGCGAGATACGCGTCGAGTTTAGAATAATTGGAAGCAATACAATACAAAAAAGTACACTAAAGTAACACCAAGTAATCTTTCCTCAGATAATTATTTTAAAAGTTTTTCAGCTGTCCCTATGCATTTACGTCGGTAAACGCAGAAGGAAACCATTAAAAAGTCTGGGACATAAAACGAGTGTAGTCCTTTTCCATATTTCGTGTAAACATTTGGAAAAACGAAACGTTCGCTATTGCGTAGAATGCGTGAATGAACGCGAGAGATTTCGAAAGTGCAGCGCTAATAATGCTAACTGGTGACAGATATTTGAAAAAATGCAAACAATTTTGGAAGGCACTACTATTCAAAGAATTCGTCACGGGTGGTTTCCGTACATGTGTACACTACCCGTTTGAAAATACCTTTTCAAATGCCAAGAATCGTACTGTGCCCATGCGCAGAACTATAGGCATTCAAAGTAAACTCATAACGTGGCAAGCCGCAGCAAAGAGCATTCACTATCATTCTTCTATCTGTAAAGGGAAGGAACGTCTTTGTGGTATATAAGAAACATGATGCACTTCGCAATTTCTTTAGCGAAATGACTAAGGTGAGAGTTCCAGAAAAGTTGGCTATCAAAAAAAAAAAAAAAATCCTGAATATTTTGTTGTATTTAAGAGGGCTACAGTTACACCGTGCACACCCTGATGAATGCAACACTAAAGAAAAATCACGGATTTCGTGCTTCAAAGGACTGCTGAAACACACAATGTTTGTTCTATTTATCTTTATTTTAGTTAGATTATCATCAAACCTGTCTATCAGATGCGCCGCATCATCTCATAGTAAGGCAATTGTACTGTAAAGAAGATGCTGTGACACCAGAAATATTATTAATAATAAAAATGATAATTGTTCATTTTCGGATGCTACGAAGCATGATTCGGGTCTGCCGAATCCAAAATTGGCTTGTGTGGCTAAATCCTATCCACCAGTAGAATAGGTATAAAAGTCAATTACATTCAAGAGCGTGAAAGCTGCATTATCACATAAAGTATAACAATATTAATTACTTAATAATAATAATAATAATGATAATAAATACAAATTTATTATCAAATACTGCGATCTCAAAGTTGATTCTCGAGTCAGATCACGGCCAACATGGCTGTTTGGGACCAGACTCAGCGTTGCAAATAAGCAGTCTTAGAAGGAACTTCAAAGGCTAGTATTTAAGAATATTTTTGAAAAAAATGAAGTTTTCGGCAAAGTTTGGGAAGTACTTACATGTATCCTACGTAAAGTATTTTAAGAAACTTGCTATCACCAAAAGGAAAAAAGCTATCCATTTTAGCGCCTCTAAATAAATAATACACGTGCAAAATAAAATCCGTTATATAAAGGGTGTCCTCCAAAAAGATTGACAGTGTTCGTTTTTCAAAAAAAAAAAAGGATAAGGGATTTTGCATAGTTGAAATACAATTTTCGATCAAATGTTGCCCTCGTGATCCGGGCCAGATGCCGAAGTTTCAGTACTTGCCGTTATATTATTCAACAGTTATGCGAGTTTTTTTTTAAATTAATAATGAACAGAATTTGGCTGACAGATCTTTCATATACATTTCGTGATGCCACTTACCAAAAACGGGCCAAAACGGGCTTCATTTTCCTGTTAAATTTTTCAGAAAATTACTTATACCTTCTGCATAAGATGGCGGTTAGGGCTGAAACTTTGGCATCTCGTTCGGACCGTTTGCGCTACGTTTGGACGGGGAATAAACGTTGCAGCATGTGTCTTTATTTTTTTCTGTGAAAACAAGTAAATATTGGAGGTACGCGCTGTATATTTTCACGAGAGACAATTTATGAGGCTATAAAAATTTAATCAAAGTAAACTTTTATTGGGTGAACTTGTGCCTTGAAGAGAATAAATAAAGGCTATTGTCGCAGGCGTCGATGTCGGGAAAACACCAGGATCGAAGGCTGGGGCGAAACTTGTTCCGGCTCGCCACGCGGACTTTCTTAGTAGACGTGTTGGCCTACGGAACAATCGACGTTGAAGGTTCGGCGCGTAGAGCATTCCAGCCTCGAATAAGCAACAGGGTTCTCTAATTTACCAGAACGCGATATTGCAGACGCAACATAAGCGTGTTTCCGCGATTAGGCATTGAACCTCGTCTTCTCCAGTGGGAAGTAATCACGATAACCGCTAGTAGGCACGGGCGCGCTGCCTACTTGGTCCGCTGCGCGGGCGGCATTACTCCCCCCTTTAAAAAGAGCATCGCCCCGATGCCACACAAAACAAAACAAAGAAAACGAAATAAAAGTCCGCTAAAGAATCATTTAAAACATACATGGTCCACAGTCCTATCGAGCGTAGAACCGCTCGAGCAGAACGACGTGAACCCCTTCGGGTCGCGGTCGGCGCCACGATGATACGTATGTTCCGTCGGGCACCACTTCGTAATTGAGACCACCCAGGCGTCGGAGGCCTTTGTATGGTCCAAAGTAGAGCATTAAAAGCTTCTCGCTGAGGCCATGACGTCGTATCGGTATTCGCACCACACCCTATCTCCGTACTGGAAGTAAACGCGCAGATGACGAAGGCTATAGCAGCCAGCCTCGACACGTTGCTGGTCTTCAATCCAGACTCGGCCGAGCTGAGGGACTTCTGTTCGTTAAGCGACCGCTTGGGCGACGTCACTTCCGTCGCCAGCTGGCTCGTGAAGTAGCATGGCGACGAGTACTGTGTTAACCTTACGACCATGCACCAGCAGGAATGGCGTAACAGCATTTGTCTACTGGACTGCTGTGTTCTAGGCGAGTGTGACATAAAGCAGGACCTCGCCCCACGCCTTGTGTTGCACGTCGACGTACATCAACATCGCGTCGGCGATGGTCTTGTTTACGCGTTGTGTCAGCCAATTAATCTCAGGATGGCACTCTGTAGGTTGCCGATCGTTCGTGTGGCTTAGAAAGAGGATCTCTTGCATGAGCTGTGCCATGAACGACGACCCTCGATCTGATATCAGAGGTTTTGTAGCGCCGTGGCAAAGGACAATGGACTCGATGAAAAGCTTTGTGACTTAAACGGCAGTTCCCGAAGAAACTGCAGGGACTTCCGTTTCCGTTTCGGCGTACCGCGTGGAATAATTTGTGGCCACGATTATCCAGGGGTGTCCTGACGCTGACTATGGAAAGCGGCCGAGTAGATTCTTTGCGATCTGCTGGAAGGGTGCAGTGAGCGGAGAAGTTGGCTGCACGTGACCGGCTGGCCTCGTCGGAGGTTTTTCGCGTCGCTGGCACTTGTGAAATGATCGTGGGTAGAGGTAAACGGTCTTCGGGAGCTTGGTCCAATAATACATCTCCCCAATTTGGGCCAGCGTACGGCTGTAACATAGCTGTACGGAGTCTTAGCAGTGGCAGTCTTAGAAGGTATCCTGTCTAAGGTCGGCAGAGAATGCCAGCAGCAATGACGAGTTGTCTCCGAAGTTCTCCTTGCAAAATAAACCTTGTCGAATGGCGAAGGTCGGCAGGGCTCTCGACAAGAAAAGGGGTATAGTACCCCCTCGTCCTTCGACGTGCTCGATTGGCGCGCGTGGCTCAAGATCGAATCTTTGGCGTCGCGCCATGTCGTCGGTGTTCACTGCGCATAAGAAGTGCTCTCCGTGATCGTCGTCGCTGTTGCCGGGAAGTCTCTCGACGGGGGCTCTGGACAGGTAGCCAGCGTCGCTGTGCTTGAGGCCTGACATTTAGACCACAGTCATGTTAAACGAATGCAGTCGGATAGTTCATCGCGCGAAGCGTCCTGAACGGTCCTTGAGGTTGGCAAGCCAGCTGGGCGAGTGGTGGTCCGTGACAATGCGAAACGGGCTCTCTTACAACAACGGGCAAAACTTCGTGATCGCCCAGACGACCGCAAACATTCTTTTTCAGTCGTAGAGTAATTTCGGTCCGCATTGAACAGTGCCTGACTTTCGCGGGTCATGACTCGCTCGCTGACTTCTTGGACTTGAACCAGTATCGCGCCAAGTCCTGCGCTACTTGCTTCCGTAGAAATCTTGGCGTGCGCATCCTGCTTGAAATGTCCAAAACCAGGAAAAGTCTGTAGTCGTCGCTTCAGATCGTCGAATGCCTGCTGCTGCTCTTTGGCCCATTCGAACTTCTGGCGTCCTTCGTCAGGTTTGTGGGCTGTACAGAAATCCTTGCGAAATTCCCAACAATGCGCTGATCGCAGGCATATAATTCGAGGTATCTTCGCACGGCCTTGTCTATTGTGACTGGAAAAGCTGCGACCATGCAGGTTTTCTTTGGGTATAGGTGAGCAGCTTCGTTACGCACTACGTGACCTAGGAACGTCAGTTCGTCATAGGCGACCAACACTTTGACGGATTGAGGGTGCGTCCGGCGGTCTGTATAGCTCGGATAACAGCTTGGTGTCGTAACAGGTGCTCGTCGAAGTCACTTGAGAAGAGTACCATGTCGTCAAGGTAAACGATACAGCTCTACCACCTCAGTTCTGCCAGTTCGGTGTCCATGACATGTTGGGACGTTTCTGGCGCCATGCATAGTCTGAAGGACATCACTTTGAATTCGTACAGTAAATTCCGTGTGACGAAGGCTCTCTTCTCTCGGTCCCCTTCTTCGACTTCGATCTGCCGGTAGTCACTCTTAAGGACAATCGATGAAAAGTATTGAGAGTGGCGAAGCCGGTGTAACATGTGGTCGATACGGCGGAAATGGATATACACCTTTCTTCGTTACCGCGTTCAGCTGCTGGTAGTTCACGCAGTACCTAAGCTTTCCGTCCTTCTACTTTGCCAGTACGACTACTAGAGAGGCCCACGGACTGCTCCAAGGTTGTTCTATGCCGTCGTTCATCATCTCTTGAACTTTCTCCTGGATCACTTTCCTTTCTTTTACGGAGACTCTGTAACGCGATCTACGCACTTGACGCGCATCGTCCTTTGTAACGATGTGGTGATTCGAAACGGCGGTTTGGCGCAACTTCGACGATGTCGCAAAGCAGATGCGGTATTCGGCGACGAGGTTAATCACCTGCCGTTGTTTCGGGCCCGGAAGCTTAGTGTCAGTATCGATCTGCGTTGGCGACGTACTATCTTGCTGATGTGTCGAGGAATCTTCAGAAATCACGGCGATTTCGGCGGAGTTCTGAAGTTCCTTGACGTGGACAACAGCCTAACTGTTTGTGAGGTGTTGCATTTCTTTTCGGAAGTTTCTCACGAGTACCACACAGCGGCCATTCTGAAGTTCAGGTACTCCTCTTGTGACGCCTACTCCACTTCCCATTATAAATTAAAGGTTTGCTTGAAAAACAGCCTCGCCGCAGATATCGATCCGTCGGTCACGACGGGTACAACAACACTTGATCGCAGCGGCAGATTCACGTGGTCGGCAGCTGCACGAGGGGCGACCGACTTTCGGGGTTTTTCCGGAGGTATAACAGGTGTCGGCAGCGCAAATCTCTTCTCTTTAAGGTCTATGACGGCGCTGCATTCACACAGAATGTCTATGCCGAGAATGACGTCTCTGGCAGAGTCTTCTAGAACGAAGAATTTCACAGGACACGCCTCGCCGTGTTTTTCAACGCGAGCAGCGTACTTATCGATTGGCGTGGTGAGGTGTCTTCCAGTAGTTCGTACCAGCGGCCCATCCATCCCACGGCGTCGTTACGTTTGGGAGGCAGCTAGAGACCCTCTCACTCAAGACAGAGTAGTTTGCTCCGGCGACAACGATTGCCGACGCGTCGTGGCCGTCGATAGCAACATTTAAGTTGGGCACCGTTGCAGGAGCGTCGTTGCGATGCGTGACGTCTTGAAAGCGGGAGCGCTCCGGCGTTTTTGGAGGCTGTTTACTTCGGTCGTTTTCGGCCACACCACCTCCAGGCGTTACCGCATCTTGTTTTCCCGGCATGACAGGGGTGACAGGCTGTAACCGCGTGACCGACGGGAAGGCGATGCGGAACGTCGGGGGGATCGACAACGGGAACCTGGTGGTGCTGTCGGCGCTGGTGACGGGCGGGGGCACGGAGCTATTCCTCGATGTCACTAGGGCGTTCGCCGTACTTTGGACAAGGGTCGTTCAGCGCAAGCCCTCGTAGGCCCATTTGGCCGTATGGGAAAATCCGGCAGCTGTTGTCAGCTTCACCGTAGTGGTAGCACAGCGGTCGCCTGTCGGCCGTGCGCCACACGTCGGTCCACTTTGACGCAGCTTGTTCTGGGCGAACGTGCGGCCGATCTTCCCGGCGTCAGGGGTGCAGTGGTGTTGGAGGTTCAGATCAAAGAGACGCGATGTACGGGCGCGGGGCTCGTGGTGCTCATCGGACCGCTGCGGCGTAGGTTAGAGCGTGAATTTCCTCTGCTGCTATGTTGACTGGAACCTCGGGCTGGAAGGCTCGGTGAAACTCCTCTCGGACGACCCCGGCGAGAAAGGGTCAGGATCGGCGCCCTGCAGCAAGTAGGACCTTGCGGAGCTCTTCCCGTATAATATCCCCGACGATTCCAAAAAGGCTACCAACACCGCTGGAATTTAAGTGTAGAAGGGAAGCTGCGAAGTTTCGAGCAGTAGGAGCGCTCCCGAGTCGGTGGTAGTGGCTTGATAGGGCCGTCATTGCGCGCTCGATATGGATGATCTCGGTTACAAAACCATTGTACGTTCTCGGATGAGAGCGCGAAGTTCCTTCAGCTCGGTGGTTTCAGATCGGCTTGGCCACTTAGATGCTGGATATCTTGAACAAACTTGTTACGCATTCGTTGGGGCCCAGAACTTTTGTTTGAAGAATGTCCTCCAATCGCTGCTGACTGTGGTAGTTCATGAACGTCCGCTTTTATTTGGCAACGCATGGCTACCAAAAATAAAGGAGGCTTCGTGGTTTTCAAACCAGTGCATCCCGGTGCTTTCAAGTGAAAAGTAGAGGTTCTGGAGGCGGAACTAATCCGTTTATCTGTTGCTGATGGCTGCGCGTTCATAATGATGCAACCAGTTTTCTACATCCTCGCGGGCTTTGCCCAGAAAGGGCGTTGGAGTCCTGTGAGTGACGGGCAGGATGACGACGGTTTGGGTAGCCGTCATCGCGGCATTTGTTTTTCGCTTCTGCGAATGGGGTCCAAATTCCGGGAGTTGGCGTTTCGTACGGCGGCTTGCTCGGGCGGTGGAGTCTTCTGGGAAGGGTAACCACCCGGGGCTGAGCACCTCACTAAGACCGAGCTCTTTGCGGAGGGGTAGGCTTCACGGGCATAAAATACGATACCCCGAGCCACCACCGCAATATCACGACTTACAAATGATGAGGCAGCAAATAACTGGGAACTAAGCGTTTATATAAAGGAGCGTGTTCCACTAAAAGAAAAAAAAATAAATAAAGGCTAGCGTCGCAGGTGTCGATGGCGGCGAAATAGCTGGATCGAACGCTAGGGCGAGACTGACTCCGGCTCGCCACGCGGAGCCCCTTACGTTGCCGTGTGGGCTTCTGAAACAATGGGCGTAGAAGGTTCGGCGCGTAGAACATTATGACCTCGAATAAGGAACAGGGTTCGCGAATTTACCAGAACGCAACATTACAGAAACAACAAACAATTGTATACACAGCCAGGCTCGGCTTTTCGCGTGGAAGACAAGCACGATAACGTTTAGGCCACGAGCGCACTTTTTTATATCTTTATTCAGTATACAGACACATGCATTCATGTATTTACACATTGTTTACATTTTTAAAATGGGAAAGTTCAGTGCTTATGATCAGCCGGTGATTAAAATTCTTTCATGCGTGTGAGGCTATCAAAAACTCTAATCCACTCAGGCACGTATTCGTTCTGTTCATAAGCACTCTTTACCTGTGGAACATAACTAACAAAAAAATACGCGCTGAACTCGGGAATTACTCTGCGTATCTCACCGTGATCCGCGACTTCTACGGGCTTAACAACCCAAGAATCGTCATCATGATTAGTGGAAGGTTCTCGTTTGCCTCGATGGGTAGAAAATGAATAGAATGGGGTGCTAAGCACAAGTCTTTTTTTTAAGCTTGATGCTCCCCCCCCCCCCCCCCCCCCCAAAAAAAAAAAAAACACTATTTTCCCAGGATTACAGAAAACGATGTTTGATAGCTTCGGGGCCTTGCACAGTGGGCAGTTAACACCCCGTGGCACGATCGTGTTTCGCTTGCCCAGCCCAAGCTATGTACTTGGAAGAAAAATGTTTTGGCTGAAGGAGGAACACATTGTGTTCACAGGAACTAGGACGTCTTGCCCTGGTTCAGCCACATAAAGCTGTCTGAACAGCCGTGCCAGAAACAAATTATCGATAAAGTCGTGGTATATTTTTTTGCGCGAAAGAGTGGACAAATATTCGTGCGAGTACCACACTATCAAGAACTTAAAAGACGCAACCACTTCTTTTGCGAGGCCCACTAATTTAGCAGCAGTGTCGTACGGTACGGCGTTCCTGGAACGCGTTCCTTTTAGAAGGAACGAAGGAACGCCGCCGTTCCATTTTTAATCGGTGGAACTAGAACGGGAAATCGTTACATTTTTACTTGAACGAAAAAAGGAACGACATTAATATTTTTCG
The DNA here is from genome assembly GCF_016920785.2 of Ixodes scapularis. Taxonomy (NCBI): domain Eukaryota; kingdom Metazoa; phylum Arthropoda; class Arachnida; order Ixodida; family Ixodidae; genus Ixodes; species Ixodes scapularis. The sequence continues at coordinate 4,219,979 of NW_024609867.1, forward strand.
TCATATGGGGTAATTTGTATTTTATTTCTAAGAGGGCAATTCTAAAGGTATAAGAACCAACCAAAGCAAACCATACAATAATGTGGAAATAATATGGTTAATTGCCACGCAATAATAAAAAAACACGAATGCGTAAATTTATCTAAAATCGTGTAAAATTAGAAGTAAACTTTGACTTAATTCGAAATGTATTTTGCGGTTTTGCAACCTACATTTAAAACAAAATTCAGGCGTTATTTTCTGTTATATACAGCATTTGCATTGCATATCACGACAGATCACGATAATAACTTAGTAAATGAATCAAATATACATCAGACAATTTCATTTGTAGTAAACATATCGAAATTTTATAAATAAGATCACTTAATTTGAGCTTGCTGCTAATATTAAGTTAATTAAAATATCTTCAGTAGTCCTCATTTAAGAACTTGCGAACCTTTGCCGAAAATCCCCAAAGGGAGATGGTTAGATATTTCCTTATTCTATTTTAGAAAAATATGTTTGGTTTTTTTATTTCACTTACCGCAATGTAACAGTGTCACTTCACCGTGTTTTTGACTTTCTTAAAAAGACCGGATATATGCATCAGCAGTAACTTTACCATGAAAACTTTCTAATATCTCCTTCCTAGTATAGCCGTCTTAAGTAATGTTGTCTGGCGCAATATGGCCTAAGTTGCTTGTGCGCCATAAAACCCCAATCATCATCATACCGTAATGTAACCTATATTCAAAATGTCAAAAAATAGTCCTCTTGCTTACTTGAGAAGTGACAAAACCGCGTACGGTCAGACTTGTTACTCATTCAGGATCGCGAGCATATCGAATCCTATATTAGCATTTATTAAAAAAAGATATCAACTTTCCGTTTGGCAGGGGTACAAAATGTACTACTTACAATCAACTAATCCACTTCTTTCCATTATCTCAAGCTGCCTAAAGAGAAAAACAAATTATTTTGTATTCAACAATACTATTATAGTAATACAGCTAGAAATGTAGTATGAAGGCGGTAAAGGCAATACAAAAACATTAGTATAAATAAACATGTAAGCACAAACAACTCTGTTTCAAAAATAATACCTAAAATTGCTATTCACCTTTGTCGCCGAAGGCCCCAAAAGACAATTTTCTCCCGTCCAGTCTAACCGCCAAACGTGCCCCCCCCTCCCCCCCCCCCCCCCCCCCGTGGGCTCGTGCCCACCAGGGGGTGGGGGGCACGAGCTTCAATGCCCCCCCCCCCCCCCGCGTAGTCTACGCCTATGATTTTTCGAGCGTTGGGAGACTGAAGTGTCATGCCTACAGAAGAACTGGCCTTTACAGGTATTTATCTGTTTATCATACGCCAGCAATTTCGTAGATGTCTAAAGTAACCTATTCGGCGTACCAATGGCGTCTTCGGTCTGTGTTCGACGTAAAAAGATGTTTCTGGCTATTTTGGTGAGGGCTTGTATCACGGTGACGTAATTGCCGCGAGTTCGACATCAAATAAACACTTTTGTGCTGAATGTGTCTCACACTGCCCTCGCTCATATTCGATCTGCTGCTCTTCATAGAGCAGCTAAGTGGAGCCTATAGCTACTCCAACCGATCACAGAGACTAGTACTAGCTATTTATTGCGATCAATCTAAGCACCAATTACAAAAAAAAAAAAAAAAGATACGATAACTCTTCGTTTGGCATCTGCAAATAATAGATTTTGGGTTCGAAGCAAATTCAAGGTGAATAGTGGTTTTGGCCGAATATTTTTTCATTGAATGTTGAAGAGTTTTTACGACTTTCTTCACGCCTTTTACTACTGTTACACGATGCTTCAACAAAAATTCAGCTGGACTCACGAAGGACGTTCGTAATTGCCCACTCATGAGCTCTGTTAACTTTAATCAACTATATTTATAGACTGTAGTCTCAGAACGTCCAGTACTTAGATTGGGATGGCAAGTAAATGACAGATTTGGCATAAAAATAAAACCTATAAGGATGCCAGACATACCTAATTGATGGTATTTATAGATCTTCTTTTATGAAACTTTTTTTTCAAATTGAATTTAAGAAACAGCACAAATAATCAACACAATTTTTTAGAACATCGCTACATTTATCCTTGCATAATAGCCACAGTTAAATTTTTAAAGATTTCACTGCAATGTAATAGCAACAATCACAAAGTTTCCCTTTTTTTCAATATACCAGGGGCGAAGGGTGTTCCGTACTAGTTTAAAGGTGTGTATTTCGCCTAATCGCACGGCTCCGCTGCGGCGAAGCGAGTCGCGAGATCGCTGTGTGGGCTTCGCGGGTAGTCCTTCTCCTCAGTGCACGTGTACTTGACGAGAAGCGCAGTCAGGGGGGCTAAACCGCTCCAATCAAGACTTCGAAAAGTATTAATATCGCAGTTCATTTGAAAGCGAAGATCAAATAACGCATTATTTGAAACCACTATTAGAAAATTAAAATATTCGCGGAGCCCTACACTCCGGACACAGTAATTAGGCATAAAAAAAACTTATTTTTTAACTTTAAGTGGCCTCGCCACAATGTCACGTGCCAGACACTTTCAGTTTCCTTTTTGGGAACAGCCCCCTTTAGGCGCAGATATGGCGCAAATTGTGCTCAAATACAGCCTTTGGAGCAGCATGTAGCAGGTTTGTGGTGAACTGTGATAGAACATTTCAACGAGGTGAGAGAAAGAAGAAGACGACTGAATTCGGAAAGAAAAGAAGCACGAGACAACACGCAGAAAAAAGAAGTGGTGGCTGGAACAACGAGGGCGACAGCTGACTGGGGGTTGTCTTCCTGGGAGCCGTCGACGCAAACAGAAGTGACTGGGCGTAACTGCGAGGGACAACCGGGCCGTATCGTGAAGACGATGTTCCCTTGTCCCGGACGACACCCAGTGGCGCCTGCACCGACCATGGGAGACATCACCACATCGTTCCCTCGACGTCACCAACGTCCTTGTCAGGTGAAGTGAAGTGTTCCACTCTGACTTCCATTAACTTACTTGACTCGAAACTCGCATTTGTTATCTAGTGGGACATCAAATACTGATTTTATGACTACCCTAATGGAATTGTGTATCCCGTGACGTATTTCGTGATTTCGTTCAGATTTGTTTCGCTACTGCTTTCTTTAACTCAACTACTAAAAATGACACAAAAACAGTACTTGCCTCGTCAATATTTTGATATATCCAAAGAGAGCTTGACCTCGTATAACAAACCCCCTCACTAGGTTATTTGTTTTGGTGCAGTTTGGCGCAATTGGCGCAGCAGATGCACCACTATTTACTGTGTTTTTAGAGGACAACTACTACATTATTGATAATTTTGGATTATTGAGAAACCCAGCATAGCAACCCAAATCTTGGTTTAATTTTTTTCTACGCCAATGGGCAGAAAAAGGTATAGTTTGCCAAACCACCCCAATTTCTGTGCTTTCATTTCAAACTTCCCCTGCCTAACTTTCACACTCCCCAAACAGGCTGTATGTTCTCATGAAGCAGAAATAAAAATAAAACACCAGTTATAACCCACGCATGCAGATTATGATATCTATAAAAAAGCATAGTGGAAAAACTTTAATTGCCTCCTTGGGTTTTATACAGAACGCATGTACTTAAATCCTCTGTGAGTTCAAAATATCCCCAATATTTTCTTATAGTCAATAAACATTTTTTTATTTGATTATGTACATTAACATGTTTACTTTTAAGCTGCTCAATGGCCATAGATTGTGTGAAATGCCAATTGGTACCAGTACTAGAAGCCGTTTACAGAAAAGTACATTTTGATCTTTTTAATTACTATTTTTCAAAATTTTGCAAATAAAATATACTAAGCACCAAAAACAAATTAGCAAGAAACATCACAGTGAATACCAAACGAAATCATGGTCAGGGTAGGAGCATTGAATTTCTATCTGACAAAAGTTTGATTTATTTTCCTATTCCCAGCCATTTCATTCGCATTGAATGACGTGATTTCCACGAGGCGAGCCGTTAGAAACAGCTTAAATAAACTATTTTTAAACAAAAAAAAATTGCGAGGGTTGCGAAATTTGTTGGAATGTACAGTATGACAGTGGATGGGGGATGCGGCACATAATGGCTCGCACTGTTATCTGCATAAGCAAATTATGAAAGCATAGAGTTTGACCTGCTTTTCCAAAAATAATGTAACACCCTTTTTGCCTCGCAAATAGTTTTTTTAATCAAAATCTGTGTGTTCCAGTGGTGCTGTATCTGCCAGTGGCTCAGATACACTCGAGCTCAAGTGTATTTGAGCAGTCAAGCAGTGATCAGTCACCTTCTTAGGTGCCAGGCAAGCAAAAAGCATATCACTACATTTCTATCCACTAAGCAATGTCCTCTCATTAACCCCAACACATTCCAATGATTTACAAACAACAAACATGTTAGGATATCCTGCAATCGAAGCATTTTGACGAAATTTCTAGATTTGTTACAAATTGCTAAACAATAAATTAGGAGAACACACCCAAAATCAGTGCCGTAATACTTTCGAGGTCGTAGAAAGCTTGTTTTTAATCGGACGATCGATTCCAACTGCACTGGCCTGCGACATTATTTTTCACAATGAAAGCCAGTGTGCCCCGCATGTCCTGCCGGTACTTTCCTCCCTCCTTTTCGGGCAAAGTAGTCAACCTGGAAGAGTAACAAGAAACAAGGTGAAACACTCACAGGCTACGGTATGCCAGATATTGATATGGAGTCGGGAGAGCAGTGCATGGCATCTCGACTCGAGGGCGAGACGTGTCAGCAAAATTGAAGAAGTCTTGCGCCTTAAAGCTGCAAACCTGCAGCTGGCTTTTAAAATGGTCAAAACATTTTATTTTTCGTACAGTAAAAATGACTTTAAGCCACATATTTACCCAGGTAGCACACCGCGTCGGCCGGTATCGGGACTACGCCGGCCGGTCCCGGTAACAGGATGGCGGCGCCCGGCCATTGGCGCCGGTGAGCTACCGGCCACGGCCGGCGTCGGGGTTTCGTCTTGCTCACTGGCCAGTTCAGCCGAAGAAGTTACAGTGACTGGCCGGCATCGGGTTTTTGCTGTCTTTGCTGGCCAGTCTTTCCATGGAGGTTCCAGTAACTGGCCGGCAGCGGTATTTTGCTGTCTTTGATGGCCAGTATTTACATAGAAATTCAGTAACTGGCCGGCATCGGCACTTTGCTGTCTCTGATGGCCAGTATTTACACGGAAGTTCAGTGACTGGCCGGCATCGGCGCTTTGCTGTTTAGGCTGGTGAGCCCCGCCATGGAAGTTCCGTTTACTGACCGAAATCGTTTTATCTTTTTTTTTTTTTGCCGTTTTTACTATGCAGTCAAGTCATTCAGATTCTGACGAACTGTGGCAATTCATGAATAGCGAGTGGAAATATTTTCATAGATCAATCCTTCGCAAATAACTGCCGACGCTGGTGTATTTGATCCCAGCATGGCAAGGCTGGCGTGTTTTATCGCGAAAACGCGAGAAAAAAACACTGCGGCGAGGAACATTTGCAGTTCAGGATTCGAGAATCTGACCATGCACCAACGCCATGAAGAATAAATTACACAACGCCGAACGATACCTTTTCAGGAAGCTAGTTTAAGTTGATGCACTATACTTAAGGTCGGTGGTATACGCACGTGTTTGGCTCTGATAAGAAAAATAAAATAAAAATGGTATAGCGGAGAATCCGAATGAAGAACAACAACTACAATTAACAAACACGTGGCATGATTGAGCACGCGCTTTGAGTTACAAAAACAATAATTTGCATTGCATTGTAGAATCTGGACAAGAAAGAGATGTGTGTATTGCTTATGACGCTACCAGAGGTACACAACTCTCCTGAGATCGTGTTATTGGTGATTTTAATTGAGTGTGAAAATATGCTATTTCAGTCAAGAATCGGCTGTTTTCTGTGGTAGTTACGATCAACTAACAGAAATATTTCAAATTTTACCATAGCCAGACGATCTGTCCCCCGATAGCTTATGTTATACGACATACCGCACCAAAAAAAAAAAAATATATATATATAAAAACTTTTTTTTTTTTTTAACACGATAAAGGCGTTGTGGATGTTTACACTGCCGGGTCTGTGAATGTGACCCCTTGACGGCCACGAAACATAAATGTTCTAATACCGAACGATGCCGTTTCTGAAAGCTAGTTTAATTATCCGCACTGTTCTTAGAGCTCAGGAATAAAAACATGTCTAGGCCTAATAAGAAAGTAAAACTGCGGTGCGCAACCTCGATAAGTAAAATCAGGCGGCAGGCGAGGGAAATATCACTGATGTACCAGAAGAAAATTAAGTACTACTTTCCGTAAGTCAGAAAAATAAGAGATGTGCTTAATACGTACCGCGCTGTGAGCTCAGCTAAATAACTGTCTTAAAATAGCGGTATTTCTGTTTTAATAGTGGGTAAAGTTGACCACCTTCAGACAAACTTCGGCTGCATCACTGTCGCAGTTCGACCACTTACTCATTTTCTCATTTTGCTCACAATATTCCCATTATTATTACCTTCTTTACTTCGTTGAAAGGACTTGCGCTGTTTGCCTACTACACTGACCCAGAAATTAGAACGGAGGGAGCGAATTATCCCGGCAAAACAAGAGGGCCACGGCTTGTACATTGCATCAATTTAAATTTGGGCTCGCACTTCCTATTTTCACTTTTTGCGTGATTTTTACCCTAAAGTAAGGGGCCGGCAACTGCAAAAACATAGAAAATATTAAAAAGAAATAGAAAACGTAGTAAAAAAAAAATATAAAAACCCTTGCTCTAGCGGGATTCGAACCACTGACCACACGATCACTGGCATCGCGCGTTAACCACCAAGACCAAACCGCCAAACCGGAAAAGCTGTACTTTTCAGTAGTTTATATGCCTGCTGAGTTCATTTGAATACATTGTACGATTAGTTTCGTATGTAATTTTTTGCTACGTCTTCAGGACGTATTTCTAATATTGTGGCAATGTTTGCATACTCAATGATTTATTATTACTGTGTGTTTTAATAGTTTTTTAATGCGCTTTGCTGATCATTTTATTGCAAGCGTGTTGAAGATACGCGCATATAGATTCCGTAAAGTCGTTAGACATCCATAATAGCCAACGAACGCGATCCAATCCAATCCGCAGCCTTGTTTTGCCAGCCGTGTGGGTCGTGTGTGTTTCACGTTTCTGTCTTGAGGTCAATTTACCGATTAGTCGTGATGCGCGGAGTTTAACTTAGTTTCAAATGTGTCCGAAAAAGAAGGAAGCGACTGTGAGCCGTGGAACTACGTCGAATCTGCTCAACAGCCAAGATCATGGCACGGTCGCTTCAAAGTAAGTTCCTTTCTTTGCCCGTTAGGGCTAGATTGTTCTTTTTTCCGTTCAAAGTGCTTGTTATTGTCTAGATCGCTTGCTTTTACCAGTATTACTAATTGTGCGCGAATGGTGCTTTGCGAGGCTGTTTTGCTTCGTTCACAAATAGGCTGTGTACTCGGTCCAGGTCCATCAATAGCGGCGGAACTTTTTGGGAGATAGGGCGGGGGGGGGGGGAGGGGGAGGGGGGGGAATGGCGGCGGCGGGCGCGCGGGCGGCCGGCCGGCGGGTGGAGGCGGAGAGGGGAGGGGGGGGGGTTTGATTGCCTCCCTCCACCGTATTGTTCACTTGTAAACTAGAATTCTGGAAGAGCGCGGTGCCCCCCCCATCGCCTAAGCTCTAGGTTAGACACTACGGGTGGATTCCGTGTGCGTATTTGCGTATTTGCGTCCGGAGAGCTGGGCCAGGCAAAAGGCAGAGATTGATTGATCGAGCAAGTCCGTAGCTTCCGCCGCGCAGTCGTCTGCAAACGACTTTATTTTCGTGATTCGTTATCAGAAAAGAATTGTCAAAACTTGGTGCCGCGATGAATTCATCCCATGGTGATTTGCATAGCATACCGCTCCTGATCGCAAACATTTGTGCCCACGAAATAATTTTTGATGCCGCTTCTGGGCAAATTTACAAGCATGTCCTGAATTAAGGTAGTGTCTCGCCAGTTTATGAGAGGTGTATTTAGTTCAGTGTAAGTATATAGTGTTAGACATACCTCACCCAATCCCTGTATTTTTTCGTTTGGTACTGCCTTGAGCGAATGGTGTAGGTTGTAATTGTTTTTAGTTGTTGCATGATTGTAGTAAGGTGGTGAGCTTTACTAATTGAACACCTTGAAAAACAGTTCACCAAAAAAGGCAAGGAGACAAGCAGAGTTACGAGTAAACCATACACAAGCGCAGACTCTCGACTCGCATAAACAGAGAAGGAAAAAAATAAAGAATGCGGAAGGAGCTCAAGCACAGGCCCAAGTGGAATGCGCCAATTCACCCATTAGCAAGAGCAGATTTTAAAACCATAATTTCCTTGTCTGTTAAGGCAACATATTGATGGCCAATACATAAAGACAGCTCAATCTCTCTCTAAAATCTACAATGAATTGTCACCTACTTATGCACTTTTTACACTGCTCGTGTGTCATCCTTATAGCCTCGTCCCACTAGAGCGACAGACAGCAACAAACGACAGCGACACACGACGCACGCTGTCCCACCTGGCGGACACGACGCAGGACACGGGGACGAAGAAACTTCTTTCCTAGTGGGACTGGAGTTGTCAACAAAACATTTCAAAATACACAGATAAACAGTCTGGCAACACGGTTTTCATATTTCGCTCTTTGGGTATTAAATGCGCCGACAAACATGGTGAAAGTGGAGACGATTACTTTATTTCTTGATTAAAGCTTCCGCTTCTCTTCATTTGCCGTTGGCGACTTTCCACAAACAGTCGTGACAATTGACACCAAACTTTTTCTGAACTAGAATACCCGAATCGTTCCTTTTTTTTTTTTGGGGGGGGGGGGGGGGGGGTGAGGGGTCAGGGGTCGTTCGAGGAATTCTAGGTTAGCACCAAGGAATTTCACCCCGATTTTGAGGATGTTTAAAACTTCATATCCGAATGATCGAGGGCAGGCGTTTTATGGGCGACAATACGGCGTCCCGATTATCACAGAACGTGATGACAAGTCTTGTCTGCCGGAATGGCTTGCCGCGGAACGTCGTGTCCTACTTCGTGTTGAGCGGTCTTTGGTCAGTTCTCGAGCATGGGTGTATCCATCCTGATGCAGGGGCGTAGACCTCGGCGTCTTGAAGCACCAAATCGCGCACCAAGTTTTTGCGAGCAAAACCAGCCACAGACAACCCTTTCGCAACATGACTGCCCAGCGCCAGCAAGCAAGCCGCGCCCGCGACCACTATGAGCAATCGACGGACTGGAACTGCGGGAACGAGGAGAGGCCGCCAAAGGCTTCTCTGAAGGTCGAGCGGCGGAGCAAGCCATGGGAGGAAGGGTGGGAGGGTGGAAAGAGAGGCAACAGAGGGCACAAGCGGGCGAGGAGGATAAGTTTGTATCCGAGAGATGTTCCTCGGTGGGACTGCTTGCTGCGCTTTAAGTCCAACAACAGACAAGAACTCGTCCGTCGTCGATGGTTTGTCGGCGATTGTCGCGGGTGTTGGCCGTTGCAGTGGGACAGCATCGGCGACACGGAACTTTGTGGTGTCGTCGGACAAAAATCGGTGTTTGTCACTCTAGTGGGACGAGGCTTTTAGAGAAAACGTGAATAATTAGCAGATACTGTGAAAAACATACAAGGGAATTATTTTAGGCCTTTATTATTCATAGTATGGGCGACCAATGTGTTCGCACATCCGTCTGTTACCTGAGCTGCCAAGAAAATCGTGTTTACAGTCTTATGCATATGGGTGGGAGCACGTTCCACTTGGACCTGTTCAAACTTTTGCTAAAGCTCCTTTTGCATTCTTTATTTTTTTTCTTCTCCGATTTGTGAGTTGGGAGTCTACACTCGTATGTAGTGTATGTTTTCCTCTCCTTTATTCCTTGTTTTTTGTCTGTTATTTTTCAGGATGTTCAATCAGAATGAACTCGCCACCTTATTACATGGGAAGGCTGTTGTTAATTCCGAAGTGTCTGTAAAACAATCTACCTGACATCTTTTGCTCACGCCCCGGTTTCTGAAGCTCACGTTCTCCGAACACAGTTTTTCTGATTTCTCTGATTATTTTTCTTTTTTCTTTTATGTTCAATAGATCAAGTTGTGAGTGTGCACCAGTCTGCGTCCTATGTGTTCCTTTCCTTTTGTCCTTGTCTTTTTGTGCACTTTTTTCAAGTTGGTCCATGATATTTTTTATTGTATATTCTAATCTGTGTTTTCATCTTTATACTTACTGCAGTCCTTACCAAGTAGAAGTTGGCATTCACTTCCGCCATCCTGATGTGAGTGTCCTGAGACGACAGAGAATGACAGTTCCTCTGCTGAAGGCCAGGCTTCATGGAAGACTGCCAAGGCTGTTCATGGTAAGATGCTCTATATATTGAGCAATATAATAGCAACTTATTGCTGATAGGATTGTTTTTAACACAGACTGTGTTTATGGACTAGCCTTTAGCAATTTCGATGCCACTCACGTGGAATAAAATCCTGTAGGGGAATTGCGCATCCCATTCGTAAGCGGAATGCTGAGCTTACAACAGAAGTGCGTCTCGACTTGCTGCCAGTATTGCTGTGTGTGTTTTTATATTTTTATTTGTTTATTTAATGTTCCCAATAATGGCTGAAGCCTTCCCATTGGAAGTGGCAACACACAAACACAAATGGACGGCAAGAAAGGTGAACAGCGCCAATCACGCCGTTCGCCACCGCACCCATTGGTTTTCGGAGAGGTTTGCAGTATTCGTCTCTGGTATTTGGTCATATATCGCGCATGAACACAACCAGGGCACTGTGCCTACAATTCAGCACTCGCAAGATTTGCGTGAATACACCCTGCAGCTGGTCGCACTTTCAGAGTAATTTTAATGTTGCAAAAATGAATAATGACATTGGCATATTTCTCGTGCCAAATCCTTCGTGCCTGTTCCGAACTCTGATCTCCACGAGATCACAATAGAGTCGTTTCTGTTGTACAGTAAAACCTCGTTAATTCAACCCCCGCTAATTCGGATAATTTGAACTGTCGATCCGGTCTCGTCAAACGTATGTATTAGTCAATGGCAGCAAACGCTCATTAATTCGGAGAGAACGCGGCGCACTATGGTTAATTCGGACGAATTCGGCAGGTGGCGCTAGCTACCGTCTGTTCCAAAGGGTATGACCGCTATCCATCCGAAGTGCACACGGGGTTTTTCCGGTTTTCCCATGGTTCTTCGCTCTTTCGGTTCTCCGTGTTTCGAACCAGTTTTGCTCTGGATCGCCGTGCTTCAGCGCGTTACTCTCCTGGCATGGAAGCGGCAGAAGCATTGCTGCAACCGAAAAAGGGTAGCACAAGTGACCGACGACCGGAATGGCAAAATCGCGACACGCGGGGCTATTGTTCCCGAGCGTGCCAATAGCGAGAGTGACAGTCACGCTTTATGCCTCTACGCGGGTATCCTAAAGCCCGCCATTTTAACAACTATTTTATCCCTCAATTTTTCGCCGGCCACCCCCGTATTGAAAAATGCAACATGACTGGCACTCTCGGTATCTGCGCTCGGGAAAAATAGCGCCGGGTGTTGCGATTTCGCCGCTGCGATTACTGGTCAGTTGTGCTACTCGTTTTCCATTGCAGCTGTACTAGGCTAAGAATTTAGTGACGAAAGTGGAAATACTGAGGGCCTTGGAGGGCGGCGTCTCTCGACATGTGATGGAAAGTTGCAACGTCAAGAGAAGCACTTTGGCCACGTACGTAAAAATTGCGGCCGATATCTACAGGCTTTCGAGAGCGAGAAGTTCAACGCGAAAAGAAAGCGGCCTTGGAAGGTGGTGCGCCCGAAACTAGAAGAGTCCTTGCTGTACTACATTGTCAGCGCACGGGATGCGTAGCTCCGACAGTGCGAGTGCGGTGGAGCACTCGACCGCGCTAAGGAAAGTTGCCGTCTCCGCCCAAGTGTCGTCCAGAAAGCAGGCGGTAATGACGGATTTCAACTCAAAATAAAGTAAACGTTTTCGCGCAGCTTTCTTTGTCCTTTCGATATTTCGACTTTCGGATAATTCAGACATTTTTGCCGTTCCCATGAGACCCAAATTAACGAGGTTTTACTGTAGTGGCACGGCAGACTCTATACTTGTTTTGCTTCAATCTTTGTAAGGGGGATGCTGTAATCCAATTCTACTCATCTCTGGTGTACTAGATAGCACCATATTTGCAGACATAGTCTTCAGATTTTGTAGTTCCATCAAAATATATTTCAGCTTATAAAATATTTGTTATTTGGCTTATAAATTTTCAAGCAGATCTAGATTGAAGGCAGCAAATATCTTACCTGCAGTCATGGTATGTGTCCAAAGTATATTGCATTAACATAATTGACCCAACCTCTGATTTTTGTTTTCAGTGCCTCTAGCGAATTGTGGATGCTAGGATTGCTTTTGTTTGTTTCACATTATCTACAACACTTTTTTCACCTTTATACTCAGTGCAGCCCTTGCCGAACGGAAGCTAGCATCGACTAGGCCAATTGGTTCCTGCATCACCAGCCGAGTTGAGGATCAGGTCCATGGCAGTCTGCAGAGGTTGCTGATGGTAAGCTGCCTTATATATATAGCTGTGTAATAGCAGCTTGTCCTGGATGACAATTTGAAATTCGTGTTTATGTTTTAGCAAGTGAAATTCGCGTGGGCATACTTGCAGTGTGAAAGCTTACCAAGCCTGCTCTGATCTTTCATCCTTTTGAGATTTCAGTACAGCCGTTTCTGCTGCACACATACTGCCTACTTCGGCCAGGTAGAGACTTGATACATATGAAGGTAAGCAGGTGATTATCAACTGCTCAGTGCTGTCCGTGGTGACGTTCTCTCCTTATCAGATGACTTACCATGCTTGGTTCGCAAGTCCGCTGGTGCATGATGCTCCCAGTACTGAGCAGTCGACGATCGCTTGTTCACATTCGTAGAGATCACGACTGTACTTCAAGCTCGGCAAGTGTGACACTTATGTGATTCAGCCTAGCTGTGGTGTGCTGAGCGGTATATGTAGAGCTAGAGGGCTATGTTGCGCTTTTTGCACACCCAGGAGACTAGGGAGAAGGAAGTGACGTCAACGACACAGCAAACGCAGATTGGATGTTGATTTCGTTTTCTTCTGTCAACATCCAATCTGCGTTTGCTGTGTCGTGGACGTCACTTCCCTCTTCCAAGTCTCCTGGGAGTGCAAAAAGCGCAACATAGCACCTCTAGTTTACTTGTGCACGCACAGTGGCTGTGCGGTATAAAACACGCCCAATTGGCAACTTTAATGCAGTCTCGTGTGGTCCCATTGATGTTTTCTTTTGGCGTGCATAATATGTGTTCACACTTTTTTTTTCCTCGCTTACCGACAGTCCTAGCTGTCTGCAGAGAGTGAGTGTGAAACATGCCAACAAGCCTCTAAAGCAGTATGCAGTGCAATTTTGTTCTATTGTGCAAGCGAGGAAGAAGACTGCTCGTTTGGCTGTTGAGGCTGCGACATAGACATTAGATAGAGTTATCTGAGCATTGTTACGACCCGCTCCACTCAAAAGGAAAGCACCTGCATGCTCACAACGCTCAGTCAGCAACGACCAGTCGGAGCGCAGATGCCGATGGAGCAGACAACTCCTGCACCCCCGATGACCACTGCCGACTTAGCGTTACGTGCGTGCCTGGTTACTTTCCTGCTCAGTGGCTGAGCGGAGCGGGCCGTAAAAAGCGCTCAGCTGAAACGTTTTCTGATAGGGGGTGGCTGACGCATAGATATTTCAGGCAGAAGGATGGACAACATTGGCTCACATCAATTCTCAGCATGAGCAGCTCTCATCGCATTGCGGAAATTATGATTCAAACTTCCTCTACCCCTTTCTGAAGGTTTTGAAGGTACTCCTAGCAGTATTGTCGGGCTAGACATAATCATACCCAGATCCACTCCAATAAATTCTAAGAGGATGAAGTCAGTTCCCACATAGCTTGTGCAAAACTAAATATGGAACTCACTCCTCCTTCCTGTTTTTCACTGTATTGAGAACCTTGTCTCAGTATGTGATGGGTCTGTGAAGAAAATTGACCAGATAAACAATATTACTCAGAAAATAGATGTCCCATACATATTAACCTGCACCTACCAGCCACTGTACACCACCTCACTACTGATTTGTTATCTTTCTATTGATTTGCCTGAACTGTTCGCACCTGTAGATATTAATGATGATCACGAGAAAATGTTTCTTGTCATATGATGTCATATGCCATATAGTGAGGCTTGCGGGCATTTTCAAGGGCTATGGGGCATGCCGATGGTAAACACTCAATGTGAGTTTATGGTGGACGCTAATAATATATACTAGTTTCTGTGTAAGTCGCTATTTTTTATTTGATGAAGTCTGCAGATGAGTTTTAGTCAGGTTGCCATTATGTGGGAACACAGGGGCCATACTCTGCAATATATTATATGTTTACATGTGTCTACCCAATCTCATTAGTATGTGTACAACAATGAGCTGTATTCACGACTCCCACGATCTATAGGGGGTGCCACCACCAAACAAACATGGCGGCTGGAAACGGGTCGCGTCGGCTCGGCCGGGCCGCCTGAACAGGTAGCGCATTCAATTTAACAGATTTTCTTTGGTTTAATGCCCTATTTTATAGGTATTTAAACTGCGACGGTTACGTGTAGCCGGTGCAGATAAACTTGCAGAGCATAGTTTTGTTTTCCCGGTGCTTTGTTCTTTTGTTCTTGTTTTGTTCTTTTCATGTCAAACTTTTGTTTTGGAGGTTTCGTTCATTACCAAAACTATGGGCTCCGGAGAGACGGTAATAGACTCTAATCAGTTTTGATCAGGTAAGGAAAGCAGCGATGACTACTGAATTGTTCCACCGACAGTAATTTTCAACTAACTCGCATCACTCGATTATACGACTTACCTGTCGGCGAAATCGAGCTTTTGTGCGTATTAAGAAACAGCTCCAGTCGTCTGCTCGATCAGCAACACAGGCTGCAGGAAAATTACGAAAATTAAGCAAGCGCTTCTTGGCCAAGCTTGAGCTTCTTGAGCCCCACTAAGCAGCTGATACTCGTATTTCAACTCGGGTTTTAGTGACAATCGAAGTCATTTTGACGAATGTGCGGGTTATGCATTATATTACGTACCATGGTCCCACTAAGGGGTTATTAGTATATTATTTGGGCTGAAACATGAGCTTACTTGACAAGCTATTTGGTGAACTGCTGAATCAAAGTATATTTCACAGACAGAGAGATACTACCTAAACTCAGCCATATGGTTCTAGCCGGCAGCACGGAGATGATTGCGGACAAATTTGAAGAGAGTCTTCATCGGAGATTCACGCAGAACCCCTCTGCATTAAACTGGACTTCAAATCCTGAACAGAGAAATAGAGTATCTTTTGTGGCCGGACAACCTGAGCAATGTAGACGAATATTGCTGCTGGCTTCAACGATGGTATATTATAAATATTGGAGGCGCAATAGATCATAATGTCGTGACAGCTTCTAACTTTGCGAGACGCGCCCTCCACCTTTTTAAAAGCTGACAATATCCCTCATTAATCGTATGCAGCGAGCAGGTTTTCCAGAATCAAGTAGATTCGAAATCAGCCCAACTTTTTCGGTGTGGTCCAGAGGCTTTTTCGGTGAAAAGCAGCCAAGATGAATAGCCAATGCGCCGACCAGCGTGTGTGGCTCAATCTTGACGCTAATCAAACACAGCCAAATTCAAGAAAAGCAGCTATTGAACCTTCCCATTCACTTGACTGCAGCATTGGGGTTCCCTCCAGTGAAACACCTCGTCTGTCGTCCTCAGTCCACTGTTTTACATACCACTTATCAGTTACCGAGTAGTCGTCACTTTGAATGTCATTCGAGACAGAGAAGAAATCAAAACGTTTTTCCTTGATTCCTCCCCATCCAAGAAATTGAAAGCACGCGATCGTGTGTTGTGGAGTAAACAGGCTTTCAAACACGTGATAGAAGAAAACAATTTACTGAGGCTTCATCACACTGATGAACACTCAGGCAAACTTGAGAAATATTTGGACCTTTATCAAATTACATTGTTTGCCACCGCGTCGACAACACGTGTCCGCGAAAGCCGTCAGAGACGTGGAGAGGCGCAGAGCGACCTGTTCTGGCTGGTTCCCGGTTTTCCCGCTTGGTGCTGTCCGTTTTGCTGGAGTCATGAATATGTCAAGGATATGATTTGTCATTGTCTCAGTAAGACTAATGAATCGCTATATTTACCTAAAAATGCTGGATCTCCGCACCTATTTGGACAAACGGCAATGTTAAACTACATGCCAACTACTCCGGCGAGTTTGCCCGTCTCTCGACGCGCCCTTTTGAATTAAAGTAGATGATTTCCACGAGTCTTTCTCTGAAGTGGGCCTTCTTCATGCAAATAGCTGACCTTGATTATGAGATAACTGGGCCATTTTTGCCGCTTGGTCATCCAGTGTGTTGTAACAGGTGTCCCTTAGGTCAATCAAAGTATTTTCGTTTTGATATAGTTTCCAGATTGAAAATGAAATGAAGACAATTAACGCATTGGTTACAAAAAGTTTTTCTTTACATGGGCTTCTTGTCTCATGCCTCTGGTTTTCTGGCCACTTGATTAGCTTGGTTTATCTTTTTAGAGGTGATACTTAGTTTTTGTGCTTTTGTTTTGGGTGTTTTTCAGGCTGATTTTCTTCTTTTTGTTCTCAATAGTGTGTATATATTGCACCGTTGAGTTC
Organism: Ixodes scapularis; assembly: GCF_016920785.2. Taxonomy (NCBI): domain Eukaryota; kingdom Metazoa; phylum Arthropoda; class Arachnida; order Ixodida; family Ixodidae; genus Ixodes; species Ixodes scapularis. The sequence goes on from NW_024609867.1 coordinate 4,236,786, forward strand.
AATGAAAATTTGGTTTCGAGTCAGCGCTCTGTCCATGTCCTTTACCCTGTCCGTCGTCCTTTGCGCTGTTTTAACCTTTTAAGCCCTCGCCCCAGTTTGGAATTTCTGGATTATCATGTGCAGCTGGTATTGATTTACCCTGTCATTTTACTGTGCTGTTGATTCTCTTTGCAGGTGCTCTAATGAAGGACTCCCCTTCCTGGGTGCATGGTCGACTTGCATCACAAGCTGCATGAAAAGTGTGAAGAACATTTCCTAGGCCCGTAACATGCAGCCTCTTTCATCCAGCGCACTCCTCTAGCGACAAGCCCATGATGACCAGCCAAGCTGTAGCTTCACTGGAGCTGACAATAAACAATTACGGTAACAATTTTGTATGTTTTATTTGCTATCACGTGTATGAGCGACAGATGGCTGTGGCAGCCGCTTTACCAAAAAGGTGTATACCTATGCCAGAAATTTACTTTCATGTACAGTGCGACATAATTGTTTACACTCATTTGTTGTTAAAATTACCCTTCTTATGAACTACATCATTTCTATTCAGGTGTAAATTGCACACAAAAGCACATGTTAGGCTGTAAGACAAGACCGGGAACTGTACGCTTTTAGCCCGCTAGCCTGGAATCTTGCTGGTATCTTGCGGTACTGCTGTTAGTGCACCGGGGATTTGTGCTGGCAGCAGCCTGGGAACTCGCTGGGACAAAACAAGCCCGGGAACTGTATGGCTTGAGGCCGCTAGCCTGGGGTCTTGCTGGTATCTTGCCGCGTTACTGGTACTACGCTGGGGATTTGTGCTGGCAGCATCCCGGGAACTGTATGGCTTGAGGCCGCTAGCCTGGGGTCTTGCTGGTATCTTACCGCGTTACTGGTACTACGCTGGGGATTTGTGCTGGCAGCAGCCCGGGAACTCGCTGGGACAAAACAAGCCCGGGGACTGTATGGCTTGAGGCCGCTAGCCTGGGGTCTTGCTGGTATCTTACCGCGTTACTGGTACTGCGCTGGGGATTTGTGCTGGCAGCATCCCGGAAACTCGCTGGGACGCCCAGTGCCAGGCGTCCCAGTCAGTTTCAGTCACTGGCCGGTGACTGGCAATCTCACTGGCCCGTTGTCGCCCCGCGGTGCATTTCCAGCGTCGCCCCAGTAGGATCTTACCGGCAGACCGGTACCGCCCCAGTCCCAAACCGGCGAGTTGTGCTACTTGGGTATTAGTAGCACTGCCAAAATATTGATTTTGTCCCTGGGAATTTTTAGGGAAAGCTACGGTGTTCTTTGCACGAGTATTAAATCTCAAGTAACAGTTGCGATTCTTTATATGTTTTACCTCCAAAGGGGGATCACACATTTGCAGTGAGCATGCAACTCCAACTACTTGCAAGGAGCAAAACGTGCACGTGACAGAGAGTGTGCTTCCAATTTTTTTTTTTCGCAAAGACACTTTTTCTTTTTTTCAAATCAAAGATTGGTTTTATTCTTCTGGGTATAAAGCCAGCAAAATTAACTTGTTTCATCAAAATTAAAAATGGTCGTTGAACAAGGTTGTTTCATCTTATCTCAAAACCCCCAGTAGCACACTAAATAAAAAAACGCTATATTGTGTTCCTCAATTAATTCCCCCCTCCTATACACGCCTCAGGTGAAACAAATTCCTATTAGATGGTTAGGAATATCACAGACATTCAACTTTTGCTTCAATTGTCAACTACTCTGAACACCGTCAAAGCAAATTCGTAGTGGGTGTTCATACAGCATAAGGTAGGTATGTATTTGAAGTGTGGTGACACTGGTTCGCCATGCACCATATTGAAGATTTTTTGCCCCACGAAGCTGATTGCAAAACACTTGAAGCGGTGTCATGAACCGCCATCGGCACCCTGTCATCTCCCCGAGGCCTCGCAACTCCCACAGGTCCCGCCGCGACCCCCATTTTGCACACCAGTGACCAACGTGCATGTGTGGATGCAGCCATAATTAGGTCCCCCGCATGACTACGTTAGCCAGTGAGAAAGGAAATTGATCAAATTTTAATTTTAGGCTGGATTGTGAAGTATAGTTTAAGGGAAATGCAAACTGTCCCAACGACGGGGTAAATGAATAAATAATTATTTTTCCATTTTAATGCAAATTCATTTTGGGATTTTTCATTGGCCTAACGTGGACATGTGATTTTAGGCCTGCTTCTGGCGTAGCAACCTTTTCTGTAATTTTCGTGTTGCAGACGATTTGTTCTCTAGATCGATACACTACTACGAATTGCAGCGATCAGGTTCGGCTCGCAAGTCGGGCGCGTTTTGTTTCTATATAGATCAGCGCCCGAGTTTCACGAGATCTGTTTGAATCAGGCGGTCTCTCGCGTCACCCACGGCAACATTTGACTCTGTTTACCTTTTTTGGTGATTATTTACTCGGTAATAGTTTCAGAGGGATCAGTTATCGCTCCCAGTGCTTTTTAAATATTTTGAAATAACTTGTGTTTAGTAAGGTTGCACCCACTGAATAAGGACAAAGAATTTTAGTTCTGATAATGGTGATGACAAAGTCTAGCAAGTTCAACTCGAGGACCATTACATGTTCTTCGAAAAGCCAGGTTTAAACCAAAAGTTTTTTTTTTCCTTTTTTTATACTGGAAGTGGGATGATTGCTGCCAGACGTGATGTCATTTTGATGTTTCTAACAGGAGAATGCTGGTGAAACGCCACCATGCCGTCATAATGTTTCACAGGTCAACCTGCAAAACGCAGGGCGTGCGACCAAACCGTGGCTTTGCTCCTTCCTTTCCTCTCCTTCTAGCGCACTTTTTTCTCCCATGCTACGCTTTTTTGTGCTCATTTTTCATGCCTGTGATATCGGTCCCCACCCTTGCATGAGTTTCAGCGGTTGCAGCTTTTTTAATTCAGGTAGGCTTTAATGGGATAAGGAGAATCAGTTGGTACTGCAAATGCGATTTAATTATTTCGAAAGTTGTTTTTATTGTCTAATTTTTCACCTAAATGAAGCGAAACAATTTCGGTATTGATGATGGTGATGACCAAACGTCGCGACTAGAGTTTCAGCGGTTGCGGCGTGTGTACGCGGGAGGCCCGTGTTGCAGCTGTTCCAACGTCAAGATGTGGAGAAACGTTGCTCCGGCTGTAGCGGGCCTTAGAGAGTTTAGGACATCCTCACTAGCGTGTAGTTGATAGCAGACCAGAAGATTCCATTCTAACGGTTTTGTGCAAGTGCGGGCGCACTGAGGCCGATCAGGTACACATGCAACAAACAGTTGTGCGAAAGTTGGTTCTCTACTTTCACTCAGCGGCATTACTAGCTGCGTGTCATTTTACGATACGCTATTATCTCGGTTCAGTGAAAAGCGGATAATCGAACTTCGACCATACTTCAAGGAAAGTTTCAAATGCCACACCAGCCGGGGCAAATGCAGTTGCATATCGAACGCTCACTGCCATTCAGCTTTCCTGCAGCTCAGTCTGTCAAAGGGCAAGCCTACCTCCAGGCCCATTAACACTGAATCACTTTTTGGCTGTAGTAATCAACAAAAAAATAGCTTTGTTGCTTCAGTTTTGTACTCAGAACTTACAAAAATGAACAGCAGCTATTTTGTAACTTTGTGCTATACGCTGCATGATTATTACGTGCTGGAAGTTTTGTAATAACGAAAGTCAACCACCAAATAAATATATTCTTACCTGCCTAAATCTGTGCTTGACTTTTCAGTATGTCCAGCAGTTGAACCATATCACCTGCATGGTAAACGAAATGGAAGACACAGATTGAAAAGTCATCAGAGAACTCTGAGGGAAGCAAAAAAAAAAAAAACGCTTTACAGGCAGCTTTGTAAAAAATACTATATTGTTTTTTGTTTTTTTTTTCACAAGTTTTGTGAGTGACTCTTTTTGCAATCTTACACAGTTTCCACATAATTCAGCCACGTCGGCGAGTGAGCACGTGCGTGGCCGAGTAATTACTGCCTTCGACTTTCGTGCAGAGGCCCAGGGTTCGACACATGGGTGGTACGAGTCTTTTATTTATTCTCTCAGTTTAATGTTTTAATAAGTTCAAGAACTCTGTTTCTTGCTCGAGGTTTAAATGTTCTAACCGCCGAACATTCTACGCCGATTGCTCCAGAAGCCAATGCGTCCACATAATGGGTTCCATGTGGCGAGCCGCAGTCAGTCTCGCGCCAGCGTTCAATCCTGCTGTTTCGCCGCCATCGACGACTGCGACGCTTGCATTTTCCTATATTTTGTTTGGGCACAAGTGCGCCCCATTAAACGTTTAGTTTGCTTCAGTTTTCATCGCCTCATCAAATTGTCATTCGTTATCATATTAAGAAATGTCCTTGGTATGCAAGTGCTTCAAAACTTCGTACTTGATAAAGGCTTGTTCACACACCTGAATTGAGTTCGACCGATTGCGGCAGCAACTGGTTTTACTTACGACAAGATGGCAAAATCTGTGGGATTATGCCAATAGCATCAACAACGCACTAACTGTTTCAAAATGGAAAGGGAGACATCCCCGATCCCAGCTCTATGCACCCCCCCCCCCCCCCCCCGGGCATTTTGAACTGTATTGCCAACGGTGCACTTTGCACAATACCGCAGATGCCACCATCTTGTCATATGAGGTTGTAAACGGTTGCATTCGCACTCAATCAAATGCAATCTCAGTGTGCAAACCAGCTTCGATCCATTCCTGTTAATACCTTTAGTTCCTTCTCATTTACAAGGCGGTTTCTAGCAAGCATTATGAAATCGCACACTATACTACGCGACAGGTTAGGAATCCAGCGGCAAATACCAAGCAAATGCACCTCAAGGGGATTCAATCACCACAAACCAGTTTCTTCCACTGGTTGGAATGGCTTCAGAAACAAAAACTCTTCAGAACGGCAGCATATGCTATTGCCAACAGCAGCCACGGATGCTGTTGACAATTATTCTGCCCTTTACTTGATGCAATTTTTCTGCCCTTTACTAAGCCGGGCTACACCAGAAAGTCTTATCGCTATGATTTTGTCCATACTAGTTTGTGTGACGTGTAAATATAACGGTAGAATTTCCCTTAAAGCTATCGATTTGCATTCCTGTCCCACAGGCCCAGGAAAGAGACCAATGTCAGTTTATGTCGTGATGGAAGTCGGGCTGGCATCCACAATCTGCACAATGAAGCGGCACAAGGAAGCTGCTGTCGAAAGCAGGAACCATGCAAGCTCACGCAATTTTTCATTTATTCATCAGCCGTTTAGCCAACGCATAGCCTGCCGCACGTCAGCGGAATCCTATACACGACGCCAATCGTACATTCCACCTATTTGTTACTGTGTTTTATTGAGGAGATGCACTTGAATGCACTTCTGTTGGCAATTCTTGGGCGAAATCGAGCGAGTTTGTTAGGTGCAGAAAACACCATAGTCCCGTCGTATATATGCGCCAATTTTTTTTAAGATTGTGGAATATTTAATGAAGGTAGGGCCTCCCCTCACTTTCTTAAGCAGCGACTCTGCAACAAGTACCGACAACGATGTCGGGTATCCGGCCGCATTCAGAAGCTCCACCTGCCGGCCGAAACTGGCATGCATTACATGGTGCACGATTTTTCCAAAGTCGCATGTAGGCAAGATGAAGCAATGCTGCTTTGAACGAGTTTGAATGCGAGGAGCCGAAGGGGAAGATACCCTTCTTCAATCATGTGTTATATGACCAACAGACGTGGCTGCCTGAGAATTCTAACCGGAGGTCTAGAAGCTCAAAAACGCGACCGCCCCGGAGTTCGAGCGTGAATCTAAGCCCCTTGTAGCAACGTGCAAAAACATTTAAAACTGCAGTGACAGTTCTTTCCTCCGAAACACACTCAGACCCTCTTATAACAACCAGGTAGTCGTCGGTGTATCGAAATACATTGCATACTCCATTATCATCTAGTTGGTCGCAGATGGCCAGGTCACATTTGGCTAAGAAAATGCTACATATTATGGGAGCCGGAAGAGACCCAATACAAATACCTTCTTTTGCGCGTAAGGGCTACCGCCATACATAATAAGAGTGGATTCGAGGCAAAACTTTAACAGCTCTAAAAAACAACCAACAGAAACGTCTCAAACGTTCTGGAAGGCTATCGTGGCCATTCCTTTTTATACACTCTCCGCTTCGTTGTGCAGATTCTGGATGTGAGCCCGATTCCATCTCGTCACAATTGCCGGAAAGGGGGGGGGGGGGGGGTGTGGAGGGAAGAGAAGAGATAACCAGAGAAATTTTAGAGGCCTACACAATCCCAAGAGAAGGGAATGGGCCAAGTGTAAGCCAAGCATCTGCCATTCTACAGAGCAAAGAGATATGTTATCTTTACACGTGGTCAATTGGCCATGACGGTGTGGAATGCTTTTGTTGACTTCAGTGTTTTTTTCAATAAAACTTCAGTTGAGAGTAAGCGCCTGTCCTGTGTACACCCTTCTGCTCTGTCTTTGTTTCTCGTGCGCTGTTTTCGAATCTACAAAAACGTCAAGTGTTCTGTGTCATCAGCACCCAAAAACAAATCAAGCACGTCCGAGAGTACGGGGTACGCTCTTTGATCAGCAGCCACCACCAACCGACTCTTTTGTGCAGTATTCTTTCCTGTGTAGATGGCTAACGAGTCTTCTTTCGCTCAGAAGTTTTTTTTTGTTTTTTTTTCTCTAGAAACGTAGACTTTTGCAATTTGAGTATGATAGATTCGCCATCCAAAGACACTTTTCAAAAATATTTTAGTGAACTTTTTTATTGGTTAAAATTATACGTTTTTTTTTTTTTTTCCCAAATAGCGCTTGCGAACCACCCGCAGATATGCAACGCATTCGGGCAAAAATATTATAACATTCTTGACCTCACTTTATGGAGAGTGGCGTTTCCAGTTCTTCAGGTGCTTTCATCCCACACTCGCTCCTAAATGGCGATTTAAAAAATGAAAGGAGTTTACAACTCCCTGTAACGCCGAATTGGAGCGCAGCTCTTGAGGAGGAGGAGCGAAGGGTACTGAGGGAGGGTATACCCCTCCTCCCTCTTCCTCCTTCGTGATCCTGCCAGCTGCACCCCTCCCATCATCCACCTCCTCCACCCGTTCCCTCTCCTTCACCTCCTCGTCATCCTTGAACTTCCTCGCCTCGGCTCCTCCTCCTCCTCTTTCCTACCCCTCCTCCTCCACCTCCCTCCTACTGCTGGGCGGGTGACGTGTCCTGGGTTTCACGTGACCGGGGGTGTCGCGTGACCCTGGGGGGAGGGGGGGTCACGTGACCTGGGAGGGGCCACGTGACCTTATGGTTACGCCGACGCCGCTCAAGCCGGAAACGGGCGCTTAAAGGAGCGATGCAACAATTTTTTTACTGTGCACAAATACCGCTTAAAACGGATCCCTAACGTTAATGACCTATGAAACACGCGTTCGTTTTTCACCACACGCAATAGAAGTCCCAGAAAAAAATTAAAGAAAAACGAGCAGCGTTCACCCCCTCCACTCGCAGCCAGAACAAGCGGCCACGTGATCTGGAGCCGATTATATGCCGCCAGTGTTGATCATAGCCACGCGCTGGGGTTGGCAAAGCGCAGGACACGCGCTGAGTTCCAGACATTGTTATGGCTCGGCTGTTGTCGTCGTTGCAGCGATTGGACACGAGTCACAACCCGAATGCTTCTCGAGCTAGCAATTGTCACGTGCCCAAGTCGAGTGCCCACGCAATGCTCGGGTCCAATCTATGAACCGCATTCAAATATCGTCACTTGGGTGTACTGCGATCCCCGAGTTACGTCATCAAATTTTGCAAAGGAGAGATTGAATGAAAATGATCGCTTTTGTCCTTGAAATTACACCGCAACAAAGGAGTTCCTTGGCCAGTGGTGTTGCGTGTGAGTATCCTTGAGTCCCAGGTGTGCCAGTAAGCTCGCGTATAGTGAAAAACATTCCAACTGAATATCGTTGCACAGCTCCTTTATTAAGAGCTGCGCTCTAAAAGCACAAATGACAAAAAGAAGGGGACAGGACAGTGCGCTCTGTCCTGCCCCATTCTTCTCTTCTTAGTCATTTGTACTTTTAGAGCGCAGCTCTTAAGGCTCTGTTATACTCCGACGTAACGCGCGCGCAGGCGAACGCTGGCCGAAGTCGGCTACGTCACGTCAGTCAAGCCGCGCGCGTCAAACATTCGCCCTCTTTACACTCCGGCGGCCCTGGCGACTCCCGCGGCTGTGCGTCGGTGGGCCGCTGGCGTGGCGCATGCGCAGAGTCTGACTACGAGGGCACGTTTCCTGTGAGAGTGCGCCACTCCCGGTTCCTTTTCGTCTCGAATAGCAGACGAAAATGCTCGCGCTTCTTGAGCGCCAAGTTGGAGCGATGGCGTGGACGTACCTTGCACGACGAAAACTCGCGCTTGCACTGTTGGTGCACCACCTGCGCCGCAAGCGTAGGCGGTCAATGTACATACGGTACACCTTTGACAAGCGCAAGGTCTACGGTACTCAAGCTTCCTCGTGTCGTAGACACACGGGTGAGAACGAATTCCCTCGATGAGCTTCTCGACCCGACCGAGTCCGATTCTTCAAACATGACGCCACACGGGGTGCACGGAGTAGTGCCGTGGTGCTCCGCTGCCCGCGCGAGGGCTGCCGGGAGCCAGCCCGTGATGCATCCCGGTCCGGCGTCGCCGGCGCGGCCGGCGCGAAATACGGCATGCTCCATTTTGGCGTCGAGGCGGTCGGGCTGCGTCGAACGCCGCCGGTCGCGTCGGTTACGCCGCGACGCCGGAGTGTAGAGCAGAGGTCGGCATTTTAGGTCGCCCTCACTCACCCTCACCCTCACAGTCACACTCACCTTCAGCCCTTCACTCACCCTCACTGAACCTCACGGCCCTCACGCACTCACCGCCCTCACGGCCCTCACGCCCCTCACGGCCCTCACGGCCCTCACCGCCCTCACGGCCCTCACGCCCCTCACTCACTCATGGCCCTCACGCCACTCACTGCCCTCACGGCCCTCACCGCCCTCACCGCCCTCACGGCCCTCACGGCCCTCACCGCCCTCACGGCCCTCACGCACTCATAGCCCTCACGCCACTCACCGCCCTCACCGCCCTCACCGCCCTCACGGCCCTCACCGCCCTCACGGCCCTCACGCCACTCACCACCCTCACGCCACTCACCGCCCTCACGCCACTCACCGCCCTCACGCGCCTCACCGACCTTGCGGCCCTCACACCCCTCACGCCCCTCACGCACTGATGGCCCTCACGCCACTCAGGCCAGCTTCAGATGGGGCAATTTCGCCCAGAAACTTTACGTCGCAACACCAGCAACACGGGCCGCCCGCGATCACACGCAGCAACGAATTGCTGCAATTTGCCATCGTCATCATAAAATTTTATTTTTCTTGCACTATTTAGACACAATTACGCGTTATAAACGTGTTTTTATGCATTTAAATCTCGTTAAGAATACTAATGCACCTTTCTGAAACAGTTTATTTCCAAAAAAACGATCGATTTCAAACCAGAACCAAGTCTTTCGGTGTCATCATCACCGGCACGAGGTATCACGTGAAAATTTTGCGTCCCTGATTGGATGCAGCCGCTTCAAACGCATTCGAATTGCTCCGAGTTGCATGGCCCTCACGGCCCTCACGGCCGTCACCACCCTCACGGCCCTCACGGCCCTCACGGCCCTCACGGCCCTCACAGCCCTCACGGCCCTCACCGCCCTCACGGCCCTCACCACCCTCACGGCCCTCACGGCCCTCACCGCCCTCACAGCCCTCACGGCCCTCACCGCCCTCACAGCCCTCACGGCCCTCACGGCTCTCACTCACCCTCACACTCATGAATTTTCCTAGTTCAGAAACTCACTCACCCTCACCTCACCTGTGAGGATGAGGGTGAGTGAGGGCCCTCATGAGTGAGGTTTGCCGAGGTATGGTGTAGAGCGTCGGGTTTTCGCCGACGTGACGTCGCTGTGACGCGCTCGCGCGCGCGCACGCGTTACGTCGGAGTATAACAGAGCCTTTAGGGGCCCGTTTCCGGCTTGAGCGGCGTCGAAGTCGCCGTCGGCACAACCGTAGGGTAACGTGACCCCCCCCCCCTTTGTAAAAATAAGACACATTGGAAAATTAGAGCTCTCAGGTTCGCTGTCACTACTTTTATAGTTGTTGCTTTTTTAACATAAGGAATATTTTTTTCAAAAGATTGCGAGTTCAAACTTTCGGAATATAAACAAGCGCCTTAATATTCGTTCAGGTTGGTAGTTCCTATACTCCCCTTAACCTATGCTGTACCCCAGCGAAGGATCACGCGTTTTACCCTTTCCTCCGGTAGATCGTGAGGTGAAAAGCAGTATAGAATTGCTTTTCTCGAGCTCGCTTTTGAAAACAAAAAGTGGTTCGCAGAAAACGTAATGTAAAAGAACATTATAAAATAACACGTCAAGAAAGCACAAATATCCACTATCAGCTCGCGAACTTGGTTCGACGCACGTAAATCAAATGAAAACCAAACAGAAACTCAGATATTCCGTTTAACAGAATTAAATTAGACATTAAAACACATTTGCCGAAAAAATGTTTTATTACTTTTAACATTTACCTTACCTTAGCCCTACAAATTTGACTCCAGAATGTTCTTGTCATGGTAGTTCCCGGTAGATCAATTAAAAAAGGAAAATAACAAGAATGCACGGGAGAAGTACGTGTGAGCTGGGACGACGCGCCAAGTATTCAGGACCGGGAGCGACAAAGCCCGGAGCCGCAGCTGTGACCTCCGTCGGGGTGCCCGAACCCGGAGGTTACTACCTCGTTGCTACCTACCAAGCTGCGCAAGCGCCGACTTGCCAGATGTCGACTCGACACCGCGGGAGTCAATTAGCAGACTTGTGCTCATTACTTGAAAAATGTCAGAGATTACAATCACAAATTACCGAGCCTCACATGTAATGAACTACCGTCACAAATTACTTTCACTGAAAAGTAACAGATCACTTTACTGGTTACATTACAAATTAGTGTCGTGCTATTTTTTCCGTACCCTTCCGAAAAAAACCATTTGAAATTCAAACGGGTCGCAAACTGGTATATCAAACGGATGCAAACTTCTCGACCCGTTTGGATCAAACCTGATTATGGGATACGGGTAGCCGTTTGAAACGGTACCCGCTCGAAACGGTACCCATTTGATACAGGTGCCCATTTGATACGGGTGCCCGTTTCATACAGGTGCCCGTTCGACCTTGCACGTGACCACACGTTTGAACGTGCCATTCGAATCGGGAAATTATGCGCTAGCCCTAAACGGGGATCGTCTGGTAGGTTGGTTATCTTAAACTTATTTAAGACGTTTCGAAACTCATAAACCTATTTATAACATGGAGGACGTAGAACAAATGTGCTCACGTAGGTGCTTGCAAATGGACAGGAAAACAGACACAAAAGACTGTTTTCAATTCTCCTCAAAGTTTATTACGTCTTTTGTAGACAAGTACAAACGTGCAAGCGATCTGCGAAATGTGAGAGGCACTCTAAGCTTCTATACAACTCAGAATATAGCAAACCACACAGGAACCGACTTAATTCTAGACTTTGAAGATAGGCTTTCGGGAAATTATTCGCCCGGCTGCCGCGAGAATAGTGGCTGCATAATTATATAGATAATCTCGAAGAGTACGAGTAGAAGAACAGTCAATCGTGGCCAAGAAGTAGGTTGCAGTGCACTTACCATAAAAATAGCGGACTTGAAAGATGTAATCCGTGATATTTGTCGACACGGTCAAAGCAGGACAACCACACACACAAATGAGAGGGAACGGCTTCTTGGAAGTTTCAACACGATGTGGCGCACAAGCTGTCAGTTGCCGAACCCAACCAAACCGCACGAATTCCTGACTTCTTTGAAGAATCGCTTGTTGCCGATATAGGCGTAGGACTTTTCGAACACTGATAGCTTTGTTGCACATTCAATACGTTGTCGAGAGACATCCTAATAAGACCGCAGGGTTAGGCTACAGATCGACGCAGGTGGACGCGCGAAGTTCGAGCTGGAACTGACAACAAGCAGACAAAGAAAAAAAGCGGCTGCTAGGCGCACCCTTCCGGATCTCGATGCTTATCAGCGTGTAGCTGGCGCTCGGCTGCGGGTCATGTGACGGGTGACAAGAGAGGGGGGAGAAGCGAGGACCACAGGGACAGTCCCTATCCCTCTCCCCAGGCATTCCAGTGACACGGCCACTCGATTAGGACTCCCCTTGGGAGCGGCCTGCCGTATGCCTCACTCCGCCGGTGAGAGCGATAGTTCTACTTTACCCCGCAGCGCCAGCCGTGGCGCTCGTTATCGGTGAGAGATAGAGCTCCTTTCGGGGGAGCATATCGAGGAACTCTATACTTCGTTTCACGTTAGTATGTACTTCTTAGTCGCGCGTGCTAAAAGTGCCAGATAGTTGCTTCGAGGGAAGCCTCGGCGGCTGCACGAGCGCTCGTGCAGCGAGTGCTCCAGTCAAGGCAGTAAAAGCTAGCCGCTTGCGCTAGCACAGCGTTCCCGGTTAGTCCATGCTAAGGTAATACGAAATATAGTGAGAGAGGAGCAGTACGCCCGGCCCGGCCCGGTGTGGCTATTTAGATTTTTTTTCGTGAAGCAGCAAGTCTCAATTGAAACGAGTGCCAGATTGCATGAATGATGTGACAAATCTGTGTAGAATAAAAGCACATGATTCTTTCTGCGAAAAGCTCACTCAGCTGCAGGCTCCGCGTTAAAGCTGCATTCTGCTGGCAGTATGAGCGAATTGTCGTTTTCTTGTTCCCGTAACTGTTGCCCCGTTTCTATTACCACTGTAATATAGGAGTTGGATATAGCTAGATCGTATGATTTCCGGTTTTAACCGACGCTCGAGCACGCGCGAGCTGTGCCATTTATTCGTCTGTGAAGGACAATATAAAATCAGATTCCGCGTGCATAACTTCAGCAATATAAACTTCATTGTTCACAAAAAACAGACCAAGGGAGTCATATAGCTCCCAAGCGGAGTACCTTTCGGGAAAGAGGCTTCCGCGAAAGCCTCAATATATTCTCTAGTGTCCTGTTTAGGTCACCAGCCCAGTTTGCCAAAAATGATCTGAGGAGTTTTCTGAGAAAGAACTCGCAGAGCTCTTCGCTGTGGTAGGGGGTCTCGGCAGTTAACACACCGCATCAGCGGGCAGTCCATAAGATGTGGAAGCACAGCGCTCGAGAGGACCTTGCAAATCCTTCCAAACTACGAATCTCTGTCGACTGTAGAGCCCTCTCGACAAAGGTGTAAACGAGCTTGCACAGCCAGACAGCTTCAGGTCGTGGATAGCTGAGTCCTCCTTGGTCAAGTCTAAACATGGATTGATATGCTCCGTCAGGTGATGCATTTCCCTTAAGTTGCGCTTGCATTCAAGACACGTCACCTGCAAAGTTTAGCGGGTTCTACACATTAGGCTTCCTTGCTTTCACTGAGAAATTCTGATTGCTTTGCTCGGTTGAATGTTTCAGCTAATTACATTGAAATTACGACAATTTCTTCAAATAAAAATGACCACCTTTTGTTCGCAAACGAAGGCCAAGTAGCCAGCCATGTAAGTCAGCGGTGCGAACTCAAGTTAGGAAGACACTTCATTGTACTTCATCAACTGCAGGATTTCCTGTTTCACGAGTGGAGTTGGCACATTTCATCGCCGTCCGGCACTCAGAACTAAAACGCGTATTTACGTTTCCGGCAGCTTCCAAAATGCCAACACAAACCACACACGCGAGCACAGAGTGACACTACGATACTTTCGCCGATCACAGCGGTGCATAGGTGGGGGGAAAGCGAATTTTGCTGCCTCCTGCAACCGCGGCAGCGCCTCGGTACAGCCTCGGTATCGTCGAAGCCAATGACAGGCAGATATTTTATCTGGGTAGCGAAGCAAGAGCTCGTTGGGCGCCTTCTCTATACTCCGTTTCACCTTAAGTTGTACTGCAGCGAAGGCTGGAAGCGCGAGCTCATAACGTTGACAGCTGCCCTTACTGCACGAGAGCTTGTGCCGCCGAGATCTGCCCCAGAGCAAGGAGCTCGCGCTTACAGCCTTTCCTGCGGTACAACATAAGGTGAAACAGAGTACTTTCAGCTCACAAGACCGCTCACCGATGTGCAGCGCCCCCACGGAAAATGGAAGAAGTTCTCCTTTCACGCGCGCTCTTTTGTTTTCGGAAAATCATCGGCAGGCCGCACCAACAGGGGGGATCGAGCGGCAGTGCCAGTGAGATGTGTTTTTGTAACCTCGAGAAACAAAAACACACCCGCGCGCGCATTTTAGCACGCTCGAACCTTGGAAATGGCGGCGGGGTGGCCAGAAGCTCGGCTTGCGCCCGAGCGAAGAAAGTACTCGACGCGAGCTCGTAGTTTGACTGCTGCAACGGCGGGCGTGCTCTCGCAATGCTCGATGTTCTTGCAGCCGCGTGTACGCGTGCTACCTTCGCTGCGTCTTGAATTAAAGTGAAACGGAGTCTAGACGTACATTTTTTTCACGCGGTCGCGTCTTCTGCGAGAGAGATTCGAGCTGAATAAATAAATTGAGGCAACAAAGATGGACAAAGTTTTAAAATTCTGTCAAAAATATCGGCTCCCCAACGTCGCGCGTTTACGTAAAACAACAACAAAAAAAGGTGTTAGTTTTAGTTGCAGTATAAGCGAACATCAGCGCAATTGAAATATAAATATAATTACTTGCATAACGCGGACGATCTGAAATCGATGAACCGGCGCTCCCAGCTTTCCGGAAACATTGGCAGCCACGGCTGAAACGCTAGGCGTGCCCACGCTGCCGATCTGTACGTTCAGTATCAAACGGGCTCCGGAGAGCCGTTTGATTAAACCGGTACAGTTTGCAACATGGACACCGGTTTGAGCAAACGTTCGACAACTTTGCCCAAACGAGTCCCCCATTTGCCCAGACGAGCGACCCATTTGCCCAGACTAGCGACCCGTTTGACAAAGGAGTGACCTGTTTGTCTAAATAGGTGACCGTTATGGCTCATACGGGGGACCCCTTTGACAAACTGGTGACCGGTATGGTTAAACTGTTACCGGTATGGACCCGTTTATTTTCATATAGGCGCCAAATGGTTTTTTTTCAGTAGGGTACACTTACGCAGAAAACAATAGAAACAATTTTGATATTTTTCAAAAGATGTTCTGCAACACTTCATTTCTCATAAGCCCGTATTATGGTAGTCGTTATAAAAATAAAATATTGTATTTAACAGACTGAGTGTAGGTGCACTCTGTTTACCTGTAAAATGACAAGGCACCGAAAGTTCCAACCACACCCGCTATCCCTCTAGCTTACAGCCTCCGGACATGATCCCTGGAATTCTGCAGACAAATCTAGCGGTGCGCATGCTCAGTAGCAGCGTCGACCTCCGCTACGAGATTCGGAGCTAAAGAAGCAATCTCCGAAAGCTCCATTTTGACTCGGGTGTTTCACCAGCTATTCACAAAAAAAAAACAAAAAAACTTGGTTCTAACGTCACAATGTATAGCCAATGCAGAATCCAGGTGTCCCAGCTTACCTTGAAGTGTTTCCGTTGGTTTGAGTTTGTTCCCAGGCAGCACAAAATCAACGGCCGGGCAATGGCTGAAGCATTTTGGCCAGTCACATTTCCTCCGGCCTAAGGCTGGTCAAACTACTATGCCCGAACATGGCTGTGGGCCTTGGCCAAAGACTTGAGGGGACTGGCTGTTGGAGGCTGGCCGATGACCTGTAGCAGGACACAAGCCGAAGGCTAGCAAATAAAGACCGGCCAAAGACTTTGGTATGGACAGAGGCCAAAGGTTAGCATCCGTGCACTGGCCAATGCCATGTAGCCGAAAGCAAGCCGAAGTTGCGCAACAGGACATTGGCCAATCACCTGCGATTGAAAGCTGGCCGGAGTTCAGCAAATGGAGGCCGGCCGAAGACTTGTGTCAGGACACAGGCTGAAGGTTAGCATCTGGGCACTGGCCAATGCCGTGTGGCCGAAAGCAAGCCGAAGTTTAGCAACAGGGCATCGGCCGGTGTCCTGTGATCAGAGGCAGGCCGGAGTTAAGCAACTGGGCATTAGCCGTACATTAGATGTCAGGTGCTAGGCGAAGAAGTTTGACCGGGCACAGGCCGATGACATGCAGCTGGACACAGGCCGATCCCTCGCAACTAATCATAGGCCGTACCTTTGCGATTGGGTGCTGGCCCTACAGCCGAGGTCGCACATTAGTGAGCGACTTGCAGTTAGGTGTTAGCCTTGCAATTAACTCATGGACGCACTGCAGAACAAGAGCCTGTGCCTGACATTTTGCCTGCACACTTTGCAGTAGCTGTGGATGCTGTATCAGTTAAGATCAACCACTTGAGATCAAATGTCGGGATGCACAAACTCACTGAGAAGTGGTTTGTATTGTTAAAACAAAAAAGGCTGAGGATTTTCTGGGACTATTTTTATTTAACCTTTTCCATTTCTTCATCCTGCTTCTTGCTTCGCCCACCATCACGGTCGACAAATGACCACAGCCATCTCTTTGCGATATCTTGAACCGTCGCCTCGCTCAAGTCCGTATACTTCGCCTTGCTGGCAGCTGAGAAAATAAAAAGCATTGAGTTTAGACATAAAATTACAGTCAACAACGTTGATTGAACTCGCAAAAACTCTCTACCAGTCTGACATACTCAGTAATTCGATATAGACCGACACAATGTTTAATAACAAGCCCGCGTTTGCCCACACCAGGCGTGGGCACTGTGCACGCGCAGCAACCGATTTCGAGTGAACTGAGGCTTCTGCGCATGCGCAGTGCCGTCGACAGCACCACCGCAGCTGCGTGACGTCAGGGAGGCGTGTGCGTCTATAAAAGTTCTAATGATTTTGACAACAAACAAGAACGCCACATTTAGGAAAGTTGTTTGCTCTCAAAGGAGCGTCTGTATGTCACGAGGGACGCGTCACGCGGATAGTCAGTGGCCGTTTCTTCATTTTTTAAGGTCTCACCCGCTCACCCTCTCCCCACACCCTTTACAGAAGAGAATTTTTTCTTCTCTTCCGGGTGGTCGACACGGCCTCTTGAAAGAGAAAAGCCAGCTTGCTCTACAAGCTGGCTTTTTTATTTCAAGCGGCCTCATTGCCAGCAGGCGCACTGGGGGAAAGCCAGCTCTGCAAGCTGGCTTTCCCTCAAGGGCAGTCTGCATTGAGTGAAAGCCAGCTTGCAGAGCAAAACGGTGCTCTTGGTAGTTCAATCTACACATGGGTAGCACGCGACGTCATTCAAAAAGCGCTACGATGACCACCAGGGAGGAGGGCAAGAAGAAGCTCGCCTCTTATCAGGGCCCCCTTTTGTGCCTCCCAAATCCGGTTCTACTCTACCACACACCAATTAGTCTTAACTTCTCACTTGTGGGAATAAGATGCAGAAAATTGGTTACTAAGTAGTTGCCAGGTCATTACTCACTCAGAAATTCTAGTTTTGCAGGCACCTCCTCTCTTCTTCCCCCCCCCCTCTAAAGCATTTTGACCTGCTTCAAATATGCTGACACATAGGCCAGCACAAAGCAGCCAGACCACGAGTGCTGCATCAGCATTCGGCTGGGGCTCGTGTTCTCACTGATCAGACCAAGAACTAGAGATGAAGCAAACATTTTCCAAACCTGAGGTCTGAAGAATTCAAAGATGTTAAACCTTTCTAACTTTGGCACTAACAAATATAACACTGAACCTATCATGTCAAAAAATTCGACTATTTTAGTCATTATTTCTCTACAGATTTGTCGAACTTCGAACCCGTGAAGTCCAAAAGTTTGACGAAGCTTAAACTTTTGATCTGAGGAACTTCTAACGAAACAGGATTCAATCGGTACCTACATGTTCAGAACACATAGCAACTGCTTCAACGCTTGAACCACGCTTGAACTGTGCAGATAACAATTGCTGTCGCAGGAGACTGACTCACAGCTCAAAAAGGCAAGCTAAGTGGCCGAGTGCCGACCTGCCCAGCAAATGCAGCAAGCTATCTGGTGGTAGCAACAGCTGTACCCATCTCTGTTTTCCGCAAGCTTTGTTTAAACTCAGTTAAACAGAGCTCACACATCAGAAAATTAAGAAATCACTCGAAACAGAAACTGGGACCCTCGTGCGATTTGAAGACTTCGAACTTTACAAACCTATACTTGGAACAAAATTCTTAATCTTCGAATAATTCTAACATAAACCAAGAAATTTCAAATCTTCAAATATTTTTAGAATCAAAATTGCAAAAAAGAAAGGGGAAACTGTTGAACTCTACTTTTATCAACATCGAAAGCAACTTTGTAAATTCAAACCATGGCAATGTTCGAAAGTTGTTCACTTTGCAACCCTTTCTAACTCTACCAAGGACCCTGCCGAATGCAGATGCGGCACTCGTGTTCAATTTGTGCACTGCAGTGGCCTACCTATGCACTGTCAAATTTGAAGCATGCAGGCCTTGAGATTTCAGATGTTGTCTAGAGCCCCTGGTGGCAATCAGTGCATCAAAGAATGTCTCACCGACAAATTGCTTTGTCGATGAAGACTGTCTGTTTCAGCAACACATCTTGCCACATTTCATAGATAGCTTCCTTTTCATGACAGCCTTGAAATTGATTTTTGTTAACATGAATATCGCCAGACCTCTTTAGGATCGAAGCTCGGCCAACAGTGCCCCATATCCGCCCTTTTGATTGCTAGCATAGCTTTCTAAAAAGGCTCACTGCAAGTTCAAGCCCAAGAATAGATTTATTTTCCCCTTGCAAAGCAAGGGGTGACTGCACAAAGCGCGGCATGTTTGGAATTGTAGCTTGCTAGCACGGTGCCAATCAAACATCGCAACAGTTAAGGTTGCGTAATGAGTGTTGATAAAATGTGCACTGATGAAAAAGTTGTTTATCAAACATGCATGGATAAAATGATAGCACCATGGGCATCCTGCTGAAATTGCAAGGCATTAATATGAGGTTACTAATGTTGCTTCCTCCAAGAAAAGTTTGAACTAGTAGCTAGCCACGGCTAGCATTCCGCATCGACTGCTATCTGTGGACTGGATGCCGTGAAATCACAAAATTACCTATCTTTGGTGGTGCATGCAGAGTTGCAGAAATTATTAAAAAGCAAGCAACGACATCACACTTCAGCCAATCCCGATCCTCTGTTTACGTGCTCTTTAACAAGCCAAGATGTCATAAATGTTCTCACCCCTTCGGAGAAGTTCCCTGCATCTAGGTTGTGGTAGACGCGGCTCTCTTCAGCCCTGTAGGGAGCAGAAAAAAAAGACGGCCTCAAGTAAGCAGGAGTGCACAAGAGATAAAACCAAGAGCAAAATTGAATGTGTTCTGAAAGTGGGACCAGCTATATTAGCTTGAGATAGTTCATAATAAGCCCGAACTAACCTGATACATGATAAGCTGCCAGGACTGAACCTGAAGTAGAAGACATTCAAACACGAAAAAAGAGAGATGCTTAGACCGAATCAGAAAGAGCGAAACTGTTTTGTAGATACAGAAAACAATGCTACAAAAACTATAGGTATGTAAGCAGTGTTTTTTACAGTGTAGCCTTTGCAATGGCTCCCTGAAACAAAGGTAGGACTTATGAACTCTTACCCACATTTCTGACACTTCTCTGGCAATCTATTAAAAGGAATGCAGGACTGACGCTCAATTCATGCAGACTGCTTTTGTAATATCCTACCGCAAGAATGCACAACTCTGATGACAAAAATGTTTGGATTGAGGCCACATCTGTGGCCTCAGGCCTAGAGCCTAGAATAGGCCATATTGCTTAACCCAAAGCTACAGCATATCTAAGCACCATGTTCCCAAATGTTCTTGTGTTAGAGGTATGGTGAACAACTAAGGCACTTTTTTTATTTCTTATTTCAGAGTGCCATTTTCCGAGCTATCTAGAACAGCGAACAAAAAGCTCAATTGCATGGTTGTCTGAAATAAAAGCTTTCATAAATTTGTTTTTAGAGCCTTTTCAAAAGTTTGTACCAACACCCGGCCACCATTGCTTGCTCACATACTCTGAGCATGTAATGGACACGGCAGTTGCGTCAGCGTTCGGCGTGAACTTGGGTCATATTGCAAATGAGCGCTCTGTCAGAGTTCGTCGAGGACTCGGATCCAATCACAGGCTTCGTGATTGGATTTGAGTCCTCGCAGTGTCGATTGTACCACGTAAGTGAAAATAGATTATGTATATAATATTTGAAAGTATGAAAGATTGAGCCCAACAGTCAGAAATCAAAGACCACCAACAAGGCATTATAGACTACTGAAATTTCTTGGGGACCCCATGGTCAACACCTGTTCACTTCATGGCTGAGAGAACTACCCTGGGCGCAGGCTGGGGACATTTTTGTCTGGAAGCTTCGTTGGACAGCTAGCGCACTAGTACCCAGTTACACGGGCGCTCTCAGCTGCCATTGAGTCCAATGAGTCGAGTCCATCGCGATAAGCCAAAGTTACACGGCAGCGCCAACCGTCATTGAGCCGCTAATGACAGTTGAGTTCGACTGAGCTCCCCCACCTCAGTTCAACCGAACGGACTTCCCCAACGAAGGTAAATTGGCACCTGTTCGCGGGACCGCTGCCAGCAACCATTGTTTGTGAGGCACTTACTGTTTCGAAATGCAGGGGGAGGCGTCTAGAAAGAATCGTAGCAGCAAAATTCTCGGGAAGGAATACATTTAGGCGTCCGAGCTGCCAATAATAGCATCCCGGCTAGCCGGCAAGATTCCAAACGAGCAAAAATGGCGGAGGAACCTGCTGCATAAATAGACAAATAGAAGTGGGGCACCCATCATAGCGGGCAGTAGCTTGCACCACCTAGCCTAAAATATGTGCAACCTAGCCCTGAATCTGCTTTGGTACTCGTGTAAATGCCGCTAAAAAGCAACAAGGTATCAAACATATAGTATGATCTACTTAAAATAAATAAAATGTGTGTCTCCGAGTAAATTACTATAAAAATTAGACTGATCACACGGCACAAGAACCAGTTTCGTGCTAGCTTTAACTGGGTTCTAGAGAGTTGAGTTGAGTTCAGTCAAAGTTGAGGCTGATAAATGTCGTAGACTCAACGATAGTTGAAAGTGTACGTGTAACTAGGGTAACTAGGGGACTGGCTTGCAAGGTTTCAAGGACAAGCAATTCTAACTGATGTGGTACAGTCTGCAGCAATATGAAATACCCACTCAGAGCGCATGGCCGAGGCGGTGATCGAAAGGGGCGCAGTACATGATTCGGACAGTTCCATGTTGCTCAGAGGGGAGGCTCGCTCAAGGCTGAACCACTGTTGGTTGTTTCGGGCACTGCACAAAATTTTCCATCCAGAATTAAATGTTGCTAACTGACAGCTCTCAGCTGTCTGTATACATCTTTCGTGCTTTCATTCTTTCAATTTTTACTGAATTTTACGATGTGCGTGCACTAACCAGACTGACCTACACTCAGTGATAAATCAAGATCAAAGAGCGAGGAAAACGAAGGTGGGAAAGGAGAAAACAGATGGGGTGTTGAAGGTGAGAGGACAAAAACCTCTTCTACCTTCAGTCTGCTTTCTCCTACCCAGCCTTCGTTTCCCTTGCCCTTTGTTACTGACCTGTTACTGACTATAACTATTTAGCAATTTTACAATTGCATAAGGAGCTAAAGTTATTCATGAAAGTTTTGATTCATATTGAATAATAATTTATAATGAACAGCCTTATACCGGGACACACTCTTTCTCTTGAGGCATCGTCCGAAGAGTCGCTGTCCATATGGCCAGCAGGCCTCCTCGCCCTTTCCTGTCTTGGGGCCACATCCGGTCCGTCAGTCCAAATTGGGTGCTTAGGCAGCTGCGACCAGATGGTCTGAAGCGTGCTGCAGTGTGGCTGCATGAGAAACGATCATCTCGATTATACGCTCAATTAAAAAAAAAAATCGCCAACCTAATGTAGGAGTGAAGAATCTTCACTGGGTGATTCGACCAAGTCAGTGTAATCTGTTCTTTCTCTAAAATTGCATTGAGGACCTGCTGCTTTTGCTTGTAAGGTGGCCAGTAGGAGACGACTTGCTCTAGCTTCCTCACCAGCCAACACTCCGAGACGACGTATGCGCTCCCTTCATCTAAAGTGCATGACGTGGTAGCTATAGAGAAAAAGTGTGGAATATGCATTCTACCAGAATATTAGAACCTATTTTAGACAGCTTGGGCAATGTTGGGGGCCCCGCCAGCAACCACTAACAAACCACTGCCAGATTTGATTATTTTTGGATGGAGAAATCCGCTAAACAAATTTTTAAAAAAGGTACTTACAAATGCAGGTTTCTGATACAAGCATAATGCACTAAACTCACAAAAAACTGTAGCAGAGATCCAAAATAAATACATCTAGCAAAACAGGCACGTCTAACTTTCAGCGAGACGCAAAACGTCTGCACTTGACCCGCAGCGCGTGACATCTTTTCGCCGCACGATTTGAAAAAGGAGCTCACTGTCACTCACGAGACGCGACCACAGACTGAACAGTGAATACGCTACACTTAGGAGCGAAGCAAGAGGTCTGTTTAGGGCATAGGTTCATGATGATGTTGTTCAATTGATGTCGTGATGCTTCTGCTATCTATTTCAAGCCAAAATAAGAAGTCTTTAGCCACTTCACTGTCAGCCCCTGTTAATGTTGACACAGCAAGGCTGGGGTGCAAAGACCAGGCACCTAGCCAGGGGGGGGACCATGGGGGCCCCCCCGCAATCTTCCATTTTCCTGGGACCTCCTCCCCCCCCCCCTCATACAGCATTTTGTCATGGGCGGGCGCGCTCCTCCCCTCCTGCTTTTCCTCCTCCCTTTCCCCTTTCCTCCCCTCCTCCCCCCCCCCCCCCCCCCCAAAAGAAATCCTGGCTACGTGCCAAGCAAAGGCCCCTGTCGAAACTTCACGGCCCAACTACTCAGCTGCTTTGTTGTAACGCAAATGAACTTCTGCACGAGAAACATCAATCGAAAGTTAGACATGATGATTGAAAACCTGAGACTGTGGTTAAGAAATAGAAGAGATGCTCTCTGTCACTTTGTCTTTCTACTATGGTGCCTGGAACGCGTCTCCGACTGGTGTGTTTACCGTGTCCAAAAAAGTGGTCCCTCGATTTCCGCCTGATGACGTCATAAAAGTGTCATGCTGTCGCTGGTCGCGAACCTGGTGGCGTCCCAATAGTTGTGGTGTATGTGGCGACGCCTGTTCTGCTGCAGGTCGCTCTCCACTGTGACAGTCCACGGAAGCTACAGCAGCTGCAAGTTGGGACGCCGTGACGACAGCGACACTCGCGTTCGCTTGTGCTTTTCGCCAGCATTTCTATGGCCAACCGCCAGGATCGCGACAGTCAACAGCATGACACTCCGGCTTCTGTGACGTCATCTGTTGCCACTTCGGGACCACTTTTGATGTATGGGCGGGATAGGACGCCAAACACACCAGTCGTAGACGCGATCCAGGCACCATACTTTCTACATCACGTGTTTCCGTTTTCCAACCACAGACTCAGGTTTTCAATCGTCATGTATAACTTACACCAGCTCGCCCGCACTTTAACCGTTTTTTCATTGAAAGTTAGAAATGAACGAACTTCTGGGCGAGATCGAAACAATCGAAAGGTAACATTTTTGTAACGAGCAGCTGCAGACTGCCGCCGAAAAGCGGCGCGAGTGCAGTGCTGGGGAGTGGGTTAAGACACGCCTCCGTTATTCACTCAAATGGCGTTGTTCGCTAAAACGTCATTCACGCATATGATATAATCAATTACCAGTAAAAAATCAATTATAAAAAAAAACATTATCAGTAAAATATTAATTAATAAAAAAAATCAATTATCGGTTTAAATAAAAAATAAAATATATTTATTTTCAGCGATAATTGTAAAAAAGAAAATTTGTAAATATCGCAAAAAGCTATCAATTACCACTAAAAAATCAATTATAAAAAAGAGCACTATCACTAAAACATTAAGTATAAAAAAATCAATTATCGGTGGAAACAAATAATAAAATATATATTCATTTCCAGCGATAATTGTCTAAAAGAAAATGTGCAAATATCGCAAAAAGCTTGACAAAAAAAAAAAAAAAGTATACCCACTGGGGATCGAACCCGGAAATTCTGCGTGAGAAGAGGACACTCTACCACTGAGCTACTGCCGGCTCGGATATTTCTACTCTTACAATTCGTGTTATACAAGAAACTACGTGCCAGTTCGGCGTTCGCGACAGTTTTTCTTCGTAGGTTTGTCATGACGGTTGCCGGCAAAATCCCCACATCCCATTAACAATCATACAATCAGCAGAATCTAAAAAGTGCACAAGAGCCGCTAACATGCCGCTAACATGCCGCTAACATGCCGCTAACATGCCGCTAACATGCCGCTGACATGCCGCCGACCGCCTGATTTTGCAATGACAAGCCAGTGGCCCGAGCTTCCCCGACCTTGCGAACCAGGCGGGCTGCGACGACAGCGTCATCACGCTCGCACGAACGGACGGGGCCGCCTTTCCGAAGCACCGCTAATGCAGAGCTTGTCAACTGAGCCGTTACTACTAACACTATGCCCATTGTGTTCCAATCACTTTGCAAAACAAAACACCGAGTAGAAAATGGACTTACTCCTTGATTAGCATATTCATGGCCTCTTGTCTCTGGACGCCGCCGCGTGCTATCTTGGGTGGCTTGAAATGTGCACAAACCGATAACAAAGCTTCTCAAATCGTCGAACCTTGAACGCCTTGAACCGCTTGAAGTTGAACTAGGCCTGATGAGCAGTGTTGCCAGATGGTCCCACCAAAAAACCGCCAAACGGCTGGGAGGTATAGCCCAAATATAGCCAAAGCCATAAAATAAATATAGCCCAAAATAGCCAAGACTAAAAAGAACGATTCTTAAGCCTTTTATTGACAATTTTTCATACGCGCAAAAAACAACATGTTAAATTCTCTTTTTCAACCCTCTGATGCGCCACTTTTTGTGTGCATTAGGTCCCCTGATATATAAAAAAAAATGCTTCAGAAGGATGAAAATTTCTGAAACAATTAATTACCCATCCTTTGTAGGATTTCAGAAATAGAAAACATACATGGACAGCTGTATTCTGAGGCCCGGGAGTTATAACCATACAGTAAAAGAACAGAATGCAGGAGCAGAAGTGCCAGAACTGGGAGTTTCAAACCAGCACCCCTTATATCTAAGGTTCTTACCAATAACCCACCCGTCTATTTTTCTTTGTGTAGAATATGAGCGTCCCCCGTTCCGGTACACGCTATTTTTGATTGTGTTTCATTTCTTAAAGTTGGCGATGCCTAAGAATTTTCGCAATGGGCACCAAAGCTGCGTTTGGAGGGTTCAGTCTACGTCCGGGTAGAAGACGCGCTACTGGACCTGTAAAAACAGTGCAATTTGTTTGTTTGATTTGCTTCACTGCGCTGTGGGGAGACCGCTTGAACTCTGCTAGCATTGCTTCTCTGCGCATTGTGAAAACCCCGACGTTTGTAGAAGTTTGAAGCCATCCTCCTTCCTCTCTCTCCTCTCAACTAGCCAAAAGATAAGCAATTTTTTTTTCGAAACTGACTAGAAGTTTGAAAATTAACTAATCGAACCTTAAAGTTCGACGTCGAACCGGAGGTTCGTCAAGAGTTCGCCGCACCCTTAGATATAGCCCAAAAATAGCCACATAGCCAAACGCGAAATTTTGACGCCAACTAGAAAAAAATGTAGCCCAATTTGGCTATATATAGCCCAATCTGGCAACACTGCTGATGAGTCCACCATCAGCCAGCTGCACCGGCCATTGCACCGGCATCAGCGCGACACGATCGAGTGGATGGGTGAATAATAAAATTATAAGTTCTCTTTTTGCAATGGGAGGTAGCTCGCGCCACCTGGCGGGCAACTATCACCGCGCAGGGAATCTAGCATGGCCTCCGAGATCCCGAAGCGCGCGCGCGCGCGCGCTTCGGGATCTCGGAGGCCATGAATCTAGTCAGATTTTCGGGGATTAGGACGAACATGAATATATTTTAATTAAAGCACCCGTCACTTCTCTTTTATGCAAGAGAGTCGCCAGTTTTCGTGTTCACCCTACGCGTGGGTATGCATCATGGAGAATAGAAGGGTAGGAGAGGGCATGACGTCGGCCGCGTAGCCTCCACAAGCCATGCTCCCTTGACGCCTCGCCTCTTTCTCATTTCCCTCCTTTCTCTCCTCACTCACCATGCCAACGTGACCACATCACGTGACCGTAGCTAGCCTTCGTCTTACTGTAGGCTACTAGAATACACCACAGTCTAGCCTTCGATCTGATAAAACCTACCGGACGGAGCGCGCGCAAGCCTGCAAGGAGTCCTTCTACAATCAACCATCCATCTCACACGTGACATGTCACGTGCACCAATCGCCAGAGAGATCTGCGGTCACGCTGGGCACAAAATCCTTTAAACTTTTTATGACTAGGCTTCACCAATATTGCAACGTGCCCCCTCCTAGTACTTCTAACCTCCTTGGTATGCATAAACAAGTAATGGCGGAACTGGCGGAACTTGCTGGGACGAGATCACTTCCGGTTCACCTGCTTCATCTGTATGTTTGCTCCGTGAGCAAAGATGAGCAGCGCGCCTTTTTTTTTTTTTTTTTTTTTTAGTTTTTCTCGTTGGAAAATTGGAAAAGGTATGTCGAAGACCGGACAATTGACCTTGGACCGGACCTAAGATAGATCGGTGTATGTTTCTGGACCTTACGGAGCCAAGAAGAAGCACCGCATCTCGTTTTATTTGGCCTCCGTAGTTAAAGTTACGTAACCCTATGTGACGGGTCAGTGGAAATCTGTGTACACGTGAGACATTCAACGAAGTTAGACGCCCACAAATCAACCGAGGCATCGGCATGTGATTGTTTTGTGTTTTTTGTGCACGGGAGAGCGTTTGTGAGAACTGCATCGCGTCGTCAACTGCGCGGCGTCGCGGTGAGTGTTCGAGCTGGGCAAAGCGAGACTACGCTACGCCTGTCGGACGTAGTTGAAGGAAGGTGCGCAGGATTGTGCAACTGGTGCTCGATCGTGCCGTGGAAGAAGCGGTGCGTTTTCGACGACGTGTAGAGATATCGTGATCGAGACAAAGCCGTCGCACTGTGTATAGTACGATTGTGCCGTTCGTTCCCCTCAAAAAGCTAGCGGCGTGTTTTCGACGACGAGTGGAGGTCTCGTGATTGTGACAACGTCGGCCTACCACGGCGGGAAGTGTGATTCGTTCGATAAAGTTCTTTCGTTGTCTCGAAGAGTCGGATATGTGTTTTCCTCCATTTTTTCACCCAATATTTTTAACCATGGCTTAGTTAGGAGAGCTTTTTGTTTGTTTGTTTGTTTGTTTTTTGCTCTGCACGCACTGCCATTAGCCCAATGTGCTTCTTTTGTAGCCATTTGAAGACGTCCTTACTGCTACCAGTCACCTTGAGGTTTCCTTAGGTGGAGGGAGACCCGACTTCTGACCGTGATTTCACCCAATATTTTGTGACTGTAGCTTATATAATTTGGTTTTTAAGTGATAGAACTTTTCTGTTATATTTGATATAGCAATACTGCCAGCCAGGTTTTGGTTATGAAATACATGTGCTTATTGTGTGTTTACTTTCAGGTTTTCTGGTTTTATCTTGGCCAGAAATCTGTGACTAAAGAAAAGCTGTTGTTATGAAGAATTTTGTAATTGGCAAAAGAATACCAGAGAAAGCTTTTTTTCATATTCTGGTTCATTTTTGTTGTGTACAACAAGTCCAGAATTCACTGCTCTGTTAAAGGCACAGTCATTTTTTAATGTTTTCGCATTTTGTACATATAATTTGTGTTCAAATAATAAAATATAATTTTTATCCAAATGAAGTTTTCTGAGCCAATTTTATAGTATGGAACGCGCCACGGCCTGGATTCCTCAAGTGTTAATCCCTTCTCCCAGTCTTACCTGGCCTGGGCAAACATGTAGCCACCTACATGTGACCAGACTTAATATTTGCAGAACAAGCGGAAGTCATTGCTTACCAAGCCTGTGGCTTGTATACTGTATTCTAATGGGCAATGTAATGCCAGAGAGGATTGATGGTCCCGAATAAAAGCAGCACTCCGCATACCCATGTTCTATTGGACACTTTTTTTCTTTTGTTGACCAATTTGAAACAAGCCAAATAGGGTGACCATCTTTCGGATTGGTGGCCTGGGATAAAAGGAGCGGTCAGTACCCAGTCTTCTACCAGACAGTTTTTTTCATCATTGAATAAGTTACTGCCAGTCAACACTGGTCGGACATGTGCTGAGGATGTTTTTAGGACTGGTGGCCGGGGATAAAAAGTGTGGTCAGTAGCCAGGCTTCTACTGAACACTTTTTTGTCTACGTTGACCAAGTTGCTGCCGGTCAACATTGGCCGGAAAGGTGCTGAGGACATTTTTAGGACTGGTGGCCGGGGATGGAAAGAGTAGTGAGTCCCAGGCCTCTACCGGACACTTTTTTGTCTTCGTTGACCAGGTTGCTGCCAGTCAACATTGACCAGACAGATGCTGAGGATGTTTTTAGGACTGGTGGCCGGGGATGAAAAGAGTAGTGAGTCCCAGGCTTCTACCGGACACTTTTTTGTCTTCGTTGACCAGGTTGCTGCCAGTCAACATTGACCGAACAGGTGCTGAGGATGTTTTTAGGACTGGTGGCCGGGGATGAAAAGAGTAGTGAGTCCCAGGCTTCTACCGGACACTTTTTTGTCTTCGTTGACCAGGTTGCTGCCAGTCAACATTGACCGGACAGGTGCTGAGGATATTTTTAGGACTGGTGGCCGGGGATGAAAAGAGTGATCAGTACTCTGCCTTCTACCGGGCACATTTTTGTCTTCATTGACCAAGTTCATGCCGGTGAACATTGGCCGGATGAGTGCTGGTCACCTTTTTGAGGCGGGTGACCAGGGAGGAAACAAAGACTTGGTGGCCAAGCCCTTCCCGAACATAATTTGGTGATTGGTTGCCAATGGAAAAACTAAGACTCTGTGGCCGGGGACTTAATAGAGATATTTTGGGGACCTTTGGCCAGCTGCTTTCCAGTGGCCGGGCTGGCCAGGCAGGTGCCGAGCAAAAATCAGGCATTGGCCAGTGTCGGGCCAAAATTTTGTGCTGCCTGGGTGTTGTTCTTGAAGATGACAATGCGTGTTTTCTTTGTCAAGCAAAGTCTGCACTGAAATTCTTGGTTTCCGTTCTCTTTAATGCCCTGAATTTCGAATATCACATTTAGAGATGGCCATGAAGACGATGGACAATCCGTGACCGAAAACTCGACCACTCAGAAAAAGTGGCGGTTACGGGCTATCGATCGTTCATCCGGTTCTCATTTTCATACCAATATTCGTGGCGGCCAGGGGAGGGAAGAGCATAGACAGCGAGAGAAGCGGTGGCCATCGGTCTCACAAAACAATAGAGGATCACCCACTTTTACGCGTTCTCTCTATTTTTCTCTCAGAACTCCTTAAATAGTACAACCCCCCCCCTCCCCCCCCCCCCCCCCCGGCCCCCCACTGTACAGTGAGGAGTGGACTCGACCACCTTGCCCAGACAAGTAAGCCACAGGAAGTACTGTAAAACCCTTTAGAGGAAGCAATGGGGGCCACTAAACTTCGCGAATTCCAGGCGACTGCATTGAAACTCTAAATGACCGAAACTTTAGTTGCCCCCTGATTTTCACGAACTTTTAATTTTGCGAAATACACGAAAATTCAGAGCACCCGAACATTAAGGGGCTTACAGTACCATCCGCATTGTCGAAGACGATGCTCTTCGCCTCGCCTTGGACGCTTTTCAGCCGTGCCTCAAAAGCGCGCTAGAATAGAGTAGCGCACATCCAAGAAAAAAAGAATTAGACCACCTCGCGCGAGTCTACATTATCAGTTACGAGAGTTGTGAATCCGGAAATGGAGGGGGTACGAACTCGCGTTTGATGTCCGTGCAAGTGGCGAGAGACGTCGAAGAAGTTGGAAAGGGTGAAACGCTGTAAAAGATAGAAAAAATGTGACCAGAAAGAGCTTTCTTCTGCAGGGGAGAAGAAGAAAAACACACCAGATGGAGACGTAAAGCCCACTCGGCGTGTATTACTTGATCTTTGTCTTTCTCATACTTGTACGGAGCGCGACACTTTTAGCGCGAAGAGGCGATTGCTACTTTTCTGCGTTTTTCTCTTAGATCCGAAATGTTGTCATCAAATATTTTATTTTGATACTAAGAGCTAATTTAGAGCTCTAATCTATAGGGTAAAAGTGTGTGCCCACTAATAATCTTCCCAAATTAAATGCAAAAAGTACCCGATGTCGTGTTTCGTTCTAATAGTGTCGCGATGTGTACAGGCCTTGCCCGTTCCTGTAATGGTTGTAGTGACTGGCCATCAAAAGAAATAGTGATTTCGGTTACTCTCCCCTTCCTGATGTTTTCTATTTTGTGGAAGTCTCTCCTTTTATGCTGCTGAATGTTCTGCTCGTATTGCTCCAGTTACTGCATTAGGGTTATATTTTCTTTAAAAAGTAATGCGTGATTAATGTAATCCGGTACCAATATTTTGTAACGAAATTACATTTGAAATTATTTTAAAATAACGTGGACATTACCAAATTGCTTGAAAAAGCAACGTATTACAAGTAAGCCGTTACTTGTAAAGGATTACTTCTCAAGTCTGTTAATTAGCAACAAAAACCGACAATTTCCTCGCAATCAGCAGATTGACAACATCAAGACTGACCAGCATAACACCTTTATCAAGTTGCTGTAATCGACACAATACAAACTGTCAATGTCATTCAGCCGGACTCTAAACTTCCAGCCCGTAAGGTTTTCCGATTGGAATCTTAAGAACGGACGCCCTGTTACCTAGTATTCAACTAACTCGTGTACACCATCCCGTTTTAATGCGCTTCTTTATTCTTCGGTTTTTTCTGTGCCGTGAATATTTTCCAAATATGTCTAGGTGTCTCGGGATTCATTACGTCTGTAATGACAAGCAATACCACAATTGGCGTCCTGGACATGAGTAAACACTCTGTAGTGTTGTAAAATACTCGCTATAAAACAGACTTGAGTAGACTGCTAGAACTTGAAACGCAGATAGGCCTGTAAGGGAGAGGGTTAGATGAATTGGCTAATAAGCATCGAGCTTATGAACGTCAGCGTGAACACGGAGAAATGGCTCTTAATCAAGCAGATTGAGCAAGCAAGACGAGAAAACATTTTAAGCAAAATTCTACCCTGTCAAATTTGAATGAGCTACTTGGTCCAATTCGTCCTTAGCTAAACTAGAAGGAAGAGCCAATATATAAGGAAATAAGTGACTGCAGAATAGCATTCGGCCATGCAAAACACACTTTTTCAGGTTGAGAGTGTGTTCATGCGGGAGACGATGGAAATCGCTCTTTGCATTTTAAAGATAAAATTTAGGATGTGCAGAACACAAAACACATAACCGTTCCAGTAAGTCTCATGAGGGTATCTGGTGGTGATGTGGCAGATTCGGAGACGAAGCGATGGTTTAGACTGAAGTGGAATGTAACAAAACAAAAATTAATATTTATATGCAGGAACATAAGAAATGTGGCAGATTTGAGGTTTGCCCACCCTTTATGTCAAGCGCTCAATGAAATCACGTTAAGACATGTGGTACTTCTTACTTCCAACAGGAAATTTATTTGATCCGTCAAGGCGAGACGAATGGTTTTGAAGACTGTGGTTGCTTTGGGGCAAGACGCAATTCCTGTTCTGGCACTGTGTAGTGTCACTCGAGTCAACAGGAGTTCATTTGATGAACTGGTTTCCATGAAAACCGGAACTTGGAAACATGAGCACAAAGCCGTCAAAAGGGTCATGAAAATTGCTTCAGAAAGCTTTGAAGAAACATGGAACTCTCCAGATATTAACGCTGATGTGACAAGTGGTCTCTCGCATTAGCCAAGAGGAGAGGACACGTCAATGGTCAGTGTTGATTTTGGTGTTATGGTTCAAATAAATCCAGGATTTAAAATAGATTATGACCCGGAAGATGCAGAGGCACTTTGTAACAATGAGTTGTGAGTACCAAGACAATAACTGCGCCTACCGCATCAGGACCAGAATTGCGACTGACACATGACGTGTAAAGAGCTCATCGAGTTAGAGCCGCACTCTAATTATCTCGTCAGGTGGAGAAAAAGAATTAGCGGGGAAATTTATTTTAATGCCATGCACGCGGTCACGCTGAAGCCGACGCCGGCGGCGCCGCCGCTCAACCCGGAAACGTGCGCCTAAGAGAGGAGCTTCGAGTGGCATTACAATCTGCCCCAGAGTCGTAGTCAACGTTGGGATCCATCTACCAGGGCTGTTAATATACTGCTTCTGTCCCAGAGGGTGAAGCACAGAGCAAAGCGTAACTTTCTTAAATGCTAAAATGTACAATTTCGGCTGAAAGATATCTGGAATTTGTCAAGCCGGGTGTTGTTAAGTGAGTCTAGTGTCATTGCTATCTTCTTTCTTTTCATCGTGTTTAATTGATTCTAACTTAGGTAATATTACGAGTCTCGTAGGCGCAGCTCAAGGCTAAACATTTGATGTCAAATGCAGTGTGCAGTACGAAGAAGTTAAGATTATTAGCTTTTCAAAAATTAGCTTCTTTTTTCTGCAAACGACTTACGGGTGCTTAAGATAGTGTGGAGTCTCCTACACACTTGAAGAAATGGATTGAGCGAGGCGTATTTATTCGGACTAGCGGAAGAATTTTCGAGATTATTAGATATCTGAATCTTCGGGTTCTGACCTAAATATTTCGGGCGGACTAATTGATCTGCGTGTTTTTTTTTTCTAATATTCTTCAAGGGAGAACATATTTTTTGTAACCTGTATAATTTTTTTTATTTACTTTTTTTCTTCATCAAGTATTTCCTTTGCCTTCTTTATGTCCTGCGTAGTTTAGCGCCTGGAAGTGCTATGGTATCGTAGGTGTCTAGTGCAAGAGTGGCGATTTATCAGTTTGAACTTAATATAATGAAGTGAAAGTATAGTAATATTTATTTTAGTCCAACTTCCCTCAGTCGGGTTCTAAACTTCCAGCTCGTAAACCTCTTCGGTTTGAGCCTTAAGAACAGACTTCAAATTATTGAATATTCGACTGACTTGTGCGCATAGACCCGTCTGAATGTGCTTCTCTTCAGTTATCTCTTAGTCTACGGTGCATATTTTCCTAGCCTATTCATGTCTCTCGTGTTATTCATTCCACCTATATTCGCGTACCACGTCACAGTCCAACAGGATTATGCTTTAAATACTGAACCGAAATTTCGAGCTCACTAAACAAGGCCGGGCCGATAGGCGGGAAGGTACAAAACCAAAAAATATCACTCATACGGCGATATATCTAACGGATCGCCGTATTTTTTTTGGAAAAAAGTGCGCTATTGAACCCGGCCGACGAGGCCGACGAGACAAGGCACGTCACGATTCTCATTCTCTCTCCCCCTCGCTACGTCCCCTCAAGCTGGTGAACCGAAGCGAGGAGGAGAGAAGCGAGGGCGCTTCTCCTCATTCTCAAATTCTCCCGGAGGACACTTACGTAAAAAAACTCGCTTGATCGCGCCCTTCTTTTCCAAAAGTACGGCCATCCGTTTAAGATATCGATGTACGAGTGATGTTTTGGGGTTCGTAGCGTCCCGTTCAACACTTCTGCAGCCTTAATTTGCGAAATCCGAATTTCGGTTCAGTATCCCTTTAAGGTAATGTGTTAAAAATGTTAGTAATGGCTCAATTATTTCAAGATACCACGTTAACGAGGAACAAAGTTCCAGAAATTGATTATAATACTAAATAACCAACCGAATCGTTGATTTTTGTTGTTACTCATGAAAGCCGATTAAATCGGCAGGTTTAAAATTTTCTCCATGGTGCATCATTCCTGAGCAGCTCGTGAAACTATCAATATCTTCAATAAAGCACTGAAACAAAGACCGCAGAAAGTGAATTTGGAGCAATACACGAAAGCGTATCTGCCAGCAGAATAAAACCAGTCTCTTTCTTTGAGGCCCTGTCACACACAAAATCACTGATTCATGTTTACTCGGCTGACACGGGTTTGAGCAGGCGACGGGCTTGATGATGCAAAAGTCTAAAAAAGGAGCAGGCTTTACCTACCGAAACTGTCGTCAAAGTTCTATTTATGTACTTATTGCTGGGGATCCCAGTACGTAAAAAAATATACCGAGACAGAAACAGGAAATAGCGGAGTGTCGCGCACGCGAATACATCCGATAAAACATACACCACACTCTATTGAGAGGGAACATTTTCCCCGCACGTAATACAGACTCCTATACTCGCTTTCATTCTCAGCTGAAGCACAGTCAGTGCTAAGAAGTATTGGAGCGAATCCAGCGATGACATCACATTACAATGGGTTGTAAACGTTTGCGCGGCGTGTCGCTTCTTTCCCAGGATTGGTTCTTCTGCGATGGGTAGCCCGCCTGCGCTTCACCTCAAGATAAACCGAAGCACACCACACAACACAACGGGATGTTCCCGACTGGCTTTTGTCCGCTTGTGCCATCACCTCCCTTTCCTCTATTTTCTCGCTCGCCAGGCGGAAAAAAATGCGACGAGACCCGTCTCTCTTTCGCCTCTCACAAGGCGCGCGTTCGCGTTCGCCTCGTTTGTCGTTGAGAGCTCGCAGCTGTGCGTCCTGAAAGCCCTTGGTCTCAGTCGGCTCTGTAGTCCCGCGTTCAGAAAGTGGGGTGCCGGCGCCGGGTGGGTTGGAGGCAGGTGTCGGGCTTTGTGCTCCACGTCGCGCTTTTAAATGCGCGAGCGAATGCGTTCGCGTTTTGCGGTGTTGTCGCTTTACCGTGCCGCGCATTGGCGCCACATTGTCGGCAAAGGACTCTCCAGGGTTGCTTGCCGCCACGGAGAAATCTTTTGTGAAGAACCCCGGACAGACGGCTAGTATTTATGAAGCGTAGTTGGATGATCAGTTTTGGTGGCACCATGTTATTAGATGTACGCAAAGTTGGTAAAGAATTTTTAATTTCCGTGTTGGAAAAGTTTCCCAAGTTTTTGACATAAATTAGTATATAACAATAAGCACTACCAAGAGTAAGATTGTTCCGTCTAAAGCAAAAAAGACACAAGCGCTTTTTTGGCTTTCAACAGTAATATTGAAATATTAAGCGGGCACGGATATGAAAAATTGAATAATCAAATTTCGTTCGGAAATGAGTCAAGCATAACGGATAATTACCGTAAATGATAATCGCACGTTTGTATTTTGAACGACTGGCTAATTTTTCGTTCCAAACGGTGCACTCGAGCAAGCGCTCGAAGAAAAGAGAAGCGAGAGCGCGATGCGTTATGGGATATCGGGCGCAAAGAAAAACAAAAACAAAACAAACAAAAAAAAAAGATTTCCCGCATTCATGACGTAGCAAGGCTGGCTCGGTTATTTGCTTTGCTGTTGGTGGCGTTGCAAGCGTTCTGGTGGTGTCAATTTCATCAACGCGTTACAACCGAGCCGTTCGAAGTACGCCTGGGGCGACGAGCGTGTGGCTGGTCTAATGAGCACGTAGCTTCCACAGCACTGTCAGCGTAGGGGTGAAGGGGGTGGGGAAAACAACTTTTTTCCAAATTTTGAATGACGGGCTAATCTTCTAGGGGGAAAATGGCTGTGTCCGGGTACACAAACGAGGGTTCGAGCAAGGCTGGAGTCCCACCTTTCCGCTTTCTTGAACTGTTGAGTACAATGAGCGATTTCTCACTTGAGGAGGAAAGCTATAAGGGAAAATGTTGAAATCCAAAGAGCGGCGCTGTCCTGATGGAAATTGCTACGTGATAACTATGCAGCAAGTTGCCCAACGTTGTAATACCTTCTAAATAAGCTGCACAAGAATCCACCAGGTGGACATTGAAAGATCGTTTAATTAGCTTTAGAATTATTTTTCTTGAGCCTTTAAAAAAAAGACTGGTATTTTAAAGGTTATGCTGCAACATGCAACATATTAAAGCTAAAAATGAGCGCTGGAATTCCGTTTCCGTACCTCTTTAAGCCATAGAGAATCTGCGGAAGGTCAAAACGCTCTGAACTCAGTTTAATAGCCAGATGTTGAAGGAAAACATCATTAACAATGTTTTTTTAGCGATTATCAATAACGTTTGAGAGCTATACGTATGTAGAGCTTATTTTCCCGTCACAGAATCTAGGTAAAACAAAAGTATTTTTTACCCAAGCTAAATTTTTGTAGCCTAGTATTGAGTATCCCACAATTTTCTAAAATATAGAAAACATTATCCTGCAGAAAAAGGTTAACGTTCGAATTCGTCGTGCTTGTGTTCCATTTGGATGCATTCAACATCTTAACAATTTAACGGGTCCCCTGACAGATAAAATTACGCTTTTTTCCAGGAATATGGATCCCACTTTGGTGTTGTGAACTCTTTCCTGGGGGTATCTGAAAACTGACATGAAAAACAGATTTTACGACGTTCGTTAGTGGAGCGCAGCAAAATACTATTTAGTGCTACAATATCCCTGTAAGAAAAAATCTTTTGTTTGTTTTATATTGACAGGAATGACAATTGATGAGGCGATTAGTGACTGAAGGAAACTAAACGTTCAGTGTAGTAAACCTCTGCCCTCCCCCACTACCCCCCCTCCCCCCATAAGGAAAAAAAGAGAAAATGTAGGCTACCGTCGCAGGCGTCGATGACGGCGTAACAGCAGGATCGAACGCTGGGGCGAGTTTAACTCTGGCTTGCTACGCGGAGCCCCTTTTGTACACGCCAGTGCTTCTGGAACAAGCGACATAAAAGGTTTGGCGCGTAGGGCATTCTATCCTCGAGTAGGCAACAGCTTTCTCTAATTTACCAGAAAACGACATTTAGAGAAATACCAAAAAGGTACTCCCGCCACCAGGACTGAAACCGTGGCACTTTGATTTGGAGCCAATCACGATAAGCGTTCGTGCAGAGACGCGCTTGCTTGGAGACGCGCGTGTCATTACTACCCCCTTTAAGAAGAGAATCGCTTTGATGTACGGGAACAAAACAGAGCAAAGTAAACAAAAGAATGGGAACCTTCGGAGTCTTGTAACACACGAATCTATCGAGTGTAGTACGGGATCACAGTTCACAGTCTTATCGAGCGTAGTACGGCTTCAGGCGCACGACGTAAACGACTTGAGGTCGTGCGTGGCGGCGTGACGATGTTCTTGTTCCGTCGGGCACAACTTTTTGTTTAGATATTTTAGTCGGCGAAGTGCCTTGTGGGTTCAGAAGCACCGTTTCAGGAGTTTCTCACTGAGACCCAAGTGGCCAATCGGTATCCAGACCCATACCCTGTCTCCGGGGTTTAGGTTGTGCGTCATGGCGATGAAGGTGTACAGACGGGCTTCAACACGTTGTTAATCCTGAACTCGGAGTGTGGAGAGCTGCCAAGCCTCCTCTTCTCGTTGGGTTATCAACTTGGTGTCCTCAGTTGCGTCGTCTGCTGGGTTGTGAGGTTGCATTTCGTCGATCATCGTTAGGACCTTTCTGCCGTGCAAAATCTCAAACGGTGTAACTACGATGGTTTCTTGAACTGGCTTGTTGTAAGCAAAGGTCTCGTGTGGCAACACTTCGTCCACGTTTTGTGCTCTACGTCGACGTACATAGAGATAGTGGCGGCGATGGTGTTGTTGAGAAGGTCCATCAGTCCGTTGGTCTGCGTGTGGCACGCCTTGGTGCGACAGTGGCTGGTGTCGCATGAGACGAAGAATATCTTGCGTCCGCTGCTCCATACACGACGACCCATGATCTTTAATTAATGCCTTGGGAGCACCATGACTAAGGACGATGGACTCGATAAAAAACCCGGCGATTTCAACCGAAGTTCGCGACGGAAGGGCTTTGGTTTTGGCATATCGTGTAAGACAATTCGTGGCGTCGATTATCCACCAGTTCCCTTGCATGGAGGGTGGGAACAGTCCGAGCAAGTCCATTGTAATATATTGAAGCGGGGAAGTTCGCGTATAAATCGCATGAAGAAGTCCCGAAGGCTCTGTGGGCAGTTTTTTTGCGTCGTTCGAATTCTCGGCAGAATCTGGTTTGGAGAAGAACTGTCTTAGGAAGCCTAGGTCAGTGATATTTTTCTTGAATTTTTTCAACTCTTTTGCTGTACCCAAGGTGCCCCGCTGTCGGGTTGTCATGGCATCCTTGGAAGAATTCTTCTCATAGGCTGGAAGGGATAACCAATAGCCGTGATGAATTGTAGTCGTCGAAGAAAGTACAAGTAAGAAAGTACAAGGAAAATCCTCCCTTGCCCCTCTTAGGTGCTCGCTGAATGCTCGCGGTTTAGGTTTTTCTCGTGGGAGTGCTGCCTTGTCGCTGACATCCGGAACGCAGAGGAAACACTCATCGTCGTTGTCTTTTGTGCAGGCAGGAAGGACCTCGACGAGGTCCTTTGACAGGCAGTCCGCGACATTGTGCTTCAAGCCGTACTTGTACAATGCGGTCATATCCAACTCCTGCAGTCGTAGACTTCATCGGGTCAGGCGTTCAAATGGACATTTTTTATTCGAAAGCCAGCAGAGGGAGTGATGGTCGGTGAAGACGCGGAAAGTATTTTCATCTAAAAGCGGACGGAACATTGTTATAGGCCAGACGACAGCAAGGCATTCTTCTTCAATCGTTAAATCGTGCTTCTCCGCTTTAGACAATGTCCGACGTGCATAGGCGTGATAACTCGCTCTGCGCCATCCTGACCTTGAACCAGTACCGTGCCAAGTCCGGTGTTGCTGGCGTCCGTGTGGATTTCCGTTTTATTGAATTGGTCAAAATTACCGAGAATCCAGAGTGTCCGGTATTTTCGTTTAAGGTCCTCGAACACGCGCTTTTGCCCCTCTGTGCACTGAAACATTACGATGTTTTTTGTAAGGTGTGTCAGTGGCACAGACGGCTTTGCAGAATCTCAAACGAAGGGCCTGTGGTAGGCACAAAGTTTTAGAAATATTCTTTCGGACTTATCGTCTGACGGCGGCCTAAATTCG
Source organism: Ixodes scapularis (assembly GCF_016920785.2). Lineage (NCBI taxonomy): Eukaryota > Metazoa > Arthropoda > Arachnida > Ixodida > Ixodidae > Ixodes > Ixodes scapularis. The sequence goes on from NW_024609867.1 coordinate 4,275,876, forward strand.
GCTCGGTGCGTGTCTTCTTGGGGTGAAGGCGAACACCCTCCTTGCTCACGACTGGCAAGTAACTTCAGTTCAGCATAGGCGAACTGAAACTTTGCCGGCTAGAGCAGAAATCCTGCGGTCTTGATATCTTGCAGCACGGCTCGAAGTCGTATCCGGTGCTTGTCACAACAACGGGACAATACTACGACATCGTCGAGGTATACGAGGCAGCTCTGAGGTTTGAGACCTTAGAGCACTGTGTCTATGACACGTTGGAAATTTGCTGGTGATGTACAGAGCCCGAACGGCATCACTTTGAACTCGTGCAGTCCGTCGGGAGTCATGAAGTCATTTTTCTTGCGGTCGCGTTCGTCGACTTCAATCTGACAGTAGCCACTCTTCAGGTTCATCGACGAAAATACCGATAGATTTGAGTGTTACAAGACTCCGTAGGTTCCCATTCTTTTGTTTACTTTGCTCTGTTTTGTTCCCGTACATCAAAGCGATTCTCTTCTTAAAGGGGGTAGTAATGACACGCGCGTCTCCAAGCAAACGCGTCTGTGGTGTAGTCGGTCTAACGTATCGTCGATCCGGGGGAGCCGATACACGTCTTTTTTAGTCACAGCATTCAGTCTACAAAAATCCGCGAAGGACCTCAATGTTTCGTCCTTCTTCGTTACAATGACGTCTGGGGACGCTTATGAACTGCTTGAGGGTTGAGTGATGCCGTCGACGACCATTTTCTTAACATGTTGAATAACGTGTCTCTCTTTCAAAGAGACTTGGTACGGCGGCTGGTGAAGAGAGAGGACGTCGTCCTCGGTGGCAATGCGGTGCTTCGATACCGCCGTGTGTCGAACCCCTAAGGACGTGGCGAAGCCTTTACTGAATTAGCCGAGAAGCTCAAGCAGCTGTCGTGGTTATGTAGCCTGAAGCTTCGGGTTCATATCAGGCAAGCACTCTTGCAAGCAATACCGAAGCCATGAATCGCATTACTCCTCCCTGATAAACTGGTCTCGCTCCTTTTCAAATATGAATTGTTTTGTTGCCAACACCAGAATTTTTTCTTCAAAGCAGGATGAACTACTTCCGGATCCAGTCATGCACAAACGAGGTCGTCATTCTGACTAAAACTTGGTTAACTGCTGATATTTTAAACACTGAACTAAACTTAGATGGATCCCATTTTGTTTTTCGAGATGACAGAGTTGGACGAAGAGGAGGAGGATTATAGGAAGCTGCTGATAAATCGCACTGTGTTGATTTCTTTTATATTGTGCCAAACATTGAAGCTGTTTGTGTTAGAACAAAAGCGGCTACCGAGTTCATTATTGTAGTTGCTCGTTATACACCGCCACACGATACGCACTTTGCCCCACCACCTGTTGAACTACTGGAAACACTGACTAATTCTTACTCAAACGATGTTCTTGCTATTGAGCATGATTTTAATTACCCGGATATCATGTGGCCTGTTTTGCCTTATAAGATGTGATTTCTATCTTGGCAGAAACTTTCAATAATATCTCGTGATTTTGTTGACGTAATGTACTTATTCTCACTTTCACAAAATTGTTGACAAAGGAATGGTAATAAAGCCGGGCTCGACCTGTTTTTTTATCTGAAAACCGGAGGTTGTGATGAGGTGTTCAATATTAGAGTGATCACGTTTCCATTAACGCTGAGCCTTCCCTTCCAACAAGTCAGCAATCTCTTCACGCAGGAGCCATTTTAAACTCCTCTAGTGCGAACACCGGCAGAATGAACCAAAACTTAGCAATATTTTCAAATGATTTTTAAAATAATTTGCTTCAAGGTCGTTAAATGAAAACTGTATGTTGTTTAAATGAAAATGACGCCACTTAGAAGACAGATTTAATATAAAAGTTAAACATCCATATGGCGCTTGCAAATTCGTGCTTTTCATCTCGTTTGAAGAGATTGCTGAAAAAAATTATAGCTTTTTCGCGTAGCAAAATATGTCTAACCTATGCATCTTGGCCAAAATATAAAAGTGTCAGTGAATTTGGGAGTATAACATAAAAAAAGTTAAAAATGTGTTTTGCAATACTTGATCTCTATAACATAAACTAATAACCAACCTGAGAATTCTTGGTATATTATTAGACCGAAACAGATATAGCATTCAACCAGCTTGAGTGATGCCTCTGGAGAACGTTTACCTACTGACGAGACTTTGGAGCTCCTTTGTACTTTTTTGCGTGAAGTTTTCACTAAAGAAATATTCCTTTAAACCGCCACTCTCCAGAATATTTAAAAACTACCCTACTAGCACAGATAATTATAACGGCGGATGATGTCTTAAGAATAATATCAAACTTAGCAGAAAGTTCGGCTCCTGGTGCCAATTTAATATAATCTAAACTGTTAACAACTTACTGGCGAAGCACGCAGACTTCTTCAATCCCACATCTTCCAAAAATTCCTCGATTCTGCTGCTGTACCGTCCGATTGAAAAACGGCTATGGTTGTCTCGGTTTTTGAATATGGTTCAAAGGACGATCCTTCTCATTACAGGTCTATTAGTTTGACGTGGGTGTCATGCACAATGGTGTAACATGTGGTATATTATACTGTAATGCATTATTCTTATGGCTACGGTTTACTTTCCACTAACCAGCATAATTTCCGGTGGACCCTCTCCTGTCAGTCTCAGATGTTGTAACTTCTGACCGATAGCCACCAAAACCTATATTCGAAAAATGAGACTCATTCTATCTTCATCGATAAAAAGACGTTCGACAAAGTCACGCATAGTTGTCTCGTCCAGAAACTTAACGCACTCCAAATAAAAGCATCGACTATAAATCGGATAACTAACTTCCTCTTCAAATCGACGTCACAAAAGGGTGTTAAATCAGCAGTGCCGTCGGGAACTGTGCTGGGCCCAGTACCATTTTCAATATACATATATGACCTGCCAGATCTGATGAACTGGACTAATAGGTACCAAGGGAATAACTCTGTGATGTATAGAAAAAAATGTGTCTGATTGCACCCTTTTGCAGTTGTTTTGTTTAATGTTGAACCGTTGTTTCTGGATTGGCGGAAGAAAATCAACATTAACAGAAATAAATTTCTTAAGATCACTGTGAAAATGCACTACCCGGTCGAATATTCACTTTCTAGAAACCTCACTGAGGCTGTCCCAACATGCAAAAATCTCACATATACTTTAATGGTAACTTATCATAAGAACCTGACATCAGCCAGATATCTGCAAAAGCTGACCGAACTTTAGGGTTTTTAAATTGTCGTCTGCATCAGGCCGTGTCCCAAAATAAAATCCTTGCATATAATACTCTCATCCGTCCTCAATTAAAAAAAAGGCCTCACTCGTCAAAAACACATAGTAGTTATAGAAAAATGAAAAACCCAAGGTTTTTCAAATCCGTAATTATACGTCTACTGCCAGTGTCGCTTAATTGAACGCTTAACTAAAGCTCTCTTTTTGAAACACCGAAAGAAAAACATATCTCGAGTTTCACGCGCAGTTCAAATATATTACATCTTTCCTTCAACAAAATATGGATACTGTCCGTCGGCTTTCTATATCTCCCCTCGCAAAGACGGTCCACTGAAAATACATCTAGTTACACCCAAGACTAATCATTTCAAGTTCCTTTTTCATAACAAATGGCTTTCTCTGATTCGAATAATCTACCTCAGCACATCGTTGGCCTCCAAGAAGTTGATACTTTCCAATCTGCCATATATTTATTTGATAATACTGCCGGTCATCTACATGTGTCCAAGGCAAGGGTGATCATTGCTTGAGCAAAATAGAAGAAAAACAAGAAAGAAGAAAGAACAAGAGCAACACGATAATAAATAAAGGCAATTAAGTTGCAGATGAGGTAGTAAATACAAGAGCAACGCAAGAACCGACATTTTACCCGCCTTTTAAAATCAGGCTTGCATTCTAAGAAAATTTAACTAGTTTCCTTTTTAGTGTGTCATTTATAGCTCATTTTCGCTCCCCTCATGTAAAGCCGCTCGTGGGCGTTTAAGAATAACCTAAATGACAAATGAAAAATACCTTTATAAAGATTGAGATTGATTATGATTATGTCTAGTTTATTATAACTAAGTAGACGCGCAATATGTTTTGTATTCCTTTGCGTTACCTGAAATTGGCAATATATGTTCTGTTGTAGCACTGGCCTGCTTGCAACGTTTTTTGTGACGCTGGAGTTTAACCCTTTTAAGAAATGAATTCAGCTCATGGTTTAAATAGAGGGTAGAAGCCAATGTTAGGTTTGCCTGTTGTTTAGGCGAAATTAGGTATGGTGATTCATAGTATTAAGCATAAAAGAAAAGAATATATACATTATTTTTAGAAGAATATTTTATCAAATATAATTTCAATAATCAACTTCATTACTGCGTCTGAAAACGGTGTATGTGATACTTGTTAAATTTGAGTGTATCTTTCAATTTTTTGTACATGCTTCTATACCTTTGCGCAGATCTTTAAAATACTTGACGTACGAATGTCCTCTTTAAGGCAATATTGCTGGATCACTCATATTGTTAGCGCTTAACATTACGCCGAATTTCCTTGATGCTATTCCAGTGTCTTTTTATAATATATGTCACTGGGAGGGAGAGGAGCGAATAAAAGAAAATACTTGAATCTCGCAAGAGTAGCGCTTTCTGTACTTTCGGTGTAAAATTAACTTTAGCAAAATTCGTAGGTATATTGCAACTAAATCCTAAGCAGCGGGTGCGGCGGTGAATGTTCGAAGTGTCTCTTTTGTAAACACAAAAAATACGCTGCGCATCGCCACTTTGAGTTTAAGCCGAAATACAGCAATACAACTGAAAACAATAATCGCAGTATTGGAGGTGGCAGCTATCTGTTTTAAAAGTGAGACAGTTTTTTAAATGGTGATTGAAAAGATAGTGGGCCACATAGCCCACAAATGCCTGGAGGTGAATAGCATAGGATACTCGGAACGGACGTTATATTATCATTGATTGTACAGACCCTTTCCGAAATTCAGTGCCATCTGGTGGTTCGTATAGCAGTTTAGGTTTTGCCATATCAATGGCGGAAATGAACTTGTATCGGCACCGTCACTTTCGCAAGTCAACGGCACGCGAGGAATCGTTCGGTGTGAGTTATTTCTCGATCACTTTCAGTTTGATGGTGACCAAGAACCTGCATTAAGAATTAAGCTCCAACCCACTCTGTTGCCTCAAGAAAATTCTATACACCAAAGTGCTGTAAAGCCGATTGTGTGCCTCCCACAGATTGACTGGATCTGAGTTATTAGAATTAAACGCTTACTTGGCTCTTGTTTTCCACTCCCTCGTCGCGTCGTACTGACCCACCGAATATACAGGCCTCGCAAGATCCGCTTAGGAGCATCTTCGTCTTCCTTTATCAGTCACTAGAAGGCTGCCATTGGTATGGCAGAGATGAAGTTACATAGATGATGATAGTGATTGAAGTGGCCAGACTGAATTTCGGAAAGGGTCTATTGTCTCTAGAAAAATAATTTGTATATCTTAATTCGAACAACTTGGTACGCTCCAAAGTTCAAGCATCTCGATCCGATCAGTAATGCTAAATCTGGAAGGGAGGAGCATTCTAGGATGCCTCGCTTAATTTTATGAACAAAAACAGCATAATGAATATTTTTTAGACACCCTGTGCTTCGTCAGTTTCTCCTTAAAAAAAGTTACATGATGAATCGACAGCTCTAAATGCAAATGTTGTGAGGATCCGTAGAATGAATGTATGAAGCCAGAGTGTACCTGCAGAATGAGGTATATTGTTCAGGTTTTCTCGTTCTTACTTTTTTAGGCATCCTCAATAAAAACGGAGATAGAGGTCTGCTTTAGCCGCTTTGTACATCCCTCAAGAACGTTGCTGAAGTCAATTTGGTGTGGCAGACGGTACTAGTAATATACATTTATAAGCAGTTCGACTCATATGTCAAATTCAAACATATATTGACTGAGCTTTTCTTCTTCCGTCGCCCAAAGAAATTAGTTCATCTTAATATGATAGAGTCTGTATTATTTTCTAGTGGCATTCAGCGCTTGTGACAAGCAGCAATCAATTTAGTTTTAAAGTATAAGTTGAAAACTAACATTATTCCCGTACGACTACACATCTCTGCACGATTGGTGCAAACATATACACTAGTAAACAGGATAACTGGGCGAGTTGGTATGGATTCATAATAGAACAGCGCGAATTTTCGCAAGGACAGAGGAAGGAACTGGACAGGACGAGCGCTGACTAACAACTGAAAGTTTTATTCTCAGGAAACCACGAAGAAAAACATACGGCACGTAACAAGCTAAGCAGAATTTGCTCTGCAGTGCAAAAGCGCGTTAACAAGGTAGAGAAACAGGGGGAGAGCCCGTGCGGCATAAAACACCGCATTGAGTTCGTGCCATGCACCTTGGGTGTAGTATACAAGATACCCTTCACGTGCGGGAAGGTATACATCGGAAAAACAGGGCGGTGCCTCAACATTCGCCTGCGGCAACACCGTAGTTCTTTAACAGGTACGGCAAGCTCCCACTTGGCGTTACACTGCAGGGACTGCGCCTGCACACCGTTACTTGAAAAAGCCGTTGTTTTGTATAAACACAGGGACCAAAAAGCTCGAGAGATTGTTGAAGCTCACGGAATAAAGAAGGAGGGGTCAGCCTGCGTGAGTCAGGCTTCCTTGAATTTGCTGGACAATGAGGTAGATTTTTAGATCGGGGATGACGCATATAACATTGTGTAACTGATAGCACCCAATTTTGTGAGGCGCATGCGCATTTCGATCGTGATTAGAGAGTCGTGTTGTCGTATGTTTTTTTTTCGTGGTTTCCTGAGAATAAACATTTCAGTTGTTAGTCAGCGCTCGTCCTGTCCAGTTCCTTCCTCTGTCCTTGCAAAAATTCGCGCTGTTCCATTATGAATTCATATAGACTAGATAATAAATGAATTTCACAAAGACTACGCACTACAAGACCACTTTTTTGTGGTAAGTTGTTCCTGATAGTAGGAATGTGTACACGAGCTTGAGAGTTAGAGTACGTCGTAAATTATTATGTCAGCACTCTGTTATTTATAACTTTAAATGCCAGGCGATGTAGAAACAAAAAGTGAAAAGAGAGAGAGTAGCAAAAGCGGCTGGATAAAGAGACACCTAAGTCACGTCAACTAGTAATATGATACGTACTAAATTTGACGGAGGATGCTTCGCCTGCCAAATTCTGCCACCAGTCGCCACGTTTCGTGACACCGTGATCTCGCCTGATTAAGCCCCTATATCATTCTACACGTACCGGAAAATTTGGGACACAGGTTCTCTATTTGAAGGATAAAGCAATGATGTTAGCCGCTCACAAGAACTAACCAAAAACACCCTCTCTGTTTCTTATTCATATTATGCCAGCGGCGTCCATCCAGAGGGATCCCGTTACTAGACGATTACTCATGAGAGGTACAACAACGAAGGATCATCAGCTCGAGTCCAGCTGTGACTAATGTCGCTACAACTGTCGGTGCTATCTGTGAGCTTCTTGCTGCATTTTCGGCTAGTGGCATGTACTTAAGGCGCAGTTCCTGGTTATCACTGCGTCCAGCGTTGGCTTTCTCCTCAATAATGCATTGTTTGCACAAAGGAACAGGCAATGTCCCAAGGGTGCATTGTACTGGCCCAACAGCATTGACGGAAAACGGGGTGACTTTGGGAGAACATTTCTTTGGTCTATCTGATAGGCTATTTGCGTTGGCGCTGGCGCCGTTGCTACTGATTCTGCTAATGATGACGATGAAAATACACTCGTCTTGTGCGACAAGAAAAGGGAGGTTGCCCGCGAGGCACGCACCGGCGACACGTTGTGCCTGATGTGAGTTCGACTCTTTAGGTTGGCGAGTTTTTATGTGGTGTGTTTGGGAGATGTGCTTTTGCTATTCCTTTGTATTCATAAGGCAGGTTTTGTTTGTTCTCACATCTTTGTTTTGCAGCAAAACAATTTCAAATGTATTGCAATTTTTTAAAAATAAAACATGTTTCAGCCATTTTTGGCAAAAATGCCAACGATGCAAGTGCAGATACATTAGACCCCGCATATACAGTTATTACTGCAATATTAAAAAAAAAAGGATAATTTGCGCGCACAATGAGACAAACTATTTACGGGCTATCAAAATAAATTGAGTAATGCTGTGCTTCATTATTCTCATATCTCGCTAGGCAGCTCTACGCGTCTAGGAGGATATGCTTTTGAATATTCGAATCAATTTTAGTTGATCTCTAATATTTTTGGGAGCAATTTAGGATCGTCCACATTGTCCGCGTATTGCACTGATGTTCCGCCTTTATGGCTGCCGTTAATTCAACCTACGAGATATGCTTAAACATTCAATGAAAAATCAGTCGAAAAAATCCATCTTATGAACTCCATGACCAAGAAGTAAAAAAAAAATATATATTGTTTTCATTAATACTTTTGCGACAATTTTATCTGATTAGGGAACTATTAGTAAATGTAATTACTCAAATTAATTATGCTAACCTAGACTGAAACTAGACAAAGCTAGCTTGAAGTGCCCTTTTCTTAAAAAAAAGAAAGAAGAGAGAAGATTATTCTAGCTGTTTTTATATTTTATTGAGTTATCTAAATTCATCGCCCTGCTTTAATTAAACATGCAACGTTGTAGATTCTAAGCTAAGAACTGTTGGTGTTAATCAATCGGCATCGAAAGTATAATGAACATAGCATTAGTGATTTTTAGATTCCTGAGTCATTGCCGGCTGATAAAATCGAACAGTTTGAAGATATAGTTGCGTTTTTACACGTAACACGTGTAATGGTATCTCAGGTACGAGGGTGCAGTGCGAAATTGTTATTCTATGCTGTACAGCACCCAAGGTCCACAGTATATTAATTAAATACGTAAAATTATATAAAATTAGGGAGGCGCCGTTCTTGTCAAATACGGGGCTTGTACGATCATTGCTGGAGACGGTATTGGCGACAATTTTGGTGTTTATGAATATACGCCAGACGACGGCCCTGTCTTACGTCCACGGCACCCCGTAAAAGCTCACTCGAGTTCTTGCTTCCTTTGCTTGACGTGCCGGAAAAAAAGGTTAACTACAAAGGCGTGCCGAATGTGGCGGTGTTATGGCGAAAACGCCGGGAACTTTAGAATCATATTGGTGTAATGTGCTCACTGTTCCCTCGAAAATTAATTAGTTCATCGCGATAAAGCTACACGCTGTTCATGAAAAACATCTAATTTTTTTTTTCGGAACGTAAGCTTAAAAGTGGTCTTCAAGAAATCTGGTACTATGACGGACTCCTATTCCAATGCTCTAAACACCGCGGTTCCTTTTTGTCCAAAATATTCGACGCTAAACTGATCAGGTTGCTTAGATTCACTCAGTCAATTGAAGTTTCTAATCGTGTATTGCGATATTGTAGATCTGCCGTTCTGTACTTCTTGCTGAATGCCCTTCTGAGCGACGTTGCTTACAGGTAAAATATGTTATTTGATTCGTCTAATTTTTTATACTTTGACTCATTTATAAAACAAGAATAACAAAAAAAAAAAGAAAAACTTAGGGACCAGGATAGCCGGCGCAGTTCTTTTGAACAAGCAATGAATATTTACTGATATCTCCTTCAAAACATACATTTTCCTTCCCAACTTACTAAACTGAAGACAATACATAAAAAATGAACATTAAAAAACTTGCAAATAAAGTAATAATAAATGAAGATAAGTAAGAGAACAAATAAAAATAAAAACATTGACAATAACCTGTCGGTCAAGTTTGTTCTTGTGTTTCCTATTATGCTGGCGTCTTGGAAACCAGTCACACATTCGTGCAAATGCATTTATGCGCAACAATTAGATGAAAATATTTGCTTCGGGCAGGTGGTACCTCCACGATTTGCTCTCTTAAGCCGGTGTTTAGGTAACGTCCTGCCTGACCAATGTAGGTCACCGCATAAAAAAAGAATCATGTATACCACTTATTCTTCATTGGGAATTGTCTGATTGGCATGTTTGCTGGCATAATCTTTGAGAACTTCGTGGTTGTTAACTCTTCTGCAAAGTAATATGAGGTGCGACTTGAACGACAAAACAACTGAAGTTTTTAAGCACGTTGCCCTTCCCTTCAGCCTGTGTGGAGTTGTGCACATGAGGGATGAAGATGACATTGAAGCTTTCCCTCGGTGAGCAGGGGGCATTTGGGTAGCTAATAAGCCGAGCAACACTGATACTCGGTACGCCTTGCGGGTATTCAGCTTTAAGAGGGCGTTCTTATTCTTTTACAATGCGTGAGCAAAGTGAGTGAAAACAAGATTTGGTGCAAGAAGATGGAAGGAGAGGCCGAAACCTTCCATGTTTGACCAGTTTATAGACAAGTTTTTGCACTGTTCCACGGGCACCGCCACGTTTTTTTATGCTGACGCCATGACATAGTAGGCGGCTGAGCCTTTTGCAAGACTTAAATATTTTTAGAGACATTTGCACACGTCGTGGTGCAAGAACGCCGGAAATAGTCAAGAAGCTCCAAGAACATCACCTATTGACAGTAATGTAAAAAGTAAACATATTATTTCAGGCGTAGCCCCTCTCTCTACACATCTTGCGTTTCAGAATAGTATTTCCCAGTTTTATCGCTTGGGGCTAAGAATTTGGAGGCTTTTCTATAAGAGGAAGTGAAAATTTAAGAGAAAAAAAAAACTATTTCTTGGGATCGCTGTTTGAAGGCGCAACAAATGCCTGGCGGAAAAAAAATGGAGTCGAAGAACAAGATCCTGGAGAGCGTCGCTTTAGCTGTCTTCACTTGTAATATTCAGTCAGAGCACAAAGACTTGAGGACGATAACTGCCGGATAAACAAATAAAAAAAACGTAGATTCTGTGAATTATCAAATAATCCTCCATATAACAAAAAAAAATGGAAGATGTTAATAAACTCTTCAAGGAGTGCTTTGATCTTCCGGTAACCACACAAAAGAAATATTCACTGAAAACCGGAATAAGACAGCAGCCAATGCAAAAACCTTTATTTCACTTGAGAAATATTTTTGTCACCTTCGACAATTGTTTATTGTAGACAGCAACGAAAACGGTCTAAGAAACCCTCTTCAGAAACACCAAATGACTTCCAAAATTCGCACCGGTCATGTTCGTGAATGTCATTGAAACATAACCAATTAAGAAAAAGGGTTCAAACCGGTAATATAACGTTTTAATATCGACCGCGAACACAATATAGGCCTTGGCAGAAGAACCAATGTCAGGGAGACGAGTTTGATCCAGTAGAGTTCACAACTCGGAAGGGTTGATTGAGACTGGCAAAAGACGGATGACTTAGTCCAAAAAGTAAGAGGCCTCTAACATCATCCGGTATTTTTTTTTTAATTTTACCTATTAAAGGAACTCCTTCATAAAGGATCTTCGCCCTCAAAAGCATTTTGAGATTCTGCTTAAAAGAAGCTCTAGTAGCAGCTTTTTGAGCCGCGAGGTTCAGAAACAGCAAAGTTGCTTTGCCTTGAGCGAGGGAAACATAAAAGCCTAAACTAAATGCTTCTTTTATTCTGGTTCACGTTTTCTCTATAGGAGCCTTCATCTAAGATAAAAAAAAAAAAGTTTCGTTTGATTCCAGAAGTTTCAGGTGAACGTTTTGCAATTCTTCAACTGTAGCCCGGGTCGAAACTTAACCTTATGTGGAGGAGGATGGAAGCAGGAGGATAGGGCTCCAGTACCACGAAATACTTGCCGGTCTTGTCGTGCGTCGCAACAAAATGACCTGAAGTCAGTTCTCTTGTAGTTGTAATCTCTGGAGATACTTGGGGCCCTAGGAAAGAAGATCCGCAGTGCCAGGATTGAGTTGATGGTAATATAGAACGACCGGAGGCTCAAATTTTTCTCGGAGGTTCTTCTGGTGAGAATTGATCACACCGGCAAAAACGTTATTCTATCAAGATTGAAGAACATTGAGCGCTGCCGTTTTGAGGAACCGTAACGTTGGGTGAGTTCCAAAAGCGCCTTCTGAAAGCTGGATATTCGTAAGATCTACTGATTACCAGTCTTGGGCATCTAATTTCGGCTCCACAAAAACCCCGTGCTCCCCGAGGCAAAACATCACATGTTATCTCCATGCCATAAGTGCAGAACTCTGCGCGCAGCCAGAAGAAAGAGCAGCGCGCTTCAACACTTCGGTTGTTTTTTTCGTAGAAGTTGCCGATCAAACCACTTTTCAGAAGTGTCAGCAACAACGAAGCCCTCAGAGAAGGTGCCATCAAACTTGCCAATCTGATAGTGTCTGTGAAGACGGCTGGCATACTCGATCTTTTGATGTGGTGACCGTTACCTTTGTATTGCAGAGCATTGTTTAAACACTCGCTTAAGAGAGCACACCCTTGGGGTTTCCGGAACAAACAAACGATCAATAGATCGATATATTCTTATTGAGCTGTATCGCGATGCTCCTCTTGTTGTCCATGCAAATGTTACGAATGCTACAAAGGCTGCCTACCATCGATTTATAATCATGGACATTTCTACAGGTTGTTTTGCATAATTGTTTAGTGCACACAACACTGGTTATTTTACTGGGGATAATTTCACAGGTGTTTTTCAGTTCAATGGTAGGTTTGAATTTTCATCACGAAGGTTCCTCAGATGTAATAAGTATTTATAGGAAAAGTGAACGTTTCTTTGACCCAGAACTTGGTGTTTTTCTGCGCATGGAAGGAGGTGCAAAAGAGAGGGTCGATGTCACAAACCCGTGGTCACGGCAGTGGCGTAACAGAAAGCGCCTCGTGCTGCCGAGAACCGTACAGTGCGCACGCGAGGTTTGTCTGATATGCTGGTTTTGTTCGCTTGCTTGAACACAACGCGATCCTGTGTGTTCGAAACTGCGATAGACGCCGCTCGGACGACCGTTATTCACCAATCTTCGCTCATAGCTCTGGGTAGCTAAACTCGACGAGCACAACTTTGTGTCCGAAAGTTGCGGAACGCATTAATTGGACTCTCGCGACGCTGACGTCAAGCCGAGCGAGGTGTCAATCATCCAAGCTCTGTCGGTGCTCAAATTCCAGCGAGAATGTAAAACAGAAAGTCGTAGCGAGCTCCACCGAAGCGCGTGCGAGCAATACCGTAGTGCCAGCCGATTGAACGGCTGCACTGATGACGTCTCGCCCGAGTGTCCCTACATCCCTACGCTGCGTTAGAGTCAACGATGCGTAGATTGTACCTAGGCGGCCGGTAAATATTCTGATCTTTCTCGTCGCAAGATCGTCGTTCGTGGAAGTTATTGGTGACGACAAAGTGACGTTTCATTACTTTGGGAAGGAGTTATTTGAGGCCAAAATCTTTGCTTCGGAATCGAGGCGAATATTGAACTCTGTGATGTTGTGGAGCCGTGCGCGGTGTACGCGGGCGGCTTTATAGAGCTCATCTTCCGCCACTCTCAACAACGCCACCGGGGTCACCCACAGGTGGTTTGTGTAGAGACGTCGGTAATGTCTGATAGATGAGGGGAAACGGGGGATAACAAAAAAAAAAAAAGCCGAATAAAGGGAAATAAAAAAATTGAAGACGTTTACAAATCTTTGTAATGCGAAATTAGAGCTCAACCCTTGAGAAGGAATAAGGGAGGGTACGGAGAGGAGGGTATGCCCCTCCTCCTCCCCTCTTCCTCTCCTCCCCTCCTCCTCCCATTCAGTTTCTCCGCTAAATTTAGCACGGAAAGGACATCACATGACAGTCTAGCGGAGAAGTGAATTGGCGTTGAAGTCACGTAGCTGGGAATCGAATTGGTGTTGAGGTCATGTGACGTCGATTTCGCGCTAAATTTCGCGGGCCGGTTACGCCGACGGCGACGCCCACGCCGCGAAACCCGGAAACGGGCGCCGAAGAGCTGCGCTCTAAAGAAAGAATTAAGGTACGACCAACACACACACACACACGCACAAAGAAATAGAAGTCTCAAGAAGGGCCGTAGAAATTGTTCGGGAGGGAGAGAGTGAGAGAGGAGGTGATGGTGGTGAAGAAGGGGGATATTCCTTTCCCCTAATATTTTATTATAACTCTCTGAAATGCCATGGCGGTTTGGGGCTGGGGCGATACCTCCCCCCCTCCCTTCCCCCCTTATGCCCCTTGCCCCCTCTTTTGACGCAACTGGGGGAGGGGGGGGGTGCTAAATCCCCCCGCCCTCCACATCCTCCTGTTTCGACAACCCTGCTTAGAGGTGTTCCAATGAGCAATGACGAGGAACAGCACAGCCTGCAATTTTCGAAATAACGGTTCAAGAGATTCTGAAATTAAAACGGCTCGCGTTCCATGAACTCAAGAGTGGCCATGACAGACTTTGAAGCGAAAAACTCGTGCCAGGGCACGTATTAGCGGCGAGATGTTTCGGTGGCGCCCTCGTTTGGTTACCTTTCGTGACGTCATTACCTTGTTAACAACAAGTTCGATGGTGTTTGTAATGGGCATGGTGGAAGCCTGAAATCATAGCGCTCTCAAAGCAACACTGCCCACGCCGTCCAAATTGAAGTTCTTGCATTCCTCTTATTTCCGTCGATGAGACATCCTTTGCTGACGTCATAGTCAGCATTTGGCCAATTGGGATGGGCCGACCACAGCGACGCTTTCGATCGCTCACGTCGCCAATATAGTGCGTGGGCGGGTTCAGTGACGTCGTTTTATAGTTGATGCCTTTGACGATGGAGTCAGGATTATCAGTTGTGAACAAAAAATTTGATGGTGCGTGTTCAAATCGACGATGTCAAGTTTAGTGTCCTTGCGTTCTTGAAGCATCACCGCCAATATTGACAACCTGACATTACTTTTATTTCCTTTTTCCGTTGAAAAACATACTTAATCCCAAACTGACTGATCTTCGAATGTCTACCACGAAATTATTTTATCCCGCCGTTGAAGGGACAACTGCCCGGAGGCGAAATTCGCCCGAAAGTGGACAACGGTAGTCGGCTGGTTGCGACCTATACTCTGTTTCACCTCATGGTGTACCGCAGGAAAGGCTATAAGCGCGAGCTCCTTGCTCTGGGGCAGATCTCGGCGGCACAAGCTCTCGTGCAGTAAGGGCAGCTGTCAACGCTATGAGCTCGCGCTTCCAGCCTTCGCAGCGGTATAACATAAGGTGAAACGAAGTATAGCCATGTCGGGCTACACTTTGGCCACATTCGAAAGGCCGAGATAAATCAAAAGAACGGCAGGGAAGTTTTTAGTAAATTCTGCTTTATCGCGGAAATAAAAACGATACCAGACTATCAACTTCGACGGTGTTGATTTTAAAATGCAATTCCCAAGCATCCATCGTGCTTTTTAGAGACCATCAAACATGACGGTCGCAGCTGATAATTTTTGTTGTGACGTCGCACGTATGGGCCACGGTCGTCTCCGCGCGCTCTCTAGTGCTGCTGTTGTTCGGTGCCTAGGGAGGCGTGGAGATTTTTCGTCCCCTCAACGAAACACGTCACGAAGACAGACGGATCTGCGGGTTTGTGAGAAAGAAAACTTCGCAGCAATCTTTCGGCTCCTCCCCCCACTATGTCATAACACAAAGAATATTTTTGTTGACGAGTTTAGCGACCCTGGACAGCGGCCGAGCTCTCGTGCTCTGTGGCACGAGCAGTTCAAGCGACTCCACCTTTTTTGCTCGCGAGGCGTAAAAACTAATCGCACGCACTTCATCATATGCGCCTCGGTGTTGGCGTCGCGCGCGACTGTACTTTTGCCTCAACCGGACTACGAGCCGCAGGCATCCCCTTCTTCCGCGCCAGACATCGTCACACGGCAGGAGAATGTGAACGTTTCTTCAGCTACGTCAATAGTTTTGACGTATACCCTCGTCTTAGTCCGCGCTTGGAAAGGGGTAAAAAGTGGGGAAATCGATGTCACGAAAACTTGGTCACGAAGTGACGTCATGCACAATACACTGGAGCGTCAGCCGAGTTGCATCGCCGCGCTCCCTGATGGCGCACTGCCAGTTGCATAGAAGCGTGCAATGCGCAAGCTCGTCCATTTTTATATGCTTGGTTGCTCGGACGCTCGCTTCAACGCGACGTGCTCCTGTCTGACTGAAACGGCGACAGACGCCGCTACAGTCACATTCCAGACTATTCGCTCATCCCTTTGACAGCAGCCCAGAGGCGGAGCTCGCCGTGTGCGGCACCGGCAGTCCACGCAACTCTCGCGCGACGAGGGGAAGCGTTAAAATGGGTCCCTGAGGTTCTAGTCAGTGTTAAATAATTTTGCGGTGATCCGTTTTTATTGTATTTTTGGGGGAAAGTAATACGATTCTTACTGTTCGTCGGCTGACATAAATGTTTTAGAAATTTGCATTATAACATATGCGAAAAGCCAAGAGGGGCGTATTTCCAATAATTTTGGGGATAAGGGTCGGTACACAGCTTCTGAAAACAAATTTGCGATTAATTTTTCAAGAGGATGAAATGGGTACTCTTAAAGGGTTACACCTGACATGTTTTCGCAAAAAGCCTTACACGCGAATATAAACCAATGTTATACTGAGATGCATATTTATTACTTAAAATAGCGGACTCACAGCAAATTGTCTGGGAAGGCTTCCGAATTCGAAAATCATCACTCCTATTCGAGTAAGAATTAGACGCAGGGGTTGCTGTACCCCGAGCAGTGCGGCGATACTTGGCCAGTGCCATCCCAGTGTCGGCCGAAAAAGGGCCCCGGTATCGAGAGAATGTGCGGTTTTACACCACGTTTTTGCATCGGGCACGTATTGGCACACCGCCATTTAAACCTCTGCCTAATATCGGTGGGATAACGTGCCGCTCCTGCACATATGGGTCTGTCGGCCACGTATAGATGAACACGCGGATCTGACGTCACGCCTCATCGGTGGAGCTGTTGTTGCCAGGGCGCATGCGCAGAAGCTTTACCTCACGCGAATCTGGTTTCTTCGCTCGCCTAGTGCCCACACCAGGTGTGGGCACTGCGTGACTTTCTTTTCCCCTTTCGCAAGCCTTGGGTCCCCTTCACAGAATGTGAAGGTGCGGGCTGTGCGCGCGACGGCCACGCGCAGAACAATAGGCGCTCGCGCGCCATCCACCGTGCTCGGCCTGGGGTTCACGCCCTGCCCAGCGGGTGGCACATCAGGACATTATTGCTCACGGGAACAATGCGATGGGACAGCAGAGCATACACCAGGTCGGAGACGAGTGAGACGAAGGAAGTTACGACGGTAACGGTTGGAAGATAGCTCAAGTTGAGTGAATTCATGTTGAATAAACCCGTAGACCCTAACACTGCATATGTTGCCTGGTGTATTTTGGATGTTCCATGATACAATAAGAAGTCTCTGCCGTGGGTTTCTCTCAACGCCGAGGATGCACGTACCCTTGAATTCGATCCGATGGTCTTTGATGGTACAATATTCTGCAACAGCGCTGCGCTCGTACTGAAATTTTCGCGCTGCAGTTTTGGTTATGAAAAAGCGGCTCAAAAAAAAAATTGTTACGTCGTTGTATGGGGGAGGTGGGGAGGGGCGGAATTCTGTAAACCTCTCCTTGTTTCTTCTCTTACGGTGTGTAATGTTTGGATCGTGGTCCCAGGGTTGGCATATGCTTTTATGCCACCTGAATTTCATATTCTGCCAGCACGCATGGTACGCCTCACTTGTGCCTTTTATATAGGGAACGCTGATCCGTGCAGTTATTTGTAGCTCACGCGCACGCCGACAAGTGCGACCTTGACTTCGAAGAGCGGTATGAATAAAGCTGCTGGTGAAATTGTTGTTTTTGCGATCTGCAATGACAGTTTCTACGTTAAGTATCTTGTCTCCATCAGATGAGCAGATAGTCTTCGCTCTGGAGAGGATTTTCGATCCCACCGATGCTTTGTGAATCTTCGAATGAATTGAGTGAAACCATGAGTAGCGTCATTCCTGTACACAAATAACGTTTTTCCTTCATTTTACATCTTGATCAATCCATCGAAGAAAAGCAGTGTTTTTGTTTTCGCATTTCAAGGTAAACTGGATGCTGGGATCGATGGATGGACGTATGCCCTCCTCCTCCTCCTCCATACGCTTCTGTCCTCCTCTCATCCTCCCAGCCCCCTCCTCTCCTCCTCCTCCTCCTTCCCTTTCCTCCTGGGTGTGCAGATGAGAAGAGCCATGGTGGTGTCATTCCAATTTTTTTAAATTAAATTTTTATATAATGTAGCGAAAGCTGTCCACACAACGCGAGAGACCTTACTCTTGCCAGATACTTCTTCGTATTTGTGAAAAAAAAGCGCATTCGAGAAACGGTTGAAACAACGATTTTTCCGACTGCACGATGACGCAACTTTGAAGTCTGGAGGAATAAAGCATGCAACTTTCTACACCACCAAATGTTTTGCGTCTAATGCACGCATACTTTTATGCAAGAATTAGTTAAAGTTAACTTATATGAGAATATATTTCAAGCGATAGAACATGCTAAACTTGCCTGCTATTGCAAATCTTACATAATGAGGCATTTTCGGCGAATTTTTAAGTGGCTTAAAATTTATATATTAAAACAAATTATTTGTGCCGAGTGCTTCATGATTTGTGAACTGTTTAAAAAATAATTAGTGTTTTACTGCAGAAGGTGTTTTCTAAATTTGCGCCCGGACATTTCGTCGAAATTGAAAAAGTCAAATATTTTATTTTCTGGTGGCAATTTAAACAACAATCACTCTCGATTTTATTTAAATTTTAACCGATGGGTCTTCGATGACCCCTAATACAAATCTGAAAATTCATGTTGCATTATTTTGTTTAAAAAAATGAATGTGTAACCAGGTCGTAATCGCATCGATTAGCGCTGGGGAGTTTCTTCCTTAACGCCTGGTAGGACACGCGCGACGCATGCTACAGTATCCGTACTTGGTCCTAATAATTGTCACGCGTCATGAAGCACGCTAAATATAACACGTGAACTGGTTTTATCACTGATTTGACTGATATTGCCAATGAAATGTGAATTTTATTGCGCGTCCTATCCCGGTAGAAAACAAGCGTTTCTTGATGCAAACTTACCGACAAAGAAGTGGCAACCTCCCCCCCCCCCCCCCCCCCTTCTCCTAACCGACCCAAAGGCAGAGAGTGAGGCCAAATGTAACATCCGTGCGCGTCAAACCGATCGTATCTCGCCGACTCGTGGCGGCGATACGTGACACCTGCAGCGTCCCGTGCGCGGTGCAAACCTAACCGGCCGTTCGTGAGGCGATGGTAAACAAACACAATAGTGAGTCCTTGTGCGGTGGCAAACAGCCCTTCCAAACAGAAGAACAAACACGGAGAACGGAGGAGGGTTCGACGCAAGGACTCCTGGAGATTTTTGCCGGTCCTAGCAGACTGTGCAACATGTTTTATGCATAGGTCTGCAGTTGTGTCCGCTCCAGAACAAATTGAGGATTTTCCGTGTAATTTTCCTGGGGAAAGCGGGCAGCGACGAAATTTGAACGCGCTGTTCGCGGTACGTTGGACAGTCAGCACGTTAAAAATTTCGCTCATTGGGACCACCCGTCTACAACTGACGGCCGTGATGAGCCAGGTGAACCTCCAACGACCACGCGACTCTACCGCACGTCAGCGGACACTTCAAGCAAGAATCAGCATATGGGCTCTACAGAAAGAAAGCTTTCTTGCCAAGCTGCTACTCGAACGGCCCACTAGAAAGACAAGCCGCTTTGGAGAGATAGTTCAGGCTCCTCAAATATCTTGGCGCAAGACAAGCACCCATAATTCCATGAAAGGGGACTTCAGTTTGTCGTTTCTTTTAATGATTTGTGAATACTACAAATAACTTGCGTCGTCCTCAGCGCGTGAGCCATTCTCGTGGCGTCATTACCCAGACGATACGTTTGTGCGGACTATTCAAACAAGCCTAAAGGAAATCAATATCCTAAGAAATGTTTGTCCTTTCAGCGACCACGGCGTTGCCACTGTCTGGAAAGTGCCAAATCCCGAGGCAGAAGTGCATGAAAACGACTACTTGTGATTAAACTACTTCAAAACGCTCAGAGAAAACGCGGAAATCATCAGAGAGCAGTCGGATCAACTTTTGGTTGTTTTCAGATAGCAGAGGAGACCGTGGAAGGCATTAACGCGATCATTGTTGTCCCCTAAGTTGTTTCGCCACTAAGACCACCCAGCATATTACGGAAAATCCTGCAAATGTCATACGAAAAGCGAATGAAGGTGGAGATCACCAGAGCAGTCGTGACCAAATCCGAAGTGGAATTCGCTTTGTGTATGACACTGGAGAAACCTCAAAAACGGCTCCTGTCGTTCAAATGCAGTCGTCTCCTGACAAATGAAACAGCTGCATAAGGTGGAAAAAAAACCAGCTCTCAGCTTACGGCAAGTGCGCTTCATTCTAGGAAAGCTGTCAGGTGTTGACGTTGTTGCCACCGCTCCTGGCAGTAAAATATGTGCAAAGTTACATCCCCGAGGCAACAAAGTAGGTCATTCAGAAGACGAAGAAGCCCAGCGATGCGGGAGGCGTGCTGTCTTCACTGGAGTCCTAGAGTGGTGCAAGGTTGGTGAAGTGAATGTTAGTGCAGTGCTTGCATACTACAAAAAGAAGGAGCTCGATTTCTCAAGGCGAAACCCTAATAAGACAGACGTTTTGCGCGTGAAAATCAAGGGTGAGATGCAATGGGTTCCAAACCGCTTCATAACCCTGTCCCTGCACGAAGCATACGGCGTCTACAAACTTGTCTACCCCAGGTGTGCGATCGGCCTAACAAAGTTTATATTTTCAGACCTCAGTGCGTCGGGTGCTTGCCAGACCGGGATGTGTATCCTTGTACCTACTGTGCCACATTCCAGGTATGTCTCTTGGAGCTTAAAAATACGTCAGGCGATTCACTTTCCTTGTCCCATATTGAACAACCCAAAACTACATCAACGTAAAAAGCGAGCGTGTTGGTAAATACTTAAACAACCGGAAAGAATAAACACAAAATCGGGACGCAAACAGTTGTATCTTCTGTTTGCGTCCCGAATTTGTGTTTATTCTTTCCGGTTGTTTAACCAAACTACATTTCGACTTTCAGTCCACTGACATGGAGCTGGCGATACCAACTTTTACAAGCGGCGTAATAGCTCTTGGATATAACGTGCTAAATATCTAGTGTGTGTATCAAAGGCTACAAGAAACACTGATGTTTTGCATACGGGACAAAAAAAAACCTGTTGTCTAACTGTAGGCTTTGATGCGCATATTAGTTATTTTAATAAGTTGTATCGCTCGACTCTCAAGCCGCTCCTGAAATTTGCTATCGTCGTTTCGAAGTCGGTCGATCAAACATCGAATTGTTGTTTTGGGTTGTTATATATGGGACAAGTGGTGTAACCCCCGAAACCCCCTATTTCTGAGAGTGTACTTCCCCTTGCTTCCTAGGCAAGTACGACCAGTGACCAAGAGCGGAAGAATTGACATTAGAAAAATTGAATATTGGACTTGATGAAAAGATACTTTTCGCCACATGGGAATCGGGGAGTTAATTAAGACGCTGACGGACGCAGTGTTTAAACAAGGAGCTTCAAAAGACACTGAAGAAGTGTACCTCACACTACTACCTACGACGCGTGCAAGGAAAGGCAATACATGACGAGAACCAGCCTTGTAAAATTAGTGCTCTCT
The DNA here is from genome assembly GCF_016920785.2 of Ixodes scapularis. NCBI lineage: Eukaryota > Metazoa > Arthropoda > Arachnida > Ixodida > Ixodidae > Ixodes > Ixodes scapularis. The sequence continues at coordinate 4,297,550 of NW_024609867.1, forward strand.
TTTTCTTCTTTGACTTTGCCAAGTATTGAACCGTGGTGCTTGCGGATGAGATACAGGCCCACCATTGGCAGAAGCAAAAAATCAGCATCTTTACGTGCGTTGTAATATCAAAAGTCGATGCGGAGGTATGCCGCTATTTGCGACGATCAAACTCATGACTCGGCGCATGCATGCTTGGCCTTGTAAAAAAATAAGGCACACCTCGAGGACGACGCACCAGTTTACTGTCGCCTTACGCTAGCAATGGAGGGGCCGCCCATTCGAAGAATTGGTACCAACTTCACGAGTTGCAGTGCAATGAGCTCCGGATGAGGAATGAATTTTTTGGGCAACAGGGCACCACAAGAATGCATGCGACGGGATAGGAGGTCTTGTAAAACACCAAGCCACACTGCAAAATTTCTGGCCGCCTGCCAATGACGCTTTAAAAAAGGCGAGTGTGCTTGTACGCGCACTGGAAGGGAAAACAAAAAATGTCTCCTAGCTCTACATTGCGCATACCGAGCTTGAGTCATTTCGAAAAAAGAAAAAAAACTAGAATGGAATGACACCAAGCGAGTGCCTGGAATCCAGTAGCTTCACATGTGGGCACGCAGAGCGGACTCTGAGTGGAAGAAGCCATGAGTTCCCTGAACGTGTTCTAGAAGATTGCTTCTGCCACCAAATCAGGCCGCGCCCGGATATACTAAAGACTCATTTCGTCGAATTACCCTGCGACTGATCCAGGCGGTCATTACAGGTTCCACCATTCTTATGGCCTTCAATATAAAAAAAAGCCCTCGGGACAAACGGTTCGAACGCCTTCCTGAACCTGGCTAGGTATATCGCGCTTCCAACCAAGCTGTTTTCGTCTCGCACGAATTGCGACCTCTGTGAACACAAAGTCTGCTCTCGACTTGGAGCCGTGAGATTTGATCTCCGAAAAAGCGGACCAATCCTCGGAAAAGCGACGGTGGCCGGCCTTCGCAAGAAGTTTGTTGTGTGTGAGTTTGCCGCTGGCCTCATCGAGCTGCGTTCTTGCCAGCCGCGAAATCTACCGGTACCAACCACTTCGCACAATGAAACGGAAGAGGCCGTAACTTCCGGACAGTGATAGATTCAACAATCCCTCCGTTCGCTAGATCCTCAGAATTGCAATCTCGTTGGCAGTAATTCAATATGTTAGGAGCTAAGCTATCTATTGTCTAGTAGTTGTTGTTTTTTTCTTGTGTATTTGCTAGGTATCTTTTTTTTTTTTCTTCTTGCCACCCGAGCACCGGCAGGGTGAAGTGCTAAGACTTCATTTACACGTTTTGGTGCTTCTTAACCCCTATATATTATTTCTGTTTCTATTTAAATCAACGTTTTAATAAAACTCCAATTGTTTAAAAACTTGTGTTGCGTCCTATTTATTGGTGCAGGCCGGTCGTCTGCTCAGCAGATCTCTCTTTCTATTTTGTTTATAGTGAATCGCGAACCTGTGCGAGTCTGACAGTTTACGGCCTTAGGTGGTGGCGCTGACTAATTCTCACCAAGAGCGTTCTCATTGCAAATAAACAACTGCATGAAGGTTTTCGAACCAGTTCGAACCAGTTCCGGGCGGTGGCTTCCAAGGCGAAGTAAGCGTTTTGCAGACACTGTTCCGGTGTCCATCCGTTATGACGGGCCACTCGTTCGTACTGTTGTACCCAGTCGTCGATGTCTTCGTGGCTTTCGCCGTGGAATGGAGCCGGTGTCCGAGGAGCGACGGGTAGGTAGACGACGGCAGGAGCGGTGGGGGCCTGCGACTGGTTGTCCATCGTCGTCTTCTTCGGCTTGGGTTTGTCCAGCAGCAAACCGTACTCCGGATCCTCTCCCTTGGTGCGGCGGCTGGTCCGAGTTTCAGGTTCCGCGCTGAGTGGTCTTCTCAGCGAGCTTGGAGTCGGGCTTGCACTGCGGGTCCTGGGAGGGGAACGCTGCAAGGGCATGCGGTACCCCGCACCTCCACCAAATGTCACGGGTGGTGACCAAACAAAAAACAGGAAATAAAAAGAAAGAAATAAACGTTTAATGTGGCGAACTTGTGCCAAAAAATAAAGAAGGAAACAGAAGAAAGCAGAGCGTCGCGGGCGTCGAAGTCGGCGTGTCAGCAGAATCGAGCGCTGGGGCGAGACTGACTCGACAAGGTCGCGGGCGGCCTCTTATCTAGAGTGCTCCGCTATCTCGAAGATTCGGCGAAAGCGGTTCAAGCGTCGCGTGATCGGGGCGAGAATGAACACGTACTTTCTAGAAAACAAAAGCAGGGATAAATGATAGAAGTTACGTGCGGTACATGAATAAACGGGAACTTTCTGGAGGACCGTGACCGAGCGTTGCTTTCTCAGCCTTGCGCGCGGCAATATGACCCTCTTGGAATTTTATAAAAATATTTCCCCAGATCGATAACTCGCTTGCCTCCCTCGACGTAGTCAGAAATCATGACTTTTCTGGTCACGGATAAGGCGTCGCAAGAGACCCTGATGGAGCGACCTGAGCAGCGCCCGAGAGCATAGTTGGCTCTCCTCCGACGCTGAATCGCTTACGCAACCTAAATCCCCTCTAACTGCACCTTGACTTCCACTCATATTCCATTGTTTTTCGAGACATACCCTGGTATCGTTCCGCCCTAGCCACGCCCACCACCGGTCGGGTCAGAAGCTTCAGCAATGTCGCTCGTTCCAAGCGATGCATGAAGAAATTAATAAACTGTTTTGTCAAGAAGGTTTCGAGTGGTGCCTAGAAAGAGGAAGCAAATTAATTATTCAGCCAGATACTAGTATTAAAGTACTAAACTTGAAATAACGGCACAATGAGCATCTAACCAGCCTAGTATAAAACCCTACACTCTAAAAAAAAAAGGTAGTCATAGGTGACTACCTTTGGGGTGGTAAAACGTTGTCCCAAATATAATGACCCCGAGGGTAAAAATGACGACTCCACACGTAGTCAAAAAGCAGGTAGTGAAATTTGACTACCCCCAAAAGCAACATGGCGGACGGTTTGCGAGGCTCGGATTCCCCGGTAAGGCCTAGCGAAGAGCACGGCTTTTCGGGCGAGTTAGAGAATAGGGCAAATACGCCTATTTGACGTCTTCCAGGCGCCACCAGACACTCTAAACATCCGTCCTTAGACACCGGCACCGTACCTATTAGCGGGGAGGACGGCAGCGTGTTTGCCGGAATCGTCGCGATTGCACCCGACGGCATCTCGCTAGATTGACTGTATTTTTGCCGCCGGCGGAGAACGCTCAAAAAAGACATCGTAACGCGAGGAATGGGTATGCTGACTTTATTGAAGACAACGTATGCTTGTCGTTTGCGGCGATGAATCGCTGGGCACCTTCGTCGACACGACGGGAGGCGTTCAACTCGCACCAACGCCCCGCATTCTTTTTTTTTTCCCTATCTCTTCTTGTTCGGGCCTACCTCAACCGACGTGGTTATCCATTGCTGCCTGCACTTCGAAGCTCTTCGAAACAGAACAATAATTTAGGTGGCCGAGTGAAACAGTTATTACGATTGTTTTCAATCTGAGAGGCACGTAGGGAGCCCAGTGGACCGCAGAGCCTGGACGGCTGGACCGTAGCCAGCTGTTTGTAGTCAATAGCTACAGGACTTCACAACACTTAGCTTATTGAATCAGGCGGCAGCTTGCGCCACCCAGGAGGTGTAGTAGTAACCGCTAGATGCACTAAAAAAATGCTCTTCATTCACTAACTCTCCTGAGGCTCTTGAAGTACGTACTATCGGGGAAAAATGAAATGCGAACAGAGGAGTGCGCGGCTCGCGGTACAGACTGCGCCGCCTGAATGTGAGCCTAGGAGCGAGGGTGCGTGGCCTACTGCGACGTGTTCACGCCCCTCCCTCTGCGCTTCCCAAGCTTCAGCAGTGCTCGTCTTAGTGCGCTGAAAGCTATCACCGCTATCTTTACTGGCTCAGCGCGTGCGGTGCAAAGAAGCTCGCCGCACTCGCCGAGCAGGCAAAGATAGCCGTGACAGCTTTCAGCGCACTGAGAGGCGCGCTGCCGAAGCTGGGGGAGCGCCAATCGAAGGGCGTGAACACATCGAAGTAGGCCACGCACCCTCGCCCCTAGGTTCACTTCCAGGTGGCGCAGCCTGTACCGCGAGCCACGCACTCCTCTGTTCGCATTTCATTTTTCCCCAATAGTACGTACTGCACCTAGGACAACTCATGCGCCAACACACACCAACCACGATACCGAACACTGTTACGGGGACATACATATGAACAGCACAACAAGGCACAAGCAACTGCAACACAACACCACCGCGACTCTCTACTCTGACCACCCAACCGACTCGATTCGTATATATACCCTGCCCGGTTCTGACAAGGATTGGGCAGGTGACTGCCGCTCTTTAGTTGATGAATACAAAAAGTATCTGCAAGTATTATTAGTATACAGTTGTTCTGAGTATTTAGGTTGGCCGGCTAGACACCTCTCTTAATCTAACGCTTTGAAAGGCAACATGATATGAAAGTAATCGGCTAATGTAACACCACATGGCATGCTCCCGATCAGTTTCGGTTTCAGATTCACGCAGTGATAAGCTTACTAATGCCATGTTGCCCCATGCTCGTTCCGCGCGTGTAATAGCAGCAAAGGTTACAATAATATCTGCATTCCTAGTCAGTAATCGGCTAGAGGTAACACAATTCTTAGTCTTGTGTTGTTAAATACCCCACAAAGCCCAGCGTATCATATTTGCTACGTGGAGTTTGATAACTCAAAAGTGACAATAAATTGCGTGAAGCTGAGACCATAGCGTTATTATTGTTATAACTCTATGGCTAAGATCAAAGCCTGCAGTATCGGTTTTGATACGCTGACAAAGTTTTCCGATTTGGGTAGTTCAGCAAGGCCCCGCCAGGCTGCCGTTGGCAGCTAGAGCAAAATGGCCGCACGCAGCTGCTCGCTCGAAGGCATACCGTCGGCGTCATTTTACTCGAAAAACAGTAAACCGTCCTAAATTCGGCGCTTTCTTTTTTTTTTTTTTTTTGCTCAGAAAGTGTTGCGCAACCACATTATTCCTTTCGCTGTTGTTTTTGAGTCCCGTCCGCTTAGTAACGTTGCTTCAAATTTCTGCGTATCATTTTCGATACAGTGGGTCGTAATTGATGGCACAATTTTTGTACCAATTCTGATACGTTTTCTTGGTAAAGCTTTGAATGGTACACGTTTTAACCCTTTTTTTTATTGATTTTTTCCTTCTAATTTTATGTTCCTAATTTAGGAACATATTGAACAACATTGTCGCTGGCGAAGATGTCAGCGAATTTAGTGATATGTCGGAAAGTGACGAAAATTAGTCCCCCCGCCGCGGATGAGCCCTCTGAGACAAGTGATGATGAAGAAACCGTAGAAAATTCCTTCGGATCATCTGTAGCTTCGTCTTCTCGTCCATACAACAAGTGGCGAAAGGAATTGCTCCAAAACAGTCATGCTGAAGTTTCCAAAGTATTCTTTGAGCCGGATGCCATAGATTCACCATTGTTCCTTTTCCGGCAGTTTCTAAGGACTGATATGCTCACTATGCTAGTGGAGCAAACAAATGTGTACAGTACGCTGTAATACGGCAGCTCCGTGACACAACTCTGCAACTGGAGCAGTGTATTAGAAGATACCTGAAAATGGGGCTTACAAAATGCCGAACGTCATATTGCCGCGCGCAAGGCTGAGGAAGCAACGCTCGGTCACGGTCCTCCAGAAAGTTCCCGTTTATTCATGTACCGCACGTAAATTCTATCATTTATCCCTGCTTTTGTTTTCTAGAAAGTGCGTGTTCATTCTCGCCCCGATCACGCGACGCTCGAACCGCTTTCGCCGAATCTTCGAGATAGTGGCGCACTCTAGATAAGAGGCCGCCCGCGACCTTGTCGAGTCAGTCTCGCCCCAGCGCTCGATTCTGCTGACACGCCGACTTCGACGCCCGCGACGCTCTGCTTTCTTCTGTTTCTTTCTTTATTTTTTGGCACAAGTTCGCCACATTAAACGTTTATTTATTTCTGTTTATTTCTTGTTTATTGGTCACGAATCACCACCCGTGACATTCTGGTGGAGGTGCCAGGTAACGCATGCCCCTGCCGCGTACCCCTCCGAGGTCCCGCAGTACAAGTCCGGAACCAGCCTCCCGAGGACCCGACGAAGACCAGATCGAGACCCGGTCAAGTCGCCGCATCCGAGGTCTACCCCCGGAACACGAACTTCTGCCGCCCAGGACCAAGCAGCCAACAAAGCCGACGATGGCCAACCAGTCGCCGACGCCCGCCGCTCCTGCCATCGTCTACCTGCCCGCCGCTCCCCGTATGCCGACATCTTTCCACGGCGAGATCCACGAGGATGTCGAAGACTGGATCAAGCACTACGAGCGTGTGGCGCGCCACAACGGATGGACTGCGGAGCAGTGCCTCCAGAACCTCTACTTTTCGCTGGAGGGTACTGCGAGGCATTGGTTCGAGAATCACGAGGCTTCGCTTACGTCGTGGGACATCTGTGTGGCCGAGTTGCAGCGGACGTTCGCCACCCTACACCGACGGGAGAAGGCAGAAGATCTTCTCCGAATTCGAACGCAGGGACCCGACGAAAGCGTCACAAGCTTCGTTGAAGACGTCCTCCGCCTGAGCAGCCGCGCCGACCCTCAGTCCACCGAGGAAAAGAAGCTGCGTATCCTGATGCGCGGCGTGAAGGACGACATTTTCGGTGGCCTCGTACGCAACCCACCGACGACGATTCAAGAATTTGTAACCGAGGCGACGAACATTGAGCGTGCACTGCAATCCCGAGCCAGCCACTACCAGAGGCTACCCGGCGTCAGCGCGGTTCCGCCGTCCGCTTGCGACCTTGGCTCCAGCATCTCCAGCATTCGCCAGATCATCCGGGACGTCGTCCGGGAGGAAATTAAGAAGCTCCTGCCTGCTACCCACCAGCCGGCTTCGGTGTCAATAGCCGAAGTTGTCCGCGACGAGGTTCAGCGGGCAATTCAACTGGAGGCTCCTGCCAACGTAGCTGCACCCGAGGAGCCCACCGTGACCTACGCCGCAGTGGCCCGACGGCCACCGCCTCCTCCTCGCGCCTATGTCGCGCCGCCCCGACGCCAGTCTCCTGCGCCGCAGCACGACCGACGCCGCGACGACCAGCCCCAGTACGCCAGCCAGGAGCCCCGTGTACCCCGGAAGACCGATGTGTGGCGAACGGCCGACCGACGCCCGCTCTGCTACCACTGCGGGGAAGCCGACCATGTGTACCGCCGATGCCCATACCGACGACTCGGGCTGCGCGGATTCCACCCAAACGACCCGCGCCCCCGGTATGGTGAACGCCCTCGGGAGATCGACGAGTACCTGCGACGACCCCGGTCCCCCGAGCCTGCGTCCCGCCGAGAGTTCCGGTCGCCATCGCCCCGACGTCCAGCTTCGCCGATGCACCGACCCCGACGTGAAAGCCTGTCACCCCTCGCTCCTCACCGGGGAAACTAGGCGCGGCAACCCCTGGAGGTGGAGTTGCCGAAGACAACCGACGTAAAGAGCCTCCAAGAACGACGGAGCGCTCCCACTCTCCCGACCCCAAGCATCACAACGACGCTCCTGCATCGGTGTCTAACAACCTGAACGTTGTGATCGACGGCCTCGACGCATCGGCACTCGTGGACACCGGAGCAGACTACTCAGTCTTGAGTGGGAGGCTCTCCCGCCGCCTTCGAAAAGTCATGACGCCGTGGGAAGGACCACAAATACGAACCGCCGGAGGACATCTCATCACACCAGTCGGGAGATGCACTGCTCGCGTCGACATCCACGGTGAAACGTGCCCTGTCAAGTTCGTCGTTCTGCAAGACTGTTCGAGGGACGTTATCCTTGGAATGGACTTTCTCTGCGAGTATGGCGCCGTCATGGATCTCGGAACAAACCGGCTGACGCTACGAAAACCTGCTCCACCAGCGGAGGGACCCCAAGCGACGTCACCCACGGTCCGAGTCCTCGCAAACCACGTAAACCTACCACCGCGGTCGAGTGTTTTCGTACTTTTCGGGATCGATGAAGCTTCCTGTGGCGAAGTTCTTCTCGAGGGAAGCCTCCAATTGCTCCTGGGAAGAGGCATAGGCGTCGCAAGGGGAGTAGCTGAACTTCAGGACGGGCGGACTGTGGCCCTCGTGACGAACTTCCGAAACGAAACGCAACACCTCACAAAAGGTGCAGCCGTGGGCCACATCGAGAAACTCCAAAACGGCGACGGATGGCCGCGGCGACGCCCATCCGTCGCCGCGGCCTCAGTGAGAAACTGCTGAAACGGTACTTTGGACCATACAAGGTACTTCGTCGCCTCGGCGAGCTGAACTACGAGGTGATGCCCGACGGAACACGAACATCGTCACGCCGCCCACCACGACCTGAGGTCGTCCACGTCGTGCGCCTGAAGCCGTACTACGCTCGATAGGACTGTGGACCTTTTGTGCTCCAAAAGACTCTTTAGTTTATCGTTCTTTTTATTTTGATTTGTTTTATACTGCATCGGGGCGATGCACTTTTAAAGGGGGGAGTAATGCCGCGCGCAAGGCTGAGGAAGCAACGCTCGGTCACGGTCCTCCAGAAAGTTCCCGTTTATTCATGTACCGCACGTAAATTCTATCGTTTATCCCTGCTTTTGTTTTCTAGAAAGTGCGTGTTCATTCTCGCCCCGATCACGCGACGCTCGAACCGCTTTCGCCGAATCTTCGAGATAGCGGCGCACTCTAGATAAGAGGCCGCCCGCGACCTTGTCGAGTCAGTCTCGCCCCAGCGCTCGATTCTGCTGACACGCCGACTTCGACGCCCGCGACGCTCTGCTTTCTTCTGTTTCCTTCTTTATTTTTTGGCACAAGTTCGCCACATTAAACGTTTATTTATTTCTGTTTATTTCTTGTTTATTGGTCACGAATCACCACCCGTGACAATATGCTACTGCGAGAATGGGACAAGGTATTCTCCTATCGCTGACAAGAGGTCGAGAAATCGTTTCTTGAAGCTGATTCAATGCATGCATGTTGTAAACAACATGGAAACCACCAAAGAAGCGAAGGAGGACAAGTTGTGGAAGATTCGTCCTTGGATTTTATTATTCCAGCACAACCTCTAGAGCATTGAAAAAGATGAGTTCAATGCGGTGGATGTGATAATGGTGTTATTTACAGGAAGGAGCTCGCTAAAACAATACATCCCAAACAAACCGACGCCGTGGGGTTTCACGCTTTGGGGACGGGCAGGCACAACCGGTGTCCTTTAGCAGTTCGAGGTATACCAAGGCCACTCCAAAGGAAACTACATTTTTGGACTTGGGGTAATACTGTCCTGAGCATCTGCTCTGAAATACGTTCAAATAAAGACTTCAAGGTTGCAGCTGACAATTTTTTTAGCTCTTTGAACCTTGTTGAAGGGCTAACGAGAGGAATACAGTACGTTGGAACTCTGAGGCAAAATCAGCTGAGAGACTGCAAACTCCAGGATGAGAAGACTCTGAAAAAAGTTGGCCAAGGCTCACATGATTACAGAAAAGAATTGTGGTAGTTCGCTGGTTTGACAGGAAAGCTGTCACCCTAGTGTCAAACTTCGTCTCTGTTGAGTCAATTCAGCAATTCAGCAAGTCAAACGGTATGACCGGAAGACCAAACTCCACATTGACATCACACGCCCGGCAATTGTTGGTATGTACAACAGCTTTGGGGGGGGGGGGGGGGAGGGGGGGGATCGACCAGCATAATTATCAGGTGTCGCTGTACAAATACACCATTCAATCGAGGCGCTGCTACACGTACCTCATATATCATGTTACCTTCATATGTGTCGTGAATGCCTGGAATATTCACAGGCGCCAAAGCCATCAGCTGAAGGAGCGGCCACTCAAGCTGAGAACCTTCATTGCAAGTTTACCAGAAAGCCCAATCTCTACTGGAAATGCGCCAAGAGGACGGCCGGTCAGTCTGCCTTCGCCTCCGATGAAGAAGAGGAAGTTCACGCCAAGTCATCCCCAAGATGACGTTAGAAAAGACGGGGTTGGGCATCTTCTAACTATGGCGAGCAACCGACTTCGATGAAGGAACTGTGTGCCCAGCGTGAACACATTTAGCACGGTTGTGTGCGCGAAATGCATTGTAACTCCGAGTCTGAGCAAGCGACGCAACTGTTTCTTTGAATACAACAAGCCACGAGACTGCAGCTGGCAAGGACGTAGCAGAAAAGATCAGTGTAGCATATTTGATATGTTCAATAATTTTTTACTGGTTTGAAATTTCATTGTTCGTTTTGTATGAACTGTACTTACCTTAGCCATAAATGAAGGCACGCAAGTTTCTACAATTTTAATTTGCCTAGAAATATGTTTGGGCTTAAATTTATCAAGAACTTAAATTTGATTATAATGCAATTAAATGCAAATGTGCAAGCGAGCTGGACAAGAATGACGAATTTAATTGCATTTAATTGCATTATAATCATAACCTTAAAATTGCAAGCTTCACCCTTGTTGGTGTTAGACTGGTGGCGGCTGATAAAACCCGTTTGCTCTACTGATGTCTAACCCCTGGTTAGCTCAATTAGTAGAGCGCTCCACCTGTAATGGAGAGGTCCCGGGTTCGATACCCGGACCAGGCGGATCTTTCCGGTCGCGCACCAGCCACCTAGCTGTGTTTGGAGATTTGTGTTTGTCCTTTGTCCCTCTTCCCCTTCTCCAGGGATTATTTTCGTTACTTAAATTTAGTGCTTGAGAATAGGTGACAATTGTAGCGGGCAAACGCTGGCGGCACGCTTTCCCGTGTTGATCGTTTGACCGATGAGTCGCTCTACTCGCTCCACTTTAGAATCCCCTAAATTATACTCGTGTGAAAAAAAAAAAAAAAAGATTGGGGTACCTGTAAAAGAAACAAAAACAACTAGCATAGCCAAAGTTTCTTCTTTTTTTTGTGCTGCTTTGGGGGAACATGTGCACCAATATTAAATTATTTTAAATCTTTCAGTTTTCTGTTGACAACAAAAGTTTGGCACTTTTCAAGTATGGGGACACTTGATATAAACAGTGTATTAAGCTCAAAACATTAGGACATTACAACCAAAACTATACTGTGTGTATATATATATATATATATATATATATATATATATAAAGTGGCTATAATGAAGACAAAGTGCTCAGGTGGAAATTGTTTGTATTCTTTTATTTTCCAAACCTGATTATACAATTTTATATTGAAAATATTTTCCTCGAAAAAATAAATAAAACTCATAAAACAACCTTGTAGGTACTTTTGACACATTGTGGAAATGGAAATTGAAAAGGAGTCTTTTTCCAGCACCGGACTATCAAACTATAATAGTTATAATAATGATACTTTCAAAAGCCAGAAACAACCCTTTGAATATGAAACAAACCAGAAAACTTACATGGAAACAGGGAACGTTTAACCAAAAAACAATGTTATGTATGCATTACAAACATATTAATTCATCAAAATATGCAACATCACAGTCACTTCACCATTCTAAAAAAATACCTGAAAATATGTATAACACAAAAAGGGATATGGTTTACACCAAGCAAGATACTGCGCCATAAAACCAAAGTTTCAACAATAAAAGAAAGTATGAGTGGGTACCCAAAAATAACCGGAATGAATTTCAGGAGGCTGGGCATTCGTAGTACCAGCATCCACCTCTTGCAGCACCCTTCCCAAGTTAGTTTGCCGACCGGCGGCGTCTGCTAAGGATATAGCCGCATGTTGTGAATTTCCCCAAGCGCTTCAAAATCATTCCTTGTTCTTTGCAATGTCTGACTTGAAGGACCTTCCACATCCATAAAATGATTTCCTTTCAAGACTTATCATACGGATCAACAGAAAAAAGTCACACGGGGCGAGGTCCTGAGAATATGGGAGGTTGAGAAGCGGTGTCATGCCAGGACAGCGTCTGCTGAGGCATTGTTGTGATGGAACTATCATTCCCCCTTTCCCTCCTATCGGCGCATTTCTGCCTTACTGAGTTTCGCAAGTGTCGCAAAATTCTCCGGTAAAACACCTGGTTAACAGATTCACCAAGAGGAACAAACTCTGAGTGATCAATGCCCAAATATTTTTGTGTTCGTCTTCAGTTGAGGAGGTTAAAGGTCGCCCAGAACGAGGTTGCTCATCGATCAAAAAATCACCAGTCTTAAAGCGAGAAACCGCTTGCAATTTCTTATTAGCATCTTCCTTGTAAGCTCTCTGAAGCATTACAAGAGTTCCTGGCACAGTTTTACCTAAAGCAATAATTCACAGCCCCATGTTGTTCTTTCATATCAGACATTGAAAAAAAAAAAAAAAGATTTTGAAGTGCTTGGAAAAAATATTTGCAGCAGACAATGCCAGTCGGCAAACTCGCTCGGAAGAGGTGCTGCAAAGCGCTGCTAGCGGCGGAAGCTGGTACTACAAACAGCCCGCCTTTCAGAAATTCATTCCGGTTACTTTTGCATCCAACCTGGAACAAATCACTGCACCAAAAGCTTTCGATATATGCCATGTTTAAAAAAAAAAAAGATGGCAACCAGTCAAAGAGGCTCAATAGACCTTATGAAAAATTGTTTGGTGATCTGACAACACTGAGAGCGTCGCCATTTTAATGTTGCCAAGCGTCGTCGGTACGAAAGCACGGTGGAGGCATCAGAGAGAGCCGTACGGGCAGTGTACGATGGCGCAGCAGCTGTTTTCCGCCTTCTGACCATGAAATGTGGGCAAACAGTCTAAGCCACCTATCGCAACTGTCTGATAAAGCTCTAGGAGGCCTGTGCACGCTGGCAACAACCTCGTCGAAGCAGCGGAGCAAGTCCTTCGCCTTTGCTGTACAAGCTTACACACTGCGGGTTGTCGCCAACGTGTGCACAGGCCTCCGAAAGTTTCATCAGACAGTTGCGGTAGTTCTGTTCGTCCCCGTTCCATGGTCAGAAGGCGGAAAACACAGCTGCCGCGCCGTCACACACTGCCCTCCACCGTGCTTCAGTACCGACAACGCTTGCTAACATTAAAACAGTGACGCTCTCAGTGTTGTTAGACTACCAAGCAATTTCGCATAAGCTTAATTGAGATGAGGCAATTTTCTCTGTAACATCAAGCAACATCAGCCACAGTGTGTGCCCAAATAATGGCAGACTTCGATAATTGGTGCTGCAGCTACCATACTCCATTCACCTCTAAGCTGAGACTGTGGTGGAAGCTACGTCCTCGTTAGATTAGTCATACACCTCTCTTTTGCCACATCATCACGCTCCCGGCCATACCCACGCGCAAAGAGTTGGGTCAGGTGATAAAAGCAGTGATGTGATTGGTCATAGCCATTTTGGAGCAGCTGTTTGAGCAGCCAAAAGTTCATTTTGGAGAAGCAAAAAGAGCTCTTGGAGCACAACCGCACACTATCACAGCAAATGTGAGGAGAGATGGCAAATATTAGGAGAACAAACACCAGCTGTTTAGTTGCTTGTGGAAGCACCAGACACGGCAACAAGACAACGACTGATGAAGAACAGCGCAAACGGTTGTGGATGATTATTTTAGGTACGAAATCCCACTGAAAAAAATGTTAAAATACACTCATTTTAAGCACCTAGATTTATGTGTCCTTCAAGTTCTAAGGGGGGTTGTAACAAAACTGCAACTCTTAATTCAGACAAAAGAAAAACAAAAAATAAACCTACAAGAGTCCATATATACCTTCTTGCACCCCGTCTCGCTCTGGAGGAGTACCTTTCCCCTTAGTATGCAGGTGTGCTGCGGCGAAGCAAGACACGCAACATAGCGACGCCTAATTTGCAATTGTTGCTTCACTGCATTACACCACGCGGTGAGAAGCGCACTCAACAAAGCTAACTAACCCACCAGAACAGACCACGAACACGAGACTTGTTGTAAAACTTCTAAGCACTGTCAGTGCTTGGTGCGAAATCAAATCGAATAGTATGTTATTTGAGACGATCATCGAAAGTCCTGAAAACCCGCACGAGCCTACACTAACGATTCGCCCCGGCAGCGAGGCCTGCAGCTGTTATATTTTCAGTATTATTTAATTGAACTTAAGTTCTGGTGCAATGTTGGTGCAAATTCCTCACATTTTGACCAAATGTAACAAGTGTAGCAGAATAAGCACTTAGGCACAGTTTGGCACAATTGGCGCAGCAATCACATCACAGGGTGATAAGAGAGAGGCGCTGATTGGTCCGGCACGGTGAACATAGTATAGCTGGTGCACACTTTTGAAAAGGGTCTATTCAAGGGTAGCTGACAAGCTGTTGTTGGCTGCAATACAAATAGCAGAAGTGCATACTGCAATGTTCACTCGTCTCCTATGATTTTGATATAGCCTTTGTTCTTCTCATGGGCAACACTGGATCCCACCGCTGCCGGCATGTCGTGGTCTAGACAGGTTAACGACGACAGCTGATTCATTGCATACAATACGTGGTCCTGTGGGTTGTCGGGCTGGTGGCGTCTATTACATGGTGGGCCTTATCAGCTAACCCTCTTTCGCATCTTTTTGCTGGTGCTTGCCACATGAGGTGCTGTGCTCGGCGGTGGGCACTGGTGTTTCCCGCTACAGTTCTAAATCACTATAAAAAAAAAAAAAACAGGGTGACAAACCTGTAACAATGTAGCAAACAGATTTGTTTTAGGCTGGCTTCACACGAGAAATCTTTTTCAACATTTTGACATTGCAACGCGAACAGAATTCTGGAAGTTTCACAATCTAAACCAACAAGGACGCCCCCCAAAGGATTGAGGATCCATTCCACCGCCTGGCCATGGTCTGACGAGCAGCTGAAATCTCGTTACATCTTGAAGTAGCAATAGCTGCAATTCCAGTCTCCTGAGTTCACAAGCAGCAACCGCTGAAATAGCAACATGCTATTTCAGGTATGATCACTATCCAAAATTACAATTAGTTCATGCTGCATAGACCCAAACTTTCGGATTGATCACTTGCAACTATGCCTATGTCTTTTGCTGATTCACCTGGAACCATAAATTACAAAACTAGAAAAAAATAAAGCAATCAAATTTTGTTGTCGATTAACCTTGTGATCTTGCAGTGATAATGAAATTAAACTACAAGCATATACAGGTTCATTAAAAAATATGTTTAATATCTATCTTGAGTGAATTGCTATATTTTTATTGTGAATGTCCCATTATTGCAAGCACATCTAATGCAGTCATTGAAATGTGACAGAGACATCTTGGGACATTTGGGATACGAGTCACCTTACCAAGGCCATTGCTAGCCTGGCTGCAAGCATGCCAGTTGACAGTGTCACCAAATGCTTCACCAGGAAAAATACATTTGTCTCCATTCATTTACGCCGGCGCACCCACACTGCGAAATGTGGCTCTCCTAACGGTGTAGACACCACGCATCTGAGAGAATGCATGAGGATCACACCGTCCACACTGTACAGCAGTCATGCCGCACCAAGGGAGAGGGCTGCCATGGGCACGCCGAGATACCGGGTTTGCCGAGACAGCAGAGGCAGCTCTCTCGAATAGTGCTCCAGGCGTCCACAACCATAGACGGGAACAGTCGTCTATTGTTGCCATCAACTGTCCCAATAGGCAGATCTCACTAAGCAATCCACGCATGCGTGATGCCGCTATAACTTTAGTTCACAGGAGGCAGTGCACGAGACAGCTCGTGTCGTCTTGTCACGTGCAAAGCTCCAGCGGGGTTCTCCCACATGCAGATTAAGTTTCTTTGATGCATTGTGGCAGCGGCGGCTTAATGAAACTGGCTGGTGAGATTGGTCTATTCAAAGGCAAAAACCCTGAGGCTGCTGCACATCCAGTCGTTCCAACCATGCAAGGCCTCTTTGTGTCCAGGCCATTGGATTCTCATGGGGTGAGATATTTTCATAGTAAAGTATCTGGTGTCGTCATGTCACACCCTGGTGGTTTTCAACACCCATGGCCTATATAATTCCTCTTCACTTTCAAAGAATTCTGTTACATCAGAAAGATGAGAGGTTGAAAACAGGGATGGAGAAGAACGTCAGAGGAAAGGAGTGGTGAAGCAAAGCGACTGACCGAATCGTCCTAGGCGAGCCAACGCAGGACACCTGTTTGTGCAGGGCGTGGGCTGGGGTGGTGTGTTGCCAAACCTGGGTGGCCTTTGAAGGAAACCTAGCCCGGGCTTGGCTCAACTGCCAAGACCCCACTTTCATCAGACACGGGGACAACTAGCACAGCCAGGCTTGCAGGGGGTCTGAACCCATGCTGGGCTCGGGGCTCATTGTGATTGGTGACACCACTCACCGAACACCCACAAGCGCACAAGTCTCCTGTGGCAACGCAACCGTGTAAGAAGGCATTCAGTACATGAAGTAGATACTGATCAAGCTAAGCGAGAGATACACTTCAGCTGAAAAAAAAATGAAGGCTCAGCTCAGACATATGATAGATGCCCAAGTGCAGTTGTCTGTCAAAACCAATGTATTTTACATGCTTTAAGTGAACTAATAGTTATCATAGATAAACTCAAAGCTACAAAGCAAAATGTACCTAAAATACTGAAAGCTGAGCTAAAGTATGCACAGCTTTCTTAACCGAAATACCTAAGAATGCTTTTATTTCACTTGTCTTTCTAATTAAGTGACATCTCTTTTTCAGCTACAAATGGAATGTGCTCACGTGAAACCTATAACTCCATGCTAAATCTGGTCATTCCTCCTCTGCAGTGTGCTGGCTTGCTCAAAATAAAATCAGGTGGCCTTATCTTGGTCTCAACAAAAAGAAATTGTCAAGGCTAGTGCTGCCTTAGCAAAGCTTTTTCTTGAGGCTTTCTTAGATAGACCGACTGAGTTACTTTCGAACAAACCAGCCAATAAATAGATTATGGAGAAACAGAATCAAGATTACACATTCCACTGAAACGAGTAGCCAAGTGAAATCACCAATTAGCTGAACGCTCAGGCGGTTGTAACCTGCCAACTCAGTAGCCTTCAACAAAAACTCTTTTCATTGCATCAGTTGGCAAAGTAGATGTGAAACACGTGCACAACAAAGACAGGCATTGTATGATGGTTCCCACATGAATCGTAGCTGGCGTCCTATGACACTGTGACATGGCACATCCCGATGTCGCATTGTGGGGAGCTGGCCGACGCAAGCAGAAATTGCAACCTCATATATTGGTAATTTCACTGCAGTGTCAGGTGTATGCAGTTTGAATGTTCTTGTGTTCTGCGAAGCTACTGCAAGCACCATGAGTGCCAAGGAGGGTGTTGTGATATCACCATCTCAACTACAAACAAACAAAGCATTGCAACAACGACAATGATGCCGAGAAGCGGTGCTAAAATGCTGAAAGGTAGTGCATGCCTTGGTTTTGCTGCATAATTGGTTTTGTTTTAAAGTTCAGAAGGTGAAGAGGAATTGCAACAGTCAGGGTCCTCTGGGGTAACAACCGCTACGAAGTCACATAAGCACTGTGGAAGGTGTTAGCTGTGCCAGGGCTCACGTTTCATAATAACGCACTGTGCCTGTTGTCAGGCGCCCGTCACTATATACCTCAAGCAGTGCGAGAAAGATGTGCGTAATTAAACAGTAACAGCCAGTCAAGCAGCACCAAAACAGGACCTGGAAGGGTACATGGGCTCATCCAGCTTTGACACCAGAGAAGCCTGAGCCAAGCTGGGCTTTGAGTGGAACCTCAGCAGAATCCACGAAGGAGGCCCAGACAAGCCTTCCTTCATGTACGTCACAAAAAGGTGCCTACCACACACTGTTAAGTATATAGGAGGTCGAATTTGGGACGCAGTCTTCCCTCAAAATAAGCTTTAGTCACTTTCCATGATCCCGAGTGTTGCTTGGGGTCTCGTGAAATGACAGCCCCGGCAAGTTCTTGCCCACAGGTACCACGACAAATTCCAAAAACAGCACCAAGAATACAAGAACGCACGAGAGGCTTATTTTCATTCACATTTTCTGCCTTGTATAGGAAGGCGACACACCCTTGTAGTGATAGCTGGGAACTGGCAATTGAGCAGGCAATATCAGTATACAGGAGGCTATGCTCCATGACGCCTATCCGGGGGCCCTATGTTGCGCTTTTCGGACTCCCACGGCGACTAGGGAGAGGGAAGTGACGTCAAACACGCAGCAAACGCAGATTGGATGTTGATTGGTGAGAGTTGCTGATGACGAATTTCCGCAGAAGAAAACAAAGAAAAAGTGAGCTTTGTTTTCTTCTGCGGAAATTCGTCATCAGCGACTTTCACGAATCAACAATTAATCTGTGCTTGCTGCGTTGTTGACGTCACTTCCTTGTTCCTAGCCGCCTTGGGAGTCCACAAAGTGCGACATAGGGCCCCAGGCAGGTCAGTCATGAAGAGCTTGGCACAAACCATCTTCTGGAACTTCAGTGTTGACAAAGAGATTTAAGACCATGTAAGAAGGTGCGAAACATGTGCCCAGTCCTGTTAAATGCCCCTGGTGCAGGTTAGGGTCAGCTGATTGGATACCAAGCAACGATGAACATGGCTTATATTATGCCGTACAGCTGGAGAGTTACGTGATACTGATTGACACAAAGCAGATAGAAGCATCGGCCGAGACCACAGTGGAAGCCCAGTGCGACATCTTTGATCGATTTGGACAGCCAAGTACACTTGTGTTTGACGACAACAAACGCAGATTAATAGTACTGTTTTCAAACAGTTTTTACAACAGTCATGTACATCACCCCACCACCCCTTTGTATCACCCGCAGTTCATCAGGTTATCCGAGCATGCAATATGTGGAGACAAGGGGGAATTTATGAGGTTCAACCTCACAGTCTTGGAACCAGGCTTGCAAGCACTTCCCCGCTGTTGTTGAAGTTCCACTGCTGGAGAACCTCAGCAAAAGATAGGAAGTATTCTTCTTAACTGTTATTTGGCTACCACATCAGATCCCCGATTGATTTTTGTCTATATGCATTTGGACTCGTCCCCGCACATGGGAGGCAACCATCCTTTTGGTTTGGGACAGACTGTGTGGGCGCGCAGTTTAGGCCTATGGTGGATTCCTGAAATTGTCTGCTCACTTGATGGTATACGAATGACAACAGTAGGCACCTCAAGAGGACAGCACCAACACCAGGCAGATCAGCTCTGGACACAGCTTCCCCAGAAGTGGGCCAGCCTACCTGTAGTAGTTTTTTGTTGGAGAGGCAACAATGTTGCAGGTTCGGTGGTTCAATCATCAGGCTGCTCCTTGGCAGCAGGAGACATCCAAAAAGCGCTGGTAGAGCGGCCAGGTGATGGGGTACCCTGATGGGAGACCAGTAGTGGCGGGGTTCACAGTCAGCGCGAACCCTGCTGGCGACAAAGCAGAGGTGATTGACTTTTAGGTTTAGATTTCATTAATTATAGAGCAGAACATCAGAACTGAAGAACAAGAATGGCAAAGAGGTGCAAGCTCGGACTCGAAATTGCACTCGTAATGGTGCAAATAGTATCTGTGACGATGTAAGAAACTAGTAAAAGCCAATTATTAGATTCTCCTTTCCTCAATTTTTTTTAAACAAAACACCAAGAAAGACATTAAGGGGGTACAGAATCAAAACTTGGAATATTTCCAGAACACTCGAAATAAGTGAAATATGATCCACGATATTCGAAAATGATAATGGCACGCTTGCAGTTTTAGCAGATGGCTGTATTTTTGTTCCAACCGACAGATTCTGGCGAGCGCTTCAAAAACAGCCATCGAGTCGGCACGCAAATCTCGGGATATTTACCCGTAACGTCACGCTCGCAACGTCACGGGCCCATACGAGGCCAAGGGTATAGTAATTACGATCGCCGTCACTAGGTGGCGCCAGCTTTATCGTCAGCGCGTTACAATTCTGACAAGCAGTCTTGGGTAAGTTACTTTTAAAAAGTAATTCGTTACAGTTACAGTTACTTTCAGATAAAAGTAGTGAAGTTACCGTTACAGTTACCGCAACAAAAAAGTAACTCGTTACAGTTACAGTGACTTTTAAAAAGTAACTCGTTACAGTTACAGTGACTTTTAAAAAGTAACGACGTTACTTTTCAGTTACTTTTTCTATAACACAAAAAAAAATTAGGAAAAACTAGAAAACGCTTTTCACCAAGTTTATTTGCATAAAAATAAAAAAAAGTGTTCTTTTTACTTCGTATTGTAAGTTAGCAGCAGTTGCTTCCCGAAATTAGTTTCTGAAAGTTTCTCTTGTTTGATAACGAACACGTCCCTGCCCTTGTTGAAAAGGCGCTCTTCTAACGCGCTAGATGGGATTGCAGTGTTGTTTCGCCGGAAAAGGTTTTTGATTGCCGGGTAGGCGGTGAGGCAATAGAGTGCCGTATTCTGCAGTCAAGGTGTTAGTAGCCTCCTCCACGTCAACAAAATACCCTCTGTACGCCTGCCATGCTAGTTTTTCTTTGTTCTTATCAACATTCATATCCTTGGTAGCACTAGCACATTGCTGGCTCGTTGACGGTTGCGCTGGGTTCATAGAGTCCCTGGACATATTTCAGTTTGTACCCGGCAAGCCAGAAACAAACCCCGCGGAAACAGCAGTAAATTTTGCCTCGACTGTAGACCCTACACCGGATTAATGGCACAAATCAAAATACGAAACATGCGCAGTGCGGGGTGGCGGCGCTAATCAAAATACGAAACATTCGCAGTGCCCTCCGCGTGTATTGTTTCACGTTTAATTCACCCGATTAAAAAGCGTTTGCGCAGAAAAAAAGAAAAAGTGCGAAAGAGATAGTTCTTCAAGACACTAAGATGCAAGTGTTCAGTCAAAAAGTACAAGCGCGTGCTAAGGATAACTACATTTTTTTTTCAGCAAACCTACTCGTGGCTATATTGGGGTCGGGACTGGCGAGAAAGAACGTATTCACAAGTCTGTGCAAAAAATAACTTGACACTCGAAATGTCGGAAGAGACAATTTGGAAAGCGCAAAAAATGGCTAAATTGTACTCGTTCAGTGATATATTATTCATAAAAAAACTGGAAAGTAACGACAAAAGTAACGTCGTTACTTTCATCGTTACCTCAGAAAAAAGTAATAGAACTACAGTTACAAGTTACATTTTTAAAAAGGAACTCGTTACAGTTACAAGTTACCAAAAAAGTAACGAAATTACAGTAACGCGTTACTAGTAACGCGTTACTACCCAAGACTGCTGACAAGTCGGAATGCCCGAGGTACGGTGTACTAGACCTGATACGTGCGCCAAGCGTCGCTCGCTCCCGCACGCCTCCATCGGACACGCCACACCGTGGTGTAGCCCCTGATGGGCCCGTGACTTGAGACATTCCAACAAAGCTCGGACCTCAACTACCAGGTGGTATTAGGACATTTTTTTAATTGTTTTAAAATTGCTTTTCTTGCATTTATAGACAAAAGACTGCTGTTTGTGAGCTGCTGTCATGCAGCAGACCATGTCTACACAAAGAAGTCGCTAAAATGTTGCTTCCGTACCTCATTAAAGCAGAACGAAAAACTACTGCTCTCCCATTTGTAATATTTTTTTAACAGTAGCTATAGGAAGACTACAATAATAAAAATACCAGAACACAACACTTATCTTCTAATACACACAAGTGATCAATGAGAAATGATATTAGAAAAACTTCATATCCGAGGAAAGTTTGTCATAATTGAGATAGTCGCAATCAGAGAAAAATATTGACTTAATGGCGGCTGTTGTGGTCACAGGCATTTATGATAAAAACGTTTTCTTAGAAGAAAAATCGAAAGAGAAACAATTAATTTCAGAGCACTGCGATTCACCGAAAGCGCCCGTCTAGAACGGAAGAGATGCTAGCTCGTCCGCGTACGGGCAGCCATCGATAAAGCTTCGTGTCGCATGCTGGTGCACGCTCGTTCTTCAGCATATGGTTTAGAGCGAAGAGGCCAATGAGGACAGCGGCCGTATTGTAAACACCAACTTCTTGGGAGGCCGGAGCTGGGTGGCCATCCTGCGCGCTATATTCCATTCATCCCTAAGCTGAAACTGTGGTGAAAGCTACGTCTTCAATGGACCAGCTATACATCCCTCTTTCTCCACGTGATCGCGCTCCCGCTCATATCCATATACCGAGGACTGGGTCAGGTGATGAAAGGGAGGCGGCTGATTAGTTCGGCGGGCAAGCAGTTCCCACTGCAGTCTCAGCTCAGAGCCGTGTTTAGAGAGTGTTTGGTCAGTGCTAGGCGCAGGCAGTGCCTGGGAATGCACCAGAAGCAGAAAGTGGGCTTGACATTCTCTCTTGACCAACCAGAAGCCTAAAAGAATCCCTAGCGGTAGTAGCGAGAAACTGTTTTTACCATAGGTATATGTTGGTGTATGGTTTTAATAAGCACGTAAGTGTGAAATGTAGTGACCCTTCATGGTTTAAAATAGGTTGCACAGGATGTTACAATCATGATCATGCAGAAAGATGTAAGAAACAAATGTGCCGCTCAACTCTGTTTTGCTCAGGGAGAGTGTGACCGCTCAGACGGTAGATTGCCGGCCTTCGGCGCACGGATTATGTCGATCATTCCGCCAGTCGCACTCTTTCACCATAATTTTGGATGACCGTGATTGAAACATCACATGTACCACATTTTCAGTCACCGAGAGATACTCCGACGCACTTATGAATTTGTTTCCCGCAACCACCGCCAGGGTATTATTTCCGGCTTCTGATTGGTCACATTCGAATTTGTGAAGACCCCCTGGAACACGCCCAGCCTGCTTTCGGCCAATGGCACTTCCTCATTCGTCTCCTATACTTCCCAACGAATGGCCAAACTTTATACATATACGGGTCTGTCTCAGCTTAAGGGTGAACGGAGTTTAGGGCAGCGTGTCTCAATGCAATAAAATTTCGTAAAGTCCAAAACCGGGTACAGCAGAGCGACCGGCCAAGGGGAAAAGATCAGAAGGTTTGAAAGGCCCCGTCTTGCAAGGCAGACTGGTAAACTGAACAATCACGGGCGTTGGAACACTGTGAAGAACATCAGGGGCTTATTTACTGCCCTAAAAGAACTGAAAGAACACAAGTGTTGGAACACTGCAAAGAACCTCGGAAGCTTATATATTCCCCTTAAAAAAAAGAAAAAACTAAACGAGCACGAGCGCAAGAACGTTGTGAAAAACCACGGGGGCTCTTTTTGTGCCCAGAAAAAAGTTAAACGGTCGAAAAAACGAGGCTCGGCCAACGCACCAAAATATAGCGGTAGCTGACGCGCCGAAATATAGTGGTAGCTGACGCACCAAAATGTAGTGATCCTCTGGTGGAGAGGCGACGATGATGGAGGTTCAACGATCCGGCTGTTACTTGGCAGCAGGAGACATCCAGGAAGGGCCGGTAGAGCGGCAGCGCTATGGGGTGTCCTGATGGGTGACGAGGCAGAGGCGATTGACCTTTAGATTTAGGTTTAATAAATCATAGAGCAGAAGATCAAACCAGAAGAACGCAAACGGTGAAAGAGGCGCAAGTTCGGGCTCGTGCTGGCGCTTGTAAAAGCACAAATAGCGCTCGTGACGACACAACAATCTAGTAAAAGCCAATTACTACGCTGCCACTGAATCTCAACCTGCTACTGAATTGGAAAGTTCACGCACTACGTACGTACAGCCAGGAGATACAACCGCGACGGGTGCAGCTCAGACATTCAACCAGTCCGAGATTGATGAAATCAGTACGGGCGACACAGTCACATACATCTGAGCATGTTTACCCTGCCGATCCTCGGTCCCAGTGTTCAATGGTTTAACACGATCAGGTATACAACTAATAATTTTTTTTAAATATTCTTTGCAATAAAATAGGTCAGAACGATATCCTCACCTCAGTTCAGCAAACACCCACGCCGCTTGTTGTTGTTATGGTGCCACAGCTACACGCTACACCCCACCACGGGCCACGGCTGTCGAGACAGTGTTGCTGCGCGCGCTGACAAAATGTTTATTCCACGAATTTACGCGAATTGCACAACATTAGTGATCTTGGCGGATCTTAAAAGATCACGAAAGCTAAGGAAGAATATCATTTATAGTCTTCAAGTAGTTATCCAAGTTACTAATATCATTTACGACTGCCTGCACGTGAATATCGGATTCGAAAGTGACTACACCCCGTCGTCACCTGCATAAAGGCGGTCATTCCACAGCGGTTTGGGGTCGTAACTCGCCTTTTGGGGTAGTCAAAGCCTCCAAAGCGCCATTTGACCACCCAGGGTAGTCATTTTTTCTTAGAGTGTAATAAGGATCGGACGCGCCACAACGTTCACTTTCTATTCGCGATAAAAGCCACATAATTGATAAAACCAATTTCACGTGCTACTTTTATAGTGCTTTTTGGCACCTTGGTATCGATATTACCAATACGGACAGTGTGGCATCAGCTAAACGTAAGCTAGTTGACGGCGTAGAAAGCTTTATTCTTCATTCCTCCGGCCTTCAGAGTTGCGTCACCGCGCATTTCGGAAAAACGTCTATTTGATCTTCTCTCGAATACAATTTTTCTCACGAATACAAGGAAGTATTCTGCAAAAATAAGGCCTCTCCCGATGTGTGGACAGGATTAGCTACTTCAAATTAAAAAAATAATTAAAATACAAAAACACGCATGCCATCACCAGGACCGTCCTTATCTGAACACACCCTCATTTCCTCCTCCTCTCCTCCTGTCGCTGAAGCTGCCATTACAGATCTCAAGGACAACGGTTACACATGCATCATTATTCACCTTGTTCCCCGCAATCGAGGTCACGCACACCGGCGCGCCCAACAGCGAGAACAAAGGACCACACATATCAGAGTGCCCAATAAAAAGGGAACAAGTAAGGCACTGGCACGTGTGCTGGCAAAAGATAGGATTCAGGTAGATCATAAGCATATGTCAGCACTGGGACGACTTATGCCACGGCCAGAAGATTACCCACCCAAATTTAAAAAAAGCAACAACAAGAAGTTGTGTACATATTTCCCTGCTCTGATCGCTCCGTTACATAAATCGGCGAAACAAAAAAAAGTTCCATGAAAGGTGTCTCTGACACAAAAAATGACGCGCGCAAATTTTACCACGAACACAGCACCGTTGCGGAATATCCTGATATAAAAAAAGCAGAACCGACTTCAAGAATATGTGGATCGCCGACGTTCAGTGTAACTTGCGGCATATGCTCTTTATTGAATGATGGCACATCCAAACTATACCAAGCAACATGTATAGGTCCCTGGGCGCTTTATCATCCGTACACATAAACGCGCTACGCTACGTTACGGAAACGAAATCGCCTCGACAACAGTAGAAGTTGCTGCCCTTCAAAGAATCATCGTTGTCCCAAAAGAATAACCAAGTCGGTTTTGAAACTTTAGGATCTAGTTGTATATGGATTGTCTGGAGTTCCTTTATTAATTCCTCATACTACCTCAATGTGACGGTTATTTCCCAGCTGTCTGATATGTCGGGATATACATTCCAGCTATTGCCTTTCATTTTTTCATGGCATTACGATTCGTTCGCAGGTAATCATATCTCGGGATAACATGTTCTCTTGCTACGCTGCCATAAAACCATAAAGGTTTCGTGCACGTTTTGTTTTTATTATTCTTTAACTTTAGTCTTTTTACTAGGGTTCTAATACGCCAATCTTACCAGACGGTTTGCCTAAGGTGCGAAATTGCCGCATTGCACAAAAAACCATTGGATTTTTTTTTTTGCTCTAAACAATTTTATTGGAGCTCTGCGGGTGCAGAACCTGAAAACCAATACGGCATGACATGTCTCGAGAACAGCGGCCTTTTTCATGTAACCTAATGCTATTGCGGCGTCACGGTTGTTCCAAATGCTTGGGGAGGCTGTTCTTTCGCCACCCTTTGCCTCCTCTCTTGCATCATATCCTTCTCAAGCCTAACTATAATTAATTGGAGACTGCTCTGTTTCTCCAAGGCCCATCTCTTCGTCCTTTGCATCTTAGTTTTTTTTTTTCTGCATTTCCAACGTTCGCTTCCTCAGGTTTCTGCCTGGACCTAAAAAAACCACCGCCCCACCGCCTCGCAACGAATCATTCAACCTTCCCTTCTCTCATGTGCTCAGGGTAATCAATAGTGACTTCAAAAAACGAATAGACAGAAGCTGAGTTGCACACCTCTTTTTATTGATGCCCATGACCGCACGTGGTTCTAACACCTTTCTCTCCGTTTCTTCTCTGTCTTTGGATCTCAAGAACCGTGGATATAATAACCTGCACCCTTTGTGCCGTCGCCTTCCGCTTCTTCACACCAGTTTTGATTTGCTACCCTAGGTTTTGGTATCTCCCGCGTAGAACGCTTTTCAGTTTAGTGTACACCACCCCCAGGTTTGACCTAGCCATGTTTTCCCCCAATAGATATTAGCCTCTTCATAACTTCTGCCAAGCACGCTACCGGGTATGCTTGGACTTTCACTCGCGTGTCTTCCTCCACCGCAAACCACAATCCTGCCGTACACGTGGATACTTTTGAACTTGATATGGGACGTTTTTTCTTTGAAGTACGTTTTTTTTTCATACCTGATCGAATCTTAGGCGGACATGTGTTTTAGTTTGCTTTATATTACAAACGTCAATAATAGAGAGAACCGTTTTCCTTTCACGGCTTTGTTTCTACCCTCGTGCAACCTTTTTTGATGGTGCCCTGAGCAGTTGCTTTTGCTTGGCGAAATATATATTTGGTTTGGGTGTTCTAACCCATGTTTTTGCTAACTGGTCTGAATTTTTCCTCTTGTTTTTCTTTTAATTCTCAGTCCTGAATTGTTTTAGTGCGGAATGGTGTCACGAATTAAGGGATTTTATTTTTAAGTTGCTTTGTTCGGTGCTGTCTTGTTTCTGCACGTGTTCTTATTCAGTTATGAAACCAACCACATTGAGTTCTTTGGCATCTATCGTTGTTAACACCACCATTCTACTTTTAGAATCATCTTTGGAATTGCTAACGCCTCTGTAGCCGGAGAAGGCCGTCTGGCTATCCAATGCCTGGAACCTGAAAGGGAGAATTTTTAGACACATATTTCTGCCGAGTCCATTCGGCGGGAGGTTTTCCCGGAAAAGAAAAGTAAGATATTACGTTAAGGGCAAAAACACAAATAGAAACAGACATACAAACCGTTTGTGTTTTTATGTTATGCCTAAGTAGCTTGGTCTGAGGGAAAATTGACTTCCCCCGACTTCGCCCTCGGAGACCGGGGATTGGGATTAGTGTTTCTGGAGGCGACGAGTTCATCGAAGGAGGGGCTGGATGGGGCGTCGGAGGACAGCGGAGTTGGAACGATGAGAGGGTTGCGTGAAATACTTTGGGGTAGCTGTAGCTATAAAGAGTACTGCTTTTTCGGGAGAAGTGGCGACCACACGGACGGGCTGGGCAGTTCGGCTGGTTGTTCTTCTGTCGTATGCTCTTTGGAGTTGAAGTATATGAAGTCTTTTGGGAAAAGTTGCCCCAGATTTGCCTTTCCAGGGTTTACCCTGGTCTTCGGACAGGTTATTTCTCCTTATCGTTTTATTTTTCGTCTACGGGTTTCATGGCGGAAGGGTTCATATGGCCGTCCTACGCCAAACTAGGTAAACTAAAATCTACTAGAAAAGGTGCTCCGAGGAAGGCATTCTGCTAAAGATTGCGTAAAAAGCAAATATTTTCCAGAAAAGCTAGGAGGCGGTCAATTGATATCACAGGCCGCTTCCCTAGGAGAGGTTAGGATGAAAATGAATAGAGTACTCGAAAAGTTCATACAAAAATAACTTGTGTTGTTGTAGAAAACCAGTGCAAAGAAAAAAAATGTAAAACAGACCAAGTGTCTCGACAGTGATCGCGCACTTGTGGTTCCTCACCAACAAGCAGGTATGGTTGGGTGAGGAAGGTGTGGCAAATCCTCAAGTGGCAGAGGAGAGCCTCACAGACACGTTTTGGGTTATAGGAGGTTTCCCAGATACCGCGACCTTGCTTGACGACATGCAGCTTGTTGTTAGCGGCCAAATCCGACTCGGACTGTACAGTTTTAAAAGTGCAAGCTGTATGGACATTTTAAATGATGTCTTTGCACGCTATGTGGGCGTGTGATGATAAACGGTTACGCGAGGAGGCGGCCAGTCTATCTGCATCCTCGTTGCCTGCAATGCCCATGTTTCTCGGGATCCGACGAAACCTATTATCCTTCCTATCTGCGAGGCCCAATTAAACTTTTTCATGCACCAGTTGGATCAAATTCTTTTTGGCTGGACCAAGTGAGCATGCCGCAGTAATAACGCTCCCAGAGTTCGCAACAAAAGAACAGCTTTAATCACGTTGCACCGGACAATATAGGCAAATGCTGTGAGCACGCCATAGAGCTTGGCAGTAAAAATGATGGCAACACTATCAGCTGGGTCCCATGTCTAAAATAATTTGAGTGAACAGCCGAGTTTTTATACATTGAGGTCTTTTCCCCATCACTGTAAAATTATAGATAATGATTGAACTTTACTTGCAGCGCAAGAACTTTCTATTGTAAAATGAGGTATTGGAATTTGTGAAATACAATTCACAAGCTATGGGATTGATATATCATGGGGCAGTATGACATGCACTTTCTAGGACGTGGACATTTTCACGATGCAGGCCAAGAAAGTGACGAAGGTTTTTAAAACGAAGACTTAAGGGTCGAATAAGAGTTGGCTTATGGTGCAGCGTGCGAAAAAATCTAGACTCGAATATAGCTGTCAGCTGGATTGCTAGAATCGAATCAAACCTTGTGAACATAGACTAGACTTAGGAGCTCCTCTCTTTTCTCGAGTGACATTTCATTATAGTCAACATAAAAGCTTAGCATAGGAAATGTTTGAAAAGCACCTCTTTGTAGACGCAAGACAAGGTAGTGCCTAGGATCAAGACTCTTCAAGGCAGACTGCCGAGCAGATGCATAAGCACTAGTGCATTAACCAAGACGTGATCCTATAGAGAAAGGCAGAGACGACGCAGACACCTCTTATTGGAGCCCCAAGACTTGTGAGCAAGAACTTTGAGGATGTTCATTGCGTACATACTTTTGCTTCAACCGTCTGAGGTGAAATACAAACTTAAGTTTGCGGCGGAAAATCACTACCAGGAAGATATGCAGTGGTCTAACCGCAATAATATTTTCATCTAAAATTAGTATTAGGTTTAGCCAAAACCCGCGCCACTCAAAAAGGGACACAGATTGTTACTTTTGAAAAGAAAACTTAATAACAGTTCCTTCGCCAATTTAGTCATTCCATTTATGGTTAGCTGTAGCTGCCTTTCACAGCTAGAGATGTTGAAGGATGCCACATAAAATAGAATATCATCCACATAGAGGAAGAACGATAAAAAGAAGGCAATTACTTGAGAGACAATTTCTACTTAGAAAAGAGTGACACTCAGGACTCCTCCCTGAGGAACAACGTTCTTCTGAACAAACGAATCAGATTGTATTGTGCCTAGTCGGACACCCAAAGTGCGTCCACATAGGACGTTTTTTATGCAATGAAGCAATATACCACGCAGTCGAAACATAAAAATGTCGAACAGGATGACATATTTCGAAGTGCGAGCATAAGCCTATATCAGGTAATACAACGAATGATACTCAATTCTGCTTATTCACAAATGTCTCGCGTACAATTGTATTCAAACGTGCTAAAAGGTCGGCCGTGAAGCGTCCATGCCGACAGTCTCACTGATTTATACACAGACAATTATGTTGTTGAAGAAATAGACGAGGTGTTTGATAACTAACTTTTCGAAAGTTTTCCCCAAGCAACTCGTAAAAGCTATTGTTCTGGCTCTGCAAGGAATGGAAGTATAGTTCCTAGGCTTCAGCAGCGGAATAACTTCTGTCCGCCTATATTTGGAAGTGAAGTATGAAGCTTTTTACAGGCAATTGAAGTAAGTTAGTATAGCAGCGGGTGATTCCTTCGATAAGGTCCGGATCATATTGTAATATATCCGCTCAGGACCTGGGGACGAGTGCTTCCGGACATTAAAAACCATCTGGAGCCCGACCATTGAAAAAGGTTGATTGTAGGGCGCAGGCGCTACTCCTGTGAAGCTGCTTCCATCTTTCAGCGTCTTTCTTAAACTTAGAAAACGCTGAAGAGTAATGTGGGGTGTTAGAAATGGCTGCAAAATAATCGCCCAAAAAAAATAGCCTGGACACGCAACGAGTCCAGTGAGGAAAATAGAGGCGCCGTAAATCAGCGGTATTTGCCATTCAGTTTGTGAAGTCATTCCCACGTTTCGTTTGTTGGCACGTAGCTGCTGAAAGAGGTCAGATAACCTTTTCAAGATTTCCTATTTGCCTACTTGTCGGTTTAACGAGCTTGAGCTACATTTCTTTGTAACTCTATAAAATTCACAGATGTCGGATATCTCCCAAATACACCCCAAGAATTATCCTGTCTTTTTTTCTTTTCTCAGTGGTGGAACAGTTTTTATTTAACCATGGGTTACATTTTTTTGGAAATTTCACAAGAAGTCTGAAGGATGGGGAGAAAGGCAGCATTTTTCATCTCATCTGTAATGCCTGTGGTGTCATTATCATGTGTTAATTGCAAGAACATTCGAGGTTTGAGCTCCGAGACACTATCACCAAAATCAACTAGGATTTATAGACTAAACTTGGAGCTCTGAATTCAGGCTTTAAAAATATATCAACAACGTCACTTTGGGGGATTACGGATTTTGTGTTCTTCTGTTCACACTTAGGAGTCTGCCACGCCATGACGTCTTGGTCTGACGCATTAGTGGAGACTTCTGTTCCCTCGTTCGTTGTCTCGGCTTCTGGAGGCGTGGCCTTTGCTACAGGTTTGGGAAGGTTTGGGCACGTGCGACACGAGAGCCAGGCCACTCCTTGAATATTGTGGCTCTATCGAAGGAGTGTGGGTGAGGGTGTCGACCCTTCCCCCTGCAAGGAAATCGCGAGGAGGGACAGTTGCCTTAGCTGCCGGCCCAGGCTGAGCTTGAGAAGCGGCTTGTGTGCCGCTTCCCAAGCCTCTGCTTTCATGAGAAGGCAGAGCCTGTTGTCCCGCAGGAGCCGGAGTGTTTGCAATCTGGCAGGGAGGGTCAGTACACCAACCAGCCGAGATTGCACACCCTGGAGACTGAATCTTCCACTAATCAGGGGGGACTGCCGCGGCTTCACTTTGTACGTAAAGGACGTCTGGGTTGCCACTGCAACTTTCAGTGGCGCACGTCCCCGCTGGACCACTTGCGGATAGCCGCCCTTGCGCAAGAACTCGAAGCGACGGAGCGTTTCCAAGTAGAATTTTTTTTAAGGAAAGTTTTTTTTTTTTTTTTTTTTACGTCTTTCAAGACCGGGAATATGCAGGGTGTGAATCACTACAGTTCAAACAATGGGCTGCATTCGAGCAGGAGTCAGCAGAATGGTCATTTTACCACTCTTGGCACAAGTGGCCTTACCACGGTAGTTCTGAGAGTCATAACAAACCTTGGGCCATGGAAACACCTCCAAGGGTTGGGCACCTAGGGTCTAACCCTTCAGTTCAGGTACCGAGTCTTCGTCGGGTAGAATAACGTGGTGGATTGGAAAGTTTAATCTATGTGCTTATTTTTACTTTCCTGGTCAACTCGACGCAAGGAGATGCGCCTTGCAACAATAACTCCTTGGTTACAAAGGCCCTCAAATATTTCACTGTCATAGGTCTCAAGAAGGTCATCCTTAGTGATAACCCCCTGGATAGAATTCAAGGTGCGGAAAGCTGTGACCTTGACCTTATTGTAGGATACTTAATCCAGAGCAAGGAGCGCAGCACTCTCCTGGCTCGATTCGATTTCTACAAGTTGGTCTCCAGATGTGATTTGCTTGGCTTTGAATTCCTTATTGACAACTTCTTCGAGTGTGTTTGCGACACGGAAAGGGAACGTTGTCGAGAGCTGTTTGTCACTTTCAGAGTGAAGGAACAAACACTATGGAAACCTGGCAGGGGTAGACAACCTCCCGAGTGGGTCTTGAGGTTTGGTGCGGACCCTTTTCATGGGCGCCGATTGTGGAAGATTGTTTTTTTTTCGGAACCCATATGAAGGACAGAAATTTCGGCATCTCTAGCGCTCCAACCACCACGGAGTTCGGTAAGGAGATATGGGATATCTAATAACAGGCATCGCTTGTCCTAGTATGTTACTCTACCAGTGCTACCAGGATACTATAACCACGAATAGATGAAGAGTGAGCTCTGTTGACACCCAAGCCTTGCCACGAAAGAATGGGAAATAGAAAGGGAGAGGAGAAGACGAAGGCTAAATATAGGAGAGGAGAAAAAAGTCGACACTCCGGGCTCGGCTGAACCAGCACGATGCCCTTTTCCCCGGACACGAGAAGATCGCGCACGGGAAGACCGCGCACAGCCAGATCTGGGCGGGTGAACCCGAATGACTCGGGGTCTGTGGTGACGCCACTCACCAAACACTTGCATTCACAGGTGCACCCTGTGAGGTTTTCGCTTTTTGGAAAGAGTGTTTGTATGTGTGTGTGAGTGTGCGGTACAACTTTGCGTCGACAGCCGAGTTTGTGACGCTGGTCAAATGAACCCTTTGTTGTAAGTCGGACCAAAGACGTTGAGTTCGCGGGCTTCGTTTGAAGATTTCGCGTCGGCTTGCTATCGGATATCTCGACATTTTTATTTCCTCTCCTAGTTTTTGTGCTCAGATACACTCGTGTTCGAGGCTCCATATTTTCTGGACGATTGTAGCGAGCGGGATAGTGTGGTTTGTTTTGGTTGTACTTTGATTTTCGAGATTGGGTTTCGTTGCGGCCCCAGCGCTTGAAGTTTCGTGGTGGCACTTCCTAGTTGTTCGCTGTTTAGCGTGTAAAATCGTTTTTTCTTGCGCAAATTTTGTCGTTTTTTGTTAATTTTTTGCGTTTTTGATTTTATTCGTGCGTACCGTCGCCTTTCGCTACTACCTTTATAGCGGGCGTAACCGTATCATTAGTCACAAGGTCGAACTTAGTTTTTTTTTTTATCGTTCGTAAATAATTTATCGCTTAATATCAGAGTTTTATTTTATCGGGTTTATTAATTCCTCGTATTTATTTTGACGGGCTAACACTCAAGTCCAGGCAAGCTCATAATACCCGAATATCTGAATTCACAACTGGGTGATGGACTAATACAATACCTTACATTCAGAAAAAAGAAAAGAACAAAAAAACATTCACACATTAAGTTCTGTGGCTTTTTAGGTATACAAGTGCCGATTGGTTATTAAATTGCCTAAATTGCTTGCAGGGTGCTAGGTGGCGTAGAAAAGTATTAAAATAATTACTCTTAGACTCTTAGCGTTGAGTTTAGTGTATATTTTATATATAGTACTCAATCCAGTAACAAACCTGCTCTGGGACTAATATAACTGTACAAAAACTGAAATAAAATGTATCCTCCCTTGACGAGGCTTAACAAATATTCGTAATTGAGTGTGTACGTTTTCTTAATTATCATAATAACGTAGTTGGAAATCTGCTTATAGTTGCGTTAGCCCACAAAGGAAGATGTACACAGAACCAAATAATCTTCTAGTTTTGTATAAATATAGTTTACAGTCAAACATATTATTTTCTATCCGTCACCCGAAAACAAAAATACATTCCAAGCTTTAATTTCAATCTTAACATTCTTTTTATGGAATATCATCTTATGAGAATTCCTCTACTTTATTTGTCCCCGCATTCCACTCAGTAATTGAAGCTCATGAATTCAACAGTAGTAGACATTTTTCTGTCTTTTCCAATCCAACGAATCCTCACTAACTGATTCGTTTGAACTGCAATTACATTGAAAGCACAACAGAACCAAAAGGAAAACAGGGGTATGCAACAATCCAGTCCCGAAAAGCCGCTGTGAAGTTTACTCCCCATACTTGAAGAGTTTTCGATTTGAGCGCGAGAGATTACCAAACAACAACACGGCGAAAGTAGAAACCCAAGCGCGCCAGAAGAAAAAACAAAAACAAAAAAACACACAGAGCGTTTTTTTTTTTTTTCAATCACGTTAAGAGTACCTCATTAGGACTTACTTGCCCAAAATCCCGGTTCTGTTTAACCTGTTGTTTGTTCATCAAGCAAAACGTGCGGAGCCCCGCTTATTTTCGTACCGATGGCAACCCAAATTAATTGCTTCGGTTCGATCGAATGCTTTTGTTCTTTTTTTTATATAAGTTTATTTTATATCGAACGGATGCTAAGCTTCTAATCATTGCGGGCTATACTTACTGCGCATTTATTTCGCTTTGGTTCTTGAAATGTATGATTCTAATTAAGAAAGTTCAGCGCGTGGAAATGGAAAAAAACTGTGCAAAAGAATGTGTTAAATGTTTGGGTTTAACTCAAATCTTGAAGGAGGCAAAGAATGAATATTGAATTCGTGTGAGGGCCGCATGATATGATAGGAAAGAAAAATGGAAATGACTATCTTGGCACCGCAGTCATTTACCACTTCTTCTGCACACACCAACAGGCGGCACCACCATAAGAGTCATTTCTACTCGGAGACTGAATGGTGGGAAAATCCGAAATCCAGGAATCGTAACAGAATAATGGCATATTCGAAGTTCACCAGAAGACATCAGTAGGTCCCTCGGTGCTGCACCAGCCGCAATTAGAGCGCAGCTCAGAAGGAGCAGAAGGGGAGGGTACAGAGGGAACGGTATGCCCCTCCTTTTCCCTCCTCATCTACCCCTCCCCTGTTCCTCGCCTCCTCCCCCTCTCAGTGTTGTACGGAACGGCGTTCCAAGGAACGGCGTTCCTGGAACGCGTTCCTTTTTGGGAGGAACGAAGGAACGCCGCCGTTCCATTTTGCATCGCTGGAACTGGAACGGGAACGCGTTACATTTTTACTGGAACGGAAAGAGTAACGGCGTTCCTTTTTTTCGTCCAGTGAGTAATTTTTATTTTGTTTCCAACAGGAATATTTTGAAAGTACAAAAACAGTATCTTTACGAAGTGCAGAATCCCGTTGCCTTTTTGGCTACTAATCTTATGGATTATTTTGTGTGGTCCTCGCCTGTTTGGGAACCGTTGGTCGCCCTTCCCTGATGGCCGCTATAACGGCCGTGGTTCGGGACGCGCGGCCTGGTTGCCGTGAGTTCGAACCTGTTGTTTTGGGTGAGGACGACGCCCGCGGGGGAGGAGGTCGACGCGCGTTCCTGACTTCGGGAACGTGGGGGACTCCTCCCGCGGATGCGATAGAGATCGGACATGTCGCGAAGGGCTTCCTTTGCCCGCTCTGGACTGCGTTCTCGGGACGGTGTCGACAGGGTGAGCCTTTCATCTGACCTTGTCGGCGCGGGGATTTTGGAACAGTGTGTCTTTTGGTGTTCCAATAAACACTGTTGGACCCAGTCCTATTGTGGTACGTGCTTCTCCTTTTTAGAGAAGCGATCAGTTGTGCGGCTGACGTTCGGACCCGCCCGTAGGGGTACGTTCTCGAGAGAAAGCTGCGGCGTGTGGGAGTAGGCTTGGCGTCTCCCGATTAGAGACCGCCGCTGAACACTTCGGTTGCCACCACTCGTGACCATCCCACACCTGCTAACAGTTTCGGGTGCATGAGAGCTGGTGGACGTTGATTCTTTTTTGAGTGTCCGAAACTGCGGTACAAAAAGCAAGGCTTTTAGTCGTAGGAAAAGACAAAAAAAGAGGGTTGTTCAAACAGCTACTTTCTTTGGTTCCACATATCCTCATACACCCACAAATCTAAGGCCGACTATAGCCACTTGTGAACTTCCATAACGAGACCTATAGTTGCAACAAGATCACATT
Organism: Ixodes scapularis; assembly: GCF_016920785.2. Lineage (NCBI taxonomy): Eukaryota > Metazoa > Arthropoda > Arachnida > Ixodida > Ixodidae > Ixodes > Ixodes scapularis. The sequence goes on from NW_024609867.1 coordinate 4,333,355, forward strand.
CAGCCAGACATTGAACGCACCATAGTATCCTGAACATTGGTCACTTACAATGTACACACAAAAAAACAACCCTTATTTTTTCTCTTGTCCCCCGCCTTCATAATGGACAACAAAGCCAACGTACAAAGAGGTATTTGTAGTTTTTAAGACTAACCGCCGAATTCAGAAACCTCACTCAAACTACGATCAAACTGAAGGCCCCTCCGCTTCCTCGAGGAAGGCGCGAGGGCCGGCGCTGGCCAATCGCGACGGCGGATCCGTCCTCGCGATTGGCCAGCGCCGGCCCTCGCGCCGTCCTCGAGGAGGTGAAGAGGCCCTTCAGTTTGAGTGCAGTTTGAGTGAGGTTTCTGAATCCGGCGGTTTACCTTCCAAAAGCCCTATCCTCTCTTCAATTTGCTCGTCTTGCGGACAGTAACATCGAGTAGCAACTGTTCTTACGTTCGAAGAAGGAACTTTGTTCAATTGAAACGTGTGAGGTTGTTGTAAAATGCTCGTACAATGTTGAGTAAAAGTGCATTCGGCTCGTCTGAATCGTCCACTACAAACATGGATATGGTTAAAAGCTGAGATTTTTAACTTGAATATATCAACAAATGAAACCCGGCTTCCTTTTGTTTTTTTCTTCTGTTGCCCCATAACGACATACAAACTCGTATGTTGGCTACTAATGGGTAGATAAAAAACTTTGCTTGATTTAACGAAGTATAGTAATTAGAAAAATACAAATGTAACGTATATGTAACGATACGTTCCATTTTTTTAACTGTAACGGGAACGAGTTCCTTTTTCGCAGATGTAACTCGTAACGGGAACGCGTTCCAAAAATCAGAAGGAACGAGGAACGAGCTTTCGTTCCTTTTCTTGAGGAACGTGTACAACACTGCCCCTTCTTCTCTTCGTCCTCCCCCTCCTCTCTCCACCTTCTCCTTCCTGTGCGGTGCATTATGGAAAACGTCCCATAATTGAACGCGCGCGTCACCGCGGTGCTTTACTGCACGTTTCCCTTAATGCACCGCGCGGTTACGCCGACGGCGACGCGTTACGTCTACGCCGACGCCTTGCCGTGACGTTACGCCGACGGCGGCGCCGACGCGTCACGAAAAAGCGTTACGCCGACGCGTTACGGCTACGTCAATGGCAACGGTGACGCCGACGCGTCACGAAAAAGCGTTACGCCCACACGTTACGGTAACTCCGACGGCAACGGGGACGCGGAGGGCAACGGCGACGTCGACGGCGACGCCGCTCAAGCCAGAAACGGGCGCCTAAGAACTGCCCTCTAAAGATAAAATATGGCCGCTCAAAGTCCGTCGCCCCACTCAACTCTGAAGAAGAGGCCGAAAAGGCGTACAAATGTCGGGCCTATATTTTGGCTTGGTTCAACGTTTCCGATTTTATTCAGATGAACTAGGCTCTCTAGTTCTGACACACTCAAGTCTCAACCTAAAGACCAGACATTCCGTGTTGTTAAGTTATTCTTTCTAATGACCTGCAACGCCCTACACCGGAAAACAAAAATAGTGTTGCGCAGTGCAGAGCTGTGGAAGGTAGGGACGTGACATAATAACTTATAATAACTTATGATAACGGATATAACGTGATCATAATAATTTGCGCTTGTTAATCGACTGAACCGGCCGGCACTGGGCGTCAATTGTTGCTGCAGCTCGAGGTGAACGGAATTCGTCACGAGGCAGCTATTAGTGTATAAAATGCAGAAGAAATCGGTCTCTTTCCTTCGCATAGCACTAATAAAAAGCGTCATTGACGTTCGTGTTGCACAAAACGCATATTAGTTCCCTTGACACACAAGAATGTGTCTCTAAGGTCTGAAGGATTTGAGAAAAGGGTGAAAGAAATTGTCATAAAACGTTAACAAGATGTCCGGCACATATTTAAAAAAAAATTGCAGAATTAATGAACCGGGAGAAATTTGGATACATTGGCAACAACAAATGACATTCTTAAAGACCCTCCAACAAGGACAAATCCAAGACTCCAGGATTTGTAGCCCGACGAAGCAAGATATAGTCTTTCAATGTGGAGAATTCGCCGTTTTCGCAATTATTTTGTGTTTGTGTGTGTGTGTGTGTGTGCGTCTTAGAAAACGACGCTAGTTCTATTCATTTTCTATAAAAGTATCCCCGCAGGGGGCACCTGTGAAAGCAGGTGTTTGGAGAGTGGCGTCTCCACGGACCCGGAGCCCCGCAGGGGGCGCCTGCACCTTAGGTGCTAGGTGCTTGGTGAGTAGCGTCACCACGGACCCCAGCCACGTGGGCCACCATACCCGCACGCAGGGGGCACCTACTTTGGTAGGTGCGTGGTGAGTGGCGTCACTACGAACCCCGAGCCATGTGGGTTCGCCCACCCACGTCTGGCTGTGCGTGGCGTACCCGTGTCCGGGGAAAAGAGGACCCTGGTGGTTGAGCTGAGCCCGGGGTATGTTTGGACCCTTCAGGGCCCCCCGGGCAAGGCAATACACCGCTTCGACCCCTGCTTCTCGTAGACGGGTGTCCTGGCTTGGCCCGACCAGGATGATTCAGTCAGTCGCCTCTTCTACCCTCTTCTTCCTTCTTTTACTTTTCCTTCCACCTCTTTCTCTTTTCTTCTACACTCTCTTCCTTCCTTTTTTACCTTCTTAGGCGGCAAGGGCTAACCTTGAGTGGAAACAGGTCCTGTCCCTGCATCCACACTCGGTTATAGTGCCCGGGCAGCACTGGTAGAGTAATTGTGTCAGCCAAGCCTTTCTTGCTATGGCACATTACCTACCCCCTTGTTGGGCTCCGTGGTGGGCGGTGCACCCGGGCACTGAATCTCCTCCCATCTCTCATGCGTTCCACAGCAAAACCTCCCTCGTATCGGGCCCTGAAAAGGGTCCGCACCGAAGTCCTTCTGAAAGACACGACCTCATCTCCCCCTACATTCCCCAAATTTTTGGTTATTCACTCTGAAGACGATATACCACTCTCCAAGATGTCCCCCTTTCTTGTTGCGAAAGTGCTAGAAAGTGTGGTCGGAAAGAACTTCAAAGCCAAAAAGATGCCCTCAGGTGACCTTCTCGTAGAAATTGAATCCAGACAGCAGAGTACTGCACTCCTTGCTTTGGATTCTGTGTCTGATCATAAAGTGACTGTTTCACCCCATCGTACAATTAATACTATTCAGTGCGTTATCTCCGGAGATGACCTGATTGAGGCCTCTGACACTGAGATACTTGAAGGGTCTCTGAACAAGGAGTTGTAGCTGCGAGGCGCATCTCCATGCGTCGGGACGGTCAAGAGCGGAAAACTAAACACATAGTGTTAACCTTTGAATCTATCACACTTCCCGAGGCTGTTAGGGCTGGCTACCTCCACTGCAGGGTTAGGCCCTATGTGCCTAATCCTCGAAGATGTTTTAAATGACAGAGATTTGGCCACGACTCTCAGAGCTGCCGTGGTAAGGCCACTTGTGCCAAATGTGGGAAAAATGACCATTCTGCTGACTCCTGCTCCAACGAAGCCCATTGTGTCAACTGTGGCGATCCACACCCAGCGTATTCTCGCTCATGCAAGACATGGAAAGAAGAGAAAGAAGTGCTTAACTTGAAGGTCAAAGAAAACCTCTCTTACCCGGAAGCGCGCCGTCGCTTTGCGTTCTTCCGCAAGGGTGGCTATGCGCAGGTGGTGCAGCGGGGACCTGCACCACTGAAGGTTGCAGTGGCAACCCAGACGTCCTTTCTGGACTATGGGAAGCCACGGCAGTCCCCCACGCCCCAGCTGAAGATTCAGCTTCCGGGGCATGCAATCTCGGCTGGACGGTCTACGGACCCTCCCAGCCAGAGTGCGAACCCTCGCACTCCAACAGGGCAAGAGCCTGTATCTTCTCGGGCTGTTTCCCAAACCCAGGATGGGTCGGTGGCTGCCGCAACCGTCCCTCCTCTGCGATCTCGTTCCAGGGAGAAGGGTCGACACTCTCGCCCACACTCCCTGGAGAGAGCATCATCGAGGGAGCGGCATGGCTCTCGTGCCGCACCTGCAGCGCCTAAGGAACAGGAACGGGTGGACTTGGGCGACGCTTCGCCCAGCACCTCCTCTGCCCCTTTGGCTGGGTCTGGTCGCGGGCGACGCATGGCGCCCCGTTCCCCGAACCCAAAGAACCCTGCAGAAAAAGCCTTGCCTCAGGAAACTGAGGCCATGGATGAGTGTGAAGTCTCCACTCCTGCGTCTGACCAAGACGACATGGAGTGGCAGACTGCTAAGAGTAAGCACAAGAGCAAAAAACCGGTGATCCCACCAACGTGATGTTGTATATTCTTTATTACCCAGCGCGGCAGAGTTGACGTTTTTAATTTTACTTGTACCTTACTACTTTTACTGATTTACTAATTTTTAACTTAGTTTTAGAATAATGGCTAAATTTACTTTTATGCAGTGGAATTGCCGCGGCCTTTTAAGGAATATTGACCATCTTAACTTTTTTATGGACAACCTCCGTCCTTTAGCTCTCTCTTTACAAGAGACGCACCTTAATGATCATCATGTGTCTATTTTACGTCGTCACCAAGTGTTTAAAAAAGATCGTTCCACATCAAACTCATCTGCTGGAGTAGCAGTAATCGTCCAAAGCGGAGTTGCTTGTTCTCAGATTCCTCTTTCTACACCCCTAGAGGCTGTAGCTGTGCGTCTCCTCTTGGACCGCTTCATCACCATTGTTTCCATCTATATTCCACCAAATGTTCCACTGCATATTCATGATCTTCATGATTTAATTACTCAGCTCCCTCACCCCTTTTTTCTTTTAGGAGATTTTAATGCCCACCATCCCTTGTGGGGTGGCACACGCCAGGACTCGCGTGGTGGGGTCATTGAACGGTTTTTACTGTCATCTAGTCTCTGTCTTTTGAACAGCAAAGAGCCTACCTTTTTTAGCGCAGCTCACAACTCTTTTACATGCATTGATCTTTCCATTTCATCTCCATCCTTGGTGTCTGGTTTCACATGGAGCGTTTTAAATAATGCTTTTGGAAGCGACCACTTTCCGGTTGCTCCGGAGAGCGTGAAATTGATTCCCAGTCTTTGAAACGGACTCCACGTTGGAAGCTAGAAAAAGCAGACTGGGCTCTTTTTAGCCAAAAATCCAAGCTTGTTCTCTCAATGTTCTCTTTATTAACTCATGACGGTGCCACAGCCTACATCACAAAGCATATAATTGGTGCTGCTCATTGCTCCATCCCTCAAACTTCTTCGAACATCCCCAAGAAATGTAAGCCATGGTGGAATGAGGAATGTTCCACCACAAAGAATAACCAAGATAAGGCTTGGGGTGTCTTTCTTAGATACCCGACATCTGTGAACTTAATGGAATTCAAGAGGCGCAGAGCTTGTGCCCGCTGGACTCGGAAGCAGGCTAAAGGAAAATCTTGGCGAGGTTACTTGTCCTCCATCAGCAGCTATGTTCCAGCAAAGGAAGTGTGGGACCGAGTTCACAAGGTCGAGGGGAAATACCGCTGTTTTACAATCCCCCTTTCTCCGCCTTCTTGAGCCTCATTGCTAGACCAGGCTAACGTGTTGGGCACTCACTGCGCTGCTGTTTCAAGCTCCGCACATTACTCTCCAGCATTCCTGAAGCGTAAGGCAAACATGGAAAAGACGAGGCTTTGCTTCACAGGGGGAGCGTCTGCACCTTACACTCAGCCATTTACAATGGTTGAGCTCGAAGTGGCTCTCAACTCCCGCAGGAATTCTGCCCCTGGTCCCGATAGAATTCACTACAACATGATCCGGCACTTATCTAGAGAGTCACTTAGTGCTCTTCTCACATACTTCAATGGCCTGTGGTGTGATGCCTACTTCCCTGTTGAATGGAAGCGGGCTGAAGTTATACGGCTGTTGAAACCTGGCAAGGACCCCTCCCTTCCTGCAAGTTACAGACCAATAGCATTGTCAAGTTGCCTGGGGAAAACCTTTCAAAGATTAATTAACAGACGTCTTATTTATTCTCTTGAGCAACATAAAATCTTAGATATTAGTCAGTGTGGCTGTCGTCCTGAGCGCTCTACAACAGACCACTTGGTGCGGCTGGAGACCTTTGTGCGCGAGGCATTCGTCAACAGGCAGCATTGTGTATCTGTTTTCTTTGATCTACACAAGGCCTATGACACCACTCGGAAGTATGGCATCTTGCACGACCTTTTTATGTACGGAATACGCGGTAGAATGCTTCAGTGTATAAAGAGCTTTTTGTGTAAACGCACTTTTCGAGTTCGGTTGGGAACAACTTTATCAGACTGGTTTGTTCAAGCGAATGGTGTTCCTCAGGGTGGAGTCCTTAGTGCCACACTCTTTGCAATAAAAATTAACTCTCTTAGCAAAGTCCTTCCTCCTTCAGTATCTTACTCGCTATATGTCGATGACATTCAGATATCTGTAGCGTCATGTAATATGTCTAGCTGTGAGCGGCAGCTACAACTGGCCATAAATAAAATGACTACACGTGCTGATGAGAATGGCTTTAGGTTCTCTCCTGATAAAACTGTTTGTGTTCCTTTTTCTTTAAGGCGTGGCCTCTGTTTAGATCCTACACTTCTGTTAAATAGAAACAACATTGCTGTTAAAACGGAGCACAAGTTTCTAGGAGTTACTTTCGACCGTAAACTTACATTTGTTTCGCACCTCAAACAACTCAAGCAAAAAACTCTGCAGGCATCGAACATACTCAAAGTTCTTTCGCACAAGTCGTGGGGCTCGGATAGGAAATGTCTCCTTCGTCTATATTCTTCGCTCATTCGATCCCGCCTTGACTATGGCTCAATTGTCTATGCCTCTGCCAGACCGTCTGCTTTAAAAATGCTCGATCCAGTACATCACCTTCGGCTGCGTTTGGCATCTGGTGCTTTTCGCACCTCCCCTGTGCCTAGCTTGTATGTTGACTGTCATGAAATGTCACTTGAAAAAAGGCGACAGCTACTTAGCCTCAACTATGCTTACAAAATTTTGTCGGACCCCAGCTCCCCCACTTATAGTTGTATTCAAAACTCTAGGTTTTCTCGCCTCTTTAACCATAAGCCAACTGTTGTGCGGCCCTTCAGCTTTCGTGTCGAGAGTCTTCGCTCCTCCCTCAATGTGACTCTTGATTTTAACCTCTTGAATAGTTCATACCATACTGCCCCATGGAATGTCAAACCCATATTTTGTGACTGGTGCTTCACAAAATTCAGGAAGCAAAGAGTCTCACCTTTAATTTTACAACACGAATTCTTTGCATTGGAGGAAAAATACAAAGATTATAATCATTATTACACTGATGGTGCAAAGTCGTCAATGTATGTTGGTGAGGCCGTACACTCCTCTCGTTTTTCCAAAGTCCCTCGTCTAAATACTCTTGCCAGTATTTTCACTGCCGAGCTGTATGGGGTCATGATGGCGCTTGACCATATAGTTCAGAGTAAAATAAAGAAAGCCATCATCTTTGTAGATTCTCAGAGTGTTGTTCGGGCTGTATGTTCTGTTTTATTAACAAAGAATCGGCTGACCCGCGGACTGTGCGTGTTAAGGTACAGCAAGGCCTACAGGATGGTCACGACATTAGGTTTTGCTGGATTCCTAGCCATGTGGACATTGCACGCAACGAGGCTGCAGATAAACTGGCCGTCTCTTCGCAAAATCTTCCCGTGTCACATGTCCGCATCCCCCACCAAGACTTAAAAATGCCTATAAGACTTGCAGTCTTGCAATCGTGGCAGTCTGAGTGGGATATAGAGGTTAACAGTAAGCTTCACACCACCAAGCCAGACCTTGGTACCTGGCAAACATCTTACAATAAAAATAGATTTCACGAGGTCCTCATATGCCGCCTGAGAATCGGCCACACCTACCTCACCCATAGCTACCTGCTCACTAGTGAAGAACCTCCAGCCTGTGAGCGCTGCGGTGAACCTCTGACTGTTCTTCATATTTTATTTCTTTGTCCTGGTCTTCGGCAGCAGCATAAATTCTTGTTTCCTGATCTTTTCAAGTATCGCATTCCATTCCACCCTGCCTTGCTGCTTGGTGAGCGGCCACTAATCTCATTCAAACGTATTTTCGATTTCCTTGAAAATACCGGATTTTGAAACAAACTTTAGAACTATTCTGCTCCCCATAGTTTAATTCTACTGGGTGATTTCAGAAAAGATCGACCAAAGGGTGGCTGGTTGACATTTTTAAATCAACTGATATTTTTATATGTCATTGTATAGTGTCTGGTATAAACAAATCCACACTTAGTTTTGACCAGAAAAAAAATTTGGAGACAAGAAAAATCGTAAGGCAGGGAGAGGTGGACAGTTGCAATAACGCGCACTGATGGAGGGGGCAAGTTTGAAAGTGAATAATTAAAACACTAAAACTAGGAGAATTTTAAAACTTTTTACAAACAAACTATGGGTACAACTTGCTTGTAATATAAAGTAATATTATTTATTAAACATTTATTTAGTTTTCTAAAAATTGCCAAACATGCCTGCTCGAACGACAAATGGCAAAATTTGCAAATCTGTATCTCATGAAATAATTTAATCATTATTACATAACTTGCAGACATTATTTTACTACTATATGGCTATTATTGAAAAAATAAATAAGGTATCTGAGTGACACAATAGTTACAATATATTTAGGCAAACATGGGGAAAAAATCAAACAAAGAAAAATTCCAATGCGAAAAAAAAAAAAAACACCACCTTCGATTTTTTTAAAATTTGGGTACCCTGTTATACTCTATTTCCGCATTCATTTCTATTAAAAACATGTTGCATCATTGCACTGTGAAAGAAGAAACAACTCCCCAAAGTAGGGTCCTTTTTCAAAGCCTACACTTAGCAGTGTCCTATACAAGAAGTAACTCTGAGTTCCAGTTTCATGAAACTTGCACAAATCTTTTATATACATTTATTCAGATGAGGTCATTGATAAAAAGAGCGATCGGTCACACAGTAAAAGGGAGGAGAAACTATATACAGCATTTTACATAAGCGTACAAAGTGGTATCATATTAGAGACTAATGATTTGAGAAAAGATGATGCAGTGTGAAGTAGGTTAAATACCCCGTGAAGAAAAATGTGATAAATAAGATGTCCCTGCATTCAAAATGAGCAGTCCTTGGGAAATCAAATTCCGCACTTTACGCTAAGGTTTTCCTCGCTGTACCCATTTAATAAAGTTGCTTCCAAGCAGATCCGACTGTCCGTGCTACATATACGTCAGAGGTCCCTTCTGTTGATGACTTGCTGAGCCGCCACGCGTGCCAAGACTGAATGCCAGGGAAGGCGCGCACCGTCAGCCACTCTTCTTTTTTTTTGTTCACGATACCGAACAACCTCATTTTCGTCCAGATATACAAGATGCACGCCTTTCAGTTTCTTTGATAGAACGCTCACCATTGTCCTGGCCGTCTGAATTGCGCTTACTGAACGTTCTCTGAGGTTGTTCAGCGTGGCCTGGTGCTTCACGAGTCCGCCAACTCCGTCACATGCATTTTTCCCATGTCCAGATGCAGAAAATAACCACTGGGCTTGTGGGCAATCGTCCTTTGCAAATTGGTGAAGCTGGTAGCGATTCTTGAAATGACTGGCGGCGCCGTCACTTACGTACGTCACGTACGAGTATATCGCAACGTTGTCTTCAACCCACTCCTTCACTTTTTCTAGAGCCAAGCAAGCGTGAGCGGCGTCGTGACACAGGTCCTCACTGATGATGGCAAAGCTGTTTGTAGATTTTCTTGTCGTCACTACACATGTAAATATCGAAACTTGTTTTTTTTTCCAGTGATATGCTTGCACTTCGTCAGGAAGCACGATGGTCCAGTTTTCAGCAAAGTCAAAATGAAAGACAATGCTCCCGCGTTGCATGCACTGTTTTTCATCGTAGATCGCTTTACCTTGCGTTTGCCGGATATGGTTGTGAAGTACCCAACTTCCAACCGTCACTTGGATGACTTTTAGGAAAGTCTCAGGTTCCAAAGTTTTTTTCACAAGGTCGCCGGACTCCCATGTTGCAAGCACAATCTCTTCATCCTCCGGGATATCAAGTTCCTGGAGTGTAAGAAACTGGCCTTTTGGGCAGTGATCACAGTCTCCTTGAAAGCACAGTTCTGTTGCTGGGTCGCACAGAAATGCCGAGTTCATTTCACCAGTGTTGAATGTTGAGCCTGTAACGTTCTCTAGAGCGGCAATACAAGGATAACAATTGGCGCAGCGCACACAAACGCGCACTTCCTGGTGTGGAATACATTGGACCCATCTAGGGCGCAACGAATAAAATTTCGATAGCCCAACGCCGGAATCGGGATGCTTGTCTTTGTATATACGGAAGGCCTCTCGTATTGAGCGTGTCATGAAGCGCTTTGGCACGAACGTTTTCTCTCCGTTGAGCATGACTGAGATGACGTCCTTCTGGTTGGGACTTTGGCGCGAACATTGTAGCTCGTCTTTCGTGAAGTACTCTAGGGCAGCAGACAGGTTCTCAGGGCTCACCTTGCACCTCGTGTAAGGATCCGGCTCATACCACACGCCATGCTTTTCCTTGAGTTTTCGGGATTTACTGATGAGGTACATTGAGGCCTGTGGAATCATCTTTTAAACCTCATTCTTCGTCAGTGTTGACGGCAGGAGTGTAAGCAGTTGACAACGTTCCCGGAGAGAGGTGGCGGTTTCAAAAGCCTGCCGAAAGTTGTCCACCCACTCAGTGCATGTGGAGCATGTTGGTTCGGACGACCCCGATAATGCGTCCCTGTCGTACGCAATACGTAGCCTTGAGCGTATATTCTTGACAGCAACCTGCTCCAGTTCTGTCTGCTCTCTCTTGAAATAGGCAGGCCTGTCCCGACTTCTTACGACGCTTGGTTGTCTCAGCGGCGACACATCTGTAGGTAGTATGCTGCGATTTAGATCTTCAATTGCTTCTTCAGCTGGCACAAATATGTCAGGGCACTGCTCTGAGCTTCGCATCGAGATCTCCTTAGCGATGTGCATGAAGCAATGGTAGCACAGGTAGTCCGTCGCACTCACTTTGGTGGAACAGTCAGGCGGAAGAATTTGCTTCAACGAGTTTAGGTCCAACTCGCCTACACTTCGAAAATTCCGCTGCTTTGGTATAGTCTTTTTGTGTTTGCAAAAGTAATCTGCACAAAACACTCGTTCGGAGCTCCAGGACGTCTTCATAATGTATACATAAATAATAGAAATTAAACCCCAACTGATGGCATATAATTGCCAAGTGAAAGAACTACTGGGTGCACAAGTGACAAGTCCGAGGCTGAGGAGCTCACTCACTGCAAACGTACATTTGGAAAGAGAGGTCACAACTGAGGCTGTCGGCAAAGCTTGATCCACGTCAAAGGAAGAAAGAGGTAAAGTCTCCAGACAAAAAATTGTGGTCAGCGGCCTTCGAAAAAGACTTTCCGGAATCGCACTGTCGTCCCTCCACGCGCTGATATGAAAGCACCCGAGCTTCTACCACGTGGTTCATGACACAGCCTGTGCCATGTCGGCGACCGGTTCGCGAGGGGTTGGCGGTGGGGTTACGTTGATGGTCACTCGGATTAGCCCTTGCTGTACTGAGCTACCGCCTGCAGTGCCTTATTGCCGGCTGGTATCAACAACGAGAACACACACACCCTGTGTACACCAAAACTACAAGCGTTCACCGCACACGCGTCGCCGCCGCTTTTAAGCTTTTGTGAAATTGCTTTCTTTTGCCGCGGAGAACCGCCTTATCTTAACTACGCGCCTGAAATCCTTCCAGGCGGGCGTACACAATATCAAGCGTTTCGAGAAATGCCCGTGGAGTAGAACTATGGGAAAATTCGGAGCCCGCGATGTCGATATCGTCGCCGTTGTGTTAGTACGCCGTCGCGTACTGCAGTCCCCCGTTGGGGGAGGCGGGGGGGCGGTCTTAGTACGATAACATGGCGACAGCGTTTACACTCTATGTATTTACGCGAGGCTCGAGTATTTGGGGATAATGCTGCCGGTTGGTGTGCCCCTTTCTGCCTGATATTATCGCCCGTGACGCCAGCGAGTGAGATGGCGACAGGCATGACTGCTCAGTAAACAGGCGTCGGCGGCCATGTTTTGCTGGTTGAAGCGAACCCCCTTGTCCTTGACAGCGAGCGGGGAAATGCGAAAAAAAGATTGTATCGGCCGTTTTGCCAGAACTAGCGACGAGTGTCGTCTGCGGTTTCCGGCAACTATTTTGCCATAATCGTGAGCTTAGCGAAGAAATGATTTTTGCTAGCCACAGAACACTACCACGCAGAAAGGGAATGCTTGAACATGTTTTTGTTCTGGATATATATCATTGATATATATGAGAGAGAGAGAGAGAGAGAGATGAAGGTAGAGCGGAAGAGGGAATAGCATATAGTGTCGCAGGAGAATAAAGTAAACAAAGTTCCTAGTGGCCGATGGCTGCATGATCTTTTCTCGGATCACTAGTCCGTAATATGATACCTCTTTGTACACAGTAGTTTCTCCTTAATTTAAGTGTGTGAACGATTTCTTTAGTTATCATTGGCCTCATCTGAATAAAAATATATCAAAGATGTGTGTTGGTTTCATGAAACTGGAACTCAGAGTCAGTTCTTGTATAAAACACTGCTAAGTGTAGGCTTTGAAAAAGGACCCTACTTTGGGGAGTTGTATCTTCTTTCTCAATAAAATGATGCAACATGTTTTTAATGGAAATGAATGCCGAAATAGAGTATAACAGGTTACCTAAATTTAAAAAAAATCGATGATGGTGTTTTTTTTTTCGCATCGGAATGTTTCTTTGTTTGATTTTTTTTCCATGATTGACTAAATATATCCTAACTATTGTATCACACAGATACCTTAGTTATTTTTTTAAATATTAGCTATATATTAGTAGAATAATATCTGCAAATTATATCATAATGATTAAATTATTTCATGAGATACAGACCTCCAGAGTTTGCCATTTGTCGTTCGAGCAGGCATGTTTGTCAATTTTTAGAAAAATAAATCAATTTTAAATAAATATGATTACTTTATATTACAAGCAAGCTATACCCATACTTTGCGCCTAAAACGTATTAGAGTTCTCCTAATGTTATCGCTTTAGTTATTCACTCTCAAACGGGCCCCCTCCATCAGTGCGCGTTAATGCAACTGTCCACCACCTCATGCCTTACGATTTTTCCTGCCCCCAAATATTTTTTCTAGTCAAAACTAAGTTTGGATTCGTTCATACCAGACACTAGACAATAACATATAAAAACATCAGTTGATTTGAAAATGTCGACTAGCCATCCTTTGGTCGATCTTATCTGAAATTACCCTACTCACCCTTTTTTACTGACTCACCTTGTTTGGCGCAGTATGGCCATTGATGCTCTTGCGCCCTTAAAACTGCAAACAACAACAAAAATCTTTAAAAGTATCGACTGTTACCATACAAGACGTAGGCCGTATTAACAACCACAGCAAAAAATGGAATGCCATAACGCATGCGTATGAGCAGCTCGACTGACCGGTTCGAAAACAGTGCAAAAATTAACAGCGTAAAAAATACTCCGACGTTAAGTGCAGCGAACGTAGCGTAGCGCAGAACGTGGGCATTTCATTGGCCGGAAAGCAGGAGCTCGATATCTGCAACCAATAAGAATAGGTGTCCGCTGCGTTACGCTGCGTTTGCTACGCTCGACGTCGGAGTTTTCGCGTATTCAGCGACTCCGCGCTTCATCTTTAAGATCATTCTCAAACTACCCGCGACTTTTTACAAATGCTCGACTTCTATACCAACCTTTATGTGAAAACAGGGGTGCAGTTGGAAGTGTCAGTTACACAGCGGTGACTTATGCAGACTGCAAAAATACTGTCGTAGGCTAGGCCCAGCACGGCTGACGCGTAAATATACCACCAAAAAAAAACAGGTTGGAATTTGAAGAGGATCATACTCGAACGCGTTCACCCTTACCGGTAAGCGATTCGAGCATTCGCTGGGGGACCGGTATGGCCCACGTTCCTACCGTTTTAGTAAAAATGCTCAAAAGTTTGTACAAACGGATTTCCCGTTTGAGCGTAGCGGTATTCGGACCTGTTCACACCGAGCAGCGGCCAGGCGAACCGGTTTGAAGCTGGTAACTGGTTTAGTCAAACCGGTGAGCGGTGTGAACAAACCGGTTAGCAGTCTGGGTATGACAAGGCTTCACCGCCATGGAAGAAAGGGAAAGAGAGAGGGAGAGATCGGGCCCTTCCTGAGCGGCTCTTTGCTGGTGGATTGAAGCGTGCAGCGCAAACAGACAGGACAGAGGAGAAGGGACAGTGAATCGCTCGCCAGTATGTTCAAACCGCTTTCCTCTTGGAGCGTAGGGGTATGCAACGCGCAACCATTGTGCGAATGTATGTCCTCCCTCTACTCTCCCGCCTGTTTGCGCTGTACGTTTTAAAGAGGTACGGAAACAAAAATTGAAATATTCAAATTTCGCACGGAAATGAGTTAAGCATGGCGGATAATAAACGTAAATGATAATTGCACGTTTGTATTTTGAACGACTGGCTATATTTCTCGTTCCAAACGGTGCACTCGAGCAAGCGCTCAAGGAGAAGCGAACGGAGAGCGCGATGCGTCATGGGATATCCGGCGCAAACAAAAACAGAAAGAAAAGATTTCCCGCGTTCGTGGAGTAGCAAGGCAGGCGTGGTTATGAGCTTTGCCCTTGGTGGCGTTGTCAGCGTTGTGGTGGTGTCAATAGCGTCAGCGCGTTACAACCGAGCCGTTCGAAGTACCCGTGGGGTGACGAGCATGAGGCTGGCACGAGGAGCACGTAGCTTCCACAGCACTGTCAGCTTAGGGCTGAACGGGGTGGGGAAAGCAACTTTTCTTCCAGTTTTGAGCGACGGGCTAATCTTCTAGGGGAAGAATGGCTGTGACCGCTTGCACGAACGAGGGTCCGAGGAAGAGGGGAGTCCTTCTTTTCCGTTTTCTTGTACCGTTTGGTACAATGCGCGACTTGGGAGTTGAGAAGGAAAGCTAAGGGTGAAGATGTTGAAATGCAAAGAGCGGCGCTGCTCCGAAGGAATCTGCTACGTCACGACTACGTAGCAGATTCCACAACGTTGCTAGACTACCCCCCAAATAGGCTCTGCATGCACCCACCAGGTGCACATTGAAGATCGTTTATTTAGCTTTAAAATTAGTTTTCTTGTGCCTTTCAACAGATGACTGGTGTTTTTGAGGTTAGGGTGCAACATGCAAGACATTCAAGCTAGAAAACGAGCGCTGGAATTTCGTTTCCCTACCCCTTTAATCACCATGCCTTACTAACGAGCTCGAGCTCCCATTTTAAACAAATTTCTGGGACTTGAAGCCGCTCAAACGTGTCACTGATACGCTGTGCCGAGGACTTCCGACCAGACTTTCAAAAACGTACTACAAGGTAAGTTCTGTTACGCATTGTTGTCATTATGCTCCGTTTCCCATGGCGATAGACCTAGGCCGACGCTACGAGCCAACCCCGTCAACTCAGCGCTGTAAACGAATCACGCGACTATACGTTGCTGCGTCTTTCAACATGGTTATATGTGACACTCACACGACTTTGGATAGGCTACGATGACTTGCAGCGTTCAAAGCGGTCCTTCGTAAGGTAAAACGGATTGGAATGTTTTATTTAGTGCGTGTTATCGGAGCAATGAACACCTCGGGTGCCCGTACACTTTTTTGTATCCATGCGCTTATAATTTTAATGGGTTTCTTCCGCCTGATTTCACTTCCGGTCAACCTCTGAATAGAAACTAATATTTTCACCTCCCATCAGTGCCTTGGCATCAAGTTATGGGCGTTTAACACCTTATTGCGACAGCTGTAGTGCCATTGAACCACTGCCCAACTGCAAAATATTATATGAATTTATTTCTGAAATGTTTACTGGACACCTTTTTTCATATCAGAACTTATTATTTAATATCCGTTCCGTATGTCGCGTATCAGTTTCAGTTTAGTTAGGTGGCGTTAGGTACCACCCCATTCATGTGCTACAAAATATTTTTAGTTTTTCACGTCATTTTGTAGATACATTACGTATACCACTAGCTCTTAGTGTCCACTCACTGTCCGTGGACACTAAGAGTGTCCACGGACACTCTTAGTGTCCGCATGACCGGCTTGAACCATGGGGGGCTCACAAGGAACGGAAGCATCACATACATCATGATCATGAGGCAATGACACACGTGCCTTAAATGGCGTTTCAGAGCGGCATTCTTGGAACGACCGCCTCAGATGGTAGACATGCACAAGACGCACTTGTCCGTTCCCCGACACCAGATAAGTCATTGGAGACTTGGCACTCTGGATTGTTCCTCTCCACCACTTCACAGTTTCTCCACGCACCGTTCTGACGAACACGCGGTCACCCACCGGGAACACTTTCGGTGCACACCTCCGCTTATCAGCGGCACACTTGGTTTGTTTAACCTTTTCTTGTATCGCCATTTTCATGTCTGGTTTTACAAGAGACAACCTCTTACTTAGTTTCCTCCCCCAAAACAACTCACGGGAGTTTTCTCTGTGAAAGTGGGCGGATAAGTTCTACACGTAAAAAGGAAGTTCTCAAGTCGATGTTGCATAGACCTTTTCTGATTACGCTGCTGGTCCTCTAGAAGTTGTTTCAACAGTGATTTCTTTACTGTTTGAACAGCCCACTTCGCAGCGCCGTTTAATTGTGGATGATAGGGTGAGGTGAGGATGTGCGTCAAACCATTGCTACGCAGAATATCGGTCAACTCTTTCGAGCGAAATTGCGGCCCACTGTTAGTGACAATCTCTACTGGTAGTCCGTAGGCTGCAAACCATCCCCTGACTGTCTCGATGGTTTGCTGCGCGGTGGTTGATGTCATTATCTTAACTTCTAACCACTTCGAGTAAGAGTTCACCGCAAGCAACCAAGTCTTGCCTCCCTCCTCTGAAAGTCTAAATGTACCCTTTCCCACTTGTTAGTACACCATCGCCCTGGCTGCAGAGGGGTAGGCTGTCCAATAGACGCAGCGCTCTAGCACACAACGCACCGCTTCGCTACACCTTCGAGAGCTTTGTCCAGGCCTGGCCACCAGACCATGGATCTAGCGACTGCTTTCATCTTTGTGATGCCCATGTGTTGCTCATGCAACCAGCTAAGCGTGGGATCTTGGAGGGACTTTCGGATAATGACTCTGTTTTTCCACACAAGACAACCCATGTCGACAGAGAGATCAAACCTTCGACAGGTCAGCCGTACTGGGAAAGGATAAGCTTGAAAGGCCATCATCGTTATTGGTGGTTCTCCCCGAATTGTAAACAATGCGGTCACTGTGGTCCAGTGTTGTACACGTTGCCCCAAAATAGGAACGAAAGCTCATTCCTCGTTCCTTCTAGTTTTTGGAACGCGTTCCCGTTGCAAGTTCCATCTCTGAGAAAGGAACTCGTTCCCGTTACAGTTAAAAAAATGGAACGTACCGTTACATATACGTTACGTTTGCATTTTGCTGATTACCATATTTCGTCAGATTGAACAAAGTTAATCTTTTTTCTTTTTTTTTCTATCTTATCAAATGAGAACACACGAATTTGAAAAGCACGTGATGGAAAAGCACCAGGAGAAAAACACAAGCGGAAGCAGGGTTTCATTTGTTCATATACTCAAGTTAAAAAATCTAAGCTGTTAACCATATTGACGTTTGTGGTGGACGACTCAGACGAGCCAAAAGTACTGTTACCCCAGATCGCACTAGCGTTTTAAAACAACCCCACACCTTACTATTTTAAAAATCCCTTGTTCGAACTTAACAAAAATTGCTTGTCGATGTTGCTATCCGCAAGACAAGCTAGTGAAGGAGAGCGAAGTGCTTTTAGAAAGTCTGTCTTAAAACTTCAGGTCCGTCTTCGTGAAGGTTTGATTCATTCGTCAGTTTGAAGGGGTGAGAAGGGGTGAAGGACTAAAGGTTAATTTGTTTGTATCTTTTAAGCGACCAATGTTCGGGATACAAGGGCGCGTTCGATCTCTGGTAACCTGCTATCTTGTAACTGTAGGTCGTTTTGTGGAAGTTTAGTGTTGGCAGTAGTCGCTCTTAGACTTATGGGTGTATGAGGATTCTTGAAAGCAAAGAAAGCAGCTGAGTTTGAAACTTCCTTCTTCCTGTGTCTTTCCCTTCGACCAAACATTTTGCTTTTTGTACCGCAGTCTCGGGCACTCAAAACACAATCGATGTCCACTAGCTCTCCTGCACCCGACTTATTGCCAAGCGAGGACCACACAAAATAAAGCCTAAGGTAAAAAGAAAAAAAAAATACAAAAAAATGAGTTCCTGTTTTTTGCAAATATATTGTTTTTATACTTTTAAAATTTTCCTCATATAAGTAAAATGAAATTTACCCCTCTGGATGAAAAAAGGAACGCCGTTCCTTCTTCCGTTCCAGTAAAAATGTAACGAGTTCCCGTTCCAGTTCCATCGATACAAAATCGAACGCTGGAGTCCCTTCGTTCCTCCTAAAAGGAACGCGTTCCAGGAACGCCGCTCCTTGGAACGCCGTTGCGTACAACACTGATGTGGTCTACCAAGAATGTCAGCCAGCGATGAATGCTGGCCACAGCCACTGCACTACAGGGTCGCTTAATGCCAAAAAGTACCCTCAAGGGCTGGTGGTCCATTACAACCTTGAAGGTGCGTCCATATAAGTAGTTCTGAAACTTTTCAACTCCACAACCAATTGCAAGCGCCTCTTTCTCGATGTGCGCATTGTTGCGCTCTGCAGGCGACATCAATCTAGATGCCAATGCAATTGGTTTTTCGACACCGTCTACTGTGTGAGAAAGCACCGCGCCAAGACTATACGCGGATGCGTATGTCAGCTGAATCTCTTTGTACCCATGATACAGCTCCCAGATCTGACTGTCACAAAGAAGCTTTTTACACGTGTTAAAGCTGTTTGCACATTAGCTTGACCATTCCCACTCACTGATTTGTCGCAGAAGGGCGTGTATATGCTGAAGCAGAGTAGCCAAAGTTGGCCAAAAGTTTACGTAATAGTTTACAAGGCCTAAAAATGCTTTAAGCTGGGTCAGGTTCGTTGGTTCGGGTGCTTTGCGAATTGACTCCACTTTTTCTTTTGTTGGATATAATCTTCTACTATCCAGCATGTGTCCTAAGTACTGTACTTGGCTCTGAAAGAACTAGCATTTTCCAACATTCACTCGGAAGCCCTGAGTGCTCAGTGTCTGAAGCATCTGCTCTACGCGGGTGTAGCATTCTTTGTGGTCTTTGCCGGCAACGAGCACATCATCCAAGTAGCAGGCGGTACCAGGTATACCTTGTAGGATCTGATCCATGACTGCCTGAATCATGGCGGGTGCACTTGCTACCCCATACATCAATCTCCGGAAACTGAACAGGTTCATGTGAGTTTTCACAGTTAGCAGCTCTTGTGCTTTCTCGTTGAGTTCGAGTTGCAAGTATGCCTTGGAAAGGTTCAATACTGTGAAAACAGTGCCACCAACTAAGGACGAAAAAATGTCCTCAGGAACAGGCAAAGGGTAGCAGTCTACTTTTATGTTTGGGTTCACGGTAATCCAATAGTCACCACATATCCGAACATCAGAGCTGTTTTTCTTTGGCACTATAATCAAGGGCGTAGCCCAGGCGTTGTGTCTCACTCTAAAGATGACACCAGCTTTTTCTAAGTATTTAATCTCTTTCTCAATCACCTCCGACAGGTCGTAGGGGACTGGTCTCGCCTTAGAGAACACAAGGTTTACATCCTCGAGCACAACAATGCTATCCCGAAAACCGTTAATCACGCCATACCCTGGCTTAAACACATCAGGGAACCTTTCTGTTGAGGACTTTTCTTTGCTAGGAGATTTTTCGTCCTCTTGGGAAATTATATGAACGAGATCGGGCCAGTTTAGTCTTATTTTGGCAAGCCAATCTCGGCCAAGAAGAGTCGGCATGCGTCCCTCATACTGGTTCTTAGCTATCACTAGCGGCAAGTTGTACGTCTGACCGTTGTACTCTACCCTGACTTCTACGCTACCTTTCACAGGCACTGGCGTTCCGTTGTACGTAATAAGTCGCACATTCACATCAGAGCATTCTACACCCGGGAAGGTGTTTGATAAACTCCTTCTCTGCCATTAGCGATACACCCGAACCCGTGTTCAGTTCCATTGGAACCTCTTTACTATTCATGTTTACATTTACAACAAACGCGGGACTGTTTGTTACTCGGTTGAGGGCTATGACAGATAACAAGTCTGTCTCTGGCTTTCCCGATCCTTCAGGTTATGACTTTTCGCACGGTCGCAGATTTGCAGCGCAAGGATCTGGTAGCGCAAAGTATATCTCGGGGGCCTGTAATCAGCGCACAGTTTTTGCAGCGGCGAGTACTCGAAACCTGGTTTTCAATCCCGATGAGAAACAAAGCGGTAGCGCCAGGGACGCAAGGAGCACGAGCAGACATTTCGTCGCTCGAGCAAAAGGGTGTTTCGGCGTCTCGCCGCAGCGGGCGCCCGTCTCGGGGCTCTCCTCTAGGGAGGCTCTAGTGAGGGTGGGTGCAACCAAATTCTGGAGAGCGTTTTCAATTTAATTGCGCTGCCTGAGGAACAGAATTCGGAAAGGATATGTGCCAGCGTTGCCTGCATGAGAGCAGACGCCCGCTCTGTTGCAACTGAGTTGCTCCATGCGCCTTTCTTCCTCTCGCTTCCCATTGCAAGCAACAAAAGCCTTGGCGTAGCTTTATCGCTTCCTTCTCGCTGCGGAAATTACAAAGGTCGCGAGGAGAAAGCAGGGTTGCCAGACAAGCAGCAGCGTTCAAGATGGCGGAATCTACCATTTTTCACGTTAAACAAATATTTAACCGATCGGAACAAAACTGGTGGCCATAGAAAAGTAATCATTTATACCTTGCGTAAATTATTCAAACACATTAATGGGCGCTTATAACCTGAGTTAGGAAATAAAACGATACTTTGCCCCGTAGATACCTAGGAAAATTTTGTGATTAAATTTATTTATTTATTCACAATACCTTAAAGGCTCTTTTCCAGAGCACTCAGTAAGGGGGTATTATAGACATAAATTCACAAAAGAAAATATAACAAACGCACATAGTCTCACACAAAGTTCTCATGTAGGCACAGCGTACAATGAAAACCCAGCTAAGTACAAATTTAGAAAAAAAAACGATAACGAAAAACACTGGACTGATATAAAAAATTGTCAAGTTACACAGAAATAGAATTAAGCGGAGCGCATTGCTTAGAAAATAAGATTCAAGTTTAGCACGGAACAGTGTGGTCTCGGCAATGGTGCCTATCAGAGGTCGGCATTTTAGGTCGCCCTCACTCACCCTCACCCTCGCAGCCACACTCACCTAAGCCCCTCACTCACCCTCACCCTCACAGCTACACCCACCCTCAACCCCTCACTCACCCTCACCCTCAGAGCTAAACTCACCCTGAGCCCCTCACCCACCCTCATCCTCACAGTCACACTCACCTTCAGCCCTTCACTCACCCCCACTGAACCTCACAGCCCTCACGCCCCTCACGCACTCATAGCCCTCACACCACTCACCGCCCTCACGCCCCTCACGCACTCATGGGCTTCACGCCACTCACTGCCTTCACACACTCATACCCCTCACGCACTCATGGCCTACACGCCACTCACCGCCCTCACGCACTCATGGCCCTCACGCCACTCACCGCCCTCGCTGCCCTCACGCACTCATACCCCTCACGCACTCATGGCCCTCACGCCACTCACGCACTCACACCCCTCACGCCCCTCACGCACTCATGGCCCTCACGCCACTCACCGCCCTCACGCCCCTCACGCACTCATGGGCTTCACGCCACTCACTGCCTTCACACACTCACACCCCTCACGCACTCATGGCCTACACGCCAATCACCGCCCTCACCCACTCATGGCTCTCACGCCACTCACCGCCCTCGCTGCCCTCACGCACTCATACTCCTCACGCACTCATGGCCCTCACGCCACTCACCGCACTCACGCCACTGACGCACTCATGGCCCTCACGCCCCTCACGCACTCATGGCCCTCATGGCCCCCACACCCTTCACGCACTCACCGCCCTCACGGCCTTCACGCACTCATGGCCCACACGCCACTCAGGCCCGCTTCAGAATTTCGCCCAGAAACTCGACGTCGCAATGCCAGCAACACGGGCCCGCCCGTGTTCACACGCCGCAACCAACTGCTGTAATTTCCCATCATCATCATAAAATGTTATTTTTTTACACTATTTAGACAAACAATTGCGCGCTATAGACAGGTTTTATGCATTTATTTCTCGTTTATATTACTAATGCATCTTAATGAAACAGTTTATGTCCAAAAACGATCAATTTCAAACCAGAACCAAGGATTTTATTGTCAATATCACCGACTTGAGGTATCACGTGAAAATATCGCGTCTCTGATTGGATGGAGCCGCTTCAAACGTCTTCGAATTGCTCCGAGTTGCTCGCTTGTTTCCAGCCGGACCCGATATCAGCAATTCGTGTCGATTTAGGGAAAGCGATCGAGGGAACAACCCGCGAGCAACACAAAAATTGCTGAAAAAGGTGCTTCGTCTGAAGGCGGCCTCACACACCTACCACCCTCACGCCCCTTACGCACTCACGGCCCTCACACCCCTCACGCACTCACTACCCTCGCAGCCCTCACGCACTCATGGCCCTCACGCCCCTCACGCACTTATGGCTCTCACAGCCCTCACGCCCCTCACGCACTCACCGCCCTCACGGTATTCACAGCCCTCACGGCCCTCACGGCCCTCACAGCCCTCAGGGCCCTCACTCACCCTCACCTCACCTGTGAATATGAGGGTGAGTGAGGGTGAGTGAGGGCCCTCGTGAGTGAGGTTTGCCGAGGTATGGTGACTATGGATTCGGCAAGGTCGTTTCATGCGCGGATGCCACGTGGTACAACTGAGTTAATAGACGCGGTGGTTGACCCAGTGAGGTGTTGAAAACGTTTACTGTTAGTGGTTCGATGAGATAGTCAATCAGGGGGTTTAAGGAAAGTAACGCTTTAAAAACGATTGCTATAATAAACTTGTGTATTAGGGGCACAGAGTAAAAATGGTTCGACGCGCTTAAAGCGATGGCAGGCAACATTGATGCTTTAGGAGAGAAACACTCATGCTATATGAATAGGAATGTGCGTTGTTAGGTATTTCTGATGAGGGCTCCAAATCGCGGCAGCATATTCGAGTTTAGGAGGGACATATGTTTCGTAAGCGAGTTTGCGGAGATGGTTAGGGGCCGCTGTTAAGTTAATATAACCAAGCGTTCTAGATGCGTCAGCCGTGACAGAGTTGATATGAGTGACCCATGAAGTGTTAGATGTAAAATGGTCACCAAAATACTTGTAGGATGAACATACGCTGAGGCATGAAGTGACTAATGTGTATGGGACCTGTGAAAGAAGTCGTTTGCGAGTGAAGTTCATTACATGGCATTTGGATTTATTTGGTGTCATTAGCCATTCTTCGCACCAGTTGTTAATACGATCAAGATAATGCTGGAGTAGTACGTAGTCATCTGGTGTGTTTATTTTTCTGTGCAAGACACAGTCATCCGCAAACAAACGCATATTAATACACAATGCATTTGGGAAGTCGTTTATGTAGATAAGAAATAACACAGAACCCAGGACGCTGCATTGCGGAACGCCAGAGGTTACATTAGTAATGTCAGACTGAAAATCACCACAGACAGTATACTGAGAGCGAAACGACAGAAAGTTGCGAATCCATGAGAAGGTTAAAGAATCAAGATTAACTGACGAAAGCTTAGACGAAAGGCGACAGTGGGGATTGCGGTCGAATGCTTTAGAAATGTCTATAAATGTTGCATCGGTTTGAGAGTTAGAGTTCATGTTAAGATGTAGGTCATGGGTGAATTCAAGCAGTTGTGCTTCACAGGAAAGGCCGTTGCGAAAACCATACTGATGTTTATAAAAACAAATTGTTAGACTCAAGATACGATGCAACATGTGAAAAAATAATATGTTCAAGTACTTTGCACACAACACTGGTTAAAGAGATGGGGCGGTAGTTCTCTGCGAGGTGGGCGATCTCCGTTTTTGAAAAGAGGAACGACCTTCCCTATCGTCCAGTCGTCTGGAAGTATACCGGTGGACAATGATTGTTGAAATAGTAGACCGCACATTTCAATGGATACGCGTTTTGTATTTTTAAGACGCTTAGAGTTAATGTTATCTGTGCGAGCCGATGTAGTAATATTTAGGTTATCTATAATTTCCCATGATACCTGATCAAGCATTTGCGCCCACCCTCATTAGAGCCTCCCTACTCTCCTCTCATCCGTTGCCTGCCGCTCTACCTTTTAATTTGGGCGGCCGCGTCTCGTGGGGATCTGGCAGGCTTTGTCAGTTTAGAGGAGGCTGTGCCTCGACCCATGCAGTTTACTAGGTGGTGCAGCTCGCATCACAATATTGCGCCCTCGCTTGTCTGTTGACAGCGCGCTCACTTCACAACCAGCGGACCCGAGATGGACACCTGAGGAAACTGCGGTCGGTTTGGTGGATTTCATTTTTATGCATTGTACAATATCAAACGCTTCAAACGACGATGAACGCACTAAAAGCCAATCATCCCGAGTGAAAGTGCCCGTTACATCCACTGCTGCAAAACAAGGAGCATTCGCCACCCCAGCTCGCAGGTAGGAAAATCTGTCACGTGATCTAATGTCGCGCCAATGTTAAATCTAGTCACGCGTTATGATTCGAAATGCGCAGTGAACGATCTGTGCTTACTACAGTGGTAGAGTTTAGCTTTTTTCATTCCAGCAGTGATTGAAAGCAGGCTCAGCTTGATCGGCAGAGTAAATTACGGGTGCATTATGCCAAAGTGCACGCTGTAACTACTGTCATTTTTAGAATGAAGTATAAAAAGAATATTAGGTGCAACAGTGAACTATAATAAAACA
Organism: Ixodes scapularis; assembly: GCF_016920785.2. Classification (NCBI taxonomy): domain Eukaryota; kingdom Metazoa; phylum Arthropoda; class Arachnida; order Ixodida; family Ixodidae; genus Ixodes; species Ixodes scapularis. The sequence continues at coordinate 4,358,355 of NW_024609867.1, forward strand.
TTCCCTAGGTCTCGCATACAGCCATATGGCACGGGAAGGGAACTATGGATTCGCAGAATACTCTTAATTTTTTTTTGCCAATCTTCTCGGCGAGTGTCACTGAGCCCGTGTGTAGTGCTCAGGCAGCACACAAGCCCCGTAAGTGAGCCGCGTTTGTTCTTTCCTACCCGGATTTTACCACAAACCTACATCAACGTCGTGAGTTCCAAGATTATACAAGCTTGCTTTGAAAGATGAAAGGCTCGAATAATTATTTGTTTCACATTTCTTAAAAAAAAACCACCCCTAATAAAAATAATAAATGACCCGTCCGGTCTGTGGCGTTTCGTGCGAATATACTGGTGTTACACGCATGCAAGCCTGCGCCCGTAACATTTTTATAGACACATACAGGTCTCATTACCACCGCAAGATATGCATTAGGTTCGGATACAAGTTAGAAGATAATCCGTGATTTGTATACTGCGTGTAAGTTGTTTTATTCAGACGCCTTTTATCTAAAGCATCGAATCACAGCAACTTAGATTTGTATCCTGATGTAAGTGACCCCAGCACACTAAACTACGTCAGGCTGAATCTAATGTCTGCGACACACATATTGCGCTGTCAAATCTACAGTATGAATAACCATTATATTATTCGGTGCGACAAAAGCATTCCCAAGGCATGGGCACAGTGGATTCTGTTCTTTCCAAGTGTTTCTAAGAGCGTGCCCTTCCCGTGCCATAAAGCGATATAAAAAGAAACAAAAAAACTATGGAATGTTTCATTATAGTTCACTGTTTTATTTATTATTCATTCCATAGTTCATTCTGAAAATGACAGTAGTCAGAGCGCTACTTTTTATTGCAAGGCTTAATGCACCCCTACCTTTCTTTGGTGTTCAACGAGCTTCTTTTAGAGTGAAATGCTTACTGAATAAAGCAAGAGCAAGGATACAGTTTGGTCACAAATGCAAATAGGCATCTTTGCTCTTGATTATTTATGCTTTTATCCTACTACTACGCGAGCATACTGGTGACGGTGATCGTCGACAACAAAATGAGGTATTTGGCTGTTTAGACAGTCTTTTGCACTACAGCGAGTTGCAAATATACTTCCGGTAACATTGACATGTTTTCGCGCTTTGAAGTAAAACATCTCTGAAACACCGTTGTTTCTTCTTCAAGTTCGACTAAAGCTTTTAGGCTCAGAGAGAGTACAAGCGTGCAAATATTACATAGTACGGAGTGGAACCGAACCGAACGAAAGAAATACACAAAATCAAAGCAGCGCTAGAATGAAGATTGTACAGTTCGATAAGAACAGAAATGCCGCAATTAAAAAAAAAAAAAAAACTACGCAAGCAAAACCACATTCCAGATCTTGAAACTCAAAAGAAAGACGATTGGAAAGCGCGCTGGCGCGTTACACACGCATTAGCGCTGCGGTTCGGCAATCAAAGTTTTGAGACAAAAAAAAAAGTCCCGTTCAATGTGAAAGCTATTAGGAACCATGCATATATTCAAATCCGTAAAAACGAAATTTCAAATCAAATAGAGACGGGAAAGATACGAGGAGCGAGACGGTATTTGCGAAGCCAGTGGGAGAGGCAGGTTGAGGTACGGACTCTCCTGCAGCCCGGTATCTCCCCTTGTTCTTCCATCGAGGTTCTTCACGGTCCAGCGACTGCTTTATACGATGTTCCGTCACGCGTCAAATTGTCCCGCAGCGCTCTCCAACTTAATTTAGGAGGCCCCATCGAAAAGACGAAGAGGGAGCTCGGGTTTTCCGTCGGTGAGGCTCCTCTTTCGAGAGACGGATCGGGTTTTGCCTCCCGAATCCTGTTCGCCCTGGGTCGAATGTCGAGAGTGGATTGCAAGATGGCGGCGGACAACATGGCAGTCTGAAAGTCGAATAGCAAAAGAAATAATATATATACGCAGTTTCGGGAAAAGGTCAGATACGAGAATTCAAGCTTTAAATGTATTCACCTTCGTGTTCCTTCGCGCTATGAAAGAGACGCTGCGGTCTATATTCCGCTCTACCTGACGACAGGTCTCAACTGATGCTACAGACTATACCAGTCCATCCAGCCTTACACAGGTAGTACGTGTACACAGGTCCTGTGCGCCGCTACAGCTCTTACAGAGAGGCAGCGTGACATTCACACGGTACACATGTGACACTGATGACACGGGGATTACACTGAGTCTACCGTAAGTTAAAAGAGGGGTACACAGTTTATGCAATCGGGAGACCAGAGAGCATGGGAGTCCATGCTCTCTGGGTTAATAAATACGTAATTGGCGTTTTATGTTATTTTTGGTTTTGCGTGATCACTCAATGTTAGCCACGGTGTACTTCATTGTTTTTAAGCTCTATCAGGAGTGCCACAGGGCCCAAACTTTGGTGTCTTGCTCGTTACTATTTTTGTGAGCGACATTTACGTTGTAATACAGCAGTCCACTTTGTCACATTTTTCTCCGACGGTACAAGCTTATATTGGAGAAGAAAACAATACTTATATGACTGCACCTTGTTACAATTCGACATCAATACCAGCACTCAGTGATGTGTAGATACAAACTGGATCTAAACCCTCGAAAATCACAATTTATAACATTTTCTCAGATTAGTATCTAGACACGACTGTTAAAAAGCGTGTCTTCAGGAGGAACGGAGCTTCAAGAGTCATCTTCATGTGATTCTGTCATTCTTATTCAGAGAATTCGGTATTGTCACTCGCCTCAACTCTCTTTTTTTTCTTTTTTTTTGCCGCCCATTTTATTTTAATGGCTTGCTTTATGGCTTATTTTATCAAAACTAGATTTTGTATCAGTTGTTTGGAACAACGTCAGTGCTACTGCTACGTCGACAGAACGAGTCCTCAAAAAAGTTCGGGGAAACGTTTGAAGCTTTGTAAAACTCCTCTTAGTCCTACTGTGGCCTGAATGTGCCTTTATAGGGGGGCTCGACAGAGTTAAAATCTAGACAACAAGGTAGGTACCTCACATTTTTCTATAGGTGCATGCGTGAGTATTTGGGCCGCTCGATTATCGTATCTTACATCCAGATTAACGTTCATGTCACAAAGTTTTGCTGCAATTTCACATTCGCTATAAATCCTACGTGTGTTTCTCCCCTCTAGTTAGCATTCAGAACTTCTTTAAACATCTTGACACATCGTTTTTTGACATTTTCGGTAATGAACTCTTTCCTTTCCAGAATAGCGTGCCACTCTTGGTATATTGTATTTTTCCAGCTTTGTGTTCTGAATATTTTGTCGTGCAATACCGTTATAGGTCGACTCTTAATAGGCGCGTAAAAAATAAAGAAATTATCAAGTGGTTTCGTCAAAAAGCAAAGTTTCTTGACATGTAGGAACCGGTTGAATATTTATTTCATCGTATATTATTTACACTAATATAAAATTTCCTACGAATAGTTTTTACGCTTATGTCTGATATACGTCAAATAGTTTCCAGCTTTTGATATAGCAAGTGAATATGCTATTCTCGTACCAATCGAAATTCAGACATGCCGGTCACCAGCCCTATACCTCGGTATCAATGAGCAATCCAGAATGAAAGACTGAGATTCAAGCTTCAACCCATTTAATGAAAATACACTAGAGCATTTTACGACTGTCATTCACGATTGCATTTAATTGGAACCTCCGGACCTTTGAATAAAGAAGACGGCAATACATCTGAGGAGCACTTTTACATACCCAATATCGTGTTCAACAACGACAATTCAAAATTGATTCCCACTCGTTTAAGTGCTCAAGTACAGATATAGACGGTTTGTTTCTGCTTCATGATATTAAATTAATTTGTTAATTTGTTTTCTTGTTTCTGAGATGTTTCTTGATTCGTAGCCTATTACATGCGCCGTATTTATGGCACTAAGCTAAATTTAAAGACTGGCATGCAGATTGCGAAATACATTTGTTGGCGTATTTTGAAACACTGTTCTGTGCTGTGTTCTTTATTTATAGAACACGGTTTACCCACTAAGGTTTCCCGATGCTAATAGCTTTTCATGTTGCAGAGTTCTGTATGAAGTTTTTGGAAGACGAAAACATGACGGAGCTTGCGCCTTGATGCTGTCAGTGATTGTCGTAATTCAGCGAAACTGAATTGTAACGTGTGCCTACAAGTAAAGGCAGTCGGCTGACTAACAATAGCCACTTAATTGTTTTCTTACACCCTCAATTGCCTAGGCTATTTTATGCATGGGTTACGGTGAAAAAAGAGGAGTCTAAACTGTGCTACCTTACCTTGGTTCACATGTGTTGATAGTTAAGTTAGAGGGCACATAGGTTTTCACCCTGAGAGGGCGCAGCATAACTTAAGCTTGAGGAAACGTCCTAATTCGCGCATAGGTTTTCAAGGCCAGAAGGTGGGCGACCGCACCTTCGCGTGGAGCCCTAACCCTGCAGTTCCACTTTCGGAAAATTCGCAAAGCCCCAGTGGAATTTCAATCCTTCTTATCGCCTTCGTCCGACACCTCCTTTTCCTTTTATTATGACCTGCGTGCACTTAGAGTATTGCGACGAAATTTAAACATTTAAAAATAAATGTTGCACTAGAAGGTAAAAATACACATACTACCATGCAAGTAGGGGGGGAACACGCTACAACTCGATTATACTCATGGCCATATTCGCTTATTTTAATCATTTTTTATTCTTAGCCCGGTGTTTCTCAAATATGTTCAGAGTTCGAATGCTTGAATCTAAGCTGAAACTACGTATATTAAGACTAAATAAGCTAAATACTCACAAAACGTTTCTGGGTCAAGTAGCAGTAAAATGAAAAACGTACCTGGTGTTAATGTTTAAAGTTTTTATCCGCAAGCCTTTTGTTTTGGAGCTTAGTTTCTGATAAAACAAATTTAGTATATTTCGAACTTTCTACAGATTAGAATAATATTTAATGATAAGATATCCATAAAAAATAAAAAAGAGAAGAAAGAAGCGAACGGGACACCCAGCACCTCCTATGTGAGCAGGTTTTATTCCTAGATCCCTACCGCGGACACCAGCGTAGGGACATTGAACGCAAGTGCTGGATCAATATTCAGCCGTCCATCTTGTTCTTACTCATTGAGGACGAGTCAAAGCTGAGAGCTGACGCAGTACTCGAGTCCAGTCTTTGGCCTTCGTTGTACTCCAGTAGAGGACGTGACCATCTAAGTGTTGTATCATCCCCATTCCCCAGCTGATTTTAACAACACAATTAATTTTATAAAAACCCTTGAGCTCGATAAAAAAAAAAGTTTCGTCGTGAGAAAATATCTTACACCTTTATGAAATGATGAGTCGAATGGAAAGAATGCAGTACTTATATTGCACTACTTAAATGAATTGAAATTACCAGAACTTTCCTCACATTGGCAGCGTGCATGTGTTGCTCAGACCTCTAAAAACAATTGGGCTGAACCAACTATGCTCCTGTCGAATTAACCGATTAGATGCAGACATAACTGAAAAAGCCGCGGCAGCTCGCGTGTTAATTTTCCCGCAAAATATATCAGGTAAACTGAATTTGTGTGGTGATCACGTGGCCTTAGGTCAGGTGAAGTCACGTTTCCCGCTAAATTAGCTGGAAAACAGAATTGGTGTTTGAAATCCTATATCAATTTCCCCACGAAATATAGCGGGAAAACTGAATTTGTGTGTAGGTCACGTAGGATATGAAGTAATGTGACGCCATTTTAAACTTTCAATTTAGCGGGGAGACTGGATTGGGGGTAAGGTCACGTGACCCAAATTTTTGCGCAAAGTCTAGCAGGGAAACGGGGTATTTGTACAGGTCATGTGGCATCGTGTCACGCATATCAAAATTTCCACTGAATTTAGAGTGGAAAGTGAGTTTGTGCAGAGCTAAAGTGCTATGAAGTCATGTGACGTCATTCCCCCGCTAAATCAAAAGGAGAAACTGAATTGGCACCGTCCCAGGACGTCAATTTGTTCGTTAGATCTAGCAAGGAGACATGATTTCGGTACAGGTCATGTAACATGGTCTCATGTGACATCAATTCGTGCTATTAAGTTTGCGGGGAAACTGATTGTGTGCATATTTCATGTGACATGAAATCATATGACATCATTATTTCCGCTAAATTTAGCGGGGAACCTGAATTGATGATGAGGTTACGTGACGTAACTTATCCCGCTAAATCTAACAGGAAAAGTAATGCATGTGAAGATCACATGAAATAGTGCTCTGATGTCATTTTCCCCGTTATATTTAGCGGGGAATATAAACATTCAGAAACATACCGCAAGGTGGCATCCCTCGCTAACTCAAATATGGCGTCTGCCTTTCTTTGACAAATGACACTTTCTGACCTAGAGGCAATAACATAAATTCTGAACCCGATCAAGTACCAACGGATACGATGGGATGTGCCTTAGAGATCTTCGTAGAAATTAAATCCATACATTCGACACACACCTTGCTTTTTTGAACGAAATATTCGAAAGTGGTTCAATTCCCATCGTGTTTAAAATTGCTATTGTTGAACTTCCTTTGAAAGGAAAATGGCGAGATCGGATAGGAAGCTCTTCACCAATATCTCTCCTGCCGCGTATAATTCAAATATAGCAATTTATTTATTTATGAATGACTTTCCTTGTGGATCATACATCATATCTCCCACCAAGTGCTGTTTTATTCCGTGGCGTGCTTCATAAGATATTATCGAAGCTTTGTAAGACAACGTCAATGTATATGTCGAGACGCACCTGTTTACATGTGCATGTAATCTCAACGTCCACAATAAGCTTGATGATGTAAACCATTTGATTTTAACACAAAAGCTCTTCAATTTTGGTTACCGAGAGCCCATGCTAACAAACGTTCTACAGAAACGGTCACAAATGATTTAATAGAAGGAATTCGTAGCAACAATATATACCTAAAATCAGGTGTTTTATAGGGTTCGATTTTTTACAGTCACATTTTTACAATGACCACCGAGTCACCTTTTTTTATATAGCGAGGAAAACCCCACAAAAATGCTCATCCCCCAACAAAATAATTTCATTAATTTATTCTGGGGGTTGAATATACCATAGGACCATGCTCAGCACATCACAATGTACCTCATGCCACTGTGCTTCAATTCCTTACTCAAGCATCGTAAAGCGCCTAAGCATTTGTTTTAAGTTCTTGAAAAAAAATAGGCTCACATTTATAGAAACTTACGGAACTCACATTTCAGAAAGTTATGTTCCAGGTGTTCTTCTTATTACATAATATCAATCCTTTCCTGCCATTCCGTATACAAAAATTCAAAGCTAACTCGTTAACTTTTAGCATACTCAAGTAAGGAATCACAGTTTTTGTTGGCTGTTCCGAGTTATGGCACAAGAACGCCAAGAGAATGTTAACATTTTCATGTGTAATGTGTTTTTTACAGACGCACGACACTGCAAAAATATTCACTTCCCATAAAAAAAAGGATGGTGAAGCAAGATGCAAAGAAAAAGTTTCATTAAGAAGGTTGACCGTCCGTCAACCTCGTCCGCGGCCATTAAAGAAAGAGTTTTCGTGCAATGGAAACAAAAATAATATTATACAGAAAAACATACAATCGAAACTGGAGTCGCAGAAAAAAAGGAACAGGAAGTTCAAATGTGTACAATGATGCTGTGCAACTCTTCAGAATATATTGTTTCTAGATTTAAATTTTGTTTTCTCCAAAGTTGTTTAGAAGCTTGGAAATTAAATAGCAAAGCATTTGCCGCACATAATTTGACCTACATGTGGAAACCTCCTAATATTTATTACAGCGGGTTAAGAAAACAGTATTTTTATTTCGAGTGCAGCTATCTCGTCTAAAAGAACACTAACTTTTCTGTTTTCATTCCTAATGGTAATTTCATGTCTATAATCAGATAGCTTAATATTTTTTTAACACTTGCGGATTACTAAACATGGTCTCAGTGTGCGAGTCATTAGGTACGTTGAAGATGGGTATCAACAATTCTTTATTTAGGCAGGTAAAATGTGTTTAGGTCGGATGCAATGGTTATGCCCAAAACAGGGTTCCAATAACTCAGGAGCGAGTGAAACAAAACATTGTAAATAGTTATTTTCCGACAAACTGTTAGAGTCTGTCTTTTGGAGACATGCCAAAGCAACAAAACGTGATCATTTGGGGGCCAAATAAATTACATGGCTAACCGACAGGACCAAATAAGTTACATGGCTAACCGATATTTTCAGAAAAATAAACCGAGTGCTTTAAATTTACACAAATTCTCTTTTGGACTTGATCCAAATACCATAGGCCGCAACGTAAAACAAAATTGTTTATATTTCGGAAGAATAAAAATCGCTTTTTTTTCTTTTCAATGTTATTGCCTGGCCTATTTTTCCTTCCTCAAGCCGCCAACGTTGACAAGGTAAAATTAACAGCATCCAAAAGTTCATCGCTGTTTACAAAGAAAAAAAATATATAGAAATGTCGCTTGCACAAATTACAAATTTAGCAAGATATCTATATTCAGCATGTCGTCTATATGCAGGTTTAAATGAAGGAACCGCAATAGTGTTCTTGCAGAACCCCTGGAATAATACGTTCTTTATCGGAAAAAATGGCCATTAATGTTAATATATTGAAAGCGGTGACTCACGTATTAACTTAGGAGTGCGAAAATTGGCTTATGAGACACACATTCAACCCAAATTGGAATATGCTGCGGCCATTTGGAGCCCTCACGAAATATACTTATTAAATCATCTCGAGGCAGTCCAGAACAGCGCTACCAGGTTTTTTTTTTTTTTTTTTTTTTGAAGAAATATGATTGTTCAGTCATAGTGTATCCACCTTAAAGAGCGAATTGAACCTTCCTTAACTAAACGACCGCCGTAAGATAGCGCGACTCTGTCTCTTTCACAAAATTTACTACTACCTCCCTGCGCTCCTAGACCCGCTCGTCCTACTCCCCAGGCGAACTTCATCGCGGCTAAATAACCCGCGTCACGTTTCCCAAATTTCAGGCAGCACAAACTTTTAACTCCTTGTTCCCTCGTACTATCGTAAACTGCAACGGCCTCCTCTCACATATTAGGGAGTTTTAAAAGAGCGCACGCTAAAGCTTTGCGTACGCAGAGAATAGCGCCGTCGCCACTGCGCATGCTCCAAACGCAAACCAGGTTTTGCGCTTTGCGTGTGCAATTTTAGCGTGCGCCATTTCTCGGAAATTGCGTGCGTACGCAAAGAGTGCGCTTATCCAAGGAGGATTCGTGATGAGAAGTTGGCTAAAGCCAAGACGAGCAGAGTTTAAAAATGGCGACTTCCAGGATTGTCGGCGGCTGCGTCGTGAGTGCGACGTCGGCGGCATCCTCGCGATTGCGATTTTAAATACAGGACCACATTGTACTCGGTTTGGCAACGATCACCGGCAACCTGATCTTGCTAAGCGCGAACATTCTCGGTGAAGGTACGATGTGCGAAGGTCAGTACAGGAGACCTCTCTTGCCGAGGCGACGCAAGCGGACACGACCGGTCAACCGCTCACGTCGCATTCTCATATTTAAACAAATCTAAAAAGTACTCTGGACCAAAAAAACTTGTTTTTCTTTTCTAAAGTTACAATGTTTCGTGTGTGAAATAAAAATTGTGACTGTATCTTCTTGGCGTCGCAAGCGGGAGTTTGGGCTGTTGCGTCGCGACGGAGAAATGCTATTCTAAAACTCTCTTGCGTCGCGTGCGCTAATACAAGCGCTATATTTAGCGCTAGAGTGCGCTATAATTGCGTACGTTCTTCTAAAACTCCCTATTGTAACCCAGACGGATCCCACCGCCTTTCGCAACTCTCTTTGTTCTAATTTTCATTACTCCCACTGTGCCGTTCTATTTGTTTGTCTTGTGCTTTACTGGTTGCCATGTATCATGGTTTTCATCCCTTTATGCTCCCCATGTACCCAGACTAATTTGTGTATTCCCGTTGCTCGTGGCGAAGCCACGCTGTTTTCGCAGCACTCCATGTATTCGCATATGTCGTCGTTACTGTTTTATGCTCTCGTGTTTTGTACCCCACTTATATAATGCCCTCAACCAGGTTCCTTTCTGGGAACTTGAATAAGTAAATAAATAACGGCAACCCTTAAATACCATAATAGTTAAGTTTACAAAGCACAATATTATTATAGAAAAAATACAGACTTTAGTCACATGTACGAACACGGCAGCAACCGTTCTTTTCCCGTGATATTTTGTAATATGTATTCATTCTGGGAAAATAGAGCTAATTCTGTGTAACTTATGTTTATTTTTTTCTCAAACGAAATGCCGAAGATGAGAGACCTTTAGAGGGGACTGTATTATAATTTAAAAAAACAAAGGGTTGATATGAAACGGTGGATAAATGCTCAAAGATTTTTGATCTTCTTTCTGTTTTTAAGCCCTTTTCGTGCCCGATTTCAGTATTTTTTCAACGGCCGTACTCGTACCGTTATACTGAAATATCGAAATTCATAAACTTCGTCCATCATCACGTCAGCTGCTAGTAACTGTGTTTGTTGTTAGAAAATGCTGCACATGGTATGGCAAAAATGCGATATAAATATGCTCCGCTGATATTTTGCTCGTTACCATACAATTTTGATTGCCCCACTTCATTGAAAAAATAAGGGAAGCCCACGTCTTCTTACCTGCTTAGATAAAGCCCTTTAAATGGCATAATTTGTTTTGTCTGGTGATTTCCGGTTCTTTATGTGGATTAAAATATCATGGTCCTTTCTTTTTATGTTTTTACTCATTTTTTCTTAACTTTCTGAAGCCACTGTGACTGGAAAAGACACAATACTCCTAGACATTCCTATACATAAGACTACCGCTAATTGATCATAATGATTGGTGCTCCAGAATACATACTGTATGTATTTAGAAGTTTTGACTTTTTGGCGTCTCGTGACTAACCTTGCACACTTCAAGAAATTGGTTTCAGATGTGACAAAGCCTGCGTATTGTTTTCTTTCCATTCGTATTCTTACTGCCACCGAAGTGCTTAAGCTTTTTTCTTCATAATTTGCTTGATACCACTCCAACATGTGCTTTGTGCCACAAACTCTTGATGGCTTTGACGAACCTGCGTTGTATTTAGATTATTCCCGGAGCCCAGAATCAATTTATTATTATTATTATTATTATTATTATTATTATTATTATTATTATTATTATCGTCCCATCTCGATTTTGTCTTGTATAAGTCAAATTTTAGAGAAGCATTTATTCCAAGTAATGAGTCAGTTTCTTGAAAAGTTCGAAATCATATCCAATAATCAATATGGTTTTGTCAACGGTCGGGGTACACAGCCATTACTTGAAGATTTTGCAGATGAATTACATTACGCGTTCGAAAAAAATGAGGTCGTATGTGCCCTTTTTGTGGATGTTTCAAAGGCATTCGACAGTGTTAACCACAGCATTATATTCCAAAAGCTTTATCATATTGGCTTCCGAGGTCCATTTCTGGAGCTACTAAAAGATTATTTAACTGGACGATCTCAACAAGTTCACATAGGTCCCAAAAGAAGTTCAAAGCTCGCCTTGAAATCCGGAGTTCCACAAGGATCTATCTTGTCTCCGTTACTTTTTAATGTCTTTGTCAATGAAATGTCAAATTCAATAGTTAGCTGCCAACTATATCAGTATGCTGACGATACTGTACTCTTGTCACGCCATATAGAATACGAAAAATCAATTTTTATTCTCCAACGTGAAACCGCACATTTGATTGAATCTTTTCAGCAAAATGACTTAAAAATTAACAACACAAAGACACGTCTGGTGTGTTTCCGGAATCCGTTAAAAGTTGTTATCCCAGATACGCCACTATTTTTACATTCATCAATTTGTCCCTCGTGTAAATGCACTCCAGTGGGTTATGTAGACCATGTGAAATATCTAGGTATTGAATTCGATAGTGACCTTTCATGGAATACGCGCATGAGAACTGTATGTAGAAAGCTTAGGCGTGTTTCCTGTCTACTTTATAATATGAGATCACTTGTTCCACAATATGTTAAAAAGATGGTCATCAATGCTTTGGCATACAGTGTTCTTCGCTGTGGAATAACCATTTATGGTGGCTGTTCTACGTTATGGCAAAAGAAAATTGACAATATTTTGACTGGAATGTTTAGAAGTATTATGTACGGCACTGATACCGAAACAGAACAAGAAAAAATTGATCATATTAATTTTCCATTATGTCATGCTTTGTTTACTGAGACGGTTGTTTTAAGACACTTTTGGGATGACAAATTTAAAGTTCCCCATATTGCACCTCGGGCACTCAGACATACCACTCGTTTTGAGGTGCCGAGAATGTCAACGAGGTATGGCAGAAGACAACGAATATTTTATGTACCGGACATTTTCAACAGTCTTCCTGAAAGAGTGTTGGACCTGGATTCGAAAAAAAAGTTCAAACAAGCCCTACGAGACCTATTTTAAATCAAGTGTGCCTGCACGAACCAGATTCATCTTCTGGGCGTCTTAAACTGTGCTCTAAAGATTTTTTTTTCTTAGGCCAGTGATGTGATCTTTATTACAACCCAAGTACTGTAGCAACTGGACATGACCTGTGCTTCATTTTTTTTAATATTTTGATGTCTGTGTGTGTGTTCTTCATGTAATGTGACTATCCACATATCAACAACTCTGGACACTAACTTTACCAATGCTTCAATGTTATTTTTCTTAAAACGTGTGTGCGCGTGTGTGAGTATGTGTGTGTGTGTGTGTGTGTTTTATGTGCTGATGCACTCTTCACAATGTTGAATTAATAGATTTATAACTTTAATACTGGTGGTTTAGCCAAACAAGCCAATTCAGGCTTCGGCAGACCCGAATCATACTTTGTTGCATCCGAAAAAAAATAAACTATTATTATTATTATTATTATTATTATTATTAATATTAACTTTAAACTTGTTGATTGAATCTAACTTGAATGATAAAGAGCAGGAGAGTCGGCAGTGAAATATGGAAATCCATGGAATTCCTTGCCCCTCAAACGAAGACATAGGTACTGTTGTGAAGACCACCGCAGTAAAACTTGACATACCAGGTTACCTGGATACTGAGATACATAAGGTCCACCGGCTCCATGGCAAGCCTGATTCCATCCCACCTATTCTGGTTCAGTTTGCCTCTACGGACATCAAACAAAAGTGGATGAGTGCCCGAAAGAGACTAAGCTTGCTCTCTCGCGCAGATGGCTCACAAAAAGTATATTTTAATGAAAATCTCACCAAAGCATACAAAGAGCTCTTCTGGCTAGCCAGAACAAGAGGAAAAGAAAGAGGCTATAGTTTTGTGTGGGTCAAAAATGGCACCGTCTTTGCAAAGAAAGGGGAAGGTTTTACTCCCATCCGAGTCTCCAAAGCTGGAGACCTCGACCAGATTGTCTAATCATTGGCCGCTTTTATCTCTGACCGTTCCAGGTGACTTTTATGGCCGACTACCAACACTTCTCCAATCTGTCTTCACTTATAATTTTTTTTCCATCAGGAAACAGCACCCTTACAATTGTACATGTTAATATTCGAAGCATCAGGAAATACTGCGACGAGTTTCATGTTATTGTTCAAGGTATAAAGCACGTTGTAGATGCTTTTGTCTTAACTGAGATAAATGTACATGAGATATCTCAGGGACCCTTTACATTGTCTGGGTATCAATCATTCTTTAACACACGTGACTCACGTTGAGGAGGCGGCACAGCAATCTACGTTCAAGACAAGTGGCACTGCACCGAGTTGAAGTTATCTTTCACACAAGCTGAGTACTTAACTATAAAAATTTGTAATAGCCACATCACTGTATCACTTGTGGCATTGTATAGGCCTCCATCATGCAACGTTCTAAAGTTCCTCGATGAGCTTAATGTAAGCCTCACTGACATTGGCCCGAATGATAAAATTTGTCTCGTGGGGGATTTTAACATTGACATACTGAACTCCACAAGATCGAGCGTTTGTGACTATTTGACACTTCTTTCTAACCACGGTCTCGCTCCTCTCATTCAAGCACAACAAGGGAAGAATATCTAAACAACAAACTTGTTTTTTCTTGCATCGATCACATCAACGTCAGAAGTTCTGGGGTGTCTGCTAAGTCTTCTGTCATCTCACAAAAGCTAGCCGACCATTATTTTGTGGCGTGCCAAATAAACGGCGGCATTCTATCAAAACAAGACAAGAAACGTCCAAGGCAGATTACAATCATTGACAGTCACACGTTTGATAGATTAATAGCATCATACGATTGGAATGGCTTAATAGGCACTGGCGACAGTCTAACTGCTTAGTCGGAGTTACTTCACGCGTTCGACTATTGCACAGAACAGAGTACGAAAGTCATTACGACTAAGAAATGAAGACAGCAGCATGTTTGGCTAACAGCAGATGTTCTCTCATCTATTAAACTAAAAGATATCCTATGGGCACGTCACCTAACAATCCGCAAGTAAAACTACAATACATAAGCCAAAGAAACCGCGTAACTGCTGTCATACGCTCTGCAAAGCGAAAGCACTACCACAGTAAGTTCGTTGACGCGCGTTCTCATACCGCAAAAACTTGGTCCCTGGTCAATGAAGTGAAAGGCGGCAATACACGACACACCATTGACGAAGTTATTAAGAAAAACTTTCACTCAAATATGACCCTTGTGGGGAATAGTTTCAATCACTCTTTTGCTTCCGTTTCTGGTGTATCTTGCCATTGACAAATTACGAGAGACAATCAAGAAAAATCTTGTTTAAACAGTGCCTATCTCCCAAAAGTGACGGAAAAAGATCTACATACGCTGCTATTTAGCTTCCGGCCTCACAAAACCCCTGGCGTCGATAATATAAAACTGTGCGATTTGCGGCACAATTTTCATGTTCTAAAAATGTTATTTTCCACATACTAAATGGAATCATTCTCACTGGAGTTTTCCCCCTAAATTTTAAAAGCGCAATCGTAAGGCCCATTTATAAGAATGGCGCACGCGACGATGTAAAAAACTATCGTCCCATTTCTATTCTTCCGTGTTTGGCGTTGGTTCTGGAGAAACATATTTTAAAATCGATGAACGACTTTCTGAATAAATACAACCTTATATCGTCCAACCAATACGGTTTTATTGCCGGCCGCAGCACTCAATTCTTACTTGAGGACATGTCTGATATCTTGCACACGTCGTTCGACAATATTCAATTTACATGTGCCCTTTTTCTCGACGTATCCAAAGCATTTGATTCCATCAGTCACCAAATACTCTTAAACAAACTTTACAACTACGGATTTCGGGGTCTTTTCTTTTTGTTGCTTCAAAACTTTTTGACAGACAGATCGCAGCAGGTAATGGTTTGCAGCGAAAAAAGTGCTAAGGTATTTCTCAAGTCAGGTGTACCGCAAGGGTCAGTTTTGTCCCCCCTGTCGTTTATTATCTACGTCAATGATCTCGCCAAATTAACATCAAGATGCTCAGTTTTTTAATACGCAGATGACACATTGCTGTTATCCACTCATGTCAGCCTGCGCAGTGCAATAAACACACTACAAATAAATTCTACGAAAGTCATGAACTGGTTTGAAACCAATCAAATCAGAGTAAATGTACAAAAAACAAAGCTTATTTGTTTCCGCAATCCACTTAAACGACAGTGCATCGACATCCCTTTTATATTACATTCCTCATATTGTGTATCTTGCACCTGTACACCAATTCCATACTACAAAACAGTCAAATACTTGGGACTCTTTTTCGATAGCGATCTCTCCTGGAACACACACCTTGATTATCTGGCTAAAAGACTACGAGGTGTATCTTGTATGTTATACCATATAAAAACGTTCCTCCCAATCTCCGTCAGAAAGACAGTCGTGAATGCTCTTGCCTACGGAGTTCTTCGCTATGGGATTACTATCTTTGCCAACTCCTTAACCCTCTGGAGAACGAAAATTGACGCCATTCTGAAGAACATCGCGAAAAACGTTGCATATAATCCGAATCTAAACGAGGACGATGATATATTCTCTTATGTGGGCTTGCCGCGTTTTCTGCCCCTTTTTCATAGATGTGTCATCCTGAGACATTATTGGCTCAGTCAATTTAAAATACCTCGAACTGTCCCGCGCTCTATAAGAAACAGTGAACACTTTATAATTCCTCGTGTATACACTAAATATGGAAAATTTGTTCGGTCGTATTATGTTCCTCGCATATTTAACAAATTACCAAATTTTCTTGAACAAATTGACTCTCAGCGTTTCCTAAAAAAACGCATAAAACAATTGTGCTAGTAGCAGCCTATTGAATTATACACGACTGAAATCTCTCTAGGATCGACAGGAGGCTAGTTATTGTTACCATGTGAGTGACTGTTCGACCATCAGCCTATATGCCCGTATGATGCTTAAGTATATATATATGCATTTAAGTGTATATTTACGTGTAGATCTAGGCATGCACGTCTATATGCGTTGCAGTGCACTCGATGTTGTATATATGCCCAAGTACTCATTTATTTGTGTGTGAAACCCGTGAAACAACTTTAAATTGTGTATATATGCCCAATTACTCA
This sequence comes from Ixodes scapularis, assembly GCF_016920785.2. Classification (NCBI taxonomy): domain Eukaryota; kingdom Metazoa; phylum Arthropoda; class Arachnida; order Ixodida; family Ixodidae; genus Ixodes; species Ixodes scapularis. The sequence continues at coordinate 4,374,940 of NW_024609867.1, forward strand.
TTTATTTGTGTGTGTGAAACCCGTGAAACAACTTTAAATTTTGTATAACTGTCTTGTATTCGCGCTTGAGAACAATCAGTCTCATCACCACGGGGTCTAGTCGCACAAGCCGACCCTGGCTTCGACTGACCTGCCTCGTACGTGCTAAAGAAAGAACAAGACAAATAAAATTATTATTATTATTATTAAAAAAAAACAAAAAAACAAAGCACTAAAACAAATATTTAAATCGTTTTTTTTTACTTGTTGCGATAGAGTTCTTGATTATAATAGGAAACTGCAGTTGCAGCGGAGCTGTTGAGGTAACAAAGCTAAACCTGCCGAGGTATGTAGATCAAATATGAAGACGATCTTCAGAACATAAACTAGAAATTAAATAACTGCGTGATGGATATGCCTGCTTTTCCTTTTAAATCATTGATAACAAAATATAATCTTCATATTATGACTCCGCTTCCTTTATTAATTTTGTGGAAAGAACTACCATAAGAAACAATGACTATCTATTTCCTGTTCAATGCAAGAAACCTCAGGAACAAACAAGATAAGCTCGATATTTCCTCGTTTCAGTTGAGCGTTAAGTAAGTTTTAGCTTAAACCGAAACTTGGTATACTGGAAAAGATGATGCTGTTTCATGTGATGGCAACATAGCTGAAAGAATATATTGTAAAGACAAAAAGGAGGGTGATTTATGTTTTGTACTTTCCGCACAAATTTAGTTACACTGCTTTTATCTGAATATTTCTGAATCTGCGGCGATTATGTGTCTCTCAGGGATTTAAATGTGCACAGAAGGTTCTAACTGATCTATCGACCGCCATCTCGTTGTGTTTGAAATATCTTGGCTTGAGTGAGAACCTATTGAACTACATTAAGTCTTTAAGTCTTCAGTTGACGTTAATTCACGATTTAAATGTTGATACATAGTCTTTTAGCTCAACGTGTATAAAGATTATGGAAATTGTAGAATGCTACGGCTTTCACGATGTCATTGCTATAGCTGGAACAGTTACACTGGAAACGACTACTGTGATCGGTTTGTGTATATTACTGTACTCCTAATAAACTCACAGGGCTAGGGGTGTTGACACGAAATTTAATCAAATATCTGCCAACATTTTATTCATATAAAAGGCTTAGAATGCGCCCTACTCCTTTACGTGCTATACCGTACCTACGTATCAGCAAAGGAAACCTTAAGATGTTTGACTCCTCAGTATCAAAGGCCAACTGGGTCTTTGTATATAATGAAAACGACCCAGACATAGCTTAAATTTTTTTGTGAGCAAGCTTATATCTTTACACGACCATTCCTTTCCTCTAATGAACTTGAAAAGAACATACAAATTCCCAAAATCCTCTGGGGACTTCTACGCTATATAAGACAATACAATATCAAGATTCCATATTCGCTAAATTTTGTAAGCTGAGGAATAAAGGTATTCTTGTCAATTTCAAAAGGAAAGTTCGAAACCAATTGTATTCGGACCTAAAAAGGCAAGATGTGAATATTCATATAAATACCTTTATGAGCACTCTTGGCGAGTTCAAAAAAATCCGTAGAACTGTAGCAACTTTGATTTTTAAGCCAAATGATCCACTTACAACTAAAATAAAAATTGTATTCGACAATGCTACAGAGGTAAACCACTCTCAGGCATGTTTATGTTAATTTCCTAACATATGTGCACAGTTGTCTCAACCAAAGAATGCAGCTAATGTCATCTTGTACATACGTCGTAGTGCAACTAGCTCAATGTTTTCTTTCTCCAACAGTCGAGCAAGAAATAAGAAGCTTAATTGCATGCCTTAAAAGAAGTACTGCCCCAGGTGAAGACGCAATCAAAGCATAATTAATTAAATCGTGTTCTTGTCTAACAGTAACTCAGCTAACAAACATATGTAACACGTCATTGTTGACTGGTCCCATTCCAGGCAGAATGAAAATAGCACGCAATTGTGTTATACTCAAGGGTGGCCCACAGAAGGACTCTAAAAATTACTGGCCGACCTCTATTTCCAATATTTTGAAACTTTTAGAACAATTAATAAATCACCGCTGGATTCGCTTTCCCAGAAATCGTGACGTGATCTTTAAACATCATTTAAGTTTTCAAAATTGACAAAAATTACACTGGTACATATCATATAAAGATTATTACCAACATATAAAATGAACAATTTGAGATAGGAATATTTCTTTACTTTTAAAACGCCTTTGATTCAATTAAAAATGAAGTACTACTAACAAAGCTAAACATGCATGAATTAAGGGGATAGTGAATGAATTAAAAGTACTGAGTTCTCGATCACGATTCACCATTTATAGCGACGTCAAATGAATCCATATAACATTATATCGTAAGGGGTCCCGCAATGATCGATATTAGAAACTTTCTTATTTGCACTAATGATGTCGGTGGTATTACCGGCACATTTGGCAAAATTACTTTCAAGAAATAATTAAATTACGTTACTAATTACTCTCCTGAAAACTGCAAAAATGTAATTAAATTACATTACAAATTACTGCATACTAAATTTAATGACATTACATTACAATTACTTTCTAAAAGTAATGAAATTACTTTGAAATTACTTTTGAATACCTTGAGGGAGTAATTCGCGCTCATTTTACTTGCCAGATACACGAACACAGTGTTTACAAAACAAGCCCTCGTTTGCCCACACAGCGCGTTTGCAGGAACTAGATCCGGGAGAAGCGAGGCGATGCGCATGCCCAGTGCCGCAGCATCGCCACCGCAGTGATGTCATGTCAAAGAGCTGAGTTGGTCTACATGTACCAAAACTCAGACCTTCTTGTTTACATAGCAACAAACTTATGTGCCTCAAAGTGAACCATACTGAGCAGTGGTCTTGCTGGCGCCCACGACATAAGTGTTAAACATGATGAATAGCCTCTTTAGATGTGACTAAGAAAGGCAGTCGACTCGCAGGTTTCGCTGTTCATTCACCAGCGAAGGTTCTTACTAGAAGGGTAATATCTTTCCGCCTTCCTGATTCAAAAGTAGTCCGTGTCAGTTTGTTAAATCGGGCAATGGCAACTCGTTTTTACAAGGAGTCGTCACGTGAAACGTTTTTCTTCCGCTTCGGACGCAATCTAATTCTATTCTCCCGAGAGCACTATACCGGGCGATAACATTTCTTGGCAAAGCGATGGAGACGAGGAAAGCCCTCGCAAAAAATGGTAAAGGGAACGCGTGCCTGTACCCTCCACTGCATTGCCAAGAAAGGTTGTCGCCGAGCACAGCTAACCTATTCTCGGTCATTTCTTTCAAGGAGCATTTTTCCCAAACACCCGAAGAGCCGAAGTTTTTGCGCACTGTCCCACAAAGGGCCTGGATAATTGCTCGGCAGAAGCGTCGCCAGTTGGGGAATGGCGCGAGCTTTCTAAATTGTATACTTTCCTAACAAACGGAGCGCGATATCTCCTTGTAGGATTATTCCCCAATAAACTTCCCAAAGGAATGCAGCGAGGCATAGCGCCAGCTGCACCTGCTTTGCTCAAGGACGCACGAAGCGTTCCGGGGCTTTGACGAGACATTTTGTTTTAACTATTTATTCCGGTCGTAGTTGTTCACAATTATCGGTGCTTAAAGATTGACCTTGCTTGGCGAAAGAGTAAGAAGGCTGGAGATCTGTTTGTTCTATTCTTTTAGGTTTTAAAATGTGTTGACCTCACTGGTGACGTGTCCTTCGCCGTGTAGCCTATAAGCTGTTAACCCCTAAACTGAGAGTGCGGTGGAAGCTACGTGTACGTTGGAACAGTCACACGTCAATCTTTTGCCACGTAACCACGCTCTCGTTCATGCCCACGCACAAAAAAAAGGACGGGTCAGGTGGTTAAAGGGAGGAGTTCGATTAATTGTGGTTAGCTTGCAGCCCCCACCGCACTGTTAGCTTAGGGATGAACGAAGTATAGCATCGTCGTGATGACTCGACGCCGTGAATCTGTATGCCTAGAGTTCGTAAGCCTTTGCCTTTCAGCAATGTCTTCTCGGAAGCTTTTTTTTCTCTCGCCCTCCTTTGTGCGCCTGTTCAGCTCATCGTACGACGCTTCGCGCTCAGGTGGCTGCGGATTATTTCCTCTGATGCTCTTTCACAATATTTCATCAGGCAAAACAGTTTTTCCTTTTTTTAAAGCTTGCAAACGAATTTTCTAGTTTTCTAGCACTCCTTTGTGCGCCTGTTCAGCTCATCGTACGACGCTTCGCGCTCAGGGGGCTGCGGATTATATCCTCTGATGCTCTTTCACAACAATTCATCAGGCAAAACAATTTTTCTTTTTTTTAAAGCTTGCAAACGAATTTTCTAGTTTAGGACAAAAGTAATTGCAAAAGTAATGAGTAATTTTCTCGAAATTACTGCCTGAAAGTAATTCATTACATCAATAAATTACCAGCCTAGTGAAGTAATTTATAACATTACTCATTACTTCAATCAGTAACTTAATATCTGTAATTTCATTATAGTAATGTCATTACTGCCATCTCTGATATTTCGCTTCGCCCAGAAATGCCAATGGTCGAATACGACTCGAATGCTGTTTTAGAGCGCAGCTTTTAGGGCGCCCGTTTCCGGCTTGAGCAGAGTCGGCGTCGGCGTCGGCGTCTGCGTCGGCGTCGGCGTCGGCGTCGGCGTCGGCGTCGGCGTAACTGCGTGGTACATGATAGGTAAATTTTCCAGTTAAATTTAGCGGAAAATTTTCCCCACTAATTTTAGAGGAAAGGTTTCTCCACTAAATCTAGCGAAAACTTTCCCCCGCTAAATGTAGCGGAAGATTTTTCCAGCTAAATTTATCGAAAAAATTCCCCGCTAGATTTAGCGAAAAAGTTTCCTCGCTCAATCTAGCGATAAATTTTCCCCGCTAAATTTAACGGAACAATTTTTCAGCTAAATTTAGCTGACAAAATGCTTCGCCAAATCTAGCGGAAAACTGTCCCAACTCTATCTAGCGGAAAGGTTTCCCCGCTAAATTTAGTGGGAAATTTGTTCCGCTAAATTTAGCGGAACGTTTTTCCCTTAATGGGGGCGAGCAGGAAAAAAGAAGGGGCATAGCCCCCTCTCCGTACTTTCCCCTCCTCCTCCTCAAAAGCTGCGCTCTAATTCGGCGTTACAGTGAGTTGTAAACGGCTTTCGTTTTTTTTTTTTTCTCATAGAAACCTCAATTATCCTTAAAGTACAGCTAATGATAGAGAATTCTTTCTTTCAAGATATGTGTTCCGAGACGAGTCATCTGCTTTCGAGGACAGCTACAGTATAGCATCGAGTTTTTCGGTTGCCTGAAAAATTACTTTTTCTTCTTTTTGTTTTTTACTTGTTATGGTCTTGATTGTGAAAACGAAGTTTCGGGCGCATTCCTGGGACAATGCGGAGCCAGGTATGTTTCATTTCATAATATTTCATTTTATATTTGCTCTATAAAAAGCGATTTGTCTGTGTGTGGACCACTTGCGTTCTAAAAATGTTCGTATGTAATCCACCACTCCTGCAATAATGCCTCACGGTGATGGAGGATTTTTTTCTGTGAATAAATAAAAAAAAAACATTATTGTGACCGTTGCACACCAGCTTTAATTGAATATTTAGAGAAAAAAATATATAGTTAGTCTTTAAAACAAGAACTTTGATGCTGAACTTCGACATTATTATAAAGTTTAACGCCTAAAAACTGGAGAAGGAATTGGTAAAGTTCCTGAGTGCATGGCTACAATAAGATATGTACGGGACATCGCATGTCTTAAATATATATTTAACGCTCCGGATTAATCACAATATTGCTTAAATTAAGATAATATTAAAATATTGTCACGAATTACAAGTGATGAGGCGGCGAATGACTGAGTAAACTGAGAGTTTAATGGGGAGACCTTGTGCCCAAACTAAAAGGAAACAGAGGTTAACAGCAGAGCGTCATGGCCGTCAAATTCAGCGTAACAGTTAGATCGAAGGCTGAGGCGAAACTGACTCCGGCTTGCCGTGTAGAGCACCTTTTGAATAAAGCCCCCTTATAAGGAAAAGTGGCGACCACCTTTCAAGAATGCCGCCTTCTATATTGGGCTAATCCTGGCGGCGCCACAGTCGACGCGCGGGTGTAAAAAAGCAAAAAGCATAGATAAAGGAGTGCGCGTCAGAAAAGGAGGGAGAAGGAATGCCACAGCTGTCGGAGTGATGTTCATGCTATGAGCGCATGCCGCCAATGAAATACCGCCTACTGTGCAACGTCACGGCTTTCATCGGAAAACAAACAGCGCAAGGACAAGGACAGAGTAGAAGGCGGTAGACACGCAGAGCGCTGCATCATTACATCAATAAATTACTAGCCTAAAGAAGTAATTCAAAACATTACTCATTACTCCAATCAGTAACTTAATTTCTGTAATTCCATTATAGTAATGTCATTACTGCCATCTCTGATATTTCGCTTCGCCCAGAAATGCCTTCTACTCTGTCCTTGTCCTTGCGCTCTTTGTTTTCCGCTAATATGAATGACCAACTAGCCCAATCCTCAACACTACTGAGCTTTCATCCTCTTTCTTTGAGCACATCCTTCAAGGCTGGAGACCATGACAGTGCGATTTTAGCCTGTTTGCACGTATTTGCGTGTCTTCCAGCCTTTTACTGCTCTCTGACTCAAGCATAGGAAGCCGTCCGGTATCTTGGGCCGATCCAGGCTGCGTTACAGTCGACGCGCGACTGTAAAAAAAAGCAAAACATAATGGTAAAAGGTGTGCGTGTCAGAGGAGGAGGGAGGAGATGTCGCTACTTTTCTTATTCAGGGGCATTACTTTTGTACACGCGTGGGCTTCTGGAACAATCGGCATGCACGTTTTAGCATGTAAAGCATTCTAACCTCGACTCAGCCAACACGGTACTCGAATTTACCAGAACGTCACATTAAAGTAAACAAAACTGTGTACCCGCGGCCAGACATCGAACCATGACTTTCTGCATGGATGGCAAGCACGATAACCGTTAGGCCACGTGTGCGCTGCCTGCTTGGTCAGCTGTGCGAACGGCGTTATTCCCCCCTTTAAGAAAACAGAATCGGGGCACCACAAAACGAAAACACAAATCCGCAACAAAAGGACTGCCGCATCGCCAGCCACTGTTCACTCATTAACGAGATTCGAAAGTTTTATCATTCGTAATACGGCTTGAGCCGGACGACGTGCAAGACGCTTGAGTCGTGGCTGGCGTCTTGAAGATCTGCGTGTTCCGTCGGGAAGAACCTCGTAGTTCAAATCGCCGAGGCGCCGGATGATCTTGTAGGGTCCGAAATAGCGTTTCAGAAGCCTCTCGCTGAGACCGCAACGCCGTATCGGTGTCCACACCCATGCCCGGTCTCCGGGTTGAAAGTTGACGTCCCGGCAACGGAGGTTATACCGGCGTGCGTCGACTCGCCGTTGGTCTTGAATCTTGATTCTTGCCAGTACACGAGCTTCATCCGCGCGTTGAGAGATCAGTTGAGCGTCGTCGTTGCCATCGTCGGTTGGCACCTGAGACAGCATGGCGCCGAGCATCATGGTAACCGTTCGGCCGTGTACCAGTTGGAACGGCGTCATTCCCGTTGTTTATTGAACCGCCGTATTGTATGCAAACGTAACGTACGGTAACACCCCGTTCTATATCTTTTGCTTTACGTCGACGTACATGGTGATCATGTAGGCAATTGTCTTGTTGAGCCGCTCCGTTAGCCTGTTCGTCTCCGGATGATAACCAGTGGTTCGTCGACGGCTGGTGTGACTGAGCCGAAAAAACCTCTTGAGTTAGGCGTGCATGAAAGATGACCCGCGGTCTGTGATCAGAACTTCAGGTGCGCTGTGTCGAAAGAGAATAGACCTGACGAAAAACTTGGCGACTTTGACCGCTGTTTCGGATGGAAGGGCTTTCATCTCGGCGTATCGTGGAATATAATCGGTTGCAACGATAATCCACCGGTTTTCTTGTGTGGATGTTGGGAACTCCCCAAGTAAATCCATTCCGACCCGCTAGAAGGGCGTAGTCGGGGCAGGTATCGGCTGCAGGAGTCCTGCTGGCTTCGTCGGAGGCTTCTTACTTCGTTGGCACTCATGGCAGGACCGTTTGTACAGATGGACAATTTTCGGGAGTCTCGACCAGTAGTACTTGTCACGAATCGGGGCGAGCATCCTGCTGTAGCCGAGGTGTCCAGCCGTCGGGTGGTCGTGGCATGTTTGAAATATGTCTTCTCCCAGGCTGGCAAAAACCACCAGAATAGCACGCCTCGCCGCAGAACGAAGCTTGACAAGTATCGGGCCAAGACTCGCGGAACTGATCTTCCTTGACCTTCGAGGAGATCGACCACAGCGCTAAGTTCTGGGTCGTCTGTAACTGGGCAGAGAAAACGGGCGTCATTATCGTCCTCGGTGCTGTCGGGAGGAGATTCGGCTGGGGCCTTAGACAAACAGTCGACGTCGTTATACTTGCGGCCAGCCTTATGCAAAGGGGTTACGTCAAATTATCGCAGTCGAAGACTCAAGTGAGAAAGGCTGGCGAGTCAACAGAGAGCGTGGTGGTCCGTGACAACGTGGAGCGGGAACCCGTACAGGTACCGGCCGAGCTTCCTTAACGCCCAGACGACTGCAAGACATTCCTTGTCGGTCGTTGAGTTATTTTTCTCTGCCTTGGACAGTGCACGGCTTGCATAAGCGATCACCCTCTCTGCTCCGTCTGGTATTTGGACGAGTACCGTGCCAAGTCCGTCGTTGCTGGCGTCCGTGTGGAGTTCTGTCTCCGCCGACTGATCAAAATGCCCGAGTATAGGGGGTGACTGGTGTCTTTCCTTCAGTTTGTTGAACGCTAGTTCTCGCTCCTCCCCCTACTGTAAGTTCACGTTGTGCTTCGTCTGATGCGTGACTGGTGCAGAAATCTTGGCGAAATCACGAACGAAATGTCTGTAGTAAGCGCACCGTAAAAGAAATCTTAGTACGGCTTTTTTGTCTGATGGCTTGGGAAATGCGGCGACAGCGGATGTCTTTGCCGGGTCAGGGTTCACACCCTGAGCACTCACGACATGGCGCAGGAATTTCAGCTCGCCGTAAGCGAACTAACATTTTGACGGCTTGAGTGTCAGTCCAGCATTATGAACAGCCTCCACCACGGCTCGGAGACGTCTCAGGTGCTCGTCGAAGTCGCTTGCGAATACCACGACGTCGTCGAGGTAGACGAGACAGATTTGCCATTTCAAGCCTCAAAGGACGGTGTCCATTACGCGCTGGAAGGTCGCCGGTGCTGTGCGCAGTATAAACGGCATCACTTTAAATTCGTACAGTCCGTCCGGCGTGACGAAGGCAGTCTTCTCACAATCCTGTTCGTCGGCCTCGTTCTGCCAGTATCCAGTCTTCAGGTCCGTCGACGAAAAGTATCGGGCGTCTCGCAGCCGGTCCAGAGTGTCGTCGAAGCGGGGCAGCGGGTAGACGTCCTTTTTGTTACTGCGTTCAGCCGGCGATAGTCCACGGCGAACCTTAGGGTTCCGTCTTTCTTCTTCACCATGACTACTAGGGAAGCTCACGGGCTGTTTGAGTTCTGGACGATGTTGTTTATCAAGCATTTCCTGAACTTGCTTCTTGGTGACTTCCGTTTCTTTCACGGAAACTCGGTATGGTGGTCGGTGCACAGGAAGTGCGTTGTCATCAGTAACTATTCGATGCTTCGCAACCGCCGTCTGGCGCACCTTTGATGAGAAGCACTCCTGGAACTCGGCGAGGAGTTCAGCCAGCTGTTGTCGGTGGGTGAGGGGGAGTGTTGGATAGATGTCGAGCTCTGAGGATGACGTTGTCTCGTCTTGCGACGAAAGGGAGTCTTCAGAGATCCCGGCGATTACGGCTGTGTCCTGGAGCTCCTCGACGTGTCCCACGGTGGTACATTTTGTAAGGGGCGGAGCATCTTGTCGCATGTTCGTTACGAGTGCAACAGTGCGTCCGTCTTGGAGCTCCGCGATGCCTCTTGCGACGCCCATTCCTCTTCCTAAGACCAGTTGGACGCTACCTTCCAGCATAGCTTCTGCGCAGACACCTTTTTCGGTCGCGACAGGCACAAGTACACTCAAGCGTGGTTGCAAGTTCACGTGGTCGGAGAGTACATGCACTGTAGTTGACGTGGCTTCCGTAGTTTTCTGATCCTCGGGCCTTACGACAGGTTTCCGCAACCTCAACTCGTTGGCTTCCAGGTCGACGACGGCGCTGTATTCGCGCAAGTCCATTCCGAGTATAACGTCTCTCACACAGTCCTGTATAACGAAAAACTTTACCGGACACGTCTCGCCGTGAATCTCGACGCGAGCAGTGCATCTTCCGACCGGCATGACGAGATGTCCCCCGGCGGTCCGTTTGTGTGGGCCATCCCACGGCGTCGTCACTTTCCGAAGGCGATGGGAGAGCGTCCCTCTCAGGACGGAATAGTCTGCTCCGGCATCGACGAGAGCCGATGTGTCGTGACCGACGATAACGATGTTTAGGTTACTCTTTACCGTTGCAGAAGCGTCGTTTTGGTCTCTGATGACGTTTGAGTGGGGGCCCTCTGACGTTCGTGGAGGATCTTGCCGTCGGTCTTCTTCGGCAACTCCACCTCCAGGGGCTGCCGTGCCTAGTTTCCCCGGCGAGGAGTGAGGGGCAACAGGCTTTCACGTCGGGGTCGGTGCATCGGTGAAGCTGGACGTCGTGACGACGGCGACCGGGACTCTCAGCGGTACGCAGGCTCGGGGGGCCGAGGTCGTCGCAGGTATATTTATCGATCTCCCGAGGGCGTTCACCATAACGGGGCCGCGCGTTGTTCGGGTGGAACCCGCGCAACCCGAGTCGTCGGTATTGGCATCGGCAGACTTGGTCAGCTTCCACGCAGTGGTAAACACATCGGGCGTCGGTCGGCCGTCCTCCAGACATCTGTCTTCCTCGGCGCCGGTTGCTCTGGGCGAACGTGCGCCTTATCTTCCTGCCGTCGGGGGTACTGCGGCGTTGGGGCGTCTCTTCGGGGTGGCGCCCTGTCTTGGCATGGAGCTTGCGGCGGGCGTCGGGCCATGGCGGCGTAGCTGAACGTCGGTTCGTCCGGTACCACCGTGGTGACAGCAACTTCTGGTTGGAGCGCCCGATGCACTTCTTTTCGGACAGCCTCGGCGATGGAAAGGGTTGGCGGACGACGGCAGCAACCTTCTCAGTTCCTCCCGGACGACCTTCCGGATAATTTCCCGGATGTCCGGGAAAGGTCAAGTACTTTAGAAGTAAAATAAAATCAGAAACTCAATTTTTAAGTTCAGATTACGGATGCGGCTTTAGTAGTTCCACTACAAGAGTTATTTTTTTTCAATTATAAGTTGGATAATGTTTGTAAAAGATAAGACCTCTGGAACATAGTTATTCTCTATTCGTTGATTGTTGTGATATTCTTACATTTTTAGTATCACAAAGGAATTTGTATGTGTCCATTTCACATATTTTCTAAATTATCTGCTTGCACGTTTGCCGTGTTTAAAAAGTTGAATACTCTTCCGCACAAAAAGAGCAAATCATACATGTCGGTTACAGCATTTATATGACGTTTCATATATTATAGAGGGCGTCGAAAGATAATTCTCAAGGTAACTGCTAGTCCAGTGACACTATACGCCTGCACATGAATCTAAAAAAAAGACAGCCAATAAGTTAAAAAAGGAACCACAATTGAAAGCGGAATAGGTAGTGTTGAAAAAACCTACGCGCAAATAACGTGCCGAAACAAGACACACCGATTGCTAGACTCAAAGGCGCAAAGATAAAGTGGGAGATTCTTTTCAAAATTTTAGAGGGCTGGGGGCTCACATAAAAATAGCGGTCCCCTTAAGGGGTTGTCCGTCTAGGGAAACGAAACGATTTTCTCCGCAGTAACTCTGTTTCACAGCAGCCGCTTTTCAAAGGCGATTCGTTAAATTACACGCCGTGTTTCGAAATTGTAAAGTGCTCTCCCCAGCTTCCTCTCCCTCGTTCATTTTGTCTCTCTCACCCCCTATAAATATCCAAGCGCGTTCGAGGCGCGCTGTACCGTAAATTACCGTTCTCAATCGATCTTCGGCTCTACGTCCACACCGCTAACCCTTACGGCAAGCGCGGCGTGGAACTTATACTGCAGGCACCGATGGGAATTTCCTTTTTACGGCCGGAATTGGATCCCAACGTTTCAAGTGCGCACGCCCTGACTCCTTCACGTGATATATGAGATTCTCCACTCTGTCTCCGCGCCATTCTCCTGCGGCATAGCGTTCTATTTTGCTTTCCTAAAGGCACAGATAGGCAGGAAAATATAAAGATACAAATCAGAGCAATGACCATTTTATTTGCTTTGATTTTAATTTTGTTTTAAATTACTTAATTTCAAATGAATCTTCGTTTATATTGACTAGTCTTGATTAAGTTGGAAGCCCTGCAATATTTTTGTTGTGCACATTAAGCGTCCAGGTTAGAATTTGAGCAACGAAGAACACGTTGTCACTATAATGCACAAAACGCATATCGTCAGCACTCAAGTTTAGATTGGTAATTCGTCATGTAGATAAAATTGTTTCCCTTCCAAAGAAAACAGTAATACATATATATATAGATATGCGCGAACAGCGAAAGTCATGCCTCACATACAAATTCAATATAATAAAAAACAGAATAATGAGAGTCCACAAACACTTGAATCAATAAGGGCATTGACCTGTCCCAACTTTTCATAATGGTACAGTCTTTTCGACTGGAATTGGACAACGTGATTATTCTATTACGACTCCTATATTGTGGATGTTATCTTCTATGGAACCGTGCTGTTCCCGTGATTTTTTCTTAAACGCGTGTTTAATTAACCACATCTCACAAATGCACCTTCCTCCTCCCCAAACTCCGTACCCTCTCCCTTTTTTTTTTTACAATTGGAAGAGCGGTAAACATGTTTTTGCAATGATTTGTTTTTTAGGTTTCCTTGACACGCGCGGCGTTTCAGGGGCGACCGTGGCTGGGATGTATTGGCTCGTTGGGGGCCATCAGCCACGAAGACGTCGCCCGTTCAGGGCCTATTGTAGGCACTGTTTTAAGCGTTCAAGCGCACCGTGTATTTCGCCGCCCCGCAGAACGAGTGGGCTTAGGTCAAGTTGTTTTTTATGTGGGAAGGCCCACGTTGCTTACACTTTTTTTTCATTTGTATTTACGTCGTCAGCTCTTCTTTCCCAGTTCTGGACTTCTTTGCCGCAGCACTATGCTCTCACTTATAAGCCATCTCCTGACGAAGCCGAGTCTCTCGGCGAAACTGTTGATTAAACTTCCGCTGTTTGGTGTTCTCACCGTTAGTTTTCCACTTCAATATATATATATATATATATATATTGTTACGAAGATGTGCGGCTGGCAGCAAATGACGATGACGCGTCCACTCAATGAAATAGAAAGGATTTTATGGAAGCCGGGCCGTGCGCGCGGAGCGTGGCACGTGATGGTCAGGCACGCCACTGCCCTAATGTCGCCGTCTTCTTCGTCACATGACCCCCTCCTTTAGAGAGGACGACCCGGCCGATGAATGAAGGAAACGCGAGAGTAAACTGAAAAGACACACATACACACACAGAAGACAAGGCCGAAGACGGGGGTATGACTGCTGCCGGCCGCGTAGAATGAAGATGTTCTTGAGCCTGCAGCCTCTCTCCACAGCATTGCCGATCTCTGTGGCAGCCACAGCCCCACAACGTCACGATCCGCGCTGGGGAATCCATTCGACCGCTATCAACACAAACGGGGCTTGGGACAGGACAGGGGACCATAAACTTGCGTCTGTATCTCAATTTCGTCCATAGTTAATCTTGTTCACCGGCTTTCTTCCTAAAAATCCTCGTAACTCACATTCGTTGAACCTTTCTCACAGTCACTTCGTCATTTCAGGCAGTTCACGGGGCGGGGGCTCTGCGGTGGGGCTATGGTCTGGGGGTCGATCGGCTGCGGCGCAGGACTGCTGCAACCAAGGTCCGGAGCGATGATGACGATGAACGAAAGATGATGTACCCCGCATCTCCACCAAATGTTACGAAGATGTGCGGCTGGCAGCGAATGATAATGACACGTCCACTCAATGAGATAGAAAGGATTTTATGGAAGCCGGGCCGTGCGCGCGGAGCGTGGCACGTGATGGTCAGGCACGCCACTGCCCTGGTGTCGCCGTCTTCTTCGTCACAAGATATATACCTATATATATATAAGTCAAAGATGCGTACTGTCGGAGTTACTAATTTGAAGTTTATTACGACTTTTCGAGCGAGGACTGCTCTTTATCAGGTAGCGATTGTACAACCTGCGATTGTCTATATACCCCTAAAAAGAAATTCGGGGGAGTAAAGTGCACTACGAGAAGGGAACAGTATTCAGAAAACAGATAGTTTACACAGAAAGGAAAGGAGACCAAAGCTTTCAAATGCAAAAAGAAAAAAAAAATATGAATAAAACGGTTGGCACGCCCACAGCAGGCTCCCGACGAAAGAGCACCCCCCCCCCCCCCCCTTCGGGCGGAGGCGAGAAGCCCTTACCTTCTGCGGGGCACCTTTTGTACCTTTTCCGATGCTATCCGCCGCCGTCCCGCGCAGCAGAAGTGACTCTACACAGAAAAAGGTACTACACACTAAAAATTTCAACACCCATGTTCGTGTTAAAAGGGTGTTTTTCCGAGCTCACACCCTTCCTACACCATTTTTACATGATTTTTGAATATTCAAGGGTGTACAGAAAGGCCTACACCCTTCGTACATCCTTTTTACACCCTACGGCTACCGAAATCGTGTTAAGAGGGTGTTGCGGTGGTACACCCATGATTTCCGAATCGTCGAACTCGGAAACCGCCGAATTGCAGACATAAGCGCCGACAGCAGAAGTCAAGAAGCAGCCTGCTCAATTTAGAGGATTTCGTGAAGTTCAAGTAAGCACAATGGGCAGCTGACATCCAAGCCAAGCCAACGCTCAAGTTGTTTTCAAGCCAGATGAATGCCGGCGTTGTGTACAAGCTCCTTGGTTGTTTACGTGCAAGCGACCACGAAAATATCATCGGTTACTCACGCACTTCTGCTCAGAATGGTGAGACCACATCGGTTCTATTATGATACATTCCGTCTCATCCTGAGATGCACTAAAGCGAAGGCTAGACGTGCGAGACGGTTCGGGCTCACAGCTTTACTGTGAGCCTGTACCGTAAAGGTCGGTTCCGACACTTGCGTTTGAGTGTATTTGTCTGCTTTGCGTTTAGAACCGAAAACGAGTCACCGGCACATCTGTGCTTCGTATGAAGCGTGGATTCCAATTCAAAGAATCATTTTGGCACGTGATATAAGCAGCAGGGATGTCCTTGTTTCTCGCAGCCGCAACGCGCTCAAACGCAACTGTTTGAACCAGGCTTTACGTGGTTGTCCTGGGCTTGTCCCTCGCGCTTTATTCTTTCGATTTTAAGTATTCATTTGCAACTCGCTCGCTTTTACCAGTACTAGTAGATACTCAGGCTGCACGAGGGTTCGTGCAGTGCGACCATCTAGCGATGCTATGAGCTTGTGCTCGAGCCTTGGCTTTAATGCATCTTAGTGGGGAAGGCAATCATCGGGGATATATGACACACGATGATGCCAAGTCTGTTCACGGCGGACTCTCGTGCTGTTCTGATTGGAGGAGAAGGGGCGTGTAAAAAATTGGCAAATGGAACATGGTTAGCGACAGCGCAAATATATGTTGGAAAAAGTTCAGAACGTTAAAGTGCAGCAGCCTGAAACTTTGGAGTTAAGCAATTAGAGAATCATTTGAAGACATCTTTAGAGGTTCAGCCTTCTCTCCCCCCACACCAATATCGAAGGCTGCTAGGATATTGGTTCAGGCTAAGCCCTCTGTCTTTCAGTCAGCGAACTCGAGCCGTTCCACCTGACCTTGTTATTTCATAACAGATATGTTAGAAAATGGAATGCAGATTTTCTTTACACGGCCAAAACATAAAGTGTTATCAAATAATACCTGCCATATTCATATTCTACATTTACAGACCGGGGCTGCCCCGCCTGTGGAGGGTGAAGATGCGAGCAGCCTCGAAGCCTGTGGCTGTGTGCTGAGAGCGAAAGCTGGTGCCTGACGAAGGCCAGATTGATATTCGAAAGGATGCGACTGCCTGCAAATGGCTACATGTGTTGATATTGATGGGCATATGCGGAGGGCAAGTTCGTCTGCTCCTTGTGCAGGGGGTAGCGGTGACGTCAGAACGCCGAGCCCTGATTGGCTGATAGAGCCCCCCTATCTGAGCGTCGTCTGCTTCTTTGCAACGTCGTCTGCTCGTAACGTCGTCTGCGTCTGTCTTACGTTTCCTGCGACTTTCGGGAGTGCAGAGGCCAGATTCACGAAACAATCTTACGCCAAAAATGTGTGCAAGACAAAACTTAAGAACAACTTCGTATTCACGAAACGAAATTTTCGTAAGTTTTGCGCAGGTTACGGCGAAATCCTACGACAGCTCCGAAGCTGTTACGCACTTCTTACGATCAAGTCAGCATGGCCGGCAGCGTCGCGGTCGCGACGACCCACGGACGTTTATTTTTCTACGTGAGCTTCTCACGCGTCCTGACTTCAAGCAGGAAAAAAAAAAAAAAAAAGTAAAAATTATTTGAAACAGAGCACGACGAACAAGAACGCTGGATCCACAGACACCGGGGAAAAGCTCCAATGGCGACGATTCCACCGAACGCGACCAAACGAGCTGGGCAGTTAGGCCTAGCAGGCACTCCGCGACTCGGCGACCGTCTGCCCACGACCGGCTGACGTGCTGAATGGAATATGCCCGCGCGACCCTTGTGAACCCTTCCCGTGTTATACTTTGATCGCTGACCTCAATTTTAGATTAAGAGGTCAATTTCTTCCTCTTGTTATCTCCTTGTTTCCCGAGGCAACGGTGACTCTCGCCGGTGAAAAAGCGGCGAATCTCCGACAGACGCAGGAAAGGTAAAGCAGCCATCGCTTTGACTAGCAGACGTAAAGCAGACGACGTTAGCTGCGCCAAACCGCCGGCGCCGTTAAAGAGTGAGGGGTCTCGCCGCACAGGAATGAAGGTAAAAAGTATTTGGGAGGGAACTTGCGGACACAAAGCAAAGAAACCTAGGCGCCCCGGGACACCTCGCCAGTGAGTCCTTTGACTTCCCTCCTTGATGCGCGTCTGCTAGTTGTTAGACGAAAACAACGTACCGCTCGAGTTATTTCGTCTGCCCTCCCTTAAAGGCCAAGTCGAGTTCGCTCCGAAAGTCGCAGGAAAGGTAAGACAGACGCAGACGATGTTGCGAGCAGACGACGTTGCAAAGGAGCAGACGACGCTCAATAGGGGGTCGCGATCAGCCAATCAGGACTCGGCGTTCTGACGTCACCGCTACTTCCTTTCTCATGCGCAGAAGACGAAAATGAGCCCACTTGCGAGGCGTATAGACTGCAAAGAATGCTTATCCCTACCTGATGGATGCTAGGAGGGTATGCATTCCATATTTTTTTACTGATCTCTACAACAATTGCTAAATTGCGCTTCCCCGCTCCGTGATTGCGGCTGCCGGATGACCATCTTGGGACACGGAAAATTAACCTTTTGGAGCGTTGCAGAGGCTGGCCGGCAGCGTGCTGCAGACATGTTTTTTGCTCGTTTGTCGTCATTGGGAGCGTTAAAGTGGCCCTGCAATAACTTTTGGACTGGTTTTTAATTTGGACCGAACCTGAGCGCATTGAACGTAGTAATTTAAAGAAACTTTTCTCCAATTTCGCTTTATTTTAAAAGTTATAGGCAAATTAGACTTACAAAAACAAGCAAAAAATAACATCCTTCATGACGTCGTAGGTCCTGGTTTGAGTGGCCGTGAAGTAGTGAGCTCATCGAGCGCTCACGGCTGCCGCACTCAGTGTCGACGGCTCGAGAGGGTGCCACTAAAGCACGTGTTGACTAGGCTGTATGAAGTGGGCGGCCAGGGCAGCTCGCATTGCATTTGCCGCGCGATTAAAGACTAATTCGGCATAACACTTCATTGGCCACAAACGACGGTAAACACGGGGTAAAGATCAGTTCAGAACGGGAGCCACTTCGCGCTGCCATACCGCCAAAGGGTCAAATCGCCAGCCAAGCCCGCGCCGAAAGCCTTGGGAACGCTCGGAACCGGTCGGATCCTCGAGCCAGTATACGACCGCAGCGCCACCGCGTACATCCGGGACCTTTCTAAGCCCATTGTTCGTCGGAGCCTCATCCCACTACGCCTTTCTAGTACAGTAAAACCTTGTTATAACAAAACGGGATATAACAAAGCAATCATAATTCCCCTTGCTTGCTAATAGTGGGAAGAAATGGACATTGGCTATAACAAACTAATGGTTATAACGAAATAATTACGACCGCTCCTTCAACTTTGTTATAACGAGGTTTTACTGTATGCGCCGTTTTTTTCACCGCTTGGTGGCGGGTTTGTCGACGGGTCTTTTCTTGTTTCCGTACTTTATAAACTGCATTTGTTTCTTTTCTGATCTAAAATACTGAACAAAAACTACTTTTATAAATAATTGAAACGGTTCGCGATACTTATATTTTGTATCGACTAAAAAAAAGCTTTTAGCGGCTCTCACCAGTAGTAAGCCCAGGACCAAAGACGTCACATATTCCGCGCTTTCGGCAACGCGGGTCGCCCTCGTAGGTGGAGGAGGTTTCCGCGTCATCCGGTTGAAATATGACTCACTGATATTTAGTTATTCTCGCCCGCTGGCTTACCCGAACCCAAAGAGACGTGGAAACCGCAAAAGAGGTAGACGCTTAAGTATGATTGCAGCTCCCCTTTAAGTCCACACTCCTTTACCCCTACTCTGACGCTCCGATTTTCATACTCCTGGCACAGCAACTAAACGGCGCATGGCGTACAGGAGCGCGACACACCGAATCTATTGACAAGCCGCACAAGCTCCTTCCCACCGCACGGTTATGACGAACCTGGCATCCCGTGGATACGGGTGGGAGAAGCCAAAAATATTTCGGTGGTAAATTAATTAAAGCCAGTGTAGAGCGGCAGGGTACAAAGTAAAAGAGACGGCGACGTTATGAAGTTTCTACGAACGTTTAAGTATTTCTTAGAGGTTTGGAGACTCGCTTCGAGCACGTGCGGGGAAAGGCACCTTGGCTGATCTATTTATTGACCGTGCAAGCTGTTTATATTTGAATTAAAGACAACATTCTTGAACTTGTTTGTCGACGCACGAAACCCTCACACTTGCCAGATATTTCGTGGTTCCATATTGCAGCGAGAAGGAATGCGATGGAAGCTGTTGATGTGCTATGCCGATACCGGAACACTGTCGTTCAATAGATAGCACGTCAATTCGTTTCAGGCGAGACATGAACATGATGTTTCGGCTTTCCATTCGAAGTATCTTGATTCTCTGGGCAAAGCATCCTAGAAAGGGCAGCGCTCCGACTGTCTTCTCATCTCAACAACTTTTCTGTCGCTGTGCTGTCGGTAACCTTCCGTTCAATAGATGAATTCGTTTTCAGGCGAGATGCACGAACAAACCTTTCCCGCAATGCTAACTGATGCTTCGGCTTTCCAATCTAGGTATCTTTATTCGCTGCAGCTGGACTAAGCAGTTTAAAAAGGGCAGCCGTCCCACTGTCTTCTCGGCCGGCAACTTTTCTGTCGCCGAGCTATCAGCACGCTCGTTCGATAGATCACTTTGTTCTCAGGCAAGGCGCATGAACAAACCTTTTCCGGAATGCTAATTGCTGTCTTGGCTTTCAAATCAAATTGTTTTTACCTGCTGGATTAACCACTAATGACTGAAAAGGAGCAGCTGTCCGGCTACGCCTTTTGTTTCAACAATCTCAACAATGGCACAGCCATCTTGTTTGTGGACGTGACATCACGGAGCGCAAAGAAGTCACTTGTGCTCCAAGAAATGCTCGGAGCACGAAGAGCACGCTCGAGTGTCAGTCTCCGGCGGCGCTCCCCTCTGTTTAGTGAAAGGAGCGCCAAACGCTCGCAATGTGTAAACTATAAGAATTTCCTTTGAAATCGCATAAAATTTTTTGCAACAGCGCGGCACCGCAAGAAAATGCACAACTTGTCGAACGTCGAGTCTCGCCGGTCTTGCGGCGTGATCAAAGCTTCCTGGGCCTGCCAAACTGCTGCGTCTCTGTGCCTTTTCACGCTTGGATACTTATCAAGAATCGATGCCATGGCAGAGCTTTGAAGGTATGTCGCACATAGGCGTCTTCTCTATCACCCAGCTGTTCCAGCGAGTTGCTATCAATAGGAAACGAAATCGGTGGTTGCTATTATGGATTAACCATGGCTATGTTCCAAATCTATTTAAATGGATCACATGACAGCACAAATAGAGCAATGCTGTGGAAGAAGGTAGGTTTTCGTAGGCAAAAGTATGAAGCGGCGATATCTGAAGTTTTTCAAACGTGGCCCGTCCATATGGTTGTGTGCAATCTGTCGTTGTCGCCATAGCTTCCTACCCCTCCTTTGTCGCCACTGGATCATGCCCGCTTCTGGACTGCAAGTGCCGCAAGTTACAAATACAGTCGTAAGAGTAAAGTAAAATGCTGCTCCAGAGGCACATGCATCTTCATGCTCTTTGCACTCACGAAACAAATCCACACGGCGTTAATTCTTGATCGGTATTCAAGCGTGCGAAGACAAAGATGCAGCACTTTGGCATGCCAAGGAAGCTTTGATCATGCCGCCAGAACGGTAAGACTTGCGTTAGACGAGTTGCCCCTTTTTCTTGCGGTGCTGAGCTTTCGTAAAAATTTCCACGTGTTCTCAAACGCAATTTTCACCGTTCGGAGTTTTAACAAACTTCTTCGGTAAATGACAACGAACGAGCAGAAAACATGTCTTCAGCTTACTGCCGCCCAGCCTCCGCAACGCTCCAAAACGTTCACTGATAATCTTTGTCCCAAGGTGGCCATCCGGTGGCCGCACCTGAGCTGCAACGACCAAGCGGAGACACGCGATCCAGCAAGTTGTCGTGGAGATCAATGGTATTGCTTGCACGGAGTACTATTAGTCTTCAGAGCAAACACAAGTGTCACTGCGGTCGCCACATCTTGATTGGGTCAGGTGTACCGTGACGTCTGGTGACAGACTCCGCTTCGCGTTCTGGCATCTGGCTGGCTTCCCTGCGCCCGTTTCCTCACGATCGGAGGTTTGTGATCATGCTGACCTACTGTTCAGCGCTGCAATGCAATTTCCAAAAAGAAGCTGGTATCATATTCTACCACCCGAAAACCTCGAGGTTAAAAAGAGCATGGACAGTCAGACTAAGGATGGGAAAGGCACCGTCAACATCGGCCGTTGTGAGCTGTAAGCACGTTGAGAAGCGGGGCTTCGTTTACCCAGTGTAAAAGGCGCTGGGTGAGACTTATGCCGACAGAATTTTCATAGCTTTTCCAACCGTGTTTGTCACGTTTACCCTTATAATTGGGTTATAAGTATGGAAAGCTATCGGTGGAGGCCACTCCCGTCGATGAACCCCCCCCCCCCGCCCCCTCCACACGATATAAGGCGGTTGTGCAAGGGGTTGTGGAAGCGGCGGTGTAAGTGTTTCAGACACTGAAATTCTGTTCTTTGCAGATTCATGAGTTAAGCACGAGACACATGCGCGAAAAATCCATCCGATCCGACGTCCGATCCGACAGTATGACTGCCTGATCCGAAAAATTTGGTCGCTTCAGGCGTCAGATCGGTGATCCGACATGCGTCAAACGCGCCAGATAGTTTTGCACGGCGGACGGATTGTCGGATGCGTCCAGCCAATGACAGCACAGCTAGCGCGGACGTCATGATGACATACTTGGTCTGTCGGGACGAATAAGAAAACGGGACGGGCGACGGGAAGCCGGACGCGTGGATCCCGCTGATCCATTCGAGAAAGATGGCCCCGGCAAAGAATGCACGCGCTAACAAGAACGAGCTCCTAGCTTCGCTCGTGCGAGCTAAACCATCAATCTGGGACCAGAGATCTATGAACGCGGACCTCCGCTGGAGTGCTTGGGAGTATGATCTCCTGGGCGGAGCCGAACGGATAGTTGTGTCGCTTGCAAGATCGGAAGTGTGTGCGTGTGTCTCAATTCGGAGCGGCGTTCGGACTGTCGGATCGGACGATTCTGCCGTCCATTTGTCTCGCGCTTTAGGAGAACATCAGACCCCGCTTTGCGGGCATACAAATGGCATTTAAGTCAAAGGCCTTTGGGCGGTCTCACTTGTAATTTTCTCCCCATGGCCCAGAATATATTTAACATGTTGCTCGAGCAGAGTGCAGCTTTTTCGCTGAGACGTTTTTGTTTAGAAACAAAGTTGAAAAAAACCTCTTAATTTATTCAAATCATCAGCAGCGTTGATTGTGCAGGATGTAAATATATTGCAATGCTCCTGCAAGTGTGGTGGCATTTCTTCCTTTTCATATACCATCTGTGATTCATGCACTGTCTGCCCTGGAAACCATGCTCGGAATGTTGGTTGAAGTTTCGCCTGCAGCTACAGACCATACCTCAATAAGGCCGCATATAATAATTCGCATTTCCTACGTAAAATGCGCACAAAAAAACCACAAAAAAAAAAAACGAAAGTAATATGCCGACAGCTAACGCCATCTTGGCCTTTGTAGGGCGAGTGAGGGGGTAAATTTTGTCCTCAGCAGGATGTCGCCCCGGCTCGCTGTAAAAGGTCGCCTCCCAAACTTCTCGGTGCTAATACTCTCACCATACAATGCACCTGTTATTTGTTTGGCCCCTGGTCATGAAATCATTCTCAGTTTGCCATTCCATCTCACCGAGAGCCCGATTTTGGTCATTGAGGTCTCAACCGGCTTGCACTGAAGAAGTATTAGCGAGTTCGTTTCACGGCACTCGTGCCCACGCGTGTCCACTCGCAGCGTCGAGCGGGTTCGTTTCAGCCGGCACTCCACAAGTGGTTGCACCCTCCGAGTTCGTTTCATTGCTGACACCCCACGCGTGCATGCACTCGCTGCACTGAGAAAATCGAGATTGCGCCAAAATGCAATCCCGTCGTGCCTCGCTCCGGCTAGGCCGGCAAGGTGCTGGAGAAGATGACGAAAGTTTGTCTGCTACGATGTGTCGCAGAACTGAAAGGAAAAAAAGTAGATTTTCTGATAGAAATTGCGTCCCGCGGGCAACGGAATCAAACGCGAGCTTGAAGTGTGAGCGTCTCCTATTTCATGAAGGAAGCAGTTGACAAACTGTGCTTTATTTGGAGGTTTGTCGCTCTGTTGCCATAAAAACGCTGAAATATACCAGTGTGTAAAGAAATGCTCAGAACAAATGCATCAGCGGCCCCCGAGATGTTTATCACCAACGTGTGCGGGTGAAAAATTGAACATTTGTCGACAAAACTGCCCCAGCAGAAACTTTGACTGCCCAATAAGCATCAGAGAAAGCTATATTTAGTGATTTTACCCGAGGCTTGGGCAACATCATCATGTTTAACATTTACCTACTTCAGCTAACTTGCCCCGTCATATTTTGTTAGAGAAAGCTCTCGTTCTCGACGCCCTCACCAAAGCTAATATCTGATCCACCTGTAATGACGATCGAAATCGAAAAGTTTTGCTGGGTATTCCAGCAGACTAGTTTTAATGCGTACCCTTTCAGTGGTCCACGCATAATGCCATGCTGAAATGGATCAAGCTTCTGCTCGGACAGCATCATCCATTTTCTTCAGTGTAAACGGTTATGAGAATTGAAAGATCGCAACCAGCTGCTTTGTAGACAGCTGGTTGCGGAAATTTACGCCGTCTGTGACTATACCTATGACGGCCGTGTTGCTTGAAGTAATCGCAACTATAAACTAAAGGCTGCAGCGACCAACGTTTGTAGATAATCGTTGGTAGCGACTGTACTCTCGCATTCCCACCCATCACTCCGAACAGCAAGGCGCCAGTTTCGGTTTGAGGTCGGTATTCTTTCTACAACATAGATGGCGGCAGCATCAGTCTTCCGCACTTGGTGCATTTGGCGAATTGGTTTGAGTCTAGTTCTCAGTGCAACACTCTGCGAGTGCAATGCATTCTGCGAGAGAACTCGAACGGTGCCAGTGCGTGTGAAACGAACTCGCTATAAAATACCGCTACCAGACGCATCGCCTGCTAACATGAGGGAATAATAATGAGTTAGTTTGCTACTAGGTAGGTATCATTCTCTGACAGAAACAAAACGACGAACAGACTGGCAAGTCATCTGCGAACAGAGCCAAAAAGGGACAATCGTCTGCTATAAATTGTGTGCTGCGCAGAGTGAGATCAAAAACTAATTGAAATATGGAACATCGGCTATTTTACGGATGCAATTGTCCTGTGCTTCGTTTGGCTATGCTGATTTGTTTTCTGGCTGTGTGTAACTTGACACCCACTGGTGCTAAAACAAGAGCTTGGGACAAGCACCCACCTTACCACGATATCAATCTCACTATCCGAAAGAGTATTGGATTTAATTACTGAGTGCCTTTTCCATTGACAAGAAGGCCCCAGCATTTTTTAAGAATGCCAGTAGGGTTTTGTTGTTGCATCTTTATACTCACAACTCATTCACTTTGCCAATTTCGTTTTTCTAGCCTGGCTCAGCTGGCAAGCTGAGCAGCGAGTCTGAAACTGTACCAATATTGTTTCCGGTCAGACTGTCCATTATTATTTATTGTTCTTCCCTGCTATTGTGATATGTCTGCACTGTAGTCATGACAGGGGCTTGAATGGTGGCTCCTACTTTCTACACATGGGTCCTAGGAAACATTTTGTAAGTGATGAGGTGCCCACAATCATGGGCGTCAGCAAAGTGGCGGAAAAGGGGGGCGGGATTATTCTGAAGGGGTGTAGCTTTCAAACCTATAACTTTAAAAGAAAACAAGGTTTGCCCCCCCCCTCCCCCTCCTTTTCCTGCAAAACATACTGCAGGTGCCCATGCCCGCAATTTAGGCCAACGGTTCTGGAAAGAGGGTTTGTGGAACCTCTCTGTAAAGGCATTTTAGGAGTCCGCAAAACTCTGCCGGCAATAATTTTTTTTTAAAATATGATTTGGGGCATTGAGTTGAGCCCAGCCCGGCCATGGCACATTCACAGCTCTGGGAGAAAAAGGAATCTACAGAAGAATACCTCTTTTCACTCTTCCCCCCTTTTATTCTTGGTAAACACGTTTGCAGTCCACCCCCCCCCCCCCCGCCCCCTTCCCCTTTTTTTACATTGCCTGGTGCCTCCCATCACTTCTGCCAGTCCAAAAAGGCTTTGCTTGCCACGATTGGCGGTTTCCTTCTTTTCTCTATAACATCCTTTCTGCTAAAGTGAAAAGAGTGTAGACGGATCTTCTTCCCCTCACCGTACCATCTTAACCTGCAACATACTATACTCTCGGGAACAAGATAATAGCCTTGTATCTTTTCTGCCGCCACAAATGCTGTGCTTAGCATGTTTTTGGCAGAGGCTTTTGCTGCCACCACATGCCACGCTATGAAGTGAGTGCCTCGGTGTGTGCGTGCCACCTGTCGCATAAAGCAGTGCACTTTCGAGCTGCGTAGATGCAATGACGGCAGAAAAAACACTAGCAGAGCGGACAATACAGAGCATGTTATTAACAGCACTGGTTAATTCCCAATAAATCACAATCTGAATCATTACTGTAAAGCCATTTATTTTTGCAAATCGGTCACAGAGGACATAATCGCGGCCACTAAATTTTGCGAATTATAGACGCCTGCATTCAAACTCTTAAAGAGATTATAAAAGCAATTTCGAAAGTTTATTTGACGTTTGAAATGGGCGTCGGGCTCATCTCAGACACTGTTGACCAAGTTCCAGCCCGAACAGAAGTTTGTGTGCCGCACCAATCAATTAAACAGTTGTGGTAATATTCGCGCGGGGACGATGCCTGAGACCCCCCCCCCCCCCCCCCCCCCCAAGACGGCGGCAGAAAGGTGAACTAAAGTGCGCCGTCAAAGCGTGACGACAACGGGCTCCTCGTCAGGCGATTGCTTCAAACGGTTTAAACGAATGATGCGCTCTTGGTTTAGAATTCGGTAGTGAGATGGCATACAAAAAAGTAATTTGAATGTTGGATAATTTTTTTAAAGCTGTAGTTCGGAATTAATAGGTTTCATAGTGTGTATAGGAATAGGTTCCATAGCATGTGTAGCGTGTGGGATGACAAGGAAGAAGACTTGTGGAAATAAATGACAGCTGTATGCTGTGCTGGTTTTGAGACGGTGGTGTGTATGTTTCTTTTTGTTTCCTTGTCTCAAGGAAACAAAATTTTCACAGCAAATTTTGAACCCTGCTAGTGCACACCTTTCTGATCCAAAACTGACTTCGAGACCCAGTAGGTTTCAAAGCCGGTTTCAAATAAGAAAACCAACGCAAAAGTCAACTTCGAAACCTGGGATGTTTTGAAGTGATTTTTGGCATTAGTTCCCAAAAAAGATATGTCATCAGTTTGGTGGCCGGGAGCTAAAAGCATTTCATGCTTAAAATCATACTCATCAGTGCGGCCTTTATTATTCTCTGACTGAATCAATTCTGCTTTTATATGCAGGAGGGAACCATTTGGCTTTTCGAAGGCTTTACTGTGGTCATGGCGGCCTACTGGCTTTTCGGCTTCGCCCATGGCCAGAAGACGTACAATACGAGCTGCCTTCTTGAGAGGCTTTGTCTTATTCTAATCTACTCACAGCTACGGCCAGTTGCAATCAAGGTGATTAATACAATCAAGAAAACACCTGTAGCCTGATTGCTGATCACATAGTGCAATCGCCAAAGTCTGTGAAACTCCTGCCAGGATTGTTCCGATTTTCGAAATCATTAAAGGCTTTGTTTGTTTTTCTTGAGATGGCATGCTTCATTCAATTCATGACCAGCTTTATTCATTTATATTCATCACATTTCTCTAGTCCTCCATGTTGTTTCCTAGTCATCAAACTAGGTATTAGGCACCTGTATGGAGTAGTTACATTTTGTTTTTACGTTTTTATCAAAACGGTTTGTGTCACCCTGTCTGGAATTCATCACCCTTACTACGAAATGTCAAATTAATCTCACGTTGAGATACTTTTTAAAAGTGGAGATGACCGGCATTAAATGTTGTGTTTCTTTATCACTCCTGTTCATACTTTGTATATTACTTCAGTCAAAAGACACCACCAGTGTTCAATATGCCCCGTCCGAGCACAAGCTTTTCAGCCTGGATAAGGTAAGCGTGAGTGAGCACGTACTAAGCAGTACCGAAGGTAATGAGCGTGCACTGCTGCATTTTCAAAGTTTCATAAATGCTCTTTTTTAGAAAAAAATAAAAGCCAGGCATTGTTGTGGTATATTCATAACATTGTGGCTTTCTTGAAGAATGCGGGCATTCTGAAGGTGTTGCCGAAGGCTTGCCAGGGTGACAGCGCGGTCGAAGGCGACAAGTGCGAGCTAGTACACGCTCTATCGCAAGCTCTTGTTCTGCGAAAGCGCTTCTCAAAGTCGCTCTTGCATGCCTGTAGCCTTTGCTGCCCTACAGTGGTAATGGTAGGCAACTCCGGCTGACACAAGAAATCATCCCATCACTGCCACACTCCGTTTTCCTTTAAAGGGCTGCTGAACCGAAATTTGGATTTCAGAAAACGATGCAGAAGCCGTAGGCGGGACGCTACAATCCCTAAAACACTACTCGTAGTCACAAGGCGATATCTCGAATGGACGGCCGTATTTGGAGAAAAAGGTTGAGATTGAACGAGACCGATGAGGCGCGTGACGTCGAGATATCTCGTTTTCTCCTCTCTCTGCTTCGCCCTTTCAAGGCGGCGAGGTGGAGGAGACGCGAGGTCGTTCCCTTTCCTTCTCGGAGAAACAAGACAAACAAATCTGTCAAATGCGCCTCATATTTTTAAAAATAGGGTCATCCATTCGAAATATCGCTGTATGAGTGATGTTTTGGTGTTTGTAGCATCTTGTTACACGCTTTTGCCGCCGTGTTTTATGAAATCCAGATTTCGGTTCAACATCCCTTTAAGTGCAAGTGAAACTGAAATGCCAAGAATGAGCACGTTGTCCTGAACGACAGTTGCACTGCACAAGCGCGCATGCTTAGCAACATTCAAAGCATGGAGCTTGCTCTTAAAGCCTCTGCATCAGGCTTCCTGTTGCAGCTTGTGGTACCGAAGCAAGCTTTTGGGCAGACACTCTTTTATAAGCAGAAACTTCACCTGGCACCGCAGAGCTCTGACCGGTACTCGGAGTACTTAGTTGCGGTACTTTAGATAAAACAGAAGGGCAACAGGTGAAGTAGAAACTTCACCTGCACCGCAGTGCTCCGACCAGTACTCGAAGTATTTAGTTGCGGTATTTTAGATAAAACAGAAGGGCATTGAGCAGTGCAAACTACGATTATTGTCAGGTAAGAAGTATTCAGCTGCAGTAATTGTTTTGCTTTACATCCAAAAAGGCTGGAGTATGCTTAAATGCTGGGCTAGCCCAATTGCTACCAGGGGCCCTATGCTACACGACGGGACCAAGCGGAATCAAGGGACCGGGAGCCATTCAGCGACCTGGATGCAAAGATGGGTTCAGCTTCCACGGGATTGGTGCCACCTGGATCTTGTCCCAAAGGGCCAGCAGCAGCTGGATAGCCTCGCATTGCGATGCGGGGATGGAGATGCCGAGCGAGCTCGGGGCATGCCGCCCACTCAGTGTGAGGGCCAGGTGCTCCCACTGACTGGCTAGGTGCATGTTGACGAGTTCCTGGAAGGTGTTGTTTACACTTAGCCGCCGGAGCTTGGCGTTCGACGCGTATGGCGGCACCCCCAGTGCCAGCTAGTACCCCTTGCGAATAATCACGTCCATCTTGCCCTTACCTCTCGACAGCAGGTTGAGATACGGATTTGCGCAGGCGATGTGGCTCACGACGAGTGGTTGGGTCAGCCGGATCAGGTCCGACTCCTCGAGCCCGTGTCTGTGACTCGTTATCCTTCTCACCATGCGCATGACTTGCGTGGTTGTCTTGACGAGTCGGTCGACCGTGTACTTGGGTCCGCCGTCCCGCTGGAGGTGAAGGCCCCAGGATCCGAACCCGATTCACCACCGGCACGGGGGTACCATCCTTTAACGTGAGGCGGATGTCCGCCTTCTTCTTCTTCGGGAATTGGCTTGCCCGCGCGGAGGAGCAACAGCTGAGACTTATCGGGGGCGCGCTGGAGGTTGCCGGCCTCGAGGTAGTTCTGCACCGTCTCAATGACTTCTTCGAGGAAGTCTTGCCTCCCGCTGTCCGATCCCGACGTAGCCCAAATCGTCAGGTCGTCCACATAGAGTGGCATAGAGTGTATGCTTCATCCGGGGAATCCGTTCCAGCAGAGGAGGCGGCTTGCACATCGCCAGGTAACAAGGTGGGTGACAGGACCGAGCTTTGCCGATTGCCCTTGCTCGGTATCGGGATGGTGCTTGTGCGGATGGACTCGATTCCGATGGTGGCCATCCAGTTGCTCAGGAAGTCCCGCACATAATCATACATCCAGGGCCCGCACCCAGTTGAGGCCAAGTTCTCGAACACCAGCGTGTGACTGACGTTGTCAAAGGCGCCCTTTATATCCAGGGCCAGGACCGCCCGCGTTGTCGTACAGGAGATTCTGTCAAGGATATCCTCCTTGATCTGAAGCAGGACATCCTGCGTGGAGGTGTGACCAGAACCCGAAAATGGTGTTCATGGTGGCATTGAGTTCAATACAGGATGGTCCCCTCAAATATTGCTGTAAACAGCTGATCAGGGCATGGGCATTTAAAAAACTGAAATGGAGTGTCCAGGTCTGTGACGCTCGGCGGTATACCTGATAACTTCTATTTCTTTTGGATCCTTTTCAAGGGAGTATATTTTCCACTTCGGGGCACTTTTCTTGTTTCTGGCACTTACTACTGCAGGAACTGTTTCACCCTCACTTTCTTCTTTGCTTTCACAGCACTCATTTGATGTTAATGTGGAAGGGAATTGGCCGGATTCCACTCTTCGTTCCTACGTAAAATTAGCTGGCGTCCAATACCTGCCACAAAAAGGGTACTTAAGGTTCCAAAAATAACTAAGAGTCTGTAAACATATGATGCCAGCATTTCTTTTTTTTATTTCCAATGAGCAACATTATATTATGCCAAAACTCTCCCTAAATGCACACTGCATTTCACAGCGCGCTAAACTCTGCCGGAAAAATCGGCGCCTGCACGCAAAGGGGCGTCGTTTCCTCAGCAGTGTATTTTACCTTGTGAAATTTTAAGGCGCTCCTTTCTTTTGCAGCTAGAACATCCTTAAAAATACTAAAAATGCTTTCGCCACGGACGACCGAGTCTTCCACCGGCAAACGCTGTCGTTTGCATACGATACGCCTTGAAATTTTCACCCCATGGTCGATCAGGGGCCGATTTTTCCGGTTGCTTTCCCATACATTGAGCCACCCAGAAACACCGCGCGCCCCCGTAGAAAAAAAAAAAAAAAAAAAAAGAATGGAACGGCATTGAGTGTTTTGTTTACTTACCCACTTCGTGCGTGGACCGCGCCACGTTGCGCTGCCTGTTGCACCCGCGTTTTGGAACTAATTCAGTTGACAGTTCCCTCCGAAGATGAAGCCACTGAAGCCACGGCGGTAATCGGACTGGTAGGCTGCTCCCTTTCGAGCGGGCGGAAGAAGACTACGAAGAATTCGGCAGCGAACGGGCGGAAACTCGATTACGTACAGCTTCAGTAGTCGACGCTTTGTTTTCTCGATTGCGTTCGCGGCGTTCACCGTGGACTCGCGCACTCGGCCGTAGCCGAACGGCCGAACCAGCTGGACGGCTGCCGGCGCGCGTACCGACAGCGTCGCCATAGCAACCACGCCGCGAGTGTGGTTGCCAGACAGAATTCACACGATTTTTTTTTCTCGTCACTCACGTTGAGTTACTAGAAGTTAGGCGCGTATCATTATAATACATTATGCTGTAAGAAGTTATTAAGGGATATGTGTACCTACCTAAGACAAATACAGAAAAAATATTATTGAAAAATAAAATTGGCGTAATCTTTTCATATCTTGATTAAGACCAGCGTGGTCACCGGGCTAACCGATGCGCGAAATAGGAGGGCATATATACCGCTCGGGGCACTTGTTGGTTTGTATAAGTAGGATGTATGTGCTATTTGTTGTGTATTGTGCAGTTGATCAGTGCTTGTATGCCCTTGTGTGTGTACAGTGTTGTGTGTATGTCCATGTCGTAAGTGAATGTAATCGCGCGGTGGGCAGCAAAAAATCTGCTGTTTTCTTTTTTCAAATGTTGATAACTTTTTTTTTTCGTCGCTAGATGGGGGTTGTCGCCGCCCAATTTGAAAAGTGTGCCGGTTGGTGGTCTATAACTATTGGAGGGCTGGATGCCATTAGTCCATCCGTCGTGTTGATCGCTCCGAGTTGTTCGGTTCCGCTGGTAGCTGTGTCGTCGTGTTATGCTGCCTGATTGCAACAAAAGGAGGTTAGGCGGCTTCCCCAGCGCGTGTTCTAGGTGCTGAATGCCGCTGTTCACGCACAAGCGTTCATGAGTGGATAACGCACGTAACAGAGGTGAGCACAGGCAATAGTTAATCGAGAGCCACACGGGGCGCGAGTGCGATACCTCCTAGCCGCTGTCGACAGAGGGTGTCGGAGCGATTCGTTGTCAACTTGTCGTCCACGGCAAGTGGGTGTTTTGTTCAATAAAGCCAACCTGTCAGTGTTTTGTAAAGCTATCCCTTCTTTATAAGCGCTTCTGATGCGATGAAAATGCGACCGGCATCGAGCAGGCCGAGCGAGACTTCGGCGACAGTCTTGGCTGTTCATTCTCCAGCGGTTTCGGCCTTACTCGTATTATTTGCGGTGTTGGCACTTGGACATAGAGATGTTTGGAAAGTTTTTTGCGCCTACAGATGACACCAAACGAGCGTGCGAGCCGTATGCTCTTGCTCCGGCGAGAAGCCGCGTACGGCTCGCCAGGCTCGTATCGCCTGTCGCATACTGGCCGCCATATTGTTTTTAGGGTGTTAGCAGTTAACACGATTTTCACCACCTCCGGCGGCTAACACCCTTACACGAATAAAGGCGTTAGCCAGAGGACGAGCCATTTACACGAATAAGGGTGTAAAAATTTTAAGTGTGTATGACGCCCGACCATTCTAAATCCCGGGCATTCCTTACTGTACGTAAAGCCGTTAACAAGCGGATGAAGCACAATGCATGCAGATACACTTGCTCTTTATTTAAAAAAAACAAAAACCCTCCCAAAGGTCTCCGTCTATCCCTGAAACCATCATCAGATTCCTTTAACCACATTGAGCGTAAACACTGGAATGAAGTCACTCCTGAGGACTCAATAAAACTAGTGGGAATCACAGAACGACACCACAGAAGGAAGGCAGCCGAGCTATCACATACAGAAATCAAGATCAGAGACGACGGGTCACTAAGCTGCGAGGAAAACTCCGAAATAGAGCTATATGAGCAGAAAACACGCAACGAGCTGTGGATAACGAAAAGGAAAAAACTCGAGCGTGACAAAATATCTGACGCGAGTCCCCAACGGATGTTCATGATGAGTACTAATTCGATGGCAGCCAAAGTAACTATCCATGTCCACCCTCCGCCGCCAGGGCCTACACGGGTCGCAGACGCAGAACCGTCGCTGGCTTCAAACAACTCCGCCGCTCTAGACACGATTGGCTGCCGGCCGCAAGTCGCAGCGCGTTCCCGGGGACACTGCAAAAAAACAGCGGACAAAGGCAACATAGTAAATTTATCGGACGAGTGTTAACGCGGGAAGAAAGCAACATCCTTTCTAAATGATTAAGCTTCTGCGCCACAACTGGCCACTACGAGTTTCAATTGTACCAAGATTTGGACAGGTTTGCACGAAACATGAGACTCCGCGATTACTTTCACGACCGCCAACCGAATCCTAACCGGATGATTCTGACCAACGCAAAAACGCAATGGACGCCTAGGCAAAGGCAGAAAAAATATAACCTTTCTCGGCCAGACAACGAGTGCCTGAGAAGACTCAGTGCCAGGCCAGATTTAATTATTAACCTTCGAGATTAGGGCGGCTCCATAGTTGTTATGAGCAGACAAGATTATTTTGATAAGGGCTTTCGGCAATTGAATGACGCATCATTTTACCGCGAACTACAGACAGACCCTACACAAAGTCTTGAAACGGCCATCATAAAGAAATTACTAGTTCTAAAGAAAAGTGGCAAAAGAACCAAGGAGGTTCATAACGCCATAAAACCATCCCGCTCCAAACCCGGTCGGTTTTATCCCCTTCCTAAAATACACAAAATCAACAACCCGGGCGACCTATAGTGTCAGGAATAGGTACAGTCACCGAACGCCTCTCGAGACTTCTCGATACACTGATCAAGGAAATTCATCCAACCTTCTCTTCGTTTGTTAAGGGCACCAGCCACTTCCTGTAGAAAATTGCCCCGCTAGATATTCCGTATAACGATGTTCTCGTAACCCTTGATCTGGCTTCCCTATATACAAATATACCCCACAGAGACGGAATTGCGGCAGTGATTGAAGCCTATGAACACGCTCATCACACAATGGACATCGAGGGGGACGTCCTTTCGATCCTGATAATACTGGTTTTGGAGAACAACCACTTTGAATTTGAGAATA
This sequence comes from Ixodes scapularis, assembly GCF_016920785.2. Classification (NCBI taxonomy): domain Eukaryota; kingdom Metazoa; phylum Arthropoda; class Arachnida; order Ixodida; family Ixodidae; genus Ixodes; species Ixodes scapularis. The sequence goes on from NW_024609867.1 coordinate 4,408,653, forward strand.
GGCACTTCCTGCAGACCAACGGAACCGCTGTGGGAACTAAGATGGCTCCAAATTGCGCTAACATATTTATGGCGCAACTGGAAACCACCTTTCTCGCTGAACGCCCAACTCAACCCCTGTTTTACAAAAGATACATCGACGTCATATTCATGATCCTGGCCGGTACTGGAGACGAACTCATGAAATTCCTCGGCGCCTTCAATTTAGCTTACTCATCGATAAAATTTACTCGCTGCGTATCACAAAAGTGCATAAACTTCCTGGATGTGACTGTGGAAATCGCTAATAACAAATTAAGCACGAAACTTTACAAAAAACCTATCGATGGAAAATACCTCCATTTCAACAGCCGCCATCCTCGACACTGTAAGACTAGTCTGCCCTACTCTCAGGCGCACAGATTTAAGCGCATATGCTCAGACAACAACGACTTTGAACAAAACGCTCAGGAACTGAAACGCGTACTAACCCAGCAGAGGTATCCAGCAAATGTAATCGATGACGCTATAATGGAGGCAAGAACCCTCGACCGCTCAGGCATCATTGGCAACAGAATAGAGCATCCTAAAAAAAGCAGACAATCTAACCTTATTTTAACGTATACAGGCAATCTTCCAAACATCAACGTACTGAGCAAAAATTACAATCTTCTGTCACAGAGCGACCGCCTCAAACAAATCTTTCCCGACGCTCCTCGTGTCATCTATCGACGCGGCAGGAATCTCAGGGACGTCGTAGTAAAATCAAAAACTACCACTCCCGCAAGCCTACACTCTAAAAAAAGCCCGTGCGTCTGCTTTCCCGCAGAACACTCGGAGAGCCAATCACTGCAATTTACGGAGGCAGTTCAGCGAATGACGATGCTGAAACATATGTTTAGACCAAAAAACTGAGTCTGAGTTGTGACATTAAGCAATGCAGAACGTCACGCTTGCATTGCTTAATGTCACAACTCAGACTGAGTTTTTTTGGTCTAAAATATGTTTCGGCATCGTCATTCGCTGATATACCTCCGTAAGTTGCGGTGATTAGCTCACCGAGTGTTGTGCGGGAAAGCAGATGCAAGGCTTTTTTTAGAGTGAGAAGGTTGCCGACCATGCCGAAAGCCGAGGTGTAAAGTATGCAAGCACATGTTAGAAACAAAGAACGCCACGAGCACAAATTCAGAATTCACGTGGAACATAAAAGGTAGGTACGATTGCGGCACGTCGAACGTGATTTATCTCCTGCACTGCAATGTCTGTAACAAGCAGTACGTCGGACAGACTAATCTGACTTTCAGACTACGTTTTAACAACCACAAATGTCACGCACAAACACTCCCCGACCTTCCGCTCTCAAAGCACCTGTATCTTCCTAATCACTTAATCAAGCACATTTCTGTTGTAATTTTGGAATCAGGCTTCAGCGCAAAAATTGAAAGAGAGCAAAAAGAACCATATTTTATTTATAAGTTTTATACGTTCAACCAGGTCATTAATCAAAGTCCGGGAGGGCTGTTTAGTTTGCAGCTGGCTCGTTGGAGAGTTGATCCTCTCCGTCTTTGAGTGTCTCGAGATGCACACGCTGAAGACACTAGGAGATCTTCAAACTTAACAATCGATAGTTAAACCACATCCTAATACCTTTAAGTCCGAAGAGAACCTCCGAAACGGATAAAACCGGCTCAAGCGGTTAATCTCAGGCAGGCATAGACTATCATATCCTACCACTCCTTATTCAAGGAAAAATTCCCCAAAGTGTTAATCCGCATCAAACTTCGATCTTCTAGCACAATGGCATGTCTCGGGATTTGGGCGCGTCAGTGGTCACATGTATCCTATTTCTAGTTTGAGGACGAGCCACCCCTTCCAAACCCAAAACTTCCAAACACTTTTTTTTTTGCGCATTTTTTGTGCGAGAGTAGATATTCTCTCAACCAACCGTTTATATATATATATATATATTTTTTTTTTTTGCGCGCGAGCGTGAATAATTTTTTTCTGTCAACCGTGATTTTTTATTTTTTTTATGCACTTGCAAGTTTTGGTGCCCTTTCCTTTCTGTGTGAACTATCTGTTTTGTCAACGCTGTTTTCATTTCCTACTGCACTTTACTCCCTCTAATTTCTTCTTAGGGGTATATAAACATTCGCGGGCGGTACACTCGCTACCTGATGAAGAGCAGTCCCCGCTCGAAACGTCATAATAAACTTCGAATTAGTAACAGTACGCATCTTTGACCTATTTAATTTTTTCCGGTCCATTGTTTTTATATTTACCTTACTTTATATATATATATATATATATATATATATATATATATATATATATATATATATATATATATATATATATATATATATATATATATTGTAGCGGAAGTTGGATTCAGTAATGGGGATTTATTATTTACACAGGCATTGAAGATAGAATTCAAGATCACTGTCCGGTATATGTTGCCTCTTACTCAGTCTGGCCTCCTTCCTCCTCTTCCATGTCGCCGCGTCCCCAAAGAGTCGTGCCGCTTCCCTTTGTCACAGTATCCCATTCGCAGAGGTAGCCATCCTGGCGAGGGTGATGTCAGGGCCGGGAGATAGGCGGACAGTAGAGTTTAAGGCGGTTCACATGAGCTATTTCATGACCACTTTGGCGGCGATCAGTAGGTGACGAAAGTTGCTCGATTTCATTGATGACTCGAGAAGTCTGTCGAAGCACACGGTAGGGGCCGTGGTAGTTTGAAAACAATTTCTCACAGAGACCGGGATGGGGCTGCGGTGTCCACAACAATACGAGATCACCCGGTTTGAATGAAAAAGGGTTAGGCGCGGCATTGTGGCGGCGTTTTTGTAGTCCTTGATTTTTGGCAGTGCGTGTACTTGCTATTTGACGGCATTGCTCAGCGTGTTCTCTGATTTCGGTGAGTGAGATGCATTCAGACTCCTCCGGGGAATAGGGCAACAGGCTATCGACCATCGATAGCCATAAAGAAGGAAAAAGAATGAAAATTGGGTAGTGTTTTGGACGGCGGTATAGTAACCAAAAAGTTATGAAGGGAAGTACCTTGCCCCGATTTCGGTGATCAGGGGAAATATACATAAAAAGCATGTCAGCGAGTGTTCGGTTCAAACGTTGGGTCATACCGTTCGTCTGCGGATGATATGGTGACGTTGTTCGATGGATAACGCTGCAAGCTTGTAAAACCTCTTCCACGAATTTTGAAAGAAACAGAGTTCCGCGGTCGCTATGGAGCTCTTCCGGAGCTTTATGACGGAGAACAATCTGGTTTAAAAAAACAATAGGCTACACTTTCTCCTGTCGCCGAAGGTAATGCAGCGGTTTCGACATAACGGGTGAGGTGATCAATGGCGACAATGGTCCATCAGTTTCCAGAGGAGGGATTCGGAAGGGGACAAAAAAGATCTATCCCGACGCGCTGGAATGGTCTCTCTGGGCACGGTATGGGCGGGAGCGGACCTTGAGATAAATGGGAAGGCGACTTGCGACATTGGCATTCGGGACATGATCTAACAAACTTTTGAACGCTGCCATAAAGTCCTGGCCAGTAGTACCGCAGACGAACCCGAGTGGAGGTCTTCAGAAGTCCTGCATGACCACATGTTGGATCGATGTGAAGTTGTTTTAAAATCTCACGTCGTAAGTGACGAGAGATAACAAGAAGCCAATGGAGACCTTCAGGTGAACAGTTGGGCCGGTAGAGGAACCCATTGCGAATGCGGAAAAGTTGGAACTGCATTGGTACAGACCGGTTTTTATGACGAGCCAGGGTCTCTCAAAACTGTCACAATTTTCGATAGCCACGGATATGTTGCTTGTTCGAGTTGCATGTCGACAATATTTAATGCCGACAAGGTGAGAGGGTCTTCGTCGGTGTCAGATGGATTGGGTGCATCAGAGTGCAGGAGACATCTCGAGAAGCCGTCGGCGTCGCCATGTTTGCGGCCAACTTTATACAGAACCGCAAAGTCGTACTGCTCTTGCAGGGGCAGCATCCATCGACCAAGGCGTCCAGTGAGATCTTTTAAAGACGATAGGTAGCAAAGGGCGTGGTGATCGGTCACAACGTTAAGATATCACCCATAAAGGTATGGGCGAAACTTTGTGACAGCCCAGACAACTGCCAAACATTCTTTTTCGGTTATAGTGTAATTTTTCTCGGGTTTTGAGAGAGCCCTACTTGCATAGGCGACAGCGTAGTTCTCAAAACCTGTTTTTGTCTGAGCGACTACTGCTCCGACTCCAAAGCCGCTGACATCAGTGCGGTTTTTTGTTGGAGCAGTGGGGATGAAGTGTCGGAGCATCGGAGTGGACGTTAGAATTTCCTTGAGCTGATTGAAGGCAGCTTCACACTGAGATGTCCAAGAAGGCAGGTGGGACGATTTATTCAAAAGGACATGCAGGAGCGCTGCTATGGATTCGAAGCCAAGCACAAAGCCTCGAAAATAGGAACATAGTCCAAGAAAACTCCGAAGTTCTTTCTCAGTGGCTGGATTTGGCATGTTGAAAACGGCCAACATTTTCTCAGGATCCGGCTGAATGCCGTTTTTGGACACAAGGTGGCCCAGAATTTTTATTTGCCGCGCCGCCAATCGACACTTCTTGGCATTTAGCTGGAGGCCGGCGTGGCTGAGACAGGATAATATCGTTGTTAATCGACCAAGGTGCCCTCAAATGTCTTTCAAAATAAACCTACGTCACCCACATACTACAGACATATTTTCCACTTCAAGCCACGCGATACGGCATCCATCATACGTTCAAAGGTCGCTGGCGCGATGCATAGGCCGAAGTGCATGACGTTGAACTCGTACAATCCTTCCGACGTAATGAAGCCGGCTTCGTCTCGGTCGTTGGAGGCCATGGGAATTTGCCAGTAGCCTGAACGGAGGTTTAGAGAAGAAAAATGCTGGGCTGCATGCACGGTGTCAAGGGCATCGTCGATACTGGGCATTGGATATGCGTCTTTGCGCATGATTTTTTTCAGCCGCCGGTAGTCAACACAAAGTCTTATGCTACCATCTTTTTTTTTAAGAGGACGACTCGGGACGCCCAAGCACTCATAGATGCTGTGATGACATCTTTGTCTAGCATGTCGTTAACTTCGTCATCAATTATGCTTTGTTCAGACGCTGAGACACGGTATGGACGTTGACGTAAGGACTTCTCGTTGCCAGTATCAATGTTGTGGACTACAGACGCGTAACGGCCCAAAGTAGACTGTGGGCGATCAAATATTCCGTTAAATATACACAGAACGGACAAAATTGAGTCTTTTTGGGACGAATTGAGGTGGTCATCTACAGTGGATAACAAGAACTCGTCTTCGTCATGTCGCTGCAGGCCTAATGCACAACCATATGCAGATGAGGGAGTATCGAATGTGAAAACCTCGATGGCTTCAGATTGTTTTGCGTAGGCTGCAACTTCATCGGCAGGAAGCATTGCTGGAAGAGAAGACATATTGACAGCCAGAATAAATCTGTTGCCGTTGTTAAGGTTGAGCAAGGAAAAGGGAACAAGGATACCGGTCTTGCGAAAAACAACTGCAGATGGAGATGCCATTAGGACTAGCACTTCGAGTTTAGATGACTGAATCTCCAGAAACACAGAAGAAAATGCAGGAATACCGGTGTCATCAATTAGGCAAAATTTGATCGTGTCAACAGCGTCATTTTCTTCAGGAAGCCAAATTTCAGCAAAGTCCACGTCTGCACGTTCACAGTCAATAAGGGCACTCGTTGCTTCCAAAAAGTCCCAGCCAAGAATCATGTCGCAAGAACAGGAAGGAAGTACCACAAATTAGACACAGTAACATGGTTATTGAATTACAATGCGTGCTGTGCAGACACCGGTAGGGACAATGTTTTGTGCACCAAAAGTTTTAAATGGACGTCCAACAAAAGGGGTCGTAACTTTCGTGAAGCAATTACAAAGGTCAGCCCGAATACTGACACTGCAGCGCCGGTGCCAAGTAATTCTTGAACGTGTAAACAATCAATTACAATATCAATCATATTTCGTGTAATAGGGCGAGGACTCAATGATGTAGAAGGATTTGCAGTTCTCGCCACTGGAACTGCTCCTAGCAGTTTCCCTCTGGAGCGGGAGATGTCGTACGAGGGCGGAGAGGAGACAGCGAGCGTCGTCCGGGGGACGGAGATCTCCTGGGACGTTGCTGCCGTTGATAGTCAGAGTAATCTTGGAAAGCGTCACTTCGACGACTAGCAGCGAAGCCCTGTCGATAGTGAGCTTGTGTCGGGGGATCATAACTCTCAGTGTACCGACGTCGACAAAACCAAGCGACATGTCCAACCAGACCACATGAAAAGCAAATTGGTCGACTTTTCAAGGTCCTCCAAATGTCGGCTCTAAGTCCTTGCCAGCGAGGAGGAGGAAATAGGTGCTGGGGTTGGACGACAGGCATAGGGAAAGGGGGGGGGGGGGGCGGACGCGCTACCATTTCGGCGCACGTAGGCGCAAGTGGCATTGGCAAAGTGGGCGCTATCGCAGGGCAAGGGATAGCGGCTGTGACGTGTTTTGAGTAAGCGCTCTGATGGAAGGTGAGACGTACTGCGCTGGTGAAGTGTCAGGCTTTCCTAGTTAGCGAGCCACTTCGTCGCGGACGATTACCTGAATGAGGTATCGAAGGTCACCTTATTTCTCAGCAGGGCTTTCCGCTGCGTTGTTGAGCTAGACAGCTGCAGTTGAGGCTACGGCTTGCGGCTGAGTAGTAAACGCTGGGCGCGCAGCCCAGAAAAGTTTTGGCAAATGTCGATGGCTTCAATGACCGTCGCGGTGGCTGTGACGACAAGAATTTGAAATGCGTCTTCGGAAATTTCATTCATGATGCCTTTCAGTTTTTCTTCTTCCGGCATCCGTATGTCAATGCGCTTGCACAATTTGAGCACATGTTCAATGTAGCTGACGAAGCTTTCATCGTTTTGTTGAACCCGTGATGCCAGGGTTCTTATTGCTATCAGCTTTCGGTGCGCTGGCTCCCCAAATACTTCCTGAAGTTTTGATTTTAACAGAGTCCAGGTCACCAGTTCTGACTCATGATTGGAGTACCATAATTTAGCGACGTAAGTCAAATAAAAAATAACGTTATTGAGTTCCAGCACATCATCCCATTTGTTATGAAGGCTTACCCTTTCCACAGACTCGAACCAGTCATCAATGTCATCGCCGCCAATCCCGCTAAAGAGTTTCGGGTCGCGTTGGCGAAGGGCTTCGGCACACAGAATAGTCGTAGGTCCTTGGTTGGAGGTAGCCGATCTTGAACCATTTGAGGTTCCTTCGCCAGTCATTGCTGATGGTAGCAGCCGATTGCGAAGTTCCAGGTTTGGGAACTATACCTGCGAGTGAGGTCCTAGTTTCGGAAGCTCGTACTCTCCACCAATTGTAGCGGGAGTGGATTCAGTAATGTTTTTTTTTTTATTTACACGGGTATTGAAGATCGAATCCAAGATGACCATCAGGCATATGTTGTCGATCGCTCAGTCTGCCCTCCTTCCTCTTGTTCTTCTATCTTCCATGTCAACGTGTCCCCGGAGAGTCGTGCCTCTTCTCTTTGCCACAATATGTATATATATATATATATATATATATATTGTAAGGAAACAATGTTACAAACTGAAGGGGGTTTATTATTTACAGTGTGGTAGCGAGGTTGAGAGAAAGGCCGTTGTGAATCCAACTAGTCGCGCGCTCCGCCCCATCGAACCTCTTCCTCCTCGTCTTCCCTCAGCCTCGGTGTTTTTCTAAGACGCACCGTATATCTTCTCTTTGTCACAATATATATATATATATATATAACAAGTAAAAAATGCGTACTGTCGGGCTTACTAATTCGAAGTTTATTACGACGTTTCGAGCGGGGACCGCTTTTCGTCAGGTAACGAGTGCACAGCCCGTGAATGTTTATATACCCCTAAGAAGAAATTAGAGGGGGCAAAAAGCAATAGGAAATGGAAACAACGTTGTCAAATCAGATAGTAGTTCACACAGAAAGAAAAGGAAACCAAAACTTGCAAATGCAAAAAAAGAAAAAAAAAGAAAACGGTTGGGGGAGATTATCTACGCTAGCACAACAAGAAAAGCGCAAAAAAAAAAAAGAATAAAAACGGTTGGCGGAGAGTATCCACGTTCGCACGACAACAAAAAACGAAAACGAAAAGTGAGAAGTTTTGAAGCAAAAGACAAAACACACACATATACACAAAAGGGGTGCGTTTGAAAGTTTCTGGTTGGAAAGGGGTGGCTCGTCCTCAAAGCAGATACAGGTAACATGTGACCGCCGACACGCCCAAATCCCGAGACATTATTTTTTCTTAGAAGCTCGAAGTTTGAGGTGGATTAAAACTTGGGGGGATTTTTCCTTGAATAAGGAGTGGTATGATGTAACAGTCAATGCCAGCCTGAGATTAACCGCTTGAGCCGCATTCATCCGTTTTAGAGGTTCTCTTCGTACTGTGGAGACTCAAGAACAGACAACCGTTTCGCTAGTGTCCACACCCGTTCTAACCCGCGCTCGTCCTGAGCGCGCGCTCCCTTGACCCGCCTCACGAGCCATCTTTATTCTCTTCCTTGTCAATCCCCACATCATTCCCCATCGTGGGGTGGGGGGGGGGGGGGGGAGTTTTTAATCAGGGGGTTTTCGTCGGTCCCATCCAAGAGCAGACGCCATGATTGTGCAGTCTTTGGCAGGGGCATAGTGATGCCGTGAGTCCAGTCACTGCACAGCCTCCGTCGACGACAGGGTTGCCTTGGGAGCTGTGCCTCGGCAAGTGATGCCAGGGTGGCCAGGACAGACGTGCTTTTTGGTCACGACTCGTCGTCGGTAAGGGCGGTTGGTGAGCTCTTGGTGATGGGCGGTGGCCGCCCCAAGAGATGGCTTCTATATGGCGAAAGGTGGGTTGCATGTGGGCGTAGCGGAACGGTTTGAGTATTCTTTTGCTTGTGAGCGTATGGAGTTTGATGTGGTGGTTACATTTCGCCGTCGCTAAGTCTGACGTTCGCCACTTCTGGTGGTAAGTTTAGTGTTGGGCGCAGGCGTTCGGAACAGGCACGGCCAACATTAAGGTGGGCGGTCTCGATTTCGGCAGGTGTGAGGCCCCATGATCCAGCCCGCACCACCGCCTGCTGGCGGTCTTCTCGGTCGTGCTGAAGTGCTCCTTGATGATGTTGTTCGCATGAAATGAGTAGGACGGGGCAAAGTTCACAGATGTCGGCGTATTCTTCATCGTCGTAGGCGGCGGGCAGATCTGCAGCACAGCGCTCCGTCAGTGTCCGTCGCCGGAAGGGATGGGGAACGTCCTCTGGTGCAGTCCCTTGTGGCACTTGAGGTTGGTGTTCCCAGGCCATCCGGGACGCGAATGTGACCATTCTCCCGGCCTCCACCACGCACCAGGTGGCTGCCTCGGCAGTGCGTGGCGGTTGCTGACGGCGGTTACGCCGCCTGGCGCGGCGAGAGTGGCCCCGTGGGTTGAATTGGGGGCGTAGGGGGGATTGGGAGCGGCTCCGAGATCGCCTGAATGAATGGGTGTTGGTGCGTCGAGGTGGCATGCCTGGATAAAAAATAACCATGAGCAACAATCTTTCCTGTGGCAAAAATTGACAGGGGAGTGTGTTCCTTAGGACATCCCGAAATGGTGACAAGTCTAGAAATAAACTGCTTCAAACTACAAATGTTAACGGGTCCAGTTAACGATCCGTCTTCGACATCTCGTAACCTATACACCAAACGTGGTACCCGTGAAACAACTTCCAAGGGACCTTCCCAACGAGGAGCTAGTGATGCCGCAAACCCCTTTGCTGCCTTACTAAGCGGGTGCACGCGCCGGAGAACGCAGTCTCCAATTGAAAATTGTAGGGGTCTCCTGCCTTGGTCATATTGGTTCCTCTGATCGAGCTACGCTAACTCAATATCTCGTCGAGCCACTCGCACAGCGTTAGTGATTTATCACAAAGTTGTTCAGCTAATCTCGCGTACGAGGTGTTTGGTCCCCTATTGTCGCCAGAAAAGCTGCTCTCGAGGGGAAATCGCAGCTCGCGTCCGAAGTTTATTTGGGAAGGTGTGAACCCTGTCGTACGGTTCTCCGTAGTGTGAGTGGCGAAAGCCTTTCCGGGATGTAATTGTCCCAGTCTTTGTGTCTCTCGGTGTATACCACTAGCATTGCTTTGAGGTTCCGGTTGACCCTCTCTGCTATGTTGGCTTGAGGGTGGTAAGGAGTGGTGCACTTATGCGTGATACCCACTGTTGTGCAACAGTCCTCAAAAACCTTACTTGTGAAGTAGGATGCGTTGTCGGAAATATTTTGGGAAGAGAACCCGAAGCGGGTGAAGGTGTCCCTCAATTTGTCCCAAATCGTCCTGGAACTCAGTTGGCGGAGAGGGTGAAGCTCCACCCACATTGAGAAGTGGTCGGTTACTACCAGGAGATACCTGTTTCCTTTGGGGCTCCGTGGAAAGGGACCCATTATGTCACATGAAACAATCTCCCATGGAAAACGACTTTGCACTGACTGCATCAAACCAGCGGGTTTACCTCCCCTGGGCTTGGCTTGTTGGCAACGTAGGCAACTGCGTCTGTAGCGGAAACATCCTGTCGCATCCTCGGCGAAGTGGCAAAGCGACACAGTTTCTGGTAGGTTTTCTGACCGTCACTGTGGCCCGCTAGCGCACTGTCATGAAAATACAGTAGGAAAGTTTGCCTTAATGTACGGGATAGAACCACACGAAAAGGGGACGTTGTGGGGTCGGCTTCGTCAGCCTGCCGCATGTAGCGAAGGAAGACTCCATCCTCGATGTGCACATATGCGTCTACCGACCCATGCGTCCCGTTTTCATCGGTTTGATTGGACTGAGTCGAGCACCGAGATACTTTTTGGCACGGGTCGTCTTTTTGCTGGGCTTCTCGCAGCTCGTCCCGGCTCACAGAAAGAGCCCAGGAGACTTCAGTGTCGGCAACAGCGACGAGTTACGCTGTGTCATCCGCCTTTCGGGGGGGTAGGGGTGCTCATCACAGAGCATCTGCTGCGACATTGAACTTTCGTGGTTTATATTCAATAGAAAAATCATATTTTTGTAAAGCCAGAGCCCAGCAATCGAGGCGTCCAGCGGGTGTTTAAGGTCTTTCAGCCATGTTAATGCTTGATGGTCAGTCTGGACGGTAAAGGTCGCTACATCTAGGTACATGTGAAACTTTCTCAAAGCAAATATTATAGGTAGACATTCTTTTTCGGTTACCCTATACTTACATTCGGCCGCGGTGAGAGTATGACTCGCGAATGCAACGAGCCGGAACGGTGCGTTATGTTCCTGGAGAAGTACTGCACCTATACCGTAATCACTGGCATCCGTTTGGAGGACGAATGGAGCATTGAGATTTGGAAGTCTCAGAAATGCAGTATCCGTTATAGCGCTTAATAACGCTTTAAACGCTTGTTCCTGAGCGGAAGTCCAGGTCCATGGAACCTCCAGGAGTAATAGCTGGTGAAGGGGCCGGGTTAAATCAGCGCAGTTGGCAATAAACTCTCGGTAGAATCCCACCATGACAAGGTACGGTTGTAAACTTTTTTGTCTCGTGGCTGGGTAAATTCTATGATTGCTCTGAGCTTTTCTGCTTGCGGCTGGACTGATCGCTGGTCGACCATGAAGTCAAGAAGCTCCACTTTTGGGTGATGCAAGTTGAACTTTGGCGGGTTAATTGTGAGACCAGCTTTACTCATGCGCTTCGGGACGACGTGAAAATGATGAAGGGTGTCCTCTATAGTATTAGAAAATACTACTACGTCGTCTATGTAGGCCATTGCATAGTTAAACTTTGCATCACCCAAGACTGTATCCATGAGCCTCTGGAAGCTCGCGGGGGTGTTAGATAGGCCGAAGGGGAGTCGGACAAATTCGAACAGACCCCTGGGGCAAACAAATGCTGTCTTAGGGACGTCATCTCTTGCTACGGGAATTTGCAAAAATCCTATACTACAGTCGAGGGTTGTGAATATCCGCGCAGACCCGATTGCATATAAAACAGACGAGACTGATGGAGGGGGGTATGAATGTCGCTTCTTGACCGCATTCAGAGGACGGAAATCTACGCAGAGGCGTGCGCATATTACCGCCTCAAAGAAATCTTTCCCGCCGCTCCTCGGGTCGTCTATCGACGCGGCAGGAATCTCCGGGACCGTCTTAGTAAAATCAATAACTACCACTCCCGCAAGCCTAGGTTGCCGACCATGCCCAAAGCCCAGGTGTAAAGTATGTAAGCACATGTCAGAAACAAAGAACGCCACGAGCACAAATTCAGAGTTCACGTGGAAGATAAGGGGTAGCTACGATTGCGGCACGTCAAACGTGATTTATCTCCAGCACTGCAATGTCTGCAACAAACAGTACATGGGACAGACTAATCTGGCTTTCAGACTACGCTTTAACAACCACAAATGTCATGTACAAACACTCCCCGACCTTCCCCTCTCAAAGCACCTGTCTCTTTCTAATCACTCAATGAAGCACATTTCTGTTGTAATTTTGGAATCAGGCTTCAGCACAAAAATTGAAAGAGAGCAAAAAGAATCGTGTTTTATTTATAAGTTTATTACCTTCAACCAGGGCTTTAATGAAAGTATGGGAACCCTATTGAAAATTCCATCAAGCTACGTAATTTGGGACACTGACTGCCAGTCAGCAGCCTTGGTGGAACGTGGTGGACCATCAGACGTCATCTGATGGTCCATCAGATGACGTCTGACTGCCACTGCCAAGGGAATTTCATCATCAAGGGCAGCATTTATATAAGAGTAAAGCTATACGCACTCATAAATATCGCCAAATGCCTCGACAAAACAAAATGTTCAAGAAAAAGAAAAAAAAAAAAAGCACGACTACCATGGATCGAACCCGCGACCGCTTGCGTACAAATCGGAAACACTAACCGCTATGCTACGCCACCGCTACAGAAACCCGATTTGACTATTCGTTTTATACGAGATGCTCCGGCTGCAAATGCTGTTAAGCCGTCAGCATGTTGTGAAAGCTCTCGTACATCACTCGCCGTACTTCAGTTCTACTCACCTGCCATGTAGAGTACTTTCGCGTCGTAGAATGATCCTTTTGTTCGCGCGTCATCGGCCCAGTAGACCTGGTACACCTTGTCGTCTTTAACTACACCGCTAAAGTCTCTTACATCGTCGGAACTCACAACAGGCTGGGTCTTGTCGAGTAGAAATTCCACTAAAACATAAGACATTGTAGAGCCCGGGCAGGATCGACAGGTTGGAGCAAGCGGGCAAACAAAACGAGTCGAGAGCGATCGTTCATGAAAGCTCGGCGAAGCCTCCATGGGCGAAGCGAAGTGCGAAGTGTCGCGTTCGACGCTTCGGCGGCTTCGGGGGCTTCTGATCAAGGTTGTCGGTCGGTTGCGTGTCACATCTCTAACGTCAGCGGTTTTATGGGCTCACGTCCCGAAATCGTTTTCTCGTGCATTGATTACTTTTCGTATTCATAGATTTGACGAAATAGTGGTATCCGAACGAACTTTACGTCCTTTGACAGTACTTCTGTCTGCCCGTCAAAGCTTTCTGACGTACAGTCAGAGACAATCGATGTACAGTCAGAATCGCCACCAGGACATCCTGATGGCATTTCGCGGCGGCCGACTGCCACCAGGAAACCATCAGAAAGCCGACAAGCGGGGTCTGACTGGAGTTTGACTGTCGGTCAGAGTAACTTGTTGTCCAATCAGACATGTTTGACGTACAGTCAGGCACAGTCAGCGGTCCACTAGAAAACATTGACTGCCAAACAGCGTTACATTGATGGATTTTTCCTCCGGGAAGGCAGTTTATTTTGCAGCTGACTCGTTGGAGCGGTGATCCTCCGCGTCGTTGAGCTTCTCGACATGCACACGTTGAAGGCACTAGGAGATCTTGAAATTTAACAATCGATATTGAGACCACTTCCTAATGCGTTTAAGTACGAAGAGAACCTATAAAACGGATAAATGCGGCTCAAGCGGTTAATCTCACTCTGGCATACACTGTTACATCCTACCACTCCTTATTCAGGGAAAAATCCCCAAACTCTACCTCAAACTTCGATATTCTAGCTTAAAGAAGTGTCTCGAGACTTGGGCGCGTCGGTAGTTACATGTGACCTACATCTGCTTTGAAGACTGATCCACCCTAGGGTGCCTACATGTTTCCGCGGCTCCGCTGTTTAGGGTGGCGACAACGTTTGTGATACCTTTGGATTTGGATTTGGATTTGGATTTAGTGGCGTCCCTTTGTAACGGGTGGCCGCTCGCCGGAAGTTCCGGCGATGGCCTGCCAAAAAAAAAAAAAAGAAAAAAAGGCTTGCTTAGTCTGGTTTCTAGCCAAGTCTAGCCGAGTTCTTGTTGTGGTGGAGCTTCGGTCGGGTCCTCGGTGTGGGGCAGGTCGACTTGGGCGGAAAACATCGGAAATACCCGTTGCCGACAAACCAGTGTTGCCTACCTCGTTACCATGGCAGCCTCCACTGTTTCGTCGACCATTTTGTCACACTCGCCAGTCGTGCGCTCGCGCTACTCCGCTAATCCTCGTTAGGGCTAGGGAGCGCCCACCGCTCTCGTTTCGACGGCGAGGTTTCGGCGCGCGATGCCAGTCTGTTGCGTTCCATTTTGTCGAGGTAACTCACGTTTGAATAAACGCAACACATACTTCCTGCTCTCAACTTCAAAGCATGAAACACCCGAATAAAGAGAGCGACAGCTACGACGGCCGCCATCCCGCTGAGCCTCCGACTCGTCCGACTCCTCTTATGAACGGAAACGGAAGTGGCCTCACAGTGTTGCCGGTGTGTCGAAACTACGAAAACTCAACGTTGTGTACGTTTAGCCAAATAAGAAGTGGGTCAAAATGGCGGTGGGAGAGGATATGGGAAAGGGTAACAAGAAGTTGGCGCCACCCTAAAGCGGAGCGGAAACATGTAGGCACCCTAATCCACCCCATCCCAACCAGAAACTTTGAAACACACCCTTTTTTTTGTGCGTGTGTGTGTGTGTTTTTCAACTTTTGGTTCAATACTTCCCATTTTTTTTTCGTGTTTCTTGTCGTGCGAGCGAGGATAATCTCCGCCAACCGTTTTTATTTGTTTAATTATTTATTCATTTATTTTTTGGGCTTTTCTTGTTGTGCGAGCGTGAATAATCTCCCCCAACCGCTCTTTTTTTTTCTTTTGCAAGTTTTGGTTTCTTTTCCTTTCTGTGTGAACTACTACCTGATTTGACAACGCTGTTTCCATGTCCGATTACGCTTTACCCCCTCTAACTTTTTCTTAGGGGTACATAAACATTCACAGGCTGTGCACTCGTTACCTGACGAGGAGCGGTCCTCCCTGGAAACGTCGTAATGAACTTCGAATTAGTAACTCCGACAGAACACATTTTTGACTGATTAACTTTTCCCGGCCCATTGTTTTTATATTTACCTTAGTTCACCTATATATATATATATATATATATATATATATATATATATATATATATATATATATATATATATATATATATATATATATATATATATATATATATGATAGCAGCCGCCTTTTGCTTTCTATGGTTAGTTTGGTGAAGCTTTTTCGTTCGATATATCAACTACTGGGAAGACAAATTAAAAAAGAAATTATTAGGTGAATGTCGAATCAGTTACAAATGATTCTTTAGGGTACCATATTTCTTAATGATTTCCTCGTGATTAGTGTTTAGAAGCTTGTGTACATAAAAAAAAAATTATTTTCTTAAAAATTTTAAAAGGACGCATGCAAGTTAGTTTTTTTTTTTTTTTTTAAATGGGCTACAATTTCGGCTTCAGTGCAACAGATAATTCGACGCGTAAACGATAAACGCGGAAGATGGCTCTCTACCAGTTTTGCTTATCTGACCACTGGTACTGATTTCGAGTAATTACTGTTATATTGGCATACAATTTTATAAAAGGGGAACTAATAAAATTATTACTTACATGCGAACGCATTTTTTTTTTTACAGTGCTCATCAAAACTGTTGGAGCAAACGATTTCTTTAGACAAATCCATAACATCTGTAAGAGAAAACTATTTGACATCATCCCCTTATACTCGTCTTCGACAAAGCGTGTCCTCCTTCCTTAGTCGGAACACGCAAGTTTCAGTTGGCACCGCTCCCATGTTTCTCTCTTTATCGCGCTCATGCGCGTGTCTTAGAGGGCCACTAAAGTCGATTCTCAGATCGTCCTTTTGTGGTGCCAACTCCGTCTAGACGCCCTAAGCATCCCAAAACACCCGAAATCACAATCGTGCGCAGCTTATTTCCTTGTTAAAAGCGTGTTCAAAGATCGCGACACGCCCCTTTTAGGAAAGAATTTTCTTCCGAGTGAAGTGGTCGACGACGGGCGCTTGTCGGCGAGTTTCGACCGATGGCTTCGCCCGCGGAGAAAAAGAGGAGTCTAATCCGAATGTGTACATATCAGACTCTCTTCGAAACGAGTTATAATAAAATTGTTCGGAATCCGCGCGTGTTCTATGGCTTTTATTGGTCCACACAATGTAGTCCGCGAGAAAAAAAAAAAAGTCCACATATTTTGTTATGTCCTGAGATGCATATGACGTTTTGTAATATAGGACTTGGCATATGCGGCAACTAACACATTTTATGCAATATAAGATCGAAAATGACCTTCCTGAAAACTGACTTCGGTGCCCCTTTAAGGTGTTCCACGCGTGGAATACTGGACGTTCAGTAGCATGTTACGCGGTTATCTCGGTGGATAACCGCGTTTCCCACTGCTCTTCACTCCACGATAAAAGTAAGATGCTCACTGTTATTTCTCTTGTTTTCCCCGGAATAACGAAAACACTGAAGTTTAGGATTTTACTGAATTTAATGCGAAAATGCAGCCAGAAAGACAAGAATGACGGTCATAATCTTTGGAGAAATGGAACAAGGTGGAGGAAGGAAAAACACAAATATCCAAACACAGCTAGGTGACTGGTGCGCGACTGAAAAAATAAGCAGCCATGAGGCGGTTTCACCTCTAGCACCCGGAGCTGGAAGCCATCGTTCTCGACTTTCGTCACCCGACGGGTTGTTCACTCCTTGTTTGTACGCACAGTCCACCGTCCACCCGTGCTGCTTCGTACAAGATCCTCGAGGTATCTCTCATTGAGGCCGTGATGAAGCCCTACCGTGAAGTGTTGCTGTTTGGGGATCTCAATAGCAACATTCACTGATGGAGCAGGCATGTTTTCATACCAACCGATACAACTTGTGACGCTCTTCTTAGCCTGGCATCCACGTCGGGACTTACCCAGGTTTGATAATTTCCGCTTTACAACCACTGCACTAGCTTTTTCTTTTTAGAGCTCAGCTCTTAGGCGCCCGTTTCCGGCTTGAGCGGCGTCGGCGTAACCAAGGTCACCCCAAGATCACGTGACCCCCAGGACACGTGACCCCCAGGTCACGTGACCCCCAAGTCACGTGGCCCCCAAGGTCATGTGATCCCTCCGAATTTCACGTAACCCCCAAGGTCTTGTGACACCCCGAGGTCACGTGACCCCCCGAGATCACGTGGCCCCCCAGGTCATGTGGCCGCCCTCCCCGAGGTCACGTGACCCCCTCCCCCCCGAGGTCAGGTGACTCCCCCCGGAGCATATTAAAGAATGAGGGGAGGAGGGGGAGAAGGAGGAGGAGGAGGAGGGGTCTACGCCCCCTCAGTACCCTTCCGTCCTCCTCCTCAAGAGCCGCGCTGCAATTCGGCGTTACAGGGAGTTGTAAACGGCTTTCACTCTTCTTTTTACTTAGGGTTGTGTTTCTTCCGACTGAAAGCCTGAATTTTCTAGAAGTGATCATCTGGCTATTGTGCTTTCATACGCCCTATATTTGCCCGTAGGAGTCACTTAGCCCGCTCTGTGGGGAGGTTCTATCTGTCGGATCCTGATCACATGGTGAGGCTGGGTCATCTCGCCCCGTGGTGTATGACTGCAATGGGCACCGCCTGCGAGGTTAATATGAAGCTCTTTTGTGATATCGCAATCGCCACTCAGCAGGAACATGTAACCTGCGTTTCCTCACAACGGCTACACTACGGTGCTTCCTAGAATACGAGAGAGCACATTGGCGCCCCTTTTCAGAAGAAGACACTTTTCAAGCGTGCTGCCCGGTTGCAGTGGGCGTACTCGCGCTCACGGGATAGAGCTCTCCAGCGTTCGCAGAACGCTAACCTGCAGAAGGTCGTACAGCATTTGTCAGGGCCATCGCCCAGCCGGCACGCAAAAAGATCCAAAGCGTTCTGGTCGTATGTCAACCAGCTTCAAATACCGGACAGGTGCCTTCTTTCACATCAACAGTAAGCTCGCCACCTCAACCTTAGCAATTGGCAATATACTGTAAACGACTTATTTTTCGCGGGCTCAATATTTATTGATTTAGGTTAAAGATGAAGTTTAAAATAATTCGCGGTTTCTAATTTTCGCGACGCGCTGGAATGTCAATATAGATTACAATGTGCTTACATTTTACCGGAATTGTTCGCGGGACCCATTTTTAGCGAATAGTAGGCAATTCGCGAAATTCGCGAAAATTAGGTCTTCGCCATAATAAAGTTGTTTACACTATACGGCCACCAGTTTGCATCGATATTTTCACCTGCTCTCTACGTATCGTTTATGACGCTAAGTCATTCTTGACACCCAATCCTGACGTCGTGTCGTGTCTCTAGATCATTCCTTCATAACTAGAGGACATCCTACATCGAATCAAACAATCCCCGCATGGCTGTCTAGATGGTATCCCACCCATCCTGTTCAAATTAACTCAACCCTATGTTCAACCTTCCGTCCTTGCTAACTGCCAACCTCTTCTGAAGAGCACTTGAAGCTGGCGGCAGGCCCTGGTCACTCCGATTTTAAGGGCAAAGGCCAGTCGTCAACAGACATATCTAGTTATTACTTAGTATCTGTCACTGCTGTTTTTTTGTTGCACCCTCAAGCTGATTATCAACGAGCACCTACTCATTCACCTCGACCCTCTCCAGCTACTTTCGACTCCACAGCCTGTGTTACGGCGCTACCTGCCCTGTGAGACTGTCATTGCCTTCATTTGATATTACGTTAGCGACAATTTGGATAGTCGCTGAGACATTTATGCTATTCAGCTGGACAATTTTATTACTTTTTATAACTTCATTCCTAAGTGTCTCTTCAGGAACCTTGGTGACTTCGGCGTAGGGGATGATCTCCTGCATTGAACATCTTTCTTTCTCATAAGACGCAGTTATCGAGTGGCCTACAAGGGCTCCGAGTCCCAGTACCTTCTACATATTATCGGTAGTGCCCAGGGTCAGTTCTCGGCTTCACACTATTCAATTTATATGTTCACGACTTTACCGTGTCAGATCAGGTTCTCACCCCTCAAAACGTAGATAACACACTGGTACCCATCGGCATTGCCCACCCACCACACCAGGCAACTCTAAAAGCATATCTGACACTGCAGCACGGTGTTCCATCGTGAATTGTTTTAGCATCATCCACAACAAAGCGCGCTGCGATTCGTTTTGTTCGGCCAAGCAAATCGAGACTCGCATCACAGGTTTTGTAGAATTTGTTTTCTTCTATAAAAACAGTTAACATCCAGGGCGAATCTCTAACACGAAATCTCGATTTAAGTTGTCACGCCAACACTCTACGTCTAAACACTCTACGTCTTACGGTCTAACCGGGCCATGAATTCGGCCACCTCATTTAGAGCCTTAGTCAGCAAAACCACATCGGGGCCGTGGATGGTGTTTTGCTCCATGTCATGCCGATTCTGTTATTCTGCGATCCACCCTCGCACTACGATGCGCGCCGGCAATCTCTCGGTTGGCATCGATTGGGTCATCGTGCCATGGTGGCAAGAATCAGCGCCCCAGCCGTTGCCACCGGGCTTCCAACTACTAGATGACGCCTGGCCTCTGTACCACAGATGTCAAATTGCGCAGTTATCTCAATATCTCTGTGATCGGTCTCGACAACACAAGGTCTCCATATTTCGATCAGCCGTGGAAACTTATCTGCTCCTCCTTGGGCATACGAGCCCTCCTTTTCCTCAGACCACTGACGACCTCTGCGGTTTCATCAGGTGTCTTTCGCATGCTCTTTTGTAGCGATAGTCATATTCTGCCTTTCATTTGTAAATGTATTCAATTTTCATTTATAACTAAAACTTCATCTTTTTTATCTAATTCCGTTTCCTTGTGCGCCCAGGAGGTTGGTTAGTAGGCGCCTCTGCATACGGGTTACAACGCAATCTGCTTGCCGTGGACGCCCCCTGCGTTCCTCCTCTTTTTGTTCATCTAAAATAGTGATTGATTATTTGATTGGCACATGTGTTATATTTTTCGTTTTATTAGCTGTAGAAAATTTCAAAATTGGCTCTAGCTAGCACATATATTTCGGTCACAGTCCACATATCTAGACTAATGATTGCAGTTCCGCCGTGCCGATTATTCAAATATTTAGGTGAGACTTGTAGAAAGTGTGACTTTTATCGCATTTTCGTAAAGACATCTGCTGATAGGCGGTGCGACTTATAAACCAGAGCAATATATAAAAGTAAAAAAAAAAATCAGGACGCTCGCACTACGAAACAGCCCTATTCTTACCTTCCCGAGAAAAAAAAAATGTCTGGTTGGATACTGCTCTACACTACCAACATCTTTACTGCACTCATACATCGAAGGTTTTAAGCATGTTCACATTTTCTTGTATGACTGAGAGTGTGAGGCTCCTGTAAAATACACGTAACGAACGTCAGTTCTTCGACTGTTCATCATAAAAAGCATTTATTTTACTGAACTTTTTTCTTTTAAATTTCATCTCCAGTTGTAACTACCGTTGATGAATATTTTAACTGTTAATACCTCTTTCGTCGCGACCGCGCGGCAACTATATGTCTTGATCTGGGAGCTAGTATAAACGGAAATAATAAAAAAAAGAAAACATTGTATTACAAATGGGCGTGCGTAAAAATATATATAATTTTACGCACGCCCAAAAACAAACAAAATACCTCTATAGAGGTATTTTGTTTGTTTTTGTTGTATATGTTTCGACTTTATTCTACTATATATAGGGCCTCGATTACCTGGAAAAGGAGCGAGTATTTTATACTGAACCCCAAAACGTTCACTTGCGTAATATGCGAACCCTACTATTTTTATAAAGAGATAACCAAATTAATGTTAGCGAAAACTGCATGATTAACATTTGGATGCCTTCTAGACATATATATAGGGTTGGGAGTTTTCGGTTTAAACCGATAAAAACCTATAAACGTACGCCGAATCCATTTTCAGAAATTCGGTTTAAACCGAAAAAGGTCAGTTTGTAGGTTCGGCGTTTTCGGTTTAAAGCGATAAAAACCGATAAAAGTACGTCAAATCCGTTTTCTAAAATTCGGTTTTAGCCGAAAAAGGTTAGCTTTTTGGGGCCGCGTCGAAGTGGGTGGGCGAAAAGGGGGGGGGGGGGATGGCTTGGCAATGTTTGACATCGTGTGACATCTTCGTGATTGCCCTCTTCCAAGGTTCAACATGTAACAAAAAAGGTCTTGGATTGGCCTTCGCGGGACATCTGTGGCCTTTCGGTAATCAAATCAAATCAAATGAGAATGCTTTATTTTTCTCCATTTGGAGAGGGAAGACAGAAAAAAAAGCAACATAAAAGTTGCTTTTTACTGACATAACGTTCTTAGTGTGTCAAGTTGCTGGTCCTAAAAAAAAAATAAAGGTTTATCACTTCATGCACCTCAGAGTACATCGAGGGAAGCTGTTAATAGCTTTCTTGATACCAGGGAATCGTAGTAGACCGTTCCCGCAGCCCGCTAAGCACCCGGATGGCGCTCCGCAATTTGCAACCAGACCTTGAATTACGCAGACAAGGCTGGTGGCGCGTATGCGCAGCTGCGGCGTTTTCTTCACAGATACCGTAACTGAGGAGAAAAACCGGTCTACTAAAATTCCCTACCCTATCTCAACCTTCTCTGTGGTTAAGAACATAAATACAATGGATTTTTTTTTTTGCCGTTCCGTTGGTTGTTGTACGGTCATCACCCCAGACGGTCACTTCGTCAGAGTAGGAAGGAAAAAGAAGCGCGCTGAAGATTATCCCCCCAAATTTCGAGATCTTGAGGTGCGTGCTGACGGAACTTGTGGCGAAGACCACGTATGTACATGTGCCGTTATTATATGAGTGATCACAAATATCACAGCTACAAGGATCTTCGGATCCGGTGTCCGATGGTGTTTGTTTGATATTCGCCGAGATAAACCGGTAAACTCTTTCGGGAATGAATACACACCGAAATATACCGGAAATTGCATTCCCGGTATGCACCGAAAAAAGTACGCCGAATTTTTAAAAAATCAAAAACCGAAAACACAAAACCCTGCATATATATATATATATATAAATATATATATATATATATATATATATATATATATATATATATATATATATATATATATATATATATATATATATATATATATATATATATATATATATATTTAAAAATGTAAGGTACTACAAAGTGAATTCTATATTGGCAGGCGCTCTGCTAGTTGCATGCTTCATTATCAGAGCCTTGACCAGCTGGTTGAAGTGTGAGTTATTTCTAGAGTATCAGCATCTTTATTACTGCCTACTTTTTGGATGTTCAACAGTTATGTCAAGTATAGAAAGGTTGTATATCTTGAAAAAAGGGCATTACCTTGTTTTGAAAACTTTTAGCGCATAAAAAAAGTAAAGCCGTTTTTTCACACAATTTTTTTTAGACTCATGGAAATATTCCACTTAAGCTTTCAATTAGTATCAAAATTAAAATAAACGTGACCTGAGTACACTTGTCCACCCATTCGGTCCAAGCCGAATGGGTGGTCAAATGCAATATTTTTATTGATACGTTTCAACGATGAAACACATCAATTGGCACAGGCAATACCTAATTATCTAAACAGGAATCCAGCCTTTAAATATTATGCAAGGCTGTGGATCAATGAACAAATTGAAAAAAATATCATTAAAAGTAACTTTTGTCATGCCTAATGGCAAACTTTTTTAACGTGAGTTTACATGATATTCTTAATTCCATGGATGAATTCCAGGCTTTATTTCGCAAACTTTTTTAACGTGAGTTTACATTATATTCTTAATTCCATGGATGCATTCCATGCTTTATTTCTGATGGAATCCCTCACAATGATTCTAAGGTACCAATATATGTATTATATTTTGTTTTTATCATCGATTGGTGATTTTACTGTTTTCTCTTTAATTCACTGTTCGTTTCTTTCTCTCCTATGTTGCGTCGTTATTGTTGCCAGCCGATCACTTTAATATGGTAACAGGGTCTCCTCAGTGAGAGAAACGCTGCCTATTGCCTTGTTAACTAGAGTTTGTGTTTGAAAGAAAAACACACAGACACAAAATAAATAGAGAGGTAAATATAATTAGAATAGGCTGACATTTAATGCGTAGTCAAATGCTACAAGCTTCGTCTAAGCTTCGTCAGTAAAATAATGCTTTTATTGAAGAGAATAGTTGCTATTGAACTTGGAGGTAGTCTGCTCGAAACACCGCATATAGACGGCTGTGTGTTAAAAGCAAGAGCATTTCCGAGGGAACCCTCCTAAGTGTTGTATCGGAAATTCTGTCAGAAAAGAAAATGGCGCCATTGGCTGCGGAGAGGCCATTACAGTTTGCGTAATAGGAACCTCTTGATATGTTGCGAACAAGACATGGAGGCGCCACAGCGACGTGCCGAGCATGCTGCGAGAAAACTTGAGATGCGTTTGTGCAAAGGCCGACAGGTAAGAAACATCAAGAGCGCGAGTTAGATAGCAATCATAAACGCGTTCGCATTAAGCACACCCCAACACGAGCGTTGCCTTGTAGTCGGCTAGGCTGGTTCATCAGGCGCAACGTAGGGATTACTAGGTAACGCTTGCATTGGGGTGAGCCTACTGCGCAGGAGTTTATTCTCGTTGATTTCGCCGCCTCACACCGCGAGAAGTCGCCGGTCTAACGGGCAGTCAGCGCTCACCCGAAAATATTAAAACATCTTAAAAATATCGTGTGTTGGGCAAGAAATGTTTTAGAAAGCAAAGCACACCTTTATGGTTCTCTTGGCATAGAAAGCAAAGCACACCTTCCATAGTTCTCTGACCCGAGGGTGTCGCACACCGAGGGTGGGCGACACCCTCGGGTCGGACCAGTCGGACCCGAGCTCTGTGAAGGACCTATTCGCGGAACGGCTTTCAGCGGCGTTCTCCGACGAGCCGGTGTGAGTTTTTGGTGAACGCAACTTGCAAGTTAAAGCTCGTTCACACGTATGCAACCGAGTTAGACCGAGAGAGACAAGACCGGTTTTTAGGCCTCTTACGACGTCTTAGGACGAGCTCCGCTGCAGCGCATCCGGTGCCAAGAGGTCGCAAGAGGCTTAAAAACCGGTCTGGTATCTCTCTCGGTCGCAAGAGTGTGAACGGGCCTTTAAGCTGCAACGTCAGTAAGATTTTTTGTGTCTTTTCCACGGCCATGAAGTACAAGCCCAGGCAAAATGTAATTGTTTTGAAAGAAAATGTACGCGGAGATTTCGGCAGTGTTATTTTTAAGGGTACACATTTTATCTTCATATATTACTTCTGATTTAGAAAAGAAAAGAACATCTAAATATAATGATACAGCATCGTTATCAAATGTGCATCTTGTACTACTTTCAATCTGCTAATCCACTTTTCAATTTTTGTTTTAATTAAAAAAAAAAAATAAAAGTTAGAACTGAAAACTTTCGGGATGGGAATTTGTTTGCACTCACGATGCTAGTATTTTCTTAAATTATTGACTATAATAAGTTTAGCAAAAACCAAATTCAAATAAATACGCGTAGTCTCGTTTTTGACACTACATTTAAAAACAATATGTTAGCAGAATTTGTAACTACGCGATAGCTAGGAAAATGAAGCGATTTCACGTCTTCAGAAAATGTACAGTTGTAAAGCTCGTGCATAAAAATGTATGTACAGTAATGTTATTTTTTTTTGTTGCACCAAATTTTCTAAGTGTTTCGAATCCTTCGCGCCTCCCCCCCTCACCCCCCCCCCCCCCCCTTCGCGAATCCTTTTGGCTATTCATCGATCACTTTCTATTTTTTTACTTTCTCCTCAGTCGACAGCAACTTTCTCCTGCGCGTTCCCGAAAACGGGACAACTTTTTTCGGCCCTGGCCAATACGGCAGAAAATTATAATCGCAGGCCGCTTGACGAGGCATTAGCCGTCACAGCACCCGGCTCCGCTCTAGTGGCCCTGCCTCAGCAACCCTGCGGAATTCTCCACCCATCCACATTAGCCATTTTCATGTATTTATGTGAATCTTTTCTTTGAAATTTATGTGTTACCTCGATTTACCGGGAATTCGACAGCTGCTGATGATGCGGCGGTCTCCACGCTACGCAGTGCTTCACGGGTCCCCAGCTTCTCAAATTATCCGTGATGCATTTACGCCTTTGATACCCCCCCGCCCCTCTCTTCAATTTCTCGCCTCTCGTTCCCGCTCAGTCAAAGTTGTTTGTATGTTTCTTTCCCTTTTACAATTATTTTTTGTCATTTCTTTACTTCCTAGACGACAGAATTTTGTCCACAGGTTTTAGCCTTCAGCCTATGTTGCCCTAACTCGCGCTTAGCAAGAATTTGCACGGTCCATATGGTATGCCTGGCGCTACCCCTTCAACCCTTCCCCAACGCCCTCCCTTCTCGAGGTTACACGTCGTTCGCCGCGACGATGATAGGTTGTACACGGCGCCGTAGTCTAGGCCTAACATGGCTAAGCCTTCCCATTTTGTTTGGTTGTTAACCCTAAAGTGGATCGGGGTCCGAGTCAATGCGTCGGAAATTATTTCGGTCCCGCCCCGATGCTCGGCGGAGCCTAATCGACTTGGGAGAGTAACTGTGCAGGAGGTGCCACCTATATATGTTGTCGGTTGTACTTTATCTTGTTCTCTAGAAACATTTTCCGCTGAGTCAGGCCGCTGGAACGTAGAAATGAAGCGATGTATTCGACTCTGACTTCGTTTCCCTGCGTCTGCCTGGGATGTTTTTTTTTTTTTATTTGTTTGGTTCACCGATATGTTTAGGTGGTCGCAGAATAGCTGGATGTACTGGATTTGTACGATTTCGTGTGCCACATTGGCGCAAAGTGCAGGTCATTGTAAGAAACAAAAGGATAACTTTTATTAAGTTCAGTGATAATTGTACTGACATATAGCAAAGGCTAGGTTCGACGAACTTCTGCGTGACCCAATTCTACGCAAAGCAAACTTCTGCAGTAATAGAACAAGGTACTTCTTTTTATAAAAGTGTACTGGGGACCTGATTCTGATGCTTGGTGAAAGAGTCGGCCAGAAATCCTGCTGCCCTGATTGGCCGTCGCCGCACTTGAACTTGGAGGCGGCCAATCACGGCGGCCGAATTTCTTGGCGGCCGCCGACAACAGAATTGAATGGTTGTCAGAGCTGCTCCGAAGGGCTTTAAATAAAACCTTCAGGAACGCGCAGAATTGAAGCCGACGTCTCGCTAAGAAACTTACCCTCAGTGTGCAAGCTAACGTAAGAATACAATATGCGTTGATGGGCTGCAGTTAATTAAGATATGCGTTTTCCCTGAGTCTAAGAAAGAGCCTTTACACAGAGGTCAAGCGGACATTAAGCATACCTAGCCCGTAGCAGGCAATGAATAGGCATACAAAACATACCCAAGTAGCACAGCTATTTGAGCTAAAATGTCGAACTTGTCAAGGAATTCAGGGTCCACAAAAAACCAAACAAGCCGATGTATAACACAACATAAACTTCTTTGGCCAGAGTTTGAATATTTTTTCACCTATATTGCAAACTAGTCCTACAATTGGGCTGCAAAACCGGGTTGTTTATTCGTCATAGGATCGATTCACTGGGCCTCAATTTCCGAGAAAATGCCACAAGTACGCTTCACTTCTGGCTGGTCAGTTTGTTTACACGTGGATTCTTTGAGCCTAACTTGCCAAACACCTGCCAGAGTCAGGCTTCACTGCATGGTCTCCAAGCTCTGAACTGCCAAATTTGGGCCCCGATTCTCCAGCAAATGCCTGAAGTAGGCTTCCCTGCTGGTTGTTCGGTTCTGACGTGCCATATTTGGAAAATGTCTGGCACTTTGACACTTAGGTAGCAGATGTGTGAACAGCGACACATGGCATATCTGTGGCAAGTTAAGGAAAAAAAACAACTTTAATATTGATTTTCATTTTGGTGTTTAAACAATCAGCACTTTGACGAAAAGGCGATACACTATTGTTATAAAAATAAAGAAAGCCCGAACAAAGTACACTAAGAGAATGAAAAAAAATATTGAAGGGACCATGAAATGATTTTAAAATCGAATTTCATCCACCGCACGTCGTAAAAGGTGTGAAAAGGAACACAAAAACACAAGACTAGGGAGCCAAAAAAAAATTATTTGCTATAGAACTTTTAAAAGAAAACTGGACTCTTTTGCGCCTTCCTTCCTTCGCCTGTTCACTACGATGCATCCGCGGAAATGGAGCACGTCAGCCGAATCCAGGTCGCCTAGTGGGTAAGAGCCTACCTTACCAGCTCCGCGATCGTAAACAATAAATAGCCGGCGAGTGTTTCCTAAAAGTTTTGTTAAATAATATTCAGATCCACATTTTGTAGCATAATTAGAGATGTGTGGCGAAAATTGCCAAATTTGATAATGCTGAGAGCCAAGCGCCATCTATCGTGTGGTAAACGAAGCAACTACTGCGCGTGCGCAGTAGGGCAGGGCCAACTTCAGAACGGTTATTTCCTTTGGTTTCCTTCCTCTCAAAACTCTGACTGACTGAACGTTTATTTTTCTACGTGCTCATCTCGCGCGTGCCAACTTCAAGCAGCAAGAAAGAAATGTACTTAAAACAAACCACGACGAACAAGAACGCTGGATCCACAAACACCCGAGAAGAGCGACAACAGCCGCGAATCCCGCTCCGACGAAGCTCTCAGAATATAGGCCTAGCAGGCACTCCGACTCGGCGGTGCGTTGCTTCGTCGCAAGACCGTCAGCCTACGACCGGCTGCCGTACTGAATGGAATATGCCCGCGCTACCCTTGTTGACCCTTCCGTATTATAGTTTGATCGCTGACCTCAATTTTAGGTTAAGAGGTGAGGTCAATCTCTTCCCCTTGTTTTCCGAGGCAGTGTTGACGAACACTCGTCGAAAAGGGACCCTCGTCGATCCTCTCCTTGTTTTGTGTGATATAGAGCTGAAATAAACGCTGTATGGATTACCTTCGTAGCAAGGTATGTACACTTTGTTATTGGTATGCCATTTTTATTCTGACAGACTGCACGTCACTGTCGAGCTGTAACAGTTCGTGGGAGGTATACGTGCAATACCGGTCCAACCTTTCTTTGCCGAGTGTCGCGTCAGTATCGAGTTGCAATTGTAAAAGATCGGTCCCGAAGCGCTTACCAACAGCGCGAATACAGCATTTCTTCAAACGCGCGCGTCCGCTCCGAGTGTGAACAGGTATTTACGTGGCTCTTGCTAACAGCTCAAACGTATCTTTTTTAACGTCGGCTCGCTCCTGCATCTCCGAGACCCCGAAAAAACGCCGCGGCAAATTGTTTCCATCTGCACTTCCCAACAGGCATACCGGCGTATGGGACTAGTCCCATGCTGTCGCTGTAGCGCAACGTATCTCATTGAATTTCGCTCAGCTGCGATGCGGCGATGAGAGGCGCCGATTCAGAAAATGCGTCGGTGACATCGGCGCAGTAAAACCCACCGGCGCACCCCAACTCGCTAACGCTCCCATCTTCTACTGCAGAGAGAACTTCCGGTTCCGGAAACAACGTACGTCACGGCTTGTTTTGCGGTCAAGAAAAAGTCGATATTTCATTAATCTTTTGTGTAGAAGTTAATAAACCAAGACGAAAACGGATGCTTGTTCGGCATTCAGTGAACATTGACGGTTTATTGTAAAAGTTATCTGGAAAAAGTAAAAAAGTCATTTAATGGTCCCTTTAATATTGCACACATTAGTGGCTCTATTGCTTGTCGAAAAGTGTTCAAGTCACAAAACAATATGTACTACATATTTGCCGAGGTTATTATATAAGAGTTCCATTCCTGAAGTTCTTGACGTATCAAATTAAAGAAGGGAATAAAAATGGCATTGAGAGCAGCTCCACTAATAGGAGGCAGGAAACAAACAGTGCTTAGAAGATGGGATGAGTCAAACTTCGTCGATAACATCATGCAAAAACAACATACTATGTAAACGATGTCTGTGAAACTAAGTGCATAATTCCAGTTTTTTTAAATTGCCTAGTGTAGCTTTAGTAGCAGTTGCTTGCAAAACATATTTCGTATATAAGGCATATATAGAGTCTTTGAACACGTTCATTGGTGGGTGACGCGGTATTTTGAATGCAATTCCAAGCGATAAAAGCAAATTCAAGATTCGTGAGCTAGCCGCAACAAAATAGCCTCACGAAACATGCAAGCGCGGCGACGACGATCACTTTCTGAGCCAATATATTGTACCAAGAGGTTTAACGAGGGCCTACAAATTGTTGATACAGTGTGATTAAAGTTCACTGCTGATTCAACAAAAAATTCAAAGGATACGAATTACAGATGCTTGGACAATAGCAGTGCAGACCAAGGTGTAAGTAGATCCAAATGACACATGCCTCCTGCTCAGCGACATTGCCTTAATTTTCAACTGGTTGAAAGCGAGGGAAATACGTGAACGTCACTTAGACACAGCCAAAGCGCCATCCTGAAGGAACACGCAGTCAGAAAGAGCGAATACAGCGAAACACTTTAATGTCATCAGCGAAAAACAGTATCAGCGAGCTCTCGACAAAATGAAAAACGTAATTTACAAAAAAAAAAAAAAAAAAAGTTGGAGCAAGATTGTTTACCGGTGGCACATCAAAAGGTTTTGAATAAGGTTAAGATAATGCACCCAAAACACGAAAACTCTTTGTAAGGTATGAAACATAACTTATGATCAATTATTGTAGCTAGATCAGAAACCATAGATCTTAAGTTTAGGCAAAATATTATGATGACAATCCTTGCCAAAAGTTTGAGGCAACATACAAAGGGCACAGCGTAATTGTAAATATGAACACAAGTTTCTTTCCTCCAACTACCCCTTAAAATATTCCTACATTCGCTTCCATATCTCCGCATAAAATCCGAATCTACAATTAAAAAGGAACGGGACTAGAAAGTCCTGTCGGCTCGGCAGGACCATAGTTCAAACAATGCCATTTTTTAAATGAGAAATGTGGTGTGCTTTTCTGACCTGGATTACAAAAAGACAACAGTTTAACCTTCATCGTTCCACGAATGTTGCCGAGCCCAGGGGCAAGCTGCTGGAACATCGGGGCCTTTTATACCCGATGGTGTAGTTGCTAACTACACCATGGTTTCGAAGTGCCGAAAATCCACCAATTGGAGGCCTTAATATTTGGACGTGGGACGAGGATTTACAAGTTCGGCGTAACGTTGTAGCTCAGCAGTTAGGAGGATAGTGCAGGTGACTGCGACAGTTTAAGAGAAGCAGACGGGTAGAATAGACTGGTATGCCGCGCGGCTACGGATCTGAATATTAAGAGAAACGGCTGAGCCTTCATCGTTCCACGAGTGTTGCCGATCCCATGGGCAAGCTGCTGTAACGAGGGGGCCTTTTAAATTCGATGTTGCAGTTGCTGACAACGACATGGCTACGAAGTGCTCGAAATCCACCAATGGGAGGTCTTGAAATGTGGGCGTGCAGGGAGGGTCCACACGTTCGTCGTTACGTTGTAGCCCAGCAGTTGGGCAGGTAGTGCAGGTGGCTGTGTAAGTTTCAGTCAAGCAGAGGGATTACAGAATGTCATATGCCGGTGACTCAGCTTAATAATAACGAAGAGCAAAAGTTTAACTTTCGTCGTCCCCCGAGTGTTCCCGAGCAAATGGGCAAGCTGCTGGAACGTGGGTGCATTTTATACCCGATGTTGTAGTCGCTACACGCGCCATGGTTTCAAAGTGCCGAAATTCCTCCAATAAAGGGTATTAATATTTGAACGTGGGAGGAAGATCCTTACGTTTGGCGTCATGTTGTAGCTCAGCAGTTGGGAAGACAGAGCAGGAGGTTGTGTCAGTTCCAGGCAAGCAGAAGGGCTGAAGAGAGTGATATGCTTGGTAACTCAGGATCTGGACTATGAAAAGAAATAGCCTTGCCTTCATCATCCCACAAGAGTTGCCGAACCCCGAGACAATAAAAATTACCATGTTGAACTAAACATTTGTTTTCAGTAAGTAGTCAATTCTTGTAAATGCTGGCAAATCACATTAAACCAGGTTAAGGTAGTTTGCTTGTCAGTAATACACACGAAAGTTTCCTGCGATGCACAATTAATATTTAAAGAAACACTCTGTCCGGAGTAACAGAATTTAAATATTTAGGTATAAAAAGTCTAAGTCTATTTGGGTGGGAGATGTACTTTATAATAATAAATTTTTATTCTCTTTCTTCACTGTTTCGGTGATGAAAGAGAATAAAAATTTACGTGACAACAACAAAAAATCTGCTGCAGCAGCTTGATTTACTTTGTTGCCCTTTACAGCAGGCGATTCCTAAGCATTTAAAAAAAAACAAATATGTACATTGAGATAAGGACACTATTTTAAATGTACAGATCACACATCATACAACACGAGGAAAAAGAGAAATTAATATGTCCATGGAAGTATAGAATGGTAGAGTGATCCCTATGCCTTAGCCGTACCTAAGAAAACAACCCTAAAATAATGCTCCTACCTTTCCCAGCGTCATTGCATGAATGTCAACACCTTTTTAAAAATAATGCATTTAATAAAATAGTTCATTTGTGATTTAGTATGGTTATAGTAGCATGTATGTGAAGGTGAAACAAATCATTTCTTTTAAGGCTGAGTATATTTGAGGAAATGGAAAGGACTACGCTACGTAATTCCTCAGAACTTTATATTTAAACTCCGTAGACTTCTTGTACGTCACAAGATGTCGGGACCTATAAATATCTGAAATTGGTTTTATATTAAACAATGAGAACAAGTGTTCAGTATGAGTATAGTATAAAGCATTGGCAATAGCACGCACAGGTTTCTTTTGTAAAACATGCAGTTCATTTATATATATCTTTATTGTAGTTTCCCAAACTAGATGGCAATAATTATCTTCCGAATATACCAAAGCTATATTAAGTTTAAGCTTAACATACGCCGTAACAGTGATTTAGATTTGGTCAACAACCCCACTGTTTGCCACAGTTTAGACTAAATGTAATCAACATGCTTATTCCAAGATATACTATTTGTAAAACAAACGCCCGCAGTCTTAATAGTGTCGACAAATTTAATATCTTCAGTGTTAAAAATCTGGGGGTTTCCAATAATAACTGAAGTATGTTGACTTAAATAAAATGGCGGTAATTTTGTTCCTAGTTTAACTTAAAGTGATTATCGTTTGTCTATTTTTCAACACGATCAAGAACACAATAGCATTCAGTTACTAGAGTACATCTATCTTTATCGAAAACAAAATTTCTATTGTCATCAGAATATATAATAAACTCAATCTAAGATCATAATTTACATTTACAATATATTTAATATAAATACTAAGCAGTAGGAGGCCAACACTTCTGCCTTGGGGCACACGACGTGTCACTTTATATATCTGATTCAAAGCTGAACATATATAGAAACCGAATTTGATTCAATGAATAACAAATTTAATGTTTTACCACGAATACATTACTATTCTAATTGTGCTATCAAGCATCGTGATTTATTGTGTACAAGGCTTTAGAGAAATCTCAAAAAATTTACCGATTGTACTAAGTGATAACGTGTCTTCTTAATATCATTTATGTTTGTTTTAATAATGCTAATTAAGTGGAATAACTTTTAGGATTACCAAACTAAGAATTTGCAATTAAAAGGTATTTCTCAAGATGAGAGATAATGCTCTTTGAAACTAATTTTTTGGCTAGCTGGAAATATACCGGAAGTGTAGAAATTGATCTAAAATTGTTAATATTGTTTGAATCACCACATTTATACGCAATCCGCTAACTTTTGCAATCTGCATTTTGATAGAAAACTCATCGGGCTCAAGTGCAAGAATAAATAAATAAGTTAGGTATGGTACTAAAATATCTATAACATACGTTGCTGGTTGTATCAGCATATTGTATGCATCAACACTTCCACTATATTTTGGGGCGATTGAATTTATTACGAACTTCGAAGACGACAGTGGAAAGAAATAGAATTAGGCAAGAGTGAGGCATACACCGAAGTGCATTATTTACGGTGGTGGGAGAAACAGAAGATGTTGAAACATTTACAAAATAGTTGTCAAAAGCATTCGTCATATCCATCCCCGACATTATAAAACCGTTTATGTTGATTTCAACTGGTGTAGAACCCTGCGAGTTGTAGTTTATCAGAGTTTTAAGCCTTCGACACATAACGTGAGTTTGTCGTATATCATTAATATTAAACATATTAATATAATAATTTTTCTTCAATTGTCGCACCATGCTCGTTAGTTTGTTTCTATCTTTCTTGAAAACCACAAGTTCGGAATTTTCTCGAGATCTCAAAAACTAACCATACACTGTAAACGACTTAATTTTCCCGAGGACCTAATTTTCGTGACTTTCGCGAATCGCCTACAATTCTCTAAAAATAAAACCCGCGAACAATTCCGGTAAAATTAAACACAATGGAACCTCTATTGAGATCCACCGCGTCGCGAAAATTAGAACCCGCGAATTATTCCACAACTTCAGCTTTGAGCTAAATCGCGAAATATTGAGCCCTCGAAAAATAGGTCGTTTACAGTAATTCATTTTTGTGCGAATCATGGTGATAAGTTTTGGTGTAACCAAACGTTTGCGAAAATATTTGAGTGTTTTATGGTTTTATATGAAAATACTTGCCATATATTTAAAAATGCCCAAAGATGACTAATAAATATCCTCTACCAATCGATTTAAAAAAAATAACGACGTTTACAAATATCTGTAAGGCGAAATTAGAGCGCAGCTCTTGAGGGGGCAGAGAGGAGGGTACGGAGTGGAGGGTATGTCCCTCCTGCTCTCCGTACCCTCTCCGCCTACACGCCTCCTCCCCTCCCTTACAAAAATTTTTAATGATTTTTATTTGAAAGTTTATGGAGTCTACTCATTGTACCTTTCGAGTCTCAATAGAAATGCAAATGAGTTTTGTTACGAATCCATAAGGAGTTTAAGAAAACTGTTGGGCACCGCGTTCCAATAGAAGTTTTGATGTGCTACCGCATAAAGTTTTAATATATCTTATATGAACATAATTTGAAAGTCTATTGACGCCGTTTCGAGTCTGTGTTGAAAAACAATTTCTGGTAACGAGTCCCTAAGGAGTTTACGAAAAATTGGTCACCACGTTTCAATTAAGGTTTTGCTGTGCCACCTCATAAGAATTTCTAATACATTTCATTTGAAAGTCTAGATACATTGATTTGAGTCTCTGTTTAAAATCAGATGTTCTTTCTACCGCGTTGTAGTTGAGATTTCGACGTGCCATCCCATTAGGTATATTCCGACGAGTCGGAATATGCCTAATGAGATGGCCCATCAAATCCTCATTTGCAACACGGTAGAAAAAAAAAAACATTTGATTTTCAACAGAGACTCAAACAGTGTATCTAGATTTTCAAATGAAATGTACCAGAAATTTTACTCCTACCATGGGTTTCTAGATAAAGAATTCTAAGAGGGAAGACGGCAATAGGTTGCATGGCATATGGTCCGGATGTAACCGCTGTTTTGAGGGAAGGGAAAGTGTGTGCAAATGTCAATTATATGTATCGCTATATAAGCATGAGTGGCTCAGAAAATGCCTGTATAAAACCGTGGGAAGGAGTAATAACTGGTTTATTAAAAATGCGAAATTCGAGTATATGGTACACTTCCTTCGTGTCTATGGGGGACCTTGAACTGCCTTCGTGTCCACGGGAGTACTGGTAACCTATAAAAAAAAAAGAGATTCACCGTTACACATTGATCTGCCTATCTAGACTTCAATGTCCGAGCAAGGTATCCTGTTCACAGCGCAGCACTGCCTCAGCGCTGAATCAGTATTACAAACCGGGACATCAGTCCTTTGTATGAAAGGAGGCAACTCGGAACACACGATACAAGCCATGGAAGTAGCAGTGATGCGTTGCCTTAACAGGGTTGAGTTAGCGCCGCACTGTATGTGTGAACCAGCCTTAAATGTGGAAAGTCACATTTAAAATTCCTGCATTTTTGCTTACCCAGGCACTTGATTTACACACTACCTTGATAGTTTAATGCGTGGCACTTATAACATGTCCGGTGGCACCACGGTGCAAAAGTATATTTTGCCCCCGAGTCTGCGAGAATCAATCTCTCACTGTTTTTGCCGCCGCATTGCAGTCTTTTATATTGGCTTTTACAAGGTCTACCAAAGATAAGCGAGCAGATGTCGCTGATGAAGTATGCCAAATTGGAACATAAAGAAGCTATGACTTATAAGCATCTCAAAGAATTAATATGGCAATTCGGGCCCATTGGTTTATGATCGTAGACAAGCGCCGCAAAAGGAACCATGGGCAATAAGTGGAGGTAAACACTGGCGCCAGTGTTTTATGTCCACTTCTTGTCCCTGTGTAATTTTTTGTGTTTGTTTACTATCTTGAAGAAGTATTTTTTATCACAACGGACAGGAAGGAAACGGTATTAGAGTTCTATGTGGATCATAAAGCCATGCTCCGAATGGGTGTGTGTCAACTGCAGCTTTGACATTCGATGCAATACACGAAGTTTGAATTATAAGGAGGATCGAGACATCAGAGCCAGAACTCAAACAGCAAACTTACGATAAAAACTACGTATGACAAAACCCGAGAAGAAATCCGTATTAACGAAGCATAATTTCGCAACTTTTGTGTGACATGCAACGGAATATTACAGCATCATTCAAAGTGTCTTTCAAACTTTTTAGGGCAAACATGGCCGCACGTCACTTGGCTATTTGGCCGCGACCAGCAATGAAGTTAGGAGCGTTGACAAGAGGCATGTGTTTTGCGCACTGTTCGCATGCATCCCTACTCTATTCAGCACAAGGACAACGCTAAACTACACACGGAGGACTCAGCCGACGAGTCTGCCGAGCTGTCCATCCTGCCAGTTAGAGCTAACGAGGTGCAGGACTGCGATCAACGGCGAGACGCGCCAATGAATCAACGAAAGAAAATGCCCACACAGATCTTCAGTGCACCCAAATGGTTCTATCAAGTATGATGGGCGTGAACTTGATTTGGAGATCACTAGTGCTCCCTCGTACTTCAGTTGTGATTTTCGAATGTGGTGGGCACCTGTGCGACTCTACCACACGAAAAGGCACATTCCTGCGTGGATGTGCATTTTCAATGCGAAAGCATTATATGCCCCTAGAGCAGAACATTCGTCGTCCGGCTGTGTTAACCGAGTGGTACCAAATGCCAATGGAGGAATAAAAGAAAGAAAAAAGCGTGTTTCCACGGCTGAGATTTGAACCCGGTGCTGCTGTCTGAGAGCCGAGCATGCTAGCTGCTGTGCTATCTCAGCCGCTTCGGAGTGCGGCATTACTCTCCCTTCAAAAAGAAGCTTGTCCCATTACGGCAAAAGACGGCGTCGGCGTTGCTGTGCCCGAAAGATGGTAAAAAATATGCCCTCGGTTCGATGACATCACAGTTCACGTGACGACATGGCGTACCATGATGTGTGACGCCACATGATGTAACGTAAAAAAAGAATATTACAGGGGCACTTAGGCATCCCTACCTGGATTGAATGCGAAAGCATTGCCATTCCTAACAATATAGGAAAAATAAAGTAAGTGTTGTTAGGAATGGCAATGCTTTCGCATTCGACTCAGAAATGGATACTTAAGAGCCCCTGTAATTTTTGTGTGGAGTAGAGCTCAAACAAACGCCATACGGTTTAGTATATCCACGATTGAGTTGCTGCTAGTCGTGAGGCTTAATGTTTTGCAGCAACAATACCGCAGAGTTTTTCCTCGGTTGCGACGAAGCGCCGCTGCGCTACGAACTTGCTAGAAATTTCTGCATATGTGACCGCTTTTTTCTGGAAACCTTGGCGACCTGTAACTCAGTTTTGGCCAAATAACAGTGAAAATACCAGATGTGACAACAGTTATAACAATCAGTAAAGAAATCAAAATCAGGGTCATAGCATTAGCTTCGCAACGTGGCAAGACTAGCACAGGATTTCTGTTGCTTGGAGAAAATAATAGCGCTTCACGACAGGGACGAAGAGTAGAACCGAGACAACACAATGCCTTACCTTTAACTGGTTTAATCGTCAAAAAATCAAGGGTATAAATACTCTGCATCATCGCGCCATTCAACCAATCCCGTGCCACGCCACTGATCGCAAGAACTGTGTCTCTTTGTCGCCCAAATCGATCGACGCCACGCTGACACATCAATCCCCGTAGTTTTTTATCAAGTCTGCCTCTATAATTTCCTTTACCGTCTTATCTCTATGTTTTCTAATAACAGTGCACAAATTAAATTCAGGTTTGCAACCACAGTCATGGCAGTGCATCGACAAATGACCGTCACGCTGTCCGCTCACTTTTTGGTTGTGTTCACGGAATGTGTCATTTAGACATCTTCCCGTCTTTCCCACGTACTTTTTACCGCACGTCAGCGGGATCTCATAAACGACGCCTTCTGCGCATTCTACAAACGAACTACGATGCTTCTTCACGCAGCCAACCGGTGGTTTGGGGTAAGGGTCCGTCATTTTGCACAACTTGGCAATTTGTTTCGGTGCAGAAAAAGCCACCCAAGCATTTACGCGGTTTGCTATATTTTTATATTGTGTGCTGTTTGTGCATGTAAGGCACAACCGCCACTCTTTGTTTCTTTTGGGCCACATCCTGGTCAGGACTCGCTACTACTCGTAGCTTCTTTAAAACCTTTTCTTCAACCGACACCAGCAGCGTCCCCGAAAAAGCGGCAGCCACCAAGCGTTCTGACTGGTCCTTCAGACCTGAAGGCATCGCATGATGACACGACCTTCTTATGGCGTTCACAAAGCACAAGTTTACAATCACTTTCTTAACAAATTTCGAATGGTATGAATTGAACGGCAAGAGGGGCTTATTTGCTCTTGGTTGGTATTTCCAACACAGATGTTGCTCTGAAAGTGTGAGCCTGATATCTAAAAACTGTACGACGTTGTCCACAGGTACCTCGTGCGTAAGCTTGAGAGGATCTAGGACTGTACTAAAAACTGTTAAAAGGCTGTTCACCACCAAAGGAAAGTGAGAAACATCATGGTGAAAAAAAACTAAATAATCATTGACGAATCTAAAAAAAACTTGCTACCATTAAAGTCATTTAGGCGTTCCGAGAGAACTCCGTCATGATGGGCTAAAAATATATCACTTAAAACTGGAGCTAAACACGAGCTCCTCGCTTCTGAATATACACTCCGCTGTTCCACTCAACAAAGGTCGAGTTTAGAGAAAATGTAAGCAATTCGAGAAAGTCATCTACTCGCCGTTTTTAAGACAGGAGTCGACTGTTACCAGTCTGATCTTGAAACAAAGTTTAGGCTGGTTAATTTTGTAGCAGAAGGCCCGTGCTTTCCCGCTCATGAGGTCATTTTCTCGGTTCAAAATATGATGCAGAGTCCTTCCGATAAAAATGCATGGGGGCCACCTAGGACTCTTCGAAATGATTACAGTCGCGCTATACTCTGTTGCAACTCTAGAATAGCAAAAGACCCTCTCACAAAGACCTTCCCTCTTTTTAATAAGCAAACACCGAAGAGGGGGAGAGCCGAGAGGACACCGCCAATCACGGCGAGCAAAGGGAATTGTGGGTGGGGCTTCTGCTATTCAATAGTTGCAACGGACCATAACAAAAGCTTACAGTACCATAAAAACAAAAATGCCAAGCATGCAGAGAAATTCGCAGGACTCAAGCGTAGCAGGGACAAAATAGAAAAAAACTGCAGCTGCAATATTTACCCTTTAATTTTCCCTCGACCGCACAGCAGATACGATATGCTGGTCGTCAGCGCCTGGAGGGCCACCCCCTTGTACTGGGAACACCTGTAGTCTGAAACAAACAACAAACAAGCAATTGAACGCGTAGACAATCCGCACATGCTGTTAGTTCGCTTCATTGGCCGCTTCAGAGAAAGCAAGCATGCACACCGTTGTCCAACCATGTAGACTGCTAGCCGAAACTTTCTGCCGCCAGAATTAAGATATTGCTTGCGTTATAAAACACAATTAAACACCACTTAGCTGGCACCCTGAACGTTCAAACATTGAAGAAACTTGCTCGTAAAACTTCAATCAAAGAGCTACGCCTTGTGGACGCTACACAAAAGAATGTTCAGTCGGAACCTTGGTGCACTCTAAGGCTGCTTTACCTCAGCCAGTTTGAAACATCTGCAGTTTCATTCTTTTCAATATATTATGCCTGAAAAATAATGTGACGAATTAACTGGGCTAAATATTTTTTTAATCGACACCCGGCCCAAATTGTTTGGAAGTATATGTACTAGTGGGTTAATTTCTAACTTACCATAACTATTCTCGGCATCCTGAAGGCGTCGCTTCAGGGTCCAGTTTTCATATTGTACCCACCTCACCCTCTCAGCTGCAGCCACACTAAAATGTTTGCAAATTTTCGGGCACGGTAATTAAAAGTCGGCAGTTTGTCTCGAACACCGCTGTCACAAATTTCGTCTTTATTCTCAATTTGTTCTGTTTAAGGGTGCTTTGGTTGAAGGGGGGGGGGGGGGGGGGGGGGGTTCAATTCCAATCCTCGCGCATGTTTACCTGAGCGCCAAAGGCATGAGCTCGGATGAGACAAATGACGGCCGAGCTTCAAACAATGGGAAGAGGAAGACGAAAAGAAGAAAGTGGGACTTGGAGCGTTTCGGTTTGATCGACCACGAACCCGTGACAACCGCATAGGTCAATCAACACACGTCCTTGACGCTCAAACACTGTGTCGAACTGCATTTTGAAGTCAGTCACGCTTCCAACGGTGTATGACCAGGGGTATTCATTTCGTGGCACGCGATCAACGGAGATGTCATGGGCGCCGCCTTTTGCGGTACCAAGGCTATTTTCGAGAAATAACGGGCCCCAAAGCTCTGAGTCCGAATGCTCGTTTTGGGTCTGCGCCTGCACATCAGCGACGACGTTGTTTCTTTGGGGTTGCGGACGTTATTCTAAAACTCCCTAATGTTCACTTCTCGTTCAACGCGTCTTTTTACAATGCAAACAAAGAAGCATGCTTACCACCTGCGTTGAGTTGCTCGTTCTGTCGCGTCGTCGGTCTGCCCCGCTCTTCTTGAACATAATCATCACAAGAGGAAAATTGGCAAATAGATAAGCTTGATTAATTAAGCACATTTCTATGTCCAAAGGCAGTTGCACCCCGCGACACATTACCCGGCCGACGGCTAACACAACCATGCCGGAAAAAGACAAAACAGACAACTGGTGTCGCTACCGATGGTGCCTCGAAGACGCGATCCTTACAATACAAACCCGAAACCAGTAAGAGTTACTATACCGAAACCGAAACTGACCAAATCGCTATAGAGGGGTGCCATAAGTATGTCTTCAAAAACTTAAAAATAAAAGAGGGTCAATACAGTTATTATTATATGCACAGGAAATAAATGTGTAAATCACAACTAGCACCGACGTGCTATTTCTTTGGTGTGCAATGCTGTAGATTGTATATTTCTTTTTTTTTTCTTTTCTCTGGAGATTACTTTTAATTTACACTCAGCTTACAGTATTTTATTAGTAAATTAGTTTCCCGCACCATGCTCCAAAGTTTTATTCAGAGTATGGGCCTAAAAGTCCTTCAGAATGCAAGCATTGCAATACGGTATTTCCCTCTAAATTGTGACTATCTGAGTGTTTCATTCTAGCATTAATTTCGAGCTACGAAACTCTTTGAATATTGATAACCCCATTGATGTACACCGATGGTGTGTTATGTAACCTGGGCTGAAACCATTTTTGCCGTCCGAAAATATTGGAAAATAAGCGTAACACTGTCGCATAATTAAATTGACTAATGTACTTTTATGCATAATGGCATTCAAGTGTGAGCACATTCTTTGGATGTGAAACAGATATTTGCATCGTACAGCCCAGGCTGCATAACACATGCATCAAATGGACCAGTGTATTTCTGAGAGGGACTATTTTTGCCTCAGTTGGATGCCTGAGAAATATATCACTTCCTCAAAAAACAACTTTCCAAAAGCACCGAAACATTTTCCCTTTAATCGGATTCTCAATTGTTGCGTCGATTATGAATTTACATCGTTCTGACAGACATACGTCTAATTGGTTCCTATTGCTAAAATATGCATCCATAAATGTCCTAAACATTCTTGCTTGGCCAACAAAACATTTCGTTTGACTGATGAAAATTCCTAATGGTCCGATAAAGTCCCTATGGGACCAGTCCTACCAACCTCCTTTATAACCAAAAGGTATGCCTATTGGCATTCCTATTCTTCTAATATTTTTATGTGTATTGAATTAAAACACAATGGACAGCTCACAGTTAACTAATCAGCATAGTGTGTATTTCGTCTTGTTCTTACTGGTTCTTACTGAGAAAACTTGGAATTGTGTCTCTGTGAGATTGTGCGAGAGTTGGTTTAAATTATTGCGCGGTATTAGGGCGACAGTCGCTATTTATAAATGTTTTGAAAAATGTTCTAAGCAAAACTATGAATTTGTAATATTAAACAGCAGGTGTTTCCCAGACAGTGAAGCGCGAACCCGAGGGGAGTCGTGACTGATCTAGCGGAGTGTCGCAAAATAACTCCTGGCTTATTTCTTTTTTTTTTTTTTGTGGTTTTAAATTTGTTAACTGTTAATTATTCGTATTACCTGAGAAATTAAATTTCAGAGTCGATTTCAATACGTTACTGCTTATGCACTGAGATAGTAAGACTTGTGATCTAGCCAAATGCGAATGGAGGACGGGGTGGGGTCGTGCAAGGATGTATTTTATATTTTAGTGGATTGCGCGCGTAGGGAAGTTTGGGACCAGATGCTATAGATTGAGTTATTATGTCTATCGCTGTGTCATTTTGATCGCCCGAGACAGTGTGCTAGTCTAGAATGGAAATAATTGATTATGTTCTTATTTCATACAAGGGTTAATAAGTGGTTAAGGTATATGAGAAGTTATTGGATTGCAATTATGAACATGACTTTATTTGAGGAGAATTTCTTCTGAATAGCAAGCCATCTGCATTTATCATTATCTGCACCTTTGCCTTTATCGAATTCCTCTGCTGTGGATCAGCTGATGTCTATTTTGTGCCTTACGGTAGAACTCACTTGAGTGTCTATGGATAAACGCAAAGGAACGGATATGGCATTCTTAATGATAATACTCATTTGCATGAGTAATCAGTACATTTATAAACTAAAAAAGAATGAATATTGATTGGGTAACGATAACACTCGTTGGAGTTTGTAATGTGTAAATTCAAACGAATGGATATTGAGTCGGTAACAATAAAACTCATTGCAAGTTGTAATGAGTAAACTCAAAATAATAGATATCGTGTTCTTAGTGATAACACTCATTTGAATGTGTAATGAGTAAACTCAAAATAATTTATATTCATTGGGTAACGATAAACCTCACTTGCATTTGTAGAGTAAATTCAAACGATTAGATATTGAGTGGGTTTCACACTCATTTGAATGTGAAATCAGTAAATTCAAAATAATAAATATTAGTTTTGCAATGATGAAACTCATTTAACGCTGAGTTTCTTTTGAGTTTCATTTGACTCTATAAAACACATTAGAAGCTCAACTGAAATTCATTCTTCATTTTTGTAAGGGCTCATCCTCTGCTCCTTGACCTCTCCTCCTATGCTCCTCTGTGTTTCCCCTTGTCCTCTCCTCCTCTTCCTCCCCCTCTTTTCCCCTCCTCCTTTTTCTTCTCCTCCTCTTCCTTCCTCCTCATTCTCCCCTTCTCCTATTGCAATGGTCTTCCTCTTTCCTCCTTCTCCTTCTCTTTCCTACTCCTTTTTTAGTCCTCCTTCTCTA
Organism: Ixodes scapularis; assembly: GCF_016920785.2. Taxonomy (NCBI): domain Eukaryota; kingdom Metazoa; phylum Arthropoda; class Arachnida; order Ixodida; family Ixodidae; genus Ixodes; species Ixodes scapularis. Next base: position 4,451,931 of record NW_024609867.1, read on the forward strand.
CCCTACTGCTATCCCCCTGCTCTTCCTCCTCCATACCTTCTCCTCCCCCTCCTCCTCGCGTAAAATGAATCTTTCTGGTAATACCCGTGCGACACTAGCCACTCGAATGCCATTCACAATGAACGACATTTGAGCGGACGACACTCCGGGCTTAGCGCATTCCACGCGCGACAGATTGCTAGCTGATTTCCGACCACACGAATGTCACTCGTTGTAAATGGCATTTGAGTTGCCCGTATGGCACGGGTATAAATATAGCAGAGAAACTGGATCTGTTCATAGGTGACTTGCTACCATGTCATGTTACGTTATATTCCCTGCTGAATGCAGCGGGGAAACTGAACTAGTTTTGAGGTCACGTGACGTCAATTTGTCCGCTAATTTAGCAGAAAATTAAATTGCTGTTGAGGCCAGGCGGCGTAAATTTTCCGGCTAAATCTAAAAGAGAAAGTGTTTCTGTTCATAGCTGACTTGCCAACAAGTCATGTAAGGTTATTTTCCCTGTTAAATTTATCGGGGAATCTGAATTGGTGTTAAAGTTCGGTGACGTCAATTTTCTGGCAAAATCTAGAGGAGAAACTGTTTTTGTTCATAGCTGACTTGACAACTAGTCATGTGACGTCATTTTTTCTGTTAAATTGAGCGGGGAATCTAAATTGGTGTTGAGGTCAGGTGACGTCAATTTTCCCGCAGAATCGAGCGACGAATCTGAATTTATTCTTAAGTGACGTGATACCAAGTCGTGGACGTCATTTTCCCAGCTAAAATTAGCGAGGAATTGAATTGGTGTTGGGATCACGGGATGTAAATTTTCCCGCTAAATATAGCCCGGTTACGCCGACGCCGACGGCGAAGCAGCTCAAGTCGAATGAAGTCGCCTAAAGCGCCGTTCACACACTTGCAACCGAGTTCGATCGAGAGAGAAAGGACCCATATTTAAGCCTCTTGCGAAGGCAAAGGACCAGATGCCTTGCTGCGGAGCAGGTTCTAAGTTGTCGGAAGTGGCTTAAAAGCCGGTCGTGGGTTGTGCCTCTCTCGGTCGTACTCGGTTGCAAGCCTGTGCACGGCGCTTAATGGCTGCGCTCTAAAATTGTAGACCAATTTGTATGTCCAATTTTCAAGCGAACAGCCTTTACCTGGTGTTGCGTAGTGGATATTGGTATGTGATTGTTGCCTAATTAGTATAACCTTGTCTTACGGGGAGGTGTTTGTACCGCTGTACAAATTCGAAGGTGATCACTGATGTCAGATGAAATGACGCCGGCAGAGAGTACGGAAAGTTCACCGTTTGTAAATAAAAAGTCAAGAAGAGAAGCGGCTGTTGGGTGTTTGATGCAATTAGAAAAAGCAAAAAAATATTGAAACTCAAACTGCAAGTTATTATCAGTAAACAAATCAATATTAAAGTCACAATCAATATAAGATCTGTAAAAGATTCATAATATAACCAAAAGTTCCTGAGCCATTCCACTCTGTAAAAGTGGATGGCGAGCGAAGCTGTTCAGCACACGACACAGATTTGACGCAGAACATTGAGCAAAGGTACGAACACATTTATTCTCTTGAACGGTGGTCATCATGACCAAAAGATATGCACACATTTATTTGGTGCGTTTTCCGGCCACCGACGTTCTCCGTCTTATTAGGTTTGCCGCATGCGCTTGGCGTTTTGTGCACGATCTTCATCGCCGGTGTTTGGCGCCCGCCGCCGCCACTGACAATCTTGGTGCAGTTCCCGCCGTTGCTCTTCTTAGGCGCATTGCTCTTCGGGACTCCGGATTATACGCGGCCTCCCCATTATAGCAAAAGAACAGAAGTGAAAGAGGCCTATTTCTAAATTATCCAAACATCAAGAAGAAAGTCGTTAATGGTGTTCCACGCGGCGCAAGCGCCGGTGTCTGAAATAGTAACCGTAATAAAGCTAAAGCCTAAAACAAATGGCATTTTTCACGCGCGTTCGTCAACATTTTATTTTTCTGTATTTACTTCGAATGGTTCACAGGGAGAAGGCGTGCGCGTGCGGGCACCGGCGTCTGCAGCAGTGACTGCTCTAAGAGTCTGTAGCCGACGTGTGTCCGCTTCTTAACAATTCACCGCACGACCACCAATGTTGCCCGCCCTTATCATTCCTGCCTTATGACGCGACGTTGAAATCGCTCAACAAGGAAGACGCTCCGATATCGGCAGGAGTGCACGTGTGCTTTATAATCGGACGTTGGAACCCGCTGCTCTCCAGTGGGCTTGTGAAGGCAGCAGCTTGGATGGCCGCTAAAACCCTTCTAACACTTTCAACCAGTTTGTCACCATCAACGGCGCGTGCTTCCCTGTCTGCTTTCGTGCCTGGACGAGACCGGTGGAGCATGAGTCAGCAGCCAACGTGTGTGATGATCGCTACCGGAGGTAGCGGTTACACCACCCTTGGGGTCCCTTTTGGGGTAGAGAGGAGAAGAAATGCCACGAGACTCGGATTTAAATTAGGACGTTTATTGTCCGACTGGGGACGTAAGGTGTCCGCTCACCCGCTTGGGCCGGCGCTTGGAACCTGGCAGGTTGCACGTCCTTCTCTCGTGTCGTGGCCTCTTGTCACACGGCACGGGCTGGTGAGGTCTGGCTGTGGCTGCTTGTCAGCAGGCACGGGCCGGTGAGGTCTGGCTGTGGCTCCTTGTCAGCAGGCACGGGCTGGTGAGGTCTGACTGTGGCTGCTTGTCAGCAGGTCGCTCGCCGACGTCCGTCCCGGGACAAGCTTCAGTCGCCGAGCCCTGACGCCCGATGCCTTTTAGTCCTTCGTTTCGTTCCCTCCCTGGCAATCGGGGCAGGCCTCGATTGGGGCGCTCTTTATCTCCTCCTCGTTCTCGAGCCTTTTTCCCCTTCCGGAACCTCCGTGACGCTCTTCATCTCCTCCTCGTTCTCGAGCCTTTTCCCCCTTCCGGAACCTTGACGGACGTCAACCTCTAAACCCGTCAGGGTCACCAATTTTTACAGTCCCCGGAGACGCCACCCGTCGAAGATGATCCGCACGTGCAACACAAAAAGCGCGGAAACGCGCCAGACAAAAATAAGCCTCGCGTCGCCAGACAGCCGAAAGTTAGCCCTCTCCTTGACCCCATACCTCGTCTCCTTGGAACGGAGGGCGCGCTGAGGCAGAGCTGGCCAAATTACTCATATTTTGTAATTAAATTACATTACTAATTACTTTGCTGAAAATTGCTGAAATGTAATTGAATTACATTACAAATTACCACAGCCAGAAAGTAATTATTACCATTACAAATTACTTTTAAAAGTAATGACATTACTTTCGCATTACTTTTGTATACTTTTAAATATAAAGGAGCTATTGATAACTTCCTTTTACAGATAACTTTATTTACATTATTTACACAGTTCATGGCACACAGCTAGAACTCTCTGTTGCATGTTTACCGATGGACAGAGGAACGCACGCGACTGATTCGTTCCCCCCCCCCCCCCCCCCCCCCCAACCCGGACAACTATTTTTCGAGATGACTGAGGACCCTACGCGGATTATCTCTGGGAGGGGAAAGAACAATTGTCATTGTTCGCAAAATCGCGTCGAGGGCCGTTCCACCAGGGGCCTTAGTTCGATCTACTTCCCCTCCTTCGTTTCCCGAGAATGTCGAGCAGAAAAGCTCAAATGGAAGGCACTTACCAGCCCTATTTCTCACAGTGGAAGATAACACAGAGAGGGTACGCAGTATGCATCAGAAAAAGTAAGCGGAAACTTTCAAGAGGTGCCAGAAAACGTCGAATGCAAACCGCAAAACATATGTAGAGAATCGCGCTGAGCGGGTTTCCACAGTTCAAGAGAGTGGCAGAAAATGTCTAGCAGATAGCGGGCGCGAGAGTCGCATCAGCCGCATTAGCATCAGCAACATAGCGGCGGCCAAAGAACGTTTTTTGGAAAGGTGTAGAGGAAAAAGAAAAAGTAAAATAAAAAGAAAAGCGCTGTTGTGTATTGTGGACACAAAAAAAATGCCTAGTGCGAAAAAGTAATTAGGTAATTTAATTACAATTACCGTCGCTGGAGTAATTCATTACATTACTAAATTACCTGCTACAAAAAGTAATGAATTACATTACTAATTACTGGAACAAGTAATTAAATTACTGTAATTTCATTACAGTAATTGCATTACTGCCAGCTCTGCGCTGAGGATTAAGATTAGCCACGGTGTCCCCACGTCCGGTCACGGATAATCCACCAAGGTTGTTCACGGGGAAGGTCCCCAGTTTGTGCGCACTTCACAATCGCCACCACTTCTTTTTTTTTAAACAGTGTAGTCAAGCTTTTGTTCAGGTGACAACAACAACAACAAAAAAAAACCACATCACTGCACGTCGCTTCGCTGGTTTTTCCCCTTCTTTTGTAAGAGCGGAGACACACAAAGTCCCCAGTCTGACTCAGAATCCAAAGAAAAGGAACACGTTTGGTCAGGTGCATTAAAAGAAAGAAATACGCTCTAAACATACAAACATGCTCTATAAAACTATCATGCCTGCATCCGAGTAATGAATCTTGAAGAATATGCGCAAACGGGCATAGACACCCTCCATGTACTTCTCTATTGTGGAGTATAACTCAGTTCCCAAACATTCGGATCGATCGCGACTGCGTGACCCTGTGGCTGCTCCAAAGACTCTGGAGCTCCTTCCGTCTGATTCGCCGTAGGACTTCCCTGCTCCTGAGACAAATGCGCTCGCCGCAGCTCACGCTCGAACTCCTCGACGGCCTCAAAAAACTCCTGGTTTGATGAACGCGGAGGGCTCTCGTCGGGTAATGTTGGCTGTTCCCGCTGAAAATCTAGCTGCCTTGTTCTTGGCCGGTCGGCCGCGGGCGCTTCTCCGTCGGCCTGAGGGTACGGGCCCTCATACATCATTCTCTTTAACCTGTTGGCGTGAACGGTGAATGTACCCCTTCCCCCGTTACTACACCTCAAACGGTAGACGACTGAGCTCAACTGTTCCACCACCCGATAAGGACCTTTCCACTTTGGGGCAAGTTTTCGGGACAGGCCCTGACCGGTTTGCTCCACGCGAAGGTAAACTCTTTCTCCAACCTCGAAATCGGCATCTGCCGAGCGCTTGTCATATTGCCCCTTTCGACTCTCTGCTGCCATGAAGGAGACCTCGCGAGCCAGCTCATGAGACACCCGCAGACGAAGTTCAAGCCCCTCCCTGTAGTTCTCGAGTGTGCCGTAATAAGGAAGCTGAGGGCGCGTCAACAGCTCCTGCGGGAGATCCGGGTCTCTGCCATACACAAGGTAGAATGGAGTCTCATTGGTACTCTCGTGTGTAGCGGTATTGTACGCAAACATTACATAGGGAAGCCAAACGTCCCAGTCTTTTTGGTCCTTTGCGACCAGATGTGAAAGCAACCCCTTTACGGTCTGGTTCAGCCCCTCGACTGCTCCGTTAGCTTCGGGATGGTAGGGGGTTGTCCGAAGCCTCTCTACCCCAAGAAGCTTGCAGACCTCTGTCATTAATCCCGACACGAAGTTACTGCCTTGATCAGTCAGAAGCTGGTGCGGTACCCCATGCTTTAGCACGATCTTTTCAACAAAAGCCCTCGCCACCGTCTCCGCTTTCTGATCAAACAAAGGGAGGGCCTCGGCGAATCTCGTGAGGTGGTCGACGAACATGAGGATGTATCGGTGACCATCGGCCGTACAGGGCAACGGTCCCACAATATCCATTGCCGTTCTCTCAAACGGCCGAGTCACCTCACCGAACACCTGCAGAGGCGCCCTCTTTCTCTGTTTCGAAGTCTTCCGGAGTTGGCAGGATTCGCAGCATGCGCAATAGTGCTTAATTTTCTTCCTCATGTCACTCCAGAAGAATGACTTTTCGATCTTTTGTCGTGTTTTCTTTTCTCCAAAGTGACCTGCGTACGGGGCATTGTGAAATGCCTTCAATACGTCAGGCACCATACATGCTGGCACAACGAATCTCTCCGAGAGGCACCCTCGGCGACTGCCCTCTCGCTCTTGGGAAATCTTGCAAAGCAAGCCCTGGTCATTCATTTTGTACTCCGATTGGAGTGCTGGCTCCGAGGGAAGTCGCCTGAGCAAGGCCTCAAGAGAGGGATCATTTTGTTGTTCCTCCCTTAGCCTCTCTTCGCTTATGGTTGGGACGTAAGATGTTACCAACTTAACGTGGGCCGGAGGGTCACGCTCGGGAGTTCTACGGCTCAGGGCGTCTGCATTAGTGTGCGCTTTTCCCGCTTTGTGCTCTACCTCGAAGTTGTATTCCTGAAGCTGCAGGTTCCACCTCGCCAGCCGAGAACTCGGGTCTCGCATGTTCATTAGCCATTTTAGAGGGCGGCAATCCGTGGTGATCTTAAAATCGCGACCATACAAGTAGCATCGAAAATGCCGGACGGCCCATACCAATGCGAAACATTCTTTTTCAGTCGCGCTGTACGACTGCTCGGCCTTGTTCAGCTGGCGACTTGCGAATGCCACCGGGTGCTCGTGCCCATTGTGTCTCTGGGACAGAACCGCCCCAAGGGCGTACTGTGATGCGTCTGTGGCGAGAACAAACGGAATACGGAAGTCGGGGTACCTCAGGATCGGAGCCTCGACCAGTCTCTGCTTTAAACTTTGAAAGGCGCCCTCGGCATCGTCAGTCCACTCGAACTTTACATTTTTGGCCGTCAGGCGTGTGAGTGGTTTCGCTTCCCTAGAGAACTGGTTGATGTGTCGGCGGTAGTACCCGATAAGGCCCAAGAACTCCCGGACCTCTCGCAGGTTCGTCGGGCGAGGAAAGCTCTGCACGGAGCTTACCTTCTCTGGGTCCGGTCGAACTCCCGCCGCGGACACCATGTGTCCGAGGTATTTCACCTCCGCCTTCAGGAACTGACATTTTTTTGGCTTTAGTTTTAAACCCGCGCCCCTAAGACGCCGAAGCACACTTTCGACATCTTTCATGTGCTGATCAAAGGTCTCGCTGTATATGACAATGTCGTCCATGTACACGTGGCAGACCTGACCCACCAGCCCTTCTAGCACCACGTCTGCAGTACGCTGCCACACCGAGGGGCTATTTACGAGCCCCATAGGCATCCTGGTCCACTGGTAGTGCCCGTTAGTCGTGTTGAACGCTGTCTTTTCTTTGTCAGTGGGATCCATTTCAATCTGCCAAAATCCAGAGGCCATGTCTACCACAGAGAAATATCTGGCCGACCCCAACTGAGACAGCGTCTCCTGGATATTTGGCAGAGGGTATGGGTCCACACGTGTCACGCTGTTCAACTTCCGGTAGTCGACGACAAATCAAAACGATCCGTCCGCCCTCTCGACCAAGAGCGCCGGCGACCCCCAGGGCGACTTGGAATGCTCCACTATGCCCGCCTTCATCATGCCTCCGACCTGGCGATCCATCTCCTCCCTCTGTGAATACGGAATACGGTACGCCCGCTGATACACAGGCGTGGCGTCACCGGTGTTAATCCGGTGCTTGATCTCCCCGCACTGCCCTAGGTCTAGATTGGTCCTGGCAAAGACGCCCGCATATCGTCTTATCACCTGCCGGAGCTCGACCAACTCCTCTCCGGTCACATGAGCAATGTCGAAAAGGGAATCAATCTCCGCGTCTGAGAATGCCTCGGCGGTCTTCTGAACTGCACGAACGCATTCCACCTCAGCACTGAGCTCCGCGCCATGAAACAGTGCTACATTCTTGTTCCGAGGCAGTGTGAACTCTTCCAACGTGAAATTGGCTATCCGCACAGGTACCCGGAGGTTTTCAGTTACGTGGACCAGCGCCGATGCTCCCGCGAGTCCGTGTACCGATAGCGGGCCGGTCTCCACAACGCCCAGCTCTCCCGCAGCGATTGGTTTGGCCAGTTTGGCCCAACACACGACTTCAGACATCGCAGGTATAGTGCAAGGACTGGCAAGGCGCACCGAAACGCCCGCTGGAGTAACCCGCCCCGCACCAACACTGTCGCCATGCTCAGTCGCAGGAGCAGTCCGCCAATTCCAGATGGAAATCTCGTTTTCACCGACCCTCAAAACTTTTCGCGTTATGAGAAGGTCGATGCGCTGACTGGAAAGGACGTCCTGACCCAAAATCCCGTCAACGGGAACGGCCGGGCCGTCCGCAACCACGTAGCATGCGTGATCAAATCGGTGCTCCCCCAAAGCGAACTGCATCAAGAAACACCCTCTGATGTCAATTTCCTCCCCGGTTATTCCTACTAATGGCCCGTGGCTCATGTTCGCAACGGCCGGAGATTTTTCATTTGCCTCAGTTACCTTCTGCAGCACGCTCTCACGAATCAAAGTCACCCGTGATCCAGTGTCAACGAGCAAGTTAACGCCGAAACCATTAACACTGCACGCGATCACGGGGCTCGTCTCCCTTGAATACCGGATGACAGCTACCGGCTTCGCGACCACCTTGGGCGCCGGTTCCCCGCGGCCTCCTGCCCTGTCTTTCGCCCTTTTTGCGCGTTTCCCTTTCCGACTACTAACGACTGCCGCCCCCTCATCCTCCCTAGCAGAGGGGACGTCTATACGTTTTTTGGATACGTTTGCGAACGATCCTCTGCGGGTCGCTCTCCACAGCTGCGAGCCATGTGCCCGACCCTGCCGCACGCATAACAGGTTGGAGGGCCGGTCGACCTGCCTGGGCGTCTGTTGAACGACGGCAATCGCGTTTGTTCCATCAACATCTTCTCGATGTTACTTAGCCTTTCTTTGAGTTCCTGCAACTCGGTTTTCTCCTTTCCGTCACCCTCACTCACTAGCCGGATTCCCGCGATGCCGTTGCTCAACGACTCGTTCGCCTCCTCCCTAGCAGCAATGTCTACCGCGTCGTCGAAACTCTTATTGTCACGTGACATGACAAACCTCCGAACAGGATCCCGGAGCCCAGCCACAAACTGAGAGCGCACCTGCTCGAGCAACAATTCTTGTCTCATTTTCGACTTCGCGTCCGGAGAGCCGTCCGAATTCATCACCGTAGCCTGAGCGAGTATCTGAACGCGAGTCGCGAACGTTCGCACGTCTTCACTCGGGAGCTGCCTCGCCCCCATAAACCTCTGCACGCGAATCGTTAGCGGTTCGGTGTCGAAACGGCTCAGGAGAACCTGTTTGAGCTCCGCGAACGTCTTAGCCGACCTGGCCTTCGCGTCATTCCATACGAATTCTTTCGCAGCCCCCAACATCTTACATTTACATAAGCACAGCGTGGTGGCGTCATTCCACAGCCCCATAGTAGCCACTTGCTCTACAACAGTCAAAAACTCTTTAACTGAGCCGTCACCCCCAAAACTTGGGATTAGGTTGCTTAATGCAAGCAGACTAGGAGCCATTGCACTACTGCTTGCGGCAGAATTCCCGGAAAGAGCCATGCCGGCCAACACACAGACCAAACGTGCTCGAAATCCCGTGGCACTCCTCCAGCTCTCTCTGGCAAAGGGGATCCAGACAAGTCGGGTCAATGCCAACCGCCAAAAGTTAAATGGATCCCACCGCTGCCACCAATGTGATGATCGCTACCGGAGGTAGCGGTTACACCACCCTTGGGGTCCCTTTTGGGGTAGAGAGGAGAAGAAATGCCACGAGACTCGGATTTAAATTAGGACGTTTATTGTCCGACTGAGGACGTAAGGTGTCCGCTCACCCGCTTGGGCCGGCGCTTGGAACCTGGCAGGTTGCACGTCATTCTCTCGTGTCGTGGCCTCTTGTCACACGGCACGGGCTGGTGAGGTCTGGCTGTGGCTGCTTGTCAGCAGGCACGGGCCGGTGAGGTCTGGCTGTGGCTTCTTGTCAGCAGGCACTGGCTGGTGAGGTCTGACTGTGGCTGCTTGTCACCCGGCACGGGCTGGTGAGGTCTGGCTGTGGCTCCTTGTCAGCAGGCACGGGCTGGTGAGGTCTGACTGTGGCTGCTTGTCAGCAGGTCGCTCGCCGACGTCCGTCCCGGGACAAGCTTCAGTCGCCGAGCCCTGACGGCCGATGCCTTTTAGTCCTTCGTTTCGTTTCCTCCCTGGCAATCGGGGCAGGCCTCGATTGGGACGCTCTTGATCTCCTCCTCGTTCTCGAGCCTTTTTCCCCTTCCGGAACCTCCGTGACGCTCTTCATCTCCTCCTCGTTCTCGAGCCTTTTCCCCCTTCCGGAACCTTGACGGACGCCAACCTCTAAACCCGTCAGGGTCACCAATTTTTACAGTCCCCGGAGACGCCACCCGTCGAAGATGATCCGCACGTGCAACACAAAAAGCGCGGAAACGCGCCAGACAAAAATAAGCCTCGCGTCGCCAGACAGCCGAAGGTTAGCCCTCTCCTTGACCCCATACCTCGTCTCCTTGGAACGGAGGGCGCGCTGAGGATTAAGATTAGCCACGGTGTCCCCACGTCCGGTAACGGATAATCCACCAAGGTTGTTCTCGGGGAAGGTCTCCAGTTTGTGCGCACTTCACACGTGTTCCCCTGATGAACAATTCACACCTGATCCACCAATGTTGCCCGGCCTCACCATTCCTGCCCTGTGACACGACGCTGGATCCTCTCAACAAGGAAGCCGCTCCGACATCGGCAGTGCTTCACGAGTGCTTTATAAGCGGACGTTGGGACCCGCTCCCCTCTTATGGGCTTGCGAGGGCAGCAGTTTGAATGGCCGCCAAAAAACCCCTCTGCCTTTTTCAACCAGTTGGTCACCATCGCCTCCGCGTGCGTTCCTGTCTGCTTTCCTGCCTGGACGGGACCGCTGGAGCATGAGTCGGCGGCCAACGTGTGTCCAATTCTGGACAATTCACACCTCATCCGCCAATGTTGCCTGGCCTCACCATTCCTGCCCTGTGACACGACGCTGGGTCTTCTCAACTAGGAAGCCTCTCCGACATTGGCAGTGCTTCACGAGTGCTTTATAAGCGGATATTGGAACCCGCTCCTCTCTTATGGGCTTGGGAAGGCAGCAGTTTGAATGGCCGCCAAAAAACCCTTCTGCATTTTTTAACGAGGTTAGTTCTCCTGCATCTTTTTATTCTAAAATTCTAAGGACGTCCGTTTGCTGAAATTTTTCATGCCGACATGTATTGGTCTCTGCCGTGGTCAAGTGTTCTTATGCGCTGCTGAGTGCGTTTGTGTGATTATTTTCGCGGCATAAAAATTATTCATGATGTGTAAATGATTCTTCTTGACGGAGACGTAGAGTGAAATCCAGGTTCCCCAAAGAAGGACATGATTAACATCATAATGAAGTATTAGCTAGTGTAGCGCTTTCGAAGTGGAGGTCGGAAGAGATGGTGCGACTGACTCCGAGCTTAGGTGAAAACGTTCTGTTTAATCCACGTGTCGTTGGGCTCGCGCCAAGGAGTGGATTCATTGTCTTTGCTGGTGGGGACACTACACTTATTGGCTGCTACAGATATCTTTCTCCTTAGGGGTATTCACACGAGGGAGAAATCCCGGGGATTTCTCCCCGGCGCGCGTCCATCCCGAGGCGAAAACACAAGGTTTTTGCTCATCGCAAAGCCTGACGTTTTCGTCGCGGGGTGCGCGTGCCGTGGAGAAATCTCTAGGATTTCTCCATCAGACTTACTTACAGGGTGATTCAAGGAGAGGCCAGGCTCTTTGATTCGAGCGCAAAATTCGGTTTCTTAAAATATCGCGCTACGACTTTCAGCAGCGTTGCCCATAGATGGTGCACTTTTTTTTTTCGTAAAATTTGCAAAAGACTGATCTTTCATGAAGAAAAAGAAAATAAAGAATAAGGCTTAGGTCCTATGGAAACGCAGCGACGCCAGCGGTCTTCAAACAACACCGCGCCGTTTCGCACGGGAGACAAGAGATGGCGCAACGAACGCCGCTAACGAACGAGCATAAGGCGCCGAGAGCCGGCGTCTTTAACAGACGATTTTTTCGACTCAAAAGCAGCGCGCGGCGATAGTCGCAGAAACAAAAACAGGCGCGGTAACAACAAGAAACTGCAGTTCCTTGTCTGCCAAATACGCCGGCTCTTGGCGTCGTCTGCTCGTTCGTTGGCGGGAGTTGGCGTCGCGACCGCTTGTGCCACCTCTTTTCTCCCGTGCGAAACGGCGCCGTGTTGTTTGAAGACCGGTGGCTTCGCTGCGTTTCCATAGGAGCTAAGCCTTTTTCTTTCTTTACTTTTTCCTCAGGTAAGTTTGCTCCTTGCAAATTTTACAAAAAAATGCACCATCTGTGGGCAACGCTGCACAAAGTCATACCGCGATAGGTTAAGAAACCGAATTTTGCGTTTGATTTAAAGAACCTGGCCTCTCCTTGAATCACCCTGAAGATAACATTTCTTCTTGGTGTGATAATTGAATCATAAAATTTAACATTACTAAATGTAAATTCATGAAAAAATCACGTCAGGCCTCTGATGCTACATCAACAGGTTAAGGCCTGTTCACGCTCTAGCGACCGAGTAAGACCGAGAGAACAGACCGGTGTTTAAGCCTCTTGCGATCTCTTAGGACCAGCTCCGCTGCAGCGCATCCGGTCCCAAGACGTTGCAAGAGGCTTAAACACCGGTCTGGTGTCTCTTGGTCGTACTGGGTCGCATATATGTGAACGGCGCTTTACTCCCTTAACAACGCTTCCTTAACCTCAGTTAGTTCATACAAGTATCTCGGCGTTAACATAACAGGTAAACTTGGCATACTCACGTTGACTACAGAACAACTAACGGAAATCAAACCATCGGATACCTACATCGAGCCTTTTCTTTGACCACCTCAGTTTCGATATTTCTGCTTTGCACAACTTTAGTAAGACCAAATGTTGAATAGTCGTCATCAATTTGGGGCCCTCATTTAAACTCACTCATTCTTAACATAGAAGCCATCCAAAATCGTTTTGTGCGTGTCATTTTTATAACTACTTCCAAACTGCTAGCATCACAGCAATGAAATTGGTGTTGAATTCACCCCCCATCTCTGTTTACGCCGTAAACTATTCGGACTTCGTCTTTTTTAAAAGATCTACCATTTTAAACCGTATCTCAGTGACCTAATTTTCCAGCCCTCTTCATACATCACTTTCCGCTACGATCCTCATTTCAAAGATGTCGTGCCAAACAATCTAACCAATTTGAATTTGTGTTCTTTCATCTCTACCATATGCTGCGGATTAGAACCGCCTCCCCGTCTTTATCGCATCCATCACAGACACAAACTTGTTACAATTTGCATTAATAATCATATATTGTAACCTCCCTATTTTTGGTTTGGGTATGTTGTTATAATCTGTTACCAACCATCTCTGTAATGCTTCGACCTTCAGAGTAAATAAAATACGAAATAAACAGATCGGCTCCTACACATCTACATAACTGTGAATGTACTTATTGACACGATTGCGTCTGTTGCAATATTTGCACGCCACTGGGAGACGCAGGGTAAGACGCAGACAAGAAACCACTGAAGAAGGGAAAGGCAACACCCCTTTCAGAAGGAAATCAGATGAAAATACGGAAAAATGTGCTAACTCCTATACTAAACCTCAAATACTAGCTTGGGCATTTTTTTTTTTTTTGCGGAGGGGGGGGGGGGGGGGGAGGGGGAAAGAATCAACCCCTCAAAAAGTGGGGGAGTTGTGTGCAGTGAGGAAGCTTGTAAAATTAGTGAGCCATAACAACGACCACAGTAGAACAGTGAGTCACCACGCCCGTATTCTTGTAAATGAAGCCTGCGCTGTTTTGAAAAATATCAATCCAGCTGTACCTGATTTATCTGACAGCGCCTCGCTAATCTTTGCTCTTTGCTTGAGCGTCCGTACCGCCGAGCTCACCAACCTCCTCATTTGGGGGGGGGGGGGGGGGGGGGGCGATTCATCCTCTTGGACCCCCCTCTCCCCCCAAAAATAAAATCTGGGCTATGCCACGTCTGGCTGTGGTGGTGGAGCGCATCGATTACTCGGTGGAACAAAAATTAATTGTAACCGAACCCGTCAAAGAGCAAGACGTCTGGCGTCACATCTTCCTCTAGAGGAAATTTCAAGGTGTGTTAGCACTTTAATCTTAAACATCTTTGCCATCTGGTCACCAGCATTACCTGACGTCACATGGCGAAGTCTCCTGACACCAAGCCCCTGATCAAGCCATGTCCCCTGACAACAGGTCATGCAATGTCATAGAGTGAAGGCACATACTAGTACAAGGCAACATTACGCTGTTTTAAGTTTTAATTCAACATTACGCTGTCGCGTTACGGTGACGACGTGTCATGTGACTTCCGAATGTCCCGAAACTCGACGTCACACGATACCACAACAATGTCGTCAGGTGACACCTTTACATTTGTCACGATAGTTGTGTGAGTACATGATTATCGTACTTCCAATGTAGGTACCTCCAGAGTAAAGATTGGCTCATAAATATGCACCCAGAGCAGCTTAAAACTAGCTGCCGATTGAGTCTACGGAACACCAAGGAGCACTATTTGTTTATAAACTTATTGTTTGGTCAATATTCTGCCATCCAACACTCGAACAAACTAAATAAATTAAACCTACTCCTCGGTATATTTTACCCCTCTAAAGTTTTAAAAGGTGCGCTCAGCGAAATGCTTAAATATTTTACTAATATTAGGTTTAAAAAAAATATCTTGTTATAACTGCAGTCACTCAACTGTGAATCTACAAACACTGCATTCTTGCTTGTAAGATAAAAAATATATACATTTCAGCGCTTAAATCTAAGTTTCAAGCTCGTCGATTCGAGAAACACTCCATTCCGGGATTGACATCTTTTTTTTTTTTTCGTTCCTTCTTTTGCACAGAGCGAAGTCATTCTCCCCGAACCACTGGGAAGACAAAAAATGCATTATACTTGCGTAGCAGAACATCAGCGGCAATGTTCAGAATAATACTTTGGACCGCCGTCTTCATACGTTTGTTGTGGATAGGACTTCTGCGTGTTGTTTTGTCTGTTCTCTCATACCATTTCTTTCGAAATATCGGAAACCACCCCATTTTGTTTCTATGTTCCGCATCTGGCCGGGTGCACTACCGTCGCATAGAACGCCCTCAAACACGACATAGATGTTTTGATTCCTTTTTCTTTTGTTTGACTCCCAAGAGGAAAGGAAGACAGGGAAGCGTAAGGCACAAATAGAGATTGCCGGGTTGGTTCCCCTAAAATATGGAGCCGTCCGAAACAGTCGGGTTTTCGGTGACATTAGAGCTACGTGGATCGCTTCGCTTGCACGCACAAGTGATTCTTCCAAAGACCCACATTGAAAATCTGGAGTCGAAACCTAGGCGGGGCAACTGAGCGCGCCTGGCCTTCTGTGCAAAGTAGTCCTATCAAACATAGTCACGACAAAGTTTAAAGCTGAAACGCTCGCTGGTGTTTTTATATTTCCACTGCAAAATGGAAAATCAAGAGAGCGGGGTTTCCTCAAAAAGGGAGTGACAGGCTCCCGGACCGAAAGTACATGCCTTTGCTCTACTCTGAAAGAAACAAGATCATTTTATTATGTATAATGAGCTTTTAGCACGATGCGTCTTAGATGCGTTCATTTTGCCGTGCATCACTACTGCTACACGAAACCCGCTTACAGACATTGAGGGAAATCGAATTTAAGAGCACTACCAGTTGTCAAGAGCACATACATTTTACTTAACAGCGGGTGTGCTTTCGCGGCCCGTCGAATAAACGAGAGCTTCGCCTTATCGTCTAGAGATTAAATCTCATTTCACAGAAAAAACATTCTAGCCACAAAGCCGTATCAGCATTTATCGTTCCTCTGAGGCTAATGCGAAGCGAAGTCTCAAGAATGCAAATTTTCCTGATGGAAGTGTTTGAAGAGTGTTCACAGACTGAGTCCCGTTCATGTCTACGACTCTGACGGTGTTTTAAAACTCGCAGGAGGCGCCTGTCAATATGAAACAAAGCAAGAACAGTATTTTAATTCGGAATCCTTAAACCTCCGCAGAAAGTTTGTGGGAACCCATCGTGTTCCTTCCCACCGTATCGTGCGCTGCTGATGCCATGTGGTGATAACACTGAAGGGGTGTTATCGAAGTGGACAATCTCGTGGCCACAACGCCGCATGCCCGAGAACGACAAGATAGAAAAGCGACGGAGACACGACGGTTACGGCTCTCGGCTGCGTGGGACGAACGAGGACGGCTGCCTGGCTTCTTGGGCGCAGGGCTCTGGTTGCCGCCGAGAAGGCAACCTGACCGCAGCTGCGGCCCCCCATGGAAGACGACGGCCTGGCCTCTGGACTGCGGGGCTTGGATTGCCGCCGCAAGCCGGTGACCTTCCCGGAGCCCCTGAATGCTGCATTGCCGCGTCGAAACCAACGCGGCCACTTGCCTGGAAACGCAGCTTCCCATGGACGACGTTTGCGCGCCTCCAGACCATCGGCAAGCCGAACCATGACGACGTTTGCGCGCTGCTCGCCGACTGCCCGGACATTGACGTGAGGCTTGCCTCGTAAACATTACGTTGGGTTAAAAAAAATTTAACCCAGAGCGTGTGTCTGTCCACCCGAGGAAGGGGCGTTACAGAACCGCCCACAAGTTTCATAGCGCGATATTTCGGAGCTTGATCTCTTTTGGTGCAGAATGGCAGCGCATTGACAACCAGTGGATGGTGGGAACGAAGTCCTAACTGCTTTTGTTCAGAAACTACTGCTTCTATGTGCCTTCATCCAAAGGAAGTTGCAACCCGATAGTTTATGGGATCCCTTGCACAACTTCAGACGTCCGTTAGGCAAGGCGCCCTAGGTCTGCCTCAAAGCGCCGCCGCTTTTGGTTTATTTTTTTCTGTTATTGAGTTAGGATATTAATAAATATTAAATCAAATTGTACCCCTAAGTCGATACAAAAAAGGTCTTCCGTCAAATTTAGCAGGAACATGAAATTCAAATTTTGTGACCGTGTTTAGCGAGGAAACGCTTTCGGCTTAATTTTTTGGTGGAAATTATTTTGGGGCTAATTGTTCAGTAATTTAGTTTTTTTTTTTTTTTAATAATCCTAGCTATCGAGTCAAGACGGTCATATCCACAGGATCGCCGCTTGGTGTTCCTAGAAATGGTATTTTAAACACTCGGAAAAAAACTAATGGCCTTCTGGTACGAGATACCCGTTTTTCTCAAACATCGCGGCAGTACATAGCAAAATGAACATTACTTTTCCTATTGCTAATTCCACCAGTGCTGCAGCTGGAAATCTAAATAAAATGACAACTGTATGAAATATCTATCAAATATTGGTGTAAGTAATTGTGATTATGCTATATTGTTTCTAAAGAAACATCTTGTTTCCATGATTTAGAAGCGACTAGTTTTGATAGAATAGATTTGAAAACATCAGCACTGCGTAAGGCCGTTTTCAATGAGCCCTCTCTGGCTTAGTATATTGAAGATTTTTGCAACTTTGTATCATTAATCATGAATTAATGGCACGAAATAATGAAGAAAGGACTGCCTACTGAAAAAAACCATTTGAAATTCAAACGGGTGGCAAACTGGTCGACCTGTTTGATTCAAACGGGTGGCAAACTGGTCGACCCGTTTGATTCAAACGGGTGGCAAACTTGTCGATCCGTTTGAATCAAACGTGAATATGGGATACGGGTACCCATTTGAAACGGTACCCTTTTTAAACGGTATCCGTTTGATACGGATGCCCGTTTGAGACGGGTGCCCGTGTGATACGGGTGCCCGTTCGACCTGGCACGGCACGTGACCACACGTTTGAACGTGCCATTCGAATTGGCAAATTATGAACTAGCCCTTAAAGGGATACTACAACAAAATTTCGGCGCTCATTTCTTGGTCTGTGTTCAAAAAAGCAGTATCGTATGGAACATACCAATATCTTGTTAAAAAGTCTCAAAAAGGAATTTTAAAACGAATTAAACGATTAGCAAAGAGCACCTGGTGGATGTCGCTAACGCCTCATTTCTAATGCTCGTCTAGGAACCTTGACAGCTAGTGACGGAGGTTGTCTCGTCTCCGGCCACGACGAGAGAAGGGGGGAAGGAGAAACTCCCCTCTTTTCGAGAACCCCTTTTGTGTGTCGCAGAAGTCGCTATTGTCCCCCTAGAAGATTATAGAAGATTAACCCGTCACTCAAAATTTGTACAAAAGCAGCCGCTTCGGTGGCTGGAACGACAAGGCCATCCTCTCGACGTCAGCCTCGCCGTAGCTTTGCTCGTCTTGAGACGACCTACGTCACGATTGCATTGGATGTCACGTGCTCTAAGCTGGGGCTTCTCCGAGCGCTTGCCAGGGTGGGCCATTTATAACGAAAAATGCAGCCACCAGGATCAAAATACAAACGTGCGATTGTCATTTACGGATATTGTGGATCATATTCAAGCTATTTTTGAACGCGACGGATATATTTCAAATTTCGTTGAAGTATCCCTTTAATGAGTGTCGTCTGGGAGGTTGGTTATCTTAAACTTATTTAAGACGTCCCGAAACTCATAATCGCATTTATAACATGGAGAAAACACGTTGAACAAATGCGCTCGCGTAGGTGCTTGCAAATGGACAGGAAAGCAGACACAAAAGATTGTTTTCAATTCTCCTCGAAGTTTATTACCTCTTCTGTAGACAAGTACAAACGTGCAAGCGATCAGTGAAATGTGAGAGTCACTTTAAGCTTTTATACAACTGAGAAGATAGCAAAGCAAACAAGAACCGAGGTAATTCTAGAGTACACAGGTAGATTTTCGGGGATATTATTCTCCGGGCTGCCGCGTGAATAGTCGCTGCGTAATTCTATAGATAATCTGGGAGTACGCGTAGAACAACGGTCAATCGTTGCCAACAAGTAGATTGCAGTGCACTTACCATAATAATAGCGGACTTGAAAAATGTAATCTGTGATATTTGTCGACGCGGTCAAAGCAGGACAACCACAAAAAGACAACGAGAGAGAACGGCTCCTTGGAAGTTTCAACACGATGCGGCGCACAAGCTGTCATTTGCCGAACAAGGATTCCTGACTTCTTTGAAGAATCGCTCGTTGCCGATATACAGGTAGGATTTTTCGAACACAGAGCTTTGGTGCACATCCAATACATTGTCGAGAGACATCCCAATAAGACCGCAGGGTTAGGCGACAGATTGAAGCAGGTACGACGAGCGAAATTCAAGCCGCAACTGACAACAAGCAGACAAAGAAAAAAGCGGCTGCAAGGCGCGCCCTTCCGGATCTCGATGCTTATCAGCGTGTAGCTCGCGCGCGGCTGCGAGTCACGTGACGGCTGACAAGAGAGGTGGGAGGGGGTGAGGACCACAGGGACAGTCCCTCTCCCTCTCTCCACTCATTCCAGTGAGACGTGCTTTTTGTAGCCTCAGAAAGCAGGCGCGCGCGCGCGCATTTTAGCACGCTCGAACGCGGGAAATGGCGGCGGCCAGAAGCTCGGATGCGCCATCCGAGCTGAGCGAAGGAAGTACTCGGCGCGAGCTTGATAGACTGCGGAAACGGCGAGCGTGCTCTCGCAATGCTCGATGTTCTTGCAGCCGCGTGCTCGCGCGCTACCTTCGCTCTGTCTTGAAATGAAGTGAAACGGCCTCTAGAAGTACATTCCTCATGCGGTCGCGACTTCTCCGAGAGAGATTCGAGCTGTAGAATTAAATTGAGGCAACAAAGATGGACAAAGTTTTAAAGTTCTGTCAAAAATATCGGCTCACCAACGTCGCGCTTTACGTAAAAAAAAGTGTTAGTTTTAGTTGCAGTATAAGCGCACATCAGCGCACTTAAAATATAAATACAATTACTTGCATTGCGCGGACGATCTGAAATCAATGAACCGGCGCTCCCATCCTTCCGGAAGTATTGGCTGCCACGGCTGAAACCGGCGTGCCCACGCCGCCGATCTGCACGTTCAATATGAAACGGGCTTCCGAGAGCCGTTTGATTAAATCGGTACAGTATGCCGGTCACCGGTCACCCGTCTGTGCAACATGGTCACCGGTTTGAGCAAACGTGGGACAACTTTGCCCAAACGGGTCGCCCATTTGCCCAGAAGAGTGACCCGTTTGCCAAAGTAGTGACCTGCTTGCCCAAGTAGGTAACCGTTATGGCTCATACGGGGGACCCCTTTGACAGACTAGTGACCGGTATCGCTAAACTGTTACCGGTATGAACCCGTTTATTTCCATACAGGCGCCAAATAGTTTTTTTCGGTAAAGCTACACAGGACAAGCGGTGTCCTTCCTTTTTGTCATGTCCCATTCGCGCTATTTTTCACGACGAGCTCTCATGCTGTAAAGTATTTTCGATCAAATTGAGCTATGCCTCAAGGAATGAATTCAGGAAGGTTTCACTTGAAATTAAAATCTACGTTCCTAGCTAGCATCAAGCATTTGAGCCGAGGCGGCAAGGATATTACAGTTTCTTACTAGAATGAATATCGGGTTTCTGGTGTGATCCTAACGTGCTCCTAACAATGCTATAAAAAGAAAAACGAAACAATTAATTTTTTACAGTGGCTTTACAACAAACACACAATTAAGATCGAACATCATCATTTTTTTTATTAAAAATAACTTTATCGTTTTTTTAAAAATATTCTTTTCCGCGCAAAATGCATTAGGTGAACAGTGAGGTTTCTGTAACTCACAGCGCATTTTTAACTTCCATTAGTATATATACAACATTAATTTAGAAAAAGAACCTTAACAAACAGTAGACTGGAGTCGAAGAGTCGTAATCACTGGAACAAGTCAGTGGGATACATATTGCTGTAGCGAAAGATATGAATGTAATTTAATAAAACTTTATTTCCCGAATATGGGATGCATCCACTGTTTGATTTGTCATTCAAACAAAACTAGCTGTATTTTTCTATTCAGTCCTTTAATTGTAAATGCCTTCACAAAGAGACCGTTATGATTTTCATTTAATTTGGTGGGATGCAGTGATTCTTCATACAATCTTGTACAAAGGAAGAATCGGTCTGAAAAAGGACCGCTAGAAGAGACAGACTCGATATCTTTTAGTTAGACAACGTTACAAAATATTGCATTATCAAACAGAAACACACATGTAACAAAGGCATCAATCAGAAAAAATAAAGTCATCCAAGTAACAAGTAAATTGTGATATCCTATATTTTTGAATACCAGAATGAACAAAAACAAAAACCGACAACCATTTTTAACTTCTACAAAAAGTATGCTTGCATAATTTCAACACTCATAAAATATTCAAGTTACATAGAACTGAAGTAAAAAATCCTTGTTTAATTCTGATGTTAGCACAAGCTTGACGGGTTGACGTCATTTTGATGAACACCTATGGTGCACAGAAGTTCAAATAAAAATGAAGCCTTCTTGAGAACGAATATTCCCCTGAAACTGTAGATCAATTATTAAGTCGATGCACCACGTAAGGGGGAGTGCCTGCTAAAAATGGAAATATTTACAGCGCGATGTTAAATTTAGTGCAATTGATCGCTCAAGCACGCTCGCTTTGGAAAATACCCAAAGAAACGTTATTCTTTCATGACCTTCATTACCTATGCAAACTCGAAAATGAAAATCCATGTGTGCTTCGACAAAAGATTAAGACAAAAACGAGTACAATATCGAACTTAGAGGCCAATTTTTCTTTAAAGAAGTCATCGTACTGGCCCATGCGGCTAAATACATTCTAGGAGAGCAGCCCACCATAAGTACATTAAGGTCCGAGGCTAAGAATATAAAGGAAAAAATGTAACTGCACTAGAATACTGTTGCCTGCTAAGTAGTCATCCGGATGGTACAGGAAAATAATTTCTTGAATATTATAGTAACCTTTCTCAGCGACAGGAACGCGACATTAAGGCGCAACTTGAAAATCACCTACTAAGGATGGCCCGTCTGGATGAAGAAATCACAAAAGAAAAATTAAACCGAAAGGCATCTTAAGAATCGAGCGGGCGGTCCACAAACTGGCAACAAAAGAAAAATCTCCAGGCCCTAAAAAATCACAACTGCCTATGTATATATATGTATATATATATATATATATATATATATTGTGGCAAGCGACATGCGGAGTGTGCAGTAGCGCGGCAGTGGCCAACACAAACCGTGGGCACGGGGCGCGAGCTCGAGCGTCTTG
Organism: Ixodes scapularis; assembly: GCF_016920785.2. Lineage (NCBI taxonomy): Eukaryota > Metazoa > Arthropoda > Arachnida > Ixodida > Ixodidae > Ixodes > Ixodes scapularis. Next base: position 4,473,994 of record NW_024609867.1, read on the forward strand.
TGCGTGGCTCACGAGGGGCTCGGCGGGGCAGACTCGAAGGGACCGGAACGAAGTAAAGGTGTGTTTTTGCTATGTCCTGACTTGCGTGTCTTTCTTGCGGGCCAGCAGTGGCACCGGACCCTACATTATTTGGCGCCCAACGTGGGGCCTGCCCAACGACACCAGAGTCGGACAGGGTTGCTCGGGTCGTACAGCAGAGCCATCCCAGATTCCGACCCTACCTACATGGCCGCACCTAAGAGACCCTTGAGCACCTGGCCCGGGACGCTCGCGGCATCCAAGAGACGCTTCTGGCAGAGCTCCAGTACCGGCCGCCACCGCCGCCCGAGGAAGCTCTCGAACCGTCCTGTGCCTGGTCAGCTCCCGGGCCCAGACGAGGTCCGACTCAGCGCCAACCCCAGGAGTATGGCGCGGTCCTTCCCCCCCGCGCGCTGGACCCCTACGCCTTTGGACAACGGGAGCGCGGGAGAGCACCACCCGGTGGCTTGGACCCCCGGCCTAGTGCCTGGCCGGCTGGATCGAGACTACGGCAGGGTGAAAGCCGTTTAAGGTCCTTCCCCCGTGATTCGCTCCGGGGCGCGGATCGCTGGCCCAACGAGGGAAGCAACAGGACACAACGACAGGCTCCAAGCAGCCAGACACGCGACACTGACCGCCGCATTTTGGTGCGCTGCTTTGGCTGCGGCCGACAAGGTCACTTCCGCCGAGACTGCCCGGATTTGTTGGGCAACCGCCCTGCGGTCTCGGAAAACCAGCACGGCCGACGGCGTTGACCCCTGAGCGCCCGCCGGCCGCGGTGACCATGGACAACCCGGCAGCATTACCATCGGTATGTCTAATCCAGCCTGACCCTGAGCTAATTGAGCCTCGTATGACAGTTACAGTGCTCGGAATAGCTGTGGCAGCGCTGATTGATACCGGTGCGAGTCTGTCACTTATTGGGGACTACCAGATTGAACGCTGCAAAGAGCAGAAAGCTAACCTGCGTGAGACTAACGTGCGCTTACAGCTAGCGTCAGGACCAGAAATGCTCGCGAGTCAAGCCGTGAGGTTACAGATCGAGTTCAACGAGAAAAAACGCCGTCAGCGTTTCGTTTGCTTACCTGGTCTCACGGTACCGATTATTTTGGGACGAGATTTCATTTTCGGGGAGAACCTGGTTCTGGACTTTCCGAACAAAGGCTACCGGTTAGGTAGTGACTCGAAACTGATCCCATTTACCAGACGAGAGGATTGTATCGTCAGTGTCGATAACGTTGGCGTTAGAACGCCTGCTTTGCGACTCCCATGTGCGGTAAGCGATTCTTTGCAGAAGTGTCCTGCTACGGACCAGCAAAAGCGGCGTCTCCAAAGACTCCTTGAGGAGTTTTCGCCGATGTTCACGGAGAACCCCGGCAGAACCGGTGTCCTGAAGCATTCAATTGACACCGGGAATACACGGCCCCTACGCTGCAACCCTCGACCAATCAGCGTACACAAGCGAGACCTGCTAGACAAGGCGCTCCAAGAGATGATCGACACGGGTGCCGTACGTGAGTCGCAGAGCCCTTGGGCCTTCCCGATCGTCCTTGCCCCCAAGAAGGATGGAACGGCTCGGCTTTGCGTCGACTATCGACGCCTGAATGCGGTAACCGTTCGTGACGCGTACCCGTACCCGTCGATTGAGTCGATCATGTACAACTTGGGAAACGCGAGCTTTTTCACGACTCTTGACTGCAGTCGCGGTTTCCTCCAGATAGAGGTCGAACCCGCTGACATCGAGAAAACCGCATTCACGTGCTACAGAGGATTGTACGAGTTTGTGCGCATGCCTTTCGGCATGAGCAACTCTCCTGCCACATTCCAGCGTCTTATGGACATTGTGCTAGGAGACGCACGACACAACTACGCCATGGCGTATATGGATGACGTAGTAGTCTTCTCACGCTCGTTCGAAGAACATCTTGGGCACCTTCGGACTATACTCGAACGCATGCAGAATGCTGGTTTGACAGTTCACCCGGGAAAAATGCAACTGGCAACATCCAAGATTAACCTGCTCGGTTTTGTAATCGACGATGGATCGCTTCGCCCTTACGAGGATAAGCTGAGGGCCATAACTGAGTTTCCTCCCCCCCATGATGCAAAGAGTTTGCAGCGATTTCTCGGAATGGTTGGATTTTATCGCCAGTTTATCCCCCACTGTGCAGAGATAACGCGGCCTCTGAACGAACTGCTGCGCAAAGGCGTCAAGTGGCATTGGGCGGAGGCACAGCAAAATGCCTTCCTTCAGTTGTCCAGAGCTATTGCTGAGACAGCATCTTTGAAGCTCCCAGACCTCAACCGTCCGTTTGTGCTGCAAACCGACGCGAGCGGCTACGGTTTAGGTGCTGTGCTGCTTCAAGACATTGATGGTGTCTTACGACCCATAGCGTTTGCGAGCCATACGTTGACACCAGCTCAGCGGAATCACAACGTTTGCGAGATTGAGTGCCTAGCCATCATATTCGCCCTGCAGAAATTCAATATGTATCTTGATGGCGCGCGCTTTGTGATCCAGTTGGATAATGCAGCCTTGTCCTGGCTTCAGCGTTTGGAAAATCCGGCAGGTCGATTAGCACACTGGGCACTGACGCTTCAAAAATATGACTACACCATTGTGCACAAGCCAGGCTCACAAAACAAAGTTGCAGACGCTTTGTCGCGCGCTCCGCTCGGCGAAGAGCACGTGCCCGAGGATGCCAATGTTGTGGCTGCGATAGATGCTGGCTCGCGCTGGGGTACTTTGATTAGCAGAGATGAGCTTCGGGCTGCACAGCAGAACGATGGACTTTGTCGCAGGGTCTCTGAGTGGTTGTCTTCACGTGACCGACGTGGCAACAGAGACGCTGACATGGGTTTCGACTCGTACTTACTGGCCGAAGACGGTCTGCTGCTCCGGTACATACCTCAGATCGACGACGAGGAGGGTGGCTCCACAGATACTCCATTTAGAGCCGTGATACCTCGCCGACTTCGCACGTCATTCATTAGATACTACCATGACTCCGCTTTGGCTGGTCACAGTAGTGGCTGCAAGACTTTCGAAAAGTTAAGCCGTACTGCAACTTGGCCAGGAATTCGTCAGGACGTGCTGAGGTACGCTCGTTCATGCCCGGTTTGTCAGAGAGCCAAACCGCGCGGTGGTCAGCCCCCTGGTCTCATGCAGCCAGTCGTGAGTCGGTCCCCATGGGAATGCGTTGCCGTCGACGTCATGGGCCCTTTCCCACGCAGTCCGCGTGGCAACCAGTACCTGTTGGTTGTCACGGATCATTCTAGCCAGTGGGTGGAGCTATTTGCATTGCGATCGCTGACGTCCAAGAAAATCTGGTCGTGTCTGATGGAGACGTTCACACGCTTCGGATTTCCGGCAAAATTGATTAGCGACAACGCTACTTACTTTGCCAGCAAAGTGTTCCGAGACTCATGTGCCGCATTGGACATACAACACAAGCGGACGTCTCCCTATCACCCGCAGGCAAATATTACCGAACGGGTAAACCGAAATTTGAAGTCGATGTTGATCGCTCACACCGAGCGTCACCGGGATTGGGATGCGAAGCTTCCAGAACTTGCGTTCGCAACCCGAACCACGGTTAACCGATCTACAGGTTTCACACCCGCGCGCCTTAATTTTGGCAAAGAGCTGACTTTCCCACTCGAAAATCGTTATTCTGTCGACGATCCGGGTGCTTCTCGCTCCTATAGCCAGTTTGCAGGCAATCTACGACTGAGACTCAGGGACATCGTTCGTGATGCCCGGGAGAGCTTGGACGTCGCCCGACTGCAACAGGCTGAGCAGTACAACCGAGGTCACCGGGACGTGCAATTCCACGTTGCAGACTTGGTGCTGCGCCGGACACACCCACTTAGTAACGCAGCCAGAGGTTTCACGGCATCCCTGGCTGATAGGTGGGACGGTCCATATAGAGTACGTAAGAAAGCTTCACGCTTCACGTACACGCTCGTCGACTGTGAGTCTGGGCGACTCACGGGACCTGTTCATGTCACCGACCTCAAGCAGTATTATGATTCGGCTGATGAACTTCTCTCGCAGGTGGGAAGTGTTGCTGATCTGGCTGGTACTTAGTTTACCCCCTACACTCTCGAAGACTTGAACGTCGGTGACGAAGACGAAGATTATAGGAAGAAGATTACAATGGGTTTAGCCGAGAACCAGCATTTTACCGCCTATTTTGATTGATTGCGCGCGACTTTGAGCGGTATACATTTGACTGTTCTCGCGAGCTTAGCTCACCTGTTCTTGCGTTTACGTAGAAGACGTTTGCTTTTTTTGTAATGGACATTACTGACATCCTGTTTTTTTATTACTGATTTCCAAGCATGCCGCGAGTCAATCAGGCTGCCAGACGGTCCCCATCACCGCCCCGGCACTGGCGACCCAGACGCTACTACCAGCCCAGGGGACGAGACAACCCGAACAACCACCACCGCCGGGGATCCAGACGATCGCACCAGCGGTCTACGGCCACCTGGGGCACCCTCGACAACCACGGACACCCAGTGGCCTGGTCGTCCAGCCTCGCTTGGCACGACCAGCCGCGCCCTTTGACGGTTGACATGGACGCCCAAGTGCCTGAACCTTTCAGAGGCTTCACGCTGAACACCCAGCGCCCGGCAAACCCACCACAAAGTTACACGCAAGACGAGCGCCGACTCCTGTGCCCGCTCTGCGAGGTGCCAGAAATCCACCGCCGTACCCACAGAGCTGGAGCACTTCATCGCTCCGGGAGTCAGCAGCCGCCGCAAGGGCAGCCATCTTACACCTCGAAAGGATGAGGGACGACGATCTAGCACGCGCCATCGCCGTTATCAGGAGGCTCCGTCCTGCTCTCCTCCGCCCCCCAACCCACGCAGACCCGTCACCACCAGATGCTGCGGAGATTGCGATAAACATTGATGACGACGAGCAACTCTGAGAACAGTTCCTAACGCCGCGGGCTGGGGGAGGGGAGGGGGGGGGGGGGCGGGGGAGGGGGGAATTGTGTGGCAAGCGACATGCGGAATGTGCAGTAGCGCGGCAGTGGCCAACACAAACCGTGGGCACGGGGCGCGAGCTCGAGCGTCTTGTGCGTGGCTCACGAGGCGCTCGGCGGGGCAGACTCGAAGGGACCGGAACGAAGTAAAGGTGTGTTTTTGCTATGTCCTGACTTGCGTGTCTTTCTTGTGGGCGAGCAGTGGCACCGGACCCTACAATATATATATATATATATATATATATATATATATATATATATGTATATATATATGTATATATATGTTTCTAAAATCATGTGGGCGACATGTGGCGCAAAAATATCTTCCAGGATTCATCCAGTCCCCAGTCATCCATCTCCGGTGGTACTGATTAAAAAGAAGGATAACACCTGGAGACTCTGTGTTGATTGCAGGCGTCTCAACAAAATAACCAAAAAAGACGTTTACCCTCTTCCACGAATAGATAACGTCCTTGATATCCTACACGATGCCAACTACTTTTCTTCGATCGATATGCGTTCATGGTATTGGCAAATCAGCATAGACGAAAAAAATCGGGAAAAAACAGCTTTCGTTACTCCTGATGGCCTTTACGAGTTCCGTGTTATGCCGTTCGGATTCTCTAACGCTCCTGCTACCTTCGAGCGAATGATGGATTCTTTGCCCCGAGGCTTGCGTTGGACAACTTGTTTATGCTATCTAGATGACGTTATAATACTATCGTCCACTTTTGACACACACTTGTCTCGCCTGACGGCTGTGCTGAAAATATTTCGCGACGCTGTACTTGAGCTGAACTCTAAGCAGTGCGTATTTGGAAACACTGAAATTAAGATCCTCGGCTACCTGGTCAGCCGCCAGGACATATCCCCTGATCCCGAGAAATTACCTGCAGTTTCCCAGTTCCCACTTCCAACGAATCAAAAGGCTTTGCGCTCTCTCCTCAGGCTGTGCTCTTATTTCCGACGGTTCGTTCGTGGCTTCGCTGAAATATTAACCCCCCCCCCCCCCCCCCCCCCTGTACCACCTTCTGTAAAAGGACGTCCCTTTCAATTGGTCACAATGCGAACAACGTGCACTTCATGCTCTCAAAAGCGCGCTGACAACACAACCCATGTTTGCCCATTTCAAACCCTCGCTAGAAGTGGAAATACACACCGATGCAAGCGGATACGGCCTTGCTGCTGTCCTCATTCAGAAACACGAAGACAAGGAACGTGTCGTTGCCTATGCGAGCCGTGCTTTATCTAAACCTGAAATGAATTATGCAATAATAGAAAAAAAATGTCTCGCAATTATTCGGGCAATTGCTAAGTTTAGACTCTGCGTATTTGGACGCCCTTTTAAGATCATTACAGATCATCATGCCTTATGCCTGAAAGATCCCTCCGGAAGACTCGGCAGATGGGCCCTTAAACTTCAAGAAAACGATGTATCTATATTTTATAAATTCGGTAAAAAAACATGAAGCGCCTGATTGCATGTTTAGAAAACCGGTATCTTCAGACCCATCACTCTCTTTTACGCCCATCAATGTAATCGCTTTGACATCAAGCTTATACTTTGCTGTAGGACAGCAAAAATACAAATTTCTCCGCCAAGCATTTTGGTGTTTACAAAAGTGTCCTTTGGCACGTAATGAAAAACGCCTTACCAATATCTACAAATTGGAACACGGAATATTATACCGCCGGAACTAGGACCCGCAAGGTGCGCCACTCCTGTATGTTGTTCCTAAGCATCTCCGTGGCGACATATTGCGTACACTCCATGATGACCCTACAGCTGGACACATGGGGTTCTTCAAGGCATGCATCGTGTCCGACACAGTTTCTACTGGCAGGGCATGTACCGTGATATTTTCAAATACGTTGCATCATGTCTACAATGTCAACGCCGCAAACAACCTACCACCGCGCCCGCCGGACGGCTACATCCTCTTCACCCTCCTCATTATCCATTTGAACGCGTGGGGATTGACCTTTTAGGTTCACTTCCTGTGACGCAATCAGGCAACAGGTGGGTTACTTTCGCAATTGACCACTTGTCGCGCTATGCCGAGACGTCACCATTGCCTATCTCCATTGCTGAAGATTTCGCCGCTTTCCTTCTGAAACAAGTTTTTCTACGGCACGGACCTCCTCGGCATCTAATCAGCAACCGAGGCAAGTCTTCCTGTCCGAAGTGGTTCAACAGTTGTTAGGCCTCTGTGGGACTGTGCATAAACCTAATACAGCTTACCATCCCCAGACGAATGGTCTAGTAGAACGCTTCAATAGCAATAGCAGACATGATCTCCATCTACGTCCAGTCAGATCATCAGAACTGGGACAGTTACTTCCCTTCGTCACTTACGCCTAAAACACTACTCTCCAAGACACACACGGCTACACTTCATATTTTCTTCTACATAATTGGTCCCCAACCACACTTCTCGACGCGTTAATTCCTTACAATCATAATGAACAGCTAGAGGACACTGTCGCCCGCGTCGTCTGCCGTGCCGAAGAGGCGGGACAGCTCGCCCGCCTACGAACAATGGCCTCACAGCAGCGCCAATGTCAACGTTACAACGAGACACATCGACCGGCGTCTTACACCGTCGGTGACTTTGTGTGGCTCTGGACGCCACGTCGGCAACATGGCAAAGCCACCAAGTTCCTAAACCGGTACGCCGGCCCATACCGCATCACTGCCAAGCTGTCGGACCTCACTTACCAGGTACAGCTCCTGCATCCAACACCTGACAGACGGACACCTTCGAAGGACACCGTTCACGTCACCCGCATTAAACCCTACCATCATCCGCATCAACCCCTCGCTCCAGAACACCTCTTTTCTCCACCAAACTTCCCTCTACACTATACGGTCGAGACGAGCGCCAACAACGAGGGGGTAATGATACATAGTCGACGACGAAGACAGCGACAGGCCATCGGCAGGGGCTCGTGCACACAGGCGCTGCACCGGGCAGTTTTGGATTAAAACTATCGTTCGGAGGGCACCCCCGTTCCCATTGCTTCTTCCAGCATCGTTACAATATATACATATATGGGTGGTTTCATCTCAAAGCGTGCAGGCAAAAACGGTCGAATTTTTAATTTCGATGAAGAAAATATATGTTATGGCGCCGTTTCTAAAAACGCAGTCGCCACAAACCGCAAGTTCGTCGGATATTTTGTTCTCGACTTGTGCATTTTAAAAGAGGCCGCGGGCGAAAAGCCTGATCTCTCGCCGTAGATTTTCAGTCCACATTATATTAACTTTTTTCAAGCACTCTGTGGACACATCTAAAAGGCTTTAATACCATAAAATAATTTTAAGCGTTTTGCTTTTTTTCTTTAAATATGTCAAAAACGCCATTATATATATATATATATATATATATATATAACGGGCATAGTGGCGGGAGGCCGAAGGCGTGGGTATAAAACTGAAAAGAAAAAAACCCTTAGTGAAAAACAACAACAACGGACGATTTAATCTTCGACGTTTCGGCCGGAGTCCGGCCTTCGTCAGGAAGAAGTTCTACAGATGAACGCGGGTGGTATTTATACAATGCTACGGTCGAGTCCAAATTTCGGAGGGGTGACGGTTGAAGCTTTCGAGAGAGGGAAGCGGAGGGCAGTTCTTATCCGGGTGAAGAAGCTTGACGGTCGGTGCCAAGTTTCAACGACGGCGGGGTGACGGTTGTAGCTTCTTGAGAGGGGGCGCAGGGTGACTTTGTGTCCGGGCCGGCAGCGGTGACCTATATAGACGATAGCGTACAATAGACGAAAGTTACACGCGCAAACTAAAGTGCTGTCTCAAAAAAACAAAAAAAAAAAAAGAAAGGGCGGCACGGTTACTTGTTTGCATGCAGGCATGCATGAGTCAAACCTGGAAGGGAACAATGTTAAACCTAGAAGTAAAAAGAAATACAATGGATATCAGAACCTGGAAATAAAAGAAAAGTTGATGGTCCAGTTCCGGCCCCAAACACAGTACCACTGTTAACAACAAAATCTACAAAAAAAGAAAAAAATGTTTTTGGATTGCTGTTGCTATTCGTCTGTTAGCATTTTAATCGATGCCAGAGTACCGGGGCTTTCATTTATTCCTTGTTTAATAGTGTGAAATCGGTAAATTAGGTAGGATTCACGCTGTTCACGTTCGCGATTTGATTTAAATCCAGATTCTAGGAGCGTCACTGACAATTTATCAAAATAATGTTTTGGGAGAGCGAGATGTTTGGATAAAGGCAGTGCCGGAAGATTTATGGCGTGAGATTTGTGATTATTAAATCGCAGTCTAAATGCCGTTCTAGTCTGCCCTATGTATTGCATTTTGCATACCGTACACTCGAATAAGTAAATGGCATTCGACGAGGCACATGTTAAGTTCCCTTTAATTTTGATCGAGAACTGCGAGTGCGTGCTGCTGGCCGTGCTTGTGTGCTGCATCTGTTTACATATCAGACATCCTGGGTGCCTGCAAGGCCTACATTCGTTAGGTGGTGGCGATGAATTTATCCGAGAGTTTACTAGCGCGTCTTTGAGGTTACGCGATCGTCTGTGGACTACCCCCGGGGCGGATGGAAACGCGCGTTTAAGGCGCTCGCTTTGTTCGAGAATGTTATAATGTCGTCTCAAGACATTATTTACATTAGGATGGTTTATGCTATAAGTTAGACATAGATTTGTGCGTTGTGTGGCGCTTTGCGTGGGGCGCGGGCTGATGAGGTCTGCGCGGTTCAGTTGTTTGGCTTTTCTGATTGCATCGTCGATTCTACGGGGTGGATACTTTTGTTTGTCTAGCACTGACTTTAAATTTTGACTGCTCGCATCAAAATCTGTCTCTTTTGAACAAATTCGTTTGAAACGATGAGCTTGGCTATAGGGAATGCTGTTCTTGCAAGGTGTGGGTGGTCGCTTTGATAATGAAGGTATTGCTGCCGATCTGTTGGCTTACGGTACAGGCTCGTGGCGAGTTTACTTTCGTCTATCTTAACGTTGACGTCTAGGAAGTTTATTTCGGTTTGAGAGTACGAATGTGTACAGCGGATGCTCGGATGAGCAGCATTGTATCGACCTATGAAGTCCAAAAGCTCCTCCTCAGTGTGCGACCATACAATAAATATATCATCTATGAACCTTTTGTATATTAGCGGCTTTACGGGACATTCAGAAAGGAACTGAGATTCTAATTTTCCCATGAATATGTTGGCATAGTTCAGGGCCATTTTGGTGCCCATCGCGGTTCCGCTAACCTGCCTAAAGTATTTATTGTTAAATTCGAACGTGTTTAGTTCTAAGACAAGTCTCGCTAGAGTAGCGACGACGTGTCCATCTGGGGTATCCGGTTGTTTGTGGAGTTCGTACATGTCAATTAAAGAGAGTATTCCATCATCATGTGGAATATTCGTATACAGCGATGTCACATCGAGTGTAACGAGATATGATTCTTTTGGTATGCATAAATTTGATATTTCTCTTAAGAAGTGAGTTGTGTCTTTAATGTACGAATCAAGAATTGTAGGTATATGTTTAATTAAACTGTCTACATATCCTGATATGGGTTCGGTTACTGTACCTATTCGGGATATGATTGGACGCCCTGGGTTACCAGGTTTATGAATCTTAGGGAGCATGTAGAAGCGGCCCGGAGAAGGCTGTACCGGTTTCATTAATTTATGTTCGTTAGCAGTTATTTTGCCCTCGTCTAGGAGATCCTTCAGAACCGAGGTCACAATCTGAGTGTGGTGCACCGTAGGGTCATCCGCGAGAGGTTCATAAAACTTTGAGTCATTTAGTTGGCGGTTTCCCTCTCGGATGTACTCAGAAGTGCTAAGAATCACAATTGCTCCTCCTTTATCGGCTGGTTTTATTGTTATGTCTGTCCTATTGCTCAGGGTTTTTAAGCTAGCCCGTTCGGATTTAGTGAGGTTATCGCGTCTTCCCGCCTGCCTGCGATATTCCCGCATTATGTCTTTTTGCACAGCGGCTATGTATAAGTGAAGACAATCATCACGGTTAGCTTTTGGCGTCCAGTCGCTCGTTGCACGCTGCTGAGAGGTGTTGGAGCTAGAAGTTTTGTCCAAGAAGTATTCCCGCAATCTTAAATTTCGAGCAAAGTTGTCGAGGTCGCGTAGTAATTGAAATTCGTCAACAAAACCTGTGGCGGGACAGAAATTTAATCCCCTCGAAAGGAGTCTTTCCTCTTCTGTTGATATAGTCACGCCCGATAGATTAACAATTGTAGTGCCACAAGGGGCACTAGTGCTTGACCTATCGTCTGTTATGCTAATTGCCGGTTGAGTATGTTCGTTATAGTTAAATGATGTCGTGATCTGAGGTAAAACAGGGTTAGGAACCTTATCGCGCTGTAGCTTACGTAGCTTGATTGTTGCGAGGTCATAGTGTTTCTTTTTATCAAATTCAGATAGGGCGCTAATTTCGGATGTCGATAAGGGGCCATTTGAACGGAGAAGTGTAGCGGTCGCGGTCGTTAACTGTTTCACTTGTTTGTCACTACGCTGAATCGCTATTTGGACCAGTTTAAGGGAACCTTCATGAAGAACTTGTTCCCATTCCGATTGGTCATGTTGGTCGAGGTTTGTGCAGGCGGGAGGAAGGGAAAGCGACATGCCCTTCGGGGTAATGCCTGCGTTAAGGTACACTAGCAAGGTTGATTTATGGAGTTCGTGCCTAATGGGTTTATCTGAGAGCTTTCGTAATTTAAGAAAAGTGGTACTGTAGTTTGGAGTGGAGGAACTGGACTCACCGAACTGTCGTCATTCGTCTTTCCTCGGGTGCGGGGAGCTCTCCACGGCGGGCTTTCGCAGGTTGTAGCGCTGTCTTGGGGTACTTCTCGGCTGCTGCGGGAGTTGCATTGGTGCCACACTCTCGGCAGGTGTCGGGTACTCATCGACGTAGTTGACGCTCTCGCTGGCTGCCGGGCACGGTGCCCGCGGGGTCCCCACAGGGGCAGCTGGGCTCTCGTGGAGAGCTCCCCGCACCCGAAGAAAGACGAATGACGACAGTTCGGTGAGTCCAGTTCCTCCTCTCCAAACTACAGTACCACTTTTCTGAAAGTACGAAAGCTCTCAGATAAACGCATTAGGCACGAACTCCACAAATCAACCTTGCTAGTGTACCTTAACGCATGCATTACCCCGAAGGGCATGTCGCTTACCCTTCCTCCCGCCTGCACAAACCTCGACCAACATGACCGATCGGAATGGGAACAAGTTCTCCTTGAAGGTTCCCTTAAACTGGTCCAAATAGCGATTCAGCATAGTGACAAACAAGTGAAACAGTTAACGACCGCGACCGCTACACTTCTCCGTTCAAATGGCCCCTTATCGACATCCGAAATTAGCGCCCTATCTGAATTTGATAAAAAGAAACACCATGACCTCGCAACAATCAAGCTACGTAAGCTACAGCGCGATAAGGTTCCTAACCCTGTTTTACCTCAGATCACGACATCATTTAACTATAACGAACATACTCAACCGGCCATTAGCATAACAGACGATAGGTCAAGCACTAGTGCCCCTTGTGGCACTACAATTGTTAATCTATCGGGCGTGACTATATCAACAGAAGAGGAAAGACTCCTTTCGAGGGGATTAAATTTCTGTCCCGCCACAGGTTTTGTTGACGAATTTCAATTACTACGCGACCTCGACAACTTTGCTCGAAATTTAAGATTGCGGGAATACTTCTTGGACAAAACTTCTAGCTCCAACACCTCTCAGCAGCGTGCAACGAGCGACTGGACGCCAAAAGCTAACCGTGATGATTGTCTTGACTTATACATAGCCGCTGTGCAAAAAGACATAATGCGGGAATATCGCAGGCAGGCGGGAAGACGGGATAACCTCACTAAATCCGAACGGGCTAGCTTAAAAACCCTGAGCAATAGGACAGACATAACAATAAAACCAGCCGATAAAGGAGGAGCAATTGTGATTCTTAGCACTTCTGAATACATCCGAGAAGGAAACCGCCAACTAAATGACTCAAAGTTTTATGAACCTCTCGCGGATGACCCTACGGTGCACCACACTCAGATTGTGACCTCGGTTCTGAAGGATCTCCTAGACGAGGGCAAAATAACTGCTAACGAACATAAATTAATGAAACCGGTACAGCCTTCTCCGGGCCGCTTCTACAGGGAACAGGTCCACTCGTCACAGCCAACTTGTCACAGGAAAACTTGTCATAGGTCAACTGGTCAAAGAGGGCATCTTGTACTAGGTGAACTCGTAAGAGGGGAAGTGGTCGCAATGACCTTCTCGTCACAGGAAAAGTCGTCAAATGCTTTCAGTTCGTTCGTCACATTTCTTACTTATTTTTTTTTATCTTGTTCGATAAACCCACAAGGGTGTATTGTCTTTCACCGTGACCCATCTTTTTCATTGTAAGCACTTTTCACAGTTCCTTTTGGAGGGCAGATTTTTGTAAGGGGGATGCCAAGATTCAAAAGAAGGAAGTCTTTCCCAGTGACCCCTATTTTTCATTGTTTTTAGAGGGAAGACTTTTGTGAGGGGGTGATAAGGTTCAAAAGGTGAAATGCTTTTTTTTTTGTTTATCGCTTCAAATCCGGGAAAGCGAAGTGTGCACTCGGTAAAACTCTGGCTTGAAGGTATATATACATATAGACAGAAATAAGCTAACTGCCAGACTGAACACCGGCAGGCTGTACGATGGAACTAACGAAAACCCAGCGCGGAGCAACTATGCTGCTGTACGAAGGATATTCATATACGTGTAGCCGAGAAGACTCCGAGACTTCGTACTGGATCTGCAGAAATAGAAAAGGCTGCAAGGCTAAAATCACCACGGACAAGATGATTTCCCGTATCACCAGGAGAACCGGGGAGCACTCTCATCCGGGAGATCCAACCACCATCAATCTTCTAAAAGTCCGGAATACCATGAAAGAAAAAGCTGGTAAGTCACTTTGTTTTTGTTTCTTCACTATCGGTCACGTTTTAACCGAATAAATTAGATGTAACCATTTACTGTTTTTATTTTCTGAAGTTGAAGGAACTCAAGGACCCCAGCAGATCCTGCTCGACGCGGCAGCAAGTGTCAGCGAACACACGGCTTCGCAAATGCCACCCACAAGCACGCTGCGCCGAACCATAAGGAAACAGCGGCAGCAGAGTTGCAACCCCTACTCCGTTCCTGCAACTCGCGAGGATGTCGTCATTCCAGGCGAATACACGGTAAAGAAATTTGTATCCACCTTTTAGTCTTAAAAACCACTGTGCTAATTTCGGCTTTGTCTGTCTTCACTTGGAGTGCAAGCATTAATTGGTTTTCTGTTTGCAGGTTTCTCTCAAGCAAGAATCCTTCGTCGCCCACGATAGCGGATTTGGCGACCGCAACCGCATCTTAGTTTTTGCCACTCAACGCAACCTTGATTGTCTGTCGAGGTCCAAAGCTTGGTTTATGGACGGAACATTTAAAGTTACGCCATCCATTTTTTTCCAAGTGTACACCGTGCATGGAATGTACAAAGACGCGGTCATTCCTTTGGTGTACGCTCTCCTGCCAAACAAGACCGAAGAGACCTATCAAAGGTATGATTTGTACTAGGACTAGTTCTAAAATTGGAACTTGGTAAAATCATGTGGCTGATTAATATTGCCGACACTTTTTCAGGCTTTTTACAGTACTTTCAAGTCTTCTGACACAGCCTGCGGTGGAGCTGGTGTATTGTGACTTTGAGTCCGCCGCTATCATCGCCACTGGCAACATTTTCCCGCAAGCGCGTGTTCAAGGCTGTTTCTTCCACCTATGCCAGGCCGTGTATCGCAAACTGTGCAAGCTTGGCTTCCAGACACGCTACGGAACAGACGAAGATTTCGCGGTTTTGGTAAGTTCGGACATTCGACTGCGTGGTATAATTGCTATACTAATGAATATATTAAAATTCGTACGCAATCGCAGGTGAGGATGCTGCCTGCCTTGGCATTTCTGCCACCTGCAGAGGTTCCAGATGCCTTCGAGGACCTCGTGGCATTGTTTTCAACGGACGCGATGCCTCTTGCACTCTACTTCGAAGACACGTACATCGGACGTCGTCGACGGAACGGATTGTTGTCTGCTATGTTCCCGACAAGTGTCTGGTCTGTCCACGCATCTGTTCTGGAGGGCCTTCCGCGCACAAACAACGCCGCCGAAGCTTGGCACCGCAGCTTCCAGGTTTGTGCCATTGCTATACGCTGAGCAAACTTTTTCGTTTGTTGAGCTTTAGCCGCTCACCTCCGACTCTTTCCAGACAAACATCAACTGCAGCAGGCCTAACCTATGGTCATTCCTGGGATGCCTGCAGAGAGAGCAGTCTTTGCAAGAAATGAAGATCGCGCAGCTGGACGCTGGTCAACCCCCCTCCGGCATGGCCGCAAAGTACCGGGTACTCAATGAGCGCATTTCACGAATCTTGTACGATCACGACGCAGCTCGGCCGCTCTCGACACTGAGATGCATCGCACGCAATGTACGGCTGTAAGTCAACTCGGGACATTCCTTCTTAGAAAACCACTTGTCACATTTTGCAAATAAACGAAGTTTTGATTGATGTTTTTATAGTTTTTGTCATGTTCAAAATCCCTGCTGCTTTGTGCGCATTAAATACAACACGTCTCCGGAAAGGTGCAGTCAAATTGGTATACTCGTCAGCCATGCAGACCCCGTTTGCTTGAACAGAAGCGAATAGCCAGATGGGGCTGAACAGGGAGCCCTAAGTCCAATACCACCTATTATAAAATTGAAGCGTCGGAGGCGCATCCTGCGACAAACAAATTTTGATGAAAGTCGAGTTCTCCGCCGTTACGAATTCCCCGCCGTTACGAGTTCCCCGTGCACGAGATGGCCTATGACGAGATGCCCGCTGTGACCAGTTCCCCTATGACGAGTTGGCTGTGACGAGCTCCCTAAGATTCACAAACCTGGTAACCCAGGGCGTCCAATCATATCCGGAATAGGTACAGTAACCGAACCCATATCAGGATATGTAGACAGTTTAATTAAACATATACCTACAATTCTTGATTCGTACATTAAAGACACAACTCACTTCTTAAGAGAAATATCAAATTTATGCATACCAAAAGAATCATATCTCGTTACACTCGATGTGTCATCGCTGTATACGAATATTCCACATGATGGTGGAATAGGGTGTAGGCCCGTTTGTCATGTGCGCATTCGTCATAGGCCAACTGGTAATAGGCCCGTTCGTCACAGCGGAACATTCGTCATAGGGGAATTAGTCCCTAGGAACGTTTGTCACTGTGCGAACCGGATATTTGAATTTGCCCAACATATATTCACCTGGCTGTGCATGCAATAAAGATTAGTACGGTATATTTAATTTTACAAAAGCGAGGGAACATCCGAACAAGTCATCGTTGTACTTAGCAAACAACAAATTTATTGAGCGAAATAAAAGAAAAATTAAAAAGCGATATTCCGAGCTGCCACCCTCAGGGTTTCTAGACCATTGCGACCATTGTAGCGGCTTACAATGATTTGAAGACGCCGGTTGCTGTCGTCGTGCTTCTTGGACACCCTCGAAGATGTCGTGCCGCCCTCGGCTTGAGCCAGCTTCATCTCTGTTAAGGATAAAAAGAAAAAAGAACACACTCACTCGTGGAGAAAGTTTTTTGAGTGGGCACCGTACTGAAATTTTGAGCCACAAATGCAAAAATGTACTACAGAAAACGCCCGAGTTCTCAAAGGATTAGGTCAGTGCTTACGTGCAGTCCCCGGAGCCACGCTTCGATGCTGTTGTTCGTCCTTGTTGGCCTTTCTGCTAGTGTTGATTCTCTGACTGACCAAATCAGAGGAGGGGAGGTGGCCTACGACAAGCCGTTTCGACGGGGTCTCCCGATATACACGTCCTCGAAGTAAACCGCCAGGAGCGAGGCATCGGTGGGGAAAACCTCGAGAAGTTCCTTGAAGGCCTCGAAAATGTCGGCGATTGGCAAAAAGAAGGCCAATGCTGGATGCATTCTCATTTGAAAATCAACAAGAAATAAAGTAACCAATTGGCTTACCTGAAGACAACAATAAGACATATAAACAGAATTCCGCATACCAGAACAGCAAACTCGTCATATGAATTGTAGCGACTCTGGTTGACCACTGGAGCACACCTTCCTATACACCGACTGGGATAAGTGAAAAAAGCATCCCTGTATCGTTGATGGCCGCTATCTTGAAGTCCGTGTAAGCCACCTCAAGGCAGTTGGCCCCCCATGTGATTCAGAACGACGTCGAAAAACCTTAAAACGAGCGAACATACTTTTAAGTGCTTGAATACATATCCAATAATAGGACCACCGAGCGTTTCGTTTTATACCTTTATCAGAGGTCTTGAATGCTCACCTTTTGTAGGTAGTTTCAGATTTGTTGGGCAGCAAGCCGTAAACCATTGGCTTTACCACGCCGTTGACTGTGGCATGGTCCGTGTACAGTTAGTAGAACTGTGCCGGGGTCACTTTAAAGGTCCCGTCCGTGAACCACATAGTCGCCTGAGCCAGACAGCTCAAGTTGCTCTCGGTAGCAAAGATCAGGATTCTTTCGCCGTCGCCCTCTCCGCTATCGTAGAGGAGAAAGGAGTCTCCTTTGGCTGTGGTCTGCATGCAGGTAAAACAGTCATTATTATCATAATATGTCGCGCACTGTGATTTTGCGCTGCAATACACTTTGAACTCTGCGGGCATTCGATCGTATGTCGGCTGTGCAAGATGATACGCCGTACTCGAAATTCGCCCGCTGCCTTTGCTTGCGGATGGTGCGCCGAAGTGTTGGCGGTGCGGGAATCTGCAAAGCAGTGTCGTCACTGGCACAGGCAACCGGAGCCAGAAGTATTTGGTGTGGTGCTTTACGGCCTTCCACTGGAATAAAGGACATTAGGGAGCTTGTTTTGGGGATATAAGAGCAGGAACAGATTTTGGTACATACCAGCTTTTTCCTTCATCTGATGACGAACCCAAGCACGTTTATCTTGGTGTTGTCAAATGCATGCGTATGGTCTCCTGAATAAGAGATTACACGAGTGTTGCCGTGATCGGTGACTATTTTAGTTTTACAAACTCCTCTTCGCCGGCAGGCCTAATACAACGTAGATTCGTAAACCTTAACGCAAGTGTAGGAATGTCCTTCGTGAAGAAGCATATCGCCACCTCTCTTAGTAGTAACTACCTCCATCTAGAAATCGAGAGTGATATTTTTATAATCGGAGGGCAACCGGCATAATAAGCCCTGAAACGAGGCACAAAAAAAAAGAAAAAAAAAAAGAATCGCGTTCGGTGGGCTTTTTTCTATTGTGAACTTTATGTTCTCAAAGTTCTTTTGTAACAGAGGTGACCCCGATAAGACAACATGCAGGCTAAAGGCTGCATGCTGGCTTAACTTGGGGTCATTGGGACATGCTTTTGTTTCCCGTAGTCAACCTCCATAGAGATCATACATACTATCAACCTCACTGGCTTTATACGGATTTAATTAAGTGGCCCCCTTTCGGTAACTTTCCTAAGAAAACAAAAGAGAAAAAAAAATGTTTAACAATCTTGAAGTAATTGTGTGACGAACTGCCGGCGTGACGAATCACCCTATGACCAATGTTCCGCTGTGACGAACGGGCCTGTTACCAGTTGCCCTATGACGAATCGACATGTGACGAATGGGCCGGATCCCGATGGAATACTCTCTATAATTGACATGTACGAACTCCACAAACAACCGGATACCCCAGATGGACACGTCGTCGCTACTCTAGCGAGGCTTGTCTTAGAACTAAACACGTTCGAATTTAACAATAAATACTTTAGGCAGGTTAGCGGAACCGCGATGGGCACCAAAATGGCCCCGAACTATGCCAACATATTCATGGGAAAATTAGAATCTCAGTTCCTTTCTGGATGTCCCGTAAAGCCGCTAATATACAAAAGGTTTATAGATGATATATTTATTGTATGGTCGCACACTGAGGAGGAGCTGGTGGACTTCATAGGTCGATACAATGCTGCTCATCCGAGCATCCGCTTTACACATTCGTACTCTCAAACCGAAATAAACTTCCTAGACGTCAACGTTAAGATAGACGAAAGTAAACTCGCCACGAGCCTGTACCGTAAGCCAACAGATCAGCAGCAATACCTTCATTATCAAAGCGACCACCCACACCATTGCAAGAACAGCATTCCCTATAGCCAAGCTCATCGTTTCAAACGAATTTGTTCAAAAGAGACAGATTTTGATGCGAGCAGTCAAAATTTAAAGTCAGTGCTAGGCAAACAAATGTATCCACCCGTATAATCGACGATGCAATCAGAAAAGCCAAACAACTGAACCGCGCAGACCTCATCAGCCCGCGCCCCACGCAAAGCGCCACACAACGCACAAATCTATGTCTAACTTATAGCATAAACCATCCTAATGTAAATAATGTCTTGAGACGACATTATAACATTCTCGAACAAAGCGAGCGCCTTAAAGGCGCGTTTCCATCCGCCCCGGGGGTAGTCCACAGACGATCGCGTAACCTCAAAGACGCGCTAGTAAACTCTCGGATAAATTCATCGCCATCACCTAACGCATGTAGGCCTTGCAGGCACCCAGGATGTCTGATATGTAAACAGATGCAGCACACAAGCACGGCCAGCAGCACGCACTCGCAGTTCTCGATCAAAATTAAAGGGAACTTAACATGTGCCTCGTCGAATGCCATTTACTTATTCGAGTGTACGGTATGCAAAATGCAATACATAGGGCAGACTAGAACGGCATTTAGACTGCGATTTAATAATCACAAATCTCACGCCATAAACCTTCCGGCACTGCCTTTATCCAAACATCTCGCTCTCCCAAAACATTCTTTTGATAAATTGTCAGTGACGCTCCTAGAATCTGGATTTAAATCAAATCGCGAACGTGAACAGCGTGAATCCTACCTAATTTACCGATTTCACACTATTAAACAAGGAATAAATGAAAGCCCCGGTACTCTGGCATCGATTAAAATGCTAACAGACGAATAGCAACAGCAATCCAAAAACATTTTTTTCTTTTTTTGTAGATTTTGTTGTTAACAGTGGTACTGTGTTTGGGGCCGGAACTGGACCATCAACTTTTCTTTTATTTCCAGGTTCTGATATCCATTGTATTTCTTTTTACTTCTAGGTTTAACATTGTTCCCTTCCAGGTTTGACTTATGCATGCCTGCATGCAAACAAGTAACCGTGCCGCCCTTTATTTTTTTTTTTTTGAGACAGCACTTTAGTTTGCGTGTGTAACTTTCGTCTATTGTACGCTATCGTCTATATAGGTCACCGCTGCCGGCCCGGACACAAAGTCACCCTGCGCCCCCTCTCAAGAAGCTACAACCGTCATCCCGCCGTCGTTGAAACTTGGCACCGACCGTCAAGCTTCTTCACCCGGATAAGAACTGCCCTCCGCTTCCCTCTCTCGAAAGCTTCAACCGTCACCCCTCCGAAATTTGGACTCGACCGTAGCATTGTATAAATACCACCCGCGTTCATCTGTAAAACTTCTTCCTGACGAAAGCAGGACTCCGGCCGAAACGTCAAAGATTAAATCGTCCGTTGTTGCTGTTTTTCACTAAGGGTTTTTTTCTTCTCTGTTTTATATATATATATATATATATTAAACACAATATGGATGGGCGTCTGCATGCCGTAATAATCGAGGACCATGGATCAGAAATGTAACCACTTCCTCTTCTCAACACTCATAAGCTGCTTATTTCTAATGTCGACGATACACACAAATTAAGAAACGTAAGAAGCTATAAATTCAATGCTTGTTATTTTATTTACTTATTTATTTATTTACACAAGTGAAAAACAAATGAATACACAAGTGAAAAACACATGAGTTGTGCGAAAAATCAACAATGACGTATACAATATAATGATTCGCCAGTCACACATAAAAAAGATAAGTTTGACAATTTTCAAAAACAAACTTGGCGTATTGAATCATACGCTTACATACAATAACATTGTTTTAAAACTCAGCCGTGTGCAGAAAAAAAACTAGTTTTTAAAGTCATAATAATGAGAATGAGAACTTTTTTTTTGTTATACATAAATGACATAGTGAAACTCGATTCAAGTTGCAAATATATTATGCAGACGACACCCGTGTATTTTCTTCAGATCCATCCAAAGAGGGTCTTGTAAATAAAGCAAATGCGTTTCTTATAAAATTAGAAACATGGACTGAAGTAAATTGTTTAACTATTAATGTCTCAAAAACAAAATCAATAATATTTCGCCCACGTGGTTCGAGCGATAGATTATGCAATCCTCTCAACCAGTGTTGCACGGAACGGCGTTCCTGGAAAGCGTTCCTTTTAGGAGGAACGAAGGAACGCCGCCGTTTCATTTTGCATCGCTGGAACTGGAACGGGAACGCGTTACATTTTTACTGGAACGGTAAGAGTAGCGGCGTTCCTTTTTTCGTCCAGTGGGGTAATTTTTATTTTATTTCTCACAGGGAAAGTATGAAAGTACAAAAACAATATCTTTACGACGTGCAGGATCTTTTTATCTTTTTGGCTACTAGTGTTATGAATTATTTTGCGTGGTCCTCGCTTGCTAACAGTTTCGCGTGCAGGAGAGCTGTTGGGCATTGATACTTTTTTGAGTGCCCGAAATTGCGGTACAAAAAGCAAAACTTCTAGTCGTAGGAAAAGACAAAGAAAGAGGGTCGTTTCAAACTCACTATTTTTGGTTCCACGAATTCTCATACACCTAGAAATCTTATTCCGACTACAGCCATTTTTGAACTTCAATAACGAGACCTACAATTACAACAAGATCACAGATTGCCAGATATCGTACTCACCCTTGTATCCCGAACATTATTTACTTAAAAGATACACAAAAAATAACCTTTATTCCTTCTCTTGTCCCCTACCTTCAAACTGAACAACAAGTCCAACCTTCACAACGAAGTACTTGTAGCTTTCAAGACTGACTTTCCAAAAGCCCTACCCTCTCCTTCACTTGCTCGTCTTGCGGACAGCAACATCGAGAAGCAACTGTTGTTAAGTTCTAACACGGGACTCTGTTAAATTGAAGCGTGTGAGGTTGTTGGAAAACGCTCTCGCAATCTTGGGTAAAAGTACAATTGGCTCGTCTGAATTGTCCCCTACAAACATGGACATGGTTAATAGCCGAGATTTTTAACATGAATTTATCAACAAATGAAACCCTACTTCCGCGTGTTTTCTACTCCTGGAGCCCTTCCATCACGACCTACAAACTCGTATGTTGACTATTAATGGGATAGATGAAAAAAAACTCTGCTTGATTTAACTAAATATGGTCATTAGCAAAAAATACAAATGTAACGTATATGTAACGATACGTTCCATTTTTAAAACAGAAATTGGAACGAGTTCCTTTTTCACAAATGGAACTTGTAACGGGAAGGCGTTCCAAAAATCAGAAGGAACGAGGAACGAGCTTCTGTTCCTTTTTGACGAACGTGCACAACGCTGCTCTCAACTTCGGGTCCTTGCACATTGAATTTTTAAGTCGTGTTATAACACTCGGAGTTATTTTTTTTGTGATAATATGCTCTGGACTAACCACGTAAGAAAGCTCTGCTCTAAACTGGGTAAATCTGTAGGAATTATGAACAAATATAGACATGTTCTTCCGAAAAGCGTAAAAAGGGCTTTATATACTCATTATTTTAATCACATTTGTGTTATTGAAATCACTTCTCGTGAAATACGTCTAATTCAAATTTAAATATGATACATTTATCACAAAAAAGGTGATACGAATAATAGCAGATGTTTCTTACATTCATCACACCCAATCATTGTTTCAATTATATAAGATGCTTAATATACAGCAAATTTATAACTACCGTTTAACAATAGCTTACAGAAATGCGACATAAGGCCGTTCCAGTGCAATTCTTCAACTATATGAATTAAAAGAGACGGAGAATTATTACCCGCCTAGACATCACCAGCCTTGGAAAATTGCGAAATGCAGGACAAATTATGGACAACAAAGAATACGTTATGCTTTGCCTTTTTTTGTTGAATGAATATTGTGATCAAAATATAGATGTAGTGAAAATGTCAAAGACCAGTATACGCAATTCGTATTTTAATACTTAAGCATGTATTCCTTATGTGCGCACTATATTTGCATTGTTTATTTCTGAACGCATTTTATTTGTTTTTGTGCTCCGTCATAGCTGCCGAGGGGGGGGGGGGGGGGGGGGGGTCCGGAGCTCGTCAAGCTGCATTTCTACAGCTTTTTCTCCGGCCTCCCATTCACCACATGTATCTGTGGTGAGAATTAGGTTTGTGTTGTATTCTATTGTAATGGAAAGGTACAATGTTTCAAGGATGGGATCGCCTAGTGCACGTGATGTCTGAAAATGAAATGTATTTTATGCACTCAATTCCACTACCTCCATTAACAGTTCTATGTAACGTTTTCAACCGCTCGACAGTTCGGCTGAATGACAAAGGCTGTAGAGCTAATGCTGGCGAAATGGATGATGTGAACATTGCCGATCACATTCATTGAGAATTTATTGGACCGCCTTGGCCTGAATGGAGTCGAGAAAAGTAATGTCCTTTTCTAGATAAATGCCCCAAACTACACAACCATACTCCAAAATCGGCATAGCAAGGTTTTTAACCGCGATTAATTTGACCTTTTTAGAAGCATGTTTGTACGTATGTTTAACATATCCTAATTTCCTAAGGGCACGAGGCCAAATAAAGCCTACGTGCCTGTCCCACTTAAAGTTAGATGAAAAAAAAAAGTATTCACACATTTGAAGAGTTTAACCTTCCTCAGGACTCTCTCATCAATGCCGTAGCTAAAATCCATAGGTGATTTCATAATTGCGAACTTCATAAACAGAGACTTTTCAGTTTTTCATGATCGTAACCTTCATCAACGCAGTCTTTTGAAAGTTGATTGGTATTGGCAATTGTTTGCCCCAATTCGAGAAGAAGAGGAAGAGAAGCGCAATTAGCCTCGTTATACAGGACGCAGATGTCAGCACAAAGACAAATTTTGACCGGCAACCGGGAGGTCACGTCGACTAAAAAGTATTAATTAAACTTCCCGCCCAGATACTACAAAATCTTGTTGCGAAATAACTGCGGTTCGCAACACCTGTGGATTCCGATAACACTATATGGCATTTTGTTCCTTCCTGTAGTTGAAATCCTGTCGATTTTGTCACGCTCCAAGGCCTACATGCCTTACGGCGCAGTAAAATGGCTATGAGGCACGTCAATTTTGGTGAGCACCACGAAGTAATTTTAACACTGGGATCGTTTTTGCTTTTACTCGTTCAAACCAAAAATAAACAAAATATAAAATAAAATAAAAAAACGCTGTGGGGTAGCTGGATTCTGCTTCTGCGCTTTGGCGAGGTTGACGCAGGATGATAAGTTCTTCCAGAGCGGCGATAACGGCACTAGCCTGCCCTAATTCTTTTAATGCTGTTGGCGCGGCTGCGGTCGACGAGTAGAAGGTTCTGTTGCCACCGATGTCAACCGGTTTGGCGTACCTGAACTCTGTGCTGCTGCACTTGGACCTCGAGGGACATCCGTACGGGGTCAAGGATTTCAGGCAAGAGTTAAAGCGCATCGCTGTGCTGTCCGACGTCGTGGCTTTTGGAACGTTAAAAATGAACCACGCTTAGCTCGCGACCCTTCAGACGCCGGATGCGAAACACTGGCTCCTAACCCGAAAGGAGCTCGAGGTCAAGAACCTAGAATGCGCCGTCGTCGACCCCAGCTGCACCAAGGTTCGTGTGCGTCTGCACTTGGTGCCTTTTCACGTGTCGGACGACGGCGGCACGCAAACTTTTAGAAGCTTACGGAAAGGTTCACGAGGAAGGCCGGCAAAAGTGGGGAGTCGAAGACTTCGAAAGCATTGAGTCCACGACCCGTTACGCCCTCATTATGCTGAACAGCGGCGTCACATCTGAAGACGTGCAACACCAGCTTCGGCTCCACGGCGCCATCATCCTGATCGGGATTCCAGGCAGGGCGCCGGTTCGTTTGCGCTGTAGGCGGGCTGGCCACATTCGAGGCGATTGCCGCTAACCGAAGTGCAAAAAGTGGTACCGCTTCGCCTATGACCGGGAGCAGTGCGTCAAGTCGGCGGTCGACCTGTCGCCGTTGACCACGGAGGTAGGCGAAGCAGAACCGGCTGCCAGCGGTCTGGAACGTGACGCCCAGACGGTCATCAGCCAACAGGTGGAAGCCGGTGCACGCGGGGAGCCAGCGCATGATTCTGCGGCAGACGTCCTGAACAAGTCGACAGCTGTCGCTTTAGAATAAATTCCGTCGATCCCAGCCGCTGTGACGTCCTCCATTAACAACGCAGCGACCCTGCCCACCACGTGTCCCACGTCGAGCAACAGGACCCGGAAGACACGTCGTGCAACAAGACCCAAGACCTCGGAAGGTATTGCGGAAACACAGACCCCGTGCGGCGGCCTATCGAAGAGGCGACTACGATGATGGGTAGGCCTGTCGTCTTCATCCAGTGGATGGAGAAACTGAACAAGCGCGGCCGGTAAAAGGCTGTACCGAACATGCCCCCGGACGATGGGCGACGCCATGACAGCTAGTAAGGCGGCAACGCCTGGCACCGAAAACGCCTCTGCGACGCTAAGGCAAGTGCTGCATCACGCTCACCATAATTTTTATGCCCGATGCAGCCATCGAGGTATCAACGCTAAGTGTTCGTGGTCTCGGCGCGCGCACAAGGCTGCGGTACCACGGCGGTCATCTTGAACAAAACATTAGTTGAACCACCAGGGCGGCGTTGGCTGTCCGTGTCAGCAAATGAGGCAAAACCAGAGCTGGCAGTAATGCAATTGTTGTAATGAAATTACAGTAATTTAATTACTTGTTCCAGTAATTAGTGATGTAATTCATTACTTTTTGTAGCAGGTAATTTAGTAATGTAATGAATTACTTCAGCGACGGTAATTGTAATTAAATTACCTAATTACTTTTTCGCACCAGGCATATTTTTTGTGTCCACAATACACAAGAGCGCTTTTCTTTTTATTTTAATTTTTCTTTTTCCTCTACACCTTTCCAAAAACGCTCTTTGGCCGCCGCTATGTTGCTGATGCTAATGCGGCTGGTGTGACTCTCGCGCCCGCTATCAGCTAGACATTTTCTGCCACTCTCTTGAACTGTGAAAACCCGCTCAGCGCGATTCTCTACCTATGTTTTGCGGTTTTGCATTCGACGTTTTCTGGCCCCTCTTGAACGTTTCCGCTTACTTTTTCTGATGCATACTGCGTACCCCCTCTGCGTTATCTTCCACTGTGAGAAATAGGGCTGGTAAGTGCCTTCCATTCGAGCTTCTCTGCTCGACATTCTCGGGAAACGAAGGAGGGGAAGTAGGTTGAACTAAGGCCCCTGGTGGGATGGCCCTCGACGCGATTTTGCGAACAATAACAATTGTTCTCCCCCCTCCCAGAGATAGTCCGCGTAGGGTCCTCAGTCATGTCCAAAAATAGTTGTCCGGGTTGGGGTGGGAAACGGGTCAGTCGCGTGCGTTCCTCTGTCCATCGGTAAACATGCAACAGAGAGTTCTAGCTGTGTGCCATAAACTGTGTAAATAATGTAAATAAAGTTATCTGTAAAAGGAAGTTATCAATAGCTCCTTTATATTTAAAAGTATACAAAAGTAATGCGAAAGTAATGTCATTACTTTTAAAAGTAATTTGTAATGGTAATTAATTACTTTCTGGCTGTGGTAATTTGTAATGTAATTTAATTACATTTCAGCAATTTTCAGCAAAGTAATTAGTAATGTAATTTAATTACAAAATATGAGTAAATTGGCCAGCTCTGGGCAAAACCTGCGCGCCAATTTCGAAACCCTTTTTCCCGTCGCTTGCGACCTTGATTTTCCTTCTCCACTCTTACGCCCCTCCTTTCACGTGTTCACCCTCTGGCGCGTCGCGCCCACGTTCATTGTTGGGAGGACAATGTACCGGATGATCCCCAACTGGAGGCCCCCTGCCCCAAATTGTCCGGCTGCCAAGTTATTTGAGAAAAATGGGGTTTTGAAGCGGTATGAAAAAGTGGGACCGTCAATTTTGAACTATGCTTTTTCGATACTGCATAAGTTGTGTACGGGGCTGGCCAAGGCACGGGCGCGAGGACGTAACTGTGTACTAACTTCTGTTTGGAGATTTATGTTTGTCCTTTGTCCCTCTTGTTCCCCTTCTCCAGGGATTACTTTCGTCACTATTGTCCAGCTCGCTTGCACCTTTGCATTGAATTGCATTATAATTATAACCTTAAATTGCAAGCTTCACCCTTGTTGGTGTTCGACTGGTGGCAGCTGATAAAACCCGTTTGCTCTACTGACGTCTAACCCCTGGTTAGCTCAGTTGGTAGAGCGCTCCACTTGTAATGGAGAGGTCCCGGATTCGATACCCGGACCAGGCGGATTTTTTCGGTCGCTCACCAGTCACCTAGCTGTGTTTGGAGATTTATGTTTGTCCTTTGTCCCTCTTGTTCCCCTTCTCCAGGGATTACTTTCGTCACTATTGTCCAGCTCGCTTGCACCTTTGCATTTAATTGCATTATAATTATAACCTTAAATTGCAAGCTTCACCCTTGTTGGTGTTCGACTGGTGGCAGCTGATAAAACCCGTTTGCTCTACTGACGTCTAACCCCTGGTTAGCTCAGTTGGTAGAGCGCTCCACTTGTAATGGAGAGGTCCCGGGTTCGATACCCGGACCAGGCGGATTTTTTCGGTCGCTCACCAGTCACCTAGCTGTGTTTTGAGATTTATGTTTGTCCTTTGTCCCTCTTGTTCCCCTTCTCCAGGGATTACTTTCGTAACTGTATACAATGCTTGGATTGCAGGAGCACTCGCGCGTAGAAATGGTAGAAAGCGCTTTCTGAAATCACACGCCTACATTCCGCAGCGTTGCAATCCTACGAGTAAGAAAGAGTACATCTTCGGACAGTGCGTGAGTTTATGAGCGTAACAGTAAAGTATATCTGAGCGGGCCCTGGATGCCGGCCGTACGAAAGACACACCTCCCGCTTCCTGTCAGCACTGCCTATGCTTGCACGCGCTGCTGATTGGCGGTCCTTTCTTTATTTTGTTTCGTCGCTCTTTTGAAAATACTGAAACTAATATTTTCTCAGACCCCGCTCATCGTACCTCTGCACTACAGTTGTGTAAACACATTGTGATGTAATTTGAGATATGGGGCGGAGTGTCTACATCCTTATTTCGTGTGTAATGCCGGCATAATATTCCTTTGCTGCGAGAGGGTAAACATAATGGTAGGGTCGGCAGCAAAAACTATTTCAATGACCGAATTATGATCAAACACCACTAAGACCATAAAAAAGAAATCACATGGGGACAATAAAAAGATTGCTACAAGAGGATGGTGCGCGGGGAACAAACAATATTCGGAGTGACGTTGAGGGAACGCGACAAGCCAGATCTTTCCTGATGGCAGCCGTAAAAGGAAGCGAGGTAAACGTTGATCTGGTGCCTCGTTTTGATCGGCTTTGCACGGAAACTCGTCGACTACCGACTATCTTGTCAGTGGTGAACATAGTGAACGTGAACTGGATGATTTTTTTTGTTGTTTTTGTTTCTGTAGCTAAATGAGAGTATGGAAATATGAGACGTCCGCTGACGCTTGCGTCGGCTAACGGAACCTCAATCGCCGATCGCGGCCAATGTCATGGGCGTATACAAATACATCAAGTCGTCTGGGCGGGAGCAGTTGAAGCGCCGCACTTTTTTGGCCGGTCAGTAGAGACTCCGCGAATTCTGACTCAAGGCTACTTTGTGCTGAGGGAGCCGCTACTGAGCGCGACCAATCGGAAACCAAGGATGGCTGAAATTTCCTAAATGCCATGAGATTGGCAAATTCGTTCTTCCCGTCGTAGTAAATTCGTCCGAATCGCTATTCGATTTACTAATCGATTATTTGGATGAAAAGATATATTTCAAAATTCGTACGTGGCCCACCAAATGGCAAGAAAATTGGTATAGGATTTCAAACATACATAGTGTCACCCTAATTTACAAACTTGTTTCACTTGAAATTAGAGTTCACGCGCAAGCGAGCTGGTGGAAGCCTATACTAAAAAGGCCAGAAACGGGAGAAACAAAAAATAAATAAATAAGAGCGGGATAAGCGCAACACACTCTCAAATCACAGCTGAAAATGGTTACTTGGTAAGTGTAAATGTCCAGACATTGTATTAGTAAAATGTATGTATATATATATATATATATATATATATATATATATATAAAGTAAAAAATGCGTACTGTCGGAGTTACTAATTCGAAGTTTATTCCGACGTTTCGAGCGGGGACCGTTCTTCATTGGGTGATGAAAAGTGGTCCCCGCTCGAAACGTCGTAGTAAACTTCGAATTAGCAACTCCGACAGTACGCATTTTTGCCTTTGTACATATATATATATATATATATATATATATATATATATATATATATATATATATATATATATACAGAGAGAGAGAGAGAGAGAGATAGGTAGATAGATATTTTTCACTATTTGTTGACGGCCGAAACTAACTATGCAACACAATTTTCGCTAAAGGCTACCGTTATTTACAAAATATGACGAGCGTAGTTATTATATCCGCAATAATTTGATAGCAGAAACGTAATTCGATCAAGCTACTTAATGAGTTGGCGTTCAATGAAGCGGTGTTCGATGAAATGTCCACTATTCGATGAAACGCCAATCAATAAAACAGAGCTTCATCGGACGAAGATGCCTAGCTGTTGTGATCCGCAATATTTCGCGCAAAAAAGAAAGACAACAGAATAAACAACACATAAAACCACAGAGCTGCCCCGCCTGATATCACCCCCAGTTGGAGCTCGACCGACACGTTGCGCCGATCAAGCATCACCAACAGCTCAACACCTAAACGCCACGGCGTTCACTATCTTTGTTTGGGTGATTCCACCCACTAATATAACAACTCATACAATGAGCCGTGATAAAGTGCTTTTTGCCTTTGTGTATGTGTTTTCGTGACATCTAACCTCTGTTTGCGCTCTGACTAAGAATGAAACCATGTATACTATAACATCGATAGCGGTCTCTATTTTTAGCAACGCTCGCACACGTCTTGTCTTTGACGCAGTGGCATTCTCATCTCTCATACACGGACAATTGGACAAAATAGGTTGGTCGGCCTTCACTCATTTGCTGCGGAACGTTTTGACCGTGGCGTATGTATAATTCAAAGCACCGACAGGTGGGTGCCCCTTTGAAAACAAATCATGCTCGCGTAGAGATATTTAGCGGCTATAGTCCGTGGGTATTTATTTCTAGGCCAACTCGTCGGCGTCAGTTGGTACAGGCGCTGGAGGCGTGATGAAAATGCTGGCAGATGTCGGCTTGACGAGCCCCACACTCTCCCCTTATGGCAGATGGCAAATAAACCAGCAACAATATTTGTCGACGGGCAATTGATTGAAGAGGCCAATCGGTAGTAGGATGACTCGACATAGGGTAATTCATCAAAAATTCCAACTCGTTGACAATTGTCTGTGAGGCCATTCAGTTTCCACATTACACTCATCTTCTGTGTTAGAACACATACACATGTTAGACATTTTAATATAAGCAAGTTTCGGGCACCGGATATTTTTTTGAAAAGTTGTTTCACCGAATTTCTCATCTCCCGGTTCGTCGAATTTTGATATGAAATCATAATATAATTATTATACTTGTCACTTTTTCAATTAGAAATGGTTACAGATAATTATAAAATAAAAGTAGGCTTTCGCAAAAATTGTGTCGATTATAGGCTATGCCAACGTAGCCGAACAGTAAAAAAACATGTTATGAGGGTGTTTTTGTTAGGGTTCAGGAAAGACAAAGGCGATTCTTCAAATGAGCACTGGTCACACAGGCCGACTGGTAACATAATTAAAATAAAAGCACCGACTTCACAGAACAGGAAAAAACAATTTCACTAGACGTTTCGCCTCCCTTGCGGGAGGCATCTTCAGTAGTTACACAACAATGCCAGTGTAAGCTTCGTGGAGAGGGCCGCGTTTTTTGTTACACACGGATGTGTGTGTCCCTGCGAACAAACCACGATTCTAGGAGCTTTCGGGACCCCCATCTGTCCTCCCTCGCCAAGGTCGTCGCGGCCGGGAAGTCAAAATAATGCCCTATTGTCCACACATAGTACACCAGTTCAGACTTCAGTTGGGTCGCGTGGGATGCGCACGTGACGTCACGCTTGTGTTTACAAAGCAAATGAAAAGTTCAACCTCAAGTCAACGCTATTTATCAAATATGTCCGTACTTCGTGGAGAGGGCCGCGGTTTTTCTTACACACGGATGTGTCTCTGAGAACAAACACGATTTTAGGAGATTTTCCGGACCCCCATCTTTGTCATAGGGTGACTCGTCTATCGGACAGTTGGTCGCAGCGAGAGTACAGGGAAGGATAAGAATTCATACCCTATATCGTGCAGAAGAAAAGAATATTTAAAAAAAAAAAAGAAAACGAAGCGAAAATTTCGATTTCCCTTCTTGTGGACAGGGCATTGTAGGTGAACGTGGCTTCCTTGTTTGATTCGCCAAAGTAGCAACAAAGCGGCATTTTACGATCGAGCGAGCACCGTCGGAAACACTGCCCAAAATAATTTTATAGGGAGTTTCACGGCTTTCCACTGCGACATAAGCACGTGGATAGAAAAACAAATATTGACAACAATAAATGTCGAATATTTTTGGCACGCTCACACCTGGTTTTCTTCATAATTTGATGACTCATATGTTGATTTTGTTTACGGAACCGTACTTCTGACCGGCAATTTTATTGCGTACGCGAAGCTTTTGCGTGCGATCCACTAAAGTTAATTATTTTGGGGTGTCCAAGTTGAAGCGGTGCGTGTTATTTTTCGATCTCTGTCCGAATGATACAAAGTTTCACGTTTTCACCCTGTGAGTGAAGTGAGTTGGTCAGTGCTAGCATCGAAGGCTAACTTCGAACTCTAATTTGGAAATAATGTCTCTGTTGCCACATCGCGGACAAAGATATATATGCTCTTATCACTGTAGCAAAATAATGTGGCAGGATTTGTGCTCTTGTTATGATCGTGTACCATTGTAGTCGACGTCATCCTAGCACGGCGTGTCGTTTTTGTATTCGGTTCAGCCCTGCAAACCACACTTAGGAAAAAAATGAAAGTTTGCACCTTGTTTGTTCAATTTTTTTGTTATACTGCAGAAACACATTGCGCCCCGTGTTTTTGAAGGCACGGTAGATGGTGGTGACGGTGAGGTGACCGACCCCCATGTCAGCCGGCGTCTCGCTCGACCTCCTCGGAGGACAGGTCGTTTTTACTGGTGACTGGTGCATACGTGGAGCAACTCCGCGCGCATTGCGTTCTTCATCTCAGAGAACGCAATACATGACTCAGCTCTATCTCGTCGTCGCTCCAAAATGACAAGTGGAATTCGCAACTGTAGTCGGTGACAGGTCAAGAACGAAGTGGGAGCTCCTCCCACCCTGGTCCACTTCAGCGGAGCGAACGCGGGAGAGGAGGTCGCCCCCTCTCCAGCGTTCGCAAATGGCAAATTTTAGTTTATTAGGCCACTAACTGTCAGTTTACGCTCGTTCCTTTACGTCCGCCGCTGCCGATAATGTTATCCCCGGGAATACCAAAAGTATTATTTCTTTCAGCAAAACAAAACAAAACAAAACATAATAATAAAACGCCCGGTATATCACAGCTTTGACAACGCTTCACGTGTGTGAGGTTCGATGACCGACAGAGAACCACCGCTGGCCGTGCTCCCGAAGCGGGGAAGTGCAATTTATGGAGACCGATCATATTATCAGAAAGGTGCAGACTAGGGAGCCTTCATGTGCGCGAAGCGCACATGGAGGCACTCTAATGCAGACAATCCAGGAAAAGTATTCTTGCAACTATGAGGTTCCAGTTGTAGTTACACATGCATTATCGTCAAATTTGACGGAGTTCCTTCCAACACTAAAGAGTTGTCCAGAGTGAAGATTATAACGGAGAATATCAGCAGGAATCTATTGTCTGTTTACTGAAAACAAAACAAGCATCAGAAAAACGCATTTGGGCGGCCGGGGAGGCCTGAAGCACGGACTGCGCGCACCCAGCGTGGAACCAGCGAATGAGAGGGCACTCATAGCAATCTGTTTTCAGAGCCACGGTATGCCGGCTGCCGGCCAAATGTCCACTTTAATTCTATTATGGCTTTCGAAACGTAAATACACGCTCGAGAATTTTCAACAATATCACGCGAGCGCCGACCGGCCTGTAGATCAGCGCATCGTCACGGCGCGAAGTAGCGATATCAATGACAGTACGCGCGTGCGGAGAAGAAACGCGCCGAAGTCGGCGTCGGCTGCTAAGCTGTTTCCCCAATCACGACCCACCCCTGGCGCGACGCCCACCGCTTGCTCCACCCCATAAGCAGGGGACCTAGTAATCAAAGCGACACACACGGTACGCAAACACGAACAGCAGCCAGTAGGAAGGACACCGACACGAGCTTAGTCAGCGAACGAAAAGACAGACACAGACTTCACTCTAAGCAAACAGAGCAGGGGTAGTTACAAGGATGAGAGGCGTGCGCAGACGGAGGTAAGCAGTGCACAATAAATACGCGAAAACTCGCAGCAACCGAAGAACCACGCAGCAAACACGTACGCGCACACGCACCAGAAGCACGTGCGTCACGCTGCGTATCTACGCGGAACTGGCAATTTTGGCATTTCGGTCATTTGAAACTTCGATATCGATTGCGTGAACAATTTATTCAGCAAACTGAACCGGTGGAGCCTCGCATAAAAAAAATCGTTTGACAATATGAAAGCGACTGAAATTCTTCCTAAAAGCTATATTAGCAGAAAGTACCGTGTTATAAAGGACCTCACGAGTTTCGACCAAGTTTTCCAGCACGTTATTTTGCAACGAAACAGGAGAAGCCAAGTGTACAACTAGTTTCCGAAGCTGGCAACCACAGCTGGAATCAGCGCCATCCTCGGCAGCTTCCTGAACCTCGCGTAGTCACATTTCAGCCACCGCCACATAGAGGGCGCAACCAGACATCCAATTTGTGTTTTCTGTATGTTTTATGATTTGTTTTATTAAATAGGCTCGATTAGTGAAAATGTGGGCTAATAATCAGGACCTGGAACAGTAATCTCCATTTAATACTAAAAATATCGGCCTAAACGTCTGCCAAAAAGGGTCGATATACTCGGTTTTGACTATTAAGAAATTCGTGATTTCGCCTATATTCAAACTTTTTTTATGGGAACTCAAAGGTGAAATTTAGAAAAAGGGCCTCTAATGACAAAGCAGAATATGTTTTTCTTTGCAGGTCTACAATTTTATTCAAATGTGCCAATCCCTAAGCGCTGTACCACTGTGCTACCAAATGAAGTTTGCCAAAAAAAAACTGTTTTTGTCACTTTTCACGTGAGCATTCCGAAAAAAGTTTAGGCCATATTAGAATGAAATTTAGCGTAGCTCTTTCTACCATCGTTGCAAACACATGTAAAAGGTTTCAAATAAAATGACCGAGTAGGCGGCCAGAAATCCGCGACTGAATGTGCTTCCGCGAGGTACATTTTTAAAGTAAATATCTGTCAAAATAAAATGAAAAACGAAAAAAGGGCCTCTAATGACATTGAACGCACTCTTCTTCTATAACATTCTAAAGTTTGAAATAAATTGCTCCAATTGTGCACCCTGTACCACTGTACTACGAAACCATGTTTTGCCGAAAAGGCCAATGTTCGCGGGTGCCCACCGAATTAGCGTTTTGCACTAGGAAAACAAATCCTACACCAGAGGAAAGATAATGTTGTACAGGACAAGATGATATATAACACATAATTTTAGAAAGCTTGAACACGCCACAATCGCATTTCGAAAACGTGCGGAAAGCGTCATATGTCATGGCCGCCGTGGGACCGCAGCCTTAAGTGCAACGTGCAGGAAACGCACTAATGCCATTTTTATCATTATATATAGTTTGTGCCGTGCACGTTGTCAAAGGTTTGGGTGAAGTTTTTTTTTTTTTTTCGAAGTTGTTCTTTTTGAAGTTAGCCAAAGGTCGTTTTATTTTGTGCGAGTTTGTATTTTCAGCAGTTCGTTGGGGGCTTATTCGTATATATTTCCCAAGTAGGGTGAAAGACCAGGTTTATTTTTTTTTTCAGACCTACGCCGCTTTGTAGATTGAGACCAAATAGTCATGTTGTGTAGTGATTTTAATTGCGTTTTCCGAACGGCATATTGTTTGTCGTCTCATAATCACACAGTGAAGAGTTTTGGGGTTCTACATGATTTGCCCGAGGATTTCGATTTCGTAGATGGGAACTGTAAAAAACGGTCAAATATTCGTTTCAGACATTTCAAGGCATTCTCAGACGCGCGATTATACCGCATTTACGTATCCGCTTCTACCGTAACTATGTTAAAAAGGTAGCGCGTCATGCCTGTTTATTTTTCGGACCACAGTTTCGTGTTGACGACCATAGGCGATAAGGCGTGACCGAAGCCCTTTAACTGGAAGCTGTGGATGTTCAGTGCAAACCAAGCATGTATTTCCGGTTCGGTCGCTCCATTTTTTGGGGATGACATTTAACACACGATAAAGGAACAACTACTCATTGGCCCAATGGGCATACGTTTTTTGACGTAATGAATGATGGCGGGGTACCATAAAGCATTTTTTGCTTCTTTGGGATCTTTTCGATATCGGGAAATTGTGCATGGCAATAAAACGTGCGGACACCGATGTGAGAAAAAAAAAAAAAAAAAAACAAGAAAACACCGATTTTTTTTTTTTTTTTTTTAAATTTTGTGAGGCGTGTTTGAAGTGTTCTTTAGGCCCTCGAGCCCAAGTTCGATTTACTGAGCGTGTATGGCCTTCTCCTCCAGATGCGAGGATTTAAACGCGTGTTTTACCGCGTGTTTTGCACTGCACGTTTAATTGTAAGTGACTTGTGTCATCTGCTTTTAGCAACACAAAAATTTTAAGAAAAGTTGTTGCGTAACGTAGTGATAACGCCTCCGCTTCGTACCAATTAAATCCAGGTTTGAAATCAGCTGGCGGCGGGCGATCTTTTTCGAGGATCTGGCACCATCAACGACGGCCACCCTGCATCGCTAACTACAACATAGTAACAACGAAAAGTACTATATCTGCAACGACAACATCATCAACAGATATAATTTTCAATGGTAAAAAGAGACCACAACAGTGACCTCTGTAGAAGAGAATGGATACATGATAGGAACTATCAAATCTTGAAGAAAGTGTTAAGTGGATAAGAATCGTCTTCCAGACACACGTCGATTTCACAGACAGAAGCTGCCGTAACAAATTGAAAATGTTTGGGGTTCGCGAGAACCCAGGTGAAAGTGAAGCAGGTGTAAAAATGTGTGCTGAATGACCTCTTTGAAAACCGCATGGTTGTAAAAGAATCCAGGAACGATTTTTCTACTTTCGTTAAATTGTACTTAGAATCACCCACAACGTTAATAACTCAACAAACGCTCCTTAGTTCTTTTGTTTCTAGAAAATTGCAATAGCCAAGGAAAGTCGAGATAAATCGACATCGTTTATAAAGTCAACTCGAAGCCAAAACAAGCGACCATGTGGCCTATATTATGCCTCCAATATTAGTCCTACCCACGGTCTGGGGTAGGACTAATATTGTTAGAGTTCGGATATTCACGTCACAACAGAGGTGGGACACCAGCCAATGCCCAAGTGTCCACCGAGGCACTGGTTGTTACGACCCGATGTCGAGTGCTCATGTGGTTTTCGTGTCCAATCTATGAGCCGCTCTCCACTACCGCCAGGCGGAGAGTTCCAATCCAACAATTACGTCATTAAGCTTGTGCGAAGCCAAGACTGAAAGAAATAGTCCCTTCTTGTCTTTGCGATTCTAACGCAACGAGATGCTTTTCGAACAGTGCAGTCTGTGCGAGTGTGCTTGGGCGACACCAGGACCAGTAACCTTCTGCAAAATTTTTAAAATTCCAACCCGATGTCGTCTATTACACGTTTTAAGTTGAGCACCATTGAACGATTTGGTAAACTAGAAGAAAATAAAAGACGCAAGGCAAGACCAAAAATCATAAATTTTTATGGCTATAACCATAATCTTTACAAGGAACTAAAATAAACCTGAAAATTGGGGGTTAACGATTATTTCTCTGCTACCTTAAGAAAACGAAAGCGATTATGGGAGAGCAGAAGATGCGACAGATCTAAGGGAGGGAAGAGAGGGTATGTTAAGCCTTGTCGACGGTAAGATCGTGTTCGATACTGAATCGTATTCTTGGTAGGTCGAAATAAAATTGCAGGATAAAGATCGTCTCGTGTGCAGCAAACCGATTCACGCCCGAATGACAGTCGAATAACACGAGAAGGGAATTTAAGCGGGTTATTAAGAACGCGCGTAGCCTTGAAAACAAATTTGGAGATCTACAGAACTCGCTCATTCACTGTGGAACAGTTGTGTTTAAATTTACTAATACTTGGCTGCGCCCTGAAATATAAAATAACAAAATGCCCCCCCCCCCCCCCCCCCCCAAGGAAACGCACCATTCATAATGACCGCACTGCTTGCGGTGGGACTTCGTTTAATATGGTATAATACTGATACTGAAGGAAGGTATCGACTTTGTTCGAACGTCCAATCTCTTAGATAATAAAAGTGTGTGGTGAAAAATCCCCCTCGATCCACGACAAAAGCCAGTTCAATCCGCTGTACCGTCGCCAACACCGACTCCAGCGCCTCTTCCACTGAGGGCCCAGTATTTGACTCAACATCACTAGACATTCCAAGTATCATTCGTATTAGGCGAAATGAGAGGCAAGACGCAAAGAAACGAGAGACACTTTTGCTAGGACTAAACCAGTCGCAGGCACACGACACCCCTATCAGAAAGTAATCGCTTGAACAGCAACAAGAACAATCGTCAAAATAACTAACCTGTAGTAGAAACATATTTGAAAAAAGGTGTCCTGACGCGATGTCGTGCCCCGGTGGAATGGCCTCCCGGAGCTCCTTATGTAGACTCTCGTCGGTGGCGGTAGCTGAGGGTTGACGGGAAGGGAAGGTGAGCGGGAAGCCGGCCTCAGGCTACGGCTCATCCGGTTCTCGGGGAGGGCACCACCGCTGTCCTCCTTGAAACTGGTAGGGAGATAAATTCACGTCCCATGGCGGCCGAGGAAGGTCCCAGAGAGGTGTCGCACCCAATACCAGCATATGTAGAAGAAGCGTGTTTGAAAAACGGTGTCCTGACGCGATGTCGTGCACCCTGTGGTGTTGTACATACTCGATCCTTTTAAACACCACCAAAAGTAAAGTTGTATAGTTTACCCGTAATGAAAATGTAATTGCTCATCCCCATAATTGCACGACTCAAACATTTTAAGATCTCCAGTTGTACGTGACCGTGGTATTTTGATTGACTCACGCCTCTATTATAATTACTATGTTTCGAAAGTGATCACTGATTCCTTATGCATCCTAGGCGTCATTACACGCATTACCCCTAATATTTGCAGTTACACCTGCATACTGCACCTATTTCGGTCGTCAGTTTTATCAATGTTGAAGTTTTGATCTACTGTGTAGAATTTCCTTGGCGTCAGTCAAATGCCAAGGTTAGAGTGCGTACAGCGACAATTTGTAAGAATTATATATCATCGCCACGTTGGACGAAGAGTGTTGTATAATTACCTGCGTGTCTTTGATGCACTTTGTGTTTCGCCTCTTTCGGATAAACAACTAATTCGCGACCCTTCTGTTTTTTTTTCGGTTTTTTTTCTTATAAACTGATCAAAACTGCTATTGATTCCCCCTGTTATTGGATAGCATCTCACTTTGTGTTCCCCAGTGGTAAAATCGGTCTCCGGTTTATTTTTACTTTTTTAACCTAGAGTCTGCTCCTCCGTTAACTCGGATGCAGACCATGTATGAGAAATCATTTAACCCTGATGTGGACCTTTTCACTAGACTTGCATATTATAAAGAAGTGTAATATTGATGCTCTCTTTTTAGTGTGCAAATATTTTTGGTCTGATGGTGGTTCACTTTTTGCAAGTGTAACCCTCCTAAGGCTTTACCCGGTAGTTGGGGCAGAATAAAACATGGATTGATTGATGAATTGATTGATTGATTGATTCGCTCTCGCGTATCGCTGATATAATTTTAACCATCGATCAGTGCCAAAAGATATATTACACAGTGTTTTTTTGTGTGCCAAACAGCAACCTGGTTCGAACACTCTATGCCAATCCGGATTATCTGAAGGTTCTGGCTTTACGTTTAGAAACTGAATGAACTAAAATGCTTCCTCTGAGTCAGAACAGACCACCAAAACGTTGGCCCCTTTGTTAAATAGAATCTAGAGAGTTGCGTCCTTCGGACCCTCTACGAATTTTCCGGGGCCTAGCCACAGGGCGCGCAAGTTGGTCTGCTCCGATGGTGGTACGTATGCTCCGGCATAAACCGGTATTGGGAACGGAAGGATAGCGTCTCTTTCGAAGTGGAATTGCAGGGCGTCTCTTGAGGTCCAGCACCCACTCGCTGCTTCTAACGTGAAACGTACTTTGGCCAGTTCCTCTTGAATTTGTGAAGCCTGCACTTACCTGTGACATCACGCCATTTAACTCTCTCCGCTATATTTAGCGGTAGTATCGACGTCACGTGACCTCAAGTCCAATTTAGTTTTCCCGTTAAATCTAGCGGAAAGCGTGACGTCACACGACTTAGTGTCACTTGACCTATGCCAACGTTATTAGATTACCTCAGTTATGGAACTCCCGTGGAGGGGGGTACCCCCCCTCACTCACTGCAATCCGCCAAGCGTCGTTCGAAACGCCATCTGTATTTTCGTTTCATAACCATGCGTTCAAAATAGCCCAGCTGAAGCGCCAAATGGCGATCACAACGCCGCCATTTAACCTGCAACGGTCACTCGAGGAACTGCACCTAACGTCTATTTTGGCTTCAATCGGCAATTTCGGAGCCGAAACGGATACAATGGAAAGGGTCACAGGGATGCCACCCCCGTCTCCCTAGCGGACACGCCGCGAATTCGCACCAAAGTTAAGATGAACCTAGGTCGGGACGTGCTACCCGAAATTACCGCTGAGGCATGGTTGTAGGAAAAATATACTATTGTGCCGCAAAACCTAGCAAACTAAAGATATTAGAAAACTATACGCGCCTCCCATTTTGTACTAAACTCCAATAAAAGTTACTGCAAAAAGAGTTTTTTCCGTTGGTTTTTACGTTTCTAGTAACGTTGAAACGTACGTATCCTGATTCAGTTACCAAAGCAGCCGTCTGGCGGAGCGTCGAGCGACGCTTGGCGAGTCGTGGTGAGTGAGGGGGGGGGGGGGGGGGTACTGTTTGTGTATGCGCGTCTATGAGCAGTTCCGTAACTGAGCTAATCTAATAACGTTGACCTATACACAAATTCAAATTTCCCGCTTGATTTAGCGAGAAAGGTGAAGTCACGAGTCCTGAATGCCAATTGGGTTTCTCAGCTACATTTAGCGGGGAAGCTGATGTCACATGACTTATGCCACTTGACCTATACACCAATTCACTTTCGCTGCTAAACTTAGTGGAAATATTGACATCATGGGACATGACATCACGTGCCCAACACTCGAATTCAGCTTCCCCGCTAGATTTAGCGGGATAATTAACTTCACGTGACCTGCGCATAGATTCACTTTACCAGCTAATTTACGCTGGGAACAACATCAAGGAGCCTCAGCGCCAATTCAGTTTAACCGCTAAATTTAGCGGGTAAAATGACGTAACATGGCATGATATCGTGTGACTTATACACAAATTCAGTTACGCCGTTAAATTTAGCGGGAAAATTGACGTTAGGAGACCTACACATATGTTGAGTTTACCCGCTAAAGGTATCGGGTAAATGATCAATTCACCGGCCCCAGCCGGTGATTCCCCGCACCCTGTGGGCGGAGGCCAACCCTACGGGGAAAGTCAATGGGGTGGAAAGGTCAAAGTCGAGATAATGAGGTATAGAAGTGTGGAGACAACTAGAGACAGAGCTCAGTGAGAAAAGCCTGGAGGTTACTTGCGCTGCACGAAGAACGTTTCACGTAGCAACATATTTTCAAGGCAATCTGCGATACATTGTTAGTGCTTTTAGACAGAACCTTTATCGCAATATCCTGTCTGTCCCTCCATGCATTTTTCGCTAAAGTTAGTGGGGAATCGACGTCACGGGACTCGACGCCACAATATACATCACACTAATCGAGTTTCACCGCCACATTCGGAGGGATAATTGGTGCCGCGTTACCTCACGC
Source organism: Ixodes scapularis (assembly GCF_016920785.2). NCBI lineage: Eukaryota > Metazoa > Arthropoda > Arachnida > Ixodida > Ixodidae > Ixodes > Ixodes scapularis. The sequence goes on from NW_024609867.1 coordinate 4,515,468, forward strand.
CACGTGACCTGTAACACTATTTTAGTTTTCCAACAAATTTAGCGTAAAAACTGAGGTCACGTGGCACTTTAACAAGTCAATTTCATGTCATAATCAGGGTGAAAAAAAAAAAAATGTTTTTCCCTCCCCGAAACGATTCTTCAATTCTTACTTAACATATTTAAATCATCGCTCATCAAGCATACATTTCATGTATTGTTCGTTGTTGTAGATAAAGGTCGCTGTAATATTTTTTTAGAACGCCTGGCCTCCAGCACAAGTCCTCTGTTTTAGAGCGCAGCTCTTAGGCGGGCGTTTCCGGTATGAGCGGCGTCGCCGCCGGCACAACCGCGCGTTGCATTATGGGAAGTTTCTCACTTTGACGTCACACGTGAAGTCACGTGTGGCAACACGACGGTTACGAGGGTTACCCTCACAAAGATAACGAGGGTTACCCTCCCGTGGGTTGCGAGGGTTACCCTCACAAGGATGACGATAGCTACCTTCCCGAGGTTACGATTACCCTCACAAGGGTCACGACGGTTGCACTCACGAGGGTGACGAAGGTTACCATCACAAGTGTCACGAGTGGCACAAGGGTTACCCTCCAGAGGGTCACGAGGGTTACATCACAACGGTGAAGAGGGTGACACTCACAAGGGTTACCCTCGTGACATTCCATGTGACGTCACAGTGTGACGTAAATATAGAAAGCACGTGACGTATGACGTCATGTGTGACATCTCGTGAAGTCACACGCATCTAACATTGCCAATATTCCCGCTCAATTTAGCGGGAAACGTTTTCCGGGCAGAAAATATTTTCCGTCAAATTTACCCTAGTGACGTTACGTGTGACGTCACGACTGTAGAATTTTGCCACTAAGCTTAGCGGCAAATTTTCTTACTTAAATTTAGCGGGGAAGGAAGACGGATATATCCTTCCCTCCGTACCATCCCCTCCTCCTCCTCAAGAGCTGCGCTCAAATTCGGTGTTACAGAAAATTGCACACGTCTTTAATTTTTTCGACGCATGTTTTGTATGCGCGCGCACTCTCGATACATGAGCTGTTTTCGCGGAGGCCGATTAGGCAATTCTCTGTGGAGGCCCCCAATAACAGCTGTCGGTGTAAAATATGCATTTCATCCTAAAGCATATTACCCCTCGCGTTACAATACCACGTGTTTTGAGCCGAATATTCGTTATGTTCGCGCTAGATTTAAAAATATCTCCGTGCGATCTTTTACTTGAACTACTCTCACCCTTTTAGATGTGACCAAAATAATAGCCCAAGCTTCAGTTTTAACTGCGTTCATTACTTATGTTAAAAAAATATGGTTGAATATAATTTTGGTGTACACCTTTTGGTACCTTTTCCTGCAAGCTGTTGGAATCTTTCATCTTCACCAGGATGTTTCGGAATTTGAGCAATATCTTAAGCAGTGTTGTATAGAGTTAATTTTAACACGTAATTAATGATGAGTGGGATTAGAACGAGATAATGACCTATATCTGAAGATTACGGCAGATTTAATTAAGAAATTAGGCTGCGATGTTACCAAACTCCAGTTTATGCTGTGTTGTGAAGCCGAAGTACAAACATATTCACATATTCATCGGTTTGAGCAGAATGTATATTTAGTTTTGAAAGGTTTCAATTAACTCAGTACATAATTTTATAAAATGTGTATAACCCTTTTAATCATTTTACTACGTACACAGTTAGGTTTGCAGGGCCATAAGAATTTGAGAGTGCGAGTTCATCTGCACTGTTTCTGAAGCGAAACAACGTTGCCAACTCATCAGCACTCAGGCGATGTGTAGATTCTCCAGATTTACTTATTAATGTCTGGGAAAAACAGGTAGTGACTGGCTGAAGATTTTTAAGCCACCCGATGTGATATGATTATTGCATGAGTCGTCGACTCCAAAATTAGTTCAAGTACATAATCAAGTTCACGTGCTGTGAGATCGACGTCAATTTTCTGAAGCATCAAATGCTCCTCGTTACCGATAGCGGCTTTTTCAGATTCAAAAGAAGTACCGTGTTGAGTCGGCATTGCTGCGCCACTTTGCACTGTCAACATTCTGTAAATGGTTGCTTTGTTCTTTCTTCCAAACGTCACTTTGGATGTGCCACGTAGAAGATCTAGTGCACAAAAGGCTGGTTTTGGAAAGCGGGTCCAAGTAGGGTTCTAGGAGTCAACGTGACACTTCGAGTTAACGTGACAAACGCTAAGCAGCGGCTGCCTCATTTTTTTTTTTTTTGTGAAATCTAAGTTTTTGTTTTAATTCGTGCTGCATCTCTTCAGAGACATGATGAGATATTTTGTAGTGTTGATCAGAGAACAGTCTACGGTATCGGTAATTCTCTCCACGTTTTATATCATACAATGTCGCCAAGTTACTTCTATCCACGTTGCGTGTCTACCTCATGAATTAGACAAGTTCCTTTCAACGCAAAGTTGATTGGAGATGGATTTCGTATCAAGAAAAAATACGCTGGAGTACAAGGATAACACAAAGCATGAATAGTTCAAAACATGCATTAGAGAAGCAATAAAGCATATTAAATGTATACTTAGTCAATTTAGTTCTCCTTAATCATGCCTTATAATTTGTGAGCGTAGGCACGCTTCAGGTAAAGTGTTGTGTGCAGCGTTGAGAGTCATATGAATAGCCAGGAGGTTAAAGAGGAGGGGTAAGACGAAGACGAAGGGTTGGATGCGACTATGAATGTGGGTAATGAGGAAGGCGAATGATATTAACGTTCAGAGAAAAGGAGCGATTGGTTTACACCTGTCAATTTAAGTTATACTTTCCGGCTTGAGTTTCGGCGTTCTAGTACGAGTACTGGGCAGAGAGAAATTTCATTGATACATGGACTCCCTGGTCGCGTCTTTCATCTCCTCGACCACGGGCCTTAATACCAAAAGGCTGTCCACTTTCGAGAGAAGCTGCTGGAGCGAGTCTATGCTAGACCTCATCAGCTGGAGTTCTTTCGAAATGGAAGAGAGCTGTGACCCCGATGCGTCACCGACTACCACTGCGGATTTCCTCGCATTCGGTGTTCCCGGTGTTGTTTTTCTCGCAGCACGATAGGAACAACATTGGCATGCCCTCCGCTTTACCGCACCCACGCCCGTAAATGTGCCCTCCGCAATCCACGAGCACGTCTTCCCGATCTGAAAGGAGGCCGATCAGGAAAATAACCTCATCATTCTGCCTTCCCTCGGAAGTCCCTTGGACCGCACAGAACATTCCGAAGTTCCGCACATGCGGAATCGGGATACCAAAAGTAACATACATGAAATAAAACAGTCGCCACACGAAACGAGGTCGGCCACCTGGTTGTGCTCCTGTGAGAAAATCAAAATAAAGAAAAAACCAAATAAAAAAAAATCTGCAGTCGGCCAGCTAGTTCTACTACTGTCAGGTACAAGCAATGGTTAGCGACGCCAATGCTCACAAGATATTCCACTTTCTCTAGCGTGCTTGCATACTCAACTGCGCGGCTGCGGCGCTCACTGCGCGGCGCGTGCCTCGAGGCGAAGTCGAAGATGACGTTGCAGGTAAAAGGATGCAGAGGACCGGCGGGCGGACTACGCCGCCTGTTTCTCCAGCTGCTTTGAATCGGCGTATGAGTTGCCTCACCGCTGTCTGGACGCCGTGCCGAGCAGAAAGACCGTTGGAGATGGCGTCCGTGCACAGCCAGTGTGCAGCGCTCAGAGGGGACCCTGCGATGCTTGCTGCTCCTGAGTAGTAATAATAATGATAATAACGATAAGAACAGTAATATTAATCAGAAAATTATTTTAATAATAATAGTCATAGTGATAGGCATTTATAATCAAGATCATTCATCATGGTACACATGTGTGCAGGGCAATCAAAGCCAATAATGGCTTCTGTGACGCCGCCCAACTATAAGTTATGAAGCCATTTAGGAAAGAATGTTCGATTACAAAATCAGCAAATGCCTTATAGACTAAGACAATTTTTATGCAAAAGCAGGGTTGAAAACAGTCTGAAAAACACAAAAGAGCTGTTGACAATTATAATTCATTGTTGGTACGAGCTAGATGTATAATTCTTTAGGAAGTGCCACGGTTAGAAAATATGATGGAGTAAAACTTTGGTTAAGGCTAGTTGGTACGTATTAATTAAAAGGTTAAAACGCTCGAACAAAACCCCAAGGGGAACAAAATATTAGGTGAGTATCTACACAATACTGTTGGCAAATACTCAGAATATACGGTTCTTCCCATCCACACGACGCCTTGACAATATCGTTTCAAAAGCGGGGCAGTACCAGCACAATATCACCGGAGTGCCGTCACCGTCAGGCTGAGTACCCACCGGACGCAGAGTATATCTATAGAGTACTAGCAGCGTCGGCTGAGTGCACGCCGGACATCGCGTGTTAATCCAAGGTCAATCGAGTTGTCGGAGTACCAGCCGGATATCGCCCTTATATCCATAGAGTACTTGGAGCGTCGGCTGAGTACCCACAGGCAGAGTGTCGAACCGATATTTTTATTGGTTCGGTTCGGGTTCGGGTTCACGGCTTTCTGTTCAGTTCCGGTTCAGTTCCGGGGCGCAAAAAATAACGGTTCAAACCGGTTCGAACTGGTTCGAACCGGTATGAACCGCTAAATTGAGAATATATTTTCCGCGTTGTTCTGTCAATAGGCGCTATTTAGGCCGTGAAACTCACTGCTGTAAACGATCTGATTTTTGCGAGGACCTATTTTTGAGAATTTCGCGAATCGCCTACAATTCGCGAAAAATGGGTCCCGCGAACAATATCGGTAAAATGTAAAAGATTGAAATTTATATTCAGATTCCACCGCGTCGAGAAAATTACAACCCGCGAATTATTCCAAAACTTCAGCTTTGACCTAAATCGCGAAATATTGAGCCCACGAAAAATAAGTCGTTTACAGTATATAGTTTTCTTTTTTTTTTATCGTTTGTTCAATTCAGTTTTATTTTCAGGTACCAAAATTATAAAATTCTGTTATTTATTCCTACACAACAAGAAAGGAAAATCTACATTAACATACAAAACGTGTTTATACGACTCAGCATCCCTCCGTTTACCAGAGTCACACATATTGTACCTGAATCGAAATGTTTTCGCGAAGTGAAGTAGGTTGCCTAAAATACCCGTGATTGGTACAACTTTGTATCGCAGTATTAGATGTTGAATCGTGGTTTTGCCCTTGAACTAAGGAATTAATTACAGTGAATAAAATCATGAAATGAGCACCTCGTCGCGATATATACCATAAAATGTGCTTTACGGAATACGTTTCACAATATATATATGATGACGAGACGACTGAGCTTAAGGGAATATAATTTTCAAAATGTCACGAAAGTCACGGGACAAGTCCTTCCAGTCTATATTCTATAGAAACACTCAGCGACAATCGCAATGCTTGTTTTTCTAACTAGCATTGTTTGCTCTCAACACCATGATGCGTTGATAGACGTGCTGCGCTGCGAAGTTCTACAGAACAAACGCGTGACTAAAAAATTGAAAATGAAAAGGATGAGTTTACATTGAGATGAGGAGAAACACAACGAACACAAATGGGCGCAGACTAACAACTGTTTATTCTTTTCTTTTTCCTCCTTTTCAATGCATGAGTTTCCCAATGCGTGAGTTTGAAAAGGAGCGAACGCTATGAAATAATGATAAATGTCTTCATGAAGATGTGTGGACTTTCGAATTTTGTGGTGTTTTTCCCGTTTTCTGATAAACGTTCTGTTTTTGTGGTGTGAGAGGGGACCTTGAAGCTGGTGCTGGTGTCCGCCTCGTTATGTTATGTATTGTCTCAGCAGTTCAATCACATAACGAGGCGGACACCAGCACCAGCTTCAAGGTCCCCTCTCACACCACAAAAACCGAACGTTTATCAGAAAACGGGAAAAACACCACAAAATTCGAAAGTCCACACATCTTCATGAAGACATTTATCATTATTTCATAGCGTTCCCTCCTTTTCAAACTCACGCATTGGGAAACTCATCCATTGAAAAGGAGGAAAAAGAAAAGAATAAACAGTTGTTAGTCTGCGCCCATTTGTGTTCGTTGTGTTTCTCCTCATCTCAATCTAAACTCATCCTTTTCATTTTCAATTTTTTTGTCACGCGTTTGTTCTGTAGAACTTCGCAGCGCAGCACGTCTATCAATGTACAACCAACTAGCCCAAACCCAAGTCCAAGCTTTATTAACCATGATGCGGGCGACAAATCATGCGAAAAGGAGTGGCTGAAATTGTTCACTCTAACCTAAGAGCACCTTAGTACTGAGATCGAATCTGACCTAAAACAGTGCTTACCCATGTGAACATTTTCTTATATTGGATAAACTGGCATAGCCTGGGTGTTGAGGTTTGCTCTTGACAAAATGCAGGTCAATTTAATTTGCAAATAAGCATCACCTTCGCTAATTGATGATTTTTGTTAAATAGAACAAAGTGGTATTTCATGCTCTACTCAATTCGGAAGCTACTTAATTCGACACGTTCTCAGAGCTTAAGTGTGCAATCATCATAGTTCCACCATTTGTTCCAGTAAAAAAAGGCGATAATAAAACACATAAAAAACGCGATAATAAACTTCTATATATTTGAGAAGTTATATATGCGTGAGGAACACATATAGTTATTTAAATTAGCTTCAAAATAAAAAAAACATTATTTAAAGCTTTTCAAAATCACCTATAACGTGTATATAGAGGATAAAAGCGCCGAAAAATATTTGCAGAACATCTTTCAGATAATTTAAAGGCGCATTTCCTCATATATCTTTGAGGTGAGGATCTTCTATTTATGCTGCCAAATCTTCAGACAGGAATTAAGTATATTTTTATTATCATTCATAAATTTGACTTTATGAAGTTCACATAACCGCCTGAGACCTACACGGAAGGACAATACTCGAAAATACGCCAGCTGTTGTGTCTTCGGCAACGTGCTTTTGTCAGCTGTTTCGCAGTGTAAAATAATGGGTTGCAGGGTATGCCAAAAAACACTGTGGTCACATGATATATCGGAAGGCAAATACACGAAATGTGCAGAAATAAGGAGATGTCACGCAATTTTTTCTAAATAATCCCTTACACAACGCTTTACTGCAAAAAGAAATGCATAGAAATGCATAAAATGATATTCCTAATTAAACATAGATTCCGCGCAGGGCAAACGAAGATTTTTTAGAATCCTAATATAAATCACTTTTGGACGTCAGCTTGCCTCAGCTCAAAACGTCGCGAGATACTGCCTCGGGAGGCTACTGTTATCTTAGGTTTTACGTGCACTTGTTTTGAGACCTTACTTCACGACTGTTCTTTATCAGTCATGTGCTCGAACATTTCATTAGGCTGCCGTATATCATCGCGAGACTGCTATAAATACTACACAACTTTACACATTGGACGTCTACTGCTGGTGTTGCGAACGCCGCACTTCACCAGAAAGCTGAAGTATTTAACATGGTTTGCACGTGACGTAATCGCACTAGATACTGGTTGTCATTGCGAGTTGTTCTTGCTGAGAAAATCAAATCCGGTTAGGCAAAATGCACGCTGCAAATGTTTCGCGCTCAGTGCAAGCTATGTATTTGAGAGGCACACATTTTTCTTGTTGGCACATCGTCGTTAGGCACGGCGCGAGTATCTGGCAAGACGAAAACGTGCTTTCTGGCAAGAGTGTTTTTACAAATAAAAGTTGTACCAACTACTGTCACTATCGTTTCCAGGCCACGCTTTCTAGTCTGCGCCGAAAATGTGGGGCAGAGGAATCTTTACGACACAGTATGCTTTAAAACTACCCCCCTCCCCACTCCCTTTTTTGTTTAGTTGCTCCTCAAGATACTTTTCATTCCTCAGGGATTGCCTGCTCCGTATTGAGTGGTGTTCACTCGACAATTATATTTGTGTCACTTGTTAACAGTAATTCTTCCTTGCTTTAACTTTGCACCAAACTGTGAAGGTTAAACAAAATACAGGGCGGTCGAAACTTGGAGAACTTGAGAACGACACTCCTGTGAGACCTAGAGCGGCTGCCAACGTTCGGCTATCCCCGTGAGGCCACTAGGATCTTTCTTTTCAGGTATCCCACCCGTACACACTAATAGTTCCATGTAACGTCGGACTAATACGTCACATTTAGACCCTTTAACACTTCTATTCTCGGGACAACTTTCTGAGGCAGTTCAGCAATAACGAAAACATGTTTGGGAGCCTCAATGGTGTGCATACATGTAAAATGGGTCGTGCAGCATTTTTTTTTTACCTTAAGTTCAATAAATACCTCTAACTTGTAATCCCTGACGTTGATAACTTGCAAAAGCATCCATTAGTTTGCCCCTCCGCGAAATGGCAGACAGTCGAAAGAAAGAAATGAAACAGCTTTCCCCTCCTCAACTCACAATTAGAACTATCAGCCACGTGATCTGATCCTAATATATACACCGTCAGTGTTTATCATAGTCATACGCAGGGTTGGCAAAGCAGAGAGCATGGGCTGATCTTCAGATATAATCTTAGTTGGGCTATAATGCGCGAGCCCCACTAAAGCGACAAACAGAAACAAACGACAGCGGCTAGCCTTAAACCAGAGTATTTCGCGATTTGACAGGCTTTGTAGAATAAAGAAGGCTATGCTCAAACACGAGTATCATGCACACGATGGTACCATTTGCAGGCTTGTAAACACTCGTGCTAACTTCGCGAGCACCGAACAGCTCAAAGCCGTATAACGGTACCATCGCGAACATGCTGCATCTGTCTGAGGCTTGTCGCTTTCCTTTGTTTCTGTTTCTAGCTCTAGTGGGACTCGGGCCCATCATAATCTTTGAGTTGAACACGAGCCGTTACCCGTATGTTTGGCGATACTGGTTGTCATGAACCAGAGCATTTGACTCGGGATCATGACAATCGGGTACATCATGGTGTCACGTGACTCTCAGTGCGAAGTTGTGATGTCATGTGACGTCACGGTATGAACAACGTTAATAGAGCTAGCGACGTCCTCAATTCGAATCGACTTAACGCGGTGAGTCACGTGACGTCACGGGGTCACGTGATGTGACGTTACTTGACAGCATGTCTTGACATCATGACGTCACGTGACAATGTGACACATGGCTAATCATAGTGCGTATAAGAAAGCGCCGCAAAAAACCAGGATTTATTATACATTGCAGTTCTGTATGTGACGATTTGATCAATACGTAGAGGAATACACGTGCCAATTTTTTATTCCCAAATAATAAATTTGTAATACTAACAAAAAAAAAATACCCTGAACCGTTTTGAACTGGTTACCGTTATATTTTTTCCGGTTCAGTTCCGGTTCAGTTCCAAGATGGCGGTGAAGATTTCGGTTCGGTTCAGTTCCGGTTCGGCTAAAAATAACGGTTCTGTTCCGGTTTTCGGTTCGGTTCGGTTCCGGTTCGACACCCTGCCCACAGGGCATCGCGTATGTCAATCGAGCTGGCGTGTCGTCTGAGCACATGCTGGATATCGGGCGTATATTTATAGAGTACTTAGAGCGTCGGCTGAGTATCCGACAGGGGCCGAGAATTTCAATTTTGTACGGGCAGTGTCGTCCGAGCACCCGCCAGATATCGCACGTATATGTACGGAGTACTTGGATGGTAGGGCGAGGGTAAGACGGGCGGGAAAGGAGGAAGCAGACAGAACGCAGCAGAGAAGAGAGGGGGAAACATCCTTCCCTGTTTAGCGTTCCGTCTGCTTCCTTCTCCCCGGCTCGTCTTACCCTGACCCTACCGTGTTTGTTTGTTTGTTGGCGTTTTATGGCGCAAGGGCAACAAGAGGGCCAAATAGCGCCAAGACCCTGTTTAGCTGATCTAATATGCAGTGTGTTAGTGCATATGGGTAAAACTAATGTGCTATGTTTAGCTCATACACAAATGGGTAATAAGGCCTATAGAGTGTAAAGTGCTCCAAAAATTCATGTATATTAGGGAAGTGACTTGATGCAAATTTTTTTAAGGAACTTGGATAAGTGTTTGAGCGGAATCTGAGGTTCAGGACCTAACACCAAACACGGAAGAATTGGAATGTTTAATCTTTTTAGTGGTGCTAAAAGTGATTTAAGTAAAGGTTCTAGCTTCCTGCAAACAAAGAGGTGCATTACTGTTAGGTCTGAGTCACATGTTTCGCAGGTAGGAGATTCATTGCCCATTAAGAGATGTGAGTGTGTTAAGCGTGTATGTCCAATGCGCAGTCGTGTTAACAATACACTGTCATAACGCGAGAGGTGACGATGGCTCTGAAATTTATCTGTAGTAGGGTGAAGGGTATGAAGCTTGGTACCTTTACATTTCTTCCATTGCCGCAACCATTTTGTCGCGACACTTGAATATCTCATGCGAATGTCACTTAAAGGGGCACTGACACATCACAATCATATTTTATTTTACTATCCGAAACGATTGAAAAAGATGCCTGGACATTACCCTCAAAATTTGAAACTTGGGAATTCCGTATTTCTGAATTAAAAAAAACAATTTCCAAATGCCGAATTTGAAGTTCCCGCGCGATCCGCGCCAGTGCAGTGAGTCAAATTTTGCGTTCTCCTGCGACTCGCCTTTCTTTCAGACCTCCGCTCCACGCTGTGAAGCTAAGCGCCGTTGCTACCGCGACCCGAAGCGAGGAGGAGGCGAGCAGGCGGGATAGAAGGGAGCCGGTGCGGGGAAAAACCGGTTTCCTCCCCGACTCGCCGATAATCCTCTGCTCGAGCGCCGCCAAGTTGTCCGAGGTTTCCGAGGGAGCATACAAATCCAGGAAGCGACATCACACCGAAATCTTATTTTCAGTATTTCAAAAAGAAAGGCCGTAGTGCGTTCGTAATTGCGTTAAAAAACATGTTTTACGATTGCCGTTATTAAATGTTATAGAAAGGTCGCCTACAAAGCTTCTAAATTTCCTGATTTTTGACGTCACCGATCAAAAGAAGCAAGGAGGTGAGCGCGGGAAATATAAACGCCAAAAATAAAAAGGCGCGCGCGCGCGCGGGGAAATGTTTTTTCGCGATGCGTTTTTTTTTGCGTGTCTATGACTACAACTTGCATCGTTTTAGACAATAAAAAAGAATACGACCTTTGGGGTGTCAGTGCCTCTTTAAGGGCAAAGGCATGTGTGTTCTGTCTTCGAACGGAAATTGTCGGGAAGTTATGTCGGCAAGCTCATTTCCAGTGATGCCACTATGCCCTGGAACCCAGAGGAACTGAACATGTCCGCCTACTGACTGGATTTCTCGTAACAGCGTATGAATACCTACAATAAACGGGTGTTTCTTAGGCTCTATAGCACAGATGGTCATAAGTGCACTTAAAGAGTCTGGGGATATCAGCGATTTCTTGATCCGGAACTTTCTGATGTGCTTAAGCGAAGCAACAATCGCATATAATTCACATGTGCAGACAGGTGCTATTGGAGACAACTGGAAAGCATTTCTGGTGGTCCCAGAAACAAAGGCCGCTCCACCAGCATCGCCCATTTTAGAACCATCAGTGTAAAATGCCCGGTAGTCCTTGAACTCTTTAAGAATTTCTGAAAAAAAAAAACACTGTTGGTACAATAGAGGCGCAGTACATGGCTTTTGGAATTTAGTTAACCGCAGATCACAAGAAATGCTTGGCCCATACCAAGGGGGGAGTGGTGGACGGAAAGTTGCAACCTCGCTTATAGAAAACCTAGTGTCCGACAAAACTTGCTGCACACGAATTCCAAATAGTTGGCCGACTGATGGGCGTCGAGAAAACAGCTCAGTGAAAGATGGGGCCAGGACATGAGGGTAGGCTGAATTGTCTTTGTACATTGAAATTCTACCAGCATAAAATATACCTAGCAATTCTCTCCTAAGACGTAGGGGATGTTCATGGGCTGCTATGTATAGGCTCTTCACTGGTGAAGCTCCCGTGCCCAAACGAATTGCCTGGTGATTAACAGGATCAAGCTGCCGAATTGTGCTTTGTCTAGCCGATCCGTAAACAACGCTACCATAATCCAGTTTTGAACGCGCTGTAGCCCGGTAAATATGCAAAAGAGACTCCACGTGTTCTCCCCAAGATGTGTGTGCAAGCACTTTAAGAATACTTGGTTTTTTTAGGCAGTTTTAGCAAAGACAGGTAATATGCTCTCCAAATATTAGTTTCCGGTCAAAAATGACTCCCAGAAATTTTCGAGAGTTCTTACAAGTAAGTTGTGCACCATTTAGTGACAGTTCGGGGTTGGGGTACAGTCCAGATTTTCGCGTAAAATGTACAATGGCACTTGTTTCTGCCGAGAACTGAAGTCCGTTTTGAAAACAACACTTGCCCAGTTTGTTTATGCAGAGCTGGAGTTGCCGCTCGGCAACTCGCAGAGATGAAGTCCTGATAGAAATTTTAAGGTCATCGGCATATAAAGAGTGCTCGATGGGCCGAGAAATTTCACAGGAGAGTGAATTTATCTGAACCAAAAATAATCTAACACTTCAAATGTACCCCTAGGGAACGCCCGTTTCCTGCATAGACTCGTCAGGAAGAGCAGCTCCCCGGCGCACCTGAAAAGTGCGATCTGTTAAGAAGTTCTTAATGAACACCGTCATGTTACCATTAAAACCCATTGACACCAGGTTACTAAGAATACCAAGCCTCCATGTTGTATCATATGCCTTAGCACGATCCAAGAAAACTGCCACCAGATGTTCGCGCCTCACAAAGGCCGAGCGAACCTCCATCTCCAGAGACACGAGATGATCAATGGTGGAGCGGTTTTTGCGGAAACCACACTGAGCTCGTGATAGTAAGTTCTTTGCCTCTAGGCAAAAAACAAGCCTTGAATTTATCATACGTTCTAGGACCTTGCAGAGGCAGCTGGTGAGAGCTATTGGTCTGTAGTTCTGAGAATTTGTGTGATCTTTGCCTGGCTCTGGAATGGCTATAACGATTGCTCTCCTCTAGGATGCTGGGAACACCCCCGTTTCCCATATTCTGTTGTAGAATTTCAGAAGAGCAAGTTTAGAATCATGGAATAAGTTAGCAATCATTTTATAGTGTATGTTGTCTAAGCCAACACCAGAATCCCGGCTGGCAATGCAGGGTAGATAACGCCAACTCTCGAAAAGATAAAGATGTGTTTTAAGGTTCCTCACTACTGAGTTTTATTGGCAGTCATTTTCTTTCTACTTGCGTGCAGTAAGCTAGAAAAACGTTTTTGGTATGAAGGCTTGCTGGATATTACTGAGGAAGCATGTCCCAACTGATTTGCCTGGTCTATTGGAGAGCACACCACAACGGTTCCATCTTTGAGAATAGAGATTCGGGTATCATTATATAAGCCCTCCATCTTCCGGACTTTGTCCCAGATTTCTTTTGTTGATGTGTCCTGGGTAACCTCCGAGGTGTACTTGCACCAGGAGTTTTTCTTCTTTCTTCTGATTATGCGGCGGAGCTCAGCTTTGCTTCTTTTAAGGGTGATCAACCACTCAGAAGCGGGATACCTCTTGAACTTTCCCCAATACTTATTTTTTATTTTTCTTGGCTTCTGTGCATTCTGGAGACCACCAGGGTTTTGTGTATTTTGGAAACCGTGATGATGTTTTTTGAATTGAAACTGTTGCTGCGTCAATTATGACAGTTGTCAAAGCAGACGTGGCCTCATCGATATTAAGTGCGGTGAAACCATCCTCAGGAATTTGGGCCTGTTCACTGAATTTCATCCAGTCTGCTTCCTCAATGACCCACCGAGGCACTCTTTTCGTAACACAAGGAGTAGCGCACGAGTGTTGGATGACAATGGGAAAGTGATCACTGTTGTATGGATTTTGGTGAACACGCCAGGACCACTTCGTAAAAAGAGAAGCTGAACAAAATGATAAGTCTATGGCAGAGTATTTTACCGGCAAGCTTAGGGTAATATGCGTAGGAGACTTGTCATTTAAAAGATTCGCTGAATTTTTGAGCAAAAAGGTCTCCACCACTTTGCCTCAAGAGTCATCCAATTGACTGCCCCATAGCCTATTGTGAGCATTGACGTCTCCAAGAAGCAAGTAAGGGCTTGGGAGTTCACTTTCAAGCTGTTCTAGCTCTGTCAACGTGAACTGTTCATTATGTGGAAGATAAAGAGAGCATACAGTTACCGTGATACCGATGTAAATACGTGCAGCAACTGCTTCCAAGTTTGAGGTTAAAGGAATCTGCTCTGAAGGACACGATGGCTGCACAATGAGAGCCACTCCTCCACCTCTCACATCCGGAGGACGGTTTCGCGATATACTGCGCATCTGCCAAATCTGAACGAGGCCGACTTGGAAAGAAAGGTTTCCTGAAGTCAGGTCACCTATGGTCTAGGGCCTGCACCAGATCCCTAAATCTTCAATGTTTGAACGTGCTCCTCTCTAGTTCCACTGCACAATATTCACTAGCATTTTGCTAGGGCGGTGCGGTTATGCCAGGGCTCTGTTTCTTTTTTGGTTGCTTGTCAACTTCCATAGGGGTAGCATGATCTGCAAGATTAGTGCAGGATTCAGCCATCCCTCCTTTTACACCAGGGGGTTCCTGATGCGAGCAGGATGCACCACGATTACACTCGGATGCCTCCAGAGCATTTGACTGATGTGTACTATATTGTTTTTCATGTAGTACGGGAAGGTTGAACACAACCTTTTGGGAGCGTCCAAATGAAGTTGACTTGTTAGATCACACCTTGTCCTGAACCTTGGCGTTGGTAGTGGCCGATGTCCTGGCAGCGCTCCCAGAGTGATGAGAAGAGGAGGATGGGGAGCCCCACGAGGTGCCTCCTCTGCACGCCGTCGGGGTTGCGAGAGACCACCGAGACGCACCGACGTGTCGGTTGTTTGCGTCATGGGAGTCTGTAAGGGTGTATTATCCACCCTTGGTCTTGCAAGGAAAGGGAGCTAAATGGGGCCCCAATATCCTGAGCGGAGTATTCTGTACCCACAGAGGTCTTCGACGGAGAAGCCCCCCTGGCTGCCGCTCCCGCATACGCGCATCCTTGCAGGAAGGAGGGACGCTTACGTGCTTCCTGGTAAGTCAAGTTTTCCTTTGTCTTTAGAGTTATTATTTCCTTGTCCTGTTTGAATTTAGGCCACGAACGAGAGTATGCCGGTTGAGGTCCTCAGCAATTCACGCAGGTGTGTGAGTCACTAGAACAGTTGTCTGTGGGGTGGTAGTTGCTTGCACAATTGGCACATGTCGTTTTTCCTCTGCACGTGGTTGACCCATGGCCAAAACGTTGGCAGCGGAAGCAGCGTCTTGGATTTGGGATGTAGGGCTTCTCTTTGCAGTTAAATTAGCCAGCCTTGACTGCGGAGGGGAGACTTGTTGAGTTGAACATTAAAACTATATGTATAGTATCCCTCTCCTGGCCATCACGACGAAGAGTGATGCGTCGCACAGCGACGACTTCCTGGTCTTTAAGACCTTCAAGGATCTCTTCGTTCGGGCTTCCAAGTAGATCATCCTCAGAGATGACGGCCTGCGTGCTGTTGAGTGAGCGGTGAATGGTCACAGAGACGGCATAGTCTTGGATTTTGTTGAGGGCAAGTAATGCAGTACTCTGCTCTGCAGTATGGACTTCAACAAGGAGGTTATCGGAAAAAAGTTTCTTTACTTTGAAATTTTTTCCAACTACCATCTCCAAAGTCTTTGCGACTATGAAAGGGGAGGTTTTGCAACCGGTTTGTCCTCGTTGGCTGAGTGCATAACGAAACATTTTGGAAAAGTTTCCGGCGCCGTGGTACGATTCTTTAGAAGTTTGTCCTCGGTGCGGACCCTTTTCAGAGCCCGATCAGAGTTTTTGTTTAGCTTGGAACTCATAAAGATGGGAAAGGAAGTTCAGTGCCCTCGTGCACCGCCCACCACGGAGCCCAACAAGGGGGTAGATAATGTGCCATAGCAAGATGGGATTGGCTGACACAATTACTCTACCAGTGCTGCCCGGGCACTATACCCTAGTGTGGTTGCAGGGACAGGACCTGTTTCCACTCAAGGTTGGCCCTTGCCACCTAAGAAAGTGAAAAAGGAAGGAAGAGAGTGCAAAAGAAAAGAGAAAGTGGTGGAAGGAAAAGTGAAAGAAGGAAAAAATAGGGTAGAAGAGGCGACTGACTTAATCATCCTGGTCCGGCCAAGCCAGGACACCTGTCTACAAGAAGCAGGGGCCGAAGCGGTAAATTGCCTCGCCCGGGGGGCCCCGAAGGGTCCAAACATACCCCGGGCTCAGCTCAACCACCAGGGTCCCCTTTTCCCCGGACACGGGTACGCCACGCACAGCCAGACGTGGGTGGGCGAACCCACATGGCTCGGGGTTCGTAGTGACGCCACTCACCAAGCACCTACTAAAGTAGGTGCCCCCTGCGTGCGGGTATGGTGGCCAACGTGGCTGGGGTCCGTGGTGACGCTACTCACCATGCCCCTAGCACCTAAGGTGCAGGCGCCCCCTGTGGGGCTCGGGGCCCGTGGAGACGCCACTCTCCAAACAACTGCTTTCACAGGTGCCCCCTGCGGGGTGGCCCTGCCTTCTTGAGTTGGAACGGACTACAGATACCGCCCTATTTATCTGCTACAAAAATATTTTTGTTTGCTCACGTAACCATTACGCTTCGGGTTTTTTTAGCAGCTGTATTATACACACATGTAGATACATTACGCATACCACAAGCGTCAGCTGCACATATACATTAAGCGCATATACATGCAAACATCAGCCTAACAGCACACTAACCACCACCTCCTAGAAATAAAACTGTAGCGCTCTTCTCGGGACGTCGCAACGGAACGCCATCTGGGGCGCTCGACGAAGCGGCGGCGACGCGCGTGGATCGACCATCGTAACGTGCGTCTTATTAGCTAAAATGAATACCGCACATAGCAACTGGTCCAGAAAACATTTTACTACACGGGAAAGACATTACATCGCTAAATAATCGGTACGAAATAGATGTTAATTATTTCTGTAGGAATGCATGTTTAATACAGAAATACTTCGGCGAAATGGCGAAACACGCGGTGGTTGGACACAGCAAAACAGATCACTGTTAAAAATTAGACGCAGGCAACGCGGGCATGGCTAGACAAGTGTCGTTTACGATTATGGAAGTGGCGATTATCGCGCACAGTCACTGAATACTTGCATCATACCCCGGCTACATGGCAAAATTAATGTATTTTCCATTGAGTGACATTATGGGGTCGACAAATCAGCCTGCGACGCTCGGCCTTGGAAATCATCTTTTCCTCAATATCCCCACTGTCCGTCGATGTGTCGCTGCCTGCAGGCCGTCCCATCCGAGGAAAAATGTGCCTCCTGGTCTATGCACCGTCCCGTACGCCCAGCCCTGGCCCCGTACTTCCTTCCTTTGTGTTCCCCTCCGGGGTCGTCCATTTCCCCCGCAGAAAAGGTGGGGAGAACTTGAGAGCTTTTCAGTTAGAAAGGCTCTGCTGGAACGTCCCTCGCCTGTTTCTGTTTCCGTTTGCTTGGGCAACGTGGTCCTTTTCTTGCTCGTGGTGAGGGGAGAAGGCCAGCAGATTGTCACGTCCGAAATAGGGAGGGAGGGGGGGGGGGTGCCTTCTCTGAAGGATGTCGCGATCGCCATGAGTCACCGCCGGTTGCCTCTAGCTTTTTGAAACACGCACGCACACCCACACACCCGTGAGCGCGCACCTAACCGGATCTTGCGTTGGGCTCGACTCTCGAGTACCCTGTTTCGAAGGATTAACCAAAGACGGGTACGTAACAACTGTCTCTCTCCACCTCCCTTTCCAAGTTTGCTTTCCAAGGCGCGAGCGAGTCTGGTTCACCTAAAAAGGTTGGGATCACTCTCCCTCTTATTTGCCTCTTCTCTTACTCGTGTCGTCCCGTCTCTCTCCTCTCCACTTTCAAGTTATCTTTTTGGGAGGAAACAAAAACAAACAATATTTGTGCAATCGTGGTTACCGGGTTTCCGTCGGTGAAATATAACCGATATTCTGTGGACACAGGCCGTGTCAAAATGGTACCGGCTTTCTTTCAACATCATTTTCGAATCGGCCAAAAATGCCTAATACAGCGCAGTTATCGCGGATTCAAAAACGATATTCAGTAAAACACACGGTTCGTGTACCATACTTGTCATGGTTGCGTCGCCGCAACAAAACATATATACAGGGTGTCACAAAAGAAAATTTACACCGTCTTTTTTACCGCAAAAATAAACTAGGCACCGCCGAACGCTCATTCTCCGCCCAAAGGTAGAGCTAGAGGTCACAACCAGATGCCAAAGTTTCAGCCCGATCCGATGACTTAATCAAAAGTTATAAGTGATTTTCTGGAAATTTCAATGGGAAAATAGCGGCCGACGGAGTCTTCAAACACATGGGGCTCTATGGCACCAGAAACCGAAAACTAGCAAAAATGGACTTCATTTTCCCATTGAAATTATCAGAAAATCACTTATAACTTTTGATTAAGTTATCGGATCGGGCTGAAACTTTGGCATCTGGTAGTGACCTCTAGCTCTAGCTTTTGGCGGAGAATGAGCGTTCGCCGATGTCTAGTTTATTTTTGCGGTAAAAAAGACCGTGTAAATTTTCTTTTGTGACACCCTGTACTGTCTACATCAGCAGAATCAAAATGGTACCGGCACAATTTTCGCGATACAGCGGAAAAATCGGCAATACTCGCACAACTTTCCCGACCCGAGGCGAATATCGCTCAAATATTGTGTGCTGCCTGGGACAGGACAAAAAACGAGACACGTACAACACGGAGAGGCGCTTGTCCGTGTCGTACATGTCTCTTTTTTCGTCCTGTTTTGTTCGAGCCTTTTAACCTTTCAATCGTTAGAAAGTATAAAAATAACTTTTGCTATCTCTGTTAGTTAGAGTGCAGAATTTCGAAGGCAATTTATTAACGATATTGGCCACATAATGTTCGCGTGTATACCTGCTGTATCAAGTCCGGACACAGAGAATTTTGAGTCTCTTGGAAACGAAGAGAATAAGGGAAGGTTTCTTGGTTTTGAAATCATCTGACCGAAAGTGGTGGAGAACAAGTGCATAAATAGTGTTCGGAGACGTGGAAATTTTAAATAGTGAAACATGTCAGCACCATCCGGAATTCGTATGTCATAAGAAACATTTTTGAAAATTATTTTTTAAAACTACTTCAATTTTGTTATGCTGGTAGCCAGAACAGTTTCCAAACATGGTAACAACTTAATTTAATGCACTATATGAAATCGCATGATCAGCAGGCAAAAATCATTTTACAGTTTTGTACAAGGGGTGTTGGTTGAGTACTCCAGGTAAAACCGCAGTCGAATACAATGCCAACGTATTTTGCAGGTTTCACATCTACTAAGGAAGACATTTGAAAGATACACATTTGGAGTGATGAAAAAGAATGGGAATTTCGACGAACACCTCAAACGACTTTGAGCCGTGCTTCAAGCCATCAAGACCGCCGGTCTGTAACTCACGCCAACAAAATGTCGGTTCACCTACGGTGAACAAAAGTTTCTTGGCCACATCGTGAACAACAAAGGTGTCCTCCCTGACCCCGGGAGGACCCGCGCCGTAGCTGTATTTACAATACCGTCTGACAAGAAGGCTGTGAGAACATTTGTCGGACTCAGTTCCTACAACAGACGGTTTATTCGGGACTTCGCCAAGCTGCCCGCACCGCTGACGCGCCTCACGAAGGACGCCGTAAAGTTTGAATGGAGAGAAGAACACCAGCAGTCATTCGATGAGCTCAAACAAAGACTTCAGACGCCCCCAATTGTTGGCCGTTTCGACCAGTTCGCTGATACAGAGATCCACACGGATGCCAGTAAAACCGGACTGGGTGCGGTACTAGTCCAAGTGCAGGACGGAGCAGAGCGAGTTATCGCATACGCAAGTCGGACGCTGTCTAACGCGGAGAGGAACTATTCAACGACTGAAAAGGAGTGCCTCCCTGTCGTATGGGCAATAACAAAGTTTCGCCCAAATTTGTATGGATGTCCTTTTTGCGTGGTCACAGACCACCACTCGCTCTGCTGGCTCGCGAATCTGAAAGACCCCTCTGGACGCCTCGCCCGGTGGAGAATACGACTGAAGGATTTCGACATGACCGCTGTGTACAAGTCCGGCAGTTAGCACAATGACGCCGACTGCCTGTCATTAGCTCCAGTCGAGACCGCTCCTGCCTGTATCGAAAACGACGACCATGAGGGTTTCCTCGGCGATTTGGACGTCAGCAAGATGGCAGCACTCCAACGAGACGACTCCGAACTGCGAGCGCTCATTGAGAACTTAGAGGGACAACCGTGTACGGTTCCCCGTGCTTTCTTCAGAATCCTAGATACCATCTCCATTCGGTAAGTTGTGCTGTTCAAGGAGAACTTCGTCAACAACAACACTGCAAGACTGTTGGTTATTCCTGACAGCCTTCGAGACGAAATCTTCCAAAGATGACATGACGACCCAACGGCTGGACACCTTCGCTACAGTAGGACGCTCGCCAGGACTCAAGAAAAGTACAACTGACCGAGGCTACCGAATGCCGTTCACCTCTACAGATTCGATCATTCCACGACTGTCAGCGACGCAAAAAACCGCCGACGAAGTTGTCAGGACTTCTGCATCCGATTGCTCCCCCGTCGAGGCGGTTCCAGCAGATCGGAATGAATTTACTTAGCTCTTCCCCGCCGTAAACGTCGGGAAACCAGTGGATAATCGTCGCCACAGATTATTTCATACGGTACGCCGAGACGAAAGCCCTTCCGTCAGGTACGGCTGTGAAAATCGCCAAGTTTTTCATCGAGTTCATTGTCCTCCGGCACGGTGCCCCCGAAGTCTTCATTACAGACCGCAGATCATCGTTCATGGCCCAGCTGACGCAAGATATCCTTCCTCTCAGTGGCACCGGCCACCGCCGAACCACTGCGTACCATCCGCAGACAAATGGACTAACAGAACGGCTAAACAAAACTATCGCCGACATGGTCTCCATGTATGTCGACGTAGAGCAAAGACTTGGGACGATGTGTAACCCTACATCACGCTTGCTTACAACACAGCGGTGCAAAAGACGACATCAGCAACCCCGTTTCAGCTGGTGCATGGCAGAAAAGTAACGACCATGCTTGACGCAATGCTACCCCCTGAACCAGCTGATGATGGGATCCCCGACGCCCAGGTGGTTGCTCAACGAGCCGAAGAATTTCGCCAGCTCGACCGACTCCGAATTCAAGCTCAAAAACGTGTTGGCGCTACCGGGTACAACCTTCGCCGGATCGACGTTCGCTCCAAGCCCGGAGATCGTATGTTAGTTTGGACCCCGATACGACGACGCGGTCTAAGCGAGAAATTCCTGAACCGCTACTTCGGATCCTACAAAGTGCCTCGTCGACTCGGTGATCTGAACTACGAGGTGATGCCCGACGAAACACGGACTTCGTCACGCCGCCCTCCACTACAGGTCACGCCGCCCTCCACGTCGTCCGCCTCAAGCCGTACAACGCGCGATAAGGCTGTGAACTGTGATCTCGTGCAACGTTTGATAGTAATGTGTTCTGCCGGCTTCCGTATTTTGCCATTTTTTGTTGTTCGTCTTGCTCTGTTTTGTTCCCTCTCATATGGCATCGAGACGATGCTTTTTTAAAGCGGGAAGTAATCACACGCGTGTCGGCGAGTGAGCGCGTGCGTGGCCGAGTGTTTACCGCACTGGACTCTCGTGCGGTAGCCGAGGGTTCAATTTCTGGGAGCGCCGCGTCTTTTATTTATTCTTTCAATTTAGATTTCTGATAATTTCGGGAACCGTGTTGCTTGTTCTATGTTAGAATGATCTACGCGCCGAATCTTCTAGGCCGATTGTTCCAGAAGTCCACGCAAGTACAAATGGAGCCCTGCGTGGCGAGCCGGAGTCAGTTTCGCACCAGCGTTCGACTGTGCTGTCATGCCGACTTCGACGCCCGGGACGCTCTGCTTTCTTCTGTTCCCGTTTATTCTTGGGGGGCACAAGTTCGTTCCATTAAACGTTCAGTTTACTCAGTTATCCACGGCCTCATCACTTGTCATTCGATACAATATAGACCCTATTAAATATGGCGGATCGAAAAAAAAGAAAGACGTCTAAAATTCCCTGTAATGCCGAATTAGAGCGCAGCTCTTGAGGAGGAGGAAGGAAGGGTTTGGAGGAAAAAGAGAGGCATACACTTCTCTTCGTACCCACCTCTCCTGCCTTTTAGCGGGTTATTTTCCATAAAGTTTCCACTCTTGCTCCTCCTCCTCGTCCTCCCGTTTTCCTCTCCGGAGGAGTGGGGGAGGAGGGTATGTCACTTCCCCTCCCGTCTACCCTCTTCTGCTCCCCTCCTCCTCATCTCCTCCTCCCATTCTCCTCTCCTCCTCCTCTCTTGAGGTACTTCGATTTTAAGGTATACCGTGCTAAATAATCTGAGCAAGATGACGGTATGGTAGCGGGGGACCGAAGGCGTGGCTATAGCTGAAAAGAAAAAAAAAACCTAAACCGTCCGTTGTTGCTGTTTTCACCAAGCGTTTCTCTTCTTTTTTGAGTTATATATGTATTCGTATTCTCGCTCCCCACTCGTCCGAGAAAGAACATATAGTTATTACATCTGGAAGCTCCACTAACTGCTGCTGGTGCAAGGAAACAGGAAAGCAGGAGCAAGGCTGGAGAACGAGACAGTGTTAGGATCAACACTTTGACGAAGCACATCATTCTCTCGATGCCATCTTACTTGCACTCCGCCAGTGGCGTGCCAACTTGTTTTTGAGTGGGGGGGGGGGGGGGGCAAACCAGATCTTCCCACTCACCCCCTCTCTCCCCCCCCCCCCCCCCTTCGGGCAGGGGGGCGATTCCCTTGGTTTCTGTGAAGTCAAGGCAAACATTTACCCTGTACGTAAATAATGTAAAGTAAGGTACGGATGCCCGCTTCGCGGAGATTTTCGTTTCCTTTTTCAATTTTTTTTCTCGACTCAACAATCGGGATTTTTAGCGCTTATTAGAGAACTTGATGTTACTGATAATCAGATTAACACTTGCACACTGCTTGGGTTGCTCTATTGTTATTTTTTAGCCGATCTCGAGCGCGAGTGGAACACTTTTATTTGTCCATCGGCTGCTCATCAAATCAGCGCCATTCACACTTCAAGTTCTCTGATCCTTTTTATCCGTAATCGGGAGTACCACAGGGCTCCAATTTGGGTCCACTGTTGTTTTTGATCTTTATCATGAGATATCTACTTGCGTAGTGAACTCAAACGTGCTGTTATTCGCAGACGACATCAAGCTCTTTTTAAGTATTTGTTTGATCGACGACTGTGACCTTCTTCGGAGTGACGCATCGCATATTTTAGACTGGTGTCGGGAAAATTGCTTAATCATCAATCCAGAAAAAACTAAGGCTATGTCTTTCAGTAAGAAAACGTGAAATTATACACTTTTCATACTCAGTTGATGATAAGTGCATCTTAAGAATATCATCGCTTCGTGATCTCGGAGTGTACTTTGACACTCATCTATCCTTCGGCTGCCATGTCGCCCATATCGCCTGTTCTGCACTTAGATTACTTGGAATGATTACTCGATTAACTAGAAAGTTTGCGAACTATGCTTGTTTCCTTCGTTTATTTTGTTCTATTTTCAGATCGAGAATAGACTTTGGCTCTGTGGTGTGGAATTCACTGACACTACGTGATGCAGCAAAAATAGTCAGTTCAGAGACGTTTTGTGCGCATAATCTATGACAAAAACCTTGGCCGAAGGCATTTTTACAACTATTAACTCCTGCTCGACAAATTTGTCCGACAGTGTCTATCCCTCGGAAGATTATCATGCGATGTTGGTTGCTTGCATAAAATAGTTCACGGGAACATTGACTCAACACTTTTGTTCACAGTGAACTTTAACGTACCGACTCGCTCAAATAGGACAGCTCTCACTTTTTATCCCCACAATCAACACATGACATCACCAACAACAAGAATGCAGAAAAGTGTAAACAATCTTGGGAATAAAAATTTTGATATTTTTTATAGCTACGTAAATCTCAGTAGAGAATTAGATGAGATTATTTTCCGTCGCTAAAAATGTACTGTCGTGTTTTGTTGCATGCTAGTTTTATCAGTTGAGCAAGTTTTTCAGTTGTGCAATTTTTTTCACTGTGCCACATTGTAGACCTTTGTTGGTTGTTAATTGACACAAATAAAGGCATTATGATGATGATGATGATGATGATGACAACAGAAGAACACACACTCAGTTTTTTTGGACTTTGAGGTTTAGGGGTTTAGTGATTAAAGACGACAAGACGACAAGAGGCAATTCCAAAGGTGGAAAAGCACACCCAGAAATTTATTGCTCATATAAATTCACCACGCATGCAATAATCCGAAAGATAAAAAAATCATCAAACGAAAAAAAAAATGAACATAGTATACATAGTTGTTTTTTTTCTTGCATTGCTTGAGCTCCCTGAATGTCATATGCTTCCAAATGTGACTTTTCTTTCCGTGGTTCTGGAGACGAATTCCCTCATGACTTGGACTAGATCGAATGCGGCAGTTCACTCTTGGTGAACGTAAAGAGTATGAGATGAGTAAATCTGGACTGGGACATCGTCAACCGGAGGTGGGTCCTCAAGCGCCGGAGGCCGCTGAATAATCTTTCTGAAGTCGCTGTAGACGTTGGGGCTGTCAGTACCAGGATCACTAGCCGAACAACCTGAATCATGAGGTCCCGTAAAGTTGCGGATTCGCGTCCAAGTTTTTCACTAATTGATAGCACCTTGCACGGTTCAAGTCCTGATGTTATTGTTGGCAGCATCAGAAGCTGCGCACGCAGCTGGTCCAGGCAAAAATTCGAAGCGTGAATCCTCAGGTGCTCTTTCGAAATTTCTGAAGACGGTGCTTTCCCTTTCGCTGAGACGACGAGGATTAGTTCTAGCCCCTGGAGCATGTCAAAACCATCCTGTGTGAACCATCGTTGTAGTTCGTTGATGAGCCAGTCAAAAACTGTATAAAATCCTTGTCGAACCTTCTGGTCGAGTTGAAGCTGTCCCGGAGGCGTTGGGTTGTCCGTTGCCTCTAGTCTGCGAGGAGGTTTCCTCACTCTCTCGAGTGGATCGGACAGTTCAATGTCCATCACTTCGCTGTAGCGTCTTGTCTCACGCAAAAGTTGATCGAAAGACTCCTGTGTGCAGAGATCAGAGAGGGTTCTCATCAAAATCTCCGCCGCCTTTTGGCACCCGCAGCACTGTACTGAGGGCTTCACAGTGTCCGTACCAGCGGCTCACAAGGTCCGAATACCTTGATTTAAGCAGTCGGGAAGAATATTGTCTCAAATTTCTTTAGTTGCTCGGCAAAACCCATCAGAGCGGCCTTTCTGCCGTCTGCCACAGCCACAGCCACATCGCATCTCCTGTGCCATAGCCACAGGAGATGCAAACTCGACACCTAGTGCTGAATTTTGAACTCGACTCTCTGCCTTTCACCGTGAAGGCAGGGCGTCTAAACTGTAGAGTTCGTCCTTTAGTTCCAAATCCTCAACAGTGCTTTCGCTGCCTGTGTTTTGGGCATGGCTTCTAAAACTGCCACGACCTAGAAACCTGTGCGAAATGTAATGCCACTGACCATGTCTCTGACGTATGTGAAAATTATCATAAATTCATAAACTGTGTCAGACCGCACCTTGCGTTTTCACGCACATGTCCTAAACGAAAGGAAGAGAAAGAAATATTTACATTTAAGGTCAGACACTATCTAAGGTACCAAGACGCTAGACAACAGCTTGCCTTCAAGGAAAGAAGTTGCTATTCCCAGACGGTGCGAAGGGAATGCCGACTGTCGATGGCATCCGTGGAGGCGCAGACTTCTGCGGAAGACCCGCCTTCTCCACAATGGTCCTCTCACAAACATCCGAAGACGGTAAGCAACCCACCGCCTTCATGCTTCAATGAGATTGTTGTGCCCCCTAAAGAGGATACAGCACCCTCCATGGAGCCAGATGTGCCGTCACCGTCACCACCTGGCCCTTCTGGCCGGGGTCGGGGGCTGCCTACCCGTGCCTCTGGCAGCTCTCCAAAGCGTGGGTGGTCAGATCCACCCCTGCCGCCCAAAAGGACCCCAGGTCTCATTGGATGAGAAAATGAATGAAGGCATTCCAATCTCCGATGAGGACATTCCTCTCTCCAAATCAGGCTCTGTCTCCTCGGTCTCCTGCGAGGCTGCAGGACGGCCAAAGGACACTGCAAATAAGAAAACTATTCCACGAATTGTTGCACCAAAAACACATACACTACATTTCACTTTTTGGTTTGCCTAACGCAAATATAGAACCGTTTTCTTTATTGAAGATAAATGTATTTCTTCCTTCAATAGATACTGCAGAGGCCTCCTGCCTAATTACGACGTTGTGAGTTGTCTTTCAAAAATAAGCAACATGCCCGTCGCATGTTGCTTACTAGAAATGCACCTAAAGAACATTCACACCAATGTTTTAAAGCACTTCAAGGTGTTTCCGTAGGGACCGTACATATACAGCTAATGCAGCCGGAGTTGTTGCGGGGGTTGTGCAACGTTCAGTTCCTTCTAACGAGGTGGCCCTGCAGACTTCACTGAAGGCAGTGGCCACACTAATTTCTTACATTAAATAATTACAGTCTGTTCCTTGTATGTGCCTTGCATTTATTAGTTACATAAGGAAGAGCTAGACGATATTGTCAAATAATTTCCTTTACTTTTACTTTCAGGAGACTTTGATGCACACAATCCCGTGTGGGGTAGTGACAGACGGGATTCTCGAAGCGCCCTTGTCGTAAGAATTTTTTTTTGCTTTCTGCGGGATTGTACCTGCTAAACACAAATGAATCTACACATTTTAGCTCAGCAAATCAGATTTCTACTTCCATTAACTTATCCATTTGTCACCGATCTTTATTCCCATTGCATTCATGGAAGGTCATCACGAATCCGCACGGAAGTGACCACTTTCCCATCATTTTAAAATTTTACAATCTTCTATGACGTCCCAACGCGCTCTCCTCAATATAAATTCGAAAACGGCAACTGGTCAGCGTTCAAGAATCATCTCTTTTGGCTGCAGATCAAGTGATGATCTCGATAGCGACAGAGCCACTGAACATATCACTCAGCGCGTTTTAGAGGCTGCCATCTCTCCGCCCCATGACATCCTTGCATCTACCCAGGAGACCTAAGCCCTGGTGGAACAAAGATTGCCGTTTGGCCAAAAAAGAACAAAATCGATCATAAGGTATTTTTGTGCGCTACCCTACAGCCCACAATATTATTAGTTTAAAAAAAAAGGCCCACTCGAGGTGGATTCATAGGCATGCAAAGAAAAAAGATTTAGAGGTATGCTTCCTGAATTAACATCACTCTATCTGTGAAGGAAATTTAGGATCGGGCACATAAAATTCACTGCTCTTTCCGGGAATTCACTGTCCAACTCTTGATTGAAAATCGAGTGTGTCCTGCAAGTCTCTTGGACCAGGAGAACACTGTCGGGAAGCAATTCGAGTGCGTGTTGAGTTTTAAACATTACACTCAAACGTTTGAGCGACACAAGATTGATGCAGAAAAACAAATATGTTATAACATCAGCTGGCATGCGCCAACCCTATATTACATTATTTACATTATACGAACTTCAAATGGTACCTCTTCGTTTCTCTCAAGCTGCCCCAGGAACAGATGGTCCAGGGGCAGCATAATAAAATACTCGAACACATTTATCCATCCACTATGAAACTAATTTTGTAACTTTTTAATAGAATTTGGCTCCAGGGCAACTCTCCATCCTCCTGGAAGATCGCTGTCGTTGTGCGAGCGCTGATGCCCGGCGAAAATCCTTCTTGTGCATCTTTGCTTCAGGCTTATAGCTCTAACTAGCTGTCTGTCCAAGATATTAGAAAGAATAATTAAAACAAGACTCATGTATTTTTTTTAGAATGAAACAACTGCCTTGATAGTTTCCAATGTGGCTTTGGTTCGGCACGGTCCACTGTCGATCATCTCGTCCGCTTTGAGACTTTCGTACAAGAAGCGTTTGCTAACCGGCAACGTGTCTCTCCGTCTTCTTTGATCTGGTGAAGGCACACTACGCGGTCTGGTGTTGTTGCATACTGCAAGATTTATGCGATCTTGGTTTCCGTGGCCGAATAGTGAGTGCTATGCATGGTTATCTGTAGCACCGTACGTTCCACGTGAGGCTGGGGAAAACTTTCTCTAAGGAGTTCTTACAGGAAAATGTAGCCACTCAAGGGGGTGTACTGAGTGTCGCTTTTTTATAGTCAAACTTGCTTCCATTGGCCGTGCAATGCCTCCATCAGTGCATTATTCTTTATATGTTGATCTCCATATCTCTTTTTCATCCTGTAATTCATCAATTTGTGAATGTTGGCCCAACTTTCGGTTCATAATTTGGTGAGGTGAGCCGAATCAAATGGTTTTAAATTTTCTCCCCCCCCCCCCCCACAAAAAAAAAAAAACAACACTTTTTTGTCAGTTTTTCTTGTAAAAGGAGTGTTCTCAGGAACCGTTTTTGATCGTGCGAGGCTCTTCTATGGTTGTAAAAAATTAACGCAATGCTCTGAGTGTTTGATTCCAATTTGATTTTCGTTCGACACATTAGGAGCTTAAAAATAAAGGGTCTTAAATCTATGAACATCCTTATGGTTTCTCAAAATGTATCATGGGGATCTTATTGACTGTACTTTTTGCTTATCCATCGCTCAGTCATTATCGCTCAGCTTGACTATGTTCTAATGTCTGTAACTCTGCTCGGGTATCAGATCTAAAGATGTTAGATACTATTCATCATCAGGGATTGCGATTGGCTACTGGTGCGCTTCGCATCTCCCCGGTGGTGCGCCTTCATGCGGAAGCAAATTTACTCTCCTTGGAGTATCGGAGGTTTTACCTATGCTTTATGTAATGTGTCAGGGTGCGCTCTGTCGTGGAGCACCCCGTTCGAGATGTTGTTAAGATTTTCAAGTTTAAACGTACATTTCAAAAGAAACCTTCCATAGTCCTTTCTTTTTCTATGAGAAATATTACGGTAGCAAAATTTATTGTGATGGATGCAAAGCCTCTGTTACCCCAGTACCCACCAGGTATAGCCCCATGGAACAAATGTCATATACACTGCGGCCTTACGCTCACCAAGTATAACAAAAAAGGATGTTCCTGAGGAAGTCATCAGGCAGGACATCTTTGAGCTTCAGACCAAGTACCACGAGTATGCCAGTATTTCCACAGACAGGACAAAACAAAAAGTCTGGGTAGAAAGCTGGGTTATGGTGGGACCACCATCATCAGGTAAAACGAATCCATTCAATATCCACAGCTTTATGGTTTGCTGCTGGCTGTTGATTACATAATAAAAAGCGGCTTCCTCACGCTCTAATCTACACTGACTCCTTGAGCTCTCTAAAGGCTGTCACATCACTGAACCGTGTAAACAACCCAATGGTTTCTCAGTTAAAGAAAAATATTATCCTGGCTGCAAAGAAACATTCTGACATAGTCCTGTGCTGGGTTGCTGACAATGTTGGCCTTCTTGGAAACGAGCCGGTTGATTGCGCTTTCAGCTCTGTTAATGATAGAGAAACCTGCACACACAAAATGCCATACAAAGATTACCATATTTTTGAAACTTTGCATCCAAGCAAAGTAGCCGCTGCAGTGGAACAATGAAACTGGCATCAAACCGCATGCAATCAAAAGTTTCCAGGCGATTGGGGAGAGCCCCACATCGGGAACGATTTTATGAAGTCAAACTGCGCATGTTACAAATTGGTCATACCCATCTCACGGATAGACACCTCTTGAGCGCGGAGAATGCACCTGACCGAGGACACTGTAACTTACCTCTTATTATTTGGCACATACTCAACGTATGCCCAATGCATGACGAATGCCGTTGTAAACACTTCTCAATGCTTTATAAAGAACACATTTCACTACACATTGCCCTACTACTATGCGAAGAACCACTCATTTCATACACCTGTGTTTTTAATTTCCTCAAAGATATTGGCCTATTACACCGACTTGATTTTACTTTCTATCTTAAACCGATTAACATATTGTTTACACTTATACAGAATCATGTTAAGTTTTATCCCATATTTCGTTACTATAGCCTTTTCCTCTTCTTAGAGGGGCCCTGCAATCATATTTAAGCGTCTACCTTTTTTGCGGTTTCCACGTCTCTTGGGGATGGGCAAGCCAGCGGGCACGGAAAGAATAAGGGCGTCATATTTTAACCGGACGACGCGGAAACCACCTCCACCGACGAGGGCGACCCGCGGTACCGAAAGCGCGCAAAATGTGACTTGTTTGGTCCTAGGCTTACTACTGGTCAGAGCCGCTAAAAGCTTTTTCGTAGTCGAAATACAAAATATAACTGGCGCGACCCGTTTACATTATTTATAAAAGAAGTTTTGGTTCAGTATTTTAGATCAGAAAAGAAACAAATGCAGTTTATAAAGTACGGAAACAAGAAAAGACCCGTCGACATACCCACCACCAAGAGGCGGAAAAAACGGCGCATACTAGAAATCACTAGTGGGATGAGGCTACGACGAACGGCCAGCGTAGAAAAGACCCGGATGTACGCGGCGGGGCTGCGGTCGTATACCGGCTCAACGATCCGACCGGTTCCGAGCGTTCCGAAGGCCTTCGGCGCGGGCCCTGCTGGCGATTTGGCCATTTGGCGGCATAGCAGCGCGAAGTGGCTCCCGTTCTGAACTGATCTTTACCCCGTGTTTGCTGTCGTTTGTGGCCAATGAAGTGTTATGCCAAAATAGTCTTTAATCGCGCAGCAAATGCAATGCGAGCCGCCCCGGCCGCCCGCTTCATAGAGTCTATCCAACATATGCTTTAGTGGCGCCCTCTCGAGCCGTTGACCCGTAGTGCGGCAACCGTGAACGCTCGATGAGCTCACTACCCCTCCTCTAGTTCATGGCCGCTCAAGCCAGGACCTACTACGTCATGAAGGAGGTTATTTTTTGCTTGTTTTTGTAATTCTGATTCGCCTATAACTTTTAAAATAATGCGAAATTTGAGAAAATAAAAGTTTGATTAAGTTACTACGTTCAGTCCGCTCAGGTTCGGTGCAAATTAAAACCAGTCAAAAAGTCATTGCAGGGCACCTTTAAACCCGAATTGCAACAGTTTAAGCTTGGCGCAATATAGCCTTAAGTCGCCATAAACCCTCATTCAATCAAGCAATCAATATTAACAGAACCCAGCATAGCGTTTCTCTATTTGGAGTATGTAATTTTAAATAAATATGGATGGTTTCCTAATTTCAGATTTGGAGAAATTATTCGTTTGTCTACATTTTGGACTTAAATTTCGGTATCGAGAATAACAAATAACATCAGTAACCCTTCACTAAAATAAAGGCTTTCGGAAATTATTTGGCGGCACAATATAAAACATTCGACATTTTGATTAATTTGGTTGCAACTTGGTGTTGACAAGTTGGAGCCGGAAATAAACTAGACAACACGTAAATTAAAACGCTGGTACTTGGATTAGTGAAGGCGGGAAAGACTGGTGCCCAATAACTTAATGACAAAGTACAACGTACTCACTTGGTATGTACGCTTCGCGACACTGTTTGCGTGAACGCAACATTGCCGTTTTTGCATTTTTGACTTGTAAGGGGGCTAGCCAAAAGAAGTGTTTACAACCTCGATTAATATATAAATTGAGCATTTTCCTTCATACAAAAAGTCTCGGTGACAGCCTATTGAATATTTATTAAGAACGAAATAGGCTTGTGATCGCTCGTTCGCGCTAACACCGTAACGCACTGCGGTCAATTATTCCGACAGCGCGACGTTATGAACGAGCCGCACAAGCCGTTTTTTTTTATATATCGCGCTACTATTTACTGGGGAGTTGTTCATATACGGGGCATTTAATATTGAAAATTTTCAAAGAATAAGCTCACCCGAATTAATATCGAAATAGTGTAAAATCGCGCTGAACTATTGGAAAATATCACGCTCATTTTTTTTTTTTTTTTAATTTGCGAAATAATAAATAGCATTTTTGTAAATGTGGCCGATCTTACGATAAAAAAGTCAGAGAGAAAAAAATTCCTTTGTTTTAATCACTTTTAACTGGTTTAAATTTATGTTAGAGTGGCGCGCCATGTCACTAGGCGATTCCACGCAGGCTTGGTGGTCTCCAAAAAAAAAATATACGTTTTATTTTTATTTTCCACTCAGGCAAACTGAGGCCTAGTTATTTTCACTATAACTGCGTCATGTATCTACGGCCTTCGGTTAAATTATATTTACATTTGTTAAAACATTTTATACTGTCAAGATAAATATTTACATTCTTATCAGAATGAAACAGTGTATGAAATGCCCGACGAATATTCTGTATACTGAAAATATGTATATTTGTATTTTTCCTCTTAAAAATAGTAAGTATGTCCTAAATTTGACAAATGCTGTATTCATTCATTTATATGCCATAAATAATGGCGGATTCAAGGCAAAACACAGGCCTACTGATCACCAGGTTGCGGGTTTATGTCCAGATCGAAGGGCCCGCAATCTGACGGGGATTTACAGTAGAAAATAGCACCCTGTAACCGAAATTCAGGGCTCAGGTGGAAAGGTCTCCAGGCGCTTAAAACTAATAGTCAGTCTTCTGCAGGGAATTACACCCTGACACGTGAAATTCAAAACCGGAAGTTTTAATTAAAGACCTCATCGAACTAAGAAATGGGGGATCAACACAAGAGCACCATAGAACACGGAGCAGAGCATAACGATTTTAATTTCTGATATTCGCCAATTCATAAAAAACAAAATTTTTAAGATGTCTACAGAACAATACTGTTGAACGCGACAGCGTTCCGCAGGCCGCGACAGACAGACAAGCGGGTAGGTTGGCAACAGCGTGTATTCCCTCAGTCATGCCTGTAAACGGGGTGTCGATTTTTAACAGTAACATAATTTTTACAATTGAACTATCAGAGCAACGCTGGTGGCAATGGAAAAGAGACGTTGTATGGCGAGGCGGGCATTACACTGCTAAAAGAAATGGAATTATCAGAAAGATTAATAAGCCAAAAAAAAGCATTATTTATATTTTAATTACAGTTTTCAGGACAGTCGTTTACATGGTAGATTTGGAGGCGGCAATTGTTTAAGTCCAGCAACATTTTAAAAATCCATGAAATAGAATGTAGTTTCAGATATTAATTGTCTAAATTTTGCCATTCAATCCAGTGTAAATTTAAACCAAGCGCATGAGGAGAGGCGCAAGTACCATGGCCATCCTACGTCGGACGGCATCGCACTCGGACAAAGTTAACGTCATTATTTTAGCTGACGGCGGTTCACAAATATTTCCGGATGGCATTTAGCTGCTGGGTAAATAAAAAGACGAGTCATCTGACGGGTCCTTACGCGCCGCCTCGCCAGGCGTGCGATATCGGTGAAGAGGCATTTAGTTACTGTCTCAAGAAAGCGTGACTATATAAAAACAAATTTAGTACTGGCTTATAAGTTCTCCGGCTGTTGCTACTTGGCCGAGAACGCGGCTAGCATTGCCCTGCCAAAAAAACGCGCGTGTAGAATAGACTGAGATTTGCTGCTGTGGTTACTGGCCGACCGTTGCAGAGCACGCGAGAGTTCGCAAACAAACAGAAAATACAAAAACAACAGGAAATCGCCAACGTGGCATTCACTGTACAGCGGAGTGCAGTGCAGGTGATCAAAACTGTCTTATACGCGGCACTGAGGCTACAGGGACGGCCTGTTATTGTCCAGACCTTAACAGCAACAATGTGCTCCCGCTCTATCCTCAGGTGTAGTTTAGTAGAATCATTCTTTTTCTGAAATGTACCTGTCAGACATGCGGCCTAGAGTTTGTACAAAAAAAAAATGAATCTGTCTGCGTCGTTTTCTTTTTCACTTAAATATTTTGTTTGTAAGCTGTTAGGCAGTTGCTAAGGCTGCGGCAGAAAACCATCGGAGCTAAGCCATGTAGCTGAACCGCGTTGTTTGATTCGCATATTTTGATACAGGACGGCTTCTGCAGTGTAGGAAAATAAATTCAAGAATCAAACGTTCACAGGGGAAGAATGGATTTAATTCGTCACCGAGAACCGATACCTGATATAATTCATACCTGTGGTATGCATTACTCCTCAGAAAAACACATCTTAAATAAAATGCTCTAAGTGCTGTCCTTCCCCTTAAGTGCACAGCATGAATCCTTTCTTCATTGAGCTCACTGCTCTCTGGGCCGCATCTAGGGGAATGCTGGCACACGCGAAGAATATCCTTCGTTTGAGGACTGCCACATTAAGCGGCTCTGTTGCGTACAGCTTCTGTTTAATGTATCCCAGCTAAATAACTCAAGGATTGTCGAGTGAGGCGACCTCGCAGGCCAGGATGTAGGCCCCAAGCGTCCGATCCACCGACCGGGAAAGTACTCGTTGAGCCTCATTCTAGCACGAGCCAATAAATGAGGCCGTGCGCTGCCGTGCTGAAACCATGTTTGGTGAAGGACTCCGAGTGGCAGATTGCAGTCGAAGTGGTGCACGACTTCTTCCGAGATATGTGTCGTGTAGAATTAACCGTTAAGGTTCCCTTCAAATAGGGTCCAAGGACTTTATTGCCTAAAAGTCCACACCACACATTGACGGACCACTGCACTTGGTGCTTATGCTGCCTCAACCAATGAGGATTGTGGTCCGAGCAGAAATGGGAGTTGTGCACGTTGATGTTGCCGTCCACACAGAACTTTGCCTCATCTGTCCAAATTAACTTAGGTAGGAAGTCACGGTAGTCGTCAGTCTGAATCAGGGCCCAGTTGCAGAATTTTAGCCTCTTTCTAAAGTTCATAACCGTGATGTAATGGTGGAAGCAGAGATGATAAAGATAGGGGTTGTGTTTCCTTGGTACTCTCCAAAAAGAGGTGACACTGCTTCTTGGGTCTCGAGCAATTTGTCGGATGCTGGCTTCATGGTTTGCTCTTCCATACGCAAGGATATAAATCTAAAAAATTGATTTGAATTCACAGTTCTCTCTCAGCTCCCGTTACATACAAAACCAGTTTCAAGAAACTGTTTAAAAACCCTCGCAACCATAACATTGAGAGGAACCGGCCATCCTGGATAGCGGGATCCGTACAGCCTCGCGGCTAGCCTAGAATTGCGTTAATTCCGGCGCAAGCTAGAGCCATCCATGCTCACATTTTGCCTCTTTTAGTCAGGGACTCAAACCGAAAAATATAACGTTTCGGTTACGGTTACGGTTACCGCTTCCTGTTGATAACGGTTTCGTTTCGGTTTTTTACGGTTTTAATTTTTACGGTTTCGGTTACCGGTTACACGTTCATAAAAACCGGTTTATTTCGGTTTTTCCAATAATTTGTCTAATTGAAATGCTAGACAGCCATTTTAGAAAAAAACTGTTTAAAGTAGTCTCAGATATCCAATAACGTGAAATACAAGGAACCTAGAAACGTCTTAATACTACTAATTGGTCAGAAGTTGCACACGTTCCTCCAACTCTTGTTCACTACATCTACTTACATTATTTAGTTTGATGCCCGAGCATACATGTTACTTCTAGTACTCGGGGATCATCGCGTTCTATATAATAAAAATTAAAATAAACACCGCTACTCTGTTGTTTGGCACCATTTATAAACAATTACCCTAAGAAAGTTCCCACTTGATGCTGGAAGAACCATTCGCACTTTCTCGTCGCTACAGTTGATTTCAACCTCATACATGCAGGCGAGTCTTCGCTTCACTGAAGGAAGGAACAGAACTACAGCCATCCACTAGTAAAATACTGCTAAGTGGAATGAAGTAATAAAATTAAGAGCTGGGCTGGGCGGGCCGTGAGGCAAGAAGCCTTCGTGCAGCGAATGGAAAGTCCGCCGTAGTCGGGCGGCCCGTGAAAACTACTTGCCTCACTAAACACTGCCCAGTCGACTTCAGGTGCCTGCTGGGTCGAGTGGACTGGCGGTGTAGGTCCCGTCGCTTTTGACTTGTAGGCAGTGCTACCCAGGTCCGACTGAGAGTCTTCGACGACGCTTTGTTTGTCTGTAGTGTGTTCCTTTGTGTTGGTGTGGTTTTCCTCCTTGCCATCGTACGTGTCGAAGGAGCCGTCATCGGCGTAGGGCTCAATGACAGTGTCGGTCCTGCTGAGCCACTCCAGGATTCGCTCGGTGGCGGTGGTTGTCGAGTCGGGATCCATTGGGTCGTTTTCTTCGATCCAAGATCAAGCTCGGGCGCGGTCGGCCGAGACGCCAGCCTCGCAAAGAGCATGGGCGAGAATGTTTTCGACAGGAAAAACGCACAGGAGCGTCGAGGAGACGACTGTGCCGTCGATGACGGCACTGGTGGGTTTCGAAGACTCAGCGCAGCTGCCGGACTCACGATTAGGGGGCCTCTTCGACTTGGTGTCTGGGCGGTAGCTGGTGTGCGCGGGAGCACGAGGTGTGTGGCGTCCGCGTCGAGGCTGGTTGGGTAGCTGGTCGGGGAGCTCTCTGAAAACCTCAGACTCGAATCCTCGACGTCTGGGATAGGACTGCCGTCCTACAGTTCCCTCTCGCGATGACGTGGAAGAGTTATAGTTTATCGAAAATGAGGTGCTGGTGTTCGGTTAGCATGTCATCCCAGTAGAACCGATGGCGGGGGAGAGGCCTGATCTCATGGACATCTCTCGTGGAGAAACTTATGGTGTCCTGGGCGAGGTCGCCCAGATTGTCGTAGGCATGACGGACCCCCGCTCCGGCATGGGTGGTGGGGGCTCTATCTGAGGTAGTTGGATTGCGCTGGTGGCTCTGGTAGAAATGATTCTCGTAGAAGCCATACCTCCGGCGGTGGCAGGGGGAGGCCTCCGACGATGCTGGAAGCGATCTCTCGGCGCGTCTGTGGATGTTCGAGCTTACCGTGCCGACGTTCGAATAGCTCGCGTTCACAGTTTTGCGAGAGAGACTGTTTAGACTGCTGGCCGTGTGGAGCGAGATTGGCCAGGCCATCGACGATTGGAAGCAGGGGGGCTATGTTGCGCTTTTTGCACTCCCAGGAGACTAGGGAGAGGGAAGTGACGTCAACGACACAGCAAACGCAGATTGGGTGTTGATTTCGTCTTCTTCTGTCAACATCCAATCTGCGTTTGCTCTAGTCGTTTACGTCACTTCCCTCTTCCAAGTCTCCTGGGAGTGCAAAAAGCGCAACATAGCACCCCAGGGCAGCCCCCAAGGTTCAGGCGAAGGAGGCAGAAATTGCATCCCATGTCTGTTGGACGAGGGTGGCGCGTTGGCGCGTTTGACGAGGAGGCATCCTTCTCCCTGGCTTTTTCTTTTGTCATGTTGAGAAGCTGAGAGGCGTGGCAGTGCCGGCGACGGTAAAGCCCCTCTATCCTGGGAAAAGTGGCGCCGTTCATTGTTGTTAAATGCTCGAGGCACGTGCGACGCGCTACTTCTGGGAAATTCATGCCGTCTGAAATAGCTAAGAGTTGCGCTGTGCCGCCATGATCTTCCCAAGGGCTGCACGTTGCACGTGCCTTGTGCATCGACGAACATTGCGCTAGTTTTGAAACATGAAGGGGCTTTAGGCGGCGGGTGCCACTCGGTTTGAAGAAGGGTCTCGGCGCGGGAAGGAAAAGAAAAAAACTCGGATACCCTTCTGACGTTTCCTCGCTCCTTCCACCACTCTCAGCCAGAGCATATATATATATATATATATATATTGTATATATAATACAAAACGCCAATGTCAAACCCCTGACTTTTTTTTTTCTTTCTGTGTTGTTTCAAAATCGTCTCTCGCGACACGTTTCACACTAAATGAACAACATAAACATTATTAATGAGCAGCAGGGCCCATTAAAGCCCCTTCATGTTTCAAAAGTAGCGCAAAGTGCGTCGATGCACGAGGCACGTGCAACGTGCATCCCTTGGGAAGGTCAAGGCGGCACAGCGCAGCACTGAGCTAGATTTCAGACGCCATGGGGGGGATCGGTGGCCGAGTGATCTAGCGCACACCAGCTCGGAGCACGTGGAGTGAAAGCTCGCGCTGCAGAACCCAAGGATCCTGGGTTCGAGCCCCACCCCTGCCCGTTTCGTTCTGGATGAGCATCGTACCGGCGTGCGGTCGTGTATCACTACTGCGTGATGCACGTTAAAGACCCCAGGCTAGCGGCTGTACCGCACTGGCTAAATTTCTCATCTACAGCTGGGAGACTCGTCGCCCCTGTGAGGCAGACCAAGTTCTAGGCTGTATAAACACACACACAACCCAATTTTTTTTTTCAGACGCCATGTTCTTTCCAGAAGTGGCGCGCTGAACGTGTCTCGCGCGTTTCCACAACAATGAAGGCGCCACTTTTCCCAGGATACAGGGGCTTTAGGGCCCATTTGCTCGAAGCGCTAACCGCGGCTAAAGTTAGCCGCAGTACCTAAGAGAGGGATTCTGAGATCATGTGACAGGGATCGGTAGGGATGCGGGAAAACATGGCGGTGCCCCGCAAAGTGAGCGCCGCTCGCTTCGGAACTAATATGTCGTTGTAGCTGCAATATCGCGCGAATTAGTCAGTAACTAATGGTGCAGGAGGCTTTCGCTTTGCCTTACCTCACTTAAATCGCAAAGCATGAGCAATGACCTCGCCGCATTTTTTAGATAGTATTTCGATTCTGGCCATTCTTAAGCCTAAATGAACACGATAATTGTCGGCATGCATGGAAACGTCTTTGGAAAGTGGATTGCCTTGACTCAATCGGCCTTGTATTGATAGCACACAAATTTCCCAAGCACCGAGGTGCATGCTACGAGTGTAGTTGCAGGCATTGCGCGTGCTGGCGTATGCAGTAGTAATATACCCGTTGCTCTGGGCAGGGGGCGCGAGCGCGTCCGGAAGACTTACGCAAGACGCGACCAAGTTTTGCTGGCTGCATCATCCGTGTGGCGCTGTAACGTTCGATTTTGCACGTGCCACGTTCGAATACAAGCCGCTGTCAGCATCTGTAGATGTGCGGTAACAAAACGTCTAAAAAAAGTTAAAAAAAAAAAGAACAGAATTATGCTGCTTGCGGCCACAGCGTTCCATCAAAAATTCCTTTCATATTTGCTTTCTTTCACAGCTTCCGCGAGCACGTATATTTCACTTTACGTGATAGTGAAGCCGAAGCTACTCGGAAAAGCGCGTCATCCTGAACGATGCTCGCACTGCACGAGCGCGCGTGCTTGGCAGGGACGCGGAGAGCTCGCAGCTTGCTGCGAGCTCTCCGCGTCCCTGCCAAGCACGCACGCTCGTGCAGTGCGTCAGTCAGTCCAGCGTAGCCTCTGCTACGCTGGAACTTAGAATGGAACTGAGTAGAAAAAACTCTAGTGGGGAAGCGTATTGATGCATGTTCGAAACGCGAGCCAAATATTCTATTTTGCTTGCCTGCAGCGCTGCTCAAAACTTGTGAGCTACGGGCCTATCGTTCTAAAGGAAAAAGTCTAAAACAAATTTTGCCTTGCAAGCGCGTTCGTCCAAGACTTATAATGATTATTTACTTCGAATCTTTTATAAGAAGAAGGACAGCGAGCGCGGACCATAGAATTACACTTCCAGCGTTCTTCTCGATGCTTGGGTAATTAGAAAAAGGTCTGTTGGGGCGGGACGCTGGTCTTCTTTTGTGTACTATTAATATCCGGTCGATTGAGTCAAGGCAATCCGCTTTCCAAAGACGTTGCCATGCCGACAATTATCGCGTTCATTAAGGCTTAGAAAGGCCAAAATCGAAAGACTATGCAACAAATGCCGCGAAGTCATTGCTCGTGCTTTGCGATTTAAGCGAGGTAAGGCAAAGCGAAAGCCTCCAGCACCATTCGTTGCTGAATAACGCGCCCGATAGTGCAGCTACAACGACATATTAGTTACAAAGCGAGCGGCGCTCACGCACCGGGGCGCCGCCATGCTTCCCGGCATCCCAGCCCCCAGTCACGTGATTTCAAACTCCCTCTCCTAGGTACTGCTGCTAACTTTAGCCGCGGTTAGCGCTTCGAGCAAACGGGCCCAGGTTTTCTTTTCCGCCAGCTCTGCATGATGGCCAATTTACCTCCTTTCTTTATACTGGCTACTGCATGTCAGGAACATCGGTGGTTTTGATAGAACCGAGTTGGATGGACATCTGAGAATTCGAACTTATTAGTTAATACACTGAAAGCGACACGTACTGAATACATGTAGCGATGTAGGAGTGTGGCAGATTTAGAAATATAGAATTTTTTTAATTATAAGCTCGACCACTAATTCAATCTGAGTATTCTTATTCCTAAAGTCAGATTGAATGGAAATATGTAACCAGATGCACCACTCGCTGACAGTAACTCTGTCAAATGGCCCCAACAATTTAAGATCCCTCCTCCAGGTCATACTTCAGAAAAACTAATAGTTTATTTTTCGGTTAATATTGGTTAAAACCGGTTACCGGTGAACAATTTACGGTTCCGGTTACGGTTACGGTTTTTATAAATATCAAATAACGGTTTCGTTCCGGTTACGGTTACAGAAAAAATTTCGTTCCTAAACGGTGTTCGGTTTCGGTTACGGTTACGGTTTGAGTCCCTGCTTTTAGTTTCTTGAACTGACGAGGGGAAGCCATCCCACAACTGTCTTGTGGTAAATAGCAACAGCCTTGCCGCGTTCTCGTCCAACTAGCAGCAGCCGCAGAACTCGTCAAACTATCTATCAGGGGCTTCAAGCTCGTGAAGCACAGAGTTCGGGCCGAAGTTGACGGATCGCACCGATTGGACTATCACGGGGTGATTTCGCGCTTTCGTAGCCAGCGTTTCATCTGCGCGATTCGCGAACTTCCGGCTCCAGCGTTGTGCTTTACCAGTTTAAGGTCCCTCTACTACATTTTTGTTTCTTTATTTTATCGTCACGCTTTCTTGCGACCGCAACTAAATGCCACGTCACCGATAACACACGCCCAGCGAGGCGGCGCGCACGGCCCCGACAGATGGCTCGTCTCTTTATTTGCCCTGCAGCTAAAAGCCAACCGCGAATATTTGCGAA
This sequence comes from Ixodes scapularis, assembly GCF_016920785.2. Classification (NCBI taxonomy): domain Eukaryota; kingdom Metazoa; phylum Arthropoda; class Arachnida; order Ixodida; family Ixodidae; genus Ixodes; species Ixodes scapularis. Next base: position 4,556,558 of record NW_024609867.1, read on the forward strand.
ACGTCGTCAATCAAAGTCATGACACGAATTTCGTCATGGGGAATTTCGTCACGTGGCGTTTCCCTCTTACGCAGGATGGCCATGGTGCTTCCGGCACTCCTCGAGTGCTTGATTTCGGTTGCACCCGAATCACTTTTAATGATTCGGGGGCATATATGTATGTTAAATTCAGAAATGCAGAAATTACTCAAAAAAGGAGTTTATTTATTTATTACATGTTACCCCGCAGCGCCAAGAGGCATTAATGCAGGGGGGGGGGGGGGGGGGAGGTGTGAGATTACATGTGCACAAGAATTACCGTCGTCAAATACAGAAACACATGAAAAAAAAACAAGTTCGCAAAAAACAATTATGTTGCAAAATTATAACACTAACAAATGAATCCACAATGGTATTAAGCTTTAGCCACCAATATAATTTTCCGTACAAGTAAAGGTAAGAGGACAAAGCACAGTGTTACAGACCAAGTATTCTGAATACACATTCACAAAGAGAAAATTCGCTTTCCTTATTCCCAGATATGACGTGACAGTTTATCAAAAAAATTATCAGAAGATGGAATTGAAATAGTTTCCTTTGGCAATTCGTTCCATTGTTTAACGGGATTAGGGAAAAATGAGAATTGGAATATATTTGCCCTAGCTGAAAATTTTCTATTTTTTTTAATGATATCAGTTAAGTTGAGTTAAGTCACTAAGTATTTACGCCAAAAGTAATTGTAGTAGAGTAGAAATTACGCATTTTTAATAGTAATTGAGTAAACTACCAACAACCGTAAAAAAGTAGCGAGTTACGTTTGAAGTTACTGTGGAAGTTATTGTTTAAATTTTTGTGGTAGCAAAATGAACAGCAGTTTTGATCCGTGAAGAACCCTCCCAGCCTAAAATAAATGCGGTCAATTTATGGCTTGCATTTTCACCAAAATGGTTCATTCGTCTCTAGAAGCAATTGACTTTCAAAGTTCCTATCGGAGACTTTTCCCCTTTTTCTCCAAAAGACGTTCCCAGCCAAGCTAAGAAGACATTTCACCTACGCGCTGGGTGGAACGGCAGCGTTAAATTTCAGAAACAACCTGTGCAGGGCCGTTCAAACGAGTGGCGGCATCTTCGGTGCCCATGATAAAGCACGTGAGGTTTGCCTGGGCTTGGGTCTTTTATATCAAACTCTAATTCTTTTTTTTCTTTTCCCTTCGGCAAGTTTAGATTGTTGTGATTGGCACCTTTTTATTCCCAGGACGGTCGTAAAGTACACTGAGCGAGTGCAACTGACCGTCAAGGGTTTGATTCTCGCACCACGGCGATGAGATCATCCGGACAGCTGAGCATCTCGTTGCAGTGCTTTTGCTAGGCTGCTGAAAAAAAAATGTTTTGTTTTAACAGAAGTTGGAATGAAGTACACTTCATCGCTGATGCAGGGTCCAACAAAAAGATCTCCCAAGGGTGACTCGCAATCCTCGCCGGCAACTATGGCATCGTAACCAGGGTTGGGCAGAAATACTCAAAAATATATTTTTAAATAAAAATAGTGAAATACATAAGAATAGCAGCTAAAATACTGATATTAAAACATATATGTAAAAATGTATCGCGATACGTATTGGAAATGCATTTGATATAGAGGCAAAAAGTCTTTGGGAATACAAATACAGGAATACATTTAGGCAAGGCAGAAATAGAAATACAGAAATGCTGATACTGCAGCACATTTCTTTTTCAAGTTTGTTTGAGACCCGAACTGAAATGAAGCTTGAAGCTGGAAGTGGAAGTTTTTGATCCCGAAATTACTTTCCAGTAGGCTTGGCACATTGCCTTGAAAGTAGGGGTTTCGGATTATCGAGGAGTCTTCAATGGGCTCAAAAAACCGTTCCACCAAGGACTGACCGCGGTCCCTTCCCTGACATCCTGTCTGTCTGACGAGGGACGCATAAAGACTTGGCCCTCTAAATAAAGTTTATGTCACCTTAAACCCCATCAAAACGTCACCACGCCCCTGTCCAATAGGGACAAACCTGTAAGCATTGATTGCATGATGTCACGGTGGAATGAACTGGTATTTTTTTATTTACAGGTGTAGCTTTGAACATGAAACTTTACGACGCTGCTGTATGAGAGGACGATAGGTGCTTTCGTTGTAAGTTACCTCGCTGAAGATCGTGCAGGCAGTGTCATTTGGAATTTTTTTTTTGAGAATAGTGTACCATCTCAAGCATCCTGGAACACATGCCTTATCTCCTGTTACGGTTGAAAAACGATACGCTGGCATCCCTGTTGTGAAGGTGCTTCCTGCCTACCCTCCACTACCGACGTATGGATTACAGTCCTAAAGTTTCGCCTAGCATCAATCAAACAGAAACCTCGTGGATTGCAACCTGATATTGCCGGAACAGATGCGAGCTCTCTGAGAAATAGCGCGTTCGAGAAGACTCACAGGTGTACGAAGTCTTGGCCGGCACAGCGAGGCCACGTCTGGCCTCCTTCCTGGGTGTCGGATCACCAGAGCAGCGGGTCAACGTTCACATCGGCTGATGTCGTACCCTCGAGCCGTGCAATATTACGGGCGCAGCGACAGACGCATTCGAATATGTGTTTAACTTTACTGCGTGAATCATCCTACTATTTCTAGTCAACCCCCGCAAGGCAGCGGGCATTGGATGCCAGCAAACAATGACACAAAAAGTCTCTACCTAAGGAACTGCGGCAGAAGATGCTCCGACTGCACTTCTATCACGCCGCCTGGTTCAAGTCCCCGACAACGCAACACTTCTGAGAAATGAAAAGAGCACGCACAGAAAAATAGCTTGGAGAATCGGAAGGAACCTTGGTCAGCATAGTGACAATGTCCCAGCATCTTTTTGACCCTGGTGCCCACAAAAGTTAAAATGCCTTCGGACTTATACACTGCAACATGATTATATCGCGGTACAAAGAAACATTCCAAATGTATTTCGATACAGAAATACAGATACTGGTGAAGAAAAAATGTATCGCGATACAGAAATACAGATACGAGATGTATTTCTGGAATACCATCGCGATACCTTCGTATCGCGATACTGCCTCCCCCCCCCCCCCCCGCCCTTAAACCCTGGCCGCTAGTGAAAAAAAGTTATATGAATATATATAAGAACTGATAAGAAATATAAAAAAATGATATGCGACATATGAAACTGATATGAATTATCCAAAGAACCGATATGAGACATATGAAACTTATATTAAATACCCAGAAACTGATATGCAGCATATGAGAACTGATATGCAGCATATGAGAACTGATATGCAACATATGCCAACTGATATGCAGCATACAAGTTCATATGTAATTTAAATGACAAGTGATATGACTTTAATACCAGAATTCACAGTGTGTCCAATAAATATATCAGAAATACATTCATATACATATTTTCAGTATACGACGTGCCGCGTGGGCAAGCAAACACTTGACTTGGAACCGCAGTGGAGCGGCTTGATTTATTGGCTTTGTAATAATTACGGCATGAGCATTTACTTTTCACTAAGATATGTCTCCCCTGCGCCGTTCAAAATACTCTCAGAAGCATGACATTACAGAAAAAAATCAAAATTTTGGGAATATTAGTTATTGCTGAGGTGGTCACCGGGAAAATCCGGACCTTCAAAACGTCCAGTAAAAAAGGCGGAAACACAGACCTAAGAAGTAGTTATCGGTATGCCGTTGTATTCATGTTTGTTCTGCCGGGTATGTGTATTGCTCAATGTATGTGTTCAGCTGATCCTAGTGGTATGCGTAATGTACCGTCATGGTTACGTGGGCAAATAAGAACCATTTTGTAGCACATGAATTGGGCAGTACCTAGCGCCACCTAGCCTAGCTGAAATAGGTAGGCGTGCGATATGTGAAACTGATATGAAATAATAAGTTCTGATATGACAAAGGTGTCCAATAAACATATCAGAATTTAACTCATATAATTTTCTTCACTAAGGCGAGGTCTTGCTGGCATGGAAGGTTGGAAGGACATGAAGGATTATGTGAACAAGCATCGCCGCAAGTTGCAGCTGGGAGCGGGAACGTGCTCCCATGAATGGATTATTCGTGTCTGCGTTTGTGCGCGATGGAGTCCTGCTTTGCAAGGGAGTATGCGCTGACGACGAGGCGACCATGGGAGCAGGCGACCAGCCGCGAGGTCACTCCAGGGGCGCCTCCCCTGGAAACCCCAAACCGCTTGAGTCGGAACTCATAAAGGGAGACAACATAAAAACAAAACAAAAAAAGCAACAAAAAAAACACCCGGAGTGTCTCCGTCTTTCACGGTTACAGCTGGAGGCGTGGTGCCTGCGTGCATTACCGGATTAGGTCTATACCCGACCAACGCTTGTTAAGCATCTCTGCCTGCGTTCGTCCGCGCCGGTGTTATGTTTAGGTTGCTGGTCGCCACCTTAGCCCAAGGACGCCTGGGATGCAGTTTTTACGGCTGCCGAGTATAAGTGCCTGGGCGCGGAATGTGAGGGGCCCCTTGTTCGGAATTACATGCGTCTTATTTATTTCTGCGCTCAAACTTTCATGATGAGCAAAATAGGCGCTAGAGTTCAAACATATTTGGTACCTTGAGTAGAAGTTACCTGAAAAACGTACTTAAATTAAACTACTACTCCCAATAAAGTTGTAGTTGAAAATTACCAAGTTACTCAGAAAAGTAGTTAAACTACAGTAGTTTGAGTGGAGCAGTTGAACTACACCGATGTCAGGTTGAATTATTTCTACAGAAAATACAACAAAAAAGGGCGGGCTTTCATTATGCCATCAGAAAGCTAACATCATTGAAACAATGTAAAGAAATAGTAAATAAAATTAACTTTTTGTTAATAACGCGAGATCAAATTGTGGCTAGATTTACCAAATAAAATTAAAAAAATAGTAAAAATTAATTTCTGATGGAAATTCAACTAAATTCGAACCAGTAAATAGCACAAGTATAGGCCTGCAGGAATATATTGTTGTATAAGCAAAATGTGCAAAGAATTCTAAGATACAAGGCTCAAAGTTTGCCCTTTAAAATATAAAAAAATGGGATGTTTGGTTTTTTTTCTTGCATGAAATATGTCCAACCTCTTTAGTTTGATGAAATTCACGCGTAACACATTCACTACGAAATTTCTTCTACGACTTATTAAAATTTTTCCTATTTATAAAACCGACAAAACAGGGTACAAAAGTCAAGCGGCTAAACGCAGCCATTTCACCCTGCCCCACTTAATAATTTATCTGAAAAATAGTTTTCGTAAAAGAAGAGGATAAGAGGGTACGAAAAGGTGGGTTTGTACCTCCTCCCTCTCCCCCCCTCTGCCTACACTTCCCCCAATTTAACGGGAAATGTTCGCTAAATTTCGCGCTAAATTTCGCACGAAAAGCTTTCCCAAATTTATGGGAAAAATTTTTCGCTAAAACTTAGGGAAAATATTGTCCCGCTAAAGTTTTCCCTTTTTGCTTAATTTGCAGGATAAAGTTTCCGCCAAATATAGCGGAATAACTCCCCCGCAAAATCGAGCGGTCAAATTTTTCTGCTAAATTTAGCGTGAATTTTTTCTTTAACTAACTTTAAAAAAGTTAGCGGGGCAACTTTCCGGCTATACTTTGCGGGAGAATGTTTCTACCAAATTCGGCGGGAAAGTTTTTCCGAATCTTCCCGCGAAATTCAGCGGGGAATTTTTTCCGCTGGACTTAGCGGTAAAATTTTTCCGATAAATTTAGCGGGGTAATTTTCCCGCTAAACATTTTTCTGCTAAATTGAGCTGGAAATTCTTCCGCTAAAATTATCGGGGAAGTTTTTCCTTTAAACTTTTGCGGGGAATTTCTTCCGGTATAGTTTGTGGGGACGTTTTCCCAATACATTGGGCGGAGAACTTTTTTCGCTAGATTAAGTGGAAACATTTTTTCGCTAAACTTAGGGAGGACATTTTTCAGACACATTTAGTGGACAATTCTTTCCGCTAAATTTAGCGGGGAAATTTTTCCCCTAAATCGAGCGGGAAAATTTTCTTTCTAAATTTGGCGCCAAAAATTCGCCGGTAAATTTGGCGGGAACATTTCCGCACTATATTTAGCAGGGAAATTTCCCCGCACAATTTAGCGGGGAAATATTTTCTCAAAACGTAGCGCGTTTCACGTCATATGTGATGTCACGTATGATGTCATCATGGGAAACGTTCCATAATGCAACGTACGGTTTCGGTGACGCGACGGCGACGCAGCTCAAGCCGGAAACTGGCGCCTAAGAGCTGCGCTTTACTAAAAATGTAGCTTTGTTGATTTCGGAAAGAGGGCAATGATATACATAGTCTTTGAAGCAAATCCAAATACCCACCCCAACACGTGTGTTCAATTTCAAATAAAGCCCTAGTGTAATTACTATGCTCGAGGTGACGTGCTACGATGATCCGTTTTGTTTTACTGTATGTCAATGGCACTTTGGCCCACCAAAATAAAAGGAAGACTTTGATAACTTTTGAACGTCGCGTCTAGTTTTCTTAAATATTATCCAAACGTTTCGGCTATCCGAGTTAGTGCCAACGCTTCTTTGTTCGATCTGCGAATGTCACATTTCAGATTCAGTGAAAGACCGCAAGGCAAATGGAAAAGACCGTCGCTCTACCCGGTGCTTTTTTAAACAAAACATCTTTGAGGCCATATGACGACCCATCTACAAAAGGGGGTGTCAAATGGGTCGAGTCGTAATTTGAACTTGAATGGAAAACTCAAGTCATTCAGGTCGTTTCACGCTCGCTCTTGAGATGGACCTTAATTGCCCACCCTTAACTGGTCAGATGTTCCAATAATATTCACAAACTCCAGATCTTGTTCAAATCTTAACAGTGTCTTAATAGGGAACAATGTTTGCCTTTTTCTTTCGGGAGATGAGCATTTTGCAATGTGTGTGGATGCATAGGAACACAGGCCTTATTCACTGCAATAAAAAAGAAAAAGAAACTTGTGGTAGAAAAGGTGATAAAGGAAACAAGCAGAAGCATAAAGAAGCAAGCAGAGAGTTGACAGAAGGAATAGAAAAAAAAGGAAAGTACATCAGAAATTCGTAAAACTCATTTGCCGCCATCCACGACCTCAAAATTCGATGCCGCCTGTTTTCTGCTGCTCACGTCGCAGTTGCTGGAATGGCAAAATGAATTGGCTGTTTTATTTTAAAAAAAAGTATAGGCATGTTTGTGCTTGTCAATCTTCTATTACAGTTTTGCATATTCTTTTTTTTTTTTGGAGTGGGAAAGGGGGGGGGGGGCGTTATTTCCAATCTCCCTCGAGGTTCGGTTGTGTGCACTATTCGCATTTTATATTATGTTATTCAGCAATTGGTTTTCCATTGGCTCGATGGTCTCGAAGGAAAAACAGAACGCGAGGTGCCGCCACTAGCAGGCATTTGAATATATTTCCACCTGTGATTCAGGGTACTTCAACTTTCCACAAGCCGCGTGCAAGAACGTTGTATGATGCGACACCAAAGCGTTCTTGAGGCGCGAGAGAGTCCACTGAGACACCTGGAGAATGTACAGTAAAGGCTGCAATCGTCCATTAGTTTACTCTCACTTTGGAAATTACTGAAAGATCAGTGACTTGTTAATGGAAGCAATGGCAATGTAAATTAACAATTTGTATTCTAGCGTTCCGCGAAGCAAATTTTGTCATTTTTTATAGTAGAATAGGTTAATAATTGTCTGACCACGCTTATTCATTTTTTTATATTTTTGTTAATTAATAGTGTCAGTCTGTTTAAGACAATTACAGGGTGGATGAAAAATACACGATGAAGCACATACAGGTCGCTTGTACAAACTTTCAAGTTGCTTGTTAAAGCAAACATAAACACGTTCACGTGATCTAGTCTCTAAATGTATCTCACACAAATGTCAACGACAAATAAGAGGAACATATGACCAGGAGTTAATACAATGCAAATTACAAATAAATGTGCTGAATTCAACGGGTGCCACATAGAGCAATCTTGTCAACATTTTCAATACAGGAACTGTGATATTCGGTGGCATATTTCGTTCTTTAATAAAAAATCACTGAATTTAACGCAATCATCTTGTGCAGACAAACTTGGAGTTTACATTACATGGCGATGCCTCGATGATTCATTAGGACGACTTTTAAGATGTCTGGTTTCCTTCTCTTGCGTGATTATGAATAATCTGGAAAGAACAATCTCATGCCGACATATTTTGTTCTAGATTCTCAAGTTAGCAGCTTTGCGAGTTTACATAGTTCTGTGGGAGATTAAGCACGGCTATATTTGCTAACGATTCATCTGCAGGCGAGGCGCTTAATTTTTTTTTCTTGTTTAGCAAGATTTGTCACGGTATACGGGTCCCAAACGATCTTTGCTTACCCAATAATGGGTCATATTTGGGTCATCAATGAAATATATATTTTCAGCTGTTGCATTAATCAGGTTTCATCTGAGACACCGCAGTGCTCTATAAGCTTTAACGCACACATTATAAGTGTTTGCGTTTCTCCTTGCAGATCAGAGGTCAAAGCATATTTTTTTCTAGCTATAGTCATAAAAACAATTTGTTTTATAGTCATCATTAGGTTGCCTACATGTTTCCGCCGCTGCGCTGTTTAGGGTGGCGACAACGTTTGTGATACCTGTTGCCGACAAACCAGTGTTCCCTACCTCGTTACCATGGCAACCTCCGCTATTTTCGTCGACCTTTTTGTCACACTCGCCGATCGTGCGCTCGCACTACGCCGCTAATCTTTGTTCGGGCTAGGGGCGCTCACCGCTCTCGTTCCGGCGGCGAGGTTTCGGCGTGCAATGCCGGTCTGTTGCGTTCCATTTCGTCGCGGGAACTCGCGTTTCGGTAAAAGCAACGCACACTTCCTGTTTGCAACTTCAATATATTAAACACATAAATAAAGAGAGCGATACCCACGACGACCGACATCCCGCTGAGCCTCCGACTCCTCTTATGAACGGAAACGGAAGGGGCCTCATAGTGTTGACGGTGTTTCAAGACTACAAAAGCTCAACGTTGTGTACGTTTAGCGAAATAAGAAGTGGGAAAAAAATGGCGGTGGGAGAGGATCTGGGAAAGGGTAACAAGAAGTTGCCGCCACCCTAAAGCGGAGCGGAAACATGTAGGCACCCTTGTCGTCACCATCTGGCACGTCTCACGCCAGTTGTTTATTTTTGTGGCTTATTATTTAAGTCTTTCTTGTCTTCTCATTTGTTCATTCCACGTTATACCACGAAGTCATTTGCCAAGAGTCCTGTGGGTACTCTGATGTTATTAGGCAAATAGTTCATAAAAAAATTATTCCATGGGGCACCTTTGACGTGACTGCTGAAGGACAAGATCTATATTCTCCTACCTCTACGGATTGCACGATAAAGGAACGATACGATTGAAACGACGTTGTTTCTATCGGATTTATGAAAAAAAATGGTGTTTCATTTATGTTATACATGTAATGCTAGACCTTACCAAACGCTTTCGCCATTTCCAGAAATGCTATGCCAGTTTGACCGCGGTAATTTATAGTCTGGGGAACATTATGCACAGTTTCAAGTAGTTCTTTTTTGTGAAATGTCCTACGCGGAAACTATGCTGATATCGTGATAATATGTTATATTCGTCAATATACACTAACAAATGTTTGGACGCAGTATGCTAAAATATTTTGGAATAGTGGCTTGTAAGGGACATTAGTCGATGGTTGATTATGTCTGAAACACTGCCACTTTGACAAATATGTATTAAATTTGCTCTTTTGAATGTGCTGAAAACGTGTCGTTCTTTAGGGGTGACTAAACAATTTTGATCAGATATCTAGATCTCCACCTAGCATACAATCGTTTAAAACTCATTGGAATAATATTCAAGTGGAGGTCTATCTCGAAAACCATTAAAGGTTGGAAAAATGCCATTATCACGCGTAAACACGTGTGAGGAAAGAAAGAATTGTAATTTTGAGGATGTTCTTGTTCATGCATCTCATGACCAACGAGATGTGTTTTAGGTGATGGATTAATTTATCGACACAATTTGACGGGCGGGGCGCCTCAAGGAGATGGAGTGTAGGCTTTATATAGTTGAACTTTTATTTAGCTACTTTTACATGACCTTTTAATTCCTGACTGATTCTCTGAATGCTTAGGTTTTTTTTTTAATATTTGAACCGTATTAACAGGCTCTTCGACTCCGCATTTTTAACGTTTTTAACAAAATATCTTTATCGTTATTCATAAATTTATATTAAAGCTTCTTTAACGCGCTTTGGTATAAATTGTTGAATACACAGCACTGCCAAACTTAAACTAAAATTCCACAACACATCCACGCTGGCATCAGACTGGTAAAGAAACAAAACAATCCTCAAATGATTGCTCGATGCAATCTAGCAGGCTACATCATCAGTCTCACCTAAAGTTGACTATATTTTTACGAATCACGTTGTGCAACAATTGCTTAATATCTCAAGATACAATTACTTTATTATGGACTGATGTCCCCTCTTCGGGAATACCGCAGGGTATAACCGGTTTCATTCCCTCTGAAATAATGACCAAATCCAATATTGATGTCGTTGTTGTAAACGTTAGAGTGTAATCAGCTACGACGTAAGCGTGGTTATTACAGAATGCAACTTCTAATAACTGTTGGCACCTAGGCACTTCTGTCGTTTCAGGAAAGTAGTATAGGCAATTTGTGAAAGGTATATTCAAATCCTATCATAAAAACATAATGTCGCTATGGCCTAGGTTGTAGCTTATAAGCCTCTTAATTTTTCTAGTACATGAACGGGGGAATTTTGATTTTTATGTGCACCACCGACAAACACTGCACGGTTTAGTCTTGATCCACACTGCGTCAAAACCACTCACTTCATTGAAAGCAGAATAAAGTTTTTTTTTTAATCCATACTAGCTGAACCGCCGCCTCTCTTCTTTCGGTCTTTCATTTTCAAGGTTTAGCTAGGAAACGTAATTTTGAAATTTAGAACTTCTTTATGCAGCAATGTCTTGGTAAATGTTCTAATATCAGTTTCATGTTATAAGATTAATCATTCTATCAGGACTTCCATGTTAATATAATTATCGCATACATATTCATGATTTTAAGGTCAACTGGTTCATTATAGAGAGGTCGTGAATATTCAGTTTTCGATGGTCAATGACATTTGTTCCTCCTATTCGTGGTTGCAGTCCAGCGGTAAATAACGTTATCAGTTCTAAACTTAATAAGTACAAACTTGTCTTCAACCACTTTTTACTCACTTCTACAGCTCTACTATAAAATTACGCAGGTTTTGCTTGATTTCATGAGCCATTTTAGAAAAGTCTTGGGTGATGTAACTTGTGTGCCTTATAGCCTTTGACAATTTCCTTTAAAGAGTGGATTTATTTTATTTTTAAATCCACCACCTTCATTATGACCGGCATTTATTTGCCGAATATCTGCATCCCTCTCAGTGCATTCGCTCAATTGAGTTTATTTTTTTTATTATTTTGGTATAGCTCAGAATCAATATTAGTCATTAGTTATTTCTCATTTTCATGTTCCTATTTCTTTCTTTCTCTCAGAATAACGGTGTTACGTCGCTAACGATTTTCGAAATCATCAGCTTGCTTAGAGAAAATATTGTCAATTTCGCGATCGCAACCATTAGGAACATTTTCTAGAACTGGTTTTGAGTTTCAAATACAGTTTGTAGTTTTGTTTTAAAAGCCTGAAGCCTCTTTGTTTTAATTGCAAGCATGGCTGCTTCTGATTCTAAAGACGTTTTTTTTTGGTAAGCTTTGAAAGAATTCCCGTTGTGTCAGGAGTATTTTATTAAACATTGCTTGCGTAATCGGTCGGCGGTTTCCTTAGACATCGACGTATGGTTTCTTTAACCTGCTTATCACAAAAACACAACTGCATTCGCATTTAATGATAGTTCGTGACTCCAAAACATAATGCAGGAAAGAAAATATTTGACAAAGACATATTTTTCTTCACCAGCTGTCCCGGAGACTATAAGTCACGTGACATTGTAAATACTGGGTTAATGTCTCTACTGTTGCTGGTTGATGTTGGTATTTCTTTTATAACCATATCTCATCAGTCACATGGCACTCTGATAACGTCACCATGCCCATAGTGGATGCGCGGAAGGAGTTGTCCACGTGATGCCACAGCTACGCGTCAACGAACGTACAGTGTTGACAGGTTCTATCTCTCGGGTGTATTTGACCCACTTACAATGTACGGGGGCCAGAGATGAACAAGAAATACAATATTTCTGGTGTTCACTGGCAGGATAACAACAATGATTCTTAGGCGCCCGCAGACATCGCTTCGTTGTTATCTCGTGAACTGCAGGGTGATCGACACAGTGTTCCAATGCCAAAACACCGGTGTATGACAACAGCAGCGCTTCTAGCACGAAAATAGGACTCATGACCACTTCCCGGTGTTTACCTGAGTACCAGTCATATTTCCCGGTGTTTACACTGAGCACCAGTCAATGGCACAGTAGACTTTCATAGTATCGTTTTTCTTAAAATTAAACTACATATCAGATGAGGTGATACAGTGCAGTGCACAAACTATCTCAAATGCGAATTTCGTAGCGGTATGTTTTAAGCAACTTTGTTGGTGGTACAATACACGATACAAAAAAACACCTAAATAAAATATGAATTTGAAGCTGTATGCTTTTTATCTACATGTCGTTAAACTGTACCAATTATCTGGTCACAATTACTGCCGCAGAATCAGTTCTGCACATTTAATATTCTGTCAAGCATCATATGCGCATTCAAAAAACCTTGATGACTGATATATAAATAACTGGAATGGGAGATAGAGCTCATTCTACAATGTTATTTTGCTCAATGTTAGTATAAAATTACTGTCAATTTAAAAAAAAAAAACTATAAAATAAGGCAACCTTACGCTTCCAATGCTCAAAGTTGAGGAAGATAGCCTATTCGTGGCGAGAAGCACGCCAATTTCGATTATGTGTTTGTTAGTTCTTTTATTTTTTATGACGTTTCAAACAGTTCTTATTTCACCAACATGTCTCATGACTTGAGGAGCACTCCTCTTTAAAAGTTTAAAATAGATGCCTGTAAATAGACTATACAAATAACATTCATGGGTGTCCTAAAAATCAGAAGTACAAACAAATATTTATGCTTTTAGTGAATTTGCGTCTCTCTCGCCAAGAGAAGCAACATATCCTACTCAAGACACGGAAATTTGGACGCTTCATATTTGCAAAACTTCCTACGGCTAACAAACGTTAAGATGTGCACTTCCTCGACTAGCTTTATTTTTCGTTACTCACAACACTGATTTTCCCACAATATCTGTAAAACGTCTTCGAGCATTTCCTTGTTCTTTTCTCAAACGTTATTGATTAGTTGTTTTCTTATTTCATGACCTCAAGTTTTACTAGGTCGAATAAAGCTGTGCTTGCATGTACTTCTGTCCTTTTTTTTTCTTAGTCTCTTACATAGTCACACCTTTTTTTGTAATAATCTCCCGTTGTCATCTCTGAAATTGTTAGCTTTTTTTCTTCGTTTTCTTCTTGGATTACTTGTTGCGCCACTGCTGATATATGTAAGCAGGGGAGAGCCGAAAGCCCGTCAAGCTGCATGATGCAGCTTTTTTTCCGCGGTCATAATCCGTCATACGTGTTTTGAAGGAGAAATGAACATTGTTATTATTATTATGACTTCCTCCCATGGACCCCTTTGCAATTATTTCTAAAGGTATTGCAAATATAATCAGGCTAACACTAACAAATATTATTTCCTGTCGAGGACCCTAATATATATATATATATACATATAGATCGACGTTTCGGCCTGAGCCAGAGCTTGAAAAAGGTCTGGCTCAGGCCGAAACGTCAACCTGTATGTAATAAAACTCCACCAAAAGCATCGAGGTACGTTTAATTTCCCATATATACATATATATAGGTAAAGGTAGAACGTTGGGGCTATGAGAAGTGACGAACAAATCGCGCTGGCACGAACGGTAACTTCAGGGCACTACGGAGCTACTCACGCGCTCAGTCTGAAAACTACTGGTATAATAGATTTCGATGACACTCAGCAAGTTTTAAATTGGAGTTATATGTTTATTTTCACTGATTAAGAAGTTAATTAACACACCTTACCTAATTAAAAACTCACCTGCACAAGTCACATAAGCGTAGCTTTCACGGCGTTTTTTAATTAGTGTCACTCTTAAGAAAAACACCCTGTATATATGTCCTTTAAAACTACTAAAATATGCTCATATATTCTCGCAAGTCTATTTGGCGAATTTTCGCAACAATGAATTTTATCAGAGGATTAAAGAGCAGCCAAGGGGATCCCACTTTGCAAGGAAGGAGATATTCTTAATCCACGTAATTGTTATTCACTTTCTTTGACAAGAAGCTATGCAAACATTTTGAGGATGTGGAATATTTCACTTTAAATACTTTTTCAAAATTAAGCAGTATGTGTCGTCGTTTTCAACTTAACTTTCCTAAATAATTGTCATGTGAAACGCAGGTCCTGCTTACTTTCGTTGAGGGTGACTAAGGTAGATTGCAAAACTTTGGATTTCTCGGAAGCGTTCGATAAAGTATACCAAATATTACTCTTAAAAATACCAACTTATAAATTATCCCCCAATACGCGCATATAAGTAGATACTTTTTACTTAACCGTAAACACTTTTTATGTGTATAGAATTATATCTATTATCTGTTATGTTTAATATTTCAGCTAGATGTGACTTTAAACACAAAGTTGCCATCCAAGATGACCGCACACGCAGGGTGAGACTCTAAGGACTAACACATTTGGCACGCGTTGTGAACTTCGATCTCTAAACGTACGTATCTAAAATTTGTCACGCGAACGTTGTTTCGCCAGAAGGTTTATGTTCATTTTTAGAGCTCAATCGTGAAGTAGTTAAATATTAAAAATAATTCAGCCTGTTGGTCTGCTGAACGCTAAAACGTTAAACGCCAATGAGAGAGGCCGGCGATGGGCAAGATAATCGCAATGATATATAGTTTTAACGAAACAAATGAACAATGAACACCTGGGAGCAAGTTCACGGATAAATGTGCTGACGACGAACATCCGGTATAGGGCATGGGAAATGCGCGGACCACGTTTTTGTTCTATGTTTTATATTTTACCATCTATGATTTGAGCTCTTAAAACCATACACACAAAACGTCTTACGAAACTAAGCTCCTCTGCCCAATGTCAGGTATGTACACTTCAAATTCGAATTACCTAACGCGTAACAAATGTGTTAGTCGCTACGGCTGCCTCCAGTATATATTCCACCACAGTTTCGTGCCATCCATAGCCTGCAACTAAAGCCACCTTCCTGCTGCCATAATATTATAAAAAAAAACAGTTTTTGATTGGGCCTTAGTTTGCGTCACCATTATGTTACCGATGTTTAGAGTAGTTTCGTACGCGTTATACTTTGCTTTTGCTGGTCTAAGCTCAATTACCTGCTTTAATTCCTCCGCCGTAAGGACAAATGAAAAATGAATAAATGAACGAATAAATATAAATGCAAAAAAACGTAATTCCACCATAAGGTTTTTGTTGCTTTCTGCGACAACATTCATCCCACCTCTATTTAATAAAGTGAATGTGTATCTCAATGCTTGCCATTTTCTTCTACCTAAAAGCAAGACCTAAGCTCATTAAGAGGCGTAAGGTTGCTAGCTGTTCGTTCCGTCCTCAAGAGCTGTGCTCCAATTCGGCGTTACAGGGAGTCGTAAACAGCTTTCACTTTTTTTGTTTAAATTTATGTTATTTTATTTGTTTACCAGTTTATTCTTGAAGCGTTTCCTTTTGGTTTATTTCTTTTCTATCATCATAGTAAATTGTATTGTACCGTACATTTATTTAAAGCAATTTCTTTATTCCAGATTCGTGGATCCTCAGTCTTCTTCCTCATGTGTTTTTTTATGCATCAGCTACTTACATTTTATTCTGCTCTTTCGAAGTATTGCGTTCTAAAACGTCAGTGTTGCGTTTTAAAACCTAAAGACCATGTTGGGAAAACAAAAATGTCAATTTCGTGTAATTGACGACGCAATTCAAAAGGCTAAACAATTGAACCGCGAGGACTTAATTGCGAACCGCTCCTCCCAACCCGACCTATAACGCACAAATTTATTCCTAACTTACAGCACGAACTTTCCTAATGTAAATAAATGGTTTACTGAGACGGCACCATAATATTCTAGAACAAAGCAAACGTCTTAAACGTGCGTTTCCTTCCACCCCCAGTGTTTTTTACAGACGGTCACGTAACCTAAGAGACTCACATATAAACTCTCGACTGAATTCGTCACTGTCAAATGGCGAATGCAAGCCGTGCACGAAACCGCGACGTCTGGTCCGCAAACAAATGCTATATACTAGCGGTGCTAGCAGCACACAATCGCAATTGTCCTTAAACATTCGAGGGAACCTGACGTGTGACTCTTCAGATGTGGTTTATTTGCTTGAGTGCAAAGTCTGCAAAATGCTATATATAAGGCAAACAAAGACACCATTCAAGAAACGCTTTAATAACGACAAATCTCCTTCAAAATCGCTCCCAAGCCTACCTCTTTCAAAGCATTTTAGCCTCCCATACAGACTTGGACGTAGTTCAACTACTCTACTCAAACTACTGTAGTTTAAATATTTTTTCGAGTAACTTCGTAACTTTAAATTACTTTATTTGGCTAACTAGTAGTTTAATTCAGCTACGTTTCCCAGGTAACTTATGCTCAAATTACTAACTACTTTCGAAATCCAGTGCTAATTTTGCTCATGACGAAAGTTTGTGCGCAGAAATAAATAAGACGCCGGCAGATCAAGTGGCATTCCCGAGCAAGGGACCCCCTCGCATTGCGTTCCTACGCACTTATACACTACATCAGAGGGGTCCATGGGTAAAGGTGGCGAGAAACAGCCAAAGCATAACACCGGCGCGCACGAACGCAGGGAGAGATGCTTAAGAAGCCCTTGTCGGGTATTGACCTAATCCGGTAATGCACGCAGGCGCCGCGCCTCCAGGTGCAACCGTGAAAGACGGGGACACTCCAAGGGTTGTTGCTGTTTTCATGTTGTCTGCCTTTAGTGAGTTCTGCCTCAAGCGACCTGGTTCTTCCCCGGGAAGCTCTACTGGAATGACCTCGCAGCTGGGCGCCTGTTGCCATGGTCGTCTCGTCGTCAGCGCATAGCCTTTGCAAAGCCGGACTCCCCCGCGCACAAACGCAGACGCGGATAATCCGTTCATGGGAGCACCTTCTCGCTTCTAGCTGCAATTGTACGAGAGACGATGCTTGTTCACGTAATCTGCCGCGTCCTTCCGACCTTCCACGCCACGGAGACTCCCTCTTTGTTGAAAACGATTTACTTGTCAGGCGTGTCGTGCGCCGGCGAGGATTGCGAGACTTGAACCTTGGAAGATGCTTTTGTTGGACCAGGCGTCAGCGGCGAATTATACTTCGTTTCATCTTCCGTTAAGCAAAAACATTTTTTTTTTCTCTTTTCAGTAGCGTATCACTAGCACTGCAACGTGACGCGCACTCGTCCGGATGATCTCATCGTCGTGGCGCGAGACTTGAACCCTTGACTGTCAGTGTTCGGTGCACGCGCTCTGCGCACTCTGCGAACGTCGTGGGAATAAAGAGGGGCCAGTCATAACAATCTACCCTTGCCGAAGAAAAAAGAAAAAGAGGAGGAGAGTTTGTCATAAAAGACCCTTTAGACGAAGCAAACCTCACATATTTCGTCATAAACACCTTAGATGCCGACACTCGCGTACCCGACCCTGCACAGCCTGTTTCTGAAATTCAACTCTGCCGTTCCATCCAGCTCGTCGGTGGAACGTCTTTTTAGCTTCGCTTAGGACGTCTTTAGGAGGAAAAGGGGAAAACTCTCGTATCAAGAACTTTGAAAGTCAATTCTTTCTGCGAGCGAATACTGTTTTGGTGAACACGCAAGCCATTAAATGACTGCATTTATTTTAGGCTCGCAGGGTTTTTCACGGATCAAAACTGCTGTTCATTTTGCTACTACAAAAATATAAAAAAGTAACATCGAAAGTAACTTCAAAGTAACTCGCTACTTTTTACAGAAGTTACCCTACCGAAAAATTCGGTATAAATTTTCGCTATCCGGATTATGGAACCGGAAATCTACCTGGATTCTATTCGAGTTCTGTCTGGAATTTACGTTTTCAGAAATTATTCTTTGTCTAGAATGTGGATTTCGGGTTTCCAGAAACAAATTTCCGGTTCCATAATCCGGATAGGGAAAAGTTATACCGAATTTTTCGGTACGGTATTAGTTTACTCAATTAATATTACACATTTTCTAGCAGCAGCGGCAACAAGCAACGAACACCGGGCTAACCGCTCCTCTGCCATTGCAGTGAGCATCGACGTACCCAACGCTGCGGTTCCAACTGCGACGCAAGTCAGGCTGCTTGCCCATCTGCATCACAGTCTGCACTGCTGGAGGCCACGAGCACAGTCCCGCCCCCGCAAATCAACCTCCAGCGTCATCCGGGTGCAGTGCCTTGTCTAGGCGATAAAAGGGCAGCCCGAGCGCCGAACACGTCATTTCTGGCAGCAGCGGCAACAAGCAACGAACACCGGGCTAACCGCTCCTCTGCCATTGCAGTGAGCATCGACATACCCAACGCTGCGGTTCCAACTGCGACGCAAGTCAGGCTGCTGGCCCATCTGCATCACAGTCTGCACTGCTGGAGGCCACGAGCACAGTCCCGCCCCCGCAAATCAACCTCCAGCGTCATCCGGGTGCAGTGCCTTGTCTAGGCGATAAAAGGGCAGCCCGAGCGCCGAACACGTCATTTCTGGCAGCAGCGGCAACAAGCAACGAACACCGGGCTAACCGCTCCTCTGCCATTGCAGTGAGCATCGACGTACCCAACGCTGCGGTTCCAACTGCGACGCAAGTCAGGCTGCTTGCCCATCTGCATCACAGTCTGCACTGCTGGAGGCCACGAGCACAGTCCCGCCCCCGCAAATCAACCTCCAGCGTCATCCGGGTGCAGTGCCTTGTCTAGGCGATAAAAGGGCAGCCCGAGCGCCGAACACGTCATTTCTGGCAGCAGCGGCAACAAGCAACGAACACCGGGCTAACCGCTCCTCTGCCATTGCAGGTTGGTTGGCATATTAGTGTATTACTTTTTTTTTTTTTCACGTTGCTGCTGCTGCCAGCGGTGTTTCTATTGCTTTGTCGGCGAGTGTTTCGTATATATGGCGGAAGCATTGTGTTCAAAATGTAAAGAGGAGATACCCCATAGGGAGCAGTCTATTTCGTGCTGTGAATGTGAATACCCGTACCACATCGGAAACTGTGCGGGAATTTCCGAAACAACGCTAAAAACGAAAAGAGAAGCATACCGTAAAGCATAGAAGTGTCCCACTTGCCGAGCAGCTAAACTAAAAGGTGGCGCGACAAGTAAACAGAGGCAAGATGGTGACATGTGGGTCTTGTTAGCGGCCATGAACGAAAAATTAGATAATCTGTTAGCCATAAAGGAAACAGTTGGTAACATTGAAGCGTCAGTGCAAGTTATGTCAGACAAATATGATGAAATACTGAGCCATATTACTGAGCAGAAGCAAGATATAAAGGATTTAAAGAGGCGGGTTGAAAAAATCGAAAACGCTAACAAAAAAAACGAGCTTAGCAAAATGAAAACTGAACTTCACGAGCTTGAATGGAGAAGTCGCAGGCTGAATCTGGAATTCCATGGTGTTCCGAAGACTGACGGTGAAGACTTGTTGAACAAGGTCAATGAAGTAGCGCGCAGCCTAGACGTTTCTGCACTGAATATTTCCGACGTAGCGGCAATTCACCGACTGCCATCAAAGTCTGACAGGACACCAGGTATTATTGTCAGGTTCGTATCTCAACTGACAAGAGACCTGTGGCTGAGCAGGAAGGCTAGACTTCGTACCATCGGGAACAAACTTTACATCAATGAGAACATGACCAAACAAAACAGAGAATTACTGGCCAAGGCAAAAGATTGGGCAAAAAGTGCAGATTTTACTTACGTTTGGCACAAGGACGGAAAGATCTTCGTTCGTCGCCAAAGTGGTGAACGAGCGTTTGTGATAAGGTGCGAGGATGATCTGCAAGCGATAATTTCCTGATCAAATTCTTGCTCGCCTTCAACTCTTGTTTAATAAAAAAAAAAAAAAAAGTTATGGCAGAGTGTTCATACTTGCTTCCTGTTGATATCGTGCAACATATTGGTCGTAGTTTTGATTCATCATTCAAAGCATTTCACTTGAACGTACGGTCAGCTAAGCATAAGGCGGCAGATCTTGAATGTCTTTTTAGCCAGTTTTCAGTTCGATTTAATGTGATCATGTTAACTGAAACGTGGTATTCTGACGAAGCGGATGCATTTCATTTGCCATCGTACAAATGCTTATGTTTAAATCGTACCTTTAGTCGTGGCGGAGGTGTTTCAGTATTGATAGATGAAAGCATGTCACATAATTTATTGCCAAATTTCTGTATGATTACCCATGATTACGAGGTGTTATCACTCATATCAGGCGATATGCTTATCTCTGTCGTCTATCGTCCACCAGACGGTAACGTTTCAAATTTTTTAGCATTTTTTGAGAGCCTTCTGGGATTCGTTAGTGACAACAACCTGAACGTGATAATTGGCGGGGACTTTAATATCAATATGCTGCTGTGTGCTATGCCTAGTATTGAGTTAGAAATGTTGCTTACAACATATGGATGTGTCAACGTAATCACGAAGCCAACAAGAATTACACAGCAGTCGGAGACCTGTATCGACCTTTTTATAACAAACGCTGAGGTTACCCGCCTAAAAGGAGGGATTTTTATGTCTCATATTAGCGACCATCTCCCAATATTCCTATGCATAAAAGATGCACGTTGTCTCAAAAATAGTGTGCACTCACCTATATATTTTCAAGTTATTACACCTGATAATCTTGAAAGGTTTTGTAATGATATTGCAAATGAAAACTGGAATGACGTTCTTAACGCAACAGATGCCGATGTAGCTTACAATGTATTTCTGGACCAGTTCAAAATTCTTTATGCAAAAAACTTTCCTTATAAGAAAATTAAAAAATCAGGTAAAATTCGAAAGCCTTGGATTACCCAAGATCATCTAGCTAAAATCAAAGATCGCCTCTTTCAGAAATTTAACAGATCGAAAAATCCAGACGACCTTAAGAAATTCAAATTTTATCGGAACCAGCTGACAAAGGAGCTTCGAAATGCCAGGACCCGTTATTACTACAATAGTTTTAAGTCACCCAATGGACGTGTGGACGAAATTTGGAAAAGGTTAATTCAGTCCTACAAGACAATAGGGCGCATGACTACGTTGAAACCCTACGCGTAAATGGCAAAGGACTCAAGGGTACTGATCTGGCTAATGCATTTAATGATCACTTTGTTAACCTGGCTACTTTGACACATGATTCAGATGCCTGCAGATATATTAAAAATAGGAACATGAATTCAATCTTCTTGGATCCTGTCACCGAGTTCGAGGTATCAAATGTGTTTATAAACCTAAAAAATACGAAAAGCAGAGACATAGATGATATCCAGATCAAACCTGTGAAATATGTTGTACCTTTAGTGGCACGATACTTAACGCATATATTTAACTTGTGCATATCGGCTGGCGTTTTTCCCAAACGTATGCAGATTGCTAAAGTCTGTGTACTGCATAAGAAAGGTGATAAGAACGATATTAACAATTATAGGCCAGTGTCGATTCTCCCTGTTTTCTCGAAAGGACTTGAAAGAGTTATTTATGCACGTCTGGTAAATTTTTTTTGATAAGCACAGCTTAATTACCAAATCGCAGTTCGGGTTTCGTAAACATCGTTCAACTCAACTAGACCTCCTTGAAGAAAAAGAATTTATTTTAAGAAGTCTTGAGGATCGAAAACTAGTGCTTGCGGTTTATGTTGATTTCACGAAAGCATTCGATTATTTGAATCATAAATTGCTGTTACTAAAACTCGAATCTTATGGTGTCAGGGGTCAGGCTTTACTTCTGCTCCAGTCTTACCTAGAAAGCCGAAAGCAATATGTGTGCTACAATAACTTTTCTTCTGTAATAAAACCGATAGTTGTTGGAGTACCACAAGGAAGTATATTAGGTCCTTTTCTTTTTAATGTGTATGTAAACGACATCCTAAATATTGACCCATCAATAAAATTTGTAATGTACGCAGACGACACGACATTACTTTACAAGGCTAAGGATGCAGATGAGCTTGTACATAAAATAAACTCAGTACTGGGGGAAATGTTTCTATGGACTAATAAGAACGCTTTGAAAATAAACATAAATAAAACAAAGGCTGTTATGTTCCGTCCTAAGAATAAAGTTCTCGAATCTATAGAGCCAATTATTCTTGACTCTACCGAAATCGAATTCGTCGACAATTTTAAAACGTTGGGAGTTGTTTTCTCTCAGAATATGTCATGGGACTTACATATTCAGGATTTATGTAGGAAATTGTCAAAAACTACTGGATTAGTTTGCCGCCATCGATATACATTTCCACCATCTGACAAAATGTTGTTATATAAATCACTGTTTTATTCATACCTAAATTACTGCTCTTTGGTCTGGGGCACAACTACGGCAACGAACCTAGAAAAAATATACTTATTTCAAAAAAGAATGCTACGGATTATTGCAAATACAAGTTATTTATCACACACAGAAAGCTTGTTTAAAAAATATAATGTACTTAGTGTTCATGAGCTTTACAATTATAGACTTTCCTTAAGGCTTAAGGCAGAAGCACAAAATAATACTTCATTCTTGATTGATCTATCTTGTTTGCAGCAACATGTAGCACCATATACGCTTCGAAACTCTGATCCTTCGCAAGTACCTACTTGCCGATTGAATTCCGGGATGGAAATGTTGGCCCACCGTAACCCAAGGCTTCTCAACTTTTTGCATTCATGTGATGTTTGCCTGCATGAAACACCTCTGAAAGGGCTACGTATCACTTTGCTTAATTTATCAACGTAGATATTATCACGCTTTATTGTCAAACCCTAAAAAGTATGCGTTTTTTTCTTGTTTTGTTATTATCTTTTGTATCAACTAAAGTTTCCACTGCTGCTGCAGAATGTACTGGGGCCGAGAGCTCGTCAAGCCGCCTAGTGCGGCTTTTTTTCTCGGCTCCGCCATTACCTGTAATGGAAATAAAGCTATTATTATTATATTATTATTATTATTATAAATGCGTAATTTCTACTGTACTCCAATCACTTTTGGCGTCGATCACTCAGTAAGTTAACTTAACTACCTTTTTTGAGTAATTTGTACATGTCTGCAGTCCCACATCATTCGTTCCAGAAACTTCCGGTAACAATCCTTGGAACCGGATTTAAGTCAGACCGCGAACAGGGGGCAGCGCGAATCGTATCGCATATACCGATTCAACACGTTCGATAAAGAAATAAATGAAAATCCAGAAACACTTGCAGCGACTAAAACGTTGTCTAAGAATTAAATGGGAACCCCAATACTCACCCTGACCAAGTGGCACTGTGTTTCCAGTTGGAATTGAACCATTGTTGTGTCTGTGCCTGCGTGTGCGCGCGCGCTCGCGTGCGCGCGCGCTCGCGTGCGTGCGTGCGTGCGTGCGTGCGTGCATGCGTGTGTGCGTGCGTGCGTGTGTACGCGAGTGTGTGTACGTGTGTGTGTGTGCGTGTGTGTGTACGTGCGTGCGTGCGGGCGTGCGTGTGCGTGTGTGTGTGCGTCTGTGTGTGCGTGTGCGCGCGTGCGTGCGTGCGTGCGTGCGTGCGTGTGTGTGTGTGTGTACTTGCGTGCGTTCGGCGTGCGTGTGTGTGTGTGTGTGCGTGTTCGCGCGCGCGCGCGTGCGTGCGTGCGTGCGTGCGTGCGTGCGTGCGTGCGTGCGTGCCTACGTGCACGCGCGAAACAGTGAGCCTTTCACACGCGCTTCTGTACCCGCTGCTTCCCCTTTTTTCTCATTTTACCGACTCATATGCGAGATCCATTATTATTTATATTTTTTATTGAAAGGCGATTCAAATCAGTGCCTTCGGCACCATGCCGTCCTGCTGCACACAGCGCTACGCGGTCTCCACCCTAGGCATCTGTATTTATTTCAATTTTTATTTTAATGTTTAATCTTTTCACTTTGTATTTTTAATTCACTATCCGGTACGACGTCTTTACAACTATCCAGTAACAATTCCCCCCCCTCTCTCCCGCGCCCCCCTTGTCCGTGATCTGCTCCTTGCTCCCCTCTCCCCTGTCTTCCGCGGCGTGCGGCGCCCGACCGGGAGGCGGGGTGACCATCGCGGAGGGCAGATGCCCACATCGGCCCGTGCGGGCAATTAGTACCAAAGATGTCGTTCCCAGAGCCTGTGCCGTCCGTTAATGACCTATTGTACCCACCGCAGTGCCTGAGATCTCATATACGCCTCTTTAGCTTTGAAACCCGCCGTCCTACCGTGGAAACGTGCTCAAGTCAAACTTTTTTTTCTTTTACTGGGCGTTTGATTTTGTTTTATTATGTTTGCTTTCTTTGATATATCTTTTTACTTTTATTTTTCCTGACGTCACGTCCTTCTCGCCCCATTGGCCGCTTACTGCTTTGCGCAGTCTGATGCCCTCACATGTATGCCATCTTCTCACGAAGCCGAGCCTCTCGGCGAAACTCTCGTAATACATACAATAAACTCCTAGCATAGTAACTCCGCAAGTACGGTTCTCTTACTTACTACATTTTCCCGGTCCATTGCTGTCAGACGACTCTGCCTCACCTATATATATATATATACAGCAGTGAACAAAAAGATATGATATTTCCGTTTTGCTCGAAAACTTTTCTTGGAACTGTGATACAGATATAAAAATTGTAATGGAACACTACATTAATGTATTTATAGATTAGAAACTGATGCTCACTTAAAAATGAATACTTTTTTTGTAATCGATATTTATTGTAAACCTGGTAACAGCAGCGCAAGAGGACGTCGTCGATAATCTGGCTGTTGTGAAAAAATGGGACACCGCGTAAAACCCAATGTCTAGATATAAACTTAAGCTGATCAGTACTTTGTAAGGAAACCCCTTGCATCGATCACCGCTTGGCACCGACGATGCTTGAAATTCAGAAAATTGTCGATGACCATCTGGTCCATGTTCGCCCACTACTGCTGCAGTTGGCCAAACTTCTCGTCAATGTTTCTGGCTTTCTTGACCCGCAGACGACGCTCCAGCTCTTCCCAAAAATGCTAGATTGGGTTAAGGTCAGGGGACTGACTCGGCCACTCCATCAGGTACACCCTTCGTTTCCTGAACCAATTTTTCAGAAGCCTGGATAAGTGTTTGGGGTCACTGTCCTGCTGGAACACGTAGCCACGGCCAAAATTCCTCCATGCCCAGGGAAGCATGACGTATTCAAGGATTTCCTCGTAGACTTCCTTCGTCATTATTCCGTTAATGCGGTAAAGAGCACCCACACCACGAGCGAAGAAACAGCGCCATACAATGACGCTCCCTCCGCCGTGCTTCACTGTAGGCAGCTGATACCTGGGATTGATTCTGGTGCCTTTCGGACGACGCACGTATTGGATTCCATTGCTGCCAAACAGCATAAACTTAGGTTCTTCTGGCCAGACAACTTCTTTCCATTGGTCAGAAGGCCTTTGCCTACTTCAACCTGATTGCCCGGTTCTTCTTGCTTACCATTGGCTTCTGAGCTGGTCAACGGGCATTTAGTCCCTTCAAGCAACGCGAACCTGTTTCTTGATGAACTGGATAAAGTATTATCGAGTTTAGTTCCACAAGCCAGCTGTGTTTAGCGGACGATTTCAATCTAAACACGTTAGATTCCCCACGCCATGTTGTGTGCGATTATCTCAACCTAATGTCAACGTACGGCATCGAAAGTGCAACACATTTACCGACTCGGGAAGAAATTTTGGGCTACAAATTCGTGTCCTCGTGCACTGATCACATTAATTTACGCATGTTCGAGTTCTCGGTTAAGGCGGCGGTGATAACTGAAACACTGGCTGATCCCTATTATATAGCGTGCCAGATAAAATTAAAAAAGAATAATAGGAGCTCCGACAATGATGTGAAGGAAATAACAATAACAGATCTAGCGCGATTCGATGACAAAATAAACAAATTTGACTGGAATGGCCTATTAGCATAAGTCGAGGCTTCAGAGTTATATGACACGGTTGTTGATATATTTTAAAAATTTTCACCTACCTCAAAAAGGAAAGTAATCATTAGACAACGTAAAGCGCACTTTAAGTTGCTTACGCCAGATATTTTGGCAGCTATAAAGTACAAGGTCTTGCTCTGGAAGCGCTGCAAACGTTGTTTAGGTGAACTAACACTCAAGGCCGAATACAAGATAGCCAGAAATAAACCATGCGCCTTGGTCCGTTTCTCAAAACGCAGATTTTTCAGGGGAGAATTTGAAAGGAACCGATTTGACGTAGCAAAGACTTGGCAGTTAGCTAATCAGATTCGGGGTGGAACAAAAAAACGCTCAATTGAGGAGGTGATAGATAAGTTCTTGGCGCCAGTCGCACAGAAGACCATTGATGACTTTAATGCTTTTTTTTCCCGCACTTCAAGTGCAGTTCACGATAGTGAAAGAGTACCAACTATTACTCTGCACGACTACAATCTAGCTTCTGCGTATCTTCCTTTGACAACAGAACACGAGCTGCGAGGGTATTTATTTTCTTCCAAAGAAAGAAAGTCTTCTGGCATTGACGAAATTCATATACGGGATCTGCATAGAAATTTTTGAAAAAAACTTCAAAATGTACTTCTAGTTGTGCTGAACGATATAATTGCAACCCGAAAATGTCCAACGGGAATGAAAACTGCGATTGTAAAACCACTCCACAAAGGAGGGGCGACGAAGGATTTCAAGAATTATCGTCCCATTTCAATCTTATCATGAATTTCGCAGCTGCTGGAAAAACACGTTTTAAGGACAATGACTAGCTTCTGTCAAAGGTTCGACTTACTTTCCGATCGTCAGTATGGTTTTGTTGCAGAGCGGGGTGCTCAGGCATTACTGGAAGATTTTGGCGATTTCCTTAATGCTGGTTTTGATAAAAGTGTGTAGGTGTCCAGTGATCTTGGATGTGTCGAAAGCATTCGACAGCCTAAGTCATGACGCCCTCTGTTCTAAACTGTACAGAATGGGGTTAGAGGTCCGTTTTTGCCACTCCTAAAAGGCTATCTTTCAGGTCGATCCCAAGCGGTGGTGTTTTAAAATCGGAAGAGTAGTAAGGCCCATTTAAATGCCGGAGTCCCGCAAGGCTCAGTTCTATCGCCATTACTCTATAATTTATACGTGAACGACCTCCCCGCTGTTATTTCTAAATGTAAAATTTTTGAATACGCCGATGACACGCTTTTAGTGTCGGATAATCGGGATTATCGTGTAGCCTTTCAAAGTCTTCAAAATGATATTATCTCTACAATGGCCTGGTTTCGTGCAAATTTAATTGAAGTGACTGCGTCGAAAACAAAACTTGCCTGTTTTAGGCACCCGCTAAAGCATGTGGAACTTTCCTTCCGAGTAGCATTGCACACTTCCAATTGCACATCGTGCGATTGCCAAACTATTATGTATGTGAAAACAGTTAAATACCTAGGAATATATTTCGACAGTGATTTGTTCTGGTGCTCGCATATGACTTATGTGTAAAAAATTAAGAACCGTTGCATGTTCTCCGTATAGTATTAAAATGCTTCTGCTTTTTCCTGTGCGAAAAAAGGTAACGCATGTATTGGTTTACAGCTATTTACGATACGGTGTTACCATCTTTATGGGGTGCTCCCTCTTCTGGCGTGCGAGAATTGACTCCTTGCTAAGACGTATTTCGAAAAGTGTTTCGTTTGACAGGCCAGATGTCTCAAGCGCGTGTACATTTCAAGAGCTCCGTCTGCCATCTTTTAGGGGTCTTTTTAGGGAAACTGTTGTGCTTCGCCATTTCTGGAATTCTAGTTTTATTACAGCCTACATCGCTCAGCGACCTATGAGGCCATCGCTTCGTTCCAAATGCCGCGGATCAGAACAAAGTATGGTGAGCGCACGAGAGTGTATTACGTTCCGCAAATATTTAACAGCCTACCGGAATCCTTTCAATCCAGAACTTCGAGGGAAAAGCTCAGGAAGGCATTACGTAATTTAGAGCTGTGAGGTAAAGCTTTGTTGTTGTTCTTGTTTTCGATAATTATCAAATATTTTTTTTTTCTTTTTAGCCCTACAACTTGACCTTGTGATTTCGAGAACGCGTAAATTTTGAGAGTCAAATAAGTTTTTCCACTTTCCTCAGAACGCACCTTACTACAATGTGTCTTTCTTTTCTATCGCCACCTGCCGAGCCTGGTCCACAAGCCCTTGATTCTTTCACCGGTTCGCTATTGTACTTTCAAAAATGTATTTTCTTCAAATAAAACTATGTTCTATTTTCTATGTTCTAGTCAAGCAGCTCGTAGACGGCGTCTCACAGTCCATGAAGCCACCATGGAGCCTGATCCCTGGAACAAATCCTTGGAAATGTTGACAGCCGACTGTCGAGGGTTCGTGCGGCTCGCCCGAACAATGTTCCTATCGACCACGTGGGACGTCGACCTGGGTCGTCCTGAAGAGTAACGAGTAAAAACACCTCCTCTGAGCCTGTTTTTCTTGAGAATTTCAGAAACTGTTGATTGCGCTACTCCGAATTGCTCTGAAAGCTGGCGCTGCTTCATCCCAGACTGGTATCCACGGATAATTGCCTTCTGCACATTCGCAGCTAAACTCTTTGCACCGCGTACTCTTCCCATTGCCTGCTAAATATGCTTATATTAAAAATAACCCATTATAAAAACCATAGGAATTCAATATTCTTTTATTACAAAAGGAAAACGTGGGTGAGTGTGAACGGAAACGAGAAGAAGGCGCAAGTTGAAAACATAAGTAAAACCTACCGGTGTCGTAACAACCGACCCCTGGTGGCTAAAAAGGCTGCATCATGGTGTGCCATGTCAAAACAAAATATTATTGGCTATATATATATATATATATATATATATATATATATATATATATACAACACGGGCACTTCACACTATCGTACGTGGTCTCCCAGGAGGATATAAATGAACATATGCAGATGAATGAACCTTACTTATTCCAATGAATCAAAGAATCAAAGTTTTTCAGGAACCCGCCGAAAGCCAAAAAACGGCGGAGTCAGGATACATTTCGTTTCTTGTGCATCAATAAGACAGGTGAAAAACGCCAGAAAGCCAAGGTGGAGTGGTGTAGAGGTCAGCACACCAGACCGGGAGGCCCAGAGTTCAAATCCTGGCTCCGCCGTTTTTCGGCTTTCGGCGGGTTCCTGAAAACTTTGACTCTTTGATTCATTGGATTAAGTAAGGTTCATTCATCTGCATATGTTCGTGTATATATATTTATATATATAATTTTAATCCATTTTTGAAAGAATAAAATAATCATAAGCAAGCACTACTTGGATTCAATACAAACAACTGTTCTTATATAAAAAAATTAAGCCATTTTCAATGTTAGACAATCCGCATTTTACGAGACTGGCTGAAGAACGCGCTTCTGCTTGGGATAACACGGGGCGTTGTCTTTGCGGTGCTCCGTTGCAGACTACGTCGAAATACGGTACCACAGCTTATCTTGTATGAAGGCTAGATTCCACTTATTCTGGTTAATCAAGAAGGTTAAATACAAATATTTTAATGTATATTTCACTCATATATCTTTTTGTTTATTTTCTTGGTGATATTGCAATAATGCATAAATGAAACCAAGCTCAACGATAATAACGATAATAATCCATGGAGAATGGAAACAAGAAGGAGAGGGGAGAAACAGATGTCTTCCAACACAGCAAGGTGACTTAAAACCGAAAGAAAAAAAATCTGCCTGTTCCTGGTATAAACCAGGCGGATCGTTTCCAAGGGCTACTCCACTGGGAATGGAGAGGTCCCTGGTTCGATGCCAGAACCAGGTCCATTTTTTTTCATTCGCACACCACTCACCTAGTTGTTTTGGG
Source organism: Ixodes scapularis (assembly GCF_016920785.2). NCBI lineage: Eukaryota > Metazoa > Arthropoda > Arachnida > Ixodida > Ixodidae > Ixodes > Ixodes scapularis. The sequence goes on from NW_024609867.1 coordinate 4,586,730, forward strand.
AGATATCTGTTTGTCCCTTGTCTCCCTTGTTTCCTTCTCCAGGGATTATTATCGTTATCCTTGTGTAGCTCGCTTACGCGCTTCCATTGATTGCATTATCACAAGACATTAAAACGCAGGTCGTTCACCTTTGTTCGTGCTAGACTGGTGCAGCTGTTAAAACCCGTTAGCTCTGCTAATATCTGACTCCTGGTTAGCTGAGTTGGTAGAGCGCTCGACTGGAAAAAAGGAGGTCCTTGGCTTGATACCAGGGCCACGCGGATATTTTCAGTCGCGCACCAATCCCCTAGTTGTGTTTCGAGATTTGCGTTTGTCCTTTTTCTCCTCTTCTTCAAGAATTATTGTCTTTTTTTAATTTTGTAACTACAATTTTACCTACTAAATTTTGACGAAGGCAGGGCGACTGCCTATTTATACTTCCTAACACAGACTTCCTACACCATGCCTGCACCATCCCTTCTGCCACTTTAGTAATCCATACGCTTTAAAATATTATCCCTCAGATACTACGCCAAAAAGAGGGCGGACACTTAAGCACTACAATAGCCAGGCTGGTAGTCGCTGTTTCACGTAAAAATACCGATTGAGGTATAGAACGAAGTGTGTTTAAAATACCGCGACGGAAGCTCAGCACCAAATCGCAAACTTCATATGGAGGTCGATATCTTTGTCGGCTGCAGTATTCGGCGAGCTTTTTTCGTGCTCCGCGGACTGTCGACGCGCATACATTTGAAGAGTGTAATGAGAAAGCTGCGTGTATTCGGCATCCATCGAATATATCGTCGGTTAGAAGGGGTCTTTTTTGGCACGAGCTCTTTTGAAGTCTCGAGCTCTTCGAATGAATGTTCGTTTCGCAGAATGTGGCGCTAGGCATTTTTTGCGGCAGCGTTGGTTGCTGGGCGGGACGGGGCGATGGCTGGCCGTGTCATTTTCATTCGGGTTCCGGCCCTTCTTTCGGCGCAGAAACGAGGCCCCGGGTCCCGATTCGAATTTTAAAACGGCCAAAGACGCACCGCGTCATCCGCAGCGAAGCAAGAATCCAAGACTGAATCACCCCTGACGCTCCTGAATTTCATGAATAACGGAAGGCACCGGCGTCCCTCGTCTAAACGAAAACTAGGCCACCGAATTGGAATGTTCGAACTCTCCCTCGTCCCTGCTTCCACCCACGCGAACATCCCTATTCAGAAACATAAAGACAGAGCTTCCGCTCCTTTCTTGCTTTCTGCCACATCGTTTCTTTTCGGTCTTCGTCCTTTTCTCTGAATATTTTTATTTCGAGCTATCCCTTATTTTCTTTCTTGTAATTAGTATTTGTTTAGGTGTCTTATTGGATCCCACTTTTTATCCTGCCGTGGATTGCAGTGCGGGGTTCATAATTCTGAGATACTGCTGCGCATGAAAGAGTTTGCTGATTGGACCTATAGTAGATAGGGAACAAGCAAAGTGCTTTTTTTAGTTTTCTTTCTCTTTTCGGACCTCCAATATAGTCTTGTTTTCTTCTCTCAGAGTAAGAGGGAGACGACATATCCCGAAAGAGACGTAAGTTCACGTAATTTTTTCAGTACCATGATTTGAGGCAAATACGGAAAACAAAATGGATAAATGATACGCATCGTTTTGCCTTACTACGTACTTCAATGGATGCATCGAGCCTTCCCAGCCAATCCAGCGTACGAACGTATCTCGTGTCCGGGCTCCCCCCCCCCCCCCTCCTCCCCCTTTCTTCCTCGCCTCGAAAGGTCGCGTGATACTTACATGGCATGGGATTGGCTTCGATGCTCGTTGCGTCTACCCCGGTCCATTGCAAGGTGAAACGGAGGGTACCAAACGGCTAGGACTGTTCCCGAAAAATTGCCCTATGGCGGGCGTCTCAGTTCAAAACCTCTAGATCTGCAGAGTCCACATTCAAGACGGTATTAAATAAGCTTTCCCTTCAAGGCTGAGTATGTTCAACTACAAAAACATAGTCAAAGAGAAATTTTCTTACGGGTTGCATTTCAGTGACGTAGGAAACAACGTGCCTGTCGTGCCGCCATCAGGCTTTTTGGGCCCCCAGTCAAGCATAATCTCATCAGTTATCTGACTTACCGCTGACAACGTCATTCAATGCTACCTTTTTATTGCGTAATAAGGGATCAAGGACGTCTTGCATTTGATTTCATTCTGATATAATGCAGAAGAACACTGTGATATGCCAAGGCAAAATCTCAAGAGAGCAATGATCGCTTCTGATACGCCGGTGTTAGCGAAAACACCCAAGAAACATACCAACGTGGTGGTTTTATAGGATTATGATCACTAAAAGGATCATAACCTAGCGCCAGCATGATCGACAGTTGTTTGTTTATTAATAATTATATTTGTATGTTCAAAATGTATTTGTTCTTAAGAAAAATACGTTACAGTATTAATATAAGAGCCGCCATCATCCTTTATACTTTCCCGCAAACGTCTAAACTATTGCGGTGAGTTTTCGACGTATAATTCACTGCAAAGCACCCGATCATTGTATTTTTGTCCGTTTTCAAAAATAATAATCATAATAATAATATATATATATATATATACATATATATATATATGTTACTATTTTGGAAAATGGTTTTCAACAAACTACCACTTTAAAATAGGAATTTATTTATCTGTGGAGATCGAATTCATAAATATTAACGGAAACGAAACGTTCTTGCTGCGCTGCTTAGCAGTACCGACGTATTAGCTCTGCTTTATAGAGGTTAGCGGTAATTGCTGGTGTCTGGTGCACTGACGCTTCTGTATTCCCTTGTTGACTTGGGAACTCTGAATTTACGGCGAGTGAAGGTTATTTAAATTCGTCACTTCTGTGCGCAATGTATCTTCGAATTATCGATACGCTAAATCCACAAATGCGGCTTATAACTCTGACTTTGTTTCCTCTTCTGCGCAAGTTTTAATATCACCACGGGTTACATCAGCAGCCGCATGAACATATGCCCTCGCGCCACACGGCAGAATGAAAGGTCATCATCGCACCGGCCGTAGGGAGTGATTTACGACCAACGCGTCAGACCGGAGTCCTCGGCGCATTTCCTTTTCCACTTCCTTAGCCCTTTCCCTCTCAGCCTTTTCCCGCGAACGCCACTTTTTCCCACCAAAATATATCTGTCCAGGAAGCACGCAATACGCGGATTGGCCTCTTCCTGCGCGCCAAGAAAGAAACGATAAAGCCTGGAATATATACGTATAAAAAGATTCACGAGAGGGAAATATCCAAAAAGAGAGGGAAAAAGGAAAACCCGAGGGAAGCACACAGACGAGGGGAAGGGGATCGCTCTCTCGGAACCCCGTGCACAGGACCAAACAGCTATGGTCTGATGCGCCCAAGATGTATCGGCCTATTTACTTGTCGGCCTCTGCCGCGCGCGGCGACATAATACGACTAGCTCCGGCCTGTCCGCTGGGATGGAGCCCCCGGATATCCCTGCGATCCGAACGCTTCTCGTCAGGGGGATTTGGCCGCTGTTATGTTTGCGTGCGCCGAGCACAGATGGCGCCTCGTACGGACGATGCACCAGTGTCGCGCTGTCGCACCAGTGGCTCGTGTGGGGCTCTTCCTCCTTTCCCTTCCTTTCGATCTTGTTGTTCAACGTTTGCGCCAAGTTCCGCCTGCAGTCTCCCCGGTTGTTTTTCTTCTCGTACCTCCGCGTGTGTCTTGCGGCCGGGAGAAGGGGAGGGATACGCGTGCGCCCTCTGCTCGCAGTGTCAGCCTCTAGGTCTCCTATTGTGAGGCTCCCGGAGCAGGAAAATCGATGAATGCTTTGCTATCCCCCGACTTCATTCGGTGGGATAGCGGTGGAATCTCTCTATTTGATCTAAGCGTAGCCTGGAGTCAAGCACCCGGCGCTGCCGGTTGCTCTGATTACGGAGCGGTCTGTATTTTGCGAGTAATAAGGTAAGTATGGCACACTGCAACACATTCGACTCCGTTGACCTCTGAAGACGGCGTTTCGAGATGATAGAGCCAGGGAGAGACGATGTGTAAGATTTTGAAGAACACACTGGAACAAGTATAAACACTTTTAAGGCTCCCAAGTTCTCCAAGACCTTCATTTATGTTTTCACTCTTTTAAAGGGCAGCTCTTAGGCGCCCGTTTCCGGGTTGAGCGGCGTCGGCGTAACCGCGCGCGTTGCATTATGGGACGTTTCCTGCTAGAGTTAGCGAGGAAATGTTTCCGCTAAATCTATCGCGACATTTTTGTGCTGATCTCAACGAAAAAAATGTCCCGCTAGCGGAAAAATTTCGCCGCTAAATATAGCGGGAAAATGGTTTCGCTAATATTAGCGGAAAAATATTCCCGCTAAATCTAGCCGGGAACGTTTTTGGAAAATCTAGAAGGAAAATTTCGATCACGTGACCTCAATACCAGTTCAATTTTTCGCTAAGCTTAGCAATGAAATGACTTCATGGCTCCAGCTTCGCACTGCAAAAATTTGTAAACATCTTTCACTTTCTTTTTTTTTTACTAAATGCTAAGAGACTGAAACCATCATGGGCGGAACGAAGACACGCCAACAAAAGACAACTCTTGTGGACTACGGCATTGGCCCCCATATGATCCGAAGTCGCCGTCGAACGGGTAGTATCGATGAATGCGTGGCAACATCGACCGCCGATCGCAGTGGCTCCCCGACGAACGTTCTACGCACGAGCCCCAGTTTCGCCGCTGTAAAAATGGCTCCCCGAGTTCCGCGCTGTCACACACAGCGGTCGCTTCATCCAGCGCCGTGCGCGACGTCGACGAGGCCCTTGGAGTTTCCCGCCAACGTCGCCCAGTGTCGGCGAGGGACGTTAAAAATTGGCGGAGGGTTGGAAAGGACGCATTAAACTTTCACTGTCCAGAGGCGATTTAATGAAGATTCACGCCCCGGGTGAAAAGGGGTGGAACATTAATTAAGCGCCGCCGGCGAACAGCGTACAAGTTCCCACGCCGAGAGGGCTCGCTATGCCAGTGTGTTTACGCCTATAGAACTTCGCCCCGCGTCGTCTCAATGTCCGATAAAGTAGCGTGTGCGTGTGCATAGCGAGCGTGTCGCGATCTCCGCCGAATTGATCAGCTGAAACTGAGGCTGTTTCGCGCGTTCGCCGAAGAATTGATTGAATTTTTTTCGATCCAAACGATCGGACGAAGGTGGTTCGTTTGTTTTTGTGAGAATTTCTACCGAGAGAACTTACGCAACAGCGCCGAATGCGATGTGTACAGGCGCTGGTTGCTTTAAAGATAAGTTGTCAAAATAAGGAAAACTCGCAGCTTTTTAATATTTAGAAGTTTTTATTCATGACTGACGTTTTCTAAATATAGGCTCCTTGCACTGACGTCACATCGCATACTTTTGAACACCAAGTAAAAGGAGGAGAGGGAAGCTGCTTTTGTAAGAATTTTGAGTGACAGGTTAATCTTCTATAATCTTCTGGGAGGAGAATAGCGACGCCTGTGCTTATCCGAGCCGCACAAAGGAGGGTCCTGATAAGAGGGGAGCTCCTTCTTCCCCTTTTCTCTGGAGGGCGTCGGCAATGACGTCATGTGCAAGCCATGTATATGCACCGTTTATATGAGTAATAGATCTCAATGTGGTGACTACCCAAGCAGCACAGATTTGGCCACTCTATGGCTAATGGCTGTGAATGGTCCTTCGGCAAGTGGCCAGACAGTGGCCAGCCATTAGCTGATGACTTGCCTTTCTATGGCCATTGGCTAATGGCCACTCGCCATCAGCCATCAAACGAGCATTGGCCGTTAAATGGCTCAGCCTTGGCCATTGACCTAAAAACCGTTGGTAGCCATTGGCCAATGCTTGGCCGAATTTCGTGCTGCTCGGGTAAATACCAGTTGAAGCGGTTTATTGAGCTACCTCTGTACTCTGAATAATAGCGTCCTTGCATCCATGATAGCCGACGAGGCCGCCCTGTAATGCTAGAACGTTGACTACATGTAGTTGTTGTTTTATTATTTGGGTCCCTAGATTGAGTACGTGCAAATTGCACAGGTAATAATAGGAATAATTAGAGCTTCCAGAGGAAGTTTTTTTGTAGAACAGAAGGAGCGTTGCTCTTTGACACCGCGTCCTCTTCTGGGCTTGATGAAGCCCTCTCAAAGGGCGCCTCGCCGCCTTATGATCTAGGTGTCCATATCGGTGCAATCTATGTGCCCGCCTTATTCTAAAAACCTCGGTGAATCATTATTCCGACCCTGGAGCTCATAGGGGTCGCACACAGCGACGGACAAGTTGCGATATACTTACGCTGTAAAATGTACCCCCTAAAATAAGCTACTGATAATTGCCGGTGTAAAAAATTGCCCCTAAGAAAACTTCTCAACCTGCCCCTGCCCCCCCCCCCCCCCCCCCCCTTGGGAAAATGGAAAGCCTACGCCGCTGGTGAAGCTCTTGATCAAGTTGGCCACGAGCCAAATCCCTATGATTATGTACGGTGTCCAGACTAGGGACGTCCACGCTTCTGACGACTCCCGGCAGTCACTTTGGTTCCTTATGAAAGTTGCAATTAAGGACTCTTTGACATGATATGCAGAGTGTGTGGAAAGGCTTCGACGCAAGTCCCCCTCATTTGCCTTAATGTTTTGTCCCAAAAGCACGTGTCCAAGCGGGGCCAGATTTGTCTCGTAAAAAAAAACTAGTATGAAGGGCAGCTTCAAGCGAAGGTGTTTTCCGAAATGTAGGAGGCAGCCGGCAGTATTTGACTCGGTTGTTTTCTTTAAAAGATTTTTAGCGTCACAGATGGCTCGCGCGGCCGGGCCCCATGAGTTTGGGTGGCGTGGTGCTGCGACGTCACAGTGCTGTCTATTCAATGGTCTGGAAAGCTCGCCAATCATGAGCAGAACACCAATGTATGTAACCGCGGCGATAAAAATATATGTTCGATGATGTAATGCCACGCCTCTACAAAAAAACCGCCATGGCGAAGATCCATAGGCAATTCTTTCTCCTGCCGCGAGGGCGCGCCACGAATGGCGAGGCTGTCTTTTCGTGGGTGGTTACAGGTGGTAGCGTACGCCTCGCCACAGCTCTGCGCAAATTTCTCCGGTAATCATTTCATTTCCGTCCACTTTCGGCTTCCCGAAGTGGCCGGCAATAAGAAAGATGCGATTTGCGCCACGGTGCGACGCGGTATGCAAAACGTGGACAGAGAAGCTGTTCCTTTTTGCTATTCCCAAATACGAGGAGAGTCTATATGTACGGCGTTAGGAGATGCCGCGCGAAGACAGCCTGCTGCAGCCGACACACTTTTCTGAGAGGAACATTTTGAGTCAAAGATTGTGAGCAAATTGTGGAAAGCCGTCTACAAGGGCCAAGTCCTCGTAGTGCCCTTCGGAAAGCTGCTGCGGCGAAAGATGCTGTGCCAATAAAGTTTCCGGGCTACGCCTGATACTCGAGAAAGATAGTAAAAAAAATAATAATAATAATCCGCGGACCGTCAGTGCACTTTCGCCCGCGAAAGACACTATATTTAACACGTTCAGCTGAAATTCACCTGGAAGTAACACAGTATTGCGCAATTATTTTTGCAAGTCACATACTGCTTATCCTTAAAGTAGAGTACGTTCACTTTATGAATTACCTTAACGAATTACTTCGGTGTTCAATAAACGAAATCTATATATCGATGTATATTTCAGCCGTGCTCTTGCCTCATTATATGAGTGTACTCGACTAACGTTCAAGGAATTAGTTTCTAGGCTTTGTATAGTTCGTTAAACTATAATATGTTAAAACGTATATTATTATCGCGTCCTTTTCATTTTATATTTTTAAAGGAGACCTACCTGTGGAAACAAGGGAAGCGTGATGCCTCTTGTGGAATCAGGGTGTACTTAATAAGCAAATAGCATACCGTTACTAAAAAAGGTCTTCAGCGTCCCTTCTCATCGCTTGCGAGATGTTCTGAGCCTTTTGCATGCCGATAGTTCGCTTGAATTTGAGAGCCTGCTCTATACACTCTAATGTTTACCATTCCACAGCCAAGTGCGCAATCTCCACAGCGCAGCACGTACGAGTTTTGTTTTCTCTTTACAAAGAAATAACGCTACCGGCACGAAGACCTTCCTTGGAACGGTTCATAGCCTTACATAAATAACAGGGATATCCACCCCCTCTTCAAAGTGCCATGTAAATTTGTCGCGTTAAGTTTACCACGTAAAAAGCTTCGCTGCAATGGCTCTCCGTGTCTGCGGCCAGGGTGCGTGTAATTTAAAAAGCGGTTGAACTACTCAGCATGTTGTATCGTGAAATTCGAAAGTGCCTGACTTGTAAACGCTGCTTCAATCCACCTCGTATATCCGCCGTTCTATTGTCACCTCGACCAGACGCAGTTTCACAACACGACACACTCAGGTACATCTGCCGTCGTCATCTCCTTGGTCACCTGCGCGGGTAGCAGAAAATATAATTTATATGCCGCTCTCCTCTGCGCACCACGCGGGTCACTAAACGTGGCGCTCAATGAATGTGCGGCAGTCTTTAGAATGCCTTGCAAGAGGAAATGAAGGACTGAATATGAGAAAGTTGAAGTGACGACGTGCTCGATATGGCCGTGCTGGACAAACACCACCTATAACACGAGGCAGTAGTGCTGACATTTTTCCGTTACCAGCGAAGACCAACGCTGTATACAGATTGAAAACGAGTGCTGGCGTTAGCGCTCAGCTTCGAGTCCAGTTCGAGCAGGACGTTGACGCAATCGTCGTGTACAATCTGCACCCAGCCTCGGCTTTGGCTGGCTATACCATCTCATTAATCACTACGACTTTGTGGTCTAGGAGGTGTTGAATTGATGTGTCAACTTGAAGTCGGAGGAGACAGCGTGAAGTTTGGTTAGTGACAGGGACGCGATCCTTCACGGAACACAAGCATTTCCTTTGCATTTTTACGAGTTTTATAGGGATACACCGCACAAAAACAGCCCCTTTTTGCTTGCAAGCGGCAGATATTCTGGTTGTCTGTAACCTTTTGGGTTACGTTCACACCGATAAATGTAAACTGCGAGCGTGCCAGACATTGGCTGCCTAGTCGCCAAAACGCGTTGTTCTACTCTTTTATTGAGAGATCTAACGCCTTATCAGCGTGCCAGCACTCAATTTTGCATGAAAGCGGGATTCACACCTGACTCTCGCAGCACACTCACGCAATTTCGTTTAAATCTACAAAGGCGATGGCTCGGCATTTATTTTTTTTTTATTTCTTGGCAAAGTGATAATGTATCTGGTACAGAATAACTACTAGAATAAGGAGCACATATGCCACCCTCTTCAATATATATGGTATTGTGTCAATGTAAGGCGAGATGAGATGTCTGCCTAATTTCCTTCTAGCACTTTCGCGTTCTTCTGTTATATTAGTTTACTAGGATTTACACAACACCTCGAAGATCATGAAAAAAACACGGTTTATATAGGGAACCACTGACAAATATATAATCATATTAATGCACAATGAATGGCTGGGCAACTGTGTTGCGCGTGGAACGTGTGGTTCTAGCCCGATTTCTCTGGGATTGACGTCTACGCTGCTGGCGCTTGTCATCGGTTAGTTTAGTGATTGGCTTACCGCGTGTTATGTACACTCGATAGCTATTCCTGGAATAGAGATACCGGCACTAACCCGGGTTTTGAACCCCTGGAACTCTTTTAGAATCTTCCATAGCCGCAGGTATTCCTCCGACATTTCACCTCCGTCTGGGGGACGAACGCTGGCGTATGATTTATTGAGAGATCACCAGCCAATTTGCATCAAGTGATTATCACCTCGCACAAAATGTCATACTTAAACCAGCCGATAAACGTCGAGCTAGGGTGTCTTACGTCATGACCTGACTCCATCAATCATCGAAGAATTAATCGAAAGTTTAATTTAGCGGCTACACATATTCCTACATTTTGCCTACACATATTCCTCCTCCCATCCCCGACGAGATAACGTGCGTCTCACGTTAAGAACGGACAAAACAGTGAAGTCCGAGCTTCACAGTTTCTCGCATGCTGAGCAGTGAAAAATCGTGTTTTTTTGTAGTCGGGGTACAATGCACTTGTTTGCCAATAAGCTCTAGCGCACGCGTTCACCCCTTTTCTCGTCTTCGTTCTCGCTGTCGCCATGCTTACAGGGTAACGCTCCGGTTCACCAACGTATTGAGCACCAATCTTTGCGCCTATTTGGTTTTGTTGGCGATTGTTGTTTCATTATACGAAGATCAATACAACAGCACAATACTAATGCATTCCGACGGGCGGAGGCAAGTTGGGCTGCCCTTCATTTGTAGTTCCAAGACAACTCCGCAGACGGTGCTCGTTACTGTCCGGAAAAAAATTCCATTCATTTAGAGGAGTGACGTGGCCAAGATGCAGCATTGATTTCATCCAGAAGCTGATAGTGCGACAGGGAGAGAGACTAAATTCTTTTCTTGGAGGGGAGAGGCTAAATTATTTTCTCGTTTGCTAAAGAAATACGTTAATTTTCGAAATATAGCATATAATTCACGAAATATGGCATAATGAGACCTCACAATTACGGTTCAAGTTCTGTTGCAAAATGCTGCTCGTGAACAATTTAATGAGCCCAAAGAAAACTTGATTAATCAGTACAACAACGTGAGGCACTCACACAAAATAATTTAGAATGTATTTGAAAATATCACAGAATCATTTAATTTTATCAGCTTCACTGATAGCTTCCCACAATAGGACGGAAAAACATTATTTAGAAACTGTGACCGTTTTTATATTCGTCTATTTTATTTTTTTTTTATTTCCAGAATTCCTAAGGGCCCAGAGGACATTATATTGGGGTGTTGCCGTAAAACTCGTCAGGATATACAACACAAAGCAACAATACTATACAGAAAGAGGTGAAGCAGACTATAAATCATCATTAGAACATATTCAGAAACAATAACAAAAAAGCCAGCAAAAAGAGGTTTACTTTAAAACATTGTGATACAAAAAATGGCAATTATTACTACTAATAATATTAAAGAAGAAATGCAGTTTCAGAAACAAGTGACTAAATGAGCCAACGGGAGAACAAGGGGGGAGAGCTACCATTCAGTTTCAGTTCCAAGGAGCGAGAAGACTGCAGTCTGGAAGGCAGAAGATTCTGTTATAGTGGCTATGCATGCAGGTGGGGAATTCCAGTCCTTTATTGAAAATACTAAAGGTGTACCAAATAATATTAAATACATTCCACAAAACTATTCAAACATTCACACGGGCAACCCAGCGAGAAATGGGATTTATTGTTTTTTTTGTTTTTTTTTTTACATGCGATAACTTCTACAATGGTCGTTAGAGCAAATAAGCGTAAGAGAAATGGAACTTGCTAGCTCGACATGCTAAGTTCACACTGTTTTGGAAAGAATTTAGCCAGGATAATTTTAGTTCGTGTTCTGTTCATTGGTGTTTCAAACGTCACTTTCATTTTTCAGCCGGAAGGCATCTAGCGGTGTCACTGAACAATAGTCAGAAAATGTCACCGCGTTCTATGGAACGAAAATTCGCTGGTTGTCGTTCTGCTCGTCACCGTAGTTTGCACCGAGAGCCCATGGTTCCGCACCCGGCGGTGGTTAAGGGAAGAGTGTCGCTAAAAGGACGCACGACTCGACTACTTACTTCAAAGCTTCGAATTGGGGTCGCGGCAAATGGAGTGTCGTACCCTTTGACAGGTCATTAGGATATGCAAATTGGAAAGAGTGCTCTCGCGCGTGCCCTGCTCTAAGTTGCGATTAACGTCAAGATTGGACCTGACAGGGTTTTATTCATAAATGAAGTTGCTCGCGTTGGCTCTTGTTTACTAAACGTTCCCATTGACTCTAAAAGACAGCATTCCAATTCTTGTCTCGTTACCGAAAACTGTTTTGTCTTAAGTCCTTCTTTTTACCGAATCCCCCCCCCCCCTCCCTTGTTTCAACATTGTCAAAAAGACATCAAACAAAAAAACATTTGTCACTTTGGTGGAGTGCGCAACTTCCGTGCTCTTTTCTTTTTGATAATTAATTTTCTTGTTAGCTTAGGGCAGCCTTGTTCATTACAATTCAGTAAAGCTCGTCAATTTATAAATCATGTTATCAGCGTTTTTCTAAAGAAACTCTAAAAAACTATCTACTGGTGCCTTAAGCTCACCCCACGGGGGAAGGGAGGGGGGTGTGCCAATACCTTAGGCTTTATGTGCTTGGTCAGACACGTTATCACTGACCCCAGCCACGTGATCTCCTACATATACACGCAGAGGTCACCTGCTTTGTTAGGTGCTTACTGATTGGAGTCACAATGAACCCTGAGCTATGTGAGTTCCCACCAGAAACGCATGATTGTGCGTGAATTAACCCGTGGCCGGGAAAAGAGAATTCTGGTGGTTGAACTGAGACCGTAGCATGTTTGGACCCTTGGGGGCCACCGGAAGAGGCAAAATACCACATCGGTCCCTGCTTCTCGCACACGGGTGTCCTGGCTTAACCCGACCAGGATGATTCAGTCATTCGAGTTTCTCCACATCTCCTTTCTTCTCCTTCTCCTCAACCTTTTTATCTCACCTTTCTTTCCCTTTCCTTTTCTAGACAACGCTTGGTTATAGTTCTTTTGTAGCACTGCTGGAGCAACTGTGTCAGCCAAGCCACTCTTGCTATGATGCACTGCCTATTCCGTTGTTAGGCACGGTAACGGGCGGTGAGCCGCAGATTACTAACGCTCTTGCCTTTTTATGGCAGCCTCTTCTTTCAAACCGAACACGATGTGACCCCCTAAAGGGTGTTGCTCCGTACATAACTTTGATAAAGCATGCTTACCAACAAAGTTCCCAAGATTCCTTGTATTCCAAGCTCAAAGTGAAGAAACGCCACTGGCCTTTCCTATTGTCAATATGCCCTGGGGCCGTCATTGGCAAAACTTTCAAGGTGAAAAAGCTCTCTGGTAATCTTGCTCAGGTCAAAACAGGAGATCAAAGTAAACGCCTCTGAAACAGACGCGTCTGGGCGAACACCAGATAAACGTCTCCCCAAGTCGAACGCTGAATAGTGTTCGAGGTGTTATCTCCGAGATTGATCTCATAGATTGCACTGAGGATGAAATCTTGGCTCGACTCCAAAAACAGGCCGTAGTGGTGTTATAGCGAATTAATGTCCTTAATTAATGTCCTTGCTAGAAACAAAATAGGCGTGGGGCATATTTAGGCAATATACTACACCATTAAACCTTATTTCTTTCAATAAAATGAGAACGTGCGCAAGATTTTTCTGTAGGCAGACAAAGACACATTGCTGAGAAAATTATGCATGTTGCGTTCACAGAGGGGAGCCGACACCGTACAACGGACAGTTAAATATTTAATTGCTAAAGTAAAGGTAAATGACACTCAAAGAAAAGGAATGCGCTCACAAGGTGACGACGCCATCGTTCTGTCTCTTCGTGCACGTTTCAGCCGAGCGCCCTCTTCCTCTTTTCTCCTGATCTCGGCGTGCAAACTTTCTTTTCTTCTCCCTATATGGGTGCTTGGTAATATTGTCCCTTTTGCACTTCATGGTTACAACACACTGCCCCCCTAAATGAGTGTGATTTCATTGCGTTATTTCCAAGGGGTATAGAAGTTGAATTGGTCGTTTGACAATGTTTCCTCCAGGAAGCTTTAACTTGCAGGATCTTACATTGCCGTCACGTCCTGGGAACACTTGCATAACTCTTCCCATCTTCCATAGTTGGCGTGGAATCATGGTTTCGCGCAAGAGCACGATGTCTCCTTCTTTAATCGTTTTGCACTCAGACACTCTGGTGCTCGACGTCGAGCGAAGATCGTTGAGATATTCCTTTGTCCATCTGCGCCAGAACATGTCCAGTGCCCGTTGCCTGTTCTTCCAAAGAATTCTTAAATTTTCACAAGAGATGTCTCTTATTTCTTGCTGTCGCAAGCTTGGCAGAGAAGTCATTCTCTTTCCGATCAAGACGAAAGCAGGACAAAGTGCTTCCGGCTCTCCAGACTCGACGAAGACGTGGGTCAAGGGTCGAGAGTTCAAGACTGCTTCGATTTCAGTTAACGTCGTTGTCAATTCTTCGGCATTGAGACGGCTGGAGCCAAGGGTCTTTTTTAATGCGTGTTTTGTCGAACCAACTAATCTTTCGTAAAATCCTCCCCACCAAGGAGCTCGTTCTACAATAAACTTCCATTCGATTCTCGCATTTGCAAAAAAGTTCCGCACTTCTTCCGTTCTAATGACAGCCCAGATGCATGTCAGATCTCGAATAGCTTTCTTAAATGAAAGTGCGTTGTCACTATAGATAACTTGTGGTATGCCTCTTCGCGATATGAATCGACGAAAGGCTAGTAAGAAGGTTTTCGTGGACATGTCGCTAACCATCTCTAGATGTACACCTCTTGTGACAGCACAAGTAAATAGTGCAATGTAGGATTTCTTGTCTGGTCCTAAACTCTTCACGAAGAGGGGGCCGGCGAAGTCCACTCCGGTGATGGCAAAGGGTGGAGCTCGTGTCACCCGATCAGGTGGAAGAGGCGCTGTCACTTGTTGGGCTGGACGTGTGTTGAAGCGCTGGCAAGTTAAACACTTTCGGATCGTTTGTTTTACCAACTGCCGTCCCCCGATCAGCCAGTAGCTTTCCTTTAGTTGGACTAACGTGTCTCTCACTCCACCATGAAGCACACGAAGGTGTGATTGTATTGCTAACAAACTGGAAAGTTGTGCTTTTGGGAGGACTATCGGATGACGTTCCCCGTAGGGTTTCAAGCTGTGTTGTAGCCGTCCCTTCACTCGTAGAAGGCCGTCACTATCGATAAAGAGCGATAGTTCTCGAAGAGGAGAATCTCGTGGAAGTCTCGTGTTCTCCTGGGTAGATCTAATCTCTCTTGAGAGGTGTTCTCGTTGTTCTTGACGAAGCCAGGAAAGTTCCGCCTCATTAATTTCTTGTGTTCTGAGTGGGCCCCTTGTCTTTTCCGTCCGTCGCAAGTTATTTACGTAGCGAAGAATCCAAGCTGTCACTCTGAATGCTCTGTCGGCAGAACTGAAGTAGTTTATGTCTACTACTGGAAGTGCTGTTGCTGGAAGTGTAGTTGTTTTTGTAACTTCAGTTGTCCGTCTTTCCTTCGCGTCTTGTTCTGTTAAGTCTGCAGATGTAGCCAACTTAGGCCAGTAGTCTTCAGGGCTATTGATCCACTCGGGTCCGGACCACCAGAGTTGCTCATTTACTAGTCGACTGGCTTTTATGCCGCGTGTCATTAGGTCTGCCTGATTCTCCTTCTCAGGACAATGTCTCCAACGTATTCTGTTGGCATGACTCTGTATTTCTGCGACGCGGTTCTGGACAAACGGTTTCCAGCGGGTGGCGTCACTGTTTATCCAGTGACACGCAATAGTGGAGTCAGTCCACAAGTATGTTTCCGTTGGTACGTCATGTAAACTTTCCGTCAGGTATTAGTATAATCTGGCAGCGAGAAGGCAAGCCATCAGTTCCAGTCTTGCCAAAGTTAGTGGTTTCACCGGTGCTATTCTTGATTTACTCATTACAATAGTTGATACGCACTGCAGACGTACGCAACCGTACCGTAGGCTACGGTGCTTGCATCAGCAAAGATATGCAACGCAACGTTCTTTGAACGGTCCTTCGATAGGAACCCGTAAAAACGTGGCACTTGAATCTTGTTAAGTTCGTCGAGTTCGGCACACCACTGAAACCATTCTTCTTTCATATAATCGGGAATGCTATCATCCCGATCGATCTTCCTTTTCCACAGTTGCTGAAACAGCGACTTCGCTCTGACAGTGAAGGGGGATATCCATCCCAGGGGGGCGTAGAGCCTTGCAGTCGTTCTCACGACGCTTCGTTTAGTTTCTTTCTCTTGTTCTTCTAATCTGAAGCTCGTCGTAAACGTCAACCTATCGCAGTCTGGATCCCAGGTGAGTCCCAGTACCTTCAGCACCCCTGGAAGGTACCCGAGGTGTGTCGTGTGGTTTGGATAGTCTTGCTCAAAAAGCTCCTTCAAACGCTTGTTGTTTGAGACCCACTTGTGCAGCGTCATGGAAGCAGAGCTAAATATGGTCTTGGCTTCTGTGTAAATCTTCACGGCTGCTGCTTCTTCATTTACTCCAGTTAGCAAGTCATCAACATAAAACGATTCCTTAAGAGTTTTCACAGTCTCGGGATACTTATGTTTCACACTTTTCAAATGATGTTGAATAGTTGCAGAAAGCAGGAAAGGGCTTGACGTGGTTCCAAATGGAACTCGTTTCATGCGCCAGCATTCCATGGGTGGTAAAGATCCAGAAGCCGGCGGAGTCGTTTCAAACCATAAGAAACGAAGCGCATCTCTGTCTGTTTCGACAATTTTAATTTGTAAAAACGCTTTCTCTATATCTGCCACTAGGGCTATTTTGTGTGTTCTGAAGTTAAGCAGCAAGCTCACGAGGTCCGCGGTTAAATTAGGTCCACTCTCGAGGTTTTGATTCAGTGATTTTGCTTCGTATGCATGCGACGAAGCATCAAAAACCACCCGGAGCTTTGTAGTGTTGCTTGATTCCCGAACCACAGCTTGGTGTGGCATGTAATAGGTCAGTAGTTCGTTCTCGTTGTCACTCGGAACTACGCGTTCTGCCATGTCCTTCACCATGTACTCTCTTATGACGTTATCGTACGCCTGTAGGTTCCCAGGTGTCTTTCGTAGCTTACTGATTAGCTGGTGCGGGCGTTTTATAGCGACCCCCTTGTTGTCCCCAAGGTCCACCATGTTCTTCCAGGGAAGGGCAACTTTGTACCGTCCATTTACTTGTGTCACAGTTTCTTCAAAATTGTTCATCACGGGATCGTTCCCCAGATCGTTCTTTTCGAAGTCATTGACACCGATGGTCTCCAGTGTCCAGAATTTCTTCAGTATGTCTGTCATAGACTCGGTCACTTCAGCATTGAGAGCTGTGATCTGATAACAAGGAAACTCCTCTGTGGCTCCCTCGACTGGTCCTTGAACGCTCCATCCAAAGACAGATTCAACTGCCCTGAGCCTTCCTTTCAGCTTACGCGACCGTCCAGTGGTCAGCTCCCAGAAATGTTCAGATCCGATCAGAAGATCGATGGTTGTCGGACCCTCATCGTTGGACAGGTCCCCGATGGAGCAGTTTAGCTCTTTGAGTTTGTCGTTAAGGTGTTTCGACGGAACTGGAATTCGTTGGTTGCATATCAGTTCGGTCTCCAACACCTCGAGTTGATGTATCTTTCCGGTCTGTGTTGTCAAAAACACCAACACACGCTGGAATTCCTTCTCTCTGACGCTGCCACCGAAGACACCGACTGTCAAACGCTCATGACCTAATAGCTTACAACCAAGTTTTCTGGATGCTTTTTCTGTAATGAAAGTGCGTTGACTTCCCCCGTCAAAAAGTGCTCGGAGTTGAAACTTTTCTTTGTCGCCGGTACACCAAATTGTGGCGGTTTGCATGAAGACTATCGGTTTTTTCTGGTTGTTCCTCGTCGCTTCCAAGTTGACGGGGACACTTGTTGTGACGGTATCATTATTTGTCCGCTTTCCTGGAGAGTAATGTGGATCACACATTGATGTTGCGTGTCTTCCTCCGCACTTCTGGCATCTTATGTTGCTCCGACACTCCTTTGCTTGATGGTTCTTCTTGGTACATCTGAAGCATCGCCCCTCTTTTCGGAGCAGGTATTTTTTCTCTCGTAAAGATGTACCGGCGTCGCAGTATTCAGCGGTATGTCGAGTCGACTTACATATAAAACATCGATCGCCCCTTGAGGACGGATTCTGTAGAGCCGCTGAAGTTTGACTCTTCCGTGCTTTCTCGTTGTCTTCATTTTTCTTGTGATCTGCTTCTTTTTTCCGCAGCTCGCCATAAGTATCTATTCCTTGCAAAGCAGCGAGGTTTTCTCGACTTAGTACTTCAAGTCTTAAAAAGTGAACTAACTTGGAAAACGAATCTACCGTCCTCCGTTGTGGAGATGTTCTTTCTTGATCGCTGGGATGCGAAGACTCTCTTGGTTGCGTTGTCGTCGCCGTTAGTGTGTTTCGTGGAACTATGAAGTCCTCCGGCTGCTCCATTACTAATTTCCTGTTGAAGTCTAGGACTAGTTCTTTGGGGAGGGCACGTTGAACGATGGGAAATAACATAGAATCGAAGGTTTCCTGCTGTCTTCCCAACGTTTCCAGACCTTTGATGTTTGAGATCACTGTGTTGTAAAGACAACGAAGGCCACGAACGTCCAAGGCAGAACGCACTGGCTTGACATCGATCAGTCTTTTTAGGTGGGTCGGGACGAGCAGGTCTTGGTTTCCGAAGCGACTCTTCAACAATGCGACCGCGTCTTTGTAGCATCGTGCGGTCGACGGAAGTCCGGCAATCGCTGCTGCAGCATCTCCAGTCACTGTTGTCTTCAGATAGTTGAACTTGTCAACCTCTGTTAGTTCGTTGTTATAATGTACAACTTGGTTGAATTGTTCCCAAAATTCTTGCCACTGGCTGACGGAGCCGTTGAACTTCATCAGCTCGAGCTTTGGTAGCCTCACTCGAATTCTCGTTGTCGCACCAGTGGGGTTGTCGTTTCTATCGGTTATCGGTGAGCTTTGCTGATTCGGAAAGCCAGTCCTACCTCGATGGGCTAGCCTTGAAACACAGGCTGTGATTCTATCGTTGTATTCGAAGACTTGAGTAAACTCAGTCTCGCTGTCTTGATCAGGGACTAAAGGTTCGATCTCGTTGTTCACGTCATTTAGCTCTACCTTAAGTCCCGTCAGTCGGTCGTGTAAAACGTTCGCATCTTCTGGCGTCAGCTGTTGATTGAGTCGTTCGTTGCACTCATTCATGAGGCGTGTCAATTGAGTGCGAAGTACATTACGTTTCTTGGTAACCGATCCATCGTTTGACTGTCTTGCTGCAGATGTCGCGTTCTTGGGAGACTCGTTCAGGGGTTTTCTCGCGGGTTTCGGCGCCAATAAAATGTTGCGTTCACAGAGGGGAGCCGACACCGTACAACGGACAGTTAAACATTTAATTGCTAAAGTAAAGGTAAACACTCAAAGAAAAGGAATGCGCTCACAAGGTGACGACGCCATCGTTCTGTCTCTTCGTGCACGTTTCAGCCGAGCGCCCTCTTCCTCTTTTCTCCTGATCTCGGCGTGCATACTTTCTTTTCTTCTCCCTATATGGGTGCTTGGTTATATTGTCCCTTTTGCACTTCATGGTTTCAACAATGCATACTCTGAAATTAGTCAGGCACCGCCAAAGAGGGTATAGGATCGAGTTCATAAAATAATAGCTCGAATCATTTTTTGTCTGTTTCTATTTTGACAACAAAAAAAAGAGTATGCTCTGAAAAATTCGAGGAACAGGCAGATATCCTTAGCGAGCATTTTCGAGTTTGTTTCTATGTTAAGAAACTACACACCTACATTTATTAGACATAACACACAGATGGGAGAAAGGCTGTAAATGATTCGGGTGATTTTCAACATTCATACAATGTCCCATTCTCAATGCGTGAATTTAAAAGGGCTCTTCACAGTCTCAAAAAGACTGCACTCGGTCCAGATGGAGTTCATTACAATATGCTCCAACAACTTCATACTTCTATTCTTTAGCTCATTGTGTCTCCTTGTGTCTCTTTTCAATAAAATCTGATGGGGGAAAAGAACGTAACAAGCGGTCGGCCGAGAAAGCCGAGCTGGACGCAGGCAGAGACATCTGCTCTATGCTGAGACCGGGCAAGAGCGATGGAGCCGGGTCTGTCCCATGGCGATCCCCGGAACGCTCCACCCGCGAGGTTCTGACAAGGACAGGCGGGAACGGCGAGCACTAGTCACACCGGCCTAGGCCATGACGGTCATGGAGTGGTTCCGCAGCAAGTAGTCTTGTGCGAATAGTGGATTTTGAGTTCGAAGCGAATTCGAAGCGAATAGTGGTTTTGGCCGAATTTTTTCGAATCGAATATCGAATAGTTTTTCCACGCCTTTCACTATCATAACATAATGCTTAGACAAAACCCCCTGTTCCACTTGTTCATTTATAAGCCAAGTTTAATCTATCTATATTTATGAACTGTGACCTCAGAAGGTCTGATGTCTTGGGATGGCAAGTAAACAACAAGTTTGACATAAAATGGCCAACTACTATACCCAATTGAGTTGATTTACAAATCTTAAATATTCTCTCTTTAATTTCGAGTTTAAAAAAAAATCACTCGCGCATGATGAACGAAGGTTTTAAGGGCATCTCTGCCCAACATATACTCTTGCAAAACAGTCAGTTTAATTTAAATTTTTTTAACAAATTTAGATAGTGTAAAATCCTTAATGTTCGGGAGCCCTTAATTTTCACGAATATCCAGAGTTGAAAAATTCGTGAAACTTAAAGGCTCGCGAAAATTTCGGTCTTCAAGAATTTCGATGCAGGTCTCTGGAATTCGCGAACTTCAGTGGTCGCGATATGTCCTCTGTGACCGATTCGCGAAAAATAGGGGCCCCGAAAACAAAGCGTTTTACAGTATACACATTCACAAAGTTTCCATTTATTTTTATATACAGCTGGCACGCGTGCACCATTCCGCTTTGAATGTATGGTTTTCGTCCAAGCACGCAACTGCGATATTCATACTTTTCGAAATCTTTATCGCGGCGGGTTACTCCGTTGAGTGCGCTTTTTACCGAGCACCGAAGTGATGCGGAGAAGCAACACCCGCGGAGCTTGTTTCCGTGGGTATTGCTTCTCCGCAGTGCACCGGTGCTCGGTAGGAAGCGCACTCAACGGGGCTAACCCACCGCAATCAACACTTCGAAAAACACGAATAGTGAAGTTCTTCTCGAAGCGAATATCGAATAGTGTATTATTCGAAACTACTATTCGAAATTTCGAATATTCGCACAACCCTAGCAGCAAGACTTGGGCTATGATAGCCCAGAAGAGCTAGCCTACGCAGCACTGGACTGGAAAGAGCGATCCGCAGGCCTGGACATGGACTCCGACTGCGAGGTCTGTACGACGGATGACAACCAGGGTCGGCGGGCCCGGATTACCGGCTGTCGAGGACGGACAACCAGGCTGTACAGCAACCCCATTCGCTGTCTTCTGGTTATGTGTGTGGCTCCTTTGGAGTCGAGCGGACCACAGACCGATCGGGTGGCTATTATTAGAGGGCTGTGGTCTGAAACTCATTTTAGTGTGGGGACCAGATGGCCCACAGGAGAAAGGGCGAAGGCGAACGTTAGAAAGCGGATGAAGGGGAAGTTAAAAATATTTAAAAGCGAAGAGACCTCCTGCTGTATGCTTTTCGACAACTCAGTTCTGCCAGTGGCATCTTGAGACCTGATTTGTTTACATGGTTACTTTGGGGCTATGTCCTGATGTGGTAAGAATTAAAAGGACACCGTCGCTCCAACGTGCTGACATTTTAAGTGGAACAAGAAAGCAGATACGCCGTCATTATCCTTGCTGAATTCACTCGGGAATTAACCAAGTTAAACACGTCTTTAAACAGCAATCATTTTTTTTTACAGGTTTTGCACTCCTGACGATTTTATTAGCGCAGAAAAACAACTTATCTTTTAATCGTGATATATAAGGTGAGAATCCCGAGCTAGTAGCTTTATCTTTGGCAGTTGCTCCTACTGGGCGATAATTCGCGCAGCCAAGAATCATCCTTTAACAAAAAGCTCACGCGTGCAGCCTCTTAGCGGAATTGTTGTACATTACAAAAAGCTAGGAATCAAAAAATAAAGCTAAACAAAGAGTAAATCCACACTGATAAGTAAAAATTATGTGAAAACGCTAAAAGAGCAAAGCTACTTTCCGAGCGAAAATGAATTGGCTAGCCTAGATCGTTATGGCTTATGCCATTATTAGGGCTCAAGGCATGGGAACCGGGACTTGTAGCCGGTAGCCTGCGGGCCGTGTCCCAGCGAGTCGCGGACCGCGTGTTTGAGACACCTGTTATAGAGCGACCACGCATAAAAATGGCTCATCCAACTTGGCGACCGGGCAGTATGCCCCTGCTTCTGGTCGTCCCCAAGGAGTGCCCACGGATTTGTTCATATTCGTAGGAAGTGTTTTTCACTAACGCCAACGATGCCCATGGAGACATTGTCCCTTGATATTTTGGCGACCTGTCTCACAGCAGACATCAGCAGGTGTCTCCTCGAGTCGAGCACCTAAAGGATTCAAAGGACGAGGTTGCAGACCCGCTCTCTCGAGAAACCCAGAATAGTTATTGGTAGAAGATGGTGCCACCGGGGGGTGACGAGCAAAGCAGCAAAAATGTAAAACAGTTGCCTTCGGAGAATGAGGAAAGGCACCGCATGTTCTTTGGAAGGAAGGAAAACGGCTGCAAGGAGGTGGAACAACCAGGACTCGTTGCAGATCTAGGACGTTGGACGAGGGGACCAAGCATAGTGGTTTGCGTTTAAGGGGTGAGAGAGGAAGAGAATGTGAAAGGGGGGGGGACCAGAAAGTGGATTGGTTTATGTCAGCGGGTGTCTGAAAAATTGAAGGGATAGAAATTTACCCCGGGAACAATGGCGGACGAATTCGTAAGTGGTTGTCGAAAAAATCGCGGGAATAGCAGTTGACACCGGGAACGCTGGCCGGCGAGTTTTTCATTAATAGTAGGAGAAATTGCGGAAATTAAAGTATACACCGGCAACGCTGACAGGCGAGTTAATGAGTACTACGATTCGTATCTGCTGGGCTAAGATGGTGTGTTAATTCCAGTCATGCCAAAGAACAACAAGGGGCAGAGGGACGGCTCTCTCTTCAGGTTAGTGGTTCCTAGGGAGATACGGAAGCGATTTATGAAATGCTTTTTAGAATTCACGCCATGGCTAGTCGTGCCAGTGGCTGCAAGACTTTTTATTAGTTATGTCGCGTCCTTATTTGGCCGGGGATAACTAGGAAGACATTCCGGTGGGCTTCTAGCTGACCAGCTTGCCTTGAGGCGTGAACGGTTCAAGCAAGCTTTGTCACTGAGCTGCCGCCCTCTCCGAGGACCCTGGAGTCTCTACAGCCCGGATACGCGTAAAGAGGACGAGACGCTGAGGCCTACATAGAATCGAACACGGTATATTTTCCATTGCCGAACGCGGGTATGGTATGGACACCCAGCGGCGGGCTTTGAATCCTTTGCCTGCGCAGCAGTTCGACTGGGTTTACGCCGTCACTGCCTAATCCCATGGAAAACTAAACCTTAGAGCAGCGCAGCTGGTTGTTTTTCCGCGTCGCTTGCCCCGATTTGAGAGGGCCCGAACGAGGTAAAGACGCGAGCGTCGTGTCTTACTTCTAGGCTTGCTCGGCGAGATACAAACGAGGAGTCAGGCAGGGTTCACATCGATGACTTGGGGAAGATTACTAACATAAGTTTGCGATAGCACACAGAAAATCTCCTGTTGCTGGTGACCCAGGACCGAGCTCGGAAATGTGGACTCGCCGAACTAGTCGCACGGCGCACGACTCCGCCGGCAAGCAATTTTCGCAGTAGAGGCTATGGCCGCTGCCACTATCTGCGGCAGACTCTGTTCGTTGTGTGCTGTTTTAACTCCGTGATCTTGCCAAAATGGCTTGCTGGAAAGGCCGCCATAGTCGGCGTTACCCAGGAATTCCACCTGGAAGAAACACGGGTTTATTACTTGATGTGGAATAGTCAGTTAAGAAAATGCTTTGTGGCTACGTAGTGTAGAGACACTTTAAGCGCATTAAAAGCCTTTGTTTGCTTAATTTAGCCACGACCTGTCTGGTTGCTTAGCTGCAAGATAAAAATAATTGCAGTTTTTTTATAAATTAGTGTCAAATTGTTATCTGCTGGGTGCCAAGTCACGTTAGCATTCCAAGCAATGAGGAGGAAGATCAGTGAAACATTAATGCTGCAGAAATGGAAACATGACTGGGATCCGGAAGTAAACAGCAAGCGGCATACAGTGAAGCACTTAGTGAAAGAATGGGAGAGTGCCCGGGCATTGCGAACATTTCTACAAGGTGGCCCTCTGCCGTCTAAGGATTGGCAATAGGCGACTAACGAACGGGCATCGATTGTGTGGCGAAGATTCCCCGGAGTGTGAGCATTCTCGTAGCCATGTAAACATGCATTATGTTTTACTTGAATGCAATGCTTATGGCCCAGAACAGGGCAACCTAGGGAGCCTTCATGTGCGCTTTGCTAGGGTGATGCCACCCTTTGTAATACCACTCGCCGACAAACCAGCAGCCATTTTGTTCCTCGGCGATAATCCGTGGGGCTTATAACCCTCCCGGAAACAAGCACCTTATCTCAGAAGTTCGGAGCAGCGTTGGGGAACCCACGGAGGGAGGATTAGCATTTTCCCCCTCGGATGTGATTACCGATGGACATAAAGGCAACTTTCCGGCGCACGGGGAAACAATGAGAGGAACAAAATGGCGATGGAAGAGGATGTGAGAAAGGGAAACAGGCAGTTGGCATCACTCTATGCGAAGCGCACATGAAGGCACTCTAGGGTAACCATTTTTCGAAGTTATATAAGGCGCGTGCTCATTTACAACTCGATATTTCACTTGGCTACGAAACTGCTATTCCACAATCTTGTGTTTTAATTGTAACCAAAGCAGTCGCTCGTCTACACCGAATGCGATTATATTTTAGCTATCTTAATTCATGTTCCTAATTTGCAGATTTATAGACACCTCATGTTCATAGTTTTATCCTATAATCTGCTACTAGAGCTCTTTTCTTCTCCCCAACCATTTTCGACAATAGTTTATGTACCTGGCGCATTACTGCAGCGGGCGCTCTTGCGCCACAAAAATCAAATCCAATAGAAAATCATTCCAAATCTTGCCTTACGTTTCGTCAAGCTATTTTATCTTCTCAAGAATCAAAGTCGATGATTTTAATTACCGACATCTCAGCATGACGGTGGAGGTTCTGAGAATGGAGTAAACTAATCAATAGCAGTCGATATTAGACTCGGTAAAATATAACTCCTGGTTTCGACTTGAATTTCATTTCATTTTAAAAACATAAGAAATAGTAAATGTATCAATGTGTTCTATATGCAGATTCAGCCAGCGAATTTGTATTAGATATTTTAGATCCCCATTTAACATATATGTTCAATCTTGCTTTAGGATTTGGAGTTTCCTGTAAATATGCAGACAGCCAAAGAGGGTGTTTTACACAAATGAGGCAAATTAGGTAATATAAAGGATTTCAGACCAATCTTTATACTTCCGGTGATTTCAAAGCTGATTGAAAACTAGTTCATTTTCAGAATTATTTCTTATCTTGAAATTGTATTTATTACTCACTCCTAAATTTACTTTCATAAAAACTACTCTACTGAGTTAGCCTTACTAAAACATAAAGAAGAATTATTAGAGGCACTAGATAGCTTTTTATTAAAAATTGGTATATTTCTACACTTTTCCAAAGTCTTTTATACAATAGACCACGACGTTCTCCTAGCAAATTCCTATATCGTAGTAATCGAGGAACATACCTTACTATGCTAAATGTATACTTACAGCGGTTAACAAAATGCGTATCAAATTAACACTATAAATCAACGATATATTAAAATAACAACTGGTGTATCTGAGGGTAGTATACTAGGCCTGTTGCTTTTTAATATTCAAATATACCACATTGCAAACGTTCCCCCTAATGTTATGGTATAATATATATTATATACCGATTACACTACCGTAATATCCCCAGTGATGCCCTATCGCAGAAAGAAAGCCCACCCTTATTTTTGGCATGATTCGCTACTTTTTTTGTAACATCAAAGAGTAATCCACTTGTAATTGCAGGGCCGTGGCCAATCTGCGGCATCGGCAAAAACGGTGCTACTTTACCACGGCAGGAGACAAGAAAACATTGCTTGCTGGGAAGGACAGCCGTGTTTAGTTCATCCCCTTTTCTTTCGATCACAAGTTTCGAGGGTCACAAACTTTAAAAGTAGGTTCTTTTCAACCAATTTTTCTGGCACATTGTGAGTTAAGTATACCCTTTCTTTTCACCCGATTTTCTATCAATATTTTGTGGGCTATTTGTCTGGATATTACGGCAGAATATTTTTTGATGGACGCCATTTTTCAATCACTTCTACCAAATTGTGATGTGTGTACAAAAATGAAAAAAATGGCCCAAAAATAACCCGCAAACTGAATTAAAAAACCAAAGCCATTATACTTTAAAGTAAAAATAGTTCAGGTATAATTGCAAGATCCATAATTTTAAAGAACGAATAAATAAAATCCATGAATCCTATTAAACGTAAGGCGTGTGGTATGCAAATAGTGTGTCGAGGAATAATTATGTTGACTATTCTTTGTACAAATTGTCCGAAATCGTTAGGTTAGTAGCAAAATGTAAATCGTTCTGACCACACATTGTAAAGCTCTTACTGCAGAACTCATGGATGTCCTGACACCTGAATATTTGTAATTTTGTATTGGGTAAGCCATTTAAGACGAACAGAGGCAAACTGCATATTTTACAAAAAATATTCATGAGTCCAGTTGTTAATGTTTTATGTTATTACCAAATCGAATATTTGTTTTTATTATAAAGAATAGAATCCATTCAAAATATATCTGTGCATACTTTATGTAACGCACAATAAGTCATTAAAGAATAAAAGATTCCTACAGTTATGGATCTCACCTTTTCACCGGTTCATATCAAATCAACCCTAAAGAAAAATGGGTTGTTTTGAAATAAATAATCTGATGGGCCTGAGGGGCAAGTTGTTCATACATAATACACACTACAGCGCAAAGCGAATGACAAATTAAAGGCGTAGACAGGACAAACGCCGAACTCATAGCTGCGTTTTAATGGAAAGGTTGTGAAGGATAAGAAATATGTTACGTTACTTTCAATTTCAAGTAAAGGAATGTTGAATTAACGTCATAATTAGCATCTGACATATTGTTAATTTCAATATCGATAAATATTATGAATGAATTATGGTCTTAAGAATAGCGATTAAACTAAATACGGGAGACATTCAAAGTTCAAGCGTAAAACAAGACGACGAAGGTAATTCTGAAACGATATTTACACGTAAAAGAACGAAGATAATCAGGGGCATCAATAAAAGAAATCAAACTCTTTTACTTAAAGTGCTATGAATGCCGAACGTATGGAGGCTCGCCCTTTTGACATAATGTGCCTTATATGCTTCTCTAGTCCCTTGGTGATGAAAGCGTTGTGTTGGGGCAAATTTTAGGCAAAAAAAAATTAGAGCAATATTGATGACGATAGATTTATTTGAAATTCGGCGCGCGAATTCCATGACGTCGGTGAATGGCCATTCGCTCAACGAGATAGTAATTCGCTGTTTTCACCTCAACGTGAAGGCGAAGCCTATTCACCTCTCCTCCACGTGCCCGAAATGCCGAGAGAGAAAGCAAGTGGCAAGAAGGGCATTGACTACCGACAAAATCACGTCTCGCGCCGTCAATGTTGCCCTATCAAAAATGTTCACAGAAAGTTAATTTTTTGACAAGCGTTTTCGGTCAGAATATTTTTGAAAAAATACATTTTTTGTCATTTTGAGGCTTTGGTGTTAAAAATATATTTTACACCCTGACTCTAAATTTCATAACCATGCGCCAAATCGTTACGTTGATATAAAATATTTTCGACAGATTGTGAGGCAGTAACAATGTAAAGGGTGCAATGTTTGAATGCATTTATCTCAGTTCCGCTTATTGCTGCAAATTTTATAGAAAGGAATCTTTTGTTCGAACGCAAAATTATTTTGATATCACAATCAAGATGTTTCTGAACTGAAATTTACTGGAAAATCGGGATATCTACTTTATTTTGGTTTAGGTTTAAGCTCTCAATAAGAAAAAAAAAACATGTTAAAAAAATTGACAGAGGACAGATATGCCTCTCATATTTTCAGGTAATCACTCTTTCCGAAATAATTACATTTTAGTCATAAAACCTAGGTAGCCCATAGTCCCACATCCCCCATTTTATATTCAAGCAGTTAAAATGATGATAGTAGCTTCATTTGAAGACACATCTTTCTATCCAGGTATGTAAAGAAGTAGAGAGCCGAAAGTTCGTACAAGACACCTACATCTGAAGTTAAACCTCCCCTGCAGATTTCATTCCGATCACTAGTTCAGAAATTCAGCCTCTAGCCAGTGTCCCCCCTTAATGACCTTTGTGAAGACCAAACATGGTGCGTTATGAAGTTTTTTTTCTTCTGTCTCGTATGTTTTAAAGGCCGGAGTGCCTGAGGGGTTTAACCTTTATTCTTTTCTATTCAACTTTTTTTTCTAATGATACGGCAGATTGTGTGCAGAAATCAGGGGTGCTGCTGGTTGCAGACTACATAAGAATTTATCGCCAGGTTCACGCAAATATTGACTGCCAGATGATGCAAGACGATGCTCTGGCAGCTCTAAATTGATGCTTTTAAAATATTTTGATATTTAGCTACCATAAGATCGAAATTATTATTTATACCCGTCAGGACAAGCTGCATTGAATACCAGTAGTTTATGTTAGGTTCAGCTATCGCAAGGTCAGATACACTTTGTAGCCTGGGAGTGCTGGTTCATTCCCGCCTCGCGTTTACTGGGCACGTTTCGACGATTGTGAATGGCACGTATCAGGTGATAGGCATTATCTTCCGAATGACGTTGAATTTGCCTGTTCGCGCTACTATGATTTCCCTATTTTGGCACCCTTGACTTTTCCAAACTAAAGTTTTGCTTACTCGTATGGAGCACCACTGAAGTAACGCAATCTTGTATTTTATAAAAAAAAAAAAAAAGAAAACTGCAGCGGAGACTCGTACGCATTGTTAAATTCAGACGGGTTGGGGGACGCACCTATTTTGATTGTGAATACCTACTTAATCTGCTTGATCTTCTACATTTGCACGAATGAATATTATAACACGAGACGTCGTATTTTTGTATAAGATTGTGAATTCGACGCTCAATGTACCTTTCCTCTTCAGTGCGATTTATGTTTCTGTTTTTTTCAGAAGCGCACACAATTTTTATTTCTTTTATCCGCAAAACGTTGGTGTCCAGTCCCCAATGGCACGCCTACAATTACTTTATAATAAAAATAGGAGTGATTTAGATATGTTTAACCCTCATACCTTTTAAACGAGCCTTGCTGACCGCTTGAGAAACAGTCGTGGCCAGTTGTTTTATGTAGATATTTTATGCACTTTTAACTTCCCAGACGTACGTCATTTTTGTTTGTTTGTTTGTGTTTGTTCTGTCATTGGTTCTAGTATGTGTACACAGTTAAGGCATCCACCTGTTTGTGGACGCATAAAGCAGAATAAGATCTAATATATTCAAATTCGAATAACGTGGGTATGTATCTTCTCCCAGTCGTCGTTTCTGGGTCAGGTGTCATGTAACTTCGACCATTATGTGTAACCTAAATGTGAGTGAACATACTTGTATCCAAGAAGGTTGCTTACAGCTTGCGTGATTGGATGCCCAGCGAAATGAACAATGCTCAGAGGGTGGCCTCCTCGAGTCCTCCTTTCGGCTCGTCCATCGACGCTGCCAAAACCTTATAAATGTCCATCACACTAAAGTGGACCACGATAAACGCGAAGAGTCATCTGTGCCAATCGAGTACCAAGAACCGGGACACGTGACCTTACGTTTTACTTACCGTTTCATCCGATCGCGATGTCACGTGCCATGCTCCTAGTGATGGGAACTGTTTGCACGCAGCTCTTACCGTGGTTCATTTCGAGTTGGTTCAGAGTACAGAGGCAGCTGAGGTCCTTGTGGGACCAAGAGAGAGTCCCGACAGTTACCGGGATGCTGCCGAGTAATTGCGACGTTCTTGTCCCTGATGGCCTTCTCTTGTTACGAGCCCCAGCTAGGGTAAACATTGACAATGGACTTCAAAGTCTCGTTCCCTTCGGCACAGCGTCAGCTGCAGGTGAAGCTCCAGCCTTTCTCCTCAACGGCATCATCAATGCTTGTATTGTCACATGATTTTATTATTTTTGCGTGTGCATTTTCTTTTTCTCCGTCCGTGTTTTATGTTGCTGTGTAGGAGTTTCAATACTTTATTTGCTTGAGTTCACGAAAGGACAAATGTGATCCTTAACGCGTGTCGTCTATAAATGAGGCACACACTAGGAGACACGAAGAAAAGTAGCAATATATAAATCGCATGCGCAGAAAGCCCACAAAATAGTAAAATAAAGGGAAAGTATAGATTACATTTTTCTATGTTAATAGAGAGTATGGTGCTCTAAAGAGCACATTCGCTGGTTTTGCACTGTACACTGTAATTATTTTAGGTATAAATGTTACTTAGGTTTGCAGTTTGCTTTTTTCGCACGTCCTACGTCACTCACAGTTTATGGCGAAAATTATGACCAGTCGCCAAGGAAAGATGTACTACAATAGTAATTAAAGGCAAAATTATTCGTACCTGTAGCACTTCGCAGCGTTGTAAGAAATGTTCTTTTTTTGTATAGGCGTCATGAAACTCAGATTTGCTTTAGCCTAAATTATGCTTCGGATTGACATAAAGTCTCAAAATGCGTCCTGCCACATTTTAAGATATTTTAAAATCGGGACTGTAGTTGATATTTTCTAAGACACATTGCGGAAGATGTGTTTTTGAGACACCAGTCTGAAATTTTTATGTTGGCTCACGGATGAACCGATGTCAACCTTCATACGTCCCTACTAAATATATTGCCAACTCGTATCGAAAATTCTGCATGATCTCCCCCCTTTAACCTTTCCCTTTACATGATCCACACTTTGTGAATACACGTTAGGAAAATAAACTTGGCATTGACCTCTGCTGCATATCTCAAGAAGCTATAGTTGTAAAAAAGGTCATTGAACCCTTTTCAGCAATTTTGTAGAATGCTCCGTAAACAAAATCCTTGCCTTTGAAGTATACCCGTTGTTTCGTCACTGTATGGCAATAATTGAAAATGACCCTCGAAGCAAAGATATTACGAATTAGGTATTTCGCAGTCTACCACGGCGGAACGCGGATCCTTACCGTCTTATTGTGATGAACTCTTTTGCAATCAAGCATAGGTTTCTGAATAGTCACCAACGTAAATTTATGACCGGTTAAGAAAATAAAGCACTATTAAACAAACGTCAGATTATCTGCGCGCACTGTGAAGAGAAGGTGACTGGTTTTTGGACGTTTTCTTTTTATATGAGCAAGGTGTTTAACATAAGGAACCATAAACTATTGTGCGAGAATCTGCATTGATATAATTTTCGGGGTCCTTTCCTCACTTTTATTCCAAACTACCTACCAAGCGTTCCCAGATTGTTGCATTTAACTCTGTGCAGTTGAAAATGTTATTTTGTTTTAAAGAATGGGGTTCCTAGATGAATCTATTTTATCGCTGTCTTTATTCGATATTTATGTGCATTTATTATGCTCTGCAGTTAACTTTTCTGACGTTTTTCACTGCGGTGACGACACCGGTTACCTAAAAAAAAGATTACTTTCTGACACTTTCTAAATTACAAGGATATATGCTGTAGAACTAACCAACTGGTTTCAAGCTCATCTAATACAAGCTAATTCTGCAAAAAAATTAACCTGTAGGCTTCAACAATGTACATAAAGCTTATCTTTCAATGGCTTCATTTTATTTCATACGACTGATTTCAAATTTTGTTGTTGCACACCTGCAATATTTGTAACGCACATTAGATTGCTCGCAATATGCACTGAGAGCAATTTAAAATGCATCACGCACATGGCGCATGATAGTAAACACCTAGGAAGAGTTGCATGTCTTATGTACAGCTTCAAACCATTTTTTGATTTACTATGTTAGAAAGCTTCTTGTTCGTGCCAGGAGTTAAAGTGGTTTAAGATATGAACTATCTTGTTTCATGAACTATTCTTCTACTTGAAAGACATGTACTGCTAAAACAAACTTGTGCAACTGAATCTTTATGAGCAGAGTTCCTGAGAACAAAATAGTTTGTACGTATCTGCCTGTTTGCCTTATTTGAAAATGTTATTAAAGCAAACTATAATAAAATATTTTTTACCATACAGCTAAAAAAACAAGACTCTAAAAATTATGCCTTTAAATGCAATTCACCCGCTCGTCACTCAAAACAAATTTCGCTACATAGACCTAATTTTTAGCAATACACGACCGTATTGGTTCTTTTGGAGGTTCATTAAGAAGACGCAATAAAAGTCGTGTGGTCATTGAATCTTTCCGTGAGACCGCTGTAGATTGTTAATACAATTCATAATTACCTCCGCTTAAAGTTCTTTAAAGCGCATTTCGACGCAACTTTAAAATTTACTTCACTTCCAGGAGAAAAGTGACAAAACGAATGGTAGTGCGTGCTAGATGTATTTGCTATTTAATTTTAAGACCCTGGCTGGAAAAAGAAATGTTGTAGTATTTGCGAATTTTCGCAAATAAATTTTATAGCACAGATTTCCCTAGCTCCATTTTCAATGGGCCCAACGAGATGGCGACATTATTACCAAATGCCACAAGCCCAATCATTTGTTCCACGAGCTTGGACGGACGCACCTCGCGGTATAAGCCTTTTTTGTGGCACCGCCGATATCTGCTTTGCTCTTTGGCCGGAGAATGGTCTGTGCGGAACTCGTGTATGCAGCACTACACAAAATATAGGGCCAATGAGAGGCGACGCATATATAGCATAGTGAGGTCGAGGAAAGAAGTCTTGCCTTGCCCCCCCGCACCGTGCTTTCACTCAAATTTAAACTGTGGCCGATGACATGAGCTCTTTCAGCCTATCCTGCGACTAGCGATAAGAACCTGCCATGATTAAATAAATGACATCCTGGATAGCTAGGTTCGATATTGAACATGTTCCTTTTAAAAGTACGCGGAAGTGACGTCTTCACGTCTTATTGGTTGGAAACAAGAGTGACGTAATTTCCCTAGAAAAATGTGGGCGGAGCCGGCTAAACTGGGCGGAGTCGGCTACCGGAATTGACAACATTTTGACGTTTCGTTTTGTACTGAGTACGTTTCAAAAGGAACTAGCTCCCAAGTAGGTGTCTTTCGTTGGTCATATATTCCAAACCGCGTTATCGTCAGGTGATTATGCCAATTTTCAACTAAGTTAGTAATTGTTTTCACCGGGAAGACTTACCGGCAGCTCCGCACAGCATTCGAGCTCCCGGAAGATTGCAAGCGTGCGACGCAGCGCGAGACAACGTTGGCTCGAGGAACCGGAGGCGAAGAGTCTGCGAAACGAAGCTTGTGGACGTTCACGACTGTGGAGCTTCAAGTGTTGTACACTTCCTTTCTACGCCACGGAGTGCTTCCAAAGTCTGGTGGCGAGCGACGAACACGTAGCGTGGGGTTGTAGACAGTCGGCGTCTCGGTCCGCGTCGTGTTCGTCTCTATCGTGCGTCGTGTCGGGGTCCGGCGCGGCTGGCTCCGCTTCCTCGAGACGCCGAGCGAGCGGTACGGCGTGGAAACGGCCCTCAGGCCGCTCGGTAGGATATTCAGAGTCATCCGTTGCGTGAACCAAACGATGATCGCCATCGTCGGCCCGTCCAAGAACGATCCCACTGCCACGAAGGCGGTGTACTGTACAGCAAGCATTCCTACGCCCTAAACGTGATGGTGGTAAGTACGCTCGTATTACGTACTCAAAACAAGTTCCATGTGTGCCAAAACGAATACAGCGTAACGCCGGTACAGTGTGAATATTCAATTTTATAAATGACAGGTGCGGGCTTGTGTGTTCCGCCGGGCGGATGTATTTATTTCTAGAAGGGGGGGGGGGGGGGGGGGGGGGGCAGGTTTTTGGTCAGTGTATCATATGTGTAAGACCCCCCCCCCCCCCCCCTCCAGGTCCCCACGAGCTAAATTTTTACACTTGCAGAATTCAAGAATTTAGGACATCCGGACAACCGCTTTCGAATCCTCGCCCCTCTGCTCCGAGTGCAAGAGCGTGTGCTCTATGTAGTATGTTGTGACTTATAAAGCGTGCATCCTTCCGCCCGCCACATTATTTTGTTTGAAGAAAGTGGTTGCTTGTCATCATACCTTCCGTCCATGAAGGTGTGTTGCAATCATGTTAATAGCGTCAAAAAAACATAGATGGTTCTCGAATTGAGACTGCTTTGTGAACCGTGAGCAAAACATTTAGGTAAAGTCATGTCGGTATCTCTCTCACACTTCCAGATGCATGACGCCGAATGGCGGGTACGATGGACGAAGCCACGGTGCCGTGGTTCTGTGCACGACTCCTTTGTGTAATGCTTCTCTTGGCACTGCGGCAACATCAAGCAAGGGCGGCTGGTAGACGACAACAGGCTTCTCCTCGGTAAGCATGCTCGATTCATTCCTTCTGCATACGGTGGCTGTGTACTGCTTGAAAACCACAGTACCATAGAAAATGTTCTGTAGCAAACATTGACAACTGTGCAGGTACTGTGTCTATACTTCTGGCACCTTTTTTTAAATACTATCCGAAGGAGCATAGTACCAGGAAACAAAGTTGCAATCAGCTCTTTTAGCTGCTTTCTTGTCGTCAATTTTAAAGAGAACAAATCATAATAGGCTCCGTCCTCTAAACGTGCAGGCGACTACGGCTATGGTTTGGTCTATTGGTTCATCACTCCTGCCCCTGGGATCCACGTGACCTCCATTGCTTGCTGCCGGTCTAGTAAGCCAGATCCTTCGGTCAGGTCCGTTTTGGAGCGCTGCAGCGGGCTGTTGAAAAACAGATTCCGTTGTCTGCAAAGGCACCAGACCCTGCATTAACACCCATCAATAACCACCACCGCCATTATAACGGCACGTGCAGTGCTGTACAACGTTTGCCTTGTCTTGGGAGAGCCAAAACCGGAGTCAGGTTCCTACCCTGAAAAGTCAGAGTGGGAGTCTGAGCCGAGCTCGAAGGGGTCAGCGTCTGATGGCGAGAGGCCGGCTCCTGCCGACCTTCCGGTCAGCCTCTTGTACAGGGCTTTGAGGTAACGCCTTCTCGCCCAGTTCGAGACCCACTGCAGGCATGCCCCCGCTCAGACCGCACACGCCAGGTTACAAGCCATACCCATGAGGGACGCCGGCAAATCAAGGAGTTTGTCCCCACGACGCTGGTCCCGCCCATAAGGACACTGTCGGGGAGTCCCTGCCGCCCTCGCCATCGTGATGCCCAGCACGGACGCCACCGGCGACAGGGAGCCGCTTGCCACCACGACTGAGGTCCCGACCACCAATGACCCGTCTGTTTCCTTGCCGTCAGTGAAGGGCTCCCCATGAAAGCCGTCAAGTGCACACTTCGCTCGCTGCTCCACAGTCATGTCCGTCCATAATCTATGTAGTCTCCTCAGCTCCAACACCTTGCAGGTTTCATCACAGGCACAATGGCTAGGGCTGGTTTTAACTCGAGAGAAAACATACCGCTGTACTAGCAACTATGGTTTAATACTTCTTTCTCTTCGGGTGCCCCAGCTATCTGCTTTTTTTTTTTTTGAGAGCTATATATACAATCTAGTTTCAAACGATCCGCAGTCCAGGGGGATATAAAATATTCCAAACACTATTGCTTTTATTGTCGAGTTTGATGGAAGGCACGCTGACGCATGCTGCTTTGTTTCCTTCGGTGGTCATTGTTTCAAATGTCGCATTTCTCGCACACACAGGCTTTTCTTTCTTGCAAGAATGCTGATGCTGCTGAACAGAACACTGCATTTACAAATACGGCAATGACCTGCTGTTGTTCCCTTGACAGATGCCGCATGCTCTCTTTTTCTAGCATTTACACAACTGCCAGTTTGACCGATGTCACATTTGCCACGTGATAGGGGAATTCGATAAGCAACCCCTCTGTCATTCGGCGCATATTGTATCTGTAAGAAATGTTGCACATTTTCTTCTGGTTGAAGTTGCAATTTACTTTGTCTTGCCTTGTTAGGGTACACTGTGTAGTGGACGAGTATGTCATTTGAATTGTAAAAGAGGTCTGGGACATGTATATAAGGCGATGGTTCAATACATTTCAGGCTGTTTTATAGACTTCATTGTTCAGTCCCTTTTTTTATTGCTCCTACGTCTCGGGGTGACTATGAATTTCATTCGCCAGCTTGCCTGTATTTTATACCATTATTCATAAGATCGCCTTGTTTGGAGCAGCGCACACAACCTTCATGCCCTGTCTCGCAGCTACTTCCTTTTATTTTATGAGTTATGCCATGAATTTAGGGTATTACAATATTTTGCTTAGTTCTTGTATTTTCTTCCATACCTGCATCAGCTGATTTATTTTAGAGTTTGGTGCAGATGTTCTCAGACGCGCATACTAGGAAAGCAATCGGATACGCAGAATCTCGTAGGCAGGAAAATTGCCTTTCAAAACTTTGCACATTATTCTGGTCACAATATTTTTTTTAAAGGCCGATACAAGAGCAATGTAGAAAACACTGCGTTTTATAGTTTTGAAATGTCCACATGCAAACGAAAAAAATCTTATGCACGACCTTAGTTTATACTTCGAACATATGTTGATATATTTAAATTATAGTGTGAGATCTTGGAACATGATGAACCTGTTCACAAGTTTTTTATGTGACCTGTTTAGAGACGGGCGGTACTGCATCCGAATATGTGTTGGGTGCATGGCGGTGATATCGATAACCTTTCCATTTTATAAGCAGAAGGCATGAAATGCATGAGATAATGGCAGAGAAGGTTACGGCTTGCCAAACCGACAAAGCTCACCTGGTTTGACGTTGCTATCCCTCACAACACCTGAGTGTGTGTATGTTATAGAAGGTCGTTTCAAATTAGGAGACCTTGTGAATATGAACAAGTTTTACTTTGAGAATTAGAATAAAATTAAGAAATCAGGAAGAAAACGTAGAAAAAATAAGAAAGTAAATTGGAAGAAATGA
This sequence comes from Ixodes scapularis, assembly GCF_016920785.2. Classification (NCBI taxonomy): domain Eukaryota; kingdom Metazoa; phylum Arthropoda; class Arachnida; order Ixodida; family Ixodidae; genus Ixodes; species Ixodes scapularis. The sequence continues at coordinate 4,623,641 of NW_024609867.1, forward strand.
AGAAGATATACTATCTACACGAAGCAAGATTAAATGTCGTAGTCCGTAGATATCCAGAGATCAGCGTAGGTGACTCAGTCAGTGTTCGTGAGCCTCACTCACAGTCAGCCGTCTTCCTTCTGTGTCTGCTTGTCGCGGGGGAAGAATGGAGATCGACGTCGATCGGGACCCCTTCGCAAAGTCCCAGAGTCGATGACGGCGTCTGTTAGGCTTCCGAAGGTCGGCTTCCACCGCCTGCCCAACTGGCCCTTTTTTTCGGTCCTCCTCTTCTTTCTTCTATACCTCTTCTTCTTTCTTCTCTACCCCCACCGTCGCACCATTCTTGCACACCACACACGGTCAACCAAAAAAAAAAAATATTTTCCTTCTAGGAAATTTAGACTTCTAGAAACAAGAATCCCCTTTGTACTTTCAACTAACCGCCTAACATTCAATTAAGTTCTGCAGGAAACCAACTTTCACACTAAGAATTCAACACTATGTCGCGCCCTAAAACAACTACGGGTAGCTATCTGTCAGTATAAGAGAACTCTGCTCACACTCGTCCCCGACTGCGGAGGGCGTAAGAATGGGACATTCCAGAAGGTTCTGGGGGTGCCATTGGCAACTCTTCTATACGTTCAACCGAAGACATTGGGGGCATTGTCTGCTGCACATTGGCGGTCATTCTCCCGGTCACGTCGAGCTCTTCGAAAATCCCCGGTGCGATCTGCTCTCTATCTGGGTACCCGACGGTTGTTCCTTCGTTTACGGCAGGTCCCTGTCGCGCCCAATTGTGAGGTAAGAATGAGAAAGAGCATCCCTCGTCTTGAGAGTGTTTGTGATGGTTGTCTGCTAACTCCAGGATTCGCGTTTCGCCTGCCGTCGTTTTCCTCATCCTGTTCACGTGGAGCACTTTCCGCTCCCCAGTGCGGGCATTTTTGACACAATACGTAACCTCAGATAGTTTTCTAATCACGTGGTTCCCACTTAGGAAACAGCTTCTTTGATGTTCTTCGTTTAACGGCCTTTACTTCAATGTACACAAGATCGTCTATGTTGTAAGTTGCTCTTGGCGAATTTCGATCGTATAGTTCTTTTCTGTGTTCAGCTGATTTGGCTAGTTTCTCTCGTGCTGTTTCATGAGCCATTGTAAGTCTGCGACTTAGTTCATGGCAGTAATTCTGAGGTGTATCGTAATTGACAGGTGGTGGCTCATATAAGAGATCCGGCAAATCAGCGATACGCCCGTATAGTAAGTAGAAAGGCGTCTCATCTGTACTTTCATGTTTAGCTGTATTCTATGCAAACATACAATATGGAATCCATTGGTCCCAGTCTTCCTGGTCAGCACGCACATAGTGGGATAGCATTGAGACCAAGGTTTGGTTAAGTCGCTCTATGGCTCCGTTGCACTCGGGCTGATATGCTGTTGTTTGTGGCTTCCGTATCCCTAGCAATGTGCGTTCATCCTGGAACAATCTTGATTTAAAATGAGTGCCTTGATCTGTCAAGATTTGCTGAGGCACCCCATGGCGAAGGATTACGAGTCCACAAACTTTTTAGCAACAGTTTCGGCTTTCTGGTCTGGCATCGCGACGACTTCTGCATATTTGGTAAGATGGTCTACAAACACCAGAAGATAACGATTTCCTTCCGTCGTTGTTGGAAATGGCCCCACACTATCCATTCCTGCCCTTTGAAATGGGTGTGCAACCTCTTTGAATACTTGCAGAGGCGCTCGCCTTCTGTTGTGGGACGCGTTGTCACGTATGCACGACACACACTGGGCACAGTGGTTCTGTACCTTCTTTTGCATTCCGTGCCAGAAGTACTTTTCTCGGAGCCTTTTACTTGTCTTGCCTGTCCCTCTGTGTCCAGAGTAAGGTGTATCATGATATAGTTGGATCACGTAATTTTTAAACGATTCGGGACAACAATTCGGTTCTTCACAAGGCGGTCTTGCTTCAACGTAGTCTGCTCTCTCCGACAAAGAGGGCCTCGAGAGTCGATAACATAGCATCCGAATGTCTTATCAGGTTGCTCTTCGCACTTGGAGATCAGCGTGATTAACTTTCGATCCTCTCGCTGTGCACCAATAAAACGATCGACATCACAATGTGGTTCATATTGAATAACTTCTCTGACTACAGCTCTGCTTAATGCGTTCGTGTTCTGACTCATTTTTCAGCCCGATGATTCACTTCAAACTTATAGTTTTGCAGCAGCAAATTCCAGAGTGATAAACGAGAACTGAGGTCACGGGCGTTCATCAGCCATTTGAGTGCACGACAGTCGGTTAACACCTTGAACTTTCTTCCAGACTGGTAACACCGGAACTGCTTGACTGCCCAGACTACCACCAAACATTCTTGTTCCGTTGCTGATTATTTTTGTTCGGCCCGATTAAATTTCCTGCTGGCATATGCCATGGGGTGCTCGTTTCCTTGGAACTCTTGCGTCAACACCGCTCCCAGTGCACTTTGAGAAGCGTCCGTTATCAGAATAAATGGTTTCAAAAAGTCAGGGAACCTCAACAGAGCAGCTTGCGTCAGCTCATGTTTCATAACCTCAAAAGCCGCTTCAGCTTCAGTGCTCCAACTGAAAGTGACCTTCTTTGACGTGAGCGCAGTCAAAGGTTTGGCTTTTTCGGCAAACTCTGGTATGTGACGCCTGTAATATCCAATGAGACCAAGAAATTGGCGAACTTCCTTGACTGTTGTTGGTCTTGGAAATTCATATACACACTGCGTCTTTTCTGAATCTGGTCAAACCCCGTTTTTCGACAAAATGTGTCCGAGATACTTTACCTCTTGTTTAAGAAATTGACATTTTGAGGGTTTTAATTTCAGTCCTGCGGCTTGTAGCCTCCTCAGGACAATCTCGATATCTTTAAGATGTTGGTCGAAGCTCTGGCTGAAAATGATGATGTCATCTAGAAAGACGTAGCATGTCTTCCCAAGAATGCCGGCCAGATTGCATCCGCCGTACGCTGAAAAATGGCGGAGCTATTAACCAATCCCATTGGCATCCTTTTCCATTGATAGTGCCCACTTGGTGTATTGAAAGCGGTCTTGTCTTTATCGCTCGGTTCCATCTCTATTTGCCAGCATCCGGCGGCCATAACTACGACAAAGAAGTAGTGTGCAGACCCCAAGAGACCAAGCGTTTTCTCAATGTTGGGCAGTGGGTAAGGATCAACTCGAGTCACTTTGTTCAAATCTCTGTAGACGGTCACAAACCTGAATGACCCATCTGCCTTCTGTACCGACAAAGCAGGAGCGCCCCACGGGGATGTGGAGTGTTCAATTATGCCCTTCTCCAGCATTTCTTTGACCTGCTGTTTCATATCTTCTCGCTTTGCATAGGGGACTCTATAGGCTCTTCTGTATACAGGTGCACCTACTAAGGTTGGCACGCGGTGCTTTATCACGTCGCAACGTCCAAGGTCTAGTTTATGAAGAGAGAATGCGCTCTTGTACTTTGTAAGAAGATCTAGGACTGACGTTTTTTCTTCCTCTTGCAGGTGGTCAAGATCGAATTGCTCAGTAGGATGCCACCCTTCTCTTGCCTGTGGGCTGCAATGCAAAACGGGCTCTCCAGTCGACCCTTCGTTCACAATACTTATGAAATCTCCAACTAGGTGATTCTTGGCTACACGAAGTCCCTGTAATGTCAGTTTGGCCATTCTCACCAGTGCCTCGCCATCGCTATTGATTCGAACGGCCACATCTGCTCCTGATAATCCGTGTGTACCTATTTCGCGCATCTCTACAACACCATCTCCTGGAATCGGCATCAAATGCTTCACTCTGGCAAGTGCCATTGTCTCCGACATCGGTGCTATTACACAATCTCTCGTAAGAAATACAGGTTGATGGTACATCAGATGGCGCGTGGTGATCGTCGTCTTTTCTCCAGTTAAGAATAGGGACGCTTTGCCCTCCTATCCTAAGAATACCCTCCGATGCCAGAATATCTATGCCATACTTTCGCACAACATGTTGGCCGAATATTCCAGCAACTGGAAGCATAACATCGTCCGCGCATGCGAAACAGCGATGTTGAAGCGTAGTGGTTCCTATCTTGAAAGGAACGTCAAAACAACCGCTCGTTTTCAATGGCTTCCCCGTAATTCCAATCAGTTCGGTGTGGACATGCGCTTCTGAAAGGCTGAAAGGAGCACTTTCCTTAAGATTTCGTAACACGGACTCTTTCATGGGCGTTACCTTAGATCCAGTATCGATAATAAATTCGGCCACTGTTGTTCCTACTTGGCACTGAACCATTGGACTGCTCTCACCACATAATCTAACTAACCCCGCATTCGTATCGGCTTCCTTCTCGATGGGGTCATTTGAGAGGAGTCGTTCTAGTTTTCCTGGCGTCTCCACGTCACTTGGCCATCTTTTCTTTGACCCCGTCCTTTTCCCATGTTTCCATCACTTCGAAAAATCATGGCCTGACAATTTCGTGCAATGTGGCCTAGTTGTCCACAGTTGAAAGACCTGGGAGACTAACATCTGTGTATAGTTCGAACTACTCTGGTTCCAAGTCTCCCGAGCTGCCGTTCCTTCCTGCAGCATTGCTTCGATTCGCTCAAGACGGCTTCGCACTTCTTTAAGTTCAGAGTCATTTGCAGCTACTGTCCGTACCACTTGGTTTGATGTAACCTGTTGGTCATCCCTCTCCTCCTTATGTGCTACGCTGACAGCCTCCTCAAAGGACTTAGGATCTCTAGAGAGAACAAACCGCCTCACTGGATCTCTTAGGCCATGCACATATTGCGTGAGCATTTGATCGTCCAATAATTCTCTAGCAGCGGCCTCCTTCCGTTTAGCCCGTTCACCTTCGTAAAGCACCAAAGTTCGCTGGCCCAGTCTTTGCGCACGGGTCGCAATGGACCTGACATCCTCATCAGCTTGTTGACGAGCCCCCATAAACTTCTCAAGTCGAGCGCTTCGTGATTCGCTATCGAATCGTCCAAGGAGCAACTGTTTGAAGTCTGTAAATGATGCGACGGATTTCATCCTCTCTTCATGCCACGCGAACTCGTATGCCCTCCCTGACATTTCGCACTTGGCAATTCCTATTTTCTGCGTGTCGTTCCAGCCACCCATCTGTGCGACCTGTTTGAGCACTAAAATAAAATCGTTTACGGAGGTTCCGAGACCAGCCCCGAAAAATATGGGCACCATTCCTCCCAATGCCAGTACAGTTGCCCCCAGAGATCCTGTCATTGCTTGTCCATTTCCTTCTCCAGGGCCTCAGGTTGCTTGATTCATTTTCACAAGGCTCGCAAGTAGGAGGGTTGCTGCCACCACTTTAGGATGTCGAAATTATTTGAAGTATCCCACCGCTGCCACCATTTGTGACGTTGCTATCCGTCACAACACCTGAGTGTGTGTATGTTATAGAGGGTCGTTTCAAATGAGGAGACCTTGGGAATATGAACAAGTTTTACTTTGAGAATTATAATAAAATTAAGAAATCGGGAAGAAAACGTAAAAAAATAAGAAAGTAAACTGGAATAAATGAAGAAGAAATACTATCTACACGAAGCAAGATTAAATGTCGTAGTCCGTAGATATCCAGAGATCAACGTAGGTGACTCAGTCAGTGTTCGTCAGCATCACTCACAGTCAGCCGTCTTCCTTCTGTGTCTGCTCGTCGCGGGGGAAAAATGGAGATCGACGACGATCGGGACCCCTTCGCAAAGACTCAGGGTCGATGACGGCGTCTGTTCAGGCTTCCGAAGGTCGGCTTCCACCGCCTGCTCAACCGGCCCTTTTTTTTCGGTCCTCCTCTTCTTTCTTCTCTTCCTCTTCTTCTTTCTTCTGTACCCCCACCGTCGCACCATTCTCGCACACCACACTGGCTTACCCCTGCAAAGAGCCGAGAAATGTTTTAGACCGGCTGTACATCTGTAAAAACCTATTTCTCAGTGTTGATTAAACCAGGAATATTGCCATTTGGGGTATTGTTTCATTTCCCCTGCGGTTTTAAGCACCCCATTATAGCCTTCTGTGTTATGACTGTACATCAGTCAGGTGTGACTCTTGATGTTAGTATCGGGATTTGTGTCAGTTACGGTCTCTCTAGATATCCCAAGTTTCTCTCTCCCTTACTTTTTGTCTCGGGTCCTGTTTAAGCACATTTTGGAAAATAAAAATTTCAGGTGTGTTTGAGACCTTTCGGTGCATCTGTCTTTTTTACGTAGAGTATCAGGGTTTTCGTTATGTAGCACAGCTGGTTTATTTTTGAAAGTGCTGTACTTTTAGAATGCAAAACTATCACTCGAAAAAGGAAAATGATATGTTAACATGTGTTGCAGTATTTCATTCTTGAAAGCTAAAATGAACGCTGAATAGCATAGCCCAACGTAAACACTTGGACATTAAAAAAAAACCATGTTGTGTCAAACATTCATCTCTTATTTGAACACATTTTGCAGCTGATTACCTCTAGGTTGTATTTCGTAATATATATTAATATACACGAAGGCCTGCCATATTCGGAACAAGTTTAATGCACCTAGTCAATATTATACTGTAAACGATCTATTTTTCGCGGCCTCAATATTTCGCGATTTAGGTCAAAGCTAAAGTTTTGGAATAATTCGCGGGCTCTAATTTTCGCGACGCAGTGGTATCTCAGGATCGATTCCAATGTCTTGACATCTTACCGCAATGGTTTGCGATACCTATTTTTCGCAAATTCTAGGCGATTCACGAAAATTAAGTCGTTTACAGTATATAAAAAGAAGACGTGGCAAAGTTTGCTACTGAGATATTCCAGACAAGATGAAAGGTCTTGCTGTTGCAACTTATGACTAGACTGTAGGTCTGAAGAAAGGTGAGCGCGCAGGCGAGCTCGTAAAAAGTGGACATACCTTGACCTGAGAAAGGGAAGGAAAAGAAAGAGACGTCTCCGAACAAACAGCTGTTTTTGGATACGCTGTGCGTTGACCGTACCTTTTAGGTATCATGTTTTTCCCTGCCTCAGAGTAAGTCATATCAACCGAATGTTGGGTTCAACAGAGCAAGCAAGCGTCCTTGTCCAGGTCGTCTGCTCGCTTCCGCGCTTTCAATATACACCGGGACCGCAAAACGCTGGTAACGGGAGCTCTTTATGTGCAGCCATCAACCGCGTGATTCTGGCTTGCTCCGACATGTTGCTTTAAAGAAGGCCCGAAGCGCGTATCTCGCATTCTTTTTAATTATGAAACAACTTTATTTCCAATTAACTCTTAAATGTATTGTAAGAGGACACAAAAAAGCGGCTTGTGTGAACAACGCCCGATAGGCTTTTAGTGTTTTTCAATACTTTTACCTGTACTAGAACAGATGCGTGGCCAGCAACGTACAGCATTGGTTGCCGTTCCTTCACTAAACGCAGGAACTGCTCCCCGCGTCGTTGTAAATCGTATCCCGTATTCCGAACGTAGGGACACCTCGGGGCGTCCCTACGTCCGGGACTGCGTAGTTCCTTCTGCTCGTCGGGGGTTGGCTCCGGACGTCGCTAAAACGGGTGACATGTGTCAAATTTGCGATGACGTAGAGGCTTCAAAGTGGGCAGTGCCGCCACGTGAGTGTTGCTAGGATACGTTTCTACTTTCCATTACGTCACTTCCATGTACCTTTAATCAAATGTCGAACCTAGCTATCTTGGTGGCTGCAGGGACGTCGTACGGACGCTGTGTAGTTGCAAACTCTGTACTATACAGTCGGTGGCCGGAAATCCTCAGGCATCTGAAGAAGAAGAAAGCTGAAGAATAGGCAATGCCGCGCTCTCTGGAACTTCAGCCTGCCCTCGGCCAGCACGCACGACCGCCATGTGTTCATTTTGTATGCAACTTATAAACCTCTTATCGCGTCCACCAAGTGCGCGGTTGCTTTGGCGTATAGGAGATTCAACACCTTGGTGGCGGCCGCGATGACGTACGGACCCTGTTTAATCACAATCTCTGCACTTTACAGTTGGTGGTTGAGAATCCCCAGTCATCTTCGTGGATGGTTCGAGACTTGACATTACCGGGTCTTGTGCAGCTTCAGCGGGCCTTCGTCCAGCACGTAGGACTCCAGCCTGTCAAGACTATCTACAAATATCAACCTATTCTTCGCATCCATCAAGTGGGCCGTGGCTTTCGCGGAGTTTTAAGCTTCAACACAATGGTGGCGGTAGCAAGGACGTACGGAGGCTGTGTAATCGGAATGTCTGCACTTCTCAGGTTGGTAACCATACTTCATAAAATTTGAGGAGTGAATCTAAAGTACCGTCGTTGCGGTCACTGCGACAAGTATCTTGTTATGTTTTTAATGCAATAAATGCAAAGGTCAAAGCGCGATGGAAAAGAATGGCAATAATAATCCCTGGAGAAAGGGAACAAGGAGGTCAAACACCAACACAAATATCCAAACACAGCTACGTGACCGGTGCATGATCGAAAAAATCCGCCTCGTCCTGATATCAAACCACTGACCACTTCATTTGCAGTGGAGCGCTCTATTAACTGAACTAGCCAGGAGTTAGACGTCAGTAGAGTAAGGGGATTTTATCAGCTGCCACCAGTCTAATACGAGCCAGGGTGAAGGGCCTGTATTTTAAGGTTGATAATAATGCAAATAATGTAAAGGTGCAAGTGAGCTGGACAAGAATGGCAATAGTAATCCCTTGAGAAGGGGAACAAAGGGAACAAAGAACAAACACAAACCTCCAGACACAGCAAGGTGACTGGTGCGGGACGGAAAAAATCCACCTGGTTCCGGTGTCAAACCAGGGACCTCTCCATTTTCACTGGAACACTCTACCAACTGAGCTAATCAGGAGTTAGACATCAGTAGAGCAATTGGTTTTTATCATAGCACTATCAAGGGTGAAAGACCTGCTTTTTAAGGTTATGATTATAATACAGTTAATACCTAGGTGCAAGCGAGATGGAAAAGATTGACAATAATAATCCCTGGAGAAGGGGAACAAATGGGACAAAGGACCAACGCATATATTTAAACACAACTACGTGACCGGTGCACGACCGAAAAATCCGCCTGGTCCTGATATCAAACCACTCGCGACTCCATTTGCAGTGGAGTGCTCTACCAACTGAACTAACCAGGAGTTAGACGTCAGTAGAGTAAGGGGATTGTATCAGCTGCCAGCAGTCTAATACCAACCAGGGTGAACGGCCTGCATTTGAAGGTTGATTATAATGCAAAGGTGCAAGTGAGCTGGACAAGAATGGCAATAATAATCCCTGAAGAAGGGGAAGCAAGGGGACAAGGAACAAACACAAACCTCCGGACACAGCTAGGTGACTGGTGCACCACCAAAAAAAAAATTAGCCTGGTCTTGCTCTATTTCCAGTGGAGCACTCTACCAACTGTGCTAGCCAGGAGTTAGACGTCAGTAAGGTGCAATCCAAAGGTGCAAGTGAGCTGGACGACACGGGCTATAATAACCGGAGAAGGGCAGCAAATGGGACAAAAAACAAACACAAATCTTTAAACACAGCTAGGTGACTGTTGCGCGACTGAAAAGATCCGTCTGTCTCGCTAGAGAAACAGGGAACCCTACATATCTATTGGAGCGCTTTACCAACTGAGGTAACTAAGAGTTAGACGTCAGCATAGCAAACGGGTTTTATTAGCTGCCACCGGTCTAAGACCGACATGGGTGAACGGCCCGCATTTACTCCACGGGAAATTGATGTTGTATGTGGAGGAATGCATATACAGGTTTTGGTCAGTCGGCTTTTTAGAATGCGACAGGTGCGTGTGTCAGGGGTTTCATCGAATTACTACCCTTTAGTCTTCGATCAACGTCCGCCTCATGGGAACAGCGCACTTTTTTGGAAAGGAAGGGTGTGTGCATATATGCTCTCGCATCGGCCTCATTCTCAGTGGTAGACACTTCGCACATAACGACAAAGATATTCTTAGCCATTTAGACGGTTCAAATGTAGTAAAAAATTCAGATACGTTGACGACTATCTCGTGATTTTAGATAGTACCAAGCATCACGTGACCCAATTGGTGTTAAGTGTATTGTCTTTGCTTGGTGTCTGCTTGGCCCCATTGGTTTTAATTCACAAGTTGCTTGTAAATGGGTCCATACTTTGCCTTGAGCACCATATTCATTCTTTAAAAAAACTCGTTTGTTGGTCGTTAGAGCCACGTGGACTAAAGCTATTTTTATCTTAGCAATCTGCACATTCCAAATTGATAAAAAAGGGAGATAGTGTGTTTATGCTTTGTGAAAGCCCAAAAAAAATCATGCCTCCATCAAGCACAGGAGAGCTTTTTGACGCTCAAGATTTAACCTTAGGTCAACGAACTATCCGAACATCCAATGACGTCGGTTGCAGGAGCTTTGTTGAAAAATTTAAATTAAAAGGCGGTGTAAATGTGGGGTACGCTTGTAAAAAAGCAAAGTTGCTGTGGTCCCGTATTTACATAGAGTGTCCCATAGCTTGAAGACATAAGGGAAGCGGGTAGACGTCTCTTTGATCCTTTCTTCGCCAAGGAAGTTGTCTAAGCTTAGCATAGATTCTAATCGGTCTTCCGGGAGGCCTCTGGAGTGTACAAAGAAGCATCAAAACGGTCTGTTGTTTGTACAGAAAAAGTGAAAGTCGTTTACCACTCCCTGTAACGCCGAATTGGAGCGCAGCTCTTGAGGAGGAGGAGGGGAGGGTACTGAGGGCCACGTGTTCTCGGGGGGGGGGGGGGTCACGTGACCCCCCCCCCCCCCGAGGGCACGTGACCTTGGTGGGGTCACGTGGGGGCAAACACGTGCCCCCTCAGAGGTCACGCGACCTCGGGAGGGGGTCACGTGACCTCGGGGTGTCACGTGACTCCCCAGGTCACGTGACCCCCCGAGTCACGTGATCAAAATTTTTTCGCTAGATTTAGCGGGGAAAGTTTTCCGCTAGATTTAGCGGGGAAATTTTTTCCGCTAGATTTAGCGGGGAAATTTTTCCGATAGATTTAGCGGGGAAATTTTTTCCGCTAGATTTAGCGGGGAAATTTTTTCCGCTAGATTTAGCGGGGAAAGTTTTCCGCTTTTAGCGGGGAAATTTTTTCCGCTAGATTTAGCGGGGAAATTTTCCGCTAGATGTAGCGGGGAAATTTTTTCCGCCAGATTTAGCGGGGAACGTTTTCCGCTAGATTTAGCGGGGAAATTTTTTTCCGCTAGATTTGACGGGGAAATTTTTCCGTTAGATTTAGCGGGAAATTTTTTCCGCTAGATTTAGCGGGGAAATTTTTTCCGCTAGATTTAGCGGGGAATTTTTTTCCGCTAGATTTAGCGGGGAAATATTTCCGCTAGATTTAGCGGGGAAACTTTTCCGCTAGATTTAGCGGAGAAATTTTTTCCGCTAGATTTAGCGGGGAAATTTTTTCCGCTAGGTTTAGCGCGGAAATTTTTCCGCTAGATTTAGCGGGAAAATTTTTTCCGCTAGATTTAGCGGGGAAATTTTCCGCTAGATTTAGCGGAGAAATTTTCCGCTAGATTTAGCGGGGAAATTTACCCATAATGCACCGCGCGGTTACGCCGACGGCGACGCCGCTCAAGCCGGAAACGGGCGCCTAAGAGCTGCGCTCTAAAAGTTGTTTATTCCACTCCGCCGTCCTCTGGTAAACAATACGTAGGTCAGACGGGCGGATGCTTCAACGATAGTTTACGAGAGCATTTTTACACTGTAAACAGGGTAGTATAAAGTCAAGTGGGCAGTCATTGTCGTAACTGTGGGTGTAATGCAGAACTTTAAAAAAATGCACCCTCATAGGAAGAAGGGCGAACCTATTGACCAGAGTGATAATGGAGACAGTTACATCGGACGCGACCCAATTGCCCTTAGCCAGTCCAAACCTGAATCTTTTATTTATTTTATGCAATTTTAATGATGTTCAAGTGAAATTATATTTGTATTAATTGGTCTCTTTGCTTTGCTCAGGAAAACACGCACGGACTGTAGAGCGATTATTTTTTCTATGGTAAGCTCCTGTTGTTTTTCTAGATTAGGGCCCTTTAAGCTTTGCGATGGGGCTGAAAGAGCTCGCTGCCTTTATTGCTAACTGGGAAGAAGCTTGGTTGAAAGGGTGCTCGGCTGAGAGAATGGGTTAAAGTACGATTGGATCAGCAGGATAACCTGGAGTTCGACCGTGAGCGTCGCACCAAAACGGAGCAGTTGACGTGCGGATTTCTGCTGGCCGAAGCAACAAATTCGAAGCGAGAAGAGTCATCCAGGAATATAAGAGCATAGAGCCCAAATAGTTGAAGCAGGAGAACCTAATAGAGGCAGACACCGCGGATCTCAGTGACGTCACCCCAAGCATGGAAAAGAAAGAAGGCGATGGAATGGTCGGAGCGAGCGGAGAATCCGATACGGTCGTGAAAACGGGCACACAGAACAAGAAGCAGTGTGAGAGTGATCTGCTGCCGTCGACGACTTGCCCGAATGGGCGAACATCGAGGCACGCGGCGAAAGCGGGAGTGATAGTGACGGCGGCGACGAGGAGATTAACCTCGAGCTCAGGGATCCAGTGAACCCCGGCACAGCGGTCACCGCAGCACTGGGTAGGCAAGGGCCATCCCAGGCTGGAAAAAAGAAGCTGAGCAAAAGGTTCATCGACAAGTCTGACTCGATTGTCGACAAAGACTCAGGGTCTTACCCTGGATTGGATGCGGACTAAAACGAAGACGACCACGACGAGAACATGGACGACGGCCAGAGGACGACGAAGAAGGTCTCGAAGATCTCCGGTCGAAGCGTCGAGAGGGAAGCCGTGACAGCGTAGAGGGACCGACTCCGGGAACGGGGCCGTCACGTCGCCGAAGGTCAAGCCTGCAATGCATCGCAGGGCGACACCGAGAAAGAAGGCTGCGTCGAGCAACTCCAACAGAGAGAGTCCGAACACCAGGTGCTGCGGTGGCGACAAGCGCCACCAAAGCACCTGGTGTGGTGGCGCTTGCCGCCGCACCAGGTGCTTAGAAAAAATGGTCAATTTAGTCGTCCCTAAAGCGAGGAACGCTCTTGACAGATCCGTTTGGTCAGAAAAGAAGAATCTTTCGTTCATGAAAGCAGTGTAGCAAAGTTCTTCCGTATGCTGCATCTCACTATAACTGCCTTGAATCGAACAAATTGGGCTCAAAAAGGATTAACGAGGACGCTGCATATATTGTACGGGGCGGGAGGACCAGCAAATAAAAGCGTAACACGATCTTTCCGCGAAATGTATTTAATTTCGAAGCCAGCTTCCCTCCGAAGGTAAACTAACTTCAGTTTCGAAATCAGTTAGTCAATCTTCTCGTGGTCAGCACTGCGATATTAAACGGAAAAAATCGATACCCGGTGACCTCGCCAACTTTACGCCTTATCTTTGCTATAACTCAAACCACAATTCCTTCGTCAACCAGATATCACGGAGGAGTGGTAAACCATTCACGAAACCACAAGTCATTTTCAGAAGAGCAACTTCAAAGAAGGTGTTGCATGGTAACAAAGAATTACCACGAAGTGTGAAAGAAAGTTTAATCGCTTGCCAGCAGATGGCAGGGGGAAGCAAAGCAATTGCAAGTAGCTAGGTTAGCGGGCTCTATATACCGCCCATTTGATCTTCTACAAAAAATATTTTTATTTGCTCCCGCCACCATTGAGCTTGGGGCCCTTCGTACAGCTTTATTACACGCATATGTAGATACGTTGAGCACACTACAAGCATCAGCTGAACATATACGTTAAGCAGATACACAAACACGAAAAATACAAGCGTCAGTACAACAGAATACTAATCAAATTACTACTTCCCAGCTCTGCATTTCCGCCTTTTAAATCTCATATTGAAGGTAGGATTTTCACAGTGACCACCTAAGCCATAAATAATAATCCCAGAATGTTGATTGTTTTTGTTTTTTTGTCAGTACTGTCATACCTGTGAGAGTATATTGAAGGGGATAAATATCTAAATTAAAATGTAAACGCTGATGCCATAATGTTTTTTAAACCAATATTACAAGCCGCTGCACTGCGGTTCCAAAACATGTGTTGTATCTTCCGCACGGCACGTTGTAGCCAGTTTTTCTATTGCAGTATTTGTATTTTTTTCAGTTTTCGCTGTTCGCGTGCGACTGCGATTATCGTCTTGGATTAATTTCTGTAGAGCGGGTATTCACTCAGCAGGAAGCGATGATTCACGGGCAAAGAAGTCGCTTTTCGATTAATTTGAATGCAGTCAAATTCGCAACTTCTGGAAGGTGTTTATGCAGGGAGCTACGCCGTGGTGAGCTCAAAAATTTCTAACGCTCATCCCAGCGCACCACTTGGAGGACAGTTTCTCCAGGAACTTTTGTGCTTTTAAACAGCAACATAAAAGATAGCTTCTTTTTTTTTTGGGCAAGTGTTACCTACTATCGTTTCTTAATAGTAAAATTCCAAACTGTAGATGTACGTATTTTCCGTCTTATTTTCATACTGTAGAGTCCTTTCCCTAGAGCGCAATTGCTCTGGGGGTGTAGACTACATGACATCGCAGACGAATCACATTGCCACCATACGATAGGAGCTTGTGTTCAGACCAGCCTTACGACAAGGCTATCTGCATGTCGAACGATTGCACCGTGATCCTTTAAACGGTTTTTAACTTTTTAATGTAAAGCAGAATGTCAACCTCCGACACCCCGCTCCCTCCGATCACGGCCCGACCGGCGGCATCACTGCCCGACAGTTTACGTCATCTCATCTTGTTGTTGCACCACTGATACGCGAACAGATGGTCACATCGGCGACGATTCCAGTCTTCTGTTCACAACGCACAACACTACTGTAGCGATGCTGCTGGTATGTTGATGTCATGCAGAACTACAGAACCCCGTTGATTGCAGTTAGCACTCTGCATCACAAAACAAAAGCGAACTCAGAACAATGTGCACCCGCAGCAAAACCTGCATGCCTACAACGCGTTTTCGGCGATTCGCATAACGTCGTCAATGTCGACACATCGGTTCGCGTGGTTCAGCGGGGGTTCCACAATCCGGAGACGGACATCTTACCCCAGAGTACGTGGAGCGGGTGGCACTGGTCCGGAACATTGCTGTTTCTAGCGGCTTCGTTTGCTCGTTTGACAAAATTAGTGGTAAAAACATCAATGAAAATAAAATGTTCGCAAATTTGGTCTGGGAGACGGAATTACAGGCGGCCTTGGCTTCCGCTGAAGCTAAATCAACTCAGCAACATTAAACAACGTGTGCGAAGTGCTCGAAAAACGAAATTCAAAAAAGAGAAGGCGGAAGGACGGAACCTTTATCTCGTCTGCTTGGACTAGGAGAAAAACGCCTCCTTCCTCCCTTCTTTTTGTGTCCGCTTGGGGGCGCGTCGGTGCCAGAGAGGGAAACGCGTCGTTGGTGACTTTTTCCTCCATTTCTTCTAAGCGTGTTTCAGATGGAGCGGTTTTGGCACTAGAGCGGCGCGATTTCTGCCTTCGCGGCGCTCTGGCCAGCCGCAGCGGTTGGGCGGCACGAGTGCTGCGACGGCAGAAAGCGCGCCGCTCTTGGGCCGAAATCGCTGCACGTGAAACACGCTTTAGAGTGCACTCCAAACAACGCACAGAGCACGAACGCGAGGACAGCATACTTCTGGTTCGATCTCGGGATTAGCGAGTATCTTTGAAGCAACCGACTGCGCGTCGCCCGAGGCAGTCCTCGGAACGTCTTTGAGGTCAATGAGCAGGTCGATAAGACAGCCACGGTTAGAGGACGTAACTAACAATGCTCTTCGAGGCGCTAAGGTAGTTTTGTACAGTTTCTGGAACGTACAGGTTTATCTTTAGAGCGCAGCTTTTAAGCACCCGTTTACGGGTTTTGGGGCCTCGGCCTCGTCGTCGGCGTCGGCGTTGGCGTCGGCGTAACCGTGCTAAATTTGGCGGGAAAATTGACGTCACGTGACTTCAACACCAATTCACTTCCCCGCTATATTTAGCCGGGGAAATTCAGTTTCTCCTCAAGATTTAGCGGAAAAATTCAGTTTCTCTGCTAGAGGAGGACGAAGAGTATACCCTCTCCTCCCCCTCTTCAAGAGCTGTGCTCTCATTTCGAATTTCATGGATTTGTAAACGCTATTAATTTATTTCCCTTTAAGCTACGGTTATCTCCAGATTATCCTGCCATCCTGATTATGCCATCCTAATTATTTTTATTTTGTTCTTTGCTTGGCCCCTTCGTATTTTATATTCTACATATTACTTTGGGTTCATCGGTCTTTATTTTCTGCTCGAGAAGTTCGGGTGTCCGCACGTGTATATTGAAGTTTGTTTCAAAGCTAGCGTTTCTTAATTTAGTAAAGCGGGAAGGTAGGATTGTTTTAATTTTAAATTTTTTTTTCTTTACCATTTGTCAAAAAAAACTTGAGAAATGTTTTTTTTTTTGTAGTACATAATTGTTTTGGCTTCATCGATCCCTGCGTGGACTTCTGTTTTAGTTTGGTTATGATTACCAACATCGATAATATTGAAAAAATTTCCATTTTAGCGTTTTGGTTTCATTACTGTATTACCAAATGGGGTGCCATCCGTAGTCCGTTTTTTATTTGTTATTTTTTGGCGAGGGATAATTTTAGTTTGGGTTGTCTAGCACATGTGTTTGCTAGCTGAGACTGATATCCAGTTTTTCGTTTTTAATTTTTACTTGTGAAATTTTTTTTCAGTGAGAATATAGTTTCATGATTCCGGTGTTTGGTGTATAAGTTGTTTTTTTTTGGTTTTGTGTCGTTTCCGCACGTCTTTCTATTTCGTAGTAACCCCCCCCCCCTTTTTTTTTTAAATGGAAGTCTTTAGAATCCACCGCCATCAAGGCCCTTTTTCCAGTTCATTGAAACAAAGCCGCCTGCCGCCCCACCGCCTCCTTCGTGACAAGGACAGTTTGTAGACATGTTGCTGTCGATGCCGTTGTCTGAGTCGGCCGCCAAGCAACTGGTCCGCCACCCCGGTCAAGTCAAGCCTTTGTTGTTTTTCGGGTTTAAGACGTCGGTGAGTATTCGGACTTTGTTTGAACTTTTCGTCTGGACTTCCAGTCGGACTCAAGAGATACTGGTGTTCTTGCTTAGGTTTTGCGCTTGAATGAACTCGGGTTCCCGGCCCCACTTTTTGTAGAGGATTGTTGGGAGTGGGAGAATGTTGCTTGGTTTAGGGACGTATTTTGACTTTAAAGTTTCGGTGTCTTCGTGGCCTCAGAGCCCGAAGTGTCGTCTGCGGTCCTTTCGAGCTGTTCGCTGTCTATCGTGTAAAAATCTCGTTGCTGCTGTACGCGGCCTTTTATCGCGTTTAATAATTTTTTTTTTTTTTTATCTTTGCGTAACGTCACCCTTCTTTTTCTTACTTTACACCAGGGGTTCCACTGGCGGCCCCTTTTCTATACGAAACAAAATTTGTATTTATTTTATATAATAGTTTCTTAGCCTCGGTGTGGGATTATAGTTTAATTAGTTTTTCCCCTGCTCCGTGACAGGATCAAAGCAGTGATTGCATATTATTGTTTGTGTACTTCAAATAAATAAAATAAATACATGAGTAAACGTGACCTTACGCTCCGCGAACCACCAGGTCCAAACATAAAGTTACATGCTTTCCGTGAAGCCCCCTGATGTGTTTGTGCTTGCCTCGCGAGCATTTGGGATCAGGTGTGTCAATGCGCAATGCCCGAGGCCAGTGTGCAAGCAACAGGCGGCGAAGCGCTCACTTGTGGCACGTGTCTCGAACGTTTCCACAATTTTGATGGTCGGTACTAAAACCACCAAGCATTAATTTGATGCAGGGACTTTAGCTTACGGTGCATGCTTGGCTGCGCTGGTTTGTATTACCCAATTCCCGTCTGGGTAATTTTCTGGGACATATTTTGTCGCCCAGGAGCAAGTGCTGTGACATATTCCAGCAGCGTGAGAGCTGGTTTCTTCCAGCAGCGGGAGAAACCAGTTGACGCTGCGAAAGCCTGTTCTGCCGCCGGTGAAGACCAACACGACGTCAACCCCGATCCGAGTTATTGCCAACCATGGGAACCTGCCGCCGCGGTCAAGCGTTTTCATAACTGTTATAACCGACGCACCCATGCACGGCGAAGCTCTTCTGGAAGGCAGCGTCCAACTGATTTTTGAAAAAGGAATTGGCATCGCACGACGCGTAAGGGATCTTCAAGAGGGACGTAGAACTGTTCCCGGTACAAACTTTCGAGAGGATCCGCAGCACCTAACGAAGGGTATCACCGTGGGCCACGTCAAGGAGCTTCAGCTGCTAGCCTTGGCCACCGCAATCGCCGAGGAAGCCTCATCGCCCCAGCCGAAGAGCACGTCGCCGCCGCAGCTAGACATCGACCCCGAGCTCCGGCTTCCTAAGCGCCGGCAACTGGTTGATCTCCTCGCCGAATACAGTGACTGTTTTTGCCAAATCGTTGAAAGTTAGCCAAACATCAATGGCGAAACATCGCATCGTTACCGACGACGACGCGCTCCCTGTCCACCACCCGCCATACTCAGTCTCCTTAAAGGAAAGGAAGGTGATTCAAGATCAAGTGCAGGATATTTTCAACGACGACATTATTCAACCTTCAAGAAATCCGTGGGCTTCCCTAGTCGTCCTTGTAAAACAGAAGGAGAGAACCGTGAGGTTCTGCGTAGACAATCGTCGACTGAACGCTGTGGCTTAAAAGACGTCTATACTCTCCCATTCCCCATCAACGATACGCTATAGACAGACTGCGCCACTCCCGATATTTTTCGTCAATGGACTTGAAAAATGTCTACTGGCAGATTGAAGCCGACGAACGCGACGCGAAAAAACTGCTTTCGTCACTCCCGATGGACTGTATGAGTTCAAAGTGATGCCGTTCGGGTTTTGTACAGCACCAGCCACCCTCCAGCGTGTCATGGACACCATGCTGGCAGGTCTTAAACAGCACAGCAGCCTCGTCTAGCTGGACGATGTCGTGGTATTCTCGCAAGATTTCGACGAGCACCTGAGACGACTTCGAGTCCTCGTTCAAGCCATCTAGACCGCCGACGGACCGCCGACGGCGGAGTAAATGGAAGAAGGTTCATTTACTCCGCCGTCTGACAAGAAGGGAGTGAGAAGATTTCTCGGACTCTGTGCCTATACAACAGGCGCATTGTTCGAGACTTCGCCAAGCTGTCCGCACCGCTGACGCATGTTACGAAGGACGCCATAAAGTTCGAGTGAACAGAAGAACACCAGTGGTCATTCGACGAGCTCTAGCGAAAACTCTCGATGCCCCTGATTTTGGGCCATTTCGAACAGTTTGCTGAAAGAGAGGTCCACACCGAGGCCAGTAACACTCGGTTGGGTGCGGTACCATTCCAAATGCAGGAAAAAGCAGAGCGAGTCATCGCATACCCAAGTTGGACGCTGTCTAACCCGGAGAGGAACTACTCATAGACTGAAAAGGAGTGCCTCGCTGTGGTGTGGGCAATAACAAAGTTTCGCCAATATTTGTATGGAAGTCCTTTTTGCGCGGTCACAAAGCAAAACACGCTCTGCTGGCTCACGAATCTGAATGACCCCTCCGGGCGCCTCGCCCGGTGAAGCCTACGTCTACAGCAATTCGACATGACCGTGGCGTGCAAATCCGGCCGGAAGCACAATGGCGCCGACTGCCTGTCAAGGGCCCCAGTCGAGGCCGGTCCTGCCTGCACCAAAATCGAAGATGATGTATGTTTATTCGGTGCCCTGGATGTCAGCAATATGGCAGCACTCCAATGAGGCGACCCTGAGCTGCGAACACTCATCGAGCACTTAGAGGGACAAGAAAGTGCCGTTCCCCGCGTTTTAGTACGAACACTGGCAAACTTCTCCATCCAAAAAGGTGTGCTCTATCAGGAGAACTCCAATGACAACATCACGGCGTGGCTATTGGTGATCCCTTCCAGTCTTCAAGAGGAAATATTTCAAGCCTGCCACGATGACCTGTCGGCGCCACACCTTGGCTACATGAGGACTCTTGCCAGGAGACGCGAAAGTAACCACTGACCTAAGTTTTGTGAAGGCAGTCCAACACTGCACCCGATCTTGCCACGAGTTTCAATGAGGAAGGAAAGCACCGACGAGACCGGCAGGACCTCTTCAGCCTATCGCGCCGCCATCTGCCTTCGCATATTCCAGCAAATCGGAATGAATTTACTTGAACCATTCCCACTACCGACGCAAGGAAACCGGTGGATTATCGTCGCAACCGATTATCTCACACGGTACGCCGAGACTGAAGCGTTTCCTACAGGTACGGCGGTTGAAGACGCCAACTTTTTAGTCGAGTCCATTGTCCTCCGGCACGGCGCCCCTGAAGTCCTCATTAGACTGTGGATCATCGTTCATGGCCCAGTTGATGCTGGAGATCCTCTCACTCAGCCACACCAGCCACTGGCGAACCACAGCGTACCATCCTCAAACTAATGGGCTGACAGAACACCTAAACAAGACCATCGCCGGCATGATCTCCATGTACGTCGACGTGGAGCACAAGAAGTGGGACGAGGTGTTGCCGTACGTCACAACAGCCTAGAACATGGCCGTACAAAAGACCACCGGGGTGACACCCTTTCAACTGGTGCATGGGCGCAAGGTAACGACAATGCTGGACGCTGTCACCCCACGAACGGGCTGTCGACGGAAGCGACGGCGGCCAGGTGGTTGCCCAACGGGCAGAAGAAGTCCGTCAGCTCGCCATACTTTGAATTAAAGCCAAACAACGTGTCGACACTGCCATTACAACCTTCGTCGTCGGGACGTCGACTTCCAGCCCGTAGACAAGGTGCGGGTATGGACAGCGATTCGCTGCCGGGGTCTCAGCGAGAAACCCCTGAAGCGCTACTTTGGACCCTACAAAATGCTTCGTCGACTCGGGGACCTCAACTACGAGGTGATGCCGCACGGAACACGGCCTTGATCCCGCCGCCTTTTATGACCGCAAGTCGTTCATGTCGTGCGTCTTAAGCCGTACTATGATCGATAGGACTCTGAATTGTGTTTTGCAATACGCTCGATACGATTGCGTTTCACAAGTCTTCGTAGTTTGCCATTATGTTTGCTTGTTTTACTGTTTTTGTTTCCCTGCACGTCGCATCGAGACGACGCGTTTTCAGAGGTGGCAGTAATGCCACGCACGTTTGCAAGCAAACGCTTGCGTGGCAGAGTGGTTACTACGCTTGACTGTCGCGCAGAAGGTGTAGGTTCGATTTCAGTCAGCGGACTGTCCTTTTATTTATTCTTTCAACTTTTCCTTCTCGTCAATTCGAGAACATTCTCGTCTGATCGAGTTCGAAATGTTCTACGCACCGAAAGTTCTGGGCCGAATGATCCGCAAACATTCGAGGGTACATGAGGGACTCCTCAAAACGAGCGGAGTCAGTCTTGCCCCAGCGTTCGACTCTGCTGTTACGCCTACTTCGACGCCCGCGACGCTCTTCTGTTACCTCCTGCTTCCCATTTTATTTTTGGAACATTTTCGCCGGATTAAATATCTAGTTTCTTCAGTTATTTGCCGTTTCCAATATAATGTACTATAACAAGAAATATTCGGAAACGTAGGGTCGAAATAAGGACACAGTTTTGTTACATTAAGTTACAAACAAACGTATTGGTAAAAAAAAAAGCAGGGCTTTTGTGTTGTTCGCCAAGAACACACCATTTTCAAAACAGTTTAAAGATGCTTGTATTATCGCTAAAAATAAAAATAAAACTAATTTTCATCACACTAGAAGAACCCGTTTTTCCTTAAAAAGAAACAAAAAACAACCGCATCTCCACGTGGTGAATGATGTTGATTGGGGCGAAGCTCTGGTGGTGCTTGTCTGCGTAGACGCTGAGCCGCAGCATGCCGAGGCTTTCGTTCGTTTTCATTCATGTCACGCTGCGGTCAAATGCTCAAATGCATATATAACCACGTTCCCTACCACACATTCTTTTTCTTAAATGGATGAAAACAAACGAAAGGCTCGGCATGCTGCGGCTCAGCGTCTACGCAGACAAGCACCCCCACAGCTTCGCCCCAATGAACATCATTCACCACGTGGAGATGCGGTTGTTGTTTTTTTTTTTTTTGCCCTACAGGAGCACGGGAACACGTGCTTACGTGCTCGTGACCACGTGAGCGTGTGAGCTCACGAGCAGGAGCACGTGCACCCGACGGCGGACGGACATACGGACATGGCTAGTTCTTAAGGAGCTTCGCCCCTAAAAAAAACATTCTACAAAATGTTTTGTTATCTGCAAGAAAACAGAGCTGATGTTATCCCCATCCCATACATGTTTGGTGAGTAAGCATTGTAAACAAAGTAAGATTCCTCTAAAAAAGGCATTACCTTCTTCAGACCTGCAAAACGGAAGATCGTTAAATTAGTGAAGGAAAATATTGAAAATATTATATGATGACATTTGTTTTCACAGTAAAAGGTATAGTACACAAACGTTTAGCCGCCTTTCTCTAATTCAAAGTATAGTCAGAACGACAGCTGCGACATTTCACGGCGAACTTGTTCAGCATCGGATTCGTGTAGTCGCAACGTGGTGTGGGTAAACACATTATTTTTTAAGTTAAAATAGACATGTGGCAATGTTGTTCGGAATTTATTTTCCCGCATGCGTGAAAACGTGCTTTCGAATACGAGCACTCGGAATCGGCAGTGCTACGAGGGTATTGTGTCTTCGGCCATTTCATCGTACTTTTCCATGGAGCGCGTGCAGTCGAAAGATTTTGGCAATGTTCCAAATCTTACCCGAGTAACCTGTCTCCTACGTCAGCGGGTAATACCACGTGCCATCGCGAATAAACGATCCGCAACTGGATTTTGGAACGGATGGTGTTATCACGTACCTGCATACTACACGGATTGTCTTTTTCTTGGCCTACGGCAACAACGAAAGATAGCAGCGATGGCCTAAAATAGCAGACGATCGTGTGTAATCACGTAGAAAGCATGAACCACATCAAAAACGCTATCAGACATGGGGTACAGTCTGTCATTGTTATATTTTTTCGCGTTCTTTTTTTCAGTATCATTGCACGCTGGTCACAAGGATGAACATTTTTTAACCAATATATATATATAAATTTTTTAATTTTCTTCTGCTGTGAGCGGAACGGCAATTTTATGATTGCGCAGAACACTTCTTGAAACGGGTTCATTCAGAGGGCTTGATGTAAGCCTTAATTTAGAAAAGCTTTGCTTTTATGTGGGCTTCTAATATCATGTTTTAAGTATACCACTGTTAAAGATTTTTGTTTTGCTGTATCACATAAAATATCCCAATGCTTCCATGCAATTTGTATTTCGACAAGGCTGCCGAACTCAAAAGTTCCACCTCCGTAGGTGTTTTTTTCTGCCTCACAGTTGAATGGGAGCCTCAGTTAGGGACTTAAAAATCTGTCCTTTTAGTAGTTTTGCACTATATGTGACCGGTACCTTCTGTACAACTGTTATCCGAGATATTCTCTTGCCCTATCATTAAACCGATTTTTGTCATCCCACGATTGTTTTTGCAGACGATGTATTTATGGACTTTGCCTTCTGAGAGAGTCATCGATGTGGTTAAAAAAGAGCTTGGTTCTTACCTGTCTTAGTCGGTTGGACAAATTGACTTCTAAAATTTCATTTCCTGGGGATACACAGTCGCTTTTATCCTGCCTGCCCTTCTCCCGGGAATGGGCATGTCCTGTCAAACCGGGCAGCAGCTTGCGAACGATTGACAATAAACAACTAACTCACGGTAAAATTCCCATAAGGTGAAAGATAACGGTGACACTGATGTTTTAGCAACTAGGTATGCGCTCAAGTAGCACAGGCGGGTGCGGGGAACTCCGCGGGAGACCGGTCTCGGCTGACCAGGCCAATGCTCCACGGCGGTTCAATGGCCCATCTCAAATGCGAGCTTCCGGCCCGTGCCCGGGACCTCTGGGGACACTAGTCTCTGCATGCCAGGCAAGCCGCACGGAGTAAAAATGGCCTGTCCCATATACCAGAAGCCGGCCGGTACCGAAAGCTCATCGGCGTCCCTGGGAACTTTCCGGGATACCTGGAGACTTTCTGGGGCATCATTGTCGGCATGACAAGATATGTCACTGGTTCCACGGTGCTGGGATTCTCAGAAGTTCCAGGTTAACACACGCTACAGCGCACTATTGCAAACGTACACTCACTCCTTACACACTAAAATAAAACAAAATTCAAACGAACCTCGCTTTCTTTTTGTGTATAAGGAGTGAGTGTAGTAAGGTTGATAGCTGGGCTAGTTGGTAACCGTTGTACATAATGGAATAAAACAGTGCAAATATACAAAAAGGAAGAGACAAACCAGCCAGGACAGAGCGCTCTGTCCTGTCTGGTTTGTCTTCCTTTTTGTATCTTTGCGCTGTTTTATTCCATTATGTACAAGTGAGTGTAGGTTTGCAATAGTGCGCTGGTGTGCATATTAATATGAGTAACCAACTCGCCCAAGCTGCTACGTTAACAAGTTCCAGGTGATAGCTGGATTGTGGCGATTTGAAACGGCCTATTTTCGACACGTTGGGCATTGCCGGTCTCTATTTGAAGCGACCAGAATGGCTGACAGAGACCGCCCCGGCTCCCACCCTGTGTCATGTGCTACTTGGAAACCGGCCAAGTCGAATTTAAAAGAATAAGATTGTCATATATAGCGATCGGGTAAACATGGCGTTCGTGTAGAAGTGTGCGTGATTTGTTTGGCTGTTTTATTGCTGGTACCTCAGTGTTGTTCTCTTTGTATATTAGTGCCTTGTATTGTGATAAGAGCTTGAATGTCGAGGTAAATTCCAGCGACGCAGCTCACTTGTTTTTATCGATAAAAAACGTTTCTCGTAACCTCGAAAGAAAAAAAAAAATATTTTTTTCACTAGCTTCCAGAACAGAAAACCCATTAGATGTGTTTAACATATCTAAGGACAAAAACTGTTTTTCTACTATAGTCCGCTGCATGTCCAGAAGGTAGGGCGAGGAAAAGAAATGCAGGGGAGGGGGAAAGAGACGGAACGCTGGAGAGGAGACGGGGAAGCCTCCTTCTTTTTCCAACGTTCCTTCTGCTTCCTCTTCCCCGGATTTTCTTTCCCTCGCCCTATCTTCTTGAGTTGCAACGGACTATAGCCTAAGCACATAAAGTAAGTTATTTCAAGGAAAAGACAGGAAGCGAATATATACTTTTTTCACATATATGGATTAAAAAAAAATAAAAAAAAATAAAACCTACAATTTGTGGCAAGCGCTGCCGAGATGTTTATGTTTTTTTTTTGTACGGTTATCTTTTGCAGTGTACAATATAGCTCTCGCGTGACGACGCAGCAAGATGATAGCCGTAGCTAACAACTCAACGTCACCTCTTCGGCAGTTGTTAGTGCTCCCTATCCGACGGCACGTCGCTGCCGCAACTGAAGCTACTTCGGCTACTTCCTCTGTCACAGACGACCATAATATTGAACAGATCGGGAAATAAGGACCACGCATAAACAGTGCGCTCAGATGCTGAGGTTTCAACAGCTGAGGTCTCTCTAGCCGAGACCTCAGATTGCGTCTGTGTGCCCTACATCAGCCGCACTAGCGATGTTCCCTGCCGCGTTCTTGGACGTTTAGGAATAGCTGTGACTCATAAGACCGTGTCTATAATCGGTCATCGCATCTCCCGCCTAAAGCATCGGACCCCAAAGAATGTACCTAAGGTTTGGCCTACCGCATAACATATAGAGACTGCCCGTATTCATACTGCGAAAATGAGAACTTCGCAGAAAGGCTTAAGGGCAATTCAGACTCTAGCGTCAAATCCGACCTAGTGCAACTGCTTAGGCTTGCGACGTTCGGGTTGGTCTGGCGACACTTATGACGAGCCAATCAGGAGGCGAGGTGCTGCACGATGCAACTCAGCGCAACGCGCTCAACGCGAATGTGTGAACCAGCCCTTACGCGACACAGGTATGATGTTCAGACGAAGTATGTGGAGACAAGTGACCTCGCAGAACACGCAGAAGCAGAGAACCACAAGGTTTATTTAAAAAAAAAACAAAAAAAAAAAACACCGCGCTGGTTTTAGATACAAATTAGTGAAAGACGCTCTTCGTCGTTGTGTGATTGGTCTATGCAACGCAGAAAGGAGAACGTGAATAGCTCTTCGGACTTTCTGTCCAGCAGCTACGTGTCGGAACTGCTTGACTTCAGCAAAGCCCCATACATCCCTGTGTGCATTTAAGCGAAGGGTGCTCTTTTCGTAACTCACCCGTGAACAAGGGACCGAACTGTCCGCTAAACGTCGGCTTACTGTTTATGAAACGTTTGGTTACCGTCCATATTTTTCGTCTAACGAACTCCCGAGGTTATCAGGTGCCATCTCTGCGCTCACTACGACGATCCGTAGATCTGTCCACCCGGACCACTTCGGAGACCTTATGGAGCAGAACGCAAACCCAGAGAATTGTTTGGCGTTTAATATAAGACGGCTCGTGACAGTAAACAAAACAAC
Source organism: Ixodes scapularis (assembly GCF_016920785.2). Classification (NCBI taxonomy): domain Eukaryota; kingdom Metazoa; phylum Arthropoda; class Arachnida; order Ixodida; family Ixodidae; genus Ixodes; species Ixodes scapularis. The sequence continues at coordinate 4,650,127 of NW_024609867.1, forward strand.
GCTAACGCGCCGACGTACCCTGCAACGATAAGCAAGGACGGCGGCGGCTGCGACGGCGACGGCGGCTGACAATATTTTGCTGAAAACAACAGTAGCTTCGGCTGGGGAAAACAACCACAGCACACACCACCGCGGCGGGGCACGCTAAAGGTGTCGGCTACGAGACAATAATCCGCGTGTGCGTCGAGAATCACAACGTGAAGGTAATATCGTCGGTTCCGATAGGGGTCGTAAGCCCGCAAGCAAATCTGTCGAGGCAGCATTCGTGTGCACGTGAAACTTTGGGGCGCGTTTACCCAAGCCTCCAGGCGTCCTCAACTTAATATCGCGTAAACAAGGGGGACGTGTGTTTGTCAGGATAAAAAAGCTGCTTCGCACCTACAAGAAAGTTGTAGGTGCGAGGCGCACTTTGTGACTTGCCTAAAAAAAGGCAAATCCGGGGCCACGAATCGGCTGTGTGGTTTTACCCCGCGAGGAAACAACTATGCGCGTCAGCGCTGAGTACATTGCTTTAAACGACTAGCTACAAGAGCGCTCCCATGAGCGCTCACTATTCGAAGACAAATAATAATCTAATCGCCATTTTTGTGCATAAATAGAATTTTTTGTGTAGTATTTTTAAAACATGAAGTTACGTTTTAGCAAATTTTTAATGTCGTAATAGTCCCTGCCAAAGACCCTCTTTTAAAAAAAAATTAATCATGTCCAGTTTGGTTAAAAGTTTATTTACCTACGAGCAATTAACTTGAGAACTATTAAGCTGCGCAGATTAAGTTCATGGTTACAATCACATGGTTACAATCACTAAATCAAATTACTTTAGAAAAATATCAGGTGGGTATAGCATTTAACGGCGTTCCAGAAACAAAATCTCAATTTGGACGTGTCTCAGGTTTCGGCTTTCTACCAAAGCGCATTTGCGCAATCAGTCCAGCCCCGCTTGTCCGAGCCGCGCAGATGCCACTTGGCCTCTCTTGAACGAGGGTAGGGACCGTGGTGCACGTGATTGGTGCGCCTCGGCCACAGTGGACAGGACCGCTGTTGAAACGATTCGCTCCAATAGGAAAACGAATCAAAGAAAGACGTCCCAATTGAGCTTTGTTTTGGAACGCCATGAAATGCAATAGGTTCATTATATATTTTTAAAACTAGTTCGTATATTGGTTTTTTATTAGGTACATGAAGTTTAGATACAAAACTATGCATTTAAACTAATTTAAAAGCTAATTACTCGAAAGAAAATAATGAACTAATTTTAGCGAAAGCTATTAAATTTCCCAAAGGGGGACAATTTGGGAAATTTAATAGTGAAGACGAATTCGACTTCAAGCTTTATTTTCTGTGGCATGCGTACTTTACGCAAGAATGATTTGGCTTATGTGTAAAAAAAACACCCTGTAAAATCAAACTCGGCGACATTCACAACGCTTGATTTTCTACCGAATGATATTTACGTTGAGTAGAGTAATGCATCATGCGAAAAGAAGTGTTAAAAAATTCTCTCAAATGCACGCATGCCTTTGTGTTGAGGGTGAAGCTAGCCTTTAACAGCCCTTAACCAGGTGAGCATTTCTCTGGCGCGGATAAATTGACCCAACATGGCTGAGGCAAACTTTGTCTTTAACAAGATACAGGTCAATTTTGTCTTCAAATAGATGATACACTTGCTAATTGCAGATTTGTTTTAATAAAAGGAAGTAGTTTTTGATACGCTACCCGATATAGAAGCTGCTTAGTTGATGTTTGTCTATCCGAGTGTGTGAAAAAAAAGGTGGTCATACGCCACCCTGTTTCTCTGACTATTTTTTTCGTCCTGCCCCCAGACACGTAAAATTGATGTCAATCACATGAAATATTAAAATACAGGCTTCTATATTTAGAAAGTCCTTCGGTTGTAGGGAACACAAATTCAATTAAATCAACTTCCATATCAAATTATATTTAGGCCTCTGAAAATCAATTACTCACCTGCATACCCCGAATAAAACGCCGGAAAAAATTTTAATCGACTCATTCATTAAGGGAGGAATTCATTAGCGTACAATATTGGCTGTACATAATTTGATTGCACTTTACTGAAGTTGTTGAATCTTCTGTCAGCAATTAAATACAATGTTCTCGTTACCCAAATTTGACTGCTCGAGGCTCTCATCGTCGCTCAAGACCGACCCGGTATGATTCTACTTAAAATAGGCCTCACCTTGAAACAGCCACCGGGAACATGCTTCTCTGTTCACATTTCGGCGCTGAAAAAACCGGGTCATGGTGTAGTAACAACGGATCGTGTGCTTGCACGTAAGATCTGAATGGAAGCACGCCAAATCTATAAGCTTTTAAAATGACATAATGCACGATGACGTAGTGCAAAAGAAGTACATGAAGATGCACTCATTTTCCCAATATAAATCACATCTGAGCATCAGCATAACCAAGCAGCTTCACAAAACACTGCCACTGCCTCCGGATGCTGAAGTTATATTCGGTTTTAGGTTTTCCGTTATCTGGTGGGCTTCACCATGCATTCCTTATAACATTTCATTAGTCTACCGTACCTCCGAAAGACAACGCTTTTGGCTGTAACATAGGGAGGTCTCTAAAACTCTTTTCCATTTCCGAACGGTACGGATACGATCGACATCATCGTCCAACGACGCGTTCAAAAACCCGTTCACCGTTCTCTTGCGAAAGGAAAAAATTCCCTCACCGAAACAGGACGAACCTAGGCAGTACAGACACGCTGAAATGTCTTCCAAAAAGCGTCGATAAAGTCAGTTTCCATATGTCAATAAAACATAAAAAGATTGGACAATTATTTTACATCGACATAACCTCCCACTTGATCATGAAACGTCAGGTTTACGTTGAAGTTGGATGGGAAGTCAAGTCAAAACGTTATATCAACGTTCGCAAAACGTCCCACTTAACGACCATAAAATATCGAGTACACATATTAACTGAGCGGAATGTTAATTCATAACGCAATTTTAACTTTTCAAAGACATATATATATATATATCATGTCCCGTTATGAAGAAAGCCGTAGGACGTCAAATGAACGTATTACTTATACGCATGGTTGACTATGCAACGTGTATAGTCAAAGTCCGGAAAACATCTGAAATGAAAGTTGCGTCCACTGGGGACGTTGCATCGACGTACAAAAAACTAAGGCATAGCACTGTACACCTTATAAAAGGCTATGTTAGGTCAGGCCGATGCTTCATCCAAAATGTGTATTTTGTACCTTTAGGACATGTTCCTTTCTGTCGACTGGAGGTGTTATACTGTCGCGCGTGTCGCCGAGCCAGCGCGTTTGTGAACAAATTAATGAATCTTTTATTGTCTATTTACTCAAATGTACGACCTCGACGTCTCGCATCCTTCCTTCCTGTGCACGCACAGTTTTTAGTGCAAAAAGTGACAACCTCGTGCGGCTTCGTTCTGTTGAGTGCTATAGGCCGATAACTTTGACAAATGTGGGCTACAAGATATTAATAAGGTATTGGATGACTGGTTACAAAGTGTTATAAACGTTATCATAGGCCCGCATCGAATGTGTGGCATTAAGGGCATGAGTATTGACACCAACATGCCCGTTGCATGCAGTATTCTTGAGCCTTGTGATGCAGTGCTACGAAGCGTTGCAACGCTACGAATCATCTTACAAATCATCATCTTGCACATGTGTCATAATAATTTTTTTATATATTTTAGAGCACGTGAATGAGAACTCGCTTTTTTTTGTAATGGCGTACATATGGCGTACCGTAACTCCGCCACCAATCTAGTGGTGAACAAATGCGTCAGTGAGCGCATTACTTTTTTTTTGTGCGTCAGGGTTGTCCACTCTAGCCACTTCTTTTTTTTGTATCTTTAGAACGCTTTTTTTAAGTGTAATCTATAATAGTCAAATACGCCGGTTTAGGTTGTACGCAACTGAGGTCGGCACTTTGTCCTATGCGGGTGACATCGCGATTTTTTATGTGGACAATAAACACTTTAGAGAAGCTGTACAGTTCATGGAAAGTTTTTCTGAACAAACGTGCAGTGCAATTAACTCGTAGAAATGTAAGGGCTTTTGCTGTGGCGGTTGTCCTTCTAAGGCGGTGGTGTTTGAACATATTGTGTGGTCAGACATTCCAGCGCGCTATCTTGGAGTACCTTTGGAACAGTACTGCGCCAACGATCAATATTCGAGGGTGGAAATGGAAGCTTTGTTAGCTAAGTCAGAAAGGTGGGGTATAAAGGTCTGTCGATTTTTTGCGCGAGCAACTGTTTGCAATTCGTTTCTTGCGGAATTTTGTGGTGCGAGTTGCAGGTGTTGCATTATTCAGGGATTACTATTCAACGTACGTATCGCGTTTTCGCCGTTTTTACTTGGAGCTGGACGTGGGAAAAATCAAGCCGAACAAATTTGTTTCGTCGTGCAAAAGCGGGTGGTCTAGGGCTTTCACATCTGTTATCCAGACAGCTGGAAACAGGGCTATTTTCCTTAGAGACCTGAAAAACCCGTTTCTACGTACCGTAGTTCAAACTAGGCTGCACTGTGCGCTACCCGGGTTTGTGGTGACGGCAACTGTAAACATCAGTCCTTGTTTACGCGGATATTTGAACGAAGTGGTTGCTCCGTCTCGGATTTTCACAACACGTTTCTCTTTGGAGTAATTTACAGTTGTGTCGCCGAAAACGTTGTTAAAAGATAGAAGGATTTGCTTTTTCCCTTGCCTTTGTACCAATAGGTAAACAGTGCAAGCCCAGGACAGAATGTTGTGAAACCTGTTAAAAGAATGTTAGTCCCAACGTACACTAAAGACTTTTGTTTCTTGAGCTGCACAGTCAAACACTTCATGTTAAAGCTTGGTTGATTAAAAAAGTAAAAAAAAAAGTATTGAGTGTGTATTTATAGAGTGTTGGAACGCTGTGTTCTGGGACGACCTGCAAGGGACCCTAATAATAGAACCTCCCTTTAACCCCTCAACGAATTCATTTTCTTCCAATGGAAGGAGCGCCCGATGTATCGTTCGACATGATAAGGCTCATGGACCCACACAGTATATGGAGAATTTTTTATGGCTGTCACCCACGCTGACGTCGGCGATCTCCCGGTTTAGAAGCATTTTGTTGAAAACGCTAGTTACCCTAAAGGAGTGTACAAGGTAATTGAGCAAACTGGGCCTGAGTGGTTGCCGGTACTCGAAGTACCGTCTACCCTGAAATACTTTTAACGCTTTGTCATCAGTCAGATTGACTGAAATTGGTAGCCTTTTCTGTAAATGTCGAGCAATGATGTTTGTAGCGATGCTATAGAATGCTATAAAAAAAGTTCGTGGGTGAATGGTTACCCCCTTGGCCTCCGCGTGGCTGCCCCGGGTTCGATTCCTGGGCGCGGCCGCTTTTTTTATTTATTCTTTCAATTTAGCGTTCTTGCGAGTTCCAGAACCTTGTCATGTCCTTGAGGTACGAATGTTCTACGCGATGAATGTACTACGCTGAATGCTCTAGAAAATCACGCGGGTAGAAGAGGTTTTTCGCGTAGCGGTCCAAAAATAGTCTTGCTCCAGCGCTCGATCCTGCTGTTACGCCGCAATCTACACCTGCGACTCTAACCTTTTCGATTTGTTTTCGGCAGACGTTCACGCCACTAAATGCGTAGTTTTCGTGAGTCTTTCGCCGCCTCATAAATTCTCGTTCGTGACGTTTTGTTAAAGGTGCGGGGTAACTTCGCCTATGAGGCGTACCCATCCGAGGCCTCGTCGCTCAAATCCAATCCCCGCTCAAGACGACCATCCACAGAGACTACCGAGATCTGAGGAAGCCTCCGCAATCAAGACCTTCCCCCAGAAATCAGACTCTTGCCGCCCAAGGCCAAGTAGCCGACGAGGCCGACGATAGAAAAAGAGTCGTCGCAGACCCCGGCTTCCGCCGCCGTCGTGTACTTCTATGTACACGACGGACGTACTCTTAAAAAGTCGTCAGACTCCGGTGTGCGGCGGATATACCCGTCGCACACCGGACTCTGACGCCCTTTTAAGGGTATGTCCAAGAGGACATTTACGAATGGCTGCAACACTATGAACGTTAGCCCCTCCGTAAAAGGTGGTAAGCTGAGCTGTGCTTGCGAAACATCTACTTTTTGCTGGAAAAAGGCGCTGGCTGGAGGACTACGAAGCTTCTTTAACATCATGGGAGGTATGTAAGCAAGAGCTCAAGGAGACGTTCGCCAGCCAACACCAACTGGAGAGGGCGGAACATCTTCTGCAAGTAAGAAATCAAGGCCCAAACGAAACGGTCACCAGCTTCGTTTTAAACGTCCTCCGCCTCAGCAGACACGCCGACCCTTATGTCACCAAATAGAAAAAGTGGCATCAAGGTGACAGGCGTAAAAAGGGACATCTTCGGTGGGCCTCTTTGCATCCCACCAACTACTGTCGGCGAATTCGTGGGCAAAGCAACAATGTCGTCCGTACACAGGCAGCCACTACTACCGACTCACCGGCACACCTGTTGCTTCGACTCTTTCATCCCTCAAATTCAACCCGCGCGGTGTCGGCGCTGAAAACGTACAAGAAATTGTCCGTGACGTAGTTAGGATAGAGCTCCGGAAGATTCTATCCCCGCTGATCGCACTACCTCGATTTCCTTCGCCGAGGTTGTCCGAGAAGAGGTTCAGCGAGCCTTTCAGCCAGAAGCCCCCGCCACCGTGGCAGCACCGGATGAGCCCTCTCTCAACTACGCCACCATGCCCCGAGGACTGCCGTCAGCTGCCCTCTTTTACCGAGCGCCAACACAACCTGAAGTTCCAGCACCCCAACGCTGCGGACGCAACGAGGAACGGGCTCAGTACGTCTGTCTACAGCAACCAGGGCCTATGAAGGCCAATGTGTGGCGCACAGCTGACAGACGCCCTGTTTGCAACCAAAGTGGGAAACCGACCACATTTGCCGATGATGCTCCTACCGCCAGGTGGGTCTGCGCGGAGTCGCGCATAATGACCCTCACCCACTGCTTGGAAAGCGGTCAAGGGACATTGAGATACCTGCGTCAATCGCCGTCTCCGCTGCCGGCTGAACCGCAAGGATCAGGTTCCCCCTAACCACGACGTCCGGCGTCAACTCTTGATCAGTCCTGCCGAAAGAGTTTGTCCCCCATGCCTCGCGAGGAAAATTGGGAGCAGCAACTCCGGGAGTTGGATTCGCCGTTTACGACGAACACAATATCCTCCAAGAACATCGGACGGCTTTTGCTCAAGCGATAACACGCCTCGGAAAGACCCTCCCTGAGCAGTGCCGCTCAACCTCAACGTTGTCATCGAGGGCCATGACGCGTCGGCACTCGTGGATACCAGGGCGGACTACTCCGTCTTGAGTGGGAGGCTATCTCGACGCCTTTAGAAAGTGACGACTCGGTGGAATGCACCACCAATTGCAACAGCCGGAGGGCACGTTAAAACACCCGATCAAAAGTGCACTGATCAAGTAGAAATCCACAGTAAAACCTTCACGGTGAAGTTCATATTTCTTCAGGACTTCTGAGAAGGACGTTATTTCTAACCAAGCTATATCAACCATTTTTTGTGAACCATTGACCCCTTCTAAAATATCTTAAAACATTTGTTTCGCGTATGTTTCTTTTTTTTAAATTTGCGAAAACGAGTTTTGAAGTGGCTTTCGGCACTTGATACCATATGTTCTTTGTGAGTCGCTACGCAGCACGGAGCTAGGAATATTTCAACAACTATGCAATCAATCAATTGATTTTTTGCTGCACGTCATCATTATCGTTGATTTACCGACGGCGGAATCTGTGAGAGTGGGAGTGAGAGAGAGCCCATGTATCATGCCAGGTAATCCCTAACATGGCACAAGCTTGGTTATGCTAGTGGTATATGCTTGGGACTAATAGCGTGTCACACAAAGCATTAGTTAGTGCTATAGTACTCTTCTTTGGTATTCTTTGGTATTTCTAAAGTTCACAGCATTATTTCCAAAATGCAAAACTTGAGCCAAATATGCCACGTACAAACCGAAGAACCAGCATTGAAATCCATTCATTTATTTATTTATACTCAGGACCGGAGGCGCTAATGAGGGGAGTGGGACACAAAGTTCACAAAAAAAATGAGAGCATAAAAGGGGAAAAAATGTTGCATTTTAGGACTCTTTATCAGAGAGAATATCTATGACCGTCCAAAACGTGTGCAATCAGGGATTTCGGCGATGACTCCAGGAAGGTGATTTCACGTTGTTAAGGTGCTAGGAATAAAGAGCCATGAAAATTTTTCCTGTGATTAGATGGAATGACAACATGGTGATGGTGATCGATGCGTGCTGAGGCATAATGAGGTGCTGTTAGTCGCCTTTCTTTTAGAATCGGGTTGTTATGATAAATCTAATTAAACTGACAGACGAAACGATTTTCTACGCTGCGAAAGGAGACGTATTTATAAGCATGGTATCATTTGCAGTCACACTAGATATACGATGGTAGTTGCAGAGTATAAAACAAGACGCTCGATTCCCAACTGATTCTAATCTTGATATAAGGGATTCCTGATCTGGATCCTAAACGGAGTGTGCATATTTCAATTTGGTGCGAATTAATGTTTTATCAAGTAGTACTTTTAATTAAATGAGTGCAAGATAAAAGTTTCTCTGGAGATAGCCTGGCATGCGACTCGCATTATTTATACCATGGTCGGCGTGAAGTTGCCAGCACGGGTTAGAGGACACATGCACGCCTAGATATATATACAATGGTACGGTTTAAAGAAAATGGTTACTTCGATGAAAAGAGGGACATTCTGTATGACGACGAGAAACCCCCATATATTTGCAGTCGTTAGTATTAAGTTTCATGTTCCACTAATCACACCCCTCAGACACGCGGTTAATATCAGACTGGAGTTGATGCACGTCAGAATCACTGTTAATTTCACAATAAATCACATAATCGTCGCCTAAAAGGCTCACATACAGACATATATTAGCTGGCACGTCACTAATATAAATTATAAATAGGAGAGGGCACATGACGGAACCTTGGAGAGCACCTGAGCAAACCGGTGAAGGATGAGAACCAATATATTAGCTGTTTCAAAGTTAGACCGGTTATTGTGGAAAGAGTGCAACCATGCATATATATTGGGGTTTAAGTTAGTTTTCTTAGTTTGAGGAAAGTAGCTTGTGTGTTAGTTTATGGACTCCTTTTCAAACATCGAGGAATATGCAGTCCCCTAGGGACCCACGATCAAGGATGGAATGATTTTGATGTGTGAAACATAAAAGCTGAGTCTGGCATGAAAATGTTTTGCGAAATACGAGATGTGCTGTATCTAAAAAAGAATTCGGCTCTAAAAAGTTTGCAAGATACGTGTAAATGACATGTTCAATGATTCTACATAGAATACTGGTGAGTGATACGGGTCGGAAGTTATTTGGACAGTGCTTTGGGGGGGGGGGGGGGGGGGGTAACCTGATTTATGCAAAGGACCCACCTTACCGGCCAACCAATCCTCAGGTGCACAACACGTATCAGACGCCGACGTCCAATCGGCGCGCTCCACGAACTTTCGGCTCCAACTTTGCGTCTGACGAGTTTAGAGCTCCAGAAGTGAAACCTGACCCTGAAACTTGCTTGACGAATTAGGGTAACGATACCCAGATGCCGGTCAAAGAAGGTCAAATCCACTTTACTTTGCACTCTAAGCGAACACAAGGATAAAGGTAGGCACGGCGCATTTTACTCCCTCTTATACTTTGTTTGAGCTTCCGTCCGAGCGCAGCCGAAGCTACGTGTGGCCTGAGTCAATCACACGCCGGCAGTAGGTCACGCGATCTCGCCTGCACTTTTGTATCACTCCGCTGCGCCGCTGGTCGTCCGTGCCGCCCGCGGTCGCCAAGTATTTCGTCTGCTATGGGTATATCAACTGTATCGCTTGCAACGGTCTAAATAGTGCCCCTTCACGTAATGGAATTTAGTAACAGGGGATATCAATATGTAGGCCGGCCGCTGGCGTTTGTGTCCGAGCTTTCCACCTGTTCGGCATTTCGGCATAATTTCGAGATGTAAGTACACATTGCAAGGTGCCCGATGACCCGGCCGTTTATGTTTCCCTGTATTGTCTGGATATACCAGGGCTCGAGGCTCAGTACTCTCCAACAGCATCTCGGCGTTCAATGTGATAGGCAGGTGAAGGGGTGCCCTGATTTCGCCGCGTATCAATGAATTGTAGAAGCCCGGACGCTTTCCTTGTTTACAACGCATTCGCGGCACGACGCGACCGGAGCCTCCTATCGAATTTGAAAGTAGACATTCTTCACAACCTCTCGCGCCTGACGCGCAAGCGTGCTTTAGCGAAAGGACGTTTTGAAGCGACTCGGTGAGGCAAGCAACAAAGCACATGATTTGGCCATTACGGAAACGAATTCACGCAGAAAAACCGAGCGCTGCAGCCGTGTTGTCAGCGGATGTGCGTGTTTTCACCAAAGCACGTGCATTTACATATGTTAATAAAAACATAAACTTCAGATATCTAATTCCTTTAGTTGCAAATAACTCTCAGCCGTACACATATGGAATATTGTGCAATGTTTAAGCACAAACCAGTTACCTAAAAAAAAAAAAATTTGCGGTCTATTTTGTGGTGCGTAGGAATGCTCTTCTCGAAGTTGCGAACCGTCACTCAGCCTGTGGCTGCGCGCGGACGGAAGCTGAAACGAACTATAGTCACGCGCCTCGAAGACGACAAAAAATCAGTGAGAAACAAGACGTTTTCTTCACCCCTACAGGCAGACGGAAGGAGCGTACCTCCCTCCACTCTCATCTTCTTTCGGTTTCATTTTCGGGGTACGTTAAACGTGTTGTTTTGTAAACGGGGTTGAGCTAATCATGCGTTAGTGGCAGCGAAGGCTGCCTGTAATCAGTTTCCCAGTCCAAACACGAACAGCACCTTAGTTTCAGTAAAATTTTTATCGGTATGTTTTTTACAAACGTGCAAACGAAGCCATTAAAAACAACGAAGTTCCTGAGTGATGCCAATAGACCTACGTACATTGGGGTAAGATAGCGGTCTCAGCAGCCATCCAGAAAGACGTTTTGCAACGTGAACGCAAGGGTTTTGCTGCCGGGTGCCTGCGCGTCTTCTGCGCTATGCTGGGTTCTATTTTCTGTTCGAGTTGCAAACGATAATCAATGTGTTTTTGTATGTCCGCGCGTAATCAATTTCGCCATAGCAGTGCTGTTCGTTGCGAACGAGGCTTGGAACCGTCCACTATATCAGCATGAGTTTCGAGTACCTGCGCTAGATAGCAAGACGAGATGAGGTAAGAACGCAAGTTGAAATTCTTTTTTACCTTTTATAGAAAATCGCTTGAGCGATTAAGGTATATTCAGTGATCTTGGTGTTCGTCAAGTTGGAACGTTGGTCTGAATTGTAGATTTTTTCGAGAGGTTCCAACATAACTGTGTTCAGAGATGCGCTCTTACACCCCCCCCCCCCCCCCCTCCCCGGTGCGTGAGTGTGCGTTCGAGGAACTGTTGAACAGGCCTGCAAAATGGCAAAAAATAACCATGTCAGCTTTCTCAATGCGGTGGAATGCCCGAAAATATAAAAATGAGAATATTAGCCTAAAATAGAGTCACACAACAAGGCTGATGAAATGCTAGGTAAACTTGTTTTGTGCTATAAGTGGATAATGTTTTGTCGACGTTTGGTTGTGGCCGAAAATGAAAAAAACTAAATGCTGGCAGGTCTAGTAGCAGTAGTACAAAAAGGCTGGTGCCTTTGTTGGTTTTGGGTCCTCTCGTCAATTCAAAATTCACGAGTTCTTAACGTATGTGGATAACTGTCATAATGCACTGACTATTGAACAGAAACCTGTTAGTTCGGAACGCCGAATGCTCCGCGTCCACGGACGTCGCATCAGATATTACGATGGAAAAACTTGAGCAAATCGCAAAATTCTACAAATCGTTTTGGAGTGAAGCGAACGCATAGCTACTAGACACCAAAGTAGAGCGGATAGTTTTATCGGCTTTCAAAAATAACTACAGCGTGAGCTTTTTTTTTGCTGTGAGGTTCATTACTTGAGAGGTTCAAATTACGTTCTGAGAAATGACAATAATTGAAAAGATCAATATACTGCTAAAATAATTTATCGCTTAGATGATCAATGAGAGTTTGCATGTTCTAACCTTCGTGAGGGGGAAAACAAACGCACAAGACAAAAAGAATTTGTTGTCCTGTCCGTAAGCTTCCCCACTCTCCATGGTTAAGAAATGTCAGTTCTTTAAAGCTCTCCTGGATCCTAGCATTAATTTGCAAGAATAGCAATACCCTCAAAATGACGTGTATAAAATGTCCAGGCGCAGTCTACGCGGTTGGTGGTGGGGATATTCTACGTTCAATTTGATGTCTTTATTTACTGTGTTTAAGCTCGCTGTATGTGCTATGTTCAGTTAATGATTTTGTATAAAGTGGTAAGCGATTTTATGCGTGTTTGTATGAGATATATGCCTGAAAAGTTATAGCTGACAGAAAAAAAATATTCGTGGCCTATATATTTGACATTACCTTGCGCCTTTTAGCCATTTGCTCACGCTTCGCTGTATTTCCTGGTCATTAGACTGCTTTGAATAACCGCTTTGAAAGCATATTTTGGTTTTTCGAATGGTTTGCCGGTCCTCTGCTATATGGGAAGCTGAGAAATGCACTGTGGTTCGAGGAATATCAATGGTGACGCGTGAAAAGCGCCTCATGACCTAGTTTCGGTTGTCTCTTTTGAACATCGAAGTGTTGAACACGAGACCACTGAGTGATTGCGTTCGAAACGCAAGTATCCTCTGCTGCGTGAGAAGTCGTTTTCGGGAATAAATGCAGCTCGCAAAAAGTTCGTGTGTTTGGTTTTCATTCGCTCTTCTTCTCTTTCCGAATGCAATGATTATTTGCATGAAAACAAAGCAGTTAGCTGCTTCTTTTTTTTAGACTGATGTATGGGTGTTAGCGGGAAGGGTGGGGGAGGAGGGGGTAATGCCAGGGACACGGGGTTTTTGGCCAGTCCAGAACCCATGCAAACACTTTGCGATGTAATAGTTTGAGCCTCGCTTCCAAAGAGCAACTATATGCGTATAGCTCTGGTTAGGTCGTGTTGAGCTCGATTTGCTCAATTTATGGCGACTATAATAAGCTGTTAAAAAAAAGGAAATAAACCTTGCTCTCCTGCTTTCCAAGCTGAAAATGTTCTAGCTTTCTGAAGGAACATAAGCTACAATTCCGTTCCTCAATTTAGAAAGGACTATTCAACGAAGTTTTTAAAGATTTGTTTTTTTTGTGTTATTTAGACCATGAATTTACAGGCAGACACAACATTCTGGCCCAAAGAACTGTGGGACTTGTGTGTACATGAAAATTTTTCGCGACCTAAGTACGTTGCATGACTCTGTTATCAGGAACAAGCATTAGCCGCATTTTCCTGCTCTCCTGTTAACATCTAAGACTGGCATGCCCTCTACTACATTGGTACAAAGTACTCACTAAGCGAACTAACCTAAGACGTAAAGTTGTTTCCTGGCGAAACCATTTTGAAATAGATTTGAAGAATGTGCCTATGCTATGCTCCCTGTTTGCAATGTCGTGTAGTGTGCGTGTGAACGCTCCGCCCCTAAAAAACTGCAGGTCTTCAGACACGCACTACCGGTCCAACTTTACGATATTCACCAATGAAGGAAGCAACTTGAGCCCTACTCTCAGAATGTGTAGTCTTCTTAACTGCGTAAGCATGGTGCGATGATAAGTCTTCCTTGTTTTTAAATGAACTAGAAGTGATTATTTCATTTGTACCATCCACGAACGTACTATAGAAGTTATGAACTTACTCTCGAGATCTAGAACGTGGCGATAAATTCACTATAAAAGCGTCGATTGCCGAAAATGGGATGAAGTTCTCAGCAACACTTCAGTCAGGACATGAACTACACGTCAATATGTGAGTGTAATATATCCTTAACCGCGAGCAAATCAAGAGGAAAAATGCCGGTGTTTGATGTCAAAACTTCCCAATAAAATTTACATTTGGAGTCGACGAATAACGATAAACTGGAAAAGTAGTAATAGGGGAAATTTTATTCATACTACTAAAAAGGAATAAAAAAAAACACCACTTTCCCAAATTACCACCGAACTTGCATATAAGGGAAACCAGGAATTGTTATACCCATGTGGAACATGGTCGACGCCAGAATTACGCTCTCAATTACTTGGCGGAGGTTATGGGCTGCTACAGTTTGCACGCTGAAACGCTTGAAAGGGGACATCTATACCTAAAGAGTGGCCTGTATTGATTGCAAGGGGTATCAGTAGCCATATATTGTAAGTTTTCGGTGGTGTAAAAAACAAAAACCCACCAACTCTTGTTTAAGCACTCATTGGTAGGAGGATTCAACAGTGCTACGTAAGCTGGATGTATACCTGTCAAACAGACTACAGTTTTTGTTTACACGCGATAATAATTCAGGGAACCTTATGGTCCACAATATATCTGCAGTTGCCAACCCGAAATAATTTGTTGAAGTCAAATATTGTTTATTGACTTTCCTTGGAATCAAAACAAGAATTATAAAAAATGAATTCAGCGTCCCTTTAAGTACCTCCCTTGGAAACTTTGCTTGAATTGTCTACCCCTGATAGCGGATTGATTCCTCTCGTGATGCAGCATTTGTAACCCAACCTTCTTCCTATCGAAAATAGTGTTTCAATGCCCCTTTATATAATCGCTGCCACGTTTAAGTAACCTCTTCGTTATTGTCTCCCTCTATACCGCTAAATTGTATTTTAGTGTATTTAACTGGAAACTGCATATTCCATTTCGCGGGTTTATTTTATTCACCCCTCGATTTTTGCGTCCCTAGTCTACCGACATTATAAGGATGCTTTCTTTTGTTATCGACTAAGTTGTGCTTCATTTGAAACTGTTAAGTGCTGAATTTTGCCCATCAATTTTCCATTTGAAAGGCGCTGCTAAAAGAGGTCGGCAGAAATGTGAACTGCCTTCTGATATTGCACGTCTGCAATAAAAGTTGAACGCACATTCAATTCTCCTGTCCTTCTGAATCGACCCAGATAGGTACAAATGCCCATCGAAAAGAGAAGAACGACTATTTCGATTAGAGCATGTAATTGAAACAGCGGTACCGAAAAAAGGTTTTGTTTTTTAATGCTTTGATCTGTTTTTGGAGATAACGTTTTACAACGATAAAGCGAACTGCGCTGCAAAATAAGCAGTTTTAAATGTGGGATGCAATATTAAAGGGACAATAAATTACTACCGTAATATGTGATTCAGAATAAGAGGGAACAGAGAAAAAAGACAGCAATACGCTAACGATTGGTGGCTCGAACGTGAAGGGAAATTAACATGAACTTACCCGCATCTCCGTTTTAATTAGCTAAACTTTATAGGGAAATATTGGCGAATAAGTTAGGTGGCTTCGATTTTTGTTTGCCTATTCGTTTTGTCTTGTAACTAATTTGGACGTATAGATCTGATGTATGTATTTTTTATATACTTTGAACGTTTTTCTAAAGAAAAAAGTGATGGGCCAGCGTAGTTTGATGGACACGCAGAAGCTGCGTTTGTTTTGATTGTAACAATAAATATATATTAAAGCATAAAATGCTTTTGTACTGTGCCCTTCTAACCCAAAACTTTGTCAGCTCGTCCGTATGTTGCTGAGTGCATTTCCCACTAAATGTACCGACGAAACGTACGTCCAGCTTCTCTGCTATATTTAGATGGAAATGACATCACGTGACCCGTCATCCCATAAGATATACACCAATTTAGATAACTCGCTACACTTGGCGGGGAAAATGGACGTCTTGCGACGTGACGTCGAGTGACCTATACCGCTTGTCCGTAAAAGGAGCCAAGTCATAATTGTTTCAAACGAAATACTCAACGTGTTTTTTTATCGACTAACTGTGTCTTTTGTGTATTATCTGAGCATATTTATAAACCTATAAACTTAAACTATCTTTTTATATGTGAGAGCGATTTTTGGAGAATGCTCCTTGGAAGGTCGTAATTCGTTCTGAGTGAGAGCTTCTGATGCATCGTTCCTATGTTCACGCACCACGGAAATGTAAAGACGGACACGACTTGGTGTTAAACTTGGAGAGCGACGAGCCACTTATACACTCCTCCGCAGGAAGGCAACCCGAGAGATCTGGTTACACACGGCGTCAAAATCGGCTTCACCCTGCGGAATAAGTCGGTAAGCGGACATGACAGTGGGGCATCGGCATCAGTGCGTGCAGATGGAAGACGCAGCAATCACCCTCACCGTGCGGAACCTCAAGTCCGAAAAACAAACTCTTGGACTTTTGTTTATCCTATGTGCGAAATTTATTACATCAATGCGCGAATTCACTTTAACTTTGCGATTTACTGTGAGCGTTGTTTGAAAACTTATATAACGCGACCTTAGTACTAGCGAGTATGGTCTCGAATAAATTTGGTAACTAACTTTAAATAAGTTTTGTGCAATTTGAACACATTGAGCGATGTTTAAGTTATCTGGACTGGGATTTGTTATTTACCTCCTAAGTGTATCACAAAGTGTGTTGAGAATTTATTCTACTGCGGTACGGCGTTGAGCTATTGGTCTGCCGAGGAACTAGCAAAACTGGTAAAAGGGAAAAAAAGTAGTTTTGACAACATACTAGGCGTCGAGATATTCTCCCGATAGAACTGGTGAACGGGGGGGGGGGGGAGGGGGTTCAAAATCTGGTGACTAAGATGTGCTCCCTGTAACAGAGCTGTTAGCAGAACAAATTCACGAAGACCCGCCTCATCGCTGACTTTCCTCAGCGCAGAGCGGACAAAGAGCAGGCCCGCATGGAATTTCAACAATCCAAGCTGTGCCCATGTCCAAAGCGTCCCGCAGGGGGCAGATGTGAAAGCAGGTGTTTGGAGCCTGGCGTCTCTACGGACCCCAAGCCCCGCAGGGGGCGACTGCACCTCAGGTGCAAAATGCTCGGTGAGTAGCGTCACCACGGACCCCAGCCACCTGGGCCACCATACATGTACGCAGGGGGCACCTGCTTTAGTAGGTGCTCGGTGAGTGGCGTCACTACGAACCCCGAGCCATGTGGGTTCGCCCACCCAGGTCTGGCTGTGCGTGGCTTATCCCGTGTCCGGGGAAAAGGGGACCCTGCTAATTGAGCTGAGCACGGGGTATGTTTGGACCCTTAGGGGCCCCCGGGCGAGGCAATACACCACTTCGGCCCCTGCTTCTCGTAGACGGGTGTCCTGGCTTGGCCCGACCAGGATGATTGTGTCAGTCGCCTCTTCTACCCTGTTCTTCCTTCTTTAAATTTTTCTTCCACTTCCTTTTTAAAGCGCAGCTCTTAGGGGCCCGTTTCCAGCCTGAGCGGCGTCGGCGTCGGCGTAACCGGGGGGGTTCCCGTGACCCCCCCCCCCCCCCCGAGGTCACGTGACCACCCCCCCCCCCGAGGTCACGTGACCCCCCTCCGAGGTCACGTGACCTTCCTCCGACGTCACGTGACCCCCCTCCAAGGTCACGTGACCCCCCCCTCCCCCCGAGGTCACGTGACCCCCCTCCCCCGAGATCACGTGACCCCCCGGGGTCACGTGACTACCCGCAGGTGACGTGACCCCCCTCAGTACCCTTCCCTACTCCTCCTCAAGAGCTGCGCTCCAATTCGGCATTGCAGGGATTTGTAAACGGCTTTCATTTTTTTTCTCCTACACTTCCTTCCTTTTTCACCTTCTTAGGCGGCAAGGGCCAACCTTAAGTGGAAACAGGACCTGCCCTGCAACCACACTAGGATATCATGCCCGGGCAGCACTGGTAGAGTAACAGTGTCAGCCAAGCCATTCTTGCTATGGCACAGTACCTACCCCCTTGTTTGGCTCCGTGCACCCGGGCGCCGAATTTTCTCCCCCATCTTTATGGGTCTGAACAAACATCCTTCCTTGATCGGCCCCCGAGAAGGGATGGCACCGAAGCTTCTACCTTGCACGAGACACATTCTACTTCACCTAGATTCCCGATATTCTTGATACTTTACTCTGAAAGCCACAAATCACGTTCGAAAGCGTCACCATTTCTCGTTTCAAAAGTCCTCGAGGGTCTGGGTTGGAAAAAATTTCAAGTTTAAAAAGCTGGCATCTGGCGATTTAATTGCAGAGATTGAGACCAGCCACCAGAGTTCTGCGCTTATTGCACTCAATGGTGTACCGGACTACAGGTTTACAGTGACACCCCACAAGACATTGAACACCAACCAAGGACTAAACTCGGAGGACGACCTTCTGGACACGTCTGAGAGCGAAGTGGTAAAGGGCCTTTCTGACCAGGGGGTTGTAGCTGCAAGGCGCATCTCCTTATGTCATGACGGCCAAGAGCTGAAGACGAGGCACATCATGCTTACCTTTGAGTCCAGTACACTTCCCGAGTCTGTGAAAGCAGGGTACCTCTAATACAGAGATGTCCTTACGTTCCAAACTCCAGAAGGTGCTTCGACTGCCAAATATTTGCACAGGGCTCACAGAATTGCCGCGGCAAAGCCACATGTGTTAAGTGTGGCAAAACTGACCACACAGCAGACTCTTGCTCCAACGACTCACTCTGTGTAAATTGCAAAGAGCCCCACCCCGCTTCGCGTTTTCGCGCAAGGGCGGCTTTGCAGAGGTGGTACAGCGTGGACCTGCACCACTGAAGGATGGAGCGGCAGCCCAGACGTCCTTCCCGGATGCCAGGAAGCCACCGCAGTCCCCAACACCTCAGCTTCAGCTTCAGCTTCCTGGGCGCTCACTCTCGGCTGGTAGGCCTACATCCTCGAGCGAGAGTACTACCGTTTCCACGGGACAGCAGCCTGTTCCTTCTCATGATGTAGAGGGTTCACAGGCTGTTTCCCTTACCCAAGATGGGTCGGCTATGTCCGCACCTGTCACTGCTTCGCGGTCTCCCTCTAAGGAGAGGGGACCACGCTCCCGACTGAATTTTTCGGTCGGGAGCGTGATCCAAGGAGCGGCACGATTGTTGTGGCACTCCTCCAGCACCCAAGGGGTAGGAGCAGGTAGGCTTGGGTGACTACCTGCCCGGTACCTCTGCTCCTCCGACTGACGGAGGTCAGGGCCGGGGTTTTCCACCCCGTGCCCAGAGCTTCCCTAAACCCGCAAGAACAGTCTCCGCCCAGGAGGCAGAACCAATGGAGGAGGGTGCCGAACCATCCACTCCTGCGTCTGACCCAGACGACATGAAGTTGCAGTTTCCCAACGGCAAGCGCAAGAGTAAAAATCCGATTGTTCCACCAAAGTGAGAATTATACTTCGCAAGGCTGGTATGCTCTCTCAACAGGAACATCATCCTGCATCCTCAGTCGCTACACTAACCTCACGACACCCAGATATCTTGCTTATTCCTATTGCTCCACCTACTCCTAAGGACCGGCCGAGACAGAGGAGCATCGGCGACTCCCTCGCCAGTGGCCTCGGCCCGAAGTTTCGACGCCCTTGGAGGTCGGAGGGGACAGCTTCATAGAGACCAACCAGAGGACTACTGGCGATTCCCTCACCTGGGGCTTTATATTTAATTGTTTTTTTCCCGAAGGTTCGGTCGGAGCTGCCTTCTTGCAGACTCATTACATTATCATTCATGTCTACTTTCACATTTTATGAAATTGACCTCCAGTGACTGGCTTAGTTATAGGGCGCAGCTCTTAGGGGCCCGTTTCCAGCTTGAGCGGCGTCGCCGTCGCCGTCGGCGTCGCCGTCGGCGTGGGCGTAACCAGGGGGGGGGGTCGCGTGACCCCCGAGGTCACGTGACCCCCCCCCCCCCCCCATCCCCCGAGATAACGTGACCCCCCCGGGGACACGTGACTACCCGCAGGTAACGTGCCCCCCTCAGTACCCTTCCCTACTCCTCCTGAAGAGCTGCGCTCCAATTCGGCGTTACAGGGATTTGTAAACGGCTTTCATTTTTCTCTAGCTACCATTACACAGAGTTGTGACCGTCTGGTGAAAACCTAACTGCCTAACGCTAATCATGTCTGTTTTTTTTTTTTTTTGTAACTGCCGTGAACTTTTTTTCTAATTATGACGACATCCCATTTTTATTAAATGAACAAAGCCCCGCTGCCTATTGTCTGCAGGAGACGCACCTTAATGAAAGTCAATCAAATGTCCGTAGACACTAAAGTGTTCAGAAAAGATAGGTTAAATGCGTCTGTCGCTTCCGGTGGTGTTGCGGTGGTGGTCCAACGCATGGTCCCAGCCACTGAAGTGGCTTTGCAAACCTCTCTCGAGGCCGTGGCTGTCCGCATGCTCTTGGACCGCGTGATTACCGTCTGCTCAGTGTACATTTCCCCGGGATATAAGTTGCAGTACGAGGAGCTAGATGATCTAATTAGCCAGCTTACGGTGCCTTACATTATTTTAGGTAATTTCACTGCATACAATCCTTTGTCGGGAGGCTGTAGAGGAGATTCTGGAGGGGCACTCATTGCACGGTTTCTTCTCTCCACATGATAATATTCGCTCAACACAAAAGAAGCCACCTATTTTTGTTCAGCAACTTGTAGATTTACTTCCATTGATCTTTCGTTTTTACGTCCTTCGCTCTACCCCCTGCTTTTAGAAGGGTCACTCCTAATCCATATGGGAGTGACCACTTTCCACTCAATTTAGAGATCGACCATCCTCCTGCTGGTCTTTTAACACGTACCCCTCGTTGGAAGCTTGAAAAGGCTGACTGGTCCATCTTTACAGAAACCTCACTTATAGTATGCTCATCCCTTGATGATATTTTCATCGACAATGTCACTGAGCAGATTACTCAGAACATCTTTTAGGCCGCTATGCTTGTTATTCCCATGATATCCTCACATCTTCCAAAAAGTCCAAAGCCGTGGTGGAACGAAGACTACCGCCAGGCAAAGAGGGAACAGAATTGTGCATGGGGTACTTTCATGCGTTACCCCACGGTGAATAACCTGATCGGCTTTAAGAAAAAAAGAGCGCCAGCGACGTATATCCGACGACAAGCCAAGCAGCAAATCTTTAGAGGGTATGCTTCTTCAGTTAATAGCAGTGCATCCTCGAAGGAAGTTTGGGACCGTGTACATAAAATTGAAAGCTCCTACCGCGTATTTTCTGTCCCACTCTTGAACCGAAACGGAGTATGCCCTGCCAGCCTAGAAGAACAGGCGAATGTCCTTATTGAACATTTTGAACATGTTTCAAGTACTCAACATTACACTCGGTCATATCAGAGACACAAGATACAGATAGAGACAAAACAGTTCCTTTGTCAGGTGGCTTGCAAGAGCATTATAATTCGAAATTTGCACTTTTTGCACTACAGCTGGTACTTCATTCGTCCAAACAGACGGCTCCTGGGCCAGACGGCTTTCATTACAAATGTTCCATCACCTCTATCCATCAACTCTTGAGCTTGTTTTATATTTGTTTGACCGAATTTCAACCTCTATGTTGATGATGTACAAATTTCAGTCTCATCTAGCAATCAGTCCATCTGTGAACATCGACTTGAAATTGCGATCAACAATTTGGTCAAATGGGCAGATGTAAATGGTTTTAGATTCTCTCCTGAGAAAACTGTTTGTGTGTGCTTCTCTATTCGCCGCGGAATTTTACTTGAGCCTTCCTTACATATGTATGGAGTCCCTATTGCAGTAAAGAACGAACAGAATATTTTAGCACGTATATTTTCTCTAAAATGATATTCATTCAACATATTAAAAGCCTCAAAATAGAATGTGTGAAATCACCTAATATACTATTAGTCGTCCGTGTCCTGCGGGACTGTTCGGTGTTTATTACGGATCTACTGCTCATTTGAACGGTCTCGACTTGATTTTGACCGTATTGTGTACGGCTCCGCACGGGCATCAGTTCTGAAGATGCTTGACCCCATTCATCATCATGGGCTCTGACTTTCCACTGGTGCTTTTCGCAAACCTCCAATACTCATCCTATTTGTAGAGTCAAATGAGCCCTCACTGGAGAAATGAAGGTTTCAATTAGGCTTCATGTACTCGATGAGAATTAGGTCTGTTCCTGGTCACCCGACCCCGGACTGCATAGAACAAGTACACTATGAGCAGACTTATATAAAAAAGCCTTCATTTGTTCCACATCTCGCCATGAGAACTCGTTCTTCTGCTGAGTCGGTAGGGCTGGATGTGCTACTCTCAGTTGTGCAACGCTTGCACTCAGTAGCTCCTTGGGACCTCATGCCCATCCAGTGTGAGTTGAAACTAGCAAAGTGCCACAAAAAAGAGACCCCTAATGAAGTTTAGGTACAAGAATGTTTTGAACTCCAGTACCAATACCGAGACTTCACAAGTTTTTACACTGATGGGAGCACAACTGATTCCTATCTAGGCTGCTCAGCGGTAGCGCTTTCTGTTAAGTGTGTCCAGAGAATCAACAATAGTGCCTATATTCTTTCCGCGGAGCTTTATGGCTTACTACTTGCCATAGACACCATTCTTAAAAAGATCCGTAAGTGAATTGTTTACACTGACTCACTTAGTGCTTTACGAGCTCTAGACACACCGGTATGGTCAAAATCCACTTGTTGTAGAAATAAGAAACCAGTTATTTTCAGCATCAAAAAGTAAGAAAGAAATAACATTATGCTGGGTACCTTCCGATGTTGGAATTCCTGGGAATGAGGATGCTGACCGTGCAGTGAGTACTGCTAAGGATCGACAAGTGGATCTGCACAAAATACCCTACAGAGATTATGGACATACAGCGAAAAAGTCTACAAACTGCAGGTAGCAAGAAGAGTTGAACCGAGAAATGAACGAGAAGTTTATGCAGTAAAACCTTTAATTCAGGAATGGGAGAGAGCACGTCATCATGAGCGATTTTATGAGGTGGTAATATGTCTAATCCAAATCGGTCATACACGTCTTACCCATGGGAACCTATTGCGAGGGGAGGATGCTCCAGAGTGTGAACATTGTCAAATTCAATTAGGCACCCTGCAAATTTTACTTGTATGTCATATGTATGACTTTGAACGTCACAGACATTTGGTACAAACTTACCAAGAGCAGACCCCATTATATTTGGTTATTTCACTCGGCGACGAAGCGCTAATACCACCCAAGTCTGTTTTTATCTTCTTAGAGATATTAGACTACTAGGCCAGCTATAATTTAACAAGTTTCCTAGAATTATGCTCATGTGGGTATTCTTTTATATTGATAGTTTTCATAACCCACCAACTACTACAGCTCTTTCATCTCTATAACCCTGGTTTCCTGCAATAGTCATAGTTGTTGGCGCAGTATGGCCTTGGATGCTGCTGCGCCATTAAACCTCAATCAATGAATCGGTCAGTCAAAAGCGCGAACCGACGACCAGTTAGCGCTGTCCAATTTTCCCTCGCTTCCTCCTCTCTTCCCTTCTAACCCGTCTACCGTTGCCTCTTTCCTCCTCCCCCATAGTGAGAAGGATCTTCTGCCTTGCAGAATCTCGAGTCTGGTCGTCGGCCTTTAAGTAAAGGAATTTCAAAATTTCATGGAGAAGGCGACGCTACAAGGACGAGAACCTCGTTGGAAACTTTGAAAAGCACAGCCACCTTGCCCAAGTGGCCTGCCAAGCTGCAGTTAAAATCCACGAAAGGTTGATTGGGGCGGTAAAATATTGGCTACGGTCGAGCCGTTTCAAAATTAAAACGTGGACTGACTTTAGGGATTGCTTTAGATGGACGTTTCTGAGCGACACGCAAGCTGAAAAATATTGGCGGCGTGTGCAGGAGCGTATGCAGCAACGCTATGAATTCACCGAGGCGTGTTTGCAGACCAATTCTAGGCTTTTCACCAACGCCAATCTAGACGTTTTGTTATATAAGAGAGAAAATTATTGTCGGCCTGCGCTAGCGTCACTTTGCACGATGTTAATGCACCAGTTCCCCGACGACGTCGAAGTTTACTTCACGACATCTTGAAGTTCAACCACGTAGAGACCAAACTTCAGCAAAAAAAAAACAAAAAAAAAACGGGGGACAAGTATATCTAAAAGAAAGGAGTGAGCCGAGAAAAAACAGAACTTATGATACGTCTGGTCAGAGAGACCTTGTGCCGCAAGGCACAAGAAAAGACACTCGACCATCATTTAACAACGCGCAGAAAGATCCGAAGTACGATAACTGCAAAAAATTCGTCACATCGCGCGGGACTGTCCAGGACCAAGGCGTCCTTTAGAAAGTCTTGAAGTGTGGGCAAATGTGGCACACCAAATGGTACGGCATATAAAAAGAGTCGAAGGTGGTATTGAACACGACCGCAGTACGCGATGACATTAAATCAGTTTGCGTTAATTGTGGGATGCGAAAAACCCAAATCGTCGTGATTATCGACATAGACATATCCAGCTACCTGATTCAAGCGTCCACAACTGCGAAACGTAAAGATGCGCTGTTAAAGGATTCAACGCCGCTATACGGTGAGGGAAACTGTGAAGTTTCAGTGGACAGCTAGATGGATCCTTAAGTCGTAACCAACCTCGTCATTGATGGCAAGACGAGCAGCGACTTAGACGTTCTTGCAGTGTCTTTTGACGCCCAACCAGTGGAACTGTCAGTACGAAAACGTTTACGGAACTGCCTCACCCGGCATTGTTATGAAGCTTCACAACACGCGAGCTCCACTATCTTGTCCACTTCTAAGAATGGCCCAGACCCATCGACCGCGCGGGCCGAACTATAGATATCCGTTCATGGCTCCGCGTTAGTTTGAGCTCTCGTACACTAGGCGTCACCATTTTATACGACATTAGTTGTAATAAACAAGGTTTCACTTCAATTTCCAGACTGTCTCCGTCACGAAGAGTTGTCCATGTACTTATTTCCGGAAACACGTCTAATAACGCAACATGGTGTCATAAGTGGGCTCGATCCTCGAGTCCACTAATCATCGGTAAGCGTACAAATGATTCGATCGAATTAACTATGAAAAGCAATAAACGACTGCCTACCAGAGTGTTCCGCAACCATCGGTAATTGCAACCTTCCGCGTCTCACCACACGAAACCTTCAGGCTTACATCACCGAACGAATGACCGCAGTGGAACATATTCCAGCTCTTCCACCGTGTAATGCTACGTGCCTCTCAACCCGGCCGCACCAGCTCAAAGCCATAATTTACATCACTGGACCACAAAATGGAGACGTCCTACAGACCTTCAAATCTGTACCATACCCGACGCCAAGATTTGACAAGGGGATGGAATACTTCGACAGTTACTTCATTCCTCGTCGAAATGTGGCGCACGAGAAAGTTGAGGAATTCGTCACCGCTCTCAACTGACTTGCCAAAACATGCGAACTATAAATAAATAAGTGATCCGCGGCAGCCTGATAATTGGTATTCTGGACAGCGGGGCTTCAGAATGGCTTCAATTGGATCCGGGTCTGAACCTACAGAGGGCAATCGCTACTGCGCGATATTTTGAAGTTGCTAAAAACCAACAAGTGAAGTCCGACTGACGATAGAAAAGAGAATTTGAGCGTTCAAACGACCGAGCTGCCGAAAAGACCGCCACACCTAAACCAAAAGGTAAGCCCTGACCTGCCGGTGGTGTGGTGGAGAAGCTCACCCGAGGAGCGGGCGCCTGGCGCAGAACACCAGCTGTAACAAATGCAAGAAAAATTGGCATTGTACAAAAGTCAACAAATCTTCAAACAATCCTGCGGGCACTCGTGGACAAACTTAATGCGTTCGTGGCCACTGCAGTTTCTCCTTATCTAGAAAAATGGGACATCCAAATACTCGTAGAGAAAACACCAGTTGTTTCCCGAATATACACTAAAGCCGACGAGACGGTTTTGCAACCTGTTGTCTATCTAAAATTCCTCAGGTAGTGCAGCAAGCTCTCTGGTCCGAAACTTCGACTTCTTGGTCTAGAGAGAACTTCCCTGAAAGTCACAGGCTCAGCTTGGATAAAACTCAACTTCCAAGGGCAAATATCATGGGAATATGTCTACATCGTAAAAGGACTTCGGGAGCATCTCCGGGGTGAGCCAGTATTTGAAATGTTTCGGCTTCGCCCTTGTTACAGTCGACGGTGTATCATTCCTGGTTTTCTGAGGAAGATAACTAGAGCTTGTAATGGATGGCTTAGCAAAAACCTTTTCAACGGTGTACGACTGGTTTCTCAGAACTGCCGTCATCCCACGCTACCTTAAAAATAAAATTGACGTTGTCGAATTCTGACCTCCGTGAAGTCATCCGACCTGCATCGAAGACTCATGGTATAGTTTTCACCTGCCCAAACGCAGGACACTTTTGGAATAGGGCCACCTGAACTTCATAGTAAAGGAGAGTGGCGTCCAGACGATGAAATCAACCGGATGTCTGGAGGAGAGTGCGTGCGGCAAGGACAGAGGGGTAGCAACATCTGTACTCCTCTGTTATTGGCTGCCATCTGACAACATAGGGGTTCCTACCTGAGAACATAGGGAAACTTTGTATTCTCAAAAAGACCAAACAAACGAAGCGAGCCGGCTCTCTTGGCTTTCGCTTCAAGTCTCCCATCGTCCTGACTTGTAAGTTATACGTAATTAAAGAAGATTTGTACAATAGACCACCGCTTCCTGATGCACCTGCCCTGGGCGCGGTCCAACTCCTGATTACCACCGCCGAGAATGCGAAATATGAAGGACGGGAAGGTCGGTGTCGTCGGCTGTTTGGTCAATAGGGCCAGCAGGGTGTCGAAACAAGCAGTGGGCATCTTGGTGGAGTCTTCCAGATTTGTACATGACTAAAATCGTACCCCTGAAGACGGAGAGCCCAGCGTTCACGTCAGCCGATTTGGTGTCTTAACGATTAGAGCCAGCAGTGGGCGTGATGGTCCGTAACAACAAAGAATTGTCTGCCAAATAAGTAAGTGCGGAATTTCGTAATGGCCCACGCAACAGCTAGACACTCTCGTTCGGTTATCGTGTAGTTTTGTTTGGCTGGAGAGAGTGTACGACTGGCGTAAGCTATTACACATTCGTCTCTAGGTTGGTGCTGGGTTAAAATACCGCCAATTTCATGACCACTGGCATCTGTGTTCAATTCAGTGGGTGCAGAGCATATGTCGGCATTTCAGGACCCACTCACTCACCATCACATCGCTAAAATTCGAAGCCCATCAAAGTGGTTTGCAATCGCATCGCAAAGTGCGCCGCCACTGAAAAGTCACAGCCCTTCACATCACAGAGTTCAACCGTGCCAAACACTCATAGCCAATTACATCTTCCCCTCAAATTTGCCTCCATAATTGTTACTCACAGGCAAGAGGAGGTCCCACTACTCACAGCCAGTCACTCAGATCACGGCCCCTCAGAGTCGCCCCCATCACGGCTACTCACAATCATGAAGAGAAGGTTCCACTCACGGCCCCATCACGGCTACTCACACTCATGAGGAGCTCACAGTCACGGCCAACCACTCACATCACGAGCACTCAGAGTCGCCCCCATCACGGCTATTCCCACTCATGAAGAGGAGGTCCCACTCACTACCCCATCACGGCCATTCACACTGATGAGGAGCTCACAATCACGGCCAGCCACCAACATGTAGATCACCCTGCCATTTAAAATCACGGTTTTGCATCCCCTCATCGCGGGGCTTCGTCGCTACCAGCCGAGCCAGCCGAGTGAGCCGGCGCCTGCGGCACTTATTTTTGTTTTTAATTGTTCCTAGCTTTTTCTTTTTTTTTTCGTTTTTAACATTGAGCCAGAGGCATCTGCGCGACGCACACACCACAGTGCTACTGAAAAAAAATACGCACTTTTACCAAAAATATCTAACCCTGAAAGGATTGTTTTTCTATTTTTAATTAGACCGAGCGCGAAATTTGCTTTCCGAAAGCCGACCAGATTCGGGACGAAAACTTCCTGCTGTCCCCGGCGCCCCATCTCACGGGGAAAACCACTCCGGGCAGGCCAGGAGGTGTGTGCTGCAGTCAGCAAGGTTGCCGCGCTGCGGACTCGAACGTCGAGACCCGAAACTCTTGTTCGTCGTCTTGTTTCCGCCCATCGAACGTCGATTCCGGACTGCAGACCGCGAACTATACGCGTTGAAATTTTACACGGTCCGGACTACCTGCGGGCTTGTATATTACCACAAAACTTATTTGGCGAATCAAGGAGTATGATAAATATATATACATAGTGAACAAAGAGGGAAGAAGGTGATTATTGAATTTATTGCATTAAAGTTACGTATCGGATAAGGCGTCACCCCGGACAGGCGAAGGTCGCAAGTTCAATCCCCGCTCCTGGCCCAATTTTTCGCCAGCTCTCTTTCCCTTTTCCTTTCGCTAACTTTAATGCAATAAATTCAATAATCACCTTTTCCTTTTCACAATATTACTACGGCTGCACTTGTCAATTTTCAAGTCGACCTCGCGATAACTCAGCATGGAGATTCGTTTTCGTTTCGCCACTCTGCTCTGAGCGAGCCCACTTAAATTCGCGGTTACAAGGAGCGTTAGGGAAACATTTCTGGTTCATCGGTATTCTAATGCGCCTATAATTTGTCACAGCATTAAAAAACCCAACGCTTTTTTTTTATCAATCTCTAATAGCAAACCTAACAAAAAAAGCTCCTTTTTTGTTTTAAAACAGGCATGGTTTCTCAGTCAAAAAGACCTAGGCAGTTTCGAGCACGTGTTCGCAGATTCAGCATAGCAGACGCTTTCCGCGGTGTTGAATTGAGGCGACGGTGGCAACATAGAAACCTAATCTTATAGAAAAACAAAAAAGAGAATGAAAGACGATAATATTTTTCGGAGATCGTTGGAGATAAGGAAGTGTGCACAATTGATTGTGTTGAAAGACATGTCACGGCGGGCATGGAGTGACTAATTCAAAGTGGATTATGTTTTAAGTTGAAGTAATTTTTAACACAATATTTCATAAAGGAGGAAACATGGCTAAGACAGAGCATGACGTCAGCCCCGTAGGTTGCGCAAGCAATCATCTTGTGGACACATGGAACACCTCGTACATACCTACTATTTAAATATATACAATATTACAGGTAAATGGAATGCATTACAGTAAATCGGTTCAGCTGATACGCAAGAGCAGGTTAAATGTAAGCCCAAAGAGTAGTATCTAATTGCGAACAATAAATGAAACACCCTATAAAAGCACACAGAATGAAAACCAACTACGGCAAGCGACAAATGTAATGAAAAGACGACGAACTAAGGTATTGTCAACACTCCAATCGAAATCTTTACCATGTAGACGTATCTTGGACTTAAAATCACTTCTAACCTTTAATGAAAACAATTAACATGCTTAGCGTATTGACACAGAATAGCGTGACTCGAGTTGTTTATTTGTTGTATTTTAAGCATCTCCCTATTGCCACGCTAACTTATATCAGATCTCCAGGAAGACGGTCTTGAAGGCTAAATGGCGAATTGTCAGTTGACCCTTTGATACCCATAATTGATATATTTAAATATTAGTTTCTTACAAAAACAGTTGAAGAATAGAACGGACTACCCCTGAATGTTTTTTTTTTCTAAGGCCTCTTTTTTTGAAGATTTTGAAAAAAAAATTACTGAACTGCTTTGCTGACGAGTGGTTGCACTGGTGAGGATGATTGCTTTAATTATAGTTTCTTATGTCGCCTGTATTTTGTTTGATTATTACTGTAGCCACTCCGGCTATAACCCGCAAGGGTGGGCAGTATTTGAAATAAATAAAATATTAGAGTCTCTGCTAAAACCATCCCATGACATACTGAGAAGCTTTCGTAAGTGCTACGTGAATGAATGGATAAATGGATGCTGGTGGCTCTATAATTGTTATTAGGCGGTGGCATGCGCCACCTACACTTGTTTATGTACGTTTAAAACTCGCGCAAAACATGACATGTTAATGTGGGGTACAACAACCAAAATAAACTACAACAAATTAATAAAATATATACATCGCTTTTCTGAATTATTTCGATTATACCTGCTATTTAAATTTATACGATATTAGGGGCAAATAAAATACATTATTGTAAATCGCTTCAGCTGACACAAGAGCAGGTTAAACGTAAGCTCAAAGAATAGAATCTCAGTGCGAACAATAAATGGAAAAAAAACCTACCAAAGCACACAGAATGAAAACCAACTACGGCAAGCGGAAATGTATTACAGAGACTACCAACTAAATTATTTTTAACACTTCATTCGAAAATTGTACCATATACATGAATCTTAGGCTTCATATCACTTCCAACCTTTAATGAAAAACACACCTTAACTATGTCACAACCGAAGCTAACAAAATCCTGATTAGTATTGCGTTGTCTTTATTTGGCCACTTTGGATATAAAATTGACTGTTCATCAAGTTGAAAGAGATTCTGTGGTAGTGGAATATGTGGCAATATTTATAAACTGTGTTTCAAACCTCCCTCCCACTTCCTATTATGCTTATTTCGTCACTAAGTCTCAGCCAATATCAGCAATGATTAACCTACACCAGCTAACTTGGGTCCTCGAGTTTCTTACCAAGTTCGTTTATTATTTTTAGATATATTAAATACTTCACAAACTTTAAAGGTCACTTTCCCATTAACAAATACATAATTGTTTCTGCTTGGAAGTTATATAGCTTTTTGAATATGGAATGGCATATTGAAATGATAAGTAAAAAGTTATAGAAGCCCATTAGTTTTCTTTACTATAGTTTAATACACATCTAATGTTCAATTGTATTACATTGAATTAAAGTTTATAATTTAAGCCAATGGTGCGCTTTCTTCTTGCAGATGTACTGTTGAATCGATGGGTTTTAAGGTAACGTAGGGGTCTTGCCAAACTGCAACATCATCATTTTTTTTCACAGATTCTTTGCTCCACTCTTGATAAGAAAAACATGATATTTCAAACAATACAAAAATGTTGTCTCCTATATAAGATTGTAACCTATCAATGGTGTGCGCAAATTAGTACATATGTGGAGCTTTTCCATTAGTCGTTTATCTTATCGCTATGATTGTAATATTCTTTATCAGCTGTCCCCCTTTTTATAAAACAAACCTACGCAAACCAATAAATCTCGTGCCTCCTTTAATAAGGAGGTCAGATTTGATAACTTCATGTTCTCTTATCAGTTCTCATTTTTCTTAACTGACGAAATGTGTTAGGGTCCCCATACTTAACCGCCTTGGCTTTCAAACCCTCTGTTCTAGTCGCAACTGGTTAATGGCTTTCCTAAGAACTAATCTATTTATGTACATCTCGTATTTTCAGTGTCCTTTTCCGCTGCCTTTTCAGAGCCTTTTTGCGTGCATTGTGCTTTTTTTACATTTTTCTTTCGCTCTGTATCAACGACATAACCTGCTCAGCAGCCTCACTTGTTTGTGTAAATTAAAATTATATTTTTTCCAGTTTGTCTTAATTCTATGCTCAAACTTTTGAGGCACAAATACTTGTACATTTTCAGTCCAGCTAATTCCAGGCTATCAATTTGACTTTGTTCAAATTATTTTACTGAACAATGTAAATGACAAAGCGGCTCCCCCAGTATCTGTTTTGCCTAAATACATTTCACGCGACTTTTCACTCCAATTAACAACTTGTAATACTTTCCATTAGAAATTTAATATTAATAAAAATGTGTCTCCGACAAATTCAAGCTATTATCAAATCGATCAAAAAGTGAAATCAAGAGTTCCCGAGGGAACCGTGCTTGGCTTTATGTTTTTTTTTTTCTTCACGTGAAAAAAAAACAAAAAAACTGTCCTCTTTACTCAGTCCACTATAGGGTTGTACGCCGACAAGTGTATATTGTATAGAGAGATTGAAAGTCTGATATAAAAAGCAATACGAAACGATTATCGGAGATTATTTAGAAGACACCAGCTGAACCAACCAAGCATACACATGTAAGGAGGACGAAAGAGACGCATTCAATCGCCGAACTACCAACTGTATTTAATGAAACACTTCCTCTTCATCGGCAGGCTAGCATCAATCATATCTAGCTTGCTTCTCTTCTTTCTTTTTTTCCTCATTTTTAAACTAAGGCATCCTCCTCGTCTGTCTACTTGTGGGCGGTGCTTCCACCTCGCAAGAACATCCTCTCTTCTCTGGTTAAGGTCACAGATGGTGAACTAACACACATGTCCCCTTTCTCTTGTATGTTTAAAGCTTCTAAAACCTCACGTGCAAACCGGTTTCGATGGTGCCCCATGATGGTAACCTTGTCTAGGTTCGCCTTGGACTTGCAGTCACGGCAATGTAGGGCTAAGTGACCTGCTGCCGTCAAGTTCTTCAAACTGTTGGCATGTTACCGAGTCCTATCATTTATACACCGCCCGGTCTGGCCAATGTAACAGCGGCCGCATGTCATGGGTATGTGGTATATAAGCTCCTTGTCACACTGGGCATAGACGGTCCTGTGATTGGTGCCACAGCCCTTGATGTTGCTGGCTTGCTCCTGAATGATCTTGCGGCACAACAAATAGGCCTTATTGGGCGCCGAACACAGCACTTCTACCTCGTGCCGATTTGCCATCTTTTGTAACCTATGTGTAATACCATGAATATATGGGACAACCACACACGGTCTTCGTTTATATATATAATCTACAATCTAAAGAGACGACCGACCAGGTTGATGTCCGAAATCCAACTTGGCTTTTTATTCTAATCCTTTCGCGCTTCAACCTTCTCTTCTTTTTGTAGAGATCTCATAGTGGCGCGTGGCCACAGGATTCCCCCCAGGAATCAAGGCTAATAGGCTTGTATTCTGATGAACGCAGGACAGTTCTGGTGAAGTTGGTGCGAGGGAGGTGCGCATAGTGTTTAGGGGGGATTCAACTCGTGGGCTATGAACGATGGAGTCCCAAAGTTGCGAGCTGAAGAAGCGCTGCTATAAAAGCCATGAAACCTGCTTGATTGGTCGACCAGGAAGATGTGGTACGCTATGGGGGGGGGGGGGGGGGGGGGCGGTGTGAGGCCAGTGCTATCCACAAACGCAGGTTTTATGCGGTCGGCCGCTACAACTTCTTCGCGACCGATGATGTCCAGCGTGAATGTTTTGGAAGTCCGCGTCAGAACTTTGTAGGGGCCATTGTACGGTGGAGTGAGGCCCTTCTTAATTCCTTCCTTGCGTAAGAATGCATGGGTACAAGTCGTAAGGTTTTGGTTGGTGAAAACCTTTGGATGAGCTGGTTGACGTGGTGGCGCAGGTTACAAGCGACGAATGAAGTTTCGTAACTCATCGA
Source organism: Ixodes scapularis (assembly GCF_016920785.2). NCBI lineage: Eukaryota > Metazoa > Arthropoda > Arachnida > Ixodida > Ixodidae > Ixodes > Ixodes scapularis. Next base: position 4,683,421 of record NW_024609867.1, read on the forward strand.
GATAGTGGTGAGGGGTAGGGGCGTTTGCAGCGTTTGCCACACAGCATGGTACCCATTCTGGCAGCGGCCGAGGATATGCCCTTGGATCAATTGGCGAACTTGGCAGATCGGGTGAGAGAGTATTCCGCTCCCACAATTTCCGCCACGTCCAGACGCTCAAACCGAGTGACAAGCCCTCCGTCTCGATCTACAGAAAATAATCTGGAGACTCGACTCAGCCGTTTGGAACAAGCCATTCAAGATGTACAGCCATCTCGCCGACCAAGGCGCATTTCCCGTCCCCGGGCAAGATCCCGCCGCTCTTCTTCAGACCCTCTTACCTCGAACGCCAGTTTCTGCTGGTATCATCAGACGTTTGGACAAGGAGCGCGCAAGTGTTCTCAGCCTTGCTCATGGCAGGGAAACTAGAAAACCGGGCACTGGCAGCGGCCGGTGATTCCGGGTTACACGAAAGCCGCCTTTTTTAGGTATTGGATCGCGCCACGCGACAACGCTTTCTCGTTGACACCGGCGCAGAAGTCAGCGTCCTGCCAGTATCACCTTCAGAAAAACGCCGGTTGTCCCAGACCTCGCCTCTTCGAGCCGTAAACTGTTCATCCATCGCTACGTATGGCCAACGCTCGCTGACCATCGACTTCGGCCTACGCTGAACGTTCCGATGGATTTTTATTGTTGCGGATATCAGCATTGCAATCCTGGGTGTCGACTTTCTGAGTCACTTCAACCTAAGTGTTGGCATGCATTCTCGCCACCTTGTTGACACTATGACCCAGTTGTCCATTCATGGCATCACCTCCCACTACGTTGTGTCCGAAGTCCACCCAGCGCCCCCTACATCAAAGTTTCAGGAGCTCCTCAGTAAATATCCGGACTTAAAGAAGCCTACAAACTTAAACCAACCGGTCAAGCACGCTGTCACACACCATATTGTGACCAATGGACCTCCAGTATTCGCAAGACCACGTCGTCTCACGAGAGAACGCATGACCGCGGCCCGACGGGAGTGCAGCTTGGCATAATTCGCCCGTCTGCAAGCAATTGGTCGTCCCCCCTTCATCTCGTCCCAAAAGCAACCGCTGGCGACTGGCGCCCCTGTAGAGACTATCGCGCAATTAATGCCCTCACCGTGCCTGACCGGTACCCTCTTCCACATATACAAGATTTTACAGCAAATCTTGCAGGTAAAAGTATTTACAGCAAGATAGATTTGGTCAAGGCTTATCATCAGATACACGTTGAACCCTCTGACATACCGAAGACGGCCATCACCACTCCTTTTGGCCTTTTCGAATATGTACGAATGCCATTTGGGTTGCGCAATGCAGCGCAAACATTTCAACGCTTTATCAATGAAGTGACAAGAGGCCTCGATTTCGTTTTCGCCTACCTTGACGATATCTTCGTCGCGAGCACTTCCATGGACGAACATGAACAACATCTCAAGCTCCTTTTCGACCGCCTTCAGTCCTTCGGCTTAATCATCAATCCAGGCAAGCGCGCATTCGGAGCCTCCGCAGTCGACTTTCTTGGCCATCATGTAACCGCCGCCGGTGTCACACCATTGGAGGACCAAGTTCAAGCGGAGCGTAATTTCCCGCAACCTACATCACTGCGCGAGCTCCGCGAGTTCCTTGGCCTTTTCAATTTTCACCGACGCTTCATTCCTGACTGCGCTCGTATTCTCCAACCCCTCACAGACCTCCTCAGAACAAGAAAAGGTCCCAATACAACCGTGGAGTGGTCAGCCGAAGCAGCGTCTGCTTTCTGGAGCGCGAAGAAAGCCCTGGTTGACGCTACTCTCCTCGTCCATCCGGAGACTGACGCTCCCATACGACTAACGACAGATGCCTCAAATATTGCAGTTGGTGCTGTCCTGCAACAATACACTGAGGGAGAATGGCGCCCACTCGGATTTTTCTCCCAGAAGTTAAAACCAGCTGAGTCAAGGTATAGCACTTTTGGACGCGAATTGCTGGCCATCTTTCTGAGTGTAAAACATTTCCGTCACAACCTGGAAGGCACTACGTTTTACATAATAGCAGACCATAAGCCTCTCACCTTCGCATTCAGAGGAAATCACACAAACTACTTCGCTCGTGAGATAAGAAAGCTAGGATTTATCTCCGAACTCACTGTTGACATCCGACACGTGCAAGGATCAGAAAAACCGCTTCCGACGCTCTTTCGAGAGTAGAAACCCTCTACATCCAACCTGTCACAGTGGATTTTCAAGCGATGGCCCAAGCACAACACAACGATCCTGATCTAGTTGCAGAGCGAAAAAAAGAATCCTCACTGCAACCACTTGCCTCATCAACTATCACTTGGGATCTATCAACCAACACACCACACCCTTACGTACCTTTGCCATTCCGGAGAACAGTATTTGAGGCCCTACACAATGCTAGCCATCCGGGAATTCGCTCCGCACAGTGGCTGGTCACTGCCCGCCATGTATGGCCCAGCATAAATGCTGACGTACATCGGTGGACCAAGAATTGTCTGCAGTGTCAGTGGGTCAAGATCACCAGACATACAGTAACACAACTAGCTCATTTCCGACTCCCTAAAACGAGGTTTGACCACATACATCTCGACCTGGTTGAACCTTTGCCTCCATGCGTTTCAGATACCTGCTTACCTGCGTAGACAGGTATACCAGATGGCCGGAGGCGATACCACTCCCAGACATTACAGCCGAAACTGTTGCCGAAACTGAAACCGAAGAAAGAACCAGGACGCTGTAGATGGTTCTTTCTTCGTCTGTCAGTCTAAAGGTGTTGAAGATTTCGATGGCTTCGGCACCCGCGACGTGGAGGAATATTGTCGCCCTCTGCTTGTCGTTGCGTGCCTTAGCTGGCTCGGTGGCGGCGAGGTATAGCTCCAGGCGCTGCTTAAATTTGCGCCAGTTCTCGGCTACGTTTCCGGAGAGCAGCAAACCATCAGGGGGGCGAAGTCCCTCCATGACCAGACCAAAGAAGACACTTCTGACACCACCGTGAATCAGCGACTAGGACACAATACCATCATGGCGAGCAGTGGAACAAATCAATTTATCTTCTTCTCCTACTAGTCTATGTACATGCACCTTGTGCCGGTATATCCAGATACACCCCCCTTTTTTACCGGGAGAGCGGGAATGTCAGACTTGCGGACTCAGGGAATCTGCTTAAAGTTTCTGGCATATCCCAGATGACGGGGCAGTTGCCTCAACCGTGCTGATGTGCGAACAGGAATGCCGGTGCGCCGTTGCTGTCGCGGTGCCGCGTGACGTTCAGTGGCACACAAGTTTGTGGGTGCTGCTGCTACAGTACTCTTTGCCCTGTGGTGCGTTGCCGCAGGTAAAATGGGTTCTTCAGTGCTCTGGCTACAAGCTGCGTGACCCTCTTGATTGTCAGGAGCATCGAAGGTCTCGGAGGTTGTGAGCAGATGCTGCCGATTTCTTCTGAACTCGCGCGCCCTTCTTGAGTGATGATCTTGTACGATCTCGGCGCAACAGAGTTCTCGACCTGGGCTTTAGCAGTCCAACCGTCGTCGTGTCGCATACGGACAACATCTCCAGGTTGCAGGCCTGGCAGCCGTTTGCCCCCGTCTTCCTTTTGTTTGTGTCTCACGACGCTTTCGTTGAGTCTAGTTGTGAAATCGGGTATTCTCGAACGAATCCGGCGACCCATCAATAGCTCACTAGGCGACTTTTCTCATTCCAATGGCGAGGACCTGTAATTTAGCAAACCTAAGTAAAAGTCTTCGATTGCATGGTTTGTTTTCTTCATAAGTCGCTTCACGACTTGCACTCCCTTTTTGGCCAGGCCATTTGACTGTGGGAATCCTGGACTTGAGGTCACGTGCTTATACTCATAGTTGGAGGCGAACACTCTGAATTCTCGTGACAAAAATTGTGGCCCGTTGTCTGAATTGACTTCCATAGGTATTCCGTGTATTGCGAATATACTTGAAAGTTTGCTGACCACGGTGCTTGCCGTTGTGTACGGTAGATGTTCAATCTCTGGGAAGTTGGAGTATGCGTCGTAAACCACAAGGTAGGATTTTCCGGCATACTGGCAGAGATCTACTCCCAAACGTTCCCATGGCTGACTGGGTGTCGATCGCATCATAAGAGGCTCGCTAAACTGACGATACGCAAAACATTTGCATGTCTCGCAGCGACCGATCATTTCGTTAATCTCTGTCGCCATTTCGGGCCCGAACATCAATGTTCTTGCCTTTTCTTTACATTTGGCTAGGCCAAGGTGTCCCTCATGCACTCTTGCCAGCATTTCTTCGCGCAGAGACTTGGGGATAATTACCTTTGAACCTTTGAGGAGTACTCCATTTATGATGGTCAGTTCTGAAGCAAAAGGTTTGAAAGGTCCCTCAATTTTCTCATGTGTCTCTAGCGCTTGTGCAATTCGGTGTAATTCCTGGTCTTCGCATGTTGCAGAAACCAAATGAGTCAGTGTCTGCTGGCTCACCAGAATTGACAAAACTGAGATGGCATGCAGTTCAACGTCGTCATCTTCCTTCTGGTCAAATACGGGTCTTGCTGATGGCGTTCTTGAAAGTGTGTTTGCCAGGAGCAGTTCTTTGCCAGGAACAAACTGGAACTAGAATTCGTACTTCATGAGACGGACGAAGAATCGTTGAAGCCTTGGCGGCGTGTCTCCTAGGTTTTTCTTCGAGATTGATATCAGTGGCTTGTGATCCGTTTCCACGATCAGTTTTCTACCATAGATGAAATCGGAATCTTTCGCAGCCGTAGACGTTTCCAAGCGCTCCTTTCTCGATCTGTGAGTACCTTGTCTCAGTGTCGGTCAGCACTCTTGAGGCATAAGCGACTGGACGCCAGTCGTTTCCATGCTGTTGGAATAACGCTGCGCCCAAGCCGTACCTGGAGGCATCTGTGGACACTTTTGTTGCAAGGGGCGGATCAAAGAAAGCAAGCACTGGCGCTGCTGTAAGAGACGCTTTTATGTCTTGCCATTCCTTTTCATGAGCTTGGGTCCACTCGAAGAGTGATACATCTTTTAGGAGCTCTCGTAACTTTTCGGTCTTGTCCGAAAGTCGTGGCAAGTACTTGCCGAAGTAGGTGACGACACCCATCATCCGTTGGACTCCTTTCTTGGTCCTCGGAGCAGGCATCTCTAGGACGCTTTGTACAAGTTGAGTGTCAGGATGTATGCCATCTTTGGTAAGCCTGTCGCCCAGAAAGGTGACTTCTGTGACGCAGAAGAGGCATTTTTTTGCATTTAATGTCAGGCCCCCGTATTGGGCCGTTTGCAGAGCTCTTTGGAGTCGTGCATCGTGTTCCTCACGCGCGGCACCCCATATGAGGACATCATCGATGTAAACTGGAACGCCCGGTAGGCCATCAAAGATCTGCAGCATTGTCTTCTGAAAGACCTCCGGTGCAGATGAAATTCTGAACGGAAGACGCTTGAAACGGTAACGTCCAAACGGAGTGCTGAACGTGCAGATGCGTGACGTTTCTTCATCCAGGGGGATCTGGTGGAAACCCGCGTTGGCATCAAACCTGGAGAAAAATCGCGCGCCAGCCAGCTCCGCTTCGATGTCCTCTCTTCTCGGCATTTCGTAATGCTCACGCTTCCGGCTTTCACTAACGAATCCGGGATCCATGCACGCTCGCAGTTTGTTGTCCTTCTTGCGAACCACGACGAGCGGGCTGACCCAGTCTGACGGTTCCTCCATTTTAACTATTATTCCCGCCTTCTCCATTCTACATAGCTCCTGTTTGAGAGGTTCTTTCAAAAGCTGTGGTACCCGACGGGCTGCTTGAATGACTGGCTTGACTCCGTCTTTTAGAACCATTTTATACTCTTTCTTGGTGCACCCGAGGCCATCAAATAGTCTTGGAAAGGTTTGAGCGATCTTATTTGCATGGTCATTGGCACCTGTCACAGTGTTGACATGGTTGGTTATCCCGAATGACTCACATGCTCTGGGCCCGAGAAGTGCCTGGCTAGCTTTCTTAACGATGAAGAAGTCTAGGTTTGCTTCTGTTCCATTAACCTTGACCCGCAGTTCTGCAATTCCAATGTTCCCGATGATACCTCCGCTGTAGTTGCGAAGAACCGCCCTCGACGGTTTCGGCGCACTTGCTCCCCTTAGTTTCTTGAAAGTCTATAACGGTAGCAGGTTCGCTTGTGAACGAGTGTCTGCCTTCAGTTGAACTTCTCTGCCAGAAACGATCGCTGGTATGATCCAGTCAGCACTGCCATTTCCGATCTCCAAAACTAAAAAATCGTCTTGGTTGCTCACTTTGTTGACTGTGGTCTTAGATTTGCAGCAAGCCGAGAAGTGATTCTTTTTTCGGCATACGTGACATGCTTTGCCGTATGTGGGACATTTCCGAGGCTCGTGGTGCGTGTTGCACCTTCCACATTGCTTGGTCTTGGAGCGGGCTTGTTCTTTCTGCTTGGCTATAGGAGCCACGCTCTTCTCTGTGTTGTCCCAAGTCCTTTGCCTTTCCTTGGCTACTTCAACCGCCTGGCAGAGTGTGATTGTCTTCTCCAAGGTCAGGTTATCTTCGCGAAGAAGCTTTTCGCGTACTCGCGTATCGGTGACGCCATAGACAATCTGGTCGCGAATCATAGAATCGGACAACTGCTCAAAATTGCATATTTGAGCTTTTAGCTTTACGTCTCGAAAAAATGATTCGAAGGACTTGCCTTCTGCTTGTATCCGAGTCCTGAATTTGTAGCGTTCGTAAGTTTCACTGCATCTTGGAGTGCAATATTCTTCGAACTTTGTCACCAGGACGCTGTAGCTGGTTCTTTCTTCGTCTGTCAGTCCAAAGGTGTTGAAGATTTCAATGGCTTCGGCACCCGCGACGTGGAGGAATATTACCGCCCTCTGTTTGTCGTTGCATGCCTTAGCCGGCTCGGTGGCGGCCAGGTAGAGCTCCAGACGCTGCTTAAACTTGCGCCAGTTGTCGGCTACGTTTCCGGAGAGCAGCAAACCATCAGGCGGGCGAAGTCACTCCATGACCAGACTAAAGAAGACACTTCTGACACCATGAATCTTGTCCTCCTTACATTTGTATGCTTGGTTTGTTCAGCTGGTGTCTTCTAAATATGTGTAACCGACGTGCTCAACTCTTTTCCGTGATTATCGGAGACTTGTCGAAATAGGGTGTCAAGCGTGACAGATGAAAATTAACGTTACAAAAATTAAACATAATACCTGTGTGGGCGCTTGACCCGCAAGCGTTCATTTACTCAGTTGCACTACAAACTTTTCAACAGTGCTATTTGAAACATCTCGATATACAAGTATCTTGGGTTTCAATTCACTTTAAACATTTCATGACAACCGTATATTAACTACGTCTTCGTTAAAGCTAACAAAACTCTCGGATACCTGAGATGTCACGCTTATCCGCCCCATTAGCACTCTGAGTTACTTGTATATTCCGCTCTCATTCGATCCAACCTTGACTATGCATCACTCGCCTGAAATTTACATTAGTCATACGTTATACAGCATGTAAATCAAGGCGAAAATAATCCCTGGAGAAGGGGAACAAGGGGGACAAAGGACAAACACAAATCTCCAACACTGCTAAGTGACTTGTCGAGCTCGCTTGCAGCTTTGCATTTAATTGCAGTGCAATCATGTAAAGCAACGCTTTTTAAAGCACTTGAGACGGCCAGCAAGAAATAAGTTTCTCAACGCATCGCTCTTAGATTTTCTTCAGAGGTGCAACCATGTGGTGGAAACATGGGGAAGAATATCGACGGATGAGCTTACCCTTTTCATGCGAAAAAAAACCTAAATTCGGGCCACTGCCGCGGTATTCCGAGGGGACATCCTGACCGGGCTTGCATAGTTAAATATGCTACCAACCGATGGCCAAAGCGTCGAGTGCGTGGCAGAGACGCGAGCCGGCATATTGAAAAGTTTCCGAAGATAGTCTGCTAGGGTTGGCACCATAGCGCTTGACGCTTCAGACGTCTATCGGAGGCAGATTTAACGAGACGAGTCAGGTCGTGACGTTATCTACGAATGCCACAACAAATCACCCTAAGAAGTTTTTTTTTGGCGCTTTTTTTTAAAGAATGTAAGTCTTTGCGTTGATGTGTTAGCCCCATACTACACCCACATGGTTCAACATTTGATGTAAATCTCAACGGATTACGTTCTGAAACAGTAGTTTGCGGGCCGTCTAGAGTCCGTCTACTTTGAAGGCTGTAGATAAGCTAGAAGTCATTCAAAACGGAGCCACTCGTTTTATTTTACATACCTCTACTGACACAAGCCTATCTGCACTACAGCAGCAAATTAATATTTATCTTACAGATCGCCACAAAATGTCTCGCATCTCAGCTCTACATTACCTCTTCTATTGTTCACCGCAAAAAAAATGTATATATATATTGCAGAGCCGCCAGTCATATGTTTTCGAGCAAAGACACCTCATGCAAACTGCATCTTATTATTTCTGGACCTATCAAATTTACATTATCTCCACAGCAGTCATCACTCTCTTAGTTGAATTCATTCAAGGATAATAATGAAACCTTACAGGAGCCCACCAATTTTTCAGACTCTTTCATTGGCATGTTTCAAAACGTAACAAGGCTACAAAGGTTTTACTGTGTTTATTTCATACTAAACATATTATCTTGTACTTTTCCTCATAAAAGGCCTCGCGAGTGACCTCCGCAAAAAAGAAATGAAATAATACAAAGCGTCACGGTACAGTCCAGTTTCTTGATAGTTGCTAACACTGAGAGCAAAAGAGCCATGTGCAGCCACAGTAGACCCGCTATGCTTAACTATCGCTGGTCGAACCACAGCTCGACCAGCAGCAGCTGAGCTTCGTATAACTGGGTTATAAGCCAACGGCATTTGGCTTGCAGGTTGTTAGCAGCATTAGTCTAATGAGTGTGGCACACTTCGCGAATGTTTTTTTATATAGCCCGGAGAAGTCGCACCGACCCGCCTCTTGGTGCAAAACGTCGGTATGATGTCGCCGTTTCAAAGGCAAACAGAAAAAATTAAATTGTTAAACATTTAGACATCCGGTTCTTGTTCTGGTCTAGTATGGCGACATCGGTTCACGCTGGTTGTGAAAAAAAATGTAGCCAGTAAGCTAGGACTGCTCGCTCGGATGCACCACGCAGTGGTGATGCATGAGCGCACTCGCGAGGATGCAAATTCAGATTGAGACAGGCTTGGGGCGGGGATTGAGCCCACTTCTCTTGTGTCCCCGTCCTTATCCTCTGCCCTCCTCACAGCAGCAAAGTTTACCCACTGCCGCTCTCCGCCTTACGGTTTACAGAGAATGGGTGGAATCGCGTCGCATCCATTGAATGCACCCGGGTTGGTTCGCAGGCTTCTTTTTGTCTGAGTATTTCTGGGTTTTCTGCCAGCTAAAATTGCACCTCTACAGGAACCTGTTTTTGGCCAGGAAGTTGACACGAAAGAGGATCCTGTAGCCCTTGGTTAGGACGAGGATAACGCAGATAAGGTAGTAGGGAGATGGCTCGCTTCATTTGTCCTGTTTGTATATGCGAGGCCCCCCGTTCCAAGTTGTACTCGTTTCGTGGACGAGTGGTAAATGCTTCAGCTTGCGCGGTATGGCACCGGGCTGAAAACTCAAATAGTTTAACTATATTTTCGTTTACACCACCAATAAAGGTGCAAGCGCTGGGGCAAGGAAGGGGTTATGTTCTCACAATGCCTCAAACAAAGTTCCCAACACAAGCAACCGAATTAAACGCCGAATGTCTAGCCAGCAAGACAACATCGGTAACCGTTGTCGACGTGAAATGCAGTCAGCCTATAACGAATTTTACTGTGCATAACATAGTAGTGATGACGCGAGACTTCCAGAAAAGGTTCGAAAGTTGAAAAGTTTCCACATATCAGGTCAGAAAACGTTTACCGCGTGTGTAGTTAACGATGGGCCGTATATATTTTGGTGCTTCCTTGTATAGCAGATCGGCAATGCACCATAACTTTAAACAAAACTACGTGTGTAGCCACATAACAGAATAACTGTGACACAGGTATACTGGCACGATGTGGCACCAACCAAACTTTGTCGCTTCGTAATACTAAGGTTAAAGACGACTTTTTCTTTCATTCTCTTCGTCACGATACTTTAAGACGTATTTGCTTGATTGCAGCGTTGTGATGGTCGGAAGCAGTACTCCACAGTGCCGGTAATCAAAGCCAGCTCCAAGACCAGCCAGGAGTACTGCGTGAAGACTCGATTAAGAACGGCTAATGCAATCAATGCCTGGACAAGCATTGAACTTGGTCGATCATGTTCAAATGAAGCAATAACGAGAATTCCTAAACCCTGACCATGTCTCAAATTTAGCACCTGTCTTGCGCTTTGCCGACATCAAAGCGTGACAACAGTGATAATGGGCTTCGTACTATTGCCAACAGTTCGCATGGCCGCTTCTTCTGGCTGCAATCTTAAGAGGTTAACAGTTCTTATTTTCAATTTATACATTTTGCAACTGCCATCTAGTAAAAAAAAAAAAAACTAATGTTTTTGAGGTTTGTGTCATATTGCCCCCGAATGTAAACTAAAATGTGGACTTTGTACGCTTTCAGGTGGCTGTGGGGTGCGGCCTTTTTTCCCCAATCGGCCTCTGCTATTCTGGAAAAAAAAATTATAAAGACAAATAAAATAAATATAAAAAGATGTCACTATTTTTGGAAGTTATCTTTGAACCCATGTCATATAAACGTGAGAGCACAACATCTGGGTGTAGCGTTATCCCATTGTACTAAAATCAGGCATGATAGACGGGGGCGGGTTTCAGGTTTCATGCAAGGATGTCTCGATGCTTGCGCCCTGCCTCCGTAAAAGGTCTCGTTCCACTCTTTCGTGCGCAGTTCATGCTTTTCGGTTTGCGTCAATGCAGAAATGTAATTGTGTCATGAACCTGAATTTTGTAGGGATCTCGGTCGCGCAGGTTCCTCAATATGAATTTTCGTTTCTGCGGTAACGGTATATTTGCAGGAGAAAAACGTATCTCGACGGGATGCAGAAATCGGTAAGTTATAAGTAGGGTTCTGAGTTTTTGGTTTAAGCCGATAAAAACCGATAAAAGTACGCCGAATTCATTTTTTGAATTTCGGTTTCAACCGAAAAAGGTCAGTTTGTAGGTTCGGCGTTTTTGGTTTAAACCGATAAAAGTATGTCTAATTCGTTTTCAAAAATTTCGGTTCTAATTGAAAAAGATCAGTGTTTCAGGGCCGCGTCGAGGTGGGTAGGGGAGGGAGAAAGAGAGAGGGCTCTGCAAGGTTTGACATTGTGTGACGACTTTGTGATTGCTCTCTTCCAAGGTTCAACATGCCACCAAAGACAGTCTTGGGTAAGTTACTTTCGAAAAGTAATTCGTTACAGTTATAGTTACCTTCAGAAAAAAGTAGCGAAGTTACCGTTACAGTTACCGCAAAAAAGAGTAAGTCGTTACAGTTAGAGTTACATTTAAAATGTAACGACGTTACTTTTCAGTTACTTTTTTATAACAGAAAAAAATTAGGAGAAACTAGAAACGCCCCTAACTAAGCTTTATTAAATAAAATTTAAAAAAAGTACGGTTTTTACTTTATATTGCAACTTAGCAGCAGTTGCTTCTCGAAATTAGTGTTTTGAAAGTTTCCACGCCAGAGCAGTGGCGCAAATCAAAATACGAAGCATGCGCAATACCCTCCGCGTGTATTGTCGTTTCACGGTTGATCCACCCGATGAAAAAGCTTTTGCGAAAAAACAAAGCAAAAAAACACAGCACTGAGAGTGCTTCAAGATGCTAAGTATAAGTCTTCAGTCACAAAGTACAAGCGCATGAGTACAGATAACTAGATTTGTTTTCACGAAATATACACATGGCTATATTCGGGTCGTGACTCGCGAGAAAGGACGTGTTCACAAGTTTGTGCAAGACCAACATTACACTCTAAATATCAGAACAGACAATTTCAAAGTGCAAGGGATAGCTAGACTGCACTCGTTCATTGATATATTACTCATAATAAAAAAGTAACAACAAAAGTAACTTTACTTCCATCGTTAACTCAGAAAAATGCAACAGAACTACAGTTACAACTTACATTTTTAAAAAAGTAACTCGTTAAAGTTAAAGTTACTAAAAAAAGTAACGAAGTTACAGTAACGCGTTACTAGAAACGCGTTGCTACCCAAGACTGACCAAATGTCTTGAATTTGCCTTCGCGGTACATTTGTGTCCTTTCTGTGATCTGACTTTATATGTCAAAATCCCAGTCCTAAAAAAAAAAGAAATTCAAATGTGGGTTAGGACGAAGTTGTTTGCATCATGCGCTTCAGAGGATATCAAGCAAAGCCGTTAATACCTTTCTTCACACGTCTCTCAAACTTCCCTGGAATTTAAAACATAAATAAAATGGATTTTTGTTTTTGCCATTCCGGTGGTTTTTCTACAATCCTCACCTCAGACGTTCACGTCGTCAAAATGGAAAGGAAAAAAAAAAAAAAAAAAAAAACTCGCTGTAGATTACGCCCGCGAATTCCGTGATCTTGAGGTGTGTTCTGACAGAAGTTGTATCGGAGACCACGTGTGTATATGTGCCGTCATTTTTTTTAGTGAGCACAAATATCACAGCTACAAAGATCATCTGATCCGGTGTCCGATGTTGTTTCTTTTATATTTACCGAAATAAACTGAAAAACCTTTTGGGGGAATGAATATACACCGAAAAAAACGAGAATTTAATTTTAAAATAAATACCGAAGAAAGTACCCCGAATTCTGAAAAAATAAAGACCGAAAACGCGGGACTCTAGTTATAAGGGACGTTGACCACAATGAACAGTATTCCAGACAGACAGCAGAACACCAACATTCACGGCGTCCCGCGAAAGTCCGCTGAAAGTATTTTGAAACAAGTTAATCACATGGCAAATAAACCCGCACTACAGCAACTAGCAGACAAAGATATCGAAGCTGCGCATAGGTTGAAGGGAAAAGGAACATGTGCTTTGCAATAAAAGTTAACAGATGAGCTCGCCAGGTTTCTTTCTTTGACACGATGTCACAAAACGATACATATTATGTGTTTTCGCCGAGAAGAAAGCGTGAAGGTATTCATCTTTTGTGGAGCTCACTTTGGTGCCCAGGCTGGTTTGGTTATAAGCTTCTAGCACCTGCTCAAATACGAGCGAAAATATCGCCGGGCAACAGAATGTCCATGTCGTGTGCTCGGAACCAAGAAAAGCAAACTCCATGTACAGCAGACTAAATCAAGCCAACAACAACCAGACAATCTGTAACGCCGCACAAATGACGCAATACGTGACGTGCTAAACTGGTGTTGTGTACCAGATTCCAGTATGAAGCAGGAAATGCAAGATCCGAAAAACGAGCCGCTGGATTAAAGACCGACCCAGAGGGGACGCAGCGTCGGTGAAAGGCACAGCGGCTGGACATTTTTCAGCCCATTGCCGCAAGTGAGGGGGGCAGTACAAGTTTGAACAATATTTTCATTCATACAAGGCACAAAAGCACCTTTGCGTGCGAGATTTTAGAGGCCATGGCCATTGAGAAAAGCGCGGATGGATGTGTGAGCGTGTCCGCCACTACGGTCAGCAAAAACAAAAAAAAAAAAGAGTGTTTGCGCTGCGGCACACCCCCGCGAAGGGAAATAACAGGCATATGGTGTTAATGGTGTAAGGTCGGTTCAGTGAGGGATAAATGTGTATGGCCATAAATTAATTTAAATTAAATTCAATATCTTATGTGCAGATACAAAGAAACTAAGTGAAAAATGAATTTGGGGTAAGACGATGAAGCAGAATCATAAAGTCACACTTGATAGTCAGCGGTGTGTATGTCTGCTAGTTCTGTTTTGTTTATGTCCCTTACGTTCTACCTGGCCTTTTTTTTTCGGTCAATGTACCAGCAGACTCAACTTTAGCCCGTTATTTACTGAGAAACCCTCTTGATCGGCACACCCAGCTGCTCCAGAACATAGCTCCCACGCGTAGGACGGGAAGCCGACATGAGTCTCCGTCCACTGTTGCGCACTTCGTTTGCGCTTTTTGACGGAGAAATGAAACAGGGCGCCGAGATTTTGACGAACGCCGTATTTCGACTGCCTAAAAAGAGTTTATCCTCAAACTAACGGCCAAACGTCTCCCTCCTATTTTCCACACGCGCGCTTCTCCTCCGTGGGTGAGGACTTGGGGGAGAAAGATAGTACGTGGGAAAAAATGACGGAAGCTAGGAAATCTGAAATGTAGAGGAATGACCATCTTTTCACAGCGGCGTTTCTCGTACGCTGCTTTTTCGCCCTAGCTAGCCCGCGTTAACTGAGAACACTACGGGGAGGGGACGGCGGAATGTCTCCTGTAATTTCCACGACTCTTTGCAGCCGCCTGATAAAAAAAAGGCCGAGCGCATTCTCCGAACCATATATTCTAAAGGGTAACGTGCTCTTTCCCACAGACCACTATTTGCTTCTCAAAAAACTCTGACGGGTCTCTTACACCCTTGGAGGCTTTTTAAAGGGGACATCAATCTTTTTAGGAAACTTCCAAGAACATCTCAGATCAATCAAGCAGTTCTGAAGTGTAGTAAAAACATTTCGAAAATCCTGGTGGGCCCCATAGACGCTTTTTCAGTAGGGCTGCCTTGAAGCTTGCCCTGCGTCCTATTTGTTTACTGCAAGGACATGGCCGACGAACACTCAGTCCCACTGCTCTCTTGTAGCTTGCGCTGCGTCCACGTTGGTTATCTACTGGACGCGGCCGACGAACACTATGTGTCCCGCTGGCGTTTTGTAGCTCAAGTTGTGTCCGCGTTGGTTTTCTTCCTTTTGTCTCCCGCGTGCTCCTCGTTCGGACTCGGATCGCTCGACGTCGCCCACGCGCGCCGTCTTTCCGCTTCCTTTACCCAGTGACTGCCTTTCACTTCCTTTCACGAGAATTTCCTCGGTGCTCCCAGAACCAGCCCAACTTGAAAGTTATGCAGGCCAGGGCTGGCCTGTTTTCTCTGTCCTTCTCTCCCAGTTTCTCTCTCTTTCTTTCTTGGTATGTTCTTTTCCTTTAAACCAGTCCGCCATGCCACTATGCAGTGTAAACAGATCCGCATACCCCGTCCCCCCCCTCCCCCGATGAAACCTGTAAACCACTCAACTGGACTAGTGAGCATTGTGACCAAACACGTGAGCAGTTCTAAACCGGTTCACCAGGCCGCTATGCCGTATAAACGGGTTAACAAACTGTTATGTTTAAACCTTTAAACTGTTTAATTTGTGCGGCAGACAATTTTATCGAACCGGTGGGGGGTTTGGTTATACTGCAGAATGAATGTTCAAGCCTGTTACCAATATGGTTCAAGGGGCACCGATATGAACCTATTTAAATTTCAGACGTTTTTTTAGCATACAGTTATACTTGTATATAGTAGGAGTATATATATATATATATATATATATATATATTGTGAGGAAGATAAAGGAGAAGTGTCGGCACGGGCGCGGCGCACGCGCCTGGTCGACCGAGGGAGATTTCGATTACACTCAACCGGCGGAACAGTTCCCTTTTGGCCATTCATTGCCATTGTAGTAATATCATTAAACACCCTCACAAGTGGTGGAGGTGCTTAAGTTCTCCTACCTCTTCGTGGTCGGCCACCCCAAGGCGTGCTATGGAGCTTCGAAGCGGGCGCACCACTACCGTCGCCATGCCAGACGAACAACAAACTGCACCAAGTGAACCCTCACTGCTACCTCCCAACTACGTGAAAAACCGCCAGCGGGACCCTCCAACCTTCAGCGGCTCCCCGCCAGGCAACGTCGATGACTGGCTGAAACACTACGACCGCGTAAGCGCTCATAACCGTTGGGATTACTCCCATAAGCTGGCAAACGTAGTGTTCTTTCTAAAAGACACAGCCTCTCAGTGGTTTGATAACCACGAAGTCGACATCAACTCATGTGATGGCTTCAAAACATCGTTTTCAGAAGCGTTCCGCAAGCCGGAGATCCGCAAACAACAGGCAAAAGAAAAGCTATCACACCGCTTCCAAGCTGCAACCGAGACTTCCACAAGTTACATCGAAGACGTCCTTCGTCTCTGCCGACGAGTGGATGAGCAAATGTCCGAGGAGGATAAGATCCGACACCTATTTAAAGGTCTGTCCCAGGAACTTTTCTCTATTGTAGCCCCGAAAACACCCGCGACCGTACAGCGACTCATATCACAATGTAAAACGTGTGAAGAAATCCAGAGCTCCCGGATCAACAAGGCGCCTTTCGAACGCCTTCCTGAAGTTTCCCTTAGCCCCGTTTCCAACCTGAACCTCCCGCAACTTAACCGGACCATCATCCGCGACGAACTGCGGAGATATTTTAACCCATCAAGCTTGACTGACGACGCCTCTGGATGTGCCATCGAGATAGAAAACATTCAAAAAGTGGTGCAAAAAGAACTCCGTGCAGCTTTGCAGCCGCCCACCTCGGTTTCGTGCGCCTACGCACCTGCTTCACCTGCCACTCCAGCGTTCTCCCCTCTCTGCTGTATCCAGCCGATGCAGCAGCGCTACACCGCCCCTTTCCACACGCACGAGAGACCCCTTTACGCTCCTACGGACCGCAGCGCCGAGCTGACCTCTGGCGAACAGATGACAACCGGCCAATATGTTTCTACTGCCGTGCTCCCGGACACGTCGCCCGCTATTGTCGCCACAGAATTAGCCAAGAAACTTTTAGCGTGGAACGCCATCGTACTACTGCAACGACACCCACACTTCCAACGACCGCCGCGATGGAAGTCCGCTTCCAACAGCTGGAAACCGCCACAGCAGATCGCCTTCCCCCTATCCCGCCCGCCGCCGTTCAGTTTCGCCGTTCAACAACGCTACCGCTCCCTCTCTGACGTCAAACTAAGCGAGGCAGCCTGCGGCCAAACCGGAGGTCAGGCTGCACAGTCACATTTTGCAGTAAATCCTCCAGCTCTTGGACCTACGACCGTTAACGTTGCAATTGCCGGCGAAACATTCTCTGCTTTGGTGGACACTGGGGCCGCTACATCCTGTATTTCTGAAGGCATCCGCCGACGCTTACATGCCGTCTTAACTCCAGCACGTGCACATTTCTTGCGTCTAGGAAATCGAGCTATTTGCCAGTCACTGGGATGTGCAACCCTGTCAGTCCTCATCGCTGGAACTCGCTATGCTATTTTATTTACCGTACTTCCGGACTGCGCAGCCGATGTCATTTTAGGATCGGACCTCCTGGCGTCAACAGACGCCCTAATCGATTGCGCCAGCCGTGAGTTACACCTTAATTCTTTTGACCCTTCTGTCGAGTTAGCAGAGCATCCCGCCGTGAACTTGCGCGCAGTCCAGGATCTTTTCCTGCCTTCGTTATCTGTCATTTTCGCAGCACTTACGACCGACCAACCATTTCCAGGAACCACCGGCCTTCTCGAACCATCCTTATCCCTCTTCACCAAAAAGGGGATTGCTGTGCCCTTCTCTATTGTTACCATAAAACAAGACAAAGTTCATCTCTACATTACAAATGCTTCTCGCCAACAACAAATTATTACACTAGGAAGCCATATTGCTACGTTAAGGATGTATAAGGAAGACAACATCGCTTCATTGTCTGACGGTGTTTCTCGTAGCCCATCCTGCCTTCTTTCCAATCAAGATCCTTCTCACCACATTAGAAACATGATCGACCCGGACCTCCCAGACGAACAACAGAAAGCGCTGACCCACCTACTAGGAACATACGAAACTTTGTTTAACTTCGAGAACCATACCCTTCCGACAACCTCCTTCGTACATCACACTATTGACAGAGTTAACGCCCCTCCAGTGAAAAGTCGACCCTACAGGGTTTCCCCTGCAGAGCGGGCCGTCATACAACAACACGTCACAGATATGCTCCAAAATAAAGTCATCGAACATTCGTCTAGCCCATGGTCCTCCCCTGTGGTCCTGGTCAAGAAACAAGACGGATCATGGCGATTCTGTGTAGATTATCGACGCCTCAACACTGTAACACGAAAGGACGCATATCCCCTGCCCCGAATCGACGACAGGCTTGATGCTCTTCAAGGATCCTCCTTTTCTTCCATGGACCTCAGAAGTGGCTACTGGCAAATACCTGTAGCCAACGCCGACAAACCTAAAACCGCATTCATAACCCCTAGTGGCCTCTATCACTTCAATGTTATGCGCTTCGGACTTTGCAGTGCCCCAGCAACATTCGAAAGAATGATGGACACCCTCCTTCGTGGTCTCACTTGGAACGTGTGTTTAAGCTATCTTGACGACGTTGTATTTTCGACGACATTCGACGAACACTTGCATCGGCTACGACAGGTTTTGGACTGCTTCACCAGAGCTACTTTGCAACTAAATTCAAGCAAGTGCGTATTTGGAGCGAAGCAAATCAAAATTCTTGGCCACCTGGTTAGTTCCGATGGAATACGTCCAGACCCTAGCAAGATCCAGGCTGTTTCTGACTTTCCCGAACCGAAGGGACTTAAACAGGTTCGTGCTTTTCTCGGACTTTGTACCTATTTTCGACAATTCCTTGCGGGATTTTCACATATTGCCAAACCTCTCAACATGCTGCTTCGCAGCAATGCTAAGTTTGAATGCAGCCCTTCTCAAGCCAGAGCCTTCCACTCTCTTAAGTCTGCGCTGACATCTGTTCCTGTCCTTGGCCACTTCGTCCAGGGTGCCAGCACCGAGTTACGAACAGATGCAAGTGGGCACGGCCTTGGCGCAATTCTTGCACAAAACGTCCACGGTAAAGAACACGTCGTCGCATACGCAAGCCGTACCCTTACAAAAGCGGAACGCAACTATACTATCACAGAACGTAAATGCCTTGCGGTCGTGTGGGCGATCGCCAAATTTCGCCCCTATATATGGTATCCACTTCCGCATTGTCAATGACCGTCATGCCCTTTGTTGGCTTACTACGCTTAAAGATCCATCAGGCCGTCTCGGACGTTGGTCGTTAAAGCTACAGGAACACGACTTTACTGTCATCTATAAATCGGGCAAGCGACACCTAGACGCAGATGGGCTCTCACGATGTCCCCTCCCCGCTGTGTCTGCCCTTCAGCATCCCATACACCACCTAAACACCACAGCCACCCTCGACCAGGTCGACATCGCCGACGCTCAACAGTCCAATCCAACATTCGAGCCCATCATCCGCTACTTAAAAGGTACGCTCCCCCACCCCGCTCGACGGGTGGAATAGTGCGCACGCCTTTTCACTCTCCTTAAAGGGGTTATGACACGAAAATTAAACGGATAGATTATTCTTGAAATGGAATGCTCATAGGCTACTTAGTATATACACCAAGTTACGCAATTTTTAGAGCTCTGATAATTGCAATATTCAATTTACGAATTTTTATACTTTTCATCTGGCGACCAGGCAACACTGCCCAAGTTAGTCACACCATGGTGTTCATAAACCACGTGACCATGAACACTCTCTCATTCTAGGCGCCCCCATGATCGCCCAAGCTCTTCTCGTCGCGGTACGAACAAAACCGCTCAAACAGCTCGGTAAACTGAAAGCTATTCGCTATTCTCGCTCTCGCCCCCCGGCCGGTTGACCTTCAGCCCTGCATGCGCCTGCGAGATATTCCCGGACGACGGTGACCACGGCGAACTCGTCGTCGCTGGGGCTCGTCGCCAGCGGGTCGCAGTCAAAATGAACAGCTTCCAACATCTCTTGATAGCAATCAGCAATCACTCTCATCGCTCTTGCGATCAATGTCGAACACTTCGACAAGACGATCGATGCCGTAGACGTAATCGTCACAGACCGGATGCTGGAAACGTGGAAGGTAAACGAGGAAGCTGAGAGTTGATATGCCAAGAGAACCGAGTCTGTGAGTGCGTGCAAGTAGACACCGCGATGGAGGCTGGCTACGTCATCAGCCTCCAGGTCCGCCCGGATCTGCCCCTCCGAGGGGCCCGCATATAAATCGATTTATCAACGAAATTATCGCGCCTTTTTCAAAACAAATTTAGCAGGATTATAGGAACATACAATGGGTCCTAGCAGTATAGTTATGTAATATTTTATTTTCGGCGTGTCATAACCCCTTGAACGGAATCCTATATCGACGTAATTACGAACCTCATAAACGCCCATAGCTTCTCGTTGTTCCTCGCAATCTACAACAAGACTTGCTGAGGGCTAATCATGATGACCCTACTGCTGGCCACCTTGGCTTCCCTACTGAAAAAAACCATATGGCGCCTGTATGAAAATAAACGGGTCCATACCGGTAACAGTTTAGCCATACCGGTCACCAGTTTGCCAAAGGGGTCGCCCGTATGGCTCAAAGGGTTCCCTCGTATGAGCCATAACGGTCACCTATTTAGGCAAACTGGTCACTTCTTTGGCAAACGGGTCACTCGTCGGGGCAAATGGGCGACTCGTTTGGGCAAAGTTTTCGCACGTTTGCTCAAACCGGTGAACATGTTGCACAAGCGGGTGACCGGACCGTCGAACTGTACCGGTTTAATCAAACGGCTCTCGGGAGCCCGTTTGATATTGAACGTACAGATCGGCAACCTGGGCACGCCTAGCTGTTTGAGCCGTGGCAGCCAACATTTCCGGAAGGCTGGCTGATATCAGATGGTCCGCGTATGCGAGTAATTGTATTTATATTTTAAGTGCGCTGATGTGGGCTTATACTGCAACTAAAACTAACACATTTTTTTTTTTTTTTACGTAAACGGGGGACGTTTGTGAGCCAATATTTTTGACAGAACTTTAAAACTTTGTCCATCTTTTTTGCCTCAATTTTCTTATTCAGCTCGACTCTCTCTCGCAGAAGACGCGACCGCATGAAAGAATGTACTTCTAGAGTCCGTTTCACTTCATTTCAAGACGCGGAGAAGGTAGCGCGAACACGTGCCTGCAAAACCATCGAGCATTGCGAGAGCACGCCCGCCGTTGCAGCAGTCAAATTACGAGCTCGTGCTCGGGGCTTTCTTGGCTCGGGCGCAAGCCGAGCTCATGGCCGACGCCATTTCCAGCGTGCGTGCTGAAATGCACGCGTTTCGCCTGCTTTCCAAGGCTGCAAACACGACGTGCAGTGGCAACCTCAAGAGAGAAGGAAAAGCGCGCTTACAGCGGTCCGTGCACCCTCTCCCCTAGCATTGACTGCATTGCCACAAAAAGCCAACCGCAAGTTTTATTTTTATTTTTTTATAGAATGCATGAAGGGGGGGGGGGGGGGGGGGAGAGGGTTGAGAGGGAAAGGGGTGGGGTGTCCCGGTGTCTTGCTTCTTGACCTCGCCGTCGCCCCCTCCTCCTCTCTGGTCGGCTCTGTCACGTGACCAGAGAGAGTGTAGGGCACGCTCCACGCTGATAAGCATAGCCAGATCCGGCTGCGCGCGGGTTGACAGTCGCGTGTTTCTTTGTCTGCTCGTTTTCCGTTGCAACTTTGTTTGTCCTGCCTGCTTCGATCTGCGGTCTTATAAGAATTTTTCGCGACAACGTAAGGGATGTGCACCAAGTGTTCGCAAAGTCCTACGCGTATATCGGCGACAAGCGATTCTTCAAAAAAGTCAGAAATTCTTGCGGTTTGGCTGGGTTCGGCAAATGACAGCTTGTGCGCCGCATCGTGTTGAAACTTGAACGAGCCTTCCTTCTCGTTTTTGTGGTTGTCCTGTTATGACCGTGACGACCAATATCACGGATTGCATCTTTCAAGTCCGCTATTAATATGGTAAGTGCACTGCAAAATACGTGTTGGTAACGATTGATCGCTCTTCTACGCGTACTCTTCTAGGTTATCCATAGAATTACGCAGCGCCTATTCACGCGGCAGCCGGGAGAATAATTTCCCAGAAAGTCTAGCTGTATAGTTTAGAATTACCTCGGTTCTTGTTTGATTTGCAATCTTCTCAGTTGCATAAAAGCTTAAAGTGCCTCGCACATTTCACAGATCGCTTGCACGTTTGTACTTGTCGTCAGAAGAGGTCATAAACTTCGAGGAGAATTGAAAACAATCCTTCGTGTCGGTTTTCCTGTCCATTTGCAAGCACCTACACGAGCGCATTTGTTCTACGTGTTTTCTCTATGTTATAAATACTTTTATGAGTTTCGGGACGTCTTTAATAAGTTGAAAATAACCAACCTCCTAGACGATACCCATTTAGGGCTAGCGAATCCGAATGGCACGTTCAGACGTGTGGTCATGTGCCAGGTCGAACGGGCACCTGTATCAAACGGGCAACCGTATCAAATGGGTACCGTTTCAAACGGGTACCCGTATCCCATAATCACGTTTGATTCAAACGGATCGACAGGTTTGATTCAAACGGGTCGACCAGTTCCAATTTCAAATGGTTTTTTTCAGTAGGGTTTTCGAAGACATCCTTTAGAGTTCGCGATCGACCGTTTCTTTTGGAATGGGATGCATCGATCCATCAGCAAATACGTACGCGCATGCCACCACTACCAGATGAGCAAGAGCCCCACCACCGCATCACCCCGCTACTGAAAAAAAACATTTGAAATTCAAACGGGTGGCAAACTGGTAAATCAAACGGTGCAAACTTGTCGACCCGTTTGGATCAAACGTGATTATGGGATACGGGTAGCCGTTTGAAACGGTACCCGCTCGAAACGGTACCCATTTGATACAGGTGCCCGTGTGAAACGGGTACCCGTTTGATATAGGTGCCCGTTCGACCTTGCATGTGACCACACGTTTGAACGTGCCATTCGAATCGGGAAATTACGCGCTAGCCCTAAACGGGGATCGTCTGGTAGGTTGGTTAACTTAAACTTATTTAAGACGTTCCGAAACTCCTAAACCTATTTATAACACGAAGGAAACACGTAGAACAAATGTGCTCACGTAGGTGCTTGCAAATGGACAGGAAAACAGACACAAAAGATTGTTTTCAATTCTCCTCAAAGTTTATTACGTCTTCTGTAGACAAGTACAAACGTGCGGGCGATCTGTGAAATGTGAGAGGCACTCTAAGTTTTTATACAACTGAGAAGATAGCAAAGCAAACAAGAACCGAGTTATTTCTAGACTATGAAGGTAGACTTTCGGGAAATTATTCGACCGGCTGCCGCAAGAATAGCGGCTGCATCATTATATAGATAATCTGGAAGAGTACGAATAGGAGAACGGTCAATCGTTGCCAAGAAGTAGGTTGCAGTGCACTTACCATAAAAATAGCGGACTTGAAAGATGTAATCCGTGATATTTGTCGACACGGTCAAAGCAGGACAACCACACAAATGAGAGGGAGCGGCTTCTTGGAAGTTTCAACACGATGTGGCGCACAAGCTGTCAGTTGCCGAACCCAACCAAACCGCGAGAATTCCTGACTTCTTTGAAGATTCGCTTGTTGCCGATATAGACGTAGGACTTTTCGAACACTGATAGTTTTGGTGCACATCGAATACGTTATCGAGAGACATCCTAATAAGACCGCAGGGACGCGCGAAGTTCGAGCTGGAACTGACAACAAGCAGACGAAGAAAAAAGCGGCTCCGAGGCGCACCCTTCCGGATCTCGATGCTTATCAGCATGTAGCTCGCGCGCGGCAGCGAGTCACGTGACGGGTGACAAGAGAGGAGGGAGGGGGCGAGGACCACAGGGACGGCCCCTCTCCCTCTCCCCAGGCGTTCCAATGAGATGTGTTTTTGTAACCTCAAAAAAAAAAAAAAAAACACGCGCGCGCATTTTAGCACGCTCGCCCCTTGGAAATGGCGGCGGGGCGGCCAGAAGCTCGGCTTGCGCCCGAGCGAAGAAACTACTCGCGCGAGCTCGTAGTTTGACTGCTGCAACGGCGGGCGTGCTCTCGCAATGTTCGATGTTCTTGCAGTCGCGTGTACGCGTGCTACCTTCGCTGCGTCTTGAATTAAAGTGAAACGGAGTCTAGACGTACATTCTTTCACGCGGTCGCGTCTTCTGCGAGAGAGATCCGAGCTGAATAAGTAAATTGAGGCAACAAAGATGAACAAAGTTTTAAAGTTCTGTCAAAAATATGGGCTCACCAACGTCGTGCGTTTACGTAAAACAACAAAAAAAAATGGTGTTAGTTTTAGTTGCAGTATCAGCGCACATCAGCGCACTTAAAATATAAATAAAATTACTTGCATTACGCAGACGATCTGAAATCGATGAACCGGCGCTCCCAGCCTTACGGAAAGATTGGCTGCCCGGGATGAAACGCTAGGCGTGCCCACGCCGCCGATCTGTACGTTCAGTATCAAACGGGCTCCGGAGAGCCGTTTGATTAAACCGGTACAGTTTGCAACATGGTCACCGGTTTGAGCAAACGTGCGACAACTTTGCCCAAACGAGTCGCCCATTTGCCCAGACGAGCTACCCATTTGCCCAGACTAGCGACCCGTTTGACAAAAGAGTGACCTGTTTGTCCAAATAGGTGACCGTTATGGCTCATACGGGAGACCCCTTTGAGCCATACGGGAGACGACTTTGACAAACTGGGTACCGGTTTGGTTAAACTGTTACCGGTATGGACCCGTTTATTTTCATATAGGCGCCAAATGGTTTTTTTCAGTAGGGGCCGGCCCTTTACGACCCATAAAGCCACCCTTAAACCCCTTTTCAACGGATCGGTATTGACTTTTTGGGACCTTTTCCTGCCTCCGCCACGGAAAACCGCTGGATAATTGTGGCCATCGATCATCTCACTCGTTATGCAGAAACGAAAGCTGTGCCCACCGCAAGTGCACAAGAAGTGGCCGACTTCTTTCTCCACTTTATTGTTCTAGGCCATGGCGCTCCACAGACTATCGTCAGTGACCGGGGCACCCCGTTCCTTTCCAAGGTTCTCGCGGAGGTTCTTCACCTGGCTACCACTATTCACAACATAACGAGCACCTACCATCCTCAATCTAACGGACTGACGGAGCGCCTAAACCACACATTAGCTACCATGCTTTCAATGTACGTTACCGAGAGCCACACCAACTGGGACACGGTCTTTCCATTCGTCACTTACGCGTACAATACCGCACGCCAGGCTACCACAAAATTCTCACCATATTACCTTTCGTACGCCCGTGATCCCTTGACAACTTTGGACACAATTTTGCCGTGTGCACCCGACCTCTCCCAGAATGCCTACACTTCAGATGTCAGTGGTCGAGCTGAGGATGCCCGTCGAATCGCCCACTTCGAGACTCTAAGATCACAGCACCACCATCAACTCCGTCTTGCAGAGAGCCATCCTAACGTCTCGTAAAACATCGGCGACGAGATTTTACTGGCAACCCCTCTCCGCCAACTGGGCCGATCGACGAAACTAATGCGCAAGTTTGTCGGACCATACCGGGTAGTCCGCCGCCTTTCTGCAACCAACTACGAGGTCGTCCCAGTGCAGCCTCCCCGCGACCATCGCTCCAGGTCCACGGACACTGGCCATGTGGCCCGTATGAAGCGCTACCACCGCCAAACCTAAACCCAACAACCAACACCAACGTGCCGGATGACCGGCACTCCAGTCCCACGGGGGTATTGTGAGGAAGATAAAGGAGAAGTGTCGGCACGGGCGCGGGGCACGCGCGTGGTCGACCGAGGGCGATTTGGATTACACTCAACCGGCGGAACAGTTCCCTTTTGGCCATTCATTGCCATTGTAGTAATCTCATTAAACACTCTCACAATATATATATATATGCCTGACGGAGACCAGCCTCAGGTCGAAGCATCAAATAAAACCCTTCTGTTCTTTTTTTTACCATTACCCTGCAGCTGCTTTTCTTTATATATATATATATATATATATATATATATATATATATATATATATATATATATATATATATATATATATATATATATATATATATATATATATATATATACTCTCATACCTGCCTGCATACGCCTGTTCGCCAAGGCCCATCTTGGCCTTTCGAAGATTTTCTACTTTTCTGCTCTTTCTAGCAAGATATTTTTCTCTTTATAATTGCAAGGACTTCCTATACACACGCTGCGTAGGTCATGTTATCATAAAATTAAACATAGCTTTGACAGGCAAACTGAACGCCTCGCAGATGCTGGATTTCCCTCTCCCGTGTTAACAACGGTCGCCGAGTCTTTGCTGAAAGATACCAAGAGCAGCCCTATTACAAGTGAAGAAGAGGCCAACAACCGAAAGGGAAGGGAAAGAAGAAAGTTTTTGGTCATTTCCTACATACACGGCTTGTCCCACAACCTAAAACGCATTGCTGGCAGGTGTGACGTCGGCGTTTTATTCTCTGCCCTGGACAAGCCGTCCAGGTTGTGCAGAGCTGCTAAGCCCTTTTCGAATGCGGCTACGGCTTGCAGTGCGAGGCATCGAAATCGCTTCGTCTCGTGTTCTGAGGGGGTTGTTTATTGTCTCCCTCTGACGTGTGGCAGGCGCTACGTTGGCCAGGCGGGCCGCTGTTTCAACGACAGGTTAAGAGAGCACGCTTACAGTGTCTCCACGACCGTGTCTGGTCATCTGGGCATTCATTGCCGCGACTGTGGTTGCCTACCCGACTTCCAACGCTGTGAACTTGCTAAGCGTCATAGGGACCAGCTTACTCGGGAAATTCTAGAGGCTGTTGAGATAGCGAGGTTGGGTGCTGCATGTGTAAACAGTCCTTCTGCGGCCCTATCAGGCAAAGATATGAATTTTCTGATTCCCTGACTTGCTCGTTTCTTAGCATATACTCTGTACAGCTGTGTCATGGCGTTTGCGTTTATATATTTTTTATTATTGTTTTATTTTTATTGGAGATACATCACATGGGCTGAATTCTTTCTGATCGTTTGTTCGTGACACCGCAAATATATATTGCGATTTTGCGTTAAGTAAACTCAGTTGTAAGTCAGCGCTACGTCCGTGTCACTTCTTTGTCTAGTCCTCGTCTTCCCGCGCTTTTTTTAATTCCGAAAGATATATTTCTTGCTGGCATCGAAAGTACCGCGAGTTCCAAAAACACCAATATCGGTCTACGTGGCCGGCCTTCCCGCACAAATAATAGTGCCCAAAACCGTCTTTCGGCGCCCTATTGCTGTCATTACGCTCAATTTGATTCAACGGAATTCTTGTCGTCTTCTACGGAAGGCGTGAACTTCATGATTACCGGCTTTGTCTTGTTTTGGTTGCTGCACCATCTACTGGACGCTGGGCGCTGTCATCTCCGATGCTAGTGCAATGCCCTCTGCCTCCTTTCTTGTTAAGCTAGGCTTGGCAAGCAGTTTGCGCCCTGAAACGTGGTGTGTGTTAGAAAATTCGATCCCGCAGCATGCGGTCCAGAACGGCTCCGAAGTTGCAGTCGTCGACAATTTTTCGTGTCTCAAAAAAAAAAAAAAAACCTTTCACCGACTCACGATTTCGCTGGACCCGCGTGAAGTACCCTTATGTCTCTATAATTTCGTTGCGTTCAGGCAAGCAGTACTAATGTAGCAGTTTCAGCACATCGACATGACCCAAATTATTAACCTTTCTGGGCTAGCATCGTGCCTTAAGTACTTCAACTGGTCGAGTTCTGAGTGCTGACACCAGTAGGCCTTGTTTACTCTTAGCACCTGTCAGAGGCTATGCCTCAAAGTATGGCTACAGGCAAACTATGTAAGCGTCCCATTTGTTTATAGTGTCGTGAAACTGCAGACGGCAATGAAATGCCGCCATGCTGTCGTGCTGGCCTTGCGACGCCGTCGTGGGTTCGTTCCTTTGAAGGCTGGTTCACGAATTTGCAACAGAAGCGAACTTCACAACCAAAAACACCGCAACAGCCGTGACTCATAGACTGCCTCGGGAAGCTAGTCCTTGCATTGCTTGCCATGCTCTCTACGACAAACACTTATCCCGGGGATTTTGTCGTTACGATCGTTTCGGTTTCTTGCAATCGCAACCGACGCTGATGTGCGAACCTGCCTCAGCTCGTCAGCAATATAATGAAGCTTACTAAAACATAGGCGACCAACGGTTTTACTAGCGTAGGACCATCTTGAGGTGACTGAGCATCGGGCTTTTCTGTCATGCGAGGAGACCACGCGGCATGTCTTGTGTCGGTGGTGTCTGTCCTGCAGAACCACGCGGGCAGACACGTCGTTGTGCACTACACTGTTAGAAAAAATGGTATCGGTAGTCCTCTTAAAAGGAGGAACGGTCTTCTAACCTATGTTCCTTTAGAAAGGGAGACACTTTCGTCCCTGAAGCAGGGGAGCAAAGTTCCTCCGTCGCCTGCATTTCATCATGGCGGCCCCGAATCGAGCAGGCGTCCACGCAGCGAGCAAGAGTCTCAAATTCACCTTGTTCATCACGCAGATGCTGCCGTGGCTTTTCTGCCAGTCTGAAACCGCAAGGCAGTTCTACGTGCCACGACATGACGCAGCTGACACGGCTCTCATCCTACTCGGCAGCCAAGATTGGCTACCGACCATTTCGCCCACATCGTCGTCATCAGCGGCTGGGCTATTTAACCATCAACGGGACCTGCACGATCTGAGAGGGCTCGGCGTCCACGCAGCGAGCAAGATGCTCAAATTCACCTTGTTCATCACGCAGATGCTGCCGTGGCTTTTCTGCCAGTCTGAAACCGCAAGGCAGCTCCACGTGCCACGACATGACGCAGCTGACACGGCTCTCATCCTACTCGGCAGCCAAGATTGGCTACCGACCATTTCGCCCACATCGACGTCATCAGCGGCTGGGCTATTTAACCATCAACGGGACCTGCACGATCTGAGAGGGCTCGGCGTCCACGCAGCGAGCAAGGTGCTCAAATTCACCTTGTTCATCACGCAGGTTAGTTATACAACAAATTTACATGAGTTCCGTAGCGATTGTAGATTTTTGTTTGTCCTGCCGAGCCCTCAAAAGTGTCGTGAAATGCTCTATGATTGTTGGTACGTTGTAACGTTGGGTTGTAAATTGCGACTGTTACTCTCAGGAGACGTAGAGGAGAACCCTGGGCCTGACGAAAATGTCGAAGAATTGCTTCGTCAGATATTGGCTAATCAAAGTGGCATTGCCGAGGACATTAAGGAAATTAGATCAAACAAAGAGAATATGAAAGCTAACCAGTCACGTCTCGAGAATAGCATAAAGGAGATTAACAATAAAATCAATACACTTGAAAACACAATGAAAACAGTACAAGGCCTGAATGAAAACGTGATAGCGATTAACAAGAAGATTCAAAGTTTAGAAGAAACGATAAAACATCAGAACGATCGACTGATTGACTTCGAAAATCGAAGCCGTAGAAACAACCTGATAATATACGGACTGCCAGAAGACGATAAAGGGAGCGAAGATGATTTGAAACACAAGGTGATAAAAGAATTGTTTGACGTTAAGCTTGGTGTTCAAGTCATGTCTCTCGAGCGGATCCACAGATTAGGATACAAACGAAACGAATCATGCCGGCCAGTTATCATGAAGTTGTTTAACTACAACGAAAAGCTATCCGTGTTGAAGAACTGCAAAAAGTTGAAGGGAACGACTATCAGTGTTAGCAGCGATTATGCCAAGGAAACCAGAGAAAAAAGAAAAAAGCTATGGAACAGCGCCTTGACGAACAGGGCGGATGGGGATGACGTGTTTCTAGTCCACGATAAACTTAAAATCAATGATCAGACATATGGATGGGACCCGAAGCAGGATCAACGCGTACTTGTAAGAAACCGCAGTGAACGGGGTAAGTGACAAAAAAAGCAAGAACACGCACCGGCCGAACTCCGAGTAATCAATTTAAACGCACGAAGTATATTAAACAAAGTCGCTGACCTAGAAAGCGTATTTCTCTGTCACGCACCACATATTCTCATTATAACAGAAACATGGCTTACGCCCGACGTAACGAGTGACTGTGTCATCCCACCTAATTACAAATTAATAAGAAAAGATAGGGGCTCTCGGGGAGGAGGTGTCGCTATTGCTGTTAAGTGTGATTTACACTGTGTTGTCTTAGAACATTGTTTGGATGAGATGCTATTTTGTAAAATAAAGTATTGTGACTTATCTTTTCTTGTTGTCGCGGCATATCGGGCCCCGAACAGCCCCGTTAATTTTCTAGAAGATCTCGATCTGATACTGCATAAATACGTTAATGACAACACGAGAGTACTTTTGGCGGGTGATTTTAATTTGCCTTCTGTTAATTGGGAACTTTTGCAAGCTGGAAGTGTGGACAAAGTGAATGTCGAAAAAATGCTCGAGATTGCCTTCAGCCACAGCATTACCCAAATAGTAAAAGAATTCACTAGAGTAACTGACACTAGTCAATCAGTGTTGGACTTCATTTTTGTAAGTGATAATATTAGTGAATACAAAGTGTTTGTGGCTGATAGCATATCTGATCATAAGATGGTTTTGTTGTTTATAAATTGTGACAAAAAATCTACGACTTCAGTACCAAGCAAGTTTATGTATAAGGACTATGAAGGTGCCGACGACACAAGCATTCTTGATCATTTGGAAATATCATTCAACTCCTTCGAGTTATTGTGTAGTGGTGGTGATGTTCAGCGTGCATGGAATTACTTCAAGGACACAGTTTCTTATTGCATCGATAAGTACGTACCCAATAGAGTGAAAAAGCCGAGGAGGAATAATCCTTGGATCACAAGAAATATAATACGCATTAAACGAAAATTGAGATGTAGAAAAAAGTAAAATTTAAGTGTTAGCATACGGCAACTAAGCCAACAACTTAAAGAAATGGTGAAAAAGTCAAAACATAGTTACCTTTCAGTAACTCTTCATAACTTCCTAAGTAACAACCCCCAAAAATTCTGGCGATACCTGAACCCGAAAAAAGAAAAAATTGAGCAAATCACCCTGGACGGAAAGATAGTAACAGATACCACTGTTCTTGCAAATAGTTTTAATCTGTTTTTTCAGTCAGTATTTACACGCGAGACACCACAGGGTAGCTTGGAAAACATGACTAAAAGAAAAGCAGGTCAGAATGTCGGTGACATAGAAACAGGGCCAGAGATAGATCGAATAAGTGATACCGTACCCCCCATGCCACAACTGACAATAACAAAAGAAGGAATTCTGTCAAAACTGTTGGACCTCGACACAAAGAAAGCATGTGGTCCAGATAAGATACCGACTACTTTTTTCAGGAGGTATGCGGAATGGATTTCGTTTTATTTACATTGTTTATTTGGAAGTTCTTTACAGTCATCCCAGCTTCCCTCTGATTGGCGGTGTGCACGTGTTGTCCCGATCTTTAAAACAGGCGATAGACTGGCCATAGGCAACTACAGGCCAATTTCTTTAACAGCTGTAGCATGTAAAGTCATGGAGCATATAATATCAAAACACATATTTCATCACCTTGAAACTAACAAGTTGCTTTATTCCGATCAGCATGGGTTCCGGTCTGGACTTTCAACAATAACGCAACTGGTTGAGGTAACCCATGACATAGCATCCACACTTAATGATAAACAACAGGTTGATGTTATTTGTATAGACTTTTCTAAAGCTTTTGATCGCGTGCCTCACAGGAAACTAATATTAAAGCTTAAAGAATCGGAATTCACTCAACGATTACCCGGTGGATAGAGTCATATCTAAACAATAGAATCCCGTATGTAGAAATTAACGGCCACGCCTCAAACCTTCTTCCAGTTTACTCGGGTGTGCCCCAAGGCTCTGTCTTGGGGCCATTGCTGTTCTTAATATATATAAATGACATAGTACATGACACTTCATCAGACATTCATATAAGGCTCTTCGCCGATGACTGTATTATTTACTCAGCTGTTAATTCAACCGATCGACAAACTTCACTAAATGAATATCTTAAACGCATTAAAGAATGGTGTGACAAATGGGATATGAAAATAAACTATACAAAGTCCGTGTATTGCCATATCACTAAGAAGCGAAGCGTTTTGCCATTTAAATACTGCATTGGAGACATAGAATTGAGTAATGTCGAGCACTTTAAGTACTTTGGTGTCACGTTTTCTAAAGACCTAACCTGGACCAAGCATATTGACACCGTCTGCACGTCGGCATATAAAAAGCTTTGTTTCTTGAGACACAAGTTAAAACATACAACTAAAGAGATCAAAACGGTTGCTTATAAAACATACGTTAGGCCCATCTTGGAATATGGTAGTGTCGTCTTTGATCCTTATACAAAAAAAGACATTGATAGGCTAGAAAAGGTCCAGCGACAAGCTGCGCGTTTTATTCACTCTAACTACAGACAGACAGCATCCCCAACGGAAATGCTCAGAGCTAGTAATATAGAACCTCTGCACACTAGGCGAGAAGTCGCACGTCTGAAATTGCTTTACTTAATGATCAACGACAAACTAAATTTAAGCCCGAATAAATACGTTCTCCCATCCAGCTCAAAACGATCAGGTAGATTGAATCATACAAAAACATGTCAAACTTATAAAAGCCGAATAGATACCTTTAAACAGTCTTTCTTTGTAAAAACTATTGAGGCTTGGAATTCCTTGCCCAATGACGTTGTAAATTTGGAAACCGTGTCCTCCTTTGAAGATTCCATTGCAAAGCTGTTAACATAATGAGAGCTTAAAGTGATGTCCTTTAAGTGTGCAATCTGTAATAATTATGTGGGTCAATTTGTTAAATTTGCTTATTTGTTTAGAGGGCCAAGGTTGTGCATTGTTGTCATTGCTTGTTCGAACAGCAGTGTCTGCTACATTGACAATTTTTTATGCTTGCGTCTTTTTTTATGTGTCATCACAACGATGGATAATCTCCCTGTAATAGCCCTCAAGAGAGGGCTGACAGTATTTTCAAATAAATAAATAAATAAAAATAAAAATCGAGCTCAATAAGCCTTAACGAGGACGCTGCGTCTCTTGTACGGAATGAGGGGAGCAGCGAATAAAAGCGTAACACGTGCAGTGCTTTTCACGGATAATGTTTATTTCTCAAACCAGATTCTACCCGCAGGTACAGAAACTTGTGTTTCAAACGCAGTAACTGAATCTTCTCGTGTAAGCATTGCGATGCTAAACGGAGACAACCGATACTCAGTTACTTCGCGCACTCTACGTTTTACCTTTGCTGTTCCTCAAGTCACTATTCCTTCGTCAACCGCACATCACAGAGAAATGGCAAACCCATCCGCGAAACCAAACAGCTCTCAAAGGAACAAACGCGAAGCCGCTGTCTATCTCGTAGCTTGAAAGACGGTTAAATCGCTTGCCACCAGATGGCAGGGTCAAGCAGAGTGATTGTAAGTAGGTAGGCTAGGTGGCGCTAGGTACCGCCCAATTCTTATTGTACAAAAATATTTTATCTCTTCGCCACCATTGCGATTCTGGATCTTCGGGAACCGTTCCTCTATTATACACACATGCAGACACATTACGTATTACACATACAGCAAGCATCAGGTGAACATACATCGACCGCATACACATACATGGCAGATACA
Organism: Ixodes scapularis; assembly: GCF_016920785.2. NCBI lineage: Eukaryota > Metazoa > Arthropoda > Arachnida > Ixodida > Ixodidae > Ixodes > Ixodes scapularis. Next base: position 4,716,861 of record NW_024609867.1, read on the forward strand.
AACATCAAACTAACGGCACACTAACTCTAACACTACATCCGAGCTCTGCGTTTCTTTCCTTTATACTGGTCGTTTTGAACATACGAAATTTCTCGGTGACTGCCTAAGCAATAACAAATATTCCCAGCATGTTAATTTTTTCCAGCAATGTCATACCTATTATTGCATTTATAATGGCTCACGAGATGAATCTCTTATTATAAAGTAAACGCTCGATCATGCCGTAATTATTTAAGTCCAATAAATCAAGCCATTCCAATGCGGTCGGAAGCCATGAGTTTGTTTCCCTACACGGCACGTCGTACCCAGTATTTCTATTGCAGTTGTGGTTGTTTGCGGGTTTGATAGCGCAAGAGCTACGATGGCCATACTGCGCACAACTAGGTAAACTAAAATGAACTAGAAATGATGCACCAAGGTGCATCGTCCACTATAGTTTGTGTGAAATCGACGTATTTTCCAGAAAAGCTAAGAGACGGTACATTGATATTACAGGTTGCTCTCTTTCGAACAGGGTAGGATGGAAAGGGATACAGTACTTGAAATGCTCGGGAAAGAAGAACTTGTGGTCTTGAAGAAGACCAGGGCAAAGAAAAATATGTAGAAGAGACAAAGTGTCTGTACAGTGGTCACACACCGGTGGTTCCTCACCAACAAGCAGGTATGGATGGGTGAGGAAGATGTGGCCGATCGTCAACAGGCACAAAAGAACCTCACGGAAACGGCTCCGGTTATAGGAGATTTCCGAGGTACCGATGACAGGCTCGATGATATTGTCACGGGTGGTGACCAAAGGAACACTAAATAAACAGAAAGAAAGAAACGTTTAATGTGGCGAACTTGTGCCAAAAACTAAAAGGGTACAAAGATAATAACAGAGCGTCGCGGGCGTCGAAGTCGGCGTAGCAGCACAGTCGAACGCTGGGGAGAAAACTGACTGCGGCTCGCCACGCGGAGCCCCTTATGTACATGCGTGGTCTTCTGGAATAATCGGCGAAGAAACTTCGACGCGTGTAACATTCGGGCCTGGAACAAGCAACATGATTCTCGAATTCTCCAGAACACTAATTTAGAGGAATAAACAAAAGACATGTCGCTCCAGGATTCGAACCCTAGCTTTTCGCGTGGGAGGCAGGCGCGATAACCATTAGGCCACGCGCGCGCTGCCTACTTGGCGAGCGCGCGCGGCATTACTCCCCCCTTTAAAAAGTGCATCGCCCCGATGCAGCACAAAAAAAAAGTAAACAAAAAGAACGGTAAACTAAAGAGTCATTTGGAATACGTAAGGTCCACTGTCCTATGGAGCGTAGTACGGCTTCATGCGCACGACGTGGACGACTTCTGGTCGTGGAGGGCGGCGTGATGAAGTCCGTGTTCCATCGGGCGTGACCTCGTAGTTCAGATCACCGAGTCGACGAAGTACTTTGTAGGGTCCGAAGTAGCGCTTTAGGAGTTTCTCACTGAGACCACGGTGGCGGATCGGTGTCCACACCCACACCCTGTCTCCGGGCTGGAAGTGGACGTCCCGACGACGAAGGCTGTAGCGGCCAGCGTCGACACGTTGTTGGGCTTGAATACGGTGTCTGGCGAGCTGGCGGACTTCTTCTGCCCGTTGGGCAACCACCTGGGCGTCGTCGCTTCAGTCGAGAGCCGGTTCGTGGGGTAACATCGCGTCCAGCATTGTCGTTACCCTGCGCCCATGCACCAGTTGAAAGGGTGTCACTCCGGTGGTCTCTTGTACGGCCGTGTTGTAGGCAAAGGTGACGTACGGCAGCACCTCGTCCCATGTCTTGTGCTCCACGTCGACGTACATGGCAATCATGTCGGCGATGGTCTTGTTGAGTCTTCCCGTGAGCCCGTTGGTCTGTGGGTGGTACGCCGTGGTGCGACGATGGCTGGCGTGGCTGAGACGCAGGATTTCTTGGGTCAGCTGTGCCATGAACGATGACCCTCGGTCTGTGATCAGGACTTCGGGGGCGCCATGCCGGAGGACGATGGACTCGATGAAAAACTTGGCGACTTCCACAGCAGTCCCTGAAGGGAGGGCTTTCGTTTCGGCGTACCGCGTGAGATAATCTGTGGCGACGATTATCCAGCGGTTTCCCGATGTTGACGGCGGAAAGGGGCCAAGTAGCTCCATTCCGATCTGCTGGAACGGTGCGGTCGGGGGAGCAATCGGCTGCAGGAGACCGGCCGGTTTCGTTGGCGGTTTCTTACGTCGCTGGCACTCGTGGCACGATCGGGTGTAGAGGTGGACGGCTTTGGGGAGCTTTGGCCAGTAATACTTTTCACGAATACGGGCCAGTGTTCGGCTGTAACCGAGGTGTCCCGACGTCGGGTCGTCGTGACATGCTTGAAAGATCTCCTCCCGAAGGTCGGTCGGGATTACCAGGAACCACGGTGTGCTGTTGTCGCCGAAGTTCTCTTTGTAGAGTACACCTTGTCGAATGGCGAAGGTCGGCAATACTCGTGAGAAGACAAATGGCACCGTACCCCCACCCCCTTCCAGGTGCTCGATTAATGCGCGCAGCTCAGGATCGTCCCGTTGACGTCGTGCCATGTCGTCGGCTTTTACAGCTCCTAGGAAGCTCTCGTCGTCATTGTCGTCGCTGCAGCCGGAAGGGGTTTCGACGGGGGCTCTGGACAAGCAGTCGGCGTCGCTGTGCTTCCGGCCGGACTTGTAGACCACTGTCATGTTAAACTCTTGTAGTCGGAGGCTCCATCGAGCAAGACGTCCTGACGGGTCCTTCAGGTTAGCTAGCCAGCAGAGCGAATGGTGGTCCGTGACTACACGGAACGGGCTCCCGTACAAGTACGGGCGGAACTTCGTGATTGCCCAGACGACCGCAAGGCATTCTTTTTCAGTCGTGGAGTAATTTCGCTCCGCCTTGGACAATGTCCGACTTGCGTAGGTGATGACTCGCTCGGTGCCTTCTTGAACTTGAACCAGTACCGCGCCAAGTCGTGCGTTACTTGCGTCCGTGTGAATCTCGGTTTCCGTATCCTGGTCGAAATGTCCAAGAACAGGAGGCGTCTGCAGTCGTCGCTTCAGCTCGTCGAATGCCTGCTGCTGCTCCTCGGCCCATTCGAACTTCTCGGCGTCCTTCGTGAGGTTTGTGAGCGGTGCGGAAATCCTTGTGAAATCTCGAACGAAGCGCCGATAGTAGGCACATAGCCCAAGGAACCTTCGCACGGCCTTCTTGTCTCTTGGCACTGGAAATGCTGCGACCGCGCGAGTCTTCTCTGGGTCTGGACGAATGCCTTCGTTACTAACCACGTGACCTAAGAACTTCAGTTCGTCATAGGCGAACCGGCACTTTGACGGCTTGAGAGTGAGCCCGGCGGTCTGTATGGCATGGAGAACCGTGCGGAGTCGTCGCAAGTGCTCGTGGAAGTCAGCTGAAAATACTACGACGTCGTCCAGGTAGACGAGACAGCTCTGCCACTTCAGCCCTGCCAGTACGGTGTCCATGACACGCTGGAAAGTTGCTGGCGCCGTGCATAGTCCGAAGGGCATCACCTTGAACTCGTAGAGTCCATCCGGCGTGACGAAGGCTGTCTTCTCTCGGTCCCGTTCGTCGACCTCGATTTGCCAGTAGCCGCTCTTCAGGTCCATCGATGAAAAGTATCGAGAGTGGCGCAGCCGGTCTAGAGTGTCGTCGATGCGGGGGAGTGGGTAGACGTCTTTCTTCGTAACCGTGTTGAGCTGCCGGTAGTCCACGCAGAACCGAAGAGTTCCGTCCTTCTTCTTAACCAGCACGACTGGAGAGGCCCAGGGACTGCTTGAAGGTTGGATTATGTCGTCATTCAGCATCTCTTGAACTTGCTGCTGGATCACCTCCCTTTCCTTCGCGGAGACTGTACGGTGATCGATGCACAGGGCGCGCGTCGTCCTCGGTAACGATGCGGTGCTTGGCAACCGTGGTCTGGCGCACCTTCGACGACGTCGCAAAGCAGTCGCGGTATTCGGCGAGGAGGTTAACCAGCTGACGTCGTTTAGGGTCCGGAAGCTTAGGGTCAATGTCGAGCTGCGCTGGCGACGTACTGTCTTGCTGGGACGGCGAGAATTCGTCAGTAATCGCGGTGATTTCGGCGGGGGTTCGGAGTTCCTCGACGTGGCCCACGGCTGCACCTTTCGTGAGGTGTTTCGTTTCGTATCGGAAGTTCGTCACGAGGGCCACAGTCCGCCCATCCTGAAGTTCAGCTACTCCCCTTGCGACGCCTATGCCTCTTCCCAGGAGCAATTGGAGGTTTCCCTCGAGAAGAACTTCACCATAGGAAGCTTCATCGATCCCGACAAGTACGAAAACACTCGACCGCGGTGGTAGGTTTACGTGGTTTGCGAGGACTCGGACCGTGGGTGACGTCGCTTGGGGTTCCTCCGATGGTGGAGCAGGATTTCGAAGCGTCAGCCGGTTTGTTCCGAGGTCGATGACGGCGCCATACTCGCAGAGAAAGTCCATTCCGAGGATAACGTCCCTCGAACAGTCTTGTAGAATGACGAACCTGAGAGGGCACGTTTCACCGTGGATCTCGACGCGAGCAGTGCATCTCCCGACTGGTGTAATGAGATGTCCTCCGGCGGTTCGCATTTGGGGTCCTTCTCACGGCGTCATGACTTTTCGAAGGCGGCGGGAGAGCCTCCCACTCAAGACTGAGTAGTCTGCTCCGGTGTCCACGAGTGCCGATGCGTCGTGGCCGTCAATGACGACGTTTAGGTTATTGGACACCGTTGCAGGGGCGTCGTAGCGATGCGTGGCGTCGGGGGAGTGGGAGCGCTCCGTCGTTCTTGGAGGCTCTTTACGTCGGTCGTCTTCGGCAACTCCACCTCCAGGGGTTGCCGCGCCTAGTTTCCCCGGCGAGGAGCGAGGAATGACAGGCTTTCACGTCGGGGTCGGTGCATCGGCGAAGCTGGACGTCGCGGCGATGGCGACCGGAACTCTCGGCGGGACGCAGGCTCGGGGGACTGGGGTCGTCGCAGGTACTCGTCGATCTCCCGAGGGCGTTCACCATACCGGGGGCGCGGGTCGTTTGGGTGGAATCCGCGCAGCCCGAGTCGTCGGTATGGGCATCGGCGGTACACATGGTCGGGTTCCCTGCAGTGGTAGAAGAGCGGGCGTCGGTCGGCCGTTCGCCACACGTCGGTCTTCCTCGACGAGGGTTGCTCCGGGCGGACGTCCTGGACTTGCCCTTCCTGGCGTCGAGGATACTGTGGCATCGGAGGGTCTCGTCGGGGTGGCGTCGTGGCCTGGCGGTTAGCTTGCGGCGGTCGTCGGGCCATGGCGGCGTAGCTCAAAGTCGGCTCCTCTGGCGTCGTCATGTTGATCGGAACCTCAGGTTGGAAGGCGCGATGAACTTCATCTCGCACGACCTCGGCGAGCGACAGGGAGGACGGGCGATCCATAGCGGGGAGCATCTTGCGGATTTCTTCCCGGACGACTTCACGGATGATGTCACGGATGCCTGGGAGGTCGGTACCAAGGTTGTATCCGGATGACGCCAGAGTAGTCACGCCAGGGTGTCGCTCGTAGTGCCTGGCGCGTGCTAGTAGGGCACGTTCCATATTCGTCGCCTCCGTGACGAACCCGTCCACAGTTCGTCGGGGGATTGCGAATGAGACCTCCGAATATCTCGCTTTTCACACCCCTCATCAGGTGTCGCAGCTTCTTCTCCTCTGTAGCCTGAGGATCGGCACGGGCGCTCAGGCGAAGATCATCCTTGACGAAGCCGGTGACGCTCTCGTTGGGGCCCTGGGTTCTGGTTCGCAGTAGGTCCTCGGCTCTCTCTCGGCGGTGGTGGTTGCTGAACGTAGCCTTGAGATCGGTCTTGAACATGTCCCACGACGTCAAAGAGGACTCATGATTCTCGTACCAGTGCTTGGCGGTAACCTCAAGCGAAAAATAGACGTTGTTCAGGCGCTGCTCGTCGGTCCAGCAATTGTGGCGGGCAACGCGTTCATACTGGTCAATCCAGTCTTCGACGTCTTCGTATTGCTCGCCATGGAATGGAGCAGCCGTCCGCGGTACGACGGGCAGGTAAACGACGGCTGGAGCTGCCGGGGTCTCCGACTGGTTGGCCATCGTCGTCCACCTTGTTTGCCTGGTCCTGGGTGGCAAGGGTCCTAACTCCGGGGGTAGGCCAAGGTTCCGGCGACTTAATCGGATCTCAGTCTGGTCCTCGTTGGGTTCTTGGGGGCTTGTGTTCGTACTTGCACTCCGAGAACTCGGAGGGGAGCGCTGCACGGGCATGCGGTTACCCAGCACCTCCACCAGAATGTCACGGGTGGTGACCAAAGGAACACTAAATAAACAGAAAGAAAGAAGCGTTTAATGTGGCGAACTTGTGCCAAAAACTAAAAGGGTACAAAGATAATAACAGAGCGTCGCGGGCGTCGAAGTCGGCGTAGCAGCACAGTCGAACGCTGGGGCGAAAACTGACTGCGGCTCGCCACGCGGAGCCCCTTATGTACATGCGTGGTCTTCTGGAATAATCGGCGAAGAAACTTCGACGCGTGGAACATTCGGGCCTGGAACAAGCAACATGATTCTCGAATTCTCCAGAACACTAAATTAGAGGAATAAACAAAAGACATGTCGCTCCAGGATTCGAACCCTAGTTTTTCGCGTGGGAGGCAGGCGCGATAACCATTAGGCCACGCGCGCGCTGCCTACTTGGCGAGCGCGCGAGGCAATATGAAGTTGGTTGCTATCCACCAAATCCTACTCGGACTGCAACAGTTTGAGAAGTGCAAGTCGTATGGGCCTTGTTAGGTTCTAGTATGGTATGCATGCGCGTGATGGTAACTGGTTACACGAAGAGGCGGCCTGTCTATCTGCAGCCTCGTTGCCTGCAATGTCCACATGGCTGGGGATCCAACAATACTTAATATCTTTCCCATCTCAGAGGCTCACCTGAACTTTAGCACGCACCAGTTTAGTCAGCTTGTTGTTGGTTGGATTAAGTGAGCATGATGCAGTAAAAACGCTTCGGGTGTCTACAAAAAGACTGCTCTCATCACTTTGCTCGGAATAATATAGTCAAGTGCTGACAGCACGCCATATAGCTCTGCAGAAAAAATACTAGAGACATAATCAGTCGTGTCACATGTGTAAACGAATTTGAATGAACATCTGAGCCGACATACCTTGAGGACTTGGCTCCATCAGTGTAAAATGGATCATAATTCTTGTGCTTTTCTTGTAGAGCGAGATATTCCTGTTGTAAAATGGGAGGGGAGATATTATCTTTATTAAATTTTGTGAAGTACAAACCGCAATCTATAGGCTTGATATCCGATGGGGCTGTATGACATACACTTTCTAGGAGGTAGACATTTTCACGAGGCAGGACAAGGGAGCGACGAAGATTCTCAAAACGAAGACTCAAAGGTCGAGTAATAGTTAGCTTAAACTCAAATGTACAACAAAATATAGACTCTAGGGTATAAGTTTGAGCTGGATAGCTACAATCCGATACAACTTTGTAAACATAGACTAGACTAAAGAGCTGCCGCCTTTTCTCGAGTGTCATTTCATTAGAGTCAACATACACGCTTGAGAGAGGGGATGTTCAAAAAGCGCCATTTGCTAGAAACAACCCAAGGTGGTGCACTAAATCAAGCTTCTTCAATGCAGACGGCCTAGCAGATGCATGCGCAATAGCACCATAATCAAGACGTGATCGTACGATAGAGGATTAGAGACGAAGCCTTTTATCGGAGCCCCAAGACTTGTAAGTAAGAACTTTTAGGATATTCATAGCCTGCATACACTTTTGCTTCAGCCACCTGAGGTGAGGTACAAAGCTAAGTTTACGGTCGAAAATCACACCCAGAAACTTATGCTCTGGTCTTACTGCAATGCTATTTCCATTTGAACTGAGATTCGGATCTAACCAAATCCCACGTCGCAGAGAAAATTTGACAACGATTGTTTTTCCTAAAGAGAACTTAAAAACCTTTTTATTTGCCCATTTCATCATTTTATTTATGGTTAGCTGCAGCCGTCTTTCAGAGCTAGACGTATTACAAAATGCCATAGAAATTTGAATATCATCCACATATAGGGAGTACGACACGGAAGAAGCTATAACCTGACAGAGAGAATTAATTTTTACGGCGAAAAGAGTGACACTCAGGACTCCGCCCTGAGGAAGACCGCTTTCCTGAACATACGAATGAGATAATGTAGTGCCTAGCCGGACACGGAAACTGCGTTTACAAAGGAAGTTCTTTATGCAATGAAGCAATCGGCCACGTACTCCGTACATAAAAAGGTCGTGCAGGATTCCATGCTTCCATGTGGTATCATAAGCATTTTCTAAGTCTAAAAAGACAGATACACAATGCTGGTTACTCAAAAAATGCCTCCCGTACAATTGTCTCCAGCTGAACTCAATGGTCGGTCGTAAAGCGTCCAGGTCGATAGCCACACTAATTTATATCCAAAATATTGTGTTGTTCGAGGAAATAAACAAGCCTTTTATTTTCTAACCTTTCAAAAGTTTTCCCCGAGCAACTTGTTAATGCTATTGGCCTGTAAGTGGAACGAAAGTAAGGGTCTTTTCCAGGCTTCAGCAGCGGAATAACATCTCCCTGTTTCCGTTCGGACGGGAAGTGTGAATCTTTCCACAGACGATTGAAATAAGCGAGAAGGGCAGCGAGGGATTCGTTTGACAAGTGTCGGATCATCTTGTAGTGTATACGGTCAGGACCCGGGGACGAGTTTTTTCGCACATTCCGAACTATTTGGAGCTCGACCGTCGTAAACGGATGATTGTAGGGTGCAGAGCTGACTTTCGTTCTTTCTGCACCTGTCGTAAACTTGAAAAGAAACGCTTAAGTGTAATGGGAAGAGATAAAAATGGATGGCAAAATCTTCGCCCAACACCTGAGCCTGGTCGCGCAACGAATCTACTAAGACTTCCTCTTTGCCTGCTTCCTAGTTGATCGAGCTTGCGCTCTATTTGTCTGAAACTCTATGAAATTCACAGATGTTGGATATCTTCGAAGTATACACTAAGCCTTATCCTCCTTTTTCTTAGTGGCAGAACATTCTTTATTTCACCAGGGTTTACATTTTTTTTTGCAATGTTATATGAAGTCTGACGGAAGGAGCGAAAGGAAGCATTTATGATCTGATCTGTAATGTACGTGCTGGATTCATCATGTGTTAATGGCAAGAACGTGCATATTTTAAGCTTCGAGTTTAGGCTTAAAAGACCCCAGTCTGCCTTCTCCAGTTTCCAACGTGGATCGCGTTTCATGAGTCTTGGGATAGAAACCTGACTCTCCAGAACAACTGGAAAGTGGTCGCTCCCAAAGGTGTATTTAAAACTTTCCAAATAAATGTAGAAAATACTAAGGGGGATGAAATAGAAAGTACAATAGATGTAAATGAGTTGTCAGCAGCGCTAAAAAGGCTGCTTCTCTTGTACTCATAAGGCACAGCCCCGATGAAAATAAAAATCGCTCAATTACCCCACAACGGGAGTCCTGATGGGCGCTACCCCACAAGGGGTGGTGAGCATTAAAATCTCCTAATAGTAAAAATGGATGAGGAAGCTGTGTAACGAGCCGTTGAAGATCATGGAGATGCAGCGAAGTGTTTGGTGGAATATGAATGGAAACGACAGTAATAAGGCGGTCCGAAAAAAGACGTACAGCGACAGCTTCAAGAGGCGTAGCAAGAGGAATCTGAGAGCAGGCGACTTCATTCTGGACTACCACAGCTACTCCACCAGATAAATTAGATGCAAGGCGATCTTTTCTAAAAATTTTATGGCGGCGCTATATTGACTTATGATGATCATTGAGGCGTGTCTCCAGTGAAGAGAGAGGAATAGGAGGTAAATCGTTCATAAACAAATTAACATCATCAATATTACGTAAAACACCGCAGGAGTTCCACTGTATGGATGAAATTTATTCATGCCTCTAAAAATCTAATGAAAAAATTGAACTAAAACGTTGATAAACCTGTAAAACTAGACGGGAACACATGAAATGTCACAAATCGGTCGCTCATGGCATCAATAGATGAGCCGGATCACTTTGGGCGAATTACGGGTTTTTTGTTCTTCTGTTTACTCTTTGGAGTCTGCCATTCCCTGTCGTCTTGGTCAGACGCATCAATGAAGGCTTCCATGCTATCATCTATTGTCTCTACTTTTGGAGGCAAGGCCTTTGCTGCTAGTTTGGGCAGTCTCGGAGGATGGGGCACCATGCCCCGTGCACGACCCCCCCCCCCCCCCCCGCCAAATGGGCGGAAGAGGTGCTGGGCGAGGTATTGACCAAGTACACCCGTTCCTGCCCCTTAGATGCTGCAGGAGCGGCAAGAGACTCATGCCGCTCCCTCGATGATGCTCTCTCCAAGGAGTGTGGGTGACAGTGTCAACCCTTCTCTCTGGAAGGAGATCGCGGAGGAGGGACTGTTGCCGTAGCCGCCGGCCCATCCTGAGGTTGGGAAGCAACTGCGTACCCTCTACGTCAGAGGTCTGAGGATGTTTTCCCGCAGGAGCGCGAGTGTTTGCGCTCTGTTTGGGAGGGTCAGCAGACCCACCAGCCGAGATTGCACGCCCTGGAAGCTGAGTTTTCAACCGGTGCGGGGGGGACTGCCGTGGCTTCCTATAGTCCAGAAAGGACGTCTGGGTTGCCACTGCAACCTTCAGTGGTGCCGGCCCCCCCGCTGCGCCACCTGCGCATAGCTCACGGGTAGAATAGGCTTTCTTTGACTTTCAAGGTAAGCACTTCTTTCTCTTCCTTCCATGTCTTGCAAGATCTAGAATACGCTGAGTGTGGATCACTACAATTCACACAATGGGCTTCGTTGGAGCAAGAGTCTTCACAATGGTCCTTATTTCCACACTTGGCACAAGTGGCCTTACCACGACAGTTCTGAGAGCCGTGGCCAAACTTCTGGCAATTGAAACATCTCCAAGCGTTAGGCACATAGGGCCGAACCCTGCAGTGCAGGTACCCAGCCTTTACCGCGTCGGGAAGTGAGATAGATTTGAAAGTTGAAACTATGTGCTTGGTTTTACGTTTCTGGCCATCACGGCGCAGGGAGATGCGCCTCGCAGCGATAACTCCTCGATCGGAAAGGCGCTCAACTATTTCAGTGTCAGTGGTCTCAAGAAGGTCATACTCGGAGATAACTTCTTGGATGGAAGCAAGGTGCGGTGAGGTGTGACTGTTACTTCATGACCAGCTACATAACTCAAGGCAAGGAGAGCTGCACTCTGTTTGCTTGATTCAATTTCGACGAGTAGGTCACCCGATGGCATTTTATTGGCTTTAAATTCCTTACCGACAGCACCTTCGAGTGTGTTTGCGACAATGAATGGAGGTAATTTCGACAGCTGTTTCTCACTTTCAGAGTGAAGGACGAAAAACTTGGGAAATCTGGTAGGAATAGGTGATGTCTTCTTTGTGGCTTGGAATTCGGTGCGGACCTTTTCAGGGGCCGATCGAGGGAGATGTTTGCGCGAGAACCCATAACATTGGAAGGAAGGTTCAATGCCCGGGTGCACCGCCCACCACGGAGGACAACAAGATGGTAGGTGATGTGCCCGAAGGAAAAATCCATCAATGTAACCCTCCTTGGCAGTCAATGTTTTCTAGTGGACCGCTGACTGTGCCTGACTGTACGTCAAGCATGTCTGATTGGCCAACAAGTTACTCTGACCGACAGTCAAACTCCAGTCAGACCCCGCTTGTCGGCTTTCTGATGGTTTCCTGGTGGCAGTCGGCCGCCGCGAAATGCCCTCAGGATGTCTTGGTGGTGATTCTGACTGTACATCGATTGTCTCTGACTGTACGTCAGAAAGCTTTGACGTGCAGACAGACGTACGGTCAAAGGACGTAAAGTTCGTTCGGATACCACTATTTTGTCAAATCTATGAATACGAAAAGTAATCTATGCACGAGAAAACAATTTTGGGACGTGAGCCCATAAAACCGCTGACGTTAGAGATATGACACGCAACCGACCGACAACCTTGATCAGAAACCCGCCGAAGCGCCGAACACGACACACGACACTTCGCACTTCGCACTTCGCTTCGCCCATAGAGGCTTCGCCGAGCTTTCATGAACGATCGCTCTCGACTCGTTTTGTTTGCCCGCTTGCTCCACCCTGTCGATCCTGCCCGGGCTCTACAATGTCTTATGTTTTAGTAGAATTTCTACTCGACAAGGCCCAGCCTGTTGTGAGTTCCGACGATGTAAGGGACGTAAGCGGTGTAGTTGACGACGACAGGGTGTACCAGGTCTACTGGGCCGGAGATGCGCGAACAAAAGGATCGTTCTACGACGCGAAAGCACTCTACATGGCAGGTGAGTAGAACTGAAGTACGGCGAGTGATGTACGAGTGCTTAGCATAACATGCTGACGGCTTAACCGCATTTGCAGCCAAAGCATTTCGTATAAAACTAATAGTCAAATCGAATTTCTCTAACGGTGGCGTAGCATAGCGGTTAAGGTTTGTTTTTTTTATCGAACATTTTGTTTTATCGAGGCATTTGGCGATATTTATGAGTGCGTATACCTTTGCTCTTATATAAATGCTGCCCTTGTTGATGAAATTTCCTTGGCAGTGGCAGTCGGACGTCATCTGATGGACCATCAGATGACGTCTGATGGTCCATCACGTTCCACCAAGGCTGCTGACTGGCAGTAAGTGTCCCAAATTACGTAGCTTGATGGAATTTTCAATAGGGTGCCATAGCAGGATGGGCTTGGCTGACACAATAACCCCACCAGTGCTGCTTGGGCACTATACTCTAGTGCGGTTGCAGGGACAGGAACGGTTTCTACTCAAAATTGGCCCTTCCCACCTAAAATGTGAAAAATGGAGGAAGAAAGAGGAGAAGAAAAGAGAAAGGTTGGGACGAAAAGTGAAATAAGGAAGAAGAGGGTAGAAGAAGCGACTGACTGAATCATCCTGATCGGGCCAAGCCAGGACAGGCCATCTACAAGAAGTAGGGGCCGAAGCAGTGTATCGCCTCGCCCGGGGGCCCCGAAGGGTCCAAACATACCCCAGGTTCAGCTCAACCACCAGGGCCCCTTTTCCCCGGACACGGGTTGAGCCACGCATAGCAAAAGACGTGGGTAGGCGAACCCACATGGCTCGGGGTTCGCACTTACACAATTCACCAAGCACCTACTAATGTAGGTGCCCCCTGCGTGCGTGGCCCACGTGGCTGGGGCCCGTGGTGATGCTATTCACCAAGAACCTAGCACATACGGTGCTCGCGCCCCCTACGGGGCTCGGGGTCCGTGGAGACGCCACTCTCTAAACATCTGCTTTCACAGGTGCCCCTGTGGGGATTTCTATTGAAGTGTTTGTTCTTCCATTCGTGCTCTTCGCGCACAGCTGCAATTGCCGTCTTCAATTAATCTCTGTAGAACGGATATTCACTCAGCGGGAAGTGATGCTTCACGAGCAAAAATGTCAATTTTCAATGAACTTGAATGTAGTCAAAGCCACGACTTCCGGCAGGTGTTAAGTGTTCGGAGCTACGCCGTGGCGAGCTCGAAAACATCCAGCGCTCATCCCAGCGAGCCACTTGGAGGGCAGTTTCTCCAGCAACCGGGGTATATTTAACAGCAAAATAAAGGGTAGATTATGTTTCTCGATTTTCCTTACTATTGTTTTTTTTAATGCTAAGCTTCCACACTGTAAATATAAGTACTATCCGTCAAAATCTTGTACTGTTCAGTCTTTTCTCCAGAGCACAGTCGCTCTCGGGGAGTTGGTTGGTTTGGGGTTTTATGGCGCAAGGGCTGCTGAGGCCAAAGAATGCCAAAGAAGGAAACTATTGCATTGAGGGTAAGTGAGAAGAGAGGACTCTAGTGGTCAGAGTTAAAAATAAAGGAATGAGACATAAAACCCGATTAAATCACAAACAACAATCGGCATGTGCGAGAAACTGAAATTCACAATTGATGTAGACGACCAATAGCATCTAAAAACTTAAAAACCTGCTTGTAAGCCACGAATGGTTCATCACCCAACAACAACATTGGGTGTAAGGGAGTGTCATTTCTGTACAACTGTGCAAAGTGAGATTGGCGTTCCCATTTGTAGAAAGGGCACTCAATTAAAAAATGGAGAACACTTAGAGATTTATCACATTGTTCACACAACGGGGCATCCTCCCCACGGAGCAGGCAGCCATGAGTCAGATGCGTGTAGCCAATCCGCAAACGACACATTATTACTTCATAACACCTTTCTCGGTGTCGGGCGCCCTTGCCCATTCACCCAGGTTTGGCTTAATGAGATGCAGATTGTTGTAGATCTCTTCATTCCACTCGGCTTGCCATTGGGCTTGTATGCGAGACCTTACAGAAGAGCGGTAGTCCACGTAAGGGATCCCTTTTATGTCTAACTCCGTGCTGGCGCATGTGCGAGCAGCACGGTCGGCCGCCTCATTGCCTGGGATACCAACATGTCTTGGAATCCAGCAACAGAGTATGGTGCAATTTTTTCTAGCTGCCACAATAACTTTCTTCTGAACTTCAACAACAAGGGAGTTCCTTGTAGGCAGCATTGAAGAGATGGCTCGCAAGGCACTAAGAGAGTCCGTGAAAACTACTGCCAGCAGTATCCTGAGCCGGGATATGTTTTCCGTAGCCAGCACGAGGCCATACGGCTCCACTGTCAAAATGGTAGCGGCAGTGTTTATCCGAGTTACAACTTCCACTGAAGAGCCAATGACAGAGCAGCCAACAAAGGCCTCAGATTTTGTTCCATCTGTATAGAACTTTGTATGATCTTCACACAATTGAGCCAGTTAATAAAATTCTTGCAGAAGCACAGTACTTGGAGTGTTTTTGTTATACTGTGCAAGAGGCAGGTTACAGTGTATGTAAGCGTGCTCCCAAGGTGCTATGATGCCAGGAAATTCTACTACCTGGGATGCCACATCAAAGCAGACAGACTCAGCCAAGGTCTTCAATCGCATACTGAACGAAGGGATCACGCTAGGTTTTGCAAGAAAGGGGCCTTCCGAGCGTTTTTCTTGAACAACTTCTCGAGTAGGGTGCTGGAGGACAGATCGGATGCGAAGAGAGTATATCGTGCCCAATGCGAATCTACGTCTCTCGAGGAAGCACTCGTTAGCCTCTGCATGTAGACTGGGCACAGGGATGTACGAAACGCACCTTTTGCCAACCGAAGCCCAAGATGATGAATGGGATCCAACATCTTGAGAACAGACTGTCTCGCAGACCCATAAACAAAGCAGCCATAGTCTAGTCGGGAGCGTACCAAGGAGCAATTGATCCGCAGGAGGCACAATCGATCTGAGCCCCAAGACCGGTGCGAGAGAACTTTAAGGATATTGAGAGATTTTTGAGCTCTTAATTTTAGGCTTTTTACATGAGCAATAAAATTCAGTTTACTATCAAACGTAAGGCCCAAAAATTGGTGCTGAAGTTGGACACTAATATTATTATTGTAGATTGTTAGGGATGGTTATATGAGGATTCTACCTTTGGGGGTGAAGCAAACACATGCAGTCTTCTCACGAGAGAACTTAAAGCCATTACTCTCAGCCCACTTAGTAAGTTTGTTGATGCCTAGTTGAACCCTGCGTTCACAAACTGAGAGGTTACAGGAGGAAACTGAAATTTGTAAATCATCGACGAAAAGAGAGTACTGAACCGACGGAGGGATTACTGAAGCAATGGAATTCATTTTAACTATAAACAAGGTGACACTTAGCACTCCCCCCTGTGGCACTTCATTTTCATGCAGAAATTCACGGGAGAGAGTGTTTCCCAGCTGGACTCGAAAGGTGCGCCTGTCTAAATACCTCTGAATTGCACGAAGCATGCGACCACGTAGACCGAGGTCAAACAGGTCCCTCAAAATGCCAAAGCGCCAAGCCGTGTCGTACGCTTTCTCGAGATCGAAGAACACGGAGAGGCAGTGCTGCCCGTGCGCAAAGGCCTCACGCACAACAGGTTCGAGACGGACCAAGTGGTCGACTGTAGAGCTTGATGAACGATAGCCGCACTGAAATTTGTCGAGCACCTTACCATGCTCCAAATACTAAATTAGTCTACGATTAATCATTCGCTCCTGTGTCTTACAGAGACAGCTGGTAAGAGCAATAAGCCTATAACTGAAGACACAAGAAGCATCCTTATCAGCCTTCAAAAGTGTAAGGACATGTGCTACCTTCCAAGATGAAGAGAAATAGCCCTCCTGCCATATGCGGTTATAAAGATATAACATGACATTAAGTGTAGAAGGATGAAGATGCTGTAGCATTGAATAATGTAAACCATCTGGTCCAGGAGCTGAGGGCTTTGTGTTATGAAGAACTGCGAGGCGCTCGTGAAAGCTGAATGTAGCATTATATTCCTCCTGTTCACCTCCTGAGGTTTTCAAGGGATTGCTCTCGGCCTTCAGCTTGTGTCGAAGGAAAGTAGATAAATAATGATGTGAACTGGATATATACTCAAAATGTTCCCCAAAAATATAAGCTTCTTCCTCGCGTGTGTCTGGGCATGTTCCATTCCTAAAAAGCAGGGGGATTTTAAATTCATGATAGGAACCATTGATCTTGTGTATTCGATTCCAGACCTCCTTAAGTGTGGTACTGCTATTTATAGTGGAAGCATAGCCTTGCCAACTTTCCCGTTTGGCTTTTCTTGGGACGTAGCGTGCACGGGCCATCATTTTCCGAAAGGATATGAGGTTACCTCTAGGGGGGTATTGTCTCAAAATACCCCAAGCCCGGTTTTGTTTCTTGCGTGTCTCTTCACATTCCGAATTCCACCAGGGCTTTGGCCTCCTACGAAGAAATTGAGATGTCTGCGGGATGGACAGCTTGGCTGCTGTGATAATGCGCTCGGTTAAAAGATGATTGAGTTCGTCAATTGTGAGACTTTCGAGACGAGAATATGCTAAGAGCGATGCCTCCTTGAAAAGGCCCCAATCAGCCTTGTCAAGCTTCCAACGAGGCGGGCGTGTATGAATTAAAGGAGGGGCTACGCTACAGGTTAACAGAGTAGGAAAATGATCGCTTCCACGTGGATTGGAATCCACACTCCAGGAAAAATCTGGAAGTAAAATAGCAGACCGAATTGAAAGGTCGATGGAAGTGGATGACACAGAGGATGGACTAAAATAGGTTGGCTGGCCCGTATTAAAAGGACAGAGACTTCGTGTGGTTAAAACTGACTAAAAATTTTTCCTCTGACATCCTGACGTGTGCTGCCCCATAAACGGTCGTGGCAATTAAAATCGCCCATCAAAAGCAAATGCTCTGGAAGCTGGTCTAACAGCGAGTTAAAATCTGAGCATTTCAATGTGAAAGAAGGTGTAAATATAAAGTGCATACTCTCAGAGCTTTATGGAGCATGAACCGGACTGCCACTGCTTCAAGTGGTGTGGACAGTGGAACCTCTGTGCAGGGAACGTCTCTCGGGAGGACCACCGCAACTCCACCAGAAGAATCGCCAGAGCCCGGGCGATCCTTCCGGAAAACCTGGTAACGTCTCAGAATATTAGTGCGACTGGTGCTCAAATGAGTCTCTTGCAAGCACAGCGCTCGTGGCTTGTACTCCTCCAGAAGATGCTTTACATCGTCCAGGTTTCTTAGAAGGCCACGGCAGTTTCAGTGTACGAGTACTGAATCGATTTTAGGGAAAAAGAAACCGGAGCATCTGGAAAGGTGAGTCAGTTGCTTCACATCGGAGTAATTAAAGGTTTTTTTTTTTTTTTGTTTCTTAGTAGTCTGCCACTTCACCTCGTCCTGGTCAGAACCCGGAGTCGACGAGGGGGCAGACAAGGCACCGCAAGTGTTTTCCTGAGCCTTGCAGGCAGACTTGCCTGCCGGCCTAGGAGGGTCCGTGCCGCGAGGCCCCGATTCGCGCCCACGACCAGAACTGGGTGGAAGGGTGGTTGATGAACTGGGAAGGGGTTCTACCCCGTCCATCTGTTCCACCTCGTTTTCTGACAAGGAAGCTGCATGCGACCCACGCAGCTCCTTGGTACCTGGCTGTCTCTCCAGAGACTGAGGCTGTGGTACTTGCTTTTTCTCCTCCATAGAAGTGTGGCCTGTGTTGACAGGTACAGCCAGTACTGGCCTGACCTGAGCAGAGGAGTCAGCTAGAGCGCCCTCTCCGCGAGAAGGGTGCCCCAGCTGACTCCTCGCCACCGTCTTGAAAGGGAGGGCGGGCACGGCTATCGCCGTCCCGTCCTTGCCCAGAGGAGCAGCATGCTGCCTCTGTTGTGGGGCCGGGGCCTTTAGGTCGGCAACTAAGACCCCAGGAGAGACCTGAGTGGTCTTTGTCTCCGAGCGTGGTGCAGAGCCCCTGCGCACCACCTCGGCATAACCTCCCTTAGAAAGGAAGGAAAAGCGCTTCTTCGCTTCTGCGTACGGCAGGTTTTCTTGAACTTTAACTGCGAGGAGTTCCTTCTATTGCTTCCAGAGGGGGCAGCTTCGGTAGTAGGTAGGATGTGGTCCTCTGCAATTCGCGCAGTGTGCCTATGCCTCGCAACCATCAGACAGGTGACCCTCATTTCCACACCTGGCACATGTCTCCTTCCCACGACAGCTGCGTGCTCCGTGGCCAAAGCGCTGGCAACGAAAACACCGCTGGGGGTTGGGGATGTATGGGCGGATGCGGTAGTTGAGGTAACCGGCTTTGACCGTCTCCGAGAGCGCCCGTCTTGCAAAAGTTAGGATAACATGTTTTGAAAGGATATTTTCACCATTTTTGGCGGAACACTATGTGTCTCACATCAACGACACCCGAACGTTTTAGTCCCTGAAGAAGTTCATCTTCCCTGGTGTAAATAAAGGCCTCTTCAGACAAAACACCACGGACCGTGTACGGTGTACGGTGAGGGCTCACCGACACCTCCACGTCAACAATGGTGGTCAGTCTGAGAGACGCTTCGCTTTGTTCTTTTACTGTTTACTTCAACAAGAAGGTCTTCCGAGTGTAGTTTCTTGGAATTGTAAGAAAATCCAAGAAGGTTTTCTGGCACTTCGGCGACAATAAAGGGTGACATCTTTGCTACAGGTTTTTGCTTGTCATGTGAGTGAATAACAAAAAACCGAAAATGTTTCAACAGTTTCTTTTTCAACGGTCTGTGGTTTTTACGCTGCTTCTTAGAGGTTCGTCCCGAACCGGGTTTAGAATTTGCAGAAGCCATGAAAGGCGGAGGATGTTCAGAAACTGTGCCGCACCACCCACCACCGAGCCCAACAAGGGGTTAGGGGGTGGGTGTGCTATGGCTTGGCTGGATATGCAAGTATGGCTTCGCCGGGTATGCTACACTACCAGGGCTACCAAGTAACTATAACCAAGTGTGGTTCGAGAAAGGTATCTGTATCCACCCAAGGTTAGCCCTTGCCGCCAAAGAAGGTGAGGATGAAAAAGAGAAGAGCAGAGAAAGGAGAAGGAAGGGAGGGGATAGTGAAAGAAAAGGCGACGGACCGAATCATTCTGGTCGGGCCAAGCCAGGACACCCGTCTACGGGAAGTGGGGGCCGAAGTGGCGTATTGCCTCATCCGGGGGGCCCCGAAGGGTCCAAACCTACCCCGGGCTCGGCTCAACCACCAGGATGCACTTTCCCCGGACACGGGAAAGCCACGCACAGCCAGACGTGCGCGGGCGAACTCGCATGGCTTGGGGTCCGTGGAGACGCCACTCTCCAAACACCTGCTTCCACAGGTGCCCCCTGCGGGGGCTCTCGGGGAGGAGACAACCGACGGTCACATTGGCCACTATGCGGTAGGAGCTTACTGTTCAGACCAGCGTTCCAACATGACTATCCGCACGTCGATCGATTGCACCTAATTCCTGAAGTGTTCTTAAATTCTTTAATATAAAGCGGAATGTCAACCTGCGACACCCCGCCCCCTCCGATATCGGCATGACCCGCGTCATCAATGCCCAACAGTTTACGTCAGATCATCTAGTTTTTACACCACTGATACGTGAACACACGGTCACATCGGCAATAATTCCAGTCTTCTCTTCGCAACGCACAACACTGCCATCACGATGCTGCGGCTATGTTGCTGACACGCGGAAATACAGAACCACGTTGATTGCCGGTTGGCACTCAGCATAGGAAAACAGAAGCAAACTCAGCACGAAAAACACCCAGGCAGCCGGCAGCGAAACTTTCCTGTCTTGGACGCAGTTCGTGCGATTCCTACAACGTTGAAATCGTTGACACAGTTCCGCGTGGTTCCGCTACTGTACTTCCGCGTGGGACCCGCAATGCCGCAATCCGGAGACGGCCATCTTACTCAGTGTACGTAGCGCTGCTGGCACTGCCCCGGAACTTCGCTGTTTCTGGTGGCTTCGTTTGCTGGTTTGATAAAATTAGTGGTAAAAACTTCAATGCAACCGACATTTTCCGCACGTTTTAACTAGGAGACGGAATCGCAGGCGGCGTTCGCTGCCGCTGAAGCTCAATCAACTCAACAGCTATTTATTACACGACGTGTGCGACGTGCTACAAATTACGAAACCGCAAGAAGATGAGTCGGGAGGGCGAAAGCTTTCTCCCGTCTGCCAGGAGAAGGAGAAAAACGTTTCATTCCTCCCCCTTTCTCGTGTCAGCTTGGGGGCGCGTCAGTCAGGGGAGGAAGACCCGCAGTTGCTACCTTTTTCTTCTGTTTTTTTTTTTTTGCAGTGTATACTGCGTTCACCCTTAAGCTGAGACTAGAACCTCCGCCTTCAGCGTGAGCTCACTGGCTTCCGCAGAGCTTTGGTTGCGCGTGTATTTGTGTACACACTCGTGGTAAGAAGAGAAGAAAGCTCGCACTGAAGATGGAGAGTCTAGTGTCAGCCTAAAGGGTGTATAGCAGGAGCTAGAGTGCCTGAATATCCTTCTGTTAAGAGTGCTGCCATCTTTTGTAGTACCTGATGCCGACAGCACGCGCTCCCAGAGAAAATACGAAGAAATTGCTGGAAACAAAAAGTCACTGTAGGAGAGTCCGCGCCTCAAGCGCGTGCACGAACCAGTTTTTCCACGTGCTTCAGAAAAAAGAATAAAAATAAGCGTTTGGAACAAAAGGGCCTGATGTCCTCACCCCAAGCAAAGCGCACATGAAAGGAAAAAGAAGAAGACACAGAGGCGATCGGACGTGTCTCATCGAGCTCTTTTCACTCTATCTTTTCGGTTTTTCTGGCACTTCTTTTGGCGTCAAAAGTTTCTACGAAGGATTGGAAGCTTCAAGGATCTCGCTGATAATCAATTCGTCAAAATCGGGTGAGAGAACTGTCATTCATAGACCAATAATTACGACTACCAGTGATGGCGGCAGGCCGTTCCAGGGGTGCTATGTTGCGGTTTTTGAACTCCCAGGAGACTTGGAAGAGGGAAGTGACGTCAACGACCAGAGCAAATGCAGATTGGATGTTTACAGAAGAAAACAAAATCAACATTTAATCTGCATTTGCTGCGTTGTTGACGTCACTTCCCTCTCCCTAGTCTCCTGGGAATGCAAAAACGCAACATAGCCCCCCAGCGGCCGCCATTACTAGGCCTAACCGGAGGAGGCGAAGCATCGTCCACGGGGCCGCCACCCGACGACATCATGACCTCGAGTCAAGTCAACGGATCAATCGCGGCTTCCGTGAGCGGCTGCCCATCGAGCATTACGGCGGAAACGTCGAGAATGGAGATAGAAGCCGGGAATCCTCTAGGTAAAGCGAGCGGTGAAGAAACCCGAAGAATACGGGAGTCGTCGGTGTCAAAGAAGCGTAAAGGGGAAGACTTGACAAAGGAAGACGCCATTATCGAGGCAAAAGAAGAGGACATGGAAAGAAGCGGCTGCAATGACGAATATGGCAGCAGCAACGAGGAGTGGCAAATTCCCAACTATCACAAGAAAAAGTTTCAGCGGGGAAGCCGGCCCAGCCGGCGCCAGCAACGACAGGACGGACCAAGGTACACTGTCATTATCAAGCCTACCGCGGCTGTGAATATCACCAATACGGAATCGTGGCTCCTGCGGAGCACTTTTCGAGAAATCATACGTTCGCCGTGAGAAAACGATCAGATCGGATACGCTGTCAGCAACGGGAACAACTCCATCGCAGTTACGGTGCGAACGGAACAACACGCTCAGGACCTCATGGCGCTCAAAGAGCTACCCACTGAGGATCCCGACAAGAAGATCGAAGTGACGGTCTACAGATCCACAACCGCAGCCAACCGAGAAGAGTGATACGCGGCGTTTCACCCGGCGACGCGGCACGCGGCATTGTCGAGAACGCCATAGCGGACTACCACGACATCATCCACGCCAGACCCATAGGCAAGAACGGAACGTACTTAATCACATTTGAAGGTCATGGTATCCCAAGGAGCCTCCGACTTTTCGGAAGGTACCATAACGTGTTTCCCTACAAGCTTACAGCAGTCGTGTGCCTACAGTGCCATGGAATGGGACACAAGGTCACGGTCTGCACGCGCAAACAACGCTGCAAAACTTGCGGTGAAGTCCACCCCAACAACCAATCCTGCCAGGGAAAGTACTGCCCCAACGGCAAGAAAACTGGCCACAGGTTTTTCGAAATCGAAGCGTGTCAAGCCAGGAGCCGAGCGGACGACAAACTCCAGAAGAGAGCGGTGGACGGTAGACGCAACCATGGCGGCGGCCCGGTGTCCACCGCTGCAAAAAAAGGCGGGCATCCAACCGGGCTCCATATAACCCGGACGGCTTCCCCTCCCTCACACTGCAGGAGCAGCAACAGGCCAAAAAGCGAAAGCCAAAACCGACTTACAGACAAGCACTAGATTCGAAGGCAATGTACATGGACTCTATCTCCGATTTAGGCACGCCCAGCGGCTGCAGCAGCAGACTGGCGACGGAACTAGCCCAACTTAGGGAGAGTAGCAGCAGAAAACTGCAGAAGATTCAACGATTGGAGATGGAGTACGAAAATCAACTCCGTCAGGAACAAGAGACCGTGAAGCGCAAGCCAAGGCCACGGCCGTAGCTGACCGAAAACGTAAATGAGAAGCCGAGCAGCGACTCCGAATCGAGCAACAGAAGACCGACGAAGCACGTCGACGGAGCCAACGCTGCCCCGTAACTTACGAACAAGTCCTGGAACAAAAGAAGAAAGAAGCCGAAGTCGCAGCCAACAAGGCCAAATCAACGAACAGTGAAGCCAACAAACAGTGAAGCAAGATCGACAACAAAACCCACCGCGGAACGTGTCGCCGAAGCAACCTAACCCGCGAGACTCAGGCAGCCTTCCCGGCACGACCCCAAGCGGCGGCGATCTCCTACAACTCGTAGAGAACAGAATACAACAGTGGCAAAAACAGCTCCAGCAGCAACTTCAGCAACAGCAACAAGTCATGATGCAGCAGATGCAGCAACAACTACAGATTATGTTTGCCGAGCATGGGATAGGGACGGCGGCCCCGGCCCAATAAAATAATTATGAGCCAACACCAAAGACGTTACAAGAACGAGAAGACGTTTACCGCCCTTTAATGGCACTGCCGGGGGCTACGCGGTAAAAAGTCCGAACACAAGCTACGATTACACGAACGAAAGATTCCTGTAGACGCTATTATGCTTCAGGAAACAAACGAGGCCGGTATCAAACTGACGGGCTACATCAAGTACGACCAACCGAGCGTGACGCTTACCGTTAAAGGCAAGACCAGAGTGCAACCGCAAGTCGCTATTTTGGTTCGCAAAGACCTACCCCAACAGCAAGTGGACACGCGGGAATGGTGCACCGCCTCGCAAGAGGTAGTGCCCGTCTTGGTGGAGAGCGAGTGCGACGGCCCGATCCTGGTGCTGTCAGTGTACTACCGGCCTAGGAATTCGACGGCAAGGAAAACGAGATCGGATATCGACCACGCCTGGGTGGAGAAGCTGATACGAGAGTACGGTAAGAAGAGGAAGCAAGCGATTCTCGTCGGAGGGGACTTTAATGCCGAACACAAAGAATGGGGCTACGCGAAATCGTCAGCACGAGGTGCCGAGCTGCTGCGCAGGGCCACCGATATGGGACTCGTCCTGATCAATGAACCGGGCACCAAGACGCGGACCGCGCCCAGCATCAACGAAGACACCACGCCTGATCTAACTTAGGCCGACCCTCATACTGCAAGGAACACCGAATGGAGAGCTTTCGAGGACGCGTGGGACAACGAGCACCACCCTATTGAGACGTGTATCGTCGGCAGGGCAAAGCGACACAAGAAGCATAGGACGGGAAAGACTACAGTGTGGGACGACTTTCGCACCATTCTAGAAGGATCCACAGGCACCAAGTTAGATGACCTGACAAAACGGATTAGGGACGCGGCCAAGGGCGCAACAGTCGAGACCCTAATCGAAAAAGAAGCGCCCATTCCGGATACCAGATTACTATCCATATGGCGCAAGAGAACCAACCACCTGAGACGCTACCGTCGGACCCGCAAACGATGGGATGTTCGCAAGGCCAACAGGTATGCGAAGGAGGTGCAGCGACACGCCAGCAGGCTGTGGATCGACGACTGGATCAAGTCTTGCGAAGAGTTCAACGAACGGACGTCACTCAGACGCATGTGGGCTCTCTGTAACGCGATGCTGGGCAAGAGCAAAGGCGGCAACACAGCACCGGACATGGCCCTGGCGCAAGGCAAGGAAATCACACAGATACTGGACGAGATCGGAGATGTCTTCTTCCCGCAGCCAGCCACGAGCCCGGACCCCAAAATTTATGAACCCGAAGAATCGAAAGCCGAAGAGTACGAAGCAGATTTTACTATGTGGGAAATGGAGGCAGCCATCGAGAGGGGCAACGAGCGGAGTGCGGCGAGCCCCGACGGTATTACCAACTCCATGCTGAAAAACCTCCCGAACAAAACTTGCTGAAATCGATCAACAACGCCTGGCACGAGGGAAACATACCGGAAAAGTGGAAAGTGTCCTGGGTATGCCCCATACCCAAATCAGGGAAGAAGCCAGACTGCGCGAGCAACGTGCGCCCAAATTCGCTTACATCCGTTCTCAGCAAACTGATGGAGCGTATGGTGCTCGCGTGCATCGATTGGATGACTGAGCATAAAAGAGAAGTGTTGCATCGCGCCCAGACGGGGTTCCGCAAGAACCTTGGCACGCAGGACAGCTTAGTCCTCATTCGTGAGTGCTGTGCTTAGTGAACCGGCCAACGCATTGCCACCCACAACTCCTGGGCCGGTTTTCTCGAAGCAATGGTAAACCCATTTTGGTAAACCACGGTGCCTAGGAAGGAAAAAGTACCTAGGCACTGTAATAAACTGCTGGATATAGAACAACAATAAATATTTTTGATTGGGCGGTAAGGTGCGCCATCTATCGGTGAAACAAGCCAGTGATTTTGTTTATCCTCTTTTTCCGCTGGTGGTTATCGATCTAGTGTGGTATTTTAAGTCAAAATATAGTAATGTTGCACTTGAAAGCCAATTCATTTGTTTCAGATGGTGCGAAGAAATTTTAGCTACTATGCTAGAGTTTGCCCACGAATATTCGAAAATGTAAGAAACATTTCCTTCAATATGTTTCTCCATAAGCAACCCATAACTTTCCCGTGTGCCTTCCAGTCTGGCAACGCCGGTGCTGTAGTCTCGTTTTTGTTCCCTGCGACGCACGTTTCTGCGATTCCTGCTGATCTCAACTGTTTGCCCCCTTTTCCTTTTGCCCAACCAATCCACCGGTGACAAGGAGCTAAGCTTCTCGTCACCGTTAAATTGCTGGCCACCGGGGATGTGTAGAAACCTCGATGCTGTCGGCATACTGTCGGCGCACTGCGAACAAGTAAAGAGTACAATGTCCCAGCTGTTCACCCGGAACGAGGACGTTATCGAAAATAACTCCCTTTCTCGCAAAGTAATCGCTGCTCACGAGTTGGCGTGCATAGTGTAACAAATTAAACGTGTTAGTATTAATATATACCAACACTCGTTCGCAAAACATTTCTTTACTCACCGTAAAAATACTTGCGAGGCTTATGTACCGTCATATGTCTTGGATCCCGTACTGCTGAAGAGTGAAGCGTTCGCAGAATGCTGCCGTCGGTTAGTTTAGTAGTCCCTCTGAACTACCGCTTTGCTTGACGTGCTAATAGGTTGATGGTGCATCATTAATATAACAGCCGGATCGAAATGAATGTTCAGCAGAACCAAGAAGAACTATTAGCCCTCATTAAGCGACGTCGCGGCTATTTTGTTTGTAGGTACTGCTCCTCCCTCGGCGCCCCTGCTCTCCCAGTCACGTGACCTAGAATTCCCTCTCCTAGGGACAATAGTTAACTTTAACCCACGGTTCGCGTTCGAGAAAACGGGCCCTGGTAGCAGTGGACATTAAAAAAGCTTTCGACACCCTACCTCACGCGACGGTTATTGACACGGCCCGAAAACTGGGCGTGCGGGGCAGACCCCTGAACTTCATCAAGGCCTTCCTGAGCGGACGAAAGTACCTGGTCAAGACCGGCAAGCACTGTTGCAGCAAAGAGAAGACGAATGAAATAGGCGTGCCACAAGGAGCAGTGCTTTCACCGGTGCTCTTCAACCTGGCGATGGCGGCGCTCCTATGGCGGCTCATCGTCATTCCGGACTTGGCATTCACAGTTTACGCGGACGACATCACGGCGTAGACTATGGGAAGTAACGACGCGCCCCCTCCCGAGACAACCATCCAAAGGGCCCTTGAAGTGGTGAGCGACTTCCTGAAGGAGGTCGGTCTACACCCGTCACCCGAAAAGACAAGATACTTAGCCTGTGGCAAAGGCTGGGAAAATATCGACGCGGACCTGCGCTTTGATGGCCAGAAGATCAACAAAGTGGCCGAGCACTCCATTCTAGGGGTGAACGTCCACTCGGGCGGCAACCCAAGCGCCTGGAACGGACGTATGCGAAGCACCTGGAAGAAAGGACTTTCGATCGTCCGACGCTTAGCGACACGAGCCGGGGGCCTGGGAGAAAGATTAGTGAAGACCGTGGTCCAAGCCGCCCTTATATCCAAGATCTCGTACGGCCTCTGTTTCTACAAATTCAACACAGCTCAGCGGGCCAAGCTGGAAACATTGATTAACGACGCACGACGCTGCATCTCGGGCTTGCCGAAGTGCACACGCCTGGACCTACTGCACGAGGCAGTCCCGATGCTCTCCCTTGAAGAGATCGAGCGGAATCAGGAGCGAACCTACGGTGCCAGACTGGCGCACACCCGACAGGGCAGGGTCCTATTAGAACTCATGCCTCCGTGGAGCTCTCTGTGCGCGCAGACCGCTCAATTACTAATACCGGACCCCATCCCATCATGGCAGAAGACGATGGTCACCCCGGCCTGTCCAATCCCGACAAGGATGAATTCAACAACTAACGCCGGTAGAAGACGCAAGATTGCCCGGCGGCACGAAGAGAGGGGAGGCGACGGCGACGACGAACTTCGAGTATACGTCGATGCCGCGTTCAAGGATGGAGTGGCGACCACAGCGGCGTGGCATTATGAACACGTGACGAAAATCAAGGAACTGCAACACTGTGGATCCGCGCAGGAAGCCGAAGTAAATGCCGTACTCGAAGCCATCAAGGACACGGCAGTGTCATCAAGCAATGTATTTCACATATTGCGCGTTTTCACGGACTCCCAGGCAACCGTGAGGGCACTTAGAACGCAGGTCAAGGCACACGCCGCAGTCGGAGAGATCTTCCGGCTAGCGCATGAACTGGAACGACGCGACCCGAACCCACTCTCCATAAGCGTAGAGTGGATTCCTGGTCACGCGGGCGTAGACGGTAACGAGAAGGCACACTGGGCGGCGATTGAAGAGCTTAATCGTATCGACCTTCGACGCCAGGACCCGGTCGCGGCCCCCTCTGTGCCACCGCCATCGTCCACTTTCAACTTATACGACCCCAAAGGCACCGTCCTCAACATTAAACTGGCGATGAAAAAAGAATTAAAGATGAAGCTAAATGCCAAAGGCGAGCTCCCTGAAGCGAGCATTCCTTTGGGTTTCTTCCGACGGCATGAGACGGTCAAGCTGCGAAGACTCAGGGCCCACGCCGCCATCACGCCGGCCCGCACCCAGCGATGGGAGTGGGCGGCCCGCGAGAGGAAGAACAGAGTAGACGGCGCTTCGATTGCAATAGACCACGACTACAGCTTGTTATCAAGAAAGCTGCGGCGAGAAGAGGAAGCCTGCTCAAAGGGCTGCATCTACTGCACAAATCGCGACGTAGAGTGCGACGAGCCTCACCTCGTATGGGAGTGCCCAAACTTCCACGAGGAGAGAACGAAAGCCCTGGACGCGTTAGACCAACAACTCCGCCCCACCTCCTTCGAAGCCTGGTGTCGACCTGAGGGAGAAAGGGACAAGCGCGTCGCGGTCCTCTCCGGCGTGCTCAGTTACCTGAGCGAGACCGGGCTGGACATGCACATATAAGGGGGTCGTTCCCCCACGGCGGGACCACAGCTGTACCGGAGTTATGTAAATCGCCAATGTCCCGCCTAACCAACCATCCCTAAACTTGTCAATAAGTTGACTCCTCTATCCACCAGTGTCAATAAACGTTTTTTCACTCACTCACTCACATGAAGGCACCCTAGCGGGAGCTCGTAGCGTACCTTCGAAGCACGGATTGAGCACGAGCCAGTTGGGTCCGCTTTTTGCAGTGTACGATTCACTGAAACATTCTAATCATTGTTTCCAATCAAGAGGCTTCTGAAAGCCCAAACCAAGGTTTTAGGTAGTTAGACCTCAAATAAGAAAAAGCTAAGCCGCGCCACGAAATCTTCAACTTAACTGTAAAGAACTGGGTCATGTGAGGGGTCGATCGAGGCGGACTAACATATCCCAAATGTTTTTGGGTAATAAATACGACTATGATCCCAGATTATAGTCGTATTTATGGTGTCGGGATTGAAAAACCTGACTCAAATATGACTCTTTTCCGGCACACGCCGAAGTGCTAACTTGGTCAATTCATTTCAAAAGAGGAACAGATGGAATCAAGACAAAGTAACAGACGTTCAATTATCTACAGCTTCCAAAAATGAGGAATTGTGCTTGTGGCTTGAATGGTTTTAGAAATTCTCGAGAGTTAGAGATTGAAAATGAAGCGTTTTAAAATAATTCACGCTTCAGAAAAAAATTAAAAAAAAGTAAATGCACGATTAAGAAAAAGGAGCTATAATTCTAATATGTTTTGTTCTTTTAGATCTTCCTAATAAAATATACCAATTTAATTCTTCAGGTAGTTGCTGAGACTAAAAACCAAACATTTTACGAAGGAATTGCATAGGTTTGAGAATTGTGATGTCCTCTCAAGGAATACTTCTAAGCAATATTTGTTCAGACTACGAACACTGCTGCATATCCCGTTTAAGTATACTAAACAATATCATCACCAAGACTTCAAAGGACCTTTTATTACCATTACATTTATATATGCAGTAAATATGACGTAGAAAGTTTAAACTGTATTTATATATTATTTTAACGCATAAAATACGTGTTGTTAAGCGAATCTTTTCTGAATGCCTAAATTGTAATACCAACAAGCTCCTATTTGAAGTCATGCCTTAAACTCAGTGACTTAAAACGTTCATAGAACGATCTCACCAGCCTGTTAGGTGGCGCCACCGCTGCCGCAATGCATAGAGAGAATTTTAGCCATTTTGCCCATGAAACAGCCTTACTGGAGTTTCGCACGTGCAGAGCAGGAGGCGGCACGAGACGACAGGGGCATTGCCGCCTGCTTCTGCGAACTTAAGGAATGGCAGCTTCACCCATGCGCGGAACGCTTAATGAGATTGGTCTATTATTCGAAGTTATTTAGACAGTCTATTATCTCAAACGCTACACAGCATTCTCAGTGCACGACGGGACGGCGCTGAACTAACAACTGTTGTTTATAACACAGAAAGGGGAGGGAAGAAAACAAGAAGCACCTCAATCAGAAAAAACTAGACATACACACGCGCCAACCAAGCAGCATATTATTCCAGCATCAGACAAATCAGTGGCTGCGTAATGCCCGTCATAGTCGATCGAAGGTACCCTAATTCCGTTTCAGAAATCGTTTCTGACGGTTTCCTGACGCACCTCGCGCCAAGTTCTCAGATATAAAAGGCCGCGATAAATTCCCTTGACATTCTGTCTCTATGTTTATCCAAAACAGTGATTTCACTAGAAATAGGCTAGAACTTGCAGCCCCGCTGTGTAGATGTAGCAACCCCCCAACTGTGGCCCTGAGTGAATACGAATGTTGCCCAAGTCTGCCGTTTAGGCAGCGGCCCGTCTGTCCAACGTACACATTGCCACACGACAAGGGGATCTTATAAACCACGCCAGACACAGAAGCCATGAACGGTACAACGTGCTTTTTGGTGCATTTCTTTTCCGACCGCTTTTTGGCGGTAGCATCGACCTTTGCACATATCTCACTTATTTTCTTTGGGGCAGAGAACACCACGCAACACCATAGCGACCTCCGACTTGTTTAAGGTTATGGGATGCCGGATGAAAGTAGGGCGCGACCACCATTCTTTTTTCGTCGAATACAGTTTTCATTCTCTCCCTACCTTTAGCTTTTTTTAAAGAGAAGCTAGCCACCTCAGTTCATAGGGCAGATTGAAATCCTGACAACCTCTATTAATCCGGCCGTTAAAGCTGTCCGCAACCAATTGGACGCAGGACGTTTTAGGATGGACCCAAGACAAGAGACCGCTAGCTCCTCTACCAATTTTGAGTGCCATGACCCTAATCCAGAATGGCCCTTTAGAGCGCAGCTCTTAGGGGCCCGTTTCCGGCTTGAGCGGCGTCGCCGTCGCCGTCGCCGTCGGCGTAACCGCGAAGTGCATTACGGGAAATGTCCCATAATGCACCGCGCGAGTCCCCCTCCCCGAAGTCACGTAACCCCCTCCCCCGAGGTCACGTTCCCCCTTCTCCCGAGGTCACGTGGCCCCCAATGACGTCATCAGTGACGTCACAGATAACGTCACCTGCGTCCGCATCGTCATCATCACTGATGACGTCATCAGTGACGTCACGTGACCCCCAACGTCACGTGACCCCCCCTCCCCCGCCCCCCGAGGTCACTTGACCCACCTCCCCCATACCCTTCCCTCCTCCTCAAGAGCTGCGCTCAAACGGCCTTCACTTTTTTTGTGTGCGTTGACTAAACGACTAGAAAACACGTTTTTATTCAAAGCACAACGATAGGTCAAGGCCAGGGCAAGACAAAAGGACGACGAAAGGTCAAAGCCGACTTTTTTCTTGGGTCCGCCCTAAAAAAGTCCTGCGTCCACTTTATGACAGATAGATTTAACGGCCAGGTTAAAATATTGTGGCTGTCAGGATTTCCATCTGCTTTTTTGATTGAGGTGGCTAGCTCCCTCTTGAAAAAAAGCTAAAGGGGGGAGAGGATGAAAACTGAATTCGACAAAAAAAAAAAGAATGGTGGTCGTGCCCTACCTTCATCGGGTTCCCCATAAACTCAAGCAAGTCGGAGGTCGCTATGGTACTCCGGTGGTGCTCTCTGCCCCAGAAAAAAATGAGTAAGATCTGTGAAAACGTAGGTGCTACAGCCGAAAAGCGGTCGGAAAAGAAGTGCCCCGAGAAGCACGCAGTACCGTTTGTGGCTTGAGTGTCTGGCGTGGTTTATAAGGTCCCCTTGTCGTGTGGCAATGTGTTAGTTGGACAAACGGGCCGTTGCCTAAATGACAGACTTATATAACATTCGTATCTACTCAAGGCCAGTGTTGCGGCTGCAAGTACCAGCCTAATTTTAGTTAAGACACTGTTTTGATAAATACAGAGACAGTGTGACAATGGGAATCATCGAGGCCTTTTATATCTCAGAACTTGGCGGGAGAGGTGTCAGCGAACCGCCAGTGGCGTTTTCTAAAAGAGAATTTGGGTGCCTTTGATCGACTTTGATGGACATTAAGCAGCCACTGATTTGGCATATCTTGACATAATATGCTTCTCGGTTGGCGCATGTGTGTGTGTCTATATTTTTCTGATTAAGGTGCTTCTTGTTTTCTGCCTTCCCTCTTTGTATAATAAGCAACAGTTGTTAGCTCACCGCCGTCCCGTCGTGTATGGCTCTTTAGTCGTGTCCAAGTTTTTTCGCCGCTGTTTCTCCCCGAAATGTTCACTTCAAACCAAACAGCCCAACGCGTCACATTGCTGTTGTTATGGCTTTAGTACCTTTCTTGCCAGTGCCCAATATGAAGTGTGTTTTCTTGTTCGATTCATATAGTTTTCGCCCACAATTTTTCAACGTCTTTTGTTCAATTGCTTTTATATAACTGTGTTTGCTCAAATTTGTCGTATTTTGTGACGAAGAAACATCTGTTTTACCGCGCCCTTTTCATAATAAAGTTTGTTTTCTCTTAATTATTTTTGTTCAAAATGCAAGTCGCCTTACCCTCTTTAAATAAGAACTGCTCGGTAAAACAAACCCGTAGCCAAAATCGACATGCCCAGAGAGAAAGATTAGCCAAACGCCACTAGCGCACTCGTAGAGTCTGATCGTCCATGACAAAACCGGGGTTGTGGCCTTATCGAGACTGCCCCAAACAACTCCCGTTAGCGATTCGAGCTTTTAATTAGTATACCTTTCGAGCGGCTGTCGCAACGCCCCAAGGCCCCCCTCCATCTCTCCTCCATTTGGGGCGGCCCATTCGCGATCATGACTAGAACGCGCGCGACCGTCAGCTGCCGTGGGCATTGTTAGGCCTCACAATGAAGTCGGTCCGCGGTAGTACACCCTTCTCCCGCCATCCTCTTCTTCCCGGCGCCACCACATTCAAAAACACTTCCGCAATCTCTATGTGCCCCTTTCTTTCCCATCGCCGGTCCCCAGACATTAGCCCCTTAAGAATCGTTTGGAATGCCCAGGAAGACTCTATAAAATTCAATTCTGCGTTCGTTCTAGGCGTCTGCTCAGGCTTAATTAAGGAGCGCGTCCCGGCGTTCCGGTGATCGATTGTTTTGCTGCGTACCCGAGATCTGCGTCCCGCCCGAATGCTTTACACTAATGAATCGTTTCCACGATCTTCGGACAGTGTTTTGCGGCGGAGGCAGTTTCGCTTCGCCATATACAGAGCACCGTTTCACTTCGCTTGTTTGAAAATAATACGGTAAAATGTTGCACGATGCGCTAGGAAACGGGGAAAGGGTATAAAAGGGGACTAAGTCTTTAGAACGGAGGCGTCGAAGAATATTGAAGAGTGCTCCCTTTTCAGAGTCGTCAGAGCTCGCGTCGGCTGTTTGGATGCGCGTGTGAATGCCTGGCATTCTCCGCCCTATTTTCAGACGAGTTTCCAGACATAAGTTTGAAAATATAGAGGGGGTGTGATGGGCATCAAAAGCTGTCAACAGACTGAGAAGAGAAAACGACGCGCATCCCCTAGTTATGACGCGCTTAAGATCGAATTATGAGCGCTAACTAACTGATACCTCGGAAAAAGTACCGAATTACGAAAGACAATAGACTAGCTGTGATGACTCTAAAATATTTCTGTAGACTTCAGAAGGTGGACAGGGGTAGAAGGAGGAGAGGGGGGGGGGGAGGTGAACGAAAACATGACGGCAAAAAGGGAGAGAACAGGATGTTTCGTCCTCTCCTTGCCCTTTTTTGCCGTTTATATTACAATAATGTATCCCGGTAACATTAGGAGCACGCTCTAATCTGTGAATTGAAGAGGTGGCGGTTGATTCGCAAAAAGACCGTACCAGCGAGCATGATATTAAAGCCCTGGCATACGCAAATGCAACAAACGAGTTTTCACCCCACTTTTCATGTGAGCCTTTCTGTTTCAAGAAGTGGTGAACTCGTTTTCTAAAGGAAAAGAAAGAAACAAAAACTGGTATGTGTGTATGATTAAACAGCCTAGAACATAGTCTGCCTCAACGGGCGACTCGTCTCCCAACTGTAGGTAAGCAATTTATCTTGTTCAGTACAACCGCTATCCCGGGGTTTTTAACGTGAACCACGCAGTAGTTATACACGACCACAAGCCGGTACGATGCTCATCCAGTTCGAAACGGGCAGGGGTCAACTAGTTTTCTATATTCTATAGGCTGTTTTTCTTACAATATAATAGTATATTTAATTGCTTCGTTCTGTGAACGACTTAGTCAGACAAAGGTTTCTGAACGAGGAACTTGAAATGTAACAAACACGGCGTGGACAATGTCTAATATGATGTATGTTATAAAACAAAATTCCTGGGCGGCACGTATATTTGCAAACCCACACTGAATGCTATGCTAGGAGCGATTGTGTACATTTGTTTAGCAGACATTAAACAACCGTTTCGAATGTGAAGAAAATATTGACTTTTAGCTAACCGTTACCGTGTTCCGCGTACTGCACTACTGGTGCCTTTGGAGCATGCTTTCAAGCGCGAGCCCAGGTGATAACGTGGGCGCAGAGCGCAAGCCTAAAAGCACGTGCGGAAGGTTGCGGTAGCACGGTACGCGGAACACGATGACGGTTTGCTAAAGGTCCCCGATGCGAGGTAGTTTCATAAACCGTTATCTCACCTTCGAAAATATTTTTGCAGTAAAGATACCGATATTGCGCACTTCTGCATGTAGACGTGCCTACGTCTATCCGAATCTTATAGAGCATTTTGGAGAGCGCTGCAGAACTACCGAGGCCGTCTGCGAAATCTCATCAATATTTACTACTTCGACTACTAAATCTAGCGGGGAGAGTGACGTCACGTGACAGCATCATGTAGCGTGACACCACAACTTATCAACGTGACGTCACGTCACTTGACGTCACTGATTTGTGTGACGTAACGTCCCATGAGTTCCTGTCATGTGACGTCAATTTGCCCGATAAATAAAGTGAGGAAATTGACGTCCTCGTGTTGATCTGGTGTTACATGGTACCATGACAACTTGACATAAATTTCACCGCTAAACGTAAAAGGAAAATCGGTGTCCTATGACCTGACGTTGAGTAGCCTCAGACACTTCCCACCAAAAGGTCACATCAAGTACAGAGTAAAAAAATCTACCAGAACGGGTCCGGTGTGTTTTTACGTTTACACTAGAGCGGAAATTCAGAGACACGGTGCCTGGTCTGTGGCGTGCCCTGGCGTGACCGGATCTGGTGTTTGACATATTTATACGTTACAGCTGAAATTCGAACACAAGTCTGATGTCCTGGTGTGTCCTGGCCTGTCCCGATATACTGTGACACGATTTGGTGCATCTTGGTGAGATTCCAGTCCAGCGTGTTCAGGTAAAATCCACGCCTACTCATGCATGCGTTGACACAACTTCGACGTCAAATAAATTATTTTTGAATGCACCAGATATCACGCTCTGCGAGGACTAGCAACAATTCTCAAAAAGGTTATCCGTTTCTTTTCTAATCCGTTCTTGTGCCCTGGACTTTTGCGCCTCGCTAGCATGCTTCCAAATCAGTCGAAGTACAATCTTTGGTAAGTTGGCTGCCTCCAGCTCCGTAAGCCACGTGACTCAGTACAAAAAGGTTATGAGGAAAACAAGTAGCCTGGTTCTTGGGAAGGAGTTGCGGTGATGTGATAATGACGCCCAGCTTTGATTGGCTTTGATAAAAAAGAAAGTAGGCTGACCTCAATGCTAAATGCATTGAGGGCTACCAACTATTCCTTTTAATCAGCCAATAAGAGCTCCGCGTTCTGATGTACTCGCAAGCCTGCGCAAGAAGCAGACGAACTTGCGCTTCGTGTAAGAACAATTATCTCATGATATCAAAGTAACAAAACATAGTTTTTTTTTTTAATTAATGGCATCTTATTATGTCCCCATTTGGAAACAAAAAAATAATTCTAGCTAACAGCTGAAGCAGCTAACAAAATACTTCAGGTATTTAATGACTCTCATGGGACTGCAGAAAAAATATAACGTGCTCGTTGGTCCTCCT
This sequence comes from Ixodes scapularis, assembly GCF_016920785.2. NCBI lineage: Eukaryota > Metazoa > Arthropoda > Arachnida > Ixodida > Ixodidae > Ixodes > Ixodes scapularis. The sequence goes on from NW_024609867.1 coordinate 4,752,780, forward strand.
TGCATGCGAGCAGTAGGCACCGAACCGTATAATATGTTGTGCTCATCACGAGGCCAACTGCTCTCTCGCGGTCGCGACGTGCCGATAAAGTTCGCTTTTCACTTTCCCTCCTTTTCTATCTCACTATGGTTTCAAGCGGCGTCGGCAGATGACTCGTCAACCCGTGGGCACGGTGTAAGACGCAGGAGGCAGGCAGCAGTGCACAAGACGGCTCGTGCCGCCTCATGCTCCACACGCGCAGAGCTCCAGCGAGGTTGTGGCTCGTGCAGAAAGACCACGGTGTACCGGGGTGTCATGGCAACGAGATAATGTTTTTCGCTCTTACACAGTTTCGCCGTTTGGCCGCCGGCGACATTGTCAGCCGTGGGCACGGTGGCCGCGGAATGATGCCGCCTTTCGGATGCCCGTCGAATGAACGCTATCTGGTTCCTCGCGACGCGTTCAGCCCCGCCGTGTCCTCACCTAAAGAGTGTATCTTACACCGTGTCCGCGGGTTGGACCGCAGAATTCCAGACCGTTTTTTTTTCGATTTGCCTTTCCTATGCCCGACGGGCCTCCGAGACCGTTCGACTAGACGTCGGCCACTTGACGCCTCAATTTGAGGCCTTCCATCCCGGCTTGACTTCTGTGCACATTTATGTCGTGTTCTTTGTCGGTTCTATGGCGTTTTCTTTCTCTTGTTCTGCGTTCGCTTACTCCACGCGCCGCGGAGTCACCGCAGACCGGGATGAGACCGGAAAGGTCCTGACCCGACGACCACGGACTTTATGGTTTCGGTCGGCGACCTCTGCGGAGCAGCCAAACAAATTGAGTCTGAGCTTCAATTTGAGTCTAAACTTTAATTGAGTCTGAACAGACTCATTTGAAGTTTGCCACCACCACATGACCACGGACCTCAGGGGCAATGGCGAAGGTCTAAGTTTGCGGTCCCGTCATACACGGGCTGCGACGACCGGAAGTTTGTGGCCGACGGCCATGCAGAGCTGGCTGCCTATAAGCTCTTCTTTGGAGACTGGTAATTTCGTCCTCGCATGCATATTGACCGTTGCATTCCAGGAGAGTGCCGCGCTCAGGTGGCGCATTGCGACCCCGTTCCTCAACAAGGAAGACTTCTGGCGAATTTTCAAGAATAATTTATTTTACCTAGCTACCATGCCACAAGTCCACGAGAATTGTAGCCCCGGACCCGGCACCCGGACGAAACCCTAGCCGAATTTGTCCGGTAACGCGGGAGCTCATGGCAGAGCCTGTCCGACGGCATCGGAGTCGGACAGGGTTGCACGGGTCGTGCAGCTGAGCCATCGAAGATTCCCGCTCTACCTGCTTGTCCGCACCTATTCGAACCTGGGCTGCATGGCCGGGAACGCCCACACGGTTCAAGAGTTGCTCGTTGATGAGGTCCAGTATCGGCCAACACCGCCGCCTGAATAATTTCTCGAACCATCATGCGCCTGGCAAGCTCCAGGCCCTAAAAATAATTCCGACTATCCACCAAACCTGGATGGCACGGTCGCTCCCCCCCGTGCGCTGCACTCCTACGCCTTCGGGCATTGGGAGTGGGGGCGACCAGTCATCGGTACAGACTCCCGGCTACGTGCCCGTCCGGCTGGATCCAGACTATGGCAAGGGTGAAAGCCCTTCAAAATCCTACCCCCGCCATGCCACCCGGGGCACGGATCACTGGTCCGACGAGGGACAGTACGAAAGACCACAAAGACAAGCGCACGCCAGCTCCACGCACGGCTTTGACGGTGGCACCTCGGTGCGCCGCTTCGGAAGCGGTCGCCATTGCCACTTCCGTCGTGACTGCCCCGATTTGCAGCGCAGCAGTCCTGCAGGCTCGGGAAACGAGTGCGGCCGACAGCGTTTAACACTGAACGCTTGCCGGCCGCGGTGACCACAGACAACCCAGAAAAACTTCTATCGGTGTGTCGATTCCAGCGTCACACTGAGCCCATAGTTCCGTGTACGACAGTTAGTGTTCGGAATAGCTGTTGCAGCCGTGATTGATACTGGTTGGAGTTTGTTGCATTTATCGGCGGCATGGCCCACAACCCCCCTCCCCCCTCCCCCTTGTTCTCTGGCCCTTGGCCTAGCCCTCTGGTTGGTGATGGTAAAGAAGGAGGGGATGGAAGAAGTGGCGAGTAGGCTATGGCGACCAGATGCGGTTTTTGGAGGCCACCTCCGGATTAGTGAAGTCGTAGTTGCGGTTGCCCATAGCCATAAGGCCCTTAAAGGGACACTGACACACCACAAAAAAATCTTTAATTTATTTTTGCCAGGATATTTATCAGCGTGTCAGGAGACTAGTCAATCAATATTTTCCTACAGCGTCATGTATATTTTACTAAACCAACAATCTGCAAATGCTCGAAACCGAAACCGAAACTGGTCTCTGGAGGAGGAAGAAATATAGAGCAGGAGAGAGTTGGCGGAAGTCACGCCGCTGTGCAACTCTTGCAACTTTTTACAAACTACAAAAAATGGTTATCATATTTATTTTTTTTATTCTTAATATTGGGTGTGCCTACGAAGACTGACGACTTTGAAAACATTTGGTGGTTGTGTCTAAACCATATAAAACGACACGTGAGCACGGAGAAAAGAGTGACCGCAACTAAAACCGGCCGGTTCTACATCGGTAATTTGCGGACGGAAGCGAACAAACTATGAGCCGCTAATTGTGTTCTCGGTAGTTGGCTCTCATATGTCATGTACAAATAAAAATGTGAAAGCCGTTTACAACTCCCAGTAACACCGAATTAGAGCGCAGCTCTTGAGGAGGAGGAGGGAAGGGTACGGGCGGGGGGTGAAGCGACCTGGGGGTTCACGTGACCTTGGGGGGTCACGTAACGATGCCGATGATGTCATCAGTGACGTCGCTGATGACGTCATCGTCGATGATGACGATGACAATGCGGATGTCGGTGACGTCACTGATGACGTCATCCGTGATGATGACTGTGACGATGCGGATGCCGGTGACGTCATCAGTGACGTCACTGATGACGTCATCAGTAATGATGACGATGACGATGCGGATGCCGGTGACGACATCAGTGACGATGACGTCAACGGGGAGGTCACGTGGCCTCGGCGGGGCTCACATGACCCTGGGGGGTGGTCACGTGACCTCGGGGGTTTCACCTGATTTCGGGGTGGGGGTCACTTGACCTCGGGGGGAGGGTCACGTGACCTCGGGGGGAGGGTCACGTAACCTCGGGGGTCAGGTGGCTTTGGGTGTCACGTGACCTTGGGAGTCACGTGACCCTGGGGGAGGTCACGTGACCTTGGGGTGACCTTGAGATGACCTTGGGTGGTCGCGTGACCTTGGGGTGACTTTGGTTACGCCGACGCCGCTCAAGCCGGGAACGGGCCCCTAAGAGCTGCGCTCTAAAACCTTAGAGAGATCAAACGCCCTTTCAGTGTCCCTTGAAAGGATGGCGTGCCGTCGAGAAGCTCGAAAGGCAGTCGCACCTCGCTCAGGAACACCTGCTTAGAGCACACGAGCTGCATCTTGGTGTCGAAGCACTGCGCGTTGTCCTCGTGTAACGCCGGTTTTTTCACGGCCAGGGGTCCCCCATTTGAACCATGGTACAGCCACAATCTCTCTTCAAATGTTAACCTGACGATGTTGCGGTACAGTCAAAGCAGGTTGAAGAGTTTCTCGGCGTTCATTTGGTCATAGTTGAGGCCGTACACAAACAGCAGGAGCCCTTGGTGCGGCCTGACGCATTCCGGGACAAGTTGCTGTCCACGGGGCCGTAACTCGCACCTTCGTGGTCCGGTGGAACTCTGTAGGGGTCCTGTGGTCCCTTCGAAGTGCGCCCCGTAGCCGTCGTTGTAGCCAATGCCAGGGCCGCTGAACTGGCTGCCTTGTTGCTCGCTTTAGTCTCGGTATTTTCCTTCGGCGGCGTAGCTTGGATCAGCAGGGTGTCCTGGGGAGTCCCCTGCGTTGCCGTAGTCCCTAAAACCACGTGGCTCACCGAGGAAGACGGAGAACTTTCGGCGGCGGTGGGGTGGTGGCGGAGCATCTCGAAGAGTCGAGAACCAAAGACAAGTACCGGTTCTTTTTTGCAGGGCATGTTTTCTTGGAGAAAGCGTCTTCTACGAGGGCCAGTGACGAGGGCGCGGAATAGACGATATTTCGTTTCACCGTAGCATGGATTACTGTTTGCCGCGCATGCTAAAAGCGCGAGCTACTTTCTCTGGATGAAACTTCGTCTGGTGCACGAGCGATCGTGAAGCGAGTGGTTCAGGTGGCTGAACTACAGGTTTTACTTGAGCTAGTTGGTAGATACTTAAAAAGGGTCAGCTGAGCAATTACAAATTAGAAAAACCGCGAGGGGAAAATAAATACACATCACTGATTACTGAAAAGGAAAAAAAGACGAAGTATTAAATGAAGCAAGCTGCTAGTCAGCGGTGTGTATCCCTACTGAAAAAAAACCATTTGAAATTCAAACAGGTCGACCGGTTTCAATCAAACGGGTGCAAACTTGTCGACCCGTTTGGATCAAACGTGATTATGGGATACGGGTAGCCGTTTGAAACGGTACCCGCTCGAAACGGTACCCGTCTGATCCGAGTTCCCGTTCGACCTTGCACGTGACCACAGGTTTGAACGTGCCATTCGAATCGGGAAATTATGCGCTAGCCCTAAATAGGGATCGTCGGGTAGGTTGGTTATCTTAAACTTAAGAAACACGTTCCGAAACTCATAAACCTATTTATAACATGGAGGAAACAAGTAGAACAAATGTGCTCACGTAGGTGCTTGCAAATGAACAGAAAAACAGACACAAAAGATTGTTTTCAATTCTCCTCAAAGTTTATTACGTCTTGTGTAGACAAGTACAAACGTGCAAGCGATCTGTGAAATGTGAGAGGCACTCTAAGCTTTTATACAACTGAGAAGATAGCAAAGCAAACAAGAACCGAGGTAATTCTAGATTATGAAGGTAGACTTTCGGGAAATTATTCGCCCGGTTGCCGCGAGAATAGTGGCTGCATAATTATATAGATAATCTGGAAGACTGCGAGTAGAAGAACGGTCAATCGTTGCCAAGAAGTAGGTTGCAGTGCGCTTACCATAAAAATAGCGGGCTTGAAAGATGTAATCCGTGATATGATATTTGTCGACACGGTCAAAGCAGGACAACCACACAAAAACCAACGAGAGGAAACGGCTCCTTGGAAGTTTCAACACGATGTGGCGCACAAGCTGTCATTTGCTGAACCCAACCAAACCGCAAGCATTCCTGACTTCTTTGAAAAATCGCTTGCTGCCGATATAGGCGTAGGACTTTTCAAACACTGATAGCTTTGGTGCACATCCAATACGTTGTCGAGAGACATCCTAATAAGACCGCAGGGTTCGACGACAGATCGAAGCAGGTGGACTAGCGAAGTTCGAACTGGAACTGACAACAAGCAGACAAAGAAAAAAGTGGCTGCCAGGCGCACCTTTCCGGATCTCGATGCTTATCAGCGAGTAGCTCGCGCGTTGCTGAGGGTCACGTGACAGGGGTGACAAGAGAGGAGGGAGGGGGCGAGGCCGAGGCGCCGGGACCACCGGGACAGCCCCTCTCCCTCTCCCCAGGCATTCCAGTGAGATGTGTTTTTGAAGCCTCAAAAAACATACGCGCGCGCGCGCGCGCGCGCACGCATTTTAGCAGGTTTGAACCTTGGAAATGGCGGCGGGGCGGCCAAAAGCTCGGCTTGCGCCCGAGCGAAGAAAGTACTCAGCGCAAGCTCGTAGTTTGGCTGCTGCAACAGCGGGCGTGCTCTCGCAATGCCCGATGTTCTTGCAGCCGCGTGGACGCGTGCTACCTTCGCGTCGTCTTGAATTAAACTGAAACGGAGTCTAGACGTACATTCTTTCACGCGGTCGCGTCTTCTGCGAGAGAGATTCGAGCTGAATAAGTAAATTGAGGCAACAAAGATGGACAAAGTTTTAAAGTTATGTCAAAAATATCGGCTCAGCAACGTCGCGCGTTTACGTAAAACAACAAAAACAAAAAATGTGTTAGTTTTAGTTGCAGTATAAGCGAACATCAGCGCAATTGAAATATAAATATAATTACTTGCATTACGCGGACGATCTGAAATCAATGAACCGGCGCTCCCAGCCTTCAGGAAACATTAGCTGCCACGGCTGAAACGCTAGGCGTGCCCACGCCGCCGATCTGTACGTTCAGTAACAAACGGGCTCCGGAGAGCCGTTTGATTAAACCGGTACAGTTTGCAACATGGTCACCGGTTTGAGCAAACGTGCGAAAACTTTGCCCAAACGAGTCGCCCATTTGCCCAGACGAGCGACCCATTTGGCAATGGAGTGACCTGTTTTGTCCAAATAGGTTACCGTTATGGCTCATACGGGGGACCCCTTTGAGCCATACGGGCGACCCCTTTGACAAACTGGTGACCGGTATGGTTAAACTGTTACCGGTATGGACCCGTTTGTTTCCATATAGGCACCAAATGGTTTTTTTTTCAGTAGGGATGTCTTTTCCTCTAAGGGTTTTTCTAATTTATAATTGTTCATGTGACCCTATTCAGGTTCAGGCAAGGCAGTCCAGACCAGCCGCATGCGTTTGACGGCTTTCGCAATTAGTTCATAGTAAGGTGAGATGAAGTATACACCATAGAGTTAATATAATGAACGCTATAGAGGCTCAGCTGGCGCTAGTGTCTACGGGTCTTCCATTTGCAAAGTGAAGCAGACATCAACAGAGTACTTTTCCAGTCTTCCTGTGTATTCCTACGGGAAAACGTACGTAAGACTTTTCTTTTCTCCGGGGCATAATAGAAATCAGCGTTGTTTGCTTGCATGTAACCGGTGCTAGGTAGCATTATTCACATTATAAGGGTGTAATTTATTTAGTTGATGTTTGATTTTATTACTGATCTTTGTTTAGGATAGCAAAAATTGAGGCCCAGGCCTGTGTTGTACAGCATATGTGAATACAAGCTGTCAATTCAAGCAAAAATAACAATTAAAAAGTATTTAGGGTTTATTCAAGATGTAATAACATTCACAGGACGGAAACGCAATTTGTTACTAATGCACAGTTTGTAAATAATTCAGTGCGTGCTCTTCGTTGCCAAATGGAATGCTTTGTTCTTGTCGTCTGTTTTGAGATTTTGATTTGTCATATAGGCTTGTTCACACAGACCAGCTTTCTTACGTTACGTCGCGTTACGTTAAGTTCCGAAATGTCACCGGGCGATCTGTGCTTCGTATTAACGTGGCTACCTGTGAACGTTTTCTACATACCGACGGCACGAGGCGGTGGCTGCATAAACTAAAAATCCAGGAAGTGACCTACCTGCACTACCAATCACTAGACAGTTTTAGTATAGCGTTGCTGGCTCTTAAGTACGCAATACGCAACACTATAGCGTACGCTAAAAATTACCTGCTCGGACCGAATTTAGTTGTGCGTTACGTTTTCGAGTGAACACCGCGCATGATCTTGGTTAGATTTGCTAGAGCTGCAGAATTCCGCGTGCTTATAGCGCAACCATGCTCCTGGAAAGAAATATTGAATATGAAAACGTGTCCAATCATTTTATTTCAAATTAAACCAAGCCGCAGCTGCCTCGTAAAGCGCGCTTTTCTGCGGGGTACAGAGGCTACGAGTAAAGGCCGGTTCAGACACTTGCGTTTGAGTGCGTTTGACTGCGTTGCGTCGAGAACCGAAAGCGAGTCACCGGCACATATGTGCTTCGTGTGAAGCGTGCAATCCAATTCAAAGAATCATCTTAGGACACGATATAAGTAGGAGGGATGTCCTGGTTTCTCGCTGCCGCAACGCAGTCAAACGCAGTCAAAAGAAACTGTCTGAACCAGGCTTAAGAGTGCGTAGCCAAATTCGATAACGGAGCCTCCGTCAATCTTCCCTTTGAAACGGCACCTTTTATCAATGCTATCACGGAATAAAATTCATGACTTACTGATGTCCAGTACATAACGAGAACTTCGGCGATTTCTTTTAGAGTCGCTCGTCCGTCGGCCATGAACTGTGCGAATAGGCTTAGCGTTGAGCAGGTCGCAGCGTTGACGCACATTCCAAGCAGCGAACATTTTCATTGTGCACTCCTTCAGCTGCACGGCGATCTGATTCGACCGCCGTAGGTCCCGGAAAGAATTGCCGAGCTGAAGACCACGCAATTTCACGTAACACAGAACTTCGAAAACACCACGTCGCCTTTGCTGCGCCTGTCGAGGTAACCGCCAAAACACAAGCTCTATATGTTTTTTTGTTTGTTTGATTTTTTTTTTTTTTTTTTGCGGGGAATTGATGTACGTAATTTACAGCGTGCATGCCCCGAGCACTGACTGTTTTTATTTAGCAGTGCGAAACTCGGTGTAATCCTCACCTGCAGGTATGAAAAAAAAAAAACAATAAAAAAGCTGCAGTATTTTTAAAATGAAAACATACGTCGGCACAAGTAAAAGATTAACATAAGTTAACGAACCGAATATTGTATGCTGCCTATGGGGACAGCCCTAATGTGAGAATTAGCTTGATTAGCCATGGCAAACTAATAAACATATCCGGAAAAACGTTCATTTTTGGTTAACACAAAAGGATCAACGTACAGTAAAGGCTTGTTGGACAACCTATCAAATGCTTTGTACAAATAAAAAAAAAAATAAAACGTACATCATCCGGGGATCCACGGTTAAATATAACAATCGGCCTTATTCTCTAGAGTGCTTTAACGGCAGTGGTAACGCAGGATGGTGTGCAATGTCGAGCTAGACATGCGATCGAAGCGGTCTGGTTTTTCTGGGTACGGCAGCTCCGCATCATAACTCCGGATCCAGGTACAAAGCAACAAAGAAGATTTAAGGGGCGCGCCATGCTGCGGCTTCTTCGCGAACGGCCCGCATTGAAAAAGCGTCCCGAAGATAAAAACAGGGAAAGAAAAAGTCATTCGTGCTCGGCAGGAAACCCTGAAACTTGGGAGCTCGCTCGTTTAGTGACTACTAGGAGCAGAGTGTCGAACCGATATTTTTATCGGTTCGGTTCGGGTTCGGGTTCACGGCTTTCGGTTCAGTTCCGGTTCAGTTCCGGGGCGCAAAAATAACGGTTCAAACCGGTTCGAACCGGATCGAACCGGTTTGAACCGCTAAATTGAGAATATATTTTCTGCGTTGTTCTGTCAATAGGCACTATTTAGGCCATGAAACTAACTGCTGTAAACAATCTGATTTTTGCGAGGACCTATTTCTTTAGAATTTCACGAATCGCCTACAATTCGCGAAAAATGGGTCCCGCGAACAATTTCCTTAAAATGTAAACAGATTGAAATTTATAGTGAGATCCCACCGCGCCGAGAAAATTACAACCCACTAATTATTCCAAAACTTCAGCTTTGGCCTAAATCGCGAAATATTGAGCCCACGAAAAATAAGTCGTTTACAGTATATAGTTTTCTTTTTTTTCATCGTTTGTCCAATCCAGTTTTATTCTCAGGTACCAAAATTATAAAATTCTGTTATTTATACCAAAACAACAAGAAAGGAAAATCTCCATTAACATACAAAACGTCGTGTTTATACGACTCAACATCCCTTCGTTTACCAGAGTCACATACATTGTACCTTTATCGAAATGTTTTCGCGAAGTGAAGTAGGTTGCCTAAAATACCCGTAACAGGTACAACTTTGTATCGCAGTATTAGATGTTGAATCGTGGTTTTGCCCTTGAACTAAGAAATTAATTACAGTGAATAAAATCATGAAATGGGCACCTCGTCGCCATATATACCATAAAATGTGTTTTACGGAATACGTTTCACAATATATATATGACGACGAGAGGACTGATCTTAAGGCAATATAATTTTAAAAATGTCACGAAAGTCACGGGACAAGTCCTTCCACTCTATATTGTATAAAAACACTAAGCGACAACCGCAATGCTTTTTTTTTTTTTCTAACTAGCATTGTTTTGCTCTCAGCACCATGATGCGGGCGACGAATCATGCGAAAAGGAGTGGCTGAAATTGTTCACTCTAACCTATGAGCACCTTCCTACTGAGATCGAATCTGACCTAAAACAGTGCTTACCCATGCGAACATTTTTTATATTGGAGAAACTGGCATAGCCTGGTTCTGAGGTTTGCTCTTGACGAAATGCCGGTCAATTTAATTTGCAAATAAGCATCACCCTCTCTAATTGATGATTTTTGTCAAATAGAACAAAGTGGGATTTCATGCTCTACTCAATTCGGAAGCTACTTAATTGGACACTTTCTGAGAGTTTAAGTGTGCAGTCGTCATAGTTCCATCATTCGTTCCAGTAAAAAAAGGCGATAATAAAAACACATAAAAACGCAATAATAAACTTCTATATATTTGAGAAGTTATATATGCGTAAGGAACACATAGTTATTTAAATTAGCTTCAAAATAAAAAAAAACAATAACATTATTTAAAGCTTTTCCAAAGCACCTATAACGTGTCTATAGAGGATAAAAGCGCCGAAAAAGATTTGCAGAACATCTTTCAGATAATTTAAAAGTGCATTTACTTATATATCTTTGAGGTGAAGATCTTCTATTTATGCTGCCAAATCTTCAGACAGGAATTGAGTATATTTGTATTATCATCGATAAATTTGACTTTATGAAGTTCACATAACCGCCAGAGACCGACACGGAAGGACGATACTCGAAAATACGCCAGCTGTTGAGTCTTGGGCAACGTGCTTTTGTTAGCTGTTTTGCAGTGTAAAATACTGGGTTGCAGGGTATGCCAAAAAACACTGTGGTCATATGATATATCGCAAGGCAAATACACGAAATGTGCAGAAATAAGGAGATGACGCGCAATTTTTTTCTAAATAATCCCTTACACAACGCTTTACTGCAAAAAGAGATGCATAGAAATGCATAAAATTATATTCCTAATTAAACATAGATTCCTCGCAGGGCAAATGAAGATTTTTAGAATCCTAATATAAGTCACTTTTGGGCATCAGCTTGCCTCAGCTTGAAACGTCGCGAGATACTACTAACGATATCTTAGGTTTTACGTGCACTGGTTTTGGGACCTTACTTCACGACCCTGTTCTTTATCAGTCATGTGCTGCAAAATTTCATTAGGCTGCCGTGTATCATCGCGAGACTGCTATAGATACTACACAACTTTACACCTTGGATGTCTACTGCTAGTGTTGCGAACGTCGCACTTCACCAGAAAGCTGAAGTATTTAATATGGTTTGCACGTGACGTAATCGCACTAGATACTGGTTGTCATTGCGAGTTGTTCTTGCTGAGAATATCAAATCCGATGGGGCAAAATGCATGCTGCAAAATTTTTGCGCTCAGTGCAAGCTATGTATTTGAGAGGCACACATTTTTCTTGTTGGTGCATCGTTGTTAGACACGGCGAGAGTATCTGGCGCGGCGAAAACGTTCTTTCTGGCAAGAGTGTTTTTACAAATAAAAGTTGTGCCAACTACCCATCTGTCGCTATCGTTTGCAGGCCACGCTTTCTTGTCTGCGGCGAAAGTGCGCGGTAGAGGAGTCTTTACGACACAGTATGCTTTAAAACTACGCCCCTCCCCACTCCCTTTTTTTTAGTTGCTCCTCAAGATACTTTTTATTCCTCAGGGATTGCCTGCTCCGTATTGAGTGGTGTTCACTCGACAATTATATTTGTGTCACTCGTTAACAGTAATTCTTCCTTGCTTTTACTTTGCACCAAACTGTGAAGGTTAAACAAAATACACGGCGGTCGAAACTTGGAGAACTTGAGAACGACCCTCCTGTGAGACTTAGAGCGGCTGCCAACGTTTGGCTATCCCCGTGAGACCACTAGGATCTTTCTTCATCATCATCATTTATTAAAACCTTGAAGGCCATTGCTGGCATTACACAAGGTGGGTGTAACTGCTGAAGAAACATATAAAGGAACAAACAAAAAAGTGGGTTACATGCTGGAAAACATTGTTATATAAAGCAGCAAAAACAGAAGAAAAAAAAAAAAACAAAAAAACACACACTTAAAACATTTTTAGGGAAAAACAGCTGATGAAACAGAAAAATACCCAAATAAAACATTTCTATAAACACGAGTTGACTTTGCTATTAGTGTAAATGCAGATGGATGGTCACTTGGGATATAAAAGTATTATAATCTGTCTGGGTCACGATACTGTTAGCAGGCTATTCCAGTCCGTTATTGTGAATGGCAAGGTGGAGTAAAGAAACGAAACTGACGATGCGAAAATTGGACGAACTTTACAAACGTTATCAATGCGAGGAAATATACGAGTGGCTGGGGATAATAGTGAAGTTCTGATGTCATGGTTATGATAGTAAATCTTGTGAAAAAGAGACAGGCGTGATAATTTCCTTCTGGTTGAGAGGAGATCAAGGTTAGCTTTCATTCGTAAAGAAGTGATGCTGGTGTCTCGTGAACAATCTGAAAAAATGAATCTGATTGCGCGATTTTGAAGTGCCTCTATCTTTGTTATCAATGAATGTTGCCAAGGGGACCAGATGGATGACGCGTATTCAAGTTGCGATCTTACGAGTGTAGTGTAGGCTAGTTGTTTAACTGATGATGGTGCTAGTTTCAGATTCCGTCGAAGATACCCAAGAGAGCGGTTAGCATTAGACAGGACGTGTGTTATATGCGTGTTCCATGAGAGATCGTCAGATAAGTGAACACCCAGATATTTGTAAGATGGACACTTGGTAATTACCCGGCTGCACATGGTGTAAGTGAAAGAGAGAGGACTATGAGCACGCGTGAAGGAAAGAGATTTGTTTTAGAAAAGTTAATTGTCATTTTCCACTGTTTACACCAGTCGGCTATTAGGTTAAGGTCAGCTTGTAGGGTTATGTTATCGTTCAGGTTAGATACAGATCGGTAAATTACGCAGTCATCAGCAAAAAGTCGAATACAGGATGTTATGCGATCTGGTAGGTCATTTACAAATGTTAAAAAAAGCAGAGGTCCGAGAACACTCCCCTGGGGGACTCCGGATGACACAGGAGAATAAGCTGACGACTGGTTGTTAATAACAGTATGCTGAGTACGATTGGTTAAGAATTGTCCTATCCATGATGTTACGAGTGGATGAATGTGAAGTTGGTTTATCTTGAGCATGAGTAAACTGTGGGATACCTTATAGAATGCTTTAGAAAAATCAATGAATATGGCGTCTGTCTGTATGTTATTATCGATGTTACTGTGTATTTCATGAACAAGTTGTACAAGTTGCGTTTCGCAAGAATATGATTGTCTGAACCCGTGTTGGTTTGGAAAGAGGATGAGGTTATTTTCGAAATGCTTCATGACATTTGAATATATTATGTGCTCAAGTAGCTTGCATGGGACACTGGTTAGAGATATAGGACGATAATTTGATGGTGAAGTTCGATCCCCCGATTTGTGTATGGGGACCACTCTGCCAATTTTCTAATCTGTAGGAAGCTCGCCGGAAGACAAAGGTTGTTGGAAGATTATTAACAAAAAACGAGCTGAGTGTAGTTTAGTGTTTGTCAGTAATTTGGAATTAATTTTGTCGTCCCCAGAACTCGACGACAACTGTAACCTTTCTATAGAGCTTATGATACCTGCATACGTTATTTCAATGGCAGCCATGGGAGTGTGATATGCGTTGTTAAGATGAGGTATGCTACTGCGGTCATCTGTGGTGAAGACTGAGGTGAAATAGTCGTTAAGACAGTTGGCGCTTTCTTCATCCGATAATGGCAACCGATCATCGCTCATTAGTTGTACAGGTCTAGACGTTTTTGGATTAATTACCTCCCAGAACTTTTTAGGTTTATTGCGAAGAATGTTTACTAAGTCATTGTTAAAGAATTTTGCCTTCGCCTCTGTAATAGATTTCTTATAAATTTTAGCAATGTCATTGTACTGTTCCCAAGCGAGATCGGTAGTCAGTTGTTTGGCACGGCTAAATAGTCTTTGCTTTTTTCTGTTTAGTTGGTTAAGCGTTTTTGTGAACCAGGGATTTTATTTGTCACAAGTTAGGTTTATTGATGGGATGTAAGTGTCGGCAAGGTATGCAAGTTTATTTCTGAAGAGAATCCAGTTTTCATCAACTGTCCTGCTCATACAGCCATGCTGAAAACTATCGAAAAATATTTCAAGCTCATTGTTAATTGCGGAGTAATTAGGTTTATTGATGGGATGTAAGTGTCGGCAAGGTATGCAAGTTTATTTCTGAAGAGAATCCAGTTTTCATCAACTGTCCTGCTCATACAGCCATGCTGAAAACTATCGAAAAATATTTCAAGCTCATTGTTAATTGCGGAGTAATTAGCTTTATTATAGTCTTTAATGGTTTTAAAATATGGTGATTTCCGCTGAGTTTCAAATTCAATGTTGAAATGAATTACGTTGTGGTCACTAATGGGTGGGTGGTATGTTATATTTTCAACATGTGTAGTGTCAGTAGTGAGGCATAGATCTAAAATATGACTTGTTCTTTGGGTTGATCTGGTAGGTTGAGTAATCAGCTGCGATAGATTAAATGTAAGACATGTGTCTACGAGTTCTCCTGAATTATGAGTCGAGAACGAAAGAGTATCCCAAATGATGTCAGGACAATTGAAGTCTCCTAAGAGAATGCCTGATGCGTTTCGGGATTGGTTGAAGATGAAAGAGAGCGCGTCATGAAGCTTATCAAAAAAACCATTAACAAAGTCGGGCGGTCTATAGCACACCCAAAGGAAGATACACGCGGAGGGGGAATGCAGCCGTAGCCATACCATTTCAAGGCAAGTAGGAATTTGAACAAAAGAAACTACAATATGATTCCGTACAGCAATTAGTACTCCACCCCCACGTCGGAAGTCTCTATCACACCTATAAATATAGTAATTAAAATTCGTGGGAAACACTTCGGAGTCTTTTATGTCAGGTCTTAGCCATGTTTCCGTTAGGAAAACAAAGTCGGCAGCACAAGAGTCAGTTAATAAATGAAGGTCTTCACGCTTTGGCAGTATACTTCTTATGTTAGTGTAAAGTACAGAAAAAAAAACTTTTTTTTTTTAATCTGGGGGCACTGGGGTGAGTCTCGATCACACAGATGTTATGGATGCTTGTCTTCCACAATCCTCTTGCTTTCAGGGTCATAAACAAAAATCTGCGCTCCGATCGAAAGTTTGTTAAATTTTAGTTTAAACGGTTTATTTTGGGGCCTGGCAAACTGTAGGAGCTCTCGACGAGCTTCACTAACGGCAGGGGAAAAGTCTTCGTCTACAGAAAACGCATCATTGAACGCGCCCACAGGATTGGTCGTTTCGGCCCGAAAAAAAAACGCCCTATCATTGTGAAGTTTTGCTCAACAAAGCAAAAGGACCTAATACTAGGGAAAGCTTACAAGTTCAAGGGTACCACACCCTTGAACTTGTAAGCTTTCCCTAGTATTAGGTCCTTTTGCTTTGTTGAGCAAAACTTCACAATGATAGGGCGTTTTTTATTCGGGCCGAAACGACCAATCCTGTGGGCGCGTTCAATGATGCCAGGTTCTAATGGTAATCCAAGTTGCGCAGAGCAGACATCGAGAACAAGCTTTTCTGACTCAGCCCAGGTCTCCCCCTCTTTGTCTGATGATCCATAAAAAAGCAAGTTTGAGCGCCGCTGTCTGTTCTCGCTATCCTCGCAACGCGTCCCCAGAACAGTCAACTCACGCCTGACGTTTGACAGTGCTAGAGTAGCTGCGGTGATTTCTTCTTTTACATCCGGTATGACAGTCTGGTGCGTCTCAAGGGCTGCCACCCGAGCTGATAATGATGGAACAATAGCGTCACTTTTGTTTAGGTCTTCTCGAAGTTGTCTCAGAGTGACAAGCACTTCAGCCTGTCCTTTTTCGAGGCCTTCAACACACTGGACACTACAAGATTTAGTTGCTTTTCTTGTTCTTTTGACATTGGTCCAGGATTTTCCTCGATGTCACCGGAAAGGAGTAGCTGTAGAGCTCTAATCTTCTGAGTTACAAAGCAATGGACAGAAACAATGAATGTGTACGCTTGGGTCGGGCACGACACCGCAATCAAAAATGGGTTATCGTCTTTGTAACATTCAAGGTGTGATGGACCAACCTGAAGTAGAGGGAACCGTAAGGCCAGCATTCCAATGGCGGTGTCGTGCCTCGAATGACGGTTTGGTGGAAGCCAGTCAAGCGGTGCCGCGCCTCTTATCGATGACCATGGTTGCACGCTCAAAAGCGAGTGTACGTCCGTTCCCGGCGAAATGGTCGCCGCGAAGAAGGCTGGCTGGTAGGTGCTCGTCTTGTTCAGCGCTTCGGGCTCCAGACTGTATCCGTCGATGGTAGTCGTCGTTCCTCGTAGTGCCCTCGGCGCCGTTGACAGCAAGGTGGACAGCAAGGTGGTCTGGAACACCTGAAGTAGAGGGAACCGTAAGGCCAGCATTCCAACGGCGGTGTCGTGCCTTGAATGCGGTGTCGTGCCTCGAATTCCAATGGCGGTGTCGTGCCTTTCAGCTATCCCTCACGTACAGACTAATAGTTCCATGTAACGTCGGACTAATACGTCGCATTTAGACCCTTTAACACTTCTATTCTCGGTACAAATTTCTGAGGCAGTTCAGCAATAACGAAAACATGTTTGGGAGCCTCAATGGTGTGCATACATGTAAAATGGGCCGTGCAGCATTTTTTTTACCTTCAGTTCAATAAATACCGCCAAGTTGTAATCCCTGACGTTGATAACTTGCAAAAGCATCCATTAGTTTGTTCCTCCGAGAAATGAGAGACAGTCGAAAGAAAGAAATGAAACAGCTTTCCCCTCCTCAACTCGCAATTAGAACTATCAGCCACGTGATCTGATCCTAATATATGCAGCGTCAGTGTTATCATAGTCATAAGCAGGGTTGGCAAAGCAAAGCTTGGGCTAACCTTCAGATATAGTTTTAGTTGGGCTATAATGGGGCCCGAGCTCCACTAAAGCGACAAACAGAAACAAACGACAGCGGCTAGCCTTAAACCAGAGTATTTCACGATTTGACAGGCTTTGTAGAATAAAGAAGGCTATGCTCAAACACGAGTATCATGCACACGATGGTACGATTTGCAGGCTTGTAAACACTCCAGCTAACTTCGCGAGCACCGAACAACTCAAAGCCGTATAAAGGTACCATCGCGAACATGCTGCATGTGTCTGAGGCTTGTCGCTTTCGTTTGCTTCTGCTTCTAGCTCTAGTGGGACTCGGGCCCATCATAATCTTTGAGTTGAACACGAGCCGTTACCCGAATGTTTGGCGATACTGGTTGTCATGAACCAGAGCATTTGACTCGGGATCATGACAATCGGGTACATCATGGTGTCACGGGACTCTCAGTGCGAAGTTGTGATGTCATGTGACGTCACGGTATCAACAACGTTAATAGGTCTAGCGACGTCCTCAATTTGAATCGAATTTACGCGGTGAGTCACGTGACGTCACGGGGTCACGTGATGTGACATTACTTGACAGCATGTCTTGACATTATGACGTCACGTGACGATGTGAAACATGGCTATTCATAGTGCCAATAAGAAAGCGCCGCAAAAAACCAGGATTTATTATACATTGGAATTCTGTATATGATGATTTGATCAATACTTAGAGGAATTCACGTGCCAATTTTTTATTCCCAAATATTAAATTTGTAATACTAACAAAAAAAAATTACCGTGAACCGTTTTGAACCGGTTACCGTTATATTTTTTTCCGGTTCCGTTCTGGTTCAGTTCCAAGATGGCGGCGAAGATTTCGGTTCGGTTCAGTTCCGGTTCGGCTAAAAATAACGGTTCTGTTCCGGTTTTCGGTTCGGTTCGGTTCCGGTTCGGTTCCGGTTCGACACCCTGACTAGGAGTAGAGTGGTCGCTGGCCTGATCCATGTTTGCCCACGGGATGTGACCCGCAAATATAATGTGTATGTACATGGTGTCCCCCCCCCCAAAAAAAAAAACAAAAAAAAAACAACAACAATATACTTGATTTTTTTCCCGCAAAATAAAAGTGCACATTCCCAAATGCCCATTCTTGGCCCAAATGTAGCGCCGGCAGTCCTAACCAAATGTAAATGTTATTTACAAATGTTATTATTAAAGGTTATTAGTTATCAGTAAACGTTAAAAATATAATTTATAAGCTATACGTTATACGTTACGAGTCATAAGTGATTTTCTGAAATTTTCAATGCGAGAGTGCCGGCCAAGAGAACACTAGAATGCATGGATCTATATAGCGGCAGTTACCAAAAAGAGACGAAAATGAACCCCATTTGTTTTCTAATGGAACATCCAGAAAATCACTTGGAACTTTTCAATAAGACAACGGTCAGTATTGAACCCGTGGCATCTGGTTTGAGCCGCTCGGGCTACATTAAGGTAAATATTCAGCTTTTGGCGATGCGAGGTACATTCTTACGGAAATAAAAAGAAAAGACATTGTAATGTTTTGGGGGGTACACGCTGTATTCGAGTGAGGCTCGTGTCCAATCACTGAGAACAGGAACTGTGCACTGGCGTTCGGAGGGTACTCGCCATTCCTTCTCTCATTTCAGGAGTGCGAAGCCGGAAGCGGCTAAGTGCTAGCTATATAGCACATTATAGGATAAAATATAAACTGATTGTGAAGGAGAAAACAAACGCTTCGTCACTAGGGTGAGAAAAGAGAAGCTAGAATTCATCGCAGGCTTTATACCCCAGAGTGAACATAAATCTTCAGAGTTCTGCTGTGCGCACCATTTATACACACTGATGTTACTTTTTGGGGATCATACATATATATGTTAAAAGGGTTACGTGCAGAGCCAGTTCGGCTCTTTTCCGTTCGTTGGCAAAGGTTTCAAACATGGCCGAATATTAAAACAGCTGTCGAAATTGAACTCAAATTTAATTTGAATTAAAGATAAAAACGTGTTTACCCATCTATAGAAGATGCATACAACGCCACTCCAATAAACATTTGAAGGACTATATTGTTCAATTTATAATGTCTCTAAATGAAAACGTTATTGTTTGAGCTTCCGTGTGCATAGATCGTTAAAATGTTTAATAAGCTGGCATAGGCATGTGAATAACTAGGCTTTGGTCCACTATCAAAAGCTGTCGCTAAGTAAGTGCGTTTTTTTTTTTTGAAGCAGGTATAATTTCCTAGTTACACTAGAGCGCCCAACTTCCATTAAGCCAACAATTGTTTATATCTCTCAATTATCATTGAACTCAACTAAGTTGTCCGGTGTTACACCGTTCATAGGCCTAACAACCACAGTTGTGTAGCGCGTCGTGGGACAGATTAGAAACCGAAACTAATCCAAAATGGGTGTCACATTATCTTTTTCAAATAGCAGTGAAAATTAATTATATGCACACTATCCTCATTTTATAAACGCTTGAAAAAAAACTTTGTTTTGTTTTTATTGTAAAAAAAACGACAATCGCAAGGTTTGACATAGATTCAAGCAAGAGACACGCAACAAAAGTCTTATCGGCACCAACATAACAATGACCGCCCTCACCAAGCTTTGTCTTCAGAACTTGCTGTGATCATAGCGGCAGCTCTGGCCCCGAATCATACCTTTTCTGACCATATTTGCAGCTACGATACTTTCTCGATACCTGTCCTAATCTACCGGAATAGTAAGTGCTTCACTGGCGCTGGCCATGGGCCGCGATGTAGAGCACGCCGCCATCATCGGCTCTATTGAGGCGTACCCCCATACTAGTGTACATTGCTTCACCCCATGTTGGACCGCAGCGTGAGGTTAGAAGCTCGTGCTCATAGCGTTGGCAGGTGCCCTTAATAGAGGAGAGCTTGGGTCCTTGAGATGGGCCTTAGAGCAAGAAGCTCGCGTTTGTAGCTTTTCCTGCGGTACATAATAGGGAGTAATAGAGTATAACTAAGGTATCCAAGAGAAGGGGGGCGCTGCCGAGCACAGTGAGCCAAAACACGTAATGGCAAGTAAAATATAGGTTGTGCTTCTCGAAAAAATACCCGGACAAGGTGGTATAAGCGGCGTTCCGGGCGGACCCCCTTCTTCAAGTAAGGCCAGCTCAATTGAACTCGATGATCGTTAGTGGCTCGGTGGCAGTTGATGCCGCCGTGTAACTCCGGCCGATCGCGATTGAGTCAACTCTCGTTGGCTTAATGACAGTTAAAGGCCTGTTCACACAAGCAGCGGAGCGCTACAAGCATAGCACTGATCTCGCGCTAAGCGCGTGCTCACAGGAGCGTTCTCCCGCTTTGTAATGCACCGTCGAAACTACAGAGTTTTAGAACACCGTTTTCGCACATCCGATACGGTACCATAAGGGCTTCCCGGAACGAGCTGCGCATGCGCTACAGCAGACGAATCGCTTAAGCGCAGTTCGTACCGGAGGGCCCATCGTACCGTATCGAATGTTCAAGAACGGTTCCCTAAAACTCTCTACTGTTCCTCAAGGCAGATGATAAGTAGCTGACGAAACGCGAGCAGGGCTCTATGAGCGCTTTGGTGCATGCGAGAACCGGTTTAAAGAGCGCTAGTGTAACTGTGATATAAGAAATACCGGTCGATCTGGCTTTTTAAATAATTTTCTCAGAAGTGCCACCGTCATACTACCCTTCATTCGCTAAATCTGATATGATATCTATTTGCTTAAACAAAAAAAAGAGGAATATGTCGTGACGGTGCGTACACAATTTCCTAAATTTTTTGTTTCCATAGTTTTTGACCTTTTTACCTTATTTCTAGATATAGCCATATTCATTTTTAACATTTATTTATCTATTTATTTGTCTATACTGTCAGCATTCACTTTGAACGCCAAAGCAGGTGTGACCGCGAAACATACAAAAAAAAAACATAGACACATAACAGAACAAAGTAATTAGCTACGCGACGAAGTGCTTCTATATAGCATCATTCGAAGTAGCAAGTGACACCAAACTAACAGGGCTACTGTGACTCAATGGAACAAGCTCAAGTTTCTCTTGGGAAGCTTCTTCCATTCGTTCACAGGACTGAGAAAGAAGGAGGCTTTCAACGAAATGTTTCAACAGAAAGTTCAGTGAGAGTTAGGTGGTTTATGTTTCTTGTGGGTCTACTTTCATTAATTGCCTTGTAAAGGCTAAAACAGAAATGCCAATTGCCTTTGGACACTTTAAAAAAGTTTTAAGGCGGTCTAGATTTTGTCGTGTGGCTCAATTTCAGAGTGCAGAAAAACATATAAGTCCAAAATTTAAGACATGAAAGTATACCGATTATAAACAAAAAGCGGTGTTTTCTTTTGAAGTTTCTAATGCATATCGATTAAAGACTTAGTGGAGGTCCCAGAGAACAGCTGCGTGCCCTAACCTCGGCCTGATAATAGTTTTATAGGTGGTCTACTTAGTTACAGAAGTCCAGTGGCAAACCTTTCGTTAGGATGGAACTTTCTAGTGGAGTTATACGCGTCACGATTCAAATCGCATGCCGCTGCTGGCAGTTGCTTGAAGACGAAAACATCATGGGTCTCCTTGCCCGTCATTTTCGCCTAACTATTTTTTTTTTCTTTTTCCTTGGTAACTTTGTTTCGAGACGCCGGCGCGAATTCCGACAGCCCACAGTGGCGCTAATGATGCCATTAGCATTTTCGCTGCCGCGCGAGTTCACCAGACGAAGCACGGGCCGGGGGCTCCCCTCACGGCAATGCGTTCCTACAAAGCTGCCTCGTTCCGTCGCGAGGCATTGCGGTGAAGCGCACTCCCCGCTGTGTAAGCCTCCAAAGTTTTGCCTCCTCGTCGTCTTTCAATCAACCTCCCCGCTTCTATTCTTCTCGAACGTCTTTTTTATATTCATCGTTTTTTTTTTTTTTCACCTCCCGGCGTCTACGGAAGTCTGAGACCGTTTTATTACTTTGGGAGGAAAAGACTTAATAACCTGGGCCTTCCTCTTTCAAACGACCCTCGGCGGCAGCGATGCAGTGAACCCTGCTGTGTCCTCGCCCTTTTTGGGTCCCCTTTACTTCTATTGTCCGTTGACGGGCGGAGAAGACAGCAATATCGCTCAGACGACTCTCAGGGTTCAGCGGGAGATGCGCCCCCCACTTTCTTCCTGTTCCTGGAACAAAGGGACGGGCGCGCGGGAGGCGGAAGGCGTTTGCAAGCGATGTCTCGAGCTTGCCTCCACCAACCGAATCCAACGAGCGAGGTCTGGATCGGGGAAATTATAATATACATACATACATATCGTTCAGTGGGAACACAGCGAGGCATATCATCCCCAGAACAAAAAAAAAAAAAAAAAGGCGACTTCCATTGTGTTTACTTTTTTTTAAATTTTTATTTATTTATTTTTTGTTTCCTTAATAGCGGCTCCCTTGTGCAAGCGATACGTGTTTTCTGTTTGGGCGTGCGTTTTCGAGTAAACTTTTGTTTTTAATGCTCTTCGAATGCCAAATATCATTGAGTTCTACTTCTACGACGAATTACGCTCAAAGTGGCCCTTAGTTTAGGCGGTATACCGTGCTCTCAAAATTCAGTGCAGAGCGAGATTGGGAGTAAAATATCGGTCGGCCGTGTGTTAATCCACAGGATGATCAAAGCCATAGTTGGCACACGTCACGGTGAAGTTTTTAGGCATCTGCGTCGCGTTCACTCATCGCGGGATGCGTGCACAAAAGCGTTCGGAAAAAAATCGATTGTTTTGTTCCGAAATCTTTTGTTGTGTTCCAGCATCTTCCGAACCCTTTTTATTTTTTTTTAATCCGGAGAACGTGAAAGCGCGACTCTGGGCACAAGTTCTTTTCAAAGGCGGTGCTACGCCGGCATTTCATTACTGCTACTTCTTCCTTCCAAGGATAGCGCGCAGTCGGCATCTGGTACAACAAGAACATTCGTCTCTTTTTAGAGCGCAGCTTTTAGGTGCCGATTTCCGGCTCGAGCGGCATCGGTGTCGGCGTAACCAGACTGTGCATTATGGGAAACGTCTCCTAATCAAACGCGCGGGTCTCACTCGTGACCCGCGCGTTGCATTATGCGACGTTTCTCATAATGACGTCACGCGTGACTTTCCGAGTGACGCCCGAAGGTCACGAGTGACGTCACGAGGGTCCCGCGCGTTGCATTATGGGAAACGACCAATGATGCAACGCACGGGTCTCACTCTGGTCCAGCGCGTTGCATTATGCGACGTTTCTCATAATGACGTCACGTGTGACGTCCTGAGTGACGCCCGAAGGTCACGAGTGTCGTCACGAGGGTCCCGCGCGTTGCATTATGAGAAACGACCCATGATGCAACGCACGGGTCTCACTCGTGACCCGCGCGTTGCATTATGCAACGTTTCTCATAATGACGTCGCGCGTGACGTCCCGAGTGACGCCCGAAGGTCACGGGTGACGTCACGAGGGTCCCGCGCGTTGCATTAGGGGAAACGACCCATGATGCAACGCACGGGTCTCACTCGTGACCCGCGCGTTGCATTATGTGACGTTTCTCATAATGACATCACCGTGACGTCACGACTGACCTCAATAAGGCCTCGCGCGTTGCATCCTGGGACGTTTTCCATAGATCTTCCTCCTCCTCCTCCCACCTCCACCTCCTCCTCCCTCCACCTCTCGTCCTAAGTACTCCCACCCTCCTCCTCCCCTTCCTCCTTCCTCCTCCCCTGCCTCCTTTTCTCTCGTCCACCTCCTCTTCGTACCCTCCCCTTCTCTGCCTCAATAACTGCGCTCTAATTCGGCATTACAGGGAATTGTAAACACCTTTCATTTTCTGTTTGGCACCAAAGTGAGTGGCGTCGTTGATTGGGTGGATCACGCCACCGACACACTTACGGCACACTTCCGGTTTACGTATGCTTCATAATGCTTTATTCGCCACTCGTTTTTCATAATTGTGAATTAACTTTGACAGTGCTGTAAGTGGCCATTTTCTGAAGAGGCTGCGTGTGTATGATTTCGGAAATACAGCGAAACCCACCATCTAGATCAAAACCGGAAGTTGTTGGGGGCTACTTGCACACTGACGTCAACACGTTTAACACACGGTGCATTTAGACGCGACAAAAAAAGTAATGAGATATTTTTTGTGGAATAATTTGCAGACGCTTCTTAAGGAAGAGTGTGAAATGCCGGGGACATTCAAGGACAACATGTTGTCTTCAAAAAATAAACTAAACTGAAGATTGTAGATCGGAACAATACCAGGGGCGATAGTGAGAGCGAGGGCAGAGAGATGGGCAACAGGCGAAGCGCCAACTAAACGCGCACTGAGCCTCGAGAAAAGCTACGCTCTGCGTAACAAGACAACGGAGATAGAGATAGACAGA
Organism: Ixodes scapularis; assembly: GCF_016920785.2. Classification (NCBI taxonomy): domain Eukaryota; kingdom Metazoa; phylum Arthropoda; class Arachnida; order Ixodida; family Ixodidae; genus Ixodes; species Ixodes scapularis. The sequence goes on from NW_024609867.1 coordinate 4,777,083, forward strand.
AGAGTGACGAGCGATAAAGAAGAAATTGAGTTTGCATTCTGCGAGTCCTACAGTAGGCTATTTGCATCCTGTCCTCTCAATGTCCAGCTTTTTAAAAATAAATTTTCGTGCTTCATTCCGCCCACAGCTGATGCAGCGAAAGAAGTATAAGATTCCTCCATCACCTTTAGAGAAAGTGATTGTTTCTATAGACGTTCTAAACCCGGGAAAGTTCCCAGGCCCGGACGCCCTCAGCGCTTCATTTTATAAAGCTATGAAACGAGAACTCGCCCCATTGTTAGCCCGCGTCCCTATTGAAAAAAAACAAAAAAACAGCTTAAGCTGGTTCCAGCTTCAAGCTCGGTTATTGCTCTAGCACGCCCAGTTTAGCATGCTGGTCACGCTGGTTGATCTGGTCCCAGCATCAAGCTCGGTTATTGTTCCAGCATGCCTAGTTTGGCATGCTGGACATGCTGGTTGATGTGGTCCCAGCTTCTAGTTGGGTCCAGATCCAAGCATGCCCAGTTTGGCATGCTGGTTTAACTGGTCACGCTGGTTAAGCTGGGGAACATTCCCACCAGTTTCACCAGTTTAAATTAACGCAGAATAAACAAGCCAAACTCCGTCCTTGATTGTATTGAACCGGCCATCACAATATTCAGAAAAGTGAAATTCCTAAACTCATCTGGCACCACACTTGACGCGATTCTGATTGGAGTGTCAGTGTAAGACTGAGATCTACCTTTATAGAGCACCCAAATATAATAAGTCTTCATTGGCTCCAGCTTGTCCCCCATTCTTAGCGAGTGCTGCACGTCAGAGATGCACACGGCGTTAAAAAGTGAGCTCAGTGTCGCGCCATAGAGAACCAAAGTATATCACTTCGTAGATTGCTACCTGGTACTTCACGTTTCCCGTGTACCTCCGGCGTCCATCGAGCATGTATTTTCAATCCAGTCGTAAAGCCTCTAGAACACAACAGACGAGGACCCTTCTGACGGGGAATCGCAGTTCCTGGATATGCGCCTGACCCCTAACCCCAATGATCTCTCCTGTGGTTTACAACAGTGGTCCAAGAAGCCTGTGCTGGCATTCGAAAGCAACCATTCAAAAACTGCTAAGTACGGAATCGTAAAGAGTCCCCTATCTTCCTCCCGTGTCAAATCTTGATCCTACCTTTTTCAAACCACATTAACGGTCTGAATCAGTTACCTACAAAAGGCAGGCAATCTACGCGAACTCCTTAAACAACTAAAATCCCTAATCTCTCAACCTTCTCCCGTCCACGCCAAACCGCGCCGACAAAAGGAAATTCGCAGTAACTCCGTACCTCCACGACACATCACATCGCCTGAAGGCAGAGGCACGAAGATAAAATGTGGATGGGGCATTCTTATGTCGGTGGTTGTTAAGTACCATGTGCCGCCTCGTGAATGAGACCCAGTGACGTTTAAGTACTGGGTGGGCCAAGAAGCACAAGACGAGCTTTATTCCCTGTGCAGCCAGCCTCGTCTATTCCACCCCCCGTCTGGTGGCGCCGAATATATCGGTAAAACGGATTGCTGCGTGACGACAGGTTAAGCGACAACAATCTGAGTTTATAAAACGGGACATACAGTCCCAGCATCTTAAGGTCCGCCATTGGAAGTTGTGCTCATCGCGAACCACTGTATCCATCTGCGTGAATTCTTGTGCTCATTTTCTTACTTGAATGTATTGCATGTTGCACCCTAACCTCAAAAACACGTCTTTTGTTAAAAGGCACCAGAAAACTAATTTTAAAGCTAAATAAACAATCTTTCAATACGCTCCTGGTGAATGCGTGCGGAGCCTATTTGAGAGGTAGTCTATCACCGTTGGGGAAATCGCTACGTAGTCGTGACGTAGCAGATTCCCTCGGTGCAGCGCCGCTCTTTCGAATTTCTACCTTTTCCTTCATAGCTTTCCTCCTAGCTCAACTCACAAATCGCGCATTGTACTAAACGGTCCAAGGAGATGGAAAGGAAGAACTCCCCTCTTTCCCTAATTCTGGTTCGTGCAACCGGTCACATAGAAGAACCCCCCATAGAAGATTAGCCCGTTGCTCAAAACTCGAGCAAAAGTTGCTTTCCCTCCCCCGTTCAGCCCTAAGCTGATAGTGTTGTGGAAGCTACGTGCTCCTTGGGCCAGCCACACGCTCGTCACCCCACGGGTACTTTGAACGGCTCGTTTGTAATGCGCTGACGCTATTGACACCACCACAACGCTGACAACGCCACCAAGGGCAAAGTTCATAACCACGCCAGCCTTGCTACATCACGAATGCGGGAATCTTTTCTTTCTGTTTTTGTTTGCGCCTGATATCCCATGACGCATCGCGCTTTCCGCTCGCTTCTCTTCAAGTGCTTGCTCGTGTGCACCGTTTGGAACGAAAAATATAGCCAGTCGTTCAAAATACAAACGTGCGATTATTATTTACGGTTATAATTCGTCATACTTGACTCATTTCCGAACGAAATTTGAATATTTAAATTTTTGTTTCTATGTTGCGGGCACCCAACACATCTCGTCACCTTCGCTTAATCGTTAGGATAAGGAGAACTCAGCGTCGCTTCGATTATCGGAGACGTCTCCGTTCATCCCATAATCTTACCGGGCTAACCAGTTCATTTGTTTCTTGTGGGAACTCGTCGCACGACGCGGAATCGTGCAAGCTCAAGACCTCCTGTCATCACTTTGGACGGATTGGGCACATTGCTCGATGCTGTCGAGACCGGGTTACTCGCAAGAAATGGGGGCGCGACCTTCAGAAAAACAATGAAGCTGGAATGAACGTCATCGAAGGAAGCGATAGCTTATCAGACGAGGAAGGAAGCTTGTTTACGCTCCAATGCTCCCACGCAAGGTCAGACACTTTGTTCGGTTTAGTGGAACCGGTGATGCGAAAGTTTGTTTGGGCCAGGGTGCCACTCAAGATGTGGGTAGACATCTTGAGCGATTGCTTATCAGACGAGTAAGGAAGCTTGTTTACGCTCCAATGCTCCCACGGCGGGTCAGACACTTTGTTTAGTTTAGGGGAACCGGTGACTCGGAACTTTGTTTATGCCGGGGTGCCACTCAAAGTGTTGGTAGGCATATGCTCTCCCGTGAGTAACACAAGACGTCGATCACATGTACCGAAACGTCTTGCCGAAACTTCAGAAGATATCGGTCTGGTTGTCCTGCTTCCTTGGAACATTGCCCGTGTTGGAAAAGTTGAACATGCGCATGAAGTACCAAGAGAAAATGGCAGAGGACAGTCTTGTATTGCTTGGCTGCTCGGGCTCTTTCTTGTGTGACCGGGAACTGATTAGACACATGAACGCTCGCGGAGTTCATGTGTTCAGTCTCTCTGCCGTCAGAACCCATGCTCCAGCCGCAGGTACTGCAGCACAACGGAAAAACGGAACCTACAACAGCTAGTCGAGGAATTCGTGGATTTGTTCGAGCCCGGACTTGGGACACTGCACGGCCCACCGGTCAGTCTCATTGTGCGCCCAGACGCTCAACTCAAGTTCGCTAAAGTAAGTCCTGTACTCTACGCGGTACGCGATAAAGTATCCAGCGAGTTGGATCGATCAGTAGCCGAGTGCGTGCTATCTTCGGTCCCCTACTCTGCTTGGGCTACCCCGATAGTGCCGGTGGTTGAGAAGGGTGGTGATATCAAAATCTGTGGGGATTTTAAGCTCACTGTACATTCTACATGCCACACTGAACAGTACCCGTTACCTGTCATCGAGGACATATTTGCGTCTCTTTGTGGCGGTGAGGTCTTCAGCACGTTGGATTTGAAGAAACGCGTATTACCAGTTTTGCCTTGACGAAGACACGAGACAATTGGCAGGTATTAACACACACAAAGGCTTGTTTGGTTACAATAGATTACTGTTCCGAAATGCATCCGCATCGGCAGTTTTCTAGCTCAAGATCGAGTGCATTTTGAAAGATATTCAGGGGGTTCGGGTCTACCTGGCGACGTGCTGGTGGCCGAGAAGCAAGGCGATTCAACGCTGCCAAAAGTGCTACGGAGGCTGCGGGAGCACTGGGTCAAGCTGAACAGAGACAAATGTAAGTTCCGTCAGAAAGTGGTCAACTACCTGGGACACGAAATAGATGCATCAGGGCTTCATCCGAGGGAAGAGAATCTGGAAGCGGTCATGCAAGATCCTACCACAAAATGTTTCGGAATTAAGATCCTATCTCGGTCTCATAACGAATTACAGCAAGTTCCTGCCGAACACGTCGACCGTGTTAGCTCCGCTGTATGCATTGCTGGTCGAAATCATGAAGTAAATCACGAAATAACTCGAAGTAAAATGGGACTGCTCCGGCGCCCACGACAAGGCTTTCGAAAGTAGCAAAGGAGCTTCAAAAAACGCGAATTTTCTCCCTCACTTTAATCCCAGCAAGCCTCTTAGAATAGAATGCGATGCATCGTTATGGGGCATTGGGGCGGCATTGTCAATAAAGGTCGGAAACGAATATCGAACACTCGGTTTTTGTTCACGTACCTTATCCATGGCCGAGCAGAATTACGCTAACCTGGAAAGAGAGGCGCTGGCTCGTCTTTTTTTGGGGTGAAGAAGTTGAGACAGTACTTGCTAGGGCGTCATTTGACGTTGGTCACCGATCACAAGCCGTTGATTGGCATTTCTCGTTCAGATGGGCGAACTCGATCGATGGCCGCCGCTCGCATACAACGATAGTCGTTGTTACTACGAGCTTTTTCTCACGACCATCGTGTATCAAAAAAGGGACCGGAAACCTGAAGGCGGACGCTCTCAGTCGGCTGCCGTGCACAGTTGAAGAGGACTCGTGAACCGAGTACGTCTTTCTGATGGAGTACCTCCATGAAAACATTTTTTTGATTGCGGACCTGCAGCAACTGACACCCGAGGACAACGACTTAAGGCAAGTTCAGATATGAATTCGGAGCGGCTCCTGGCCTTCAAAGGATCATAACGGGAAAGTAACCCCGAGGCCATACCTGTAAAGGCGAAGCGAACTAACCTCCTCGCTCGCGGTGGTGTATTGGGGGTCGCGAGTTGTGATACTACTGAAAGCTCGGAACACTGTACTTGATCTCCTGCATGAAAGCCACCGTACCGCATCCGCCATGAAGGCGTTAGCTCGGTCCATTTTATGGTACCCCAGAATTGACCAAGATATGAAGCGTTTGGTCAGGCGATTTCCAAAGTGTGCTCAAGTTGCTCCAGTCCCACCGGCAAGATATCCGGTTCCGTGGCCGGAGACAAACGAGAAATGATCCAGAGTACACGTGGACTTCGCTAGCCCAGTAGACGGGTTCATGTTGTTGGTTGTTGTAGAGTACCACACTAAGTGAATCAGAGCAGTTCCACTCAAATCCACGTCAGGGGAAGCCACCACGTCCGCGTTACGGCCCGCGTTTAGTCAGTTCGTAATACCACGTACTCTTATTTCGAATAATGGTGCGCAGTTCGTAATGCGCAGAGTTCCAACGAGTCTGCGAGCGGAACACTAATTCACACCTCTTCTCACCTCCTTATTTCCCCCAATCAAACGGTCTCGCCGAGCGACCAGTTTGGACGGTGAAAGAAGGGCTCCAACGGCTGAGCAAGGGCAGCAGGGTGACTCGACTAGCGCGCTTCCTGCATGAGTATCGTCGCCGGCCTGGCAAAGACGGTCGTTCTTCACCTCAGCGCTTACTCGGCTACGATATAGGGACTCCGGTTGGCCCCATTACCTATACCTTGCAGTTGACCGGAAACTACTCCTTTTCGTCCAAGACAACCAGTGTGGTTCCGAAACTACAGTTCTGGCGACAAGTGAAGCCCCGGAATTGTCCAGTCAACCAGTGGTTCCCGCCTGGTACAAATGCACTCCCCAGACGATGTCAAGTACCACTGGAGTCGGGCGGACTAGCTCCGCCGTCTTGATTCCGGTGACACAGCTCCTGAGCCGTACGCCCGAGCACCCACTTCCGAGGCTGTCTACCCGAGGCCCTACCAACATCCGATGTCCCGGCTTCAGTACCCCAAACTCCACGACGATCAACGCGAAGTCGCCTGCCAACATCGCGTCTCTTCTACAAGAGTAGATGCGTGTTAAGGAGCGAGTGACGCTGCACACGCTGAGACTGCACTGCGGCTCATGCGACTGCCGAAGCAATTTTGTTTTCTTTGTAAGCTTCCACGGCCGATTTTTCAGGATCTTCCAAGCCGATAAAAGCAATCGGCAGCGCCAAATAAACGTGCAGTCTCTTGGCAAACCAGACATGCTACCCATCGCTCCTTTCTTCAGAGTGTACTTCAAAAACAACTCCATTTTACCAGGGGCGGTGGATTCCCATGAGGGGTTACAACGCACGCTACCGGACATTGAGGTGCGAGAGGTGCCACCGGCTGGCCTTGTCAAGAAAGACGGTCCGATCCGAATCTCCCGATATGCGAAACCTGGGCGATGGCATTTCCATGCGCCTCGTTGGTTCCTGGGCGTCTTCCCGGACATGTGGAGTGTTTCCAGTTACGCCAGGTTTAAGACATCCTCTCTACCAGGCAGCGTCTCCACAGCTTGGGCATGGTTCCCGACCCTCGCTGTCGCAACTGCGAGCAGTTGGCGACGAAATCGCATGTTTTCTTAGCATGTAGCACGAAAAACAGGGGGGGGGGGGGTTGAAGAGGGAGGGGGCGTTCGTTAACAGTCCGGACTCTGTGCCAGGCCAGCATTTGGCGCCTTATCAGGTCAATAAGAGAGGCCTTCTTTTCTTCGCCTAAATTATGTAAGGCGTAAACTTATTTGTTAGCTATGTTATGTTTATTTCTTCTGTGAATTTACTTTTTTTTGTAGTGCCCATGGTCTTCATTGTTTCCTTGGAAACCGCACTGCTCAGTTTTCAGTGCTCAATCTTAAGAAAACTTTATATACTCGAAGTTATGGACGAAGTTTTGTTACCAGCCGCGAATCGAAGGCCCCTGGTATCACATAAACGGCCTATCCAAGAGCGCAAGGCTCAAAGCAGCCATCTGGTTATGGTGTGAGACTAGGAGAGGTGTGGGAATCGGTCAGTTCTCCCAGCAGCCAAAGGTTTTTCACATTTCCGCCCTCAGTGTAACTATTAACATGATGTTACATGTAGACTGACAGCAACGTACACAATAAAGAGGACCGATTATTTATTTAGAAACTGTGTTGAACTAAATCAAATAATTAAAAAATTTGCAATGGGAAGGAGCTGAGCTAGTTGGTTGTACATACTTAGATTGGGGAAACCAGCTGAACTTACAGAAAAGGGTGAGGAGAGAAAGGAGAAAAGGCATCCGACCACTGGACTACCAACTATTTATTAACCCTCGGCTTCTTCTACTGGTCTGGTGGCTGTCCTTTTCACATCTTCTTCTTTTTTTTTTTCTTGATCTTCCTCTATCTTCACGGGCATTTTCGTCTCGCAGGAACTTCTTTTCACTTGTTTGTAGGTGCTGGAACAAGGACCCAAGTTCGCCATCGCCCCCAAGCTCGAGGCAGTGGACAACGTAGCTCTCCTAAGGCAAATAGCCGCCAAGGCTCCCCAAGGAAAAGGCCCTCAGATCATTGATGAGGGCATTCAAGCCTTTGAAAACCTCATACACCAAACCAACGGAAAGATCAGCTTCAAATCCACCATTCACGAATTGCGAAGCAAAGATCTTAAGTTATGCGTCACAGACAAAGAGGGAGGTTTTGTTGTTCTTGGTTCAGATGCATATGGAGAAAAGGCTCATCAAGCAATCATCAAGAAGTTTATAAATGTTGACGAACAACGAACCAAAGCAGCAAAAAGACACATCTTAGACCTCTTTGAAAAAAATCAACAAACCAGCCTTTGCACCAAGATCAAAGCCGCAAAAAATGACAAACTTATGGTGTTTTTCTCCGCCAAGACTCACAAAGAAGGGGTACCTTTCCGGGCCATAGTGTCGGAAAAAACAACGTGGCAAGCATGTGCTTCAAGGTATTTGGCCCAACATCTTTTCACAATACACCTTGCGGACCCATTCCACATACCAAACTCTGAGCGAGTGATATCATATCTAGAGGAACAAGGAAACAACATCGTCTCGGGGTTTTCCTTGGACGTACAGGACATGTATTACTCCATCCCTGAAGCAAGGCTTCTACAGGTCCTCCGAAGTTTCATCGAAAACCAAGGGCTCGCGCAGTTCCAAAATGCAGCAGGTGTTAGCCTAGACACCTTCTTGGAGGTTTTAAGATATTATTTGTCCGCAACGGTAGTAACCCATTAAAATCGGCCGTATGTCCAGAAGAGTGGTGTGTGCATTGGTTCAAAAGTGGCCCCATACTTGTGCGACATCTTTCTCGCCGCATGTGGGGTAGCCATACAGCAAGTTTTAAAAGACCCGCGAGTTGCCGCTATTTTCAGGTATGATGACGATTTTCTTATTTTATGTACAACTGGAGTTGATAAATCAGCAGACGGATGCCTCCACACCACCCTCATGCATTTCCAGACAAGCTGCATGGGGCTCACATTCACCTACGAGCCCCCTGCTGATAAGTCCATACGGTTTCTTGATTTGGCCTTGAACTTCCAAACAGAACTATTGTGTTGGAGATATTAAGTGCGATCGGTGAAAGGGTTCCTTCCCTTTGAATCCGAACATTCCAAAATTGTAAAACAAGGAGTCGCTACTGCAGCTCTTTCAGCCAGCCTCAGAAAGACCTGCCCCCATCAGATGGTAAAAAGTTTTGAAACCCAAATGTCCAGGCTTCAAGAGGCCGGATATCCGAAACCCTTCTGGCCTCCATTTGTGAAAAGATTTGCCGCAACATAAAAAGACCTTGTCAACGCACCGACCTTGATCCACCGAAGCAGATCTCCCGTTCACCTTTTGCGGTGTTCCCATACATACATGGGGTAACTCACAGGTTAAAAAAGATCGCAAGCAGACACGGCATAAATATCATATGCTCGGCACCCAACAAGGCACACGCAATGTGCAGGAAGGTCAACCTAGCCCAGGTTAACAATACAGGCAGATGTACCACCAAAAACAAGACAGAATACGTTCCATGCGACAATGGAGTCGTTTACAGCATACCATTGTCATGTGGACGTAGCTACATCGGGCAAACGGGACGTTGTATAAATGACCGCACGCGAGAACAGGCCGCAAACTTAAGAAACCTGGCTGCACCTGGACATCTAGCAGCTCATTGTAGAGAATGCATGTGTGAGGCTAAGCTTGAAACGGTAAGCATCCTAGCTCACCACAAAGATCGGTTCGCCCGAGAACTACTTGAGGCCTTAGCCATAGATCAACAAAAAGACAACTGCGTCAGTTCACCATCCATTGCCCTAGAAACAAGTGAAAAGAAGTTCCTGCGAGACGAAAATGCCCATGAAGATAGAGGAAGATCAAGAAAAAAGAAAAAGAAGAAGATGTGAAAAGGACAGCCACCAGACCAGTAGAAGAAGAAGCCGAGGGTTAATAAATAGTTGGTAGTCCAGTGATCGGATGCCTTTTCTCATTTCTCTCCTCACCCTTTTCTGTAAGTTCAGCTGGTTTTCACAATCTAAATAAAAAAATAGAATTGTCTCTGTGTTCTTTTGCGCATTAACAATGCCTCTACCTAATGAACTATCTTTAAAAGACTCCTTTTTTGGGGGGGCATTCGCGTTTAATCCGCCCTGCAATGCAAGATAGGCTACTTCTTGCGCTCTGTAGACTCGCGATCATCGAACCTCCACTTCTACCTCACTACGGCTTGGTTGGTCAAACATTTACCGAAAATTCAACTTTGTGAACGTCATTAGTTTTGCAACGTTATCCTAAAATTTTAGTATAAAACATATATTTTATCTATGTGCCTTATTTAGAGGCAAATTTGAGCATTATAGGAGTTTCTGTTTAATCTGGTATCCAATTCCATTTCTCGCCTTTTTCGGCGTGAGCCCCATGGTAACTGCATATTAACCGTGTATATTTATATAACACATCAAACAACACTAACTAAACGCTATAAGCGGCGCTCTCGGCGCACGTCCCCTTGCCACTGGAGCTAGCAAGTGAAGATCGATTTGACTTTCAGAGCAGAAATATGTCGGTGGAGTTTGTCGACTAAGGCTTTGGTGGACACTAATGCATAAAGACGCGGACGGGCCCAGAGACCACGCTACAGGCCGTCTGTCTCCTGCGTTCCTAATTGACGTTTATTCGCTGTTCGATGCTCGCCTTTGGGTGAAAGCCCAATTTCGAAAACTTGTTCGAGGTGAAGTGGCACGCACTACACGACAAACCCTTGAGAGGTTTTCGTCTTTTCTTATTTGACTATAGATGGTAAGTCGGCGATGCATCACACTTGATTTTATTCAAGAACTTACTAGAACATTAGAAATGCCACTTCAACTTAACTCATCTTCGGTCAAGGTCACCAATTAATCAGCGCATGGGGTTTTAAAGCCCTCTCACTGGTTTTAGAATGCATACAATTTATTGGCTTAAAAAGTTCTTTACTTTTTTTATATGGCACAGAAAGTTGTCCGTTATTACAGTAGCCATGTTGAACAGCGTAAATTTCTCATGAACGGCGTCGTCAAACTCTGGCGGATTATTGTTTTGTATTTAAACGATAAAAGAATAATTCCTTGAGCCATAACTTTTTAAAATTATATTTGCTATTACAATCTCTATAAAAACTATCACTCTCTAGGAGCTCTGGACCCCCCCTTCCTCCCAGTATGACGGAACAACTAATACTACGCAGCATGCATTGCTATTACAACCTATTTATGGGTAGATAAACTCATTGTTTATGTTACGGATCTGTCAACTCAATGTTGCCTTTTGTACACTCCCTTGTTTTATCCTGACTGATGATTTTATTAGTACTTCTTTTATAGTAAATTAACACTCTCCGGTCTCATCCTCTTCACTCAACAAAAAAGAGTCTGGTATTGGCCACCGCAGCGTTCGGTCGCACATTCCCGAACTGCGGGGTCCACCGAGGACACCACAAACCTTTTTGGTGCCGAGGATGGAGGCATTCGCACTTAAGCCGTCTCAAGACTCTTTGGACAAACCTGGGACTCTGAAAACCCCATATGAGCGATGGAGTTCGCTTTACGAATCCTTTATGGGAGCGTCAGGTGCCCTTCAACTCTCCTCAGAACGCCGCCAGTACCTGCTCACCCACTGCCTGGGATTGGAAGGTCAACGGATCTTCGACACCCTGCCTTCCTCCCGCGCTGTCGTTGTGCCGTCGCAAGCAACGACGTCAGCAGCAACCAGTTCTCCTGCCAGTTCTCCAGTCGTTGCCACACCGACGAGGAAAACATCCGAGCTGGGGGAACCCACAGCCAATAGGCTGTGGGTTCCCCCAGCTCACACTTGTAAAGGTCGCGGAGCATCAGCCAAGAGCGCCACCGATTTCGCCGGCACTACCAGCGTCCGGAAGAGTCCTTGTCCGACTACTTAACTGATCTCCGAGTATTGGCAGTTCCGGCCAACTTCGGCCCTCAACAGGACGAGAACATCCGAGAGCAGTTAAAAGCTGGAGGGCTGTCAACTCAAGTTCGTAAATGGCTACTTCTGGACAGCAATCTCTCCTTCGACCAAGCCGTTCAAAGCGTCCTCAACATCGAAGGGGCCAAGGCCGACGCATAGAAGCTGACCGTTGCCACAGAACAGCAATCGACGTGCCACGACGCCAATGACGTTCACAATGTCGACTGTTACCTACAGTTTCGTCGTGGAACTTCGTCCTCCCGTAAGCCGTCGGGACGGATCTTTCCACCTCAGCGCAGTACCCGGCACAGTTCACCGCTCCACCAAGCGTCAAGTGAGTACGCTCCATCTATGTCAAATAGATCGACATACCGCGCTCTGACATGCCATGACCAGCGCTCGTTTCCCTCAAAGGCATTATAGCAAAATTACAGCGCCTTTCAAAAAAAAAAAAACGCCCATGCGCCTCAAGGCAAAATATCGGGACGATAGAAAATGCGCGAACTGCGGGTATGGTATTGAGCACTGTCAAAGCTACGACTCTTGTCCGGCACGAGGAAGAAAGTGCAACGGTTGCGGCCGATTTGGACATCTCCATCGCATGTGCCGCAGCACACTTAAGCCCTTACGCCGTCAGAACCGCGCCCTAATTCATGAAATCTTCTAAAACGAAGAAGGCGAACAAGTATTTCTCCCCGTGTCTACGCCTTTCCGGATGGGAATACATATCCGCGTCATAATCTACGGTAGGCCTCTACAGTTCCTCCTGGGTACAGATTCCTCAGCGTCTATCGTCCAAAAAAGACGATTTTAAAAAGTACTTCAGTAGTGATACGAAGATGGTCCCACCGCCGGTGACCCTGCTCAATTATTCCCGGCAACGTGTCGATGTACTGGGAGCCTTCAACGCGTCAGTACAATTTAAGAGACGTTCAGCGAAAATTCTTTTTTACCTTGCGAATACTGGAACGTCGTTGCTGAGGATGGATGCTGTGAAAGCCTTGGATCTACACATTCAAGGGTTCACAATGAGCTGTTTGTACACAGAGGCCAATGAATCAGTAGAAACCTTCCCAAATAGTTTCCAGACCGGCATGGACATAGACTCATCTTCTTCGGGTTACAGCTCTGCGAGTCCTTCTCCTCAACAACACGAAGAGCCGTCGACACTGCATTCAACAGCGTCTACACAACTCTAAGAGAGAGACGAGTCATCAGAAGCTATAGAAGCTGCACAGAGGTCACGCCTAAGACCCCAAGAGGCTTCGTCTTCTTGGAAAGGTTTGACGCCGGTGGCTTCCGGTTCTCACACTACGGAACTTTCACCGACTCGACATGGCCTCCCGACGTGTTTGAATGGCTTCTGTCATCTCTTCACTCATGAGCTGGGCCATGTCAAAGGCTACACTCACAAGGTGAACATCTGGAGCTCAGTGCGGCCCGTGCAGCACAAGATGCGTCGCACCCAAATATTAGCACGAAAACCTCTCACGGAAGAAATTAAGCATCGTGAAGCAGCAGGATTAATTGAACGCATCCGCGCATCCGAATGGGTTTCACCTATTGTTGTAGTACAAAAGAAAGATGGGTCAATACAGATGTGCGTAGGCCTCAGAAAAGCTAACAAGGCTGTCGTTATTGACAGCTACCCTTATCCTCACATCGAGGAGCTTTAAAATGTGCTACGTGGGGCAAAGCGTTTCTCTAAATTAGACTTGGCGTCAGCCGACCACCAAGCAACCCTTCATCCTGAGAGTCGAGACTTAACAGCGCTTATAACACACGAAGGCCTTTTCCGCTTCAAGTGTGTTTGCTTCGCCCTCGGCTCTTTGCCAGCAACATTCTAAGAGATGATGGCAGCAATTCTAGAAGGATGTAAAGGAGTTTTATTTTGTCTTGATGACGTTATAGTCTTTGGAAAGTCCAAAGAAGAGCACACAGAGCGACTGCGCCATACTCTGCAGCGTATCGCTGAAGCTGGACTTAAACTAAACAAGAAATGCGTTTTCGATGTGCCCGAACTCTCCTTTCTGGGCCATCACGTCAGCGGAGAACGAATCGCTCCTCTTTAACAAAAACTGGACGTCATCAACCCGACTGCCATCCCGACGGACACTACACAACTAAGACCATTCCTGGGTCGCTAAACTCGTCAAGCACAACTTTGTGTCCGAAAGTTGCGGAACGCGCTAATTGGACTCTCGCGACGCTGACGTCGCGCCGAGCGAGGTGTCAATCATTCGAAGCAAAGTTCATCGAGGCGCGGGTGCGGCGCGTGAGGGGCACGAGGAGCCCGCTGAGTGAACGGCTTCGCCGATGACGTAGCGCCCATTTGTCCCTACATCCCTACGCCAAGCTAAAATTAATGCTTTGCAAATTGTCCCTAGGCGACCTGCTGACGCTCAAAATCCCTCCGAAGTTTGTGTTAAAAAGAAACCTCGTTTGTCGAAGTTGTCGCTGACGTCAAAGTGACGTTTCCGAACTTTGCGAGAGCCGTGGTTTGAGCTCGAGATCTTCGCTTCGGATCGAGGCGAAATTAAACTTTGTCAACATGGCGGTGCCGTACGCTGCGGCCCAGCTTATCTTCCGCCACCGTCGGCGTCGCTACTGAGACAACTGGGGACGCCTTTACACTCCCCGACGACGACTTTCGGCGACAGTACCGGCTATCGAAAGCCGTTGTGCGTTGACTCTGCGACGAGCTTCGTTCGCCGCCTCGGACCGTGGAACAACAAGTTCTCTGCGCGCTCCGGTTCTTCGGAACCGGTAGCTTTCAAGGCATGGTGGCGACTGACGAACCCCTGTCAGTCTCCCACATGACTGTGAACCGGGCTGTCAGAGTTTTTGCGGCTGCCATCGCTTTTTTTTTATTTTATTTTTTCTGTAATATCCGAAGAGGTACTAATAAGCTGGTATACAGTTCAGAATGTTGGAAAACAAACAAGAACCGGGGTAATTCTTGGGTAGGGTCGAGTCTCCCGGCAGCCGGCAGAATTATTTCCCCGAAATTCTACTGGCAGTCGTCACTCATTGGCGGTCAAATCAGTTCATCGAACGACGTGTCATCGACAGATCGTTTCATCGGCACGCGATGTAATCACATGAAAGAGGTTGTCTTCCGTTAGAGGTATATACACATTAAGCATTTTCCCACCTTTAAGCATGTAAGTGGGGTGTCCCATAAGTAACACCCTAATAAGTGTAGCGATGGACCTTATAAAACAAATGTAAACTTCACACCTTTAGAAATGTGTGATTTTTTAAACACGTTTCTTAAAACGTATGATAATGCCTACACCTTTTTATAAAGATGTAAAACTGCAATACCCCTTCTCGTCAGGCACGTAGCCAGGGGAAAGGGGGGGGGGGGTGTGGGGGGGCATAAGGCCTGGCCTTCCCGCCCCCCCCCAACCGAAATTTTCCATTTTGCTGTGGCCTCCTCTCCTCCCTCCCCCTCATAAAGCACATTGTCATCGGCGCCCCCCCCCCCCCCTCCTTAAACGAAAATCTGGCCATGTGCCTGCTTCTCCTCAAGGTGTAATTACCACAATACATTTCTTTTTTGGGGTGTACACAGTGGCCCGGGACCCATTAATATGACTGAACAAATAAATTACACAAACGAGTCGCCGAAACAGCACGTTGCTTCTTGGCGAGTGTCGAGGCAATAGGGAATTTTCGTAGACCGGTCTGCCCCCTCCGCTAAGCGTTCCGCAACGAAGAAGTTGCTACTGCGCCTGCGCGCCGATAGCCTTGACTGTGGAGTTCCCGCTATCGTAGCGGGTTGCGGAGGGCCCTTGCGCGACGGCGAAAACGATCTACGAAAACTCCCTAATATCGTCCGAAAACCGGCTTCAATATTGGCCGGATGTACGGTTTTGCGCCTCGTCCCTATATCCGGCAGGTATGGGAGTACCGATGCAAATAAACGATTTATGTCTAATGGCACTGGCACCACTGATTTCTTATGAGGCTAGATCCTCGATAGAGGCCAGTATTGCTGGGGTCGAGCGGCACCACCGGCAGTCATCGCTTGACACAACTCAATTTTATTACGTTAGTAAATTGTTCTTACCATGAAACTTCTATCATGTTTCCGCAAATAACAGTTAATATTGTGGGCAAGGATATTAAACGCGTTAGAATACCAATCTTGTTTAACTAAAAATTGTGTGGTTGAGGGTCCAGGGCTACTTTGTTGGGCGTTAACTGTTATGTGTTTAATGAGACAAGGGCTACCGAGAGTTATTGTGGAGTCATCCGTGATTTCGGAGTCATCAAAGCTCAGCAAACGATAAGTTAGAATGCCTTTACTAGGGATTTTCGCATCGTTTTGACCGCTTGTACATAGTGCTTCATGGTGAAAGCTTTTTCTTTGAACTCCTGTGAGGGCTTCCGTGACAAACTGAAACTCGGAGCGTGCCGTTCAGTCGCTCGACGTGGCATTTATTTAGCAACCGAAGCAAGCGACGTCGGTAAAGTCAATCGTGCTCCGGTCAATTTTTTTTAATCGATGTTCAAACGCTTGACGAATGTCTATTTGATCTCCAAGAACCCGACATAATCATCGCAGCACATCATAAAATTCTCGCCCTCGAGCACCGCGTACAAGCTTCCAATTTTTGCATGTTTCTTCCTTAGACTTGCCTGTATTGCCTCATGATGTGAAAGGCCAAAGCAACAAGGACGAAAATGAAGGGAGAACTAGACAGGACGCGGCATATTGCCTGTCGTCAAGCAATGGCCGCCGGTGAGGCCAGTGACGGGCTCCCAATTCGCGATAGACTTGCACTGTGAGAGTTCTAATGCATTACTCCCACCGAGTGCTGCACGGAGAACAGGCCCCGAGCGAACTTGCCAAATGCACCCAGTGCAGACTGATGCTGCCGCCATAGATGTTGTAGAAAAGTACCGACCTCAAACCGAAACTAGCGCCTTTTTGTCCGACGTGATGGGTGCGAATGCGAGAGTGCAGTCGCTGCCATCGTTTAAACGTTGGTTGCTGCAACGTGGAACTTACATTTGCGATGACTTCCACTTAAGCAACTCGGCAGTCAGAGATATCTACAGACGGCGTAAGTTTCCGAAACCAGTTGACTACAAAACAGCATACGCTTGAGGAAATTGATGGCACTGTACGCACAAGAGCTTGCTTCGTTTTAAGCATAATATTATGAGTGAATAACTGAAAGGATACGGCTTAAATCTAGTTCTTTCGAACAGCTAGCAATACGTTTCGTAAGACTTTTTATTTCCCTGGCATTGAGAACGAGAGCTTTCTCAAAACAAAATATGAAGGGGCGAGATAGCTGCCATTCATATATGACTTTGCTTGAGTCTCGGGCAACGTCTCCATGTTTAGCCTTCCCGGACGCTGAGTGAATGCGCCGCAGGTTTCTGCTGTGGGAGCTTTGTCGAAAAATGTTGCACTTTTCACCCATACACAAACGATGCTAGATCTCGCGGCCCCTGTGGTTGTTCTGTGGCTTTCATTGCACACTGGTAGGTTTCAGCGTTTGTACGGCTACAAAACGACTCAAATTTCGCGAATAAAAGACGGGCCGTCGATTCCTCCCTTCGTGAAATATCAGACGCTTACAATTCAAGCTCGCGTTTGACTTTGTGGCCCTCGGGACGCGATTTCGAGCAGAAAACCAACTTTTTCTTTCAGTTCCGCTGTGCGAATGCCTCATCGTAGCAGACGAACTCTCGTCGTCTGCTCTCGCTCCTCGCCTGGGCGAGGCATGACGGGATTGTCGGCGCTAGAGAGCCCAAAGACGACGTACAGCGAGCGGCGTGAACGCTCGCCTCCCCGCGCTGTCTCGTGCTCTCGTGCATCGCCTAGGGATCGCGAGGGATTTTTCGTCAAAAGTTGCGAAGTTGAGCGCGCGCAGGGAGGAGGAAACTTTGCGGCGTTCTTTTGGTCACTCCCCCCGCTACGTCAAAAAGCGAAGAATGTTTTGCTCCACGAGTTTAGCTAACCTGTTGTGTACTCCGACATCCACACGCTCTGCGCGTGAGACTCACGAGCCGAGAAGCGCATGCCTTGCGCCGAGGCTCGTGACCAGAGAGCTCGTGACCAGATTCTGACCGGTATCGGCGGTCGAAAAGCGCCGCTCTTCAGAATAAAACCTTCGGGCTTCCACCCTTTTTGTGCTTTGCTTTAGTGGCGACGAAGGAATGGGCTTCTTCCGCGACGGAACATCACGCTAAGATGAGGAGAAAGCAAGGATGGGGTCACGCCCGCCCGAGTTCGACGAAACGAAGAACAGCTGGAGCGCCTACCGAATTCGCCTGGAGGCCTACTTTGAAGGCCACAGTGTTACGGATGCGGCGAAGCGTCGAGCCCTTCTGGTATCGTCCCTCAGCGACAACGTCGTCCGAATTCTGCAAGGGCGATGCCAGACAACGTGCGTCAATAGCCTGACCTACGAGGGCGCCGTGAGCTACCTTGAAGAGCCTTCGATCCCAAAGCGAATGAGATTGCTTCCAGCTACGCGTCGTTTTCACGCAAACAAGAAGTAGAGAAGGTTCAAGACTTTGTAGCTGACCTGCGGCGTCTCGCCAAACATTGCAATTTTGGCCGGAGCCTGGACCGTATGCTCCGGGACAGAATCGTTTGTGGCATGCGGGACGACGAGGCACGACGTTTCTTACTCACGCGTAAGAAATTGAACCTGGAAGAGGCGGAAGAATTTGCAATGTCATCGGAGACAGCCGCCGAGAACGCCCGGGCAATGCGGAAGACTGATTCCGGGGACGGAGCTGCCGGTGTGCAATTTGTTTGAAATCGACGGGGCAATCGGCGTCCTAGCGGACACGGTACCAGCGCCAGCACAGTCAGTTCACGCACGTTGTGTTGGAGATGCGACGCACATCATGCAGCGGACGAGTGCCGACACCGCAGCTCTGTGTGTCACAAGTGTGGCAAGACGGGGCACTTGGCGAGGGTATGTTCGTCGGGTCGCGCTACTCGGCAAGGAGCGTAGGCGCTGAAAGATTCAGATAACGACGATGACGGCGAGAAAGAGATGCTCCACGCCTTGGTCGCTCACAGTTCGTCTTACCGAGACATCGTGAGACCGATCGAACAAGACTTACTGTGGGAAGACCGGAAGCTGCGAATCCTTGTGGATACGGGATCACCAGTGAGCCTGATACCCAGGAGCGTTTTCAAGAGACATCGCAACTGGTGGCCTGCGTTCGAAAAGACTCCCCTTCGCTTGTCCTGCTTCCTAGGGCCTCTGCCGGTGCTCGGTAGAATTTTCATGAGGGTCCAGCACGGGCAAGCACTGGTGAGGAGCGTTCTGGTCGTTGTAGATTGCGAAGGACCCCTACTGTGTGGCCGAAACACGATTCAAGCGTTCGAAGAAGTTGGTTCGTCACTGCTAAAAGTGGAAATGCCCTTTCATGTGAACGTGCTGCGCGGAGACGCCCCGGTGTAAAGAATGCTGGAGGAATTTGCTGACATCTTCGAAAATAAGATGGGCTTCTGTGAAGGTCCACCCGTGAGCTTACATAAGAAGGAAGGCGTCCTCCCCCGCCTCTGCAAGGCGCGTCCGCTGCCATACGCACTTCGTGAAAAAGTGACGGCAGAAATCAACCGTCTAGTGGCGGATGGGGTGCTCTCCCCGATCCGTATTTCAGAGTGGGCTACACCAGTTGTGCCGGTGGCGAAGAAGAACGGTGATATAAGGCTGTGCGGCGATTTCAAGCTAACGGTCAATCCTGGTACGCACCTGGAGCAGTATCCACTGCCGAAAATTGACGACATTTTTGCATCACTGTACGGTGAGAGGTATTCAGCACGCTCGATTTACGCAATGCGTACAATCAGCTTCCCCTCGACGAGGAGGCTCGTAGGATGGCTGTGTTAAACACGCACGAAGGATTGTACCGCTACAACCGTTTGGCTTTCGGCATCGCGTCCGCCCCAGCCCTATTTCAACGCCGTATCGAGTCACTCTGCACGACCTTCCACGTGTTAAAGTATATCTGGGTGACATCATCGTCGCAAAAAAAGAGAACTATACATCGACACTCCGACAGGTGTTTCTGCGGACAGCGGCGTTAAGTTGAACCAAGCCAAATGCAAGTTCCGAGAGAAGCAAGTGTCGTTTTTGGGACACAAGATTGACCCCCTGGGTCTGCACCCTCAGCGAGACAACCTCGAGGCAGTGACAGCAGCGCCGAGACCGACATCGGTAAGCCAGCTGAAGTCCTTCCTGGGGTTAGTCACGTATTATGCCAAATTTTTACCCAACCTGGCAACGACCTTGGCTCCGCTATATCGGCTGTTGGCAAAAGGTGCATCATGGCGGTGGGGACAAGACCAGGAGATGGCCTTCCAAGAGGCGAAGCGCTCTATGGCTGACGCAAATTTTCTGGTCCATTACAATCCCAGCAAGCAGTTGCGGCTGGAATGTGATGCATCACCGGACGGACTCGGCGCGGTGCTGTCACATCGCATAAACAGAAGGGATTTTCCGATAGCGTTCCGTTCAAGGACACTGACATCAGCGGAACGCAATTATTCTCAACTCGAAAAGGAGGCGCTGGCCTTCGTCTTCGGAGTTTTAAAGTTTCGGGTTTATCTTTCGGAAACCGCTTCATACTGGTGACCAATCACAAGCCACTAACGGCAGTGTTTCTTCCGGAGCGGCCGATTCCCCAAATGACGGCGGCCAGAATTCAACGGTGGGCATTGCTTCTCTCAGCGTACCAGTACGACATCGAGTACCGGAAGGGGCAGCAGAATGGTAATTCCGACGCCCTTAGTCGCTTGCCTTTGCCGGAACAAGGGGATGGCAGCAATAGTGAGCTTATGGAGTACGTGTTGTACAGTGAGCACTTAGACGACCGAACTCTGTCTGCAGAGCGGTTGGCGGCCCTGACCACCGAGGGCAAGATCCTGCGGCAAGTAAAGAGATCGGTTCAAGGCGGGTGGCCACCACATTTGCGCACGGATCAGCAGACTTTTCAGCCGTACTTTGTCCGAAGGCATGGACTCACGGTGTGCCACGATCTGATCCACTGGGGTCATCGAGTGATTCTGCCGCCAACTGCGAGAGCGTGCCTGCTGAAGGAGCTACACGATACCCATTTCGGGATCTTGGCAATGAAGAGTCTCGCCCGGACAGTTTTTTGGTACCCGGACTTAGAGCAAGAAATTGAGCGACTTGCAAAGAACTGCCCGCAGTGCGTGCAGTGCTGGCCGATGCTCGCGGCTCAGGCTCCATCAAAGTGGCCAGAAACTACCAAACGCTGGTGCCGTCTGCACATGGATTTCGCCGGTCCTATGGACGGTCACATGGTTTTGGTCCTGGTTGATTCGGACACCAAATGAATTGAGGCTGTCCCAATGAAGACGGCAACAGCGGACACAACCATTGATGTCCTTCGAAAAATCTTCGCCCGCTTCGGCCTCCCTGAAATACTGGTATCAGACAATGGCCCGAAGTTTCCAAGCGCGGCGATGGCACGATTTTTGAAAGAAAACCACTGTGTCATCTGACAACCACACCATATCACCCGCAGTCGAATGGGTTAGCCGAGCGGGCTGTTCGCACTCTTAAAGAAGGCCTAAAGAAAAACGAAGGCGACACTCTACAAAACCGGATTTCCAAGTTTTTATTTCTTTACCGCTGCACTCCAGTCAAGGACGGCAAATCGCCGTCTGAGTTGTTGCTGGGCTACCAACCGAGGACGAGAGTAACCAGTTTCTTCCCAAGCCGTCAAGAACCAAAGCGCGTCGTGACTTTCCCATCGTCCTCAATCACCGAATCACCGCTACTTGCTCCGGGAACGCACGTCTGGCCACGCCAGTATCAGCGGGGTCCAAGGTGGCTACCGGGAGCGGTAACATCCAGGCAAGGGAGGCGAATGGTCACGCTGAACACGCCAGATAAACAACAGCGGCGGCACGTGGACCAGCTGCGACAGCGAGACGCGGAAGAGACGCTGCGAACGCAGCTTGAGGACAGCCACGCGCAACAGACCGACGGCCCAACGGCGGATGACAAGCTGGCGAGGCAGACAACAACGGAGGACAGTGCCGGCAGCTGCAATGAGAGATTAGAAACGGACCCAGCAACGAAACCTGTCTTACCTACGGAGCCTGTAACGGAAGACAGCGCCGGCGATTCCCCTGAGAGGTCCGAAACGGAGCTGGCAGACCTTGTGTTACCCAGAAGGTCAAGGCGAAAGCGACAGCCGCCGGATCGCTTGCATTTTTAGGGGGGAAGAGATGTTGTGTACTCGGATATCCACGCGCTCTCCGCGTGAGGCTGACGAGCCGAGAAGCGCATGCCTTGCGCCGAGGCTCGTGACCAGAGAGCTCGCGACCAGATTCTGACCGGCGTCGGCGGTCGAAAAGTGCCGCTCTTCAGAATAAAACCTTCGGGTTTCCACCCTCCTTGTGCTTTGCTTCAATTCCTAGGAATAGTATAGTATGATAGACGTTTTGTCCCTAGTCCTGCAGCAAAAGTCGAGCCCCTGCGCAAGTCTTGCGGAAGCACATTCTTTTTATGTGGGATACTGAAGCGAACTCCTGCTTCACAAAGATCAAAAGTGTGCTCTCGTGAGCACAGATTTTTAAGATGTTTGATCTCAACCTTCCCATAATCGTCTTGACGGACGCATCTGGGTACAGACTCGGCACCGTACTTCAACAGCGCAATGGGAAGAAAGTACAAGCAGTCGCTTTTGACTCTCGGGCGCTAGAAACTGCAGAGCGAAAATACTCAGTGGGCGAAAGAGAACCGCTCGTGTGCCTGTGGGCTTGTGAACGGTGGCATAACTACCTGTGGGGCCGGCGTTTCACACTTCAAACAGACCACCAGGCTCTAGTTACGCTGTTGGCAACACGTGGAACAGGCCATCGTACAGTCCAAATACCAAGATGGTCGACTCGTCTTCTCCGCTTCAACTTTGATGTCAAATTCCAACGCGGAACCGAAAACTAAGCTCCTAACGCGCTTTCTCGTCTTGCTCAGCCAGAAGATGAAGGCGGTACTGAATATGAGGAAAATATCATTTCTTACATCGCACTGCAAAACGAATGTATAACGAAGCTTCAACTGCAAAAGGCCACAGCAAAGGATACAGTCTTGTCGAGTGTGATGTCCTTTGTTACGTTTGAGTTGCCTCCAAGACGAACCTTGTCATCTGACGTAATATCATTCTACGACGTGAAGGACGATCTTGCGGTTGACGACGGCATCCTTCTGCGAGACTAAAGATTTGTGATACCCCGAGAGCTTCAAGGTACTCTCATCGCCAAGGCGCACGAGGGGCATCCTGGTTTCGTCAAAACCCGCACGAGACTCCCCGAACTCTACTGGTGAACTGTACTGGTGGCCAAAGATAAATGATCAAGTGGAGCAGGTCATCTACGCCTGTAATATTTGTCAGGCATCTAACAAAACTACGAAGACCTTCGCGACTCCACTTCCACCAGTATCTTACCCCGATCGATCGTGGTCTAAGGTTGGAATGGGCATTGTGGGACCTTTCGAGCGTTCAGAACCATCATGCCACTAAGGATAACTCTAGTCGACTACTTTTCAGAATGGACTGAAGTACGCTTTTGTTCCGACGTCACCGCAACAAGAGTCGCAGAGTTTTTGCATCTGTTTTTTTCAGAGAAGATTTTCCAGAAAGCATTGTTACCGACACCGGCCCATAGTCCATTTCAAAACAGTTCAAAAAATTTCTAGGATCTCGTGGAATCAAGCACCACTTGATATTCGTATATTACCCGCAATCCTATGGGCCATTTGAGAGATTTAACAGAACACTTAAGGGTTTCATTCAGTGCGCATCTGAAGAAAAACGAAAAATGAGATCAGCGGTGGTCGACCACTTAGACATCTACAGATGCACGCCTAAAGCCACAACTGGACTGTCCCCCGCACTGCTTCTCCACGGTCGCAAGCCCCGGACTCGACTGAATATCTTAGGACTGTCGTCATATTAATTCCTTCGAAACCACTTTGAAAAAGTTCAGCGACTTCTACAGCGAGTCCAGCAAACACAAGAAAATACCAAAACGCACACAGACAAGAGAAGAGGAGCAAAAACTCCTAAGTTCAAAGCTGCAGACCTGGTTCGAGTAAAGAAACCTGGGCATATTCGAAAAGAATCCAGGTCGTTCAGCAGCCCCCTTCGAATATTAGAACATGTGGGTCTCTGGGTATTCAGACTCGAAGATGGGCGAGTGTGGAGCGCTTCTAAGTTCGCCGCTGTTCCGCAGCCTTCTGGCCCTATCACTGATCAAGTTCTAGATGCCCGTATTAGGGTTAGAAAAGCTGATACGGAATCTGACCACCACAACTGGACATCACCATCTGGGCCATCACACCGGCACAATCAACCTAGATCACTGGCTCAACGCGGGTTACCAGCGGAGTCACCTCCGCTGCCACATCCTCTACATGGAGGACCACTGGCGGAGTCACGCCTGCGTCCTGTCGCGGGATTGGCAGCTGCGCTATTTACGTCGCCCATGCCGGACGGCCTTGGAGACAGGCCAGAGCGACCCCGCCGAAAACGACGACCACCGGAGCGTTTCGGCTATGATGTTGGCTGTTAGACAAGTTGAACTGCGTTATGAATGACTGCGTCAACGGTGTGCTTCCGATATTGAACTTTTTTATGAACGACTCTATTGACTGTGTGACTGTGATATGAAGCGTAGTTATTTCTGTATTAGTAATTCTTTTCTTTCAATATTTTTTTTTATTTGGTTAGTTATCGTCTTTTTCTTATGCTATACTCTCATTATTTTTTTCATCTTGTTCCATATAAAACTGAATTTCTCCAAATGGGAAGGGGGGAAATGTTGTATCCTGATTGATGATTTTATTAGTACTTCCTCTTGTTTTATGCTAAATTTGCTTTCTTCACTCTCATCATCTTTACTAAACAATAAAAAGCCTGGTATTGGCCACCGCAGCGTTCGGTCGCACATTCCCGACTTGCCGGGACCACCGAGGACCCCACCAAAGACACCACACCTGTGAAGTAATTAGACCTATCAAGGGTGAGGATATTGAAGTAAACTTAAATGCTATAGTAACCATGCCGAGGCCGTTTTCATATGTTCGTCGTGCGATGAACAAACTTTGTTAATTCAGGAGTTTACTTAACACTTGCGTTGTCCCGCACTTACGCGAAGCAATACATTTAATAATTCCTGCAAGCATCCTTCCTAAGAATAAATTCATTTTTATAGATCAGAGAATTACTTCCCTTAATTAGTTGCCGGCCAGAAGAGCTTCAAGTATCGTTATCTAATGGCTACAGGATCATGTTAGCTTCTTACTCTTCGTTATTACGGGCATTCATTATTACTTTTCCGCTCTCAATTGCTGAGAAGACCACAGCTAAATTTTTGATTCGTGCAAAAAGTCCATCGAGGGATCGAATGCATAAATGCCCTCATGAGCATTTAAAGTTAAAGTGAATTGGAGATTGACGATGATTAGCATCACTCTAAGGCTCTATAAGATGACAAGTATTGATGAGTGTTAATCGGAGGGAAAGCGAGAAGGAAGAATGAAAAAATTCACAATGGCATTTCTATATTTTTTTAATACAATAATGTTTGTCTGTGTCTTTTACTGGCGGGAATCAAAAGCTGAAAACACAGGCTGCAACCCCCGCGATATTATAAAGAAAAAGTTATGAAACGAAGGGGAATTAAAAAAAAACGCGTGAGAACTTATTTCAACCCTTATTTGTCGGGAAAAAAACTTTGATGCTTCGTTTTATAAATATAGGGTATTATCGTTCTGCCGTAAGAATGTCTAGAGGGACCAAGACTATAAATGTTACATGATTATCCTTATCTATTCCAAGCTCGGGAAAAATATATAACTTGAATAATAATTTAATATTTCATGTGACATTTCCAGGACCTCATTTATGGAAAGTTGAATTGGTAACAAAGAAGAGTACATGCTATTCACAAAGTGTACACCTACTCCTTGCACTTGTTTCATTTTAAATTGTAACGACGTGCGTGGAACCCAAATGGTGCTTCCGAATTGAAACATTGGTTTTTCCAATGTTTCATGTAATAATAAGTTGTTTTCGGTGAAACCATATTTCATAATCTTTCAGAAGAAGCCCAAATTACCCTTCGTTTTGCTTGATAACTGACTAATATTAGTGTTTCAACTTATGTCGGCTGAAATAATAAGCCAAAGGTACTTCTACAAATATACACTTGAAAGTAAACATTTTAGAAAAATGTCTGTGGTAGGGAAAACAATATATGAAGGACGACAAACATTTAATGTCTGGAGAGTCTACGACATAGTTGAATAATTTCTAGTATTATTCCATGGATATTTCTCTTCGCAGTCTTCACTCTTTTTGTAACTTTTTTTGATTTTTGGGCCGCAACCCTGCAGATGTTTTGGTTCTAAGCTCTGCTCTGATTGAAACAAAGGGGTCGTTAAAATACAAGTTATAGAGCTTTATAATTATGCGACTACCTCTTAATAATGAATCTGGATTTTTCTTTAAGGGACACAGAGCGGAAAGAGTTGCCGGATGTGATAGCTGAGGTCAACTTTTCTCATGACATTAGCTTATTTTCTTATTCAAGAGAGGTAATAGGTGGGGTGAAATGTATTGTGCTAAAGCCTTCCAAGTTTTTTTCGCCGTACCTGTGTCCTGTGTTTTATTCTCTGACTTGGGTTGGTTGCTTTTTATCGTACGTCGAACCAACTGCAATTTGTGGAGTCCGCTAAACATATCCTTTGGAGTGTACTATTATTAAGGAACGTTCATTTGTGCTTTGCTTAGATGATGAACCCAAACCGTTTTGTTCTGAACCTTTTTTGTTTCTGGAGCGTATAAATTCGCGCCTCCCTGCACGAGTTTTTGGCATTCAGAGTTCTACGATGGCATTCTGTTCTTGGCCATTTTATTGCATTTTACAGCAATAGCTGTTAAAACGTTTCTTTCAAAGGCCGTAAGAAGATAATTGCGAACACTGTGTGCAATGTGCTTTACGTGTACCGACCAAGAAGAGATAATGGTGGACAATTTGTGAGTATTTGTTTAACAGACAAAGAAGAAACCAAAAATAAGATACAAGATTTAATTAATAATAATAATACTAATAATCTTTATGTGCTCAGGAGAGCCGTGGCGTAATTATGAGTTCAGCACGGTGTGTATGTCTTGTGTTTTTCCAAAATACTAGCGTGTTTATGATATTTGGGCGCTGCGAAGTGAGTAATATGTTCAACCAACTTGATCAAGCGGCAGTTTTGACATGTTAAGAGCTTTTCGCACCAGTGAAAATGGTGTTCGTTGTTGATGTTGTATTTGTAAAGTTGTAGGTGGGTACGGTAATGTTGGGGTCATGCCTATATTCTTATTCCTTGTATTCGCGAGAAAATCGCATCCAAAAGAAGGCTGAAAAAACGATTTTCCCAACTGCGCGTCAGCGCAACTTTGAAGGCCGAAGGAATAAAGAATGCAGCGTCACATATTTTGCGCTTAATGCTCGTATAATTTCCGGACATAATTAGTTGACGTTGAGCATATATTTTAAGCGAAATAAAATGCGAAACTTATAAGTGTCGCATTAAGCTGAAACTTTTTGTCTCGAGTGGTTCATGCTTTGTGAACATTTAATAAATTAATTAGGGTTCTGCTCTAGACAGTGGTTTCTGCATTACGCCCGGAACGTTCGTCGAAATCGAAAAGTGTAATTTTAGAGACAGTCGTACGGCAATTAAAAAAAGTAATTATTCTTGATTTTTTTTTAATTTACACAATGGGTTTTACATGACCGGTAATTGAAAATCTGCAAAGACATGTTCAAAAGTTTGTTTTTAAACAAAAAATATAACTGTGCAACCAGTTCGTGGTCGCATCAAATACCGCTTAGGCGTTTCTCCCTTAACGACGTGTTGTACAAGAGCGACGCATGCCACAGTACCCTTACTCGGTCATATTAATCCCCAGACGCCATTACGCTCTATTCAAATAGCACGTTAACTTGGCTTTATCGCTAATGTCTCTGATATTGCCAAAGAAAACTGAATGTTGCTCCGCGTACGATCCTTACTAGCGTGTTATACTTGGCTCGTTAGAATTTGATTGTGCTACAATTTCAAGTAAGTACAGAAATATTACTACCTGACTGACAAAATAATTTGATTCGTATTTCTAGGCACCGCTCTAGAGCTTGGTGAAACAGTAGCTTGATTAATTTTTCTGGGCACCGCTTTGGAACGAGCGATATTACTGAAGCTTCTCCCCGACCGATGGCCGGCGGGGCTAGGGCGGAACGATTTGAGGTAGCAAAGAGTTCTGGGCAAAAATGTGGCTTTCGTCAGAAAGTTAAGGGCCTTCAAAAGCCCGGAGAGGCCAAAGTAGAGCCAAATCTCACCTTCCTGGCAAGATTCTGGGTATTTGGGCCCTAATTCGGCCAAAGAAGTGCCAAACTTAGCCTTCACTGCGTCGTAGTTCGGTTGTCATCTGTAATATTTACGCCTAAATCGCCTAACTAAAGCCAAAGTTAAGATTACTGCCAGGTAGTTCGGCTGATATTTGGAATTTGTGGGCCAAAATTGCCGAAAAAATGCCAAAGTTAGGCTTCAATTTCTGATAGTTCGGCTGTCACCTGGCACTTTCGGGCCAAACTCGCCACAGATGTGCCAGAGTTAGGTTTACTGCCTTGTGGTTCGGCAGATATGTGGCATCTTTGGGCCCAATTCGCCAAACAAGTGAGAAAGTCAGTCTTCGCTACATGATAATGCGGCTGCCATGTGGCAGCTACGAGCCAAAGTCGCCAAACTAGTGCCAGAACTAGGCTTACTGCCTGCAGTTGGGCTGAGGAGGTATAATATGTACGCGCGTGGTCTGCAGCTCAAAATAATCGAAATAGAGTTTTATTCCGCTCGCAACTTTTGACCTTATTTTGGGTGTCTCTCGATTTCTCCAGGCCAAAGGTGGGCTGAATGTTATGCCGCGGCTGGAGCAGTTTTTACAAGCGTAGATTTCGCCAGTTTGTTGTACTCGCGGGTAGGTACGCACGCCAACATCCGGACGGGCAGTGAGAGGGGTTCGACGTTAGAAAAAAGAGCTGCCATCGAGCAAGTGCTGCGCGAGACTAATATGCGCACGCCCCGTCAGCATATATTATTATTAGGCAACGCATTGCAAAAGCGAGAGTAACTCTGTGCGTTTTTTTGCATTGTGATTGAGCACCGTCAAATCCTAGCGATAACAAAAAGCGGAAGCAACAGTGGTTCTGTAGTATTGCGCCCGCATCACACTCGGCGTAACAAAGATAAAATGCTTGTGGGGAAGATCCTTTTTACGTTCATTTGGAGCGCTTGACAGCATCAACCCAGACACTCCTTTCTCTCACAGCTTATCACTCCCCTACACCACCCCCCCCCCCCCCCCCCCCGGGTCTCCCCCGTCTCTCCCCCTAACCAGAGGTGACATTCCAAGCCTCGGGTACGAGATATGGAATGTCTTCACTTTCAGAAAGAGCTCACCTGCATTGTTCATGCCCCTTTGACCTCGCCTTTTGCTGAGCCTCCCCACCTGCTTTTGTGTCTTCGTGTGGCTGTCAGCGAGCGCGACGGCCGCTTTAAGCAAATCAGAAGGGTGGAGCGAAACGAGTGACCTCTCTTTGTAGGACGCGTAGGACAAAAACGTTTGGCGTCTAGGCGTCCTTCCACTCCAGTTGATAGTTTCTTCGTTCTCGAAATGCCTCAAGCTCGCCATCCACAATGTAGAGCAAGGAGACGTTTTTCATTTTTCCTTCCAGTGGCCGTACCAACCCACCGCACCTTGTTTGGCGTCAGTGGCAAGTGCCCGCAAAATGTGCAGGATGGCTTGGTGTTTTACGACACCCCCCACCCCGTGCCATGCATTCTTGCCCCGCCCTGTTGCCGACAAGATGCGCTTCGTCGTCTGGAGTTCACTTCACTGAAACTCGTGAAGTTTGTACCGGCATTAAAATGAGCGGCCGCACCATCGCTAACGTAAGTGATGCGAGAGTAGATTGGCGAGTTGTCCTCGCATGCACCCGTGTCATGAGTTAGGTCGTCCCAAATAGCGGCATAGCTCCGCATCAAAACCCTTGACATTACAACGCACGTAACGATGCCGATTTGTTTATTCAGCCAGTGGTACGTCTGTTCCTCGTCCATAAGCACAGCGGTCCAATTCTCGGCAAAGTCAAAGAGGAAAACAATAGCAACGCCTTCACAAGACTGCTTCTCGTAATGTTTTGCCTTTGCTTGCACGCGTCAAAGGTAGTTGTGAGGTATCCACTTCATCACAGTCTTTTGAAGCTCCTTGATAAACGCTGCGGCCGTCAGCGTCTTCTTAATTAACTCCCAGAAATTCATGTGGCGAATAATACTTCCTCATCACGTCCAATATCGATTTTTTTTTCAATGCCAGTTCTTCCACTCTTGGGCAATCGTCGCACTTGACAACAAAGTAAGGCAAAGTAGGCTGCGCGCATACCTAGAGAGCTTACACATCTTCTGCAGAAAGCAAATCCCCTGTCGCATTTTCCAGACCCACGAGACAGCTGGAAGATGGCACACTAGGTACAAACCAACGAGGTAGAGGGCCTTAGAGGGATAAACTAGTATGCCGTTCATCAGGCAAAAGTGCCCCCCAATTGGCCGCCGCCATGTTGTACAATTTTGACCACTATATACGTGACCAGGGCAAATCTGTGACGTAACCAGACATAAATCTCTGGCGTCAACGATAAGATGGCAGCGCCCAGTGCGTGTCGGAAGCGTTGTGGGCGTTGTTCGGAGTGTGTGGATTTCATGTGCGGAATTCGGTTTTCAAGGTTTTGTGTGCTCTCCCGCTTAGGAATAACGTGAAGTACGAGGGAATGAGGCTTTTCGTTTTTATTTCATTCAGGGTAAGCCAGATTAGGTCCCGTGCTTCTCGTACGGGCTCGGATCACTGCCGACCGGTGCTGCTTCGGACATCGCTTGGTCGTTCGAGTTTAATTCAAATATCCGCACTCGTTAACCACGGGAGCTCCTCGATAATCGCTGTGTCTAAGGATGCGTCGAACCCGCCTGGAACGCGGAGTCTAAAGGTATGTAGGACGCAACCAGAACGCGGAGTTCTAACGGCACGGCGGACGTGCCCGGGCAATTTTCTTAGCTCGACAGTCAAGATTCGCATTTGAGGCACCCAGAGAAGTGTTAAAATCTCCGAACTGCTCGGTGCTGAGCTAACTACGGACCACGTCACTACGTGATCTGCAGTGACGTGCAAAAGACCGACGGCGGTCACTCCGGGCGGACGGCGGCTCCCGGCCGCCTGCCGGGTGCCATCTGTGAAAGGGCGACAGTCGTGTAAGCAGTATTGTACCAGCTTCTCTTATAGTTCTGTTGTTTTCGAGCAGCTTCCCGATCACTAAACCGCGAAAACGCGTGCCGAACTTTCGAAAGGTGTCTGCCAACCTGAAAAACCTTGAACTCGCAGGAAATTTCGGATCATCTGGGAAAGTGAGGGAATCATTCAAAAAGTGGGCTAAATAAGGGACGACGACTAGTGAAAGCGGCATGGCGGTTGCTCGTCAGCACGGCCATGCTGAATGACATTGCCGAAATGCCATCCTTCGACACAAAAACTCAAGGAATTTGATTAAAATAGTCAGGGAAAAGCCTGGAAAAGTTGGGGAATTTTAAATCAGTAGTTTGCTAGACACAATGTTTGATTTTCTTGACACTCCACGCGTTTTTACACACGACAGGCACACGCCCGTGTATCACACGGCGGCCAGGCCAAGCGGCTGCCAGCCACTTATGCAAGGTCGATAAGATGCAAGCGCTGAACGCTTTCGGGCTGCTGCAAATACACAACCGGGAGCGTCCGGCCGCAGTCCGACTGCCCACGCTAGAACACCCGACATAGACTCCGCGTCCTGGGCACGCCTGACGTATCTTTAGATTTAGCACCCTAGGTACGTCAGACGTATATTTAGACACAGCGCCTGATAATAGTAGTGAATAGGGTCACGTTCAGTGCGCAAGTGACTTTATTACACTCGGAGAGCAGAATTTCATTCCCGTTGCGCAGGGCGCGGAGTCTGTGTCGGGTGCTAGGCATGCACTTGAAGACTATGTTTCACTCTCTCATAAAGCAAGCTTTGCGGGACCCGTCTGCCCTTGTGCACCCATTCGCAGGTCGTGCCGCCTTTGCTCACATAACTCCCGCAGGTCCAGCGAGTTGCCGAGCCGCTGTAGCCCCGGCGTCGCTCGGTCCAAACGAGAAGAGGCTCATTTGGTCGTCCGGCAGCACACTGGAGGGACGCGAACCTCGCAGCCTCCTTGGTGCATGCAAGACGAGGCTGAGCAGACTTCCAAGCTCTTCCGACACACATGTGCACTCCTATGAGACCGGTGTCGCACCCCGATTCCAAGAGATGTTGTCGCACTGGAAGTCTTGTTGGTCCTCGGAATTCGTCGAGGAGTACCAGAAAGCAGAATTCTATCCTTGCTGCGCAGGAAGTTCCACAGCTAGTCACGTCCTTGAAGACGAGAGCGCACTCTCTCTGGAAGCAAGCTTCGGGGGGCTTTTGTGCACCCATTCGCAGGTCGTGTCACCTTTGCTCACGTAACTCCCGCATGTCCAGCGAGTTGCGGAGCCACTGTAGCCCCGGCGTCACTCGGTCCAAACGAGAAGAGGCTCACGTTGGTCATCCGGCAGCACACTGGAGGGACGCGAAGCTCGCAGCCTCCTTGGTGCATGCAAGACGAGGCTGAGCAGACCTGCAAGCTTTTCTGACACACATGTGCACTCCTATGAGACAGGTGTCGCACCCCGATTCCTAGAGATCTGGTCGCACTGGCAGTCTTGTTGGTGCTCGGGGTTCGTCGACGAGTGCCAGAAAGCAGAATTCCATCCTTGTTGCGCAGGTAGTTCCCCAGCTAGTCACTTGGTTGAAGACGACGTCGCACTTCCTCTGGAAGCAAGCTTCAGGATGCTCTTGTGCACCCCTGCGCAGGTCGTGTCGCCTTTGCTCACATAGCTCCCGCAGGTGGCAGGGCAGCGAGTTCACACATGAGCCCTATTCGTCCCCCAATTGAGGGTCATATGAGCTCTGTAAACCAACCTTGCATTGTTGCTTGTCCATCCCTGGCTCCATTCTTGGCACTCTTTGCTTTTAAGTCACCGTCTCTAGTGATTATGTTACATGGAGCCTGCAGAGCTGTTTTGGATGCAGTTTTCACGACAGCGCTCACACATGA
Organism: Ixodes scapularis; assembly: GCF_016920785.2. Classification (NCBI taxonomy): domain Eukaryota; kingdom Metazoa; phylum Arthropoda; class Arachnida; order Ixodida; family Ixodidae; genus Ixodes; species Ixodes scapularis. Next base: position 4,809,835 of record NW_024609867.1, read on the forward strand.
GTGAAAATGCCTTTGTGATGCAGTGGATCCGTCACCCTTATCAATGCCCGCGAAAGATTACCACCTTCGTCAAGAACTGTCGGATGGTGCGACCTCTTTCTGCGGCACTCTGCTTGTAGATTCGCAGCTTGAAGAAGTATTCCAGCATTATCTTGACCATAATTGCGCAGTGGGACTGGTTGTCGATTGTCTGTGCCAGGAAGAGATGGTCAAAGCTCTTAAGCAGCGGGGTCATGAAGATGATGGCCATTGCCTCTGGCTGCAGTCTTTGTAGCCAGTTTCAACCTCCTTTGGCCGCCTTGTCAAAGTGCCTGCGAAGCACCTCCTCCGCTATTTTGCACAAGCCCAGGATGTCCTGTGAGAACTGTGGAGCCCACCAGCATCCTTGATCAGTATAAGGTCGCACTTGGCTCTTGTAAGAAGTGCGGTCTTAGGGCACTCTGGGCACTTGGTAATTTTTGCAAAGTTGACTGCCAGGTTTCCAGCAATGTACTTTACAACACATTCGACGAATACTGAAAGCGGCTTGTAGGAGACAGTACTGTTTGCCTCTTCGCCTCTTGCACCCTCAGCCCTTCTCTGATCTTGCTGGTGCTGCGCCGACGAGCTTACGAGAAGCGTCTCGGTGCCGTCGACCTGGCAGTTGCCGCACGTTGAAGGCAGGACGTTGGCGAGCAAGCACTTTCTGTATGTTGACCGAAACTCTAGCGCTGTGGGGTTGTTGTTGTTACCCGTCCTGTTGCGTACAGTGGCAAAAAACAAGTCAAGGTGGTCCTGACTGAGCTTTCGCGTCAGCAGGCACCTGAGTGGCGGACTGGGGCTCCAGACCAGGTCTTCTGCCAGACCTTTGATGGAATCAAGGACAAGTAGGAAAACGAGAACTAGAGTCTTCCTTTCCCCTTGGCTCAACGGCTTGCCCGTTACGTCTTTCAGGGCTCGAAGGTAGCGTGAAGCTTGCTCAATCCTTTCCAGAATGGTGACTTGGTTGCTGGCACGAATGGGACATTTGCTTCCACGACCAAGTGGATGACATGAGTTCGTCAGGTCAATTATATTATCGACTGCTGCGGCAAACTTGGCAGTCGCCTCAGCACCCTCGAAGTCTTGGATACCCTTTTCCTTGCAAAACAGCAAAGCGCAGCTGACGGACCGGCTCAAGGTTTGGGCTGCCAGTGACACCTTCATCTTCTCTCTCTCGAAGTCAATGTGCTGCTTTCGGAGCTTGTTGGCTGCATGAAGGCCTTCTTGCTGCTGCAGGTTGTCCAAGGCCGCAAGGTACCGCCAGGCCACGACCTTACCTGCCCCATCTCTGATGCACCCTTTCTCGGCCAGCAGGTTCCGCATTAGCTTTAGCATATGGCAGGCGTCAAAGACGGCATGGAGCCTGTTGGTGGGGTCCGATGGATGCGTGAACCAGCTCTTCATCGGCTGAGCAAAGCGCACTCCGAGCGCTGTGAGCATGGTAATGTTGCCGTTTGCCCCGTCACAGGTCACACTTATACACTTTGCTCCATCATCCTTCAGTTTAATGATGTACTCCCATACCAGGTTGGCGCGAGCGTTGCCGTCTAGACCATTGATGAGGGCGTAACCCAGGGGGATCTTCCAGTTTCGCTTGACTGCCACCGCCGAAAATACAAGTGCGTGCTTTGCAAATGTGACGCAGTCGTTACGGATGATGCCGTGACCCAGGTCACAGTACCCGACGACTTCTTTACCATCCAAGTCTGTTTGTCTTTTTATTCCCATCTCATCGACCATCAGGCTGCCGAAAAGAGGTCCCTTCTGGGCTTTCTGTTCAAATTTGTGAAACGACTGCTGGGTGAATCCTGGTCGTGCATCAACCACAGCTGCCCATTTCCGCAGAGTGCTTGGGTGTGGTAGCTTGACATGCTTTTGCAGAAAGCTGTATGCCTTTGCCGAGTAAAAATGGAGCGTGAGGGCAAACTTGCGCACATCCTCGGTACATGCGTTTGTGTTGTGCCTGATTCTTTTTAGGACGAGGTTGCGCAATGTGTTGGTGAATGCATTGTCAAGTATGTCAACTGCTGGCTTAGGAAGTCGTGTCCTCAGTTCACGGAGCAGCGTGTTCAGCTTCCTAATCCTGGCCGTCTTCTGAGTGATCTTCTTAGCCTGTTTCAACAGTTTCCTCGCATTCTGCAGCTTCTGCCGACTCGTGGCCAGGACCCTTTGCAGTCGTGGTGACACAGCTGCTTACGAGTGGTCACAGAAGGAAGTGTTCCGTCGCATGTGCACAGCTTCGGGGAAAGTCTCTGCCGTCGTAGCCTGAGAGGTGGAAGTAACCAGCTGCACACTGCTTCCACAAGCAGCAGCACCTTGGGCCTCTCCTGGGGTTGGCTGATAAGTCGTCGATCCAGGCTGTCTCTTGTAGTCTAGTTGTGCGGTTTCTTTCCTATTTCAAGTTTGAAATTACAATAAAAATCACAAGTTCGCCTACTTTACGTTTCTTTTTAAAAGCGCAAAACAGAAATCAAACCATATCTGAAAGCGTAAACAAAAATCAAACCATAAAAATCAAACCAATGCCGATTTGAGGTTTGTTATTACAAGTTTGAAATCGATTTTCTCAAAATCCCATTTTTGTATATATATATATTTTTTTTTAATTTCTTTTAGATATAATAGCTGACTACAAGAAAAAGACAATCTAGAAATGCAATGTTTTCGTTGTATGTCCTCTATTTTAGCCGCAATCGCGTGAAATGTGTGCTCATTTTACTCAAGTTAGCACACATTTTACGCGGTTTCGGCTCAAATAGAGGAAATACAACCAAACTATTGCATTTCTATATTGTTTTTTCTTGTAGCCGACTATACATCTCAAAGAAGTTAAAAAAATTACAAGAATGGGTTTTTTGAGAAAATTTATCTCAAACTTTCAACATTTGTTATTTCTTGAAAATTTTACGTGAAGGTAGCGGAACGGCTGCACAGAATATCATAATGATATTATTAAATCTATAATGGGCTTGCTTTGCGCTTTCTATAGAGCCAAAGAAATAAAATGTACCTTAAGTACACATAAAGTAATGACCTTTCAAAGTTGACCAAAAATCGACCTGAGTGACGAGTTTGACATTTTTTTAGAAAATAATACAATTTCTAAAACTATTTGACTACGTCAAGGTGTCTTTATAGTGTCTAATAAATTAGGGTGAAAAGTTAAAAAGGTGTAGAAAAAACCAATGCGCCAGCAGAAGGTGTCAAACACGCGACCTGCGACGGCGGGCAAAAACACTAGTCTCTGCCTTTGCGACTTCTACACTTCGTAACTCGAGAACAAAAACCTGGAGTACAAGCGGTTTGCGCCCTAGTTCATTTGAGAACTGCCCGAAAACATATATCTTTATCATCAAAATTGATAAATGTATATATAATTTGCTATTTATCACAAAGCTTTGGGAGTTGAAATATACATATAAAATATATACATAACGTCTCAATTGACGCTAATTTTTCTTCTCTTTATTCAAAGTGATATGAGACACTCAAACGTTTCCTCAATGTGCACATCGCCCTACTTTTGAACTGCAGTTAATTGAAACAGCCAACAGCATTCATCGGCTTCTAAATACAAAATATAGCGGATGAAGCCTTCAAACAAACAGTTTGCAGACCGTACTAAGTAAACCTGTAATTTTCAACAATAAAAAAAGTTATTCAATTCTGCACGTTATCGTACCTGCTTTTCAATTCATCATTTCGCCTGGATAGACCTGGAGAACCTTGTAACCACCGCCATTTATTGTTCATGCTGCGTGATATATTCCCCATTTTTCCAACCGGAGGAAAAATGGCGCATTTCTTAGCAATGAAAAGAGTTGCCTTCGCTCTGGGAGAGGGCACCAGCAGTAACATCCAAGAACCCTGGAGGAGGAAGGTTTGTATCGCCATCTCTCGTGAACGCAGAGAAACAGAACACAGTGGAAGACCCCGATCAATAGGGCGAGAGTACTGGATCGATAGCAGACTATTTTTTTCCCTTCTGGAATGGTGGGGAGTGTGCCTTGCAAATACGCCCCCAAGCCCAGGGTATGAAGGTGGAATACACATGCGAAAATTGGAAACCTAAAATTTCACACAAACCAAACCGTGCTAGATTGTTTCGTGATGTTTTTCAGACCCGCGCTAATTTATGAAACTGAAACTGAAAATAAGGCACTGTAGAAGGCATATTAAAACATTTTCGTGTAACAAATGTTATAGCGTTGTTCCTTTTTGTTTGTTTTTGTTTTTTCTTAATTTGAAGATGTGTTTTTTTTTCTTAACTTTGTGCGGTTTCCCATACGGCTTTCACAGGTGAGTTCCGACCTTTATGGAGATGTACCATCGCATGCGTAAAAACGGCAGTAGCCACCGCGTGTTGTTTTCTTCGCAATGTATGTGTGGTTTATCATTACATCCATGCCAAATCTCTCTATGCAATTTCATGCGCCAGAAAAGAACTTAGTTAACCTTATTTTGACAACTAACTTCAGATAGAAGTAACAAAATAATTCTTCAGTCAGGCTCTACTGAATTCAAGCACTGTTTGTGAAACTAAAACTGTTTATGTAGTAACTGACCTCGACGTGGTTAAATATCTGGTTTCACACCCTTCCTGATTACATCGAAACTCAAAAGGTCAAGCATTTCCATACCTGACTCCAAGTTCTGAGCTTCATTAAGGCAATTCTCACTGAATGAAGCTTCAATGGAAAACGCTTCCGTGCGACTAGCACTTAACATGGTGAACACAGCACTCTCCTTTTATCCTGGAAATGGCTGCTGTTCTCACTCTCTCCAAACAAACGCGAACTACAAAACTCAATGAGGAATAATAATCAATTGTTGTTCAGACGAACTGATTATTTACTGCAGACGAACATATGTGCGGTGCAGCTCGTAAAAAACAAATTTGAGAGATAATATTTTGATTTTAACAATATGTCAGTAAAGGAAACAAACTAATATTTTGTAAACAGCAGCCAGCATACGTTCGACATGCCTTTTGCCTTTATTGTGAGGAAGGTGAGGACGTTGACGGGGCACATGCGCGCACGACCATCTCGGGGTCGACCTTACGTTCTGGCACGACCTTCATAAATCATTATATCTTCTACCATCCCTTGTAATCTCCTATGGAACGTTTCACATTCCGTCCTCTGGGCGCTGTCACCTTGGAATCACGTGACTCGGCCGCCATAAAGTGGCTTCAAATCATCGTTACGCTCTCCAGTGAGCGCCTCCGCAAAGGTGTATTCGTGTTGTTTTGTTTTGTTTTTGTTTTTCACGGCGTCGTTGTCGGCGAAACTGCGCGTTGCGTTATGGGACCCTTCCCATAATGATTTACCAGGTGACAACATGTGTGACGTTACGAGGGTCGTAAGTGACGTCACTCGTGACGTTACCGCGCGTTGCACGATGAAAACATTTCCATACTATTTTGGCAAAAAAATTTTCCGGCTAAACTTAGCTGAAAGCTTTTCCCGTTAGATTTAGCGATAAAATTCCCCGTTTAACTTAGTGGGAAAAATTTCCGCTAAGTTTAGCTAAAAAATTTGACGCAAAATTAAGCGGAAAATTTTCCCCACTAAATTAGCGGAAAAAAATTCAACACTAAATTTAGCGAAAAACTTTCCACGTTAAATATAGCGGGAGAAATTCTCCCCTAAATTTAGCGGGAAATTTAGCGGAAATTACCCGTAAAATGGGAGGGGACCAGTAGAGGAAGAGGGGACGGTACGGACAGGAGGAGGAAGAGCATGCCCTCCTCTTTGTACCTTCCCCTCCTCCTCCTCCTCAAGAACTGTGCTCTAATTCGGCGTTACAGGGGATTGTAAACGTCTTTAATTATTTTCTTTTTCACTTATGAACATTCGCTCGATTTGTTTGTTTATGAATATAAAGAAACTGCACATTGCCACGGCCTGCAGTCATTAAATTTTCTTAATATATTGGTAGAGCGCTCTACCTGTAATGTGGAGGTCCCGGGTTTGATACCCGGACCAGGCGGATTTTTTCGGTCGCGCACCAGTCACCTAGCTCTGTTTGGAGATTTGTGTCTGTCCTTTGTCCCTCTTGTTCCCCTTCTCCGGGGATTATTTTCCTCATTACTGTCCAGCTCGCTTGCACCTTTGCATTTAATTGCATTATAATCCAATTTAGTTCTTTATTTTGACACACAGGTTTGGGTATCATGAAAAACTCGACAAAGACAGCTTATGAGCGCCTGACAACAGCGCCAGTAGCACGCAATTTGTGACGCTGAAAAGAAGCCCTCTGCGTGGAAATTACTCTCGACGCCGTTCAAAGTACAAACTTTACCTGTTCAAACAAATAAGGATATGTATACGCCAATCCATGAAGTGGTGCCTGGCATTGACCTGAGCGAATTGCTTGCTGGACGTCAATACTTTTGCTCCGATTAATTATATTTCGCAAATTATGCGGAAGAAAGACGTCAAAGTTCAATTCGAAGGGGTTGTCACTTACCTAGCTCATATTCTCAATACGTTGTAAGGAAATGTCCGTATAACAAATCGCTTCCTACGGCCGAAATTAGGAAATGCTGCTAATGAATATATTCGCAGCGTTGATAGTTGAAAAAATATCCTGCTAGGCCTAGGAAGCACGATTTTTAGATATCTCGAGTTCTTCATTTCTTTAAAGAGACCGATGGAAACAATATCAACTCTTTTTTGCGTTGCATGCGTCATTACAGCAGGGAGGATTCACCGCTGGCCATTTTAACAAAACACTGGTGTTCTTGAAAATCGAACATTGATTATTAAACTAGCGAGTTCATCTGATGGCTTCGATTCAGCACTTTGGTAGTTAGGTCGTCGACCTGCTTTTTTACTGGGCCTCCTGTAGTGGGGATGGAAGCCGAAGCCCATGGACGCGGACGAAATATGGGCGGTCGTAGTACCCGGCAGAAGTGCCCCATAGCTGGCTGCGCAATCGCGCCCTCTACGCCTCCAAGCATTAGTGCCTTTACTAGTTTTTGTTTTACGGAATCTGTTCTTCGCGGGAACGCTTAGTACGGCCATAGACATCCGTAATCCTCTGCCCGCATCATTTCAGTCATTTCGCCGCCGAACCTGGCCGAACGAAGAACATGATCAGATGAAGGTGTTCGTAAAAATGTCTAGAATTTAGGCTGAAAACTACTTCAAAAATCTCAAGTGGATCCATTTTAACAGTGTCATTCTTTCTGTACCACAAGGGATACATTAACCTCACAAAAGTAAGCGAAAACGACATAACACACCAACACAGCTGCGAGCCCGCTGAAATTGAAACCAACCAAATTAAATCCACCTTATGTCACCGTGTGCCTCAGCAGCCTCTGTCCACCGGTCAGTTAACTAACCAGATGGAAAAGTTTATATGCTGCTCAATGCATCATTTGAACAATATGCCCGACTACCGAGCTGCCCGGGCATCGGCTAGTGTTATCCGCGACACGGTAACCCTTGCATGGCTTATCAGTGCTATGTGAAACAAAAACCAGTTCGCCACTTCGAAGAACTTTCAATCGAGGCTTCTAGAGCAGTCGTCAAATAAATGTTGGATTCAAAATATTTATACACTTTGAACAGCATAACTAAGCTAGTCTTGCGGACACAATATTCCTTCGCATAAAAATCTTGCTTACCGCGATTGCACCGCACGTACTGACTGAACCTCATCGCCGTACGTTCCGTACGTTGTTTCAAGATCACATGTAGAAAACGACATACTTTTATTTAAAACATTTGCATGCCAGTGCAGGGCCCGGACATTAAGTGCCCCCTACACCTTGTTAAATGCATATTCGCATCGCGAAATTAACGAGCAAGATGATACGGGCCCCTTATTTCCCTTAACTGACGTCACGTGCAAACTCTGAATTTATAAGCGCAGAATGACTTAAGAGATATGACTAAAACACCACGGCTAACTTTGTTGCCCTCGTGTACTCTGGTGCATGTAAATGGAAAGCGTCTTCTGCATAAAGCTCTACAATTTGCAAGGATAAGGCGACTCAACGCTAATAATTCAATGATTTAAAATTTTCGAGTATTCTGATAGCTGCTAATTGACCGTCTCGACACGTGCTCTACAGCGGAACAATGAGGAATTCAAAAACTTTATACCCCATTTTTTTAAATATTAATCAAAAGCTGAGGACGACCTGTAACATCTTGGTTCTCTTCTAGGAATATCCAGCCGGTTCGTCCAACGAGTCGAGGTTCCTGGGCCTGCCTTTGAAGTCGAGGTTTTCTAGGACTTGATAGCGATGAGAGTGGTGTCAGTGATCAGCCGTGATCAGTCACAGGGTAGCGGATTTTGGGAAGCACTGCCATACGCGTTCAAACAGATATTCCTGTGCTTAGGTATGTGGCGGGTACCATCTGCGCTAAGCGGCCTGGCCAGGTACAGCGACGAGCGGCTGACCGCTGTCAATATGTTCTATACTCACGTCATTTCTGAAAGAACCGCTCCCACTCGATGTGTGCCTTGGACACACACTTCTTAAAGTACACCATTTGTATTCTGTAATGAGAGTCAAGGTGTGAATACCCTTCCGTTGTCAGGAACTGAATTACCAATTCCTGATACCTTTTGGACTTCGCGAATTTCACCGACCATGTTGTCTATCGTGCCCAACACAAACCAGACAGGCGGGTAGAATTAACGCTTGCGTTCTTGTAGTTGGATCTGCTCGTATCATAACAATTAGATAATGACATCGCACTCCTCACGCGCTGGTGGAATGACGCTGCACGTACGGGTCAAAATATCAACTCTTGATCACATCTTGTAGTGAGGTTTAAAATATTTTACTGTGATATTTTTAGCTCAACCCAACTGTGTCATATTTCAACAAAGCAACCATTGCACGAGAACCCTCTATGGTGATCTTATCGGATCAAACAAAAACCAAGGAGTGGCCGACCCTACCCAAGCAGCACATAAACGTGAAGAAAACGTCGAAAGAACGTCGAAGACGTCTGTAACGTGACGTCGTAAAACGTCGAAGGTCCGGACGTTATCTTCCTTTGACGCCGATGAAACCTTTAAATGTCCGCGAGAAAAGGTGCACAGAAGGTCGAGGGGACGTTTCAAATGACGTTTGTTGCACGTCACACATTCACGTCTCAGCGGGCCGTTACGTCCTCCCTCGACGTTTATGATACGTGTGTTTACGACATCCGGACTATCAACGACGTTCATAGAACGTCGAGAAACCTTTCCAAATTACGTTCCCTAGCCGTCATGGGAAAACGTTGTGTCCCCCCCCCCCCCCCCCCAAAAAAAAAAAAAAAAAAAAAAAAAATCTTTTTTTTTAGTATTATTGCGAAGGCAAGTTGCTATCACGCAAGTACGAAGGAAGTAACTAAAAAACAGGTTTGGTACGAACTGTTCATTTGAGCATGTTCAGACACGAGATGTTATAAGGAGCGCCTCCAAAAGACGTCCCTGGATGTGCCAGCCTCAAAGATATAAAAGAACAAACAAATTCTCGTAAATAAATGAACAACACACGATGTCACGCGGCGCGGAATGTTCCACCGCTTAACCCCGTTCTGCTTCTGATTAATGCGCTGACGCGCGTGCTTTAGCCGTCCCATTGCGCGTACCTGGCACGCAGCTCGCTGCGGCACCATTCCCGTGCACGCAGCTCGCTGCGTGCACGGGAATGGTTTCAGAAGGGTGATCCCGTCCGCTGGGCGTTCTTGATTGGGATCGTCGGAGGCGTCTGAAGGGTCTTGATCGGAGACTGGACTTGACGCGCCGTTATGTGCACTGCCACTTGTTTTTTGGAGGGCGTCATTCATGTCCTCACAGGCACCTGGACCCGAGCAGTAGGACGATTCAACGTGTGAAGCGTTATGGCCTTGAAAAAGGTCCTCGAGCCGTCACTGAATACGACGGCGTTTTTGGCGATCACCGACTTCTTCATGGGGGCGACTTGAACGACTCATCCAATCGCAGCACTTATACTGTATGCAGACTCGAAAAAAAAAAAACACGGCGACATAGCAGCCTGCCTCGCAGACCCGTAGACGTGACGACCGGTGCTAGTGACTGGCTTTCGGAAAAAGCTGGACCGGGTCCCAGAGCTGTCCTCTCTTGGCCAATTCGAAGAACAGAACATTCAGTGAAATATTTTGGGAACGACTGAGAAAATACGTGCACCCGTAACTTAGGCTTGTCAATTGTTCGTCGTCGCTATCTTCCCCCACTTTTCTCTCTCGCCCTCTTCTTGCCGAGTTTCCCGACGCATCGCATGCGGCTCTATGGAGTTGCCACTGGCAATTCCTCTGCCTACCTTTCCCCCTCTCTCGCGCCGTGCCCGCTGTTTTTTTTAAATTTTTTTCTTTCTTTTTCTTTTTGTGTGTTTTTTTTTCGGCAAGTAAGTGCGGACTGGGCTTGAACGCTTTTTAGACCGTCATCTGGGCCATTCAGGGGTTGGCATTATGAATGTCAATTTCCACAAACCGTTGACAGTATCTACCGGATTTCTCATTGCCGGGCATTTTTTTTAATAGCTCCAAAAATGCGCAAGTGTGCAGTGAAGTTGTGCTCTAATATAGTGTGCTAGCATGCGATTTTCGTTTGGGTACGTCACCAGTGGCAACGAAAGCCAGATCTGTACTGACAGTCACGTGACAAGTCTTGGCGCCCTGATCTACCCAAAGCCCTAAGGCGCTGCAAGTTGGTGTTATGGATGAACTGTGATGTTGATGCGAATTTTCTGGTAGTGCGCAGGTGAGCACGGGCTACAAAATACGAAGAGAAATTGACGAACTTTAAAACAACCTCGGGTGGTCGCGGAGCAGTATGGATGCTCCAAGGAAAGGATGCAGGCCTGAAATCACCTGGAGAGGGGATACTGTAGCGGCGCCCCTGAGGCGCGTGCCAAGGCCCAGGACCCATGGAAGACGACAACGCGCGTGCAAAACGCAAGAATGGTACAATTCGATCCGTTCTAGACGCCATGGGCTTCGCAAATTAAACCCGTAGCAATATTTTAAACAAACCAAAATTATAACAAGCACATCTAAAACGAATGATATTCCCAACATGCTTTCATATTATTTTTTTTCCGTGTACATTAAGTTTTGTAAATGCCCTCTTTAGCGTCATCGATGTGCATTAATTGGATTTTGAAATACGCAAATTAATGTATAAATAATTAAACTTCTCAACCTCTCAAAAATTAAGTTTTGTTTGCGGCTCTTGAGCACTCTCACCTTGACCACGGTGATTCTGCGGCTGGAGATTGAGCTGGAAAATCTAAAAACTTCGAACAAAACTTGAGTGGTCGACATTGCCAGCACGTCTTGTATGACGTTTACGACATTTATGTGTGAACGCGATGTCGCTGAAACGTCATTGACGGGGCAGTAATGTAATGTCACCCTGGACTTTATTTTAACTTTGAAGACACGTGAGCGTTCGACGTTGCTAAAACGTCTTGTCTTGACGTCGTGGCGACAATGATGACGTTAAAGTTGAAACGTCACGTCGCCAGCACGTCACGGACAGGACGATAATGGGACGTCATTTATGAACTTCAGTTCAACGTCAAAGAAACGTGAGCGTTGGACGTTGTGAGAACATCGTGCATCGACGTCGTGGGAACATTGATGACGTTTGAGTTGAAATACAACGTCGTCAGAACGTCACTGATTGGACTCTAATGGAACGTTATATAAGGACGTCACCTCAACATCGAAGAAACGTGATCGAAGTCATGCGGGACGTCACGGACGTCCGGGACTTTTTCTCGACGTTTCCACGAAGTTTTGTGCTGCCTGGGTACCATGTGCTCCTTCTGATTTTCCGCTCATGAACCTAAGAGCTACCCCCATTTTGTGCTTACCTCCGGGCTCCAACCTTTGGTTGAGTGGGCGCTTGGACGGTATTTTACGTTATCCGTTTAATAGCGCAGGTTTTAGGCGCTCGTTTCCGTGCTTTGCGGCGTCGTCGTCGGCGTAATGGCGCACGTTGCATTTTGGGACGTCACAGACCTGTATACCTATTCAATTCCCTGCAAATAAATTTAGCAAAGAACGAAAATTTTCGTGTAGGTCTACGACGTCCCCAAATGTAGCACTGCGTATTCAATTTCCCCGCTAAATTTAGCTGTAGAACTGACATCCCATAAACTCAACACTAATGTAGTTGCCCCGCTAAATTTAGCGGGGAATTTAATTGGCGTTGAGGTAACGTGATGTCAATTTTCAAACTAAGTCAAGCGGAGAAAATGAAATTGTTCATAGGTGACGTGACACGAGGTGATGTGACGTCATCTTTCTCGCTAAATTTAGCCGGGAAACTAAATTCGTGTTCAGGAAACGTGGCATCGGTTTTCCAGTTAAAGATAGCAGGGAAACTGTGAAAGGAGGGGAGGTCATGCAGGAGGAGGAGGGAAGATGAGGAGGAGCAGGAAGGGGGAAAAGGAGGGGCGATAAATGGAGAGGAGGAGCGAAGAGGAGGAGTAGGGCAGAAAGAGGGGGAGCAGGACACGAAAGAGGAGCAGGGTAGGATATACCGAAGAGGAGGAGAGGGTACGCGGAAGGAGGAGGGAAGGGTTTAGAGTACTTTCCCTTCTTCTCCTCCCCTCCTCCTTCTCCATACCCTCCTTTCCGTAACCTCCCCTCCTCCTCGTTAAGAGTTGGGCTCTAATTTCGCATTATAGAGATTTGTAAACGTCTTTCGATGTTTTGTTTATATTCTTATCAATTTCTTGGAGCACGAGATTTTTAAAGTGAGGATCATTCATGGTGTCTTCAATTTTTGCTTATCTTTCCTAAAAAAAAAAATTAAAGATGTTTGCCATTCTTTGTATTGCTGATTTAGAGCACAGCTCTTCAGGTGGGCAAGGGGAGAGTACGGAGGGGAGGGTATGCCCCTCTCCCCCTCCGTACCCAGCCCCGCTCCTCTCCTGCTCCCCTCTCATTTAGCGGGAAAGTTTTGCTAAATTTCCCAGTAAATTCCACAATGATTTCTCCGCTAACTGCAGCAGGGAAGTATTCCCCTTAAATTTAGAGGGGGAAATTCACCAACATATTCCCACTAAATTTAGTAGAAGCGTTTTAGAGCGCAGCCCTTAGGGGCCCGTTTCCGGCTTGAGCGGCGTCGGCGTCGCCGTCCCCGTCGGCCTAACCGCGAGGTCACGTGACCCCCCTCCCTGAGGTCATGTGAACCCCCAGGTCACGTGAACCCCCCCCCCCCCCCCCCCGAGGTCAGGTGACCCCCCCGGAGGAGATTCGAGAATGAGAAGAAAAGGAAGTGAAGGAGGAGGAGGAGGGCTATACCCTCCCCTCAGTACCCTTCCCTCCTCCTTTTCAAGAGCTGCACTCTAATTCGGCGATACAGGGAGTTGTAAACGGCTTTTACTTTTTCGCTAAATTTCACGTGACGTCACATTTATTAATGCTACGTCACACGTGACGTCACGACGGTAAAAGTTTCCGGCTAAATTTGTCAGGAAATATTTCCTCTAAGTTTAGCGAAAAAGTTTTTCCGCTAAATTTAGCAGAACATTTTTCCCGGGTTGAGGGGCATCACGTGTGACGCCATTATAGGAAACCTTCCACTATGCGACGCGAAGTTACGCCGACGGCGACGGCGCTCAATCCGGAAATGGGCGCCTAAGGGCTGAGCTCTAAACAGTCTGCACTGAGTAAGCCGCACAACTGTATTTGCCTTTCCAGACTTCCATTGCGTCTCAATTCCTAGAACTTTTGAAAGGTGGCCTTAATGTAAAGTGAACAGATGTTCATAGACGGGAAAGGTCCTGCTTTTCTGGCTGCGGTCCCGCTGTCCCGCAAGCGTGCGTGCGGGATAGTGTTTTATCCCACTTAGGGTCCCCCGAAACGCGAATACATATTAAACGCGTTTAAACGAAAGGATCGCACTACTGAGAGGGTGCTTGCTTTGATCAAAGATCAGGATACACATGGAAGACAAGTCGCGTATGCTGAAGTTTAAAATGCGTACGGCAGGTGAAGAGTACTATGTACATAGTATCTATAAAAAAAATTGAAGAATAAAAAAAAAGTTCGACTTGATGTATTAAATGTGGATTCCAAACAATATGCAAATTCAAAGAAAAAGAAACAAGCACGGTGTACGCGAAATGATAAAAATATGTGATTTGTGAACCAGAAGATGTGTTATTTGAGAATGAGAGTAGGAGGAAGCTAGCTGGGCATAAGATGTGTTTTTCTTTAGCGCCGGAGATCCAACCGGACTAGTGGCACACACCATGTCTTCGATCGGCCTGGTGCTAAAGCTGTTCAGTTACAAGCTCGACCGCAAGATGGAAGACATTTAAGCCCGCTTTCTCAAGGACCACCATCCGGCCAACACCGTTGCCAGCCCCCGGAGCTCAACCACGGGGCGCTAGACTCCCTGCGTCACCTTAAATTCGGCCGGATCGTCTACATGCTGTGAAAGCTGCTAGCCCTCGCCAGGGGCTCGAGCCTGACCTGCTTCAAGTCAGCTGCACATAAAGGCCCCGCGAAGCCCACCGTCGCGAAGACCGCTTCATTGCCACCAGCATGACCATCACTTATCGCCGTCAGTCGTCGTCGTCAGCGATCAGCATAAGCTACCACTATAACCTTTATTTATTCTGTGCTTTCTTTTTTTGTTAACGCACACGGCGGTGGGCAAGCCGGCGTTTTCTGCGTAAGGGGTTTTACCTCTCGGCTTTGCCTGGCACACCGAAGGGTACGCACTCGTTTTTGAGCAAATAAATCACCAATCACTTATCACTTGTAACCGAAATATAAAGGGTTCTGCTCCCAGAACACATCCCCACACCTCCTTTTCCTCCTCCTCCAACCCCCCCCCCCCCCCACCCCACGCGTTTCGCTTTGAGGCCCCAAGCACAAGGTGACTTTCCATAGAGTTCCTCGAAGGTGTCGTAAACCCTGGGTTACACCCGAAATTAAAGAAATGATAAATAAGAAAAATCATCTGTAGCACAGATTCCTACAAACTAAAGATGTTAACATCTTGGTTGCGTTTAAGAACTTAGAAATAAATTAACGAAAATTTTAAGGCAGGGTAAACACGTGTATCCAATATTTTTGTTTAAAGATGACAAGATATCCCAGGTAGTACGGAAAACAAATAAAGCCTTTTACAACAAGCGCAGTTCTTGTGGAGGAGGAGGGAAGCGTACTGAAGGGAAGACACCCCCCCCCCTCCATCCTCTTCACCTCCTCATCCTGTCTGCTACTCCTCCTCCGAGCGGCGTCGCCGTCACCTCACGAGGGTCACGTGGCCCCACGGGGGGGACCCCCGTGGGGCCACGTGACCCTCGTGAGGTGACGGCGAGGTCATCGGGTCAAAGGTCATCGGGGTGACTTGACCCCTGTGAGGTCACGTGATGATGACGATGAGGTCATCACGATGACGTCATTGCGATGACGTCATTGTGATGACGTCATCATTATTGGTAACGTCATTGTCACTAATGATGTCATCAGTGACGTCACGGTGACGTCATCATCACTGATGACTTCATCGGTATCGCCACTCATGACATCATCAGTGACGTCACAATTGACGACACGCGTCTCATAATGCACGGCGCGGTTACGCCGACGCCGACAGCGACGCCACCCAAGCCGGAAACGGGCACCCAGCCGCTCATTCACCCTGGAAGGGGATCCGCGTTCGCAAAGCGTTTGCGAACGCGGTTGTGTAAAGATCCAGTACATTTGCACGCGCACTCGATGACACAAGTTAACCTTCGTACTAAGATCCAGTACAATTGCACGCGCACTCGATGACAGCAAGTACGCGTTCGCAACCGCTGTCATTTAACTAATTTACTTTTAGAGCTGCGCTCTAAAAGTAAATCAGTTATTAAAAAACAAGGGTGGCATGCGGATAAAGTGAATGAGTTTGAAATCGAAGGTATTGTCGTAAAACGAGTTGCTTTGGCCAAATCATTTAGTGATCATTTTGCTACGCCTGTCCAGGGTGTACACTACGTGGATGCCGTTAGGTATTTGAAGAAGGTTTCACATAGTATGTTCTGTTTCCAACCGACGAACATGAAGCATTTTCTGTTTTCTAAAGCTTAAAAAAGTACTAAGACCTCAAATATATATGCATTTCAAATCAAACCTACCAAGCATGTGTTGCGGTTGATTGTTCCTTGCTTAACACATATTTTAATCTAGCAATTGAAAAGGGAACTTTCCCAACAAAAATGCACCTAGCAAAGGTGTCTGTGCTATATAAAGCTTGAGATAAAAACAACTTCGATAATTATGGACTGATTTTTAGTTTACCGATATATTGAAAAGGTCTAGAAAAATAATACATCACAGGCTGTATAGTTTGTGCGAAAAGGCGAGACAAGGGCGACAGACTTTCACAAGGGGGTCGGCGCATCAGTCATCACACGTCGTGGTGATGACGACCGAGACCCACGGCGAGGGGCAGGTGAGGGAGTGTGAGGTCGTCGAAAGTAGCCTCCAATCTCCTGTGGTTGGTCACAGTAGCGTGGGCGTGGGTCGCTTGAGTGAATCCGCGCAGCCCTATTCGCTTCCAGGGACAGCGGCGGTTGATATGGTCAACTTCCCCGCAGTAATAGCACAGCGGGCGCCGATCGGCACTCCTCCACACGTCGGTCTTTCTTAGCGAGCGTCGCTCCGGGAAAATATACTGGACTTGTCCCTCCTGTCGTTGAAGAAACTGCGGCATCGGAGGGCCTTGTCAGGGTGGCGCCGTGGTCTGGCGCTTAGCTTGTGGCGGTCGTCGAGCCATGCCAGCGTAGCTCAATGTCGGTTCCTCTTGAGTCGTGGGGTTGATCGGAACTTCAGGTTGGAACGCTTCATGAACCTCCTCTCGGACGGACGGCCTCGCGGAGCGATAATGAGGAAGGGCGATCTGTAGCGGGGAGCATATTGCGGAGATCCTCCCGGACGACTTAACGGATGATGTCGCGAAGGCCGGGGAGGGTAGGACTGATGTTGCACCTCAATGAACAGGAAGCCGCGTTGCTCGAGTGTCGATGGTCGTGGCTGGATCCTGTGAGGAGGGTACGTTGCAGGTTCGTGGCTTCTGTGACGAAATCTTCGATAGTGGATTAAGGGTCGCGGACAAGACCACCGGAGATGTCATCCTTTACACCTCGCATGAGAATCCGCAGCTTATTTTTGTCGATTGCTTTGGGGTCGGCGCGAGTGATCAAGCGCAGAACATCGTCGACGAAACTGGTGATAGTCTTGTTTGCCCCTGGGTCTTCAATCGAAGAAAGTCCTCGGCTTTCTCCCGTCGGTATTGGTTTTTGAGTGCCCGTCTCTGCGCATCCCCGTCTCAGCGCATCCCTACAGGTGGTCCACGAGGTCAAGGAAGTCTTGCTATTCTCAAACCATTGCCTGTCCGTTCCTTCGAGCGCCAAATTCAGACTTTGCAGGTGCTGTTCGTCCGTCCATCGGTTGTGATGGGCCACTCGCTCGTACTGGTGTACACAGTACTCGACGTCCTCATAAGGGTTCATAAAAATCGAACATTCGGAAAAATGAACATAAATGGTAAAGAAATGCAGCATACGTCAATATATTTGTACCAGAGCACTGTTGAACTCTGGAAACCAGTTTGCGATGAGCCAGGCTAATATTATTCCGGCTTGACTTGTGGAGGTTTTAAGGGCGTTTGGTGACGAGGGCGGCCTCAAAACCACCAAAACTCAGTTCACCGCTTGGGTGGGTTAAAATACAGGCTACACCGGCTATCGAAAACTTTCGAAAGTGAACACACACGGACAAAAGAAAGTGAAAGGAAACCCCAACTCTTTGCTCAAATTACGTCATAAATAAAATCCGTTACTTTGTTTTACATCACAATGGACCGCATAGAAGGCTGCAAGTCATCGAAGCCCATCGAATGCCGGGAAAGTGTCCGTCACCACCGAGTCGCGCTGCAGAGTAATATACGTTATTGGCTGGATTGTCCGGGAATGCTCATAGCGTCTGCTGCTGTTCATTGTAACGTGACACAGTGCAGATAGTGACGACAAAAAGGTACGGAACTTATCTTTTGCCACTTTCACGAGAGTTCGACTGATTTACTGCGCCCGGCTGGTTGGCAGGACTGTCGGTCACAAGTTTCAACAGCTTCAAGTCCCAAAGAGGAATGCCCGAGGGTAAATACCCTCTTCCTCTCTTGCTACTAATTGCCACAGCGCGAAAATTTGGTACCGCTATGCCAAAAAAAAAAAGAACCGGCGGTTTGTCCAAACCTGCAAGCAGTTTCTAACTTGTGCGCCTAACCGATTTTCCGGGAGAAGGAATAGATAAACCATTTATGCTCAAAAGTAAAGGGGTTTGATCAAAACTGTGAGCAGTAAGACTGTACCACTAAGCGATGGGCTCGAACAGGTTACTGGTATGGTTCAACGGGTACAGGTAGAACCCGTTCAAATTTCAAACAGTTTTCATTCATGAGGAAGGCGTCATGGGCCATTAAAATATTACCATAGCTCCACCCCTTTTTATAGAGAGCGCAGGCGAATAAAAAAACGTAGAGAGAAAAGAGCACCAGTGACCTTCTCGGCGGTGTGATGTCATGTCCGGCATTGCGCCACTGATAACTGTATCCCGGTTAGAGAGCATTCGCTAGAAGCTGATAAAAAGTGCGCTCCGGATGCTGCCGATTTCCCCTCTGGCCGTGACCACCAAACCAGAGCAATGGTCATGTAAACATAGCTCTGTCACGGAAATCTTCCTCGTCCTTTACCAACACCAAGCAACTAGCGACTCGGACGGGATCGAGATGTCATTCTGCGTCGGCGCGGGAGGCAAGTGTTTTCCACATTCAGCCTTGTTCTTCAAGTGTAGCTGTTGAAGAGTGCTGGCGCTGCAGTGACTCTCGTCGTGCGAAAGACAAGACAGTGGTGAGGTAATGCGCCGTGCGGTTAGGCAATCTGGAAGCGTTCAAGAAGTCCGCTAGCGGCTGGGCATTGTGTGGAGAAAGGCTAACCTCATTCTTCATCGTCAATTGAAGTAAGGAGGGTGAAAAGTTTCGTGCTTTTCACATCATCATAAAACCGGAATATTGCTGACTACCGAAGTTTTTGACGAGCCCGGAGCTGCCTTCGACTAAGTGTTTCAAGACCCTATAGGCTCTGTTATACTCCGACGTAACGCGTGCGCGCGCGCGAGCGCGTCACAGCGGCGTCACGTCGGCGAAAACCCGACGCTCTATACTCCGGCGTCGTGGCGTAACCGACGCGACCGGCGGCGTTCGGCGCAGCCTGACCACCTCGACGCGAAAATGGAGCATGCCGTATTCCGCGCCGGCCGCGCCGGCGACGCCGGACCAGGATGCATCACGCGCTGGCTCCCGGCAGGCGTCGCGCGGGAAGCGCGGCGAATGCGAGCAATAGCAGACGATGGGAGCACTACTCCGTGTGGCGTCATGTTTGAAGAATCGGACTCGGTCGGCCAAGAAGCTCATTGAGGGAACTCGTCCTCACCCGTGTGTCTACGACACAAGGAAGCTTGAGTACCGTAGATTGTGCGCTTGTCAAAGATGTACCGTATTTAGATTGACCGCCTACGCTTGCGGCGCAGGTGGTGCACCAACAGTGCAAGCGCGAGTTTTCGTCGAGCAAGGTACGTCCACGCCATCGCTCGAACTTGGCGCTCAAGAAGCGCGAGCATTCTCGTCTGCTATTCGAAACGAAAAGGAACCGGAAGTGGCGCACTCTCACAGGAAACGTGCCCTCAGTCAGATTCTGCGCATGCGCCACGCCGGCGGCCCACCGACGCACAGCCGCGGGAGTCGCCAGGGCCGCCGGAGTATAAAGAGGGCGAATTTTGGACGCGCGCGGCGTGACTGACGTGACGTAGCCGACTTCGGCCAGCGTTCACTTGCGCGCGCGTTACGTCAGAGTATAACAGAGCCTTAACAAAGATCCTGTGCGACCTCTTGTCTCAGATGCCGTCCATCATCGGTGAGCGAGAGAAGTTGCATTAACTTGCACAGCGCTAGGTCGGGTCAACATCCTGCTACGTCGCTGAGCTTCGGAATTTGTCACAGACGTGCAAATATGCGACCTCAGTGGACCAGTTACTTTGGAATCACTTTGTTTGCAAACTGCTGTCAGAAGATATTTCACGCGTGCTGTTTACAGGAGAAAGGAAATTATTGCTCCGGAAAGCGCTTGACCGCAGCCTTGCCATGGAAGAAGAGAAGAAAAGTGCTGCAAAGGTTCACGCTGGATGGACCAGAGTTCCCGATTTCCCCAAGGTACCAGCAGTGTCCAACTCAAAATTGGCTTTAGAAACCACTGCAGTTGCTTGTCTATGAATTGCGATAGACTTCGCCAAGAGACTTACGAGGCAGCACAACGTGAATTCAACGTCGTAAATTTTGAGTATACACTTGAATTCATTTACGACAGAATCATCTACGTCAGCGCGACGGCAACTCGCCTCTTCAACATTGAGTGGCTGCTTCGTCTCTGTGTAATCATATAATCTTCTGTCGCCGTGTAATCGTTTAATATTCAAGCTGTTTCCTCATCATCATTGCAGCTTTATGTGTGCATCTTACCCTCTCTGTGTAATCGCTTCATACTCAAGCTGGTTTACCACCATCATTGACCATGTGCCAACTAGCTAAACTAAAACAGATATTTGCTTCGTAGCCTTTGCGGAAATGTAAATGTGTGCGTACTGCCGCTCTGTGTATGCGCGGCGTGGGTTTCTCCGCTTGCACCGCAGCCATGAGTAATTGCGTCGTAGCTTCGGCACATATGTGAATGTGTGCCTACTGCCGCTCCGCGTAAGCGCGGCGCGGCATTATCTGATCCTAGGACGGCATCGAGAACGACAACTAGCTAAGACAGCCTCTAGGACGGCCTCTAGGGCTATCTCAAGGACGACCTCTAGGACACCCTTAAGGACAACGTCTAGGACGACGTCGTGGACGACGTTCCAGACGATGGCATCAAAGACTGCGTCGGCAGCGACCTCTAGAACAACCTCTAGGTAAATCTCAAGGACTAACTCTACGACAACCTCATGAACGACGTCTAATACGACGCCAAGGACGATGTCAAGAACGACGCCTAGGACATGCTATAAGGCTGCTTCAAGGACGACCCCTAAAAGGATGTCGAGGACGGCGTCAAGGACGCCAGGTACCTCGAAGAAGGTGCGAAAATGAAGGAGTGCGGACTGGGGCTCCCCCTCCGCATACGCGCTCCGCGCGCATTCACGGCACATCCGAGGCCAGATCTGTTATCTCGAAAGCCAACGAAGGAGCTAACGAATGTAATTACATTAAAAAAATAAGAATGTTTTTTGCTGCGGCTCGACAAAGCAGTTCACTCAAGCGCGCGGCTTTCAGGTGGACACGTGTTACAAGTGTAACAAGCGAGGTCATACTCGGTGAGTGTGCCGTGGCTGTGCGGGTACTTTTCGCAAGAGAGGCCAGCAAACAAAATGAGTGAATTCGCTGGAAGTTGACGCTCAGAAGTCAACCGTCGTCGAATTGAATGGCGTTTCTTCTACCCGTCACGATCCTGTCATAGTACATCATACTATTAACGGCAAGCGGGTAAAATGCAACTGGACAACGCGGCAGTAGTTTCAGCGATGTGCAAAAAGCGGTACCGTCGGCTCTCCTCATCGAATGGCCTGATGGCAAACAAGGTCCTGGTTCATATGTGCACCGAAGAGATCGCCCGACCCCGGGGTGTTTCAACCGTGAACGTGCAGCATGCCGACAATTAAGCGCGTCTACAGCTGTATGTTGTGGACGGAGAGGGGCCACCATTCCTGGGCGGAGAGTGGCTCCAAAAAATTCGACTAGACAGGAACAATATTTGGACCTGAATCGCATACAAAGTGATATTTTTTTTTATTTCTCCTCGTGTGAAAAAAAAGACCTGGCGCTTTACTGTCAATGCAAGAGACACTTTACAGCGACAAGCACGGCACTATAGACGATGTGCGAAACGCAGAGCATCATCTAGTAAGGCGCCGAAGAACAGACTCCCTCTCACCAGTTGGCCGCCGCGCTGGCAAAAGCTAGGGTGCAAAGATGCAGTTCTGAAGAATACTTCGCTTGCACAAGTCCCGCGAGAAAAAGCACTTTCGAAAACCAGGCGCCCGCGCCTGTGTTTTTGCTTCCACTCAAAGCATAATTTCGAACTGATGTGCGCGTCCACCATGCTGGTTGCGGCGGAAAATCACCGACTGGCGGGGCGACGAGCATGTGCATCGGCATGCAGAGCGAAAACCGATAGTAACCCTTAGCCCGCAAATGTGAGTGAGGATCGATGACGGTAGTTAGTAGGTCCTGATTGTTGCCATCAACGCTATGAAATCGACAAAAGCTGAGGAATATCGGCGCAACAAGAATACCGGTGTACAGAGTGTTGCCTGACGTTCAAACAATTTTGCTCATGGTATATTACGGTAACACGGTCTGACCTTCTTTTCAAGTCGAGCTAACAACCAAATTTTCTAAAGGCCGGAAATGTTCCATTCGTGTTGAAAGCGGCTGTAGTATCGGAGTTATCGAGATTTGAAAGATCCCCAGGTGGCGGGTTCGAATCCCGACCGAGGTGCCCGCAATATGACGGAGGCTTATTCCGGAGAAGGCGCCGTGTAACCGAGCTTTCGGTTGCACGTCAAAAGATCCCCAGGTGGTCGAAATTAATCCTCAGTCCTCCGCTGGGGCGCGCCAGATGCCCGTCGTAGGTTTGGCATGTAAAACCCCCAAATTTGACTTTGATTTTTTGAGATTTGAAAAGCTCGGTATCATGACACTCATGACTACACCTGAGTATGCCACGCCTGTCGTACCTGTAAACAAGAAGGATGGTGGTATACGCCTTCGCGGTGATTATAAAACAACCATAAACCCTTACCTTAATGTATACCGGTACCCGCCACCAAGGAAAGATCATTTGTTTGCAGCGCTCTCAGGAGGAGTGATCTTCCCAAACATCGATCTCAATCGAGTGTACCAATAAGTGGTTTTGTCAGAGTCGTTGATACATTACCTAACATTAAACACGCTCAAGGGGTCTGTCGTCCTTCTGCAGACTCGCTTTTGGAATTTCATCCGCGCCGGCTATTTTCCAGAGAATAATGAATACCATGCTGAGGGGCTTACATGACGTTTATTGTCGCCTGGATGACATTTTACAAGCAGAAAGCGTATAGAAGTGCACATGGCCAAACTTGAAGCCGTTTTGAAGTAGTTTCAAGGTTGGTGAATTCAAGGTAAAAAAATGTTTTTTTTCTTTCAGCAGGAACTTCGCTATTATGGGCGCAAACTTCAACAGCGCCTCTTCAACAAAGAAGAGGCGCTGTCGAAGGCACCTGCGCCGACGTCAAACAGCAGATGCAGTGCGTCTTGTGCGTCGTCAATTAATACGGGAAGTTCGTGCCCATTGTCGCAACGCTTGCAAAACCATTTTACAGGCTCTTGCGCAAGCACGCTCTATGGTGTTGGGACCAGCGTTGTCAGGGAGGGTTCACCAGAATCAAGAAAGAGCAAGCGTCGAGCTCAACACTGATGCAATACGACCCCGATAGTCCATTGAAGCTGCCGTGTGACGCCTCTCAGTATATGGTAAGTGCTGAAGGTTTTCACGTTTTGCATAATGGAAACACTTAACTGACCGCTTACGACACTAACGGATGCCAAATAATCTTGCAGTTCTTTGGAAAAAGAAATTTAAGCACGTAGGGAGTCGAGCTGGTTAAGGATAGATATTGTAACCCTAGGGGAATATGAAAGCTAGTGATATTTTTGATGGGTAAAGTTCTTGCCTGACATTCACATAACTGACTGCCCTTGAGGGTGATAGTCTACGAGGAGGGCTCTCGGCAGATGGTAGTTTCTGTTTTATTCCGAGGTTGTTTTTGAGTGTTAGCGTTCAAGCCCTCTTGAGTTGACAAATGCGAACCAGTTGCTAACTGATATTCAACCGTTTCCCTCTAAGCAGGTAAAGGTGTTTTCGTTGAATAATATGGATTTGTTTTACTCTTTAGATCGCTGTATTTGGCTTCGCAGACACAGAATTTTCTTGAATAAAATTTGGTGCGGTTCCAGCCGCAGTCGGATATCGATGTTGGAAGGATTTTGTTTTATCTTGTTGATTTTATTTAAGGTCTACTGTCGCGAACCTTTAAGGGAAGTTGCCTTTGCTGAGAAGCAAGATCTGCATAAGTTCCTGATAGCTGTGATTTTTCTGAAATACATGTAACTGTTACCGACCTCTCTGTGCATGTGTTACAGTCTTCTGCTAGTGTTGTGCTAGCTCGTACGTTTGCAGACTATTTTTAGTGTACTCACTTGACTCGGTCTTGGAAAACTCTTCAAGGCACGGTTTTTGCAAGCAACTGCTGAGTTATCCTTATCAGTAGAAGAGGCCCAGAGTGCTCGTCCACAGATTTTCGGTATCCGTTTCTTCATTCCAGTGGTATCAGCCGGGAGTTTAGAAAGGACTCGAAACCCCTTTTGTTTATGTGCAATTGTCATTCGAAAATAGTAAAGCTGGTTGTGGTGAGATCTGTGCTATTCAATTGGCCTCAATTATCCTGCGTACACCGTCTGGATCCTGGGTTGGGAGAACAGCTACGCAGATCTTTGGTTGGTTATGGCAGTGATTTCGCATCTTTTTTATCCTTGATTCTTTACGCGAAGTGATGTCGGAAGAGCTGATGCCATTAATTAGAAAAAAGGCTGTCTAACTTCAGTATTTACATGACGTGTCTCATAACCAAAAAGCCTTAGCAGGAAAGATCGGCATCACTGTAGATTTTAAACCCGATTTTCGTTTAGACAGATTAACTCCTTTTTGGGCGGACGGAACTGGCTGTAGCAAGAACCATAAGGAGTTTTTTCTGGGTTGTCAATTTGGTGCAGTTTACGAAACTCCCGTAAAATGTTGATCCTGCTATGTCGGCCGGACTGCTGGATGCCTTAACGGCCGACTGTGTAGACAAAATAGAGCTGTTAAAAATTGCAACGAGGCTTCTGAGTTGGCCAGACATATGTGTCGGTGCATTGATTGTTGTGTTGTGTTATAAGACACTGAGATTATGTGTAAGGAAAGTAGCGTCTATAAACGTCTTGTAAATGGGTCGTTGATGATTTCCCCTTATTTTGGATGTTCTAGCAATATGTCCGCCGAACTTATCAACCCTATGAAAACCTTTCTTCACACAATTTTTTGTTGTATTTTTTTACCATCTATTTTTTATGTGCTTCAGACTAGGATCCTCGGGTCAGCTGCCAGCCTGGGGGAAGGGGTGTGGTTTCAGCTTTTATATTGCTGGTCCAATTGTATTTGTTGCTTTCCTTTAGAAAGTACGTTGGAGCTTCAACGATTTTCTTGTGTCCCTTCAAACTAGTGTCCTCTTGACGGCTGCCGGTGCCTTTTGTTCCTTTGCCTTTGGTTTTTTTTATGAGCCACGATTGTATCACCTCAAAAAGCGTTTGTCTTTTTGTGTGGTTGTGGGCCGATTTAAAGATGTGGTCTAGAAAATTATTCTTTAGCTGAATTCAAATTTCCGTGTCTGTCCGTCCTTTTTTGTATCCTCGCTCCAGGGTTACCATGCCTGGAAAAAGAACCATTATCGATAATTTTTGTGGTGAAGAAATTTCATTTTCGCACTTACGGCTGGTGATTTACCTTCTTACCAGTGCGTATGGCTACACAAACCATTTTGTATCGGAAAACTGAAATCCCGACTATCTCAGCAGCGCGATTACAGCATTGGGCTGTCAATTTATTTCCCTACAGATATGACTCTATATTCTAGAAATCGAGTAAAAATGCTGAGGTCGATTTCTGCTCCCGTCTTCCGCTGGCGGATGGCAAAGACGAGACACAAGAAAGTAAAGAGACATTCTACTCTTTAAAATTACAACCGATGTCCGTATCGAGTAGTGACATCGCGTGCGCATGAGCTAAAACCTCTTTCACTTGCCAAATAAAATAATTTACGTGTGCGGGAGGATTGACTTTGTCACTGCCAAAATGTCGAAGCTATTGTTTGACAGATTCAATGAGCTGACCGTTCATCAAGGCTGCATCATGCACGGGCATCGAGTGATTGTTTCTGAAAAAGTGCAAACCTACTTCACGAGGGTCATGAGGGCATAGCACGCAGCAAGGCGCCTGCGCGCAGTTACTTATGGTGGTCGTCTGTCAAGGCGGGTATTGAACGTCGCGTCCGAAACTGTGTGATTTGTCAACAGCAACGTAGCACGCCTTGTAAGCCTCCCCTTCACACCTGGTAGTGGCGAACAACACCGTGGCAACGGGTTCATACATACTTTGTTGTTCCTTTTCTTCGAACTATAACTCTAGTTCTGACGATTCTCATTAGAAGTGTCCCGACGTGTCTGTAATGCATTCAACAACCGCGCATTGTGCCATTCATATTTTGAGAGATCTCTTCACTAGTTTTGGTTACATGAAACAATTGTTTCGGACAACGGCCCCAAGTTTACGTCAAACGAGTTCAAGCTATTCGTGGAAGGAATAGGATCTTGTCACGTCTTGAAAGCTTTTAATCACACGAGCTCTAATGGCCTTTCTGAACCTTTCAATCACCCCTTAAAGATATTCTGCATAAATAGAAATGAGGCAATCTACAACATGAAAACCTACAAAAGTTATTGTTATGCATGTCATTGCAACATGGCTAAGCTACCACAAACAAGTCGCCAGCCAATTTCTTGAGTCGACGTTTGTGCACTCGTCTCGATGTCAAAGCCTGGCGTGAGGAAATGAGTCGCCTACAACAGTCCATGCAGAATCCGACTGGACAGTGTCATAGGTGCGATCTTTTTGTTCACGATAAGGTGCTGGTTCGTAACTACGGTGGGAAACCAAGGGGGGTACCTGGTGTTATTGTTTCACGACCTGGCCTTCTTTCCTTCCTACTGCGTGCAACTACTCCCAGAGGCAGTGCCGCTTGGCGTCGTCACAAGGAACACCTGCTACGACGCTCCATTCCTGCAGGAGCTGACCCGTACCAAGAGGACGCAGAGTTCCTGCCTTATCCTCCGTGCGACAGCACGCTACAGCTGTCCAAAACCTCACCAGAAAGTGTTCCTGTCACGTCTCAAAGGGCAAGAGCTTCTGTCCCGTCCCAAGCAGAGCAAACTCCTTTTGCAAGACGGTACCCAGCGAGAGAACGCACACTTTAAGAAATACTCCAAGTCGGGTCGTAGCCCCGAACGTTCGTAAAACTAAAAGGGGAGCAAGTGTCATGACCGGCATCGCGCCACTTATAAGTGTGGCGCGTTTAGTGCACATGCGCTAAGAACTTATCAAATGGGCGCTCCGAATTCCGACGCGAGCCCGTCTCGCCGTGACCACAAAGCCATAAGCCTGTCTAATAATTGCAGCTACCTCCCGGAAACCTGCCTCGTCTCTCGCCAACGGTGAGCCGACACCGAAATGTGACATGACCCTCAATCAACTTTAACCTGGTTTGGAGATGCGGAAGACGACGTCACGGCGCCTTTGAATGATGCGATGAGAGGCCGCAGAGATGCTGGACGCATGCCCTATGGCAATCACTCCACGGTGTTTCGAAATCATAGATGTTGACGTTTACTTTTGCCCAATTAAAGGTTAATACTTAGATCAAGAGTCAATAAAAAGAATAGACTGCCGATCCTCACATTTTTTATTAGGTTCTAAAAGTGACCATGAAAAACTTAAGTTCTTCCTCCTTAGCTATTTTCCCCAAATCAAAAGGGAAATGAGAAATCACGTGGTAGTGATCTGGTAACTGTTTTTTAATGCGATGACTGAAAGATACTACCTTGTTTTTAAGCATTCCATGAAACTTTTTATTTGAAGATGGTGGTAAGCTCCTTCACGGCACTCACTAGCCACGAAGGCGGATTCAAATATTCGTTGACAGATTGATGCTTGGCGAACGGATACGTCCGACTGACGCAGTGCTTGTGTCAAATACGTAAGCTGGGGTCGGCTGACGTGTTTTGGGTATCGAGGGTGTATCAGAGTGAAAAGGCGGAGAGCCCTTAAAGGAAAGGAGGCAAGCAATAGTTTGCTATATTTTTCAATGTTTACACCTTAAAGGCTTTTGAATTTCTACAATCTTTCAATTGACTACATAAACGACAGGCAACTTGCAAAATCCCAACCTAGAATGATTAATCCAGCCTTAATTCATTCCATGGTCCCTTCAAGTTTTCTTTTATTGCCGAGACACCATCTGCTGCTATAAAAGCATTGTTATCGGGCAGCGCACTGTGTCTTCGAAGAACATTATGCCGCCATAATGAGAGGTGGTACTCACAGAGACACGAAGGTTTACTTTAAGGAATTGGACGTTGATTTTGGAGCATTAAATTTGTTTAAGGGATTGGTCGCAAGCAGGAGTTGCAGTGACTGCAATTTTATGATTTTATTGCAAAAAACAATAAGCGAATACGTTAGTGGTGGGGTTCTAAAATGATGGCACCCCTACATCTCTGATGCAGTTGGGTGGTTTCATTTGAAATCGAACACTCTTGTCGGACTAGGTGCTTCGATTTTTATTATAAAAAGATATGCATCTGCGCCATTTCTGGAAAGACCAAAAGGGCTTTTCGAAATTAAATTAAGAAGTTTTGTTCCACAAAAGATATTGAGTGAAGCAGGATGAAAATCTTTTTTTTTTTACTCCGTGATGAGTCTACCCAGTTCTGTACGCTGGTATGAATACCGAAAGCACGCAAAAACTCACAGCAAGTTTTTTGTG
This sequence comes from Ixodes scapularis, assembly GCF_016920785.2. Taxonomy (NCBI): domain Eukaryota; kingdom Metazoa; phylum Arthropoda; class Arachnida; order Ixodida; family Ixodidae; genus Ixodes; species Ixodes scapularis. The sequence goes on from NW_024609867.1 coordinate 4,838,619, forward strand.
CTCTTGTATGTTATACCCACTATTTTTAGTTCAAAAGAAAATACTTTTGTATTTTTCTGTATTGAGGTAAAAAATGCCAAACATCGTCTCTTCGACAATCCGGTGACATCTTCAAAACCTTGTAACTCATAAGTTATTATATTTGTCGCTTACCGAACACTATGCGGGTGTAGTCCTATACATGGGCTATCGGCAGGCATAAGTTTAGTTGGTTTTATTTTTGCGGAATTATTTATGTAGAAGTTGAAATCTCGCCGACAATGAGATTAACCTATATTTTGAACCCAGTTTATCGAAAAATGCCATTTTTTAATTCGCTCAATTTTTTTATTATTGCTGCCGATGATATGAATTTTCAATTGGCTTGATGCGATTTCGCTCTTCTTTTTTTTTTTTTGTTGCACCTTTCTAGAAGTGATCGAAATCGCTCCCACTTTCTCGGAAAGGCCAAACGCAGTTCCCGCAGGTTGGCGTCGGCTGCGTATTTTGAGCACATGCGCGCTTACTTTGCGACATTGGTGAATGGCGGGGAGGATAGTGAGGGGAGACTCGGGAGCAACGTGCTAAGACATGCAGACGATCGACACTTTCGCGTCCTCCTCGTAGCTCGTATTCGAAACACGGCCCATTAACCACGTGATCGCCATCGAGGAGTTGAAAACACTCTCCTATTTAGGCGAACCAGAGGTGATCCTGTGCCTCTGCCGAAGGAAATGCAAATAATAGGGGACTTACACATCTCTTTTCGTTATTAGTTAAAAAAAAAATCCAGTTTTAAAATCGTGTTTTAGACAGGCGAATACCCTGTTGAAGGGAGCGTTGTCAAACTATTCGCAAGATCGTCCGTTAAGCCCTGCGTCGGCGCACACTCGGCTGTTTGCCGAGTGTGCGCCGACGCAGGGCTTAACGTTTAAATGATTTATTTTGCCAAATAATTTATATTGTTTCTATTGCAAACTATATTGACACAAGCCAAACAGTTAAAGGAGGACGCTAAAGCTTTGTGTTTAAGAGTGGAACGCGATAGCCACACATATAAACCTCCGCTCGTTCCCAAGCCGTGCAAGTGTGTCTGCGTAGCCTCAGTCCACTTCCGGCTGCCGAGCAGAGCGGACGTGCGATGAATCGCTTGTCAGGAACGGCGATAAAAACCGGCCTCGGGTGGGGTAATTTGGAAAAGGGCAATGTCGCCCGGGCTGTTTTTTTGCCCACGCTGCCAACAAGAGAAATAATAAAAAAACTGGTGGACGGCCTTATAGGGCAGAGCATTTTGTGACCATCTAAACCAGACAGGGGTGCTGCAAGACTTGGCCGGTCTTGGGGCGTACCAGATGGGTCATGTCAGGCTTGCCGAGATAAAGACATCCCAGGCCAAGAGCAAGTTGCTTCACGCCGGGGAACTTGAGGTAAAGGGTCGTGGCTGCCTCATACACGACCTATATTGGCGGGAAATCAATGTGAAACTTCACTGGGTCACCTTCGACCTGCCAGTGTACACCGTCCGCCAAGCCTTCCACCATGGAAGCTGGACGGGCTCGTCGGCGTTGAATCTGCGACGCTGGCTGTTGCCTTGGCCTTCCGATAAGATGTAGCGCTAAACGAATTGCCTCACCAGCTCCGTTTCTTTGGCAGCTCGGTACTGGTGGTGGTCCCGGGTAGCTCGCCCATTTATCTCCGTTGCCGGAACGCGGGTCACATTCGGCGAGACCGTAGGGCGTCCTGGTGCTCTGAGTGCCTAGGTTGCGAGCACAAAAAACGGGACTGTGTTAAGACGTACGCCCGCGTCACTGTTAATAACACCGGGCTAAAACCGTCCGGGTTGATATTGGACGAAGACGAGACGGAGCGGGCCGCAGTAACGGTGACACCGCCAGTGCTGCTAGAGCCCAGCCGCTCAGCTACCCATAGCGGGATTTTAAACAAGGCGCCAGCGGAAACTCCTCCGGCACTACCGTCCCCGAAGACTACTGCCGAGCGGATCCAGGACACCATGCCCACGACAGTAAAGGCTACTTCATGCGACACCAAGGGAACGGATAAGAACCGAGATCCTGCAGTCTCTAAGCAAGACGAGGTCAACTAGTCTATTGATGTTGACGCTACAGGGACAAAGCGTCGCGTGGGCGACACAGTCTCCGGCAGGGGGGAGCAAAAGCCGAGGCGCTTTGAACGGGAATGGTGCGGAGAAAAAGGGAAAACAGGATAGTACAAGCATCAGTCTGCGTCTCTAACTCGGAAACATCCGCAGACGAAGTGAGGTTTTCGTCACGACTTTGAACGCCCCTTTTTAAGCCCAGTAGCCTGCGTCTTGCCTTCCCTATTCCTTATGGTTCTCGAAAGGTCCTTGCGAACGGACACTCTAGACGTACGAGGTCTAAACGCAAGGTGCAAGCAATGCCAGATGAACCGCCTTTTCATTGAATGAGATATCGAAATTAAAATGGTGCAAGAGTCAAAAATTGAGAGCGAAGTCCAGGCGGAGAGCATGGTACACCTATTCGAGCCGATGTACAATGAGAGTGTGAGTCACGCTGCTGGAACTCCGGGGGGCTGCCTCTTGTTTCTTCGAATATCTATCGAAACCGTGGAACAAGTAATTAGCTGCGATGCCGGACGATTGATAGTGTGCGTTTTCTTTTTTTCAGGTTATAATTTTCGAGTAATTGGCCTTTATGCTCGGAAAACGACTGACCGTGTTGCAGTCTGGCTGGGTGATTACAATTGCGTTTGCGCTCTAGGCGACCGATCGAACAGCGCAAAGTCCAGGGATGCTAACACGATTTTCTTGAGCGACTTGGTCTAGCTAGGCGAATCGGAAGACGTCGCCCACTGTGCTTGAAGTGCGAGCTACTTTCAATTCACGCACTTCCAAGGAGCAAGTAACTCGCTCTTGCACAGAGTGTACATCTCCCTCTAAATCATCGGCGGCTGCAAGTTTTATTCAGTAGATCACGTTCCTTTCAGTGACCCCTGCCTTGTTTCTTTTAGCTTTTTTCACCTAGAGAATATCCTAAAAAGGTTTAATTGGGATGTATGGAAATTCAATGCAAAACTTCTGGAAGATGATCCTTTTCTAAAGGGTTTCGTGAAAGTCTCGACGATTTGGCTAGCAGAACAGTGGGAGGCTTCGGAAAAAATTAGAACTATTTAAACAACACTTAAAAATGTAAGCACTTGAACGGTTTAGTATAGTGAAACACACACAAAAAAATAAAAAAATAAGCAAGACAGCTAAGCCAACTGATATAGAGGTTGCTGCAAGAAGAATGTCGTACGCCCGGCATTTTCGCTGATGATATAGTCTGTTTAAGAAACTTGAGGCTCTCGATACTAAACGGTATAAAGGGGCCATGGTGTGAGCGCGATTACAACGGTTATCACTTGGCGAGATCCCAACGAAACGAGCCCACGGAATAGAAAAGACGTACGTCGTGAAGAATGAGGTAGGCGAAATTTCGCACCACGGAACTGTAATTAGCGATAAAGAAATAATTGAGTGCGGGTTCGTAGACTTCTATAATGCGATTTTTAGTTGTCGTGCCCTTAATAAAGACGGGTTCCAGACGCAATGTTTGCCTTTAATGCCAAAACCAGAGGACGACGTGATGGAAATATTAGAACTGCCAATAATGTTTGGGAAAAAATTGAGAGAGCGATTGAACATTTAAAAAAATTAGAAAATCGCAGGTCCGCATGGTTTAGGAAGAGAGTTCTACTGGGCGTTGAAAGACCAAGTTGCACCTTTTTTGCATGAAGTGTTTAGGGAGGCGTACAATTTTAATGTTTCCCCTCCATTTTCTTTGTTTATGCACAAAAATATTTATTCCGAAATGTGATGATCGCAAAGAACTCCGTCTTCTGTGTTTTGCCGTCCAATAACTTTGACGAACGTTCATTATCAACCTTTGATGAAAATTCTCGCTGACTGATTAGAAAGTGTAATAAACATTGTTGTCGGGCCACACCAGACGTGTGGTATAAAGGGAATAAGTATTGTTACGAACATTCATGTTGCGCGTAGTAATTTAGAATAATGTGATAGTTTGGATCGTATGGTGGCACTGTTGCTAGTCGATCTAGCGAAAGTTTTTAATCATGTATCTCACAAAATATTTTTTTTTTCTTTTTTAAAGCATGTAAATATGGGTTCCGTTTTATGTGATGGTGTGCGGATGGCGTACCAAAACTTTGCCTTCAGCCTTGTGGTCAACAAGCGTGCCAATGAGCGTATTAGGCTTTTTTTCGTCTGCGACAGGGTTGTCCACTTTCGCGGTTACTCTTTTGTATTTTTCTTGAACTTTTTGAATAAGCAATATCAACAACAGTCGTTTGCGTGGGTTCAGCCTAGAAGCTACCAAAGTATTATAATCTGTATTACGCAAATGACATAGCCATTATTTGTTGCTGACGAGTAAAGTGTTCGAAGAGCAGTTGAGGTAACCAAAACGTTTTTGTGAGCACACGTTTGGCGCAGTGAACTGGCACAAATGTACCGGTTTTTCCAAAGGCAATTGGCCCTCCCTGCAGACTTTCTTTGAAGGCATTGCATGGCCCTCCACGCCGGTGCGTTATCTCGGAGTTCCTTTGGAGCATTATCTCACCAGCGACCAGTACTGGTAGGATGAAACCGAGTCTCTCTGTGCAAAGACTGAAATATGGAGGGAAGTGCTTGTCCATTTCTTCACATGCAACTGTGTGCAACTGTTCCCTGCAAATCTGCGGTGTGCCTTGCAAGTTTTGCACTGTTCACGATTGAACATTCATTGTATGCGTTAGGTATTTGCTGTTTTTATTTTGTGTTCGGCGTGAGAAAGAGGAAGTCGATCAAATCTCTTTCACCGGGTTAAGTCCGGCGGTCTCGTGCTTTCGCATTTGTTTATGAGATAGATGGGCAACAGGTTTATTTTTCTTTGAGACCAGAGAGACCCTTTTCTCCGCCCTGTAATTCAGATAAGGCAGCACCGTTCACTTCCCGAGTTTATAGTAGCGACGAGCGATGAAATTAGCTTTGGTGTCCAGGGATATTTGAAGGAAGTTATCGTGGCCTATCGGTGTTTGGCAACACGTTTTTCATTAGAGGATTTGTCCGGCGTTTCACGAAAGAGGATGTCAAAGACCTGATCAAGTTGCTTCTTTCCACACCCTTGTAATGATCGCTGTACAGCGCAAGCACAAGGCAGGATGTACTAAAACGAGTCAAGAAAATGGTAATTTCCGCGTACACTAAAATATTTTTTGCAAGTTACATAGCGGATCTCTTCATCTGAAAGATCGGTTAGTTTAAAAGGGCATACCAGTAGCCTGTGAGAAAACTGCTTATTGTTTAAAAAGTCAGAATTCAAAGAACACTTGTTCCTCGACTGCTGGGACGCACTGTTTTTAGGGACGTGTTATAAGTAATTAAAAAAAGAACTCCCTTTAACGCCCCATGACGTTCGACTCTTTTCTGTCAGAGAAGGTACTGTACCTTATGATATGTTCATGCTCATGGGACTGCACAGTATATGGCGATGCCGTATGGTGGTGCGTCATATTGATATCAATGTGCGGCCGCTGTATAAGTATTTTCTAGAACACATGCGCTCCCTGGAAGAGTTGTATAGGGCGCAGCAGCCTCAGCTTGAGTGGCTGTCAATTCTAAAGGACTTGACCACCATCAAACACTTTTAGCTCCGACATCAGCCAGGAAGGCTGATGGTGTTATCCTTTTAGTCTGTCTTGGTAAATATGCATGCCACCATTAACAAACAGGCAATAAATAATTTAAAAAAAAGAGTGTCTGCGTGGCCTGGTCGGATTCGTTCAAGTGCTCTCATTCGTGACATGACAAGCCTCTTCCGCGACAAGATGGCAAGACTTTTCCAGCTATGTTCTCATTAGGCACTACACTATACCTTTTTTTGCATGCTTAGAAGTTGCAGAAGTGAACAGGGGGACCTTTTTTTTTGTTAGCGGTTGATAATTCTAGCACACGTGGTCACATTAAAAGTTAATACTTAAATCCAAATATACTGCCGCCTTCCCTTTGTCATAGTTTTAAGTGTGCACTTCAATTCATGTGAACACAAGAAAAAACAGTTTAATACATTATTGATCATTTTATGTCGGCATTAACCGATTTAGGATGTAGCACCGAATTCGGAACGGCTACATAACCACAAATTGTGAAACTCCCAATTAGTACAATGTCGTTGCTAATTGCCTTATTGCAATGAGCCAAAACAATGTCGCAGACAACAGGCGCGACACGGGAGATGATACAAATCCCTCGCCTTTCGTCGTGAACGATATTGCCAAAAGACACACTGCTAGATTTAAGATAGCACTTGTTACTAAGCTGAAAAGAAGAGAGGACACAACGCCTCTAGCTAGAAACGAGACGAGAGTGGCGGTAATCTTTGATATTCATAATCTCTCCCACATTTTAAAACAAGTGGCTTTACACTTCGACGTGCCGGTAGGTTTTTCTACCCTGAAAAAGCCTTCTAATTTATGTTACAAAATAAAGAAACGGAAAGATGCCAAATTGTGCCACAAGAAGCACGCAAAGCAGTTCTTAGACTGTGTCGTATCTGCGATGTAGAACATTCCCATGAGTTGTGGAAAATCATTTGTTGGGCGGACAAGTAGGTCTACTAAAGCGATGGCAAGAGCACATGCATGGTCATTGAGACAGTCCCCGTTGGACAATGTGGCAGTGCACTGCAATAGGTGCCCATGCGACCCGGAATTGGAAAGAACAACAATTCTCGGGAGTTACGCAGACAGAACCGCCCAAAGTATTTACTATGCATTTGGCATTAGACAACAAAGAGAGAGCACGTGTAGCAGTGCGTCGCCCCTACACCTGGCTGATAAAGAGTTCTTCTTTCTGTGCGAGCTGCAAGATAGGCGGTATTATTAGTAGCATTTTTTTCCAATAAACTTCTATTTTTGAGTACACCACGTCTTTGTCTACCTCTTCGTCCCTGGCGCTTCCATTCAACGATGCACAAACTCCCATCTTTTAATTTGAATACTTCTTTTTTTCTGCGTTCATCATTGTGTTTAAAGCAAGATCTCCTGCACCAACCTAGTTTGCAATAAACAACTACCGCAAGTACGTTCCTTTAAAAGCGCTGTGCAGGTGCTTGGGTTCGTAGCGGAATTGGCTTAAGCCTTATCGTCTCACTTGAACTGTGTAGCTTTATCTGGCTTTATTTGTTTCTTTCAGCGTGTGAATGCTGAATAAAGGTGCTGGTTCCCGTAAAAGCAGTCACGCTTGTCTGTGAATTGTGCAACCGTTGTGATTGTAACCACGGTTTCAACACCGAGAAGATACCTACACAAATAAGAATTGGCGAGCGACTTGGCTGGAGGCATTCAGGGGGTCGGCTCGCTTAAGTTTGCGCAGGTTTGTTCCTGTCATTTCGCTTCGTAAGGAAAGTGACTTTCAAGTTTTTCAGTGTACCTGGCTTGCCAAATCGAACATGTTTTGGATGCCTTACGAAAAAGATAGCATGAAAAAAAAAAGTTGGATGGACTGCATAGTTATTCTGCTAAATTTGTTTAGTCCTCTCGGTCGTTTTTTATTGCATTCTGACGGGCGTTGACAGACGCTTACATTGATTGACCGTGTTTAGTGCATGGTGGAAGGCTAGAACGCCAATTTCATGGTCGTGTCTTGCAGTGGTTGATCAAGTTTTTAGACGACGTTGGGCGGGGGGGGGGGGGGGGGGGTCAGAGCAGACGGAGGAGCCCTAAAACAGACGCCGACGGCGCAGGTTTCAAGTGCGCGTCTGGGCATTACAGACGACGATAGACGGTAGTGGAACAGCTGACGATGCCAGAGGCTGCCTCACGTCTGCTCCCACGACTGACAAGCGTATCAGACTGCCAGACTAGACTCAGTGGATGTCATGAATGGGAGACAAGAGGCGTCGGAGTATGATCGGCCGAGCACCAAACCGAACCCTATAGTAATGGGTGGAGCCACTCATTGGGGGGAGGGAGGGGGGTCCTACAACGGGGCGTCACCTGCTTTTAAATTCCGACTGATGGCATAAATATTGCAGACATTTTTTTCCGCGGAAATATTAAAGCCGAAATATGTCCCATCTATGCAATTAACAAATCATTTTTTGTCATTTTGGTGTTCATTTAAGGATTAACGGAGTACAGGGGGCGCTGGTGACTCATATGCGTAGCTGTCCTCAGCACTTTCAGTTTATTACGTGGCGCGTTGAAGCAGTCGCTGTGGGTCTGTGCCTTGATCGGTCGATAGTATTATACGTAAATCTTTGGGCACCACCGAACATATTTTTTATTTTCGTTGGGATGTGTTTTTGAAGCTTGTCTCAGTACAATTTAAAGCAGTAAATTTTTTGGCCAAATCAAGAGTACGTTTCCTTGGTTTTATACAGAATAGAAATGAACCACCTCATAAAATGAAGTGATTATGTTTGCGCAGCATTTAAATGCAATACAGAAAGGTCCGACGTGTTGAACATAAAGGTGCCTTTAGGAGGTTTCTGACATGGCCTAAATATAAAAATAACTCACTCTGCTGACACTAAGCATCTTTTAAATCCCTAAATCATGATGATACGCGGCCGATTTTTCTCTTAAAAAGTAATCAAAGATCACAATACACTCTAAAAAAAAGAGTCCCTATGACTCTTTTTGGGCGGTATTGGCGCGCCGCAGAATCGACTCCAGTTTGTAGTCCATCGACTTTTTTTTTAAAAGAGTCGCCACGACTCCCTGTGGGGGGTCTTTGCGCGCTACAGATTTGACTTCTCCACGACTCCAGTTTGTAGTCACTTGACTCGTATTTAAAAAAGAGTCCTGCGACTCTCATCACACTGGAGTCATGGTAGTGTATGGGCGACTCCAGGTGACGTAGTCAACTGTGACTCTTTAACGACTCTTATCCAACGGAGAAAAAGAGTCACACGACTCCTTCCTGGTAATCCCCGTGACTCTCTAACAAGAGTTGTGAGGACCCTCCTTTTATGAAGAGTCCCCCGACTCCTGTCGCAAGAGAGTCATGGGAGTGTAGGAGCGACTCTCCGAAAGATAGTCAGTGCTGACTCTCACATTGTCGGGAGTATAGCAGCCCTAGTCAAGTATCAGTTTGTTGAACAATGGGAGGCATTGTGATCGTTAGGAGACTTCTTGCCGCGTGCGAGGTTCAACTTGAATTTTTCTAAAACAAGGGTAGTAACATCAACTGTGTGAAACTATAAAAGTTGAAATGGAAACTTCTATTCCACCTGAAAGAAGCGGTAACATCAATTGTCTGCAAGTGTAAACGTCGAAATGCAGAACTGACATCTTACAATTTGCTTTAATGAAACTTGGAAAAATGAACGATGATGGTCTTAACGATGCTGAACTGAATGCTGCTCTAAAATGTATCATGAAACACAACAGAAGCATTCCGGACAACACTGTTTTGTTACATTGGAATTTGCACATAACAAAAAAAGTAAAAGTTTTATTTTAATCGGCAGCTTAACTTTCTACTAGTTCTTTTTTATCACATGTCTAGACTATTGGCAAGAGCGTGTGTGGACGAGCATGTTCTGTTGCTTCATGCCTGCTTTGAGTGGACAGGTGGGTGGCAATAAATCGCAGTAATCTTTAAATTTAACAATAAATATAGCTGTTTTCTCTCAGCCCATATCACTGCCATTTGTGCAAATGTAACTTCATGAGTCCTACCATGCAGGTACTGCAAAACAAGCCACAAGTATTTAAAATATTTACTTTATTCGAAACTAATGTGATACATATTGGCTCAGAAGCCTGCTTCGGCTTATCACAGTGCTTTTATTACAATCACTAAACAAATAACATAAGAAATATCACTAATACACAAAACTGGTATAACTATTAGACAAGAACGAAAATAAATTACTATGACAAGTTTTGTGAAGGCTTGTTTTGCCTGCTTGCCCTACCGAAAAATCCGGTATAACTTTTCACTATCCGGATCATGGAACCGGAAATTTGTTACCGGAAACCCGGAATCCAGATTGAAGACAAAGGAATAATTTCTGAAAACCTAAATTCCAGATAGAATCCAGATAGATTTCCGGTTCCATAATCCGGATAGCGAAAAGTTATACCGGATTTTTCGGTAGGGTGGTGTTGAGGTTTAAATTAGAATTTAAAAAAATGACATGTTTCCTAAAAGCTTCGTTTGCCTGCTTGCTGTTTTTCAAAGCTTCGTTTTTCTTTTTGCAGTTTCTTCTTCTATGGTATGAATCCTCATATCAACAGATGCACAAAAAAAATCTAACAGAAGTTTAGATACACAATGAAACACACAAACCTTTGTATTATAGCTGGAATATTGACCAATACATATGGAAAACGTTAAAACAGTAACCGTTATTGGTAATTTTTTTTCCCTGTTCTAGGAATGTGCTCCGAGTGCTGTCACAACTTTTACAGCTCTTACCGAAATCCTTGTATTTTTTACCCATGAGGGTGGCAAGCACAATAAGTGTGCTTCGTCAAATCTCCCCCACATACTGATCTTTCTATGCTCAGTACATGGCTAATACCCAAGAAATTCTTGCTGAAAAGTCCAGGATGTCGATTCATAGGTCCTCGCAGACAACGCACATGCTGCCAGATGTCCATGGGTGATTTCCAGTGAAATGTAATGCCGGGTTCTCGAAAATATTTACTGGGTCCTGGGAAGAAAAAAAGCCAATGATAATAAATAAGTTCTGGAAGTCAGACGAAATTGCAGGTGAGCAAAGTAAAATTGTCGAAGACATGTTAAGTGTCCACAGTGTCATAGATGGAAAGTCCATGCAGCAGAGTGAAGGCAAGTGAGGGAGACGCCCATTGCTGCCTTTCTGTATTTCGCTTTCCCCAATTCTCACTTGATTGTGAAGTGTTTCGTACGGTGGAACCGGTGCATCAGGGTGTCTACCAAATTACAGATTTCAAATTCCTTGACTTTTATAGAATTTCCCTTGACTATTTCGATAAAAACTTCCTGACCACTTGTGGGTCAAAGGATCATAATTCGGAAACATTATTCAGCATAGTCGTGCCCATGCCCAACCGTCAAGCTTTGTTCCGTATCGCCGTCCCACTTTCAGTGGTCATTTTCCCTGATGAAGCCAATTTTTTGACGATTTCCCTGAGAATTTCAGGTTGGTAGACACCCTGATGATGTATCATGTTACAGATGGACACCATAAAAATGAAGACTATTGCATTCAAAATTATTTTAGTTATCAGGAGGAACCTAAAATATTCCCTTGGAGAGAGATAGAGAGTGTGAAGGGGCGGGGGAGGCTGCTGCTGCTATTGTCTGCTTTTTCTTTTAAAAGAATATCAATTTAAGGCTCAAAGGGAACGTAAATAAAAATTCAGTAAGTGCACTGAGAGCACTTGAAGCACAAGGGGCACGGTCCCCACTGTGGAAAGAGGGAAGGGTACCAAGTCTAGCTGAACCTGTTCTGCAGCACCCTGCATAAGCTAGGTGCTAGGCAAGACTGGGGCTTATCTACTGAGACTGTCTAGTACAGTCAAAGAAAGCATTATAAAATTCTTTGCTGGGCAAGCTGCTTCGTGGCTGCAATGAACAAAAGAGTACACTAAGACAGGGACAAGGAAGGAAGGAAAGACGTTTTTTTCTCAATAAACTAGTTGGTAGTGAGCACTTGTTTCTTCCTTTCTCGTCCCCGTCTTATTGTGCTCCCTTTTTAGTTGTAACGAAAGCAAGCCACGATAGAATTTAGATTTGGCTTAAAGCTTGCTTTAAGATCTGTGTGCATGTGAGGGAATGCTTCATGTACAAGGCCTACTACAAGGTAGTAACCACCACTATTTTCCACCTGGGTAACAAAATAATGCATCTCAGCACTACAAAGTATCCTATAACATTTCGTGTGCTGTACGGATATAGGCATCTTTTGCATGCAGAAATGGTGGGACACTAAAACTAATAGTAATTTGTTTATTATCTTTGCTTAGATAAATCTTTCTAAAGTTTGGCAGGAAAGAACCACCTTCCAACATGAGCCCGAATCTGGTCTTTGGTTTGTTTTGAAGTAATGGCCAAGTACTCCTAATAAAATATTGAAATAACCAGCTGAGAAGACAGCGGATGATACTTATCTCACTTGGTCTCCAGTTTAAAAAAAAAATATGTTTACAGATTGACATAGCGAAGACACCCTTTCAAACAGCTTTATCTTAAACAACCATAGTTGCATGTGATTTTTCTTTAGCATGAGTAGTTACATCAACCACGCAAACGGCACGGCTTTCCTCCGCTCTTGTCCTTTCCCCTATCGTTTTCCCTTTACGAAGATCGGCATTGATAAGAATAGCGTAGGCCCTGACGACAGCAAACAGAGATTGTTATTGCTTGTCCGCACCAATTTAATCATAACAGTCTAACCCTCTTTTTTAAAAATGCAAACAAAGAGATGCCCTCCCCCTGAAAAAAAAGGAGTGAAGTGGATTAGAGTATGACCATAGCACCTCTAAACTCACAAAGCCTGCCAGTTCGACGACGGAGTCATAGAGTGCCTGGTCACAGATTTGGAGCGTGAGGATTTGGTAGCACAGAGCATTAAAGAGCCATTCCTCGGGGATCCTGGACGTCAGCACACAGCTTTTGCAGTGGCGAGGACCCAAAACATACTTTTTTCGTGTTTCACGTCCGCTGCGGAGAGACTCTTATTCGTTGTGTGCACTCCACCTTTTCCATTTCGGCGACCGCTTCTCGTGGCAATCTGCCAGGTTTTGTCAGTATAAAGGAGGCTATGGTACGACATATACTGGTGCTCTGTAGTGGGGCGCCATCCTGCTGTGTAATCTTTGGGCAGCCTCTTTGTCCACAGAACCCTGAGAAGGTAGAGGTTATCTATCCTACCTGTGACCATTATCTGCAACTCACAAATTTCAGTCCTGCACAGGATTGTTTACAGCAAGGCATGCAAGTGAGTCATGTTTTTTTATCCGCAATCACGCAAAACTTTCAAATAGCCCAATTGTTTACCTCGGCAAAAACTGCACGGTTCGGGGCACAGCCACGCAGGCGGGAAGGCGTTGACACCAAGAGGTCCCGTTTTCTTTCCCTCGCTGGCTCTTGTGGTACCCTTGTCTCCGTCGACTGAAAGGAAAGTCTCTTGAGTGTCGTGCATACTTGAGCCTCCACTGAAGCAAAAATGATTCCATATGAACCTACTTGCCATTAAAGACCAAAGTTCACTTCACTGTTATTTTCTACCTACCTAATACAATGGTTTGTTAACAGGAACACCGCCGTCAACTAGAAAACTCATTCGTAATGCACGTCCTACGTAGTAAGGAACCATGTTCACGGTTTAATTAAACAACAAGCATGGGCAATAAAGACACCCTCCTACATGGGTGGGCATTATTGGACCCGATTTGGCTACGAGGCCTAGCTTGACAACATAATAAATGATATTGTTTTTGGTCACATTATTTTTTTAGATGCCTTGGCATTAGTTCTGACCTTGGACTGGTTTTGAGCACACCAATATAATGTTTTCAACTTCGCCATGGAAACCACGAAGTTCTTTAAAAACTAAATAGCAAGCTTTAAAATGAAATTACAGAAAAAGTTGTACAAATGCACGAATATAATTACAATTGCCTGTGCCCGTACCTGCTGGCACCTGTTTCCAGAAGAATCAACAAATACCAAAGTAATGCACATATTATACATCGTAAAGAGGCCTGCCGACAACCTGATGAAATGCCAAGAACGCAGGAACTGTTAAGTTTTCCGTTCACTGCATGGTTCTCTAAAGGCCCGTTCACACTCTTGCGACCTCTTAAAACTGGGTTCCTTAAAACCTCTTACAACGAGAGGACCCACTGGCGCCATCTATTGGGTAGCAATGTAAACTTGGCGGTCATGCCTATTTACTCTTTCTCTTGTGCGTTATCTTTTCATTCTTGGCTCGAAAAACTTTTGTCAACGTTATAAACAACCCTTTCTTAGAGGTATTAATCACGTTTGACCTCGGGAAATTCCGCGAAACCTTCGCTCTTGTAAAATGCAGTTCCAGGGTCACCGCATAGATGGCGTCAGAATCCCCCCAGTGTGTACCCTCGTCCTATGAACTTAGAAGTTTTAACAGATCTCGCCTCTCTCGGTCGTACTCGGTTGCAAGAGTGTGAACGGGCCTTAAGACTCAAGTTTTTGCCAACTGTGTTCATTTTCTTTAATCTTAGAAAGTGCTTCCAAGATAGCAGTGCCAATGTATCCTCCCGAAGTTGCTGGTGCATGCTTGGGACACCCTCGGAAGCTTCTGCCGTTGGCTTTGGAAACCTGTGGACGCACACATACTGCGGTTCCATCCTCCAGCTAAGGCTACCCGCTTGCGCTTGCACAGCCTTCGCAGTTAGTTCATGCTGAGGCGAGACGAGGTATAGTGGCATTTGCACATTCAAGGTATCAAAACCCACCACATGTCGCTCCGAGCGGCATGATGATGATACCCAAGAGCTATTTCGCGTATGGTCTATAAAACCTATATAATGCACGATGCTGAACCTGCCAATTTCTACATAGTTTAGAGCCGGGAAGGCGGACATGCAGCAATGCACGTACCTGCGATTGCATCTTCTTTGACAGGTGTAATGGGCTTCCTTCCCACGGCGCCATACATTGTCACGCCTGGAAAGTTGGCCTGTCACACTCGTATTGACCAGGTCCTCGCCCTTGTAGAGGCACCGGGACAACAGGATCAGCAGCGCGAGTCGAACTGGGCCTTGCCTATGGCCCTGCCAAATTCTTCTTCCGGTCGAGAAACCCCGCCTCGGAGGTAACGCTGCAAGTGTAAAGATAATCATAAATAAACAGGTGATCAAGCACGTTTTAGTACAGGTATAGTGCCTGGACGTATTCCCCATTAGTGCAATTCCCATCTTGTTCCTCCCATGAATTAAAGGGACACTGACACCCCCCAATTTTTTTTACACTTTTTGCCAGACGCTTTATTATGGTGTCGGAGGACTACCTAATTAATATTTTGCAACAGAGTAGCGTATTTTTTTTTAATAAAGCCAAAAGACGCAACTGCTCGAAACCGAAACCCGACGGAGGTCGGAGAAGTGGAGAGAAGAGAGTGAGTGGCGGAAGTCACGTGGCTACACCCGAGCGTGCGTTTTGTTTTTTTGTTTTTTTCTCCTCTCCGTAGCAGACGACACGACATGCGGCGTGCGATGCGGCGTGCAGGAACTGTTTGCCGTGCGATCATTTTGCAGTTATGTTTGTTCCGCTCGTTCTTCTGTACTCAAAGATAAGTTGTTTTGTACATTGAGGAGTTGGAGATGAGTATTGAGTGCCCGTGGTGAATTTTCATGATCGGCTCCGAAAAGAATACACCCAAGATGTTGCGTGAAAAGCTGGCTCACATGTCCTGCGTCCGAAAAAAAAGGGGCATTGTGCGACAGAGTTTCCGAAAGATCAACGGGATCGGGACCAATGGCTGGCTGCAATTCCTGTAGAACATATACGGGCACCTCGGAAAGCGGACGCTACCCGATTTATATGCTCCTTGCATTTTGTGCAAAGTGATTACACTAAGTTCGCAGGTGTGAAAAAGGAAATCCCATACCATTTAATTCAGCGAAGTGTCGTCCACAACATTTGTTTGTTATTTTTTGTTTGTTTCTTCAGTGATAATTGTAAAAAAAACAAAAAAACATATGTAAACATCGAAAAATGTTTGAAAAAAAAAAGGTTTCACGGGGGATCGAACCCGGTCCTACCGCGTGTGCAATGGAAGTCTTTCCCACTGAGCTACTGGGGCACCTCTTCACTACTGAATCTCTTTCCTTAGTAATAACTCAGCCGGTAAATTGTAAGTTGGAAACTTTGCTACCGATTTTCTTCTAGCACTCCCGGGTCGAAGTCGGGAAGCACCACACAGTGGCGACATTCGCACCTAGTAAAGAAATCCTATGCGTGCATATTCAACTCGAAGTAGACACGTCGTGCTTGACGTTTGTGCGAGCGATGTCTTCAGCCACGAGAAGGGAGCGACGGCTCGGCGACGTCTTCGTGCAAATGAGCTTGGTGGTCGCGCGTTTCGTACGGGATGAATACCAATCCTTTTGAGCAGTCCCCAATTTCTCTGGTAGACAGAATTCGCCGTTACCGCGAACGACAGTTCTGAAATAGAGGTCCCACGCCCGTCGTCTGCTGCCATCGCCGTCCCCGCGAGTCCCATGATACGCGAAACGACGAACGCACAGAATGCTTCCGGTTGTCAGTGGAACTTTTTTTTTTTTCAATCAACGTATTTGCAGCTTTTTAGAAGCCACAAAAAATAGGTTTCATATTTTTTTTTTTTTTTAATATTGAGTGTGTGCCTTCAGTGACCCACGACTTTGATTAAATTTGATGGTCGCATCGATACCTTAGAAAACGGCCCGTGACCGCGGAAAAGAGAGTGAGCGAGACTCGGACTGACCAGTTCTTGATCGGCGGTTTTCGGGCGGAAAGAAACCGAATTTCGAGCCGCAAATTGTGTTCTGGGTAGTTGAGCTCTCATATGTCACGTACAACTAAAAACCTCGGCGAGCATAAATACCCTGTCAGTGTCCCTTTAAGGGTTGTCCCAAGGAAGCAACAATGATGTTACAAAACCAAAAGTGTCATGCTGTCGAAAGTCTGCAGTTGGTCTTCAAACCTCTAGTGAATAAGACAAGCAGGCACAAGTGCCGCTGTCTTCATGGCGTCCCAACTTGTTACTGTGAAGTGACTGTGGACTGTCGAGGCTCCGTAAAGAATGGTACGGCAAACACACCGGATAACTAACCCCACTTAAACCCCCTTGACGAGTTTGTGCTAGTATTGTAAGTGGCATCAAAGCGCCTGAGCAGGAGGCCCGTGCAGGACTTGGAAGCAAATGGCACTGTAGCCCTGAAATGAGAGCCACTTGGAAGTGAGTGGCTGCAAGGTACTCACTCGTGGCACGTGTCTCTCGCTTTCAGACAATTAAGGCTGGACCGCATGTAAGCGATTTAGTGAGCAACGAGACGAGCATTGGCAACAGCAACGGAGATTTCTCACTGTCGCTTGTAACGCTGCTCGGTCCTTGAATTACTAGAAAACGTCGCTCATCACATTGGTCGCTTGCTCCAGTTGCTTTCATGCAGTGTGCTTCGTCGTGCGGCTGAGCGATAGCAAAAGGGGTCGCCATCGCTTGTCCCGTCGCTCCCTTCATGGTTGATAGCACTTGCAAAAATGTGAAGTGTGAAATTTATGTAGGGCTTTGTCCATGCCGGCTCTCAGACTGCTGGCAGAACTTTGGGTTTCAGTGACATACGACCACATGGTTTCTCACTCTGCTTATGTACTGAGAAGCAAAGCTGACGAGGAAGTAGTTGAAAAATCAGTTCATCATTTCTTCAAGAAAGTTGTTCGAAACACCTCATGTTCTGTTGTTTTTTTGGCTCTCTACAGTGCCGTCCGACGTCACTCCACCCGTGCCTACAAGTGCCGTCCGAAAGAAAGTCGAACAGCACATTTACCCTTGGGGAGCTCGTTAACCAACCCCCCGCATACATTCATGCCACCTCGTGGCAACAGTATGCGGCTGCTTATTTCAAAACTATTAACCTACTTGGCCCCGTAGCACATGACGCCTCGCAGCGTGCAGCCCCTCTGTCCCATACCAAACCCCGCTGTCCCCCATTTACCTCCAGAAAGGGACGCCCATACCATTTTGTTAAAGGGGCCCTGCAATCATATTTAAGCGCCTACCTTCTTTGCGGTTTCTACGTCTCTTGGGGTTCGGGCAAGCCAGCGGGCACGGAAAGAGTAACAAAATATCAGTGAGTCATATTTTAACCGGAAGACGCGGAAACCTCCTCCACCTACGAGGGCGACCGGCATCGCCGAAAGCGCGCAATATGTGACGTCTTTGGTCCTGGGCTTACCACTGGTCAGAGCCGCTAAAAGCTTTTTTTTAGTCGAAATACAAAATATAAGTGTCGCGAACCGTTTCAATTATGTATGAAAGTAGTTTTTGTTCAGTAATTTAGATCAGAACAGAAGCAAATGCAGTTTATAAAGTACGGAAACAAGAAAAGACTCGTCGACAAACCCGCCACCAAGCGGCGGAAAAAACGGCGCATACTAGAAAAGGCTTCTGGGATGAGGCTCCGACGAACACCGAGGGTAGAGAGGTCCCGGATGTACGCGGCGGCGCTGCGGTCGTATACCGGATCGAGGATTCGACTGGTTTCGAGCGTTCCGAAGGCTTTCAGCGAGGGCTTCGCTGGCGATTTGGCCATTTGGCGGTATGGCAGCGCTAAGTGGCTCCCGTTCTGAACTGATCTTTACACCGTGTTTGCTGTAGTTTGTGGCCAACGAAGTATTACGCCAAATTAGTGCTTAATCGCGCAGCAAATGCAAGCAAGCCGCCCTGGCCACCCGCCTCATACAGCCTATCCAGAACATGCTTTGTGGCGCCCTCTCGAGCCGTCGACACGGACTGCGGCAGCCGTGAGCGCTCGATGCGCTCACTGCTCCTCTAGTTCACGGCCACTCAAGCCAGGACCTACGACGTCATGAAGGAGGTTATTTTTTGTTTGTTTTTGTAATTCTAAATTTCCTATAACTTTTAAAATAAAGCTAAATTTGAGAAAAGATTGAGGTACTACGTTCAGTGCGCTCAAGTTCGGTGCAAATTAAAAACCAGTCAAAAAGTTGTTGCAGGGCCCCCTTTAAGCTGTTTCGTCGACATCATCCTTTTTTTCCCCAGTGTTAATGGTAAAAAAGTAACGGCGTAAATATCGTCAAATGCCTCGACAACTCAAAATGTTCGAGAAAAAGATTTTAAAAAGTAAGCCCACACTGTGGATCGGACCCGGGTCTGCTGCCTATGAGGCGAGCTATGCTACAATTTCCAATAAGCTACGCTACAACTTCGAAAAACTCATTTTGACAATTCGCTTTACATAAGACATTCGGACGGCACTTGAAGACGTGAGGGGAGTGCCATTGAACGGCACGTGAACGTTCTGCAAGAGTGCCGTTGGACGGTACTTGACACTACCCCAGGCAGCACAAAAATATTGGACCAATAACGGACAAATATCGGTCAAAGTTTTAGGAAATAACGGTCCAATAATGATTTGCACCCCGGCTCCAGATCAGTTCAATAACTTGAACCGATAACGGGGAAAGTTTTGAGACCGATATCGCCAACCGTTTTGTGACCGATGTCGTCAACCGTTTTTCGGCCGTCTTTCGAAACCGTTTTACAGCCGTCTTTCAAAATGTTTTGTGGCCGTTATCGTTGAACCATTTTGGGATTTAAATGTCTTCTTACTACGACATCAAATGTGAAAGTCTTTATTTTCAATGGAAACGGATGCTTCATTTTAGAGGGAATCGGAGATGTCTGACCATCTTCGACTTGGACAAGGGGTATGGGAGCACTGCAAAAAAATTTCACTCAATTTTATGGGTAAAAGTTCCGGGTTCCATAGTGCCGGCAAGATTTCCCGTAATCTAGAAACTGGACAGTCTGTAAAAATAAGGCACATAATTTCGTAAAATGACGAAATGTCTGTAGCTCACTACGGAGGGCTATCCATAGGAATTATGAAAGCTGTCGGCACTAAATAATGAAGCACTATACCTTTCGGCCTTAGATAAGGCCAAAGTTACGAGCCATCCGTACCACCCGCACCTCCGATACATCAGGCGACTCCCCTGGAAGGGCTATACCTTTGCAAGGGGTGTCACCTGACGTATCGGAGGTGCAGGATTGGTGCGGATGGCTCGTAGCTATGGGCTTCAAGAAGACGGAAAGGTCTAGTGCTCCGTTATTTAGTGCAAACAGCTTCCATGTTCAAGCAAGCCGAAGTCACATGAAACTTTTGAGGTATGGATTGGTATGGAGAGTTCATAGGCTCTGTCATTCAATATACTAACCTGTATAATTTTTTATCCTTACACAAAACAACAAGAGTTCAACAAGAAAAAGAGCACACAACCTCTACTACTCATTGCCAGGATTTTGTTTGTGTGAGATCAGCTGTTCGTAGAGATGACAGCTGAACAAACGAACCAATGAAGAAGTTTTGCCACAATGCCTTTATTGGAATGCCTTTAAGTTGGGTGAAATTTTACATTACAGTTGTCCTTACGCTCGCCATCTAGATGCCCCTCCATGCTTGTGCTTATAGTTGTCCTTCGATTGGAGACCTCTTCAATATCTTCATGGTGCATATAAGAGCAGCCTGAAATAAAGAGCAGAAGAGGATTCGAAATCAATACACAATCACAACAAGCTGTATATGACATACATGGTTAACATCAGCAAGCAACGTGTTTACTACCTAGCCCAGCTCCCCACCTTTGTACTGCACATGATATATAAAACAAAACTCCCATAAATTGAACCAAAGGAAAAATTTGCATTGACTTGAATACCGAAAACAACACGTGCTTGAAAAATAAAACTAGCAAATTAAAATTTGCATAACCATTCAGTGATATTAAGCACAATCAAGTGAGCCATATCTCCTTTAGAGTATACAGTAGGCTCACGATAATTCAAACTCTGAGATTTAATACCTCTGGTTAAGTCAAACAAATTTAAAAACTTGGGCTGTCCCGCTACGTTTTCAGTGTATTCATTAGCCGCTTAATTTGAACGACGTTTTCGTGTAATTCATACTTTTGTTCTCGCGGCCCCGTTGAGCTCACTTCTTTCCGAGCACCGGTGCACTGCGGAGAAGCAGCACCTGTGAAGCTTGCTTTCACAGGCTTTGTTTTCCTGCGGTGCACTGGTGCTCAGTAAAAAGCACACTCTACAGGGCTAAAGCAGAGCAGAGCCGTACATATAGATCTTAGTATATGAAAGGAGCAAGCAGAGCCAAGGCCTGCATCAGACGCAGATAGAGGGTTCGACGATCTCTCTTGGCCAACCAGAAGCTGAAAATAATCCCCTAGCTATGGTAGCGAGAAACGGTTTTGATAAGTGCATTGGAGTTAAATGTAGTAACTCTCCATGGTTGAAAGTATGGTGCATGCACTGTTTCGATTATGGTTATGCAAGTAGATGTAGGAAACTAATGTTGCGCTTGATTTCTGTTTTGCTCAAATGGAGTCTGATCGCTTTGACGCCTGGTGTACGGAATACGTCAATCGTTCAGCAGGTTGCGCACGTTTTTGATATTTTCTATATTTTCCACCGTGATTTTGCATGACCACGATCAAAACACCACTGCACCCCAGTCACCGAGAGTTACTCCGACGAGCTCATTAATTTTGTTTCTCACAACCACAGCCAGGATATTATGCGCGGCTGCTGGTTGGCCACATACGAATTTGTGAAAATGCTCTAGAACATGCCCACCCCACCTTAAGCGAAAGGCGCCTCCTCATTTGCCTTCTATACATCCAAATGAATGGTTAAACTATCTCTATATACATCTCTGAAGCAGAGGACACATGAGCAGCAAAAACGGGCGCCGCGCGGCAGTTTCCATATCAATTTGCAAGGATGCTGTGATGTGGCGGCATGGCTTTATATTGCAGTGTTCACACAAGTTGCTATAGAAACTGCAGCACAATGCCCGTTTCCATTACTCATGGGTCCCTGCTTAACAGTCCCTAATAGACAACTTTTTTCTGGTTGAACAAACTTAATTTTGTTTTAAGGTGTCATGTGCTGTCTAAACAGTCCCTGATAAACAACATTTTTGAGGGTTGAATAAACTTGTGTCATAAATTTTACCAATGTTTCATGAATGGCATACAGCTTATGATTAATGGGCCTGTGCAGAGGAAATCATGAAATATCTGTTTTGTATGTGTAGCCATCCATATAGAAAATCATAATTTATCTTGCAACATATTTAGATGAACTTCTGATAATTTGAGCTTTTGATGATTCATGCAAAATTCGTGGCTTCCTTGAGTTTGAAATAATGAGAGTCTACTGTATGTCACATTCAAATTAATGGTTTAGCTGCTTGGACTTAATTGTATCTGAACCTTTTCCTTTGGCAGTGCATTAAATGTAAAATAGTACAGCAATGTATAGGCTCTAGTTTGTGCACTGGCACAAGCTTGTGCAAATAAGTCAAACTAGCATTAAAGGGAGCTTGAAGCACTTTGTAAGAAATCTGAGTTAGGAGCAGACTTACATAGCATTTTGGCTCGTTAATTCAGTAATCGCACTAAACTTGGACAAAAGACATTGTAAACTGCATTTATTTTGAATATGTGCAGCAATTATAGCAGGGCATGCACTGAGCCTTTCTTCCACATGTAACCTGTCCAAAGCTTTGTGACATCATCGTTGGCATCCCCAAGTCAGCCTATTGGCAAGCAAGGGTTGTCGGACCCTGCTAATGACGTCACTTTTGGTAGTCTTTATCTCCGTTCTTTCGCTCTGCTTTGCTCGGTGTGCCGCAATGAGCGGGGCAACGCCGACATTTTAATTAACGACTACGACGCTGCTACTAGCAAGATTAACAGAAAACTTTGACTTGACTTGGGATCTCTTTGGCGGCTCATGGACTGGGAAGCGCAGTTTGTGGACAAGCGTTCCAGCGTGTCCCTACGTGGCAACATGTGCCGCTTAGCATATCCAGGTCAATTCTAGCAGCCAAACACAGTATCCTGGCAACAGCAGTTAGACCAAGGCGTAATTCAAAGGTAGTCTAGATTGTGTTTACCGTTTATAAATGTCCAGGCATGCCTGTCAATTAGCCCATCCAAAGGCTTTCGGAGATGGTCACGAGAGCCAGCAGGTTGTCTTGGGCAGCTCACTGTCAGCCACTCTGTCCCTCTGTGCACAGTGCCACCTTCATGAGCTCCCACTGAAGAAAAGAAACAATCTGAAAATTGTAATGACTGCAATGAGAAACAATCAGAACATCCCAGCAGCAGATGCAACAGCATGGTGTCTGGAATGCACCTCTGCGTTCTAGCATTCTATACCACCCACTCATTAAAGGTGGTCTCTAAGCGACAGCATTAAATGACGCTACAGTAGCCGGCATGTCCTGCTGTCGGATGAGACAACCCTGGCGGTTGGTTGACAACTTATGGCAATAAATATGAGCTAAAGGCAAACGTCATTGCTCTCGCAACATCCAAATTCCTGGCTGCTAAAGCTTCTGTGGACTGTCAAGCTGAGGGATATTCTCTTCCCCGCAGCAGAAACTACCTCAATAGCCTTGATGTTCACAGCCTGTAAAAAAATCCCATGGAAAGTCCATTCAGGAGCAAATGGGTAGCTCTAGAGACAACCTGTCGCACTATGAAACCATTCCACAAATCTGCCATAAGCAGCACTGCCATAAGCAGCACTGCCATAAGCAGCAGCACTTCATTTAGAGTACAGAAGTTTGTGTTTTTCATACATTTCGAGATTAAATTGTATCTCTCGATTCTCCCAAGACTCTATAGTTTCCAAGCAGAGATCTACATTGGCAAGCTGGCTGAGTTCCTGAGTAGGAAGGTTTATGTGTCACACCACACGTGTCTTTTGCTGACATTCAGACAAAGAAAGGCTGAATATCCCTGATCGATGGTGATTAGGGTGGAAATGTTCAGGCTTTTGCAATCGCCAACTTCCTCAACATTACCATTTTTCCAGTTCATAGACACCCTGCACGAGGTTGAGTTGGGTACCAATGGTCATTAACAACTGCATGAGTCACCTGCACACATATCTGGTAACTACTGGGTGTATCAAGGAGTGGCCAGGCTCTTTAAATTGACCGGAAAATTCGGTTTCTTAACCTATCGCGCTATGACATCTGCAGCGCTGCCCACAGATGGTGCACTTTTTTGTAAAATTTGCAAAGAGCAAACTTACCTGAGGAAAAAGTAAAGAAAGAAAAAGGCTTAGCTCCTATGGAAATGCGGCAAAGGCAAAGGTTTTCGAACAATACGTCACCATTTCACACCGGAGACAAGAGATGGCGCAAGCGGCCACAATGCTAACTGCGCCAACAAAGAGCATGCGGCACCGAAAGCTGGCGTCTTTAGCAGACAATCTTTTCAACTCAAAAGTAGAGTGCATTCCGCAGGTGGCGACAGTCACAGAAACAAAAACAGGCGCGGTAACAACAAGGAACTGCAAAGCAGATGACATCGGTACTCCGAAAAAAACAGCCAAAATATCCCAACAAACCACTTTTCTAATCGATTATGTGTGCATTCAATATGTTTTATCAGTAAGGATAATAAAATAATGCATTGGCAACTGATATCAGAAAAGCTTGTGCCACTTTTGAGTCGAAAAGATTGTCTGCTAAAGACACCAGCTTTCGGCGCCGTATGCTCGTACATTGGCGCAGTTGGCGTCAAGACCCCTTGCGCCATCTTTTGTCTCTCTAGTGAAACGGCGCCATATTGTTTGAAGACCTTTGGCTTCTTCGGATTTCCATACGAGCTAAGCCTTTTTCTTTCTTTACTTTTTCCTCAGGTAAGTTCGCTCTTTGCAAATTTTACAAAAAAAATGCACCATCCCTGAGCAACGCTGCACAAAGTCGTAGTGCGATAGGTTAAGAACCCGAATTTTGCAGTCTATTTAAAGAGCCTGGCCCCTCTTTAATACACCCAATATACAACAGCCCAATTCATCCTACTGGTCAAAGTGTTGGCTTACGTCCAAAAACATGGTACGTTGGCAGGTACCTATAGTTGGTGACAGGTCAAGAATGAAGTGAAAGCTCCTCCCACCTCTTTCCCCTTTAGCAGAGAAAACGCTGGAAAGGAGGGCGCCTCCTCTCCAGGGTTCAGTCTGCTATAGTGGAAAAAGGTGGGAGCAGCTTCCACTTCCTTACTGACCTGTCACCGACTATAGAATGTGAGCAACCAATGTGGCTTTTAACTTATTCTGGGCTCGCTTTTGTTTTTGAATGTGTTTACCTGTGTGCCTGTATTTCTTTTTTTCTGTACGTATGCACGGGCGTATTTCTACCTTCACGACTGACTGCATACGTCCCCTCCCCTCACCCCCCCCCTTGCAATAATGCCTTCGGGCAGTGCAAGGTAACCCGAAAGTAAAGAGACGTGAATGTGCCTGCCATGCTCGGCAATCCCAATTCAACTCCCTCAACTGCAAATCCTCGTACAAAAGAGATGCACTCTAGCAACTGCGTGGTTGACATGCCAAAACCCAAACTCAAACCGAGACCAAAAGAAGTTCAGAACTACGTGGTGCGCTAACACAGAACCATTTGTACCTGCCTGCCTGCCCCCCCCCCCCTTAGCTTTCTTTTTATTGCCACAGAAAGTGGTGTACAAGAAAAGATGGGTTGCTCTTTTGTTCTAACTCGGAAGAGTAAATTGAAGGCTTTAGTAACAGCCAATGCTAATCGAACACTTTTCAGAATGCTTCTTTGTAAAAAAAAGAAAAAAAAATGTCACGCTTTGTTTTTTTGTGTTTGCATAATTAACTAGCTCCGCAAATGCAGCTATTCGTAATTCCGTGCACAGACCAAGCAAGGGACCATGAACACTTACCAACTATCGTACCTACCAAGTGCTCAACCCCCCGGTCTCTATAATTATCTCCAATTTAGAGTGGGCGTTTGTTCGGTATTTTACAGTTTGTAATGTTGTTCGTTTTGAAAATCAAAATGTGAGATTAAACCAGCAGGGCGCTGTGGAAGCAGTGCAAGGGCCCTGTTTCACCTTTTACAAAGCATCCTGTCTCCAATGGCAGTAGAGGAACGGGAGGAGGGCTGATGCGCCTGCAGGCCCTTGCCGTGTTGATAGCTGCCATCCGGACTGGCAGCTCATCGGCAGCTTCTAGTCACCTGCAGTTTTTTCGTCATCATACAGACTTCCTGCAACATCATGAATAAGACTCAGACTGACATTCTGGAACAAAAAAGAAACCAGAACTTGCTTCACGGATCAACAAAAGAACAAGTGCAACATGACGCTTCTCTTGTCGTCGACAGTGCAAAGACCATGACGACACCACCATTAAACTCAACCGAATAAGAAAGATTAACTTCTGCATGAAGTAATTGTATTAAGAACAGTGTGCATATGGAGCTTAGATACCTACCGGTCCCTTAAAAGATCTAGGGAACTTCAGAACAAATTAAACACCACCTAGAAATAGGACAGCTCGCTTGATAGGCAGATGCACAGCAATCAACACGCCTTTTGACGTGTTCTGTAGTGCTGAGATAGAAATCAAGAATCAACACCGAGTGTGGATAGTGGTGGATTCTAATCCGCACTCCGAGTGTGAATAATTTTGGATTCTTATCCGCACTCAAAGTGTGTGAGTAGACCCTAGTGGGAGTGTGGATTGCGTGCGGAGGCACGGACGCTGTACGGGGGTACTAGGAGATTAGGGCACGAAGGCGTTGGCACGAAGCCGTTGAGTGTGTTGGATTTTATTTATCTGCACTTCGCGTGCGGTGCGATTTTGTCGCGCTATGAACAGAGTGGTTTAGAAGTTCTCAACTTTGTGTTGTGAGTGACACTGACTTTGAGCCTCGACCAGTTTATAAAAATATTGATGGTTCTGGTTTCAGAATTATAATAATTTTAAGCAAATGTTTTTGCTTCTATTAAAACAAAATTAATTAGCATTGGGTGGTGCACTTCAGATTAAACGGTACTCACGCCACGGGGATCGGACACAGGCAATCCATGTATGTGTTTGTCGCAGGGGGAGGGAGGGGTTAGGGGAAAGGGGTGGGTACCTTGTACCCACTCCAAAACTTAGAGAATCCCAAACACGTCACCCCACCCCCCCCCCCCCCAAAAAAAAAAAGGAAAGAAAAGAAAAAAGTTCTGGGGATAATTTTTTTGGTAGGGGTTAAATATTTTTATTGACGAAAGAAAAAAAAAGAAACTAGAGCAGCGTGCAATTTCTGACGTGTATTGTCTTGTGCTTAGGTGATGGGGGCAGTGGCATAGGAAAAGGAGGGGGGGGGGGGCTGCAGGAAAATCAGTCATTTCCAGTAAACAATATTATTAGAAAAAAAAAAACACCCCTTTCCTATGCCACTGCCCCCATGACCTCAGCACAAGACTATACATGTCTTCTGAAGATTTTCAACACTAATAGATGAGGGAATGCTTGAAAAGTCCCTGGCATGGGCGTACCAACCGGGGGGGCAAGGAATGTGTTTTGCAGCCCCCCCCCCCCCCCCCCCCCCCTTAAACAGTCCCCACTTGGCAGGGCAAACACTGGCCGGCGGCGCCGAAGGGATACCAAGGGCACCGCATCCCCGGCTCGGGGGGGGGGGGGGGGGAGGTGGGGTGTCGTTTGCCTCCTCACTCAAAAACAAGTTGGTATGCCATTGGTTGTTGTTGTTTGCGGTTTTAATGGCGCAAGAGCATCAATGGCCATACTGCGCCAAACAAGGTGAGTCAGTAAAAAGAGGGTGAGTAGAATTAAACTATGGGGAGCAGAATAGTTCTAAAGTTTGTTTAAAAATCCGGTATTTTCAAGGAAATCGAAAAGACGTTTGAATGAGATTAGTGGCCGCTCACCAAGCAGCAAGGCAGGGTGGAATGGAATGTGATACTTGAAAAGATCAGGAAAAAAGAATTTATGCTGCTGCCGAAAACCAGGACAAAGAAATAAAATATGAAGAACAGTCAGAGGTTCACCGCAGCGTTCACAGGCTGGAGGTTCTTCACTAGTAAGCAGGTAGCTATGGGTGAGGTAGGTATGGCCGATTCTCAGGCGGCATATGAGGACCTCGTGGAATCTATTTTTATTGTAAGATGTTTCCCAGGTGCCAAGGTCTGGCTTGATGGTGTGAAGCTTATTGTTAACTTCTATATCCCACTCAGACTGCCACGATTGCAAAACTGCAAGTCTTATAGGCATTTTTAAGTCTTGGTGGGGGATGAGGACATGTGACACGGGAAGATTTTGCGAAGAGACGGCCAGTTTATCTGCAGCCTCGTTGCCTGCAATGCCCACATGGCTAGGAATCCAGCAAAACCTAATGTCGTGACCATCCTGTAGGCCCTGCTGTACCTTAACACGCACAGTCCGGGTCAGCCGATTCTTTGTTAATAAAACAGAACATACAGCCCGAAGAACACTCTGAGAATCTACAAAGATGATGGCTTTGTTTATTTTACTCTGAACTATATGGTCAAGCGCCATCATGACCCCATACAGCTCGGCAGTAAAAATACTGGCAAGAGTATTTAGACGAGCAACTTGGGAAAAACGAGAAGAGTATACAGCCGCACCAACATACATTGACGACTTTGCACCATCAGTGTAATAATGATTATAATCTTTGTATTTTTCCTCCAATGCAAAGAATTCCTGTTGTAAAATTAAAGGTGAGACTCTTTGCTTCCTGAATTTTGTGAAGCACCAGTCACAAAAAATGGGTTTGACATTCCATGGGGCAGTATGGTATGAACTATTCAAGAGGTTAAAATCAGGAGTCAGATTGAGGGAGGAGCGAAGACTCTCGACACGAAAGCTCAAGGGCCGCACAACAGTTGGCTTATGGTTAAAGAGGCGAGAAAACCTAGAGTTTTGAATACAACTATAAGTGGGGGAGCTGGGGTCCGACAAATTTTTGTAAACATAGTTGAGGCTAAGTAGCTGTCGCCTTTTTTCAAGTGACATTTCATGACAGTCAACATACAAGCTAAGCACAGGGGAGGTGCGAAAAGCACCAGATGCCAAACGCAGCCCAAGGTGATGTACTGGATCGAGCATTTTTAAAGCAGACGGTCTCGCAGAGGCATAGACAATTGAGCCATAGTCAAGGCGGGATCGAATGAGCGAGGAATATAGACGAAGGAGACATTTCCTATCCGAGCCCCACGACTTGTGCGAAAGAACTTTGAGTATGTTCGATGCCTGCAGAGTTTTTTGCTTGAGTTGTTTGAGGTGCGAAACAAAGGTAAGTTTACGGTCGAAAGTAACTCCTAGAAACTTGTGCTCCGTTTTGACAGCAATGTTGTTTCTATTTAACAGAAGTGTAGGATCTAAACAGAGGCCACGCCTTAAAGAAAAAGGAACACAAACAGTTTTATCCGGAGAGAACCTAAAACCATTCTCATCAGCCCATGTAGTCATTTTATTTATGGCCAGTTGTAGCTGCCACTCAAAGGTAGACATATTACATGACGCTACAGATATCTGAATGTCATCGACATATAGCGAGTAACAAACTGAAGGAGGAATGACTTTGCTAAGAGAGTTAATTTTTATTGCAAAGAGTGTGGCACTAAGGACTCCACCCTGAGGAACACCATTCTCTTGAACAAACCAGTCTGATAAAGTTGTTCCCAACCGAACTCGAAAAGTGCGTTTACGCAAAAAGCTCTTTATACACTGAAGCATTCTACCGCGTATTCCGTACATAAAAAGGTCGTGCAAGATGCCATACTTCCAAGTGGTGTCATAGGCCTTGTCTAAATCAAAGAAAACAGATACACAATGCTGCCTGTTGACAAATGCCTCGCACACAAAGGTCTCCAGCCGCACCAAGTGGTCTGCTGTAGAGCGCTCAGGACGACAGCCACACTGATTAATATCCAAGATTTTATGTTGCTCAAGAAAATAAATAAGACGTCTGTTAATTAATCTTTCAAAGGTTTTCCCCAGACAACTTGACAATGCTATTGGTCTGTAACTTGCAGGAAGGGAGGGGTCCTTGCCAGGTTTCAACAGCGGTATAACTTCAGCCCGCTTCCATTCAACACGGAAGTAGGCATCACACCACAGGCCATTGAAGTATGTGTGAAGGGCACTAAGTGACTCTCTAGATAAGTGCCGGATCATGTCATAGTGAATTCTATCGGGACCGGGGGCAGAATTCTTGCGGGAGTTGAGAGCCACTTCGAGCTCAACCATTGTAAATGGCTGATTGTAAGGTGCAGACGCTCCCCCTGTGAAGCAGAGCCTCGTCTTTTCCATGTTTGCCTTACGCTTCAGGAATGCTGGAGAATAATGTGCGGAGCTTGAAACAGCAGCGAAGTGAGTGCCCAACACGTTAGCCTGGTCTAGCAATGAGGCTCCAGAAGACAGAAAAAGGGGGACTGTAAAACAGCGGTATTTCCCCTCGACCTTGTGAAGTCGGTCCCACACTTCCTTTGCTGGAACATAGCTGCTGATGGAGGACAAGTAACCTCGCCAAGATTTTCCTTTAGCCTGCATCCGAGTCCAGCGGGCACAAGCTCTGCGTCTCCTGAATTCCATTAAGTTCACAGATGTCGGGTATCTACGAAAGACACCCCAAGCCTTATCTTGGTTATTCTTTGTGGTGGAACATTCCTCATTCCACCATGGCTTACATTTCTTGGGGGATGTTCGAAGAAGTTTGAGGGATGGAGCAAAGAGCAGCACCAATTATATGCTCTGTGATGTAGGCTGTAGCATCGTCATGAGTTAATGAAGAGAACATTAAGGGAACAAGCTTGGATTTTTGGCTAAAAAGAGCCCAGTCTGCTTTTTCTAGCTTCCAACGTGGAGTCCGTTTCATAAGACCGGGAATCGATTTCACGCTTTCCAGAGCAACCGGAAAGTGGTCGCTTCCAAAAGGATTATTTAAAACGCTCCATGTGAAACAAGACACCAAGGATGGAAATGAAATGGAAAGATCAATGGATGTAAATGAGTTGTGAGCTACGCTAAAAAAGGTAGGCTCTTTGCTGTTCAAAAGACAGAGACTAGATGACAGTAAAAACCTTTCAATGACCCCACCACGCGAGTCCTGGCGTGTGCCACCCCACAAGGGATGGTGGGCATTAAAATCTCCTAAAAGTAAAAAGGAGTGAGGGAGCTGAGTAATTAAATCATGAAGATCATGAATATGCAGTGGAACATTTGCTGGAATATAGATGGAAACAATGGTGATGAAGCGGTTCAAGAGGAGACGCACAGCTACAGCCTCTAAAGGTGTAGAAAGAGGAATCTGAGAACAAGCAACTCCACTTTGGACGATTACTGCTACTCCACCAGATGAGTTTGATGTGGAACGATCTTTTCTAAAAACTTGGTGACGACGTAAAATAGACACATGATGATCATTAAGGTGCGTCTCTTGTAAAGAGAGAGCTATAGGACGGAGATTGCCCAGAAAAAAGTTAACATCGTCAATATTCCATAAAAGGCCGCGGCAATTCTACTGCATAAAAGTAAATTTAGCCATTATTCTAAAACTAAGTTAAAAATTAGTAAATCCGTAAAAGTAGTAAGGTACAAGTAAAAGTAAAAATGTCAACTCTGCCGCGCAGGGCAATAAAGAATGTACAACATCACGTTGGTGGGATCACCGGTTTTTTGCTCTTGTGCTTACTCTTAGTAGTCTGCCACTCCATGTCGTCTTGGTCAGACGCAGGAGTGGAGACTTCACACTCATCCATGGCCTCAGTTTCCTGAGGCAAGCCTTTTTCTGCAGGTTTCTTCGGGTTCGGGGAACGGGGCGCCATGCGCCGCCCGCGACCAGACCCAGCCAAAGGGGCAGAGGAGGTGCTGGGCGAAGCGTCGCCCAAGTCCACCCGTTCCTGTCCCTTAGGCGCTGTAGGTGCGGCACGAGAGCCATGCCACTCCCTCGATGATGATCTCTCCAGGGAGTGTGGGCGAGAGTGTCGACCCTTCTCCCTGGAAGGAGACCGCAGAGGAGGGACGGTTGCGGCAGCCACCGACCCATCCTGGGTTTGGGAAACAGCCCGAGAAGATACAGGCTGTTGCCCTGTTGGAGTGCCAGGGTTCGCACTCTGGCTGGGAGGGTCCGAAGACCGTCCAGCCGTGATTGCATGCCCCGGAAGCTGAATCTTCAGCTGGGGCGTGGGGGACTGCCGTGGCTTCCCATAATCCAGAAAGGACGTCTGGGTTGCCACTGCAACCTTCAGTGGTGCAGGTCCCCGCTGCACCACCTGCGCATAGCCACCTTTGCGCAAGAACGCAAAGCGACGGCGCGCTTCCGGGTAAGAGAGGTTTTCTTTCACCTTCAAGTTAAGCACTTCTTTCTCTTCTTTCCATGTCTTGCATGAGCGAGAATACGCTGGGTGGGGATCACTACAGTTGACACAATGGGCTTCGTTGGAGCAGGAGTCAGCAGAATGATCATTTTTCCCACACTTGGCACAAGTGGCCTTACCACGGCAGCTCTGAGAGCCGTGACCAAACCACTGGCATTTAAAACATCTTCGAGGATTAGGCACATAGGGCCTAACCCTGCAGTGGAGGTAGCCAGCCCTAACAGCCGCGGGAAGTGTGGTAGATTCAAAGGTTAACACTATGTGTTTAATTTTTCGCTCTTGACCGTCCCGACGCATGGAGATGCGCCTCGCAGCTACAACTCCTTGTTCAGAGAGCCCTTCAAGTATCTCAGTGTCAGAGGCCTCAATCAGGTCATCTTCGGAGATAACGCCCTGAATAGTATTAAGTGTACGATGGGGTGAAACAGTCACTTTATGATCAGACACAGAATCCAAAGCAAGGAGTGCTGTACTCTGCTGTCTGGATTCCATTTCTACGAGAAGGTCACCTGAGGGCATCTTTTTGGCTTTGAAGTTCTTTCCGACCACACTTTCTGGCACTTTCGCAACAAGAAAGGGGGACATCTTGGAGAGTGGTGTCCAGACTGAGGTCTTCAGAGTGAATAACCAAAAATTTGGGGAATGTAGGGGGAGATGAGGTCGTGTCTTTCAGAGGGACTTCGGTGCGGACCCTTTTCAGGGCCCGATCAGAGGGAGGTTTAGCTTTGGAACCCATGAGAGATGGGAGGAGATTCAGTGCCCGGGTGCACCGCCAACCACGGAGCCCAACAAGGGGGTAGGTAATGTGCCATAGCAAGAAAGGCTTGGCTGACACAATTACTCTACCAGTGCTGCCCGGGCACTATAACCGAGTGTGGATGCAGGGACAGGACCTGTTTCCACTCAAGGTTAGCCCTTGCCGCCTAAGAAGGTGAAAAAGGAAGGAAGAGAGTGTAGAAGAAAAGAGAAAGGGGTGGAAGGAAAAGTGAAAGACGGAAGAAGAGGGTAGAAAAGGCGACTGACTGAATCATCCTGGTCGGGCCAAGCCAGGACACTTGTCTACGAGAAGCAGGGGTCGAAGCGGTGTATTGCCTCGCCCGGGGGGCCCCGAAGGGTCCAAACATACCCCGGGCTCAGCTCAACCACCAGGGTCCCCTTTTCCCCGGACACGGGTACGCCACGCACAGCCAGACGTGGGTGGGCGAACCCACATGGCTCGGGGTTCGTAGTGACGCCACTCACCAAGCACCTACCAAAGTAGGTGCCCCCTGCGTGCGGGTATGGTGGCCCACGTAGCTGGGGTCCGTGGTGACGCAACTCACCAAGCACCTAGCACCTAAGGTGCAGGCGCCCCCTGCGGGGCTCGGGGTCCGTGGAGACGCCACTCTCCAAACACCTGCTTTCACAGGTGCCCCCTGCGGGGGGTATGCCACTGGTCCCCAGCCATTTGTTACTGTAGATTTTTTTTTTTAATAGAATGATGTGCACGTTTGTAAGTAGACGATAGATGTCATGGCTGTTTTGGGTGCGGCAGCAGCGGAAGTTTTGAACATCTGTGATCTGTGTGTGTGTGCGTGGGGGGGGGGGGGGGAAGCAATTGCATCTTGAAAATTGTTTGCTTGCCGCCCCCCTTCCCCTTCCTACATTACTGCCCCCACCAGCTAAGCACCACAGAATGTTAATGGGCTGACCATGGCAAAGCTTCCGTTTTCGGAGTGCGAAAAGGGACAGACGTGTGAGTTTTCATTGCGAGCTGTCCACTATACAAGCGAGAGCACCTGCCAGGTGTGCGATTTTTACACTGCAACTTTCTTGAGCTTTTTAATCAAATCGTATAACCTATATCTTGTAAACCCTGATATGGGGAACGCTAAAAAAACGAACAAACATCTCAGGGTTTACAAGATGTCGATTAATTACCAGCTCGCCTGCACTCTATTACTGCTTACGTATAACCTCTTTCCTCAGCCATGTAAAGTACGCGTGCACCCCCGGGTTCTAGAAGTCACGAATACGACCGGGGTAAACTAAAACGCCATTAAGGCAAGCAATAATAATCTTCATTAGCTACAGTAGTAGTACTCTGAGTGGCTCGCAAGGCTAGACATATATGCAGGGCCCGTAAGGGAGGAAACAACGGAAGTGACGAGCTTAACAGGGTCCTGTCAACACTTTTAAGCAACTCTAGGCCCGCGCGCCTGAACACCGACGACACGCAGAGCAGGCCGGCGCAGGACACACGCCGTACGCGAGCGCTACGACGACGCCCAGCTTGGAGCGTGTTCTAACAACCCGCTGAAACCCGCTAAACGCCAGCACCCCAACCGCGCCATCCCGCTGGACGCAGCTCAAAAAGCCAGCGCGCGCTGACCAAGATACGCTGTCGCAAGCGTGAGAAAGGACGAGACGACACGTCGAAGTAAAAACCATCCAATTCTTCACGCGTGTCGCCGTCCCGAACACATTCAAGGCGTTCGTTCTAAGATCCGTATCAAAGCGTTTGACAGCACAGCTCAGTTTAGCGCGCCTGGCACTTACAGCGTGTCCGAAGGGCTCGCCGATAGCAACGCGAACTTTCGAAACAATCTGATCAGCGTCTCTGCAGTGCTCCGGTATCGCAGAACATTCACGGGATTCTCGAGATAGCGGCTTGCATTTACGCAAGGCTTGAACGAACAGCCTCCACAAGCTCTAGCGATCGTTTCCCGCAGGCAGCATCCCTCAGAACTGCGACGCGACACGAAATCGCGGAGACCGCTCAAGCGTCGAAAAAAGTTAAATATCATCCGAATTACGGTGGCGACGTAAGCTACGGTGCTCGGAAGATCATCCAGCACATGTAGATGATACTTTTCGGGCATGCATTATGAATATGAAATCGAGAAAACTTACCTAAACAATCATTTGTCCCACGCACGTTGAAGGTTCAAACAGGCCTTTGTCTGCACGGACGGGACGGAAAAGAATCCAGACTTCAGAAGCTGCTCGTGGCTTTGGATTAGACTTTGAATTGGCTGTGGCTTTGCATCGGACGAGTATATGACTGCGGCATATAGTTTCGGTTTCGACCCAACTCTACTGCAGTTTATATTTCGATGGCCGGTGTCGCTAGCGTGGCCAGCCATTACTGGAGTTATCTTGTTCTCTACGCAGTTTGAAGTCATTTTTTTGGGCGAGCAGACATAATGTCCCAGCTTCCTCTCCTGCTATACGTTCCATGATAACCTTTGTTTGCTGACTGAAATCTACGTCAACTTATGTGCAAAAAAGAAAAAAAAAAGGAACAGGGTGTTCGACATCTTAATTTAACTTGACTTTTTTTTATATGTGAGGGTATGCAATATCTTAATTAATTAGTGGGTATTTGTTTTGAGTTTTTATGTTTTGCTTAAAAATTATTTGTATTTCCATTTTTTTTTGGTCTGAAGCTTTGGTCGAGTTGCGGGGCTTAGTAACAGCGGGTTATTTTGATTTTCATACACCAGTGACGTAGGTAGAGGGAAGCGGGGGGAGCTGTCAGGGGGGAGCCCTCTTCCTCCTGCCTCTTTTTCATCCTTGTCCCTCCTCCCCGTCTCTTCTCCTCCTCCTCCCTCTCGCTCGGTGCATTGTGGGAGACGTCCCATAATGCAACACGCGCGGCACCGCGGTGCATTATGGCACGTTTCCCATAATGCACCGCAGGGGTTACGCCGACGGCGACGCCTCACGCCGACGCGTTACGGCTACCGTTACGGTCGCCGTCGGCGTAACGCTTTTTCGTTACGCGACGCAAAGGCGTGACGAAAAAGCGTTACGCGACGCTGACGTGTCACGAAAAAGCGCTACGCCGACGCATCACGAAAAAGCGTTATGCCGACGCGTTACACGACGCCGAGGTGTCACAAACAAGCGTTACGCCGACGCGTCACGCAAAAGTGTTACGCGACGTCGAGGCGTCACGAAGAAGCATCACGCCAACGCGTCACGAAAAAGCGTTATGCGGACGCCTTACGCGACGCCAAGGTGTTACGAAAAAGCGTTACGCAACGCCGAGGCCGAGGCGTCCCAAAAAAACGTTATGAGGATGCGTTCCACGACGCCTCGGCGTCAGCGTAACGCTTTTTCGTGACGCCTCGGCGTCGCGTAACGCGCAAGCGTAACACTTTTTCGTGACGCCTCGGCGTCGCGTAACGCGCATGCGTAACGCTTTTTCGTGACACCTCGGCGTC
This sequence comes from Ixodes scapularis, assembly GCF_016920785.2. Lineage (NCBI taxonomy): Eukaryota > Metazoa > Arthropoda > Arachnida > Ixodida > Ixodidae > Ixodes > Ixodes scapularis. The sequence continues at coordinate 4,874,802 of NW_024609867.1, forward strand.
GCGTAACGCTTTTTCGTGACGCCTCGGCGTCGCGTAACGTTTCCACGTAACGCTTTCTCGTGACGCGTCGGCGTCGCGTAACACTTTTTCGTGACGCGTTACGTAACACGTCGCCGTAACGCCTTTTTGTGGCGCGTCACGAAAATGTGTTACGCCGACGCTTTACTGCTACGCCGACGGCAACGCCGCTCAAGCCAGAAACGGACGCCTAAGAGCAGCGCTCGAAGATGAAAGAAACATCAATCAATTCAGGTTGTAAAGTCTGGTGGTTAAGGTTTTATAGGCAAAAATGCTTATGTGTCTAAATATTCCTAGTACATATGGAAGAATCCCGGCGATGTTGCCGCGACTTGGCTGGTGCAGTGCCGTCATTCGGTGGTTGCAAAACAGAGCCTGATATAGAACTTCATATATTTTCAGCAATATATTTTGGAAGCTGGCAGAAACGGCAAATGTTGCCGTCATGTGGCCGTCATGTAGCCGGGATGCAGCAATATCTTTTGGAAGCTGGCAGAAACGGCCAATGTTTCCATCATGTAGCCAGGATGCAACAATATCTTTTGGAAGCTGGCAGAAACGGCCAATGTTGCCGTCATGTAGCCGGGATGCAGCAATATCTTTTGGAAGCTGGCAGAAACGGCCAATGTTGCCGTCATGTAGCCGGGATGCCGCAATATTGGTTGGACGCTGGCAGAAACGGCCAATGTAGCCGTCATGTAGCCAGTTTAGTGCCGGCATCATGAATGCTGGCTCTAGACTGGTCAAGCTGGGCCCATATGGGGCCACCTTAACCATGCTGAGACCAATGTCGGCACAATATCTTGTGCTGCCTGGGACATTATATATATATATATATATATATATATATATATATATATATATATATCTTTTTGTAATTACTCAATGCGCGTTTTCTCCCACAACCTTCACAATACACTACAGCCAGAGGGCTGCCAAATAAGTGCAACATATAGAGCATTTTGTATAAAAAAAGTTCGTGCTCTAGTCAAAAAACAACTCTTCTCAAGCAACATCATCAATGCAGAGAATCGAACCTGAATTCGAACACCCGCAGTGAAAGCAAACGGGGTGCAAATACGAGCGCCAGCACGTAATGGGTACCGTTAGCAGTCATGGGTTCCGCAAAACACACCGCCTAGTTAGGTGGTACCAAGGCGCCACCCGATTTGTAGAACTCGTCTTGTCCACCGATCCACGAGATAAAGCTCCCGATAAACTTACGAAGTCCCGTCTCCCCCTCCGGCTTCGGTGGGACCTTCGCCTCTGTGTGCGTTCCCGCAATCTGACTGCTCGCTCAGTGACAGGCCGTGGTGACAGGTCGGTTACGGGACTTCCTTGGGTCATCCCATGCGCAAAGCACGTGTGCGACAAGGAGCCCCACACGTTCGCCGCGTTCGCCTTCACGCTTCCTGCACACACACACAAGGACATTTCACAAACGCTCCGAAAAGAAAGCACTGAAAAAGTCAAGCGAATAGGCGAGTACTCACCAAGTAGACTCAAACCCACAGCTGGGTCCATGGGCACGGCGGCACCTGAGACACTTTTTGTTTTTCGGAGAACTTTCTTCGAAGGCACTAAAGGCCTGAAACTGCCCGAAGGTTTGCAGCTTGCTTTGTTTTTTTTATTTTGGTTACGCTGGCGATAGCGACGCGGCGACGTTCACTGGTTATGACGAAACTCATTTGACGCAACGTGAATGTTTCTGTTTTAGTCGACATACATTAGAACTTTTAAACGTACAAAATATTTTTTAAACATTTACCTAATTCTTTGTAATGAAGTATGTTGGTTGTGTACTAAACTGAACCTTGGCCTGCCTCAGCTTCGTCGTGTACTAAACTGTAGCTTGGCCTGCCTCAGCTTGGTTCTATCTCAACATGGCGGCGACAATCGTTGCGTGCTGTGTTGGGCTCAACCTATTTTCTGTGCATTGGTCGTCCTGTTAGCCACCTCCTGCAATCCACATCAGCCGCAAGCATGCTGTCGGAGTATTGTGTGCCCGCCGGAAAGAATACATAGCCTTCTCGGAAGCAAGGCTGCTACTAGGGCTGCTCGGATTGTGGCTTGGACGCCGTCGGCTCCCACGAACCGCGTCCGCGAGCCTCACGTCATTTGCTTGGTTCCTTTGCGTTTCCGGCGATGAATCCCCCAGCCTTGGCCTTGGCCTCATCCCTACAGGACCTATCTGGTGAAAAACAATCTACGACAACGCGGTGTCTTTGGAATGCGACTGCTACGATCAGTGGCTCTTAAAACCTCAGTGGCCCCCGTTCAATTGTGAGCTCTGTGTGTGCGTGTAGGCGTTGTAAAGAGAGCTCTTCGGTGTGAGCGCTCTTACCTTCACAGTGTGCAAGCTCTTCGAATGGTTATTCAACAGGCGGCACCGCGAGACGCGAGCCTTTGGCGTTGCTTCAACTCGCAGTGTGGTGTTGTGGTTCTCAAAATGAGCACTTATACTCCTTTTCATATATAGCGTGCAAAGCCGTCAAAGGTACTGAAGTGGTGCGCATGAAAATACAGGAAAAAAAATGTGTTCCTGGGCGCGTTTCGTGGACGAGTGGTAGGGCTGCTCTGGCGATACCGACGTCTCCGCGGCAGTGGTCCGAACCCACTAAACGCGCAGTTTTTTTTTTTTTTAGCCATTTTTGTGCAAGCGGGCCGCCAGTCGGGTGATGAATAATGTTTATTGTTCCGAAGTGCGCCTTTATCAAGGCGAGGAACGGTGTGACGTAGGACGTCCCACGGTACATGATTGGATGAGCTCTTTCACTAGCATGACACCGCTTGTGCCCTGCTACAGCTCCCCTCTTTAAAGGGGAATGGGCTTTGTTACAGTCTCTCGGGCAAAGGGTACCGGCAGGGTTCCCGGCGTTCTCGGGTACTTCTGCGTAGCTCTTGACTGCGCTCGTTGATGCCCTGGTCTGCCGGTCGGTCTTCGGTAGAAGGTCGACTTGAGTCCGGCTGGGATTCTGCCTCCCTTAGGTTCTCTCTTGTGCGTCGAATCTCGCGGCCGTCTTCAGTCTGAAGAATCACTGAACGCGGCGTGTCCGCTGGTCTCAGGATGACGGCTGGCGACCAGGTTCGCTGACGTGTTTCGTACATCGTGACCTGTTGCCCCGGTGACAATGTCAGCAGGTTTCGGGAGTTGCGGTTGTAGAAGGTCATCTGCCGCTGCCGGATCTCCTTGAGGCGGTTGTGGACGGCTTTGCTTGGCACAGTCTCCGGCCCCAGGTGGCTTGTTGGTACCGGTAGCAGCGTCCGGTACCAACAAGCTTTTTCTATGCACTCTAAAATACTTGTTTATTATTATGCTTAAACTACGTTTTGTTATTTTTCAATTATTTAAAAAAAATTGCTCGATAAATGTCAAATAACCTTTTTCACATAATTTTCTCCACATAACAACAAACAAAAACAAGAACTAATTTGATGCCACAGCTAGATATACACGCAACGGGAAAGTGTCATTTCAGAATCTTTGATAGCTTCCTGCGGTCTCTTTGTTTATGCCTGCATGTTCAACATTCTATTATGGTGCACATGTAGGCAATTTCAAGGGCTTTCAACAATATAGGTACGCAAAGCAGGGACTCGAACCGTAACCGTAACCGAAACTTAAAACCATTTAGGTACGAAAATTTTCAGTAACCATAATCGAAACGAAAGTGTTATTTGAATTTAAAAAAAAACCGTAACCGTAACCGTAAAGTATTTACCGGTAACCGGTTTTAACCAATATTAGCTGGAAACTAAAAAAAAATATAGTTTTTCTCAGGTATGACCTGGATGAGGGATCTTGGAATATCGTGGCAATTTGACAGAGTTACTTTCAGCGAATGGTGCATCTGGTAATACATTTCCGTTCAATCTAACTTTAGGATTAAGGATACTTAGTTGGAATCAGTGGTCGTGTTTATAATAAAAAGTATATTTCTAAATCTGTCACACTCCTACACCGCTACATGTATCAGTGTATGTCGCCTTCAGTGTAATAACTAATAAGTTAGAAATCTCATATGTCCATCCAATTCGGTTCTATCAAAACCACCGATGTTCCTGACATGCAGTAGCCAGTATGAAGAAACGAAGTAAATTTACCGCCTTGCGGAGCTGACGGAAAAGAAAACCTGGTATTCATTTAGTCTGAAACGTGTCCGCTAGTGACGATTTTGAGACAACACAGAAAGAAAAAAAATGTGAGAGGTTTGACATTGGCGTTAAGTGTATGTTTCATATTAACGTGATCCAGAATTTATCTGAACAGAAAACAATCACAAAAATTAAAAGTATTTTGTGAAGTGAAAGCTAATATATCCTTTGATGGCCAGTATTTACATGGAAGTTCAGTGCCTGGCCGGCATCGCGGGTTTGCTGTTCAAGCTGGCGAGCCCCGTCATGGAAGATCCGTTTACTAACCGACATCGTTTTATTTTATGCCTTTTTCACTATGCAGTCAAGTCATTGAGATTCTGACGAACTGCGGCAATTCATGAATAGCAAGTGGAAATGTTTGTGTTGATCAATCCTTCCTAAATGACTGCCGACGCTAGGATATTTTATCCCAGCATGGCAAGACTAACGTGTTTTATCGCGAAAACGTAAGAAAAAACACTGCGGTGAAGAAAAATTGCTGCCCAGTATTTGAGAATATGACCGCCTACGCCACAAAAAATAAATTTCACAACGCCGAGCATTACTTTTTTCTGGAAGTTAGTTTAATTTGATTACCTATACTTAAGGTCCGGTGGTATACACACGTGTTTGGCTCTGTTAAAAAATAAAAACGGTATAACGGAGCAAAAAAATGAAAACAAAATCTGGCATTATTGAGCACGTGCTTTCAGTTACACAAACAATAATAAACATTACTTTCCAGAGACTAGAAAAGTAAGAGAGGTGTTGACGCTACGAAATTGAGTGTGAAAATATTCTATTTCAGGAAGGAATCAACCGTTTTCTGTGGTAGTTACAATTATCTAAGAGAAATATTTCAAATGTTCCCATAGCCAAACGATATCTGTCTCCTAGATAGCTTATGTTATACGACAAACCGTACCAGCGGAACGCGAATATAAAATCTTTTTCTTTTAACGCAAAACAGCGAGAAACACCACTGCGCTGTGAATGTTCACACTGCCGGGTTTGTAAATGTGAACCCTTGATGGGCTACGAAAAATAATTGTTACAACGCCGAACGATACCATTTCTGAAAGCTAGTTTTATTATCCGTGCTGTACTTGAATCTCAGGAATAAGAACGTGTCTAGGCCTAATAAAACTGTGAAACTGCGGAGCACAACCTGTATAAATAAAACCTGGCGGAACGCGGGATATAGCACTGATCTACCAGAACAAATTAAATACTACTTTCCGGAAGTCAGAATATTAGGAGATGCGCTTAATACGTAGCGCGCTATGAGCTCAGCTAAGTTACTGACTTAAAATGGCGGTATTTTTGATTCAATAGTGGGTGAAGATGGCCGCTTTCAGAAAAACTTCGGCTGCATTGCTTTGGCAGTTCTACCACTTACACAATTTCCCATTTTGCTTGCAATATGCTCATTATTATTATATTGATTTCTTCTTTGAAAGCACTTGTGCTGTTTGCCTACGGTTATGAATTATCCCGGCAAAACAAGAGGGCCACGGTTTGTGCATTGCAACGGTTCAAACTTTGGCTCGCACTTTTTATTTTTAACCTTCTACGTGATTGTTACCCTAAAGAATGGTGCCAACGACTGCAAAAACATAGAAAATATTTAAAATCATAAAAAAACTAATACAAAAACGTGGATAAATTATCTAAAATTTAAGAAACCAATACAAAAAGTTGAGAAAAGTATTTAAAAGAATAAAAACTAATACAAAAAGGCGAACAAAAATATTTAAAATAATAAAAACTACTAAAAAAAGGCGAAAAAATATTTAAAATAATAAAAACTAATACAAAAGGTAAAAAAATATTTAAAACAATAAAAACTAATACAAAAAACAGATAAGATGAAAAGAGTGCCCACAGGCATTCGAACCAAGGACCACACTCTCTGCAGAACATAACGTTAACTAACTACGCTACAGGCGCCGGGCTGACATGCCGTGTTCTCTAGAAGTATACATGCTTGCTGAATTCGTTTTTAAACATTGTACACTTTGTTTCGTATTTAATATTTTGCTACGTGTTCAAGACTTATTCATAATTTTATGGCAATATTTACGTGCGCAATAATTTATTATTACAGGTTCTTTTATAAGTATTATAATGCGGTTTGCTGATCCTTTTATTTGACACGTTTTGAAGATACGAAAACAATCTCATGAAATCAACTGCCTATGTTTCGCACGGTTTGCCAGGCGTGTCGGCCGTGTGCATTTGAACAGTTTTAATGCCGGCGTTCGCGACCGGCTAACGGTTAAATTTCCCGATTAGTCGTGATGCGTGGAGTAGGCCTTATAATAGTTTCAAACGTGTTCGAAAAAGACGGAAGCGACTGTGAGACGTGGAGCTACGCCAAACCAGCACAACAGCCAAGATCATGGCACGGGATCCAAAGTAAGTTTGTTTCTTTGTTCGTTAGAGCTAGCTTACTTCCTCCGTTCAGGAGGCTTGTTATTGTCTGTAGATCGCTTGCTTTTATCAGTATTATTAATTGTGCGCGAATGGTGTTACGCGGGGCTGTTTTTCTTCTTTTTTCCCCGATGCAGAGACTGTACTCGCTCAAGGTCCATCAGTAGCGACAGAACTCTTTGGGAGACGGAGGGGGGGGGGGGGGGGTCAAAGGCGGAAGAGGGGGGGGGGGGTGTTGATTACCTCCCTCTGCCGTATTGTTTACTGGTAAACTAGAATGTCTGGAAGCGCGCGGTGCGGTGCCCCTCCATCGCCGACGCCTTTGCGTGCGGAGAGCTGGGCCCGACAAAAAGCGGCGATTGATTGATCGAGCAAGCCCTTAGCCTCTACCGCCCAGTCGTGTCCAAACGATTTCATTATCGCGATTCGTAATCAGAAAAGGATTGCCAAAAATTGGTGCCGCAATGAATTCACCCCATAGTGAATAATGCATACCATACCACTTCCTATCGCAAAAATATGTGCCCGCGAAATAAGTTTTTACGCCGGCACTTATTCCTCGCGAAATGTCGAGCTCTAAATATCATTTGCTGTCCACGTGTTTTGTATGATCCAACGCACGTGCAACGAACTTCACACCTTCAGAAACACTTAAGCTGCTTTAAATGGTGAAGCATTTACTCTTTTCATACTGCTGTTTTTTTAAAGGCTATCAAGTATTAATTAGAAGCTTCTAGGGAAATTTACAAGCATGTCCTGAATTAAGGTAGTGTCCCGCCCGTTTTTGGTTTCTATATTTTGTTCAGTGTAAGTATATAGTGTCAGACATACCTCACGTTATCCCTGATTTTTCGTTTGGTACTGACTTTAGCGAATGGTGTAAGTTGTAATTGTTTTTAGTTGTTGCATGATTGTAGTAAGGTGGTGAGCTGGTACTAATTGAACATCTTGAAAAATAGTTTGCAAAAAAATCAAGGAGACAGGAAGAGTAACACCTAGACCTCATGCAAGCGCAAACTGAACTCTCATAAATCAGAGAAGGGAGAAATAAAATTGTGGTAGGGCTCGAGCACATGCCCAAGTGGAACGCGCTGATGTACCTGTTAGCAAGAGCCGATTAAAAACAAAAGAATAAAAAAACTTTAATGTTAGTAAAGGTAACAAATGGAAGGGCAGTACATAAAGAGAGCTCAATTTCTCTCTAAAATCTACGATGGATTGTCACCCACCTATGCACTGTTTACATCCTTAGGAAAAACCTGAATAATTAGCAGATACTATAAAAACATAGAAGAGAATTATTTTAGGCTTTTATTATTCATAATAATTAAAAAGCGCTACAGGACAACGGACATAGAAGAAGACACAGACACAGCGCTCTGTCTGTGTCTTCTTCTATGTCCGTTGTCCTGTTGCGCTTTTTAATTATTATGAATCACCAACTCGCCCAACTTTCTACCCTCGTTTATTATTCGTAGTATGGGCGACCAATTGGTCCGCACATCCCTCTGTTACCTGAGCTGTCGAGGAAATTGTTTTTACAGTATTATGCATATCGGTAAATTAGCACGACCCACTTGGACTTGTCTGAACTTTTGCTAAAGCTCCTAACGCATTCTTTTTTTTTCTAATTTATGTCTGTTGGGAGTCTGCCCTCGTACGTAGTGTATGTATTCCTCTCCTTTTTTCCTTGTTTTTTGTGTGCTATATTTCAAGATGTTCAATCAGAATGAACTCACCACTTTACTACATGGAAAAGCGGTTGCTAATTCTAGAGTGTCTGTAAAACAATCTACATGACATCTTTGCCTCACGCCCCGGTTCCTGAAGCTCACATTCTCCGAGTACAGCTTTTCTGATTTCTCTCATCCTCTTACTTATTTTCTTTTGTGTTCAATAGATCGAGTTGCGAGTGTGCACCAGTCTGCGTCTTCCGTGTTCCTGTCCTTTTGTCCTTGTCTTTTTGTTCACCTTTTCAAATTGGTCCATGATATTTTTTATCATGTATTCTTATCTGTGTTTTCATCTTTATACTTACTGCAGCTTTTCCCAATTAGACGTTTGCATTCACTTTCGCCATCCTGATGTGAGTGACCTGAGACGACACAAAATGACAGTCTTCCCTGCTGAAGTCCTCGCTTGATGGAAGATTGCCAAGGCTGTTCATGGTAAGGTGCTCTATATATTGAGCAATATAATAGCAACTTATTGCTGCTAGGATTGTTTTTAACACAGACTGTATTTATAGACTGGCCTTCAGCGATTCTGTTGCCACTCACGTAGAATGAAAACCTTTAGGGAAATTGCTCATTTCATTCGTAAGCGGAATGCTGAGTTTACAACAGAAGTGCGTTGCATTGCCTTGCGTTGGGGATCAGTGGCCGACTGGGCTAGCGCACATCAGCTCGGAGCACGTGGAACAAAAGCTTGCGCTGCAGAACCCAGGGATCCTGGGCTCAATCCCCATCCCTCTCCATTTCGATCTAGACAAGCATCCTACCGGCATGCGGTCGTGTATCACTACTGCGTGGTGCAGGTTGAAGATTCCAGGCTAGCAGTCATACTGCACTGGCTAAATTGCTCATATACAGCGAGCAACTCGTCGCAACTTTCAAATGGCTCACCAACTACACGCTGTATAAATATCCACAGAACCCAAAACAGAAGTGCGTCACTACTTGCATCCAATAATGCTGTGTGTTGTATCTGTATTTTGTATTTGTTTATTTAGTGTTCCCAATAATGGCTGAGCCTTCCCATTGGTGCATTTGTAAGTAGCAACACACAAACACGAAAAAACGGCGAGAGTGGTGAACAGCACCACTTTTGCCGCTCGCCACCCCGCCCATTTTTTCGGAGAAGTTTGCAGTCTTAGTCTTTGTGGTATTTGGTCATATATCGCATATGTATACAACTAGGGCACTGTGCCTACAACTCAAACCTTGCAAGACTTGCGTGAATACACCCTGTAGGTGCTCGCACTTTCAGAGTCATTTTAATGTTGCAGAAGTAATAGAATGGACGCTTGGGCGAGTTGATGAACCATATTCTACGATGACAGCGCAGAGAAACATTCGCACACCAGATACTCAGGAAGACAAGCACACGCGCTGAACTTACAACTGTCGTGTATTCGACCACTTCGTTCTCTTCAACGTCTAGATTGACTTTTCAGATCGTGATAAGGAGATTAGCACAAAATACAAAAACAAAAATCAAAGAACAAAAAAAAAAAATAAAACCGGAGAAAAAACGAAAATAGGAAGCCCTTACAAGTCATCCCTCTCCCTCACTGCTATCCTTAAGATTGAAATTGGAGCTTTTTGGTCGACAACACAATAGAAGGACTACTTACACACTCGTTCTCCAGATGCTCTATTCTTTGTGCTTCCATTATTTCTCTCGGCAATGGGTCTCGATTCTTGACTATTACGGAACAATTTTCAAAATGCGCTGCACAACCACAATCCGGAGAGTGGGTTCCCAAATGTCCAGCGGCGACTCGGTGGGTGTTATAAAAATGCTCCTTTAAACGATCATTCAAACACCTGCCAGTCTGGTCTACATAACTAGGCTGGTAAGAAGTATGTAGACCAGACTGGCACGTGTTTGAATGATCGTTTAAGGGAGCATTTTTATAATAACCACCGAGTCGTCGCTGTACATTTGGGAATCTGCTGTCAAGATTGTGGTTGCGTAGCACATTTTGAAAATTGTTCTATAATAGATAGATTTCATTAATATATAGATTAATCGATAGATAGAAATAATGAAAGCGCAAAGAATAGAGCATCTGAAGGACAAGTGTGTAAGTAGTCCTATAGCGCTGTTGACCAAAGAGCTTCAATTTCTATCTAAGCAAAATAGCGGTGAGTGAGAAAGATGATTTGTAAAGGTTTTCTTTTGTCGTTTTTTTTCTTTTGTCTTGTCTTTCGCTTTTTTCCTTGTATTTTGTGCTATTTCTTCTGCTTATCACGTTCTGGAAAGTCAATCCAGACGTTAAAGAGAAGAATGAAGTATTCAAATACACAAGAGCTATAAGTTTAGCGCGTGTGCTTGTCTTTCTAAGTATCTGGTGTGTGATTGTTTCCCTGCACTTTCACCGTAGAATATGCAAAAATGAATAATGACATTGGCATATTTGTCATGGCAAAGCCTGTCACACTTATTCCGAACTCTGATCTCCACGAGATCACAATACCATCGTTTCTGTTGTAGTGGCACTGCAGACTTCATACTTGTTTTGCTTCAGTCTTTGTAAGGGGGCGCTCTAATCCGATTCTACTCATCTATGGTGTACTAGATAGCACCATATTTGCAGAGCTTGTCTTCAGTATTTTGTAGTTTTATTGTTATATTATTTGTTATTTGGCATGTAAATTTACAAGCTTATCCAGATTGAAGGCAACAAATATTTTGCCAGCATTCGTGGTACGCGTTTGAAGTATATTGCGTTAACATAATTGACCCAACCTCTGATTTTTATTTGTCAGTGCCTTTAGCGAATTGTGCATGCTAGGATTGCTTTTGTTTGTTTGTTTCACATAATCTACAGCACATTTTTCACCGTTCTACTCAGTGCAGCCCTCGCCGAAGAGAAGCTAGCATCGACTAGGCCGAGGTTCAGGTCCATGGCAGTCTGCAAAGGTTGTTGATGGGTAAGCTGCCTTATGTATACAGCTGTGTAAGAGCAGCTTGTCTTGGGTGACAATTTAAATGCATTTTTATGTTTCAGAAAGTGAAATTTGCATGGGCATACTTGCAACGTGAAACCTTACCAAGCCTGTTCTGAACTTTCGTCCGCTTGAGATTTTCATACAGCCGTTTATGCTGCACACACACTAGCTACTTCGGCCAGGTAGAGACGTGATCCATATGAAGATAAACAGGTGAGTATCAACTGCTCAGTTCCGACCGTGCTGACGTTCTCTCCTTATCAGACGACTCACCACACTTGTTTCGCAAGGCATTTGAAAAGGAGAGCAAGTCAGCTGCTGCATGATGCTCCCAGTACTGAGCAGTCGACGATTGCTTGTTCACCTTCGTATAGATCACGAGTGTACTTCAAGTTCGGCAGTTGTGACACTTATCTGATTCAGCCTAGCAGTTGTGTGCTGAGCGGAATGTGTAGAGCTAGTTGACTTGTGTACAGAAAGTGGCTGTGCGGTATGAAATAAACCCAATTGGGAACTTTAATCCAATCTTGTGTAGTCCCATTGATGTTATGATTACGATTACACGACGTTTTATGGTGCAAAGAAAAAAAAACGCGATTTAATCATTTTTTTAGACTGCGTGTGCGACCTCCAGGCTTGTGTTTGTACGTTCTGTGCCTGAAACGCCCTGTATAAGCAAAATTTGAGAATCCTCGAGCTATATGCTGCAAGGAGTGAAAACAACAGTCTGGCCTCATCCTTCCCTCTTCTATAGACTGTGCAGATGCAGAATGACACGCACTTTGGATGCCTTGCACTTAAAGGCCCCACATAAAGCACACTGCTTATTAAGCATTAATTATTGTGAAATGTCTGCGGACTTGGCTTTTAAATGTCATGCACATAGGAAGCACAATGGTGGTGTAAAGTATGCCGAAATTGTAATGGTGCACTTCAAGGTTTTACAGGGTATGTTCAGCAAAATGCGGGCCAAATAGTTTGTGTCAAATCTTTTCATCGCCCAAAAAAAATGTCTTGTGTTGTCCTAGGCCAGGGGCCTCTTTAGAAAAATTATTGCAAAGCAATGTAGCTAATTAGGTGTATGTGTGATGATTATTTTTTTTTCTTCCAATTACAGCATACACGGAGGGTATCTCCAAGGAGAAGGGGTGGCACTATGAAGAGAAGCTAGTGCTTCTCTCTATGGGTACAGAGCTGTCCGAAGTAAGGTCAGAATGGAAAGAGCACCATTAAGTTCCGCCTAGTTCTGAACAGCCACAAAATGAACGCAGAATTCAGAAGAAGAGTAATATGAAGGGCCGAGGCAGGTAGCCACACGTTTTGAGTTCGCAATGGCATTTGACTATGATCACAAATATTCCTGCTTTGCTCAAGGTCGCCTAGTTTACACACCATATTGGCGATGCTTAGCACAGCAGGAATATTTTTTTTATCAGACTTAAAGCTCATTGTTAATTGAACAAATGTGACTGTCTGTGTAAGTCCTTCGTGTTTTTATTCGTTTTTATTTGTGTGTGTTTTACTTATGTGTTCATCATTTTTTTCTTTCCTTTCTTTTATGAAGTTTTACTTAAAGATATGATGCCCTCGTCATTTCCTAGTTCGGGAAACGCTGGTGACCTCGTTGTGTTCAAGGAGCAGTAATAAACTTTTCATCTTGTAATGCTTCCGGCGAACAATGGTGTCCTTGTGCGTGTGTGTGTGCGATGTGTTTATCACAAAGGATGATTTCGGGACCGAACGGAAAAACAATGACAGCTAGGAGCGACAGGGGGACTTTGAACATCGCACGGTGCAAGGAAGGACTTCAACGACGAGGCTAGCAAGCAAGCCCTTGTCAAAACTGATGGGTTCGACCGGAGAGTTGAATCAGTACTTGAGCCTGTGAGTAAGAATCAACGACTTTGGAACTTTCGTATAGTTCACAGCTTAATTGTGCCTTCCTTTTTTTTATTTTAATAGGTGTCTGTGTGCTATTACATTTTTAGTTTATTTTAATGGTTGTCCGTGTGATATTACGATTTTTTTTCTTGAACGGCGGAAATGCTTGTTTGGAATTTTGGCCCTTTTATGTACTGTGGGGCGCTCGGCCCGCCACACGGCTGCCAAACCGGCGACTAGCGGGGGGCGGCTCCCTGTGCCCACGGCATACCCACGGGCTTGAAAGGTGTGACCTGTGCGGCCGACGGCAGTTGCTGCCCCGAGTCTTGGCCAGGTCGGGATCCCCGTGTCATGGTAATAAATCCCGCTTGACCTCAAGGAACGAGTCGTCTGATTGATCACCTGCGGCGGACGGCGGAGGTCGAACGCTACATCTGGCGCCCAACGGGGATTCTGTCGTCCGTTGTCGGTGATCTCGACCAGACGGTTCGTCCTTCCTTTCTTCTACTTTGAGTTTCTTAATTTTTTTTCGGACGTTGATTCGTCGCGGCTGGCGTTTTCATTTCTTTTTCTATATTGCGTCGTGTTTTTCTTGTTCATTTCGACTTTTTGCGCGCTCGCCTATCTCTGCAGTCGGCACGTCGCTGACGGTGCGGTTTTCTAGGCGTAGTTTTTTGGCGCGTTTTTTTCCCTCGTGTTTCCGTGTGCTCTTTTTTTTTTCTTGTCGCGCGTTTTTGTTTTCTTTTTTCGACGCCTCCCAAGAAGCAATCCCAGGCCCCGTCCGACTACGGTGACTCCGGCGAAGAAGAAGCGGAGCCCGAATCGTCGTCGGCTGAGGTCCTGGTGCTCATAGCCCGAATGTCCGCCACCCTCCAGTTGGTGACGGAGCGCCTGGCAACCGGCACGGGAGGAGCCTGCGGCCATGTGCAGCAGCGTGGGCCCGAGCTCCACCCTCGGCTCATGGTCCCCGTGCACACGGGGTTCGACGACAGGAAGTCCGTGGCCGACGTCATGGAAGAGCTGGACGTCTACGCCCGAGCGTCCGGCGCCTGAGAGCTACGTGCTCGAGCGCATCCTGCCCCTCGCCCTAGAAGCGAGCGCGGGACGATGTGGGTGTTGCAAACTCCCTTTCCGTCTCTAGAAGCGTTAAGCCGTAGCTTCCGAGAAGAGTTCCTGCCACCGGGGTACGACTCCCGAGTCCAGCGGGAGCTCCAACGACGTACTCAGCATCCAGAAGAAGGCCTCGTTGAATACATCCGGGCCATGCAGGAGTTGTTCAACCGAGCGGCGAAAGCTGCTCGCGAGTCGGAGAGGATTGCACGCATAATCCGACAGAGCCACCCCCGTTACCACGTCTATCTTCAGGGGCGGCGGTTCGAGAGTGTGGAAGACCTCGTTCGTGCGGCGCGCGGCGTGCAAGACATGATCCTGGCCAGCGTCGACTACCGGCCGCCGCCCCCCGCCACGGAAGCCCTCGAACAAATCGTGCGCGCGGTCGCCACCTGCACGCACCACACTGGAACGCACCCCTCCGACTCACCGCCCACCCGAAAGGGTCGGCGCCTACGCCTACTTGCCCCGCGCCCTGGACACCCTTGAGTGCACTCGAAATGGCGACGGGAGGCTCGGTGTTGCATCACCGGCTGGGGTCAGCCTGACCTGAAATTCCCGACCGAGGGAAGCCCCATGCGCCTGGGATTGGTCCCCCCATGGCCCCCACTTGGGTGGAAGCCCGCCGCCGGTGCCGCAGAACCCGAGAGGGGCCGGCTGCAGTTCCCGGACAGCGAAAGCTGGCTGCATGACCCTCGGCGAGATCTTCAGATGGCCGGAAGGCCCCAGCGTCAGCCGAGAGGCGGCTGGCAACGTGGGAATGATCCGGCGGAGCCGAGAGGCAGCCGGAGACGTGAGAACCCAGCGGCAGTATGACTCCTCCTACAACTGCGGACATAGTGGCCACTTCCGCAGCCAGTGCCCACAACGGCGTCCCCGTGAGCAGCGAGAACTGCCTAACCAGGCAAACCGAGGCGGCCCGCGGCGCTGAACCCTGAGACCTGGCCGCCCAAGGCCGCTACCAGCACCGGGGAATGTAAGTCGCCGGCAATACTTCCTTCTGTATGTCGAACACAGGGAGCAAGCACCCGCAGTTGTCGCCGCATGGGAAGTCAAACTCCACCTGCCTGTGGTGCGCCCTGCCAGCTTTATAGCTGGAACGGAGGCTCTGGCGAACCCAAAAACCCTTCACCTGGCGTGAGCACGCATGACGTGAAACGTAAGACATGTGTGGCCGCATGACGTGTGACGACCCTCCCTGAAAAGGGGGGGGGGGGTTGACGTGAACCGGGTTGGCATGTCGGGCGTATGACGTAGAGCGGCTCACGTGAGATCGAGACGTGTGACGCGGGACGTGTGACGTCGCGTGATGATCCACATGGGGCATCCCTATAAGTGGGAGGTTTACATAAAGGTAGCGCCTCTCGAACCTTCCCAGGGTGGGAGACCCCCCGCATGATGGCGGGGGTGTTCTCCAAGGGGAGCAGAGAGAAATCAAAGTGATCACTACGGCGGGACCGCCTGGTTCAGTTATGGTTGCCTTACGGTCTCGTCGACCTATTTTGCAACACACTCATGCCCTCTTCGTCCCGGTACAGGGTCGGACGGGGGTTGGGGTCTCGGGGTCCTCTTGCCAGCGGGTCCTTCCTGGGTCGTTCGCTTGGCGACGCCCAGATTTATTTTTACAATAGTTAGTCCCCAATTGGATTTTTCCTGACAAATTACCACTTGATCACATGATCCAATTCATTTTTATTAGAATTGGCTTTAAGTCTGCTGTGCCTCATGGCGGGAGCGGACACAGGGGACAATTATTTTACATTCTTTTATCG
Source organism: Ixodes scapularis (assembly GCF_016920785.2). NCBI lineage: Eukaryota > Metazoa > Arthropoda > Arachnida > Ixodida > Ixodidae > Ixodes > Ixodes scapularis. Next base: position 4,890,829 of record NW_024609867.1, read on the forward strand.
AGCCCCGACTTCAAAATATGTATGTCGAGCACGACGTACGAACCACAGTGTCGAGCCTAGGATAACAGTTTGTATGCTCGTAGTTCTTTTCGCCGCCCTGTTCGATACCGGCGCACGAGTTTCGCTTATCGGCGACGTAGTTATTGAACTCTGCAAATCAAGAAAGGTTAAGCTCCGTTGTTCGAGCACGCTTTTGCAGTTAGCGTCAGGTGCGCCAACAAAAAGCAGCAGGCGCAGTAAGGCTGAGGATTTCTTTCGGCGGAAAAACGCGGCGTCAGCGTTTTCTTTATCTGCCAGGATTGGCCGTACCTATTATCTTGGGAGGAGATTTCATTGGAGGCGAAAAAATTTCGCTGGACTTTGCTGCCGGCGGGTATCGGCTGGGCGACCAGCCACACCTGACCACCTTCACCAGAGGTGAAGACTGCGTCACCGGCGCAACCCTTCCGGCCCACTACACAGCGCGGCCAGCTGCAGTTTCTTCTGACGGCATCCGAGACGCCCTCAACGCATGCCCAGCAACCAGCTCGAAAAAGCTGCAGCTCGAGAGCATCCTGCAGCCGTTCGCAACGATGTTCACGAAAACCCCGGGCAAGACCGACGTGTTGCTACACCGTATCGAGACTGGTGACGCCCGACTATTGCAGTGCAACCGTTGGCCCCTAAGCGTCCACAAGCGAGCCCTACTAGACGCAGGACTACAGGAGATGCTGGATACCGGAGCAGTGCAAGAGTCTCAGAGTCCGTGGGCCTCTCCCGTCGTCTTGGCTCCGAAGAAAGACGGCTCGGTACGACTTTGCCTGGATTATCGCCGCCTCAACGCAGTGAGGGTGAGAGATTCGTACCCCTTTCCTTCCATCGACTCGGTTATGCACGCGATTGGCAACGGGAAAGTATTCACCACTCTTGATTGCAGTCGAGGTTTTTTCCAAATTGAGATTGATCCAGAGGGCGTGCCAAAGACCGCGTTCACTTGCCACAGATGATTGTTTGAATTTACTCGCCTCCCCTTTGGCCTCTCCAATTCACCCGCTAGCTTCCAGCGTTTATGGATATCGTTCTCGGCGACACAACATATAACTTCGCCATGGCGTACATGGATGACGTCGTTATTTTTTCCCAGACTTTCGAGGAACACCTGAAGCATCTTGGAATTGTCCTCGAGCGCCTGCGCAACGCCGGCCTGACGATTCACCCCGGAAAGGTGCAGCTTGCTTCACCACAAACTAACCTCCTCGGTTTTGTAGTGGACAATGGAGTTCTTCGCCCCAACGAGGACAAGCTGCGTGCCATAACAGAGTATCCGCAGCCACGCGACGTCAAGAGTTTGCAGCGGTTTCTTGGATTGATTGGGTATTATCGCCAGTTCATCTCTCGCTGCGCCGAGATTGCTAACCCCCTGACCTCGCTCTTGCGCAAAGGCGAAAAATGGCGGTGGGGGGAGGATCAGCGCGTCGCTTTCCTTCAGCTCTCGAAAGCAATCACCGACGTCGCCTCTTTGCAGTTGCCGGATCTCAACCGACGTGTTGTCGTCCAAACAGATGCCAGCAACTCCGGCCTGGGCGCAGTCCTCGTTCAGGAACACGACAACGTTCTTCGCCCAGTCGCCTTCGCTAGACGCACGCTGAAGGCGGCCGAGCGAAACTACTCCGTTACGGAACAGGAGTGTCTCGTTATCATCTTCGCCCTCAAGAAGCTTAACATACATCTCGATGGCGCTTCCTTTCAGGTGCAGACGGATCACCAAGCGCTCTCCTGGCTGAAGAATTTGCAGAATCCAGCCGGACGCCTTGCACGATGGGCTCTGACACTGCAAGCGTACGACTACACTATCGCCTACAAGAAAAGAGCTACCAATGTTGTGGCAGACGCACTGTCACGGGCTCCTTTGCAGGTCCCTCCCACAGAGACGGAAGCAAATTTGGTGGGATTAACCGCCATCGTGGCCGGCACATCGGAATCACGGTGGGGACGTTGGTGAGCCCAGCAGACCTCCGCAAGGCCCAGCAGGAAGATGGACTTTTTGACGCATGTGCGAGAGACTTGCGGCACGAAGAGCAAGCGGCACCGGAAGCGACGACGAGTACGACTCGTACCTGGTGAGCGAAGACGGACTTCTACGGTACACCCCCCGGCAGACGATGACAGCGATGGATCGTCTTTCCGGATTGTGATAACTGGGAAGCTGCGCAAATCATTCATCAGGTGCCTCCATGATTTAGCATTAGCGGATGACAGCAGCGGCAGTAAGACTTACGATAAGCTATGTCGTGTTGCGGCTTGGCAAGGAATCAGGCTGGACGTACTGAAGTATGCTCGCAGTTCTCCAGTGTGTCAGAAGGCGAAACCTCGCGGAGGCCAACAACCAGGATTAATGCAGCCAATCGTTAGCCAGTCGCCTTGGCAGATTGTCGCATGTGATGTCATTGGACTGTTTCCACGTAGTCCTCGCGGGAATCAGTACCTACTTGTTGTGACTGACCACTTCACCAACTGGGTCGAACTGTTCCCTTTACGGAAGCTTCTTTCGCAGCGGATCTGGGACTGCCTTCTGTCCGTCTTCACCAGATTCGGCTTTCCTGCAGACCTCATCACGGACGATGCTTCGTACTTTCGAAGCAAGATCTTCGTCGACACCTGCGCTGCGCTTGGGATACGGCACAAGCTGACTTCGCTGTATCACCCGCAAGCCAACATCACGGAGAGGATCAACCGCAACCTCAAAATGATGTTGATTTCCCACACAGCCCGTCACAAAGACTGGAATGCCAAACTCGACGAGATGGCATTTGCAACGCGCACCACGGTCAAACTATCGACTGGTTTCACGCCTGCTCGTCTGAACTTTGGTAAGGAGCTAACCTTCCCAATGGAAAATTCATTTTTATGCACAGATGTTGCGAATAATGGACGCTCATACCCGCAGTTCGCCCAGGACGTCCATCACCGACTCTCGTCGGCCGTTTGTGAAGCACGAGAGAACCTCGACAACGCTCGTCTTCAACAGGCCACCCAGTACGACAAGGGCCGCCGCAACGTGCACTTTCAGGTTGGAGACTTGGTACTGCGTCGGACACATCCCCTCAGCGATGCGTCGAAAGTCTTCGGTGCATCCCTAGCCAACCATTGGGATGGACCCTTTCGTATACCGGAAACAGTTTCTCCGCTGAGCTACCGCCTAGCACTTCTGCATGGTACACAGCAGTACGGCCCAATTCATGTGTCTGAACGAAAGCGCTACTTCGAGCCAGCAGTTATTTCGCAGGTCCCGGACTTCCCAGCTCCCAGCCAGCCCTTGGACCACGGAACTACACCCTGGCGGTACAACCTGCGCCCTCGGTGACTCAACACCCGTTATATTCATATCCTTTTTTGGCCGGTTGCGTCTCTCTTCTAGGCGAGAGAGGGGGGGGGGGGGGGGGGAGAGGATCCATCTCCTTCCCGCGGGTCGGCCCTTTGTTTTCAAAAAGGGATCGTTTTGTTCACGAGTGCCTCCGAACTTGTTTGACGTATCACAACCAGACCCGTTAATTCGTCTTTTTTTACGTGTGCCCGTTCTGTATTTCTTGCGCAGGATCGTCACTTCCACCAAGAGCGGGCCCACCGCGCTCTTCATTTTAGGCGCTTGGCAGCACGCTTCCCGCCACGCCACAAGCGTGTCTCCGTCGCAACCTGGACTGTGCTAGTGGAGGACCGTCCGGTGGGCTGGGCCTCAGCGGTACGCTGGAGGGAACAGCCCCGGCTCGAGCGCGGCGCGCCCCCGGAGACCCTCCCCGAGCCCTTCCGGGGCAACACTTTGGAGGACCGGCACCCGCACGAGCCCGTGGCTGTATACAACGAGCCGGAGCGTCGCCTGCTGTGCCCCGTCTGCGGAGTGCCGGAACTGCACCGCCTCACCCACCTGGCGGGCGCCTTGCTCCAAGCACGCGTCGCCGCGGACTGGGCTCCTGGGCTCGCCGAGCCGCGCCAGCTCCTGCTGAACCTCCGGCAGCCGCCCGCCCGTTGGCAGTCGCAGAGGCCATCGGGGTGCTCCGCCAACTCCGTCCGGATCTGCTCCGCTACCCGGCCCACGAGGACGCCATCTTAGAACTCAACCTCCAAGGGGGGGGGGGGGGGGGGGGGGGGAGGTGTGGGGCGCTCGGCCCGCCACACGGCGGCCAAACCGGCGACTAGCGGGGGGGCGGCTCCCTGTGCCCACGGCATACCCACGGGCTTAAAAGGGGTGGCCTGTGCGGCCGACGGCAGTTGCTGCCCCGAGTCTTAGCCAGGTCGGGATCTCCGAGTCATGGTAATTAACCCCGCTTGACCCCAAGGAACGAGTCGTCTCATTGATCACCTGCGGCGGACGGCGGAAGTCAAACGCTAAAGTATAAAACTTTTTTTTGCAAACCATGTTCTCTGTCTGCTCCCTCTACAAGCAATCCCGCGATCGCCTGCATTCCATCTTTGTAGCATGCATATTTGTCGGAATTAAAAATTTAGAACCAGGCCAATAGAGATTGGTCAGTGGCCTATTCTGTCGATGTATCTACGTAAACACACGTTTGGCAGTGTGGGATAGCAGTAAAATGTATATTTTGTGGATATTCATAGAAATGCATCACATGATCCCTTGTCTGGACCTGAAAGTATGGTACCTGCCCCATGGCAATAATTTTAGTGGGATGCTAGAAGGAGCATCACATGAAAATTGCTCTATATGGGGTGCGTACCCTATTTTCCAGGCCCAAACACGGGATCATATAAAGCAGTATATATATGGTGTATGAGGAATATGGCGGGGGGGATATGGCTATATCAATCCAGATACGGCCTGATTATGCATATCTGGTCATATCTGCCCAATTCCTTATATATCCATATCTGTATTTTTTATTACAAGTCTAGATATGACATTTCTGTAAGGGATGGCCTGTAGCACCAGCTGCAGTACATCGGAAGGTGAAACAGTAGGTGCCTCACTCTATTAAACTATTTTCTATTCCGGTGTTACCTGATACATATTAATATACGGTTAGACCCACTCTGGTGAAGCTCTACGGATTGGTCAGATACGGTTCAGTTTCCGCTTCGACCAATTACGGTTGGCTTTCTGGACTGGGTATTTCCGGTTCATTTTACGGTGTCTAGAAATCCGGTTTTCTTAGGGGCCCATATGACGGATTGAAATTCCGGATTCTTTCCGGTTTATTTTTAAACCTTTTTTTTTTCTTTGATAGGGATGGGAGTGGCGGCGAACGTTACAGTGGCGCCTCTAGCGGACTCGGAGTCTACGGAAGCAGACAACGCAATAGAAACGTATAGGCTCTGCGACGTCCTCGAGTTTTGCGTGCTTCGTTTCGTTACCCCAACAGCTGAAAAATTTCATTACGGTAAGTCCGCTTGCAAAACAGAATCCGCTGATCGCTAGTGCAACGACAAAGAAATAACAACGCGCGCATAAAAAATGCTAGAGTAATTTGTTTAGATGTCAAACGCCACTCAGGGGGATCACGCGCCTTTGAAGCGCATTTGGGAAGCGGGAAAAAGGCGTTTAGCCACTCGAACTACGTCGTAAGAGGTTACTGTTCATTTGTTACTAACTGCGTTGTTCCAATTTCTTACCTGAAAAGGTGATTATTAAAACGTCCGCAAACAACATTTTAAAATTACCAAAGCAAGTGCACCCCCCTCTGCAGCATTACAAAAAAAAAATAATAACGAGAAAAATGACCGCGCAAACATCTTCCAAACTCCGCTAAAAAGGTGGGGTTCCCATCCCAGACGAAAATAAAATTAAATGGGGAACACTCGCGGAACTACGGCGAGTGAAACAAAGAAGTTAGCATACGATACGAAGACACAAGTCAGTCAGCAAAGACCTTCTTCAACGACGACGGTCGCACGGGGCGTCGGTAGGTGCATTAAAAATTAGCAGGTGGTGCTCGCCGTTGTTGTTAAGTCCACAACAAAAAAAATATCGGAAGCAACACGACGAAACTATATATAAAAAGCATCATTTTTTTTAGCTTCACGTTACACGTTTGCTTATTTGTTTTCGCGGCGTTGATAGGAACTAAGAGCAAAACAGAGGAAAGGAATAATGTAGTCCAAATCACACTACCCGGTAAATAAGAGTCGCACGCTGCAATAAGCTACATGTTAGCAGTGTGTGACCTTTTTTTGCTTTCGCATTTCTTTTCCCAGTGACTTTGGCAGCTTGTTTGTTTGCTCGCTTGGCGCGGCAGTTCAAAAGTACATTCCAGTACTTGTTGACGTACTGTACATCTCCGGGCAATCCTTGCACACCGCGCCTTTGTTTTGAGTGTCGATCAGCAGCCTCAAGTGCGTTTTCAGCTGAACACTTGTTTGGTGAAATATTCGTCTGTTGAGGCGTCAGTGGCGATTTTGAAGCCAGACGTGGTTAGATCTTCCTGTTTATTTAGAAGTAACTTAATTACTCACGTTTGTTCGGTCTCCGGGAAGCGTAAGAAGGATTTTTTACTACAACACTAAAACTTGTTTTTGCAGTGGAGATGGCAGGCATATGACATGCCCGCCATCTCCAAGTACGCGCTGGTGTATGTCCGAAGGCGGTCGGTTGATCAGCCAACGATGACTTATAGCAGACGTGACCGCGTACTCAACTAAAACCGGAATAGGAATTTATAACGACATTACACTTTTTAATATATTTATTAAGTATCCAAGAGTGCATGTGAAGATTGCTGATCAGAAACTCAGTGGAAGGCGAACAAAGGAAAATATCACAGACGACAATGAAAACACACACACACACACACACACACACACACACGCACGCACGCACGCACGCACGCACAAAATAAAAACAAAGTTGCAGACGGCTCTCCAAATGTCCGGGCATAACGTAGCAGACGAACAGGTGGTAGTAAGCGACAATGGGAAGGAAAGAAAGTAAAAACTAAGCCAAACAAGGCAAAGCAAAATACGCAATGGTTCGAACGTCAAGTAAACACTAGAAAAAGAAAACGAAAACATAAACGTTGGAGGAAGAAAGACCGCGGCGGCGTAGCGTTGCCTCAAACATAAAAAGAAAGTAGACTTTGAACAACGGAAGGAGGTGCACGAGCATCCAACGGGTGCTTTTTTTTTAACTCCGGTTTTTGTTAGTTAGTAATAGCGTCAGATTTACATGTGCACAATCGACTTCTTCCAGAGCATACTGGCATCATAGTAACGTACGTGGTTCGAAGTTGCCATTTGCTTCTTCATCCGGAGACGATCGGGATTAGCCAGCTCGCATATTCGACGAACCGGTTTAAAGCAATAGATTCATGAAAAATTGGAATCGCAACAAAGCGAATTGATCGATATGAACAGTAAAATTAAAATGTAGCAATATTCTAAAAAAAAAATTACATTGCCCTTTTTCGAGAAGCAGGGCGAAGGTACATTCGTCTTTTGCCTGGCTTACGGTAAGTTCTGACAGAGTGTTTTCTTCAGGAGCGCCCGACAATTGCACCCTACAAGCTGTAATATCTTTCTCGCGCAAAAAAAAATGTCCCTGACTTATGGGGTGGCAGCTATGTTTTAATATTCAAAGCAGCGAATACCAGTTGTAGTTGCGTAGAAGATGAGAAAGACTCGAGACATAGGACCGTGCTGGGCTCACGTGGATCGAGGGATTCGGATCCTGGCGTGTATGAAGAACGGTCATCACAGTGCAGTTCTCGGGCCCAAAGTAAAGCGCATTTATCCTGCCATACGGGTCCATGTCCACTCCGCTACAAATTGGCGACGAGGGTTCCTGTAAAATTCCTGGAGAACGGCTCAAGATGATGAATGTATCGGGCGAGACATTCCAGCGAGCAACATCGAACGTTTTCCTATTCATGAGACCAGGACCGTTCGACCCGGAAAAAAAGGACTGGAACTTATACCAAATAACGTTCCAAGCATCTCTGTACAGCGCCGGAACGACAGATGATGCCACAAAACGGAACTTTCTGATTGCATCTCTGGGGTCCCAGACGCTCAAGCTGCAGCACTTTCTGGTTCAGCAGAGGCAGGTCAGTGAAGTTACGTATGGGGAATTGGTAAAAACACTGGACACTCATTTTTCGCCGAAGCGTTTCATGGAATCTGAACGAGAGAAGTTGTTCTCAACACGTTAGGATGAACGTGAGACACCAACCGAATTACTAGCACGACGACGATCAGGCATTTGCAACTGCGAGTATGAGAACGAAGTCGATGCTCGCGCATGTTTGTTGCTCACTGCTTTTATAATTGGACTTCGAGATCAACGCTTGTGGGCACGTCTCGTTCAAGAGAAATATTTCTCGATCGATATTGCACTCAGCTTGTCGGAAAGCTTTCTTCGAGCGGAAGAAGAGTCCCGTTAATTGAGAAGTGTCGCAGAATCACCCATCGCAGTCAGCCAGGTGAGAGATCTTCAGAGGTCTGCTAGACAATGTTTCCGTTGCGGGAATACAAACCATGCCGAAGACAAGTGCCGGTTCAAGTCTGAAGATTGCAGAGCTTGTGGAACCAAGGGGCACATTGCCAAGATGTGTAGGAAAGGACAGTCTGGCAAATCCCGATCAACAAGGAAAGGGGCGGTGCAAGTAATAACCAGGGTTCAGTCCATTTTCGATCAAGGTGGCGATTTTCGGGAATGTCAGATTGAAGGCAAGCGCGTGGAACTTCAAATGGACACGGGTTCACAAGTCACCTTACTGGACTTTCAGAATTGGCATCGCCTCGGAAAATCGAAGCTCAACGAAACTCCGCACAAACTGCAATGTTTCAGCAAGGAGGTCATGAAGGTCAAGGGCCAGTGGGAGCTTCAGGTTGAATTTGAAGACAAGAAGTACAGTCTAGAGGCTATTTTTACTAACACAAGCTAAGTGAACGTGTTGGGGAGGATCTGGATGAGAGCTCTGAAATTGGATCTCAACAACTTCATCGTCGCTCTTGTAAAAAGAGAAGAGAGCCTCAAGACGCTGCTGACTAGGTACGCAGTACTATTCACAACCTAACTTGATCGGTGCACGAAGATCAAGGCTCAACTTCACATCAAATAGAATGTCATCCCGAAGTTCATGCGGCCAAGGACACTACCGTTTGCATTGCGCGAAGCGGCAGAGTCTGACTTGAAGAGACAAGTAGCCAACGGCGTATTGACTCCAGTGGCAACGGCGCAGTGGGCCACTCCGATCGTCGTTGTCCCGAAGACCAGTGGATCTGAGAGGGTATGCAGAGATTTCAGCGTGACTGTCAATCCTCAGTGGAACGTCGCGCAGTACCCGCTCCCACGACCCGAGAAACTTGTCTCGAAACTCAACGGCGGACGGAAGTTCTCAAAACTGGATCTGTTGGAGGCATATCTTCAGATGGAGCTGGAGGAGGATACAAAGAAGTATCTCGTCATAAACACTCACGAGGCCTTGTTCCGGTTTGTACGGATGCCTTTTGGCATATCATCAGCGCCTGCCATCTTCCATCGAACCATGGGACAAGTAACCGATGGCCCGGGAAGCGTGGCAAGCTACGTGGATGATATAATTGTCACTGGAGAAACTCGTCAGCAGCACATCAAGAATTTGGAGCTAGTGTTCCTACGACTCTAGGACTATGGGCTCACGCTAAAGAAAGAGCAATGTGTGTTTATGTCTCCAGATGTGGAATATTTGGGTCAGATTCTGTCAGTGGAAGGAATACGTCCCTCTCAAGGGAAAGTTGGAGCCATACTGAACATGCCGGCACCGTCTAACCTACTTGAAATACGGTAATTTTTGGGGAATGGTTCAGTACTACGCAAAGTATTTGCCAGGGTTAGCTGACCTGTGCGCACCGCTGAGTTATTTACACAGGAAAAATGTTCCTTGGCAATGGAGTTCCCTACTGAAAAAAACCTTTTGAAATTCAAACGGGTGGCAAACTGGTAAATCAAACCCGTGAAAACTTGTCGACCCGTTGAGATCAAACGTGATTATGGGATACGGGTAGCCGTTTGAAACGGTACCCGCTCGAAACGGTACCCATTTGATACAGGTGCCCGTTTGATACGGGTGCCCGTTTGATACAGGTGCCCGTTCGACCTTGCACGTGACCACACGTTGGAACGTGCCATTCGAATCGGGAAATTATGCGCTAGCCCCAAACAGGGATCGTCTGGCAGGTTGGTTATCCTAAACTTATTTAAGACGTTCCGAAACTCATAAACCTATTTATAACATGGAGGAAACACGTAGAAAAAATGTGCTCACGTAAATGCTTGCAAAGGGACAGGAAAACAGACACAAAAGATTGTTTTCAATTCTCCTCAAAGTTTATTAGTACAAACGTGCAAGCGATCTGTCAAATGCGAGAGGCACTCTAAGCTTTTATACAACTGAGAAGATAGCAAACCAAACAAGAACCGAGGTAATTCTAGGCTATGAAGGTAGACTTTCGGGGAATTATTCGTCCGGCTGCCGCGATAATAGTGGCTGCATAATTATATAGATAATCTGGAAGAGTACGAGTAGAAGAACGGACAGTCGTTGCGAAGAAGTAGATTGCAGTGCACTTACCATAAAAATAGTGGACTTGAAAGATGTAATCCGTGATATTTGTCGACACGGTCAAAGCAGGACAACCACACAAACACAAATGAGAGGGAACGGCTTCTTGAAAGTTTCAACACGATGTGGAGCACAAGCTGTCAGTTGCCGAACCCAACCAAACCGCAAGAATTCCTGACTTCGTCGAAGAATCGCTTGTTGACGATATAGACGTAAGACCTTTCGAACACTGATAGCTTTGGTGCACATCCGATACGTTGTCAAGAGACATCCTAATAAGACCGCAGGGTTAGGCGACAGATCGAAGCAGGTGGACGCGCTAAGTTCGAGCTGGAACTGACAATAAGCAGACAAAGAAAAAAGCGGCTGCTAGGCGCACCCTTCCGGATCTCGATGCTTATCAGCGTGTAGCTCGCGCGCGGGTGCGGGTCACGTGACGGGTGACAGGAAAGGAGGGAGGGGGCGAGGACCACAGGAACAGCCCTTCTCCCTCTGCCCAGGCATTCCAGAGAAATGTTTTTGTAACCTCGAAAAAAAAAGACACGCGCGGGTACATTTTAGCAGGCTCAAACCTTGGAAATGGCAGCGGGGCGGCCAGAAGTTCGGCTTGCGCCCGAGCGAAGAAAGTACTCAGCGCGAGCTCGTAGTTTGACTGCTGCAACGGCGGGCGTGCTCTCGCAATGATCGATGTTCTTGCAGCCGCGTGTACGCGGGCTACCTTCGCTGCAGCTTGAATTAAAGTGAAACGGAGTCTAGACGTCCATTCTTTCACGCGGTCGCGTCTGCTGCGAGAGAGATTCGAGCTGAATAAGTAAATTGAGGCAACAAAGATGGACAAAGTTTTAAAGTTCTCTCAAAAATATCGGCTCACCAACGTCGCGCGTTTACTTAAAATAGCAACAAAAAAAAAAGATATTAGTTTTAGTTGCAGTATAAGCGAACATCAGCGCAATTGAAATATAAGTATAATTACTTGCATTACGCCGACGATCTGAAATCGATGAACCGGCGCTCCCAGCCTTCCGGAAACATTGGCTGCCGCGGCTGAAACCCTACGCGTGCCCACGCCGCCGATCTGTACGTTCAGTATCAAACGGGCTCCGGAGAGCCGTTTGATTAAACCGGTGCAGTTTGCAACAAGGTCACCGGTTTGAGCAAACGTGCGACAACTTTGCCCAAACGAGTCGCCCATTTGCCCAAACGAGCGACCCATTTGCCCAGACGAGCGACCCGTTTGCCAAAGGAGTGACCTGTTAGTCCAAATAGGTGACCGTTATGGCTCATACGGGGGACCCCTTTGAGCCAAACGGGCGACCCCTTTGACAAACTGGTGACCGGTATGGTTAAACTGTTACCGGTATGAACCCGTTTATTTTCATATAGGCGCCAAATGGTTTTTTTTCAGTAGGGTTTGCCTTGCGTAGAAGCCTTCAAAAACATCAAGACGCGTCTAACGTCCATGGAGACTCTTGTTCACTTCGATCCAACCGAGACAGTCTATTTGGCGGCTGATGCTTCATCAGTTGGCGGCGGAGCGGTCATCCTCCACAAGATAAAAGGAAAGGAACGCCCAATGGCGCATGTATCGAAAACACTAACTTCCGCGGAAAAACGATACGCCCAGATTGAGCGAGAAGCTCTATTCATAAATTTTTCGTAAAGAGGTTTCATCAGTATCTGTGGGTAGAAGATTTGTCTTGTATAGAAATCACAAACCATTGACGGTGATTTTTGGTCCAGTAAAAGGAATCCCTATGACAGCTGCAAACAGACTTCAACGGTGGGCCTTGACCTTACAATGGTACTAGTATGACATTGGGTATACTCCAACAGCTCAGTTTGGAAAAACTGATGGCTTGTCACGACTACCTCAAGGACCTGATGCAGAGTTTGACGCGGAAGTTCAGCATGGAGTCGCCGATGTTGTGAGCTTCATTTTTTCAGACATCATGGCAATTGTTGACGAAATTATGACCAAACTTTCACTCAGGGCATCCGACTTCACGGCGGAGAGTGCTAAAGACAAAACACTGTCGAAGGTCTACCGGTACGTCATGGAAGGGTGGCCATCGGGTGAACGCGACGCAGAAATGAAACCATACACATCGAGACAGTCGGAACTCACTGTGGCAAATGGCTGCCTTGGTCCCGTCATTTGATTACACCAAATGTTTGGCCAGATACCCAGATAAAGTATCTAGAAAGCTATACGAGGCGTTTAAGATGGAAGCCAAAGGCACAAAATGTACAACTGACACATCCATAACCTTATCGGCAAAAGAATATGAATTTCTCGATAAGGGCTAGACCAGTTATAGTCATGACCGACATCTTTTACTGCTAGTTTAAGATTGTTTTTTCAATAAACGTTAGTTGCAAGTGCGCCAGTGTTTACATCAACTTCTTGTCCCTGTCTTATTTTTCGGCGCTTGTCACGATTATAAAAAAACTGGCCCAAATCGCAACATTAATAAATTTCATCACACTGCAGTGTTTTGAGGTCTGTCATACGTCTTCTCCAGCTGAAGAATCATCGCGCATTTGTGATATACCAAATTAGAAACACGCATACGCCACGGCGCAAAGTCAAATTTCATTTGGATTGTATTCAGTTACGGCTGGCCCTAGGGGGGGGGGAAGGGGGGGGGGGGGGCGTCGGTGGCGCACCACAGCTCAGAACACGTGTAGCAAAAGATTGCGCTGCAGAAACCAGAGGGTTCTGGGCAGTATCCCCACCGCTACTCGCTAATCAACCGGTATACGGAAACAACTGGGAGTCCCGGTTCCCACTGTCCCACTTGCCGTACAGTCGTGTGCGATATGAAGGGGAACGCCAAATCGTCGACCCGTTCCGTGCTATGACCGCCATAACGCGGCTGCCGTGGCAGCCACGTCATGGCTCTCATAGCACGGAGCGGTCGACGGCCCGGCGTTCACCTTTATATCGCGATAAGAAAGCGAGGCGTCACGGTAGCTGCATCATCGCGCTGATAGCACGGAGCGGTCGACGGTCCGGTGTTCACCTTCATATTGCCGGTGGGAGTACATGTCGCACACCGCGTGCTCAGTTGGTTTCGACATTTCTTGGCTGCCAAACTTCGTAAAAGTTGTACACGGCAAACGAAAGGCGAGCTCACAGAGTGTACCGACAATACACAACACCAATCATGCACATGATAAGACGCCATCATGGTTTTGCAGGGAACTAGAAATTCTATGGGAAACCTAAACCAAGAAAACACAAAAGAGCTAAAAGGGAAACCCTGTAACTTTGGTACATCCTGGCTAATATTACGCTAACATTTTAAAATCCGAGCTAAGTGGAACTATTTTATATATTTTAATTGGTTAAGTTACACCCAGAAAATTATTATGGTTGAAATATATTCAGCTGTACAGTGAAACGGCGTGCTTTGGCTCTCTAGCTTTGGATCCATCGCCACGGAACCTTGTTGCCAAATATATCACTTTCTAGCTCTTTTCGATTCTCTGCCCCCTAATTCTCCTCTTCTGCTCTGCCGCTCTACCAGTTTTATCCCCATGCTCTCTGCCAAACGTGGAGATGTAGGAGACACCATGCGCCCATGGCGACAGGGCGCATGATGTCTCCTACATATCTGTTTTCTTAACTTTCTTGAAATAGGGGAACAAGCATTTATTATCTCTTTTGATGAGTTAAAATGTTTGAAAAGTGGGGCTTGAGCGTTTTCTCTGACACAGGTGCACGCTTGGTGTTTTACTGTAGTTTTATGGTGTTGTGTGTTACTGCTGGGTGTCCCAAGGAGCGGCCAGGCTCTTTAAGTCGACCGCAGAATTCGGTTTCTTAACCTATCGCGCCACGACTTTGTGCAGCGTTGCCCTCAGATGGTGCATTTTTTGTTGTAAAGTTTGCAAAGTGCGAAGTTACCTGAGGAAAAAGTAAAGAAAAAAAAAAAGGCTTAGCTCCTATGGGAACGCAGCAAAGCCACCCGTCTTCAAACAATACTGCGCCGTTTCGCACGGGAGACAAGAGATGGCGCAAGCGGTCGTGACGCCAACCGCCGCCAACGAACGAGCATTCGGCGCCAAGAGCCGGCGTCTTTAGCAGACAATATTTTCGACTCAAAAACGGCGCGAGCTTTTCTGATATTAGTTTTCAGTGCATAATTTTATCATCCTTACTAACAAAACATATTGAGTGGACACATAATCGATTAAAAAAATGGCTTGTCAGGTTATTTTAACTGTTTTTTTTTTTTTGTGGTACTTATGTCGTCTGCTTTTCAGTTCCTTTTTGTTACCGCACCTGTTTTTATTTCCGCGACTGTCGCCGCCTGCGGAACGCGCGCCGTTTTTGAGTCGGAAAGATAGTCTGCTAAAAACGCTGGCTCTCGGCGCCAGATGCTCGTTCGTTGGCGGCAGTTGGCGTCGCGACTGCTTGCGCCATCTCTTCTCTTCCGTGTGAAACGGTGCCGTATTGTTTGAAGACCGATGGCTTCGCTGCGTTTCCATAGGAGCCAAGCCTTTTTCTTTCGTTGCTTTTTTCCACGGGTGAGATCGCTCTTTGCAAATTTAACACAACAAATGCACCATCTTTGGGCAACCCTGCCCAAAGTCGTAGCGCGATAGGTTAGGAAACCGAATTTTGAAGCC
Source organism: Ixodes scapularis (assembly GCF_016920785.2). NCBI lineage: Eukaryota > Metazoa > Arthropoda > Arachnida > Ixodida > Ixodidae > Ixodes > Ixodes scapularis. The sequence goes on from NW_024609867.1 coordinate 4,905,990, forward strand.
GATGTAAAAAACCTGGCTTCTTGGGACACCCAGTAGAATGAATTGGGCTTTTGTATAGTTACCGCATATATGTACAGGTGATCCATGCAGTTTTTAATGACCATTGGTACCCAACTTAACCTCGTGCAGGGTGTCTATGAACTGGAAAAAAGGTAATGTTGAGGAAGTTGACGATTAAAAAAGTCTGATAATTTCCACCCTAATCACCACTGATCGGAGAAATTCAGCCTTCCTTTGTCTGAATGTCTGCAAAAGACATGTGTGGCGTGACACATAAACCTTTCTACTCAGAAACTCAGCCAGCCTGCCAATGTAAATCTCAACTTGGAAACTAGAGTCTTGGGAGAATCCAGAGATACAATTTCATCTCGAAATGTAGGAAAAAGACAAACTTCTATACTATAAACGAACTGCTGCTGCTTATGGCGGATTTGTGGAATGGTTTCATAGTGCGAGAGCTTGTCTCTATAGCCACACCAGTTGCTCCTGAATGGACTTGCCATGGGATTTTTTTACAGGTTGTGAGCATCATGGCAGTTGAGGTAGTTTGTGCTGCAGGGGAGAAAACATCCCTCAGCTTGACAATCCACAGAAGCATTACCAGCCAGGATTTTAGATGTTGCGAGAGCAATGACGCTTGTCTTTAGTTCGTGTATTTTTTTCTCGAAGTTATACAACAAACCGCCAGGGTTGTCTCATCCGACAGCAGGACATACCGGCTACTGTAGAGCCATTTAATGTTATCGCTTAGAGACCACTTTAATGCATGAGTTGTATAGAATGCTAAGGAATGCAGATACGCATTCCAGACACCATGCCGTAGCCTATGCTGCCGGGATGTGCTGATTGGTTCTCACTGCAGCCACCACAATTACCAGATTCTGTTTCTTTTCTTCAGTGGGAGCTCATGAAGGTGGCACTGTGCACAGATGGACAGAGTGGCTGACAGCGAGCTGCCCAAGACAAGCTGCTGGCTCTCGTGACTATCCCCGAAAGCCTCTGGATGGGCTAATTGACAGACGTGGCTGGACATTTTATAAATGGTAAACACTATCTAGACTACCTTTTATTACGCCTTGGTCTAACGGCTGTAGCTCGGATATTATGTTTGGCTGCTACAATTGAACTGAACATGCTAAGCGGCAGATGTCGACAAGTAGGGACACAACCAGGGACTCTTATGCTGCAAACTCCGCTTCCCAGTCCATGAGCCACCAAAAACCCAGCCAAAGAGATCCCGAGTCAACAAAAGTTTTCTATTAATCTTGTTAGTAGAAGCGTCGTAATCGTTAATTAAAATTTCGGCGTGGCCCCGCTCGTTGCGGCACACCGAGAAAAGCAGAGCAAAGGAAAGGAGATAAAGACTAGCAAAAGTGACGTCATCAGCAGGGTACGATACCCTTTGCTGGCCAATAGGCTGATTTGGAGATGCCAACAATGACGTCATAAACCTTTGGATAGGTTACAGGTGGAAGAAAGGCTCAATTCATACCCGGCTGTAATCGCTTCACATATTTTTCATAATAAATACAGTTTACGTAAACGTTTGCCCAAGGTTAGTGCGATTACTAAATTAACAAGCCAAAATACTGTGGAAGTCTTCTCCTAACTCAGATGTCTTACAATGTGCTTCAGCTTCTCTTTAATGCTAGTTTGACTTAGTTGCACAAGCATGTGCCAGCCCACAAACTGGAGCAAATACATTGCGGTACTATTTTGCATTTAATACACTGCCATGGGAAAAGGTACAGATATCATTAAGGCCAAGAAGCTAAACCGTTAATTTGAACGTGGCAAACAGTTGACTCGTTATTAAAACTACAGGAAGTCACGAATTTTATATAAATTATCAAAATCTCGAATCATCAGAAGTTTATCTAAATATGTTGCAAGAAATATTATGAGTTTCTAAATGGATGGCTACACATACAAAACAGATATTTTACGATTCACTCTGCACAGGCCCATGAATCATAAGCTGGTATGCCATTCATGAAACATTGGTAAAATTTATGACACAAGTTTATTCAACCCTCAAAATGTTGTTTATCAGGGACTGTTTAGACAGCACGTGACACCTCAAAACGAAATGGAGTTTGTTCAACCAGAAAAAAAAGTCTATTATGAACTGTTAAGCAGCGACCCATGCGTAATGGAATCGGGCATTGTGCTGCAGTTTCAATAGCATCTTGCGTGAACGCTGCGACATAAATTCATGCCACCACATCACAGCGACCGTGCAAGTAGATATGGAAACTGCCGCGCGGCGGCTGTTTTTGCCGCTCATGTGTTTTCTGTTCAGAGACGTATGAAGAGATAGTTTAACCATTTATTGGAATATCTAGAAGGCAAATGAGGAGACACCATGGGCTGAAGGTGGGCTGGGTGTGTTCCAGAGCGTTTTCACAAATACGGACGTAGCCAACCAGAAGCCGCGCATAATATCCTCGCGGTGGTTGTGAGAAACAAAATTAATAAGCTCGCTGGAGTAACTCTCCGTGACCGGGGTGCAGTGATGTTTTCATCACGGTCATGCAAAATCACAGTGGAAGATATGGAAAATATAAAAATCATGCGCGACCAGCTGAACAATTGACATAATCCGTACATCAGGCGCCGAGCGCCGGGAATTCGCCGTCGAAGTGGTCAGACTCCATTTGAGCACAACAGAATTCAAGCGGTACATTCGTTTCTTACGTCTTCTTGCATAACCATAACCGACACTTTGCGTGCACCATATTTTTAACCATGAAGAGTTACTACATTTAACTCTCACGCATTTAAAAATACCGAGAAAATTGTAAGGGTGCAGGCGAGCTGGTGGAAGCTAACCATAGTTTTGTTTAACCCGAGACTGGGGTATTTCGGAAAAGGGACGAGAAGAAAAGAGGCCACAAGGAGGCGACGCCTCAAACACAGCTAAGGATTTTATTCCATCGTATGCACTTTTATACACACCACGTCCACACACCACCAACCAAGTCGACCAATGACAACATAACACCCGGAATACACTAAGCCAAACATAGGCCCAAAACATTACAAAAGAAAAATCTTTCAGCCAGACAAAAGGACAAGGTAAGCCTCCGACTACACAAAGTCAACAAAGAACCGTTAAAAGGTTTTTTCAAACCCGCAAACACACGGAACCAAAGGGAAAGAGGGCATACAAGACCTAATTACACAAAGCCAAGCAACAAACCAATAAACTAGCCGGTACTTAGTCACCGTAAAAAAAAAAAAAAAACGGCAACCGGTCATTCTAACCCGCACTACACATTGAAGGAAAGCGGAAGAGGGTAACCATGAACCAAAATATACAAAGGGGAGAATGCAAAAGTTCCAACCTCAACTACACACTTGAAAGAAGTAACAAGGAATACCAGAACAAACAATATGTCCTGCACCTGTACTGCATCTTTGTAGGCAGCGCACAAAGTGCTGGATAGCTAAAAAAAAACAAAACAAAAAACCGAGGGGTTTACATCTTGAGGAATTTTCTTGAGCTTTCTCCTAGATGCATTGATGGCTGGCTAATACAATTTCCCATCGACTTAATTCGGACTGTTTCCTTCACTACCCTTTTTATCTCAATTTCCTCTCGATGTATTACCTCCGTTTCCGACCAAAACACCTTACAATTGTTGCACTCAGACACGTGCTTGGCGATCACCGAGTTCGGTGCCCCGTTTTTTACATTTCTTTTATGCTCGGTCAGTCTGTCATTCACGCACCGCGAAGTTTGCCCCACATATCTAAAACCACATGCTAAGGGTATCTCATAGACTACACCTCCCTTGCAAGCCACTGACCTGTCCTGATGTTGCCTTCTGCATCCCTTTGGAGGTGCAAAGAACGGAGTCATCCTGTTTAATTTGTAATCAGATGAAAACACTACGTCAACTCCAAATCTGTGAGCACTCGCTTTAAGGTTATGCGAAACACTGTGGTAGTACGGGACTACGGCTACCTTTTTACTTCTATCTCCCGTTGTTCCATTTCTCTCGCCGAAACTTGGGGAGAGCTGCCTCGTGATGAAAACTTTATCATAACCCGCATCCTCTAACCTCAACCACTGCCTTTTGAGGGCTTGGCCTACATAATGAAGACATGACTTCTTTAGAGCGTTTCCGATTATTGATTTGACCACCCCAGCCTTCACAGTCTTTCAATGGCAGCTTCTTATACTTAAAACTGGCTTTGCCGATTCTTTTCCGTACTCCCAGCACACTCCTTCTTGCACGTGAATACGTAAATCTAAAAACTGCAAAACTCCTCTGTCTGGCCGTTCAACAGTAAAGGTAAGTTCCGGTGCTGAGGCTCTCACCAGACTCTCTATTGCTGCCGTATCCTTCCCATGTAAGCTCATGACCACAATGTCATAAACATACCTTCTCACTAAAACTTCACCCGACCCCCAAACTGCCAGCCTTTCCGAGATCGCGTTATCCTAGGAGTTTAAATAAATTTCTGCCAAAATAGGTGCCACCGCAGACCCAATACACACACCCTTCCTTGAACTCCACTACCGTGGCTTTAAGATAAAGATCCAGGATTGCTAAAAAACTATCTACCGGAATCCCCGTACCTGATTGAAATTTTACCAAATTACGCTCCAAAGCCTCTCTAACCCTACTCATCAACAGCTGTTTTTCAAGAGAATAGTACATATCTTTAATGTCCATCGAGATCAACGAGCATTGCCTCCCATGGTGAGCATCTAAAATCTGAACAAAATCGTCTGAGTTTCTTAACGAAAGACTGTTTTCCAATCTAGCGAAGTCTAAACCTTTTTGAAGAAACTTCGAAACCATGCTTTGCCACGTTCCGTTCTCATTAATAACCGTACGGAACGGCATTTCCGGCTTGTGGTCCTTTAAGAAGAATTTTAAACTTAAAGTGCTTCTCGGCTGATTCAGGACTTTCCTGGCTAAGGTCTCTAAACCCTCGTCTTTAAGTGTAGCTGAGATGTCCTTCCTTAATTTTCCCAACTTGCCTTGCCATGCCATGAATACCGAGTCCAATGCCTCTGTTGACTTTTTTTCAAAGACCGCCAATGGAACGACGGCAAACATACCGCTCTTATCGGTCTGTAACAATTCCAGTCATCTAGATTTAAAGTCCTTTCTTACTTCCGTGATAGCCTGAAAATTCCTCCTTTCTTTTTTATACGAATCATCCACTACTCTTTCCATTCTACTGACCGCGTAGTCCACAAAAGCAACCCTTTCGTCTAACCCTACTTTTCTAGCAATTGTCTGGATCGCGGAAAAAACATCTACTCTCGACGGTTTTACATTTACACAAAACTTCGGTCCTCCTCTCAACAATTCCTCCGTCCTCTCTGTAAATGCGACTTTACAAGGATTCACAATACCGCACCTCCGATCCCCAGCGGATTGGTCACCATTCACAAAACTACAACTATTTCCAAACCCAATATTCGACCTTTTTACAGCGTCCAACACTAATCTTCGTCGCACATACCAGTTTCGTTCAAAATGCTGTCTTCTTCCTGTGTCCCACAGTCGAAACCTCTGGTGGTTCCTGTAACCCTCTCCGAGTAGAATCGTCCAAAGCCGAACCGATGCCCTGTTCAGCTCAAGCACCCTGGCACTTGTGGCATCCCTGTACGCCTTGATGATCTTCTTTTTGCAGCTCCAGGTTTGTTGCTTGGCTTTGTGTAAATAGGTCTTGTATGCCCTCTTTCCCTTTGGTTCCGTGTGTTTGCGGGTTTGAAAAAACCTTTTAACGGTTCTTTGTTGACTTTGTGTGGTCGGAGGCTTATCTTGTCCTTTTGTCTGGCTGAAAGATTTTTCTTCTGTAATGTTTTGGGCCTATGTTTGGCTTAGTGTATTCCGGGTGTTATGTTGTCCTTGGTCGACTTGGTTGGTGGTGTGTGGACGTGGTGTGTATAAAAGTGCATACGATGGAATAAAATCCTTAGCTGTGTTTGAGACGTCGCCTCCTTGTGGCCTCTTTTCTTCTCGTCCCTTTTCCGAAATACCCCAGTCTCGGGTTAAACAAAACTATGGTTAAAAATACCGTTTCTCGCTACTATGGCTAGGGGGTATTTCAGCTTCTGGTTGGCCAACAGAGCTTGTCGAGCCCTCTATCTGCGTCTGATGCACGCCTTGGCTCTGCTTGCTCCTTTCATATGTCAAGATCTATATATACGGCTCTGCTCTGCTTTAGCCTTGTTGAGCGCGCTTCTTACTGAGCACCAGTGCACCGCCGGAAAGCAACACCTGTGAAAGCAAGGTCCGCAGGTGCCGCTTTTCCGTACTGCACCGGTGCTCAGAAGGAAGTGTGCTCAACGGGTCCGCGAGAACAAAAAGTATGAATTACACGAAAACGTAGTTCAAATTAAGCGGCTTATGAATACATTGAAAACGTAGCGGGACAACCCAAGCTTTGAATATTTGGTTGACTTAACCAGAAACATTAAATCTCCAAGTTTGAACTATCGCGAGCCTACTGTATACTCTAAAGAAATATGGCTCACTTGAATGTGCTTGATATCACTGAATGGTGATGCAAATCTTAATTTGCTAGTTTTATTTCTGAAGCACTTATTGGGTTGGACATTTAAATCATTGAAAATTTTTACTTCGCTTTAATCTATGGGAAGTTTGTTTTATATGTCATGTGCAGTAGACAGGTAGAGAGCTCGGCTATGTGGTTATACGTTGCTTGCTGATTGTATCCATGTATGTCCTATACAGTTTGTTGTGATTGTGTATTACTATTGCATCCTCTCCTGTTCTTTATTTCAAGCCGCCCTTACATGCACCACGAAGATACCGACGAGGTCTTCAATTGAAGGGCAACTATAAGCACAAGCATGGAGGAGCATCTCGGCGGCGAGCGGAAGGACAACTGTAATGTGAAATTTCTCCCAACTTAAAGCAAGGCATGCCTTTTTCCCATAAAGGCATTGTGGCGAAACTTCTTAATTGGTTCGTTTGTTCAGCTGTCATCTCTAGGAACAGCTGATCTCCCACCAACAAAATCCTGGCTATGAGTACAAAAGGTTGTGTGCTCTTTTTCTTGTTGAACTCTTGCTGCTTTGTCCAAGGATGAAAAATTATACAAGTTCACATATTCAACGGCTGAGCTATAAACTCTCCATAACAATCCGTACCTCAAAAGCTTCATGTGACTTCGGCTAGCTTGAACGTGGAACCTGTTCGCACTAAATAACGGAGCACTAAACCTTGCTGCCTTCTTGAAGCCCATAGCTACGAGCCATTTGCATGAATCCTGCACCTCCGATACGTCGGGCGACACCCCTGGCAGAGGTATAGCGTTTCCAGGAGAGTCGTCTGATGTATCGAAGGTGCAGGTGGTACGGATGGCTCGTCACTTTGCCTCAAATAAGGCCGAAAGGTATAGCGCTTCGTTATTTAGCGCCGACAGCTTTCATAATTCCTACCGATAGCTGTCCGTAGTGGGCTACAGACATTTCGTCATTTTACGAAATCAGGTGCCTTGTTTTTACAGACGGTCCAGTTTCTAGATTACGGGAAGCCTTGCCGGCAATAGAAAACAAGGAACTTTTACCAATAAAATGGGAAAACGGATTACTGTCCGTAAAATGAAATACAGACGTTCCGTCATTTCACAAAATTATATGCCTTGTTTTTACAAACGATTCAGTTTCTAGATAACGGGACACCATGCCGGCACTACGGAAACCGCAACCTTTACCCATAAAGGAAGTGGATTTTTTTTTTACATTGGCTCTTATACCCCTTGCCCAAGTTGAAGATGGTCAGACGTCTCCAGTTCTCTCTAAAATGAAGCGTCCGTTTCCGTTGAAAATAAAGAGTTTCACATTTGATGAAACTGGTGTTTCTTACGTATTTTAACAATAGACATTTAAATGCCAAAATGTTTCAACGATAACGGCCACAAAACATTTCGAAAAACGGCTGTAAAACGGTTTTGAAAGACGGCCGAAAAACGGTTTACGATATCCGTCTCAAACTTTCACCGTGATCGGTTCAAATTGTTGAACCGATCTCGAGCCGGGTTGCAAATCATTATGGGACCGTTATTTCTTAAATTTGACCAATATTTGTCTGTTTTTTTGTCCAATATTTTCGTTCTGCCTGGGTACTTGAGGAGCGACCACGGCATGCTGCTGCGCTACATCCCCCAGGCCGTCGACAATCCGGACGTCTCGCAGTTCCGGAACGTGATACCCCGCAAGCTACGTAAGCTTTTCATTTTATATAGGCACGACAATGCCTTGGCAGGAGACTGCATTGGAAAAAAAACTTGTGAAAAGTTATCCGAAATCGCTACCTCGCCAGGCATGAGGCAGGATGTACCCCGATACGCTCGTAGCTGCTTGGTGTGCCAGAAGGCAAAACCAGGTGGTTGTCAGCCCCCCAGTCTCATGAAACCAATGTTCAGTCAGAGCCCTTGGCAGATTTGTTGCTGTGACGCCATGGGCCCCTTCCAACGTAGTCCCCGCGGCAATCGGTACTTGTTTGTGGTAACCCACCGCTTCACGAAGTGGGTTGAGTTATTCCCTTTGTGGAAGCTAGATTCGCAAAAAATCTGGGAATGCCAGCTTGAAACATTCGTTAGGTTCAGCTTTCCAGCACAGCTTGTAAGCGATAATGACTCCTAACTAACGAGTAAGGTGTTGGTGGACGCTTGCGCGGTGCTGGGAATTAAGAACAAAATAACTTCCCCATACCACACACATAAAAACATCACGGAAAGGGTAAATCGGAACCTTAAGATGATGTTAGTGGCCTATACCGAGCCCCACAAGCACTGTGACGCGAACCTGCCGGAGCTGGCATTCGCAACCCGTACGACCACTAATCGGTCAACGGGTCTCATTCTTGCCCAATTGAATTTGGCAAGGAGCTCGCGTTCCGGCTTCTGAATAGGCTCCTTTCTACAGAGTCTGGGGGAAGGCTTGGCGCCTGGGTGAAGTTCGCAGACGACCTGGAAAAGTACTTCTCCGACAATCTTCGAGAATCGCGAGAAAATCTCGACGTCGCCCGAGTACAGAGGGCAGAACAGTGCAACCAGAGGTGACGTGATTTGCAGTTCGAGGTGGGAGATTTTGTACTCCGGCCTACACACTCACTGAGTGACGCCGCTCGAGGCTTTGCAGCCCCCCTCGCAAACAGCTGGGAAAGTCCGTTTCGCGTGCATGAAAACTGCTCACCACTCACTTACAAACTAGTTCACTGTGAGTCTAGTGAGGAAACCGGACTAATTCATGTCACCGACCTTAAACGATTTTTTTTTTGAAGCAGAAGGCGAAGATTCCTCGCAGGACCGGAACGACATTGACGGCAGTCCCGTTCTGGAAACCCGCTTGTCTCCCCCAAAACGGCGGTATAACCTGCGACATCGGTGACACCTAAAAGATAAGCTTCGCCTCTCTCGCATTCTGGGGGCAGCTTTCTACGTAAACTGATCTGGCCCCTTTTCAAGAGAGGGGAGAGAAGATTGTGTGCCCCCCTCATATCCGTTATTTTGAAATTTCTAGAAGGGGTGCGAATGTAACGTCAGGCTCATACCTCAACTAAGCGTCTGCTTTCTTGTTTTTCTACGAAGATGGCTCGTGGACAACACCTTATTCACGCCCGTAATCGAGACTACACGGCGGCCGGGCTCGTGGTGGACCGGGCTACCGAGGAGGTCAGCGCGTCAGGGGCGGCCCAGGGAACCATGGACAGCGGCCACCCCCTACAGGACGCAGCGGCATCTGACTCTGATCAAGGAGGACTACGTGGAGAGCAGTCACCTGCTGGAGACGATCCAGAGAGAAAAGGTGGCTGCCAGCCGAGCCTTGAGCCAGGACAAGGAGCTCAAGCGACAGCTGGAGGGGATGCAGCACGTCTATGACAAGCTGGAGCTGATCAAGCAGCTACAGAAAAAGCAGCATTTGACCAAGGAGCTGGGGAGAGGCGGATGCCGGACACATCGCGCACGTCAACCAACTTGGGCGAGCGGGACATCAAATTGGCCATCGCTCTCGTCGAGCGGCGCCGACCAGACCTGCTACACCAGTCCGCCCATCAGCGCTATCCACCCCCGACGCCCACAACAACGTCTCCGTCATCGACATGGCGGGCGAAGCTTGATGGAGGGAAGTGTGGCCACCCTGGTGGCTCCCCTGCGCAGTTCTCCGACTGCGTGGCACAGGTGGTCCCGCGTGGCGGCGACGTCACGCCCGACACGCGCACATTGTACGCGCTACCTAGATAAGGCGGATGAGAGGCGGCGCACGAAGAGTCCCTGCCTGGACTCAGGCGCCGCTGGTAACAATGTTAATCATATTGTACATATCCAATTAAATAATGTTTCTTGTTATTGAAACCGCTGGAGACGTGTTATCCCTCCGAGCCGGGTATACAGCGAGGCCCACCAACCAGAAGATACGCGGGAGTCTTCCGACGTATCTCTTTCCAGTAAGTTTGAACAGATTTGTTTGAATAAGGCACAGCCTTGACGATTTCAAGGAAACTCCTACGCAGCCGACTGGGTCACTAAAGAGTTGATTATGTGGCGGCGTGTAAGGGGCGACGTGGCGCACTGCGTACGACGGCACAGGTTCTACTCAATTGACGCGGTTCTCTGTGATTGCCATATAAATGATCAAAGGTGCAGTGGTAACGTTTCCCAGGAATGCATTTGTCTTCAAATTTCACAACGTACAATTAACCTCCACCAAACAACTTTAGTAGAAGTTCGAGCCTGTTACACGACAGTGTCGACTTTTGCAGCCAATGGTAAAATGAGTCCTTCCGTCAGTCAGAACTTATAAATACTGAGAGTACACGAAGGTATCCTTTCACTCTAGATGAAATGTGCTGACATTCAAAGCAGTGCACTTGCAGTCTAATAAATGACACCTTTAGTGTACTTACGGTGCACTTGGAATGTACTGGAAGTTCAGAAGCAGTGTGCTATAAGTAAAGAGAAAGTATAATTTCGTGTTTTGTACCTTTTCAGTACAGTTATTCTCTACTGCTTTTTTTTAAAAAGGAAACCGCTGGAGCATAGAGCTGACGAACATCATACGTGATTTACGAGCGCGGGCCATTTGCTGCTAGTTCAGATAGACTATTTTTCGACTATTCACATTTGTTGGTTTAAAGGTTCTCTGTGCCAACATAGATGACTATGAATAGCTTATAAAGGATGTGCACTAGTACCCTTTCATCTGTCGAACCCTTTCCCTACCGTGGACGATTTGGGTTCTTCCACACTGTTTGCACCGCTCCCCCCGAAGACGAGCTGGGCTCGTCCACGTTGATTCGGGCTCCAATGTGCTACCATTGACAAACTGGGCTAGTCGACATGTTTCTACAGGGTGAAACAAGGAGACGGTAGGCTCTTTAAATCGACCGGAAAATTCGGTTTCTTAACCTGTCGCGCTACGACTTTGTGCAGCGTTGCCCACAGATGGTACATTTTTTTTGTAAATTTGCAAAGAGCGAACTTAAATGAGGAAAAAGTAAAGAAAGAAAAAGGCTTAGCTCCTATGGAAACACAGCGAAGCTACCGGTCTTCAAATCAACACGGCGCCGTTTCGCACGGGGCACAAGAGATGGAGCAACGAACGCCGCAAACGAACGAGCATACGGCGCCGAGAGCCAGCGTCTTTAGCAGACAATCTTTTCGACTCAAGCGACGCGCGTTCCGCAGGCGGCGACAGTCGCAGAAACAAAAACAGGCGCGGTAACAACGAGGAACTGCAGTTCCTTGTCTGCTAACTTCGGCGGCTCTCGGCGTCGTCTGCTCGTTCGTTGGTGGCAGTTGGCGTCGCGACCGTTTCCGCCATCTCTTGTCTCCCGTGCGAAACGGCGCCGTGTTGTTTGAAGACCGGTGGCTTCGCTGTGTTTCCGTAGAAGCTAAGCCTTTTTTTTTCTTTACTTTTTCCTCAGCTAAGTTAGCTCTTTGCAAATTTTACAAAAAAAAAATGCACCATCTGTGGGCAACGCTCCACAAAGTCGTAGCGCGATAGGTTTAGAAACCGAATTTTCCGGTCGATTTAAAGAGCCTACCGTCTCCTTGTTTCACCCAGTAGTTAGATCTGCCGCGGATAGATGGCGCTTCATGGAAAATAAAAAAAATCGCGGTAAATTTCTGAATTTGGCAGAACATTGTTCGAACGCACGCAACAGGGGATTTTAAAATGTCGGCGTGAACTTCTGGTCGCTGCAATCGTAGTGACGATCTTGCCTCGAAATTGGGGCAGAAACGAATATATTGTGACGTCTCTTTAGATTCGGAAGACGAGGAACCGAATATTTCATGGGACAGCGGGAGCAATGCAACTGAGTTATTGGATTTTAGCTCAGACGACTCTGATTTCTATGACGACATCGTGTCGGCATGTCGGCATGTCGGCATTGGAGTAGAATGAACGTAAAAAATACCCCTCCACCCCCTCCATGTTTTGCAATTACGTTCCATGCAAGGTGATGTGAACTGTCGGCGGTACTGCTACGCCCGGTCTCAACGTCCATGTGCAAAGTGATGAGAACTGTCTGCGGTAATAAAGTGAAGCAAAACATTAGTCCCCTTTTCTTCTGCAGTGTACTCACAGATTTCTCAGGTATTAATTTGTTGGCATTTGTTGTTTGGGCTTTCTATTTCATAGTAAATTTATAGCGCACATCAAAATCGCTATTTTCACATCGTTTCTTTTTATTTGGCGGTAGGCAAAGGGTTAAAGTTAAACTGCATAGTTCTGTATTTGACAAAACACTTTAAACATCTTTATTTTGAATCCACCATCACAAATATCAAAATCATATTTAATATTGATGCACCAAGTAGCCACAACAGCGCATCAAAATAGCGCTAAAGGGGGTTCACCGCTAGTTTCGAAGCGCTGTTGTCGTCGCGTTCCTGGTCCTTGCTTTCTCGTTCGGATAGAGGAGAGTATCATAACGTGTTATGCAGATATATCAACATTTCCCTGCTTTCCGCAAGAATTACTTGATGAGACAAACTCGCTGCGCGCATTCTCTCGAAGCGGCAAGAGAAAGACAGTTGAAACCTCTGTGTATGACGCCACACTCAGGTGTTCCGTTTACACTTTTTCTAGCGTTTATGTATACGTTCGGATCATATGCTTGTGATATTTTAACTCACATGACAAAACTACGCTAGAATGCAGCTCTAACTCGTTTTTTCCCCTGTATGGCAAGCGGTGCTCCACGCGACCATTAAGTAACAAGAGCGATGTGCGGCTATAGCGCGTGTCCGCAGAGCGCGGTCTGGACACACGAGCCTCCGATGGCACAGGACAGTTGTGCCGAAAATTGATCTATCCAGGTCAATAGACATAAGTATTCGGGCGGCAGCGACCTGGTGCACGCGAATACGACACTCGCGACGAAGAACCAAGGACCAACGAAGCCTGAAACCACCGACCACAAGCCACGACCATGCAAGGGAAGCTGGAAGCTTTCTCAGGCAAGTCACGTACATCGTGGTTAGAACGTCTCGGATCTTACTTCGTTGCCAATGGCACGAACGCCATGAATAAGAAGGGAGCGCTCCTTTTAACACTGTGTGGCCCAGAGACTTACGAAGTGGTACAAGCATCAGCGGCACCTAGAGGACACGGCGATGTTAGGTTCAATGAGCTAGTGATCATCCTTGGTGCTCATATCGTCCCTCGACCTCCAGAGCCCTATAGCCGATTTAAGTTTCAACTCCAAAACCAATTACCGGAAAAATCAATAAGCAGCTACGTTGCGACCTTCAAACAGCTAGCAGGCGACTGCAATTTCGGCATCTTGGCCTCTGTAACTACGCATATTGCTTCAACAACAGCGCAGCTACCAGCGTCGCAGTAACCAGCGTCGTCTCAAGCATCCAGTGCTGCAGCTGCCACTGAGTAACAAGCGATGCCACAAGTGGACACCAAACTGCCGCTAAAAGTGATGCTGCGCGACCTGTTCGTCTGCGGCATCCGCGACGAACTTCTGCAGCAAAACCTGTTTGCTGAGAAGGACCTAATGTTCTCTAGCGCATTGGACGTTGCCATCAGAGCAGACAGCGACTACAAGCATCAGAAAGCCATCAAAAACAAGGAGTACCAAATAAACAAAACTGTAAAGCCGACAAGGATTCTGCTTCACACAAAAAACGTCGGTGCTACCGATGCACGGATCAGCACGAGCCACAAGAGTGCCGATTCCAGAAGACTGAGTCTCGGTACTGTAAGAAGTCTGGACATATTGAAAAGGCATGTCTGGCGAAGAAGCACCAAGGCAGAGCAGGACGCAAGAAAACCAATCACAACGTTAAAACAGTGATGGAAGTCGTGAGCCAGCCGACGTGTTCTTCCAGAAGTTCATTGCATGAACTAAACAAGCTGTCCACGAGAAGTCATGTTCCCGAATTTCACGTTTCTCTTCAGATTGAGGCAAGCCTCTTCAGTTCCATGTTGATCCTGGCGAAGCTTGTTCACTCATTAGTGAAGAGACATTTCGCTCCACGTGGCCTAAGAATCCCCCGAAAATCACGAAGAATGCCTTTGAACTTTACACTCGGAGTGATGAGGGCCTGAAACTTTTTAAGTCGCTTCAAGTGCACGTGCGTTTCAAGTCAAAGGATCCTATCCTGTTTCTACTGGTGATGAAAGGTCCGGTGCGACCATTTGGGCAAAGATTGGTTTGACACATTCCACATCCGAGTACAGGGGATCAAACTGCTGCAGCAACAAACTACGCTGCCAGAGGCGGAGGCAGTCCTTCAACGACATCCCAAAGTGTTCCAGGATGACATTTCCGGCTACATGGGAGCCCCAGTGCACTTGGAACTCAAGGAAGGAGCAACGCTGAAGTTTTGTAAAGCTCGCCCTGTTCCCCCTGCGCTCCGATCAGCTGTAACAATCGAGCTTCAGCAGGTACAGCAGCTACAGCAGCAAGAAGTCATTGAACCAGTCTAGCACACTGAATGGGCTACGCCGCTCGTACTCGTCGGGAAAAAGAGTGGAGCCATCAGACTGCGTGGTGATTAGAGAACTGTGAACGCCGCATCGAAAAAGGCAAGCTATCCGCTACCTACATCAGAAGAAGTCCTGTCAAACCTCGGAGAAGGGACCTTTTTCTCTACAAAGGACTTGTACCAAGCGTAGCAGCAGTTGACGGTGACGGAGTCCACGGCAGCTGTCCTGACAATCAACACAATTAAACGATTGTACAGAGTGACAACGCTGCCATTTGGAATTTCAGCATCGCCAGCGATCGTTTAACGGATGATGGAGACGACACTAACTTTTATCAAAGGTATAAGCGTCTATCTTGACGATTTTATCATCAGCGGCGCAACCATAGAAAGCATACTGAACGTTTCGACCAAGTTTTATCCAGATTAAAAAGCTCCGGTCTGATAATCAAGAAAGAAAAATGAAAGTTTGCAGTCAGCGAGGCTACATTTCTGGCACACAGGATTCACGCCGCAGGTGTTCATACAACCGCTAACAAGGTGCAAGCAATCCTCGATGCTCCAGACCCCGCACGGGGCACCTGTGAAAGCAGGTGTTTGGAGAGTGGCGTCTCCACGGACCCCGAGCCCCGCAGGGGGCGCCTGCACCTTAAGTACTTGGTGCTTGGTGAGTAGCATCACCACGGACCCCAGCCACGTGGTCCACCATACCCGCACGCAGGCGGCACCTACTTTGGTAGGTGCTTGGTAAGTGGCGTCACTACGAACCCCGAGCCATGTGGGTTCGCCCACCCACGTCTGGCTGTGCGTGGCGTACCCGTGTCCGGGGAAAAGGGGACCCTGGTGGTTGAGCTGAGCCCGGGGTATGTTTGGACCCTTCGGGGCCCCCCGGGCAAGGCAATACACCGCTTCGACCCCTGCTTCTCGTAGACGGGTGTCCTGGCTTGGCCCGACCAGGATGATTCAGTCAGCCGCCTCTTCTACCCTCTTCTTCCTTCTTTTACTTTTGCTTCCACCTCTTTCTCTTTTCTTGTACACTCTCTTCCTTCCTTTTTCACCTTCTTAGGCGGCAACGGCTAACCTTGAGTGGAAACAGGTCCTGTCCCTGCATCCACACTCGGTTATAGTGCCCGGGCAGCACTGGTAGAGTAATTGTGTCAGCCAAGCCTTTCTTGTTATGGCACATTACCTACCCCCTCGTTGGGCTCCGTGGTGGGCGGTGCACCCGGGCACTGAAATTCCTTCCCATCTATATGGGTTCCAAAACTAAACCAACTGATCGGGCCCTTAAAAGGACCCGCACCGAAGTCATTGACATTTCCACTAAGACCCCTGATCTTTTCAAATTTCCTAAGTTTCTTGTTCTGCAGTCTGAGGACGAAAAGCCACTGGCTAAACTTTCTCCTTTTTTAGTTTCCAAAGTGCTTGAAGGTGTTATCGGTGCAAACTTTAGCGCCAAAAAGATGGCATCAGGCGACCTCCTTGTGGAGGTAAATACAAAAAAACAAAGTGACTCACTTCTAGCCCTGAACGCGGTCTCAGACTACAAGGTCAGTGTGACCCCCCCTCGAAAGTTGAACACTGTCGAAGGGGTCATCTCTGAAGATGACTTGCTCGACTTGACAGATACAGAGCTAGTTGAGGGTCTCTCAGGACAGGGAGTGGTTGCAGCACGACGCATCACCATCCGTCGCGACGGCATAGAACGCAAAACAAAGCATGTTATTCTCACTTTCGACACTACGACTCTACCCACTAATGTAAAGGCAGGCTACTCTCAGTGCCGTGTCCGCCCTTATGTGCCGAACCCTCAGCGCTGCTTTAAGTGTCAGAGGTTCGGCCATGGGTCGCGAAGCTGTCGAGGTAGCGAGACCTGCGCCAAATGCTCCAGTAAGGAGCACGTCGCTGATGTGTGTGAGAACGAAGCTCAGTGCACTAACTGTAATGGAAAACATCCAGCATACTCCCGATCTTGCCCGTTATGGAAGCATGAAAAAGAAATTCTCACCTTAAAGGTTACAGAAAACATTTCCTACATTGATGCAAAAAAGCGTTTTGCCTTTGTCTCCAAAGGCACTTATGCCCAGGCCGTACATAGGGGACCGGCACGGCCAATGGTTTCGACTGGAACACAGACGTCTACGGACGATCTGCGCCTCCCGTCGAGGTCTCCGGCGTCTTTGGGAGCGGTGCCAGTGACACCGCTTTCGAATCGCAAGGTGGATGCTGCCTCCTCAGCATCCACCTCAGGGCAGGGGCTAACCTCCCCTGCTCCACCTGGCCCTTTGGCCCCTAAGGGCCGAGGCCTACCCCCTCGCACCTCTGCTCCACAGAGGAAGCCAGGGGAGCCGCCAAAGCAGTCGACCTCCAAGGGTCAACTGCCGGCGGCAACAGACGAGCCCATGGATGTAAGTGGGCCCAGGTCCGAGGAGGATACTCCCCTCTCAGGATCGGAGTCGTCTCTTTCTCTCGCCAGTGACCCCACCTGTAAACAGAAAGATCCTCCTAAAAAGCAGACTACCCCACGTGTAAAAATAGATTTTAGAACTTAACAGATCTCCCTTTTAGGTCACTTTTATATATTTTTTTCGTCTCTAAATGGCCAAGAACTATAGCATTATGCAGTGGAATTGCCGTGGTCTTTTCCCTAATATTGATGACATAAATTTTTTTTCTTGATGAGCTTCGACCTGTCGCTATATGCCTACAGGAGACTCATCTCAAGGACACACAAACAAATGTTCTACGTCGTCATCAGGTTTTTAGAAAGGACCGTGCATCCCATAGCAACTCCTCTGGCTGTGGTTGTGCAGAGTGGTATTGCCTGTGCTTCTGTTCCTCTTACAACCTCTCTAGAAGCAGTAGCAGCTCGTATTGTTCTTGACCGCCTTATTACGCTTGTTTCACTTTACTTGCCACCAAATATTCCACTGCATTTACATGACCTGCATGGACTTGTAGCGCAACTTCCGCAATCTTTTTTAATCTTGGGGGATTTTAACGCCCACCACCCCATGTGGGGTAGTGCTCGCCAGGACTCCCGTGGTGGTGTCATTGAAAGATTTTTATTGTCATCCGGCCTTTGCCTTTTAAATGGACTTGATCCTACATTTTTTAGTGCAGCTCATAATACTTTCACTTCCATCGATTTCTCTCTTTCATCGCCAACTTTACTTCCCTGTTTTTCTTGGAAGATTTTAGATAACCCTTTTGGGAGCGACCATTTTCCTGTTTTTTTAGAAAGTACTGTAGCACCTCCTTCACTTTCAACACGTATCCCCAGGTGGAAATTAGACAAAGCTGACTGGGCTCTTTTTGCTTTAAAAGCAGTGCTTGACCCAGCTGAACTTTTAGCTATGACTCCGGAAAATGCCACCTTGTACGTTACTGACCGAATCATAAATGCTGCTTCTGCCTCCATTCCACAAACATCTGAAAATCTTCCTAAGCGCTGCAAGCCTTGATGGACCAAAGACTGTTCTGTTACGCTTAAACGTCAGAACAGGGCCTGGGGCACTTTCTGCCGCTGCCCAACGGTCTGGAACAAGATAGAGTTTAAAAAATGTAAAGCAAAGGCTCGTTGGACAAGGAAACGAGCTAAGAAAAGCTCATGGATGAAATATGTTTCCAAGGTGAACAGTTTTGTCACTACGAAGGAGGTGTGGGATCGAATGAGGAAAATTCGGGGTAACTACCTCTCTTTTAGGACGCCTCTTTTTCCTTCAGCTTCGCCAACCTTGAAAGGCCAGGCAAATGTTCTCGCGAAACATTTTTGTGAAGTGTCTAGCTCATCTAATTATTCGGCAAAATTTAAAGAGTTCAAAGCTGTAGCAGAAAAGCAGCCAATTGCTATGTCAGGATCAGACACTCTTGTATACAACCAGCCTTTCACAATGTGCGAACTCGAGGTGGCCCTTGGGTCAAAAAAGCAGTCGGCACCTGGTCCTGACAAAATCCACTATGAAACGTTGCGGCACTTGTCTCCTGAATCTCTAGGCCATTTGGTAACCTTTTTTAATCATTTGTGGATCGCTTCTGCCTTTCCTCAGTGCTGGAAGCGGGCACATATAATTCCTCTCCTAAAACCCGGTAAAGACTCTGCTCTACCAGCAAGTTATCGTCCCATTGCAATGACCAGTTGCCTTGGGAAAACTTATGAAAAACTAATAAATAGACGATTAGTACACTTTTTAGAGACTGAGGGAATTTTAGGTCCCAATCAGTGTGGGTTTAGAAAGGGGCGATCAACATTGGATCATCTTGTTCGCCTGGAAACTTTCGTACGTTTGTATGAAAGTTTGTTCATTTCAGTTCAAACGCGTTTGTTCATCGACAGCACTGCGTTTCGGTATTTTTTGACCTAGAGAAAGCATATGATACTACTTGGCGTTACGGGATTTTAAAGGACTTGTACTCACATGGTGTCCGTGGCCGCATGTTGCGCTGCATAAGGGAGTTTTTGACTAACCGAACTTTTCAGGTTAGGTTTGGTTCTACACTTTCGGATGTTTTTCCTCAGGAAAATGGCGTCCCTCAAGGGGCTGTATTGAGCGTCACTTTCTTTGTGGTGAAGATAAACAGCCTTGCTGCAATGATACCTCCATCAGTTTCGTATTCATTATATGTAGATGATGTGCAGATTTCCTTTTCGTCCTGCAATCTCTCAAGTTGTGAGCGCCAGCTTCAACTCTCAATAAACAAAATGAGCAATTGGGCCGATGAAAATGGTTTTAAGTTTTCATCTGAAAAAACAGTGTGTGTGCCATTTTCACTATGTCGTGGTATGTTGCTTGATCCTTGTTTGCAGCTCAATAGCACTGCAATACCTGTAAAATACGAGCACAAATTTTTAGGGGTTATTTTTGGACAAGAAACTTACCTCTGTGGCTCACGTCAAGGAGCTGAAGCAGGGATGCTTGCGGTCGTCTAACATTCTCAAAGTGCTTTCACACACATCCTGGGGGTCTGACAGACGGTGTCTCTTACGACTTTATAACTTCTTGGTGCGGTCCCGTCTGGACTATGGCGCGATTGTTTATGGGTCGGCACGTCCGTCTGCCCTAAAAATGTTGGACCCCGTCCATCATCTGGGGCTCAGGCTCGCCACGGGAGCATTTCGAACATCACCTGTGCTTAGCTTGTATTCTGATACACATCAAATGTCTTTGGAAAGACGAAGGCGGTATTTGAGTCTTTGTTATGCTTACAAGATATACAGCTATCCTGAACATCCCACTTTTGATGCACTTCAACCTTCTACGTCCTTCCGACTCTTTGAAAACAAGCCGAACATTGTTCGGCCCCTGAGTTTCAGAGTGCAGAGCATGGTAACATCGCTCCATCTCCCCTTTAGTGAGGCTGCTGTGTTGAGGGGCAATGAGAGAGTTGCGCCTTGGGACCTTCTGCCAATTTCTTGTGACTGGTCAGTGTCTAAGTACAGAAAGGGAGCTGTTTCTCCACTCCTTCTTCAGCAGGAGTTTGCCGATTTAGAACAGAAATACAGGGACTACTCGCATTTTTACACTGATGGATCGAAAACATCAACTTTTGTGGGGGTGTGCAGTTTATTCCATTACCTTCAGCAAAGTTCGACAACTCCACACTGTTGCAAATATTTTTACTGCCGAATTGTACGGTATTTTAATGGCTGTGGAGTACTTATTAGAGAACAATATCATGAAAGCAATTCTGTTTGTCGACTCTCAAGGCGTTCTTCTAGCCGTTTCGTCCTTAGCAGACAGCAAGAACCTTCTCGTGCAATGTCTTCGTTTACGGCTTAACCGAGCACTTCAACTAGGACACCAGATTAAATTCTGCTGGGTCCCAAGCCACGTGGGTATTTCCGGCAATGAAAGAGCAGACTTGCTTACTGCCTCTGCAAAAGAGTACCCAAAACTGCCTCTTGGCCTGCCACACCAAGACCTGAAACCGATCATACAGAAATCGATTATGAAGTCATGGCAGTTGGATTGGGATTTGGAAAAAGAGAACAAGCTTCATGTTATCAAGCCCCAACGGGGGGTATGGGAGAGTTCCTTCCATAAAGTCCGTCGGGATGAGGTTCTCCTTTGCCGTTTAAGAATTGGTCATACCCGTTTGACTCATTTGCACCTGCTCTGTGGTGAAGATGTTAACTCTTTCAGGCACAGAAGTTTTGTTGAAAATAGAAACCTGATTTTATTGTATAAATAGTCAAGTACGGGGCTAAGAACACTATTTTCACAAACTAAAAAAATGTATTACCGCGCAGTGACCGCATATGAGGTGGTCATTCCTGGTGACCACCATGCTGAATGGGGTGGCACTTATTTTTTATGGAAGTCAGAAAAACAGTTTTTTTCTTTCCTCAGGCAGAGTGGAACATCACACGATTCGCACATCCACGTTGTTCTGGACGGCTTCGTTTTGGTGCTGCACCTTGCACACCTGCGGGGTGTACATCTTTTTGGTTGGTGCTTGCTCTCAGTCAGGCGGACGTTCGTGTCAACGCGGGGCTTTGACTTTTTCAGTTGCACAGCTACATCGGTAGAGGACCTCCTCTTGGCTTTGGAGGCTACTTGTGCTTCAGCAGTCAATGATGAGATCACACTGCGGCGAAAATCCTTCATTGTCATCCGCTCAGCTTCTTCAATCTCCCTGAAGAGATTATGTATGCGTTCACCACGCAGCAGTCCAGGAAGTGAAAAAATATCCTGTGCCACCATCTTTTTTATTTCCGATCGATTTCGTACTGCCCTTTCATTTGGTCAAACTTCTCTACAAAGTTCATGTTTTTGTTACAGTCATGGAGAGCAGCAGGGCATGGTACCTTGGTGACGGTCCCATCCTTGTTTTTCCGGTCGACTTCAGCACCCTGCGTGGGGTCGTGGAAGTTCGACAAAAGGTGGACAGTTCTCTTGTCCTTCCACTTCATGCAACAAACACTCTCATCACTGACTGACCAATCAGTGTTCCCTCTTTCCATTTCTTGGTCGGCTTGCAACTTGGGCAGATGCTTCCGGTTGTGGTTCACTGTTCCGCACGCATATATTCCCTGTTCCCTCAAGTCCTTCAGGAGACCATAGCTCGTAAAATAATTATCAAAGAACACACGGTGATGCCTCCCAGATATGTCTTGACACAATTTCTTGACAACCTGTGCACCCAACTCTTTTTGCACTCCGCTTTCGGACGTTCCAGAGTAGATTTCAAACTTCAGGTTGTAGCCGGTGCTGGCGCACAACATCCATACCTTGTATCCACGTTTCACGGGCTTTTTCGGCATGTACTGCTTTAGGGAACTCCTGCCTTTGAACTTGATCATTGACTCGTCAATTGCGAGGTACTCCTTTGGTAGGTAGTTTGTTGCAAAGCTTCGTGAAAGTTCCGATAAAAGTGGCCTCACTTTATAAAGCCGGTCGAAATCAGGGTGGGCTCTTGGTGGCTGTAGCACATTGTCATTTAGATGCAGATGAGACAGCAGCCAACCAAATCTGTTCACTGTCATGATCTTCGATATGAATGGGTCATGCAGGTCCGGCGCGCTGGACCAATAATCCCGGTAGCTTGGACTCCGTTTTATACCCCATCAGGAGGTTCAAACCCAAGAAAGATCGCATCTCTTGCTCTGTCGTAGGAATGTATGGTTTTCCAGCCTGCTGGGCATACAGGTTCGTCTGGAAAACCACTTCTTTCGTCAAGGAAGGGGTCCATAAAAGACTGAAAATAGAAAACGGATCTTTTTCTTCTACATCGAGGATATGGCTTTGAAGCCGAGTGTCAGCCAGGAATTCTAGTGGTGGGTGCACCCTATAGCTCGGACTCCACAAAGGAACCTTTGCTGGGGCAACGGGAGTATCATCGTCTGTTTCCGAGTCGGTGGAATCACTAATCATGTGGCAATTCCTTGGCGATGTGGGGGAGGTGTCCCGAGCGCTTCCATTAGGTGGGCGAGGTGGTTCCCAATCGCTGTCGCTGTCACTCGTGTTGTCCCCGCCAATAAGGCTGTCAGTGTCTGTGGGGATTTCTTCGCAACCATCTGAAACGGACGTTCACGTTCCTTGAACAGGATCCCCTTATCACACATCAAAATGCGAATGCCACCTCCATTGATGCATGGTGGTTACTGGTGGTAACCACCACATTGAAACGGGCGTCATCGCGTTTTTATAAAACGAAGCAGTTACTTCTTTGAACCACGTGCACGTTACACTTATTCACTGTCTCACCCAGAAAAAGGGAAGAGGTAGAGCAAATTCTTACCGCTATGCTTGTAGAAAGCTTTCGGATGAAAGGTCGGAGGCGCCATGGCACGTGTTGAACGAAACGGAAGTTTTATTTCTGAATGGAAGACAGCGCGGGGGAAGCTAGCGCCATCTAGAGTTATGAGGAGGAAGCTCGAACAAGAGCGCCGTTGGTGGTTATTGAGCTAGACCACCGTGCTGCAAGGGGAAAAAATGTTGAAAAGGTGGTCACTGGGGATAACCACCGTGCCTGAAAGAGTTAAACTTTGCGACAAGTGTGGCAAAGATATGACTGTTTTCCACATCCTGTGGCATTGCAAAGCTTTAAACCCAGAGCGCCGAAAATGTTTTCCTGAATTTTTTCGCGATCACCTCCTTTTTCATCCATATTTCCTGCTTGGCGATGAACCATTGGTACCATTCGATCGAGTTTTAAATTTCCTTCATAACACTGGCCTTTTACACCAGCTGTAACTTGCAGTACTTTTAGATCACACCTCTAAGCCCTTTGGGAAAACCTTCGTTTGGCGCAATATGGCCTAAGTTGCTCTTGCGCCATAAAACCCCAAATCATCATCATCATCATCGATGCTCCAGAGCAACAGGAAGACAGGAACTGCAAATCTTTTTGGGGTTGCTTGCGTTCTATGATCACTTCCTGAAGAACAGGGCTATGGTCGTAGCAGACCTCTACAAGCTTCTTGAGAGGAACAGGCCGTGGCTCTGGATGGACAGTCACAGGGAGGCATTTCGCAAACTTAAGAAGTTGATTAAGCACTCTACTGTTCTCAAGCATTATGACGTAAATGAGCCCCTGATGCTGCCTTGGTACACGTCTCCGTACGGCATTGGAGCAGTACTCGCTCAAAAAGTCCCCGATGAACGCAAAGCTCCAACTGCTTTTGCGTTTAGAACAGTAGGAGCCACGGAGAAAACCTATTTCCAGTTGGATAAAGGAGCGTTGGCCATTATCTACGCTGTATACCATTTCCATGAGTACATCGCTGAACGGAAGGTCGTAATCTACACAGACCACCAACCACTTTTGTGAATATTGGGAGGCTCGAAACTCATACCAGAAGTTCTACCCCACGTAGGACACTATGGTGTATAAAACTCCATGCCTACGACTAAGAACTAAAGTATAGACGAGGAAAACCACATCAAAACGCAGACGCCCTGAGCCGGCTACCGCCTCTTGCTGATATCGACGAAACCTGCATCACAGGTGAGGTGTTGATGCTTGCATGCTCGACAATTCTCCTACTATCTCCATGAACGTACTGAAGCACTCACTCAACAAGACGAAACCTTAGCGATAGTTTACAAGGCTGTACATAAAAGCAGCCTAAAAGAGCTCAACGGTGATAACTGCAGGCAATACAAAAGTTGCCAAAGAACTATTAAAACTTAACGGCTGCTTGACCAGAGGATCAAGGGTGGTCATACCCAGAGTAGCCAGAGCTCAGTTACTGGATATACTTTATGCTGGTCATCGAGGCATGGTGACAATAAAGGCGGCTACTCGAGGCTACGTCTGGTGGCCTAGAGTAGACAAGGATATCAAGGTGAAGGCAAGGACATGCCGCATTTGCCAACAGCACCAACGGGCATCGCCCAAGGCACCTGTTCCGGAATGGCAACGACCATTGAAGACATTATAAACTCAACATGTCGACTTCGCCGGACGCGCTGTAAGAAAAATGCTATTGATAGTTGTCGATGCCTTCAGATAATGGATCGAAGTTCGCCAAATGAACAACGTAACGCTGGCTAACTTATCCAAGAGCTACGAAACTCGTCTGGAATGTTCGGAGTACCACGTAAGATCGTCAGAGACAACGGTACATCGTTTGTATTCGCCGAGACCAAGCAAGTCTTACAGAATAACGGTATTCGTCGCGTAAAAAGTGCCTCATACCATCCGGCGACCAACGGCCAAGCACTAAGAATAATGTATGAAACTAAACAGGCCTTATCTAGAGACAATACAGGAAACTGGTTTTGCCGGCTTGCTCGATTCCTGCTTAAACGACATACGGTAATCAGTCTCACGGAAGGAAAAACGCCGGCTGTGCTACTGTTCAGCCGAGAATCGTCAAGAGCAATCACACGTCTACATCATCAGAGAGCGCGAGATAAAGAAGCGAAACAACCTGTCACGTCTCCTACGAAGATTTGGTGAAACGCAACGTATTCATTAGACATTTCAGAAAAACAACGTTGTGGATACCAGGAAGAGCAGTCAAAAGACTCGGATTCTTTTCATGGGTTGTCCAGACAAATGATGGCACTCTACGAAGGTACCAAAATCATAAACGAAGTCACACAGAAGATGCTTCAAGACAAATGATCACGATATCATCTAGAGCAAAAGGCATTCGAAACAATGGCCAACAAGATTTACCCGCGCAGTGCACCATTCCGATGGTTGTGCAGCCATCAACAACAGAAGGACAGGAATCGAAAGAGATTCAAGGCAACGTTCACCCTGATCGGCAGATGGTGCGGCCCCCTACCTATAGGCCACAACCTTCAAGACGGCCTGCTGATAGATATGGCGACGGCATCTAGAGGGGAAGTAGTGTGATGGCCAGCGGAGCTCCACGTGACCATCAAATAACAAGGGCGATGTGAGGCCAGAGCACTTGTCCACAGAGCGCGATCTGGACAAACGTGCTTCCAATGGCGCAGGACAGTTGTACCGAACACTGATCTATCCTGGTCAATAAACCTAAGTATTCGGGCGGTAGCCGACCTGGTCTACGCAAATACAACATTCCCCCAAGAACCTTTGCAGCTTTTTTTTATAAAGTAAGCAGCTAGCTGAAGCTAGATGCCATTCAGGCCAATCAAGCAGCGTTGTGAATTTAAAGCTAAGCGTTCACAATCTTCATATCTTTGTGTCTGTGTTCGCTAAACGAATCGAGAGTGATGAATAAACTGTGCCACTATCGTTAAGTATGTCTGTTGTATCTGCACGTGTTCTAGCATTTCACTTGGCTCTTACTTAAAGTAGAATAGTGTATAATATTGGGAAATTACTATGAGTGATAGTGCTTGAGTCCTAGGCAGGGCACTATTAGGCCGCGCACAGGTCCAGGTGCGTGAACGAGAAAAGGTGCTTCTTCGTTCATCTGGAAGATTCTGGTTCACTTTACCCCGATTGTAAAAGATGATGCCAAACTTGCATTGCCTATTCAGACTCGTAGTAGTTGACTCACGAACATTCCAGGCCGAAGATTCGAGACGCCGAGTGTAGAATATCCGGAGATGACTGCGACTTTGCTGACTGACCCCTATTCTCCTGACGGCGCGGCCTACTCACTTTGGCGCTAGTCAGCTGTCACCTCGACGCATCGTCACTCGCTGGTGCCGCCGTTAACGCTCGCGCCTTTTTTCTCGAAGTTTTGTTCTGCATTTTCTTTGTGGCACGAGTTTGCAGATGAAAACTCTATTTTCAGTTCAATATTCACCGTCTCTTCGCCTTCATCCTTCACACCTCTGGTGGAGGTCGGGCAACTTTCTATGTACTTTGCTTCGATATCCCCCAAAGATCCACCGGAGCAGGTCTATTTAAAGCCCAATGATCTATCTTCGTTAAATTCAAACAAAGCTTGAGCAAACCACTGCATCAAGAAACAGCCCTCTGGAATTTGAACATCTGCCGGACAAGCCCAAAAAAGAAGAAAAAAATGAGACCGCCGGCTTCGACCACCAACTCTATCGCCATTCCGCTCGTCGCGCCCTCGACACCTGATCCTTCCGCCGCCATGTTTAGAGAGACATCAAAGGCTGGATCAATTAGTACGAGCGAGTAGCCAGGAACAATAGGTTGACGATTGAACAGAACCTTCAGAACCTCTACTTTTCTTTTGAGAGCACGGCGCAACTCTGGATCGATAATCATGAAACCTGGATTACGTCATGGGACCAGCTGACAGAGCTTTGAAGGAGGTTCACCAGTCTGCGCCGACGGGAGGAAGAGAGCCGATGACGTCCTTTGAACAAGGACGCCAGGTCCCAACGAAAGCATAACCAGCTACGCTACGTTGAAGACGTCCTACACCTGAGTGCACGCGCCGACCCGCGAGCAACGGAAGAAAAATAATCTGAATGCTCTCCTCCGCGGTGTAAAAGAGAACATATTTGGAGGTCTTGTGTGCAGCCCACCTGCGACCATCGAGGCTTCCGTGACGAAGACGGGAGCATCAAGCGCGCCCTTCTCGCAAGAGTCACTCACTAACAGCAATTCTTCGTCGTCGATGGCGCCACGCCATCTGCGCAATTGGCTTCAGTTCAACCGACCTGCACAAGATTCCGGGACGTCGTCCGGGAGAAGCTTGAAAAGCTGCTCCCCTTTGCTGAGCGCCCAGCCTTGTTTTCAGTCGCCGAAATTATACGCGACAACATCCAGCAAGCACTCCAGCCTCTAACATCCGTAAACATTGCCGTCCCGGAGAAGCGGACGTAGACCTACGCCGCCATGACCCAACGACCACCACTGGTTGCCCGCCAGCATCCGGTGCCTTCTCGACGCCACACGCCTGTACCCAAGTGCGCTCAACTCCAAGATGAACAAATTCAGTACGCCCACCAACAAGAAACGGCGCCAAGGAAGACAGACACATTTAGAGTGGATGTCCGATGTGCGCTCTTCTTCAACTGCAGAGAAGCCGGCGCCCCTACTGACGACTTGGGCTGCGCGGGTGCCGCCCAAACGATTCGCGCTGACAGTACGGTTAAACGTCAGCAAAAAGTTGAGTACCTTCGCCGTCCACTGTCTCCTGTGCAAGCTCCTCCCCGAGAAACTAGTTTAACTTATCCGCCACGCATGCATCACATCTTCCTAGGTTTTTTCGGGAAAGTGTCTCCCCTGCCTCGCCGGGTAAAGAAAACGCAGAAATGCCAGTCGGTGATATTGCCGAGGTCGAACGACGCAAATATACCACACAAATGTCGGTGCACAACGTCACTAGAACAAACGCCAGCGACGAGATGTATTGGAGCGAATTTTCTACGGCGGTGTCAAATAACCTCGACGGTATGATCGACTGCCATAACGCTACGGCCCTCATTGACAACGGAGCAGTCTATTCCTTTTTTGGTGGAAAACTCTCTCGCCGCTCTTCGAAAGTGATGACGGTAAGGGATGATATTAAAAGATCATTCGACGCCTTGGAGACTTCAACTACGAGGTGCTTTCCGATGAAACCCTAGGATCAGGACGCCGCCAGCCGCGACCCCAAGTATTGCACGTCATTGATATCAAGCCGTACTATGCTCGATAGGACAAAGGACTGTTTATGCTTGAGACGACCCCGCTGTTCATTCGTTGCTGTTATTTGTTTTAGCGCTGTGTTAATTTATTTACGGTAGCATCGGTGCGATATACTTTTAAAAGAGGGAGTAATGCCGCGTGCATGACCTGGATGAAACACTTCTCCGTTCATCTAAATGATTCGAGTCTACTTGTACGCGAAGTGTAAAAGACAAGGAGGCCATAATGGCCTTGTTCAGCCAGTCTCGCCTTAGGTTAATCCCCAACATTCCAGGTCGAATGTCCGAGATACCTTGCGAAGTAGATAAGGAGCTGACGGCAGCCTTGAGACTCACTCCTACGCTCCCGATTAAGAGGCATATTGACTCCCGAGCTAGTCAGCAATCGCGCCGAAGCACTGTCACTCACTTGACACGCCGTGGACGCTCGCTGCTGCATTCTCGACTTTTTTTTTCTCCTTACAGGTTTTGTATTCATACTTTTTTTGCCTTCATCTCTGGTAATACAACTTTGGCAAATTTACTAGTGCTTGCCCTAAAGTCGTAAGTTCTGCATCTTGTTTATTTCTACAATAGGGTTGTACACGCAATACACATATACCTTCAGTATCTGATTAAGATTTAGCGCAATAAATCCAACGACTTGCAACATATGAGCTCCAGGAGAGATTCTAATCGCCAACTCCAGATAACTGGTGGTACTGTGACACTAAGACGACCACATTTTTTTTGCATCACGGAGAGGGGAAGAAACCTGCAAAAGTATTTTTTAACATACCCCCTCCCCCCCCCCTCCAAAAAAAAAAATGTTCGGCGCACGCACACGGCAAAACTTTAGTCAGCCGGAACCGTGGAGCCGCCATGGCGTCCTGGAAGCGTGCACGTCTCGCACCCCGGGGGCCAGGGTTCGATTCCCACCCATAGCGAAATCTACGAAATTTTCTTTTCAAACCCACAAAATTGCTTCGTTTAGAGGTACCTACCTGGGAAATTCTTCGCGTGTGTTTACTCTGCGCTACGCTGCCAGCTGTTCGGCTGTCTTCTTAGCAATGATGACGCCGTTGCTATCCCAGACAGCACACAGTATTGTGCCAATATTGGCGGCGGATCCGAGAAATCGTGCCAATTTCATTCCGATACTGCCGATATTGGCGCTGGATTGCACCGATTGGGCCGGTATTACTATGATGTGACCGATGTCGGCGGAACACCACGTGAGTCGGCAATGCCACGCTGATATACAGTATCCAGTGCCGTTTGCCGGTAATTTGTCAGGACTGCACCGGCTATATCGGCCGGTATTTGTAATTCTTGACCGTTTCTAAAACGATACTGAATCGCAGTCAATCGCGCCGGCTAATCACGGTGGCCGCCGCTGTTTCCACGGGCCGTGCCGAAGGCGTGCCGGGCAATCAGTGACTGGAACTGGGTTTTTTCCTACAAACGAACGGAAGAAAACTCTTTTTTTTTGCGGTAGCTTTTATTGGAGATTAGTACAAAATAGGGGGAGCGTCATGTTTTCTAAAATCTTAAGTTTACAAGGTTTGCGGCACAATTAATATTGTTTTTATACAACCATGTCTCAGTGGTGATTTCGGGTAATGCGTCCCGACCTAGGTGTATCCTAACTTCGGCAGTAATTAGCGACGCGCCCGCTTGGGAGACGGGGATGGCACCCTTGATTCGGAGCCAAAATGGCCGATAAAAGCCAAAATAGAAGTCACGTGCAGTTCCTCGAGTGGCCGGTGCGGGAAAAATGGCAGCGCTGCGATCGCTATTAGCTTGGTTCTCGAGAACTGATCGGTGACACTTTTTTTCAGAGCAGGCTCTAGTTTTTCAGGGCGGGCAGTTTTCCAACTGATCGGTTAATTCTATAGTTACGTTGGTTTGGCCCAAGACCGCTGACACCGCAGCAGCCGCGGCCATGTTAACCGATATTCGTTCATCTCTGCCAGAGCTCGAATGCCAGAGCTCGAAAATGGGCCAATACTGGCCCATTTTTAGAAAGATCGTTAACCAATATAGGCCAATACTAGGCCAAGGTGCAAAACACGAAACTGGGCCAATATTGTGAGAAATATTCCCCCGACGCTGGCCCAGTGTCAGCGTGCTGCCTGGGATGGAACTACATCACAGGTCGTAGCCAATGGGAATTTAGGTGCCGTTCTCATGTTGCGGCGGCTTCGCTCCATGGGACAGTGTATGCGTTAGCATTAAAAAGATGCGGCTAATCACAAATGTGACAATGCGCATTGCACTTTGACTAGTGTGTGATTTTTGTGAATGTAGGATTTCCTATATCTGTTTTGCAATAGACTATAAGCACTGCTTTCAAAAATCACGGAGAAGTAAAATTTTTTTAAATACTCCCCTAGTTTAGTTCGTTGCTATCTTATTCCTGGTCATGTTTGATTTATCGGTTCCAACAAAGAGGCATTAAATTTTATAAATATGGTTTTGTTTATAAACGCAAAGAGGTAGTAATGTCGAAAGAAAGAGGAATGTTCCTCATTTGGTTTAAGAATAAAAATATCAAGCCTAACGCAACATTTTTTTGGCGCGCAACGGAATTCAGCGTGTGTTGTATGGCAGCCAAACTGGGGTAGTTCTAAGGTATTAAATAGCAGTTATTACATGACCACATGACGCTATGATTCCTTGATAATAATAATAATGGGGGTTGCGTAGATCCTTGGTAAAGAACAGAGAGAGCAGATCTTTTATCAAAAGTGACAGTGGGGTTGTCTAACCAGAGGCCTGAAGTGTTTAAGGTTTAAACGTTTGACCGTAGCGCAAGGAAACCAGCTAAAGAAATTTGCACCTGCATAAATAAAGTTCAAAGATTCACCGAACGACAATAAAGCGGGCGCACTTTGCCCGGTGAAATTTCCAGCCATTTAATTTCCTTTTCGGGACAAATAATAAAAAGGAACTTGCCAAGGTAAACTGTTAACCTGTTCACAAATGATCGAGTTACGAAAGGCTGTAACTTGTGGCGCCATCTCCCGGTAAGCGCAGTTAACTTATGACAGTCTATCATCCAGTTGCTTTGCCTATAGTAAGATGGCGCGACAAGTTACAACAATTGCTAACTTGGTCATGTGTGAACACGTGAGCAGTTGACGCTGGCAAGTGTGTTTGTATATTTTTTTTTCGCAGAAATGGAGTTGGGCCTTGAAAGTTTACCTGCCAAGACCCACCACCTAAATGCACTATCAGTGAAAGTTCTAGTTGTATGTTTTTCTATTGAATGTACCATTTGTTTTATTTGTTTTGCAGCTTTGGAATTAATTTTGGACACACTATATTTACGATAAAAGACTAAGAAGTTGGTTTGCAGACAGCGAAATATCACTTCCATTTTGTCAATGCTGCAGCACATTGCCACTCTACTCCGGGAAAGTCTGTTTGAAGCTGTCGCGTGTCATTTGCAAAACACGCAACTATAAAATACTGAACAAAAATTAAGTTCGCCATTTTCGTTTTATTTACCAAACAATGCATGAACGTGTCATCCTCTCACTTGGTGCGCGACGCAGTAAGCGCTTTTGTGAGCCATACCTTTCGGTATGCGATTTTTGGCCGCCCAACTTGGTCACCTGAGCAACGAAGACAAACGATACTCTCCGCAATGCGCTGCGCAAGTTGCACTCCTACTGACCCGTGTGCGTCTTTATATTGGTGTATCATTTAAAATAAGTCGACTAGAAGAACTGCACGGAACGGTTTCATTCTTAGACTGATGCGGTACAACGAACTCGGCTCTGTTTTATTTTTATGTAAAACGCGCACTGCGCCCTCCTGACTGCCTTACCACTTCTTGAGGCAATCAACAACAAAAAAGTTAAATATGGAACCAAGTGATAATATGAAGGAGTACTAAATGTTCTCCCTTGAGTTTCTGTGTAGCCTGGCGATACAATGTGTTGGACCAGGTTGCCGGCATCTGAAACCGTCTCTGTCTATTTTCAACCGCGAGGTGGCCAAGTACGATGGGCCACGCAAGCGGCGGCTTGCCTCTGATAGAAGGCCGGCGCAGAAGTGTGCGAGGCGGCTTTTGGGTCGCGGCGCGCGGCGATAACAATCAATAAATGACTACATGTTCTTGAACCAAAGCAATCTACCATCTCCACGAACGGGTACAAGCCAGCCAAATCCTACAAATCCGAGCAGTGAAACAATAATAAAAGTCCTTTTTCCTTGCAAATATATTTCGAGAGGTGAGGACTGAACAAGCTCACAACAAGATCGTCGGTATAAAATTACATAGCCTTCTACTTTTGACAAAAACTGTCCTATAATAAAATGCAGGAAAACGCAGAGGTTGCTTTGATTTCTTGCTTAATAAATCGTTAAGAAACATTTAATATCTACCTTGTTTGTACTTCCATTAGTTGCAGGATAACCGCTAAGAGGTCTCCACAAATGTGCCAATCTATTTTATCCGCAGAATTTATTTTGCATGCTGAATGACCGAACGGTTAAGTAAAGTTGTGCTGCTTATTATTTTTTTTTAATGTTCATTGCTTCTTTATATTCTTTGCTCATTCGGTGCCACCTTATTTTCTCAGTCACTGGGACTTATATGGTCTTTGAGACAATTCCTGATTTTTAAATATCATTCTCTTAGATTACCGCTGACTTCACAATGTCCGCATGAAGAATACAGGTTTCTAGATGAAGCTCTCATTGACGATAATAATATAAAAAAAAATTCGACATCCCTGGCATTTCCCAAAGGCGCTCTTAAGGAATGGCTAGTTGGAACTCTTCGAGCTCCTTCCTTTGGAGAAACAGTAAGGAAGCCACACAAGGGCAGATTGCGAGAGTGTTGTGAATAAATAGATGCGTCACAGTCCCCCTTAACATTGTGACGTCATGTGACGCACTAATGTCCCTGAGGCCATGTCACCTCATGAATCACCTGACGTCATGGCTTCACATGACGTCATTAAGTCACGCAACTCTTGAAGTCACGCGGTGTCATAATGTCGCGTCACACTCTGACGTCATCTAGTCAACATGCTATGAACACAATAACCCTGAAGCTGTCCTTATAAATCCGATGCATTTCTTAAAGATCATTTCAGCGAACTGTTATGTTGCTCTCGACTATGTAGGTCATTCAAAAAGATAAATTGTGTTTGTGAAAAGCAGGCCTTTGCTAGTTGTGGCAGGCGAGCGCTGGCCGTTATGTGCTCTCAGCTCTCTCAAGCAGGAGTTCCTGGAAAAGCCGTGCGAGAGAAGACGGTGTCATCTTAAAGGCGGTTCTTCCATGCTCGTAATCCGTGGCCTCTTTTGCAGCTCCTATATGGCTCTGGCAGCAGCAGCCCTCACTGATTGTATGTTAGAGCTTAAGGAGTCGGTTTACTATTGGTTCGTAATATATTGAAAGCCAACGCCACTCTGTTTTTGTTTCTTGATGGAGCATTAAACAAACAAGATAGAAGATTCGTTAATTGAGTCTCTTCTCTTCGTGAAACACACTTTTAAGCGGATTTTTCCTACATCCTCTTTCGAAAGAAAGGCAGCCATGTGAAGAATGAAACACATGGCAGAAGGACAGGGACTGGATAGGTCTAGGGACATGTTTCGAGACCGACGGGGCTACACAGCGTGCACGGGACCGATAATCGTGCGATGTTACTCTAAGTTGATTTGCACCAAAACCTTGCCCCAACTTGATGTTTGATGTGTTGGCCGATACATTTTGTGTCGTGTGTTTTCGGACAGCGTCGAAGTTTAGTCATTTCGTGTCGTTGCGAGTACATGACAAAACAATATTTTGAGTTAAAGGTAATGCTCTTTAGGTATTTTTGAGACAGATGTTCACGGCTCCTGGCAGCCAAATCCTAACTTTGAAAACCTCGCCCAACTACTTCTCGGAAATCTGGCGTGTAGCTATTCATGGTGGCAAATAGAAAAAATGACATCAAATGATCAGGTAAAACATTAATCAAAGCCTGTTGATCCGGAAAGGCTATGTGCCCCAAAACATTCAAAATCACGTTTTATAACCTTAGAGTCCCAACTAAGAATACAGGTTTAAGAAGTATAGCACTTCCGACCGAATCAACGGTCCGACGTAATTAACGATCACACTATGTCATAATTAAAATAAGTACACCGACTTGACATAACAGAAAAAACAACTTCATTAGACGTTTCGCCTCCCATGCGGGAGGCATCATCAGTAGTTACACAGCAAATGCAGGGTTCAACCTAAACACAACGCTATTTATCACGAATGTCCGTGTAAGCTTCGTGGAGAGGGCCGCGGTTTTTGTTGCACACGGATGTGTCCCTGCGAAGAAACCACGATTCAAAAACAAAATGAAACAAAATGTGGAACCGTGCGAAAGGGAAAGAGATAAGAATGTAGTGTGCATCCCCTATGTCAAAGGAGTCTCCGAACCTCTTAGTCGCGCTTTGAGGCCCCTTGGCATCCGAACTGTTTTCAAGCCATACAGAACTATTGGAAATTCCGTTTCCAAACCAAAGGACCCAACCCCGGCGAACGTCCAAAGAGGCGTTATCTACAAGATCCCCTGCAGTGACTGCCCAGCGTCCTACATTGGCGAAACCGGACGGAGGAGAGATACCAGACTCAAAGAACACAAGCGTGACGTCACGTACGCATCCCACGCGACGCGACTGAAGACTGAACTGGTGGACCATGCGTGGACAATGGGGCATTCTTTCGACTTTCCGGCCGCGACGACCTTGGCGAGAGAGGACAGATGGGGGCCCCGAAAGCTTCTAGAATCGTGGTTTCTTCGCAGGGACACATCCTTGTGCAACAAAAACCGCGGCCCTCTCCACGAAGCTTACACGGACATTCGTGATAAATAGCGTTGTGTTTAGGTTGAACCCTGCATTTGCTGTGTAACTACTGATGATGCCTCCCGCATGGGAGGCGAAACGTCTAATGAAGTTGTTTTTTCTGTTATGTCAAGTCGGTGTACTTATTTTAATTATGACGTCTCCCGGCTTTTGGAGTATTTTTGCACACTATGTCAGTAAATGCCAAAACCGATGCTTCAGAAGTATTGGCATACATTTCTTGACTACCGGAACTGTCTGTATAAAGCAATCTGTACAAACCATATAGCGGCAGTTTCTAAAAAGCAAACCCTTTCGTCTTGTACTGGCAGTAGAACGAGTGACGCAGACACGCTTTAAGTGCTTTAACCACGGTGCAACTCTTGTTCGATAAACCATGGCACATGTGAAAATAAGACCGCTTTACAGCCTTCTTTTCCCTATTTTTTATTTGAAGATGAACCGAAGTATAGCGCGGATATTTAAAGAAAACACGCTTTGGAGGTGACTATTGCCGGCTTTCTCAAATCCCACAAGACGACGTTTCTTACCTCAGACAGTTTGAACAAAGAAACAAAAATGTCAAGGCGATTGCACGCGCAGAATAGGCAACGCCATCTGAATAATGCATGGCCCGTCCAAACCTTCTACCGCACCACGAAACATCATCGCGCCTTGCTCTACATCATGACAACGTGACTTCCTGAATGAACCAAAATGTATAGCGAGACTTGAGGCAGCACCTCACTCGAGTCGGAGCTCCAAAATAGGACAGTGCACCTTGAGAGCTTTTCGGCGGTGAAAGAAGTGTGCTGGGGTCTGACACTATCTTTTTGCTTGGTGGGCATTGCGCTGCGCATCCATTTTTGTTCCCTGGGTGTTTGAGTGCTTCATTTTGCCTTTCTTCCGATAAGGTGTTGCCCAGTTTGCTTTCCCGAGTTGTTACAGACAAGCCAGCCTCAAGTAGGTGTGGAGGCGCAAGGTCCTTATTTATGCGATCATCGGACTGATTGAATATTTGTTAGCTCTCCAATATAAGTACAAGTATTAACGCGCTTTTCGTAGTTGAAACTGTGCTCACGAAACAGGTCAAACGAATGAAACTTTCGTAGATGTAGGAAATCATTTTCAACTCCCTGAGCAAACTTCTGCGCAACACAGCATTAAAACCTGTGTGATTCATCAGAGTAAATAAAAGTGGCAACTTAGATCTAAAAGAAACATAAAACAAATATAGTGCTATCAGTTTTATAATGTTACGCTTTCGATTTTGTTTTCTCCCAGGATAGATGACTCGTCAAGAAATGTAAGTTTCTTCGTATGCAGGACCGGGCAGTAAGGCACAATGCACGCTAGAGCATCGAACCTGCCGGACATTACGATTCCACTGCTCAGTTCATGCAGGACGTTGAACGTTTACAAATATTAAAAAAAAAAAAAAATCATAACATGTTTTTTCTTGTGTTTTTTTTGCGCGTGGTAGTTATTATGGTTACTTTGCTAAAACAAAGTTCCATTATGGTGACTTCTGCTTTGGGTTTGCTTTGAACGCGTGGTATCATCCTTCCATTTCTTCCCGGTCGTCTCTGACTCACAAAGGCCGGCTCAGTGTCACGCACACACACGACGAGAACAATAAAAACTCCGCTTCTTTCTCAACCGCTTCTCCCTCACTCGCGCACATGTACCAGAAGCTGCGCGCGCGCACTAGCACATACCTTTTTTTGCACACACTCACACATGCATTCACAATCAAGGCGGAAAGTGTGTACTGTATGTATTCCTTCCTTCTTCTAAGTCTTTGTCTTTGGTAGAAAGGGACTGCAACAATAATACAACGCGGACAGCGAGGAGTTTCTTACAAGCGATCGTGGTGCTCTTGCACTCGAGAGTTCTCGGTGGCGTGGTTTCCGGCCTCCCGCTATGCCGATGTTGTTCTTTTGTTTCTTTTTTCGTTCCACTTCCGCGGAAGGGGATCATCAGAGAAGGCGTCGGATCGGCACCGGCGCGACGTTGGTCATTGTCTCTGAGCAGTCACGCTTCCGATATAGTCTTTGAGCGTGCGCTTGGAAGAGAGGCCGAGGCTGAAACCACCCGCTGTTAGACGGTCGTCTCCTCTCGGCGATCTCGGAAGCTTCTGCATAGGAGGAAATAAGAAACATACAGAGGAAGACTCAAAAAAGGTGTTTTTCTTTCGTGATTATTTTTACGCTGAATACTGCCTTGACAATGCCGCCGTGAGCATTTTCTAATGTATTGAGCTCAAATTAGGGAGTCTAGCAAACGTTTTCTTTTTTTGTTTTAAGCCGTACTGACCAAGTGCGAGAGTATGAACATTGTTCGAAGCGGCACTGCCAGAACCTAATGCCTACAACGCTCTACCAAAACAGTGTCCAAAAACTCTCTTTCATTGCAGGGCGCCCGCTTTCGCTCTTGCTCCGGCTTGGTATGGGTCTTGTAAAGACTAAAAACAGCGAATGCGGGAGCGAGTGTACAGTGTGAAAAGTCGAAAAAGGAATATCGGATATTTTTTTCTTTCAGCATTGTCAAGCTAACTATACGTCGTCATATTAAGAGAAATAGTGTATGTTTTACTTAATTACCTGCAGACGCCAAAAGACCAGTGCAGTGACCTTTACGCATATGCGCCATAAACGTTAGCACAACAGCCCTTGCGCCAGAATTTACTTGACATTAAAAATAAAGCAAGCATTTTTTTTCTTTCAAAGGCCCATTAATACTTCTGTAGATACTTTCGCTCGGGACAAGCAAAGGAATATTTAGTACAATTCGTTCGCAAAAGACTATTTTCTGAGTCATTTTCTTCATAATGAGCGAAATGTAAAACAATGATCTATGTAATTGCCTCTGGGTTCTATGTATCACGATGATGTGGGACAAGACACAAATCCAGCGTCAGCAGGCGAGCAGCCTTGGGGTGGTTTTAATTCATTGAAGTCAATGTGCGACTGAGACGCGATTCAAAGCCAAGAGTGTAATTGTGATGCTTCCACCTGGGCTACACTTCGCATGAACTGCCGAAGGGGCATGCTACGATCTATCACTTCTGAATCACAACTTATATGCAATGACTTTCACTTTTTGTTCGATTAAAATGTCCCGTAGCACATTAGCTGTGGCTAACGAATTGGGTGACCATTTTGTTGACGGTCAGCAAGGATGCAATTAGAGCTATGAAAGATGCAAGCTTTATAGGGTATATTTACAAGATGACAGATAGTTAGCTTATAGCTGGGCATACCCAGACTTTCTTGTATTTGTCAACTGGGATATCTTGACTAGAAGGGGTGCACGTGCATAGCGAACTTAAAAGCAGACTAGAACATCAGGAGTAGAGCAAACTGAACAGAATCAATAAACTCATCCGTTACTGCCTAATACAGGAAGTAAAGCAAGTGCAATTGGGGAGTTTCGGAACAGCCCACGCAAATACTCCTCCAAACCTCGGAAGGCAGAATTTAACCGTATGTTTTTTACAAAGAATTTGCACTTGCTATCCTGTTTGTATAAGGGAGGTTGACGCTGGTACTCATATGGTTGAGACAGATTGTTTGCTTCGTTTGCTGTTATGTAATTTTTACCTGTGATTTATTGTTCAAAGTGAAAAGGAACACTTTCCTTTTAAGTTATTTTATTTTTTAAGTAAAAAGATTATGTGATTGTTTAATCTGAAGCACATTTTTATGGGCTTTTTTCTGACTGAGCTTTGCAGCTTTATGTGTTAAAATAATCGTGCCATTTGCATGCTTTCAAGTACTTCTAATAATAGATATTGCCTTAACAAGCCAGTCTCCTGATTTCATATTCCTTTGTTATATTTATTCAAGCAGAGTTATAACCCCCCAAAAATGTTTTGACTCAACAGAATCCTACTTGAAATTACCCGCTCAACCCAAATGATACATAGGGCCAAGGTTTATATCTCACGGCTTCGACACTCGCATTGCGGAAAACGCCCCTGCTGGTTAGAGGCAAAGGGAAAGACAACAACCGCAGCACAG
The DNA here is from genome assembly GCF_016920785.2 of Ixodes scapularis. Classification (NCBI taxonomy): domain Eukaryota; kingdom Metazoa; phylum Arthropoda; class Arachnida; order Ixodida; family Ixodidae; genus Ixodes; species Ixodes scapularis. Next base: position 4,945,282 of record NW_024609867.1, read on the forward strand.
CAGTCCGGAGGCAATATATAAAAATAAACAAATATATTAGTTGATAAATGAAGTATTCATTTAGCTGTAAGCAGGCTTGAGTTTCAAGCAACGTAGACTGAGCCAAACAACAATCAATGGTGTAGGCAAAAATAAATCTCGACACATATAAGATATGTCCAAACGAGAAAAACAAAACAATGTTGAATAAAATGATCGTACGAAGGAAAGTAGATCGGAGTAAAAAAGAAAATAATGAAAATAAATGCCTGCCCAAGACAGTCCCTGGCCGTCCTTAACAAATGTTTCGGATTTTAGAGCGCATTGAATACTTGTGAATGTAGTTTTGAACTACAAGCACCGAACTGAGAGATCACCTCAAACCAGCACGCACCGATCTTCCACCAAAGGCAGTGTATAAAACCATAAATATTTATAAAGTTCTTATAAGGTGCCTACACAAAACTCATCGGCTATTAGTATGCTAAAATTGTGTTTTTTTAATTATAGTTTTTATAAACTATTGTGTGTTCTCTAGCAGTTAAATTTATTTCATACACTTTTCCGGCAAAATACAGCTAAAATACCTGCGTAAATGGCACAGAAACAAATGTATGTATCTTAAGTGTCTGAATTTTGTTTTACAGTTTTATAAAAAAAAGGCGGTCGACAAAGGTTTTTGTAAAATTGTTGAGGTATCACATAAAAATTAAACTAACGTGCAAGCTTAATTAGTATTGATAAAAATGCTTCCGCTATACTTCTATAGGAAGTATATTGTTTTACTCTGTATCACAGCCGCCGCCATCGGTCAGAAACTAAGCACGGGCGCTTTGGACATGGCGTCGCTCAACTTCCCATTTCGCCGTGATTAATCGCACCTCCTGTGTAATAATGTGGTAATTCGGAATGTAGCATATAAGCTGAAGAAGGCAAGCGCTGAGGATGGAATGAAGTCGATTGTTCCGTGAGTGCTCGGCTGGGACTTGTGTTATCAATGGTTGAACACTGGAGCCTAAACTGTGCCACGCGTTGGCCTCCAGGTGGTGACGTCGCACATCCAGCACTGGGGCCTTTGTTAACTAGGACGTGTTGAATTGCATCCAAGTACAAAACTAGGGCCGTCAACGGAGACGAGGAGTGGGATGAAATAAATCCACGTGAGAGATTAGATATAAGGTATAAAATAAGTTCCCGTGTGAGGATGATGTCCACTGTGAGTTAGGAGGATGAAAATTTGTCTTACGTACTCACACGCACAGCTCCTGAGTGTTGTGACCCGTGCCCTGTTGCGGCTGCTGCTGTTGCTGCTGCTGCTGCTGTTGTTGGTGCTGATGCTGCTGATGCTGCTGATGCCTCAAAAGCGTGGCCTGATGAAACGGACCTCCGGGGGACAGGACCCGAGCCGAAGCCGAGAGCGGGAGCAAGGGCTGGGACTCGGGATGGTCTGAAGGCAGCAGTCCGTTCGGCTTAGGGGGAACCTGTGGTGTTGCGCCGTCAAGGTGGGCCGGGTAATTCAACTATTCAAGTGAATGCAACACTAACTAGATAGCGCAAGATGCCATCCAATGACTTTTTTTTCTGCATTAATGTATGCACCTCTCCTCCAAGACCCCCGATACATGGCGAAAGAATCCTTGCGCCGATTCGCGATATAATTATATACTTTAGCAGACCGAGGCAGTTTTTGTTTCTAACCGCAATTCAGTGCACTCTCAGCCTCTATTACTGCAAAGCTACTATATTAAATATATCGCTACAAATACTTTTTATTTTCAATCCAACGACCGACATTGTCAACAGCGTTATCCCGAAGTGATCGTCCATTTATTTTAAGCGTCTTTTTTTACTGATGACGAACTTGCTTAGACGTGTTGCATATATCCTTTGATTTGAAGACTTGTGTTACGCATTTATTGGCTCCCTTAAGCAAACCTTCCGTCATAAAACAAACCAGCACAATCGCCGCTACGTATAAAAATATAAAAATATTATTGAAAGTGCCATGAGCAGATAAGTCTTACATCGTGTGAAAATTCAATGCGTTGTTGTGTTCGTCTAGCAAAGTAGAGCGAAAAAACTTGCCAAAATCAGCGTTGGGCTTGTTCGCAGACAACAGAGTACCGATGCTAATTACTGGTTGCGTCATTTCACAATAGGCTCAGCAAGCAGACAACAGCGTGCGTTATCTGATATCTACGTCGGATCGAGACTGACAAGTCATGCGCACCTGCGACGCGAGCACAGTTAACTTCGCAGACGACTTCTGACAGCTGATGGTCCTTCAGGGGCAAGTACGCTACAGCCGATCAATAACGTCTTTTGTGGGATTCTCCGATGCTAGAGGAGACAAGGAGCAAGCACCGAGAGGGGACATAATCTCACTGGATTGCGAGACACAACCGTCCGCAAGCCAGACAAAGAGATTGTGATTCTAAGCATTTTTTTTATTTCATTCATGAAGTAGACCTGATCACAGATATCTATTCCGTAGCTTTATTCTCCCTCTCTCTCGCGCAGTCTTCTCCAAGCAGCAAAGCTACCGACAAAAGTCCCCGTGGACCCCCTCTTATGACTCATACGGCTCGTATGCTTGCTGCGCCTATCGGGAGATCGTCGTATGCTAATGCATCCGTGGTTGGCTTTGGCAAGATTTTAAAGCGAAAGCCTTGCTTCTCCCATTACTCAAAAGAGCGGCCGCGTTGTGCCCGAAAGATGGCCGCACCAATACGCCATAAAGCACGCGCCTCAAAAATAAAAAAACAAGGAAAAGCACAGCAACGCAGATTCTTCGTCACCGAAGCCTGCGGGGGCGCTCAAGGTCAATGCGGACGCGCCTCAGAATTGAATCACAACGAAAAGCACAGCAACGGGAACGCTTTGACAGGGATGCCGTCGTCAAATTGGTGGAGTTCACCGCCCCTGCGCAGTGGGGGTACGTGATGTCCCTGCCGGAGTACCGTGCGAAAAAGGACGACGTGGCGCGCTGATTGCTAAAACGCGCTGCGTGTAGGAATGCGTAGGCATGCCTACATGCAAACAGTCCTCAGTGTCTCGGCCGGATTTTCGTATCAATAATTTCATTACATAAAGAGAACTACGCCTCGACAGTTCACACGGTGATCTTGAACTTCTCAGTGCACTTTCGGTGAACGTTTGATCAGATCATTCTATTTTAAGTCGCCGATTTTCCGGCTCGTTTTACAGCGGTAATTTGTAAGAATGTAAAAATTTAAGAGAAGAAAAAATAGCATTCATTTTTTCCTTAAAGTTTTTAGGCTATGCTGTTGAAATTAATTGTAGGGAATTGGTGAAAGAATTGCTGTGCCACGTGACGTATATTTTACGACTATTTTAAACGGGAACGAAAATTTTCCATAGGTTACGTGACGTCCTGACACGTGATGTCGATTTCACCAGCTATATTTATCGGAGAAACTCTACTGGTGCCTGGGTCGAACAACGTTATTTTTCCCTCTAAATATAGTGTGTAACTGAATTGGCATATGGGTCACAAGATGTGAATTTTCTCGCTAAATTTAGCGAGGAAACTGAGTTGACGTAAAGGTCACGCGCAGTCAATATCACCACGGTGTATGGGTCACCTGATGTCACGTGAAGCCATTTCCCCACTAAATGTTAGCGGCACACGCACGGACGGGCGGACGGAAAGGCGGACGGACAAAAGTTGGGGATTGGGGATAGCGTTAAAAAGCGTTTAATGTTTCAAAGAAAACCTATATTCTACACGGGAATAGTTTCTTTATCTGCCACGAGACGGCACCTCGAACTTTCGGTCGAGCATCGGTTGCTGTAAACCTTCCTGAAAAATAACAGCAGCCATGGCATCAACCTCAGATCTTTCCTAAGAGTATTCCACATCACTCAAAACTTGGCACCCACTACCTGGAGGACAAAACTCAAACTCGCCTCGAATCTATCCATTTTATTGGATGTTAAGTTTATCCCTCTGGTGTCCAGTATTGCTTGGAAGCAACCACTAAAGAATGATTTTTTTCCCTCGCCATGTCCGCCTCAATAAGTTTAGCCCCATCTGTTGCAGAAATGAGGGCACCTGCGCTTAGCAATGAAGAATCGAATTGAATCTCCAAAACCGGTCACTTGCTCTTTAAAGCCAAACTAACAGAGGATGGGAGTATGATGGTGTGTACCACTGACCTCGAAACACTGGAAGAAAAGGAAAACAGGCCCAATAATTGCAAAATTAGTTAAACGGGTTCTGTACTATGTAAAACGCCAAGTGCACGTGTGTCTTCTCCTAACTGCCTTCAGTCATTGGACGTAAAAAAATACGGCAAATGATAAATGTTGCTTAAACTCAACATTTTGAGAACACAGATTGTTCACAAAATATGTTTCAAACACGAACACAAATATTATAAAACTCTGAAAGTAGAGTTTGTAGGGATTAGTGATGCAGCATCCGACACCGAATACATAAAACATGGTGTTCCAAAAGGACCCATATCGGGACCAGTATTGTTCCTTCTCTGTATTAATGATATTGTTTCCATCCCTCGAATTCCAGACATTGTTCTCTACGCAGACAATACACATTTTTGTTTTCTTTTCTATCCAGAAACTCCCCATCTTATATTCTCGTCATAAATATGTGGTTAAAAAATCTATCCAAATGGCTTGTCGCCAATCAGCTTCTTTTAAATATTAAAACAAAAAGATATCAAGTCTTCCCTTCCATTAATAGACCAATGAATCTTGTTAGCTCCTTGATCTTTCAATCACACTCCTTGGAACGGGTTTCTGATAAAACGTTTTTAACAGTACAGTTTTATGAGAACCTTCGTTGGATGTTCCATTCAGTCTTGTGAAACGTTGTATCACACAATTTGGAGGCATGCTGAATAGTTCGGGAACATTACTTGCTATGTGGCTAAATCGTCAGCTTAAATTCGCCTAATCTTGCTTCGCAACTACAGTATTGCTTACTGGACTGGGGAGGGGGGTTACACCTCAATCTAATATTAAAAGTTTGTACCTAATATTGAATAAAGGAGCGCGGTTTATTAATGCTGACTGAGCTTCAATACTGCTTCCTCCTTCGTTCAATAAATTCGCGCATTGAATACTGAAGCCTTATAACGAACGATTGTCTAAAATCCTTTCTTGGGTGGTACAAGAAACGACCCCCAAAATTATTTTTTCTACATATTCAATATCTGATACACACTAGAGTTTCAGACATAGGCATTGCGTAAAAGACTAGAACCAGAACTATTGCACTAAAAGTTTGAATTGGGAAAGTCCAAATCGCCTGAACATTTACCTTAACTTAATTGATATATTGGGATGCACTTCCTCTCCGCAGACCTCCAGAAAACAATCGAAGATGTATTTCTTAAATGTTGTTTAATGGCTTTTAATGGGGTTTAATATGTTCAGTGGCTTTTATTTTAATTCGTGTTGTTGCCTTGTAAGTTTTGTAAATACTAGTGTATTTGAAGTTTTCATGTAGCATTTGTTTTTCTCTCTTCTAGTTTAGCCTGTGTTGCTAGTCTATTATGTTGTTAGGGGCCCAGTGAGGCAACATTTGCTGTCGCATTTTGCCTCAGCTCCAAGGCAATGCTGTATTGTCATACTGAAAATAAGCTTACGCACAGACTTACGTCAACGAAAAGATTTATTTTTAGCACGAGGATTATAGTATTCTGTTTGTTGTAAAGCCACGCCAGGATTTCTAGGTTTCCAGTATGTCAAGTAATATTTTGGGCATGAAAGGGTTAACTCGCATGTGGATGACCATACCCGAGGCAAAGTCTATAATCAGCAAGCTGGCGGCTTGGCCAACCGTCGACTAGACCTGTCCGGTTATTATAAAGATCACACATGGGTGGCGTTTATGAAGAAGATACTAGTTAGGATTCGCGAACCCACCTTGGGAGGTGCGACGGCGAGGCATCCACCAACAACAGATGGAGGCGTTCCTTTGTAGTCTAGGTGCCCGGTGCATCCCCCACCAAGCTGCCCACAAGGCGACGATGGCGGAGGCCTCTTCAGAGTGCCCCCGGAGAGGATGGACGCCGGCTCAGACGCTGGAATGCCGCCCATGCCAGACAAGTCGTCGCCCATGCGTGGAGGCTGTCAATGGTGGCGAGGGAAACAAAATAAAATTGGCTACCGACCGCGTTGCTTGATGCTTCACCTAAAACTGTCATTTCAATGATGACTATATCTTACGTCTTTTACAACCCGTGTTTTTAGTCCTTTGAACTCAAGGTATGCTAGTATATCTAAGATTGAGTTTTAATTGTAATGAGCTCCTGGAGTGAAAGATGACTCAGTTATCATTTTGTCAGTCAACATTATTATTTATTTACGCTCAAGCTTCAAATGCAACTTTCTAGGTACAGTCAGGGACAAAAGTCCCCAGGACGCGCGAGCTGCGACTGAAAGGCATTGCTTTGCCATCTGCCGCCCGGTTTGCTGCTTTCGAGATCACGCAAAAGCTCATGCGCGTCCTACTGTGCCTGCAAACGTGTGGTTTCCCGCTCTTCTGCGGCGCGGCGCCTAACTCGGAAGTTAGCGCGTAGTACCGCTTCGGAAATAGGGCTTGCGGCTAACGAGCGTCTGCTACACATTCCGAAACTGGAGATACCGCCTGCGGCGTTGCGCCGCATTTCGCCGTGTCAGCCCACCTTGCTTTATAACCAGTTCAGCTTATCGCTCAGTTGAGCTGCCGTGACTTCTTGCTTTATAGGTGCCATGTCAGTAAGTGCTATCTCCGAAGTGGCACCACGCACCCGATTCTTAGTTAGGCGCTGCGCAGCGGAACAGCTGGAAAACATACATGTTTGCATGCACAGTAGGACGCGCATGCACTTTTGTGTGATCTCGAAACCAGGCGACCCGCCGGCAGATGGCAGAGCAATGCGTTTCAGTCGCAGCTCGTGCGTCCTGGAGACTTTTGTCTCTGACTGTACATTCCATGTAACATATCCACTTCATCCACCTCGCCACCCTGACTTCTAGCTTTGCTAAACGACGCGCCGATTTGTTCAGTCACTTTTTTATTGTAGATTCGGGAAGGCGGTTGAAGGAGTTTATTTTTCTTGTCTCTGTGATTTTTTTTTGTTTACATTGTTTAACAAGTAGCTTCGTGATGTCTGTTTTTTTATATTTTAAGAAGAACATTTAATTCGCACTACAGTTATGTAGTAAATATCATTGCAGTCTGCTAGCTATTGTCTGTGAGTCTGCCATTGAGGAGCGTCAATGTTTCGAAAAACAGAACACCGACGAAATATTGTTTCATTCTGAAGGCTACTATGTATTACAACAAAATCTCGCCCCGACACCCTAGAAGCCGTTACCAAGCTTAGCGTTTTTCAAGATGCCTCTTGTTGACTTCATGCCCGCTCTGTGAGACTGCAAATCCGCAAGAGCTACTTGGAGGGAAGAAGCGGCCCAGCCTGACGCGACTAACGCACACCTAAGAACACAATGTAAAAGGTTGTGCAATCCGAGTATATATATTTAGCATCGTCAAGAAAATTAATATCCAAGACACACCCGAGAGAAAGAAAAAGAAAACCCTGTTTCACAAAAAAAACAAAAAAAACAGCAGAGCTCTTTTTTCTTTGAAAGCAGCCCCGGCTAGGCTCACCTCGAAGGGCCTCTTCTTGCCCTTGTCTGTCGCCCTGCCCTTGTCTCTCTGGTAGTAGACGCCGGCGAAGATGAGCACGTTGAGGATGAGCAGCGAGCATCCCACGGCGATGGTGACGCCCAGCGCGGTGGAGTACGTGGCCTGCGGCATGGCCATCGCCTGCGAGTCCGTCTGGTTCGGGTCTCCGGGCGTCGTCACACCGCCACGACCTTCGCCGGCTGCGTCATGCGCCATGCGGCCACGTCCTCCCGACGTGGTCAACAGTCCTCCCGCGCCGCTCACGCCACCCGCGCTGACCCCGTGCGCCGTGTTCGAGTCCACCGTCGAATGGGTAAGGGACGTCGTGGGAGACGGAGACGGCGTCGGCGAAGGGACTTCGCGTACGACCCCGTCGTAGCTGGATGGGTCGTCGAAGTCTTCAAGAAGGTGGTGGGAACGGGGAACGTCGGCACCACCTGACCGGTGCAGCTTGGGGATAAGCTGGGTCCACACGGAGAGGCGGTGCGCGTGGTAGTGGTCGCGTAGTTTGGGCTTAATGCCTGCGAGCATTCAAAGTAGTTTCATGGGTGAGATGAGTAGCCCTCTAAGAAAATAGCTCTTTTTTAATGTGCCAGAAAGACGTTGCGCACGAAGAATACATTGGGAAGGCACACTTAAACTTTGGCAGCCTTCCAGAGTGACTTTAAATCACGTGTTTCACGTAACCAACGTTGTTAGTAGTTCTACTGACGTTGGGTTTCTAACCATGGTGCTACGAGACATAACGTAACACCGCAACTTCGCGCCGTGAGTCACGGGACACCATGACGTGACATTGTGACTCCATGCGAGCTGGAGTCATGACCCACAGTCGCACAAGCAAATGATACCACGTGATCTAGAGTAGCAGCAACTACGTTAGCACATGACGATTAATGACGCCAGCCATAATATTGAAGTAAGTTTTTCCGCTAAGATTACTCGAACGCAGCGCTTTATGGCGCTCGCTACGGAGACGTTGAAGCAAATTTATACATAGCTTCCGTTAAAATATATTCTGCGTAGAGAACGCCTTGAAGCTATATTTTCCACGAAGTACGCGGAAAGCTAATCGAGGTATGCAAGGTGCTCCAAAAATGACCTCCTGCGGAAAGACATTTTCACTTAAAAACATCTTAGGAAGGCACTTTTTTGAAGGGACTTTTTTTTTTTTTTAGGCTTGTCAACTTCTCTATTTTTGTCCCTTTCTTCGATGATGGCTGCGATCGGCTCTATGGCTTTTTTGTGTAAACTTGAATTGAGAGGCACATATACGGCGAAGTGGGTTCATGGCGCCTGCCAGGAGATTGTTACCTGGAGGTCTTCCAAGATGCAGCTATGGTCACACGTGGCTTGAAAGCTTAAAGTGAGCTGAGGCGGTTGTTTCGAGCTACCCGAACTACGCACATTTTAGGATGGTGGTGGACGTTTCAGCTCACTCGAAAATTGCCGCAAACACTACCAAACAAACAAAAAAGAAACGCTTATACAGCGCCCACTAACAACTCTTTATTGCGTGACAAACGTCACGCAATACAACCTCCAGCCTGTACAAATACGTGACTACACCCTCAAATCGAGCAACCTGCTGCTCTAAGTAGCACAGAACAAACTTTGTGTTTTGCGTTGAGGGGGCTGCCTATTCATTCGCCCTGTCCTGTGGAAGACAATACGCAGGAAAATCTGGGCGATGCCTTAATGACGGCCTATTTTAACATAACAACCACATCGTCATCGCCAACTCTTTCCACTTAGGGATTCACTGACGGGTATGGGGGTCGTTCGCCGCGTTTCAACGACTGCACCGTGTTGGGCAGGAGTGTTAACCGAATAAAAAGGGAAATTATCGAAGCCGAGAACATTATACGACTGGAGGAAAAATGTGTTAGTAAGCCTTCTATAATATTGCCACAAAAAGAGAGTGATTATTTAGCTGCAAGTTTGTCAAGGTGTTAGAAAGGAATTTGCCATCTTTCAGTTTCCGTTTTTTCCTGACAGAAGTTTGTCACGCAATACAGTGTTCTTAGTGAGCGCTGTGTGTGTGTTTTGTTTTGTGTGTGCTTGGAAGATTGAGCGATAGTTTTTCGAGTGCGATGTAACATCGATAAACATGAACAACCAGCTCGCCCAATCTGAAGTTTTCACATCTTAGGAATATTCACGCTCTGGTGTTTCCGGCATGTCATTTATTATTTATAGAATCATATGAGCTATTGAGAAAAATGACATTACAAGTAATACTAAAACCAGCATTATCAGTTTTAAGATTTTCCAGCGCGGTGGCGCCACGCGTTGTATAACTTAGAAACTGTGCATGCCGTCTAACAAACTCAGACTTTGCTGAGGTGTTTTCGTTTCGCTAGTATGAGCTTCACCAGCCTTCGTTCAACAAAAGTTGCAATCCCTATATACTGCCCCAGATCGCATTTGACGTCACGTTTTTAGAGGTGCCAGTGGAGTCTTTCAGCCGCTCAGATCAAATTAAAACTTCTATTAGTTCGCGTCAAAAAATTATTACGACCTGCAAGATGGATAAGTAGTTCAGACGTGGTTAGTAACATGTTGAACTAATTTTGAGACAAATCAATGCCTAGAATACAATTTCACCTTTCAGAAACAGATGTCCTGTGCATCTTATTTCAGCCTCCCACTCAATGAGATTACGGCACAAGGGAATAAGAAGTTCGAAGAACGAATTCGAAGCAAGAAGTGTAGACACAGTAGGCCAAGCACTTCTGAGTCAGTGAGTAACTATGGTACACAGCGAAAAACTATGCTTCATTTTCCTTCAGTGAGAGCATAGACAACGTTATGCATCGAGTACGTCAATAAAGCGGCGCAAAAATCGCAACGTTTTGGTGTTCGTCGCGTTTCTCTGCGTCTGTTTTTACTGAATAGACCAACAACTTGCACAAACTGCACCTTGACTTCGTGTTTTTTTTTTTTAGTTTATGCGTTGATGCATGTAGGTTTTTCAGCTCTTGATTCCGCTCTGACTTAATCTGAAACAAGATATGGTACAAAAGCTGAGCTTGCTTTGATGTTGTGCCACACTGTATACAAACCTGAATGCAATGTGAACACATTGATTTCGCCTCTTAAACATAGACGTATGCTTGGGGGAAATTATACGCGGAAATTCGGAGGAAGCGAACAACGTGTGTGCGCCACTTTGATGTACCGTCGAAGTGTCCGAGTCCACGGGCTTTCGCACCAATGAAGGCATTGCTTTAGAAAATTGCCCGAGTATATCGTCTAGCTTAAATGTACGGCTCGCACGCACATACACGTAGATGGCTAGGGCGTGCAATTCGTGTGCCCGTTTGCTTTGCACGGAGAAGAGGTGATATGCGCGGAACGCACGTACAGCCTTTCCGTAGGAAGTTTCCAAAAATAAGGTGATTTACCTATCATGAGGTACTTTTGATGCACCGGATCATACGCCGGCCAGGCGATCTTTTCGACACGACCGCCCTTGCCCCGGTCAGACTCCGACTCCGACGAAGTGAAGTTCGGTGAGCTGCAAGGAAGACGAGCAACATCAGTAATAAGGCGCTCTGCATCGATCGCATTGGACAGTCTCCGCACAAAAGTTAATATTTAAAAAAGTTAGATAATTATTCCGCATTTATGAACCGGTTTGGCACATCTGAAAGACATAGCCTCGATGAATAGAACTGTATACAATACTGCGTTTCTCCCACACGCGTAGCCGGTACGAGCTTCTTCTAAGTTTCGTAATAAGTTAGATGAAACACCCTGTATGTATAATAAGTTCGCAGAGATTTACCGATGCCACGATGTATTCTACGCATAGTGATTCTCAAAAATACCAAAGCACTGCCAAAATTTCTGTGTTTTTGTTTCTTCTTTTGTCGTCACCGCTTGTTTCAAAAAGCTGTACAAAACTGAGGCATGATCGGAGTAGTTCCTATACCGTAGGAATGAACGGCAAACCCTGTTCAAAAAAATAATGCCCACTATACGCCGATAGCCACAAAGTCACGGTTAGGGCCAGTGGTATCTTGACTGGAATAAAAGAGTTTCGTGTTGCGTTCCGTTGTCGCGAAGAAATAATGGACGAGCAGCCATACAGCGTTAAAAAAAATACCCACTCAAATATAAACAAATATCTGTCTTGGGGAGGTTGGAGCTGGCGCAGGACGTAGCGTCGAGTGAAGATCACAAAAAGAAGTGTAAAGAAAATATTTTCGAATTGAGATGAAAAAAAAAAAAAACGACAGAGGAGGCAAGCAATAAATAAAAACATTATAAAACAAAAAAAAAATCCAATGTGTATCTACCAACGTAGTCGCCATAGCTATTCCGGCCTTGAGTAGACCGTACACTAAAATGAAATGGAAATTGTCTGGCCGACAACACTTCTCTTGTAGTAGGGGATGTTTTGGTCGGCCGATGAGACTACATATTTCACTTGTAATGCTGTTTTCGCTTTATTCTTACGCTGGCTGCTCCGCGAAGGACATATGTGGCATAAATCATGTCGGACGGAGAGATTTTTTCTCGGCCTCGGTACACCAACGGTGGTCTGACTTTGGCGGCAAATAAGGCACTTAAAACGGATGGGCTCAAATGGTGTCCTTTTTTCGGAGCATATAAAACGCTCAATTACGCTGTGGTGGCAAGTTTATTGTATTATATGTTTTAACTCTCCCTGTGTGTGTGTGTGTATTTCTTTAAATAATACCTATAATCGAGACAATGTAAATGTCCACCAAACTCAGCTAATCAAATTGATATGTTATTTATTTTAGGACTTGGAATTAATGTTTATTCGAGACTCGGAAATGTTTGGACTCCGTGCTCTCGCGCATCAGCTGTAGGCATTTCGAACTCGGTTATCAAAGCGACAATATCAGGTTAGTATTTGTTTTTGCTTCATCTTATTTGATTTACATACACCCTAGCACAAATGGCAGCCATGTGGGTTAATAAGAGAAGCAGTACATCATAATTCGCAGCTGGCCCGTCGGGATGAATTATGTATGGTACAATAGTTGAGCTTGTAACTCGATTGCTCTATATGAACTTGTTTATTGTAGAAGTTGTTTATTTTTAGTCAAACTAATAATGCGGCTGATCATGTCAAGTTTTCTTGGGAGGCCATAAAATATCTATGTATTTAAATATTTACCTAAACGTAATTGGTGATGTAGGTAAGATTTAAAGTGCATTAACTGTTTTAATCTCTGCCTCACGTTCCTTACAAACATACCATCTCAAATTGCGTTACCGATAAGCGAGATATCTTATAGCCGTTAATTCGTCCGAAATATCTGAATTCCTTGATTTACAGCGCTGAATGGAGACACTGCGTAAGCGCAGACATTTTGCCCAACTAAAGTTTTGAACGACCTTAGACCATATATACCACATTTTTCCGAGGAGCAAGGGATAAAAGACAGTTCCATACCCATTGTAAAGCGAGCATGCCGCTAGTTGTAATTTAAAATGGTGGCCCCACCAAACTTTATGTATTGACTGATAGGACAAGATGCGCAGGGCTCCTCTTTTTTGGATGCTCAGCCGCCAACACGAGCCCGTTTCGATTCGCTCTGATTTAGCAGCGCGTCTGCGCTTGGGGCTCACGAGTCGGCAGAGAAGGCGAACGAGAGAAACTCGAGCCGGCGACCTTCCTGCTGTTTTATTTATACGGCGAGCTAAAATAGTGTAGTCGGGGAAGCAAATGAAGCTGGCGACAGTGAGCCGATCGGCGAGGAAATATTTCAAGCTTTTTCACTGAAAAACAGTAAAATCGCATGAAATATCAAGCCTGCTTGAGAGTTTCACAGCTCCAGTGACATAATGTCGCCCACAAATAAAATGCAAAAATAGCAAGGGATATAAAGAGCGCTTGAAAAATATGTAGTGATTCAAAAGCGAAGTCCGAGCTCGTAGTCTCCGTTTTAGAACCTATGACTTTGTCCGCGTTCGCATAAAGACACATCCATGTATCTCTATCTATCTCTCTCCCACTCTCTCTCTCTCTATATATATATATATATAGAGAGAGAGAGAGAGAGAGACAGAGAGAGAGAGAGGGATATACCAGGTGTTTCATTTGAATTTGAACAAATTTGTCACGAAACATTCGCAAAAGATGCACTGATACGGTTCATGCAGGTGGGTTATAGATAGGGCCAGGGAGATATTATGCGGGTGGCTAATCTTTGCGATAAGTCAGGTCATTACATAAAATTCCGTCATTAATTATTTTATAAATAAACAAAACAAATATCATATGGTTTCAGAACCCACCTACACGAACCGAATTAGTTCATCTTTTACGAATGTTTTGCAATAAATATTTTCATATGAAAATGGAACATCCGGTATATATATATATATATATATATATATATATATATATATATATATATATATATATATATATATGCAGGGTCTTTGTTTTTAAATAACAGATTGGTTTAGAAAGCTGCCGTAAAAGTTGCACCAAAGCGCTTTGTGCAGTTGAAGTATAAGGCCAGCCGAACATAGAATAGGAGGATAATCGCAACGTTCAGTCGGTTTATTAATTCAAATTCGTTAATTACCCTTTTAATTGATGAAAATAGACATATGTTTCCAATTAAAAATTTCCTCAACGTCATCACAAAACAATAAATCAACTCTTTTTCGAAGAATATTGTCAGGGGTGGTGACCAAAAGAACAATAAATAAACAGAAAGAACTAGACGTTTAATGTGGCGAACTTGTGCCAAAAATAAACGGGTACAAAAGATAATAACAGAGCGTGGCCGGCGTCGAAGTCGGCGTAGCAGCAGAGTCGAACGCTGGTGCGAAACTGACTCCGCTCGCCTTGAGGAATCCCTTATGTACCCTCGTGGGTTTCTGGATCGTTCGGCGTAGAAGGTTCGGCGCGTAGAACATTCTAACCTCGAATCAGGAAGACACTTCTCCAATTCACCAACGTCAGTGTCAACAAAAATGTGTAGCCGCGGCCAGGTATCGAACCCTGGCCTTCTGCATGCAAGGCAAGCGCGATAACCGCTGGACCACACGCGCGCTGCGTACTTAGCCAGCTGCGCGCGCGTCATTACTCCCCCTTTAAAAAGTGCATCGTCCCGATGCAACCCAAAAACAAAACAAAGCAAATAAAATGAACGGTAAACTAAAGAGTCATTTGAAATACGTGAGGTCCACTGTCTTATCGAGCGTAGTACGGCTTCCTGCGCACGACATGGACGACTTCTGGTTGTCGAGGGCGGCGTGACGCAGTCCGTGTTCCGTCGGGCATCACCTCGTAGTTCAGATCCCCGAGTCGACGAAGCACCTTGTAGGGTCCAAAGTAGCGCTTTAGGAGTTTCTCGCTGAGACCACGGCGGCGGATCGGTGTCCGCACCCACACCCTGTCTCCGGGCTGGAAGTGGACGTCCCGGCGACGAAGGTTGTAGAGGCCAGTGTCGATACGTTGTTGGGCATGAATCCGGAGTCTGGCGAGCTGACGGAGTTCTTCTGCCCGTTGGGCAACCACCTGGGCGTCGTCGCTTCCGTCGAGAGCCGGTTCGTGGGGTAACATTGCGTCCAGCATTGTCGTCACTTTGCGACCATGGACCAGTTGAAAGGGTGTAACCCCGGTGGTTTCTTGCACGGCCGTATTATAGGCAAAGGTGACGTACGGTGACACCTCGTCCCATGTCTTGTGCTCCACGTCGACGTACATGAAAATCATGTCGGCGATGGTCTTGTTGAGTCTTTCCGTCACCCCGTTGGTCTGAGGGTGGTACTCCGTGGTGCGACGGTGGCTGGTGTGGCTGAGACGAAGGACTTCTTGTGTCAGCTGGACCATGAACGAGGATCCACGGTCGGAGATCAGGACTTCGGGAGCGCCGTGCCGGAGGACGATGGATTCAATCAAAAACTTGGCAACTTCCACAGCAGTTCCGGAAGGAAGGGCTCTCGTTTCGGCGTACTGCGTAAGATAATCTGTGGCGACGATGATCCAGCGATTTCCCTACCTTGACGGCGGAAAAGTGCCAAGTAGATCCATTCCGATCTGCTGGAAGGGTGCCTTTGGTGGAGGAATTGACTGCAAGAGTCCGGCCGGCCTCGTTGGACGTTTCTTTCGTCGCTGGCATTCATGGCATGATCGTGTGTATAGGTGGATGGTTTTGGGGAGCTTGGGCCAGTAATACTTTCACGAATACGAGCCAGTGTCCGGCTGTAACCGAGGTGTTCGGACGTCGAGTCGTCGTGGCAGGCTTGGAAGATCTCCTCTCGAAGGTCGGTCGGGATTACCAGCAGCCACGTTGCCAAAGTTCTCTTTGTAGAGAACTCCTTGTCTAATGACAAAGGTCGGCGGGCTCGTGAAAAAACACGTGGTGTGGCACTCCCACGCCCTTCCAGGTGCTCTATTAGTGCGCGCAGCTCAGGATCGTCTCGTTGACGTCGGGCCATGTCGTCGGTGTTCACTGCGCCCAGGAAACACTCGTCGCCATCGTCGTCGCTGCTGTCGGAAGGTGTTTCGACGGGAGCTCTGGACAGGCAGTCGGCGTCGCTGTGCTTGCGGCCTGACTTGTAGACTACGGTCATGTTGAACTCTTGTAGTCGGAGACTCCATCGCGCAAGGCGTCCAGACGGGTCCTTGATGTTCTCAAGCCAGCAGAGCGAATGGTGGTCCGTGATTACGCGGAACGGGCTTCCGTATAAGTATGGACGAAACTTCGTGATCGCCCAGACGACCGCGAGGCATTCTTTTTCAGTCGTGGAGTAATTTCGATCCGCCTTGGACAATGTCCGACTTTCGTAGGCGATGACTCGCTCGGTGCCTTCTTGTACTTGAACCAGTACCGCGCCAAGCCCTGCGTTACTTGCGTCCGTGTGAATCTCGGTTTCCGCATCCTGGACGAAATGTCCAAGAACAGGAGGCGCCTGCAGTTGTCGCTTCAGCTCGTCGAATGGCTGCTGCTGCTCCTCGGCCCATTCGAACTTCTCGGCGTCCTTCGTGAGGTTTGTGAGCGGTGCGGAAATCATTGCCAAATCTCGAACGAAGCGCGGATAGTAGACACATAGCCCAAGGAACCTTCGCACGGCCTTCTTGTCTCTTGGCACTGGAAATGCTGCGACGGCGCGAGTCTTTTCTGGGTCTGGACGAATGCCTTTGTTACTAACCACGTGACCTAGGAACTTCAGTTCGTCATAGGCGAACCTACACTTTGCTAGCTTGAGCGTGAGCGGTCTGTATGGCTGGGAGAACAGCTCGGAGTCGTCGCAAGTGATCGTCGAAGTCGCCGGAAAACACTACGACGTCGTCGAGGCAGACGAGACAGCTCTGCCACTTCAGTCCTGCCAGTACGGTGTCCATGACACGCTGGAAAGTTGCTGGCGCCGTGCATAGTCCGAAGGGCATTACCTTAAACTCGTACAGCCCATCTGGTGTGACGAAGGCTGTCTTCTCTCGGTCCCGTTCGTCGACTTCGATCTGCCAGTAGCCGCTCTTCAGGTCCATCGATGAAAAGTATCGAGAATGGCGCAGCCGGTCTAACGTGTCGTCGATGCGGGGGAGCGGATAGACATCTTTCATCGTCCCTGCGTTCAGCTGCCGGTAGTCCACGCAGAACCTATGCGTCCCGTCTTTCTTCTTAACCAGTACGACTGGGGAGGCCCAAGGACTGCTTGAGGGTTGAATTATGTCGTCGTTCAGCATCTCTTGAACTTGCTCCTGGATCACCTGCCTTTCTTTGACGGAGACTGTGTATGGAGATTGGTGCACAGGGCGCGCGTCGTCCTCGGTTACGATGCGGTGCTTCGCAACGGCGGTTTGGCGCACCTTCGGCGACGTCGCAAAGCAGTCGCGGTATTCGGCGAGGAGGTTAATCAGCTGACGTCGTTTCGGACCCGGAAGCTTAGGGTCAATGTCGAGCTGTGCTGGTGACGTACTGTCTTGCTGAGGTGGCGAGGATTCGTCAGCAATGGCGGCGATTTCCGCGGAGTTTCGGAGTTCCTCGACGTGGCCAACGGCTGCCCCATTCGTGAGGTGTAGCGCTTCGTTTCGGAAGTTCGTCATGAAGACCACAATGCGGCCACCCTGAAGTTTAGCTACTCCTCTTGCGACGCCTATTCCTCTTCCCAGAAGCAACTGGAGGCTCCCCTCGAGCAGAACTTCGCCGCATAAAGCTTCGGTGATCCCGACAGGTACGAAAACACTCGACCGCGGCGGTAAGTTTACGTGATTTGCGAGGACTCGGACCGCGGATGACGTAGCTTTGGGTTCCTCCGGTGGTGAAACAGGTTTTCGCAGAGTTAGCCGGCTTGCTCTGAGGTCGATGACGGCGCCATACTCGCAGAGGAAGTCCATTCCGAGGATAACGTCCCTCGAACAGTCCTGCAGAACGACGAACTTCACAAGGCACGTCTCACCATGGATCTCGACGCGAGCAGTGAATCGCCCGACTGGTGTGATGACGTGCCCACCGGCGGTTCGTATTTGAGGGCCTTCTCACGGCGTTGTCACTTTTCGCAGGCGACGAGAGAGCCTCCCACTCAAGACTGAGTAGTGTGCTCCGGTGTCCACAAGTGCCGATACGTCGTGGCCGTCGATTATAACGTTTAGTTTGTTGGACACCGATGCAGGGACGTCGTTGTGATCCGTAGCGTCGAGGGAGTGGGAGCGCTCCGTCGTTCTTGGAGGCTCTTTACTACGGTCGTCTTCGGCAACGCCACCTCCAGGCGTTGCCGAAGGCGATGCCTGAGGCCGATGGCGAACGTCGAAGGTACTCCTCGATGTCACGAGAGCGTTTGTCGTACCTTGGGCGCGGGTCGTTCGGGTGGAACCCGCGCAGCCCCAGTTGTCGGTAGGGGCGTCGACGGTAAATGTGGCCGGCTTCACCGCAGTGGTAACACAACGGGCGTCGATCGGTCGTCCTCCACGCGTCGGTCTTTCGTGGCGCAGCTTGCTCTGGGCAGGGGTACGCCCGATCGTCCTGGCGTCGGGAATACTGCGGCGCTAGAGGTTCACGTCGAGGTGGCGCCGCATACGGGTGACCAGGGGGCGGTGGTCGTCGGATAGCTGCGGCGTAGCTCAGCTTCGGTGGTTCAGAAGCGCCGCTGGCGATAACTTCTGGCTGCAGTGCCTGTTGAAGTTCTTCCCGGAAAATCTCGGCGACTGAGGGCGTAGCCGGGCTTGTGGTAGGAGGTAGCAGCTTCCTGATTTCCTCCCGCACGACGTCCCCGGTAATCTCGCGGAGTTCCGGGCTGTTGCAGTTGGAAGTCGAGAGGGCCGCGACGCCGGGAAGTCGCTGGTAATGGGAGGCCCGCGCTTGAAGGGCACGTTCGAAATTTGTTGCCTCCGTGATGAAGTCTTGAACGCTGATAGGCGGGTTCCGCACAAGGCCTCCAAAGATGGTCTCTTTCACCCCTCGCATCAGGAACCGCAGCTTCTTCTCGTCAAAAGCGTTTGGGTCGGCGCGGTTTATGAGGTGGAGAACGTCTTCGACGAAACTTGTGACGCTCTCGTTTGGCCCTTGGCTTCTTGCTTGAAGAAGTTCTTCGGCCCGCTGACGTCGCTGATGGCTGGAAATAGTACGTCGAAGCTCCGCTTGGAAGTCTTGCCACGACGAAATTGACGCTTCGTGGTTCTCGAACCAGGTGCGTGCAGTGCCTTCCAGAGCGAAGTAGACATTTTGCAAGGTCTGCTCACGACCTCATCCGTTGAACCGTGCGACGCGTTCGTACTGGCCCAACCAGTCGTCCACATCTTCATGAAAATTGCCACTGAAATTCGGCGGCGTCCTTGGTGGGGCCTGCACGTAGACAATGGACGTCGGTGGCTTTCCGTCTGGCTGCGACGTGGTGCTCATCGTCGGCTTCGACCCCTTCTTTGTCCTGTCCGGCAGTGTTCCAAGTTCCGGGGTAGGCCGAGGTTGCGGCGACTTGACCGGGTCTCGGTCCTCTCTTCGTTGGGTCCTCGGGGGCTCGGGATCGGACTTGCACTGCGGCCCTTGGAGGGGAACTTTGCACGGGCATGCGGTACCCCGCACCTCCACCAAAATGTTACGGGTGGTGGCCATAAGAACAAGAAATAAACAGAAAGAAATAAACGTTTAATGTGGCGAACTTATGCCAAAAATAAACAGGTACAAAAGATAATAACAAAGCGTCGCGGGCGTCGAAGTCGGCGTAGCAGCAGAGTCGAACGCTGGTGCGAAACTGACTCCGCTCGCCTTGCGGAATCGCTTATGTACCCTCGTGAGTTTCTGGATCGTTCGGCGTAGAAGGTTCGGCGCGTAGAACATTCTAACCTCGAATCAGCAAAACGGTTCTCGAATTCACAGAAACATCACATTACAGTGTCAACAAAATTGTGTAGCCGCGGCCAGGAATCGAACCCTGGCCTTCTGCGTGTAAGGCAAGCGCGATAAACGTTAGGCCACGCGCGCGCTGCCTACTTGGCCAGCTGCGCGCGCGGCAATATTACGCAGGGGCAGTATATTACGGCGTTCCGTAAAAATGCTCAGTTCGGAAAGGTTTCTAGGTTTCGATTTTTCATCCGAACGCAACTCCGCGCACGCGGTCCTGCTCCGCGGTTTCGGAGACACGCAACACACATGCGTTCAACTTCCCTCCATGCTACGATTTAGGCGAGGGGTTGGCCTCAAATATGCGTTCTGATAAGGAAGCGATAACCTGGAAACGCGTCCAAATTGAGCGTTTTTACGAAACGCCATAATATACTGCCCCTAAGTCATATACTTCTAAAAAGACTTGTTTTAGCGTTTTTGATGATGCTGCCGAAATTTCTAATTGGAACCATTTGTATATTTTCCATTATTAAAATTTGATTAACGTATTTTATTAAAGTATCCGACTGAATGTTGCGGTTAGCCACCTATACTCTGTCCTCCTGGCAGTATAACTCACCTGCACAAACCGCATAAATAGAAGTTCCATGGCTTCCCTTAGAAATATACGTAAAAAAAAAGAAAAAACTGCATATATAACGGGCATGGTGGAAGGGGGCCGAAGGCGTGGGTATATAACTCAAGAGAAATGAAAGCCCTTCGTGCAAACAGCAACAACGTACAATTTATTCTTCGACGTTTCGGCCAGAGGCCGGACGAAACGTTGGCCGTAGTCTGGCCTTCAAACCACTTAATATAGAAGTCCCCGCAGCAACAGTCAATCACCGAGTTTCAACTTGCTCGCGTGGGTAACTTCGGAGTTAGCGCTGGCGAGCTTTCGAAACCTGTACATATTCGGCCTGTTTTGCAACAAAATTATACTGTGCGTTAGACAGGTTTCTTGACTCTATTTTGACAGGAGAATATATACATATGGCGAGCTTTCGAAACCTATATATATATATTTTTACATACAGTTTTCGAAAGCTCGCCAGCGCTGACTCAGACGTTACCCACGGAAGCAAGTGGAAAAACTCGGTGATTGCGTGTTGCTGCGAGAACTCCTCTATTAAGTAATATGAAAGATTTATGATAAGGATCGTTAAAGCCGTCTGCTAAATACAGCAGCCACCCTTTTGCGGCGTCCGTCAGAGAGCACAACCTGCGTACGGATCATACAGATCGCGACATCAAAGAGAAAGAAATTTTTTTTTTTTTTATGCGCGCGACCTTGTAGGTATTCTTTCTAACCGTTCAAAGGAGCTTCTGAAGATCTCAGTGAACAGAACATTCGCCGGAAAGCGCGACTCTTGAAGGATTTGCTTAAACCTGATTCGGCGCGCCGGCTTCGTTAAACCTGCATATGGGGAAGCGGGTTTATAATTGTGTGATCCATGGCGTCGTGCTGGGCAGCCTGAGTATTTCAGCCTGAGACTATGAAAATTGCACCCACTTAGTATATAGCAGAATTTACAGAACAGTTTCAGTAGATAGCCTCTCAACAGGTAATTTTCGCTGCACTCGAAAGACACGATTAAGATTGACGCCCTCGATATTTTTATGTCAATTACAAAGTTCGTTACTGCTTGTCAACGAAGTGTAATCACTCTTTTCTGAACAACTAACCGTTCAGGAATTGAACAGCAAAAGAAAATACTGCATATTCTGTTTCACCTGACTGCAAAAATGATACAAGCGCGAGCGGGTGCACTTGACGAATGCTTCTGTTGCACGGGCGTTTACATAGCTGAGTCAAGGTTAGAACTAAGTATATTGCATGCATGGACTTTGCCGCAATCTTATTTTGTCGCGACCGAGTATCCGTTATAGAGTATATGTCAACAGAACCATAACTATGGGATAGAACAAAAAACTGTAAGCATGTCACTGCGATGTTGTGACGCGCTTTTGTGCGATCTAAGTATTTCTAAAATCAATGTCCCAGCGTTTTTTGTTTTTTTTTTTAATTCTTTTATGCGAAATTTCGCCTGTGTTTAAAATCTGCGGTTCTGATATAGCGACACATGTTCACACCGGTAATAAAAAAAAAATTACTCACTGCAGTGCAACTTTTGCACGTCCATACGACGCCTATCCAGATCAAAAACGAGTATGGAGTAGTAGTGTAGGGCACTGGATATAGGTATTCCTTCTGTGATCTTCGACATAAAAGGCAGCAGGAGGCAATACGCGGGAACCTCTTGCTTGATCGCTCCCCGGTTGGGGAAATGCTCGTCCATCTAGAGTATGCAGCGAAGCTAATAGCTATCATCAGTGAATTTGCATGGAAAGGTGAGGCGGAGAATGGGTAACGACGGGGATGAGCTGAGCTTGATGGTTATCAAACGTCCCGAGCGAAATCAGCTACACAAGAAAAGAAGAAGAAACAGTAAAGACAACCGACCTCTGCACTACCAGCTATTTTAATAAATCGTCCTCCTCTTTTACTAGGGCCTATGCGTTTCCCTTTGCTTCTGTTTTTTTTTTTTTATTCTTAATCGCGTTGCTTCCTTTATTCTATTAATGCTTAGCAGGAAGGACACCCAGCAGAAAGAGCTTTTGTTGAAGTCGCAGGGTTATTGAGGTAGAGCTCACACAGTTTTCTTTTTATTCTCTAGCAAAGGCCTCAAACATCTTCCTTGCAGGCTGGTTTTCTATGGTGCCCTATGATAGGAGCTTGCTCAAGCTTCGTTTTGCATTCGCAAGTAGTTCGACAGGCAGCGAGGTGTCCTTGTTGCGCGAAGTTTTTCACGTTCGCTACATGTTCACGTGCACGGTCGTTTATACAGGCCCCCGGTCTGTCCAATATAGCAACGCCCAAATATCAACAGTCTGCTGAAATCGACTTCCCTTCGGAACGGAACGTAGTTTGACCTTTGCCTGGTGTCGCACTTATGTTTCTTTTCGGTTTGTGTCTGAGTTATCTAGTGGCATAAGGAATAAACCCTAGTGGGTGCCGAGCACACAGCTTGAACGTTCTGCCGGTCCGCTATCTTTTTAGAGCGCAGCTCTTAGGCGCCCGTTTCCGGCTTGCGCGGCATCGCCGTCGCCGTCGGCGTAACCAAGGTCACCCCAAGGTCACGGGACCACCAGGCCACGTGACCCCCAAGGTCACGGGACACCTCCCAAGGTCACCCCATGGTCACGTGACCCCCCAGGGCACCCCAAGATCACGTGACCCCACGAGGTCACGTGACTCCACGAGGTCACGTAACCCCTTCCACGGTCCTCAAGGTCACGTGACCCCCAAGATCACGTGACCCCCAAAATCACGTGACCCCCAAGGTCACGTGACCTTGGGGAAGGAGAAGGAGGAGGAGGGGTCTACCCTCGACTCAGTACACTTCCCTCCTCCTCCTCAAGAGCTGCGCTCCATTTGGGCGTTACAGGGAGTTGTAAACGGCTTTCACTTTTTTTTCCTATTTTTGGGACCTTTGCAGTGGTCTCGTATAATCATGGGGTCGCCCACAAATTGAAACGATAGTGAACTGGCAGACCATTCATGATGTTTGCTCGCCACTCAATACGGCTTATTACTTATGCCTCAATATCGCAATATCAATCAAGCACAAACCGCAAAAAAAGCTAAGTGTGACACCAGACACAGGACAAGCTACGTTCCGCGGCAAAGGGGAGTCGTTTACAACATACCGTTTTGACAGACCGGGTTATCATAAACGACCGCCCTCGTAAGAATGTAGCCAACCTAAAAAACCTTACGGGACCACGACACCTCGCTGCCCGTTGTCGATATTACAAATGCAAAGCAAAGCTTGAGCCATTACGCATTACATGGCACCATAAAAACCCGTTTGCAAGGGAGATGTTGGATGGCTTGTCTATAGGAGAGGGAAAAAACTCTGAGCTCCGGCTCATTAAGCCCGCAAACTCAAGAAAAGCTCTTTCTGCAGGGCACCCTTACAACTGAGTATAAATAGAAAGAAAAAAAAAACACGATTCGTGATAAAAAAAAGAAGCAAAGGAATACGCATAAGAACTTTTAGAATAGAATAGTAGGACGATTTTTTAAAAAGAGTTGATAGTCCAGCGAACCATTTTCTTTTATGTTTCTTCTTCCTTCATTGTTTAGCTTGCTCTCCCCGTGAAGGAGCATGGGTATTTTTTTATGTCATAACGTGGTGTCGAAGTGCGCTGTCAGGCGAGCGGCCAGAAGCGGATGCAGATGTCTTCA
Organism: Ixodes scapularis; assembly: GCF_016920785.2. Lineage (NCBI taxonomy): Eukaryota > Metazoa > Arthropoda > Arachnida > Ixodida > Ixodidae > Ixodes > Ixodes scapularis. The sequence goes on from NW_024609867.1 coordinate 4,969,493, forward strand.
GGGATAACGGCGGCTATTATGAGTGTCGATATTCAATAAGGTCTTGTTGATCGTTGGCTTCCAATCTGCAATATGTCAGACCGGCGACGAAGTTGGAATTACAAAGGCCAGAGTGGAGCTGTATCCGGAACGGGCAGATAAAACCAAGAGTAGGCTCACCGACGGGACCAAGCACAGCAAAGCAATGGTGCACAACAAAGTTCCCAAAAAGCAGCTGCCGTCGACGCTTTCTTCAGGGATCATCGAAGCAGGGATAAGCATACTCCATCGCAGTAGGGGCGGCTACCAAACAATAGGTGAAATTTGCTATAGAATTCTCTGTGACAGCTAGAGAAGATAGACAAGTTGGACGAAAAACCGCAACCATGATTTGTAGCTAGAAATGTTCCAGCACTGTATCACTGCAAATGATGATGCGGAAGCGAACGAGCTACCAGTATTTCATGCGGTGATTCCTGCGCATGCCTACAAGGTGCTCAAGCCTTTAGTAGTTCAGGCTACACAAGAGGAAAATATGTTTCTTGTGTTCATACAACCGAACCACTACTGCCCCACAGACGCGCTGATGTTCGAGCAGTTCAAATTTAATCGATGAGAAAAGGTCTCTGAGAGCGTGTAAGATTCCATACTAAAGCTGAAGCAACTGCCGGAGGTGAGATTTCGGCCAGTTTATACAAGAAGTTCTAATGGCGCGTTTAGTTTTGCGAATTCGCGGGCGGATTCCCGCAGGCGGAAAGTGACTTTTGGAGAATGGAAACGAAATCGACTCGTTGCTGGCGGAAAATCTCGATATGGGTCCCGGACTGATCCGACTGTTTTGCGAGCAACGAGCTGATTTCGCCACCCGGCGCTAAACACAACTTTTTGTATGCGCGGATCCCCGTGCGAATCCGCAAGTGTATACGCGAAATAAAAGACAGTCTCGTCGCTGGGTTCCGAAGCAAAAAAAAAAAATATATATATATATATATATAGCGCGTTGTTTGCCCGTAGAGCGTCTCTTACTCAAATGTGGTTGTTAAATTTCAGTTTACACTAGTAATATTTCATATATATACCGCTGAGTAACGGTTGATTTGGCGCAAGATTATTTGCCTTTTTGACAATGCCTTTTTCCTCAAACTATATGACCTGCCTGCACTGCCCTTTATTATACCCAGCTACCACTGATGATGTAACCTTAGGCAAGGACACGCTTCATTACTACTATCAGTTGGCTACAATAATTGTTAAACTCGAAACAAGAAACAATTAAAAGTCAGTTCATGAGTGAGATGGAAGGGAGGAGTAGAAAGTTATATTGTGTAATCCTACATATAGATAAGACCTTATCCCTTGTTAAGCATTTATATAGCCCCTAAAACACTCCAGTGCGTTCCCTATCAGGACCAACACCCCGTTCCCCTCTTCCTCCATCTTCCAGTCACTGGTTATCATGGATATTTGGTATTATTTTTTCATGCAAGGCAAAGAAACCCATCCTTGCCTTGCATGAGAAACCAAGGCCGACGAATCAAAAATCGAAACGGTCGATTTGGTGATGTCGAAGACGTACGCCCTAATACTCATAATCATTTTGAAATTCGGGAAAGGCCCACAACATTCTCACTGTAATAAATAGTGTGAAATTATTATTAGTGAAAAGAGCGGCCACAAAAGCAGGCCTGATTTCATCTCATAAACAACATGGCGGTGGCTCCAAATTTTCGACGTCTGCTTGATAAGACGGTTTGGTGATTGCAGACGAGTGCGGCACCAGCGTCCGGCTGCTGTTGAAGCAGTGCAAACACAAGTCCCATTCGAACACTAATAGAGCACTCCTGCCCTATATCGCTCCTCCCCCCCCCCCCCCCCCCCTGTTCACTTCTTGTAGAAGAGGCCGAAAACGTAGTGCTACGGCCTTGCTATCTAGGACTTGTTCAGCAGACCTCCTGCCCTAATTTCCTGGACCTTTCCTCCTCCCAGAGTGTGAGCTCGTCGTATCAGGACGACAGAGGCTTCATAAGTGAAACCGGGGGAGTGGCAACAACAATTTTAACCCTCCCAGTTTCGTTTTGTTCCTAAGTCACATACCCCTCAACTGTTCTTCAGTCTCCGGTGACCGTCAGCCGGGCCCTCGAAACATTTTTACCGCACACTTACCCGGTCCGGAAGAAGCGTACCCAGTAGGCCATCGTGGTCTCGGCGAGCGCGGCCTCCTGCCTGGTGTAGTTCCCGTACAGTGGCGCGCCGGACCCCAGCACGGGCAGCCCCAGCACGTACGGCAGGTCCTCGCCGTGCACGCAGCCGTTCTTCTGGGCGAACGACGACTCGTCCGAGTGGTAGCCGAAGAGGTAGAAGTGCGTGCTCGACCGGCGAGTGTCGGGATCGGAGCCAGACGTCGCGGCGGCAGCTCGACGTGCCGTCGCGGCAGCGTGGAGACTGCCGGCCTCGACGACAGGTGCGACGACAAGGGCATCGCTGAGGGCTTCCGCAGTCTCCTCGAGAATGCTGACGGGGTGTTGAACCGATCTGGTCCAGTCAGTGTACTCGTTGACGATCGTCAACAGGATTTCTTGCTGGTGGTACGAGTAGAGGTTGCGCACTAGGGTGCGTAGAAGCCGGTCTCGGCGGTCCACCTAATACCAAAAAAAAAAAGGAAGGACAAACGTGAATGCACGTCATTCGTCGAAGCATTGCCAATTGGCTATAGATAGAAAGTTTGAGCACATCTTTTTCGCTTCTTAACTCTGGTCCCGACGAGCGCTTTGTTGTGTACCTCCACATGGCAGCCCGATTGCCAAATCAATTCCACAAAAAATAATGCGTTAAAGTCCCACGTTAAAGTAAGACAGAGCAACACCCTAAATACGAATTTTCGCCTAATTTTGTCGAAAGTATTATCGGAGCGAAGAAACTGACCTTCAGCCTTCGTTTACTCTTGGATTACTCTATTACGTGCATCTGACGTTTTCTAATGCGCACGAAGCACGTAATGGTTTAGGCGTTCTAGAGGAGCGCTCAGAAAAAAATTAACTTCGGAATGTCAAATGAACCATGTCAGCTAATTGTATATATAAGGTTTAGACCTGATAAAATGGCGAGTGCAGGATACTTTTTCCAGTTAAACAATTTTTGTAGAAAGAAAAACGTAATGCCCTGCATTATTCAAAATAAAAAAAATGAGGAGAGCTACGGAACTATAGCCTGCCTGTATTTATCTTGAAATATTGATGTTTTGGTGACACTGTCATGACGTTTAATGCTACACTCTTAAAGGGGCACTAAAGTTTATTCTGAGATCGCCTATTTGTGGTGATAAATCAATCTACCGTATCTGAGCATGCTAGGAAACCAAAGTTACACTCATGGGCCTCCTATTTCCATATTAAAAGTGTAATCTAAGATCTTGACACGCCCCTCTTACTGCGCTATGTAGCAGACAAGGGGGTACCGTTGGATGGCGTTTCTAGATAATACTTGTTATATTATGCCTCTCACGTCCAAATATTTTAGGTATTTTGTAAGATATACTGTAGAACGGACATAAAAAAGAGCAATAATAGTAACTTTCAGAACATTCACGCAGTTCACTAATTTTATTGGTAAAATAGTCTATGGATGTGGCGAGTAGCAGAGAATAGTCCCCCCCACTTTCCCAAGAGAAAAATAGTGCCCGTGTATTTATATTGTTGGGAGTTTTTTTTCGATATGTTGCCATCTATAACTGGTCACCTTTATTGACCAAAGTTAGATATACTCTCTGCCATGAAGAACATGTTTCTACAAAAAGTATTTTAACAAATATTTTCCATATATATATATAATACATTTCCAACGCTTATATACAGTTTTCCCTCATCGCGGATTCAAGGGGTACCGTACATGCAGATCGTTTCTCAGGAACGGTAGAGAGGAAAACCAAACAAACAAGCACAAGGACTATTCTAGCATTGGACTAAAATGAGTTCAAAATGTCGCTGCGAATGTCCAAATGTTTCCCATCAAAGAAACCGCGACGATCTTTTTCTTTTTTATGTTTGCAATATGCCTAAAAGTATTTTAAAAAAAAGATTCAGCTGAAGCTTTTAACAACAGTTTCAAAATGTTTTTGCTTATATTATATGATAAAGTACACATAATGGTATAACACTTAACATAGTCCATGAAGCTATTAAGGAAAACATTATTGTTACATATATTTCTCGGAAGCGACTCACTGGTTATTCTGTCCTACCGTACCCTAAGGAACATGCACTAAGAGATGGTATTTTATGTCCACAAATAGACCTCCGAAAATAGAAGACTATTCAGATTTCTTTAGTTTTGAACCAACTTGGACTGAATGTTTAGCCATGACAATTTTATTCTTGCTTTCACCAGTCTAGTTATTGTCTCGATTGTATCAAAAATTCTAAAGCGTCATTTCGGATTGTGTGAATACCTTAGATCTTTTGACATTGCTCGACTTACGAAAAGACATTTGAGCAAAGGCGCCCAACATTTTGAGAATAGCTAATTGTTTAATCCGGATTATCTTCTCTAATTAACAAAATGTTTTTTTATATATATTTAATGATTGTTGACATAATATATACTATATTAAAATTTCTGCTGCCTTGCCTACAGCAGCCTACGCCTCGTTGGTGACACACGCCAGCGCCCTCAATGCTCGGTTAAAACGCAACAATTTTTATCCAACCTCTTCCGATATTTCTCTTCCGCGGTATAGCGTTGAGTGTGTGTACTTGCAATATGTGGCTGCAAGAACGCACGCAGTATACCCCATGGCCCCAACATAGCTCGATGGCTTAAACAGACTAACACAGCTTCCTTCTTTTCTTTCAATTCTGGTTCCACTAAACAACATATAGCAATATAGTAAGGAAAAGTAATGGAAATGCAATTTCAAAAAAGATTAATCAAATCACAATGCACTTTGTGGATTTATTATAAGTTAAAAGTTTAAAACATCCGCCATAGGAACGTAAACACCGCGCTCAGAGCGATTTTCGCTCCATTGAAAAGGACGTTATCTTAGCTGTCGTGCATGCTTTTCTCTGCGCTTAATGTAATGATACTAGTGTTTTGGGGGGATTGTGTAATATGTTAGTTTGTGTTCAAAATAGCTATTGATCCTTCGAAACGTGGATGTTATGACCAATTCGAGCTCGAAAAAAATACTCACTGGTCTGATGGGAATGTTTGCAATTTCACAAATTTGCAAATGCATATACAGGGGCGAACTTCGAGATAATCAACAAAATATATATATTGCCATAGTTTTTACATGCGTGCGATAAACTGTCTACCTAAATCACCCCAAATCTGAAACTACGCTTGTTTTCTGTAAAACTGCCAATATTCATTTGCATTTTTCATAATATTTGTGGGTTTTATTTACTAATCCAACGGGGGGCAGCTGTCACGCGGCAGCGAAAGACTCATGTTGAATGTCTACCAGGTGAGCATATATTTTGATAGCTAATCAGATCTCGTTTACACGACGCCTTCTCCGGAATAAACCTCCATCAGAATGCTAGCAACTCGGCTCGAATTTGAGCCTCTGGATCGGTAAGACATACTTTACCTCGCAATAGTATTTTTTTATAATATCGATTACATCCAATTATACTATTTAGAACTGAATGCTTTTTCTTGGGACACATGTTACCCATGTTCTTGAGGGGGCTATTTCCCAAACTGTGGCATGTTCGAATTGTTGAGGTGTTTCCACAGAAAGGAGGCATCAACAAAAACGGCCGCGTACGCGAGAGTAGTGCGAAGTGCAAAAAAAAAAAAAAAGCGTGCAACTTTCAGGAATGAAAAGGTGAGCATACATAGGAGTCAGGTTGGTATAATCATTTCTCTTTTCGTAACCGCCATAGTTAACTGCTCCTTAACTAGAATCTTGCTTCGAACGACGTGTAAACATCGTAGCGCATCGTTCCTCTTAAATGATCTCTCTCTTCGCGTGTTTCGAAAGCTAGCTAAATGTACGCTTTCGTCGCGAAGTCCAATCAGCATAAATTACTGATAAAATATACCACAAGTAAGACAAATCACTGAGAGTGGTTAAATTAAATCGGAGGATGGCCTATCTGCTTCGCTACTATAGTAACGTGCCCACGATCAAAAAGAAAGGAATTAAGGCAGCACCTTACGTGACAAGTTAAGCACATAAACGAAAACGGACCGAACGCGCTAAAGTGGTGAGCGAACGCCAGGGCCAAAAGGCAACGAGAACAGTCCGGCTTATCAGAGCCGCAAGGATGTCAGACGTAGAGGCAGGAGGCGAAACCGAGGCAATGAATTAAGAGACCACAACGAAGAGGAGTATATCTGCCGAGTGAGGCCGCCCTAGGCCAGCGCGGGAACACTGGAGGCCCGACCCGACAATACGCGGCTAGGAGTGCAGAGAGATATCCGCGCAAAGTGGTATACCGCCGGCGGCGGGCCATGGCGATCCCGGTGAGACCAAGCTTGTTCCGGGGATCGGCGGGAATCGGAAACAAGCGACTTCCAATCAAGTCTGGCGTGTGAGGGAGGTTCGCCGTAATCAGCGAAAGGGCGCCGGGTAAATACATATCGGCCCTGCCGTCTCGGGGCTGGGCTTCGACCACGGTGGCTTTTACCTCCTTGATCGGAGCGGGGCAATGGGAGAAGTAAACGGATGGCGCAACAACGCGGTGGAGACGATTAAACCCAAACAAGGTTGGCGAAGGAGCAGCGTAAAGCTAGGCGCAGTTGGCAAATGGATTGCTTTATTCAAAAGGTGGTCACATTCTACTTACCTGTATGATTATCTGTGGATATCTTACTGGGTTCTCACTAAGGTGAGGACGTGACGTTTCTCGGTGTTACAGGTACAAAAGGTCGTATTTCACGCTTTAGATTTGTGTCTGAATCACAAAAATTGTAAACGAACCCTAAGTTTGATGCACTGCTGGAGTCCCGTAGAGTGCCTCACTTCATAACGGATTATAAATCGACCATTAAGCTCTAATATTAAAAGTGCAATGAGTAGTTTAATTATGGTGTCCTTGCGGCCCCACGCCGGTCTCGCCAAAAACTTTAGAAGGCTACAAAAATTCATTTCTTTGGAATACCTACTCACATCAGTGAATAGAGGGGTGATACATTTATAAAGTTTAAATAATTAGTATTCTCGTTATTAATTAACTTGCCTTATCCTTTAAATGGGTATAATTCATTTTTAATATTCTAAATTTACAAACAAAAAGAGATCGTTTTGTATTTTAGTTGTGTTGTTTCATACCAGATTGTGTTATCTACATTTGAGAGAGGCTCGAACAGAATTCGTTGGGCGACATCCACTTTCCGTAATCAGGCAACTTCAGACCGGTCGGCTTCTTGAGATATAAAAATACATTAATGTGATAGTTCATAAGGCGGCGTACGTGTGACCACATTCAAAGTCGACAACTTCACTGCTAAAACCCTAAACTTGAAAGTGGCTCCTTTTTTGGGGGGGTTAACAACGCAGAACTAGATGCATTCAATATAAAAAATAGATTAATTTTGAACAGCGCTGCATAGTCCCGCGATTATTGCATCCTGCAGTGCGAGTGTGGGCAAGCGTATATAATATAGGTCCCTTAAATATTTGAAAATAAATGACCGACTGTTTCATCCTGAAGGAATTGTCAATTCGGCGAGGCATTCGGACCATTTTTCAATAATATCAAAAAGCTTGTAGGCTACAGAAACAAAGCTAACAAGCTGTTGGAACATAATTTTCTCTCTGAAATGGCCTCAGTTTCTTTTTTTTTTTTGGCAGCGGAAACATATGTTGACATTAAAATTAATAAAATAAGAGTTGTGTTTGTATTTCATGTTTTGTCAGTAGTTGAAACAACCACCTGATTGGGTCCAGAACTATATGAATTCAGCAAGATAATTGATAAGAAACAAAATGTTCGGTCTGCCACAACTTCAATCCCTTCCCTAGTAAAAAAAATCATTTGTATGAGAAATTTCTTGTGTCCAATAAACAGATATGAATCATACAAGATATATAAGAACATATAAGAACATATAAGAACCATATAAAAATTAAATGAGAACTATATAAGAAATATATAAGATATATAAGGACCCCATAAGAAACTTATAAGAAACTTCCCACTAGTTTCTTATATGATGCTTGTATGTTCTCATATATCTTCTATAGTTCTTATATTGCTCTCATATGGTTCTTATACGGTTCTTATATGTTCTTATATATCTTGTATGATTCATATGTTTTTATTAGACACAAACATTTCTCATACAAATGAGAATTTTTAATAGGGTTGTGCTAATTATTGTTCTCCCCCTCAGTTGATTACCTAAGACTAGAAACCGGTTGGTTCATTGTTAGTAATGCATTTCAGGTCGCCGTGATTAAATAATAGGATCGTTTACAATGGGAACGACATCCCAATGCACGGGGAAAAGCTTTCATGAAGTTGTTTGTTAAATAGGACTTTTTTTAAGTATTGCCATCACAAGTATCTTCGAAGAGATAAAACAATGCCAATACGTTTGATGTAAAACACGATGTCGAAGGGGAAATATAACTACAAAATAAATAATTTTGTAGTTATATGAGAATGGAAGAGAGTCTCCCGTGCGAAACGGTTCCGTGTTGTTTGAAGACCGGTGGCGTCGCTGCGTTTCCATAGGAGCTAAGCCTTTTTCTTTCTTTACCTTTTCCTCGGACAAAGTTGCTCTCTCTAAATTTCACAAAAAAAAAATGCACCGTCTGTGGGCAACGCTGCACAAAGTCGTAGCGCGATAGGTTAAGAAACCGAATTTTGCGGTCGATCTGAAGAGCCTGGCGTCTCCTTGAATCACCATGTAGATCTGTTCAATAGCGAGTTAATTACTGGAAGCTGATACGCCTTCTTGTAGAGAGCGTGTGTGGTCAGTGTCGCCATTTGTCTGAGAAAATGAGTGGTTTTCAGTTTCACAGTTAGGAAACCATTCTTCACTCAGTAGGATACTAATTCTTTAAGGCGGTGTTTTGTGGTGCGTTTCGTCATACTGTATTAGTCAACCGTGTTGACTACGTTGCACTACCTTGGATTTCACTAAGCCTCATTACCGAGTTTTCAATTTCCATAGTAAAGTGCACCGCCACGTTGTCGTGAATAGATGCTAGGGGTCGAAACACAGTTTGCTTTTAGGAGCACATTTGTTAAGCGACCGTTAGAGGGTAACTAAATAAGATTTCGAGATTATTTCTTGGGTAAAAATAAATCTGTTCACTCTAGGCCTAATAAGAAAACTGAAATTAAAGCTATGCGCAGCCTTTTTGCCTGTGAAAAAAAAAGCAAGACCGTGTGGTGATTTTTTTTCTATCAAAAAGCGCAACCAAGCACCGTTACACGCCCTTTTTCTGATATGTATCTCAGAACAGGTGCAAAGAACAATGTTTGGTCGCATTTTTTGAGGGCGTTAAAGGCACGCGTGATTACAATTGAGGGTTTCGCATGGTGCTTAGGTCGCGTCGGTTGAGTGCGCGCCATAAAAATACGATCTCAAAATACACTTCACTGCCCTTGAAGACAAGGCGCCTTGAACAGTCACCGAATTCCGGTGACACACTAGCGCACAAGACGGAACAACCTTCAAGCTACTGATTTTCCAAAGCTACCCACATTTCTCAGTTTCACTATTCTGTTTTGGTTCTTCCTATACTCTCTAAAATACAATAAAATACAACACAAAACAATGTTTACTTGTTCCTTAAAATACAGTCCAAATGTAATTCCCAATTAGCCAATATTTGCTTGTGCGTGCGAATCAACATGCTCCTCTCCATTTATATTAGAGAAATATTGAATTTGCACTACAGCACGCCATTGCAAAATAAATGGAGTTTCAATCTCCAGAAAAAAAGAAATATAGTTATAGTTTATTTCACTAAATCGTTCGAAAGTAGTAATGCATAAGACATGTATTTTGGCATTTTTTACGACACGTTGTTAACTGCAACTATAGTTACCAACGCCAACCAATTTCTAAGGGTTTTTTTCTCCTCTACAAATGTCTGCTTTCTTGAAAATAACGTAATAAAGGTACGCGAGCTCGTTAAAGTTAAACATTTCTAAAACCCAAGACGTAGGCTACAAAAAAAGGAAAAACACAATAAGTTTTTGAGAGCTTTCTTATTTTGGTACATTTTAGCTTGAGTAACTTAACAGGTAATTGATTTAAAGCTTCGTTACGTAATAATTTCTTGTAGCCGTTTTATATTTTGTATAAATGAATGGTTCAGTACATTTTCTGTTCGTTCTAAATGCTATTCCTTTGGCATTTTCCACTTTATGTTTGTTGTATAGTTTTGCAGATCAGTTTCTTCACCTAGGTAACTCAAACTTCTGGATACCCTTTTTGAATCGATTCTATTTTTCGTTGGTGATATATGGCGCAGTGTTCATAGAATGTTATTCGATATTGAATTTTGGACTTCCCCAGTCATTTGTATATCACTTTTAGTATGGACCGAGGGACCAGATATTATATCTGCGTCATTAATATCCTTTATTTTCTTACTAATAAGATCTACATGAACATACCATTTAACGTGTTTGCGTGTGTCCATTCCTATGTATTTTACATTTTCAGCGTATTTTGTCGGAACGCATGAGCAATTTTTTTGTCACTTTTCTTCGTGCATATTTATTGGTAATTCAGTCGGGATTTGTCTCCTCATATTTCTCATGCATACGTGTGTTTTAGAAACGCTTACAACAATATTAATATTTCGACACCATTTTGTTCATTTAAATGTCTTATTGTATAATCTTTACATCCACTTTGTATTTTTGTGTTCATATACAATTTTTTTATTGTCTGCAAATTAAAAGAGCCAAGATTTTTTTCTTTTCTTTAAATTTGTTGTTAGCTATTTTTTTTAACGTAAATACAAGTAGTGGACCGAGTGCTCTACCTTGGTGAACTGCCTGCTTGACATCAGGTTTTCTTTTATATTCTGAGCCCATGTAGGTACTGTCTGACACCGGTCGTCAAGATAATTCTGGAATAAGTCAAGCACCTTTCCCCGAATACCTACACTGTGTAATATATCTAGTAATATATTATGGCTTATTGTTTCAATGACTCTACTAAAGTCTATAAATAAAGCTAATCTACATTTTCATTTCCACACGCACGAAGCAAATCTTCAAACACGTCACTGGTTCCTATATGCTCCCGGAATCCATATTGAGTACGAGTTAATAAAAATATTTTGAAATATAACTCAGCATTCTTTTATTAATACAGTTTCCATAAATAATTTCATCACCCACGGTATGCATACTTGGCTGTAAAATTAATTTGTATTTTTTCTCGCCTTTTTTCATACTGGCCGAACAATGGTTGTTTTAATTTTGTTAGGAATATTGCCACTCCAAAAAAGCAATTAAATTAATGTAGTGCTGCACGTTTTAATGTATTGACATAATATTTAATATATCTTTCTCTTTTTTGGTTCAACCAAAGAGCTTTATTAGACTTAAGATGTCTAGAAATTTCAATCAGGTGACCGTCATTCATATAAGAGAGAATAATAAAGTTTTCTTATTTCATTGCTTTGTTTTCCTATTTCCACGCAGCAGAGTTTTGACTGATTGTACATATTTCGTATTGAAGCCATTCCCTAGTACATCTAAGTCTTGTTCTTGATCAAAGTTTGTCTAGATTGTGTCCTCAGTGATTTTTTTTTGTTGTGATTTTTGTTTTGTTTTGTTTTTTCGTGTGTCTTAAGAGTTGGTTTACAAAAGCCCAAAACTGTGCTGTATCCCTCATCGTAGAAAACTTAGTGAAATAAAAATCTCTTTTTTGTGGATATTATCAGCGCTGTACCTTGGGTCCTAATTTTTCAGTTTTTTTTTTATATCTGTTACTATAGCATAACGCTAAGTAAGTACAACGCTTTAGTTCTTTATTTAATAAAAAAATCAATTTCTTTAGTTACCCATTGGTTGGCTTCTTTATGCATGTTTCTCCTGCATATTTCAGTTGATTTTCTCAAATATATTTCAATCTGTTAACCCAATTGACGTATAACGTTTTTCTGTTGCCGATCTTTAGCAATTTTTTTTCAATGTGTTCCTTGAATATACGGATCAACTTTCGTATCATTAATAAATAAAGAATCAATATTTTTAGTCCTGTTATCTTTAAAAACTCGCAACGGCTGCTGCTACAAAGTAATGATCGGCTACATTTTCGGAAAATGGCCTGCCCTTTAGACTCTCCTTAGTTCGCATTTGTATATGATCTATACACTATTGTGTTAGTTTCCCTGCAGCTATTTCTTCTCTTGTAAATGCATATATTATCGATTCCAATCCCGCTTGCGCCGCACCATCTAGGTATGTGTGCACTCATAAAGTCGGTTTTCAGATGTCTATGGTCATGTCCCCTAAAACAATAATGTCAGTGTCAGTTGAAATTTGATTACTTATTGGATGTCACAACCAGGTCAAATTTTCTTTCAGATAGAGGCTTTTTGGATCTGCACCGTACCTCAGTTCCTAATTTAACTAGCCCAACAATGCACGTTCTCATAATGTTCCTGGCTTCATCACCTCCTCTCAAAACTGGCCACTAGCAGCTCAAATCAAAGAACGAACCGGTAGCTCACCTCGAAACCGTGTTTCTCCTCGTGCGGCGTGAACAAGAAGTAGGATTCGAACCGAACGACGCCGAAAAGCAGGTCGTAGTCAGCGTACGAGCTGTCTCGGGACGCCATCTCGGCGCGGGGCTCCCCGGGAACCACTGTACCGTCCACGGTGGGACCGAAGGCGGCCAGGTGGTCCGGCACCGTCAGAGGCACGTCCATGAGCTCCTGGACCGGCCGGTGTCGTAGACAGTCACCTAGTGCGCCCGCTTCTGCAGTCGGGCACCCCAAGGCTTTGCCCACTTGCCGGGCGTAACCTACGGCGTCCCTGGCAATGGCCCAAGGACTAAGCGCAGAGCCGGACATCATGACCGCTCGCCGGAACAGGCCGATTCCTGCATTAAAAAAAGAGCAGTTTGTTTTTAATAGATCACTTGAGCAATTAGTGGAACCCCTACCGTCTGCTTGACGCATTGTGACGATCCGATGTCAGGCACGTAAGATTTTCCATCAATAGAAGTTCGCGTTGTTTTAACAATTCGTGAATTTCGGAACGCAGTAAGGAAGAAGGAAAGCGAAAATGAAAATTTGATTACCTTCTTCTGTGTTCGTTTCTTTCTAGTGCGCTATGAGCTCTAAATCATATGCGAGGGCCACCGGACATTGCATTAAAGGTCGTTTCATAAAACGCCGTTTTATCAAAGATGCGGACATTTGATCAAACACCGATTCACCAAATGCCATTTAATCGAATTGTTTGACACCGCTTTACCGCATTTCGCATCACCGAATTTACAAATTTTTACTGTGTTTTTAGATGTGGTTTTTACAAGGCTATAGCATCGCCAGACATAAAATTAATTCCTTGGTGACATTTTTTATCAAAAGTTTTGGTTGCTGAATCTTAGAATAAATAAAACGTTTTTTTGTTTAGCGACTTAGTGTAATCAGCTACGACAGAAGGCCGTTTTCCAACACTCATTTTGTTACCTTTCGTTCTCCTAATTGTTTACGGATGAAAGGTACTTCCTAAAAATGGGATATACGTATCTTCGCAGCGCCTTTGTAATTTTGTATTTATCTGATCACTTGTGTTTTAATTATATTCTAAACAGCTTCCTTTGTAAGAGCATACGCTGAAAATCCGACAGATCAACGGTGCGATTCGTCATAACCAAAATGCCCAAAGGCGAGACGAAACAATTTTGATTTTCATGCAAAATAAAGGCCAACTTTGAGGACGGCTTTGTGCTTAAAGCAGACTGCGTCTCTTCAAGTACGAGAATACACTTCAGAAAGGAAGTACCTTCGTCACAGTACGCGAGAATTACAGGCTCAAAAAACATTCAAGTCGCTGTTCTCGTTTTTTATTATCCATATTAACAGCAGAAGACGTCGGTTATCATGGAAAAAGGAACGAAAGAATTAGCGGAGAAAATGAAGTGTTTTACAGTGAGTTACGCACCACGAAGGAAAATAAAGTTTATAAATCATAATGATGATTATAACAGTGATGTTCTTCCGGTGTTGAAATAAAATTATTTCCTATGCCAAGCATTCCTACCTCTCAACTAGGCAGCGATCGATGAAACGCTTTCGATGAAACTACGTTCAATGAAAAGGCTTAGAGGAAACGGTGTTCGATAAAATTTCCGGACAGGACATATCATTGAAACCCGTTCCATCAAACGCTACATTATCAACAAAAAGAGCGCTTCATCGAATGCCGTTTCATAGAATGTCGTTTCATAGAACTGCTGACGGCCGTTTCATCTAATATTTATTCCATGCATTATTGGTATGGCGCATTATGAAATCACTGATAGGCGCCTCCCAACACGCCGGTATTTTGCAAAGGGATGACAACCTTTAATTCTATTGACCATTGCTTTTCTGTGTCTTTAAATTATACGCGCACCGCCTTCTGGCGAGAGCGCGTAGTTTTGATGTAGGTTAGCAGCGTTTCTAGTTTGTGCTCTTGGCTCCAAAAAGAATACAACTTGAAGAAAACAAATTGGCCGAACGAGGTTGTAGCCATGTATTGCAAAAAAAACTGAAACCGTGGAAAATAAAAACAACTTCAGAGCATTACCTAGTTAGCTTTGGACTATTAAAATTTCTCAACCTAAAAAAAAAAACATTTTCAATTATAAAAGACGTTAACGACACAGTAAATAATGAACGATATAGACCAAATGCTGGGGAAGCGAAATAGATGCAGCCGGAAAATAAGAACCCAGAACATTGCACTTTCCATCCAGGCAGGTATACGAAATATCACTCGTAATCATAGCTACGTAGTTGAAGTTGCGGCTTTCTTCTATTTCCCTCCAAGCATTTGTCATTATCTACGAAAGTAGAGTGAAATGTACTTCCTTAGTTGCGGGATTCAGACAACCAATAGAGGGATCGGTAAATTCGGAATGAAAAACAGCATAACTGGAAATACGACAAAGGACAGATATACACCTGGCAAGTGCCGTTTTTCACTATGAATTCCGACCAACTCGCCCAAGAATACATTTTAATGGGTAATATCGGATACCAGCTATTTTATATTAACCAAACCATTCGACGAAAGGGCGTTCAATGAAAAGGTATGGATATAATCGAGTTCGATGTAACGGCGTTGGATGAAACGACATTCGATGAACGGCATCAATGAAGTGGTGTTCAACGAAACGTGATTAGACAATACCGATGTAGATCTGATACCTGGAGCAGACTGTTTCCCGAGCACCATTAGGAGGGTATCGTTCACAGCCACAAAAAACAGTGATCAGCGGAACGTTGATTCTTATGTGACCTTGAGCCTGTGTCCCGAATTCATCAATAACACCCGCTGTGTCGCCTCGGTGGCTCCTGAGGAAAAGCCCCCGCCTACAGATCCCCATGTGGCGTGAACAAATCCCCGCCGAGGTACCCGCAATCTGACGGAGTCTTATCGCTTAAGGGGTGTCCAAACAGGGTACTACAAAACGCACGACTCCGACAAATCGTGAAAATTGGAGCGGGCGCGTCCGCTTCAATTTTCACGATTTGTCGGAGTCGTGCGTATTGTAGTGTCCTGTTTGGACACCTCTTTAGAAGGCGCTGTGTAGTCGTGATTTCGGTTGCACGTCAAACGAAAGCTAGTTAGTCGAAATGAATCATCAGTCTTCCGACGGAGGCGTGTCAAGGCCGTCTTTTCTTTGGCACGTAAAACGTACAATTTGATGTCAGATGTTGAGGGGACGAGAGAGTCTAATAACTCAGCGGCGTAGCATTGCGCCGAGTGCAATTTTGCGCATTTCAAATGCAAACGACGGGACTGCCAGTTTAAGAAACGTTTTCAGGGAAGCCACCAACTTATCTACAAGAAGCCCGCGGTCACTGATAAACAAGTGTCAAATTTTGGTCAAGTTGAAACGAGAGCGTCCTCGGCTGCTGACTGCGAGCAGCGCGACAGCTTGTACTTGGTCAGCCAATAAGACCGTTTGTTAGCCGTTGGCGAGTTCAACAATGAAGAAATATTTTCGTGAGAAGGGTTCACTAGAACATATATAGTCAAAAGAGGTTTCGCAGCATCTAATGTGATTGTCATTGACACTCTTTTAGCCACTGGTCGACGTCAGCTTCTGCAGGGCGGCATTACGTCAGATTGTGCAGGGCATAAAATGCCTGGGGTCACATCCGAAAACACATAAATATATACTTTTTTTTGTCATTAGGGAGAACAGTGGTTTCGGGAAAGTTCACCGCGCTGAAAGGTGCTGAGAGGCTGCATTCACCATGCTTTGCAATATATAATCGCTGAGCAAAGTGCTCGAGCATTTCTTTGCGAATCAGCGTGGCGTGGCGACTGCAGCGATTTCAGCCCATTTTTTTTTCTCTATCAAGTAGGCGCGGTGAACAAAAATTCAGTAACTGCTTCGAGACGTCTTTTGACCGACTTTTCTGGCTTCGTCTCGGGTTCTAGTATGCCGAGGTAATTTATTCTGTTAATTTTATTACACTTCATGTATATTCTTTGGCCACTTGTGTACAATATACTAACTCGTTAGGTTAAGAACTTATTTATGTAGCTATGTAAATCCCCTTACCAGTCAACGATCACTTCCACTCACTTTTGAAGGGAAGTACCCTTCGAATAGTCGTTGGGAAGGGGAGTACTCTTCAAAGGGTATTCAAAGAGTCACTGAAGGCATTTGGCAAACTGGATCACCCACTTTTTGCTATCAGAAGGCCCTACTTGTTGTTTTGCATTATCTTACTTATACTTTTGTATAAGTGGAGCTTGTATCCCAAGCAGCGCAAGATAATAAAGTGTTACGTATTTTCGATGAATAATTCGGTGCATGCGTCTGGTTTTCTATCTCATCGTTCCTTGACTTGTTCCGGCATTGATCAGGGCAGCAATTTTCGTCCTCGTCTTTTAATTTCTGTCATCGACGGTATTTCTTGCGTCAATCTAAAGAAATACCTTCATTTGTCGACGAACAAAAAATTCAGTATACAAGTGCTGTAAAACGTTTCTTTTGCTTAAATGTAATGTTTTTTTTTTATTTTTAGTTGTTTTTGTTGATGTCTTTTTCTGAATAATTTAAATACGAAATGCACTTTTCTAGGCAGAAAACGTAACACTTTGCACATTTATTTTTTTGTGCCAGGTTGCCCTAATGTTACTGAAACAACAGCGCCATTCGCGAGTTGCTCAAAGGCCTAGCTTAGTTCCCCCATTGTTTCATCCAACTGCTTTATTTAACCTAGAGACCCCATTACTCGTCTGCAACTGGTTCTAAAAATTAGTCTAGCTTCGTTATTCTAATATAAAAATTCCCGGATGAAAACATAACTTTACATAGTGCTCTGATAATTGTTTTCACTCTCATTACCGGCCATTTTCTTTTCTTTCGTGTTCTGAAGTGTTTTCGTGTTTCGTTAGTTTAATCTTATCCATAGTGTGGCACCAGCAAACATATAGCTATCTGTGTGGCGTCTAAAAATAAACCAATACATAAATGTGTTTAGTTAACAAAATACTTTCCGCTTTATTACGTAAGCAATAGCTGAGGGAATAGTATTTATGAATTCGCTAAGATATGCGCGAGTACCGCCGGAATACTTTAAGAGTGTTGAAGCCTAACACCAATAGTTGTATAGCTTTTAACGAGAAATATTTCAGGCGTCCATCGAAATCCAGAAACATCTTTTGATTTCGCTATTTTTGAATTCCCTATTTTTGAGTTGACCACCTAATTTTACCAAGGCTGGTGTTTGATTTGAAGGGCCATAGGGAGACACATCTGTCATGGGACATTAAGTATATCAATTTACAGGCTCCCGTCGTCTTCTGCGACGAGCCGCTCATTAAGTTTTCATTTATTTGTGTTTATGTAGTTGAATTAGCTTCTGTAATAAAAAAAAGTCCCGGTGATGTAAGTACACCCGCGTAAAAACACGCTATATTTTTATAAATATCAACTAAACGAAGACTGAGTGAATGGAAGACCAAAACTGGTCCAGTGCTGTTGGCAACTAAAATTTAAATATAAGAAAACAAGCAGAGAAGATAATTTCGTGAAAAAAGGTAAATGCAAACAAAATCTAGTATCTGCAATTTTTACCTTATGATAGAATAATGTTTTCAATATAATGCTTCCTTTTTCTAAGATAATACTATGATGCTCGACAAAACTACCGGGCTTTGTTCTCGCGTAATGTCGTGTAAACCTCAAATGTATATTCGTCACCACCTCTTCATTGTAAGGCTGAACTTAAGGTAGAAGGGTGGTGTGCTGGGCTAGCTGGTAAGCTTTTTGCTTGGTTGAAATTTGCAAACAAGGTGAGGAAACTGCAGAAGAATACAGGAGACAGAATATACGCTGAAGTCACCACTCAATATTTCATCCAGAAGAGAAGAAATAATGTGACACATAACACAGAGGTACAAGTTCGCAAAACGAAAACTCTACAATGCGGGGCGATCCTTCCTTCATACTTCTGAACTTCACTCAGAACCACGTCTGATAAGCAGGATAACGTTTTGTCACCCATCAATTCACGTCCTGACGAACTGTGTGGTGGGTGATGGCCTAACGGGCCAGATCAGGATGGCTACTCAGCAGCCACTCTCCTCGACGCCAGAGCTACCTTCCGATCAACCACTGGAGAGCGGAAGTGAACAGGAACCCGACTTTCCCAACACCATTGCAGGCTGCGCTTCGGTGGCCATGGACGTGAGCGCCACCGTCCAGCAACAATGCCTGCCCACATCTGAATTCTGCTGCGCCTGGCCTTGCGCAATACCTAACACCGGCTCCACGTTACAATTGGAAGATTGGGGGAAAACTGTGTCAGCATTCCGTCACTATCTTTGTCAGATAAGGAACGTTCCTATTTAGACAAACAGTGACAGTGCATAGCGATGGCTAGTGAGCACGTGGCATCCAGGTCAAGCTTTTTATTCATGGTTGTTTGTTGTGACAATACAGTATTTATACTCGCTGTTAGAACGAATAAACTTCAGTTGTAAGTCAGCGCCTTGTTTCTCTACCTTCTTGTTCTTGTCCGTGTCCTTGCGCTGTTTTAATCTTTAATCTTGATATACCAACTAGCCCAAACTTCTGCTTTAATCCACGTCAGTATTCAGCTCAACTGGTGCAACAGCTGATGCCACCACAAGACCACCACCGATAACCCTGCGAACTGCTGACTGTGCAGACTGGAGCTCCCAGCCTGAGGCATTAGTCAAAGACACGGGCGGTTCATGGCTTCCAGCATCGCGTAAACGCCGCCGCCATATACCTTCGTGGATTCCAAACTTAACCGCCTCCAGCCAGCGCGCACGACGAACCCTCTCCTTGACAACCAGGGAAAAACGCCGCACCGTTATATTGCGCCCATTTCACGGGATAAACCTGGCGTCGCTCCCGCACACACCGATACAACGACGTGTTGTCGAAGCGGCGTTTGCCACCTGGGAACAAGAATCGCAGTTGCCACCTGGGAACAAGTTATCGTTTTGAAATTATTGCAAATCACCAAAATTAATTTTTGGTGTAAACAATATTAATTTTAGACCATACGTCTCAATGCGTGAAGGATGGGCCCGGGGAGTTTTTTTACGGAGCGGATTCAATAGACTCGCCAGAGGACCTATTGAGAAAACTCTCATGCCATACGCACAAACCCCTGGCAGCCATCCTCATCGATCGTGAAGGGAGGGCTGTTATAATCATGGTCAAGTGTTCCACACTTCCCAAAGAAGTGGTTTATTGCCTCTACCTCAAAAAAGTGGTCCCCTTCAGAGAAAGGGCCATCATATGCACTCGCTGCTACGAACTTGGCCACCAGCATGACGCGTGCCCAGCAGCACAGTCCGTCTGTGTCTGCGGAAGACCACCCCACCGCCATGAGATAGATGGCTGCCACGAACTCCATAAATGCGACATACGTGGGTGGGGGTCCTCACCTCGGGACCGACGGCACCAGTCCGAGGGTGCAAAAGGCCTCAGCACAACGTCGTAAGCGGTTGGCTGCTCCGCCACGGCGCAGGGGGCAACAGCCACAGTGGACAACGCTGCACGCCAAACCACCTCCACCTCTCTTTGCCAAAGACCATAGTGCAACGGAGGATGCGTGGCCGGCCCTAAATTCACCACCACCACCACAGCAGTCTTCAAACGCCCTGTCGCTTCCGGGTGCCCCGGCTTGGCAGCGCCCGACCCCACTGGGTCTCCAAACAAACCCTGATCGTTTCCCGCCGCCGAGACCTTCACCACAGTCAGCAGAGCCCGTCGCCAGGACAAGGGCCGTTAATCCACGCCCACAAGGACGGATTGTAAGAACCACCGTCGTAAAACCCACATCTGAGGTAAATGATACACCCCCAACACGCATTGAGCAGTCGATCCCACGCTTGTTACTGCAACTATCGAGAAATCGATAACCTCACAGACTTCATAGCAACCTCCATTATCGCCCCCCACGCTGACGTCGTACCCAACAGTAGAAAGCAGCACAGGCGGCGTTGACTCTGCACTTACCGGCCAGTCAACGGAGTCTTTGAGCCATAGAGTAACAGTATTACAGTGAAATTGTCGCTCCTACCGGCAGCAAGGGCTGGAACTAAAAAAAAAACGGCTGTGACGGTAAGCGCCATTCCCCCTCAGCATTATCCTCCTACAGGAAGCCCGAATGCCCGAGCCTCACATCGCCGGCTAGCGAAGCTTCAGTACCCTTACCATCGTCGTCGCACAAAAAGGTCCACGTAGAAAAAGAAAAGCACCGGAGGCCGTTCCTACACCACAAGCCAATAGGCACGTGCTGGTAAAGGAATCTATCCCTGCTGCCTAGCTCGAAACGCCTAGCTACTGTTCTGGACAGCGCAAAGTGACAGCGGTATCGGTGCGCTTCCAAGACAAAGATATCGCAGTGGCTTGTGTGTACTGGAGGCCGAACAGTACCACCGGCGACCAAGATGAAAAATGGCTTCAACATATGTGTAGTAACACACTTTACCTGTGCTGTGCTGATTGGTGGAGACTTTAACGCACCTCACGCATCGTGGGGGTCGATATGAAGCATTGCACGCGGCCCTAGCGACGCAGATAACGCACTCGCGGCTGGACTTATCCTTGCCTTGGGCTGATAATCAGGGTCAGGACTGTACATCGCCAGGCGTAACGTGGTATTCGCCAAGCCTGCAATGCCCGTGGGCGTTGCTCGACGACAGATGGGCAGCGGCCACTTCCCGGTAATCGTCACCATTGTCGGGGGATTCACGGCTCTCTCCAAACGTACTGTCAACACAGTCCGGTGGGACGCTTTCCGCGCAGTTCTCGCAGAGCTTCCGTCTGACGACCCAATTCTAGATTGCATCATTCAAGCAAAAGAAATCTTGACACTGTCAATTGAGGTAGGACCAGAAGCTCCGATTCCTGATCAACACTGGCTCAATCTTTGGAAGACCGAGGATAGAGGCTTAACACCGCTACCTAGAAGACAGAAAACTTCCAGCAGACCTAGCGCGCTTAAACCGTGCCTCGGCACAGGCAAAGCTGCCTTCTCGGGAGCTCTCGCGAAAAGAGTGACACGATCACTGCACATCGTTCAACGGACGCACGTCACCGGCCAAGGTCTGGGCGACGATGCACGCTCCTCCGAACGGCCGGGGATGATATGGCACTTCGGTTGAGACTAACCAACGAAGATTTTGCTGGTGTGGCTGGCCTTATATTTTTCTCTCAGGAGTGTCCCACAAGCTACGACCCGGTCAATATCAGATCCTTGAACTTACCATCTGCACGCATGGATTCAGGTATGGAGAAGCCTTTCACCTAAGCAGAGCTGCAAGGCGCACTATTCTCAATCAAAAAGTTGCACGGTGCCCCGGGACCCGAAACCAACTGTTGCAGCCATGAGCAACCTTCCAGAATCATCTATGCAAGAAGTCATGGGCGTTTTCAATAGATCCCGGGGACATTGGCCAACTTCCCGCCACCTGGCCCCACGCCACGGTTACACCAATCCCCGGCCGAACCCTGAGTCGGCTTTCGGACATGCGGCCCATTTCTTCGACCTCAGATGCCGGGAAGCTAATGTAGACGATAACACTGATGCGGCTGGAATGGCACGTTGAAGCCAACAACGGCCTCTACCCCTGCCAGACCGGCTTCCGTTGGAGACTGAGCACGCAAGACTCGTTCGCTTTCCTCGCTGAGGACCTCACGTGTAAGCGCCCACGATACGACGTCAAAATAGCGGTCACCGTGGACGTGAAAAAGGCGTTTGATACCGTACCACATCCAACTGTTGTAGCCGCTGCGTCCGCGGCAGGTCTCACTGCCAAGCACCTGCAGTACATTCGAGCGTTCCTGGACGGGCGCACCTTCGGCGCTTCCGTGTGCGGGGCCAAAAGACTACCCGCTCCTCGCGGGCTGGGGGTGTCACAAGGCGCAGTGCTTTCACCACTACTTAAAAAAAACTAGTGATGGCAGACTTGAGTTACCGCCTCGACGAGATTCCCGACTTCCGCCACAAAAGTTACGTGGACGACATCACAATATGGACGACGGGCGTCCCAATCGGTCCTCAAAGCGATGCGGCCCAGGAAGCCCGGGACGTTTTCTATGGGTTTCTTGTTGAGAGAGGCCTAACTCCTTCACCAGACAAGACGCAATACGCCATCTATGGTAGCACCACCGCATCCGTGAGGCGGCCTCGTGTATTGTGCTCAAGTTTGGGGGCACCGTCATTCACGCCGCCAACGTACTGCGTCTGCTCGGTGTGGACTTCTCCACGCACGAACCACCTAAGACATAGCTGAGCAAGGTCAAAGCCTCCGTCGACCACACGCTCCACTTCATCCGTCGCCCTTCAGCCAAGGATTGGGGCGCCGACACCCACATTCTATGCATGCTGGTTCAAAGTCTGAACCAAGCCAAAACAATCTAAGGTGCCCCACACGTGGGTCTCACCAAAATACAACATAAAGCCCTTGAGATTCTAAATCGGCATGCCTGCGCACAGTTACGGGCCTTCCGAACTTTACGCCGATTGACACGCTACACAGTAGAGGCCTGCATGAGCTTATTACAGGCTCATGGAGGCTTCTAAAGCATTCGCGACCTGCTACACGAGGCACATTTCGGGCAGAACCTCCGCCTCTCAAGGTCCGGACCACGCCTCTCCATTCTCAGGCTGCTCGGCCTGCGGCCCGTTGAAGGGGTTCCCCCACCCACCACGCCCCCGCCACCGTGGAGCCTGCCGCACCTGGCCCCCTGCAAGCCAACACCATCCCGCGCAGGAGGCGGTCATCCCGGTCGCCGTAGGTTCCAAGCTGCAGCACACGAACGCGCTGCTAACGCCGATGGACCTCAAGTGCGTCGATACTACTGCGATGCGGCTACGGACCCAACCCAGAATCCACCTCCACTGCGGCCGCTGCCTGCTGCCTGGCCTTAGGTTCAACCTCGAGTATTCGGCTCCCGACAGTGCTTGACTCCCTTGAGGCTGAGCTCCGGGCGCTTCTCCTGCGAGTGTATCTGGCGCTCCGTGACACCTCCACTGGAGGGCTCACGCCCCCAGAAATTCTCTTGCAATCCGACTCGACGGAAGCTGTCAGCGCATGCATTCATTGGCTTCTCCTCGATCTCCAACAGTTTCCTCCACCCACGCGGTCGTGGCCGGGCTGGAGTTGATTCTGGGGCCTACTGTGAACAACAAGTTTGTCTGCGTTCCGGGCCAAGTGGGTTTCCAGGGCATCGAAGCGGCACACCGGCTGTCAAGGGCGTCCTTGTCTTAACCCGCGTCCGGTAAGCCGCTGCTGTGCCTTTCGGATGATTCAACCTCCGGCTCGGACTCAAACACTGACAACTCACCACCACCAACCCCCGCACCGAGGCCAGGCGGCGCCTGTCGACCCGGTTAATTGAGTGCGCAGTCCCGATTCCACGGAGATATCCGCTGGCGGCCGAGGTCCGACTTCGTCGTATAGCGACCGGCTGCGCTCGGACACCACGCCGCCTCGCCCGCATTGGACTACATTCCCTGGAGCATGCCGGCTGTGTCCGTCGCTCTACTAGCCCCACTTTACGTCAGGCTTTGCGGACCGTAGGCTTCACCGGCGACACTGCCTCCAACGACCATCCTTCAGCGCCTCTCGCCACCCTGCGTCACCTGCTGTGGGAGAGCTCAGCAAGATGACAGGAGAGGGAGGCGGCACTAGCCAAACTCAGCCCAGCGTGTCGACCCAACACGCTCGAGGCTTGGACGGTACGCCCCAATAAAGCAAAAAAGCTTGCCTTAGACATTCGGTTGGCTTACATCATAACGGCTGGTATTGCCGTCCTCATGTAGTTCTTCGTCCTCGTCCCCTCTTCCCCTCGCCCATATCCCTCTTCTCTTCCCTTTCGCAACAGGGCATGCAACCGGCCGTGTGGTACTCTCCATACCTGAATAAAACATTTTCAACAACGCTAAATCGGAGATGAGCAGGAGAGAAAGAGGGGAACGGGCGTTAACTCCGATCCTCCTCCTCAAGAGCTGCGCTCGAATTCGGCATTACAAAGAAGTGTAAACGTCTTACATTTTAAGAATTTTTTTTTCTTTTAAATCGCGTAACGTATCCAAACAAACCCGTTTTCGATACTGATATTCTTAACGATATTCGTATAAAATTATAAAAAACCTATGTCTTTTTAAATAGTATCATGACGCGTGATTCCCTTTTTATGAAGTGATAATAAATACCTGTGTAATTGGGTGCGACATCCGCCTCAGCCAGTTATTTCACCATTAGGAGCAGCGTTCACACCGCACTAAGGAAACAAGCGAGGTCTCCATAGCCAAGTCTAAAATATCTTAAAAACAAAATGGTTATTTCGATATGCATTTGAATAGATAGCTATATCAGCAGTGTTGCAGCAGAAAAAAATATACATTGCTAAAAAAACATACCATGGTAGCTTTGCGTCCATTTATCTAGGCTCTACGAGCGCTTGAGTCGTAATTGAGCCACTCAGACTTCCAACAACTCGCCACTATGCCGGTTCGATAATCAAGTAAAACGAGAAAAAAAGCGTCTCGTTCAAAAATAGCGCCCAAGCAATGCTGTCTTCTTGATTTATTCCCCATTTCTTTTCTTTCACTTCTTCGCGACCATTACTGGATCGCGATGAATCGCGACCATTCCTGGAGAGCGATTCATAAATCAGGAGCAGGAAGACACAAAGCAGAGAGAGGCTAGTATAAGCTTCGACCTCGGAAAAAGGATTCCTGACGAAGGCACGGGCGCCACAAAACAAATAGTGGCGGCAGAACACGTACGCAGGCACAAAAGCGGGGCATAAATCTCCGGTGTACGCGGCGACATTTGCGTCCGGTCACGTCTTTTCCGACAGCGAGGCCAGACTGGGCGGGTAAAGGGCGTCTCTTGCGGTCGTTTTGACCGTGTACGTGTCGCCCGCGGTGTCCCGTCGCTCCCGTCTTACACCGCAGAGCCACAAGCCGGGAAGTCGCCTTCGCAAAAAACGTCAAGATGCCGCGGAAAACTTACAAAATATGTTGTCTTAAAAAAAAAAAATAAGTAAACACGGTCAGGTATAGTTAAATCATCTAGCGTTATTTTAAACCTTTTTCCTATCCATTCGTTACAGTCAAATCAATTCTTCTTTTGAATACGTTATGTTTATGGATTTGCGTTTTCGAATGTTTTTTTTTTTTTTTGCTTTTAGTACGGGGCGTCTTTTTGTTGTTTCCTTTTGTGGGATTCTCGTTTTTGGGTGTCAAAATATTTGGGTGGAAAAACATAGGTGTTTATCGGGGATCGAATAGTATCTAGATGACAGGACACGGGCATGGCACTCCCTGAGGGAACATAGGCCTGACATGAATGCTTGAGATGCGTCCCGTATCGCTGCAAGAAAGGAAGGAGATAAGAGGCGTGGTTATCGGAGAAAGAAGTGTCCTCACCGACAGTTCAGGGGGCTGCGTTACAAGTGAGCACAAAATATATCTCTATATGGGTTTTTCTTGGTCAAAAACAGTTCAATATGGGTTTATATTGGATTTCAACGATTTTCACAAAACCTTCTTGGCTGTTACTGTTCGAGGTCTATTTGTTCACAAACATTTGACAGGGTGCCATATTGTTTGCTTTATAGAACTTGGTTTCGCTAAATAGAAATGCACGTTATGAGCTAAAGACAATTAAAAGTCGGCGAGCAGTGCGTCGTTGTTAATTGTGTATATCCTTATTAACGAGTGTTACTCCGGAAATACCTCAAGCTACTGTTTGAGGCACTTTGCTATATTTGTTTCCATTAATAATGCCGGCGAAGATATTTATTAATTTATTTATTTATTTTCTATTTTCAGGGCCACAGGGCGTTAGAAAGGGGAGTGTTTGTTAGGTACAATAAGGGAAACATGCGTATCAAAATGTGGTGGGGTCCTGGATGGGGATGACGTCTTCGGGAAAGTCATTCCAGTCTACAGTTGAGTCAGGAAGAGGGCATGCTGGTAAGCTGCGGAGCAACACTGCGGAAGGGCTATTTTATTGCTGTGATCGAGTCTGTCGATGAAAGAAGAAACTGAGATAAAGATGGCGAATAAAAACTTTATGCAGAAGCCATATCAAGGCATTCGCTGACCCCTTGGTTTATACCGACAAATGAACTTGTAAGCAGACATTGCAGTCCTGCAAAGTGACCTAAGTGATGTGATTTTGTTGTCTTTATCCGGCAAGTTTATCCATTTTGTCATCTTGACCCCCACCAATGGGCTCTTCGTATATCAAAACCTAAGTGATTTATCGGTTAGTCTAATCAGTGAGATGTAGACATAAATAAATGAAAACAAATGTTTTCTACAAATTGACTCGGTCGTTTAATAATGTTACGCATATTATAGATATCTTATTAGACGTGCTTTGAGTCAGTGGTTCATTACAGTCCTGAATAGTGGAACTGAATAGTGGACAGTGCAAATAAGTATACTTAGGTGTGAGCATTGTTAAGTGTTAGAATACTTATATAAATTGCCCAGTAAAAACAGCAAGTAAAATATTACATCGTAGTCTTTAATATAATTCAGATGCGCGTCACAAAAAAAGAAGACGTCATTTTGGTCAGTTTTATTGGCGCTAAGCTTCCGTGTTATGCAATTATCCCTACTTCTGTCTTACAAAAAAGAAAAGAAAAGAGAAACTTTAGGGTCAGGAGGCACACCTTATTCTGAACAACCGAACCGCCCCCCCCCCCCTCCCGCCCTTCTCCCTCCTCCCCCCCCCCCCCCCCCCACACACACACACTGGAATGTCGGCATTGAAAGCATTTCTTGGATGATAAACTAATGAAACCAGGCGGATAAAAATAAGACTACCTTTTTTATCATATACTTAGCCATACTGGAATTCATAACAGCATATATTTCGGAGCCATCTTGATTCTGTTCTGATTATGATGATTCGAAGAAGTTTTGTGCATGATCGTATAAGGTTTACAAATTTATGGGGCCGTGTCTTTCAACGGAGAATAACAAAAATAATTAAAATTAGTGTATTCGAGAGGAAGGAACACTTTTCACGGGTCCGGATTAGTCGTAGTAGAGGACGTCAGAAATGCGCGATAGTTAATATGTAGTTCGCTAATTAATTTAAAATAGCTAGTTAACTTTGTATTATTTGAAAATAGAGATATGGTTCCAAATAGAAACTTGCTGAGCGTCATCCAAAACCCCTAGGTCAGTAATTTTAAGAAAGAGCATGCTCGGTGAGAAGCGAAGTAGTGCACTAAAGTTACCACTTCTAAAGCAGGTACGAAGCTGGGGCTCTCATAAGAAACGGAAAAATCGCGCAGGCACCTTACCTCAACCGCTTGCCTTGTACCTGCTCAAGAATTGTAATTTTAATGCAATACTCCGCTTCTCACGCACTCAAAGTCCTTCTGAGAATGACTGATTTAGTAGATTTCGATGACGCTCGGTAAGTTTATAAATAATCGGAACCATATGTGTATTTTCGCTAATTAAAGTTAATTGAATATTTTCAGTTAATTAGCGACCTAATAAATAAGTATCGATTATTCGCTGATGTCGGCCACCACCAGAAATGCCGTTCCGAGAAAAGTATATTTTTACCTAGAAATAGTGCAACCAATCGTGCTGCGCTGTAATCGCGTAACGCAGCAGAGGTTGGTTACACTATTTCCCCACGGGGCGCGGTGCCGTTGGGGCTGAGATGCGCTTTGAAAGCAAACCGAACCTTAAACACCCGTCGATTTTTTGCGGTTTTATGAAAAATCCGTAAAATGCTGCGCGTGCTTTCTATCGTTCTGCTATTTGTTGATTTAGTGTTTTTCAATGATGATGATCAATTTTCTAATTAAAGCGATGCCCTTAAACACAATATTAAAAAAAAGTTGATTACGCCAAAAAAATTAACAACTTCATTATCACGGAGTTTATTAGTATCCCTAAATAGGCCCCGGGCCCAGGACCAAAACGACACAAGCCTTTTTTTGTTGTGACGCGTAGTTTTCGCGCAACCGAATTTGTCCACCTTTCGTGAAACACCATATATATATAGATATATATATATGGTGTTTCACGAAAGATGGACAAATTCGATAGTGCGAAAACTGCGCGTCACAACAAAAAAGGCAACGGGCATGGTAGCGGGAGGGACCCAGATGGACACGTCGTCGCTGCTCTAGCGACACTTGTCTTAGAACTCAACACAATTGAATTTAACAATAAATACTTTGGGCAGGTTAGCAGAACCACCATGGGCACCAAAATGACCCTGAAATGTGCCAACGTATTCATGGGAAAATTAAAATCTCAGTTCCTTTCTGAATGTCCCGTAAAGCCGCTAATATACAAAAGGTTTATAGATGATATATTTATTGTCTGGTCGCACACTAAGGAGGAGCTGGTGGACTCCATAGGTCAATAAAACGCTGCTCATCCGAGCACTCGCTTTACACACTCGTACTCTCAAACCTAAATAAACATAATAGACGTAAACATTAAAATAGACGAAGATAGACTCGCCACGAGCCAACAGCATTCCCTATAGACAACCTTATCGTTTCCAACGAGTTTGTTCAAAGAGACAGAGTTTAATGCGAGCAGCCAAAATTTAAAGTCAGCGCTGGAGAAACAAAAGTATCCATGCCGTATAATCGACGATGCAAACAAAAAAGCCAAGCAACTGAACCGAGCGGACCTTATCAGCCCGTGCCCCACGCAAAGCGACACACAACGTACAAATCGGTATCTAACTTATAGCATGAACCATCCTAATGTAAATAATATCTTAAGGCGACATCATAACATTCTCGAACAAGGCGAGCGCCTTAAACGCGCGTTTCCATCCGCCCCTGGGGTAGTCCACAGACAATCGCGTAACCTCACAGACGCGCTAGTAAACTCTCGGATAAATTCATCGCCGCCACCTAACGAAGGTAGGCCTTGCATGCACCCAGGATGTCTGATCTGTAAACAGATGCAACTAACAAACACGGCCAGGAGCACACACTCGCAGTTCTCGATCAAAATTTAAATGGCACTTAACGTGTGCCTCGTCGAATGTCGTGTACTTATTCGAGTGTACGGTATGCAAAGTGCAATACATAGGGCAGACTAGAACGGCATTTAGACTGCGCTTTTATAATCACAAATCTCAATTCATAAATCTTCCGACACTGCCTCTATCCAAATATCTCGCTTTCCCAAAACACTCGTTTGATAAATTGTCAGTGACGCTCCTAGAATCTGGATTTAAATCAAATCGCGAACGTGAACAGCGTCAATCCTACCTAATTTACCGATTCAACGCTAATAAACAAAGAATACAAGAAAGCCCCGGTACTCTGAGATCGATTAAAATGCTTAGAGACGAATAGCAACCGCAATCAAATAACATCGTTTCAGGTCCCAGACCTTATTGTTAGCAGTGGTACTGTGTTTGTGGCCGAAACTGGATTATAAAAATTTCTCTTTTATTTCCAGGTTTTTATATTAATTTTCTTTCTTTTTATTGCTAGGTGTAACATTGGCACCTTCCAGATCTGACCCATGCATGCCCCAGAAAACAACACAAGTGAACGTGACGAAAATAATTCCTTTTTACAAATACTCTGCCGGGTAATCTAATGGTACCAGATCGTATTTTTCCGTCTCTTCCGATAGAAACGTCTTCAACCGTTCCCATCTGCCATCGCTGTCTCGGTAGTGAGTTGTCTTTGATTAGGACAAGATATCCGCCTTTTATGTTGTGCGTCTTCGAGGTGGTGGTTCTTTGCATAATTCTAGTTTCCAGTAAGTATTCTGTTGACCACCTTTTTCAGAATCTGTACAGAACCACTTCGACGCACAACATAAAGTCGGAGATGTTGTCCTAATCAAAGACAACTTACTACCGAGAGAGCGATGGCAGATGGGAACGCTTAAAGACGTTTCTATCGGAAGAGACGGAAAAATGCGATCTGGTACCATCAGATTACTCGGCAGAGTATTTGTAAGAAGACCCCTTAAACCCGGAAAACCCGGGAAACTGCAAGGACAGAGATGCCTTGCGTTTCCCGGGTTTCGGCACCATATAGAAGAACTTCTGGACGTTATGGGGTTTAAATCGATAGCAACTTTATGTACACTATTTACAGAAAAGGGACATCGAAGCTAGGCGGAAAACGGTTGTAGCCGGCTCGTTCCCCCCGCTCCTCGTGCTCATCCGGTGGTGCTCGAGCCTTGGCTTGTTCTGTCCGCTGTTCTTAAATTGGGGGTCGCACATCGTGGAAGCGTGTCGGCCTCGGCAGTGCCTACATGTGATTCTTCTTCGGCAGTTCTTAGACATGTGGTTCACAAGGGTGCAGCGGAAACACCTGCCGTGTTTCTGTTATATATATATATATATATATATATATATATATAGCAGAACCTAAGGGCGCAAGTAAGCTGGTGTATATTATACACTTTAGTGAAAAACCCGAGACTGCGGTAATGACAGACGACGACAAGGAAGAGAAGGAGAACGTGTCAAACCTGTGTTTGAGACGTTCTGGAACTAATTCACACCTCCGATTGGATACATTTTGTTTCTGGTGCATTAATAAGAGAAGTAGGAAACGACAGAAAGCCAAGATGGAGTGGTGTAGAGGTTAGCACACCCGACCGCACAATGGGAGCCCCAGCGTTCAAATCCTGGCTCCACCGTTTTTTGACTTTCGGCGGGTTCCTGAAAAATTTGATTGTTTGATTAATTGGATTAAGTACGGTTCCTTCATCTGCACATATTCGTTTATATCCTCCTCGGAGACCTCGTACGATGGTGTGAAGTGCCGGTGTTGTATATATATATGGGTGTTTTCATCTCAAATCGTGCAGGCAAAAAAGGTCGGATTTTTAATATTCCTGAAAAAAATATATGTTATGGCGTCGACTCTAAAAACGCAGTAGCCGCACACCGCAAGTTCGTCGGACTTTTTGTTCTCGACTTACGAATTTTAAGAAAGGCCGCAGCGGAAAGCAGTGTTTTTCACGTCCGTCGTGGGTTGGATGTTGCGCTCGATCTCCCACTGTGGATTTTCAGTCCAGTTTGTAGTGACTTTTTTCAAACACTCTCTGAGTACAAGTACAAGGCTCTAATACCATAAAATAATTTTAGGCGTTTTGTTGTTTTTTTTTTGTAAAAATGTCAAATACACCCCCTCGGTTATTTGTTGACGAAATTTGACAAATAAATACTGGCAATCTACTTGGGTTACGTCGATACTTTTTTTATGTTTATGAAGAGCCCAAATTACGCTCTTTCTATATATTCTAAAATCACTCGTGTGTATGAAATTTCATTTGCGGTACGTTTACGTTAATGTTATTTGAAAACCAAAAAATTTAAAATCGAATTTCTAAAAAAAAAACATTTTTTTATTTTTTTTGAAAATGCAGATATGATAGTTGTCTACTCGAAAAGCAAGTCCAGAAACTGTGTGTTTTGTTTGTATGTTCCATACTCAAGCCTCAATATCCGAAGAATACGTCTTCATTTTGCATAACCTAAGTCAGACATACCGACCCGTGCGTTTCTATGAAATGTGAAAAAACGTTTTCTTTAATATTCGTCTGTGTCTTGTAATCAATTATCAACGCATTTTGTGGTATTGAGTAGTTATTTATGTTTTGATGAGAGCGGGAAACCACGAGAAAAATATCTAATCAACTCAGCAGGCCAAGTAGACCTTAAATGTCGAAGAGGCACAGACGTTGTATTTTTTTCGATTTATCAAACTTTCATTGTAAACTAGCATGACTAGCTGTGTCATATTACTAAGACATAGAAGGTCACCCCATCAGCGATATATTATTTACAATTCGTTTCGAAACCAAACGCTAGGGTTTGTTCACCGCACATCGCATAGGTCACCAGGGAATTGCCTTTCAATTCCGTAATACACAAAAGTAAACACACAGTAACGTTCCGAAACAGTCGGCGGGATTGTCACCGAGAGAGGTAGGGAATAAAAATAAATAAATAAGTATAATATTACCCAACTCCGGTCTTATCAAAAATTTCGTTAAAAAAATAAATGATTTAGGTTCAAGCAATGGCAAGGCGATAGGTCTACGCCTGGTGGAGAGTCAGACAAAGATGTCGACGACACGTAAAGCTAAAAGAAAAATAATAAAAATTTAATGAGGATGGAATAACTCAGCCGCAGATGGCAAGAAAAAAAAAAAGAAAACTTCTCCGGGCATTTTCTAAACGGGACACAACCAGATG
This sequence comes from Ixodes scapularis, assembly GCF_016920785.2. Lineage (NCBI taxonomy): Eukaryota > Metazoa > Arthropoda > Arachnida > Ixodida > Ixodidae > Ixodes > Ixodes scapularis. The sequence goes on from NW_024609867.1 coordinate 5,002,372, forward strand.
AGTGCGAACACGCTCTCTACAGCACCGTCAGGTCGCTACGCCATGACGAAAGAAACTCAACAGCTAAACAATGTTAATAAACAGTTAGTAAGAAAATATCTTAAAAACACATTCAGGAGAACCGCAAGCGAGAAACAAATGTCAGCGGGGCGTAGAAACAGACCTGAAATAAAATAAGAAGAAGTCTTAACTGATCGACGCCGAGTCCAGTTCCACGACACTGAAGGCTGGCAGGATGACGACGTCCAGATGGTGCTGGAATCTATTCTTTCCTCTGATCCGCACAGCCACGACGGCTTTGCGGAACAGTGGCTGTGCGGAACAAAGTGAAGAATAGGTTCGAGCAGCGATGCGTGAGAAGGTAGCCGAGACGTAACATGCCTCGAGCTTCGTATCGGAATAGGAGCTTCCGAGGTGGTTACTGCAGTTACTCAAACCCTAACGTTCTCCTTCCCTTTTTCAAAAGAACACATCAGCCGGCGCTAATCTTTCACCTCGGGAGAAGACCACTGTTCACAAACGGTTTAGCTGACAAGGAGGCTGACTTCGATCCAACTAGTCTCGGGGCAGAATAAACACACGTATATTTACCAACATGCTCGTTTTTAATGTTAGTCTTCCGGGCTTTGCTGTTTCCAAAAGAGATAAGCTTTCGGTGCTATCGGATCTCCGCGGAGAGAGATAGAGCACGGCGGTATTCGCCCAAGCTCGAAGCTTGCGCAAATACGCGGTACCGTTTCACCCGTGCACGAATAGCTGGTTTTAAAATTTCCCAGATCCCTAACGAAAGCGGCCCATCTTCGTGTGTGCGTCTGCGGGATTTTTGTCCCGCGCCGCCGGTTTTAGCGCGCACGCGCCATTGTATTGGCCGGCAGAGCTGTTGTTGACCGTCGATATTGTAAGGCCGTGGTGTCCTCATCCTCCCAGGCAACAGTTCCTTTGCTTTCGACTGATTGACTCCTCCAGGGTGGCCGTTACTGTTCGCCGCGTCAACGACACATTCCTACCATTTCACTCCCTGTTACAAAGGGTGCGCTGCTCGCTTTACTGTCACGGGCCGTCCTATTTATCACAACGAGAGCGAAAGGTCGTGGTCATCTGCTGGTTTCGAAAGGACGGGATGTTCATATAGGCCAATGAATGCCCCAAATCAATATGACGTCTGCCGATTTCTACACATTAAAAACTTACGACGCTTGCAGGTCTGTTAAGAAATGTTGCTTTCTCTTTGAACTCCTCCAATGTAGCTTGCCGCTTATAATAAAATTCAAAATGGTCAATAAATATAACAGGGTGGAACAACTGTATTTCATTTTTATGTGGGGACCTTAAAAAAAGGCGAAAATATTTCCAAGTTTGTGAAGACGCGCAATTCGCGAATCCGTTTCGAGCCGTAAAAACACGTTTTTGTACGATATTGATGCTTAAATATAGAACATACAAACAAACTACATACTTTCTCGACTTGCTTTTTGAGTAGACAACTATCCTATCTGCATTTCTATAAAAAAATGTTTTTTTAGAACATCGATTTCAAAATTGGCCCTTTTTTGGTTTTTGCATAACATTAACGTAAATGTACCGCAAATGAGATTTTATACAGCTGAGGGATTTTATAATATATATACAGAGCGTGTTTAGGGCTCTCCATAGACATAAAATGTATTGACGTAACCCAAGTAGATCGCCAGTATTTCATTCTCAAATTTCATCAACAATTAACCGAGGAGGCGTATTTGACATTTTTACAGAAAAAAGCAAAACGTCAAAAATTATTTTATGTTATTAGAGCCATTTACCTGTTCTCACAAAGTGCTTGAAACATGTTAATACAATGTGGACTGAAAATCCACGGCGGGAGATCGAGTGAAACATCCAACGCACGACGCATGTGAAAACACTGCTTTACGCCGCGGCCTCTTTTAAAATTCGTCAGTCGAGAAAAAAAAATCTTACGAACTTGCGGTTCGTGGCTACTGTGTTTTTAGAGACGACGACATGGCATATATTTTTTCTGCGAAATTAAAAATTCGACCCTTTTTGCCTGCGTGATTTGAGATGAAATCGCCATATATATGGTTTTGCTTTTGCCATAGAAATGAGTTTCTTTTTCAAACTTAAAATACAATGATTCAATTATTTAGATTGGTCAAACAATTGCGCGACGATCGCATGACTTGACGCGTTTAGACAGCGTCAGTTGTGCTGCTTATTGGGTGATATGACGAGGACGATCGATTGACATTGCGTTGATCGTGTGTCATACAGTGATCTGGTACTGAAATGATGTTGCATTGATTTAGCTTCGATACGTTATTGATGAATAAATGATTTTAAGAGCGGGATATATTTCCCGACAAATTTAGAGGGGAAACTGAATTGGTGCATAGTTGACGTGACGTCAATTATTTTTTGCCAAACTTAGCGGGGTACTTGAATATATCCTTAGGGCCCGTGACGTCACATCATGTGAAATAAAATTTGCCGGCAAATTTAGCGGTGAAACTGAACTGGTCCATAGATCACGTGACGTAAATTTTTCCGCTATGTTTAGTGGGGAACCTCTTGTTTGCGAACACGCCGTCGAAAAAAGTGGGAACTAACCACTAACAGGCTGATTGTGTAAAAAGGCCGACAGTGGTTTGTGAACGTTGTCTGTAATAATCGTATCAGACATAAGAAATTGCCTTCTACTTATAATTAAAGTATAAAAGTTCACAAATGGAACTATTTTTTTATATGCATATTTTATATTGCATCATTAGAGATGTATCAAACAGGTGCCTATGGTACTATTTTCTTTCGGTAGGGAAGTGGCATAGGGGTAATTGTAGAAATGTTTTATAATACTTCGATACGATGCATGTCCAAAAATGCCGATTGTGGAGTCAATAAAGAAATATCCCACTTAGACAGTTCATATGAGATATAATAAATAACGCTATCCGGATTTTGGAAAATATTCGACGTAATTTTGCAAAAGTTCCCTCATCTCTATAACTTTTAATTTTTACTAATTCGTCAAAAACTCAAATTTGCCGTTTCAGTCTGTGATCCCTGTTATGAAAATCTAAATCACTCACTGGAAACGATTCAGGATAACACTGTTCGTTTTATTTGGTCTAATAACAACAGAACTGTGAGCATAACCACCATAACCAGCATAATCAGCCTTGACTTACCGTCTTTGGCACATCTTCGTAGAAACTTTCAGGTTGGCTTCTTTCACAAGTTATTTCATCACCCCCATCTCCACGCCGAAGATATGTTACCTTTCCAGTACGTTTCGTCTCGATTAAATCACGTTCATAAGGTAAGTATCCCATCATGCAGGTCTAATGCTTTTTCACTCATTTTTCCCGGGTACATCGGATGAGTGGGATCGCGATCCCATACAAAACAGCTTCGATAGAAGACCTCCAACTGTTAAAGAACGGCTTAGTTAAAATTTTAGAGATAGACGTCATTTTTTGTACTTCTATTAACAGCTGTCTTTTACTGCATCGTCATTTATTTTTGCAACCAGTCCCATCCTCAATGCTGAAATCCCTGAGAGAACATGTAATAAATAAATATAATAAATGTAGTAAATACCAAAGTGCTCATTTCGAATGTTTCTTTTTTGTTTCGTTTTTTTAGTCCGACATTTTCCAAACTAGGTTTCCAGAACTTTGCCTTTTGTTTCTGCCGGAAAAACACGTCACAGCAATTACGTGATAAACGTTTTTTTTTTTTCTTTTTCCAAAAGCTCAGTTGACAGTTTCTTTTTTCCCACTCGAAGACGAAACTAATTCTGCAAATGATTATTTCAGAGGTCTCCAAACCCCTGCGGGTGGGCCAGATCCAGCCCGTTGAGATGTTTTGGCCGGCCCGCGGATGGCCGTGGTCTTTCCAGTAACGTCCGGCACACAGCCCGCTGCCAACTAATGCAAAAAAAAATAGCTTTCATAAAAACTTTGGCGCGACGACAAGCACAAACAGCGCAAACGAAGATATCAGTAGAATGAGAGAAAACTATAGTGTTGTGTGAATATTCGAATTTTCAATATTAGCCTAGAATAGTTTGCTACTTGAATTCTCTTGGAAAGCTACCCTGATATTAATATTTTTCGAAGTATTGAGCGGCGTGAGAGCCCTGTTCAACGCGCTTCTTACCGAGCGCCGGTGCACTACGGAGAAGCGAAACCCGCGGACCTTGCTTCCACGGGTGCTGTTTCTCCGCAGCTTAATGGTGATCTGTAGAAAGCGCGCTCAACGGGACTAACACGCCCCGATCAACACTTCGTAGGGTACTAATATTGCGGTCATGCTTTTGCGAGGGGACATCACTTTCAAAGCGAGATGGTGCACGCGCCTTCGTGGTGTATGCAAACAGAAACAAACACTTTGAGAATGTTCATTTCTACACTACAGTGAAATTAAAAAAAAAAAATAAGTGCAGAGTACACCTAAGTATCTCTAATGAGTTGTGAATGCAAAGGCACTAGTGTCCAACTGAATGGCCGACGACGTTACAGATGCTTCAGGCGCCGCCATGTTCCTTGGCGCCGAGAGGAGCAGAAGCTGCCGCAGCGCCGGCAAGGATTGCGGCGGCGCGCCGCGCAGAGCACATTGGCTCGCTGGTGAGTGCTGCGCCGCTGGGTGAGGCAGCGGCAGGAGTGCGAAGCTCGGCGCGATGCGTACTGAAAACACGTGCCCTTTAAAATCATCATCGCCATAGTTACGTCTCCCTTTGCAACCTCCCTCTCTTGTTCGCACAAACGGCTGTTGATGCAGCGCCCAGTTTGGCCGACATACTCTGACCTACATGAGAGGAGCACAAAATAGGCCAGTCTGGTCGCGCATGGGACAAAAGTTTTGAGTGCTTCTAGGCACACTGAGCCTCGGTTTGTGTTGGTGTGTTCACTTGACGGCACATAGCGCCCAACTTAAGAGGGCACGAGAACACCACGCCTTTGTTGAAGTGGCGGGCTATACTTCCCTTGGACGGTCCGTGGAGTTATGGTAGTATTTGATTGTTTTGATATTTTTACGCTAAGTGTGCTTTTGGACACACGAGCCCCCGACAATATTTCTTTTAAGCGTGGAGGCTATGAGGTCGCGCGGGTAACCGGCCCTTTTCAGTCGAGTGAGCTGTCCGTCCAGGCTGGAGACCGAGAGATGAGGATATGAGCTTTCACGAAAGAAAACCGACAGTTTATGGCGATGCCCGCGATGACTGTTCTGGAGTGGTGGCTGTCGAAGGGGAGCACTGTCTTCGGAGATCACTGATGAAAGATCCAGGAGACGCCTTCTGGGGAACAGTATCAGCGTTTCCCGAAGGAAGACGTGTGTGGCGCTTTCCAAGTATCCGCGGGGTATCTTCCTTTACTTTTGTCTGTGTGTGTGTGTGTGTAGGAGGAAGGGGGGGGGGGGGGGGACTCAGGGTTTTTTCGTCGGCCCGCCTTGCACGCTTAGCAGCGGCGTCCGTTGACTGAAGCTGCTTTCGCTGTTCACCGGTTTCGGTAGCTCGTCTCCTTCTTTCGCAATCCCTCTCTTTTTGAAGCCTACTTGGACCAGCGCTACACTCTGTTTCACCTTAATGCCCGTGTCCCACTAGAGCGACAGACAGAAGCAAACGACAGCGACAAGCCTCCAACCAGAGCCTTTCGCGATTTGAGGGGCTTTGCAGAATAAAGAAAGCTATGCTCAAACACGAGCATCATGCACGCGAGGGTATCTTTGGCAGGCTTGCAATCGCTCGTGCTTACTTCGCGAGCACCGAACGACTAAACACCTGCCAAAGGTACCATCGCCACCATGCTGCGTGCATTTACGGCTTGTCTCTCTCTTTTTTTTCTGTCTGTCACTCTAGTGGGACACGGGAATTAGACGGATTGCAGTGGACACTGAAACCCATCCTAGCCAATCCAGCGTCGTGCACGTATCACAGCACCAGCCTCCCGTGCGTCGCTGTGCCCCATTCGAAGGTTCTTGCATGTTTATCTCGTTTCAAGTTTACTTGCTGAATTTCGCAAAAGTAACAATTCAGTTGCAAGTCAGGGTTGTGTGTTTTCTTTTACTAGTCCTTTGTATTTTTGCGCTCTTTCAACCCATTCAATATGACCATCAACCAACTCGCCCAACTTTACACTTTGTGTAAGAAATGTGGCTGCCTTCCCGAATGGGGTGGATCCAAGGGTACATAGATCGATTTATCTACGTAACCGTCGCACAATTAAAAAACGAAAACAAAAAGCAAATGTAGGAAAAACATATAAAAGCATACATATGATCCTTGGAGTATAGTTGTCTCATATTTTATTTAGGAAATTCCATCAACCCATTTGAAGCATGGAATGCTATGTAACGTAATCACCTACCTCGAGACCTTTGTCCGTCTGGGCGTTTTTTAATACCTAAAGCAGAGCTTGTCCCCACAATCCGTTTGTTTTCAATGGCTACATAAGCCAAACAATTTAAACACGCGCAATATAGTTATAGTTAAACCAATGTATAATCATCCCCAGCAGGATGCGAATTCAGAGACTATTGGCACGGGGCTCGATTCTCCCACTCTACGCCGGCTGGACGACTTGCTGCATACACCGGCTAATATGTATGTCATACGCCTCCTCCTTCAGTTACCACATACCGATACTCTCTGTAGATAACGATGATGTAGAGGAGGGTGATGCCAATTAATAAACAGTTCTTCACGTTTAAAACATTCCTTTAATTTTGGAAATATTTTCTAATGATGGCATCACAAATAAAGCATTTTATCGATTACAGTCCTTTAAAGAAAAAAGCTGCTGTCAACTTTTCAATGTTAATGAATGTTTTATTTTTTCGGCGCGACCCTGTACCAAAAAATTCTAGACTGTCACTCAAAACGCACACACAGCGCGTTAGAGCGGCAGGCAGTTAAAATGAGAAGGAATCAAGGTTTTAACGTCACTTAAGGAAAGTCTACGCATGTCCTCAAGATAGCTAGATCAGCTTGTAAGAGTCTGCAGATGAACTATAAGCAGGTTTTTAAGGGGGTTCTGAAATACACAAGGAATAAACATATAAAGGCGAAAACCGAAATAACTGTACTGTCTGTCTTTGTTACTACTTGCTTTATTATTCCGTATCTATCACGTCATGTAAGTCCAGATAATTGTGATGTTAGCAATGTATGCTTAATGAGTTTCTTCAATTCGCTCAAGGTACGTAAATCTCAAGTGCCTTCTTTTTTAGAATGATATTCGGTTTAGTCACTTCCTTGGTTCGAACACTTTATAAAAGTAAAATACTTGCTCTAGCGCCAGGATGAAGGACACTCCAATGCTGGGGACGGGGTTTCGCTCTAGTACACGCTGTTGTGAAAGGCCTCAGGAGACAATATTCGCCCTTCAGTACGTCCGCCAGAGGTGAACACGCTGGAGCGTCGTCGTCAGGTGACTTGGGTCAGCTGTGCCAGCAAGCAAGGCGAAAGGCGCCATGGCGTCGCGAACGTGGCCTCCAACAAGGGATTATCAAGTTGACCGACAACGGTGTCAACACGGAACGCAATAACCAACCGACCCTTCGTAGCCCCGGCAGCCTTGGATCGGTCCTGGAGAAAGGAGGGGGGGGGGGAGGGGGGGGGCTCTTTGTCCTCTGCAAAGCTTCGAACGTTGATGGGATTATCTCTTACCGCACGAAAGCCAAGACGCCTCCAATTAGCGATCTCACTGCCTACATCCGGAGTCCGAGGGCGCCATTGTCCGCCGAAATTGTCTGGCGACAGCACGACCAAGGACGTCTGGCCCTTCGGTGTGCGTGACGTGAGTGGTGGTGTAGGAAGGAGAGGGTAGAGGTTTTGCCTGGACGCTACGAACAAGGACCCCATCGCTTTGGTCGAGGCATGGACCAAGGGGATTCCCTGGTGGTGACAGGGGGAACGGTGACATTACAAAAGGAGCAGCAGGTGGCTGCTAGCGTGTGTTTTCAAATGTGTAATGAGGGATCTCCGACGAGGTTGAATCTGTAATTATATATGTAACCAGAATTTTACGAGACACCCCTCCTGCTCCCTGGTCCTTGACGATTCCGGTTTCGATATGAGGTCCTGCCCTGGCTTGGCTCCCTGCCGTACCCGAAGTCCCGGACAACCGCTCAATCCCAACAACGCGCGCTTCAACTAGGCTTTCCATATGCAGCTCTTCAGCATCATTGTCGTGTGCACTGGTTCACTTTATTTCTGTGGCATTTGCGGCGTTGCTAAAGAGTTTATTAATGTGTTAGGATTAGTACCCACATGGCAGGCAAAAACTGACGGCGTCCGTCTGCGGGCAAAACAATGGAAAGTGTGTCGCTTCGCGTAGAGGGCAGAGTATTTAAGGACAAATGCGAGATGCAGGCGACGTCACGGGACGGAAGCCAAGCCGCGCGCGGAAGCTGGGCGAGTCTGAACCTGCAGGTGTGCGGAGCGCGTATGCCCTGGTTTGCGCTACAAAATGGAGTATGAACCAAGAACTATACTCCGCTTCGCCTTACAATTAACCGTTGCGGAGGCTACGCGGGATTGTAGCCAATCCACTGCCGGGTTAGTGTTATGGTTAGTGTATCTAATTCCGTCGTCCTGTAGAAAAGTGTATATTGGGCAGACGGCGAGATGTGTTAATGACCGGGCGAGGAAGCATTCTCTGTCCTTCCGCTCATCCCCGTCTGGCAACTTAGCGGTCCTCTGTGACAGCTGTGCATGCTCTCCAATGTTTAATGAAATCAAGATTTTAGCCCGACAAGAAACTAAGTATCCTCGGGAAATCAATGAAGCATTTTCTATTGCATGCCCTGACTCGAGCATGTGCATAAGTGCTCCGTCACTTGCCCTGGTTAGTGATGAGATAAATTTTATCAGAAAGGCAGATAAACAGGTGTAGCCACGTGTCGGCGTGATAGGAAGATGACGGGTTGTCGGGTCGATTGCCCTTGTATGTTTCTCTTGTTTTAATTTTACTTGCAGAATGGCGCAGAAGTTAAAATTGAGTTGTAAGTCAGCGCTGTGTCCGTGTTTCCTTTGACTGGTTCTTCGCCTTTTGCGCTGTTTTAACCCATTCAATATGTTTCTTGAATTGGTGACGTCATTCGCAAAACGCGCTGCGTCTCCCTGCACGCACTCGCAGACTTGACTCTTTCAGGGTCTCGCGCTTCAGCTTCTCGTTTACCTTCCGCGGTTGGAGCACGCGGTTTGGGGACAATGACGTCTACAGCATCGCTCGCTTTGTCAGAGTTTTCAACACTGATCGCTACAGCGATGAGTGTGATTGTTATCGAGAGATTTTGGAAGCAGGTCATTTTGACTTCGACCTTCTGACAACCGGCTCCAGCGACGACAAGGAGATCATCGCGTACTAACTGGCCGTCGTCAGCGGCGATGTCGCACGTGCATGCAGGGTGCAGGTGAATGAAAGGGAAACTCTAACCAAAAAAATATTAGTACGGAGCCCTACGTTTCAAGGCCAGTTCGGCCCCTTGTTGACGGGTGACTGTTTTTGTTCTTGTCGTTGTCTTGCAAATTGCCTGGTGTTTTTGGCTTCTTTAAAGCGGCCGTTGTTTCTGCACGTGTTTCATGGTTCATAGCGCCTCGCGTGACGCACTGCGAACCGGACACGTAGGCACTTGGATGTGTCTCAGCTGACCGGTTGACGTTATTTTCGGTGTTCTGAATGAACCAGGACACTAATAAAAGATAAAGTAAGTAGGCAGGCGAGCTGGTTGATGTTACAGATTTTTGAAAACCGGAGAAAGCGGACGAAGAAGGGCACAACATCCCCTTTTTCGTCCGTCGTCTCCGGTTTTCAAAAATGTGTAGTTCTAATAAAAGGCGTCTGCGCCGGTTTCTTTCAGTGCCAAGAATAGAGGAGTTTTTGAGTCCAATCGCGTGACCCTCTTCCTAGACGTGTACTGCCAGCGCGCTACCCTGCACGTTATTCTTTTTGACGTGATACTGATGCTGGCGTAGACGTTCCGGGAAGTTTTTTTGTTTTTCCAACGTAGGAGGCGGCGCAGTCACCACAGGGGATCCTGTAGGCGAGTCCCTGAGCCTTTTGTTTTGGAGGACGATCCTTTGGAAGCGAAAAGAGGCGTCCAATGGCGGACACCGATTTATATGTCACACTGACGCCGTATTTTCGTAAAACGAGCGCGAGAGTCTCGCTTAGGCCCTTGATGCACGGGACGCATACGTGGTTGGGTGGCGGAGAGGCGTCTTTTTTTTCATGTGTCTAAGTTTTTTTTACTTAATGGAAGGTCGAAGGGAAATTCGACGGCAGCGAGAGTGTACGTTGGAGTGGTCCAGTAGCGCCAGAGGGTGCGATCGTACCATGGTGAGGTATGCTTGGGCGAGCATGCAGTGCCTAGAATGAGATTCCGTTTAACTACAGATTTTGATAACATGTTTAATGGGCACCATGCTGTGGACTAACTTGGGCAGTGGTTTAATGCGGCAAACATGTGCCCAAAACAAAAAAAGGCAACAGAAGAAAAGAACAGAGGGTCGTTGGCGTCGATAGCGGCCTAACAGCAGGATCGATCGCTTGGGCGGGACTGACTCCGACTTGCCACGCAGAGCACATTTTGTACACGTTTGTGTCTCTGGAGCATTCAACCTAAAACATTCGGCCCGTAGAACATTCCGTACTTGATCAGACAAGTGTTCTAGAACTTACGAGAACGCCAAGTTGAAAGAATAAATATAAGGGCAGGCCGCTCATCGGAATCGCACCTAGATCTTTCGCGGGACAGTTAAGCATGGTAACCATTCGACCACGCACGCGCTCGCTCAGCGACGCTTGTGGCAATATATATACTTAGTACCACATGAGAATTTTATTAAATAAAAAAAAAAACTGCGCGTTTAATGATTTTGTCCTAACCGCTTTAAAATTCGTGCTTTCTTTCGTGTGGTGCATTTGAAAGCTAGCAATTGAAGGCAGAACTTCATAGCAAAGATTCGTATAGGCACCACACGAGAAAATGCCATTTACCTGTATTTTTTTCGAAACGCCATGCGGCCTCTAATTAGTCATGTCTGTGGTGATGCAGTCAACACACAAATCCCCAAATGCTAGCCAACATTTATTTACCGCAATAAAAACACGAAATAAATCCACTGGCTTTATAGAACTTCTCTGGCGTTAGTAATACGTTCGGTAGTTGAACATTGTATGTAGCATAGCAGAACCTGTCCGTTTTTTAAGGGCAATTCTGGACCGAATCAGGCAAAAAACTAAAACAAACAATAGTGAATACCCCCGATAAACTGAATTTCAAACTATCGGCGCGCGTTCTACTAACTCACACAGCTTCAAATTTCCTTTTTCAGTAAGTAATTGTATCAATTGCTCCCACACAGTGGTTGCTTTGAAGTTTTGTTCTTTCTTCAAACCTCGGAGACAAAAGACCTCTTACGAAATTGAATAAGGAAGTTTCGATTTGACTTCCTTGAGCCTGCGCCCGAACGAAAGAGTCGTTTTTGTCCTTTGTGTTGTCTGCTCATGCGAAGACAACCCTGCTGTAATTTCCCAGAAGAAATCGACCTCGCCGAACAATTTCGGGACTCCCGAAGCGCTCCTGGCGTTACGGGTAGCAAAGATGAAAATCTGGTCGCGGAATTCTTCCCCAGGAATTTCCGGATGGCGTGGTACGTTCCACAATCACGATATATGGCTTCATGTTAAAATATTAAAAATAAAGTGGAATCAGAAATAACCTCAAGTTCCGCGAGGACGTGCGTTCCATTAGATGCACTGAAAGTCTACGGAAGCTTTTGTTTACATTAATTGACCTCAGCGACATTTGTCTTGCGGCACTTTGAGCATTCCTGGCAGACGCCGTTGAGCTCAAAGAAGGGATTCGGATATATACTGATATACTTTCGCCTGTTTCCCAAGGGATTCGGCATAAATAAGAAAGGAGGCGCCGCAAAAAGCACGCGCTGAATTACGAATGAGGTATTAGAAAGAAGTATATGATGAACAGGTATTTTATAAAGTTGTACCTGCGCTACTACAAAAAATAATTCGAGCAAAAAACTGAAAACAAAAAAGAAACTGAGTCGATCGAACCCAGGAGTAAAAAGGCAGGTATCCTCTGGAATATCTCTGTCAGCTTATTCAAATGAAAATACATTGCGTGGCTTCATTTACTAAATAATAACTCTCACCTTATATAGGGAAATGGTGTGCAGCTAAAACATGCTTGCCTGGAATGACTTATGATCCCCAGATGTAACCATAGTTAATGGTGCGTTCTGTTAACTGCGCTAACCAGGTTTCCGTTTTACATTTTATATAATGTGTTTATATATGTTTGATTAAAACTGCTCTGCACATGACATGAAGCATCCGCTGAACAAGCATTTTTTTTTTTTTCAGATCTAGTATTCGTTGGTTTTCATTGCTGGCTCATTAAAGGGTGTGCACAATCGGCACCAGGCAATGCCAGTTTTTGTTGGAGGACTCCACAATTTTAATTTGTTTGAAATATCTCAATAAGTTTCACGCTGATGTAAACAAAGTTTTATACGATTCCTCGCTTTCGATAGTGTGAAGGGAATATATCCGCGAATATATATATATATACATACTTGTGGTCGCAACGTCTATTTTAGCCAACACAGGTGTAATAAACAGTACGGCTGTTAGAGTAAACGCGACATGGGAACTTATTTCTCGATTTTGTCATTCACGCTACTTGGAAGCACCAAATGAAACCACTTAGGTTGGTGCCTGAATGAACACTAACCTGCAGACTAGTACGTTTCTACGCAATTTTTTTTTAATTATAAAAAAGGGGGTCAATAAATTTTACAGTTAACACTGCCACTCTGTGCACACACCTTTCTTTATAAACTCAAAAACACTACGCTCAACTAAAAAAAAGAAACAGTGATGCAAACCTAATTAAAAACAAAACAACGCAAAGACGAGGAGGTGATGGTGGTGGTAAAAACTTTATTTCAGTATGTTCAGTGATGACGCCCCCGGGTCAGGTCCCCAAGTCCAAGGCCCCGCAGGCCACCGCTACCCGTCTAGCCCGTTCGAGCAGCGCTCGCTGCCGCTCGGGGCGTGAGCTGAGTAGAGCGGCCTCCCAGGAGGTTGTAGTGGGGTTAGGAACGGGCATGACTCCTACCCCGACAGGGGAAGGACATGCCCAAGTACAGTGGTAGAGGGAGGGTTCAGGGGATTGACAGCCCGGGCATACACTCCGGTACCTGTCAGGAAAGAATCGATGAAGGTGAAGAATGTTAGGGAAAGAGTGAGTCTGGAGTTTTCTCCATTCGGAGGCCTCTTGCCTGTTAAGGTCCTTGTGGGGTGGGCGGTACTTTTTGCGCTGCGAGCAGTAGTACTCGGTGACATGATTGAAGGTTTCTAGGTGCGGTGTCTGTGTTTCGCGTTCCTGCACGTTCTCGCGGCTAGTGTTGTCCCCAACTGTCGTCCCTTCCCTATGCAAAGCCCGGATAGTTAATCCGCGGGCTAGGGCGTCTTCGCTCCCGTTGCCGGGGAGGGAGGCATGGAAGGGTGTCTAGACTATCCGGACCAGAGGCAGTCATCTGTGATCGAGGTTAGATAGAATTTGGTTGTTCCAGGAAGAAAGCAAGTTTCCAGCCAGGCCCTGCACTCGGCTTGAGAATCAGTTATGATGGTAACGGTGGTATTGCAATCAAATTCTGCTCCATACAGGGTGGTCGATATGGCTAAAGCTATCGCCGCTTCCTCGGCCTCAGCGCAGGAGGGAGCGCCCCTCAGGGATGCCGAAGTTCCATTCCTGCCGTCCGAGTCGCACACCGCGATGCATTTGCCGCTCGAGGGTGACGAATAGGAAGCAGCGTCTGTATAAAGTACGTCAGGGTCTCCATGGTATCGCCTACGTAGGTACCGGACCCTTGCGAGTCTCCTGCCCCCGTGACTCCCCACCCAATGCAGGTGGGGAGTCAAGCTGACCGGGTTTCTACAGCTTAGGCGATTGGCAGAAATTTCTGGCTAATAGGGGTCGCTGGATTCGCAAAATAACGGCGGCCAGAGAGCTATCTCTGTGTGTCACGTGCTTATTACCGTTGGTGAAGCTGCACGATAGGGTAATTTCAATTTAGTGACAAATCTCGGATATTAGCAATATTAACGGGATCAAAATCTTAGCGGTCCTTGAACAAACCCTAGGTTCTCTTCACTTGGCCTTTTTGCTTAGGTTGGTCATTTTTCTTTACACGCCTTTTCTAGAACATATCGTTGTGCCTCAAATAATAAAATGGGAACAAGCTAAGCTAGATGGTTGGACATATTTTCATTGTAAACCCAGCTGAACTTACATTAAAAAAATGTAAGGAGACATAGGAGAAAGACATCCAGCGATCGGATGTTTTTTCTCCTATCTTCACTTTTTTTTTTCAGCAAGTTCAGCTGGTTCCACAATCAAATAATGCGATGTTAGATGTGACTGACTCAACAGAAAAATGATCTAACTAAAGCAATGCCGCTTCTATATTGACAATAATATTGCCTCCTATTTTATCCGACTCACCTAACAAAATCAATTTTTGTAACTTACTGGCGAATAAAAAAAAAATTGCGCGTGACTTTTTCTATAGGCATGTAGAGGAGCATCGCAAAGGTACACAGGGTGCTGTATGCTACAATTTCAAGCGGTGAGTCGCACAGAAACTCACAAGGCAGATCTCGTGGGCAAGCTGCGGATCCAACGCTTTAGCCCAGGTTGCCCGCCTGCCAACTCCTCGGTGGTCATTTCCACTGAGAGGGGTCCAAAGACCATTAGCCACAGGAGCGGCGCTCTGCCAGTGATAAAAGGCCGTCACAGCGTATGCGCGAAACTCATGGGATCGCGGCGCTGGTGATAACAGAATCAAAGACTGCGTGTTGTTGAACCAATGTTTTCTGTCATTCTCGGGGGCGGGTAGCAGCAAGGCATGTCCCACTACCACTAGCGTTCACATAATAACTTAATGTCTAGAACACTCACCCATGTAGCTCGCAAGAGAACCGCCTAGCTTTGCTTGAGTTGGCAATCGTGAGGGGTCTAACTTGGGCCTATTTTGAATAGGGTCAGCTGAACAGTGGCGACGTTGAACCAAAACCGATAGAGGAAAAGGCTTTTTTTATTGTCTTCGGCCTATACTTCGATTCAGCTTAAAGAGCCCATAAAATGAGTTTTTGGCTGGTATTAGCGGCGAGATATTTTGGTGGCGCCCTCCTATGGTTTTCTCTCGTGACGTCATTACCTTGCGAGCAAACAAGTTCGACGGTATTTGTAATTCGCATGGTGGAAGCTCGAAATCATCGCGCTCTCAAAGCAATACTACCAACACCATCAAAATTAAAGTTCTTACATTCCTCTTATTTCTGTCGATGAGAAAACCTTTGCTGACGTCACAGTCAGCATTTGGCAAAAACCGGAAGGACGACCGCAGCAACGCTTTCGATCGCGCACGTCGCCAATAAATGATTTTAACGTGGGACTTTACTTATCGTCAATCGTTTATTGAGCCAACCGAAAGAGGACAGAAAGTAAAAGGCCAGCTTTTCGGTACGAAAATTTAAAAAAAAGAGCGGACTAGTTCATACTTTCTTTCCTTCAAATGCTCTCTTCCTTTTCACTATGATACATCAGCGGTGCCAAAAGCATGTCAGCGGTGCCAAAAAGACGTCAGCCAACCCCAGTTTACGCATTGGACACCAGGGCCCGTTTGCTCGAAGCACTAATCGCGGCTAAAGTTAGCCGCAGTACCTAGGAGAGGGATTTTGAGATCACGTGACTGGCTCGGTAGGGATGCGGGGAAAACATGGCGGTGCCCCAGTGAGTGAGCGCCGCTCGCTTTGGAACTAATTTGTCGTTGTGGTTGCAATATCGGGCGCGTTAGTCAGCAACGAATGGTGCAGGAGCTTTCGCTTTGCCTTACCTCGCTTAAACCGCAAAGCATGGGCAATGACATCGCCGCATTTTTTAGATAGTGTTTTGATTCTGGGCACTCCTAGGCCTAAATTACCGCGATAAGTGTCGGCATAGCAACGTCCTTGGAAAGCGGATTGTTGATAGCACACAAAAGCAGACGGCATCCCAACAGACCTTTTTTCTAAATTTTGGAAGCTCCGAGGTGCATGCTACGACTGTAGTCGCACGCGTCGCACGTGCTGGCGTCTGCAGTAGTAACCTTTCTAAAGTAAAAAGTATAAAACAAACTTTGCCTTGCGCGCGTTCGTTAAAGCCTTATTACGATTTTTTACTTCAAATGTTTTAAAAGAGGAAGGCCAGCGCGCGTGGACCGTAGAATAACACTTCCAGCGTTCTCCTTGCGATGCATGGATAATTTGGTTTGTGTGCTATCAACAATCCGCTTTCCAAAGACATTGCCGTGCCGACAATTATCGCATTCATTTAGGCTTAGGAATGCCCAGAATCGAAAGACTATCTAAAAAATGCGGCGATGTCATTGCCCATGCTTTGCGGTTTAAGTGAGGTAAGGCAAAGCGAAAGCCTCCTGCACCGTTCATTGCTGACTAATGCGCCCGATATTGCAGCTACAACGGCATATTAGTTCCAAAGCGAGCGGCGCTCACTCACTGGGGCACCGCCATGTTTCCCCGCATCCCTACCGAGCTAGTCACGTGATCTCAAAATCCCCCTCCTAGGTACTGCGGGTAACTTTAGCCGCGGTTGGCGCTTCGAGCAACCGGGCCCAGAACTGCATCACTCGGGCGTATTCGCTCGTCAACAACCAATCTGTCGACGAATATTTGGATTGGCGTTCTTGGCCAATGAGTGTCCTGACGGAACTTATTGTAACTTGTGATGGAGTATTTCTACGGTGTCCTTAAATCGCACGGTGTAAGCTCGGGTGCCATCGCACCGGTGCTAGAGCACGTCATGACGGCGTGATTTGTTTTTAATCCGCATTTCTCTTGAGGATTAAAGCTCAGGAGGACGAAGTAGAGACATCTTTTCATGACCCCTTTCATTAAGTCCAGACTCAGCCGGCGCTGCGAGGTAATCGGACCAATCAAGGAACAAATAAAGCGCAGACCACTGGGTCGAGTCTCTTCATGATTGATTAAGTGATGATAGAACACCTACAGAAACATACCGAACGCCATAATGGCGTGCTTTTGGCGAGGACTGGTAGGTATCCAACCGCCCGTAGCGTCGAGTGCGTCTAGAGTTAAGGTGAAGCAAAGTACAGTACGGTTTTGCTTCAGAGCATTAGATAGCGCCAGAGTACGATTTAAACCTCAGCTCATCGGCGTCCGTTTCCGGGTTGAGTGGCAGTCGCCGTCGTCGCCGGCGGCGGTGTAACTGTGTGTTGCATTATGTGACGTTTCCCATGATGACTTCACACGTGACGTCACATGTAACGTCACGACGGTAAAATATTTCCGCCAAATTTTCCGCGAAAATGTTTCGGTAATTTAGCCGGACACGTTTCCCCTAAATTTAGCGGGGACATATTTTCGCTAAAGTTTAGAGGGGAAATTGACATCACGTGACCTCATCACAATTCAAATTCCCCGATAAATTTAGCGTGGAAACCTTTGCTAATTCTCCTGCTAAATTTCGCGCTGAATTTAGCAGGAAAAGGTTGGTTGATTTTCTGCTAAAATTAGCGAGTATATTTCCCAGCTAAATTTAGCGAGAAATTTTTGGCTAAATTTAGCGGGAAATTTAGCGAATATTTCCCGCTAAATGAAAGGGGAGCAGGAGAAGAGGAGGGGAGGGTGCGGAGGGGCATACCATCCCTTCCGTACCCTTCCCTCCTCCTCCTCCTCCTCAAGAGCTGCGCTCTAATTTGGCATTACAGGGAGTTGTAAATATCTTTCATTTTTTTCTTGCGTTTCAATGCCTCTTTTTTTTTTTTTTTGGCTCGCCAGATAATTGCTGAAGTGCAAGACGTGAGCCAAAGATGTTCTGTACAAACAAAAGAACTAGCGGTGAAGCCTAGATCTAGGACTTGTTCGGCAATTTTGTCTCAAAATAACCACTTAAAAACCGAACAACCAGGAGTAAAGGATAAATCTGGCACTTGTTTGAGGATGTAGGCCCAAAAACGCCAGATGGCAGCAAAGATACTAGCAGCGAATACTAGCAGCGAAGACTAGCGCTGGCACTTCTTTCGCGTATTATGGACACCCAAAGAAGCTCAAGTTAAACCCTGCCTTAGCGTCTTCGATTTTTTTTTTTTTTTTTTAATTCACAGATTTTAAACAATATGAAATATTATCGCCTACAAACAGTGCTACCTGGACAGAGTGTCTTCTACCGCTACGTAAGTATATATATATATATATATATATATATATACGAAGGCCGGACTCCGGCCGAAACGTCGAAGATTAAATCGTCCGTTGTTGCTGTTTTCCCCTAAGGGTTTTTTTCTTCTCAGTTTTTTCTTCTCGGTTTTATACCCACGCCTTCGGCCTCCCGCCACCATGCCCGTTATATATATATATATATATATATATATATATATATATATATATATATATATATATATATATATATATTGCCGAATGTCGAAGGTCAAAAAAACGTTTTGCCTTAAAAATTAAGCCTGCTGTGAGACGATTCGAACGACGTGATGAAGAGCATAATTATACTCATTTAACTCTAGCAGACGTATTTCGTAGTTGAAACTATTCAGCGGCCTTGTAATTTACACGAATATTTTGAAAAATCCTGTAATTGGTTATTGGAGTTTATTAGAAAAAAAGAGGAGCCTCGAGTCAGTATTGGTGCCTTTCTTTCCAACAAATAAAGGTAATTTTTTGAGCATATTGACCAAGCTTATTTTTTTGTTTTATTCCCAAGCGCATTGGTGGAAAGGAGTATTTTCAATTTTGTGTGAAGATTGGCGAGTAAATCGGCAATTCAAACTCTGAAGACGGACTTAAAAATGCGTAACATTGCAGAGGTGCTCTTAAAACAATTTTGACAACGAACATTCTGAATTTGGGGCCGAACTAAAAAAACTCCCCGGCCTACCGAGAAGAACTGATCTCTGCACAATCTTCCATAAACAATGGGAGTGGGATAGGCGTGGTTCTATGGTATGCCTTTCACTAAGGAAATGTGTTTTGGACGATTACAAGTCATCACAAATAAAAATATATATAGGCTGCTTTAATGTGACGTACTTTCTTCTGGATATCTTGCGGGAAGTTTATAATGACATACCTTTTTCCCTACGAAGTTCAAAGTGTAAAGGAAGTGCTTTTCAGCTTGCTTTAGTTATTTCGCTTCGTGAACAACCGCGTATTTTAGAGTAGTCTGCTTCACAAAAGAAAGTATCGTGTAATACAAAAAAAAAAAAAAAATGTTAGTACCGGTTTTTTTTCGACGGCCACACGAGCCTGTGCTCCAGAGTTCGAGTGGTCGACGGCCAAAGAGGCCCGTGGGGTCCTATTTAGCTCATGGGGAAGGGCGATAACTTTCTAGACTGCTGATTAAATGTGGCGTTACAGTTTCTTGCTGGTCACGCAGTATTGATGGTTAAAAACTTGTTGAACCGTCTTCTCTAGCTTAAAATCAGTCAGTTTATTGTTGAGACCTTCTCGCCACTGTGAACTGCGAAGAAGGCCTAGCGGCCTCAGACATGCGTGTCCTTGCGCTCCTGCATCCAGAATTTCATACCTTGCGTACGGCAGAAAAACTTGAGATTCGCAACGGAAACACACAGTGTAAATCTCTTCCACCAGGAAAAACAGACAATCAGAATTTAAGATTGCATCGGATATCAGTAGGCCGAGGCGCATAGTTGGTAGCAGGGAGTTGATATTTGTAGGTTTATTAGTATACGACTGCCGGCGTTTTATTCGTGTGTTTTTATCAGGGAATGACGTTTTTTAGAAGAAAAAGCCCGCGTCCGGGCTTATGTTAGTATATTGTCACGAATGACAATTGATGACCCAACATATTAACAGACAAACTAAAAGTTCAGTGAGGCCAACTTGTGCCGAGAAAACAAAAAAAGAAAATAACTACAGAAGTTAACTCGCCAGCGTTAGTGCCGTTGAGTGTCGGTGTGAACGCAGAGTCGAGCGCAGGCGAAAAACTGACTCCGTATGGCGCGGCGCGGCTTCTTTTAGATCTTTCCTAGGACCTTAGAACACTCTATCTAGCTCATTCCGGAAGTAAACATTGTTAAAGTCACTGAATCTGGAAAAGGAGCGCCGTTGCATTGCTTTTTCGCTTCCTAGCCGGACATAAACAAGTACCGTCATACAGAGGACAACACCTTTATGGTTTCGGAGTACCGTGTAAAATAACCCGTGGCGACGATTAACTGCCGGTTCCCTTGCGTCAATGGTGGGAACGGTACAGGCAAGTTCATTCCGATCTTTTAAAACAGGGAAGTTCGCTGCGGAATCGGTTGAAGAAGTCTTGACGGCTTCGTCGGCAGTTTCTTGCGTTGTTGGCATTCGCGGCACGATTGGGTGTAGAAATGAACGGTCCTTGGAAGTCTCGGCCAGTAGTAGTCTTCATAAAGTCTGGCATCTGTTCTGCTGTACCCGAGGTGCGCCGCCGTCGATTCGTTATGGCATCCTCGGAAACCCCTTCTCCAAGCCTGAAAGGGATAACAACAACCACGCTCTGTTGTTGTCGCCCAAGTTCTCTTTGTACAACATGCCTTATTTAATGGCACAGGTTTACGGGATTCGTAAGAAAGAGCGGCGTACCGTACTCCCTTTTCCCACTAAGTGCTCCATGAGTGCTCACAGTTGAGGGTGATCTCGTTGGAGTGTTGATATGTCTATCGCTGAAGTCCAGAGTTTCGAGGAGAGACTCATCTTCGTCGTCTTTGGGAGGATCGGCTTTGACGGGGACCTTTGCAGTCAATCGCCGTCATTGCACTTAAGCTCCGACTTGTACAACGCGGTCATGCCAAGCTCCTGCAGTAGTAGCATCCACCGATCAAAACGTCCGCTGGGGTGCTTCAAATTTGCGAGCAAGCAGAGCGAACAGTTGTCCGTTACCATGCGGAAAGGACCGTATACAAATATGAGCGTAACTTTGTTATTAGCGGAAAACAAACTGCGCAAGGACAAGGACAGAGTAGAAGGCGGTAGACGCACACAGCACTGACTTACAACTGAGATTTATTGGCACTGACAACCTGTATAAATACACAATTTGCCCGGCCCAAAAACCAAGAAAAGAAACACAAGAGGAGGACTACACGTGTTCCAAGAGTCATCTGCAGGCGCCGTTGCTCTCCGATCTGAGTAGGAAAATACACTCCGTTTCTGTCAAGGCAAGTGACGGGGCACTAACACACTCAGAGCCCGATTGTCCAATGGCGCGGGCTTCTATAATCTCACGTGTCAGTTTATCTTTTTGTTTTCTGATGACCGTGCATCGTTCAAAAAACGGAGTACATCCGCGATCGCGGCAATGCACCCCAAGGTGCCCCGACACAACCTGAGACACATTATAACGATGCTCTCTTAAACGCTCATTAAGACAACGTCCTGTCTGCCCTATGTATCTCCGGCCACAGGACAGGGGAATAGAGTAGACGAAACCCGCAACGCATGTAACAAACTGGCTCTGGTGTTTCTTGGTGCACACCTGTCTCTCTATTACATGTGAGTTCACTCTTTTGCACATCATAGATAGCTTGTCTGGAGCCGAAAAAACCACGTGAACACCAGCTCGGCGTCCCACTTTTTTCACATTGTAGGATATTTTGTGTAGGTACGGTAGTACTGTGATGTTCCTGTTTTTCCTGTTAACTTGTTCAGCATTCTCAATCCGTCTTCTCTTTAGTAGAGTTTCTGCAACTGCCGTTAAGAGGCGCAACGGGTAGCCCGCGGCCGTGAGCCTCGCTACTTGATTCTTAAAGCTATCCTTGACTAAGTGAAAGCAGGATTTATTAAGGGCGTTCTTAAAGCAAATGTTGATGATTCCCCTGTTTACCAGTTTAGAGTGGGCAGACGAAAACGACAGAAGGGGTTTATTACTCCTCGGTTCATAAAGCCAGCAGGTGTGTGTGGGGAGACACTGCAGCCTAACGTCTAAAAATCTTATGGAACCGTTTACTGGTAATTCGTGCGTGATAACCAGTGGTTCCAAGCATTTAATAAAAGTGGCCAAAACCTCAAAAATTTCGCCAGCAAAGTGGTCTGAGTCACAGTCAACAAGCACTAAGTAGTCATCTACAAACCTAAAAACCTGTTTTTACCCTAGAGCCTTCAAGTCTATTAGATAAAATTCTGTCATAAAATGCAAGATAAATGTTGCTCAACACGGGAGCTAAACAGGAACGGATGCATATGCCATTTTTCTGAATGAAAGTTTCTCCATTCCAAGTTGTAAACGTCGACTTTAGCTAAAAGGTTAAAAGCTCCAAGAAGTCTCTTACCCCAGACCACATTCATTTTGAAACGCTACACACCCGTGGCTGTCAATACACTCTTCGACGCACATTAAAAGCTCCGTGTGTGGAATCGAGTAGTATAAGTCCTTAATGTCTACGCAACATGCTGAGAGGCATCGGTCAGGGCATTGTTTAAGGAAGTCTATTATCTGCTTCGAGTTTTTTACCTGAAAGGGGTCGTCAATAACTAAAATGTTCAATTTCGTTTGTAAAAACATGGCCACCGACTTCTGCCACGGTCCAAATTCCGATACTATAACGCGTAGCGGACAGTTGGCTTTGTGCGTTTTAGCTGAAAAAAACAGATCCAGATTCAGGCCTCTGCCGTTATCGACCACTAGGGCTAGTTTATCTAAACTCAGCCGCTTGCAAAGTTTACGTGCTTCAATTTTTACTTTTGCTAGGGACACGTCATTCCTGCGTACAAAAGTGGCCTCTATAGCGTCTAAAGATTTCGAGTTGAGCATGCCTTTGGGTAGTACTACAAAGCCCCCCTTCTTATCAGCAGGTAACAAGGACAGGACGTTATCCTTTAGGTAAGCGACTGTGGACCGCACAGGGACCCTGCTACCAGACGGCCTGCACTGCAGCAATACGTCTACACCATCCGCAATGCAGCTGTCCGCCTCAGACTCCGCACCTCGTCCCGACACTTGCCTTACCAGAGACAACAACTCTGGGGGCGACTTTCTCGGCTCGACAGCGAACTTGAGGCCGTGGCTCAGCACTTGTTCCACTTGTTTTGGAAGGCGGACGTCACCCAACTTGTGGACCTTGTTCCCCGTAGCCGCAGGACGCCTCCCAGGAATGCTCGCTCCAAGAAGAGGCAGTGTTTGCTGCCAGAAGAAGTCAGCCGTTCCGTCGATGGCGAGGGAGAGCTCCCGCCACCGCGATCCACCGCAGGACGAACGGTCACCCGCACGAAGACGTAGGTGTATGCACTCACGATACAGCCATATCGGCCGCTGGCACTCGGTGCGTAGGATCTTGCATATCCTCATCCCATGGCCAGGGGAGGGTTGGCAACCACCGAACAATATCAGGACATCCAGTGGCAGGATTCGGTGACGAATGGAAAAAGCCAGCACCCGGCAACGGCATACAGCGCCAGCAGTTATAGCCACCAGGACACTCGGGTCCACGGATAAACACTGAATAGGGCCCGTTGTATTAGAAATGAAGTTCAGTAGTGTTGACGATTGGGCTAGTTGGTCATTCATAATAACGGAAAACAAACAGCACAAGGACAAGGACAGAGTAGAAGGCGACAGACACACACAGCGCTGACTTACAACTGAGCTTTATTGGCACTGACAACCTGTATAAATACACAATTGCCCGGCCCAAAAGTGTAGTCCTCCTCTTGTGTATCTTTTCTCGGCTTTTGGGCCGGGCAAGTTGTGTATTTATACAGGTAGTCAGTGCCAATAAAGCTCAGTTGTAGGTCAGCGCTGTGTGTGTCTACCGCCTTCTACTCTGTCCTTGTCCTTGCGCTGTTTGTTTTCCGCTGATATGAATGACCAACTAGCCCAATCGTCAACACTACTTAACTTTGTTATTGCCCAGATGAAGGCGAGACACTCCTTTTCAGTCGTGCAGTCGTTCCTATTTGCCTTAGAGTGCGTCCGACTTGCGTACGCGATCACTCACTCTGACCCCTCCGTCATCTGGACCAGTACCGCGCAAAAGGCGGTGTGACTTTTGTCCGTTTGGACCTCTGTTTCAGCGAACTGGTTGATATGGCCCAGAATCGGGGCGTCTAAAGTCTTGGCATGAGCTCATCGAATGACCACTGGTGTTCTGTCCACTCAAACTTTCGTGCGTGTTTTGTCGGGTGCGTCAGCGGTGCGCACATCTTTGCGAAGTGTCGAACAAACCGCCGGTTGAGTGTCAGATATCAACTTACAGTTTTCTTGTGTGAAGGCGGCGTAAATGCGGCTACAACGCGCGTCTTTTCGGTGTCAGAAGGGAACACATTCGTTGTTCACGACGTGGCACAGGAAATGCAGTTTGATGATCAGCCTCAGAAAACTGACTCCACCAAAATGTCACGAATAACATTGATGAGGAGACGAATGGAAAACCGGTGGCAAACATTCAATGTAGCGATCTTCTGCCGAGAAAACAAAAAAGAAAAAGAATTGTTGCTTGTGACATGGTAGCTGATGCTGCGAGCGTTCGGGGAGATGGGGGCTCGACTCCATCAACTGGATGAGATGACGTACTTCAACTTGCAGTCGTTGAACATCCGGTGACTGAGTGTTGACGGGCGCCGGGTGGATGTGGTCACAGATGAAATCGAGATGTTTAATACATTAGAGAGTTTTCGTAGATCGCTTCCGCCGTATGCAACGCTCTCCGCCACCCGCTACGAGATCAAGGTTTCTTCAGTCAAGGCTTGCAGAGTGCAGGCTCAGTTGCATTCCATTTGCTGCGGAAAGCTTAGCGGGAGGAGAAAAGCGGCTTACGAAAACTTCCTATTGTCTCCTAGCTCCCTAAGCAGTTCAGGGAGATGTTACTGGACGTCACCAAAATCATGCGTGTGTTCCTCGCAAGTCGCTGAAACAAAAGTTCGCGCAATATGGCGTCATCAAAGGAGGCTCCGCGATCTCCGAAAAGCAGCTGCACGAATCGTAGCCGCTGAGATGGCTTGCGGTTTCCTAAATGTACCCTTTGAACACTTGCTGAGGACGCCACTGTTTTGATGCTGTTCTGCGAATAATGAGTTCTTCTATTCTTTTATTTTAGAGATGGACGCCGGGAGATTGCATAATTGTGTCTCCACGTTCACTAGCCTGACTTTGTTGTAGTGCGACGACCACGTATTCTAATTTTGTCTCTTGTCGGGAAATGCCGCGCTTTGCCAAAATAGATTCGATGTGGGCGGACCAGAGGCCTTGACATGCTCGCAACAAAGGCGGGCGTTTGACTCAAGGTAGTAATTAGTGTGCTTGGCTTACCGGTAGTTCGCATGGTCAACACGTCCGGGTCACCTTTTGAAGTGAAACAAACTTTGTAAGTGCATATTAATTCTGGCGACTGCACTAACTGCACTGCCGCTCTGATCAGCGAGCGCGCGTCGTTTGCTTCTTTTTTAGGGGCTGTCGATTCACCTCTTCCTCGGCCGCTACAACAACCTTAGTGTAGCCTAAAAGTCTTCGCAGCGGCTATTCCTATGTCGTTACAACAAAAGACGACGAAAATGGCGCCAAATTAATTTAAATAATGGTACATTTAGCAGGGTGCTCTTGGTCCCTCAGAAAACAAAACATTGACAAGAGCTTCCTTACAACCAAATGTGGGAGCTAAATATCTGCCTTGACTTACTCGCCGGGAAGACAAATGGTCGCGTAGCATAGGCTCCCTGATGACTTTTAAATAAAGTCGCAAACATTCTGTGGAACCGCTGTATGATTGTTCTGGCACAACATAGAACTTGAGAGACGTACCATAACTTAGCAAAGAAAAATATATTACGAAAACTCGCCTTTGCTAAATTAGGCAAATCCCAATGGGCACACTAGTTAGCATGGTATTTTAGTTATAGCCACTTGTGACCAGTATAGGTAACTGGTGCGGAAGTGACGTAAAGACACGCCAAGATAATTATAATGTGTTTCCCACCACATAATGCCTTGAAAAAGCCGGTTTTGTGGCCCTTTCTACATGCTAGAAAATGAAAGACGTTTACAATTGTTTTCACTTTCATTCCGGTCTACCAGGATATATGTTCGAGACTGTTTTTCTAGAGAAGGTTGCTAATGTTGCATCTGATTCTCCTTAACTCCTTGTAAGTGTGAACTTCCATGTTTCTTTACCCCTAACCAGATATCTTGATTGCTTCTATGTTCACTCACTTTGCAATGCCTCATCTCTCTCTCGAATTCAGTCATTAAATAACGGCACCGCTCCACCCCACTCTGATGTAACTGCAGCTGTTACAGTGTACCTTCGCCATTTCGATAATCTCACATTTTTCTCTTAACTTTATGTGTGTTTAGGATTTTTTGTTGGTTTGCTAGTTTTGTTGTTTTTGTTGGTGCATCAAGGGGCAGAGCAATATGATTGTTTTTGGGGCCGCAAAATAAATAATATTGTTATTTTTATTATATTAATGCCGAATTAGAGTGCAGATTTTGAGGAGGAGGGGAAGGTACGGAGAGAAGGTTATACCCTTTCTCCATTCCCTCTCTTGCTCCTCTGTTCATTCTCTCCTCTTCCTGTCCCTCCCCTCCAAATCGTCTTCTTCTCCTCCCTCTTCGTTTCCTGCTCCTTTTTCCCTCCTCCCCCTCCCTCTTCCCTTCTCCATCATCCCCCTTCTCTCATCCTCCTACCTTGCTCCTCACCATCCTCCTCCCAGTCCCTACATCCCCATTCCTCCCTCCTTCCTCGTGACGTCACTCCAGACATAGTGAAGGTCACCTGAAGGTCGTGACCTTTAAGTGTAAAGGTAACGTGAAGGTCGTGACCTCCACGAGTGACCGTGACGTCACTCGTTACTCTATCGACTTTCGTGACCTCACTCGTGACCCTCGTGACGTCATTATGGGAAACGTCTCATAATGCAACGCGCAGTTACGCCGACGGCGACGGCGACGCCGCTCAAGCCAGGAACGGGAGCCTAAGAGCTGCGCTCTGAAACCCTTGCATTTTCGCCAGTTTATTGTAGCGCCCGTAGCTACACACAAAGACTCTGTGATAGTGAGCGCTTCGCTTACACTTTTCTCGTCTCTACAAAATGCAGCGATATCGTCTGCGTGCACTAAAACTAAAAAAAGAATGAGGAGTTAACAAATCTTTGTAACGCGAATTTACACCGCAGCTCTTAGGAGGACAGGGGGAGTGTACAGAGGTGAAAGTATGACCCTGCTCCTCCTCTGTATTCTCTCCTCCTCCCGTCCTACTCCCCTCCTCCTTTGCTCCACGTCCTCCCCTCCTTTCACGCTCCTCCTCCCCTTGTCCGCCTCCCCTACTCCTTCTCCCCTCTCTTCCTCCTTCCATCCTCCTGCTCCTTTCCAACTCCTCCTCCGTACCCTCTCATCAACCTCTTCTGTGCCCTCTCCCCCACCTCCTCCATACCTTCCCCTCCTCCCAATTTTCCCGCTAAATTTAGCTGTGACATTTACGCCCCGTGACCTCAGCAGCAATCCAATTCTTCGCTGAATTTGTGGGATATTTAATCGCTGTTGAGGTCACGTGACGTCAATTTTTCCGCTCTCAAGAGGGGAAACTGAATTTGTTCATATCTCACGTGACATCAAGTCATGTGACAACAGTTTCATAGCTAAATGTAGCGGGGAAACTGGATTGGTGTTGAGGTAAGGTGACGTCAATTTTTCCGCCAAATTTAGCGGGCCATTGAATTGTTGTTGGGGTCACGTTACGTCATCTTTACCGCTAAATCTAGCGAAAAAATGAATTTTTTCGTAGGTGGCGTGACACCAAGTCATCTGGCGTCATTTTTTGTCTAAATATAGCAGGGAATTGCATTAGTGTTTATGTTGAAGAAACGTCAATTTTCCTGCTAAATATTGCGCGGTTACGCCGACGCCAACGCGAACGCCGCGAAACACGGAAACGGGCGCCTAAGTGTTGCGCCCCAAAAAAAGCTAAAGCTGAAACAACAGATGAAACCTGATCCCAGGACAGCGCTGACTATAAATTATGCTTAAACAAAATGGTACGAGATACAAGTCAAACAACAAAGGAGACACAAGAGAGCCCTGTCAGACAAAAAGCGACGGCAATACCCATGGTTACCGCATTGTTCACAATTACATGAGTATAACATCCCGTGTACGACATATTTTCCCCCTCTAGTAGGACTTTTTTTAGCTCAAACATGAGCCATAAAAGAAAAAGTCACGCTCAAACGATTGAAAGCTTTTCTTTAGGTCCATTTGGAACATGCGACTTGGTTGTCATTTCCAGTACAGTGCTCTAAGACACCATGCGCGATTAGAGCGTTCGTCTAGATCGTCCTTCCCTTTATACCACAGGTTTCATGTTCCTTTTTAAAATCGCACAGAATTTTTTGTAATCGTTTCGGCATAACTTTGAAAAATAGTGCAGTCCATAATTCCAGATTACACAAAGTAATTGGCCGATAACCAGAAACAAGCCTAAGCTTAGCCTCACCCACCAGTTTTCGAAGGAGTGTGGTTAACGTCCTCAGAAAATAAAAACGCTGTGCTTTTAGTTCATACGCCTGTTGGATAACCTAGAAAAATGCTACCTATTTCTTTATGTTTTCTGTAAAATTTAGAACCAAGTCTATCTGGACTGGGCTAGTTAGCTGCGCACGCGGGAATATAAAGAGTCGACAAACGCTACCTTAGCTCGTTCTATGAAAGACGAATCAGGTCTGGCTCTCGCGCGGCAAAAGTGAAGCCCAAGTATATGCCACAGGGACGGCTAGGAAATGAATGAAAGCGTGATATGCGCGATTGTGTGCAGCCACGCAAATGACGTATCTTGATGTCCCCATTCAGTTATGCCGTTAATCGAGCCAATCGCCATGCTTTCGTATTTCGCCAACATCGAAAACGGTGCTCATAACTAAATATATGCATGCGAACAAATCGACAATAGTGCGAATGCTGTTCACCAAAAATGA
The DNA here is from genome assembly GCF_016920785.2 of Ixodes scapularis. Lineage (NCBI taxonomy): Eukaryota > Metazoa > Arthropoda > Arachnida > Ixodida > Ixodidae > Ixodes > Ixodes scapularis. Next base: position 5,031,381 of record NW_024609867.1, read on the forward strand.
CTGAACGCGGCATAGTGAAAAAAAAAAAAAATTTTTTTGTGGAATTTTTGTGATTCGTCTGTGTATATTGTAATGAATTATATTTGGTGAGGTGACAAAAGATGAAGCAAACTGAACGTTTAATTGGGTGAACCTTTGTCCAAAGGAAATAAGATCAGAGGATGATAACGGGGCATTGATGGCGGCGTAACGGCAGGACTGAACGCAGGCGAAGCCTCTCCTGTACGGCGCGGCGCATTTTATTTTTAAAGCATTTTCTGGAAACCTGGAATGCTCTCCCTCAATCTTTCTCGAGCTACACATTCTGAACATGAGCAACCTAGGCGGTCTTCCATTCTTATTCAATTGTGTACATACAAAAAAAAACGTAAAAAGACATGCAGTGTCGGGAATCGAACCTTAGTCATCTGCGTGTCAGCACAGCGCGCTGCCGAAGCGAGTACGTAAGCGCGCGGCATTACTCTTCCCTTTCAAAAGCGCATTGCCTCGATGACACAGGAACCAAAAACAAGAGAAATCAAAAGAACGTTGGTAAACTAAAAAGTCTTGTGGAACGGAACAAGTTCACAGTCGTATTCCGTGTAAGTGGCTAGAGTCGAATGACGTGAACCACGTCGGGACCTGGTCGGCGTCTCAATGGTTCTTGCATTCCGTCGGGCGCAACTTCGTAGTTGAGCTCTCCGAGGCGACGATGCACCCCGTACGGTCGAAGTACCTTTTAAACAGATTCTCGCTGAGAATGCGGCTACGAACGGGTGCCTAAACCTGCACTTTGTTTCCAGGCTGAAAGTTAACGTCCCGATGACAAAGGTTGTAGCGGCCAGCGTCGGCACGTTGTTTGTCTTAAATCCAGAGTCCGGCGAGCTGGCGCAATTCTTCGGCCCGTTGCGCAACGGCATAGGAGTCGTCACTCTCATCGTGAGCTGGCTCGTGGGCCAGCATCGCCTCCAGCATCACCGTTACCGTTTGACCATGTAGCAGCTGGAAGGGTGTAATAACAGTGGTCTCTTGAACCACAATATAGGTGGCGAAGGAAACATAGGGCAACACGTGGTCCCACGTCTTGTGCTCTACGTCGACAGTTTAGTCGCTCCGTCAGCCCGTTGGCCTGCGGGTGGTACACCGTGGTGCGAGGATGGCTGGTGTGGCTGAGAGGGTTAATTTGTTGTATCAGCTTTGCATACACGACGACATGGCATCTTTAATTAGCACCTTGGGAGCGTCGTGACTGAGGACGATGGACTCAATAAAAAACCTGGGGACTTCAACCGCAGATCTCCACGGAAATGCATTGGTTCCGGCGTACCGCCATAGATAATTGGCGCGAGGATTATCCAGTGGTTCCCCAAAGTGTATGGCGGAAAGGGACCAAGCAAATACATTCCAATTTGCTGAAATGTCATAGACGGGAGAGCGACTGTCTGCAGTCCACCTGCTTACCTCGTTGATGGTTTCTTTTGTAGTTGGGACTCATGGCACGATCGGGTGTAGAAGTGAACTATGTTCCGAAGCTGAGGCCAGTAGTACCTCTAGCGGATCCTGGTGAATATCCGGGTGTAGACAGGGCGTCCCGCCATTGGGTCATCCTGGCAGGCTTGGAAGATCTTTCGGCGAAGTCCTCTGGGAACCACCAGATTTATGTCGTGTTGTTGTCGCCGGAGGTTTCCTTTTGAAGTACACCCGTCGGATGGCGAAGGGCCCCAGAGCTCGGAACGAACACGGGCGCCGTAGTATGCCGTCTTTCCAGGTGCTCGATCAATGCGCGCAGCTGAGGCTCATCCTGTTAAAGTTCTTCCATTTTGTCGACGCTCACTGCACCGAGGAAATCATCGTCCTCGTCGTTGTCGTCAAGCGGCTGTTACGCCAGCTCGGCAGGGGCTCTCGAAATACAATCGGCGTCACTGTGCTTGGAGCCAGACTTGTAGAAAACACTTATGTCAAATTCCTGCTGTCAGAGACTCCAGCGAGCGAGCTTGGCATGCTGAAGGTTCCTTTATGTTTGTGAGCCACTAGATGAAGTGGCGGTCTGTTACTGCGCTGAAAGGACTTCCATACATACAAGGTCCAAACATAGATATAGCCCAAACGACAGCAATCCACTCTTTTTCTGTTTTTGATTACAGTCTCTCCGCTTTAGGCAGCGCCTGACCTGCGCATACGATGGTTCACTCTGTGCCTTCTTCTCTTTTGGACCAGTACGGCGCCAATTCCAGTATTACTGGTATCGGCGTGGATTTCGTTTTCTGCAAACTGAACGAAATGTCCAAAGACAGGAGTGTTTGAAAACTTCACTTCAGTTTGTCAAATGCCCTCTGTTTTTTTTTTTTTTTTGTTTACTCGAATTTACGTCCTCCCTCGGGATACGTGTTAGTGGTGCATAGAGCTTGGTGAAATCCTAGACAAACCGCATATAGCAGAAGGCCCAGGAATCTCCTTACAGCCTTCTTGCCCAACGGTGGTTAAATTGAGACTATGGCGCACGTCTTTTCAGGATCACGGCGAACACCTCCGCTGCTCACAGCGTGGCCGAGAACTTGACTTCCTTATGGGCAAATCAGCATTTTGTCGGCTTGAGGGTGAGTCCTGCATTATTGATAGCTTGGAGAACGGCTCGGAAGCGACCTAAGTGCCCGTCCATGCTGCTTTTAAACACCCCAACGTCGTAAATTTAGCAGAGATACCTCTGCCATTTTTGACCAGAGAGCATGGTGTCTTTGACTTGCTGGGAGGTTGCTGGCGCCGCGCATAGAATGAAGAGCATCACTTTAAATTCTTACAGACGATCCGGCATGTCAAATACCGTTTTCTGGTGACTCCTCCCGTCACCCTTGATCGGCCAGCATTCACTCTTTAGATACATCGACCAAAAATATCGAGAGTGTCAAAGTCTGTCAAACGTGTCATGAATCCGAGAAATCAGCTGTAGGAATCCTTTTTAGTTACAGCGTTGAGTCGACGATAGTCCACGCAAAATCTGAAACTTCCGTCCTTCTCGACGATCAGAAATGGTGAGGCCCATAGACTGCTTGACAGCTAGATTACTTTGTAGTCGAGCATTTTTTTTTAAAATTGATCCTGAATGATCTCCCTCTCTTGCACAGGAAAATGGGTACGGTGAGTGCTGGACCGGGAGCGCGGCGTCGTCGGTAACAGTGCGGTCGTTTGTCGTACGCCAAACACCCAGTGAACTCGGCGAGGAGTTCAAGCAGTCGTATTCGTTCAGTAGCAGAAAGCTTTGGAACGATTTCAAGACAGGTGGGCTGTGTTCTTTGGGGCTGCGATGATGACCAGTCTTCGGATAGTGCAGGGATCACGGCTGACTCCCGGAGTTCTTTGATGTGGCCCAAGTTTTTTGGTAAGGTGTCGGCTCTTGTCAAAGGTTTGTAACGCGGACTGTTGAATGTCCATCTTGATGGATTGTTATACCTCTTGCGATTCGGATTTCTCTTTCGAGAATTCCGGTATTACTGGTATCTGTACGGTAACTGAACGGTGCCCTTGAAACGAAATTTAATGTAGAAAGCTTCATCGGACTCGATGGGTATCAAAACACTCAACCGAGACGGCAGATACATATGGTCGGCGAGTTCTCGAACAGCGGCTGCCTTTACCGTAGACACTTCCGGCGTCGGGACAAGTTGTCAGAGTACCAACCTATCCTCTTCTAGGTCAATAACCGCACCGCACTCGCACAAGAAGTATATTCCGATGATAAAATCCCTCGCACAGTCCATTAAAACGACGAACTTCACCAGACAGGTTTCGCCCTTAATCATAACGCCGGCGGTGCACGTTCCAACGGGAGTAATAAGGTGCTTTCTGGTAGTGCGTATCTGCGCGCCATCCCGTAGTGCAGTGATTTTCCGGAGGCGTTGAAAGAGTCTCCAACAAAAAGCGGGGTAGTCTGTTCCGGAGTCCGCGAGTGCCAACTCGTCGTGGCTATCGATGACAAGGTTTAGATTTTTGGGCACGTTTGCGGAAGTGTCGTTTTGATACGATGTGCTGCAAGAGTTGGAGCACTCCGGCGTCCTTGGAGGCTTTTTACGTCGTCGGCCCACGGCAAGTATAACTACAGGGGTTGCCGCTCTTAGTTTTCCCGGCGAGACAGGTGGGACTGAGTTTAACGGTGGTGCCTGGGTACAGACGATGCTGGAGATGAAGGTCACAGTGAACGGACACCGCAGCGGGGTGACGATGCCGGAGATAGGGACCGGAAGAGATACACGTCAATGTCCCGGGGTTGCTTGCCATACCTTGGGAATGGGTCACTCGGCTTAAAACCTCAGAGTCCAAGCTGAGGGTAGAAGCGGCGGCAAAAGACATGGCTAGCCTCTCCGCTGGGGAAACATATTAGGCGCCGGTCTGCCTCACTCCACACGTCCGTCTTTCGAGTCCCACGTTGCTCCTGGTGGGGAGTCGTGGTGCAACAGAGTACTGCAGGGCCGACGGGAGTCGCGGGCGCCGAGCTACGTTGGCGCAGCTCAGAACCCGTGGTTCCGGAACGGCGTTGACGTGAACCTACAACTAGAGCGCTTGCTGAACTTCTTCCCTGACATCCTAGGCGATTGAGGGCGAAGCTCCAGCTTCGCCCTCAATCGCCGAGGTTGTCAGGGTGGGCTTGCGGCAGCAGGTAGACGTTTCTTGATTTCCTCCAGGACGACGTCCCGTATGGTTTCACGAATGTCCAGTGTGTTGCAGTTGGACGGCGAAAGAGCAGCAAACCGCAAAAGTCGCTGCTAGTGGCTAATCCGTGCTAGAAGGGCACGTTTGATGTTTCTCGCCTCATTGATTAAACCTTCGACGGCGGTTGGTGGCGTGCGTTTGAGGCCTCCAAAGATGTTTTCTTCAGTCTTCGCATTAGATCTCGTAGCCTTTTCTCTCCTAGAGTGCTGGTTCGGCGCTGCTCATTGGGTGGAAAGGTCTTCGATAAAACTTGTGACGTCCTCGCTTCGGCTCTTAGCTTCATGTCTGAAGAAATTCATCGGCCCGCTGACGTCACTGCTGGCTGGCAAAGGCGCGTCGAAGGTCAGTCTGGTATTCTTCACATGATGGAATCGATGTTTCATGGTTTTCGAACCAGGTGCGCTCGTGCCTTCGAGAGGGAAGTAGATATTTCTTTGGCTTTGCTTAGGCCCCATTCGTTGAAACGGACGACGCATTCACTCTAGCTCTACCAGTCGTTCATATCTTCATAAAGGTCGCCATGGAAAGTCGCCGGCGTCCGTGGCGAGGCCTGTACGTAGACGACGGAAGTCGGTGATTTTACGTCTTGCTGCGACGTGGTGTTCATCGTGGCCGCAGTATTACTTGACCTAGCCGGGTGATGTTTCAATTCCCGGGGCAGGTTTCGGTACGTTTTCTGTTCAAGGCTTCAGCTTCGTCACTGAAGATTAGTCTTTCAGGACTTGAAAAAGATCGAGTACGACAAAACTTCTGACGGGTACGTTTCACGGGCATGAGCGGCACCCCGCACCTCCTCCAAAAATGTCACGAATCAGAATTGACCAGGTGAGGAAACCTGAAGCAAACTAAACAATTAAAAGGGCGGACCTGTACCCAAACCAGATAAGCTTGAGAGGACGGTAGTGAGCGTTGATGGCGGCGTACCGGCAGGAGCTAGCGCAGGCGAAATACTCCGTGGCTCCCAGGTTCTAGGCTCCCAGCAGTATTAAACTTTCGTTTATGACTGCTGGGAGCCTAGAATAGTCTGCCTCAGTCCTCCTCGAACTATACGTTGTGTACATGAACAACATAAATGGTTATTCAAACTTCTTGCATCTCCTCCCTAAAAAAAGAAAGATAAAAGAACATGCAGTGGCAGTAATCATACCCGAGCTATCTTCGTGTGACCACAGCGCGTTGCCGACTCGGTTGCGTAGGCGTGCGACAATGTGATCTATAAACTAAACAATCATAACCAAGAAACAAGCCAATCACGAGTCCGTAACACAGACCATGTTCGGTACCACAGCGCATTAATAAAGATAAAGCGGGTACGCCCAACATTTCATAGACTCGTAGTTCCCTTTCACGGGGACATCAAAATAAAACATTCAGTAAACATTTACTGAAGCAACACAAAACAACTGAGAGGTGCAGGGGAACAGAAATCGGAGGGTAGAAAATTGAGTTGAATTGACTGCAAATTCCCTCCAAAAAAGACAAAAAACACGCAGAGAAAAGGAATAGGCGCCCAGTAAAGAAACACACAGGGACAGAGAGAAAGACATTCGTCTCCGGCCGCTGGGGCCAGTGCTTAGCGGGAACGCTACCGTCAGCTGGCGAACCAATTCGCTCGGCTGACGCAGTGCCGCAAACCGAAACGTATCCGATAAATTACCTCTTTCGTGGGGGCTCCCTCGCTTGTTCCCTCCGATTTCTCTCGGTTGCCTTGTTTTGCGGCGTTTGAGCGCGGGGCCCTGCGCGCTTATTCTGTCCTCCTCTTAGTTGTTCGTTTCTTGCTCTGTACAACCACGTTTTTTTTTCTTCTTCTTCTTTGTTCTGCTCCTCGCCCAACCGCAGTTCTACGGACGCGCACAATCACTAACGACGCTCATTCTGTTTCGAGACGTTGCCTCTAGACTGCGGGGAAAAAAGGCGGTATGGAGCCGAAGAAGTCCTTCAGAACCGTTTCGACTTCTAGCGTTGCCGTAAACGAAAAAAACTTATTGTCTTCTTGCCCGCTTCGGAGATTGTTTTATTACCCTTTTCAACTTGTTTCTAATAGCTTTGCTCTTTGTGTTGTTGCACACCTTACTTTTATTATGGCTGTCTCCTCAAAGTGGATTGCGTTCGGTTCCAGCGGCACAACGAGGTACAAACGAGGAAGTCTAAAATCAGTTCCACTCGGAGCTCGTAGGCTGCTCGCCAAGCTGAGTTCTTACGGTCTCGTTGATCTTCTTTTCGATTTGCTGTCGCACCAAACGGGAAGCAATTTAGACTAACTAGAATTATTCAAGGGCTCTTTCAAAATAGATATTATCTTCTCCCTCATTCGGAGTCGCGAAAACGTTTTCAAAACAAAAGAATGCTTCTTTCTTCTTTTATAGGGAATTTCTGAGTTACTGGCATTAAGAAAGATAGATATTCTACTTAATCAATGTTGCTTAATTAAGAATGTTATGGTGAAACTTCCCGGTAACCGGGAAATATATAAACTTTCTTTGAAGTTCAAATCAATACGACCGCAAACGTGCGAGCGAGACGAATCTTTTGGGAGACATCTAAATGTGACGAACCGTCAATTACACTTAAAATAAATTTTGGTTGTAATACCGGTAAAAGACAAGCTTATTAAGATTAATTAATTCAATAATTAGAACGTAGCGTACCATATTCATAAGCAATTTATATACACATGCTGTCAACGCGTTGTTTTATAAATAGACAGCAAACTTATGCGGAAAGTAAGTCGTCTTCTTCTTGCGCTCGAGTTGCGGCAGCGTCAGAAAAAACGCCGAGCCTTGATTGGTTCCATTGAAGGATAGCGGGTGTACCTCAAAGCAAGCTGCATTGAGGTATACCCACAATCCATCAATCAGGGCCAATCAAAGCTCGGCGTTCTGACGTCACCGCAACCCCTGCAAAAGAAGAAGACGAACTTGCACTCCGCATAGTTAGTAAGAGCCCCATTCTGGCCTCAGGTAGCGGCACTTTTCAGATGGACGCAGTTCAATAACTCAACACGCGATTTCCAAACACGTTGTCACTGCAGCACGGCCCATGTAAAAAGCGACAAACATGGACAGCGCTTAACGTCTTGCTTTCTCAGGAAAGACGGCGTGACCGGGGCAGACATGAGGAGGAGGTTGGTGACAGTGTGCGAAGAGCATGCTCGATTATAAAATACCGAAAACAATTGTGTGGAAGGCTGAAAAAAAGCCGCATTTCAACTGAGAAATGACCATTCAAGGAAGGAGACCAATTGTGAAGACACCAGCCAATATCACCCGGGTGAGCATGTTTTCGGGATTAATCGGTGCGTCAATCTTTCTGAAATGAAGAGGGACACGGAGCTCGCAGAAACACCGTATGGCGGAATGCGAACCATCACCTTGACATGGGGAGCAACTCTGCAAGTTAGGTGCCTAAATCCCTAAAAGCTGCGCAAAGACAATATCCAATGGATGTGTGAAGCGAGCTCCTCCAATGCCACGACAACAATCTGGCAGATTCTTTTTATGAAGGCCATTGACCGGTGATTAGATTTAAAAAAAAAAACAAAAAAAAAACAAAGGCGTAATCAATGCGGCGAAAACAGATGACTGAAAAAATCTCGGAGGTTCCCTCGATAGGGAAATGGGTACCGACATCGTTTTGGGACCCGGATGACTAAATCCTTATCGATTGGATTGTACAAAGAAGCACAATGAACGTATCTGCCAGCCCTAAGCTAAATTTTCAACCCAATGCAATTCAATTCAGTGGAATACATTTCTTTACAACTGGAGTTCAAAGTGAGGGCAAAGGGACAGGTAAAAATCTGCAGTAAAGTTGTTTGACAGAATCCCTGCTTCCTACATTTATTATCATGGCGGGCAGAATAAATAACGACATATTGCAACAAGCACTAATAAGCTACATTCGAGACATAATAAACAGTTATAAAACGAAAAATCGGTATAACACTTTTTCTTTGTAAGCTCAATGCGAACACCTTGCTGGTTTAAAAACTTAAATAGAGTGTGCAGTGCCTACTGAACCCTGTGTAGCCTGTAGTTTGTTCTAGGACGTGACACTCTCGAGTACGCATCGCGCTATTTCGTCGTATATTTCAGAAGTAGTGACCAAAGAAATGAAAGGAGGCGTGCTCTTGCAGCATGACGATGCCCGCCCTCACACAAGCCGGGAAAGAACGAAGGTTATCGTCACGTTTCGATTTTGATATCTGCCACACTTGCCGTATTTGCCCGACCTAGCCCCCAACGACTTTCAACTATTCACGTTCACAACAGAGAACCTGACAAGGCTTCATTTCATGGAAGTAAATCAACCGGAAGCGGCTGTCCAGGCGTGGGTCCGAAGCACTCCCAAAGAGTGCTCGCGGCGTGGAGAGGACCGAAAATCTGCCAGAACGCTGAAACAAGTGCACTCATTACCAAGAGGACAATGTCGAAAAAGGTTCATAGGCACGTGCAGACACTCAAGTTGGTCTTACGTGCAAAAACAATTAAATATGGTGTGCCCCACGTATAAAGCGAACACTATGTGCCATAATTGAGGGTTGAAATGATGCTGTGGTACGTCCAACAATCAAATAAGAACAAAGGTTCACTAAAATCAAATACGGTTTCGTATACCATTGATACCCTGAAATACACTGCGAGTATAATTTTACCATGAAATGCGTTATGTGGCTGGCTCTTAACCATAATCTATCACAAACAATGAACGTAAATTAGCCATGCGCTGAAGCAGAGCTCGTCTCCTCGCTGATAGAACACCCGCGACAGTCCTAACTCTTCATCGTTTGCCTCTGTGTTACTCACGGTGAGGGCAAAACGTCACGTGTTGAGATATACAGCGGCGTTCTGCCCTGTAAATCGAGCGCGTTCCAAACTCCTCCCAACCCCTCCCCTGAAAAAAAAGGAGGCGCCAAAAACAGCAAAAAAAAAATGGCGAAAAAAAAAAAACATAATGAAAGCATACTCTTCCATAGGCGGGCTCCATTTGCGCGCTGCTCTACTTCTCTGTAGAGTGCCTACATTTAAGAGAGGCATCAAAGAATTGTATGCGGAAAGTTTACAATTTGGAGGCGTAAGATTCCGGAAGCTACTGCGCAAAGCATTAGCAAGTTAGCGTGCATTGCGTAGTCATGGGCCAAGGAGAAAAACGGTCGGAGCGGCAGAGACGCTCTTAGCCAACCAACACGTATGTCACCTCCCCCCCCCCCCCCCCCCCCCCCCCCCCCCGTATAGCTCGAATTGCGAACGTAAACCAGGCGAACCCAATCGAGAAATTCGAAGCACTCTACAACTTGGGCACACTGCGGTGCTTCCGCGTTTCATTTGCTAGTGTTTTTCGCATACTCAGCCTACTGGGTCTCATGGAACGAAAGGCTCTGAGAACGTTGTATCTACAAGTCCTCCGCAAAAAATAATACTCACGAATAAGACATCGAGGGTGTGCTCACTCACTCGCACTGCACGAGAGAAGGCTGCGGGCTCAGCGGTTGGTACAGAGCCTTCGGCAGTCGCTAGCAGGACCTCAAACAAATGGGTGACACTCTATAGAAAGCATTAAATCTCATGATGGTAGAGGATTCATCTTGGAGTGTCAGCCTTTCACACACCGCCCCTAATCGACAACACAGATTAAAAAAAGTGCGCGCCCAGCGCAGCCATGCTATACTTTGTCTCATCCTACGATGGACTAAGGGCCAAAGCCACGGGCCGCCGGGTCCAATCACGATACACGATAAAGTATGGCATGCTTAACATTGATTAGGGGTGTACGAATAATGCTCCGAATCAAAAAGCGCTGCATCATTTCTATAGCTTCGAATTTCTTTGCGATCTAAAATTGATGTGTCACTCAGTGCTATTTAATTCGAACCACTTTCCGACGAGACCCATTAGTGATCCTAGACGCGGGCACCAACATGAGCATCGAAGTGAAATACCACTCAATTTCTAAGTGGCTTGGGATTGGATCTGGTGGTGCGTAACTTTTGCCTTTAGTTCATCCTTGGGTGAGATGAAGTATAGTGCCACTTTGTTAAACCGCGTCAAGCAATTTCGAAAAAGCTGACACTAATACCTATTGCGCCACCCAGCCTCCACAGGCGCCCAATTTTACATTCTGTGTTACAACTGACTTCGCCACGCTAATGCAGCATAGGGGCGATTTTCTTTTTAGAGCACAGCTCTTAGGCGGCCGTTTCCGGGTTGAGCGGCGCCGGCGTCGGAGTCGGCGTCGAAGTAACAGTGCGAAATTTACCAAGAAACTTGGCGTGACGTGAACACAAAACCAGTTCCATTCTCCGCTTAATTTCGCGGGGGGAAATGATGTCACATGACTTAATGTCACGTCACCTATAAGCAAAATCAGCGTCTCCGCGAGACTTAGCAGACAAAATGACGTCACCTGCGGAGGAGGAAGAGGAGGGGTAGGTGCGGAGGAAAATGAGGAAAGGAGGAAGAGAAGGTGAAGCGGAGCAGGAGCGGAGAGAACGAGAAGGAAACAATGAAGAGGCGAAGGTGAGAGAAGGACGAAAAGGAAAGGAGGAGGAAGAGGGAGTACAGGAGAAGGAGGAGAAGGAGGGGGGACTACAGAAGGACATGGGTTCGTCTTCTTTTGAGAGCAGGGAGGCAGTTAGCAAGTTGAAATTTGAACAAAGGTTGGCCGAAATGGGTAATATGCGGTGCGCATGGAAGGTATTCAAGTATTTATACTTGAAACGTTTCAACACAAAACGAATAAGCAGAACCCGAAAGATTATATTTAAATATATTCACATACTAGTAATGAAACTGAGTAGGCTACTTCACTAAAGAAGAAATTGAAAGATATAGAAGGGAAAATGTGGGGTGTAAGAATGCAGGAAAAATCAGCTTTAACAATATACAGGCCACAAAAACACGAGATAATAGAGAAATTATGTCTTACAATTCATTGGGAAGTGCTTTGCTGTTCAAGGCGAGAACGGGAGTTATGAGGATGAGGACGTATAGGGATACATTTGAGGAGACACACACTTTATGTGCCGCCTGCTATAATGAGAGCGAGACACTAGAGCACTTTGTTTCTAAGTGCACAGGGCTCCTTCCTGCCTTTTGCTGAAGACGTAACGAATTTGGCTGTGTCTCTGGGTTTTGCTGGCGACAATGAGAGGGCGGGAGAAAAAAGTGTTACAGTCGCAAAGAGGTGATTAGAAGATTGGAGGAAATTATCTCGGGAAAATTGAATGATGCACTACTAATAGCGCAGCCGGGGAGAGGTGCGACAGAAGAAAATTGGGATTCCCTCCTGCGTGAATCCGGCCCATAGTCTCCACCCTCTCGCCCAGTGGGTCTGATGCTGGAGTAACGTGGACAACGTTTCACCGAAAAAATTGGTGACTCCCTCGCCGGGGGAAAAAAGGCGAAGGCGATGCTATTAGTTTTTTTTTTTTTTGCCGATCCCCCGAAGGCCATCCTTGTGATATCCCACACGCTCTGGTGATAGTTAAGAGGAGAAAACTGGTCTTAAAACGGCGAATGGAATCATATGTTTGTGTTTTTAGACTTTGGCTAAGTGGCGCAGGCTAAAGCCCGTTACAAAGAAAATAGCCATTAGCAAGCAACCATGCATCCATCGAGGAAAGGAAGGGTGGAGGAGAAGGACAGAAGAAGAGGAAGAGGAAGAAAGGAGGCGGAGGGTAGATAGGGAGGATGTAAGGAGGAGAAGGAGGAGGGGAGGACGAACAGGAAGGGAGATGAGGAAGGGGAGGAGGAGGATGGGAGAGATAAAAGGTGGAAGGAGGAAGATCAAAGGAGCGAAGGAAGAGGAGTAGAGGAGGATGGGAGGAGGAGGTGGAACAGAAGAGGAGGAAAGGCACACCCTCTCCTCCATACTTTCGCCTACTCCTCCTCCTAAAGAGCTGCGCTCTAATTTCGGGCTACAGAGATTTGTTACAGTCTGTAATTTATTTTAAGTATCAATTCTATTAAGTGAAATTTGAAATAAATAGTATATGCGTGTGTTGCGTTTTTCGGACAGAAGAGCGTACATCGTATTATTCGTCCTCTACTGACAACAACAAAACAATATGCTTATAAATGAGCTCTATTCTCGACAATGTATTAGAGTTCCTATACAGAACATCCATTAGTATGTAAGTTGTTCGTTTTGCAACAAGGTGTTAAGTTGGGCGAGTTGGTTGATGGTGATATTGAATCGGTTCAAACAGCGCAAAAAGACGAAGGACCAGTAAAAGGAAACACACGACTTTTTTATGTAGTAGACAGTCAAGCCTTCTCCACGTCTCAGTATCTTTGAGCAAAGAGCAAATATATTCTTTCAAGTTCAATCTAAGTGATGACATTCAAGTGCCAAACAGTCGCAATATAACTTTTTTTTTTTAGATACACACAGCAACCGCTTCAATACGATGCAAATAGGCTTAGTGTGCAAAAAGCAATCTGTAGTTTCCAGAAGAAATGGTCAAGCTTAACTTCGTTGTATATCAACGAAGAGGTAAAAACGTTTTTAAATTATTATTTTTCACCCAACATTATTGAAAACTAAATATAAGCCACACAAATTTGGAAATGCGACTTTTTGAGGAGAATCAGCGAATACTTTGCCCACATCTGCAATACGACGACGCCTCGAAGAATCCTAAAACAAGGTTTTAAAAATCTGCTTCATCTTTTTAAGCAAAAGAGGCCGCAGCGTCATTCCTTCTGTAAGATACTCATGATTGTCAGAAGGTATTTAGAACCTGAACAAACTTAATTATATTCAAAGAAACTGATGATCGACTGTACCTCGGAACCTAAATGATGACGCAAACACGCACGCGCACTTAATATTACGGGGCACCAGGCGAAAGCGTGTCTGACTTTGTTCTCTTTTTCAGTGTACGCGGTTTAGTTAAGAACCATTTTAAACGGAAAGAACAACACGCTCGTTGTTGCCTTCGCCGTTCCTACTGCCTTTAATGTTTTACATATTTATTTTACCTTCCGCACGGTATTTAACGCGAAACGGGAAATAAAAAAGACACTGGCTGCTGCGATAATGTCTGATACGGCTAATTGGGCATCTAATTGGAGTTCATTAAAGCCGTGTTCAGTCTCGCGCTTGCGAGCAGAGGGAGCGAAGAGCTCTCCCAAAGCCTTAACGGGCGAGAGTAAAGAAACACCGAAGGCGAAAGAGCTCCCCAGTGCCTATCCCTGCTTTGGCCGCGAGGCGCGGCACACCAGGCTCCCTAGATAAGACTTTCTAATTAGCAACTTGGGACGTTCACCAAGAAGAAGGCAGTAGCCGGGCCATTCCTCCTCGCCCAAGCTAGACTAGCAACGCTGCTCTTTCTCTGCTTCTCAGGAACAATGCGCTCGATTTCCTCCTTTTCCTTCGTTGCCAAGTACAAACAGGGATGTCTGGATGCAATAGTCCTTCTCTGGTTTCGTCCTTTGTATGGTGCTTACGTTTTGTGTGGGATGCCTACTGTGGTAAGCACCGTCCACTGGGAAGCTCGTGCGTTTCCGATTAGGGAGCGTCCCCGACGCGGCACCGCAAAGGTCGTTTGATTAAGCCAGAGGGCGCTGCCGCCTTGGACCTTCCGAAAATTCCCATGTCGGTGCTAAGGGCGACCGAGAAGACAACGGCTGCCATTCGGCCGCCGATTTGCCCACTGGGGGCGCTCGCTTCCCTGTGGTGGTAATGTGCGACGTCGCTCGTCGAGATTTAAGGGGTCGCACGCGGCTAATCGATGCTCTTTTGCGCCTCCACCGACTCAGGACGTTCCGCGATCTTTGTCTCACCCCGGAGAGCTATTCCACGCTGTGAGATGAAGCTCGACGGGATCCCGTTTTAGCAGACGTTCCTTGCCCTTTTGTCAAGCGGTTTGATATCAGGAGAGAATGTGCGAGCGCGACGGCTCAGGCGGCGCCTTTTTATACCAGAAAAATGTTATAGCACAATATCGCTGCTTTTAGATCATAGGACTGTGACCCAGAAGGGTAGACCTCAGAGTCAACCGCAGGATATACTCATTCCAAGCCAAGGAAACTCAGCCGTCGTTTTGTTTTTGTCTGATGTTTAACAAGTTTTATATTTCAAATGCTTTTTTTTTCAAATTTAAGAATTTTGTTAATATGATATACCACCTAAACGTCATTTGACGATTTTGGCGATTATACTCTCCGATCTTTTCATCGAAAATGTGGAAGTACCACCCAACGACACTTTGCTTCACCGCACTAAGGGTGAATTTGCGGTGAAGACACCTCTTAACTTGTCTATTATTCTTGAATGTCAAAAACACAGATGTCTATATAAACTGTAGACGCGCATGTGCCATTCAGAAACCGCTAACAATATAAATCGAATTCCCAGTGTTACTATAAGATATATAGCTCTGCTATCTAGGTAAACCGTTTTGCCCTTCTAAGTGCGGACAAAATGGGGGACATTTAGTAATCATCATGACTAATGACGACCTGCTCGCGACGTTACTCAAGCTAGATGGTAGAGAAAGTATGGAGATTAAAATTTTTTCTTTCCATGAATTCACTGCGTAATACAATCAGGTGAAATAATGTTACGGCACAGCGCAAAACAGAATTTTTGACCTGTCGCTTTTTTATGTAACTGCTTAACCCCATAAATAAATTTACACATATCTGTAGCGACCAATCGGAATTAAAGAAGAGGATGTTCACTGGGACACAAGCTCGAGACCCACAGATGGACTCAAGATGCTTTGAATTCACGGCATTTAAGCTCTTGTAAATACTGGAAAGTAAAACGCGTTGTAGAGAAAACGTCGTCTACATTTTGGTGATCCTAGACAAAACAATTCCCTACTCAACCAGCTATGCTGCTCCTGAGTTATTATTATTATTTTTTTTTTTTGGGGGGGGGGGGGGGGGGGGAGAGCAGAGCCACAGTGTTAAGTCAGCACCATGAGTTTTAGCGCGGACAGCGGCCCAACGAATCCTGGGGCCAGTGGCGTCACGAGGGTCAGTGGCACCCGGGGCGGTATCCAGCCGCGAGACCAGCCCCCCCCGCCCCCCCCCGCGAAACCCCCCTCCCCCCCCCCTGCTCTCAAAAGACCCGCCGCGACTCCTTCCCCCCCCCCCTTCCCCCCGCTCTCGTGGTCCACCGCGACACCCCCCGGGACAATCCGCCCTCCGCCCCCCCCCCCCCCCCCCCCTCCCCTTGTGACGCCACTGCCCGGGGGTGACAACAACGCCAGTCAAGTTCCCGAACTTCTGCCCATCAGACTCTGAGCTGCGGTTTTCGACGGCGAGGTCTATACTCAGGAAAAACACAGGTGCGTCGTCCCAGACGAGTTTTGATTACGTTGTCACGGTTCTTCCACACGCAACAGCGGCCGTGGTGAGAGGAGTACTGCGCTCCCCTTCCGACGAACAACCCTACGAGAAGCTTCGAAATGAACTAATTCGACGCACAACCGAATTAGAGCCACGCCTACTTTAACAGCTGCTGACCTCGAAGGAGTTGGGGAATCAAAAACCCACCGAGTTCCTTCGACGAATGGAACAGCTCCTCGGAGGCAAAGCCACGACCAAGGATACATCGATTCTGAGGGAGCTTTTCCTCCAACGCCTCCCATCCCAAGTATGCATAATATTGAGCACGGAAACGACAGATTCGACCGACACGCTAGCTCGCATAGCCGACCAGGTCATGTATGTACTACAGACATATATGACATGTTTGTAGTGCAGCAAGACTCACCATCATCACGTCCACTCTTGGCCGAGGTGAGCACTCAACTCGGTCAGATCTCGGACTTGAACAACCGCCTGGAGGCTACAATTGACCAACTAGGTCAACAGATTCGTAAAGTAAAGGTGCGATCGTTGCAGCTTTCGAAGGCTCAAGAAAAGTATCGTTTACAAAACAGGCGTTAACCCGACGAGACTTACGGGTTTATCCTGGATATCAGCTTTGTGGGTGTCGGAAATATTTGTTGAGGTGTTACAATTTTGTGTTGCTGGGGAAAGGGGTGGGTTGTTATTATTCTACGGTACAAATAGATTTAGGCTATGTAATGAAACTTTTTACATGTAAGCTTCTGCGCATACGTACACCCCCCCTTCCTGGCTTCGCTTCCCGCTGTCGCCATTTTCGCATGGCAATGTTCTAGTCGACCAACATATACAGCTCCTATCTTTGCACATATTTAGACTCTTTCGGCCATTCTTGTTTCAGTATCTTATGGTATGGGTCATAAAAGTAAACAAAGATCCCCTACAACAGCACGATGCCAAGCTATTCTGACGGGCAAAATCAAGTTGGGTTGCGCTTCATTTGTAATTCGAAGCAAACACCGCAGGCGGCGCTCGTTACTGGAACAAAGGTCTATTGAAAAGCTTGTTCAATGAACTTAACTAAATTCTATATATGTAGACATTGATTCTGCTGAGAGGACGAAAAAATATACCGTTACTTATACTGATTAAACCTTTTTCAAAAATCATCCACTGGTTAATTTTGTCGTGACATTATTTTTGAATCTAATAATTGTATATAAATGTTTACAGTACCTATAAAAATTTTATATTTACCGAACCCAAAAACACAGACGCTTCATTTTCTTTTTTCAGAAAAGAAATACTTCAGCGTAAAAATAAATTGATCGCCAGCATTGGAGTAGGTATACTCCAGTGCAATAGAGATGCACGCATGATGCTGGATTATGACCTTCACATTGCCATCATAAGAATGCCATTGAGTATCCCCAGGTTGCACATGTTTGTGAGATAGCCCATTGATTGCTATTTGAGTGCTTTAAAAAAAAATAGCCTCTTGTGTCTTCCCCTAAATGTGCGATACCATTTGTTCAATGCACTGAGGACTCTTTGGTCCGAGGGTTCTTCCTGCAGCTCTAGACGAGAGCAAGCTAGAGTAGGTGGCTGTGACAGTGTACAAAAAGCAAGTCTGGTGCGTACTCTTTCAGTCGCTACTCATATTTTCACTGGTATCGGCGCCCCCGTCAAATGATTTGGCTGTAATATTTTCAAAGTTTAACCCGTCCTTTTTCAGCTCTCTCTGAGTCCATTCTTTATGTCGTCGGCTTTTGTTGACTCAAGGGTTTCGGCTGCAATGAATGTTTCTTCAAGTTTTCATTTTGAGCAGTAATATGGCGAATACACATCCGCACGTTCGTCAGCACACACTGAATAAGGTTGATTTCCGCTGAGCTTTTTTCTATATCTTCTGATACAGCTTCTCCGAAGGCTTCACCTTCAGCAAGACTTCTAGTTTCGAAAGGTTTACAAAGCTATATTTTCTCCCTAGTCTCGATTTGAGATTGTGGCTCTTTTTTTCGCGATGTTTCATTGGTTCTTCGAAGTGACTACATACATTGGCATCTCAACTTGTCCCGCTGTAATTTACTACTGAGATGCCAGAAGGCGGTGGAATCTTTATTAGAAAGTATAAATATATTACTCCCCTTGAGCGAAAATGAAAAAAAAGAAATTTCTCCGATGTAGAAAGAAATTGAAGGGAAGAAGAAGGGGAAAAAGGGAAAGTTGCTATTTTGTGGAAAGAGGCGAATATGAGGGGCGTGTACTTTGGGAAGATACCAGTCTCTTCGTGGTGCGGTGTTGGGGGTGTTTATAAATCGACGCCGCAACTCGAAAATCTGCTGGTTTCACCACCGGTCTGGGTGATCCGCAAGTCAATCTCCCCCACCATGTACCCACTTGGGGCGCGATATGGGCTCCCCTGACTTTAGACAGCGTCGAGAGCCCCACGTCATTCCGACACTTTTACGTTACCAAACACCGCTCGAATGTTTTTTTGCTCTGATTGACACTGAAGCTGAAATCAACGTTGTATCTCCTACGATAGAGGACGGTCGTTGACGCCAGAAATCTTCGCCACTTCAAACTGTAAACAGCTATTCGATCAACGAATACGAGGAGAGGTCAGTGACACTCGGCATCGGGCTCCGCAGGACATTCCGCTGGTTTTTCATCATCGCGGACGTCCGTCAAGCCGTCATGGGAGCAAGTTTTCTACGGTGGTTCGCGCTTACCGTAGACTTGTGGAGGAATATGTTTCAATACAGTGAGACGTAACTCCGTGTTCAAGTTCTGCCATTAGAGATGTCACCTTTGAGTCCTAACCTCAAACGAGCGCAAGTGGAAATTCCATGGAAGTCTATCGTCGACGAGCTCCCAACTATGTTCCCCCCATCGGCGCCCCACCAGTGTCCAGAAAAATATCACTCATCAGATTGAGTCTAAGGGAAACCCAGTGTTTGCAAAACATAGGCGCCTGGCATCCCATTGTCTTTAAATATCCAAATATGAGTTTGATCGCATGCATTAATTCGGTATGTACGTCCATCTTTCATCGCGTGGTCCTCACCGCTTCACGTGGTGCCCAAAAATACTGCAGACTGGCAACCCCGTGGAGAATATACGGCCTTGAACAAGGCTACGGTTCCCGATCGTTATTCAATACCCCATATTTGGACATTGGCGGCCCAGTAAAGAGCGCTACTATCTATAGCAAAGTAGATTTGGTCAAGGCCTATCACCAAATCCTCATCGAGCCTGCTGATATCCCCAAAACTGCCATACTTAAGCCGCTCGTGTTGCTTGAATTTTTGCAAAACAAATTTTGTTCTTCGGACCGCAGCCCAAACCTTCCAACTGTTTGTTGACATCGTCTTTCGTGGTTTGACATTGACATTTTCTTACATTGACGACATCTTGTTATTAGTCGTACACCGGAAGAGCACGCCGACCGCTTACAAAAACAATTTTCTCTGCTTGAAAAATAGTATTGTTCTCAACGTGGCCAAATGTGAGTTCGTTGTCGAAGAACTGCATATTCTTGGACATCACGTTTACAGCCACGGTGTTCAACTGTTCCCCAAGACAGTAGACGTTATTAGGAACTTTCCAGCCCCGACGATGGCAAAGCAGCTTCGGGAATTTCTCGGTATTGTTAATTTTTACCACCAATTCGTTCCGGGCTGCCCAAGTGACTGTCAGCCCCTCCACGACTTACTCAAAGACAACAAAACAATAACGCCGCCGCAGAAGTTGTCACTAGAGGCTCGTCAATCTTTCCAGGCGGTGAAGAATGCCATTGCTAATGCCACACGCTCATGCATCCTAAGAGCCGGGCGCCTATCTCCATGATGGTCAATGCGTCAGAGGGTGGAGTGAGAGCTGTTCTACAACAGCAAAAAGAAGACAAATGTCATCATTTTGTCATTATTTTAGAAGATGTCAAACTTAAGTCCAATAGATCACCTTTAGACGAGAGTTTTTGGCCATCTACCTCGCAATCAAGCACTTCCGCCACTTCGTTGAGCGCCGAAACTTACATGTGCTCACTGACCAGAAGCCATTAACGTATGTGCTAACTTCAAACAGTGCGTCGTATTTTCCACGAGAGGTGCGACACACGGCCTATATTTCTGAAATCACGTCCGACATCCGCTTTGTGAATGGCACGGACAACTCTGCGGCCGACGCGCTCTCTATAATGGGCGTGAACCTGTGGCTTTCTACGCAGAGCTAGAAGCAGCCCAACCCGTTGACTCCAAACTTGCACGCATCAGAGAAACATCAGACATTCGAGGACATCTGGTTGCCCGACTCCGACGTCATGATCATATGTGATATGCCAACAGGCTACCGTGCCAGTTCGTTCCAACCCTTTTACGTCGGGCAGTCTTCGATTCGCATCACAACTTATCCCACCCATAATAAAAGCGACTCACCGTCTACTTTTGGCAAGGTTAATTTCGCCAGGCATCAGCGCTGACGTGCGGGATTGGGCTCAAGACCTGCTTGCAATGCCAGCGCTCGAAAATTCATCCGCATAAACATCACATTATTGGGGACGTCTAGCCCACGAGACGCACTTTTTTCCCAGAACTATATTGACGTGGTAGGAACGCTTCCTCAATCTCAAGACTACCACGACATCTTGGCAGCTTTGATTTTACGCGACATCAAAGCGCAAGCGGTCCCCCGCACACTCATTGAAATCTGAGTGAATCGATTTGGCGTCCCTTAGGTTATTACTACCGACCAGCGTCGGCAATTTGAATCCTCGCTGTTTCGGAGCCCTCCTTTATCCTCAGAGTTACATATATACACACGACAGTTTATCATTCAATATCTAATGGAATGGTTTACCCTGTCACCGCCAACTCAATGCAGCGATCAAGGCAAAGCTAAACAGTCCAGCCTGGACGGCTGTCTTGCTGAGTATCCGAACAGCCTTTAAATCCAACATCAACTGTAGTGCGCCGGAATTGGTTTACGGCACTTCGCTCCGTCTAACCGAAGAGGGCTCCCACGCGTCAACTGGCACTGGGCAAGAAAATGCAGAACTGTATGTTCAGCGACAGCGAGTCCTGATTCAAGACCTTTGACCTACCAGCACGTAGGTCCCTTCCGAATGATACACCGCTATCTCGAGGGATATTTTAAGGTTTCCGCATGTCCTGTCGATACACGACGGCCTCAAGAAGCAATTACAACCTCCGTACGGCCAACCATTTCAAGTCCTACGACGCGATCGAAGGACTATCATGCTGCAAGTCAAAGTCATCTTGTGTGCAACCTAGGGATTCCAAGCGGTTGGCCCAGGCTGCCCCTCTGACAATCATGAGTGGTCATCTTGACCACGAGAGGGCCAAGGGCAACCAGCCACGCGAGCGGCGCTCCGCCGCTGATAAAAGGCCGTCGCAGCGGATGCACGGGGCGGTTGGGATCGCGGCGCAGGCGATAGCGGTCATTAAATGTTTACGTATTGTTGAACCGGCGCGCTGTGTCATTTCCTCAGACGGCTAGCAGCAAGAGAAATCCTACACTGGCGCCCAGACGTGATATGCTGCTCGTCTGGGAGTATAGCCGCAAACTGGGTTCGTTCTTACGTTTTACGTAGTCAATTTTGCGTTCCTGAGTTTGCCCACATTTGAGGGGGCGTTTCTTCGCAAGCCTAGGTTCATTGACATGGGTTACCCTCCACTACAACACGATGCCGTGTACAGAGGACGCCGGCAGAAACGTGAGTGGGGACGACTTTTAACGCTCGGTGCGCTCGCGGATAACGCCGACAGCGACATAAAACCAAACGAGAGTAGATGATGCGCTCAAGCCCCACTCCTGCTGGAAGCACGCCCCCCAGGGACTACCTAAGGCTCTCGCTTAGCGGTCCGGCTCTTTCGGGGTACGCAGATAGAAACGCAGTCGCGAGGTTCGTCTTGGAACTGCGGGACTACCAAGCTGCGTCGGGAATCGACGACGAAACCATCCTCACCCGCCTTTTGCCGGTCACACTGACAGACAGTGCAGCACTGTGGAGGCAAAGACAAACTAAATTCACAAGTATGTCAGATTTCGAGGCGCGATTTAGAACGGAGCTCCTGCCTCTGGATTACAGCATGCGGATTAGGGACGAGCTGCGCGCGCGCACACAGCACCCGGAAGAGTCACTCATTGAGATTGCAAGGGCCCTCCAGGGTCTGTACGAGCTCGCCGACGCCGCGGCACCAAACGATGAGAAAGTACAACGCGCCATCCTCCGATGCCACCCGCGTTTGCATCCCCATCTCAGGGGACGCACCTTGAAGAATTTAGACAAGATGGCACGGGAGGCGATCGCCATCCAGGCCGACAACCTCGCGGAACTAAGAACCGCCCCCCTCCACCGCATAACATGACTCTGGAACCATCATCTCTGTGGTCTGGAAACGCACGTGTACATAGAGTCGAGAGAGAACAAGACGATTCCAATCAGGCGTCTGTCCCCCGAGCCCTAGATCCTCGTGCATACGAATCACGAATATGCAGCGGTTATGAGGGCAAGCATTCACAACGCTACAGCCCCTCCATTGGTCAAGATGAGTTCTTGGCGTCTGGACCGGTAAGGCGGAGCTTGGGAGAGGCAAGAAAGAGCGGGACACCGCACGAAGCCGACTGTTGGGCCACGCCCCGTTGTTTTCGATCCGGCCAGCCAGGACACATACACCGGGACTGCAGCGAACGGCAGCGGCTGCCTCAGACACAGGGAAACGGCTACGGTCGGCGGTGGTAAGACATTTCTACTCTACGCCGGCCGCACCAAAAACACAATCCACAAGATTGAGCTGCAGCAATCGCTTTTGAGCCTCCCGGAGGCTCGCACGGGCTCCGGGGAGTGGCGCTTTTCTATCGACCCTCTGTGGCCCTCCATCACTTTGTCTTCCTCATAACACTCTCCGTTGTGAGACTCCCGGCGTGTCCGATTTCGCATGGACACCCGGGCGCCCAGTTCACACAGTTCCCGGTGTTGAGATTCCAGGCGTGTCTACTCGTGCATCGACAACCGGGCGGCGAGTTCTCAACACTTTCCGCCATGAGACTCCCGGCGTGGCGGCGTCCGCGTCGACACCCGAGCGCCCACCTCACACCGCTAGCGGTCTTGAGACTCCCGGGGTGTCTGCTCTCGCATCGACAACCGGGCGGCCAGCTCATAACACTTTCACTCTTCGTCGTGAGATTCCCGGCGTGTCGGCTTTCACACCGACACCCGGGCGCCCAGCTCACACCGTTCGCGGTCTTGAGACTCCCTGCGTGCCTGTTTTCGCACAGACACCCGGGCGACTAGCTCGTAACACTCTTTGTCGTGAGACTCCCGGCGTCTCGGCTTCCACACCGACGCCCGGGCGCCCAGCTCACACCGTTAGCGGTCTTGAGACTCCCGGCGTGCCTGCCTTTGCACTGATCTCCGGGCGAACAGCTGCCACTGTTTCCGGGTCTTAAGCTACCCGAAGAAGCTGCATTTGAGGTGCACCCTAATGCGATTCCCTCTCAGCCAAAGGTCGGCCCGTCAGATTCGGGCCCGATCCCCAGCGTCAGAGCCCCTTTGAAGTTCTCAACACCAAGGAGGCGACTCTGGATGGCCGAGCGCTAATGGACTCGCACCAGACGAGGGGGGTAGAAAAAACCTCACTAAACAAGGAACCGACAGTGCTCATCCTAGCTGTGAGTAGAATCGAAGCTGCACCCACCCAAGTCTCTTGAACCTCGTATGACTGTGAATGTACTAAGTACACCAGTGGCCACTCTTTTAGATACTGGTGCAAACATATCGCTTATTGGGGATGCTGTATTTCCGGAATGTAACAAGAAAAAGATACATCTACGGTCAGCAAACGTAAAATTGCAGGTAGCGTCGGGGTCCGTACTGCCTGCTGCCGGCGCAGTCAGGTTACGAATTTCCTTTCATGGCAGGAAACGAAGACAACGGTTCGTATACCTCCCGGCATTGCCAGTGCCCATGATCCTTGGTAGAGATTTTATTGCTACGGAGCGGGTTTTGCTAGACTTCGCCAAAGCTAGATATTGGTTGGGAGACGAAACAAAATTTACGCCGCCAGACGGCAGGATTGTATTCCCGGCCAAGCGTTGCCGTTAAACTTTGCAGAGGAGATTTCTTTACTTCAGACAGCGTGCTCAAAGCCGCGCAAACGTGTTCCGGTGAAGACAACCAGAAGCAACTCCAGCAACTGCTGGAACCCTTCTCGCCGATTTTCACGGAAAGGCCTGGGAAAACTGATCGCCATCGGCACCACAAAGAAACCAAGGATTCATCCCCGCGGAGGTACAATCCGAGACCCATAAGTGCTCACAAGCGCGAACTTCTTGATGCGGCGCTATCGGAAATAATTGACACAGGCGCAGTACGCCAGTCAAAAAGCCCATGGACTTCCCTGGTGGTTCTTGCTCCAAAGAAGGACGGCACAGCAAGGCTTTGTGTTGATTACAGGCGCCTAGATGATGTGTCAGTCAGAAACAGTTACCCGTTTCCTAGTATTTTCTCAGTAATGTATGACCTTCGAAACGCGACTGTTTTCACAACCCTCGATTCCAGCCGCGGATTTTTTCAAATCGAAGTTTATCCGGCTGATGTAAAGAAGACCCCTGCTGACCCACAAGGAAGCCCCCCCCCCCCCCCCCCCCCCCTCCCCCCAAGGCTATCTACGACGTCCTCTGTTTTCGTTTTTGGAAGGGGGAAGATGTGTGGGCAACATCGGGATTCCAACCGGTTGGCCCAGGCTGCCCCTCCGACAATCATGAGTGGTTATCTTGACCACGAGGGGGCCAAGGGCCACTGGCCACGCGAACGGCGCTCCGCCCCTGATAAAAGGCCTTCGCAGCGGATGCGCGGGGGCGGCTGGGATCGCGGCGCAGGCGATAGCGGCCATTAAATGTTTACGTTTTGTTGAACCGGTGTCCTGTGCCATTCCCCAGGACGGGTAGCGACAAAAAAATCCCACAATGTTTACACCCACTTTTGCGATTCAGGAGCAGCACTAGTACAAGGAACTCGTGAAGTTAGTTCTCCTATCGACAACAGTGAACATCGATCGCGACAGACCGCACGACTCTCACCACACCAGACATCTCAGGCACAGACACGTTCATCACATCGGCCTCCTCACCAGGATGCAGTACTGTAGTGACCAGCCGGAAAGGAAAAGTATTGTCACGGGGTTACGAGTTTGAGGCGTCCACATCGACTATAAATGCTTTAGAACCACGGTATTTAAGATCTTGCAGATATGGTAAACTAAAACGCGATGTAGAGGAAACGTCCTCTGAGCGTGTCTGAAGAGGTTCTGACAAAGCAACAAAAAGAAAAAAAAAATGCATAGGGTGAAAATTAATTGTCAAGGTTGCGATTACGAAAGGTGACGTGTTATACTTGGCGGCAAAGAACAAACATTAGCATAGAATAAGATTATAGCAGTTACAAATTAAACGGTAATCAAACACGAATAAAAAATGGGACCTGGAGGTAATGTCAGCATACTTTGTTTGTACTTTTTATTTTGCTTAAAATCGCCCCTTACTCGAACCGCTTGTGATATTTCACAGCCAATAATATCTTAGACCGTTGTTCAATTTTTTTTTTTCCGGCGGCATCGTTTTAGTACGTTTGGTGCTCCGATCTTGCAGAAATAAAATGGCAGTGTCCTGTGTTCGCTCTTTTCGTGCCAAGACATTATCAGAGCAAAGTAAAATTATCATTAAATCTCCCGCGAAGCAATGAGTCAAGATCTTGAACCTCTACACTGTCGAATAGCACTTACATCTTATAATGCAAAGAATACAAAACAATAAAGATGTTTATGATCGAAACGTAAGACTGACGAAATGAAATGAGTATCGGTAGACTTATGTGGGCGTCCATCTATCTAGTTTGTTCCCCCATTTTCTTAAGTAGTACATCACGCTGGGTTGGGGCCGAGGCAGTCCCGGTTTGCCGGTCTGGACTCACCACACCGGGGTCCACGACACCCAGGGGGCGAAAACGGCCGGTCTCAAATGCGAGAATCTTGCCAGTACCGGAACCTTACCTTGGTCGCTGTTTGCCGGCGTCGAGTTGCCAGTACCATGTCTTGGCATGTCGACACCGTTTTCCGTCCAGTTCCCGAGGGCCCCGGAAAGTTCTCAAAGACGCCAATAAGTTTCGGGTACATGCCGCAATACTGTAATTTAATACCGGCCTGTCTTGCCGAGACTGGCGTCCCGGCAAGTTCCCGGTATCGCCCGTGTTCTGGCTTTTGAGACTGGCCTTTTTCGCTTTCTGGTGCGTTTCCTTTAGCTATCCTGTAGTACTCCACAGACAGACAGGGACTGCCCTGACCCCAACCTGGCAGAGCGTACTACGTGGGCCCATATATAGTTGGCGAAACCGCTGTGTCATCCATATCTGTCACCCATATGGGAAGAGAAAAGGGGACACACAAAATGGTTGCCGTGAGGTATTTGTTTATTTTACTGGTTTGTGTGCTATGTCCTGTATGATACGAGGTGCTCATTACCGGGTAAGAGCGGGCTGAATGAAGGCGGCTGTGAGACTCCAAGAAGGAGAATTTTCACTAGTCTCTTTGTCCATCAACAGGTAACAGCTTAGATTCTTCTAAACCATGCCGATGACGCACTTCAGGGCGATCCCTTAGTTACAGCGCCAGTAAATAGATTTATCGTGTCATACAAATCAGATGGGGGAAATCAAGATGGCAGATATCAATTGCAAACAAGGTAATGGCAACCATATTGTGCATAAAATAATATCATCAAATAATTCTTAAGGCACTATACTACGACTGAAATTAAAAAGTCCGATAGAAAGAAAACCCAACGCAGCTGAAGATTTTGAGCTCGGCTGCCATTTTAAAGGACAATCTGTATGAAAGCACATGGCAAGTCCGAAAACTCGTTGACCCGACATATCATATCGGCAGGTCATGTGAAAGCAACACTTTTCTAACTAACGCCTTATAGGCTCAATTATAGCCTGAAGCCTATGTCTCACGGCCTTCATCAATGTTGTTTACGAACACATCTAAAAGTCGAGCTGTTTAACGGTTTATCTAACCGTTCGTTTGGCGCGGGGTGTTGCAAGTTTGAATGCACTTCAGATCTAAATACTTCTCTTCAACTTTTTTACTTCAATGACATTTTTAGTGTACAGTATCATTATTTAAACGCTTTATTTAATTATCAATTTTTATTTTGTGCACACTGATGCCAACAGCTTTGTCGTTCTATATCGCCGTTGTGTGTCTCCTTCGTAACACATTTAGGTCGTAAAAGAAAAAAAGCTTTAGAGTCGATTATAAATGCTGTGTTTCTTTATTTCCAAACTTGGAACTATTTAATGCCCACCGCCAAAAGAAACGACCTCAATACTGATTTTTCTTTCCTTTTCTAAATTCGACCGAGTAGTGTATACAAGTGATCGATCTGTTCAGATGGTGTACTTGCACTTCTTTTTAATACCTTCGGACTTGTGTTTGGTGTAAAAACAAAGAAGAAACAAAAACAAATCGGGTAGCAGAGGGCGTTTCAGCGTGGCTTGGCCAGCTGCCCATAGACTGCAGAAGTTTACCGATTTAGACAGCTGGTGTCTGTAAAAACAAAATGTGTCTTTCATTTCTTCTTTTTTATCCGCGGAACAAATGCTACGCCTGACGACTATCCTGCCCTCAAGCCATTCTCGTTTTATTGGAGAGGGTGAATGACAATAGTTACAGCAATTGACGACATCAATCTAGCAGGAAAAAAAGGGGGCACAAAATATAACTTGGCATATTAAAACACACTGAAGGAAGCTATTGCACCGCAAACATGTCACAAAAAGCAAACTAACTAGAGGATTCATGGTGAATTCGCACCCGTAACACTGAACGCCCATAAAATTGAAAGATCACCTGTTGGACCACTCTAATACGAAATGTTTTTCTTTCAGTTTTCAACTAGACTACGAAGGAGGAGTTGTGTTTCAGGCAGCCCCAGAAGGCTTCTATAAATATCTTTATGACACCGAACGGCGTGTAACTGTTGTGTACTCGGACACGCTCCAAGCGCTCCACGCGTGAGACTGACGAGCCCCGAAGCGCATGCCTTGCGCCCAGGCTCGTGACGAGATTTTGACCGGCGTCGATGATCTAAAAGTGCCGCTCTTCCAGAATAAAACCTTCGGGTTTCCACCATCCTTCTACTTTTCTTCAGTAACCACACATGGCTTAGTGTAGTATTTTTGTGAAAAGAGGGTATATTTTCTTGAACTGAGTCTTAACCTGTAAACCCATACGATAAACATGCCAAATCACCACCGGCCTGCACTAAGATGCAGCCTCGGACCATCACAGCCACCTATGTACTCTAAAATTCACAATGGCATGACAAAGAGACAACTGATCAAGAAATCGTAAAATCGTGTTTAGATTTTTTTTTGCATGTAAAAGGACATGCGATAGAACTCACTTCTTCTTAAGAAGGAATTCAAGCATGGTGGAATCGCCGGCGTGTATTCTCGTAGTAATTTTCCCCAAAACACCCCTAACATCGACGTGCTGCAAGCATTGGAAGAAAATAAGGAATACCCTACAAAAAAGGTGCGGGGATTGCTTTTGCAAACGCTCTGTGGTAACTGGCTTAATCATCTTTCAGAATGCTTTTTTTTAAAGTTTGAACATGACGTTATTTTGCCTGGCAACAATGCGCCAGGACGGTATGTGCGATAGTAATGTCGAAAATTGTTGAAGAAAATATATTTCTTGCATTTCTCACAATCCTGAACAGCCGCTGGAACTAAAATCATTGTGAGCAGCAGTGTCGGTCTTTTCTTAATGTGAAACACCTCTGTCGCAGTCAGGAACTGCAACAAAACTAAGCGGTTGTCATTTCCTGATTTCATTATTCACCGCAATTCTGCTTGATACTGCACGAAAGATTTTCAAACACATTTTTGCTGATAATTTCTGCCGGAAAACAAGACAAAATTGCGAACAAAAAGACGAGAGCAGTGAGACAAGCTGGATGGAACTAAGAATTTAAAAACTTTATCTGCAGATCGTTACACATATACTCCGCTCACCACAGAAGGGAATGTAAAAGCTACGCGCTTTTCAAGCCAACAAAACCGCACTACGTTTCATCGCCTCTCCTCGCTTTCTGCGTAGACGGATGGGCGGAAGCGCCATTATGTCCAGGAAAATTGACACATGACTGGTCATGTGCCAATTTTCACGACAGGCCGGTCGCAACATTTCCTGCTAGCTTAGTAGAGAACGAAGTATAGCCTGCATAGCAAGGCTATATTGAATAATACCACAGGTTTTGATCAGCTTGGGGTACCTTGAGACCCATTGTGACTGTGCGGTAGAAACACTGAAGCTACAATTGCATGGAGTTCAAAATTCAGAATGGGTATGCCAAGGTTCCACACTGCAAATATATTGTTGCCAACTCTATTCCTTTATTCAGTGACAGGGCGGGAACGGCAGGGAGATCGTTCAGTCGTCTTACCTCCAGCACTACATTACTACCTTCGTCGACTTTTCAACATCTTGTGAGCTTCAAGCTTGCACATGTATCTAAATCCTGCTGTTAGGATGTGAACGCATGCTGGAGGCTAGACGCTTGAAAGATGCTTCCTGTCATACTCCTGTCAATTTTCATTACATCATGGAATACACTGCGCGGTTTGCCTTCAACCACCTTTGCAGACCACCTTAATGAACAAACCCCATCCCAGTATTCGGTGGAGGCCGTGTCCTCTTGGGGGACTCAAATTAGTCAATGAAAGCTTCTTCTTTGCCAGGTGCTTGATGGGTGTAAATGTGAAACATACAATGGATGTTTTTGATACAAATAAACCTAACGGTTTAAGCACTCCTAACAAACACATTTTGTAGAGACTCTATGCTCTGTTCACCCCTAATTTGACAAATAAGCGCTCGCCAGACCATTCAACTGTCAACCTTTAGTCACCTGACCCTGTTCTCTCTCTGTGAGTGTGGGTGGGAGCGTGATAATATGACCGTACACGTACAGACACGCCCAACGAGTATGTAGCTTTCACCGCACATTGAACAGGGGGGTGAAGGAAGCATAACAAACGAATGACTAGAGGGTGGATGAGCTGTCCAATGCAACATACTTTCGACACTCTCTCCCCTTAAGTGACATTAAGACTGTCACTGCCATAATTAAAGATGGGCTCGGAAATTTTATAGGACTCTTCGAATTAATATTTTTGGAACCTCCAATGAATACCATGGACAAGATTCCAATAGATTAACCATATTAAGTAGCCAAAAGAATCATTTTTCTCAAAATAAGCGCAATATGTGGCGTGCCTGCGGCAAGTAATAACCCACGTAAAGCCCCAAATTTATAATGTGACTTCATTGTTCAGGCTTTCGCCAGATTGAGTGAAACCAAAATTGGTTCAACGGTAGTGCACGACGCTGGCAGTTACCGGAGCGAGAGCCTGACTTCATTCAGTGTCGCACTTGCGCAAATGCGTTGACAAATTTACCTAGGGTAAGCGTCGAAAATCCGTCCCCTGAGCTACGAAATCGTTGTTGGTACGGGAGAACGCTCAGCGCGTAGCTGTGTGGTGCCGTGCCCGGGATATTGAGAAGCATCGCTCTGGTGAACTCTCGATTAAACTTCTGCCACTTTGCTTACCTAAAATTTTTAACAAGTAAGCGTGATGCTCAGTAACACGAAAGCTATTGCAGCACATAACTGGATAATGTGTGCGCAAAATCGGTGTTGCCAAGCCATCTGCCGAAATATTTTGGAATGGAAAATTTGAGATTTTCGATTATAGTCGAAGTAAAACGTGCACTTACTTTGATTGCTCACAAGTCCGAAAATGATCAAGGTCAGCTATTCATGCGCAGAATCCACTTGGTACATAGGGTCGGGGCCTGTTTTCTTTTGAGGCAGCAAAGCGCGCCCACGCCTGGCTGGGCTTTGCTTGTAACCGAACTTTCGTAAATCGCAATCGGGTTTTGCGGGTCCAGGTCACTTTTTTCAATGCCCGAAACTCGTAATGCGTGTGGCCAGCCTGAAGAAAAATCTTCATAGCGCCAAAGTGGCTACACTTAGGCTTTTGACTGTGGATTAAACTGAATTCTTAATCGTAAAACAGGGAGGCTGAACTCAAAATTCAAAATATCACGTGGGATCGCCCAGAGACCTCCGTGCGTGTCTCGGTTTGTCTGAACGGGGTCTCTCGTGAATCGCATTCGCAACCGCTTCGCAAACGCATCTCAACAACTTCGCAAGCGCATCTTCACCGCCAGTGTGACTACGCCATAACTTTGCTTGATTAGTTTAGGTGATGGTCGCAGAAGCGCAGAAAGATGACAAACGCCATGACATTGCGCTTTCGGCAGTGCTTGGTTAACTTCACGGGCTACCTTGTTCGTGGATGCCGCTCGACGGACGTAATTGTGTTTTTTTCGCTGACATTGTTATAGTATTTAAGAAAATTTATATGTTAGCGTGGTCATTCCCATCATTTTATTTCAACATTAAACGTTATTTTGCTCGTCAGAGGGTGGGGGCGGGCGCCAGATTTAGTGAAGATCAAACAATCGGCCGCGAAGCTTCACGCTAATTGGCTTGTGTGAAAGGTACGTGATCAACGCTGATTGGCTGATTCCGTTGAGTATGGGAGGTTCTGAAAAGCCGGCAAGCTTTAATATCCTACGAACACCAGAGTCGCTATTCCAGCAAGTTTTAACATGTTTATACGCCACGTGTTAAGTTTTCTAATGAAGATCGCCGTAAGCGTAGGCGGCGGGCTTGGTAATGATCTGCAGCAATACCCCAAATGTTTCACGTGTAACCAAATGCCCAGCAGTTTGCTACATAACGTTTTGAGCACCTATCATGGCGCTGCTCTAATTATGCGCAAAAAGTGTCTCGAATTAGGGCTTTGACCGCATCGACGGTTCATTGATACCCATTAAAGGATTGAAAACTACACTGCCAGCAAGAGCCATGGGAGGTGCATGCGCAAAGCGGAGCTGGTATGGGACGTTGAAGTATAAATCGCCCTTTAATTATTAGGCAGCTACAATATGACTTTTCTTCAACACTTTAAGAATGGCTTGCCTCTAATAGGTTAAGACAATTTAAAACATTAAGGTTGTTTTTTTTTAATTTTGAGAAATGTCAAACATTATTTTATTTAGCTATAACTGCTTTCGATATTCCCGACTGGAGGTCACGGAATGGCGATGTCGACTAGTTGTTGGAAGTTCCGTGACTGCACTGGCCAGTTAATCGAGTAGAAAAAAACAAGGTTGGCAAGTAAGCTGCCAGAATTTAAGGCGGGAGTGGTCAGAAATACAATAAGAAAGCGATGTCGTCCAGTAAACAGACCTTCTACAAGACTGACTTGAAAATACAAGCAACCGATATCGGCCAGTAGTCGGAACTTTCACGGCGGCATTGTACAGAAAATATAGCATCAAACCGATGTCGGCAGTAGCTGGAAATTTCTCGGCTGCACGGGCAAGAAAGCAGGAAAATAAGAAAATACACGGGTAAGAAACCAATGTAGTCCAATATCAGGGACATTGACGGCGAGAGTGGCCCTAAAATAGAGTAAGATATCCTGCATTACCAGCCTAGCTGGGAATCGGAAGTTTGAGAACTGGTTATTGGTTTCATTATATTTTATTTTTAATGTTACATTAATTTCGCAAGTTAAATAACAGGAGTACTGTAACCAGCCTTCCACTTGTCTCTGGAACATCAATGTTACAACATAGGTAGTAACTTATAGAATAACAATAGCTTTTGAACGAGTAAGAGCTTTGATGTCGCGCAGTTATGGCAATAGCGGATGTCATAGAAGGGCGAGGACGTACCTTTGGCCATCGGAGACATCATGAGGAAGTTGACGCAGGCTGCTCCGTGTCCATGACCGGCGATGGTTACGTTTCTGGGGTCGCCACCAAACACGTCGATGTTCTCCTGTATCCAGTGCAAGGCAGCGATTTGATCCAGCAGGCCGTTGTTAGCTCTCGATGCCCCGTCCATGGCTGGCAGGAAACCTGTCGGAAGACAGGAGACACAGGGCGGCTTAAAGGCGCCCTTCGCGGCCATCACGAGTCATTTAAAACCACTCACTACTTCAGATTCGTAGGGGGTGGCAAGTCCCGAGTTCCTTCTTGTAGTGTTCACCTCGATGAAGGATGTGCTGGGTTATGTATTAAACAAATGGAGAGCCACATTATCTGCGGGGAACGAGAAAATGTCCTGAGCAATCCTTCGATATTTTCGTGAAGTATTCAGGAACCTTTTGTGCGCTCTTGAGATCAGAAATATTTCCAGAAACCTGGTAAATAACCGCCGTCGTTCCAATATAAAGGCCGGAAATACGGCTGATGTCCTATAAGGGAATCTCACAGGGTATTTATGCTCGTCGAGGTTTTTAGTTGAATATGACATATGAGAGTCGAACTAACCGAAACCATGTTTGCTTCTCGAAATTCGGTTTCTTAACGCCCGAAAGCAGCCGATCAAGAACTGGCGGGTTTGAGTCGCGCCCACTGTCTTCTTCATGTTTGCGGACAATTTTCCAAGGTTTACAGCCAGCCACCAAATTTGATCAAAGTCGTGGGTCATTGAAGGCACACACTCAATATTAAAAATAGAAAAAAAAGATGAAACTCGTTTGTGTGGCTTCTAAAAAACTGCGGTTCGTAGATTGAAAAAAAAAAAAGTTGCGCAGAGAACTGGAAGCATTTTGTGCGTTTACTGCGTACTTCTCATCGTGCGTCGTATCGTGTGTCGTGGGACTCTCGGGCACGACGGCAATGGCTGCGGTCGACGGGCATGGGACTTGTACTTCAGAACTGTCGTTCGCAGTACGGTCCAATTTGCTTGCCTTTGAAAGAGAAATTTTGGACTTATGAAAACAATTAGGATTGATTCCACGCGGCACGACCCACCACTAAGCCGATTTGCACGAAGACGTCGCCGAGTCGTCGCTTCTACTCGTGACTAAAGACATCGCACGGGCAGTCGTCCCCTATCGGGTCTCGTATAAAACAATTTGTCAAAACGACTATTTTAAACTTAGTGAAAATATGTCCGCTTCACATAAAAAAAAACCAGGGCAATTTTTTTTTTCTTTTTTTACATTTTGCGATATTTGCGGTTTCGTTTTACAATTATCAATGAAAGACAGCAAGAAATGTTTCGGACGAAAGGTCGCTGAATTAAATGGCCTGGGACTCTCTTTTCGACACCTGCGAGCTCAATCTAGTCACTTTCACAAAAAGCAAGGAACATATAAATCGGGTAGTGCCCGCTTTCCGTGGCGCCCATAACTGTTCCGCCGGAATTGCAGCCATCCATTGGTTCCGTTCCCGTTGATATTTCGAAAACGTGTGGAAGCTCTGCTACATAATGCAACTTTTGGTCTCTGAGGCAGCTCTTCACGCAATATCTTGGGGGCATTTTTTTCGGAGCTGATCATAGGCGTTCCCCCCACCAGGGGCACTCAAATACTCATTTCTAACTCTTCAAAGTACAAAACAACTCATCTTGAAGTCCAGAACATCGAGCTTAACAAACATGACTGCAAAGCAATTGCACAGCAAACGTTACCCACAACGATGTGATGTCGCCTTCTGCGCGCGGCGAAAAGGAAAAAAAAAAAACGGAGTAAAAAAAAAAGCGTTTCATGCACCGGTTTCGGTTTCGGTTTCGATCTGTTGCGCTTCTTGGCCTTATTAAAATATATGTGACTTTGTGGCAGAGTATTAATTGGGTTGTCTTCTGACACCATATCAAAACGCCCAACAAAAAAAAAGCTGTGGGGGTGTCAGTGTTTTTTAACCTTTGACTATCCATTTTCTCCCTTCATTTTCCAGCTCTTTGGGATGGTCATTCATCAAATATTATCTTTTACATTTCGTAACATAGCCATCCCTTACCAGCACGGCTTTATGTCTGGCAAGTAAACTGCTACAAATCTCGCAACGTTTATGTACACCACTTTTCAGGTAGCTTGTAATAAAGGTAAGCTGGATGGTAGCTAATTTCAGTTGAGAAACGCCTTCGACGTTGTTAGCTACACTATTCTCTTAACAATGCTTTTCGCCAATGGAATGTGTGGCTCAATTTATTACTGGATTCACAACTATGTTACGAATAGAATTGCATACGTACGGGTTAACAATATAGCCTCTTCATTTTACAATGCTTCCCCTGGCGTTACTCAGTGATCTGTTCTAGGTACCCTCTTTTTTTCTATTTTTGTTAATGACGATTCCTCTGTTTTCTTTTTCTTCGTTTCTGCAATATGCACATGAAATAAAACTCTACAAAAATGTTACCATTGATAATTGGATTAGGCTTCAAGAAGACGCATATTCCTCTTTGCAATTGGTGCTCGGTTAATGATTCTTTTTTAAACCGATCAAAAAGCAAAGTTGTGACAATTTCAAGGAAGACATTGTATATCATTTTCGTTTGTAGCATCTCCAGTGAGATGTTACCGCGTTTGTCTAAGATCAAGGATCTGGGTTTCATTTTCGATTCGAGCTTCAGGTTTAATGATCACATACCAAGAGTTGTGAACACGTCTCTTCTCAGGTTGGGCGGCACATGTCGCATAACAATGGGATTTATGAATCTGTTTCCGTTTCTGACACTGTACCACTCTTTTATGCAATCGCAACTTGAGTACGCCTGAGTTGTGTGGAACAGCATTTCTAAACCTAATTCTTTGGCACTTAGTATATTTCAAAATAACTTTATTTTTCATTTTAGACATCGCAACGTTAAGAGTGGCGTTGATCGCTTCAACCATGAAACTGGTTCCAAACTTATGAACTTGCTTAGCCTGCATTAGCGTCCAGCTAAGGCGAATTTGTTCTTCTTAATTGAAGCTCTTTAATGTTTTATTTACACACCCCGCCTTTTGTTAGATATGAACATTGGAGTCGCATGTGTGCACACACTTCATCAATCATTGTTTTAAGCCTCTTGGTATTTTAACCGATCAAGCGATAATCTTAGATCGGCGTTGTGCTACAACATATGCTCTGACGCACACGGTATTTTTTATTCGTGATGCACAACTTTTCATCCCTCTGTTTACAAACAGTTAAAGGGCAACTCCACTCAAAAAGTCGACCCTATCGAAATGACTGATATCGCTTTAGAAGGTCAAAATACG
This sequence comes from Ixodes scapularis, assembly GCF_016920785.2. Taxonomy (NCBI): domain Eukaryota; kingdom Metazoa; phylum Arthropoda; class Arachnida; order Ixodida; family Ixodidae; genus Ixodes; species Ixodes scapularis. The sequence continues at coordinate 5,067,591 of NW_024609867.1, forward strand.
GTCATACCCAAAATATCACGTCAAACCGACGCCGCGTTACCGATTAATACCAATATTAGAAATGTTCTCCCGGCTCGGTTAGCGGCCCGAGAGGGGGTGAGCAACGCTGGCACCGGGTGAGCTAGTGAAGCAACACTGGGCAATGACGTAGGTCTAGTCCTACGCTCTCGTACGGACGCCGCGAACGCTTCGTTTCCCGTGGCATTCTGCGATTCTGCTGACGGCACGAGGTGTTTACCACATTATCCTGTGTTCTCCTATCTTTATTAGCGTCCAGGCAGTTGCTTTAATTCCAGCCTTGCTTCCGCGACAGCGCGGAAGAGAGCGAAGCGGTGCTGCTCGCTCACGCGCGCGTCGTGGAGCCGGAGAGATTCGCCGGTCTCGCGTTGGGCAATGTCGAGCAGGATTTGTAGTGCTGTGGGTTGCACCAACAACCGGCTGCGCAACCCGGAGCTGCGGTTCCACCAGTTCCCAAGAGACCGGAAGAGGCACAAGGTGTGGGTCGGTGCCGTTCGCCGGATAGACTTCGGAAGACCGTTGACTCCGAGCTCCAACGCGAAGCTCTGCTCCCAGCACTTTACGACAGACACCTACACACGGGATCTGCGGCTGCTGACTGTTGCGGGTTTCACCACGAAACAGGCGTCTTTGAAGAACGATGCGGTGCCGTCGCTGTTCGCGTACCGTCCGCCGGCTGCTCCAGCACGATCGGCCGGAAGCAGCAGGTCGCGGCTGATCTAACTAGCGTGCACATAAAGGCACCTTGGCTTTAACAACTTAGACCACTTGTGGATAGATCTGTCCATCTATCTCCCATTATTTCGTTTTCTCGGTCCGCGCGCAAGAAACAAATACAGTCACGCTGCGTCGGCACCGACCGCGTCATATTTATAGCAGTCGGATTCGCTTTTCGGCCGGCAAATTTATAAATACACACTAAAACTTACTACATTTGATGCATATCAACAAAGTGAAGCGGTAAAAAAAGAAAATGTGCATCTAACCTTCTGTTTTGAAACTCCACGTGCGACTGAGCCGACCTTGTCGGCGCGTCGGCTCAGAAGCGCGGGACTAGAACTAGGTCATGCCGACGACGCGCCGCTAGTATCAGTGTTGCCAAGCTGCTTCAACGGGTAATTTCGGTTTCGCCGAGCCACCGGACCGATTCTTGCATTCGCGATATCTACAAAACTATACACACTACCGAAAAACAAATTATATCTCGTGATTCAGGGTCGCCGGCTTCCACTAAACAGATCATAACCCAAAAATTGTAAAAATGGAGTGGAGTTGCCCTTTAATGCTTGAAAAGGGATGATAAATACGTGTCTGTCGGTACGGTATCAGGTTACTTGCCCTTCTTTAGGATATGCAAGCTTCTATGTGGTTCTGCTTGTTTCACTGCTTGAGCTCTCTTCGAATTGGGGACAGTTCTTGTGTCAGACTCTTGGACTGAGTTCCACCACTGCCCTGGTGTTTCCGTTTTCATAATTTTTTCCTCTCACGTGTGGAAGCGCTAAGACATGAGAGGTTGTTCCTTCAAACTTAAATAAACACTGATTTATTTATTATTATTATTGTTATCAACAACAATATTATTATTAATGTTATTATTATTATTATTATTATTATTAATATTATTATCTACAACGTAAACCAGTGTCGACAAACATTATAGGCAGACCAACCTTACCTGGCTAAAGACGAAGGTCAAAATTTGTTTTATATTTCATTTCGCCAGATATATTGTCACTCGTGATATTTTGACACTTTACAAGGAGAACTTCGGAAACAACAGCTCGCTATGGCAGCTGGTAATTCCTGCCGACCTTAGAAAGGAGATCTTCAAAGGATGCCATGACGACCCAAAGGATGGGCACCTTGGCTACAGCAGGGCGCTCGCCAGGATTGGGGAAATATACTACTGGCCAAGGGAACCGAAGACCGTTCACGTATACACTCGATCATGCCACGAGTGTCAGCGACGAAAAAACCCACCAACGAAGCCGTCAGGGCTGCTGCCTCTGATTGCTCCCCCGCCTACGCCTTTCCAGCAGATCGGCATAGATTTACTTGGCCTTTTTCGGCCGTCAACTTCGGGAAATCGCTGGGTAATTGTCGCCACAGATTATCTTACGTGATACGGCGCAACGAATGCCCTTCCTCCAGGGACTGCTGTTGAACTCGCCAAGTTTTTCATCGAGTCTACTGTCCTCCAGCATGGCACCCACGAAGTCCACATTACAGACCGTAGATCATCGTTTATGGCTCAGCTGACGCAGGAAATTCTTCGTCTCAGTAGCAGCAGCCTCCGTCGAACCACTGCGTACCATTCAGACAAATTGACTAACAGAATGACTAAACAAAAGTTTCGCCGATATGATGTCCATGTATGTCAACGTAGAGCACAAGAAGTGGGACGAGGTGCTACCCTATTTCACGTTCCATTACAACACGGCTGTGGAAGAGACCACGGGAGTAACACCGTTTGAGCTGGTGCATGACAGAAAAGTAACGGCTAGGCTCGGCGCGATGCTGCCCCACGAACCACTGGCAATGAGAGCCACAACGCCCAGGTGGTTACTCAACGAGCTGAACAAGTTCGCCAGCTCGCCCGACCCCGGATTCAAGATTAACAACGTGTCGGCGCTATGCGGTACAACCTTCGTCGGATCGACATTCCCTTCAAACACGGAGGTCGTGTGTGGGTCTGGACCCCGATACCACAACGCAGTCTAAGCAAGAAACTTCTGAAACGCTACTTCGGACCCTACAAAGTGCTTCGTTGACTCGGAGATCTGAGCTACGAGGTGATGGCCGACAGAACACGGACTTCATCACGCTCTACTCCACGACCGGAAGTCGTTTACGTCGTGCGCGTCAAGCCGTGTTGCCATCGACAGGATTGGGAATCGTGTTTTGTACTACGCTCGACAGAATTGTACATTACAAATTTCCGTAGATTGCCATTATTTTGGTTTGTTTTGTTGTTTTGTTTTTCGGCATGTCGCATCGAGGCGATGCGATTTTAGAAGGGGGGAATAATGCGACCCGCGTCGCGGAGCGAGCGCGTACGTGCACGAATGGTTACAGTGCTTGGCTTGGTGACTTGGCGGTCTCGCAAATTTAAGAACTTTCTTGTCTGATCGATTTACCAATGTTTTATGCGCCGAACGTTGTAGGCCAAGGTTCCAGAGACCCACGCGGCTACAAAAGGTGCTCCCCGTGGCAATCAGCAGTCAGTCTCGCCCCAGCGTTCGATCCTGCTGATACGCCGTCAACGACGACCGCGACGTTCTAGTGTTATCTTCTGTTCCCAGTAAATTTTATTTTATTACAGTTTTCGTCGCTTCATTAATTGACATTCGTGACAATATGAATAAATAATTAAGTAAAACAACGAGATCCCCCGAAAAAAGGCGGAGAACAGGAAATGATCTGAGCGTAGATTGCAAAGATATTTACAAACGAAAAGCCTTCAAGTAAAAAATTGTAGAAGTCACGCTGGCTTGCTGGAGCATACAGAGCGAATGTGGTACGTACAAAAACATTCGGCCTGTGTGCTGCGTCAGAATGGCGGCTGTTGTTCCACGCGCCAAGCGTACCTGCGCCGGCAAAATTTCTTGGCTTGTTTGGAACAATTGCTTGATGGAGCTCAGCTTTTAGACTAACTCGAAGGCCCCTCCTCAACCTATAGGAAGACCCTCAATAAATTATAAGTGCTCGGAGAAATGACAAAACAGATCTAAATAGAGGTAATATTTGGAACAGGTTCTTAAACGACCTTGGAAACATTTTTATTTATTTATTTTTTTAATGTCGGCTTTTCTGAGCCTAAATGATTAACCTTTCGGCGAAAACACAAGAAATACAGAACACGCCAGAAAAAATTATGTGCAAGTTTTCGAGAACTACTAATGAACTCCTTCCTCTCTACTTTTAACTTCTGCGGCGTACTACGTACTATACGAACACCGCTTTGGTCATAGAGGACTGTAAAAAAAGTACAAAAAAAGATACTATATTTTTTATTATAGAGTACATAGGTTTATTATATAGTGTCGCCTCCAAAGTAGCTTTCGGTAACGCCATCTACATTTTCCCTGAAAATCATAAAGCAAAAATACGTTCACAATATTATTAGCGAAGACCGGAGAGACAATCGAAAAGGAGTAAGGAAAAAAGGGTCCTCATTTTTTACAAAAAAAAAAGCCTTATTTGGGGCGGGTCCGGCCTATTTTTCCTGTCTAAATTCGCTTCCTGGTTTTCAGGTGATTTTGTAGCCGTTTCCAACTACTATGCCTAGTAGAAGGGTAGATAGGTGCGTATTCGCTGCCGCGTGGTTTATGTTGGTGACGGTTTCTTAAGGTCGGCGCATCAGATTGGAAGTGGTGAGCGACGACGCGACGATGCTTAGTATAAGTGAATTAGTCTGTTCATTTGGGTGGTGCAAGTATTACTTTGGTAAGGGTGAGACGCCTAAAGAGGGTGCGCCCCTCCGCCGTGGAATTATACTAGCGACGATGCCGACGGTAAGCGTGAATATTTCTTTGTGTGCGGACGTAACGTCTGCTCGTCCACATTCCACTGCGACCATCTTGTTCGTGTCATTGCGCGACCGCGTTCCTTGGGCTATATTCCAAGTCTTACCCAAATGCGTCCGAGTTACTCCTGTGGATCACGTCACGTGACAAGGAAGCTACAGCAACCAGGGCAAAGCTGAACGAAGGGATAGGTTTTTGAACGTCAAGTACCTTAGAGTGAGATCGAGGAAATAGACCAATCTCACTGAGCGTTCGGAGCATGCGTTACGCCGCCATAACTTTAGTTCACGGGAGGCAGACAGCTGTGCATCCGAGGGCTCGTGCCGTCTCGTGCTCCACAAGTGCAGAGCCTCAGCAAGGTTGTCGCACGTGCAGAAAGACTGGAGTTCCCCTGATGCATTGCGGTAGCGGTGGCGTAGTCAAACTGGCTGGTGGGATCGGTCTATAGGGAGTATTCACTGGCGCCCATATCCGTGTGCGCTGCTGCTGAGCGCGTGCTGACGGCGAGCTTCCGCAGTCATTTTAAGACGTGCATTTAGCACCATCAAGGTTGCCGGTCTTAGCAGGAGATTAATGTGAGCTCGTTCTGAGCATGCGCTCTAAACATCGCCCTCAAATAGGGCGTCCAGTGAATACCTTCTACAAGGAGTATTCACTGGCGGCCATAGCTGTGTGCGCGAATGCTGAGCGCGTGCTGATGGCGAGCTTCCACAGTTCTTTTGCAACGTGCATTCCACATTATCAAAAGTGCCGGTCTTAGCAGCCTATTGGTGTGAGCTTGTTCTGAGCATGCGCTCTAAACAGCACCCACAAATATGGCGTCTTGTGAATACTCTCTATTGTGGAACACAGCCTGCATCTGACGCCGGAGTAAATATGTCGTAACCTGATATTCAAAACCTACCTGCGTTCAGCGCTCCTGTGTTTATATTCTCATGTGATACGACCCGCAGGAATGGCTCGTAACTCAGATTCAATACTGCCCTCGCAGTGTAACCGTCAACAGAGGTAACTCAGCCGCATTGGTTTCGTGTACCTTTACCTACGATGCTCTTCCGTTAGTCGAAGGTATCATACTTCTGCGGAACGATATACACCAGTGTCACTGATTGATAACGTCAACATAAGAGATGCTTTTAACTTCCATTTTTTTAGATTGTTTTTGTTTCGCATACAAATCGACCTCGGCCTAATGGGGAAAAGATTACCGCGGCTGTTTTCTGCATCGCGTGGAAGATGTACGAGTTTTAAATTCGACCTCTAGCGTAAGAAACGTTCGCGCCATCTGTGGACCCAAACATTTGCGTGGCGTGATGATTAAGTAAGCATATAACGAATAGAATTATGGCTGAAAAAATGGCAGGTGTCCGTCGGCCGCTACACATGATGCGCACAATCTGCTAGATGTCCCAAGCTTCCAATCGGAGTGACATACTCTCGTTGCAATGTCTCCGAAACTGGCCATAATACTAATAAGCTCAGTCTGCTTCTAACATTTCCTATAGATACGAATTCTCACACTGAAGAGGCGCCTAAGTCTATACTTGACATTTGCTTGTTGAATCTATTCTTAAAGCAATCGTGTGTACTAATGTTTTATATTATTTCAAGAGTCTCCAAACAAAATTCAATGTAACCGCTCATCATACTCAACGATGCTGACGATTTTATAAAATTTGATTTCAACGACAGGCATTCCTGCTCAATCGCAAGATATGAGCATCCAGCTGACCGCCTTCCCTATTACGAAATATAATGACACAACATAGCTAGCTGCATATCTATTCTTATTCGCGAGTGTCATTATTCAATCCTTTATAACATATAGCGAAATCGCAACAGCGCTTTGGTTGAAAGCGAAACTGTGAGATCTATCATTTTGCGTGTTGCTTGCTTAAACTTCATAACATCTCAAATCAAACATCGCACTTCCGGTAGGTGTTAGTGATGCTCTGCGTGAAAAGCGATAGTAACTTCGGCGCATCCACTTTTCACGCCTCCGCTGCTCGGGAGATACTGAAGCGGCTTGGGATCAACCGATGAGGTCGGCGATAATGATTCGGGGAGTTTCTGACGCAGGGGAGATCGAAAAATATGTATAGTATCGTGTTTAAAGAATCAAAAAAATAAATCACATTAAAACGCCACGGGAACGACTTTTTACATTAGGTTTTTGGGCATCCTTACTTCAAGCATAACTTTTCTTTTACTAAACCGGACGCGCCTTGGAATCAATACGATAAAGGCAGCGCCATCACCTCTCTATCCACACTTTTACGTAACACGTCAGGTGTAGCGCTGTGTTTGATTCTAGTTAAATTTTGGCGACAAAGTAACGACGTAGTTACTTGTAGAAATGACAAACGAGTGACGTACTTTTGTTACTTTTTAATAGAGTAACGAGTACAGGTATTTAGTTACTCGTAGGTAGAAACGTGTACAACAAATTACTCAACCTGGAGTTTACCCGAGCTCTTGCTTCTGATTTTGACAATACGAAAAGCCCCATAAGGGCAATAAAAAAATATTCGCACAAAGTATAACAGTAGTTCCAGTCATATGTGAACATGTCCATTCACATCTTTACATCCGTGAATGCTAACTTTTATGCTAAATACTAAGGAAATCAACACAAGTATATATGTTTGAGTAAACAATTAGACCATTGTTTTTCATTTTTGTGGATTTTCTCTCTCTACAGTAGATTCTCAGTAAAAAAAAAAGTCTACACTAGAATGCTGTCAAACCTTGGTCGAAGACTGGGTACAGGCCAACGGGTTGTAATACATCAATTTAAGCAGTAATTTGAAGAGAAGGAAAGACTACCAGAAAACGAAAAATCTTCCTGCTTTCGATTCTCCCATCTGTCTCCACGCCGTAATGGTCGTTGAAACTTCCTTTGTATTTTTGATTCAATGCGCATATCTTCCTTTAACAGGCACCCGACCACCGTCTCGAGCAGAACTGGCGAGAGACGGAACTCTTCTGTTTCAAAATCGTATTGCTGTTTCGCCGGGCACTATACTCCGCTTCATCATATAAACGTTCGCAGTGGACTCTGCCAGCCCTCAAAGAGAGTGCAATGCCGTGTGAGGATCACGTGACTTTAGACAGAATCACAGCGAGGTGCGAGGCACGTACCTACGCCATACTGTCGCAGCGTTGGACTGGCTGGGATAGCTCGTGGTTTCCGGCGCGGTTCACCATCAAGGTGAAACAGAGTATACGTTTTACGACCCACAACGATCAAACAAAATCATGCAGTCCCAAGTTCTCGCCTCCTGCGCGGTCGTAAGGCAAGTAGTCAAAACTAGTCTCCACCTCCGCCACGATTTTAACGCTCCTGCGAATAAAAATGATAAAGAACTAAAACAAAAGTACTCTGAAACTTTAAATCTTAGTCCCCACTGGATATCCGCCTCCAACGGTTACATCGCGTAGCTTTTCCCGCAACCGCAAATCAGGGATTTGCAGCGGTATTGCAAAAGTGGGGAAAAGAATAAGAAAAGAAAAAGAAATATAGAAAAAAAAAGAACGAAGCAGAGGGCGAGCCCAAGAGAAATGGGTGGCAAGGTTTACGATTCTCGCCCGCCCTAAATCAACGGGTTGCGGTGGGGCCGGCGGCGAAAGGCGCTCCATCCGAACAGCTTCCGGCCGGAGGGGGAGCCGCACAGCCCGCTCCGTGGCGGACCCGCGGCCAGTTGGTAGATCAAATCTCGGCGGGAGCACTTCGTCGCTGGTCTCTGTAACGGCGTCGTTTTGGTGCGCTCTGCCTGTTTGTTTGGGACTGCGGCGACGGCGGGAATGCAGGCGTCGCCGAGTGAAGGCGGTTCGTTTTTGTCCGGGTGTTGAAGGAGAGGACGCCGTGTAGGACCGCCTGGTCGAGATTAGGTGATAATGAATGTCGTGTCCCCCTTCCTCTCCTCGGCGCGGGCGGCTATTGCAGAACAGCTGTGACCGCCGTACTTTGAGGCTTGGCAGCATTTTTGGCAGCGCTGGCTGTGCTTCCGACTTCCGCTCTTCGGTTCATTTTTTTTTTTATCCTAAGCAAAAACGGACGACAGCCCTACCATGTTTCACGCTCGCTTGTCACACTCCTTCCTAGAGTCATGGTGCAAGATTTGTGACTAGGCTGTTTCAACGCGTTTGCATTAGTGCCCTGGAACATGCGGTGATCTTGGACTCGTTTGGAGTTACCAAAGTTCGCAAAGTCACCCACTGACTCCTCCTCTCCCTCAGGTGTCAAAAAACCTCGACAGTTTGAGGGACGGTCGTCTTCGATCTGAAAATTTCGGTATGAAATAAACCTGTCGTTAAGTTTGATGCTCGACTTCTTGACTCCGAAGTTGTTCCCGAAGTATGCCGTACTCCTGCGGTTTAGCCATGGCACCCCAGAGAGACCTGCACGCTCAGCGAGCCGCCATAACGACGCCCTCAGAAGCTCCTGCCGCTGGTTTGGAAGAATTGTGGACGCACACGGGCTGCGATTCGATTCTTCGGCCTGCAACGCCGTTCTTCGCCCGCAGTCGTATTTTCCATTGCTCTGGGCCGTAAACGCACGATGTCGCAGCCCCTGTATGTAGAACATGTACGCAAAACAACGATATGGCTCCGCCGTTTTCCGGGCATCGCGCACGCGTCCTCCATAGACACGCTGTGACCTTATGCGCGTGCACCAGGCCAAAGAGGGGCTTCGGAAATGTCCTTCACGCGGAAGAGAGCTGAGAAGCTGCATTCATCCTGCTTTCTTATACATAACCGCTACGCGATATGCTAAGGCATTTCTTCCAGACTCAGCGTGTCGGCAGCAACGGTATTGACCAATTTGTGTTCTGTTATTTTCTTGCCGTATTTGGCAATTCGTCACTTATGTCTGTGTTTTAGCTTAGTGCAATTACAAAACGCACGTTCACCGCTCCCGCGCACGCGCGATACACTCCCGGCCAAAATTACGAGACATTGTATACTCTGCTTACAGCACGTAATTCATGTACACATTCTGCAGACCAGAATTTTCGAGGCCCTACTAAAACAGTCTGAAATGGTCAAAGGTAAGGCTTGATATGAAATGTTTTTCTCTATCTGATATTCGACAGCTGTACGCTGTACACATTTAAAGTTTTAGCTAACAGAATGGCAATAGATGTTTGTAATTGTGGCTAGAATTCCCGAAAAGGAGTTATTTTCAAAGGTAATCATATTCAGCTGTCCAGGGTACCTGAACTTCCCAATGCTATTGCGACTGCCACAAGCGGGGCCCAAATGTCAGGCTAAGTTCACTGAGTGAAGCCCACACGTGATATCTGTTCATTAGCGCCGTAAATCTAGTTTTGTTTCGGTTCACCGATCTTACCTTAGAAGTCTGCGAATCAGCACTGCCGCGGAGCCCTTGTCTTCCGTCGACGTGGATGCGCACTACTCGTGTCAACACTCCAATCCTCGAGCATCTGCGCCCGCCGTCGTACTAATCTGGGCAGGAATTTTTATTTTCCCATAACCATTGATGACTGCATTAAAGTTCCTATGCTTCGATTTAATTTGAGTGGCACCCCAAATCGTGGCGCTCGCTTTCTTTGCGGGTTTTCTATAATCGCCTAAAGCGATCAGGCTTAGAGACAAGCGCAAGATCGTGGGGCATTCGCTATGCCGAATTGTTTTTTTCCGTTATGTTAAACGCATAAATGTGATGAGCGACGTGAAAATTCCCTTTTGGGTGCTGTTGGACTGACTTCATGGGAGCGTAGCGTGTGTTGAAACTATTGCGAAGCTTGTGACACGGAAGTCATCATTCTGGCATATATCTCAAAATAACACCTGGATGCATTGGTATTCTTTCTGCAGCATGCGAAGGCTTCTATCGTAAACTACCCATTTTTGGTCCCCATTGTTCCTCTCCAGCTAAAATGTGGAGGGCTTCTCCGCAGACGCGATGTGGCCCCGATCATGTACTAGTGTTTTGGCTGGTGTAGGTTCAAGGCTGACGCGTGTTCTGTTCCACTCAGGAAATTGTCATCGAATGAAAGCAATTTGTTTTTTTAAATTTTATTAACTTACGCGTGAGAAACTCTTCTACTTCGGCTCCTGTCGGCCCACAGCATTTCGGAGAAAAAAATTATTATCTCTGTTGCGATATTCTTTTCACGATGGCGAACGACCGCAATTTAGGTCCATATGGAAAACCCAAAGCTAGGAATAATAGACGACAAAAAAGCGGTCACACCATCTTAACTTTGTCCCTTAACTTCATTATACAGTTATCGCCATCTAGCTTGCTTATTTCCACTTTATCAGCAATCTAGGTATAGGTGGTGGGCACCCTTTCGGCCACATCGACCTCGTGTACCGTTTTTGACGAGAGGCATCTTACCGAGGATGCCGAGCCTGTAGTTGATAGTGACGACAACCACGCTGCCGTAGCTGGACAGCACCGTTCCGTCGTAGGCGCTACCCGAGTTCCACTCGTAGGACTCCCCGTGAATGAACATGATCACCGGCAGCTTCGTTGAGTCCCTCACCACTGTCAAAGAGAAAGCGAGATATGCGTTAGCAGAAGCAGTGCACTCAGAGCTATAAAATGTATACAAGACTATGGTCAAACTAAGGGCATATTGTAACTGTAAAAGACAACGTTTGAAATAAATTGTCATCTACGAAACGCGTTGCTGGGCCGAAGTTATATTTATTATGCCATCTTGACATCTACTGTATGATTTGAACTATATTTTTCCGGCTTTGAGAATATCGGTGTAGTTCTTGCGGTATCATGCGAACTGAACTAATCATCCCCCTATATGTATGAGATATGAAGTTATATAGCCAGTTCATTTAGTGACATTTAAATTCTTTACTACACTTATATGGCAAAAAGCAGAGTTAAACACCTTGGAGTTGGCGCGCTTTCCCGTATGAAGCTCGAGAAGGTTTCCGAGATCTCTCTCCCCCCCGCCCCCCCCCCCCCCCCCACCTTTACACGCACACTTCCCCTACCCCGTAAAAATCTAAACCAGAACAAAAAAAAAGGTCTTTAAAACAAATGTTACACGAGAAAAATAGATTTCTATTGGATAGACCAAGGATGTGCAAAAGGTTTCAATCTGCCTTTCCTGGGAAATAAGGACGTCGACAAAAAAAACCTGTGTGGCAATGTTTAACATGGTCCGGTAAAGTACGCCTCTGGTAAAGTACATATGTATGATCTCATCTTAATTTATAAAAGGAGCTGAGCCACTGAGAGGTTGGAGTAAATGTTCTCCTGCTCGAAATTCAACCTGCGGAAGGATACCCCGTAAGGGTTCACATAGACAAAGTATAATGAATGCCGGAAGTTTTCGAACCACCTGTTTCTCCGACACCTGGTTCGTTGTTTCGTAAATAGACGTCAGTAATAGCGTATCCGTGTGCGCTGCATGCCTGCATAATTGACCCTTCTTTATGCCAAAAGTACTTCCCGCCTGGGACTTGTCACATAAAGCGTAAAACACATAAAAGTTCTTGTTGGCTTCCCAAAGGAAACAGGACTGAGCTCCCACTTATAGAAAACGAAGCTCTGTGTTCGTGAACAGTGCCGTGTCTATACTGTCGACGATTCGTAACTTCTACCCATTTAAATGTGTCCTTCCCCTGCTCTTTCAAAGTTTTCTTTCACTTCCCGTCCCCTTTCCCACGCACAGAGTAGCCAACCGGGACAATCACCCATGTTAACCTCTCTCCCTTCCTCTTATGTGATTAGTTCCTATCGGTGTGCTTTGGCCTGCGGGTCTTATTCATAACCAATATGCAAATTATCGACAATAATTTGCCACTCAGTTTCATTTGAAACAACGTATAACCCCTCAGCGGCTGTACCGCCGCTTAGAGCTACAAGCCAACGGTCGCAAGGTGGCCCTTACTATTCAGAGGCATTTCGTTTCACGAACGAGCAGACTAGAGATCAGCCTTTATTTATTTTTACCTCAAGTTAAGAGGTCATTTTCTATGCTCAGACTCAAGTTTGCAACCGAGAAAGAATCAACACCCATAAGGAAGACAGGTTGAAAGCTGACGATAGAGACTGACATTGGTGTTCCTCTGCAAACCCGTTGACAGTTTCTGGGGCATGGTTGGTAGCATCTGGGAGTATACGGACTCCCTAGGATATTATGCAAATTTCGTATGGGAAAAATATTTTACAATCGATAATCAAGCCTTGCGTATTGTCCAAGCACAAGACAATTCAACTTCGCGATAGGCAGTGACGATGGCAGCCGTAAAAACTGCCGACGGTTTTAAATTCGTGTCATGTATTGGTGGTGTTTTATGACGTCCCTGATTATCTGGGTCCACACTCTCGCATTCTTAGCACATATTTATGGCTCTACTTATGGGCTAGTCACATCAATTACCTGCTACATCTTAGCCGTCTATTGTGTGCTTCATGGCACAAAGCGGTATGTTGGACTGGGCTTCAATCATTGACCAGACGGCACTTCAATACCTTGCCCAGATAATAGTTAGTTCCATTAAGATAATAAAAAGTCATCGCCTATTTTTCGAAGAGGTAATTTGAAGATTTTTTGGATTGATAAATTGGACGGACAAGGCGCAATTTGTTTCGTGATACTTTACATGTGGAGGCAGGTACGCTACACAAACCTCACACACACAATCATGAAAAGTCGTTGGCGGTGCACAGTAAACGGCGCAAAAGTTAGAACCTTTCCTGTTATTACAAATGCCGGGAACTGCCTTGTGTTTCAAGTCCGCCTCTTAAACTGCGCGGAGAGTATGTACGCGAGATCTCAGCTTAGAACTCGCGCAGTTAAGCGATTATCTAAGAACAGGGCCTAAGGCGACGTTCGCTCGTTTGAGGTAGACACTCTTAGAATTAGAAGGTGTATAAGGGTTCACCTCTTCTGCCATATGTAACACCGCAAAACAACAATTCGACGTTCAGTCCGCAGACGTTGAACCGACGATACCAAGTTTAGCGAGCGGGTCGAGAGTCGACCGATACGACTTAATAAATTCGCTAATGTACGCTTTAAAGGCTACAGTAAGACAATCAAGGCTATTTTTTTATCCCTGCTGCAAAACGACAGTGCATTTTTTTTCTAGTCTTTTATACGCACATTAGCTATTTAGTACGTTACATCTAACAGCTATCAGGCCGCTCGTACATGTTGGTATCGCCAGCTCGATGTCAGTGCACTGAACGTCTAAATGCAGCTGTGGAGTGTTACTTATGGGACAAGGGGTGTACCCCTATACACTCCCTATTTCTAAGAGTGGCAGGCAAAAGGAAGCGCATTTTTACAGTTCTGGATGCTGCTTGTAACGTACCATGCACTGTCCCGCGATTCCTTCGTGCTGAGTCAATTTATCACTCATAGTTACATCTTTTCTCGGCAACCGTGACAGCAAAGTCCCCGCGCAGCCCTGCAGCTCTAAAACACGAGATTGGTTTGTTTTTCGACAATGAGTTTGCCTAAACGTAATTCCAAACCAGTCTCATTCACGACACAGGAGGAAGCGCACTTCATTAGTATTGTTTTGCTATTTTTTTTTTTTTTCTTGGTTACCTTAAGTGTCCTTTTGGGGCCAAGCGCTCCCGGGCATGCGTCTGTGTTGCCCCCTTCGCGTAACGAGTGCGCAAGCAGGGTTAATGAGCCGCCGGGGGAATGAAAGGACACAGAATTTAGGAAAGACCGCCGAATATGCTCGTTCGTTTATTATTTACAGTATGCGCAGGCGGAAAAAAAATGAAATACAAAATAAAATTACGGAAGAGAGCCAGATTTGAGGAGACACGGCCGAGCTAGTGTTCGAGACGCACTTGGCCTGCGAGGCATGCGTAACCGCGACGTAGTACAACACACGACACTCTTTTTTTTGCGGCTTCGAAATGGAGACTAGTGCTTTGTGCAGTGCTTTCGATCACGTGTAAGTGGAGCAGTCACTCGGCGTTTTACGATTATCGCTCGACATTCGCTTACTTGTTAGATTGGATGTCTTGTACGGTGCGGAGGCTCACGCCAGTTTTCGATTGCCTTTGTGTATGAGTACAAGTGAGCGGGGCACTTGAGTAGCTCCGCCCGTCGGCCCTCTTCAAATTGAGGCGCCCATTTCTAGCAGATTGCTTTCGTTCACTGTGCTCCTCGCTTTATCCTTCTACTTGAAAATTTGCAAAATTGAGACATGGAGGAAAATACTGATTCGCGTACGTTATAAGATCGAGGTTAGCAGTTTTCTTTGTGAAACTAATAAGTACTTTTATTCGTTCATACCTCGCACTTTTTGTAGAATGGAACCCCCTCCAGATACCATCTGGCATTATTCCTGACTCAAGTGTCTTCAAAAATTATAATTTTTGCTTTTTCTTCCCTCTATAACCATGATTCCTTGGTTTTTGTGTGTTTTTACCTGTAATGTTTTCTGCGTTTAATTCTCCACTACACCGTGTAATGTGATATCCCCTTGAGAATAAACGAATATATAAATATTATCGAATCCTTGTATCCTCTACGTTTGTAGGGTGCACTCTACAGTCCACTGTCAATATTTGTCGAAAATAAAGCCATACCCAATGCAACTGTCTAATACTTGTCCCATTATTGACACATTAACACGCGGCCGTTAAGAACCCCGGTTGAGGATACTAGAGTAAATAAAAATGAATTACAAATTTCGCTCTTATTTTATTATGTGGTCAATATAGCGCGTCTAATATTGCAATTTAAATGTTTATTTAATCTCGAGTTTGACTGCGAGAGTAAATATTTAAATAAGTATTTCAGTATTTCTTATCAGGCATTTTTTACGTATTGCTTTATATATTTATCATATATCGATATATCTGCTCAGAAGATTCTTATTTCAGACTAATTCTTACATTACTTGTAAATAGTCTTAAGGCGTTCCTTAAAGTCCATAGGAAAGACAGACAACAAGTGAAGTAACAAAATTATGGGTAGCACGAAGCATGCGTGGTAATTCTTGGTTATTCCCGCTTGTTCTTGCAGACATACACAGATTCGATAGATGAATGATATGTTCGCGGGCGCTTCACCTTGCAACGGCGCGGTATGTTAGTTTATATAAATATATATTCAAGAAAAATGTATTTTGCAATGCCTGGTGCAATATCATTTGCAGAAAATGTCGCATATTATCGTATTCGTGGATTTTGGGTCACGTGTAGGGGATGTTGATTGAGCTATTTCCTTAAAGAAAAACCTCGAAGTGCACTCTGGTGCGTTTTAAATATGTCCTATCGAACTGCTTTTTTTATCAACACCGCCGCCCTTTAGAAAATTATGTTAATCAGATTAGAAATTTCACTCTCACTGACATGAATGACTTATGCCATATCCTGCTTAAAAAACAAAGCTTTAGCTCAGAAATAATCGTGCTCTATTTCTTTTAAAAGCAATGAACAGCCTTTTGTTGTTACTAAAATGTAAGGCGTAGTAGGCTTAACGATCGCTGAAGCCGAAACGCCATAAATAAAACGTAAAAACTGAAAGCAAACCAAACAGAAGAACCAATGCAGGAAAATAGACGAAAACTAGAAACTCCACTGCTTGCGTCGTCGGTGGGAATCATCACCCTCCCTTGACTCGACCTGCGTCTTCCTTTAAGTAATGTTTTCCTCTAAAATATTGTCAGTATGAGCTATGTAGTTTTGAAACTACAGATGCACTGCTAGTCTGCAGCTCACTGGCTAGTAGCTTCGCTGCCATTAATCGCTGCACGATGTTAATTTCTAACGTCGAACTACTTAGCTTTATATTTCATATATGAATTCAATGTAATGAATACCAATCTTGAGAAAAAGGTTACGTTCATGCCCCTCATAGAGGTCATAGATATAAGTTACCTTATAAATACTAACATGTACCACTCGGAATTGATTGCAGGGTACATTTAATCGGCCAGGGAAATGAAAGTAGCTGAAATGTAAACCCTTTGTGGCTAGCTTGAGAATTCGTTGGCGAATAGTTTATAACTTTCGAGAACCTGGCTTTATGCTGAACAATATGTCTAATATTTCTCAAACTTTAAATTCTGTAGGTTCCATATATAAATTATATTCTAAAATTAGGGGAACGTATATTGCAAGTGCAAATGTTTTTAGGGTTTTATTGAGGCAACATGAGCAAAGATTTTATTCGTGATTATTTTCCGGCATTCGAATGTTTCACATGATTAGATCACAAATAACAACTCATTAAATGTATGTCTATAGTAAGGAGGAAATCTGATTCCAAGCTTGTAATAACTTTCGAAGCTTGCTGCAAAAAAAAAAAAAGACATAAGAGAGCCTGCGCCAAAAAACGAAAATCACGCGCTTCCATTCGACTGAAATTGGAGAGACCTCTACTGCTCAGACACCAAATACAAGTTCTAAAAAAGGGGGAAGACGAACCAGCCAAAATATATAGGAACCGGCCGAACAATGTGCCACGATCCATTTACAACAGCGACCTGTCATCCTGAGGACCCATATATCTTCCCAGAGAGACTGTATGTACGACCACGCCAGGCTCCTTTTGAATATTTGTTTTAGTTTTACTACGCGAAAGAGGAACAACCGAATGGCAACAAAAAAGTATTTTGCATATCTCAATCACCGAAAGCCGCCTTTTTTTGTTGTTGTTGCTTTATCACGGTTTCGAATCACCAATGGCTTGGCGCTTAGAATGTACTTGCGGGAAAAAAAACAAACAAAAAACGCAAGTTCCTTGGGGAAGCTTCTTCAGTTTTTGGGTAAGGTAACAATTACAATAATACCACGAGCACGTCGATTTGGAAGCTTAGGACAAGGAGGGTGCGTCCTGTCGTCCAAGTGACGTCATCTTCAACTGCTTGGGCACAGTCTGATGTCTGTCCATTTGAGCACAAAACAGTAGATCACTACAACAAAAGTGGCGATATTATTGAAGAATTAGAGCACAGGTTTGTCGAGCTCATCCGGCTGTCTGTGCGCAATGGATTTTTTGCAGAAATCACAATGTGCCGCGCCCGAAACGCGCAACAATTTAGGGGAACATTGTGTATGCTCATACTTGCTTCCGCAGCATCGACCACGTGATACTGGAGAGAGCTCGAAAAAGAAAAGATTGATCGCCTGTCTTCGCTCGCTCGCCCGTCTATCCTCCATTCCCTTAATGGTTGGCCCGTCGTCTGCTACTGCCTTTTTGCATACAGATAGTTCCCGGCATACCTTTTGGTGACATGAATGGCGTTGTACGCTTTAAACAGATTTAATTAGTGTTAGCCAGGCAAATGTTTCTAGAACCACTAAACTAACATCCAAAAACACGGCTTGAGCACGGCATACCAGCAGCCGTTTACTTGCCAAGTCCCACTTAAACGATCATACATTTCTCCCATACATTACATTTTTGTTGCCAGCCTAGTATTCACAACCAAAAAAGTGTTTCACGCTAGCTTAATTCAAGTTATCGACAAAAAATTCTTTATTCATTCGTTATGGTAACGAGACATCTAACTAATACAAGAGGCGCCGTATATCTACTAGATTGGCTTTCCCATTTAGTTGCGAAAGATTGCACTGTTCAGTGTGTGTACATTAGAATTAGCACATATTCACACCTTTTTAAGAATACGTTGTGTTTCTTGGAGGTCTCTCTGACGACCCCTGGCTATGCTTGGCACATAAAATGTGTGCTGAAGCGTATGCTCGTTTAGCAGCCGTAGCCAAAACTTTTGCTTGCTTGGGGTGGTAGCAGTTAATAATCAAACCTGAGAAACAAGCCTATCTATGTCGGCGATAATGTTTACATGTCATTTTCATTATAATCGATAAGTGGCCCATGGTGTGAAGACCAGATGACTTGTCCACTGCGTAGACAGACCTTGCAGTTTTAATGCGAAAACATTAACTGTCTCGTGAAGCGAACCGGCGTTATAAACTCTTGAAGCCACGCCAAACGGAACCTAAATTTCCCTGTCTTATGGAGCAAAGCCTGTCTTCTGTAGCAGAGCTTTGACGGATAGGCTACCATTAGCTGGCGCGCGTCATAGTTTCAAGAACGAGGCTCCCATTGTCTGGCGTGCGTCATTGTTTCAAAGAATGCCGCCCCATGGCGCTGTGGGCCCTGCGCCGGTAAAAGGAACGCGGTGACACTTCCTCTGCCGCTTCTACTCTTCTCGCCGACGACGAACATGGCGGCGCCTCAAGCATCTACATCGTCGGCGGCCGCAACCTCAGCAGTGGCTAAACCTGTCCGTCCACAGCAACTACACCGCAGACGAACTGAGGGTGCAGAATAATGCAGCTCAACGAGCGAGGAGGCAGGCAGCCACATCCACCATCGTTGTCAAGTCTACGAATACAGGGCGGGCGGAACGAGCAGTGGCGCAACGCGCTGGGAGACAGAGCAAAGTCATTCGAAAGCGTGAAGCGCAAGCGGATAACGACTCAAAGCTTCTCAGGTGGCACGAAAACGAAGCTCTTGGACATTTATGCTTTCGCATTCGTAACTCATACGGAGCGCTTAGCTGTCCTAAGACTTTTTTTTTTCACCAAATCATCTAGCTCGTTAATTGGTATTTTAATAGCGAAGCACATAAGGCGTACGAAAATACTTGTGTAATTACACTGACGCTGTTTACAACACTTCTCCGCAATCCGGGCTGTTCATGAACTGGGCTAGATTTATCGGACTCTGACAAAATGTGTCAGATGGTGCGCTACCCTGCCAACGTGGACACCTGCATTAATCAGACAGTCCGAGTGGGCGGGGGCTAAAATATTATATAGGGAGGTTGTGCTGTATTTTGTTTCCCGAAATATTATGATATATTTCAGGTTTGGAAAAATTAATCTAGGTGTCGACAGACATCTACATTAGATACATGCATATGAGAACGGCAGTTTGGCAGCTTTAGGGCTACAGTGACCCAGTCATCATGTACTCCCAATAACGAATGACTGCTGTCAGCCGTTTAAATATTTCTGTCGCCTCACTCACCCATAGCATTAGACCAAACATGCTGTGCAAAATATAGGGCCACTCATGTTGCTCAGGAAAATAAGCAACATTTCCCTAAATGTCTGTTTTGGCAACAGCCTGTAGCGATTTACCCCTCAACCTCCAGGTACAGGAGCACCCGATGAAGTCCATGTACAAGGTTTTTTTTTTTTATTCTTTACAAGTTTGTTTTAAAAAAACGCCATGAAAGCTACACTTATGTGACTTGTGGGAGCAAATTATACCGCCAGGGGGACACTACATGGGTGGCTAATATTTGCAATAGGCCGGCTAATTAACTAAGATTCGTCAATTAACTTTTTAATTAGTTAAAATAGACTTATGGTTCCAAGTAGGGACTTACTGAGCGTTTTTGAAAACCACTAAATCAACTCTTTTTAGAACGAGTTGAACCTGGTCGCAGACTCGGGGGGGGGGGGGGGGGGGGGGGGCGCCAATGTTAGCAGTCGGGAAGCAGGCGAAAAGCTAGCAGTGGCGGAACGCGGATAATTAGGTTATCATGGCGCTCCGCCACTGCTGGCTTAGCGCCTGTTGCACGAGTGGTAACTTTGGCGCGCCCCGAGTTTCCCACGAGCTTCAAGTTGCTCTAAAGAAGAGGTGATTTAGTGGTTTTCAACGAGGATCAGTAAGTCTCTAATTATAACCACCTGTCTATTTTAACTAAATAAAGAGTTAATTAACAAATTTTAATTATTATCCAGCTTTTTGCAAAGATTAGCCACCCACATATTATCGTCTTGTCTGTATAATTCACTGGCACAAAGCGCATAAGTGTAGCGTTCATGGATTTTTTGTAGCTTGAGCTACACTGGCCGAGGTTGAGCAGTTTCGCGTGGCTCGCATAATGAGCCGTGCTCCGTGCTGCGCATGCTCGAGGAGCAGTGACGTCACGCGGCGCACAGTTGGCGCGTCGGAGCCGCCGCCGCGCCCGCCTCGCCAGTCTGCGCATTCCAGAGGAGGGACGTCAAAGCCGTGGCAGACGCACTGGCGGCGCCACGTGCCCAGCTGTGCGCCTCCGTCGCGAAGTAGCCAATTCTGACTCTGCGCCGGAGCCGCTTGAGAGCGCCTCTCGTTTTGTGCGCATAAGGTCACGCTACGTATATCCTGACATAGCCACGCTAAGCCACCGCAATTTGTTAATCAAATCTGTAAAGAATTAAAAAAAAAATGTATATATTGCACGTCTCTTTAAACGTAAAACACAACAGGGATTGAAAAATATTTGATTCAACAGTAGTTACCTTTACAACAAAAGAAAAGGGCTTTTTGTGAACAGGAAGACATCGCCAGTATATCACCTTTGACTCCCGAATGTCACCTTGATTACAGCTCAGAACGTATCGTATGTCTTCAGCACAGAGGCTTTTCGTGTGGTCTGCGAGAAATTGGCATGCTAATTATTGAAGATCCTAAATATATGCCGAGCTCTGTGTGCCCTATTCTGGAGTGCTCTTGCATAAGTGAGAAACCCTAAAAAATGCGTTCCTTAAGAGTTGCCCTAAGAACAAAACATATCAAAGGTCGACTTGTGGTTTCGCTATTGTGAACGTGAAAGCGCTGCAAACATGATCTGTGATGATGTACACCTTTTGCTTTACCGACAAACCTGCTAAAAAACAAAACGAAAACTCGGTTGCGGAAAGTAGATAACCGCGAAGTTTGTCATGAATTATTTTCCTTCAATGATAAACGAGTTACACAATCACTAGTTCAGAAATGACGCTACCAGCGGTGTATACTAAGCTCGGTGGAGTGATATTCATTAATTATACGGAGACGTTGAGGGCCGAACAAATTGAAACAACCCTCCCTGGTTAGCTCCAATCCAATTGGTCAAACGACTGGATCGACATAGGAGTTTCAGAAAAGTTATAACTAGATCAGTGCTTAGTCAGGCGTACGCTGAACAAGTGCCCAAATTGTGTTAGGCTTGAGCGATACAGGGGTAGAGAGATACGAAGTGGTTTTAGTCCGCCGCTTCTCGGCTTCAGCTCAAAAGCCTAGGGTCATTCGCGTAACCCGTTTTTGATTAATGACTACATTACTTTATAGTTGCTTATTTCTTCCACTTGAAATTATATTCAGTTACATTACAAGAACAAAGAACCATATGTCCTGATACACATTTTTTATGAGCACGTTGATTTGTTCTCTGAAGTCAATGTAAACTTTTAAGGTGTAGAAACTCAAATATTTTGTTTATTATCTCGTCGCGTTAGGGCACAGCACGGTGTTAAAATTTAGAAAAAGTGCTTCTTAAGCTGTCGACATAATTTTTTGATGCCGGCATCGTTAAGAGTATACCATCATTTCTTGTTAATATAAACAGCTCCTTAGAAATAGTTTGGGTGTGTATTAACGTTCAACATAAGAAATATATATTGGGATGCTGTTATCGTCCACCCTCATATGTCTCTGATTTTGCTGATAAACTACGCGATGCATTGAATGTAATTACAATGCGTTTTCCTAACACGCCCTTGCTTTTGATAGGTGATTTTAATTACCCTAACATTGTTTGGGGTCCGGGGGATCCCAACTCTGACCCATTTTCAGCAGACTGTGCGAAGTTTTTAAGTGTGCTTTCTGATTTTCATCTTACTCAGCTAGTTCATAGCCCAACTAGAATAACTGCCACTACTTCAAACATTTTGGATCTTGTTTTGACTACGATGCTCAACCTGATTGGTCCAATCGCATACCTACCTGGCCTCAGTGACCATCTGTTATTGCATTTTACTTTGAGTGTTCCTAATATTTGTGTTAAAAACAAAAGAAAAGTCATTCGGGACTACAGCAAAGCTAATTATGATGCCATTAATCTTGAATTATGCAGTTTTTTAGATACTTTTTTGGGTAACTTCTCAGAATGCTCTGTTGAATACAACTGGACGCGCTTTAAGGAAAAGGTGATTTCGCTCACTGAGAAATACATACCTTTGAAAACCATAATTGTAAACTCTAATTATCCGTGGTTCAACAGGGTGCTCCTGAGATTGTCAAACAAAAAGAAGCGTCTATTTAGAGCTGCGAGACTCACATCCTGCCCAGTTCGCTGGCAAAATTATTTCAGTGCTGCTCAGTGCCACAAGAATGCTGTACAGTCTGCTAAGTTCAACTTCTACTTCACCTTACTACCTTCCATGTTAAAAAAATAACCCGCGTCAGTTCTGGAATGTGTTGTCCCATCGTGATAAGCCTTCGTCTATTTTATTGAAAGCACCTGACGAAACTTTGATCGATGAATCCTTATGTGCCACAATGTTCCAGGAAGTGTTTATTAAATCCTTTTCTAGCACCCTAAGCAATTTGAACCCGAGCTATAATGTTGATCCTTTTCCACTAATGGACCCTATCATAATCAGCCCCGATGGTGTTCTGAGCATTCTAAACGGCCTAAAGCTGTCATCGGCAACTGGTGTTGACGAAATTAACTCGAAATTTCTTAAAGCTACAAATCAGTACTCCTCTGTTATTCTCGCCCATCTTTTTCAGCAATCACTTGACACATCATTGGTACCTTGCGACTGGAAAATTGGTAAAGTTATTCCTCTACATAAATCTGGTGATAAGCACTTTCCTATCAACTATAGGCCCATCTCGCTAACCAGTGTTCCCTGTAAAGTTCTAGAACATAAAATTTATACACAACTTGTTAACTTCCTAGAGTCCAATTCATTTTTTTCCCCAAATCAACATGGCTTTAGGAAATCCTTGTCCTGTGAGACACAGCTGGGTGATTTCAGATAAGATCGACCAAAGGGTGGCTGGTCGACATTTTTAAATCAACTGATGTTTTTATATGACATTGTCTAGTGTCTGGTATAAACGAATCCACACTTAGTTTTGACCAGAGAAAAAATTTGGAGACAAGAAAAGTCGTAAGGCAGGGAGAGGTTGACAGTTGCAATAACGCGCACTGATGGAGGGGGCAAGTTTGAAAGTGAATAATTAAAACAATAAAATTAGGAGAATTTTAAAACTTTTTACAAACAAACGATGGGTACAACTTGCTTGTAATATAAAGTAATAATATTTATTAAAATATATTTAGTTTTCTAAAAATTGCCAAACATGCCTCCTCGAACGACAAATGGCAAACTTTGGAAATCTGTATCTCATGAAATAATTTAATCATTATTACATAACTTGCAGACATTATTTTACAAATATATGGCTATTATTGAAAAAATAAATAAGGTATCTGAGTGACACAATAGTTACAATATATTTAGGCAAACATGGGAAAAAAATCAAACAAAGAAAAATTCCAATGCGAATAAAAAAAAAACACCACCTTCGATTTTTTTAAAATTTGGGTACCCTGTTATACTCTATTTCGGCATTCACTTCTATTAAAAACATGTTGCATCATTGCACTGTGAAAGAAGAAACAACTCCCCAAAGTGGGGTCCTTTTTCAAAGCCTACACTTAGCAGTGTCCTATACAAGAAGTGACTGTGAGTTTTAGTTTCATGAAAGTTGCACAAATCTTTTATATACATTTATTCAGATGAGGTCATTCATAAGAAGAGCGATCGGTCACACAGTAAAAGGGAGGAGAAACTATATACAGCATTTTATATAAGCGTACAAAGTGGTATCATATTAGAGACTAATGATTTGAGAAAAGATGATGCAGTGTGAAGTTGTACCTTCCGGTATATTTTACATCTAGAGTAAAATAAATAACTTTACTTCCACACACAAAAACAATGATATAATAGTAAGATATTTAGGTTGGCTGTGTATTTACGATTGCAAACAATTTCAGGTGACGGATGCCATAGTGCCTAACTGGAGCAGCTTCGATGCTCTCGGTGTATGAATGAATCGTGGCAAGCCGATATATTTTATCCTGCTCGAGGATAACATTTTGGGATTTTTTTTATAGTGATCAGATAAAAATTATTAGTAACCACCAACAAAAACAGTAGGGTAAATACCCCGTGAAGAAAAATGTGATAAATAAGATGTCCCTGCATTCAAAATGAGCAGTCCTTGGGAAATCAAATTCGGCACTTTACGCTAAGGTTTTCCTCGCTGTACCCATTTAATAAAGTTGCTTCCAAGCAGATCCGACTGTCCGTGCTACATATACGTCACAGGTCCCTTCTGTTGATGACTTGCTGAGCCGCCACGCGTGCCAAGACTGAATGCCAGGGAAGGCGCGCACCGTCAGCCACTCTTCTTTTTTTTGTTCACGATACCGAACAACCTCATTTTCGTCCAGATATACAAGACGCACGCCTTTCAGTTTCTTTGATAGAACGCTCACCATTGTCCTGACCGTCTGAATTGCGCTTACTGAACGTTCTCTCAGGTTGTTCAGCGTGGCCTGGTGCTTCACGAGTCCGCCAACTCTGTCACATGCATTTTTCCCATGTCCAGATGCAGAAAATAACCACTGGGCTTGTGGGCAATCGTCCTTAGCAAATTGGTGAAGCTGGTAGCGATTCTTGAAATGACTGGCGGCGCCGTCACTTACGTACGTCACGTACGAGTATACAGCAACGTTATCTTCAACCCACTCCTTCACTTTTTCTAGAGCCAAGCAAGCGTGAGCGGCGTCGTGACACAGGTCCTCACTGATGATGGCAAAGCTGTTTGTAGATTTTCTTGCCGTCACTACACATGTAAATATCGAAACTTGTTTTTTTTTTTTTTTCCAGTGATATGCTTGCACTTCGTCAGGAAGCACGATGGTCCAGTTTTCAGCAAAGTCAAAATGAAAGACAATGCTCCCGCGTTGCATGCACTGTTTTTCATCGTAGATCGCTTTACCTTGCGTTTGCCGGATATGGTTGTGAAGTACCCAACTTCCAACCGTCACTTGGATGACTTTTAGGAAAGTCTCAGGTTCCAAAGTTTTTTTCACAAGGTCGCCGGACTCCCATGTTGCAAGCACAATCTCTTCATCCTCCGGGATATCAAGTTCCTGGAGTGTAAGAAACTGGCCTTTTGGGCAGTGATCACAGTCTCCTTGAAGGCACAGTTCTGTTGCTGGGTCGCACAGAAATGCCGAGTTCATTTCACCAGTGTTGAATGTTGAGCCTGTAACGTTCTCTAGAGCGGCAATACAAAGATAATAATTGGCGCAGCGCACACAAACGCACACTTCCTGGTGTGGAATACATTGGACCCATCTAGGGCGCAACGAATAAAATTTCGTTAGCCTAACGCCGGAATCGGGATGCTTGTCTTTGTATATACGGAAGGCCTCTAGTATTGAGCGTGTCATAAAGCGCTTTGGCACGAACGTTTTCTCTCCGTTGAGCATGACAGAGATGACGTCCTTCTGGTTGGGACTTTGTCGCGAACATTGTAGCTCGTCTTTCGTGAAGTACTCTACGGCAGCAGACAGGTTCTCAGGGCTCACCTTGCACCTCGTGTAAGGATCCGGCTCATACCACACGCCATGCTTTTCCTTGAGTTTTCGGGATTTACTGATGAGGTACATTGAGGCCTGTGGAATCATCTTTTGAACCTCATTCTTCGTCAGTGTTGACGGCAGGAGTGTAAGCAGTTGACAACGTTCCCGGAGAGAGGTGGCGGTTTCAAAGGCCTGCCGAAAGTTGTCCACCCACTCGGTGCATGTGGAGCATGTTGGTTCGGACGACCCCGATGGTGCGTCCCTGTCGTACGCAATACGTAGCCTTGAGCGTATATTCTTGACAGCAACCTGCTCCAGTTCTGTCTGCTTTCTCTTGACAAAGGCAGGCCTGTCCCGACTTCTTACGACGCACGGTTGTCTCAGCGGCGACACATCTGTAGGTAGTATGCTGCGATTTAGATCTTCAATTGCTTCTTCAGCTGGCACAAATATGTCAGGGCACTGCTCTGAGCTTCGCATCGATATCTTCTTAGTGATGTGCATGAAGCAATGGTAGCACAGGTAGTCCGTCGCACTCACTTTGGTGGAACAGTCAGGCGGAAGAATTTGCTTCAACGAGTTTAGGTCCAACTCGCCAACACTTCGAAAATTCCGCTGCTTTGGTATAGTCTTTTTGTGTTTGCAAAAGTAATCTGCACAAAACACTCGTTCGGAGCTCCAGGACGTCTTCATAATGTATACATAAATAATAGAAATTAAACCCCAACTGATGGCATATCATTGCCAAGTGAAAGAACTACTGGGTGCACAAGTGACAAGACCGAGGCTGAGGAGCTCAGCCACTGCAAACGTACATTTGAAAAGAGAGGTCACAACTGAGGCTGTCGGCAAAGCTTGATCCACGTCAAAGGAAGAAAGAGGGAAAGTCTCTAGACAAAAAATTGTGGTCAGCGGCTTTCGAAAAAGACTTTCCGGAATCGCACTGTCGTCCCTCCACGCGCTGATATGAAAGCACCCGAGCTTCTACCACGTGGTTCATGACACAGCCTGAGCCATGTCGGCGACCGGTTCGCGAGGGGTTCGCGGTGGGGTTACGTTGATGGTCACTCGGATTAGCCCTTGCTGTACTGAGCTACCGCCTGCAGTGCCTTATCGCCGGCTGGTGTCAACAACGAGAACACACACACCCTGTCTACACCAAAACTACAAGCGTTCACCGCACACGCGTCGCCGCCGCTTTTAAGCTTTTGTGAAATTGCTTTCTTTTGCCGCGGAGAACCGCCTTATCTTAACTACGCGCCTGAAATCTTTCCAGGCGGACGTACACAATATCAAGCGTTTCGAGAAATGCCCGTGGAGTAGAACTATGGGAAAATTCGGAGCCCGCGATGTCGATATCGTCGCCGTTGTGTTAGTACGCCGTCGCGTACTGCAGTCCCCCGTTGGGGGAGGGGGGGGGGGGCGGTCTTACTACGATAACATGGCGACAGCGTTTACACTCTATGTATTTACGCGAGGCTCGAGTATTTGGGGATAATGCTGCCGGTTGGTGTGCCCCTTTGTGACTGATATTATCGCCCGTGACGCCAGCGAGTGAGATGGCGACAGGCATGACTGCTCAGTAAACAGGCGTCGGCGGCCATGTTTTGCTGGTTGAAGCGAACCCCCTTGTCCTTGACAGCGAGCGGGGAAATGCAAAAAAAAAAAGATTGTATCGGCCGTTTTGCCAGAACTAGCGACGAGTGTCGTCTGCGGTTTCCGGCAACTATTTTGCCATAATCGTGAGCTTAGCGAGGAAATGATTTTTGCTAGCCACAGAACACTACCACGCAGAAAGGGAATGCTTGAACATGTTTTTGTTCTGGATATATATCAGGGATATATATGAGAGAGAGAGAGAGAGATGAAGGTAGAGCGGAAGAGGGAATAGCATATAGTGTCGCAGGAGAATAAAGTAAACAAAGTTCCTAGTGGCCGATGGCTGCATGATCTTTTCTCGGATCACTAGTCCGTAATATGATACCTCTTTGTACACAGTAGCTTCTCCTTAATTTAAGTGTGTGAACGATTTCTTTAGTTATCATTGGCCTCATCTGAATAAAAATATATAAAAGATGTGTGTTGGTTTCATGAAACTGGAACTCAGAGTCAGTTCTTGTATAAAACACTGCTAAGTGTAGGCTTTGAAAAAGGACCCTACTTTGGGGAGTTGTATCTTCTGTCTCAATAAAATGATGCAACATGTTTTTAATGGAAATGAATGCCGAAATAGAGTATAACAGGTTGCCTAAATTTAAAAAAATTGAGGGTGATGTTTTTTTTTATTCGCATTGGAATTTTTCTTTGTTTGATTTTTTTCCATGTTTGACTAAATATATCCTAACTATTGTATCACACAGATACCTTAGTTATTTTTTAAATATTAGCTATATATTAGTAGAATAATATCTGCAAATTATATCATAATGATTAAATTATTTCATGAGATACAGACCTCCAAATTTTGCCATTTGTTGTTCGAGCAGGCATGTTTGTCAATTTTTAGAAAAATTAATAAATTTTAAATAAATATGATTACTTTATATTACAAGCAAGCTATACCCATAGTTTGCGCCTAAAACGTATTAGAGTTCTCCTAATGTTATCGCTTTAGTTATTCACTCTCAAACGGGCCCCCTCCATCAGTGCGCGTTAATGCAACTGTCCACCACCTCATGCCTTACGATTTTTCCTGTCCCCAAGTATTTTTTCTAGTCAAAACTAAGTTTGGATTCGTTCATACCAGACACTAGACAATAACATATAAAAACATCAGTTGATTTGAAAATGTCGACTAGCCATCCTTTGGTCGAGCTTATCTGAAATCACCCAGCTACTGTCTATCACTAACGATTTTCATTCAGCATTTGATCAGGGATCTCAGGTGGACTGCATATTCTTAGATTGTGCAAAGGCGTTCGACAAGGTATCGCATAGACTTTTATTACATAAATTAAGTAAACTCAACATTGATTCTAACGTGTTTAACTGGTTGGTATCATTTTTAACAAATCGCTCGCAATTCGTAACATGTAACGGCATGAACTCCTCCTCCGCACCCGTCGCTTCCGGCGTACTCCAAGGATCAGTTTTGGGGCCTCTACTTTTCTTGATCTATAATAATGACTTGCATGAGATGGTTTCTTCTTCAATTAAACTCTTTGCTGATGATTGTGCTATTTATCGTGTAATAACTAATGACTTGGACTCGCAAAAACTGCAACATGACCTCGACTCCATATTCAGATGGTGCAAACTCTGGTCAATGGAGCTTAACATTAACAAATGTAAAATCATGCGCATAGCCCGCAAAGTTAAATTACTACCGCTTATAACATTCACAACATACCCCTGGAACTTGTGACCTCCTACAAGTACCTAGGTGTGATCTTAAGTGACGACCTTTCCTGGAAACTTCATATTAACTATGTGATTAACAACGCTAACCGAATGCTTGGCTTTCTCAAACGTAACTTTCCTTTAGGTCCATCGTCATTAAAACTGACTCTTTATAAAACACTAGTTAGGCCTAAGCTCGAATATGCAGATTCCATCTGGGATCCCTCAACCATCTACCTCATCAACTCACTTGAAGGAGTTCAGAACAGAGCTACACGTTTTATACTGGCCAACTATAACCGCACAGCAAGCGTAACGTCAATGAAAAGCACATTATTACTTCCGACCCTCACACATCGTCGAATGGTTTTTCGAATCTCCCTTTTTCATAAAATCTATCACCATGTTCCTTACCTAAAAGCCCAAATGATAATCGCCCCACACATTATTTCAGCACGCCTTGATCATCGTCAAAAAGTTGGTGTACCATTTTGTCACTCTAACGTTTATTACGCTTCTTTTATTCCAAGAACTTCTAACGATTGGAACCGCTTACCTGCATCTCTCACATCAATGACTGACCACGCTCTTTTTTGTAATTCTATTACCAACCTCATGTTCCCTATTGTTTGAGTTGTTTGAGATTTTGTTCCTTGTTCCTTGTGTATTCTTATTACTATTATTCCCCACTCCCCTCTGTAATGCCTTTGTGCCCTGAGGGTAAAATAAATAAATAAATAAATAAATAATGTTATTTCCAGCAAGACAAACATTCAAATGAGCTTTGTATATTGCCTTCAAATGTACTACTTATTGCACAAGACCTCAAGGAATCTGGTAATAACACCTCTGGGCAAAGGGCACAGTTTTTTTTTTTATATTTATTCAAAAGGAATAATTGCGTGTGTTATTTTAGTGTTAAATATATAATTGGCGTGCGTAGGACACTGTACCATGCAATAAGCTATTTTGATGGGGTATGATTTTAGTTTTCTTGACGCATTTGGTGGCTGGAGTTTGTGCCCGCACAGGTCAAAAACAAATTTTAAAAAATCAGCAAATTACAGTGATTTAGAAAGCTTTCAAACACACTTTGGTAGAAGCATCATCGAAGTACACTTAACAATGTCCTTCTAGGTCAGTTCGTTAGAAAATACCTATTTAATAACAGAGTAACAAGCAAAGTTTATTTAACAGCTCTTATTTTAAAAATATGAGGGTTTATTTTTAAGTGGTTTTGTTTGACAATAGCGTCAAAGGTTTACATATATATACCTACGTATTTATATATCAAAATTAAGGTATTTACTAAATTATTTAATTTATTTACGGAAGCTGCCAGCCTACTTGCGGTTTTTTACAGGTGTGGGTGAGTTGAAAATAAGAGAGAGCAATTGTGTGCCCAAAGTTATCCAATGTGCAACAAATGAGCGCCAGCATGCAAAATAATTTTAAAGAAAGGCAAGTCCAAGCAAACGTATATAGTCCCAATACGATTTATTTTTAGAGGCACTTATACAGCAGTATAACTGGTAGCCATAAGTACAGCTTAAGAACTGAAACCTAGTACATTAGTAGTGATAAGTGGCGCCAACATATAGTTCATGCTTCCGACAAACTGAAATAAAAATTATGAATGCAGAATATTGAAATATGTAGGTGGGAACAATATTCAAACAAATATCTACAACATATTCGAGAAAAGTGGTATCGTGGCATCGAAACATTGTAATATCGAGAAAGGGTGTCTTTCTTTTATTGAATGCAACTTCGTTCTGAAGAAATCCGTGAAAGCTACACAAATGCGGTTTTGCAAGGGAATTATACGGCCAGCCAGACATTATTTTCAAAAATAATGCACCTAAAAGGTGACTAATTAACGAAAATGCACTAATTACACTTTAATTATACATATTTCGGCACTTGGTTATATTGAAGAAAAATAGGCAATCTATGTTGAAGGTCAGCACAGTGCTTTTTTTGTTAAATTCCTGTCCGAGCACACAGTTAGAGTTCATCTTGGAACAGCCCGAATGTTACATAGAAAAAGAAAAGAAGTCGACAATCCCAGCGTCCTCTTCTTTCGTGCGTACGCCTAACATTCGTGCTGTTTTCTAGATGAACCCATACCAACTAGGCCAGTAATATTGTCTCTTACGCAGTTAGATTTTTTCATTGTCATGTGTTGTTCGGCCAATTTGTCGATACCGAGACCAAACGGGCGATGCCGAACGGAAGGACACCCTCTTTTGACGCCGGAGGGTTATGTGTTAAGGACAAACTTTTTTCACTATTTACCGTTTCACCGCGCCGGACCTGATTGCAATCGGTGTTACGCGGCTGGAGAACTAAGGCGATAAGCCAATTGATCGGCCGTGACAAGCGCAATAAGTTGCTTTGCTTTTCTGCGCGATATCACTGAAAAACGTTTTAATCATGGGTGCAAGTCGGCGATATCGCGCCGCAAAGCAACTTGTCGCAGTCGCTTAAGGTGACTTATCGCTTTAGCTCGCCAGTCACGGAACACCGACTGCAATCAGCTCCGGCGCAAAGTGAGGCAAAATATTAACGAAAATTTCGTCATCACCACGTGACCCTCCGGCGGCCAACGGGACTTGCCTTTCCGGCGGTCATCACTCAGTGGGTTTCAGTATCGTGATTTCAAGAACAAAATTTGCCAATGAATAACTGTAACTGCGTGCTCGGTTCAGGAATTCTCAAAACTGGGCCGGCCTTCAACACTGATTGCCTCCATTCATGCAATATAAGGTGGGATTCAAAATGTCTGACTAAAGAGTATACTGTGCATTTCAGTTAATTAGACATGTGTTAATTGAATTATTTCTTGAACATAATGTCCGCCTGGCCGCTTAACTCACTTGCACAGGCTTTTTAAGAAAAATAGTTATCAGAACAAACACATACGCACCCCCCCCCCTCCCCCCCAGTATTTCGAACAAAGTCATTTACTGTGGCTTAGGTGGCGGCATGTCATTCTGTTCAATAATCAAGGTAAATCCATCTAAACAAGACAACACAATTTTACGAATAAATTTTTTCTACAAAACCTACTTAAAAAGAGAACGGTCAAAGCTTGGTCTGACTCGTTTGTGGCTTGTTTGTGCTGTCTTGCCCTCTTCGTATATGAACTTCATTCCAGAGAGGTGAACCATATCAAAAGTCCCACATTTTCAGAGAGGTATAGCGGGGCTTGGTAGCAACGTATGGTGCCACACCGCAGCTCCGAAGCGAACGCTCGTCCCGCAGGCGGTACTGGGACCTTACGAGGTCAATTAGCAGCACCCACCGCTACTGATTTACATACGGGCGAGTGTGCCGTTGACCATTCGCATAATCGCCAGCCTGGCGTGATGTGCCTTATATCCTCGAGGCTTAATGTTTCCATTCGGCCAAGTCGAGCTGCATTTGTGGAATGGCCTCTTTGTAGGGGATCTGTCAGACTTAATTCCGAGGTGCACTAACTTTTAGTTGAATAAACCTGCACACGGCGGTTGTGTTGGACCTTGGTTCAACTCACCGAGAAAGAGCCTGTCCGAGAATCCGAATGTTCTT
The DNA here is from genome assembly GCF_016920785.2 of Ixodes scapularis. Classification (NCBI taxonomy): domain Eukaryota; kingdom Metazoa; phylum Arthropoda; class Arachnida; order Ixodida; family Ixodidae; genus Ixodes; species Ixodes scapularis. The sequence continues at coordinate 5,100,416 of NW_024609867.1, forward strand.
TCATGACCCCGTCTACTCGACTACGTCTGGAGAAGTCGCCGATGGCGATAGCGCCGTGGCACAGTGCGCGCCTGCCTGGTTTCTTTTAATTACCGCTATTCACCGTGCGGCGTGGAATAAAACCCGACACTTTCACATCCCGTGCCACCGAGTCGGAAGCTCTGTAGCGCTATGACGGTTAATGTTTGATTTACCTAAATTGCAGCGATGCTGGTCGTGATGTAAAAAGAAAGAATACATTATTCGAAAGCACACCTATGTGAATCAAAATAATACAGAACCGGCTTAGGGGTCCTAAAATCTTTAATAGGCCACCATGTCTATGGGAAGGCGAGAAATGACAGCTGAGTGCAGAGGTTCATGACCGGTACCCTTTGCTGGCAGTATACTACGTTGATTTTTTTATTTCTTTTTCTTTTTTTTTTTGCTTTTTGTACACCCGTTTAGCGTTTGTGACAAAAAGTTTAGATTTCATATGTACGTAAATGATAATGTTGCTACAAAAACAGTTGGAAGTCCCTAAAATTATGCGATTGCCGATACTCTCATGAGCAAATTAGAAATATAGCATTGATTCAAAGCATTCTCTTTAATCGCCCACTTTAATCATTGAAGGGGAAAATTAGCTGATAGCAGCTGTATGCTAAATAGCAGCTGTATGCCAACGTTCCGACATCTTCAAATTGCAACAGCTGCTTTTGGTCACATTTTCCTACTTGTAGCAAAACAAAACAGAAATGGAAGTAAAAGCCATCATTATATTCTTATTTGAAACGTCGCCAGTTACCTCATAACCCAAAATTAAATCCAAGAATACAGTTCATCACCAATCCTTTACCCGATATTTTCGACGAAAGGGCTCTTCTCAACTCATAGTAAAGCAGAAGCAAAGCAAGTCTCTGATGAGGCCGCACAGACATTAGCGCTCACAGACGCTGAAGAAAATAAGCCGATGCTTCGCTGCACCTACTTCGTATATGTAATTATAACGGCTAACATTCCCAGTCAGTGAAAGCATCGGTAGAATCTCGAAGCGTTTCCGATAGGGCAATCCTCCCTCGACCGGGCCAAAATAAGAAAACTTTGTGCGTCCAACCGGCCCCGAACGTATCGGCCACTGATGCCGGAGCAACGGCTGTGCCACCGCGTCCTCCATCAAGAAACGCTCTTGCCCTGAAAGCCATTGTGTTGACCGCCGTGGCGCTTCGATTCATCATCGGTCCACACCGCCAGGGCGGCGCCACGGACCGTCCACGTGCCTGAGTGGGAAGCTGGGCAGAGCCCGCGTCTCTGGCCGCTTGATTCGGCAAGAGGGGAGGGGGCGTCCGATTCCATTTGTCAGTGGGGAACAGAGCGCTCGCTGCCTGGTCTTCGCGGGAATTATGGCTTCATCAGGTCGATCTCGGCGCGTAACGGGCCACGATTACCACTTTTTCGTCTTGTTTCAATGGCCGTTGCGACTCGAGAATGGTCGCCATCGAAGAACGGAGAAGACGCCGACCTGCCTCCTTTCTTTGTGTTTGTACGCTGCACATATCTTTGAGCGTATGCGCATTATCCCGCGTGTCTGTGTGTATGTGTTTTTCAGTGATATATCTGCTCTCTGTATATTTTTTTGTAAGTAGGCGTAATCCAAACAAAAAGCTAATATAGTCGAAACCGGTAGAGACAACCTTAGAATGGGTCTTCTGGAAGCCACAGAGTGCCGGCTCGCTAAGGGACTTGACGAAGTCTACAAGCGGAGCGCCAACTGACCCTCCTCTGATCCTTCCAAGGCACTCTCCGTTAACATAAGCCGCTTAGAGGAACGCCGGTTGCCGCCATGAGGCTAAATAAAAACTCCCGCGTCAAATTTCTTTTTTTTTTTCAGTGTGCGTGTGTGCTGCATTTGGTTTTATTTCTGCTTGCATTGGAGCGTGCATTTAGGTGCTAACGTTTTAATTTTTTAGAGCGCAGCTGTTAGGCGCCCGTTTCCGGCTTGAGCGGCGTCGGCGTCGGCGTCGTCGTCGCCGTCGCAGTCGGCGTCACCGCGCGTTGCATCATGGGACGCGTGAGGTCACTGATTACGTCATCAGTGACGTCATCGACATTTCCATCGTCATCGTGACTGATGACGTCATCAGTGACGTCATCGTCATCGCCACTGATGACGTCACTGATGATGTCATCAGTGACGTCAATGATGGCGTTATCAGTGACGTCAATGATGGCGTTATCAGTGACGTCAATGATGGCGTTATCAGTGACGTCACTGATAATGTCATCGGCATCCGCATCGTTATCGTCTCTGATGACGTCATCGTTATCGTCATCGTCATCGTCACGAGACCTCATATGGGTCACGTGACCCCGGTTGCGTCAAGTGACCCTCGTGAGACGACGGCGACACTGCTCGGAGGGTGGAGTAGCAGACAGGATGATTAGGTGAGGCGGAGGGAGGAAGGATACACCTTCCCCTCAGAACCCTACCCCTCCTCCTCAGGAGCTGCGCTCTAATCCGGCGTTACAGGGAGTTGTAAACAGCTTTCATTATTCGTTCGCTTTTTGCCGAAAATTTCAGGATGGAACATGCGTGCATGCAGATGCAAATATGCGTATGATACTTTCAGAGCTGGGCAGCGATATCCCCAAAAAGTACTCCGGAATACAAATGCTGGGATACTTGTATTTCAAGGCCAAAATACATTGTCTATTAGGAAAATGAATATTTCTACGATGAGTCTGCAGAAACGGTAAACAAATATTCCGTGATGCAAACACAAATACATACAAATTCCTTTCTTTTTTTCCACACGGTGGTAGCAGCGGAAGAGTGCAGTTCGTGGCGAGTGCGAATAGTTGCTAATTTTTTGTGTCAGTTTGTAGACGTCCCCTTGCCTAGATCTTTGGCCTCTTCAGATATCCAGAGCTACCATCCCGAATGTCGATAAACAGAAGTTTCAAAAACAACACCATCACCCTCAGTGAACCCTTGGAAGCAGACGAGCTATTGTAATGCTTCACAAAGTGAGCCTTCACGAAATTAACCGTGTTTTGGCAGGGGTGAGTGTCTCATACTGGTCGTCCTAAGTGATTCGAAGTCACTTAAGCTGTGGCGACTAAGCAACTTTGTCGGTCCTGGTTGCTCTCAGTGCCTCAGTGCCACTCCGCCTTGTCTGCATGGAACCTGTTACAACATAAGAGAAAGAAAGCCAGTCTCATCAGTGATTCCCAGTTTATGATTAGGTAGATTCCTTACCGCAACTCACACCCTTTTCAGCTTTCACTCTGCTAAAGCGGAAAGAGTGGAGGGCTTTGCGGTAGGAGCTTATACGCTATTTTTAAAGGGACAATCGCTTAAACAGTTCGTGCTTGTTTTATTTTTTTTGTTTCCTTTTCACCTTTTGTGACTTCAAAACATATCTACCGCAACAGAGGTCAATCCTTCTCCACCCTCTTATAGCTGTCGTTGTGTGGCAAGTGCAGAGTATGCAGATTGCTGTCCATCGCACCCAAAACGTGAACTTTAGTTTATCTTAAAAACCCAACAGTTTATTTTCGATAGCTGATGTAAAATATACCTAAGGCTAGCACACTATTCGATACAAGTTACTGCGATACAAATATATTTCTTCAAAGGCATCTCGATACAGAGGTGCGTGTACTCAAAACTATCTCTCAGATACTATTACGATGCTGCCCAGCTTTGAACGTTTATTGATCTGCCGAAGACCTAAAAATATGATTATCCATTTGTCTTACAGTCCCACTCCGGCACCTCTTCTCTGTTGACATTAAAATATAGTTTAATACAAGACTCTTCAGGGACGTCGGACCTCTAGCTTCAAAAGTTTTTTATTCATGCGGTCGTTACTTAGTTGCACAGCCTGACAGTAGAAGTACGTAGAAAAGTTGGTTGGAATACATGTTTCAAATGGATAACTAGAAGGTCACCAGTGCTTGGAGTGTACTTTAACACCTTAGATAATATAATGTGTCTTTTTTTTTATTGGAATACCTCCACGGCCTAGAGGGCCGGTGTTCCAGTGGAGGTGGGTAGAAGGTGTTAGAATTAATAAACACAGAGCAAAGTAATAATAAAAAAAACTAAACAAATTAACAAATTGCAAGATTATATAGCGTCCAGTTATTGTAGTCTTGAAGAAAAAAATCTCTTTAGTGGTGGTAATGAAGGAGAGAATTACTGATAAGAGATATGGAGTAGGCTAGCAGGTGAACCTCCATACTTAAAAAAACCCGATACCGGGGAAAAGAACGCGACAAACACAATGAAGACCCAAACGCCTTCGTTGTGTTTGTCGTTTTTCTTTACCCTGTGTAGGTTCTCTATTAACTAGGAAGGAGAGAAGGCGAATCCAATTCGAGGTGTTCTTGGGTAGGTAAACATTAAAGAGTACATATTTGTGTTGCAAAAAGAGATACTATTAAAATTCATTTTTTTTTTTCAAAAGAGTGGTTGTAGCGTTTGATTCATAGTGTCTGATTAATGTAAATTCTAACCGTTGTATTTATTAATATGTTACTGGAAATGACCACTATTGATGTCTATGGACGCGAGGTATACAGACTTCAGGAAAACATGCAATAAGCTAATCGCCACAATAAGTCGAGGCGAGGTTTCATTTCTCCTGCGCCACGTGGAGACCGTCGCGAGTAATATACAAGTACGGTTCAGTATTATTATTAATTTGTTTTTACGTGTACTGCTCATGTGAACCCGATAGCTATCCTTTCGAATGAAGCTCATATCCTAAAGGAACGCTGAAACGGCTTTGATTTTAAGGAAACATACTTAAATCGCCTTCATTTAACATCGCAAATATCGAATACGATTTTTTTTTTTTTTTTGGGTGCATGAAGGCTGCAGAATATTATTTTCGAAGTACCGCTGATAATTTCCGAAGTACCCTGTCGCTTCTTCCAGAAGAGTGACGTCACAAAAAAAGATTTCAGAATCAGAGTTCTCGCGCATCTTTAACGCCTATCAAAGCTAGGCACGCGCAATCTAGCTATTTTTAAAGAGGGCAGAACTATACCTCTCGGCTGCTGCCGGTGTGGGGGATTGTACCCGGGAAGCTTGCAATAGACCTATTTCTAATCTATACCCCGTTTCATACTTAGCGTGCAACGCTGTCAAAGCTACTGGCACGAGCATGAGGCTTGATCTCGTTGATCATTTGCACGCGTTCTCGCGAAACCAAAACCATAGATGAAGCCACGCGCTAGCGCCAGTAGCTTTGATAGCGTTGCACGCTAAGTATGAAACGGAGTATACACAACCATCAAGGAGAATGCAGGGATTGGTGTTCCACGCGCCACACGCGCACGCCTTCCTTTTATAAATGATTCGAAGCAGATAACGAAAACAAAGCGTTGACAAACGCGCTTCACGATGCACTTTCTTGTAGACATTTGCTTTCGAAAAGTTACTACTGCTGAGGCCAGCACGTGCGGCGCGTGGAGCACGAAACCCTACATTCTCCTTGATGCTTAGGTAATAGATATATTTCCCGAGCATTCAAGAGAATAAAGTTGTTGGTGTTCCACGCGCCGCACGTGCTGGCCTCACCAGTAGTGACTTATCTAAAACAAATGCCTAAAACAAATTGCATCTTGCACGCGCGTTCGTCAACGCTTTATTTTTGTTATTTACTTCGAATCTTTTATACGGGGAAGGCGTTCGCGTGTGGCGCGTGTAATACCAATTCGTACATTCTCCTTGATGCTTAGGTAATTTAGCAATAGGTATATTAAGCCATAAGTCTATTCCATGCCGAGTCATCAAGCGACACGCGCTTGGCGCCCAAAATATCTTATGGCGTAACGACCGCTCGGGGGTGCTTTGTGCTTTTTCGCTTTTATTTACGTGTTCGGGAAGAACAGACACGATATCCAAATTCACGGGATAAAGCTACGCCAGAATCAACCTTTATCTTGTTTCTTAAATAAGTGTTTTAGCTTCTTTTTAGATATTTTTTTTGTTTTTATTTTAAACACTGGCACGTCAGAATCCGCGTCAATTAATCGCATATGTACAGACGGAACGCGCTACGCAAGGTAAAAAATTAACCCGGCCACATCTACACTAAGGCGGGAATAGAAATGCAAAGAAACAAACATTACTTTAGAATTTAGGAAATAACAAATATTACTTATAAATTTACGTTTTTTGACTCCTTAGGTCGCGCAGACATTACAGAGGGGGCTTGGATTGTTTCGTGCAAAAAATAAACAAAACAAGGAAATCATGCAACAGACCCTAGCCAGCCCGGTTATTCATTTCTAAATTCAACAGGATTAAGAACTTCGGCCACTGATGCGGGGAAAGTGATCTTAGTAAATATACGTTCGAGGATCTAATGATTTATACTAGGTAGTATAGATTATGTTATCATGACTTTATGCCGGTGATCGCTGCATGATGCTGGTATATACGATGGTTCAATTCAACCGTGATGAGCAATATACTGAATTGAATGCTACGTTCGACCTGTTTCCAACTTTTAGTACAGTGTTTATTATTTTAGTGCAGTTTCCAACTAGCTTAACTTTCAGCGCGGAAAAAGGATTCACAAAGAAGCGAGCTCCCCCCCCCCCCCCCCCCCCCATATCAGTAACCCAGAACACACACCTTCAAACCCGCGACCACGACCCGAACAGCCGCCACATCATCTTAATTTCTCCAGAGACAACGTGCAAAGGTAGGAATACAAAAAATAAAGAATAACGAAACAAAACTCTAAAGAGAGCCGGCCTCACTGAAACCAAACAAGACGACGCGAAGTCATATTTGCTTTTCATTAAATACCAAACAGTCATTGGGCGATCCGCTCTGAGACCAGGATGCTTTCGTGGACGAGAAGAAAGGCGGGATACGGAGAGTTCGGTGGCCCTCACCGCCCCTCTCGTGTTGCTTCAGCAGGGCGGGGAGGGCGAGATGCGTTGCTGCGCGCACAGGTCGCTTTGTTTCTACGGTTAACAATACCCCGCAAAGGGTTTCATCCTCTCACTCGGATGTTTACGCCGGTTCACTGAATCCGGAAAGGAAGCCCCGACCTGTGTCCAATCGGAAGTGGATAAACTGGGGGTCGAGATGTGCAGTGGCGGCGTTGTTTGATGCCGGTTCGGAGTGCCGAGAAGTTCGGGAAGAGGAATGAAGGGCAGAAGAGAAAACAGAGGGACGCCCATAATTCCCAAATTCAGTAACGAAATCTCTCCTTCGCACTCTGAATGGACCGCTTGCGACGTTAAAATGTTTGCTTTTGGTGCACTGGTGCTTTAAAATGGGCGAAGCTCTGGGCGAAATTTGAATGTAACAGATAGTTTTGAGCACGAACAGTCGCAGGTCACTAACAAAAAGCACAGAAAAACAGGGTTATGTATTGTGTATATTGTTTTTTTGCTTACTAAAATGAAAATACCGTCAGTTTCGTTAAAGCTTTTTTTTTTTTTTCTGTGGAATTCTGTTATTAACGAAAATTGTGACGGTGTCCAGGTGCCTTAAACTGACGTCTCGAACCGTGCTCCATTTGAGACACCCAATTCAGCCTGTTTTCGTTGTTTCATTAACTTTCAATGAAACGACCATGAACGAAAACCATGATGTTCAGTTCATAGATCGCCACATAAATATAACTTATAAATGGCATGTTTTGCCACAGATATATGTCAGTGTTAAAAAAAAAAAAAAAAAAAGCTTCATTCGGACGTCGTTGGTTGTGCTCGTGTCATTAGTGGTCTTGGCATCATTATTTTGTAATGCCACGTAAATGTAGAGTTCATTGATTCCTCATTTAAACCATGACATATTATATTGTGATAGCTTATATGCCGAATATCGTCTTTCAAATCACGAACATAACGTTGGTCAGTACTCTAAACCGGTTGAGCTTTCAACCTCCCGGAACAATTCGAGTTCTTCAATAAACAAACATCGATGAGCTCCAGACTTTGATTTCCCTTCGTTAAGGCTTGTCTTTACCACACTTTTTAGACTAGAGATTGAGAAGGTCGAAGCTTAGAAAGAAAATCAGCGTACTCTATTTTTTAGCACTTGATGAGTATATGGGATGGACTTTATGCCAAAGATGTCACGCTTGAGCGTGGCGAAAATGGGTTATACACAGGCCAATGTACCATATGAAATAAAAACGCATTGTAGGTGATGCACACGCCTCTAAAAGGAAAGAATTGCTAAGAAAGTAGAAAAAAAAACTTCTTTTTTCAGGAAATAAAGCATGTCTTTTTATATTTTCAATCTAATTCACTTTATATAAGCAAGAATAATTCGATTCAAATGACGGCGGCTAGGATTTTTTTTTATTTGTTGATAATATTAACTTTATCACAGGGCCATTACAGGAGTGGAGGGTACAAACGATAAAAAGCAAAAAGATACAAGATGTAAATACACACAGTTCTCGCATTTCGCTTGTTTTTATAAAAAACGATGACACTTCATTGATGACTTCCCGTGCTGGCACATAATCAAGACGATACACACCATACTCCTTAGTTACCCGCAAATATTAAAACGTTTTCAATGCAGTGAAGGAAGGCCGTAATGGATGATGATGTCAACGTTTCATTCGGCAGTTCATTCCATTTCTGACGGCTCTTGGGAGAAAACTAAATTTAAAGCTATCGTTTTTCACATAATATTCTCCTATGTATAAGCTATGCCGGTGCCTTAATTTTTCGTCTTGAAGAACTTGGAAATAATTATCGTTGTTTATCTCTGCATAATCAATCATAATTAAGAAAATGAATCTTAATCTTTCAAAATGCGTCCTAGACTCGAGCGTTGGAAGATTAGCCATTTGACAGAGCTCAGTAGGAGAATGATCGCGCCGGTATTTGTTATAAATGAACCTAGCAGCTAAGCGCTGATTTTTTTCTAATTTAAATGCATTTGTGATGGCATGCGGATCCCATGCTATTTTGGCGTACTCCATGACTGGCCTAACAAGGGTCTTATAGGCGAGGCATTTTACGTCCGGTGAGGCATACGACAAGTTTCTTCGTAGGTACCATAGCGATCTATTGGCTTTTGCAGACACTATGTTTATATGAGCATTCCAACGTAAATCTGAAGTGAATGTTAAGCCGAAGTACTTGTGCTCAGTTACCCTTGAGAGTTCATGCTCGTTGATAAAGTAGTCGTACCTCGGAATCATGATTCTTAACTGCGATATCTATTTTTGAAGGACAAGCCAACATTTTCATCGGTTTCAATTTTTTTTTTTTAGCACCAGTTTCAGGTGTGAAATTATGATTAATGGCGGATTGATTGATCAATCCGTCCGATCCCTGAAAGCAATGCGGAACCAGGAGTTACTGTAAACTAAAGTGCAGTTTAATTATCATACTTTTATTGATCCAATTCAAGCCTTACTAAAACAAATACAGCTCGATTTTTAACTGGTTATAAAACTTCATTTACTATTTATTTTACCTGATGTTTTGCTTGAATTAGGGTGTTGCATGACTGACGATAGTGGAAAGTAAGCTAAGCGCTGCGATTTGCTGGCATCGGCACTAATTTTCGCTCGTGCTCTGCGTGATATATATTTTCGTCGTTCAATGAATCTTCGATTCAAATACAAAACAAATGCGCATAAAAATACTCAAACCATACGCATCGGACAACTAAAATATATTTTCTGCAATACTTATGCGGGAAACGTTTTATTTAAATTATTATATTAAAACTGTTTTAATATGAACCATCTCTATTTGTATAAGTCCAACCTGCATTTCGGCCATAATTAATATTCGTGTCCTTAATTAGGACAAATACATGTAGCGAGTGAGATTTACCGAACGCCTCAGTGGTAGAAATCGAGCCCCAGACCGTGCTACCCTTAGTTCACCGCCTTTGCTCGGCGACACGTTGAGGGAAATAGGGCGCTAACTACAGTACCACGTATGGCTCACGGGAGCCTGTGTGAACAGGCGACCGTTGGCGCGTTCACATGGCTCTGGAGCGACAAAACTTAGCTCCTTGTGCGTTCCCTCAGCGTCACTGGGCGGATCGATCCATAACGCACCAACGGATAGTGCACCGGGTTACTACGCCACGACTCAGCACACGAACCAGTGGGTGGAATAAACTCTTCCCGACGCGATTACCTCAGTTATCCCAAGGAGGTCTTCGAAGGAAAAGAACGCTGAAGACGCAGGGCGCTACACGCACCTTCGGAAGGAGCTGAACCCAAATACTTCAGCATGCCTTACTCAAGGTTACGAAATCAGGAATAGTTATCCCTCAAATCTCCCTGCTCTTTCCAATTTGAAAGAGCGAACGCTGAAGACGAGGCGAGCGAGGGGTCTCGCCCTCTTTTTGGCCTCCTGTACAGCGTCTGCTCTCTAAAGCGGAAAGAGTTGAAGCCTTTGAGGGATCAGCTTGTCCTCTTTTTCTTAACTTCCAACAGGGTATAGCCAGCCAGCGACCGCCAGGCGGCGTCAGCAGCGTGAGAACCCAAGGTTTGTACCCTGTCTCGATGTAACTTGGCTAAGGCGTTCTGTCGGCTTCGACATACGCTACATATACAAGTGCATCGCATGCATACCGAGGTATGGTGGAGCAAAAAGCCTGACACCTCATTCCAGTAAAAGCGCATTCCCGCGATACCTAGTCACGGGCATCGCTCCGTGTTTTGGATTAGGCCGCAGGGGGCAGTACCTTTGACCGTACTGGCATGCTATACGCCCACGGCTTCCTGGCCTACACACCATTTCTTTTTTTTTTTTGACGCTCAGCTAAGCGAAGCCTCTAAAGTAAAAGCTCACATCTGAATAATGCAGCCGCTACTTCAAAGCATACACAACTTTTTTGTTTTTGTTTTTTGGCGCTACATGGCGTCAAACCAAAGATTAATGCGGGTCGGCCATCAAGAAAAGACATTCTGTTTTACTGATTTTAATTACACAGCATTCCCAAATCCTCCCCAAGCAGTTTGCAACCCCCCGATCGGAATTAAGCACGCATATTGCGGAGTTGACGCGGATGAATTTTCGCGCTGTGCCAACAGAGAGGGTTGCTGCCCACGCACCAAGATACCGGGTTTGTCATACAGCCGAGACGGCTGTCTCAGCTGTGTGGATAGGGTTACGCAATAATAGATGGCGGCAGCCCCTGCTCCCATTTCAAAAGGTAAAACCCTGGGGCTGGGCGCGTGGAGCCTTTTTTAAGTACGCGAAAGCTGTCAGCGCCTAGGCCATTACATTTTTGCGGATCATGATATATTCCCTAGGAAGGTATTTGTGTAGACCGCGGAGACTTCAAAATGAAGCAAACGCTTCGCACATTCTACTCCTAAAACAATTTTAACTTGTCTCGATCGGTCTGATGAACCCGGTGACCACATGGTGGCGTCGTGTGTGCAAAATATCGAAAACCATTGCATAAGTAAACCATAAATAGCGTTGTCTGAGAAAGAGATGGGCTACTTCAAACTTTTTCTTAACCTGGTAAGATTTAATATTTTCTAGCTTCATCTTACACCTAAATTACTTTCATTTATACTTCAAAAAAGTTTATCGCGCTCTTTTTTCTCGTTTGTTTTTTCTTTCCTGGTATAAAGGAGTGAAGTTACATTTATTTTTATTTTAACGCCTCTATATTCTATAACATTAGTCTTCCTCCTTTTTCTACCTTCACCATGTCATATTTATTTTCTCCCCCTCGGTGAATGCATTAAACACCCAGTTGAAGTAAGTGCTCTGTCCTTTCCTCTTTTCTTTTCCTTGCCGTATGAGGTTTTGATTTTTAACAGTGTATAGCCGACTAGCCCAAGAGTTAATTTTGATACATTAAAGGTACCATGAAACGATTCTGAAATCGAATTTTATCCACCGCACGTCGTAAAAGGTGTGAAAACAAACCCCAAAAAACACGAATAGTGCACGAAAAAAACTCTTCGCTATAGAACATTTAAAACGAAACTGCACTCTTTTGCGCCTTCTCTCCTTCGAAAGCTCTCTGCCTTTTCACTGCGATGCATCCGCGGAACTGCACCACGCACGCCGAATCCACGTCAAATATTTGGTAAGAGCCTACCCCACCAGCACCGCGATGATAAACAATAAGTAGCCGGCGAATGTTTTCTAAACGTTTTGTTAAATAATATTCAGATTCACATTTTGTAGCATAATTAGAGATGTCACGAGTATTGCCGAATTCGATAATGCTCAGAGTCAAGCGTCATCTATAGTGTGGTAAACGACCAAGAGAAAGACCCTACTGCGCCTGCACAGTCAACCGATGAGCGTTGTCTGCTGAACGGGTTTGCTCCTGCTCGCGCTTTTTTCGCAGGGAAAAACTCCGTTTTCTGGCTGCTCGAGTAGTGTATACATTGTTTGTGATCGATCGCGCGTTGTCTATGCCGAAAGTCTGCAGTGTACCGAAGTGCCCGAATTACAATTTATGCAGTCCGGTGGCTAAAATGGAACAGTTGCAGTTTCATCGCTTGCCCCTCGATGAACCACGTCGAAGCACTTGGTACAGGCTCGTCGGTTTGAGCGACCCTGGGTCTACGGGCATTCGTGTATGCTCAAAGCATTTTAACACCGGACGTGATTACAGCCACAATTACAGTGTTCTCCGTGAATACGGGCAGGTTCCAAAAGACCTCCGCCTGAAGCCCGATATGGTTCCGACGCTTTGGCTACTGTTGCCCCCCGAACAGGAGAGAGTCACGTCGCGAGCACAAAACAAATTTCACCCTGTGGACAATAACGAGTGCATTAAGTGTAGACAACTTGCTGTTAAAGAACAGTACAACATGCACGTGGTAAATTACTGTCGAGCCATTGCGAACCCGCAATCTCGGAACAGGCACACCGGTGTATGGGACTAGTCTGATGCTGTCACTGTAGCGCAACATATCTAATTCAATTTCGCTCACCTGCGATGTGGCTATGGCTATCGTGACCCTAACGCTCCCATTCTCCTACTGCCGAGAGAACTTCAGGTTTCTGTGCCAGAATACGTCATGACCGTCAAAATTACGGCGCAGCTTGTTTTGCGGTCAGTTGGAGGAAAAGAAAAAAAATCGATAATTCATTAATTCTTCGTATAGAAATTAATTAACGGAAACTAAAACGGATGCCTGTTGGGCATTATGTGAACATTGGAGGTTCAATGTAAAAGTTATCTGGCAAAAGTCAAAAGGTCATTTAATGGTCCCTTCGCGAAAACCACCCAAAGCTCCCCGTAACAAAAAATATTTAACCATAATGCACGCATAATGCACGTAAGATACATGTCGTACTCCAGTTTTATTCGAATGATCAAGATAAATATTCTTGGGATGGAGAGTGTGCTGGAAGGGGTAAAATGTAAATATATATAGGCGAATATTGATATTTATCTACTCTTTACCCATATCAGCACGCTATCCATCTCAAGTAAGGTTAAAACGCGAGAGTGCGTCGTTGTCGGTAGAATCTGAATTCGTCGGCCATACCGCGCTCGGATCCTTATGTGCTGCGCTTTGCATCTCGAATATTCGACCTAGAATGTGCGGCAGTGAAGTAGTGCGAGACTTTCACGGCAAGGTCATTCTGGCCTGTTTATCTTTCACACTTTGTGTAAGACTAAGTTCGAATCTTCTACAAGTACGGAGAAGCGTTCCTTGTCGGTCATGCACGTGGCAATATTTGAAATGTAGGAAAGAAAGGAAAGGTATTCTATAAACATGCGTTTCGCCAAATAATCGTACATTAAATTAATCGCCCGATTTAAGTAGAGTAGATTGTTAGGCTAGTTGGTGGGTTGGAGACTTGGAATATATTTTTGCGCTCAAAAACAATGAGAAAAAGACGAGAATCAGACACCACTGTGCGCACTGTGGTGTCTGATTCTCGTGTGTGCTTTTTTTTGTCCTTGTTTTTGAGCGCTGAATTATATTCCATGGGCGATTTAAGCCGTTCTAACTAAATAATACTATAAATATAGTTCATTGTTACATATCGAAGACCTCGTTACATTAAAGCAGATTTTAACTTTAGTTTTGCAAGTTCTGCTCATGTTCTGATGCGCCTGCCCCTTGCTTTGTTGTACCAATCTGCATTCCTGTCATGTTGATTTTTAAAAGTGCAGTATTCTTAAACAAAGTTTTGATCTTCGCTATACCGCCTTTTGCCAACCAATGCGACCATAAAGCAAGTATTTCAGCAGTCGCTCCAAGCGATCGGAGGAGCCGCCGCAAATACCGCAAAAAGAAACACAGTAAAAAGAGTGTAAAGAGGAATAAAATGCAACGACCATTCTACAAAGAGCGGAATGGAGTATAAACATAACGGCTCCTCAAACAGAGCGGGAACGACAGCGGTAAACACGCAGAAATACAATCTACACCTCGGTAACACGCAACCGTCGAACATATTGCAAGAGAAAACGACTACAAACTTAAACGACAGCCGTACGACGGAGAGAAATAGTCCTACTAAATGCAGCAAAGAATCAAATCATCACGATGGAAGAAGACAGATCCGCTTTGGTTGTTGCCGACTCGCGAAAGGAATGTTCCCCGCAGCCTGCAGACGACGGTGCCGGCAGGGCGTACCGTTATTAAATTTTCGCGCAATAAATCGGTTGCCCGACTTTCGACAAATGCAGCGATCCATCACTGAGTTCCCCCTTCCTCCGAGACACGCGCTAGGACACCGCGTCCATTTTCCGCACCTGTACAGCAACAGGGGACGACAAGCGCCGACACCGTGTCGATGTATTCCCCCAGGGAGGAACCTACCTCACTTTTCTGTGTCCCGCCCCACATTTCACTCGCGCCTCAATTTTTGTGTCTCTCCCCAGTTCTTTTCTCTCTCTCTCTCTATTTTTGTCGCCACCTTCACTTCTTTCTCATCGGGGGATCCAGCACATGGACACGAACTAACAGGAGAAACAACTGTGAGAATGTAGCACCCCGCAATATTACCTCCCCTCGACCTCCTCCGCGATACGTTTCCATTTGCAACGGAGACAGTTTTCAGCGCTTTCCGGCATATTATACCACTTGAAAGAGAAAAGAAAAAAAGGGGAAGAAGCACGAGATGTGTCGTTGTCGGGTTTGAACGCACCCTCGGTAGTGATATAAAACTAAATGAAATTTTATCTCCTCTCGGCACGGTTCTTGTGTTGGTTGTTGTTTGCGGCATCTTGTTTGCCATCTTTGAAAGAAGCAGCCAGATGTGTTCGGGTGTTGCATGGTTCCGCGTTACCTAAACTGCCCGGTTCATTCTTTTGACGCCATTCTTAATCTGAGTTATATTTGGCACTTTTAAGCTGCTCCTATCAGGATGGTGGGGGGGGGGGGGGCTAGATTATAGACAAGATACATAAATCCCGGTTCGCCGTTCTGTGACTTACTTGTGGTTATGAACGCTACGACAAAATTACGGCGCAGTAGTATTTGGAAAACCCAAACATGTACGGATATAAAGAAGTAGGTATGAAATTTTAATTTGGAATAAACTCTAGACGACAGAAATACATTCCGTACACTGCTGAATAATGCTTTGTTCGTAAAAGAACTACTTTACTCAAGTTACTGTATGTTCACTAATTTGCTTAGTAATTTAGTATCTCAATTTCATTTTTATTTTGGTAATTAGTAGTTTTATTTAAATACATTTTGCGTCGTAATTCCAAGTTAAATGAAAAGTTTTATTATAAATTTTGTTGCATGTTTGGTTATCAACGAGCTAGCTAAAAGGTTTGTTTGTGCTAGTTGTTTCATGAACATTTCAAGATAAATCAACGCAACAATATATCGACGAATTGAAAACGAGACAGCACACAGTGCAGACTAGCAACCGAAAGTTTAGTTTGCTCACGCCATGTATATAAACTCAAGGGCGAAAGCCAAATAGGTAGAGTACGAAGAAAGAGAAAAAACTATATTTGTGCGTTCGTTCTCTCTTTCTTTGCACTCTAATTATTTGACTTTCACCAATGTGTTTATGTAAAGGCCGGAAGAAAAAAAGCATACAGTTACTAGCCAGCGCTGTCTACCGTCCTTTCTTTACTTCGTCTATATCCCGTTCTGCGCTTTTATACCGAAGTATAAACAAACGTTCGCGCACGAAAAAGAATAGTGTGGCGGACGATCTGCTTATATTCCAAAGAAAAGGAAGACCTCGCGTAAAATAGATAGAGAGTTAGTGACAGGTTAAGAGATCAGGTGAAGCTATTGTTTCTTTTTTTCCCTTCAGCGGAGCAAACGCTGTAGAGAAGATTGCATCCTCTTCAGCGTTCGCTCTGCTAAAGTGGAAAGGAGTACGTGGGAGAAGCGTGCCTTGAAGTCTTAACCTGTCCCCAACGTTTGGGGTTGACATTCAACAGCTACGTCTCAAGCGACTAACTTGAGAACTACACCGCAAAAGCACATTTTTGTGTGTATGTTTATACAGCTGTAAGTGAGTCTGCCTCAGTAGGCGTCTGGTGTCTCAGCTGTAGATGAACGATAAGGAAAACACATAACAATAACGGGGCACTCGGCTGTGGTAGCCGAACGCTAGTCAGCATTCCGCTAGATCTCGTGCTTTCTCGTCGTCCGAAGAAAGGCTGTTTTGTAGGCAGTTTGGCCTGCGTGAGCAATGCGCCACGCACCACGCATTGGACAATCACCTGCTAAGCGCAAAGGCCGATGTGGGTCAAGTTCGTATCCTCTGCGGACTAGTTTCGTTAGAAATCCGGCATGTCCCTTCCCATCAAACTCACTTCGTTTATTGTCAACGCTTTTTACGTTGCGTAAAGGATTGAGTCTACAGACCTCTATGTTGAAAAAAATCCGAGATCTGGGGAAAACAAACATGAAAGAGCGCCCCTTGTTGTTCGATCTCCTCGGCAATTAAAGGAAAACTAGCTATTTGGAGCTCTGGAAGGTTATTCGTTTGCCTCAACGACCGTTAAAACCGGACGCGAAATATGAAGTTGTATCTCGAGTCTGTTTTCATGTAGGGTTCAGTTATCCCGGTACTAGCACCGAAGACTGCCGTTTTTTGTATCACCAAGCTCCCGGACTAGAGCTCTCCTCGCATTTGAAGAAATGGCTTGCCCCCCTCCCCCCTCTCCCTTTCGTTAACCTCCCCTGTAAGGACTCTCGCCCATTGCAGCACTATAAAAAAGGCTGACGTGTTACACCCTTTTGTCCCATATGATGCGTCCGAATAATTCAATTCGACGTACAGCACGCGGACACCGAACAGACGGCCCCAGCTTTTACGAGCGGCTTGAAAACTGTGCGATGTAACTTATTAAACAGGTAAAGTACGTATCAAAGACTGCAGAATAAAACACTCAGGTTTTGCAGTATGGCCAAGAAAACCTCAATTTATTTTTGTAGTCAGTAACACGTTCATTATCTATTTCAGCAGTTTGTACCACTCGGCTATCAAGCCGCTCTTGAAAGTCGGTACCGTCGTTTCACGGCAACTCGCTCTACGACGAACTGAAATTTGGAGGTATCGTACATGGGCCGAGGGGTGTAGGAAGATACATTTCTTTTATAGAGTGAGGAGGTGTTCCCATTACACGCCACATCTCCACCCAAAGGACGTAACAAAATTCAGCAGCCGCTTTGTAGCTCGCTTGGTGTTTCTGAGTTCGCGTGCTATAGGTCAGCGCAAAGGTGACGTCTTTGGGTTGCCCTTTGTTCTCAGAACTCAGAATATGCAAGTCTTCGGAGATGGAAGGACCGTTCGAGAAACATTAGTCATTCCTCCAAATTTTGTGTATAAAAATCAATAAACAGGCTAACACTGTCTGCAATACGAAAGTCAATGAGAAACCACAAAGAAAAAAAGAAAAAGACATCCGCAAAAACGTAATCGATTATAAAACAAAAGAGACATAAACCGCGGTCGCACGTTCAATAGATTGTATTAAAGACTGTCAATGCATCGCACATCATACTTCGCGAAAACGTCAATTGTATTGGTACGATTTTAAGGACACTGATACGAAAGTCAATGGTATGTTGGTATGTCAATGGTACGAGGGATCAATGGTACGAAAATATGTTGGTATGTCAATGGTACAAAAGTCAATAGTATGTTGGTATGTTAAACTTAATTACGCTGTGAAAGAGTCCGAGCAGTAAGTCGCGTAACATTGTAACGGGTTTAAATAACCCGTTACAATACAATACACCAAATACGCATTCACTGTTTCTGATAGTTGGCCAAGTTGAGATATATTATTTTTTCTTCTTTATAATATGCAGTGCAAAAGTAATAAGAAGAACGGAATGAAACGTGCTTCCTCTGTCGTCCTGAATCTGCATACGTGCAAACATGCGCATTTTTATCAACTTGGCGACGAAAACTAAATCAAACGACAACGTGCGAAGTTCAATAAGTTTCAACTGGGCAAAAAAAAAAAACGATCGACGACTAGAGGGAACGAATGAACTGAATGTGTGGGCAACCGTATGGGAAAGTCAGCGCAAACGAGCTCGCTTTGAGACATTTTGGTATGTGTGTCATTTGTACAAGGAGACTCGTGGTTTTTCATGCTATAGAAACATTTTCCAGATCTCCGTAATCTTAAACGCTCTAAAAAGATAGCAATGTGTTTTTTTGTTTTTTTTTTACTTTCTTTGAACAAGTAATCATTGTACTATCGTGGACACTGTTAGCTATAACACGGCAGCGGCTGCCGTCCCGTACCCCCAGCGCCTCATAGCTGGCGCCGTCCGAAACTCCGCACATGCGTCGTGTGGCGGAGTCGCTCTTCCCGCCTGCGAGCACACCCTCGCTTTGTCGTCTGCTAGGCACAGAGCAGACGACGCCACAGCGCTTGCAGATTTTCCCTGACACGGTTCAGCAAACCACTGCGTAAGAGGTGTCCACGGTTGATTCCCCGACTCCGCTGGCTAAGGATAATCATCGCCACTAATTGGAATATCACGGTAGCCTAATTTTTTTCTTCTTTTTTTTTTATGGGACAAACTTGCAGTTACACTCCGTTTCACTTTAGGTCTAAGCGCAGCGGACGCTACGAGAAGATAGGGCCAACCAAAAGCGGCAAAAGTTCACTTATTGCACCTTATTGTGTCCCCGGTGATGCACTCCGTGACATTGCACCATTGCCGCTATTTGATTGGCTATGTCGTTTTGTAGCGTACGCTGCATTCGGACTTAAGGTGAAACGGAATATGTGTCTATTTCTGTATCACACCTGCTGCGCTCATACTAGTTTGCGAGCGCATATTGTGAAAGATGGATTGCGAAATCCTGTTTCTGAAAAAGCAAAAAAAAAACAAAAAAAAACGTAGACAGGGTTAATGTCTTAATGACTCTGCAATCTCCTCCAATCAAAATCGTCGGTTTAAAATGCAGTTTGAGACCAGTTCGCTGGGGCCAGGGTACCAGACCAGCAGCACTGTGGCATCGCCTGCTCTACGCCTAGAAGACGACAAAGCGAGGGTGTGCTCGCAAACGGGAAGAGCGAGTCCGCCACAGGCGCATGCGCGGAGTTTCGGACGGCGCGTGCTATGAGCCGCTGGGGGTACGGCACGGCCGCCGCTGCGGTGTTATAGCTAACAGTGTCCACGATAGTACAGTCAGGGTTCCTCCTATTCTGAGTTCCAAGAGCTTCAGGAAATATTTTATCATGAATAACCCCTTCTCATTGGGAAAATTTACTATTATGGAGCTAACAAACTCCTTCGGAAGTACCAGGAGAGAGTGCGAAAAGCTGTAAGGATGTTGTCGTTGCTCTAAAAACGTAGCCCAAGGCACGTGCCTTTGGCGGATTCTTTCACGTTTATCCCCTAGAACGGTTTATATATAGGGTTGGTGATATTCCGAGATAGAGTAACTGCTGCTGGAGAAGGAGCGCGTCTCTGTGTCCAGCGGTGTCTGCAAGATGGCACTGTCAACGGCGCTAGGCACACGCCAGAGCAAAGTGCGACAGGGACTACAGGCGTGATGCCTCTCGACTGCACTCTATACGAAGAATTCGGCACGAGTGGCACTATAAATAACTTGCAATATAACCGATTTTCATGCGATTGCTCTTAGCATGCACCCTCAAAGATATATTTTATTGTCTCCTTCATTACCCCTGTATGGGGTCATTGAAAAGGTTTTACTCCCTTTATTTTAATTTTTACTTACGTTATGTGTCTGCGTGTCAGTTTATGCTTTCTCTTCTCTGTTTTATCAGTGACCGAATGCCTTTTCATGTGATTTCGCTGTGTCTGCCTATATTTCCTTGATCGTCGATGGAGGACGATAACAAAATGCTTCACGGGATGACTGCGGCGCTATGTCTAAGCTCTGGACGAGAATACCTCGGGGGTGACAGCCGTCAACCAACACTGGGCCATGCCCTGGAGCTCGCTGACTTCACTGAAGTGAGCGATGACACCATCAAACAACCAGAGATTTTCCATCTGAGACGTGCATTGATCAGCACGCGGGAGGCACCGTCAGATGTCGCTGGCAGACTGGCTTGAACCTTCCCGGAACTTTCGAGCTTTAACCTTTCCCTAACCTTCCAGCAACGGTGGTTGCGATGTTGAGAAGACCGCGACGTCCTTCCCTTGTACATATCGTCTTCTAATCATCATCACTAGACGTGGCACTGGCGTGCTGATCAATGTACATATCATCTCCTACTCATCATCATAAGGCGTTGCATCACTAAGGGTGCACCGCGGAAAGTCTGTGGCCTTTCCCCGGTGCCACGCCTCTGCTGAGCCAATAAAGATTATTAATATTATTACTATTATTATTATTATTCTTATTATCCTATTCGCATATTCCTTTAAACACATCACCCTCCTCTCTGTTTTCAATGAGGCCCTTGTATAAGGAAGGTGGCGACATCATCACCCTCCTCCTCTGACGCGCAAACGTTTTATCTTTATTTTTTGTTTTCACTTTCGCACTCGCACATGGACGGTACCCCCGCCTGGATCGCTCCAAGACTGGGGCGGCCCTATGCTAATAAAACATACATGGGGACCAAAGAGCGCTGTCACGGTATACCCTCTGCGTTCAAGTGGAGGAACCGCGAAGAATGTGCTCGAAAAAAGACGATGGGAGCCGTGACGTTTCACTTTCGGCGTGACTTGATTGGAGGGCAACGCCTCCTTTCCCCTGCACGCTCTTTTATCTTAATGTTTTGCTCTTTCGCACTCCGCGCGTCGACGGAAGCGCCGCCTGCAACCCTCTAAGATAGCAGGCGACATTCTTCCAAGGATGTCGCTACTTTTCCCAATAAAGGACTTTTAGTTTTCAACCGCACCATCCTCTCTTTCAGCAGTTGTTCATTCTTGATACTTGCTATCATATCTTCGTTCTACTTATCTTTTAAGTAAAGTTTCCGTCTCCCACCTTTTTCTTTTGTTCACCTCTATTCCTTCGCAGCTGCTCGTAAACCCCGTAGCTATTTCTCTCGTGCTAGAATGGCCGAGCTTCTCACCAGGTATTTACTAATAGCTTGCTGTGACCAGCGTAACCAGCCGATCAGACGACGCGTGACACAAAATAATGCAATCGCAGCGTGCAGCAAGCGGACGGACCGCAGCACGGGGTGCCTAATGAGTATTTTGTCAAACTGACACCAAGTGGAAGCACGATCGTTCTAATTACTACACTCTCACCCGCACCCGACGGCTAATAGAAAAAGGCGGATGAATTGAGCACAGAAGAAAGAGAGAAAGGCGAGCGCAGAACCCAAAATGATGACTAACGAGAGAAAAAAAAATATGCTAACACCTTTCAAAAAAATAAATAAATAAGTAATCGCGAAAGCTAGGACCGATGCGGAGGATGCAAGGACAGCAGTTCAGGAACAGAAAGGGAAAACAAAATAGAAACAAAACAAAAGATAGGGATGATTCCAGGAACCTAGCGGGCGTTCTCTACGCGTAGGGCCGTTCTGTGGCAGCCCAGGCTCGGGTTGTTCGCAGCGCTCTCCGACTGAGCAAAGAGTTATTAATTGCGCTCGTACGACGTGTCGAGGCACGTCCGGGGACTTCCTCATTACGGATTGAGCGCCGCTCTGATATTTGTCACAGTCTGCGCATTCTGGCTTTGACAGACGCTACTCACGAAAACATTGGTTGATGCCTGCGCGCAAAATAATCGCGGCACGTCGCTCTTTCCTTCACTTTATCTTTCGCTCTCCTTGTTTTGCCAAATATAGGCTCTAACTGCACTACGCTGTTGTTCCGCGTGAATATTTCGGAGCATTTCGACTGAAATATGCTCGGAGACATTGATATTTTCGGGCAGAATTCCAGCGCATTGTTTTACACTACGTGTTTGCCAACGCCACTGCCGTATTCGTCTGTGTTGCCACCCGAGTGATATTCACCTTACATTTTTTAGACGCTTTCAGACATTTTGAAAGATCCTCTTTCTTTTCTCTTAGTGTCACCTTTTGCATTCTTCAATCTCGGGTAGCTTCAAAATTATCAGTATACACTATCTCACTTGCGCCATTACGTTCTTTTTCAGTCATATAGAGCTTGCCACTTAAAGGGGATCATTTATATTTATATTTGAATAAATAATGACAAGTATATGTAGCGTTTTATTTATTATTTAAGTAAACTTAAAATTCTCAGAAGAGCGTTACCGTATTCATGCATAGCTAGCAATGGCGACCGCCAATGTTTCTTGATGAGCTTCCGAAAAGTGTCTATTCCGGCGTCTAGAAGTCAGAGTCGTAGATTCAAATTTGAGATTTATAGAACGACTTAACAATAAATTGTCTCAGAGTGGCTAGACCCATCTTCTCCAAAATTAGAACCTACTTACGATTAAAGGAAAAGGTGCCGCGATTGCGGCCGACTTGGTCCCCGAATAAACAGGTTACACTCCATTGCCAGGTATTAAACATCTACAGAGATACAGACTTATAATGGTTCATCGAGGCTCCGATTATCGAGGCTATTGAAACCGTCGAGGCGTGGAGCTTATTGCCGAATAAAATTGTGAATATGGAAACGGTGTTCTCCATTGAGCATTCCGTGACTGCACAGTTAGAAGAATAAAACGCAAACTGCTCATTTTTATGTGATATATGTGACGATAGCTGGCTCGAATTTTTTTTTTTCGCTATGCCTGTTTGTCAGCACCAATACTTAGCGCCTCCTTACTTTTCAATTTCTTTGAGACCTGTCTCCTGTAGACACCTCTTTTGGGGGAAGTTTGTAGTTTTTCATTACAAACATCATCTCGCATTTGTGATAACGCCACACATTACAAGTGGTGCTAGTGAATGTTTATTGTGGAATAAGTCACGTCAATCGAAGCTAATTTTATTTGGCAAAACCAAATACGTTCGAGCATGACCAATAAAACGCTAGAACACTTGAGATCGCAGACTGAAAACCGCAAGCCCTCTTCGAGAGACAAGTTTACAGAGTCGCGCACAACCATTCCCGAGACACCAAAAGCAAAATCCTCTACCAACATTGATTTAGGGGATCTTGGGAAATCGAAGGTAGAGAAAATTCGGTAACCAAGCGCGGCGTCCTCAAGCCAATATCTTTGCCCTCGGGGCAAAATTAACCGAAAAAGGAAAACTCTCGGTCTGCTAGCCTGAACCACAAACTCTGCGCTGAGTGTTGCTGCCCTTCAGGAATGTGGTCGACTGAAAGCATGGGACGGCGTGCTTATAAAGCGAACGGGTTGGCGAACGCAGGTGTTCACAAACGCTCTTTTTCAGATCTTTTTGGTAGGGCTTACGCGAGAACGTGGTGGAACCGGTTCAGCGAGCAGTTGGCTCTGCACTGAAGAACGCTGCCCGACATGCATAATACATGCCCCATATACGGGCAGACTCGAGGTCCTGCCTAGTATGCTTCGTTGCGGTCCCAAAGCCTAACTTGCTTTTATTTTTTTTGAAGCTACCACTACGTTTAGGACCGGGTCTTGCGCCTAAGTGACCGGTTTCCACCAAATGGTACAGCACATGTGGGAGGTGCGACGTTCTACGGAAATGTGGGAGCGAGTCAGTCGAGCTGAGTCTTTCAAGAAATGCGGAGTGTAATGTTTATTCACTGACCCTATCTGTCGGCTTGCAGCTGGTTAGTTTAAATTAAGGGAAATTTCAGCTCGGGCTGCTTGGATGGAGTAATCGCTTTTCCCCCTTATACCTATAAATGTGGCAAAGGTTCGGTTAGTGGCGTTATGGTCAGTGGTACGAGGCTCTTTGATACCATATACCTCAAGTGAGGAACGCCTTTTCTCTATTAATAATATATTCCAAAACGCTAAATGAATCTTCATTTTAGAGACTAGCGTTTTCTTAATAATAATGTATGAAAACCTTTACAATAAAATATATATACATATGCAAAACATTAATATTAGTATGGGGGCAGAGTAGAGGACGCCGATATTCTTCTTTGACGTAAAGGACTGACGATAAAGTCCATTTTGAGCGTTTAGTTTGGCGTATGGGGTAAAATATGCCAAGGCAGAGTCACTTTATTTTCTATGCCCTTTTCTTTCTAAAGCTTTCATTTTCCTCCTTATATCTACTTTACTGGTGGGAGGACTCAAACTACTTAATCTAACTGTTAGTTTCTTACCATGCAAGAAAAAAAGTGAAGCTAGTTTGGCTCTAAATAGAGACAACGTCGAATGAAATTTGTGTTTTGATTTTCTCAGGCTATAGTCATAACTTAGCTCATTGGAAGGACAGAGCAACCGGCTGGGTTGCAAGCAAATTATTAATCCTTCGCCTCCCCCCCCGTGCAGAGAATATATTAAGGCGATTCGGCAGGATTCGTCGAATTTCGTCGCTATACTTACCTTAATTATAGATTAAGCTAAAATAATAATCCCGGGTGCCAATTTGCCGGGACGGTCTCAAACTTGAAGTTTCCCAAACTGACATTCTTCAGAAACAAAACGAGTTAATAGCATATTCAGTACACAATTAAAAGTGAAAAAAAATCTTCTAAAGCAATAGTATGTTTTTTTTTACTCTACCGCCAATCCCGAAAATGTGTCCGTCCGTCCGTTCCTCCGTACGTGCCTTTTCGTCTAAATTTAGCGGGGAAATTAACATCGCGTGATCAGTTGTAATGTGATTAATGTCTTGTAACCTGAACACAAATTTTGTTTCCGCGCTAAATTTGGCGGGAAAATCACGTCACGTCACCTGACGCCACGGCACAGATACATCAATTCAGTTTCCACGCTACATTTAGTGGGAAAATTGAGGTTCACTTGACATTATTTCCCAGCAACATTTATCTGGAAAACTGAATAGGCATATAGGTCCGCTGGCGTCAGGTCAAGTGATGTATGTTTACCGGCTAAATTTGACGGGTAAATTATTTTCAATTTACCCAAAATCACTTGACAATAAATTGAATTGATGCAGGTTACGTTAACAGTACACAAATTCAAATTCCCTCCCTGCATTTAGCGGTAAACCAACATCACCAGACCTGGTGTCAAAGGATCTATATCAATATACATTTTTTGATAAATTTAGCGGGGAAATTTATAAAAATATAGGTTCATCACTCCCAGAAAAGTTTGTTTACTGTCCTCTAATCAAGTAGAAGCGATTTCGCGTTTAAATAAAACATTTCAGGCATTAGGGGTCTTCGAAGATAAAGGTGGCAGCCAATTATTTTCTAAGAAAAGGAACTACACAAACGTTGGCTTTGGTTGAGTCTAGACAGGTTGGCTTGGTATTTGTGTGACATTTCCTGTTTTACTTGAAGTGCAAACGAAGTGATAATTAACAATTGAAACCCCGTCCTTCGACGTTACATGGTGCGTATACTTGCTTCGTGAGTGCATACGTTCTTCCATGCGACGTCCTGCCGTTTTAGCTTCGGATTAAAAAGTGGTTTCAGACAAAAGGCTGGAAGTCCGTTATCTACACTGAGCAGTTTATTTGTGCAACGCACGTTTACGCTAAAAATATCAGTGCAATAGAGCAATGCCTTGATTCAATCGATTCAAAATACTTGATATTTCAGTTCGTGTTGGATCCTCGCGCCAAGCCATTTGTCGTATTCACTCATCACCAAGGTGCTTACTCGTGAACATGATCTGACCTCACGCAATCTGAAGTCATGACAGCTCCAAGCATTTCATTTTCGTCGGCGCTACGTTGAACAAAATTCTAAGTACTCTTTTTCTTTTTTTTTTTTTGTCAGACTTTATAATTTACTTTATACAGTAAATTATAAATATTAGATTTTAAATATTAGATTACATCAGAATGTAATCTAATATTTAAAAACTTCAGGTCGATTGATTGTTACTGCGTTCGCTTTTGTTGCAAACTCACTCAGAATTAAAAACATTCCTCTGCCACAGTGTTTCGGCGAGCATGGCTGGAGAGAAGAAAGAAAAAATTTGGAATTCGACGTTTCCATAGCTGGGTCGTTAAATAAGACCAGGTGCGCTGCGTGGCAGGTTCTAAAACATGCTTAGGTTAAATTAAATTTTATTAGTAATACAATGTCAGTCATTCAATTGATTTTGATTAGGCAGAATCATTGGAGGTAAGATCGATTAAAAACTTACATACATAATTTATGGTTCAGAGATCCAAGTGCATTGGCAACAACCTTTAATACTACATATGAGTCTCACCATCATCACCAGTGGCTGTAAAGTATGGGTGCTGACATGGCAGATTCAATTATTTTCTGATGTTCGCATTGAGGTTATACCGGAAGGAAGTTCAGATGGCGTGGCACAAGCCACCATGTGCATTCCTTTCAGCAAAAAAGGTTCCTTCTGTTGCCTTTTAAGATCTACGGTGTACTGGAAGGAGCTTCGGAAACATTGCTTTGTGCCATATTTTTCACCCAAGGTGCTTTATTTCCACCAACCTGCCACCAGGGAATCCTCCAAATAACTCTCCGATAGAAAGCACGAGCTCTCTAGGAAATGATTGGATTAAGTACAAGAAATCTACGCACTGTCAAAATTTTTCTAAAAAAAAAAAAATGTCGGAGAAACGGCGAACTCTGAAGGGACCCACGGAAGAGTGGAGTACATTTCATTCCGAAAGGAGCCTTAAACACATACATGAGTCCAGGTACACCTTACGGCCTCAAATCTCTCAAATACCAACCCTCCCGCTCGTTGTCACGATCAGGTGTAGCATACTTTTTCCGCAATAAAGTACGACCCGAGTGCAGGCACACTTGAAAAGCGAACCGAAAACTTTGGCGGAAAAACCACACGCAGGGCCCGTAAAAAATGCACACGTTACGTTCTCCAATGCAGGTGTACAAAGTCTAATCGAAAAAAAAAATGTCTAGCGGATAAAACAAAATGGAGTAGGGCAAAGGGCCGCGTTCCGGAAAGCCACGGCGAGACCAACGTCCACTGCCCAGCGGCCCTTTCCCTAAGTCCTTCCGTCAGCGTCCCGCAACCTGCGGTCGCACGGCCTCACGAGCAATTCGTCACCGCCCGAGCGGAAACGCAACGCTCGGGACAAACGTCGAGCGACTCGACCCGCAAAAATAATAATAATAATAATAAGCCGCAACTACCTGACCTCTCCCCACCCCGTGGCCCTCACTTCCCTACTGGCCCCCCTCTCCTTTCCTGAATGTCGCAGCCATTTTTGGCCGGCGGGCCCTCCCTCGCCCGGCCCAGCAGTTCTCCCGGACAGCGGTGCTCGTCTACCAAAGGCGAAACATTCAGCAAAAATTCGTATCCGAGGCAATACGGCGCAGCTCGAAGCGACTGGGCAAGGTGCTGACCTCAGCTTTACCGGCAGTCCCGTCATCTTTCTGCTCCTCTTCCTTCTCCCTCCCTGCAGCATGTCCTGCCTCTCCCCCGCCCTCGGGGCAACCTCTTGCCCATTTATTTTTTTTTTTTCTCCACTGCGCGGGCTGGTCTCGCCTCGTTTGGCCATTTCTGTTCGCCTGGACGAATTCCCGGCACCGTCGCCTCCGATCGAACCCCGGCTCCGGGCGGTCGCCAAGGTCCGACAGCGCTTCTCGCGTAAAAGGAAGAGCAGGGGAAAGGGTGTCACAAAGGAAGAGGGGAGAGGCTAATTCTCTGCCAAGTCTCCCAGAAGCGCCTGCCACGAGTTATCGTTCGTCGAAACAGCGCGGAAAATATTAAAGGCAAGGTGTACTCGAGCTGCAACGAAAGATACTAAATCTATTATCCAACTGAGCATTAAAGACATGTTTAAATTTTATTGTTTTTACTATAACATGGCAGTTAGGTTTTTATTCTTATTATTTGTATATATTAAAGTAGTCTACTGTACAAAAAAATTCGTCGTAATATAATCTGTAGAAAAATTTCGCAGACTAGGTACATTTGAAAAGTTATTAAACACAGAACAAAGTTCCCAGCTGCTGCAGCTGGGAATTTTCTGTGTTTAATAACGAAGTGATAATTAACAATTGAAACCCCGTCCTTCGACGTTACATGCTGCGTATACTTGCTTCGTGAGTGCGTACGTTCTTCCATGCGACGTCCTGCCATTCCGAGAATTAAAAAAAAATTAAAAAGCTTTTTCAACATGGAACTGCAACAATCTTAACGGATCTATTATATCAATCTCTTTTACATGTTTTTTTTTAAGATAACCCAGAATGGTAGGGAAACATCTAAACGTATTATTAATTTATTACTCAACCAATTTCAAGATGTGGCCATTACAAGCACAACTACTGATGATAAAATATTTCTGGTGCCGCACTTGTAAATTTGCTTATCAATTATTTTGTGAACGTGGAGAATCGTATGTAAAATAATATCGCGGCAAAAATTATCGCCAGAGAAAACGAGCCAATATTATTTCTTTTAAACCAACTTACTCTACAGAAATGCTCCCTACATTTATGAATATGAAAAATAGCCGCACTAATGACTGTGCATCTTCTAATCGGGCAAGTGAAGTCTTTAGTCCACTTACTGTTACAGTGCGTAACACATCTTTAGAATCTTACATTGTCATCTAGTACATTTACGAAATAAAAAAAATAAAAAAAACTGCCTAGGTATTTATTTTGTATAAAGGCGGGGATGGAAAATTATATGAGCGATTAGTGTTCCGCTTTTACCCTTCATGTTATCTTGAAGTCCATTGACAAAAATTGTGCATTGTCGACTTGAAGTATTTGTTTATAATTTTCCTTGCTGAAAGAGTCGCAGTATGATTTCAATAGGCCTTTAAATTTACAGAAACGGCTATACTTGTACAAAAATAAATAATATTAGAAAATGCACAGAGTAAACTTTTGACCTAAGGGATATTCATTGATTTAAAAAAAAGTTCTCAAAATGATAGATCCCGAAATTATCCCAAAATAATTAAAATGTTATCTAATCCTATATAGTGCGTTACCGATTTTAACATCATATTTACAGTAATGATCTCTATATGTTCAAAATAAAAATGATGAATTCGCTACGGATGTATTTACATAGGGCGTATTCTGGGTACTATTCCAGGACTGCTGTTGTTGCATATATATGTCAATGATATTGCCGCTCGCGCAGCTGGCGAAGTAGACAGAGCGGCCATGGCTCAGCGGTTATTGCGATTGCCTCCCAAGCGAGGAGCACGGGGTCGATTACTGGGAGCGACGCGTCTCTTGTTTAGTCTTGCAATTTAGTGTTCTGGTAACTTCGATATTCCTGTTGCGTGCTCGAGGTCCGAATGTTCTACGCGTCGAACTTTCTACGCCGATTATTCCAGAAGCCCACGCGTGTACACCAAGAGCATCGCGTGGCGAGCCATAGTCGAGTCCTGCGACGCTAACTTTCTGCTATTTTATTATGTGCGCAAGTTCGCCATATTAAAGGTTTAGTTTCTGCAGTTAGCTCACCGCGTCATCCTTTGTCATTCGTGACATTTTGGTGGAGATGTCCGTGCATGTCCGTGCATGCATGTCCGTGCAGCCCACCTCTGCGAGGGCCCACATTGCAAGTCCGGCCCCAAGTCCTTAAGACCCAACGAAGAGATGACCGAGACCCGATCAAGTCGCCGCACCTAAGGCCTACCTCCGGAGGTTGGACTCTTGCCCCTTAAGAACAAGCAGGCAACGAGGTCTACGATGGACAACCAGACGTCGCAGACCCAGGCAGCCACTGCCGTCCTTTACCTGCCCGTCGCACCGCGGGCGGCTGCTCCGTTCCACGGCGAGCAATACGAAGACGCCGAAGACTGGATCGACTAGTACGAACGCGTTGTCCGCCATAATGACTGGACTGAGGAGAAGCGCCTGCATAACGTCTATTTTTCGCTTGAGGGGACCGCCAAGCACTAGTACGGAACTTGTGAGTCTTCTTCAACATCCTGGTACATCTCCAAAACCGAGCTAAAGGGCAAATTTATCAACCACCACCGCAGTGAAAGAGCTGACGGCCTACTGCGAACCAGAGCCCAGGGCCCCAACGAGAGCGTCACCGGCTTCGCGGAGGACGTCCTGCGCCGCAGCGCCCGCACCGACTTTTGGGCTACAGAAGAGAAGAAGCCACAAATCATTATGCGGGGCGTGAGAGACAACATCTTCGGCGGCCTTGTCCGCAGGCCTCCAACAGCGGTTGAATGTTTTGTCACCGAGGCAACGAACATCGAGCGTGCCCTGCAAGCCCGAGCCAGTCACTACCAGCAACAACCCGGCCTTGCTACCCTCGGCCCTCTAGCTACGACCTTAGCACCAGCATCGCAGGCATTCGCGAGATCATTCGCGATCTCGTCCGGGGTTGGAGTAACAAATTTACCGGTCAATAGAACATATATTGGTGCGTACCTAGAAAGGAAAACTGTCAAATGATTGTCCGGTCATGGTAACTTTTTCCTAAACAGCGTATAATCCTAAGTAAGCTTACACCCCCCCCCCCCCAGCAAAAAAAAAAAAAAATACATCTCTGATTATGTGTGATCGTAATCCTCGTCGGCAGCCCACCTAGTGGTTAAAAACGACAGATAAATAATATTCGACCTTTTCTGTTGTATTTGTGTAACAAACATATAAATCAGATACTACAGGCACAAATGTGTGACCCTCAGGTACTTGAACATTAGCTGTACCGCGACGTTGCAAACACTATACCAATAAAAGATCAGAAGCACCTTTAAAAGGCTGCTATCGGTCCATCACGCCGTTTCAATTAGTTTCATTTGTGACGTCAATTTGAATAACCAAGGCCAAGCATTTTTTTTTAAAGCGTGTGGGGCACATAAAACAAGACATGTAGATGGACGAAGACCTTCGTTCCCATTCCACACGTGTGTTTAATAGGACCAGAGATTCAGTACCATTTCTAGTTTAGAACACAAAACCACCTGAATAAGATGTCTTCACTGTAAATAACGTAGCAGGACTTAACTCACGTTAATTAGGCAGTACGGTCTAGTTTCGCCCTTTATATCCCTTTAACGATCTCCATATTTTTTTGTAATTAGCAACTACTCAACCCGAATAACTCGTAATCTCCTTCCATATGATCAGAACGCATGGCACGTTAAGGAAGACTTGCGTTCAAAAGATCATAATATGAGAAAAACGAGAAAAAAGAGAGGATAGGCACAACGTTCAGTTAGAAAGAACCTAGACCAAACTTACGTGCATAATTTTCCCGTGAGTCGTTTTGAGTGATCTAAACATAGCATCATTTTCCCCACTTGCGTGCCTCCTTCTGCCACTCCAGCAAATCGACTGCATATTGAAAATGAGTTGTCAAAGTAAACCCTAGAGAGATGAAATCTACTAAATTTTTTTCGTGTTTCACATTGTTGAAACCACCAGTCTAAAAAAATGCACCTATGAAGGTTAATAAATTGCATCCTGATTTATGTTTGTTTGTTCTCTACTAACCCGAAAAAATTGCACGCAAAATAGCGATGCTGCATTCCTTTGGCGCCACGATGTATAATTTTCATCGAGCAATCTATCTTTCCCTTGACAAATCCCCATCATGTTAAGAAATAACTCTCGGAAGCTGTGGAGGAATTAGTAAATTTTGTCAGAGCATTTGTGTTGTAATAGAGCAGTCAAACGCGCTGCTCCTAGACATATGTGTACAAAATACAAAGCGCCACAACAAATTGGTGTAAAAAAATAACATATATTCTTACCTATTGACAATTGAGATAGCGTAAAACATCTTGAAGATGCTTTATTTCTAATTGTGCTGCTTTCAGGTAAACATTTCAGACTGAGAATTTCCAATCTTCCGGTAAATAATGTCTCGGGCAGTATTGTATTTACCCCTCTTCCATACAGATGCGCTCACATTTTCTACAACGGGTTTGATCAGACTAACATCCGCACATACTTTACACGCGCAAAAAACACAAGCAGAAGCGATAATCACGCGCCGATGCACGACCACACACTGGCACGCGCACATCCATTTACATGCATGCGTACTAAGGAATACAATATATGCGCACACGAAACGGGCACACATACACATATGGGAGCATGCACCCGTGCCAAGTGTGAAAAAAAAAAGGGTGCAAATTATTCTCTTTTCAAAAGGTCAAATTGCGGAAAGTAATTATTGAAAGAGTCTGATTAATACTGTCAGCGCAGACGTCACACACGGCAAAGTTAAATCTAGTACTAGATGTAAAGAAGACTTAAAACGACATTGGAACGACACGCTCCTGCTCTTTTTTTTTAATCAGACACTAACGGTTTTGAGAGTTTGGACACCACGGAGAAGGTAGGAAAAAAACATGCAAAAAAACATCGCCATTTTAAAGAGCAATTCGGAAGGAGTGTCATGAACGAAGCATTAGCCTACAAAAAACGCAAATATTAGAACACGTTTTCGACCTTAAGATGAAGACAATGTCATCATTGTAAAAACGTACTGGCCTCTTTCGAATAAAAAAAAATATCTCTAGCTCCCCATTAAAAAAATAAAAATAAAGACAGATAGAAAAGAATAGCTACCCTACTTAATTAAGATTTGTCTTAGCTATGTCCCCGTCTTATTTATGCCCACATTCGAACAAGAGGAAACGTTTAAGTTACATTTAAGTATGCCCCAAGATGCTCGTACACTCTAAAGTGCTTAAATAAGCAAAAAAAAAAAAAAAAAAAAACAGTCCCTAAATTGAAGAAACGGTGGTTTGGCTAAATGCCCTAGGTTATTGCTAATGAAATTGAATGTCTGCTCTTGATTCGTGTGTTTCCTTTTTTATTTGACGGTACATTTCCAGTCGTCTCTCGACTCTCTTCCTAAATAATTAAACTGCGTTTCAAAGAAAATAAAAAAAAAATATTTCCAACGAAACTGCAAGGACGCTACAAAAACAAGCTAAATAAATTTAGAAAAGAATATCCGCAAGGTGGTCGTATCCAGCTTCCTACTCCTTCCAAAAGGTTCTTAGCAGATCAACCGTCCGTTGCATCGTTTTTATCTTTCCTTTTTTTTTTTTCTTCTGCCAGTAATCTGCAATTAGAATGGCCTAACGTTCGTGCGTTCATTCCAGCAGCGCGAATGAGATCTAGAGGCTTGGGTTTTGCGAGAAGATTGGGTAAGTTGTATCGGTTGAGTTACGCACGCTCATTAAACGGCGACCCCATTGCCGTAAATCGACTGTCTGATAGGTTTTAAAAAAAGGAAACAAAACAAAGATTAGACGTTGCACTTATCACTGTAATTTTCCTGCTCCGTAGCATATGTGTGTAAGTTGCCACTGTGCATTATATATTTACTCGCCTGGCAATACAGTGCATAAAAGCTCTTCCAAAGTAGTGAATAATAGAGTATCATCCATTATTCTTATCTTCATTAATTCATACTGAACTTTAGGACCTGAATTAACCTCTCTCAATCTTATGACGTCTGCCGAGAGAGAGCATTTTTAATTTATTTCTAAGCGCGGGTAATACAACTACAGAATTCACGATGTGTATATATTAATATGCAATAAAAATATTGATAAGATTTGACACGAGAAAAGTTAAAATACAGTTCGAAAAAAAATTATAATACGGACAACGGAATGTAGAGTGCTACTACGTAAGCCGCTTTAATGTCAGTGCCTAATGACCCTTTCCAAGGATCTTTTCAAATGTAAAAGAATTAATTATTCTCTTTTATCAAAACCATATGTACGCGCGAAGAGCGTCATGGAAGAGATTTGTCAAATCCGCCAATTATGGAGAAAAGAACTGCCAAGGAGGGGACGACCGCAATCTCTTGTATTCAATCGGAAATATCGCAACTTCGTTAAGTTGCCCAAAGCGCGCTTTACTTAAAGGTACACTGACACCCCCTAATTTATATATTTTTTTTTAATATTTTGCAGGCGATTTATTATGGTTTTCGGAAGACTACCCAATTAATATTTTGCTACAGAGTCACGTATATTTTTAATAAATCCAGTAAAAGCAACAGCTTGAAACCGGAACTGAAACCTCCGCACGTAGGTCGGAGAAATATAGAGGATGAGAGAGAGTCGGAAGTTGCCTAACTTCACCCAGCCGTGCGCTTTTTTTTTTTTTTTTGCACGGAGCAGACAAAATGCGTTGCGGGAACCGTTTGCCGTGCGATTGCCTTGCAGTTATGCTTCTTCAGCTCGCTGTTCTGCGTTGGAAGATGAGTTGTTTGTACATGGCACAGGTTGCAAAGGTATAGCGATTACCCGTGGTGAATCCCCGTGATCGGCTTCGAAAAGAATACTCCCAATATGTTGCGTGAAGAGCTGCCTCACATGTCCTGCATCCGAAAGCGGCATTGCTCGGCAGAGTCTGCACTAGTTTACGAAAGATCAACGGGATCGAGAAGAATGGCTGGCGGCAATTCCAGTAATAGAACAGTTACGGGCACCTTGAAAAGCGGATGCTACCCGATTCATATGTGCCCTGTATTTTTTTGGAAAGTGACTATATAGAATTCGCCGGTGTCAAAAAGGTAATCCCATACCATTTAGTTTAGCGACATAGCGTCCACGACACTTCTGTTTTTCATTGATAATTGTAAAAAAAGATGTGCAAATATCGCTAAAATGTATGACGGAAAAAAAAAAAAAAACTCACCCATACTAGGAATAGAACCTGGGCGCGATGCGCCTGAAACGGACGTCTTTCCACTGAGCTGCTGGGGGTACTTCGTAAACATGTAGACGGTCTACTGTTGGTCATAAAAATTGCTGCCGATTTCCGTCCATCAAAAGCACTCCCGGCTCGAGGTAGGGCAGCACCACTCATATGCCACATTCGCACTTAGTAATGAAATCGTACGCGTGCATAAGCAACTCGAAGTACGAGCTTCGTGCTTCACGTTTGCACGATCAATGCCCACGAGAAAGAACAATG
This sequence comes from Ixodes scapularis, assembly GCF_016920785.2. Classification (NCBI taxonomy): domain Eukaryota; kingdom Metazoa; phylum Arthropoda; class Arachnida; order Ixodida; family Ixodidae; genus Ixodes; species Ixodes scapularis. The sequence continues at coordinate 5,135,677 of NW_024609867.1, forward strand.
GCTTGGCGACGTTTTCGTGCATAAAGGCTTGATGGTCGGGCGTGTCGTACGGGATGAATAGGCAACCAGCAATGCAGTTTGACAAGACACGCTGCGCCATCTAGCGGCTGCAAAATAAAAATGTAGGTAGGCCAGAACGGCCCGGGTTGCGAGACTGCGGACACACATGTGTCCGTTAGGTAGGCCATTAAGAAACCATGTGTTCACACATGGTTTCCTAATGCGGGTTGCGCATTAGGAAACCATGTGTGAACGTGGCATTTCTGATCGGCGTGAGCCTTTTTGGAACTGGTTTTCGTAAAAGCAAGTCTCAACTTCACGTTTCTATGACCTCATCGGGTTCCTATCACATCTCGCCTACTCCTAAAGTTCTCCACAATTAAACGTCGCTACTTTTGCCTGAAAGAATGCCACAGTCGCGAAGGCGACTCAAACGCGAGAGTTTACCGCTTCCCTTCAGGATCTTGGGAATTAACGCAGCAACAGAAGTGGATTACTGCTGTGTGACGCATCAAATAAGTGAATTTTACAGCAACAGTTGAATTGAACAAAAATATATGTGCCGGCTTGGCAAGCGGTCTGACGACCTCGTTTTGCAGTCTACTCGGCAAAATAACATATTATACAAGTCGTTTTACGAGTGACCTTGACAGCGACATAGAGAATTACGGTAGAGAAATCGGGCCGATTGTTGCTTCGCTGTAACGTGGAGAATCAGGCAATGAGGTCTTCAAGCGAGAGGCCCGCCGGCCCGCTTGGCACTCGTGGTTGTACGCGTGCATAGCCGCCCGCCGCGTCCGAACTCATCCAAACCTGCGAGTTTCCAAATAGTGGATTTTCCTAGAACAAATTTTTGTTTGTGTCGGCAGCCAAATTTAGTGTTAAGTCTGGTAACAAATGTGACGACGTGCAGAAAACAAGATTTTCCTTTGGAAAAAGCTCATGCGATGCGTAAATATCTTTCTCACACGTACAATTTGTTTCTTGCCGCCTTTTTACGTCAGGCTTGTGTACTGTTCTCTAGCGTGCAGAGTTTGGTTTTACTTACCCATATTTTATTCTGGTGTGTGGGGCGTCGGGAAAAGAGGACGGCAAAGCGAGGCGCTCGCGGGGGTGAGCCGGCGAGGAAAAGGAAGAGCGTGTTTCACGAGGCTGCGGCTGGGCTGGAACGATAGAGCCGTTCTGGCTTGTCTTTCCCATGTCGATCCCCGGAGCAACCCACCAGCGTAGTTCGGATTAGTACCAGAGGAAATGGCGAGCCCTGGCTATACCGGCCTAGGCCATGAGAATACAAGAGTAGTTCCTCAGCGAGACTCAGGCTATCCGGAACAGCTAGCCTACGCAGCGCTGGCGTGGAAAGGACAATCCGCATGCCTGGACACAGACTCCTACTGCGAGCTATAAACGACGGGCGGCAACAAGGGTCGGCGAGTCCGGAGTGCCGGCTCTCAAAGACGGGCAACGGGGAAGTACAGCAAACCGAATTGCTGCATTCTCGTTGCGTTGTGTCTCTTCCTGGTGGACGGGCGAAGCGCAGACCGATCGGGTGGCGATTATTATAAAGGGACCCCACAAGGTGTGGAACACAACTCACACTGGTGTCGAAATGACAACTCTGGAATATGCTCTAAACACTTAGACCTATCAAAGTTCCCGATGGTCTTAAAATATCGCATAAAAATAAAAATAAAAAAAAGCACGGACATGGCGCGCACGTGCACACTGGGACTGCTGAAATCAGGGTCACCGCCGCTCGCCACGGCCCGAGGGCCAAACTGGCCACCCCATTAACAGACACGCCTCCGCTTGTGGCGCTGTATGCAGCACCCTCGTGGCGCTCCCTGGCCATGGCCGGCTGGCTATCCGGAGGGCAAGTTCGTCTGCTTCTTGCGCAGGGGGTAGCGGTGACGTCAGAACGCCGAGCCCTGATTGGCTGATCGCGACCCCCTATCTGAGCGTCGTCTGCTCCTTTGCAACGTCGTCTGCGTCTGTCTTACCTTTCCTGCGACTTTCGGAAGTGCAGAGGCCAGATTCACGAAAGGATCTTACGCCAAAAAATGTGCGTAAGACAAAACTTAAGAACAAATTCGTGTTCACGAAACGAAATTTTCCTAAGTTTTGCGCAGGTTACGACGAAATCCTACGACAGCTCCAAGGCTGTCTTGCGCACTTCTTACGATCAAATCAGCATGGCCGACAGCGTCAGTGTCGCGGTCGCGACGACCAACGGAGGTTTATTTTTCTACGTGCGCTTCTCACGCGTCCCGACTTAAAGCAGCAAGAAAAAAGTAAAAAAACACTTGAAACAGACCACGACGAACAAGAACGCTGCAACCACGAACACTCGGGAAAAGCTCCAACGGCCACGATTCTACCAAACGCGACCAAGCGAGCACGGCAGTTAGGCCTAGCAGGCACTCCGCGACTCGGCGACCGTCTGCCCACGACCGGCTGACGTGCTGAATGGAATATGCCCGCGCGACCCTTGTGAACCCTTCCCGTATTATACTTTGATCGCTGACCTCAATTTTAGATTAAGAGGTCAATTTCTTCCTCTTGTTATCTCCTTGTTTCCTGAGGCAACGGTGACTCTCGGCGGTGAAAAGCGGTGAACCTCCGACAGACGCAGGAAAGGTAAGCAGCCTTAGCTTTGTCTAGCAGACGTAAAGCAGACAACGTTAACTGCGCCATCCCGCCGACGCCGCTAAAGAATGAGGGGTCTCGCCGCACACGAAAGAAGGGAAAAAGTATTTGGGAGGGAACTAGCGAACACTATTACGCTCACTCTCGGTTTTTAGCTAACAAACCTCGGCGCCTCGGGACACCTCGCCAGTGAGTCCTTTGACTTCCCCCCTTGATGCGCGACTGCTAGTTGTCAGACAAAACAACGTACCGCTCGAGTTATTTCGTCTGCCCTCTTTGAAAGGCGAAGTCGAGCTCGCTCGATTTCCGAAAGTTCCAGGAAAGGTAAGACAGACGCAGACGACGTTGCGAGCAAACGACGTTGCAAAGGAGCAGACGACGCTGAGATAGGGGGTCGGGATCAGCCAATCAGGGCTCGGCGTTCTGACGTCACCGCTACTTCCTTTCTCATGCGCAGAAGACGAAAATGAGCCCACTTGCGACGAATTGTTTTGATTGGTCCAAAAATTTATCTTTTGAAGGAAGACAGATTCGCCGGTACCGCGAACGACAGTTCTAAAGTTGATGTCTCACGTGCGGCGTCCGCTCCTATCGCCGACCAGCCCGCGAGACCCACGATACGCGACACCACGCCATGTTGAGAATTACGCAGGGAACGCATAGAGTGCTTTGGGTTCTCTTTGCAAACTTTTTCGACTCAACGTGTTTGCAGCTTTTTGGAAGCCCCAAAAAATGTGTTTCGCACGTTTTTATGTTTTTTTAATACCAAGTCTGTTCTTTCAATGATCCACGACTCTGATTAAATATGGTGGTTGTCTCTAAACCTTAGAAAACCACCCGTCCCCACGGAGAAGAGTGATCGTGACTAAAACCAACCAGTTCTCGATCGGCGGTTTTCGGCTAGAAAAAACAAAAGGAATTTCGAGCCGTCAATTCTGTTCTGGGTAGTTGGGCTCTCATATGTCACTTACAACTAAAAACCATGGCGAACATAAAACCCTGTCAGTGTCCCTCTAAAGCAAACAAGAGGTCATCAAGACCCCTCGATATGTTCAAGTTTGTCTTGCAAGTATCGTTAAATTCGCAAGTGTATGTGGTTCGTTTCTCGAGCGGCCCCTGGAAGCAAATGGTGGTGCAGCACTGAAATAAGTAGCCCTTGGAAGCTAAAGGCGACGGAACACCCGCTCGCGGGAAGTGGCTTGTGCGCTTCCGCAACAATGATTGGCACTACTGTAAAAAACGCCTTTATCGGGGGACTCAAGCCGCTCCTTCTTAAGAGCCCCCCCTTCACGGATGACAGCGCCGTTTTACGTCAGTTAGTGACGAAATGCCGGCACCAACGAGGCGGAGGGGCTTAGAGCGATAAACTGGTATCTCATTCACGTGAGAAACGTGACCCCCAATTGGCTGCCGCCATGTTGCACAAATGTGACCACTAGACAAGTGACTGTACCAAATCCTGAACCTTTTTCACAAAACTGGGCCGACATTTGTATTGCAATTGCTGTAAAAAATTGCAGACGCCCCTCACTTGACATAAAGGTGGAAGACCAGCGAAGCTGTTATCTTTACGACAAAAGCTGCTAGCTTCCGCTGGGGCATCGGCGGCCCGATCTTTTTCAGTCATTCTCGCCCGACGACGACGTTCACACTCCCGCTTCTGTTGCCGCTGACGCTCTAGACGGGCACGTTCTTCGTCGGTGAGTGGGGGATCAATCGAAGCCGATAGACCCAGACCATCGGCCGCACAACGTTGGGCCTCTGCGCGTTCGGCCTCTTGACGCTTTCGCACACATTCGCCCTATTGAGCGCGCCGACGATCCTTGTGGGCGCGCTCTTCCTCTTCAGAGCGAGGAACACGCGGTCTACCCATGGCGAATCCAAAGGGCAACTGATAACTTCGCTAGGAAATGGAATAGCTACGTCAAGAGACGAAGGAACACAGTCATTGGTTGGTAGCTATTTTAGGTTTTACAGCGATGTCACATAAAGGCAATGAGCTCTTTGAAGTTCTAGACCCCATTTTTCAAGGCACACCTCGACGACAGTTTTTTTTTCTCGATTTAGCCCACGTCTTTTTATCAGCATCGTGGCGATGAAAGAAAAGAATGTTAGAATGGCGCTTTCTGCGCTCAGCTGCGCCAAAGGGCACTCTTAGCTGATATAGAATGAAATAGAACACAGGGGCAGGAGTGTAGACGGCCGCGAGTTATGACTCGTTCACACTTGCGAACCGGCGGCCGGACCCGCGAGAATTCTGACGCCCGGCGACGAAAGCAGGCAGAATTTTCGGCGGAGAGCAATCGCTCCGAGACCAATTTTGAGCACCGGAAAAAAGTTTTCTCTCGCCGCAAGCCAATCAGAACGCACGGGGGATGTGGCGCTTGCTGACGTCAGATCCCCGCTGACGAGCTGGCGACGGTGGCGACGAGACGCGAGCGGACAAGGAGGAGGTTTGGGAGCTTCCGTCACCTCTCGTGTGTTCGGGAAACTGCGAGACGCTCGCGCCGCCCACTCCGCAGGCGGCAACAAATGTGAACGGCCCGATCTTTTTTCAGCGAGCGGTTCCAGTCGGGGGCGAGTGTGTATTTCGCAAGTGTGAACGAGCCATTACGCTGTTGGCAAAATTTGGAGCACATGGGTACTGTAACATGGGATGTGGCGTCGCTTACGCTCTGAGGTGGTTTCTGTGGTATCTATGGTCGTATTCGCCCTTTGTTTTCGGGAACGTTAAGTGCTTGGCATTGTTATTACATATGTTCGAGTCTTGTCGCTAAGCAATGAAAACGAAGAGCAAGAATACTGACGCGCACCGCTACGCGCCAGTATGCAGGACTGGTTACCCCCGTTTTCACTACATTGCCCAAGTAAGCGTTAAACATTAATTCATAGACGTTGGAACACCCATAAAGCATACATAAGCCACACTAATGAACCGCTAATATCAATAACAGCTACGCTTGGCGCGAACTTCGCTGGCAGGAGTGTCCCGGAATCGAACACCAGCGCTACCTGTTAGGTTTTACACGAAGCTCCCCACCTGGAGGCCGGCTTTTTTTCCACTACTCCTATTCTAGTTCACTGTAGCTCAGGTAAGTCGGTGACTGTAGATAATAACAAGGGATCAGGACCTCACTATCTAATAATGCCAATAAAGGCTGACTCACGCGAGTTGCCCCCTCTTTTTGTTTATACTCGCCACAACCAATCGAAGCGAAGGAGCGCCTTTTATTCTGGAGTATTATTGTTAACATGCCTGGATGAATTTTTTTCCAGATTCTAGCACATAAAAGCTTTGCTGTAAAAACATGGTAGGCTTTTCTTTCAATATTGTTAACCCCGGAGATTAGTGCTTGCTCTGTTAAAAACCCAAAATGCAGCTCCGCCGCTGACGCATTTTGCGGAGGCATTGCGAAGCTACCCGAGTTTATATCGTCAAAGCCCGTTTTGGACTAAAAACAAACGAAACATAACTTATTTCGTCGTTATGGGTATTAAAAATCAAAAACAACTTTTTTTCTTTCTTTTTTAAAGACGGGGCACGCCTTTAAAATCTAGACGTAAAACTAAGGTCACGTGTTTCGTGGTCAAAAATGTGCAACATGGCAGCGGCCGATCGGGTGTCACATTCAGCTGCCAGTTTATCGCTCTAAGGAACTCTACCTCGTTGTCCCGCTGCGTCCTCTTTTAACGTGTCCGCAGCGTCTAGGTAGCGTATGCACCTCCCTCCTGCCGACTGTCTCGATCTCGCACTCGACTAAACGTTTGGTACATTGACATTCAAAAGCTTAACCGAATCCAGGGTTTCCCAGTATAAGTTCTCATATCATAGGACCCGCAACAGTTGCTCGGAGACTGGGATTAATCGCAACTCCCGCAATTGTAAGCAGAAATGACACCAACAGCCGGATATGGGTTTTGTTCATCTGCTCTCAAATATCCTCCTACGTGGCGCTTGTCTGTTCACCGGCCTTAAAATTACCAGAGGGAGCTAGTCATCGACGCCAGGGACTGATAAAAATTACAGACAAAGTATTTTTTGCACCCCCTTTTTGCAGATTACGCCTCGCTCACTAGAGGGTTGAGTACAGGTACCGAGAATAAAACGCAAGAAACAATAAAATAGACAAAACTCCTTAAAAATAAAAAAAATAAATCGACTGACGGGTGAGTTATTTTATGGGAAAACCTTGGCTGTCTGTCCTTTTACTAATTGGTTTAATTTTTAATTGATTATTGTATTTATTTTTTGTAGAATGAGATAATTGGTGCTGTTTGTACCGGTCCATGAAAGGGATTATGTTCTTCAGTTCTAGGTGGTGTGTAAAAAACTTAGTGCCGATAGTGATCCCGAACGTTTTGTATATCGGGGTGCTCAGATAAGATGACACTGAATATCAATTACTTTCAGCCGCTGCACAGGATGCCTATGCGAGACGTTTCTGTTAGGAGCTGTAGAGCGGCAGTATGCTCTTGACCCATTTCCTCCAAAATATGCCAGAAGGCCAACACTGGCTGTACGTTACGCAGCACTGATTACGCTAATATGTACCACTACAAGTCTCCTGGTTCGAAACCAGCATGTTTGGGAGTAGGACTCGAAAAACAAATAAAGCATTCCGCCTTAACTGTTGCGCGAGTGCAATGTGCTAACGCATTTCGAATTAAAAACCACCCACTAAAACAAGACACTAATGCCCGCGTGGTACAGGTTCAAGTTACTTCCTAATATCCTGCTTTGAACGACACAGGCTGGTACTCCATTTAAATGTCAGGAACGATCACGGCCCAGCCGGTGAATGCCGAAAACTTGTCCACAGCATTCCCGGTTTTAGGAGTAGGCAGAAGCTATTGTGCGCTAATAGAGATTTTCTTTAATTGGCGGACTAGCGCGGATGTCGCCATTCAGGCACAATCCTCAATGTTCATTGACAATTGTAATTGACGAAAGCCGCGAGGAAGAGTGACGCTGACAGATGGAGCGCGCCGCTTTAATCCCTTAAGCTTGTCTATGTTCATCTCCGAATCAGGGAGGAACTGCGTCCGGCAATTAAACAGGCCCGAAAAGATTAATTCGGAGCGTAAAAAATGAAAGCCGTTTACAACTCCCTGTAACGCGAAATTAGAGTGCAGTTTTTGATGAGGAAGAGGGAAGGGTACTGAAGGGAGGGTATATCCCCTCCTCTCTCCTCCTCACGTCCTCATCCTGCCTGCTGCTCCTCCCTCCGAGCGCCGTCATCGTCGCCTCACTAGGGTCACGTGACGTCACAGGGGTCATGTGATGTCACCGGGGTCACGTGCCGCATATGAGGTCACGTGACGATGACAATGGCGTCATCAGTGACGTCACCAGTGACGTCACTGTTGACTTCATCATCACTAGTAACGTCACCAGTAACGCCATCAGTGACGATGACGATGACGATGCGAATGCCGATGACGTCATCAGTGACGTCACTGATGACGTTATCAGTGGCGATGACGATGCGGATGCCGTATACGTCACTAATGACGTCATGCGTAACGATGACGATGGCGATGCCGATGACGTCATGAGTGACGTCATTGATGATGTTATCAGTGGCGATGCCGATGTGGATGCCGATGACGTCATCAGTGTCGATGACGATGGCGATTCCGATCACGTCATCTGTGACGTCACTGATGACGTCATCAGTGACGATGCCGATGCTGATGCCGATGACGTCATCAGTGGCGTTGACGATGCGGATGCCGATGACGCCACTGATGACGTTATCAGTGACGTCACGCGTCCAATAATGCACCGCGCGGTTACGCTGACGGCGACGCCGCTCAAGCCGGAAACGGGCGCCTAAGAGCTGCGTTCTATAATGTTGGCGCTTAATGCCCCAGTGGAAATTCACTCTGTTCACCAGCTTCTCTCTTCAAGAATCCGTCTTCACGGAGATGAAGAAGACTAGTGCCCGACGTCTACTGTAACAAACTCAAACAATCCTAATACATTTACAACTGTTGGTCCTAGTGATGGTCAGTGTTGCCAAAACACCAAGCGCCCAAGCCTGGGTTCAGGACCCTGGCAATAGGCGTAAACATATGGCTACAATATGGGGGCGCTCCTCGCTCGAACCGAAAAGAGGAGCAAATATGTGAGGGTCTGCTACGCAAAAAAAATTTCGTCGCGAAAGAAGTTACACTGTTATGGCACGTAAAAGAAGACAGTGTTCCAAATATGATATAAGAAGTTTAATATATATATTAATCTAGTAAAACGATTTTAAAAACAAGGGAGGCATATGTACTCACACAGAGTAGCATAGATGGCATATAATTGCATGGCAGGTATTGTAGCAGGTATATTTATTAATGGTGCCAACTATTACCATATTTGGCTATAGGAATATCTCGGATGACGTGTCTTTTTCATTTGGCGGTATATGTATATATGTAGTAATTTATATGACGATTTTTTCTCATTTTTACCGATATATGCAAATAATATATGCCCCATACTTGACTCGGTCATTGCATGTTTATTGAAAACATTAATGCCACATATATATTTAATGAAAAAAAAAACATCTTGACAAGTCTGAATTTTTAATTCTAACTGCTAAACTCTTTTAATTTGCTTTATAATCGGTGCCATATCATCATGTCCATCGATATTTTCTGCTTAAATACTCAATTTGCCTCCAGTAGTTATTTTATTAAAAAAATTTCCAACAATGGATTAGTAACTGTGCTTCGCGTATATTTATCCGGTTCATTTTAGATACAGCAATAAGATTACTTTTTCATCTGCTGTTATATATTCACTGAAATATACACCAGTTCCTTGATGCTCGAAAAAAATTATACATGCTAGTTCGTTTAAATTTTATTTCATGACTTTGTTAGCAAAAAGAAAGCGTCAAGATGCAGCTTTGCTGGGCTGCTCGGATGTGTGTCCCCCGTCACAAGCGGCTTTAAAGAAAAACTGTCTTGCCTCAGTTTGTCGCAGCCAGTCGCAAGTGGTGAACTGGCCATCACAGCTGCAGCGTTAAGCCGTTTACGACTTCATGCGACGACTCCTGCCAATGGTGCCACATTAAAAAAATCAACAACTATATGCTACTTAGCGGGTTATAGCATATTTTTAACAGTTCACACCCTTCTTGAGCTAACCAAGTTCTAATTCAAGCTTTTGAAACCAGAAGAAATGGAAAACATAAGAGGGTAACTGAGAAAGGGACCTGGCCATACTGGCGAATGTCATATTTCGGATGAGAGGGACGGTGTCAGCGAAGGTCACTCGAGCCAGGTTGAGGTTTACTGCTTATTCATCACACAGAATGCAGTCTGCGTACAGATTCGAACGCGAGTCACCTCGAGATTCGTATTTCAAATGCCGCATGACAATGAGTTCAAGAAGAAACTTTGCATGCGGCATTTGAACCACGGATACTGCGGTAACTCGAGTTTGCAGACTGTTTTCATAATAGGTATGAGTAATGTGATCCCGACTTAAAGGTGTATGCATGACCAATTCCTTATATATTCATATCTAGATTTTTAATATAAATCCAGATATAACATTTTTGTAAGCAGTAAAGAAAACGACGTTTTGGTAGGTACTGAAACTTCATATTTTTACCTATATTGCGAGGGTCTTTAGACTGTTTGTTTACAAAAAACTAAGTTCCTGACGAATAACATAAGCCCTGTTTTTTGGAAAAATAAGCATGTGTCTGTATTTCAATCTAATAAAAATGTTTCCTTATCTTGAAGGAAATTTCTTGCATATTATCGGTTATATAACAAATATGTCTTACATTGTACGAGCTGATAGGACCAATCAGACAGAATCAAAAGAACACCATCATGGTGCTCGTCCTGTTTCTGCATGTGTCCCATCATCGCTCAACCAATCAGTAACAGAAGAAGGCGTAGTGACTTGCGCTTTTGGCGATGCTTGGTTGGTCCCATGACCTCGTAGTGTAGGTTGCATCTAAATATGAGATAAAGCGAAATATAGTTTAGATTTCAAGCTTTTTTAATACAAATCTGCAAAGGAAAAAAAAACACCCTGCATTTAGGCCAAACCAGAAGGCGCGCGAATGATCAGAGTGTGGTAACACAGATGGTCAGTTAATTCATTGACCTCGGCTAATCTTTCTATTTATTATAGCAGATGTGGGTGCTCGAATAAGCTGGCAGATTATACCACCCTGGGGAGATAAGGCCGGCAAGTCGCGAGGGAGATTGCAGAGGCATTCTTCATATTGCTCTGCGAGAATGGCAAGTTTGTTAGTGAGGCATGGCTAGCGCTCTATGAAAATTCACTAGCTTTTTAGGAGGGTTTTGTCTGGATTTCATAGTAAATTACTTAGTAAATGGGTAAATAATGCGAAATCATTAACTGTCCCATGGAGCGAGCCGATGTCATCAGTTTCTAGCGCGAAAACGGCACCTAGTTTCCGCGATTCCAATAGGAACGGTAAGCTGATGGATTTTCGGCTTCGGTCCCATAGGCTGGCGCGCGTGGACGAGCCTTCCATCGGCCGATGCGCGTCAATTTGTGTGGTGTCATCCTGACTGTGCTATCACACTGTTGTTTTATCACTGATCTGATCTGTCATACTAACCGACTTGTGCACATGCCCGCGTTCGCTCGCCTCTTATCGGTTGTACCGCGCGTGGCAATTTATACGGAACATGGAATAAACCAATGGGCTCATTCTGCTGAAAACTACGTTGCTGTATGTTCCTTCCTCGCGCCGCAAGGCACACGACAGTTTGAACGATCGCTGACTCGATGGCGCTGCGTGTCCGCGAGGCAGCGGTTCCACTGTTCCACGCCCAAGGCCAGCGCGCGGTATGCCGCCGATTAAAGAATGGAGCGAAGAACGGTGTGCGTGCTTTCGCATTCACAACTCATAAGAAATGCTTAGGTGTGTCTCAAGCCCTTTGTCCTGTTGTTTTGCTTTGATAGGATTTAACTCGTAATAAAATTAGTATAAATCAGCACTCTGTCCGGGTACCTCCCCTCTCATCATTCGCCTTGTTTGCGCTGTTTTCCGTTTTGTTTCTTTAAAGAAACATGCCCAAATCAAAACAAGTTTTTACCGTTTTCTAGTTTGTTAATTTCTTCTTAACTTTGGCAATATAACCATTTCGAATGTCTCATGCTGATTATTAGAATGTCAAAACCACTGCACAGTGGCGAAACAACTGACATCGTGGCACTTGGAAGTCATTCAATAATATAGCGAGCGTTGTTGCGCGGCCAACGCTAGAAGCCGACAAACCAATCAAACAACCTCGGAAGTGCAACGTCTCTGCGTTCATTATCTTTTTTTCTGCGGGTGTGGTTTTTTTCCTTCTAATTTAAAAAAAAAACGCATAAAGCGTGCCGTGAGTTGTGGCTTTTAGGCCGCCATTGTACAGATAATCCACATCTCTCAACACAGGGCTGTCTTCCGAAGGTGCATATTGAAAGTGTTAGGCTGAATAGGCAGAACGGGTGTCCACCTGAGATGGACCCCATTTTCCTTATTCTCCTTATTATGTCATATTAAATATTTTAACAAAAAAAAATGCTGCCTCTTAGGTGCCAAGTTTGAAAGTGTTATATTGTCTGGGCTTCGGGCTGTTTTCTTCTTGAAAAACTTGCGAGAGATTTTTTAATTAAGGAACCTTGAATGGGAGAACTGTTTTTGATTGGACTGAACAAAATTGTACATCGCTGGTATGTGTCAGTGCGATGCATGATGTAGCGAATTCTACACAAGAGCTCACAACATTCAGTCCCGTAACCAGTTTATTTAACTCGTCCTCGACGTGCACCCGAGAAACACCGCAATTTACGACAAAGCTCAAAATGGGTGGTCCTGGGCAAGAGGAATATTACCTGCTTCTCTCCGCCCTCCTGCGCTCGAGTTAGAAGTTTCAGAGAGCCGCAGGTATCGTGATCTTTATTTCTGCTAGCTTATTTAACTCCCAACGCGTGCATCCTTCACATAGCCCTAATATTGAATTTGACCTGTTCAATTGTATTTTCGCTCAGCCCTTGATTGTAAGGGCCATAATTACTCTCGCTCAGAATTCACACCACTACATATATTACAAATGTGTGCGCGCGGAGCGCTCTATTTTAGTGAGAATGTGTTTAGACATACTGAGAAGGTATGTAATGATTGCACAAGAAATGCTCAATTACCTCGCAGCCGTGAGTGGCCCGAACAAAAGAGCGCTTGCGCAAAGTTATCTGAATGGTGCCTTGATCACGGGATGAGGAGCGAGGCGAGAATTGAGGATTAAGGTTTTGTTATCACTTCGTTTTGTAAGGAACGAAGTGGTAAACTGAGAATTCGGATGCGCTCTTCAATGCAACTAATGCGCGCGCTTTGTACATAATTTTCGGTTAATGCACTGTAGCCACGTCTTTTTAGAGGATCCTCTTCTATACATACGGATCTGACGCGGGTATAATGGTGGTTTTTGCCTCGGCTTGAAAAAAATATTTAGAAAAGCTAGAACTCAGCTGCACATAATATCAGTTGGAACTGCCATGCTCCAAAATGTGTTCGGGAATCAAAGCTTGTTGATTTCTAAAGGAAGTACGAGAATTTGCTTTCGAATAAGCAGAGAACTCATTGAGACGGAGTCGAAGCCCTCATCGAAAATGCGTTCATTATGTCGTTCGAACGTGAAGCATAAATGTGCATGTGCTTTCCATAAAGTGGTGCCAAACTACAGCTTTGATTTTCATTCATGCAGTGGTTCTCCGTTTTTGATTGATATAGTGGCAACGGCAGTGTTTGCTATAGTAGTCTGTTGAGTTTTACTAGCATGAAAAACCGTTCTCAGGCATTTCGTCGTCAACGCAGTGATTTTAAGAGCTGACAAAAAGAGAACACGAGTCTTGCGCAGTGTTGCCAGTTACATGCTGGAAGTAACGGCATTAGGGGTAACGCTTAAACTTTTTCCGGTAACGGGCAATGTACTTATGTTTCCTATTTCGAGTGAAGTGTAACGTATTTATTGCACCCGTTACATGTTCTTCATAACACTTAAAAAAGTACACTTCAGTTGCTTTCGTGTTTTTGGGCCTCAAACGAAATACATTTTTTTGCATTTTTAACGTTTTTCCAAGCGTTCTTTCGTAATATCTGACACTTATATATGTCTGTAACATCATTAAGCGAAACGCGTTAATTCGAAATTTAAAGAAGTGATGTAAAAGTAATGGGATTTACTTTTTAACGGTATCGGTAACACTTATTTTAAATACCGTAGGGCGGTAAAGCATTCCTTTCATTTGCAAGTAACGAGTAACCTATTTCGTTACTCTTTTCGGTAACACCTGTAACACTGGTCCTGCGTTAGATTACGACTGGGCCTCGCTTCCAGTCAATGCGTGGAATGACGCTTGGCGTCGGGATCTTGCCCAATTGGTTGGCGCCACGCGCTCTCAGAACTAGGGGCTGTAGGGCGGTACACCCCTCTTTTCGTATGTAATACCCCAAAATAACAGTTCGACGTTCAGTCCACCGACGTCGAACCGATAATATCAACTGTCCCGAGAGGCTTGATAGTCTAGCTATGAAACTTATTAAAATAGCTAAGGTTTGCATTAAAAACTACAGTAAAACAATCAAGGTTTTCGGCACTGCTTCAAAATCCCTGTGCTTCTTCTTTTACTCTTTGATATGCACATTAGCTATTTATTACGTTATATCCACCAGGTATCAAGTCGCTCGTAAAAGTTGGTATGGCCAGCTCGACGTTAGTGTACTGTACGTCGAAATGTATTTAAAACCCCACTACACCCCCTATTTCTGAGAGTCTACGACTGTGATCACAATACTTGGAAGTAGAGGATTCCTCCACAGGCTTCAATAAATCTAAATGGTGTAAGCTTTCGTTTGCTATTTGTGTAGCTTAGAATGCATTTTATAGCGCAGCTTTTAGGCACCCGTTACCGGCTTGAGCGCCGTCGGCGTAAGCGCGCGTTGCATTAAGGGACGTTACCCATGACGTTTCCCACGTGCGGTAACCTTACGAGTGACGTCACCGCGCGTTGCATCATGGATGTACTCCCCCATAAATTGTGCAGAAATAATACGCCTCTAAATATTGCGGAAATTGTTCCTCGATAAATTTAGCGTGAAATTTCCCCACCAATACGTTTTTTTGTTAGTTTTCTTTCGAGCACGACCACCCACAGTTCGCTTCAGCGGGCTGGCTGTGTCATCTCCCGGACATGAGCACTGTCTGTGTATTCCTTCCAAGAGTTTGGGTATTTATTTGTGTGCATCATAAAATATTGTTTTTATCGCAAACAAAAACAAACACAAAAAAGAACGCATACTGTAACTAGGACGATGTGGTAGATCACCCTGAGTTGAGAACGCAGTGTTATTCTTCATTGTAATATTCTGGAAGTTCTCTCCTCCCTTACACGCTAACAATACTCTGAAATAGGTTTGTACAGCACAAGTGATCGTTCCTTCTCCATCTGAGAGTTAGCGGTGCAGGAACAAATAATCGCAAGTGTTCGCATAAGTCTCAGGACGGTTACAGAGATTGAAGCACAGGTGCCTACAAAACCAACTCAAGGAAGCAGTTTGCTTTTTTTCTGATGGGAGCAGATTAGAAGAAAATTAAAAGCTTTTACGGCTGTGGTATACCGTGCAAATTTTTATCAAATGAAAACATCTTCGAGGAAGATGGGTTTTGTGAACAGGAATAAGGTTTGTGCCGAAGGCTCGACCGTCGGCTGAAAACAAGAAGTTCGATCCAAGGAAAGGTTAGGCAAGAGTGAGAAGTAGTAACAAAGTGAGCAGGATGAAAGCAAAGAAAGATTGTTTCATCTTCGATGCCGAATTTCAAAGCAATCACCAACGGACTGTTACGTGGAACATCTTCCCTGTAAGAAGCGGAAATGGCACGGCATAAAAAGATGCGGCCAACAATTTTGTGGAAGATTCTGAAAATAAAAGTGAGAGACAGATAGAAATACCAAGCATCACAAAAAGAAAGGAGTAAGGTGGTACAGGGACAAAAGTATGCAAATTCTCTGTGGGTGTTTGAATGCCAGTTGGAAGAGAGTTGAGCTTTCCGTGATTTTGTGTTTTTTTTTCACTATATAATGTAGGCTTTAGTTTTCTTTCCTCAGCTCGTCTCCCTCTCTCAAAATGGGAATCGATTTTGCATTAAGCGGGACCAGCACCGCCACCTTGCGGACAGAGTTGGCGGATTCTACCGGTATCCTCCGTCTTTCTTATGCCGCTCTGTCGGTAACGACGTAAGCGAGCGTGAGCTGCCCGGCATAAGAAATAAGCATAAATGCGCGCACAATTAAAGGAAGCGATAAGGACGCGAACGACCAAAACATCAACACCAAAATACGATTGGCTCTCCTCTTTCTCGCATTCATCGTTGATGCAAGATTAAAAAAAAAGTAATTGTACACGTTTCAAACAAAAGATACACAAAAACTCCCAACTCCCCTTCTTCATTCAGAATAAGAAATAAAACTACGCAATAACAAAGCTGGAGACCGGTAACACTGATGAGTAAGGCGCAGCGTCCCGCATTCTCGCGGGCAAATTGGAGTGGTAGTTCGCAGGTGCTGTGTAGTACGCTCTCACGTCAGAAGCAGCTCTGAGGGTTTCACCTCGCATACGCTCCACCTGCGCCAAAGCCTTTTCGCTAGTATGAAAACCTCCACATTTTGAAAAATTTGCTCCTTTACAACTTTTTTGTCCGCTTCCCAGGCCTGGTTTTTCCGCCGGCGTTGATCTTTGTATGATGATTATTTCTTTTGTCTTGCCTTCAAAATTCAGCAGATATCACAATGCGACGGACAGCGCCGACACCTCCAACTAATGACATTTTGTTGAGGTTCAGATGCCCGTATATGTGAGAAGATGAAATATGCCTCGCGTATTCTTATGCATATATATTCATGCTAAAATAGGGGTGAGGTCATGGGTCCTACGTAACTTTTGAAATAGCATAGGACGTTGTTATCACTAGCACAGTCATAAACGTTGGTCCTGGTCAATAAAGGTGGTCCTGCATAGAAAAAAAATGCTGTGCTAAAGCTTGCATTCGATCGCAGTGCTTCCTCGTTCCCTTTTTTTTTAAGTGAAACGTTGGCCTTTGCTTAAGCGACGTACACGCGAGCTCTTGCAAAACATTCGAACAAAGCATTCTTAAAAAGTTCATAACTAACGTTGATAATACAGTTCATTCCTAACGTTCATAAAACACTCGATTGATCCTCTTGGAACTGACAACACAGCAAGTCTTCCCATTTTTGATTTATCAGTGCCCATATTACTGTATCCGACGTCCCTTACAATTTAGTATTAGTACGCTCTTGACATTGCCGTTGGGTATCAATAGTCCGCACTAACCCCCTCTCTATATGATCAGGCTCCTCTTAGATGGCATAATCCGCCATGCAACATCTAGAATCTGGAAGAAAAAAAATGCAGCCCCACTCCTTAGAGATCCAAAGATAGCACCAGACATTTCAACCATTTGTTAAATTAAAGGCAACTCGAAAATAGAAGCTTAATTGCATAATTTTCCTTTTCGTAGGATTTATTGCAGCAATAATTTTTGTTTCGTAAAGAGTGCGTTGTGTCAGTGGGTCAATTATTTACTTGTTCCAATTACCTGGACACGTCAAGTTGTATATCTGTTTGTCCCTTGCCCCAAGAAGCAGCATTGCTGCAAAATGTTGACTACCATAATCCTTTCAGTCTCTTGAATATACTTTTATTCAAAACTGTGCTGTCTATACTTCATTTCACCTTAACTTTGCGAGAAAAAAAAACCCGCCAAAGCTGCCTCAAGCAAATCAGGAAGACGAAGTGAATGTATGTTACAAATCTCTGCAGAAAGAGAGCACTTTGATGACGTGTTGTCGCAAGCCACTCTCCAACATGCAGATTGGCTCACTGAGACTGTAACCTCGGCCGTTTGCCAAATTGTGATGAAATGAAGTAAAGTGGCTGCAATTCTAAATACCCAAGGCCTTCATACGTCGGGACTCGTTCTACGAGAATGTTATGTCAGCAATCATCATAAACTCGACCCAGTGACTATTAAACTCGAGTGCCAAGTCAGGGTTCGACGTGAACCGGGGAACATTCACATACTTGTATGCAAGGGCAGGAACATCGTGCCTAAGCCTTTTTTATTTTGTCCGCGAAGAGGAGTCCTAATAAACAGCAAGTCTGCCTGACCACGCGCGTGCGTGCGTGTGTCTAGGTGTGTGCGTGCGCGTGCACGTGCGTGTGTGTGCGTGTATGTATCTGTGTATGCATATCTGTGTTTATGCGCGTACGTGCGTGTGTAAATAGAGGTATGCGTGTGCGCGCGGGGTGTATGCATCCTTTCATACCATGTACTCCTTAGCCAAAAACAACACAATAGAAGCATTCTCGGTATATTTATATTGTGATATTAAGCAGGTAGAGTAATGAAATTATACTAAAATCACATTAATAGTATGTATCCCCCGAAAGCCCCCCTGTGATCGAAGTATACTGGCTGAATAAACCTATAGTTTGCATAATATGAGTTCGTAAAATTTCTTTTTAATCAGATGATGCACTCTAAGAATAGTTTAAGTCTGTCATGAGTATTACTCAGGGTCATATATACTGTACACTTCAAGTATATCATATCGAAATGTTTGCAGGTTGCTTGAAAGCGAAAGGTAAATATACTAAAATCGTAGTTGTGATCCAGGAAAAACAAGGCTGACCCTTTTTCAGACGCTGTCCGTCAGACAACGTTAATTGTAAACTATTGTTTCGGTTGCCAGCTCATTGTGAAAGTGCTTGGCGTTCGGTATTTCCGCTATTAACCCTTGGGTGATGGTGACACGTTTAAACCCGTTCGCGACGAAGGTCATTGCTCAGTAGTGTTGATATATTTCATGTTGGCACTATTTGGCGCTGTACAAAACACAAGCGTCTCTCTGGGTTCGGAGACCGATCGACTCGTCGTCATGATGCACAACGTAACAGCGCAGCTGAAAGACTATCACTTTAAGGACACAACAACACAACCAGAAGGAACGCTCACTCAGCGCTAACTCGCAAGTCAATTAGAACTAGGTTGTCAGTTACCACACAGGTCTGGGTTTGTATTTCGTCACTTTCTATGCTTCGCCTCTTTCTACTCTTATGATAACAAACTCGTCATCGTCGGAAGTTCCGGGCGACTTCCCCTTAGTGGCTTACCTCGGTCGGCGTCCCTTGGGTATCTTATTGCGACACTCGGGCGAATACGCCGTATCATAGCCAGGCAGCACAGAACATTGCGGCGATATTTGAGTCATATCGGACAGATTTTTCGGATACCATTTTGATCCTGTTGATATCTACGAAATATTGGATGAGTCGCGCCGACACCATCCTGGCACACTTTACCCGCCACAGGTTTGGGTTGAGTCTCGAACGTGTCGTTTGTAAATCGACTATCCTAGTGGGGTATACACATTTTTTGACCAACTCAAAAGCTACGTTGAAAAAAAGAACAACAACAAAGGAAGCAAAACAGAATGTGCTTACTTTTAGCCGCAAAAAACAGCAAAAGAATATTCAGGTAAGATTATCTGCAATGTCCACCTCCCTTCAACCTCGCCTTTGGTTTAGCCTCCCCTCCTTCTTTTGTGTCTTCACGTAGAGGTATGCGAGCACAACGGTCGCTTCAAGCAAATCAGAGGGGTGAAATGAAGCACGTGACCACTCACCGTTAGAAAAAAAAAACCAACTTGTTCGAACATTTATTACGTGACTCGTTCTTACGTGCTGATGGGCTCACTGGTGCCGTAGTCTTCGCCGTTTGCCAAGTTATGGTGATGGGTGAGGCCACGTAGTTCCGGTCGCGGAAATGCGCTCTTCAGTGCACTGCTTCCGTTCTGTTACAGACGCGGCCGGGGTTTTTCTTCGTGAGGGGCCGGAACACTTCCATTCCCTACTTTTCGGTAAAGTCCGCTTTCTTCGTCGAAGTCTATGCAATTATCGTACTGTGTTTGTTGAAGGCACTTCGACAAAGCGCTGCTCGTAGGTAGCAGCGAAAATTCCGTTGAATGTGGGCAATACTCTTCTTTCTCGACTTTGTGTTTGCGTTTCTCTCTGCTGCACGAGTCCGATTCTTCATTTATCAAGGATTACATGAAACTACCACACGCGTGCAACGGCGAATGGCGCAAGGCACCGCGCAATATATGTACTGTGCCGCATCCCGCCAGCCGGTGAGGCTCGGCGGCTCGTCAAGAAGCCGTTCTTGCAGAGTCGCCGTTTGCTTCGAGTTTGTGGATGGATGCCGGGAGTCCGGGAGTTTGGGTGAGTCCATCTTCGCATTTATATGTTTCCAATTTCGATCGAATGCTTATGATTGAGTTCAGACAAGAATCAGATGTTTTCAAAGAGTTGGGTGGGTGTGGATTTGGCGAGAAGAAGAGATCTCACCCTCCGAGCCACCGGCCAGGTAGGCCTATTTTTGCTTAGCTGGAAAGAGCCCGGTCGAGCAGTGCGAGTGACGCGAAGACGTGAGTCAAGAAGTGAACCCTTCGTGCTGTCGCCTTTTTTGGCGGTGGTAGCAAACAGTGTCCACACGTAGACCAGCTCGGCCTATAGATTTGCGTCCTCGTCTTCAAGGGTCCTGCAGTACGTGGGGCCCTCTGAAAATTGAAGGTCGACTACGAGGGACGTCGCTGTCCGGGCGAGCGTTGGCGTGTCGTCGAGTTCTGGCGGTGGCGAAGGGGCGTTTGGGTGAGACTCAAAAGGATGACTACCGACGCCTGCCGAGTCGCCGTCAGCTCACGGAACTCAATCTCGGTCACTGCCAGCTCAGTGTCGAGGTGGCTCAATGGAGCCGTACACGGTTGGCTCCGTCGACACCGGTCACCTGCTGTGTACTATCCCGCACGGACGGCGAACCTCACCGAGTGCCTCGACTTCCTGGTGTCGTCCCCTCCATGTGCGGGAGATACAGGCTGGCATCCTGCTTGTGGCTTGCGACCAGCAGGAGTGCCACTTGTATCACATATCGCCGCCTGTTTCAAGCGTTGTAGAGTCTGGTAGTGTTTGCAAAAGTTTAATTTGTGACTGTGGTGTGGGACACCTCAATTGGAGGTCGCTATCAGTTCATCGTAAGTACGCCGCCAAGTTTTATTAGCGTGTCAACATCATTGGTGCGAAGCGCAATCAAAACTGATGCTCTCATTTATTGCTGTCATGTGTCCTTGTTGCAACTGTTGTTACGAATAAAGTTTTTTTGCTGCTATTTCGTACTTGTTCGCTCCACCGTGCCTGCATGTAGAGCAATTTGTGTCTGCGTTAATTCCTTTGTCAAAGCATCTGTCGGATTCGCGAGGATCTTTGGAATGCGAAAATTAAAACAAGGCACCAGGGTTGTATTAAGTGAAACATTAAAAAGAAAGCTGCTCCGAAACTAAATGCGAGATCACAAACGTGTCCCATCGCAATCAATTTGTGAGAAAGGAGTTTATGGTTTTATTTTTTTCTCCTAATAGGGTTTTTAACCTTTTCGTTTGCATATTGTGAATAATATATATTTATGCACACTTATCAAGCATGTGTAGTAGCAAAATATGCGTACTAAGTTCGTGAGAAGCACAATAGACATATGCTGTTTTCCGCATTGATATGCTACAGTCATATATTTAAATCCACTCGGCGGGGGTCTGGCACAACGGAAGGGTCCCTCGACGACTTTTTGTAATTGCTAAGTGTTTGCCTGAAGGGCGACGGTGGTGTCCTATCAAGATCAGCAGTATGTGCAGAAAAATGGTGTTTGCAGCGGGTCTCGAGTGGCTCCTTACCTCAGCGATGTGTTTCTCGCAACATGCGAACTTGCAATCCAACGAAGCATGAAAGATCTCCGGATTGAAGTCATCTTCCGCTACGTTGATGATTTTCTAATACTTTGTAACACGGAGGTAGAAGAACAAGACAACTGTTGCCGCGAGTATGTCATGAAGTGCTTTGAACAGAGCTGCTCAGGACTTGAGTTCACTCAAAAACTACCCGTAAAAAAATCTATCAGATGCCTTGATCTTGCCTTAGACTTTAAAGATGGCCACGTCTGCTCTCGATACCAAGCTCGGTCCTGCAAAGGGTTTCTTCCATTCGAATCCGGACACTCAAAGAACGTGAAACCTGGTGTCGCCCCCACGGCACTAATATCTGCCTTAAAGAAGTCATGCGAACACTAGATCCAGAAGAGTTTTGACATTCAGATATCCAGGCTAGTTGATGCTGGGTATCCGGAAACACTACTGGTATCAATATATGAGAAAGTTCTCCATCTCACAGAAGTTGAAGCACGGACAGGAAGGCATCGTGCAAACAACAAAGAAAAAGACTGTCAATCCCATAGTGGTTGCACCATATCTCCATGGGATCACTCACCGGCTAAAAAAGATCGCAGGCCGGTAAGGGGTCAATGTGATAAGCTCCGCGCCGAACAAAGGATATTCATTGTGCGACAGGGTAAACGAGAACCAACGTAGGCACCAAGAGGCATGTAACATCGCACACAAACGTACACCCAATGTCAAAAAGAAGTCATTTATAACATTCCATTAACATGCGGAAGGTGTTATATTGGGCAGACATGGCGCTGTATCAATGATAGAACCAGGGAGCATGCCACATCTCTACGAAACTTGAAAACAGCAGGACTCCTTGCAGCCCATTGTCGCGCATGCCTTGCGAGGCAACGTTGGGAAATGTAAACATCGTGGGGCGACATAAAAATCAACTCGCCTGTGAAATACTGGAAGCCCTAGCCATTGAAGAAAAAGGCGAGGACTGTGTTAGCGCCCCTTCCGTTGCACTACACAACTCAGAGAAGATTTTCCTGCGGAGTGACATGAGTTCCAGAAAAAGGTAGAAGAGGAAGACCGCTTAAAGAAGACAGAAGAAATGGGGTGAGAACATTCCGACAGCAGATAAGCCAATGCGTTTAAGGAAAATAAATTCCGATTTAAGTGTAAAGAAAAATAAAACCTAATGAAGAGTGTAAAAGATTAAAAAATCTAAGTTAGTGTAAAGAAAAAAAAAAAAAAACGGAACCAAGGAGTAGCAGAAACGGAAAAAGAGGCATCATTAAATGTTGCTAGTCCAGCGGTGCGAATGCTGTATTTTTCTCTGTGTGTTTTTCATGTTCAGCTGGCCCCATTGACAACCGACCACTGTCGTTGCTTTCTGTGTTTTGAAAGGTTTTGACAATCATAGCCGCCGAATTTCTCGCCGACTTTTCCGCCAAGTGTCCAGATTAGGGCCCCTCCTCCCGCTTCGCCTACATGACGTTTCGTGACGTACCTGGCTGCGCTATCTTCAGAATATAACAATGTGAACAAAAAGACGAAAAGCAACGTTAATACTTCGACCAGCGGTGAGCTGATTTGAACGGGCTCCCCTTCGTCACTGCCTTCCCGCTCGCCTGCTCCTCAATCTTCGTCTTGACGCTGCGTCGCCCTCCCGCTTCCGGAAATATCACAAGATAACGGACTGCGAGGGAGAAACCCAGCCACCCCCCTACCCCGCGCAGCCGGCTACGAACCGTCCGACTGAACGTTAAGAAACACAATTTTACAGGTGAGAGGTTCAGCACCTTTGCGCTTATCTTGTCCCTGCTAGCTGTCGACGGCATAGTAGGTGATTTTGTATCCACCATGCCCCACTCTGACGAATGCCGTTTGTGTTTGAAAGAAGTTTCTTCTAAAGGCAAATGTATGATGCGTTTCGAGTGTAAAAGTTCTTGCCATTTGGGGTCCTGTGCTGGGATCGAGAAGCCTACTTACACCACGATGGGGGCGCAGAAAAGAGCGAAATGGCGTTGTCGTTGGTCGTACCGCGGATTCCGGATCGGCACGTGCAAGTTCATCCTAGGCACTAGTAGACGACACACCTTCTGACGACCAGTTCAGTGCTTTTAATGTCAAATTATACTTGTTATTATCTATGAGGGCCACTGTTGACAAACTAGTTACACTCCCAGCTAAGGTAGATGAGCTGTTGACCTTGAAACTGGCCGCGCAGATTCTCCAAAAAAACAATTTAAAAAACTCAAGTAACTGCAGAGGACCTATTTATTTATTTATTTCATAATACCTTGAAGGCCCCGTTACAGGGCATTACACAAGGGATGGGACACTAAAAGTTTCAATGTAAAAACAGTAATACAAGCTCGTGAGCAGCAACACATTGAATGACAAACTGAACATTTTAATATAGAACATAGTAATACAAACCCGTAAGCCGCAATAAAAATACAGATAAACACAAAAAGTAAGAAAGTAAATGAAGGGCACGTTATTAACATGTTAAGACTCAGCATTATTTGCAGAGGGATCTAAATGTTCATCTAGTAGCTTTTTAAATACGTCCACATTGTTAGTTGTAACAATGTTATCAAGTAAAGCATTCCATTCTAATATTGTCAAAGGAATAAACGAATTGGCGTAGGAGGTGGTGGAGGCAAATATAGGCTCTATTTTACAGCTGTTGTCTAGTCTTGGGAAAAACGACATGGGACGTGGGAGTAAAACTTTTCTAAGGGTAGGGATGTTTTGGTAGATCTTGAAAAACTGCGTCAATCGAGATATCTTCCTTCTTAAAGCGAGCTCAGGAAGATTCGCTCGCACTCGCAAACCGGGAACGCTAGTGTAAAAAGAATAATCAGAATAAATAAATCTCAAACCTCTGTTTTGCACACTTTCAAGTTCTCGTTTAAGGTAGTTCTGCCACGGGGACCATACGGGTGCAGCGTACTCTAGCCTGGGGCGGACTAAATTTAGGTATGCGATCTGTTTCACTTTGGGGGGGGGGGGGGGGGGGGGGGGGGGCGAGTCTTAAGTTCCTTCGTAGAAAACCCAGTGTGCTATTTGCCTTAGCAATTATGTGGTTAATATGAGTGGTCCATGTTAAATCGCTCGTTATATGAAGACCGAGATACTTGTAGGATGAAGCACTACTGAGTACAGTGTCGTTAACATTGTAGGTGTAAGAAGATAGCGACAAAATACGAGAAAAGGTTAGCACTTTGCATTTATCTAAGTTCAACGACATCTTCCACGTGTCACACCAATGAGCAATGGATGATGAATCGGTTTGCAGGGATGAATGATTGTCAGTATTCGTGATTGTGCGATAAATTATGCAGTCATCTGCAAAAAGGCGGATGGTGGAAGAGACACAGAGAGGGAGATTATTAATATAGATTAGAAAAAGAAGTGGTGCGAGTACGCTTCCTTGAGGGACGCCTGATGTTACGTTAGTTCGAAATGACTCGGAGTTATTTGCGACGGTGTATTGAGAGCGACCAGAAAGTAATTGTGATATCCAGGCGATGATAAGGGGATCAATTTTAAAATAATGAAGTTTGGTCAAAAGACGATTATAAGGTACCCTATCGAATGCTTTTGCAAAGTCAAGAAAGATGGCATCGACTTGTTTTTTATGTTCAAGTTTAGAGTGAATGTTATGTACGAATTCTAGGAGTTACGTTTCACATCATAGTCCTTTCCTAAATCCATGTTGATTAACGTTGAGAAGGTTATTGGACTCAATGTATTTTATGACGTTTGAAAATTTGATGTGTTCAAAAATTTTGGATGGGATACTAATGAGCGATATGGGGCGATAATTTAAAGGTAAATTTCGGTCTCCGGACTTATGGATAGGGATGCCACGGGAGATTTTCCAGTCAAGGCGAATGGAACCAGAAGCAGGGGATTCACGGGAAATGTCAGACGGGAAGAGAGATGATATGTGTTTGGTGTTGAATAGAATCTTGGAATTGATGAGGTCATCCCCTGTACTTAAGGCACGTTTCTGATTTTCAATAACTTTGAGGACACCGAACGGGTTAATAGTAATCGCTTCCATTTGCGGATGGTTAGGAATATGAAGGTTCGGAACAGTGTTAAGGTTTTCGTTGGTAAATACAGAACAAAAATATTTATTTAGGCAATCAGCACACTGCTTGACAGTTAACGCCAATGCTTCGATGTTAGTGAAAACGAGAGGGGTGAGAGGCTAAGATTGATCATATCCCAGAAATGTTTAGGATTAGCAGACAATACTTTAAATAGGTCGTTTTCATAAAATTTCAATTTAGCTTTTGTAATTTCTTGCCTGTATAATTTTTCACATTCTTCATATTTATCCCGTGCTTCCTTATTGGCGGGTGATAGCTTAACTCTTTTAAATAACCTCTTCTTTTTGTTGCCTATTCTCCTAATTGTTTTAGTAAACCATGGGTTGTGTCCGTCGGTTTTGATATTCACCAGGGGTACGTATTTCCGGGCTAAAAAGGATAGCTTATTTTTAAATTGGATCCAATGTTTTTCAACTGTGCGCAAGCGAAATGTTTCACGAAATTGTTCATAAAAGATTTCAAATTCTGCGTTAATTGAAGTGTAGTCAGCTTTATTATAATCTCTAATTTGTTTGTGGTGAGGGCATTTGCGTTTAATAGGGAAGGAAAAATTAAAATGTACTATGAGGTGATCACTGAGCCCAGGAAGTAATGAAAGGGTATTGATAATACTAGGATCTGTAGAAAGACAAAGGTCCAATCCAGTATGTTGCTGCTCTGAGCAGCAATCCTTGTTGGTCGATTAATAAGCTGTTCGAGGTTGAAATCTAAACACATATCCATAAATTGCTTTGATTCATTATTGCTGGTAGATGAGGTGTCCCAATTAATGGCGGGATAGTTAAAATCTCTGAGAAGTATAGGAGTTGCTTTGGAAAATTTTGAGCATAAGTTGCTACGACACTCGTGTAATAAAGGAACAAAATCTCTACTCATGTCAGGTGGTCTGTAGCAGAAGCCAAGCAGTATCTGTGTTGAAGGTGATAAAATATGAATACAAACCACCTCCAAGCCAGTCGCTGTAATCACTAACGATGGTCTACAATGTACCACTCGGTACTGGGCAAGGCTACCGAAAACGAAAAAAAAAAATGTCGGAGAAATTCAAGCTTATCAAAAAGAGGTGGCTTCCACGGTGAAAGAACAGGAGTGGTCTATCCGGCAGCTTCGGGGAGACGTAAATTACCTGGAACAGCGCAGCCGCCCTACAAATCTAGAAATCCATGGGTTACCGCATAACAGGGGAGAAAAATTGCAACTTGTGGTTGCTGATCTTGCAGTCAAACTTTATCTTCCTCCACTAGAAAAAACGGGCGTCCTTGAAATGCATAGGCTGTCGTTAAAGCATGACGTCGTGCCCGCCGTTTTGATAAAATTTTCATCGGCGAAATTATGGGAGGCCCGGATGGGCTTTTGTGGTCAATTGCGTGAGTTGAACCAATCGGGAGACCTACCGAAGATCTTTTGTAACAAAACACTTCACTCGTGTGAATTGAGAACTGTACTGGCTGGCCAGAACGAAGGTCAAGGAAGTCAACTGCAAATTTGTCTGGGTCAGAGGGGGAAGATTTTTGCTGAAAAGGAAAAAGGCGTACCATTTATTCGAGGGAACGTAGTTGTCGACGTCAAGAAAATACAGTAGAAAGATGGTGGTTGTTTTCCAGCAATGCAAGTATTTTTTCATCTTTATAAGGTGAATAAACATTACACAAAAGCTTTTTCTGGTGTTGCATGTTTACATTAGGAGTATAAAGAAGTATTGGGACCTTTTTAATGTTTTGAATAAAGATTTGTTGTAGGCTCGAATGCTTTTGTATTAACAGAAACTAATGTATCTGCAGACTGGTGGAACCAGTTCAATCTTGATGGTTATAACTTCCTATGGTTTTCACGTTCTCAGACGGGGGGTGGAGGCGTCATGTTTTTTGTTAAAGAGAAGTGGCTAGTGTTAATGTATGAAATGTTTTTCTCACGCGGAAACTATTGCTCTTTCAATTGAAAGTGACGATTTTGATTCCTTCGGGCGTTGACATGTTACAGGTCCCCCTCTCAAAGCGTGAGATGTTTTCTAGATTAACTAGAAAATACATTACCAGGACTAAATAACAGAGGACAGTTCTGTTTAGAAGGAGATATTAACATAGATATAGCAAAACAAGATAGATCAGACGTGTGGGATTACCTCGATATACTGGCTGATGAGGGATGGAATGCGTCATCAACGCTCCGACAGAAGAAGAAATTAGGTTAGATAGGCTAGTGTCTTCATCCATTGGCCATATATGCACTAGAGCTCGTAATACGGAGGTCATGTCATCGGTTATCACACAAAAGTTGGCCGATCACTTTTATATAGCTTGTCGGATTAGGAAGATTGCCGGATCCAAACTAAAAACTGATAACAAATAAAGAATAGAGATTATTGATAATAAAGTACTTGAGTGCCTGATTTCGTCCAAATACTGGGTGGCTTTTCTTGAGTCGGTATCACAGTTCAATGTTTATGCGAGGTTCGCACAGTGGATTAAATCTTTCAATGAGTTGTCAAAGCGAACGGTGTTTATTTAAAAAAACGCAGACCCGATCATTCCTGGTTGAATGAAGATGCCCTTGCCTGATATCAAAGAAAAAGACGTCTGTTGGGCTCGCAGTCGGCGTGCACCGACCAATGATCAACTACGTTCCGAATTCCATCTGCAAGGAACAGAGCCAATGCTACGCTCCGATCGACGAAACGGCAGCATTTTAGGGAGAAGTTTGCAAAGCCACGTGGTAGCAGTACGAAGACTTGGTCACTTCTTATTTTTTTACGTGGTAATAACAGTAAAAGGTCTGTCGATGATCAGGTAAAACGTTGTTTTGGCAACAACTTGACACTTACAACAGAGCGGTTCAACTATTTTTTGCAAATCTCTCGAATATTGGACAAGCTGTGGCTGACTCAAACTAAAATAGTAAATACCGAGTGGTCCGTGTTCATTTTTCCAATAAGTCTTGACAACTTGCGCTCCACACTCTTCGGTATTAAACCAACAATGTCACACGGTATTGATAGGATAACAGTTGGCTGCCTTCAAAGGAACTTGGAATGTATAAAAGATGTTGTAGTTTTCATGATGATCACTTTTGTAGCGTTGGGTGGTGATTTGGGGCGAGTTGAAGACGGCTATAGTAAGGCCAATTTTTAAGGGCTGTTACTCCAAAAAAAATTAAAATCATCGGTCGATTTCGATCCTGCCAGTGCTTGGGCACATAATTGAGAAGCATATATGTTCAAATATGAGTTGTTCGATTAATAGATGCTCGCTGTTATCTGACCGACAATGCAGATTTGTACCTGGTCGTGGTACACAACTACTTTTAGAGGATGTGACTGACGAGCTCTATTCTGGTTTTGAAGGTAACATGTTCTCCTGTGCTATATTTTTAGACGTAAGCAAAGCCCTTGATACGGTAGACCACAAAGTTCTTTTACGGAAGCTGTAGAAGTTTGGTTTCCGTGGTTCTTTCCATTCACTGCTAGCTAACCTCTTGGACGGTATATCACAGATCGTCTGCTTAGATAATGTTAATAGTACTTTACGTTTTATCAGTTTTATCCGTTTTATCACCTTTGCTTTTTAATATCTATGTGAATGATTTGGAATCGGTTATTTCGGGATGTAGAATCTTCCAATATGCGGATGATACCTTACTGGTTTCACGGCATGTAGCTTTTTTTCAGGCTCTCAATATTTTGCAATGTAGTGTTATTAACTAATGGATTGTTACTCTGCAAATCGTATAAAAGTCGACTTTTCAAAAACCAAGCTTGTCTGTTTTAGAAATCCTTTAAAGCCTGGTTTTTCAAGTGTCCCATTCTTCCTACACAGTTCCGCTCGCAAACCATGTTTTCGTACGCCAGTTGCTTGGGCGGACTTAATTAGATATATGGGCCTTATTTTTGTATATGATATGTCTTGGAATAAACATATGACTCATGTATGTAGTGTTCTTAGGAAACTGTCTTGTATGTTGTATAATGTTAAAGTGTTCATTTCTTCCGGTGTCAAAAAGATTATCGTTCATGCACTTGCATATAGCGTTCTGCGTTACGGGGTGACGATACATGTGCTTTGCACAGTGTCTTGGCGGACTAAAGTTGATAGTATTTTGAAAGGAATCTTGCGCAGTGTAGCTT
The DNA here is from genome assembly GCF_016920785.2 of Ixodes scapularis. NCBI lineage: Eukaryota > Metazoa > Arthropoda > Arachnida > Ixodida > Ixodidae > Ixodes > Ixodes scapularis. Next base: position 5,165,402 of record NW_024609867.1, read on the forward strand.
ATAGTTCTCCATTCTCATCCAGTGAAGATTTCTTTAAAGATTTGGAGATGCCTACTTTGTTACAGTTCGTTACTGAAACGGTTGTGCTCCGTCATTTCTGGTACGACAAATTAAAAAAAAAAACTTCATGAACCTTCACGCCTTCTTCGTGTGTCCCCTCGCTTTAAGGTAGTCCAATGTATGACTAGACACGGAAAAAAAAAAAGCCCAAATCCTATGTCTTGGAGGTTTTTAATGCTCTCCCGGAGGACGTGAATTTTGTTACAGGTAAAGCAAAGTTTAAAAAAAAAGGCTTCGTTCATATATTGCTGAGATCTAAGATATTTTGCCTTGGTTCTTGCCTTGTTTCCTAATAATACGTTTATTTTCTTCTTTTTATGGCGGGGGATTAACCTTGTATATTTTCCAATTGCTACGGGTGTTCGCTTAGGCCCTTGTACAAGGTTTTCTTTCCTTTTTGCATTGCAATTTGTTTACCAAAGCCTTTGAGTTTGGGGGATCGTTTGTTTTATTTTTGTATATTTGTTTCTATCTGTATTTTGTCCCATTTCGCCTGTCCGACTCGCCGGGTTCAGTCGCACAAGCCTTCATCGGCTTAGACGGACATGTTACTGTATATGTCCTGACGATCGTTGTGAAAATAAGAATTACTATTTTTATTATTATTATTATCGATCATTTTATTAATAATAACAATTTTCAAGCTTTCACCGTGTGAAAGGGTGTTCCGAAAAATTACGCCTTCGGTTTCAGGCTTTTAGCAGCCTTATGGAGAGCAGTACTCCTTTATTAATGTAGAAATAGGGTGCACTTGCATGAAATAAGCTCTATGTTTGTAGGGTGTAAAAAGTGTGACAAAGAAATGTGCTGCTGTGGAAAGGGTGCAAGCAACCCTACACTGGTTGAATCAGCTTTACGCGACGACGCTTTAGCTCGTATCTGAAATAAATTGTACAAGAACGTACTAATGATATAGAATAGATAGGGCATATGTTATTTATTATGAATTGATAGTGCACATTTTGATGGTATTGATATAAAGATACCTTCTCTGCACTTTAAGGCAGTATGGTTTCTGTCAAACACTGGTTTCTGTCACGCTAAACTTTTCCTCTACTTATCGAGTATAAACCAGGGGAGCAGTGTCTTTATGCTTTTTTTCTGCATATGCAATTGTAAATGGTGTGGGCTGCTTGCCAACTTATTGGTCGTAAGTATATGTCGGTAGGATGCTGCTAATTTCGCCAGTACCTGCAGTTTCTAGTGTACTAGCCATCACCCTAATTGTGTAGCTTTAGCACCAAATGCTTGTTAACCCCGATACTAGATAATTCGAACCTTTGAGGTTTAGTTACCTAAGTGGGCTGATCTGGACGGCCACTTTTGACGAGCTAAACTTCGCGGCCTCTCATTCACCATGGAAACTTCCATTTTTGTGTTTTGTAAAATAAGTGCCTTCTACGTGGAATAACGAAAGATATTTGTTATAAAATCCTAACAGCACGTTAAATTCGCCAGAGGGAAAGTGCATCTATCTGCAGCTGAAGGGCTGTTCAATTATGACGTCATTTATTCTTTGCAACTGCTGACAATAGCAAGACAATTAAATATGCCATAAAAAAACAACCTCAAAGATGTAACATATTTACCAAACCCTGCGGGTCTGTTCGTGCAAGTCCCTATATAAGCAAGACATTTGTAATATTTCTCCGTGTGCGTAATTTTTTGTCCTGCGTCTTCCTTGCGCTCTATTGTTTTGTTTTTAAAAAGGCATACCCAACTCTTGCAAGTTTCTATCCTTCTAGAACTGTGCTGTGGGATTATGCTGTAATTTGATAAAAAAGGAAATACATGTCCCCTCTATATTCCTGAGGTTTAATTTTAAACAAAATAAAAATTGAGCCTCATTCAAACGCCAAGATCGGAAAACAACCCTCAGATAACCTCGCAAAACTTTTTTTCTAGAAGTTTCCTGCGGCATAAAACACCAGTGGTAAAAAAAGGCTCCCTCTCGGTGTGTCAACCATGTCTTGGCGTAATTATGCACGAACGGAAAACTCATTCTTTGTACTGGTCTGTCCGAATGTATAGCGCTGAACTGCAGTCGTCTTTATTTCGCAACGCTCTACTCATCTGCATAGCAAAATATTCTTTCTTGCGAACTCACTCAGGAACACGAAGTTTGGGAACCGACCGCCGGAGCCCCCTCAGCACGCTCCGTCTGAGCGGCTCCATCCATCACGACACGGGCACTCCGGGCAGCGCACCGTCCCCCACGAAGAACGAGGGCAGCGAAGCCTCAGTTGCCAATACCATTCAGCCGCCATGCAATTGAGATAAAACATCTCGAGTACAACCCAGCCTAAAGCTGGGCAAGAAAAAAACAGTTGGCGAATACATACGTATTTTTACCTACACGTGTATAAAAAAAAAAGGCGAGAGTAGCACTCGATCCTAGCAGTCGTAGTTTTCTCACCAATGGTGTAGACGCAAGCGTCACCTTCGAGTCCAGACCTCATAGAAAATTTGGGCTTATATTCCTACCACCCGTAACGACAGCAGGAATCCTAGACACGGGCACAAAATATAACATTGAAATCCCAAAGTACGCTATAAGAAACGCTGGAACGGCAGAGAAAGCACGGCCAACAAAGCTCTAAAAGTGAACAGACGAAATACGAGCTATACATCTATAAAAGTTCTTCGCTGGAACTTGTGTATCCCCCCCCCCCCCCTCCATACTACCATTGTCCATCCATCTTAGGTAGGACTCAAAGACGAGGTTTCCTCTTCGACAGGTCTCCCGTCCCCCCCCCCCCTTCCCTCCCCGCCATCGAACACACCTCAACACACACACACAAAAGTAGACAGACGCGGTCGACAAGAAGCGCAGTAGCGCAACTCGCAGGAGACGAAGCACCACGTCCAAGTTCCGCTCCAGACGCAAGGAGCAGCCAAGCGAGCGCGCCTCGACGGCCCCGCCGTCGTCTCGATTCGCACACATCCGACCGCCGACACGAATACATGAATACACAGATTTTGAGACGCGGGAGGAACCCTCAAGTAACCGAGCGGGAAACCTACAATCTACTCGTCGTCGTCGTGTGTTTGGGAAGCGAGCCGTTCACGCACCTCGGCGGTGTTCTTGTTACTTGGCGTGCCACCGCCACCACGTAAGCATCCCATTTTGAATGGCAGCTAAGTGGAAATTCGATCAAACTGCCGCCGTGTCCTGGTTGGAACGCGGCAAAGGGAGGTACCGGCGGCGTGTGTGACGTCGATGTGGCGGAAGCGACATTCCTGCAGGGCGCGTCCTCGGTCGCAATTTTCTCCGCTCTTAAAGTGATGCTGCCAGCGACGACAGGGAAAACTTTTTGCGCAAGAGTGCGAGGACCGGGCTGACAACGGCAAAGGCGACGTACGAAGGCGCTAAGATCAGGGGTCGCCCGGCGTTATCTGAAGCCGAAAATGGCCCAGCTACTCCTCGTATTCGGCGGGCTCATTATGTTTGGATGGAGAGGTTATTTTTCTTCGTTTTGCTCCCTTCGGCGTAGATGAAAGTCAGCGGTGGTTGTGTATATGCTCGGCCTAAAGTAATCAAGTAATACAGAAATATCGAGGAAAAGAAAGAGAGAGTGACGACGGCTAGGGAAGACGGGATGGAGTTTAGGGTGGTGAGTGCTTATAGGCTGCTACTTTGAACGCCGCAAGGTTGAGGCCGCTGACGCTGCGCCGTTGGTGGGGACCACTTTTTCCAATTTGTGTCCCTCTCCTAGGATGCCTCTAAAAGCTTGAGTTATTTTTTATACCTTTTTCTGGGTTATATTATTGCTGTCTTTTATTTCAAGACTGTTTACTGATTCCTCAGCAGCGGAGCTTCAGTAGTCAGTTATGGGATATTTTGTGTACACAATTCTCAGGTTATCAAAACGTGATTTCTTTTTTGTGACAGCAGGGTTCTGTCGTTTTATATTTCTTTTTTTTGTAATAAGGTAGAGCTTTTTTCTATCTTTCGAGGTTTATATTTTTTTTTCGTGGTTGTTTAATTTAAACAAAAATCTTAGTGTCGCTGGGTGAATTTGTTGGAGTTAATTTAAAGTGAGGATTATTTTTATACAGGTTCATTTTCCAAAATAGCTCTACTGAGTTTCAAGTTGGCATAGGGCATACTTTCGAAATTAAAGAAAAGGATATTGCACAGAACACGTTCCATATGTAAACGTTTATATCTAACATATTTTTTATTCGAGCAAGTTTGATACTAAGCTTATATTTTTTTGCTTTGTCCTTGGAAAATATATCTACAGGGTGAAACAAGGATACGGCAGGCTCTTCAAATCGACCGGAAAATTCGGTTTCCTAACTTATCGCGTTACGACTTTGTGCAGCGCTGCCCACAGATGGTGCATTTTTTTTTTTTTGTAAAATTTGCAAAGAGCGAACTTACCTGAGGAAAAAGTAAAGAAAGAAAAAGGCTTAACTCCTATGGAAACGCAGCGACGCTACCGGTTTTGAAACAACACGGCGCCGTTTCGCACAGGACACAAAAGATGGCGCAACGAACCCCGCCAACGAACGAGCATACGGCGCCGAGAGCCAGCGTCTTTAGCAGACAATCTTTTCGACTCAAAAGCGGAGCGCGTTCCTCGGGCGGCGACAGTCGCAGAAACGAAAACAGGCGTGGTAACAACAAGGAACTGAAGTTCCTTGTCTGCTAAATACGCCAACTCTCGGCGTCGTCTGCTCGTTCATTGGCGGCAGTTGGCGTCGGGACCGCTTGCGCAATCTCTTGTCTCCCGTGCGAAACGGCGCCGTGTTGTTTGTAGACCGGTGGCGTCGCTGCGTTTCCGTAGGAGCTAAGACTTTTTCTTCCTTTACTTTTTCCTCAGGTAAGTTCACTGTTTGCAAATTTTACAAAAAAAAATGCACCATCTGTGAGCAACGCTGCACAAAGTCGTAGCGCGATAGGTTAAGAAACCGAATTTTCCGGTCGATTTAAAGAGCCTGGCATCTCCTTCTTTCACCCTGCAGGTTGTGTTCTCGAGTATAACTTTGTATAAAAATGAACTCTTCCTCGGATATACTAAACTTGTTGTTTAAACCAAAGTTCAAACTTAGATGTAAATGCAATATGACATTTCTTTGGTCTGGACCTCCAGATTAGCCAACTTAAGTATGTTGGAAAGAAATCAGTCTATTCGACTGTTCAGAACATCGAAAGATTAAAAAAACGACAGGTTCTCCTTTTACATGAACAGTGCCATTTTTTTTATTTGTAACATGTTCGCGTACAAAGTTGACGGAATAGGTGTCGTAATAATATATAAATCATATCTCTTGATATAACGACCTCTTAGCAGATTGTTGGGAGAGTTGGTACTCTCGCTCTCTGTTGCCCAGTCTCGTACTTCCTATCTGTCTCAAGCGCTACCATGCTTTTTTGAAAACCTCTTAGAGCGACCGATTAGAGTTACTTTAGTTAGTCTTCACCAACTACGAATCAGGTCCTTTATTTGTTCACTTCACCACAGAATGAGGACTTCATTCTTTCAATATCAGGTTAGTCAATTCTAAGATTGTCAAAAAAAAAAATTTCGATTGGTTTCTTTTCATCCTACCGTTTACACGATGACTGTTGTCATCCTAAAACATCTCTTAGATATCTCCTACGGCCGAAACTTTAATATATTTATGCATTATATTCTTACTGCTGCGTCATTTTTCCTTCAACCAAGCGTGCTCACTCTCAAGACTTTTACATACTTGTTGTCAACGTAGACGAAACAGTACAATGTTATGGCATTGGTAACACACAAAATTATTCAACGTGCATTAAAATACAAAATCGGGGAATGATACAACTACTACAATATGAACTGATGCTTTATATATGATAAGTAAAATTGTTTTATAAGGCTGATGAAGACAGTCTCTTTTCAGATTTTTAAAACTTGACCTCATGCTTTTATTCAAAGCGGGGATTTATACTGATTGATGGATAAAGATAACTGTTACACAGTTATTATGCATATAAACAACATAATTGTTTCTGCAACTGTGTGCGTAATGTGTAGATGCGTCCCAATATCTGAGTTTTAAATATTAGTGGAATAATGATTATCTGAAACATTTGATTACGGTTTTAGATTTGTAGTTTTCGAGTTTCAAATCATTCTATACATAGAACAAAAAATAAAACTCTAACCATTTTAATATATAAAACTCAACGTTTCAAGCCAGCTCGGCCCCATGATCACGAGTGACTGTGTTCCAAATCTTACCCAAATGGATCCGAGTTGCTCTGGCGGATCGTATCACGTGACAGCACAGACTGAAAAACGCTGGACGCGGGTAGGTTTTAAAACGGCAAGGGTACAAAACCCTTACCCTGGAGTAAGATCGAGTAAATTTTGAAACACGGCCGAGTGACTGTTCTTGTCCTTGTCGCGTGGTCAAAGAGCCGAGCTGGCATTGAGATGTTCGGTTTCGAAATTTCAGTGGGCTGGAGTTTATTTTTTATTTTTTCACGGTTATATTTTTTATTCAGGTAGATGTCTACCTAAAGCTTCAATTTTAAATTCTATGCATCACATTCCGGCCCTGATGGCAAATATGTTTTTGCTTATTCAGAAGCGAAGTTCATACAGCGTTGGCGAAACCGAATGAACGAAATTTAAACTGGCCGCATAAATCTGCTTCTTAACTTTTCGTGCTGGGATTTACTGCAGACGTGCCTAACGTTGATAGAACCTTTCGCTAAAATTGTGGAAAATTTTCTCGCTCGAATAAGTCGATAAAAATAAAAGAGTGCGTTTTTTTCTTCTATACTTTGCATGCACAATAAAAAGTATTATGTGTTATTGTGGCACTTATTTGGGCCAAATGATGTAAAGAATAGGTAAGTCAGTTCTCATTTCTTTGCACCTTACAAATTTTTCAATCGTGGCAAGCGCCGGAATAGACAACAACGATTTCCTGATAATTTTTTATAAAAGGCTTAGCGATAATTTTTCAATGCACAAAGCCAGTTCTTATTTTCTTTCTTGTCACTCCATAAGTTCCATATATCCATACTCTTACTCAATGAATGCACCAGCTTCGAGCAACTCTGTAGTAAATCCCAGCGCAATAAGTTAAGAAATTGATTTGTGCGGTCAGTTTAAATTGCCATCAATCCATTTCGCCCAAGCTTTCTAACGAAATATTCCTCACTGGCCTGTGTTGGCCAGTGAAAACTACAGTGTTTATTTCGAAGTCTCTAGTGCTGCATACCTTAATAGGATAATCTCCATACCTTAACAGGCTAATGCTGCATACCTTAAAAGGCTAAAGCTGCATACCTTAACACGCTAATACTGGATCTTGCTTTCAGCAGGGTGACTGGTGATTTTCAGCAGTGGTGTCTTCCCTCCGGCTGTCGCTGTCATTCGCAGCGATGTCTCGTAGATATTGGCCAGGCTAATTTCTACAAATATCAGCTTCCTGGTGCTCCATTTGAAGGTGGAGCATCAAATTGTAACTGAAGTACCTGCGCTTGTACTGAGGTTATTTTCTGAAACAGTGACGTGCCGTATACCCGACGCCGCTACAGCGCTGGCCCCGGTGCTTGTATATGCTTGGCCATGTCAGTACCGCCTGCAGAGCCAATGACATCAGGGGCGGTCACAACGGTGGCGCCCGTTGTTATCAGTACAGCCTGATCTGGGTGGTATGATGTGAATAGTGTTGCCGGACGCAGGGGCCAATCCGGGTGTGCACCCGTTATCGCACTCACAGGGGTCAATCCGTTGCCGTGCAGAGCCGCTTCTTAGATGGATTGGGAGGGTGCTCCAGTCGAGCCAACTCCTCAACGGCCTGGTCTTCGCTAGCGGGTAGTGCAACTCACCGGTGGCAGTACGAGGCATGCTCGATAATGATCTCGACCGCCTTTGCTGTTTTTTTTAGAAATCTGTAAATTTAATACTCATGGACAAATCTTGCAAATTGGCGCGCATTTGCCAGCACACGCTTTGCACCTTTTCGTCGATCGCGGTTCATAAGTAACCGGTATTCAAAGCAAGCTGTTATTGCACATAATGAAAAATACACCTCGAAAAAGGGCACAAAGGGAAGAGACACACCGGATGGAACAGAGATTTGTTATTGTGTTCCGTCGGCGAACTAGGTATGATTGCATTTCCGGCAGTGTTCATGACGACTTTGTTAGCTTCATTGAATGAACCGCCACTTTTAAATGGGGGGGGGGGGGTGTAGCAATTTTAAGATTAAAATAATTAGCATCTCGTCATCTTTACCTTGTTTATTGTGTCCCGGAGGATAGAGAAAACATCTCCTTCATTAAAAAAAATGTCGCGATCCCGCTGCATAATCGCAAAGCAAAAGTATATCTTTTTCACCCGACTGCAGCTGCAAGTGGCAGCCGAAGGAACTAAGGCAATAAGATTACGTCACCTTGCTCGGCTCTAAGTTGCAGCATAACGCCCGCTAATGTCAGCAGAGAGAGGGAGAGGAAGCGTACTTTGAGAGAGCTACGGGAAGCTACACGGCACCCCGAATTACGTCACGAGGAGGGGGACCAGGTGTGACCCTGAAGACTGGGAGTGAGTTGAGGGGTGCCCGAAATGCCAGTATTTATCTTTTTTTTGTGAAAACTAGAACACGCAGGCGAAATCGGTTTACTGTTTTTTTACTTCAAAAGTGTCAGAGGTCAACTTCTACAGATTTTTGAAGAAGGGCGGAAATCATTGCACCCCCCCCCCCCTTTATGTGTCTAAGAGGTTATTGCACCTAAAAATGTTTCACGAGAGTTTGGTGACATTCGTAACGTTAGTCTGTTATTTTGTTGTTTCCGAAGTTCTTTGTGATACTTTCCCTAAAACGGGATTGGTCAAAGGTCCGAATTTCACATAACGGCCCATATGGCGAACACTATTTTCCTTTTATCTTGCTACTTTTGAATCTAGGAGCGAGTTTATGACTAATGAGATTTGTAAAATAATAATGTTGTGGCAGTGCCCCGAGCAGAGTTCAGTGTGCACGGCGCTCAAGATATTGTGCGTGGCTGTAGCATGCTGCAGCCCACGTCCTTACAACCTAAATCAAGCCTACATTTTGAAACTTCGACTTATACAGAATTTCGACGCAAAATATTTTCTCTCCTGTTCCTCAAACAAAGCTGTCTTGCTCCCAGGCCCAGCTTCTACGATGCGCTCGGCGAAACACAGTAAACCACAGGCAGGGCCATTGTGAATTGAAACTTTCGTGTCTTCTTTGTGTCTCTTGAAGTTGCGCACATCTAGCTATTTTGCTTGTCGTTTAAACTTGTCATATTTTGATTATAGATCAGTTGAATAAAACCGGAGCTTCCTAATAGTTACGCGATATTGAAAAACATTCGAAGCCCATTGTTATTTCATTGGAAGTTGTGTCCACTTTATCAAATTGGGTGCCAATGGCCGCCCAATTTAAAACATCATTGTAATCCCATTGGAACTTTATTGGAAACGGTATTAAATTTATCATTTAGGGTGCAAATAACCGTCAAATATTGGACGAGATAAGGAGCTCATTAACACCACATTGGAAGTGATTTCCAATTTATCCAATGGGATTCCACAGAATATATGTGATAGAGAGCATAAAGGGGGACAGTCATGGCCCTATGTTTCCAAGACATTTCCAAGATTACAGGGTCGACACAATGAGCCGAAGGTTTCCCTCTTCCAAGATATTCCCAATTTTAGTCAATGGCCTGTGTTGCCAGGGCGAGTATGTGCAACTATTGCGCTACAGAATTATTTCACCCAAACTGCCTGAATAAAAAAAAAAATATCACCTCTTTCATTTTCTTATGGACGTTATATTACACCTAAGCACCGTCTCGCTTGTTAGCGTACGGAACGATTCAGCCTAAGGTTCTTAAGACCGGCGACTTTTAGAGACGCGTGGTATCGATACACTGTAACGAATAAAGCGCCTTCCGCTATATCGTGGCGAAACAGCCGCGCCAAAACTTCATATCATCTTGAAGAAGAAAAAGCACCGGCCGAGACTTGAGAAAACATCAATGCCTCCGTCGGCGAGATATGCTCAGCAGGAGACACCGGCAATGGTCGTAGCCAAATCCCAAAGACAAACAAAACCTTCGAGAATTTGCCGTCACTCCCGTGCCCCGCTACCCGCTCTTTCCTCGCCAGTCTAGAAAAGATAGTAAGTAGATAGAAAAGTGAGCGCGCCGGTCTCATTTGGGAGATAAAAGATCCAGGTTCCAGCGTCAACTTTCTTGAGCTCCTCCGTTGTGCGGTTGCCAGCCCAAGATGGAAAACAGAAAGAAACAGAGTGAAAGAGAGTGACGAGGGAGAAGCAGGCGCACGCAAGGGAGAGACAGAACGAATAAACGAATAAGGTATTAAAAATGGAGAAAGAAAAAAAGAAATTCAATACAGGATGCTTGACGCTAACGCAATGTCCCAAACATAAGGGCAAAGGGTGGAGTAGAGTGGGGAAGGCACTATTGATTCGGCCTGAGCTGTGTCGTGGATGCTAGCCGACCAGCAAAGTGGACTGGGCTGGTCTTCGCAGTAATGGCTCGCCAGCTTAGCTGGCAAAGCCGATTCTTTCAGTCCGATGTTAGTGCAGAGCTGCTGCACCCGTGAGCAACAACCTGAGAGGGTTGCCAAGAAATGTTGGCTAGTTTCTTAACCTTACTCGAAAAAATCGATACGAACAGCTCAAAAGCAAATTGAGAAAAAAACAACGCTTTAGCTTGAAACACTGTAACAATAGTTCTGGTCCGCGTGTGATTGCTTCAGTGGAAGATACGAGGCAAAAATCGTAGACGAATATAACCTATAAAAATATATATAAAGAAACAGAAAGAAATCGGTCAATGAAATAGCGAGATCTGGGGAAAGCTTCAACCTTAAAAAGGGTCTTTGGAAATCGGCGAAAGCATCTACTGAAACTACTCGAGATTTTCCAACCTTGATCCGTTAGTCTGCCCGCGTTCGAAAGGCAAGAACCTCTGGACTCAATCACTTGGATAAAAATAATCTCCAAAACTCAAGAGAAAAAAATTTAAAAGAGGTAAACCAAAATAACCAAAAGATGATAGACTCCTGCCACCAATCTCCCCGGTGAAAGAGCAGACCCATCGCCGTCGAATTTTATATTTTAGATGATGCTTATTATAGAAGTAACTCAAGAAATATTTCTTCGGGTTATTCAGGAGACTCGTTCGAGGTCTTTAATTTGCATGTTTTTTTTTCTTAAGACTGGAGTCTTCATTATAAGCCTGTACCAAAGTAGCCGCTTGTTAAATGCGCAACGTGACGTTTGTCTTGTTTCCGCAGTATAAAGTTTATGAAAACGCTCTAACTGATTTTAAAAAAAAAATATCTTGGAGGCGATTCAACGGCAGTCAAAACTTCTCTTGAGACCTAGCATAATCATTAGCATTAAAAAAATAATTATCTACAGAAAATATCGGCGGCCGCTCAAAAACATAGCAAATATTTCTTGTTTTTTATTTAGTGCGTTCTTCTTGATTTTACAATATTCCTGATTTCTTCAGGTTTTTGCCAATTTCGATAAAGTACCGTTTTTACTGTTTTCTTTCACTCTAAACATCGTAGTTTTATGAAATTTGATAAATAGCAGTTGACGAGTCAAGTAATGTAATCTAACTAGAATGCCGAGCAAATGAAGGCTTCTTCGATTTTTCTTTCTCATATTTATTCAACACCTTTTAATTATGAGGTCCAAGGCTGGCAGGGCGGAAGAAAACAAAATGTATATTTGCCTGGAAAGTCTCCTTTACTAATTAAGGTTTAGTAATTTTCCTTTTGCAGTATACTGCTCTCAAAATGAAAAAAAGCAGTTAAAACAAAAAGACGTTATCTAATAGTTGAACGGAGAGGCACATCAATCTGAAACCAACGTGCGTTACAAGCTGATAGAGCCCTCTCTTGTTAGAAAGTCAAGCTATTTAAGAGTTTTTTTCTTTGAAGATGCACATTAGTTTGTTGGAAGTAAGTTGGGACGCATGCGCTTCGAACATGATCAGATCATTGCTTGGCAGTTATAAAGCAGATGCCGTTAATCCAGAAAACGTTATGCACATTTGCCTAGGAGTTTTCAAGAGAAAAAAAAATACTTTTTTTCGTAGAAGTCTTTAAGCATAAGTTCTTTAATGTCGAGAAACGGCGGTGGTGCGCTCTCGCTGCCACTGTACCGCGCATGGAAACTTCACGGACGGATATATTACAAATATTGCCGCGAGCGCAGCTGACCAAGAAGGCAGCGCGCTCGTTTTCTAACGGTTATCGCGCTTGCTTTCCACGCTGAAAGCCAGGGTTCCATTCCTGGCCGTGGAGGCGCATTTTTGTTGACTCTGTAAAGTAATGTTCTGGTAAATTCGAGAACCGTGTTGGGGGGGGGGGGGGGGGGGGGGCTTGTTCGAGGTCAGAATGTTCTACACGCCGAACCTTCTACGCCGATTATTCCAGAAGCCCACACGTGTACATAAGGGGCTCCGCGTGGCGATCTGCAGTCAGTCTCGCCCCAGGTTCGACTCTGCTGTTACGCCGACTTCGACGCCCGCGACGCTCTGTTATTATCTTTTCTTTTCCTTTTATTTTCGGCACAAGTTCGCCACATTAAACGTTTAATTCTTCCTGTTTATTTATTGTTTTTGGTCACCACCCGTGACAATATCTTATGCAAACGCGGAATCCGGTGGCTCTCCTGCATTTCTTTCACATAACGTTTCTTTCCCATAATGTAAAAATTTCTTCTACCAAAACATTATGACAGATTTGATAGTTGTGTCTATAAAATGAAACTGGAATAAAGAGGGCTGCATTGCGGCAGAAGGCCTCTGCCATGGTAATTAAAATCCAAAGGATGCGGGCAATCAAGCAGTGATGACAAAAATATACATATGCAGGTTTTGCGCATATAGAAAGATCCGAGAGCTTAAAAAATCGCGATGATTATTGGGCTGCGTATACACGCCAACTCTTCCACCTACTTTAAATTGCTGAACAAACGTTTGCTGTTGGACAACGTTATTATATAAAATGACCACAATATATACTCAGACAAAAAGAAACAATATATACTCAAAGAAAGGTCTGCCCATCTACTTTCCCACAAAACACTCAAAGATCCAATTTCTCCGTTTACAAAGTCAGCTCAGCGAATGATGAGGCGGAACATCTGCTTGCACCACAAAATTAAGTCTACGCTGTTGCATTACACAATGCAACAGCCTAGACTTAAGTCTGCGATGAGGCTTTGCATTGCGTAATGCCACATCGCAGACTTCATTTTTAAGTCTAAACGGATGTCCCGCCTCATCATTTGCTGAGCTGATTTCGTAGATCGCAGAGATTGGCTCTTTAAGAACGTTGGGGGTAATGGGCGAATTCGGGCGGTCAGTCGTCGGCCACCTTTTTGCCGGAAAACCGGCAATTGTGTTTGCGTGGTCAGCCTCCGGCCGGCGCTCACCGTTCGGGTGGTGGTTCTTCGACAAGCACCGGCAACTTTTCGGCGCTTTTCCCGCCCGAGCTCCAAACGGCCGGGCGAGTAGGCACCAGACTGTATCCGGTGTCGTCACTTCCGAAATGAGCGACAAGGGCAGTGAGAAAAATGAATGAAAGAACGAAACTGATCGGAAGTCACTTCAGCAGCCACTACTTCAGTCAATCCAAGTCGTTGGGCATGGGTGACGGCGGCGAAAACTTCCCGCTAGCGGTGTTGCGCGGGCAAGAGGCGAAGTAAACTGCCACCGACTGGCGTTTCGTGATCAGCTGCTGAGGGCGACGTGGTGTGCCGCCTGCGCGTTTCTGGTTAGCGGTTCCGCCGGTTCGGTCTCGCCGGCGATTGACCACCCAAATTCGCCATAAGTAGACGCGCAGGCACTTCTTAGAGTGAAAGAATAAATAACTTTCGATTTTGGACCTTTTGCAAATAGCTTTCACCCGGTATGGGACGGTGGTTTTGCATTTGTACCACCATATTTAAGAACAAAATATACACGATTTAACTGGATAATGCTTTAAGCCAATTTTCGGGATGAGCGCAAAGTATTCAGTAGATATATTATTATGAGGTGCCCCAGTAACTCAAATACTTAAAGTATCTAAGGAAAAGTATTAAATACGCATTCGAATTATTGTTTACGAAGTAATGAAGTTTAAGTTTTAATAATAAAAATCAGAAGGGCAATGTTACAACTTACAACAAACATTAAATGAGCATATCAGGAGTCATGCTCAGCCACCGATCACTTGAGTTAAGGGCTTCGTTCGCTGTTTGAAGGAACCGTATAACTCGTCTTGAGAATATAACTTTTTTGACGTACCGCTCTAGGGTTAACTACAGAGGTGCCTGAAAGTAGATTCAGTGAGTTAACGAAAGGCGTCTTTCTGGCACAGCAGATGACAGATGGTGACACGTAAGATAGCAGGGGCTCTAAACTCGTCAAACACAAAGTTGGGGTCGAAGTCCATAGAGCGCACTGACTGGACTATGCCGCCGATGACATCGTGCTTTTGTCGCCAGAGTCCAATCGGCACGTTCCACGACCTTTCGGCTCCAACCTTGTGTTTGACGAGTTTGGGGCCCAAGGCAGAAAAAACGTGAGTACCCCCGACCTCGTCTTGAGAATATAACATTTTTAGGCAGGAGCGATGAGTTCCTTTTTTCGTGACAACTGCCACTGCCCTTAACTAGTCTTAGAAATGAAACGCATAAATATGCAAAACGAGAAAAAAGAAAGAAAACAGGTGTGTTGTTTGTTAATGTGTTGCCACAGTATGTCAGGTGTTGGACGAGTTTGACGCATTTTGCTAGCAGAAGTTTTTAGAAGAATACGATAGCTAAGGATTATTTCTGTTGATTCTAGCTTTATTCTGCTATGTTGGTTCAGTGATGTTTTGGATAAAAGTGATCCGCTACCTTCAGGCACCTCGGTTGTCAATGCTCGCACGATACATCTAGAAACGTATTTATGCGGGTACTTCAAACAGCCAATCATCTCTTTGACTCGGGGAGAGAGGGAGACTGGAAAAACAGGGATCTTAAATTTTGAAGACGACCGGACGTGGGCGTCGATTGGAGGCAAGCGCTATGTTGGCATTCGGCTGCGATTCGTGCCCAATCATTATGTGAACGATGCTCGACATCGGGCTGGGACGAAATCGCTTATATGGTGCCGTCTTAGTTTGATGACTTTTCTTGAAAAAAGAAAGCAATATGAGTTGCTTTTGATTCTTCTTAGTGATTGCGGCCAATATAAGTGTTGCATCACGTGCGAACTTTCCAAGCAGACATTCGACGCGGTAACTCCGGCGGTGTGTTCAGTAGGCGTGTTCAGTAGCGGTTCCGGGAGTCAAGGAGCTCGTGCTCCTTCTAATATAGACGGAAAAAAACGACTTCCGGTGTACGTTAATCCGGAGTAAAGGAGCCGGACTCTCGTAAACAGACCGAGTCCTAGGACGATGCGCGAGGGATGAGTAGGGCTCAGTATGACGTATTTCCGGATCCCAGAGGAACTTCCGGCGCCGAAGAAGAAACAGATAGCAGGAGAAGCTACCTCGGCAGCGGCGTGCATGGGGCAGGTGTTTACTCACTTGTTTTTTAATGAAATGTTCTCAAGGTAAGATGATTAACTCTTTCGAATTTCGTTTTCAGCATAGGCTTTTTTCGGAAATTGCATTGGAGCGTATTTCGTTTAACGCCGTAAACGTTCATTTGAAGTCTTTCAGTGATCCATGGTACCCGAAGTTTGAGAACTTGACCCCCATACCGGTCGGCCTCGCCCCAACTGAAGTATTTAATGATCTCGTGGCAGTCTCTCAACACCGTGTTAAGCGTCTCGCACACAATGCGCGCCTTCAGATTATTGTACTTCAGCCGAACCGCCCATTAAACGAAAAACCATGAACAATCGCAGCCTCACGTTGCTAAAAAAAAACAAAAAGCGTCACCGAGACCCCCCCATTGTTTGCCCTCGCGTACGTCCTGGCGCTGTTTGGTGAGAAGTCTCAACGGCAGGATCCAAGATCGAAGAGTCGCCGAGGATCAAAGGAGCGTGGCTCCGATCTTATCTCCGGAGCATCGAAGCGTCGGCTCTTCCAACCCCGCGTTGATTTTAAGGAGTGATAAGGTTAAGAACGAGGATCAATATGAGAAGAAGGGTTCCACACAATTCTCCAAGCGGCACGTACGCTTCACAGGTTCGATACAAGGCCGCGCACGGCAATGGCGCGCCTTTACAAGTGAGAGAAAGAGAATCCCGGAGTGCCTGCGACGAAATCCCCGTATGTGCGCGAAGATCGTTGGAGTACGGCGTTTAGTGTTCCGACGAATCGGAAGACACGGAAAGCGTCGCTCCTTGTGAACGGGAAATTTAAACGGGGTCGCGTAGATGCTTGGATGGCCTTAATAGGGCGCTTGAGAAAGAGGGTTTCTTTCTCTGTCTGTGTCTTTCTCTCTGATCGTTTGACCCTCATTTCTCCCCCCTCGTTACCACGTCGACAGACTATTAGAAGACCGCCATTTGTAGTTTGGTAATGGCAACTGCTCACAACCTTTAAAAAAAGTTAATATAATATTCCTTTAAGAGCCTACGTTTTTAGCACATTTGAAAAGTGCTCTGTCGAAACAGTTATAAACAATGACAGCTAAAACTCTGGAGAGCCATCTCGGTGCCTCGGGTTACTTACAACGTTTCTTTTTCGGTTTTGTATCTCTTCTTTAAGACTGTAGTGGCATGTTTTGCAAAGCGCTTAAGATATGGGTGAGTGAACGATTAGAGTGGTTTGAGTCAATGCGAAGGATATATATCCCCGTCTGAACTATCAGCTTCAAAATGTTCTCTCCGCCTCCCCTTTCCGTTTATCCCCCATTTGAAACCAGATGCCGGCCTTAAGAACGCTAATGCCGGGCATGATAAATTTAACACTAAGAAAATATATCGGTCAGATGTTGAAGCGTGTTTCATTATATACTTCCATATGGTTTTTTTTTTACCTTGGTAGTATGTTTTAGGCCACGCATTACGATACCATTATTCCAGCTTACTGTGAAGCAAATTTAAAAAAAATACAGCCCTGCATCGTTGCGGTCGTTGTGTAAACGAGCGTGATTATCTCTTTTGTTCCCAAACGACCCGGACGAGGTCTAGTAAGAAACTCCAAGCCATCCCCTAAACCAAACTACTAGTAAAAAAAAAATTATGAAAGGTTAAGGTTTAATGATAATGATATGTTTCGCTGGTTTTGTTTATAAAGTTCAACATCACAACAAACAAATACACATCTCAAATGATACGAAAGCGAATTTGACGAAGCGCTAATGTCGCGAAATTATATTTTTTATGTTTATGTCTTGCATCCATGTAAACAAAACAAACTTGATTGCTGCTAACAGAAGCTCCATTTGAGAGGCTTTTAAGATATCCGTAGTTCGCGTTTTCCCCTTTCGGTTAGCGTTTAATGTAGAGGAACTGTTTATGCTGCCGGGTTTACATCGTCAGTCGTCAAATTAGGAGGCCACTGAGGCATTTGATGGAAGGCCATATGAAATGTAGCTATGTACTATTTTATTGTGTTCACTCTATTGTGTCGTGCAAACCTCTTGTTCTTTGAACGGATTTCGCAGAGTCCTAGTAAGATAAACGATACCAAGATGGAAATACAGCAGATACAATAAAATTATCAATAACAAATTAAGAACGCGGTGTATTTACTTTACCTCTTTTAAATTAGGAAAAACAGAAATCGCGTACGAGTTCAAGAAACATGTAAACATATTCCGGTGTAACTCGATGTGACTTTTTGCAATAAAAATGCATGGCGTCGATTGTGAATGACAAATTTGTCAACCACTCCGACCTTCCTACTGTTAAATGTATGTGATTTCACTTTACCGACGCATATATATATCAAACATATATTTAACAGTCGCCAAAATAATTTCCAGCTTCTCATATTTAAAAAAAAAAAAAAAAATTATAAAAGTTGACCGATAACAGTGCAAGTATCTAGGGCGTTTTATACAAGATAAATACGCGCATGATATTTCACATTACACAAAATCGCCCCTTCAGACGAACTGTGTAAAATAATTGCCTTTAATCAAAACTTCTAAAGCGACCATCACTGTAGTTCACTTTTTATGTATATGCCGCAGACAGATTGATAGGGAACAGGAAAATAAATATCCTAAAAGTATATATCTCATTCTACAAGGTCCGGAGGGAGATGCGTCATATTTAAAATAATATTAAACATCAAATGTACCGTATAAATGTGTGCTCTAAATAAAAATTATATCCCCAAGTTTCTCAGATATGTAAAATAATAGAAGCGAGAGCTAGCCTTTATTAAGAACTCCAGCACAAATAGCAACTGGTAACTCCCACCCGTTATCCTTAAAAAAAAATCACAATTAAAATACTATCATAAAGCAACATTCTTTCATAATACAAGTGAACCAGCCGACGTCTCAGTCGTCTCTGATATGTCGTTATCTTTCGTGGGTCCGACATTGAACAGTTACTCTTTCGGAGACACGGAGCAGCGACCAAAGAAATGCCCAAAGCGAATTCGCTGTACCAAATTTGTAGCATCGACGAAACCTAAACGCATAAATACGGGCCAAAGAACGGCGTCAGCGCTCTCAAAGTTTTTTCAGCGCTCAATACAACGAACGTTGCGAGAATCAACGTAAACACTTTCTCTAACAAACTCGTTGAGCCGAAGAGACATCATCCTTTTTCGAAACCGGCCATTCTGCCACACGTCTCTTTTCGCCCACTCCGTCAAATGAACATCGTCCCGGGAGGTTTTGTCAGAAAGACTTTATTTTCACAGACATGGAGAGAGAATGAAAGATAGATATATATATCGAGAGAGAGAGAGAGAGAGTGACGGGGAAAGATCTCAACGACCAGTCGATTTCGGGAGAACATTGAAACCGACCGACGTTGGTGCTTACGCAAGCATCTTATAGAAACTGAATCCACGTTCACTTGCGAAATGGACCTCACACACTCGAAGTTGAAAGCCTGAGGAAAGGGTGAAGGCAACAGCGGAGCTGCTGTGCTTCTTTCGGCAACACTTCATGGATTGGTTCTTCCCCAGATGCGGCCCATCTTGGGTGCCCTGAGTCAGTAAAGAAACGTGCGGAAAGGCGGAGGCTGCATGAAGCCTCAGGCGCAGAAGCATTTCCACGACGGAGGACACAAATGCCTCAAGAAACTTCGCTTAGCGAGGTCGTAGTTGAAGAGAGCTAGACCCATAGGCATAGACTACGGGGGGGCATCGGGGCTCGTGCCCCCCCTAAGTAAGATCCTGTGCCCCCCCCCCCCCCTCCCGGGCCATGATTCTTACCGAGACGCTGTTTACGTACCATGTAACGAGCGTCTAGTAGTGGCATGTAAACAAAATAACGGACACAGCGACGGACACATGGCGATATACATACGCTGGAAAATGTGCCCCCTAGAATAAACTAGTGATAATTGCCGGTGTAAAAACAAATTGCGCAAAAAAGCCCCCGCCTCCCCCCCTCCACCCCTCAACTCCGCCCCCCCCCCCCCCCCCCCCCCCCCCCCTCGAGAAAATATAAAGTCAACGCCGCTGGCTAGACCGGTGGTGTAGAAAGTGAGTGCCGAAAGGACTTACTACGTAAATACTGGGTCTTGGGTTTCTGAATGTTGTCTTTCAATTTCATGACCCGAAAAAAACTTCTCCTCTTTGCGAAGAAGCCATTGTATATACTGTTGCGAATGTGTTTGCTGTATCGCACTCTGTATGTCCACAGAGGCTGCAACGCTTCTCTTACTAGCTGGTATGCCGCGCCTTCATTTGAATTATTTTATTTCTGCTTGGGGAGTTCAGAACAGTGCAGTGCTCGGGTCCGCCGCGATCCTGCCGGTGGCACTGCAGAAGTAGTGGACAGCTGCTCTACTCATTCAACTGTCTGCCAGTCAGCGGAACTTGAAGCAGCCACTGGTGGGGATGCCGCACGACAGTCAAAGCGGGGTCCACTTGTCTTCTCCGAGTGTGCTTCTACTACCGTTTGAAAAAATCGAAAAAAAAACAAAAAAAAACGCACTGTATTCGGCGGCAGTGGTGGCGTCTTCTCGCTCGTCCGGCGGGTCACCGTCTTCCTCAGAAGAGGGTCTGAGGCCTTCTACGCTCGAGGCCCCAAGCGCTGCCCCGACGTGCAGCAACTGGGCGGAGTTCCCGCCATTTCTGCACAAGCTACCGGGATCTGATGTGAGTTTCGTTCTACTGCTCAGGTGATTGGACCTGAAGGATTCACGCTTGTGCAGCGAAAGCGACGTGCTCCGGCCTCAACTGGAACTGGGAGGCCTGAAAAGGTACTTGCGGTACCCGGCCGACCGTCAACCAACCAACTTGAACCAAGTCACTCCTTGCTTCTAGGTTGAATCCGATGACTACCGTGTCTGACATTGAGGATCTTGTTATCCCGTTTTTAGACAACAAACCTGTTACCGTTACCAGGCTTCAGCAGAAATTTAACTCTTACTCCTCGTTCCAGCTTTCGGGGGACCAGTCGGTGTTCGATAGTTTGAACTAGCCGGAACTCTGCCCTGAGATCTCAGTATTTCATCAGTTTTTTGGAAAGCTGGACAGCTCGCGAGTATTTGAACCCGAATGTGTAACAAGTGAAAATATTTCGGATGCTTGAGGTTTACCGTCAAAATACCCGTGGCTTACGTATTAAGTCGGATGAGTTTATGTCGAATATACTGCTGAGTTATTCCGATATAATCTGTTTGACTGAGACTTGGCTTTGTGGTGGCATTTCCAGTCTCATATATTTCCCGTCTAATTATGTTGTGTATTGACAAGACAGAAAATATGATACCAGGGGAACAAAATTAGGGGGTAGGGTTCTTGTTCCGGTTAAATCCGTAGTTCAGTCTCACCCAAGGAAGGACTTAGAATCCCGTTCAGAATGCACTTGCGTTGAAATACCTACAAAAGGTGGTTTTAATTATTTTATTTAAAATTATTATATCCCTCCCCTCTTCGGTGAGGCAAAGTTCATAGCAAAATTCGAAGCCCTCCCAAACAACCATAAAATTTTCTAAGTTTCGGGTTCAAGTTTATAGTGATTTTAACTTACCTGG
Organism: Ixodes scapularis; assembly: GCF_016920785.2. Taxonomy (NCBI): domain Eukaryota; kingdom Metazoa; phylum Arthropoda; class Arachnida; order Ixodida; family Ixodidae; genus Ixodes; species Ixodes scapularis. Next base: position 5,186,574 of record NW_024609867.1, read on the forward strand.
AATTAACTGGGCAACTGGTATTGCATCCTGTACAACAAGCGTCGTGGCTATTATCATTTGCAAACTTTTTTCAATTTTTCCAAGTATAATGAAATAGCGAATGCATGTGGTAATGTTCTTGACTTGTGCTTATCTAACTCCCCGCTTGAGCGGACAATGCGGGCTGATAACCACTTGTGCCAGTTGATGTCTACCACCTGCCGCTTATAACAAAATTTTTCTTATCTGGCCCGCCACGTGCGAAAGCAAGTTCAGTCGCTTTTTTGTTATTCCCGCGGAGATTATCTTGGTTTATACAGATTCCTTGAACAGTATAACTGGTAGGTCTTAACTCATGAAATACTCGACTCAGCTATTGAAAGATTAAGTTCCATTGTTAAAAACGCGCTTAATGTCTTTGTTCCAAAAACGCTCACGTGCCCCTCCAAACTATCCTAGCTGCTTTTCAAGAGATTTAAAGATTTTCTCACGGTAAAAATCTGCACTATCATCGTTTATATAAAAAGACGGGACTAGACATTTGGCATCAGAAGTTTAGTATTTATCGATGCCTGGCTAAGCAACTGTATAAACAGGACAAGCGTATGCACCTTAATGGCCTTAAAAGTAATTTGTCCAAAAATCCTAAAGAATTTTGGTGATACGCGATACACCCTATACCGGCTGGGCCTCTCTCAATACTTTTCATCGATGGACCGTGCAGAGCAGCTACTAGGTGATCGAAGTCGACGAACGGGACTGATAGAAGACAGCCTTTGTCATGTCATATGGACTACACCAGTTTAAGATGATGCCCTGCGGACTATGCACGCCATCAGCAACTTTCCAGGGTGTCATGGACATTGCACCGGCAGGACTGAAATGGCAGATCTATCTCGCCTACTTTGACGACGTCGTACTGTTTTCAACCGACTTCGACGAGCACTTGCGACGACTCCAAGCGGTTCTCCAACCCATACAGACCGCCGGAATTACCCTCAAGCCGTCGAAGTGTCGGTCAATCTATGATGAACTGAAGCTCCTAGGCCACGTGATTAGCAACGATGGCGTTCGTTCAAACCCACAGGACTCGCCCGTCACGATATTTCTAGCGCCGACAGACAAGAAGGCCGTGCGAAAAAACCATGAGCGATGTGCGTACAATCGGCACTTCGTTTGCGATTTCACAAGGATTTCCGCACCGATCACAAACCCCACGAAGGACGTTGAGAAGTTTGAATGTCCGAGAAGCAGCAGCAGGCACTTGACGAGCTAAAGCGACTACTCCAGACTCCTGTTCTTGGGAACTTCGATCAGAATGTGGAAACCAAGACTCTCACGGACGCAAGTGACGCAGCACTTGGCACGGTACTGGTTCTTGTTCAAAAAAGCACCGAGCCAGTTATCGCCTAGGCAAGTCGGACACTGTCCAAGGCGGAAAGGAATTACCCCACGATTGAAAAAGAATGTCTTGTGGTCGTCTGGGCAATCCCGATGTTTCGCTCGTAATTGTACGGAAGCCCGTTCCGCGTAGTCACTGTCCACCACCCGCTCTGCTGGCTCCGAACTTCAAGGAACTTCCAAGACGCCTCGCTTGATGCAGTCTCCAACTGCAGGAGTTCAGCATGACAGTACTCTACAAGTCAATCCGCAAGCACAGCGACGACGACTGCGTGTCCACAGCCCCTCTCGAGAGAACTCCCGGCAGCAGCAACGTGCGTCCTAGGCGCAGTGAATGTCGACGAAATGGCACGACGCAAAAGAGACGATCCTGAGCTGCGCGCACTCATCAAGCACCTCAATGTACGTGGGCACTATCCCCCGCGTCCCCTCGAGAGCCCTACCGACCTTCGATATTCCGCAAGGTGTACTTTACAAGGAGAACTTCGCAGATAACAGCTCTGCTGGTAGTCCCTACCTACCTTAGAGAGATCTTCCAGGCCTGCCACGACTACCCGATGTCCTTACACATTAGTCACAGGCGCACGCTGGGCCTAGTTCATGAGAGACATTACTGGCCAAAGCTCCCGAAGACCGTTCACCTCTAGTATACAAGATCGTGCCACGAGAGCCGACAGCGCAAAAAACCGCTGACGAAGCCGGCAGACCTCCTAGAACCCATTGCTCCCTTAACGCTCCCTTCCAGCAGTTTAAAAAACATCCACTTGGTCCCTTTTTCACCGTCGACGTTTGGAAACCGCTGGGTAATCGTAGCCGCCGATTATTTAACAGTTGTAGAAGTCGCCAATTCTTCTTGTGCCGAAAAAAAAGAAAGACGTTTACGAATTTCGGCAATGCGAAATTAGAGCGCAGTTCTGAGGAGGATGAGAGGAGGAGGTGGGCAGGAGGAAAGGTTGCAGGAGAGGAGGAGGGAAGTAGGAGGAGCAGACGAGGAGGAGGCGAGAAGGCTGGAGGGAGGAGGAGGTTCATGCCCTCAGCTAGGTACCCTCCACTCCTCCTCTTCAAGAGCTGCGCTCTCATTTCGCACTAGAAAAATTTGTCAATGTTTTTCATTTCTTTTTGCTTTTCGGCAGGAGTTCGCCAAATTAAACATCTAGTTTCAGTACATTCGTCACAACATCACCTGTCATTCGCGGCAATAAGTTATTAGCAAGACGCAATATATTCGCCATGCATACGATCATTATTTACCGTTTTGTTGCCTAAACAGGTATAGTTTACAAAGCAGCTGGAAGGTCACAAAAGATAACGGCCTATTTCCTTCAAATAACAGGAGGGCCGAGCTACTTGACCAACCTTAGTTATACACAGGTTTTACCTAATTAATTCAAGAAGCAGTGTCAGCGTCTGATACGATATTTATTTTATAACATTCCTTATTCTGTTCCTTAATCGTTTACTCAAACGAATGAGTCGCACAAAAAGAAAGAAAAACTGCTTGTATAAAGCAAACAATCTAAAAAATACAAAAAGGAAAACAATAAAAGCAAGAAATAACAATGATTTAAAGTTTATGAAAATATAGGATTTTAAAATTTACAATTTATTGTCGTTGTGTTCCGTTGACAAATAGCTACCTTTTTGTATAACATTGTTTTTAGTGCTCAGTTCAATGTCTGAGTTTTCATCTTAACAATGTTTTAAGACGTCCAATGCCCGTCTGGATTCTTGAATTATAGAAAAATATAGAAATTATGGCGAAGAAAATAAAACGAAAACTAGAAAGAGAACAGAATGAAAGGAGAAAAGCGTTCCTATAAGAGATAGAGAAAACAAGTGCGAGTGAACATAATTAGCAAATTAGTTCGTTATTTTGGTGCGCGCTTGTGAAAACACCTGAGTGGCTATCGGCGTTTACTTTGTTTTCACTACGCTTTTTACGTAAAAGCACGCGAGGCTTGTTTGCCGATGGCTTCTTAAAAATAGGAGGGCCCGCGATTAGCGCCAATATGTGAGCAAATTTCTCGAGCTCTCTTTTATGATGACTTTCATTTTCTTGCAGCTATCTGCATTGCAAAGTAAAATATACCTTGGCCTCAGAACTTCGCGACTGCGCAGAACAAATAAAAAACAAGCTGGAAAAAAGATTGTTTTAAAGTTGATTATTTTTTTTATTCGATTGTTTAAAGCAGGAGCCTACACTCCACTTGCTCGGAACGTTTACAGAATTTCAGAAATCCATCCCCAGGAAAAGCAAACTAATAAAATATTTCCGGTCCCTTGCGGGGCCACGCGGGATGAACTGCGGCAATGGCCGAAGCGCTGCCAACTGCTGCACACGGAATAGGTGCAATCGCCCTGCACAATAAACTTGTCGTCATTTGACCTCTCCTTGCCACGTGACGTCATGGTTTCCGGTGACGTCATAGCGTCACGTGACGTAAATGTGCCACATACCGTTATAGCCTGATAAGGTGGCTTATCGTTTTAGATCGCCAGCCACGCAACACCGACTGCAATCAGCTCCGGCGCACAGTGGCGCAAAATGGTGACGCAAATGTCGTCACTAAGACGTGACCCTCCACTGTCAAACGAGGGCTGCCCTTCTGGCGGGAATCTCGCATTTGATTTTCAAATCGACATATTTTGAGCGCAAAAACATAACAATAAAAAACTCCAACTGCGTGCTCGACACAGGATTTTTAAAAAGAACCATGCTGGCCTTCCAACTTTGATTGCATCTATTCTTCAACATAAACATGTGCCCTAATTGTTTAATTCAAATGTAATTAGTGAAATTTTGTTAATTTGTCATAGTTTAGATGCATTTTTTTTAACATAATGTCCCTCCCGTCGTATAACTCACTTGCATAGAGCGTATTTTTGTAACTTTCGCGGTTCTTTTCTAAATATGAATTTGTCAAAGAAACGTCCTGTATTTCCGTAGAATATCCAGTTAGAGCCGCTATTTACATTGGTAGCTTCTGATTTTCTGGGTTCCATGGTTTAAAAATAATAGTGATATAACTTATTTTTGTTTTGTTGAATTATCGTATTAAATAAATAACTGATTGTAGAGCGATGAAACAAATTTAAAACGTCGGATTAGGAATCGCATGCTCGTCTTTTTTCTACTGCGGTAAAGGCCGACGCCAGCTCTCTTTCACTGCATGTATGATAAAAAAATGTATGAACAAACCGACTGAAGGCGTACCAGTTTCACAATTAAACAAATAATCATAAAGTAAATTTTTACCTTCACATGGACGTACGAGTTTAGTTTGAAAGAAGCCAGATTGCTAGAAAACAGCATCCAGCACGAAAACTGACACTAAAACCAAATTAACATAATTAAAAGACCCCGAGACTGGAAAGAAAGGACGGAGAAATTCAGGATTCTTTGAGACACACGGACAAACCCAGAGGTATCTGATACCTTTGTGTTCTCTCCTTTTTTTTCAGTTTCGAGTGCATTTAATATGTTATACTGCCAGCAGTTTGTCGCCGCCCTACCCTTCTCTTTATAAAACAAATTGTTTCATAAACGCATCTAGTGTTGGGTTGTAGACTGAAGTCATCAAACGTTAAAAGGTTTCCACATACAATTTTTGTTGTTCCAATATCCTATGTTTTCTCAAAGTATACAGGGGTGAACCTGGTTTAGCGGCAATATCATCTGGAATTCTTCAAGGGATTCTGCCAATCATTTCTAACAATATTGACCTTGAACACGATAGAAATAATATTTTTCTTCTGGAAAGTAAAATAGCTGATAGAATAAATAACAATTCCAGCACAGTTTCTTTGGTTGGCGTCGCTCAAGAAGTACGCTAATTAAGAATCAAAACGAAAATGGCGTCTACACGCAACAAGCGATTTTCGGTACTGTTAAAGAGGCCATGAACTGATTTTTGGGCTAGAAGAAATGATTCTAGATTGTGTATTTTTTAATGGCAAATAGTGTATTGGGGAAAAAAAAAAAGTAGTGCAGGAGGGTGGAAAAGGAAACCGATGATTTTCGGTACCAAGCTTTGAAAATATACTGTCGTACTGCCGTTCTTTCGAAAGCTCTCCACCTCTTCACTATGGTGCATCCGCGTTGTCCAAGCAGGTCTGCCGAACACAGCTCAGACGTCGGACATGGACGCTGCGTGACTCGGCCGTATGCGCTCGTCAACAATCAATTAGGCGACGAATATTTGGTTTTTATTTCGTGGCAATGAGAGCGGTGACGGCCATTATCAACACTTGGGAATCATACACTCTTAGAAAAAAGGGTATCGATGGCTCTCTCTAAGGGGAAAAACGGTCTTGTAACCTATGTTCCTTTAGAAAGGGATAAACTTTCGTCCCTGAAGCAGGGGAACAAATAGTTCCTCCGTCGCCTGCATCTCAGTATGGCGCGCTGAATCGAGCAAATCGAGCTCAGTGAGGCTTAACGAGGACGCTACGTACGGGACGAGAGGAGCAGCAAATAAAAGCCTAACACGAGCTTTCTGCGAGCTGTGTTTATTTCCGAAGCCAGACTCTCCCCGCAGGTAAAAAAACTTCCGTTTCGAAAGCAGTTACTCAGTCTTCTCGTCGTCAGTACTGCAATGTTAAACGGAGACAACCAATACCCAGGTACTTCGCGCCCTTTACGTCTTATATTTGCTATTCCTCGAGTCACAATTCGTTCTTCAACCGGACATCACGAAGGAATAAAAAACCAATCCGCGAAACCAAAAGCCGCGTTCAAAAGAACAAACTCGAAGCCGCTGTTGATCGCGTAGCTTGAAAGCAGGTGAAATCGCTTGCCATCATAAGGCGGGGTCAAGCAGAGTAATGGGAAGTAACGACAATGGCACTTGACAGAGCAATCACCCATAGCAGAACTAGCACAGCACGTGGAAAGGATGAAATACCTGCGGCTATTCTTAAATGCATGGGCGACCAGAGTAGAAGACAACTGAGATGCATCTCTAGGAATATAATTTCAGGCAGCTTCATTCCTTACGATTGGGTGAATAGTCGAATCGTATTGCTGCCGAAACGAAAAGGAAACAAGCGACGACTGCAGGACTACCGCCCTCTGACGGTGACAAGCGTCATCTACAGAATGTTCGCGCACGTGATAAAAGAATGGATGTGTGCCTGGGCAGAGGGGAATGGAAAGCTGACTGAACTTCAGAACGGCTTCCGAAAAGACCGCCGACTGGAGGATAACCTCTTTGTTTTTACACAGATCATAGAGATAGCTAGAAAAGAAGACAAGGACTTCATATGCTGCTTCCTGGGTATCGCTAAGGCATATGACAGCGTGCCACATGGGTCCCTGTTCTACTGCTTCAAAAGACTAGACATGCCTGACCAGTGGACGGAATTGATACAGCGACTATACCACGGAGGTACCGTTACAGCCGTGTTTGGGGGTGTACATTCAACGCGTGTCAATGTAAAGAGGGGACTGAAGCAGGGATGCCCTCTCTCACCTCTACTGTACATGTTGTACACGGCAGAGATGAAGCGGAGATTAATAACATCCGGTTTAGGGTTTTCACTCCGCCGCATAGAAGATGGATGCGTGACACACTGGACATTACCGGGACTTGCGTACGCGGATGATCTCGTCCTCATGGCTGAAGACAGGAACACGTTGCAGAAACTAGCAGATATTTCCGTGGAAGCATCGTCCGTGTTGGGAATGCAGTCAAAGCCGCGACTTGCGTCATGTGCTACGTGTATGAAGCTACGCCGTGGCGACCTCGAAAACTTCAAGCTCTCATGCCAGCGCGCCGCTTTACAAAGAACCGTAGTATATTTAAACAGTAAAATAAAGGGTAGCTTTTTTTTCTGGATTTTACCTACTATTCTTTTTTAATTCTAAACTTCCACACTGTAAATATACGTACTTTCTGTCATATTTTGTGCTGTTCAGTCCTTTCCCTACAGAGCAATCGCTCTCGGCGAAAAGACAACTGACAGTCACATTGGCCAATGTACGATAAGAGCTTACTGTTCAGACCAGTGTTCCAACATGACTATTCGCGAGTCGATCGATTGCACGTGCCTAATCCCTCAAATGCTTTTAAACATTTTAAAGTAAAGCGCAATGTCAACTTGCGACACTCCGCCCCCTCCGATCATGGCCCGAGCAGCTGCATCAATGCCCGACTGTTTACGTCATCTCATCTTGTTGTTACACAACTGATACGCGAACACACGGTCACATCGGCGATAATTCAAGTCTTCTGTTCACAACCCACAACACTGCCATCACGATGTTGCTGCTATGTTGCTGACACGCAGAAATACAGAACCATGTTGAACACCGGTTGGCACTCGGCATCGGAAAACAGAAGCGATCTCAGCACGGAAAGCACCCAGGCAGCAGGCAGCAAAACCTGCCTGTCTTGGACGCAGTTCCTGCGATTTCCATAACGTCGAAAACGTCGACACAGTTCCGCGTGGTTCCGCTACTGTAGTTCGGCGTGAATCCTGCAATCCGCATACGGCCATCTTACCCAGTGTACGTAGTGCTGCTGGCACTGTTCCGGAACTTCGCTGTTCCTAGCGGCTTCGGTTGCTCGTTTAATAAAATTAGTGATAAAAACGTGAATGCAACAGAAATGTTCTGCACGTTTTGACTGGAAGACTGAATTACAGGCGGCCTTTGCTGCCGCTGAAGCTCAATCAGCTCAACAACATTTATAAAACAACATGCGCGACGGGCTCAAAAAGAACGAAACCGAAAGAAGATGAGTCGGGAGGCCAAAAGCTTTCTCCCGTCTGCCTGGAGAAGGAGAGAAAAACTTTTCGTTTCTCTCTCTTTCTCGTGTCCGCTTGGGGGCGCGTCAGTAGAAGGGAGGAAGATGCGCCGTTTTTACACTTTTCCTCCATTTTTTCTTAGAGTGCAGTTTCATGGTGTGCCTAAAGAAGAGCGGTTGTTTGGGCGAGTTGGTTTGACATCTTATACAATCTTGTGCGCAACAAAGACCAGGACAAAAGCAGAGAAGAGGATACAACAAGGCGTAACTTTCAACTGAATTTTATTGAAAACGTGTTCCGGTATATATAGTCTCAACCATCGTTACAATGACAACAAAAAAAAAAGACAAACGTAAAGGAAAAACATCATGACAGATCATAACAGGGAAAACAACACTATCTCGTTCTCAGGGAAAACAACTCCTTCTCCGATAATGCAATCGACGGCATAGCAACACACGTGTCTCCTAAATAATCAATGTGCTCGTCTTCTATGATTTTGCGTGTTACCTCTGACTTGCATTTCCCGATTTTTACGCATTCATCCAACAGTGGGGTACAACCGCATGTCCTGCAATGCAAGTCAAGAAAGCCACCGTTCTTTTTTTGCACGTTGTTATTGTGCCCACGAAGCCGATCATTTAGGCAGCGCCCCGTCTGCCCTACGTAGTGCTTGCAACAGGAGAACGGAATGCGATAAACCACGCCATCTGTACAGTCGACAAATTTCGTTCTGTGCTTCTTTTCACATCCGTGTTTTGCATGCACGCATGGCTTTGATAGTTTGCACAGGTCCACGAGCTTATTGGGTGCAGAAAACACTATCTTTACATTTGATCGCATTGCTACTTTCCTTAAATTGTGCGACACTCGGTGCATAAACGGAATCACAACAACTTTCCCTTTTTGTCTTACCGGCTGGCTCCCATTGTTCTCCACGAGACAGTGCTTTCTTAGGAGGTCTTCCGCGACCGCAACAAGAATATGTTTAGGATACCGAGCTGCGAGCAAGCGCAAAACTTGCTGATTAAAACCTTTGGGGATCAAATGCTCACAGGACTTTTTTAGTGCATTGGTGAAACACATGTTAACAATACTCCTTTTGACTAGCTTCTAGTGGGCTGAATGAAAGGGAAGTAATATCTTACTCGCACGTGACTCATAGCACCAACAGATGTGGTCGTTGAGAAATAAAAATCTGATGTCAAGGAAGCGAATAGTCTTGTCCACAGGTATCTCATGCGTGACCTCGAGTGGGCCAAAACATTCCTTAGAAGTGGTCAGGGTTTTCACAGCCTCTGCTTCAAAAGCGTGTGTCAGATGCGATGAAAACTAAATAATCATCTACGTGCCTAAAAACATGTTTTACCTTTGATCCCTGAAGCCGGTTCTTAAGAGTACCGCCAAGCTGTGCTAAATATATATCGCTTAGAACAGGCGCGATAAACGAGCCTTTGCATAGGGATGTCAAGCAGCGGTTTTTTTATAATTGCTTAGTTTCTATCTTCGAACAACTTTTATTCAGTGGGGAGGCAAGCCTTACTTGCAAAAACAGGGCATATGCATCGGCTCGTGTATCGCTACTGTTCTAAGCGATATATATTTAGCACAATTTGACGGTACTCTTAACAGCCGGCTTCAGAGATCAAAGGTGAAAAAAGTTTTTAGGTACGTAGATGATTTTTTAGTTTTCATCGCATCTGACACAAACGCTTTTGAAGCAGAGGCTGTCAAAACCCTGACCACTTTTAAGGAATGTTTTGGCCCACTCGAGGCCACGCATGAGATACCTGTGGACAACACTATTCCCTTCCTTGACATCAGATTTTTATTTCTCAACGACCACATCTCTTGGTGCTATGAGCAACGTGCGAATAAGCCGTTACTTCCCTTTCATTCAGCGCCTTCCAAGCTAGTCAAAGGAAGTATTGTTAACCTGTGTTTCACCAATGCACAAAAAAAGTCCAGCGAGCACTTGATCCTCAAAGATTTTAATCAGCAAGTTTATCGCTTGCTCGCAGCTGGGTATCCTTAACACATTCTTGTTGCCGTCGCGGAAGGCCTTCTAAGAAAGCGCTGTCTCGTGGAAAACAATGGGAGCCAGCCGGTAAGGCAAAAATGTAAAGTTGTTGTGATTCCGTATATGCACCGAGGGTCACACAATTTAAAGAAAGTAGCAATGCGATCAAATGTAAAGGTAGTGTTTTCTGCGCCCAATAAGCTCATGGACCTGTGCAGGCTATCAAAGCTGGCGTGCGTGCCAAACACGGATGTGAAAAGAAGCACAGAACGAAATTTGTCAACTGTACAGATGGCGTGGTTTATCACATTCCGTGGTCATGTGGCAAGCACTAGGTCGGGGAGACGGGGCGCTGCCTAAATGATCGGCTTCGCGAGCACAATATCAACGTGCAAAAAAGAACGGTGGCTTTCTTGACTTCCATTGCAGGACATGCGGTTGTACCCCACTGTTGGATGAATGCGTAAAAATTGGGAAATGCAAGTCAGTGGTAACCCGGGAATCATAGAAGCCGAGCACATTGATTATTAGGAGACATGCGTGTTGCGATGCCGTCGATTGCATTATAGAAGAAGGAATTGTTTTTTCTGAGAACGAGATAGTGTTGTTTCCCAGTTATGCTCTGTGATGGTGTTTTTTCTTTTACTTTTGTCGTTTTTTTGTCATTGTGACGATGGTTGAGACTATATATACCGGAACACGTTTTCAATATAATTCAGTTGAAAGTTGCGCCTTGTTGTGTCCTCTTCTCTGCTTTTGTCCTCGTCTTTGCTGCGCACGAGATTGTATAAGGTGTGCCTAAAATCACCGTGGAAGGTTGGAGTCACTGCATCCGGTGAAATACAAGGTCGCGACCCCGCAATTTGTCACTTCACGATTGAGTTGAGGATGACAAATAAGGAGGGAGATGGTTTAAAACAAAAGTTTCATGATTCCGTTAAGGGAGCCAGGAATCTGCATTCATTTTTCAGTAAGTTAAGAATCCACAGATTTACGTGTTCGTCAGATGAATATATGTGTAAAAACCACAGGCTAAGCACCTAAAAAAGCGGCCATATCTGCTCCGTTCCCCAGTCCTCCCTCTGGATATCAATAGCGTCACTTTACAAATCCTGACAACTTGACGTCACTATATTCTTGTTTCCCACTGATTGTCGCTACATTTGAGAGACACCGTATTTTACGGACTACAGCCCGGGGACCATACATGTTTAAAAGTAGAAATATTACCCAGTGCGGTATATCTACAAGTGCGGAGTATACAATTTTTTTTATTGCTCACTGTGACAAGACGCGAAAGATTTTATGACTGATAATATATAATAATAGTAATTTATGCACCAAACAATCTCATTTGCGATTTCGTACAACTGGTATTGGTGAAGGTGTGCTGTGTATGATATTTTTTTACGTTGGGATTAGGGCACTGTGCGCCGCGTGCGGATTATCTAAATAAATATTTTTTTTACTGCGAAATGCCGCAGCGGACTATACACCTGGTGCGCACTATAGTCCGAAAAATACGGTACTTGAGTTCTCTTCCCCTTCTTGCAGCTTTTCTGCAGAAAAGAAAACGATGGAGCGACCCAGACGTCCGCTATGCTACGGCATTTGCGTCCTGATTTCGGACTCGATACTGGTAACATATTTTCTGAAAACCATGAGACGACTAACGAGAAAGGAGATAAACACAGATCGTCTCAAATGCAGAAAATTAAAAATAAGTGGCTCTGGTTTATCAAAAATGTGTAACATTAGCCAGATCGCCTTTCTACTCACTCTTGCTTTAGTCATACGAACTGGTAAAGCGCTCTAAAATTCCTGCGAAGTGAGGCTGTTGAGTTTAGAGCTAGCAAAATGTTTCATAGGCCATCAAAATCGGTGTTAAAGATCTCAACGTTCCTCAGATTGTATTCGCATCAAGCGTGTTGGTATAGGTACCCTTGCAGCAGAACAATATAACAAAACAGGACGACGCAGATAGAGGCTTTCCAAATTATGACCGTCTGTGTCCTCTTCCAGTTTTAGTCTATCTGCTGGAAGTATGATTCTTGCGCGTGCGATGATGCGCTTAGAAAGGTGATGTTGTAAATAATTGAGTCCTTAAGTTTGAGACGGTGTATCTGTGTGTGCCTTTTTATTATTTTTATTTGCACGGGTTGTATTAGACAATTACTAATCACCTTCGTACTTAACGTTTTAGTGCCTGTCAAATGCCTCATCATCGATTGTTAACATTTTACTTTAATTCAATTAGTGTAAAATTATGCGCCATTGATGTGCAACTCAGTCATTATGTACCATCGGGTTAGAATGAAATGCGAACAGTGGCGGAACTTCGAGCCCACTACAGGTGCCGTTTCCAAGCTTCGGTTGAGCTTGGCTACGTTTAAACACATCGCATCGGAGCAGTGCGCTCCGAAATTGTGCGTCTTATCCCGATGTGTTTGAACCTCGAAGTTCCGTCATTGATCGAATTCCCTTTGAACCCGATGGTACATTATTACGTTTTTTCAAATTCTAATCCCCCCATCTCCCCCACCACCTCTCCAAATCCACATGTTCTTCACGTTGAAATACACACTCAAACCTTTCAAAGTGTTTCGCCTAACAGAGACGAGGTGGCAACTGCATATACGTCATTAAGTGGAACATAAAAATTGCTACCCATTGGTGTTTTTACAATTTAGAAAAAAAAAGCTCGTACGCCCCAGTGGACTTGGAAAATCTACCAACTTTAGGAACTCTGCCGAAATGCATTCACGCGGACAAAGGCAGGCATCGAGGGAGTCTTCATCCTGTCCCCAGGCTCTCGATTGAGCGAAAAGTGCTTTTCTGAAGCTGGCGTTGCTTGGCAACGTTCGTTCGCACAAGTCCCGGCCGAAGTGTAAGATGCTTGGGACAAGAGTCTCAGCAAGAGACAAGCTTACAAGATCGGCATTGGAGCGAGCATGGCGCGGTACGCCTATTACTCAGGAAATTCCTCTACACTCACGACCGTTTATGCAACCAGCAAATCTGGTACAAAACTGCGTGTCAGCAAGTTGACGATGTTTTTTTTTTATTTTTTTATTTAGTATGCCAAAGCCTCGAGGCATATTATTGCGTTGTCATCTTGTTCTAGGAATATGTTCATGGGTTTTGTGGATGCAATCAAAAGGGCGATAGCCACGAGTATCGATAAAACGTAGCTGGTATTAGAGTTATTAACGCAACATGCTTGTTCCTTTTCCTTCTCCACTAACGAAGGGTGGTGGCTTACACTTAAGGAGTTCAAGCGCGATGCTGAGTCGTTACTGATTTGGTTCTCAGATATTACGTTTGAAACCCCATTTTAAATTCTGCATGCTAACTATTGAATGCATTAGACTACCTTTGGACACGTTATACTTTTGTTGGGGTGACGAAAAACCTTTGAACGACCGGTTTCACCCATCTTTATTATCGAACTTATCACTATTTAGACGCCCAGATTAAATTGTTACCAACTGTGGGACATTCCGTTTTAAATACTCTCTAATAAGACAAGTTTCGTGAGCCTATTGTTTGCGTCCAAGAACGCTTTACTTTGGGGTCTGCTTATCTCCACTTCTCGACCGCTTCGTTTTGTGACTACTTGATATTAAAACAATAATAATGATATTCGCAGTGTTTTGAGCTAAATTGTTAGGTTTTACATACCTTGAATAAGCGCCTTCTTAATTTAACACTTAACACATCACAATAATGTTTCAAATAGTATAAATTGCAGGATCACAAGACTGTTTTTAGAACTTGATTCTTAATGGATAAGTTTTTTGTAGTTTTCGAAGGTATTTTCTAATTTTTTTACTTGTCTAAAAACAATATTGGAAGGTGGTAGGCGGGTGGCTGCTTTCCGCTCATCTATTATGGTTATACCGTGGTTTATTGCATAAAATATCTTCAAATGAAGACCTCTTCTTCTAGATTCTTGCGGCTCCCAGTCTGGTACTGTTGCTGTGACACTTTCTAACTAATTGTAGCTTGTTTTAACAAATCTAGCCACCCTATTTTTCATTGGCTCAATTTGTTTTACTAGATAGCGTTTTTTGGGGTTCCACAAGGGACTGGCGTGGTCTAGGATTGGCCGGACGTTAAGTAAAAGTAAGGTTCTTTTTCACATTCAGAGAAAACTAACGGAAAGTTCGACCTAAAGAAATGTGGCGTCGTGTTGACTTTTAATGTGACAAAGTCCACGTGCGCACTCCATGGTATATTTTGAGTAAATTGAACGCTTAAGTACTTAGCCGTTTCTTCCTTGTTAGCGCTACACCCAGGGTTTTGTATAGGGTGACTCAAGTCACTAGGCTCAATCAAATATCGACCCTAAAAATCGACGCCTCCACGTAGCAATCCAATCCTTTTGTCAAAGGTGTATTTCACGCGTTGGTGAGCGGCGTCCGAATGTGCAGCCAACCACCGAAAGAAAGCAGACGACAAGCCGAGAAAACCCGTTGGCAGAAAAATGCCGTTGTTAAGCAGACGCGTTTTTTTAACTTTAAGTTCTGCTTTTATTTTCGGTATTTATTTTTAACCAAAGGTACATTTTAAACACATTATGTTCATTTCAATAAACCACGGCGGTCGCGAGCCGTCGTGATAAGAAGGTAGCGCTATCTATCCATACGAAAGCCAAAAACACCCAGCTACTGGACATTGTCGCCTGCGTCGCCGCCCGCCGTGACCCTCACAAGTTTATTTTCCCTATTTTTCAGAAAAAGAGATCAACGCTTTGTAATTTTACAAGAAAACTTCGACCTGCGACATTCACATTTGATGAAAGGTTTAGACTGACCTGCAGGCGTTGATTTTTACTGTCCATTCTAGATCGACCCTGGTGACTTGAGTCACACTGTACAACACCCTGTGTGTTGTAATAATTTAATTTATTACAACATCCAGTTTTAAGTTTTAACCTTCTCGAGCTTCGTGTAAAGCACCATTTTGGTCTAAAAGTCTTGCATAATCGTAATAAACAGTGCGCGCACTGTATTGTCCATACACAATTCAGAAAAAAACGTCTCTGCGCATTTTTATTCTTAGCTTCAGTTCCTACAACCAGTACAGCTTCAAACAAGTGAATTAGTCAAGTTTGGTTCGTATAAAATAACATTTGAAAATGAATACACAATTTGACAATGCAAATTCACACGTAATCCTTGAAATGACACCTAGCGTCCCGAAATTAGCATTCATGTTGTAAGAAACACGTTATATATAGGACAAAGTTGAGTCAATATACACTCTTACATCATCTGTGCACTGCACCCTACACATGGGTATAATGTCAAGAAAGTAAGAAATGCTTAAAATTTGCAATTTTTTTTCAAAGAAACCTACTGCCATATTAGTGTTTATTTTTTTTAATTCCGGTAGCATCATTCATCCACTGAGTTAAGATTAGCATGCAGTAGACAGTCATCACTAGATGAAATCTGCTGAAACAATTTCATATCATCCGCATACTGAAAACTGTTTGAATATTTTTGAGATAATTAAACATAATGCACCAATCTGGTTGCTCATTCTATATGACCCTAATTTAGGTAAAGAATTGAATATATACCTAAGTCAAAACCCTTCGATAGATGAGACAATACAGTGGCTACCTGCCCACACTTATTTACGATCTGCAGCAGAAAATGTTAAAAAAATATTCCAGATTGGACCAACCGGGGAAAAATTAATGTTGTCACATTTTAATTTCACGTTACAAATATTTGGTATATGCTCATACAAGATGATTTTAAATACTTTCGAAAACGCACGAGGCAAGAATATCGACCTTTTTATATTATCGGTACCGCCACCTTTGGGAATAAGCACAATGTCCGAATGTATCCAAAGCTCGGAAAAAAGTAGAACTTTAACGAGACAACTTCAAAACGTGCTAAAGATATCTGAGTCTGGCGAAGCTTTGCATCAAATAACTGGCAATACCTGCTACTTCAGTGCCGAGTGAGAGAGCTTTTTTTTTGTTTTTGTTTTGTGGCTAAAAGTGTAGTTTCCGTTCGATGGGAGTGCCTCCTAAAATATTTGTTTTTGTCTTTTTTAATCTCGCTAGTGCCTCACTGGTGTTGACGAAAATAAAAACAAAAAACTAAACTTTTAGTTGCCAGGAAGATTACAAGTTGTTATGCAGAAAAATAAACTGCAATTCTGCAGTTCAAATATCAAAAATAAAAAGAAAAATCAACTGCAGTTCCGGTTTGTGAAAACCAAATGCTGTGAATAAATGCATCCGCCTTCGACTCTTTAATATTCGATTGGATATTCGAAGCTAGTAATTCGTATTCAATTCGTATTCGAAAATATTAATATTTGCACACCCCTAATATAATTGCTATAGGAAAAGAGCCCTAGTGAAAAATACACATGGCCGAGAGCTGGTGTGACTGGATGCGACACCACACACTTTCACAGATGTGATTTGGAACACTTTCACACTAGCTATCTGGTGTTGTGGTGTGACACGAGAAATCTGTTGTGCTGGTGTAACACCAACAATCTCGTGCTCAGGGTTGACACCAGCATTCTGGTGTTCTGGCGTGACATCAGGTTTTGTGATGGTGTGATACCAGAGCACCTGTTGACTGGCTGTTGCTTTACTCACAAAAAGCGGTACAATGATAAGTGTGACGACAACGATGCTGTCATAATTACTTTATTCAGAAAAACAAGAAAAAACACAACAATAAAACTTCGGAAGCTTTACTGTTGCAGGGAGTTGGCCGCGATCAACTGGAGTTTGTGTGGAGCCACTGCCCTGCGTCGAAGAACCGGACATCCTGTCGTTCCGCAATTCTTGGCCTTTCAGCTTGCGGTTGACTCGTGTCTCAGTTAGCCTGATCCGTTCCGCGTACCCCTCCGCGCCAGTTATCTCCTCTTCTAAAGCATCAAATTCGACAGATGACTTAATTTCCTTGTCCAGCTTTTTCAGGGAAGTTTCTTTTAAGTAGAAGAATATCAAATCTTTTTTCGAGCTCACCGATGTCGGTTGGATCCGTGGCCAGCAGGACGCCAATCTCGTTGATGATCTTTCTTGTAGCGGCTCGTATGGTAATCCTCTTTCGCTTCACGCGGTCGACGCCCTCCTTGCTCGTAGTATGCATGATCTTGCCGCTGATTTCCGGGTTTTGGCACCAGAAACTGTATTATTCACTAGCTTTCTTCTTGTTTCGCGACTAGACGAAGCTCGTCGGAAGTCAGGAAAGCGCACGGATACACCTCTTTTCGGCTTCGACTCATGCAAGACTCCTTTATTTTCTCAAACCTAAACAATTATCCAGTCGGAAAGGGAAAGGGAAACCGCCAATGACGCGAGCGGCCCAAGCTGCTGAAGGCCACCCGGGAAAGCGTTGGGCACGAGGGGACACTTCTTGAGCACAAAGGAGACCTCCACGGGGCCTTCGGCGACCATCACGAGGAGTGGAAACGAGGCACCACGTCGGCGGAAGGGGCGTCACACAAACTAATTGAAGACACGCTCGCGGACTGGGAGAAAAGTCAACAAAAACAACACTGGTGTCGCATCACCAGGCTGCCTGGTGGGAACATGAGCCCATGTGGTGTGACACCAGACTCTCTTGGTGTGTCACCAGGCTTGTGTGTTCGATACACCAGCATTGCTCTTGTGCCCACCAGGTATTCTGGTGTCACACAAGGATTCCCTGATGTGCACCAGGATTGCCTAGTGTATTTTTCATTAGGGAGATGATTGGTTTATTCTGAACACTGATATTTGTTTTTCACCGGCCGCCTGCCTTAAATAAACCTGTCATTAAGACTCCAGCCGTCTGACCCTCATTGCAAGAGTCACATTTCATGGAATCATGTACGACCTTATGAAAAATACAACAGGCAATCCTGGTGTGACATCAGACAACCTTAGTGTGACACCAGAATATATGGTGTGCTAATTAGCCATGCTGGTGTATCGAGCACAACAGCCCGGTGTGCCCACCAGAAAATCTGGTGTATTCGCACTACAGCCTGGTGGGCACACTAAGAAAGTCTGGTGTCACACCACACGGGCTCACGTGCCCACCAAGCAGCCTGGTGTAAACACTATTCAGTTTTATCTGACAGCGTTGTTGTAATTTTGTTGACTTTCCCCCGTCCGCGAGCGTGTTTTTAATTAGTTTGCGGGACGCCACTTCCCCCGACGTGGTGCCTCGTTTCCTCCAGTTTCGGTGGTCGCCGGAGACCCCGCGGCGGGCTCCTTTGTGTTCATGAAGTGTCCCCCTCGTCCCAGAACGTTCCCGGGCCGCCATGAGCAGCTTGGGGCGCTCACCTCTTAGGGGATTTCCCTTTCCCTTTCCGTCAGCATTCTTGTTGAAGTTTGAGACTCACAGAGAAGTGTTCTTTGTGAGTCGAAGCCGAAAAGATATGCGTTGGTGCGCTTTCTTGATTGCCGATGGGCTTGGTCTGGTAGCAAAACAACAAAAAGAGCTAGTAATTATTACAGTTTTTGGTGTTGAAACACGGGAAATAACGGCCAGATAATGCGTATTACGAGCCAGGAGGGCGTCGACCGCCTGAGGCGAAAGAGGAATACTCTGCGAGCCGCCACAACAATCATCAAGATGATTGGCGTCCTGCTGGCCATGGATTCAACTGACATCAATGACCTCGAAGAAAGATTTGATATTCTACTTAAGGAGGCTTCCCTGAAAGAGCTGGACAAGGAAATTGAGCCATTTGTCAAAATAGTGCCATAGAAGAGGAGATGACTGGCGCGGAGGGCTACGCGGAATGGATCAGCGTAACTAAGGCACGAGTCAACCGCAAACTGAAAGGTCAAGAATTGCGGAATGACACGATGTTCGTTTCTTTGATGCAAGGCAGTGCCTACCGACAAGCTCCAGTTAATCACTGCCAACTCCCCACAATGGTAAAGCTTCCGAAGCTTTACTTTTGAGCTGTTTTGCTTTTTTTAATAAACTAATTATGAAAGCAGCGTTGTTGTCAAACTTGTAATTTTACCCTTTTTTGTGAGTAGAGCACCACCCAGTCAACAGGTGCTCTGGTACCACACCAAAACAAGACCTGATGCTACACCAGAACACCAGATTTAAGGTGTCACACCAGAACACCAAATTGCTGGTGTCACACCAGCACACCAGATTTCTGGCATCACAACGGAACACAAAACTGCCGGTGTTAAAATGTCCCAAATCACATCTGTAATAAGTCTGGTGTCCTATGAAGTAACACCAACTCTCGGCCTGGTGTATTTTTCACTAGTGCGGTATACCCAAATCACAATTTAGAGAAGGATCTGTATGATTTTTGTTTCAAACAGCCTTCTGTGACATAAAACGTTGAAAACGGTCAGGTCAAAAATCGGGTTTCAAAACAAATGCTCCACAAAACTTCCCCCCTAGCGCATTAACATTACGAAATATAAAATAACCCAAGCCAACAACCCTATTTCTCTCAACTCCAAATTGTTTGCTCATTGTTTTAACAACATGTTTTTTTTATGCAATAGCGTGAAGAGTTTGAGTCAAACACCGCTCTCTGTGAGTAGTTCATCAACATCATTTCTTTCGTTGCTTAGTGGTAATTGTGTGTTTCATCTTGGCTCTGTTCTCTGTTGTCCTTATCGTTATCACGGTGCAATCTACAATGTCCTTGCTGCGGAATCTGATTTTCGAGGTTGGTCTGTACCCTCCCTTGATATGTGTATCTTGATTGCATGTGCGTGACATAAAGGTTTCATGTGTATCTTCGATGGATATGTTCGGGTTCTTTGCTTTGGTTGTCTATATATATTTTTGTTTTAAATAAGCATTAGCTTTATGCACATATTTGTGTTTCAGGACCTCCTGATTTCCCCACTCTTCAGATTAAACAATGTCTGTTCTGCAACCTTGCACCAAATTCTATATTATTGTTCTTAGTTTAGGCAATATTGCTATAGATCTTGAAAATATTTAAACCTCAGTGTTATACTGGCTGGAACAACATCCTTTCAGAAGATGAGGCCTGCGTTGTAGATGTAGAACATCACCGCAGATTGCCGTTTCCTATATACCATTCAATACTTTCAGACTCCTATTATTTTTGTGCCTATGCAATTTTTTCTTCGGTAAATAACGTTGCCATTGAGGAGATTGGGTTTCATTTTTAAATATAGGTCGTTCGATCAACTTAGCGAAACCACACATTTGCGCAGGAACACTTGAACCCCAAGAAAGCATGTTATATGCAAGACATTTTACACGTTCACACGGACTTACGTACGTCTTCCAGCTGACGAAGCCAATGAATAGACGTAGATAATAGAATCACATTTACGTTCATACGTGCGTAGAAAAAACGCTCGAGCGCGTCGCGTGCATGCACACATGATCAAACGCAAGCACGAAGGCACGCAAACACACATATGTTTACTTGTACATGCACGGATGGGCATACACACAAAAGCACACATGCATATATATGCATGCGCTAGTCACATATACCAATTGAAGTATGAACGCAAATGTCCGCGCACTAGCGTGCTCGCACATAGTGCATTCGAAGGTTTAATTAAGGGCACCGTTATCAAATGAGGTAGTTGTCTAAGGGAATAGGGCTACCTAGCCTTTGTGAAAGGTGCAAGTGCGCACAGGAATTACCGATTCTCGATTTCTGTGTGGTCGCCGTGATGAAAGCTATTGAATTGGTGTTTTTGTGATTACGCCGATCGGACATTAAGGAGATTCGAATATCTGCGAAGTATGCTTTTAGCCAACGGCCATATACGTATGCACAAAAGTTGCCCCAGTCCTTTCATGGCATTCGTCTCAATATTGTCATGTAATTTCTAGAAATTGTAGTAATCCAGGTTTCACTAAAAGATGCTTTGAAAGTGGGGTTTTGCCCCCCCCCCCCCTTACGCATTATTTATTATGCTCTGAAAAAACATAGTTCACAAAGCTGCTGCATATAAAAACATAACTTGTGTAAAGAAAACTTGATCTAAAAGACAGATATTATTTTTTGTAATCTTACTGAAACCACGAAACAGTTTAATTAAATATTTTGACCAGATTTTTTTAGCAAATATCGAACAGGCCATTGTTTATAATGAAATATTCAGAGGCTGCATCATACGTTTAAATTCACAGTCAGAGACTGCATCGTACGTTCAAATTCACGATATATTAAATTCGAAGTAACAGTTGCTCACTTTCTTCAAGTAGAAAGAAATGTAGCATTTTAGCATGCCAAGAAGGCATGCGAAAAACGTCAGAAGCTCAGAATCATGAACTGATTCAGCCTCAGATGATGATGGGTAGAATATCATGTTTTCGTAGTTCATTCAGTGTCAAATGATGATGGGTAGTATATCGTGTTTTCGCAGATAACTTTTGCCTAAAAGATTCGGGTTTTAACGCAGTTTATTTTTTTAGACACCCATGTCTCCGAATTTCGTAGCTTAATTTAATTGTGTTCCCAAAGTTTCTGAATGAAAAATAAAAATAAATTAAATCCGGACAGAAATTTGGCTTAAATTTACAATGCTTCACCTCCTAAGCCACTGAAGCTCAACAAATGACATTCCGCGAAAAATGCTTGGCTCTGATGTTGTGATTCATGTTGTATTTGACGAAATATATATATGCCTTTTTTCAATAAATTGCGGATATTACTAAACGTTACTTTGTTTAAGGAAGGAGTGCTCAATGTTTATATGGTCTGTTTTAAGTTTTTCTTTTTTAATCTCAGGTGTTTTTGTTGCAAAAGTATTCAGTGTTTTATTGTATTTAAATTCCCCCCCCCCCCGTTATGTAATACGTTCGAATGGACGTTTTCGAGGGTAATAAACATAAATGTACTTGAATCGGATCGATTGAGATGTCTGCCACTCCATTTTGTATGGCCGTTTGTGCCATTCTCAATTCTAAATGTACACAGCCAAATCTTAAAAATAAGTGTTCCTTCAAAAAACGTCAGTCGCTTAAAAGAACCAAACACCTAAACTTAATCAATAATAAGCGAAAAAAAAGCGCGAGCTGTTTTTTTATACGAACTGTACAAATTCCTATCTTCCATTGTTATCGAACACACTTCCCCTTCTCTTTCTCAGAAGTCACTATAGTATTTTTCAAAATGTAAACAAAAACAGTGTTTTTTTTTTGTTGATCCATACGAACATTGATCAGTTGTTCCGAACGAACATTGACCAGATAAACAGTAAACTTCCTTTGTCAATAGTTCGAAATTTTAAAGCAAACTTCTCGTCAGAACCACCGACCTATGCTATCCCAAACTTTATTTGGAAAGTACCGTATTTATTTGTACTGCTTTTTATTTCGACATCGTGGCCTCGAGAATCGTAGCTTTTTGTCTAAATCCAAAAGACGAATATTTTACTGACGTCTGCTTCTTTGGTTGTCTCGAATACTTTCCTTAGTGGCGCGTAAAGGTTGCTGCCATCATTAGACAATTCACTGTACACGTTTTCGGTTTCAATTCCAGGTGGTGTCTTACCGTAAACTTTTCGGATAATTCATATGTTTAAAGTGTGGAAAAGGTGTGCGAATTCCCAACTCTTATAATTGAAGTCATTTTAGCAAAGTGCATGTTATGCCAGAGGTCCACGTAATAATAATACCTGTCTAAATTATCCCAAACAGATACGAAGTATCTTCTGGATTACTAAAGTAAGTCACGTCAATAGAATATACCGTCTTTGCAGTACACTTTGATAGAAAAACCCACGCGCACATAAACTTGAAAGCCAATACCATGCAACTTAAACACAATGGGTAGATGGCACCACTAGCCTGGCGCACGTAGCGTAACTGTATGTCCCAGGTCACGTAGAGTAACTCTATAGATTCTGCTTACAGAAGCAGAGTAACGCGTTCATTTTTCTTTCGCCGACAGTTCGGCATTGGCGGAAAGGTGGAAAAAAGCGTCGAGGGGGTGCTAAGTTCATGCGGGAAAGCAGCCATACATGACTGTGTTACTGGAGGAGTATGTTCCTTCGCTTTCCTATTGTAAGATAATACATGCTACACCAAAATCGTACGAACTGGAAGGATTAGTATGACCATTGAACAGTATGTGCAGCCACTGGGTGCATTATAATACCGTTATTCTTGAACGCGAGCAATGTTTCCAAGCATCTGGTTCCAAAGTCTGGGAAGCACAAGGACGACGATCGCATTGCTCGCGTCTACTGCTTGCGGAGCAATTAACGATACTTGACAGGCACATCCGGGCACCTCGGACTCCGGGAGAAGCAGCAGGCATATTACAGCCGCAATGACGGGTCTTTACCAAGTCAAGTTCTACATTATCGAGACCAAATACGGGTGGGAGTTGCATCCAACAAGGGAGCACCTGAGAAGAACAACCCGGGACGTGATGCAGACTTCACACACCATAGCACTGCCACAGCTGAAGTCTGGGACTCAGCCCGTGAGAGTGCGCCGGATTGCGAGGCTGAGAAGATGTCCCGAAATATTTCATGAGCCCGAATATTTGAAGTTCTCAGTAATTTTATGTGATTGGCTTTGTCTCACATTGTGTAAACCGAAATGGAAAAATATAGCTATAGTCAGGAGCGCGCCCCGTCATGCAGACGCGGTACCGTGTTATGCATAGTCATTCTGCTGATCTTATCAACATTGCATATGGTTGTTGCTGCCTATACCCTAGTGTGTTCTCTTAAAAAAAAATGCGTTCGACACTTGACACAAAACCGTGTACATATAATAATATTATTAATAATAATCATAAAATTAATCATAATAACAATAAGGTTATTAATTATGATAATTATAATAGTGTTATTGGCTAATAGCCGTGACATCGCATAAGGGCACAGATAATACCAATATTGTTCACCCCACAGTTAACAGAACGATTACGTTGTAAAGGCTTTCATTAAACCTCCGTCACACTTGTCCCATACACTCTTCAGTTACACCTTTTTAGAGCACATTTTATAAAGCCCTCGCCCATGCACATTCTGCGCAGAAAAAAAAAATCAGTTTAACGTCGCGCACAAATCTAATAGTGGCTGCAGTAATGCCGCCACTCGAGGGGTACACCGTCCGAGAAGCCTCCGTTCTCGGCCCGAGAGCTCTCCGTCTCCGATCCCCGAACTCTCAACAGAAGACAGGTCCCCCTAGCGAGAGGTTCGCCAATTATAGGTCGTTCGCGCTCGAAAGCCCTGTAATGTCTCGCCGCCATTCCCATTCGCGAATCCCGAGAGGCCCGCTTTTCCTCGCCTCGGGACATTCCCGGCGAAGCGTCGGCTCGCAGTAGACCGACGTCCCCGCACAGCATTACTGTCTCGACCAGACGCGCTCAGTTGTCGGGCGCTGGGCGTTGCTCGAACCTCAAAAACACGACAGTGCGCCGCATGTGTGCAAGTCCGAGCTCAGAAAGCGCTTGGAAACTGCTTCGCACACTTGCGATAAGTTGCAACTAGCAGTGTAGGCATTTCCAGTGAAATATCGAAATAATTCATTAATTATTTATCGTTACTTGCAAATAGACGAACACATTCCAAACATACATTACCTCAAAACAGAAGGAACGCCTTATAAAAACCCTTAGCGATAGAAAAAAAAATAGCAGACGTCAGCACCGCAATATGTTTGATGTAAATTAAAATGCTTTACTGTCTTGACATCACAGGCATGCACACGCGTCATATTTCAAGATACATGATGTACATGCAACATGCTGAATACAGAAATATTATATACATGAAAAATACACGCGTAAAAAGACGTAAAAAGCCGGCGTATCCAGTGACCTCCGTCGCGCATCCAGTGACGTCAGAGAATGCGACTGATCCTGAGTGCTTCAAGTGTATATATTGTGAAGCCGCAAATGAAAACAGACCTGTTGTTTGTTGGTCTCGGCTGCTAAGGGTGGCTCTCTCTCCGACATCATTGGGCCGTACTGGCGACTAACGGGGATAGAGTGGGGATAGTGGAAGAGGTTTTTCACGTCGATGTTCCAGGAACTGAATAGTTTCCAAGGAACAGTGAAACAATAAACGCCGCAATGAAAATTGCAGATGGCAAAGTTTTTTCACCTAGGAATGAACACTGATGTCGCCTTTACTGCGTGCACTCTAGAGCCCTTCCGAACTTCTTAAACTGAATAAGGTACTTAAAAAAACACGCGGAAAATTAAAAATAGCTTCATATAAAGAAATGAGAAACCAAGAAGAAAACAAAAATGTCAAAAACCAAAAGGATAAAATAAGAAAATAAAAAGTAAGGTCAAAAAGGAAAAGAAAACAAAAACTCACTGACAAATTCGGTTCTACCTTCACGTAGTTGAGCTCAGGCTTGTACAACCAAAGACAAAAAGAAGCGATGTTGTATTCGTCAACAGCTCTCCTCCCGAATTCAATAATAAAGTTGTGAAGTTCTGCAAGACACTGTTACTGTATTACTAGGGATACGAAGGAAAAAAAAGTACCAGAAGGAAGGAGGGGAACGACGTTTTGATCAAACCGTTTCTTCGCACATTGGGGGCGAAAAATTGACTTTAGTGAGACCTCTGAAGTACGACTGCCTTCTGCAGTACGTTCCAGGGAAGCATCTGGTTGTAGCGTGCACGTCGTCATGGACCCATCCTACCGGTCAAGTCGAAAGAGCTGGTGTCACAGACGACGTGGAAGAACACACGGTCCCGCTCTTCAGCGCTATGGTTACTGAAGGAACGTTGGAGAAACTAGCGAAATAAACGGCTCGCGACAACTACCTGCAGACGATCGTCACCAGCCTGACAGCGGGCAAGCCACGTCCATGTTAACTGAAACCCTTTTCAACGACACTGTCAGTTGTAAAAGAAACGCTTGTGAAAAGACAACTTCTCTCAATTCTCGGGAAAAAAAATCGGGATTAGTAGTTGTGTCACATTAAAAAAAACACTAATAAAAGGAGCTACGTTATTTACTTCGTGAAAAATGGGATATATTTTTTGAAATATTTCTTTAAACATGAGCAGGAACCGACAGCCAACTTTCGGCTCCGTCGGGCAATATTTCCATTGAACCGAGAAAAAAAAAAACATGGATACCACAGGGTACGAGCGGTTACGTATCTCTACGGGACGGCAGGTGGGATCGGGAAGAGCCGCGGCAGAGGCGGACGTGGGGCGAGAGAGGAAAATACGTAACCTTGTCGACGAGGTTTCACGAATGAACTCCTCTGTTCTTGTTTCGGAAGGCGCCCCGTCCCGACAGCGAGGATCCACGGCACGTCGTCGAGCTTGAGACTCGTTTGCTTTGTGAAAACTGAGAGTCGGCTAACAAACGCAAAGTTCGTCCCTAGCAGTTTTTTACAGTCTTTGCTAGCCCACAGATATTATTTCAGCTTGCCCGCTTGCATAACTACCATTAACACTATTATCTATGTTAATCTCTCCTGCACCGAAATTCTTGGAAACAAAACTATTTGTCAAAGACGTTAAAACGCTTTTCACATGGTTGTTATAGGCGTTAAAAAAACTTTCACTTGACACCTGTCAAAGATGTCATGGAAGCTTTTCACGTGTCTTCCGCATGGCATGACACTTGCGTTAGTGAACCCTCAATAGCTTTGAGACAAAAAGAAATACAAAGGCTTAAAAAAAATCTTGCAACAAAACAGGGAAATCATCATCTTCAGCATGTCAACAGCATAGACACACACACCACCAATACATACTGTCTATAAATGAGATAAAAATACATTAATCGTCCTAGTCTTTTCCGAGATATTTCAGGTAGTGTTAAAAAGGGGCGTCGCGGGTTGGTAGTGCGTTTTGTTAAAAGACATATTGTTAAAAGATGTACTGGTAATGCGTATTGTTAAAAGACGTAAGACTTAGAAGGACCAAGAAAAAAGAGAGGGGTGTTTCCCTTTTTTGTAACCCATCCCCTTATTCTGTGAGATTTCTTTGACGCTGGTGAAGGTGTTCCTGCATCAAGTCATGTTTTTGTGTGTTTCGCCTGGCACGCTTTGCGATTCCATGTTTTATTTGTCCGTATTGTGTAGTAGAGTGCCTTTTTTACTTCCGATTCTTCCATCCTAATATAACCAATCTTTATTGATCTTAAACTGCTGTGACTTCATATACAAGCTTGCTTGAAGCATGAGGGCTCCTAAGGGAAATTTTAAAATTTTTCTGCAGAATTATTTATGTTTCTTATTTCCTTGAAGCGCTCTTCCGTAGGAAGTGATCGAGTTATGGGTACCCCGCGCACAAATTCGCTTAAAACACAGAGTGTGAAAAACGTCGAATACATAAAAAGCGATCACAAAAAGAAATAAGAAAAGAAAAAATGAAACCTAGACTTGTATCCAAAATGGGAGAAGAAAAGAAAGAAAAAGAGGGAGTATTTGCCGAAATAAAAATTGGGCAAGAATCAGCAATAAAAGGACACCTACAGGAAGAGAGAGAGAAAGAGAGAAAGCGAGTGAAGTGGAGGGTTAGTGAAATAGATGGCCCCGGACGATAGTGTGAGCCACGTTGACCGGCCTCCGACGTATCCTTCGAAAATACCAGCAGAAATGATCCCGACAAAGCGCGAACTGAGGCAGATGCTTTCCTTCTGAGCTTCTTTTCTGTTTAGAAGAGTTTCGCTGACGACGACACTCCAGCTCCACTCCGACGGTCAGTCAACAGATACGATCGAAAAGTGAGGCGTTTCTTTTATATATATTCTTGCAATGGAGCTGGAGCGACTGGAAAGTGAAGATCGAGTCGTTTTAGTAACCGTTTTAGTAACGGCAGGCTTGTTTAAGCGCTAGCGTTATTTATGTTTGATACCTTGTTTTGACCAAAACTTAGAAAGTGCATTGAATATGTGTTTTCCGTTTCTTTTTTTAAAGTTTAAATATACAGTGCAGACATGCGTTTCATCATGTACTACTCGCTAAATATTTTCTTTTTCTTTTAATGAGCCTATAGCACCTTGGCGTATAAATCTAAATAAATATATTCTATCTAAAAGATATAAATATATAAATATATATATATATATATATATATATATATATATTCAGATTCAAAAAGAATGGTTAAAGTGTCATGAGTGAGGCAGAGGTGTTTAGCTTAGGATTATATGCAAATGATGAATAACCATTTTACGTTATTTTGGGGTGCACTGCGCGACACAGTCAGCGTAATGACGACATCAGGGCAATGGCAGGTTTCAACATTGACCTGTGGGAAGAGGGCAATGGCAGGTTTCAACATTGACCTGTGGGTTTAGTGCACCAAACGAGCGGTTTCTTTTCTGTAGTCGTGTTAATAGCATGCAGAAGTTGGATTCGAAGTCAAAATCGGAAAACACCGGCATTGGATGGTTCGCACTAGCAGTGTCTTGCTATGTACTTTTACTCGTATCTGAAAAGAGTTTCCCACTCGCTGATATAGCGCATATATTGCCAACCAATTTAAAATCTAGTTTTCAGCTACACAATCTTGTTAGAAGATAATGAATGTCTAATCTGCTTCTGAAACGCAGATGCAAAATAATCCGCACGGAACTCAAACGTAACATGGTCATAAAACCAGATAGTATGCAATTATTCGAAGAGGCCCGGTGGACTTTACTACCTGATGTCTTGAATCTGTTGCGAACAAGGGGAAAGAATGCTAGATTTAGGAAGTCTTTTCAGCTGCACTATACGCTTACTTGAGGCAGCATCAGATATATACGCATAGGCGATGTACGAAAATCTTTTATACAAAAAAGAGTCTTGCGCAAGCTTTACTTTATATGAGCTTTCTCACCTTCCTCGAGATATCGCCGATATTGCTGCTAATTCGAGCTTTCAAACTATCGGGATAATTTTTTTTTTTTTCAATTTAAATGAAATAGTTGTTACACTGAGGCAGGTCCGCATCAGCGGGATGGGGAAGTGCGCGTGCTTTCCTTCTCTCGACATAACGGATACGCGGGACGCGACATTAATCGCTCGCTAGATGCGCTTATGCCTTGACACTGTCTTTCACGAGTCCTTCACAACAGGGAGGCGGCTGGAGAGTATAAAGCGAAACTGCAGCAACGAATGCTGAGCATGACTGCTCGCCATGCCAAAAAAACAAAGAAAGAGTTAAACAGCGACATTTTATCAGGCATCGAGAAGCATGGCTTCATACAAGAAAAACAATGCCATCTCATTTCGAAGCAGTCTACATCGAAACACCGCTGAAACACAACCTCGTTCTTGCAGAGCCCGTACTGGTGCGTGAAAGCTTTATAACTCTCCGCTTTGCTGTCTTTTCCTAGTGTTTTCTCCAGTTGCAACTTACTTACCCTGAAGGTAAATAAATAAATAAATATTCGGATCATATAAAAACTTCAAACCCAATGCTGTGTAATATGTAAATCTAGAGCTGTTGGCAAATTAACGTCTATAAAAACAACGACCAGAATAAAAAAGCAGCACGAAAAGAGCGACATGGAATTGACGTTATCAACATGGAGTCGTGGTGGTACGTGAGCACGTAACGTCAACTTACCAACGTAGATAGGTATTTATGTCGCCAAGTGACTTGGCCTGGTATTGCGTGTGATGCCCGACGTTTTGCACGAAGACATAATAATTTGGTTGTAGGGATATTTATACAGCGTGTAGTTGGTCGGCCATTAAAGTTGCGACGAGTTGCACGAAGGCATGCTACACTAATCCAGTGTTGCCAACTCAAACAAGAAAAAAAAAAGAAACGTCAGGAGAGTTCTGAGAAGTCGCTGAAGAGCTCTAAGTTTTCGACGCAAGACAAGGATGACTTGTTTAATTCAATGCACCGCTATAATTTCCCAGGCACGTTTAAATAAACGAAATAGCCCTTCTGAAGAGTATTTTGTTTGTTTTAAACAATCATGCAAAAAACGAGTCATCAACTTTCTGTTAATAAGTGTGTAGCCGTACCTGCCGGCGTCCAAATTCACTTGCTTTGCAGAATGTTCTATTTACCAGAAGGCGTACTTGACTCGTTTAACGTCCCATGGAACTTCCAATAAGCATACTCAAAGTTTGAATTTCTATAGCCTCTTTTTTTTCTGAATTTTTTCACATACGCAGGGTGGCCCCTATACATTACAGGGTTTTTTCACCGCAAAAATCAAATACGCATGGCCGAACGCCAATTCTTCGCACAAAAGTATCTCGAACGAACGAACAAGATGCCAAAATTTTGTGCCAGAAAACATTTTTTTTTTTTTTTCAAACCGTTGTAAGGGATTTTCTGAAAATATCAATGGGACACTGGGGCATATTTTTGCCCGCTTTCGGGTTTAGGTGCCATAAAGCTTCCTGTATTCGAGAGCTCAGTCAGCCACCATTTTACAATTACAATTAAAAAAAAAAATACTTTTAACTTTTGGATAAGATTTCGGTCCGGGCTGAAAACT
Source organism: Ixodes scapularis (assembly GCF_016920785.2). Lineage (NCBI taxonomy): Eukaryota > Metazoa > Arthropoda > Arachnida > Ixodida > Ixodidae > Ixodes > Ixodes scapularis. The sequence goes on from NW_024609867.1 coordinate 5,217,116, forward strand.
GTGGTACCTGGTTCAGACCTCTAGCTCTACCTTTGATAGGAGAATGAGCGTTTGGCGATGCTCAGTTCATTTTTCCGATAAACAAAAGAACAAAAAAAAAAAGATTGAATTTTTATGGGCAAGGGGGGGGGGGGGGCAGCTTGTTCATCATTTAGAACAGTTCATCTGGCAGACTCAGAGAGACATTTGTACATTCACGCAAGTATTAGCTCGAAGCAAGTCCCAACGTCTGTCACCGTAAGATAATATTTGCTTTGCAAGCGTTACTCTCAGTGTGATAAATGTTTGCCGACTGTAAGTGAAGATGGCGACCGATGTGGCAGAGGCAGGACGGCGCAGTCGTCGCCTCGGCTATTCAATGACGCTCCGAACGGTTGAGCAAAAGAAGCAGTGAAGAAAAACGAGAAAACGAAGAGGACGAAAATGCGAAAAAGGGGAATAGTGGGAACGGATTACGGACACTCATTTTCAGATTCCATATCTGCCGCTAAGGGGGGCAGCTAGCCGTAATAGCGGCAGCTCGCAGGCCGGCAGAACGGAGTTCGCATTCCCTCTCCCCTCCCCCCCCTCTCCTCCCGCCTCTCTCCACCAGACCTAACCTGTTCTTTTGCCATTGTGGCCGCTTGCCGGGCCATTTTTCCGGTGGATGTATTTTCCCAACCAAGTGAAATATCTTTCACGCGCAGCAGCGATAGTCATCCACGAAGAACGGTTTTTCACTGTGCCCGCAACAGTACAGTTTTTTTAACGAATTTATGGTTTTCCTCACTTTCGTTTTATACAAATATATGTGATGAGCGAACGTTTCCTTTGGAGCCTGAGCGAGCGAGCAGAGTGGCAAGATTGTAAATAAAAATTGCAATGAGAATCGCTCCACGGGAATCAATCTTTATAAAGCATATCTGGAGACGATCCGTTCGTGAATCTACGAAAAGTATATATGTGCTCCTCTTGAGATGACCTTACATTACGCACGCTTGCTTATGCTCCAACACTCTATTTGCATTGTTCTAGGACATTCTTACCACATCCACCATTTATGAAAAAAACACCACAGCAGTTCATGACTATCGTAATTCACGCTAATAAAAAGACCCTGCGATTCAAGAAACGAAACTTACCTCTCGGTCACCCTGACCGAAAACAAAACTTTGTCTAACGGTGACTACGCCGATAACGTACATGTATTCTGTCATAGCCTTCTATATACTGACAAAGCCTGGCAGGCAGCTACGAGAACCGGCCGCCGAAATGGCAAAGGTGGAGCGGCAGATAACGAATGAGGAGAGATCAACGTGACTGGCGCCTCGCTGCAGCGAGACACCGAAACACACTTCGCCCAAGCGAGCAAGTGTGTTTCGAGTCTTCGCCGCTGCAAAAGTTGTGCGCTGACGTCCAGGTTCCCCAAGAGATGGACCTTTGATGCTATGTGCTACCAGATCCTCGCGCTCCAACTCTGCGACCGGGCACTCTATGCCTCCGTCGTTGGACTGCCGGGCTTTGTGAGTATACAGGAGGCTATCACTAGGTGCATGGCTCGAACACCGGAAGAATTGTCGCAGATATGCTTAGCGACTTACGGGCGTCAATTGAATTGTACCGATCGAGTTCGATGTTGCCGTACACTCGATAGAGCAGACGTGTACGGCGAAAACCGGTGTAGCGGAGCTTTTGCGGATCACTGCGCATGACCCGCGTTCATCCTCATCAAGACAGTGAGAATTTAAGCGCGGGTATTGAGACGGTGTAACTAAGAATCCTACTCTTGAGTTTTGAAAGAGCGCAGTGTTGAAACGGATGTTAACGGTTGTGCTCTCACTAACATGGAAAACAGATTTTAACATATTATGAGTGCTTGACGTCGTCCTGACGTCACAATGAGTCCTTGCAACCTGTACCGAGGTTTCCTTGAACGCCGCTAGTTTCGCACCCTCGCCGAGGCGCGGGACTGCAGACTGGTCTCACTTGTAGGATCAAAAAAATTATGACGCCGTGCGTTGCGCGCCGCCGCCACGGAGGAGCCGTTTCAACTTCCATGTGAGTCGATATGTGTGTTCGCCCACTGAAATATGTGAGCCTGTAACATTTACGCAATAAAGCCTTTTGGTCAGCTTTGACCGACTTTTCACAAGCTCAGCACCCGGAGGTGACGAAATGTGTCCAAAACGTCTTAAAATATTCCGAACAATATCTTCTCACTGCTTTCACTTATTTTCAAGCAGTCTGTGGAACAAATGTACTACCTTACGGCAGACTGGGGGTTTTGAAAAATGTTGCCAATTTTTTTTTTTAAATCTGGAGATAAAAATCAAGTATGCAAATATAGACAAATATCCTTAACTATGCTTCCCTGTAAAATTATAGGGCATATTATATATTCCCATGTTATTAGCAATGCATGGGACTATCACCTCCTATGCACTAAGGAACATTATGGCTCTAGGAAAGGTTTTTTGTACAAAGTAGCTTTGATGAGTTGAGCGTTTTGATACATTAAAAAAAAAAGAAAAAAGCGTGAAGTTAGGGAAGAAATATAGAGATAAAAAACAGAGGTGTGAGATTGCACGGCTGACTACTAACGAGGTTTAGTGAAAACTTCTTCTTCCTCATGCACTAATGTCCTCCAGCAGAGATAAAAAACAGAAGTGTGAGATTGCACGGCTGACTACTAACGAGGTTTAGTGAAAACTTCTTCTTCCTCATGCACTAATGTCCTCCAGCAGAGGCATTTAAAAAAATCAATAATACTCAAATATTTTTTTTTCAGAAAGTAAAGACACTTTGTTTACTCTGCTCACTCTAGCTTACGCTGCCCTTACGTTGGGTTAGGCACACAGAAGAAATCGTTTTTCTGAATGGTATACACATCACCATCCTAGCTATACACCGGAATCCCCAGTCCCGCGAGGTGCTCGAAGGGCTTGCCATCGAGGACCACGCCGAAGATTGTGTGAGCGCACCGCCTATTTGTCTACACCATTCAGAAAAACGATTTATTCGGTATCCCCCTCCCAACATACGGGCAGCATGAGCTGGAGCGGGCAAGTGTAGAAATGTTTTTCTGTATACCTTCAAGACAAAAAAAGTCTTTGTGAATTATTTTTTATGTGCCTCTGCTGGGAGGACGCCAGAGCATAAGGGAGAAGTTTTCATTAAGAGGGCGCGGTACCTCTATTTATTCGTCCGTTTCAGCCACCAGATGGCGCGCGGCTCGAAACGTGGTTGAACGCGCAACTTCTAGATGGCGCCAGTATCGAGGTGTGAAAAGGCCCGCGTTATCCGCTGCGTGAAATAGATCCCGAAATGTGCCGTGTTCTCCCGGCGGAGGAAGTTTCTGCCTCCCTCGCGCGCGCCGAGTCCGGCCTCTGCGCTGTGTGATGCAGTGGGTGGCGCTCGTTTCTGTTCGGAGGTAGGAATAAAAATGCCGGTCCCCTTTTTTACGACGCTCGTTTCTATAGCTTGTTTTTCTTTTTTCTTTTTTTTCTATCTCAAGTGACCTACAGTACCGCCTGTTCGAAATCGTCCTTTGCGGTGAGCGATTGAGAGTCAGGTTAGCATTTTATTTGGGTCAGCACTACACGTTCAATGGAGACCTCGGGCGGCGATGTAAATATGCATTGCTCCCCAAAGTGTGTCCAAGGTGCGCAATGACAATTTGAAAGGGTATTGAAGGCGCGCGACCGTCGGTTGGTAAAATACGTGCGTTAGATTCACTTATTCAGTCTAATCATTTCTGCCAACGTCTTTTATCTGTTTCGACAAATGACATGGTCGAGTCTATTGATAACCTTAGCTAGTATGGACGTACGGAGTGTCCGGGCTTTAAATAAATTTGCTTCGTTTATGTGAATGAATAACTGTTTTCTCTTTTCCGTGCTCGGTGCTATGCGAAAATCGCTGAGATGTTATGGTAGCTCAGTGTGGCGGCGTTTTGCACGCTGACTCGCTATTGCATTCGCTGTGCACAATATGTGTTCAGATGGAATGTGCCACATCGTATTTCCGATCGATATGATAGATTTACTTTGCTACAGTGTTAATTATATTTTCCTGATTTAAACTGGTTCGTCCCTGATCTGAGCCTAAGTTCAAATTCGAAGGGCAGACAGACTTAGCGTCGTAACAGCCGTAATGCGCAGAAAGAAATTAGTACCATGAAAAAAAAAAAAAACGATACGAGGTGGCTCAGTGTTATAGAAGTAATGAGTGTGCAAAGGATGCCATCGTATGTGTTTTTTTTTTGTTTTTTTTTTTAACTTCGCATCGCTGGGAAACGCTCAAGGTACAAGCAAAGACAGCGAGCTGGCGTGAAATTTCCATCGAGCGGAAAACGAGTGTCATTTTTATTTCATCATGCGCTTTCATTTTGATATGGCTCAATATGGGCGCGAAATAGTAACAGGTAAGGCAACAAAATTTAGATGTTAGGTCTGGAGCACCGCCATACTCAGCCGTGTTGGGGGCATCTCTCGCGAGTCAATACGGCAAAGGTATTGCGCGTCGAACTGTACGTGAGAGTTATCCATTTCAGCGAAACCTTGATTTCGCAAAACTATTGTGGCTCGAGTCGTGGCTTCCAGTACTTGGAAGCCACGAGCGAGAAATAAATGACAGTTGATTTTGAAGGACAATCGCGACGTGGAAACCCATAAAAGAGAGTCCCGATAAGACGAGAGCTTCCCCTTCTCTTCAAGTGCGTGGGTTACGCTCTCAATCCTGCACCTGTGGTAACACTGCAGGCTCCTAAAATCGCTTTAAAAACGTTCCTGATCGCAACAACTTTTTTTTTTTCGAGGCGCTATTTCTTTTTTTTTTTTTTTTCTTTTTGTCTACCTTGATACCCATCAGCGCAAAAACTACCATAAACTAAAAAAAAAATAGTGGGCATACAACCACAACGCACCCACTGGGACCCGAGTCAAGGCAAGAACAACTAACTACTAAAAGGGGAAAGAAATCATGTTCGCATACACAGACAGAACGCCTCCATCGAAAGAAATGAATCATGCGCTTGTTCTGCCAGTCTCGTTGTGCGTCTGTCAAAAGCCACAAAGGAGGAACACAATCAGCGCCTACACCACTCCCCCCCCCCCCCCCCCCCCCCAACCCTAAAAAGAAGAAAAGAAAGGTTTCTTGGGCGCGCGCGCGGTCGCCCAAGCGATGACCTTGGAAGGGTATGCGATTGTAGCACGTTTGTCCCCCGGTTGTGCCCCTGTCTCAAATGCCACGGTCCGTTTCTCCCAAGTGCCCGTCTTATCTTCCCGAGTATCAACTCCGCAGTGATTCTGAATCATTCCGATGCTTTCCAACGTTGCAAAACTGTTAGACGAATATTTGCACAGAAGTATACACTGTTCGCAGAACTATCTACGGCGCTAAAATTCAAAAGCGCCGTGTTGGATTCGGGAACTCGTGTAGGTTTAGCTCATTGTTGGAACATTCCTATTCGCTCGATGAACTCCACAAAACGTGTAAATATTAGAATGAACTTTCCAGAGAACGATAGTTGTTGTCGGGGTTCCAGGCGACCGCATAGGTCGCAATTATTGACTGATTAAAAATTTTATTTCATAATCATAATCGTATCCATCAAGGGCACGCCATTTCCTCATCACTTCTACGAAAAGAGTTGCTGTATTCGTAGCACACACAGACGGAAACGGTTGAGACTGTGCCCAAATAATATCTTCTTTTGGCAGGTACTGCGCAGCGATTACACACAATGCCTCTAACATAAACATGCTGCTCCACATGTCTATTCACAAGATGCAATACATCGTTCTCCCAACTTTGTTGAAATGGGCATGAAAGCGCGTAACCGCCACTTTTTTGAAGTTCTACTTAGAGGTGAAGTGTTTACCGTAAAAAGTCGTTAATTATTTATTTTTTTCCGTTCCACTACAAAGCTCGATTCACTTAAATTTTTGTTTTTATATCGTCTCTACAGCACTTTTACGTCGGTACTTTCGTGTTAGAGGACATCACATAATGTGCGAAAAAAAAAACAAAAAAAAAAACGGTAGGATCGATGCTGCATAGCCTTTTTTTTTTTTTGCGGACATCAAGAAAAAAAAAATAGTAGTTGTCTTCACTTCGCACTGCATGTTTTAGCACGGAAGTTCCTATTTGGTTATGATGTCTTTATTTTCTTAAAAATTGTATACAGTAATTTAAATTACCGAATTACAAAAACGTCGAAATTGTATAATTGCTTTTCGTTGGGACGCCATGACAACAGCGAGACTCGTGTTCCCTCGTTGTTTTCCCCAGCATTTCTACGATGAATTGCCAGGATCGCGAGATGCAAAAGCGTGACATTCCGTCTTCTGTGACGTCATTTGTTGCACATTGGGACCACTTTTGATGTATGGCCAGCATAAGACGCTAAACACACCAGTCGGAGACGCGCTGCAGGCGCCATAGTACTGCTCCTAAAAGTAGCTGTCACGTGCTTTGCTCCGCGACTGTGATTCCCTCACAGCAGCTCTGAGGGTTGCCAAATTACGGTGAAACGGAGTATAGAAAAAACAGACCGGAAACGAGCTGCCAGCATACGATAGTCAAACTCCAACAAAAAGGATTAGTTTCTTCCCAAGCTGGACGACATTTACCGGGCATCTTTAGAGCTGCGAAGCTCAAAATCACGCGTACTCATAAGATTTTTTTTTCTCGCGTGTTTGTGATTTTTATGATGTCCTGCAAGCAAGAAAAAAATATATATGGTGAAGTCACTCCGGGGGGGTACCGATAACTGCGAGCCACGAACATGAAGGATTCGCTAACATCCGTCAGGAGTGTGAACGGTAAATCGTCACGCAAACATATTCTCACAAGCTGCAAATATTTATTTGGCAAGTAGAATACTAGTATACTAACGACATGTGATTATTGTACACAAGATACCATTTCTCGGTTCTTCAAAACCATTTCCCTAGTCTGAACGGTCGCGCTACGGGCCGCGGCTAGCCGTGCCCTCGATAGACTACGGAGCTGCGTTGTGTCGTCTGCTACTGTACCGCCAACAGGAGAGCGATAGCTCTGTGCGCTCCACAGATGCGTGTTGCGGTATAACTCTGTACGTCTGTCCTAGAGGAAGACAAAAAGATAGGCTCTGTGACTCCCTCCTAAGCTAACAAAAACAAACAGAAGTATACTCGTTTGGACTGAAAGGTTTACAAAATAGTGACCAGACATTGGAAAAGCATATGTCACAGAACTTGGTTTATGAAATGGCATCATTGTTTCGAGCAAGAAATCACCTGCTCACCACTGGGACGATGAAATCGTCACTATTTATTGCGTCAGGTATATTTGCGCTCATGAAGAAAAATCTGAACACATCCTTCTCCCAAAGTCATATGTCGAATAATAAACACTTTTTTAAACATCTATGCACAAATAACTCATTTTTTCTACACTTGTATATACACGTTAATTAAACGAAGTCAAACCGCATTTTTGATTAGATCTTGATGTCTACACCAACTACATTCATATTTTTTAGGGCTTTATTGAACGATAACTTCAACTATAGTTAATGGAACACGATGGCTCGATCTCAACAAAAACCTCAACGTGCGAAGCTTCCACAGACGGTCGCTTGCGAGTATTCTCAATGTGAGACTTCAGAAGCTTTCGCTTGCCATAGGGAGCTTGCTTTCGGCTACAGCACTGCACGGGCCCGGAAAGCGCGGAGCGCGCTGCTGTGGGGAGAGGTTGACTTACAAGATGACGTGTTACGTGGTCACGTAAGATGGCGTCATTTCGTGCAGCGTGATCACGTAAGATGACGACATTTCGTGTAACGAGATCATGTAAGATGACGTGTTTGTGTCACGTGATCACGTAAGATGACGTCAGTTCGTATGAACTGACGTCATCTTACGACAACGCCAACAACATTAGTGCCGTCCGGAGCCATTGACCTTAGAAACGCGCCTCTTCGCTTGAAGAGCTGATGTCGTTGATTGTTATTTGTTTCTTTTGCCTACTACAGACCATTCAAAAACTCGCCTTCTGGGTGCCACCAACTTCGTCTACTGGGCTGTGAAGCGCGTTCGAGCGTGCGCAATACCTCTCTAGGCCGAAAGATTGTACACTGAGTATGCGTTCACAGCTCAATGACTTAGGCATTTTTCGTCAGGATAGATGCTCCCACGAGAAGAGCGTAATGGATATGTGAATAGAATTGGAAATTTGAAATGTTCGTGTCCAATCGCATTTTTCTTTGGTTATCAACGCTTTTTAGCGTCATCACAAGACGTTCAACTCATAATACACTGGTGATTAAAAAATAAGCACCGAAAAACATGCACCGATTTTCGCTCAAAAATAAACACCGGAAAAAACATACCGCAATCATTACCCATGTCACCTTTTTGGGTGATATGTGAATTTCCAGAAGAACAGCGAGTTATCACCCTCCCCTAGGAATACCCTGACTACAGAGCATCGACCCGTTTTTCCCCGCGTTAGATTGCGGTGACCACGAACTGTACGGAGGTCACAGGATGTCCGTGAAAAATAAAAAGGAGGAAAACAACGATCTACTTTGTGCACGCTTCATCCCCGATTTCCACGACCCCAAGGCCGAAGGACGTTTGTGTGAAGGATAACGATAAAATAAAACTTTGCGTAAAAAAAAAAAGAAAGCCCGTTTTTAGAAGAAAAAAAAGTAGAAACAAGCACAACGCGTTGACGGACCGCGAGGTTGTGGAACACCTCGCGGTCCGCTTGCCACAGGACGGTTGTCTTCGACCCATAGCTCCAAGGTGAATTTGCCACTTGCGAAAACACGGAGACCTACCCAGCGAGAACCAGGAAAGCAAGACACGCACACTGACGCCTCGGCGTGCAGAATGAAACAGGATACGGGCGCGGAATACGGCCGCGGAAGAACACCTCGCACAGTGCCGATCCGGCCGATCTCCGAACGGACGATTTCGCATTTCGTGGACAGCGAGCGCCACCGCACGGGAGAGAGAGGTACCTTAAAAACGACGAAAACAAGCACCGACACCTTGGTTCTTTGTATTTGCTGTAGTTATGGAACGAATCGACTTACATGAATAATTTGAATATTATTCGATTCCGTAATAAATTTAGAAGACATTAAGCGCAATACTTCTTATGTTTGAATTTAGATAATTTTGTAAATTCGCTCCGAACGCTAGAGTGCCGAATTAGCCGATTTTGACCATTTTCATGATTTTTTAAAGAATATAATTAAATTTATGATGAAACATTTGTTGCGCTTAGTGTCTCGATAATGACTCAATGTCTTTAAAGCCGAAATTTTCAAGAAGATCCGCGCAGCCGTTATTATGTCAGAATTTTTTTAATTTGGTGAAAAACCTCATGTATTCTCTATGGGGCTCTGAGGTGCGCCCCCTCTTAAAACTGGTTCGTAGTCTGCCGGCTTGTCTCATCTCCCCTGCTTAAAAGATGAAAACAGCGCAAGAAAACGACTAACTGGATGAAGAAAGACACAATCAGAGCGTGGCTTGCAACTATATTTTATTGGACACAAACAGTGCAATGTATACACACACAGTTGAGAACACAAAAAAGAAGAGAATTAGCCTAAAAAATCATTAAACCAAAATCAGAAAAAAGATGTATCACCTCTAAAAGAAAATATGTAGACGGCACGCGCTAAAACCAAGCAAATCAAGGGGCTAGAAAATTTATCTCCTTTTTTGATAAAGTAACAGAAGATATGCTGGCACACATGGAACCAATTATTTTTTATTTCTAAAGCCCCCAAAATTTCGCGTGTCAACTGGTCCCGGTGACGTTTAACAATCTCACACAGTTGAAACTGAGGCTGGCATCTGCAGTCATGAAAGCCTCAGTTTCAACTGTGCGAGATTATTAAACGTCACCGGGGCCAGTGACCCACGAAGTTATCTAGGCTTTAGAAATAGAAAGATTAGGCGCAAGGGGGGGGGGGGGGGGGGGTTATGTCAGCAGCCCTTCTGTTGCATATCAAAAAAGGAGATCAATTATCTGACTTCGTGATTAGCTTGCTTTAACGCGTGCCCTCTGTATTTCTATTCAGAGGCGATACTTCGTTTTTGTGCTTTTTGTTTTGTGGTTTTTATGTTGATTCTCTTCCTTTTCTGTTCTCAAATGTGCGTGTGTATAAATTGCACTGTTGCGTCCAATAAAATGTAGGTGCGTCGTTTTTTCTGCGCGGTTTTCATCTTTTAAGTATTACGTACCAACTACCCCAACCTCAGCATCATTTCTCCTCTCTTTTCCTCTCGAGATTCGTTGCTAATTTAAGCCTTTTTTCAATTTTGTTTGAAACCCAACTTTTGAATTTGCTACATATTTCTTTGACAATATTCATAAAAACGACTGATGCCATTTCAATTAATTTTGCTGAAGTCTTCGATACGGTACCGTACCAAAATGTGCTCTACAAGTTTACCCAAATTTATATTCATCCCGTTATCATACAGCGGATGGCTAACTTTCTCAAATACCTTAAGCAAGTTGCGTATGTTGGAGGGAGAAAATCTCCCAAATTACCAGTGAAATTGGGGTTTCCACGAGGCAGCATCCTGAGACTACTTTTATTTCTTAAATTAACGACCTCCCACTCAACTTATCCCACATAAGACCCTTCGCGGATGACTATGTTGTTTATCATCGCATCACTAACCCGGATGACCATGCACCCTTACTGCAATATCTGAACATAATTTTACTTCGGTTCAACATATGGCAACTAAACATAAATTCAAAATAAATTAAATGAGTTTTATTTGCCAGCCGACCCTCTTCATTATTAATTACATATACGCTCAACAACGCAGACGTAAAGGAAATTAGAAGTTACAAGTACCTAGGAGTCGCATTTGCAGAGGATTGCACATAGAATCACCACATCAATAAGACCGTGTCCAGTTCGTGTAAACCACTAGGATACATTAAACACAATGTATGTTTCTCATCAAAAACTAAACCTGACCAAACATAAAACTATTTTCTGGTAAAATCTAGAATGCGTAAACACCATCTGGTGTCCTCATCAAGCTCGAATATGTACAAAATAAAGCATGACGTTACATCGCTCATGACTACTCGTATACGTCGAGCGACACAGATTAAAAAAACTAGACTGAAGAATACTAACCATTAGAACCAAAATGGCTTGTCTCGCTTTCTTTCATGGCATTTACTTTTCGTCATCTTAATTTCGCAGCCTACTCCTTCCGATCATACCTTACATTTCCAAGCGCCTTGATCATTCCCTTAAAGTTCAGCCTCTCTCTCCGGAACAAACAAATATCAAAACTTTCTACTCTTTCTTGCCATTGCCGACTGTAACTTATTCCCACGCACACTTTCCACGAAACAAATTTTAAATAAATTGTGTGAAATGTGTGAACTATTCTTGTGAACTAGTAGGGTTTTTTCGTTTTATTTTTTTATATTGTTCTTATGTGTTCTGTACTGTATTGTAGACACTTCAACACTCCCGCCCCTCCCCCCCCCCCCATCCCCCGTCATGTAAAGTGCTTTCTTAAGCACCTGTGATGTAAGAAAACTTAACTGAATTGAATACGCGTTTCTCGACTGTCAGCGTTGCAACGCATTCCAGGCAGCACAAAACGTCGTGGAAACGTCGAGAAAAACTCCCGGACGTCCGTGACGTCCCGCATGACTTCGATCACGTTTTTTCGATGTTGAGGTGACGTCCTTAGATAACGTTCCATTAGAGTCCAATCAGTGACGTTGTGACGACGTTGTATTTCAACTCAAACGTCGTCAACGTTCCCACGACGTCGATGCACGACGTTCTCACAACGTCCAACGCTTACGTTTCTTTGACGTTGAACTGAAGTTCATAAATGACGTTCCTTTATCGTCCTGTCCGTGACGTGCTGGCGACGTCAAGTTTCAACTTTAACGTCGTCATCGTCGCCACGACGTCAAGACAAGACGTTTTACAACGTCGAACACTCACGTTTCTTCGAAATTAAAATAAAGTCCAGGATGACATTACATTATTACCCCGTCAGTGACGTTTCAGCGACGTCGCGTTCACACCTAAATGTCGTAAACGTCATACAAGACGTGCTGGCAACGTCGACCACTCACGTTTTGTTCGACGTTTTTATATTTTCCAGCTCCATCACTGTAGTCAAGGTGACAGTGCTCAAGAGCCGGAAACAAAACTTGATTTTAGAGAGGTTGAGGAATTTAATTATTTATACATTAATTTGCGTATTTCAAAATGCTATTGATTGTACATCGATGACGCTAGGGAGGGCATTTACAAAACTCAATGTACACGGAAGAAAAAAAAATAATATGAAAGCATGTTGGGAATGTCATTCCTTATAGATGTGCTTGTTATAATTTTGGTTTGTTTAAAATATTGTTACAGGTTCAATTTGCGACTAGAACGGATCGAATTGTGCAATTGTTGCATTTTGTATCACTACTGTGAGGTGCACGTTAAAAACCCCAGGTTAGCGGTTGTACTGCACTGGCTAAATTGCTCATCTACAGCGAGCGACTCGTCGCAACTTTCAATGGCTGACCAACTACACGCTGCATAAGTATCCTCATAACCCAATTTACTTTTTGCACGCGCGTTGTCGTCTTCCATGGGTCCTGGGCCCTCGCACCCGCCTCAGGGGCGCCGCTACACTATCCCCTCTCCGGGTGATTTCAGGCCTGCATCCTTTCCTAGGAGCATCCATACTGCTCCGCGACCACCCGAGATTGTTTTAAGGTTCGTCAATTTCTCTTCGCATTTTCTAACCCATGCTCACCTCCGCACAACCAAAAAATTAGCATCGACATCACAGTTCATCCACAACACCAACTTCCGGCGCCTTAGCGCTTTCGGTAGATCGGGGCGCAAAGTCTTGTCACGTGACTGTCAGTACAGATCTGGCTTTCGTTGCCACTGGTGACGTACCGAAACGAAAATCACAAGCCAGCACACACTATATCAGAGCACAACTTCACTGCACACTTGCGCATTTTTGAAGTTGACTCAAAAAAAAATAAAATGCCCGGCAATGACGAAATCCGGTGGATACTGTCAACGGTTTCTGGAAACATGAATGGCCCAGATGACGGTCCAAAAAGCGTTCAAGTCCAGTCCGCACCTACGTGCCGGAAAAATAAAAACGCAAAAAAAAAAGGAAGAAAAAAGAAGAAAAAAAAAAAACAGCCGGCACGGCGCGAGAGAGAGGCGGAAAGGTAGGCAGAGGAGGTGCCAGTGGCATCTCCATAGAGCCCCATGCGATGCGTCGGGAAACTCGGCAAGAAGAGGGTGAGAGAAAAGTGGGGGAAGATAGCGACGACGAACAATTGACTAGCGTAAGTTCCGGGTGCACGTATTTTCTCAGTCGTTCTCAAAATATTTCACTGAATGTTCTGTTCTTCGAATTTGCCCAGAGAGCTCTGGGACCCGGTCCAGCTTTTTCCGAAAGCCAGTCACTAGCGCCGGCCGTCACGTCTACGGGTCTATGAGGCAGGCTGCTGTGTCGGCCTGATTTTTTTTCGAGACTGCATACAGTGTAAGTGCTGCGATTGGATGAGTCGTTCAAGTGGCCCCTATGAAGAAGTCGCTTATCCTCAAAAACGCTGTCTTATTCAGCCACGGTTCGAGGACCTTTTTCAAGGCCATAACGCTTCACACGTTGAATCGTACTCGGATCAAGGTGCCTGTGAGGATATGAATGACGCCCCCCAAAAATCAAGTGGTAGTGCACATAGCGGCGCGTCAAGTCCAGTCTCCGATCAAGACTTTTCAGCCGCCTCCGACGATCCCAATCAAGAACGCCCAGCGGACGGGATCCCCCTTCTTAAACCATTCCCGTACACGCAGCGAGAGTACCCGCTATGTGCGATGGAACGGCTAAAGCACGTGCGTCAGCAGATTAATCAGAAGTAGAACTAGGTAAGCGGTGGAACATTCCGTGCTGCATGACATCGTTTCTTGTTCATTTATTTGCGTGAATTTGTTGGTTATTGCATATTTTGGAGGCAGAGCTACGTATTGCCTCTCGTGTCTGAAAATGCTCAAATAAACAGTTCGTACCAAACCTGTGTTTTAGTTACTTCCTTCGTACTTGCATGATAGCAACTTGCCTTCGCAATAATAATAAAAAAATACTTTTTCTTTTATGGGGAGGGGGCGCAACGTTTTCCCACGACGGCTAGGGAACGTAATTTGGAAAGGTTTCTCGACGTTCTGTGAACGTCGTTGGCAGTCCGGATGTCGTAAACACACGTATCATAAACGTCGAGGCAGGACGCAACGGCCCACTGAGACGTGCATGTGACGTGCGGCAAACGTCATTTGGAACGTCCCCTCGACCTTCTGTGCACCTTTTCTCGCGGACATTTAAAGGTTTCATCGACGTCGAAGGAAGGTAACGTCCGGACCTTCGACGTTTTACGACGTCACGTTACAGACGTCTTCGACGTTCTTTCGACGTTTTCTTCCCGTTTATGTGCTGCTTGGGATATATTGGACAAGTGGAACATATAGCGTGCCCCTGCGATTACTACGTACTTAATATATTTGTAGAATTGATTCGGTGGTTTAAATGACAATAGACTACTTTTCATTGTTAACCGACTGTGTATATTCGTTAATTAAAAGTTTACTTTTAGTTAATCATCTGACTTATCGTGACGATTCCCCTACCAAATTAGTCAGTATAGCCTTTCCCTACCTCGATTATGTAACTGAAATCCTACTTGAATTCTCTCTGAATTTTAGGTTTTCAGATATTATTATTGTGCCTGCAATATGGAATTCGCGGGTTTCTAGAAACAAAATTTCCAGTTTAATAGTCTAGACTGTGAAGATTTATACTTCGCTTTTCGGTAGGGTTACCTCCTATAGTATGTTTCCGCATAACTGATCTCCATGGGCTGCTTTAGCATACATTTGAAGGCTTTTTTTACCAGCCTGTTCGAGCACCTCAAACACCCTGAATATTTTTGTTCACGCCTCACGGTTCATGACAACTTACCTTACTGCGGACCTGTAAGATTTACTCAGAAGTTATGACCTTTGTTTTGATGCTAATCTGAGACGTGCCAATACAGGGTGGTTCAAGGAGAGCCCAGACTCTTTAAATCGACCGCGAAATTCGGTTTCTTGACCTATCGCGCTACGACTTTGTGTAGCGTTGCCCACAGATGGTGCATTTTTTATTTTTTTGTAAAAATTCCAAAGAGCGAACTTACATGAGGCAAAAGTAAGGAAAGAAAAAGGCTTAGCTCCTACGGAAACGCAGCGACGCCACCGGTCTTCAAACAACGCGGCGCCGTTTCACACGGAAGATGAGAGATGGCGCAACGAACGCCGCAACGAACGAGCATACGGCGCCGAGAGCCGACGTCTTTAGCAGACGAACTTTTCAACTTTGACTCGAAAGCGGCGCGCGTTCCGCAGGCGGCAACAGTCGCAGACAGAAAAACAGGCGCGGTAATAACAAGGAGCTGCAGTTCCTTGTCTGCTAAAGACGACGAAAATAATCCCTGGAGAAGGGGAGCAGGAGGGACAAAGGACAAACATAAATCTCCAAACACAGCTAGGTGACTGGTGAGCGACCGAAAAAATCCGCCTGGTCCGGGTATGGAACCCGGGACCTCTCCATTACAAGTGGAGCGCTCTACCAACTGAGCTAACCAGGGGTTAGACGTCAGTAGAGCAAACGGGCTTTATTAGCCGCCACCAGTCTAGCAGCCACAAGGGTGAAGCTTGCAAATTTAAGGTTATAATTATAATGCTATTAAATGCAAAGGTGCAAGCGAGCTGGACAAGAATGACGAAAATAATCCCTGGAGAAGGGGAACAAGAGGGACAAAGGACAAACATAAATCTCCAAACACAGCTAGGTGACTGGTGAGCGACCGAAAAAATCCGCCTGGTCCGGGTATCGAACCCGGGACCTCTCCAGTCACCGAACTCGGTCGCTCACCAGTCACCTTGCTGTGTTTGGAGATTTATGTTTGTCCTTTGTCCGTCTTGTTCCCCTTCTCCAGAAATTATTTTCGTCATTCTTGTCCTGCTCGCTTGCACCTTTGCATTTAATTGCATTATAATTATAACCTTAAATTTGCAAGCTTCACCCTTGTTGCTGATAGACTGGTGGCGGCTGATAAAACCCGCTTGCTCTACTTACGTCTAACCCCTGGTTAGCTCAGTTGGTAGAGCGCTCCACTTGTAACGGAGAGGTCCCGGGTTCGATACCCGGACCAGGCGGATTTTTTCGATCGCTCACCAGTCACCTAGCTGTGTTTGGAGATTTATGTTTGTCCTTTGTCCCTCTTGTTCCCCTTCTCCAGGGATTATTATCGTCATTCTTGTCCAGCTCGCTTTCACCTTTGCATTTAATTGCATTATAATTACTGCCAAAGACGCCGGCTCTCGGCGTCGTATGCGCCTTCATTGGCGGCAGTTGGCGTCGCGACCGCTTTCGCCATCCCTTGTCTCCCGTTCGAAACGGCGCCGTGTTGTTTAAAGACCGGAAGCTTCGCTGCGTTTCCTTAGGAGCAAAGCCTTTTTTTTCTTTACTTTTTCCTCAGGTAAGTTCGCTCTTTGTAAATTTTACAAAGAAAAAATATGCACCATATGTGCGCAACACTGCACAAAGTCGTAGCACGATAGGTTAAGAAACCGAATTTTGCGGTCGATTTAAAGAGCCTGGCCTCCACTTGAATTACCCTTATTTACTAAAGGGATTACTAAACTTGCGATGAACTGCGCCGGACAGACTTCTTTTGTACGCAAGAACACCGGGAATGATTGAATATTTCTATCTTGAAAGATTCAGTAAGCCGGATTTGACATTTCTAGTAAACTTACTTGGAATATGTTACGTACAATCCAATGTGTTTATCTGCATCAGCTCCACCTTTCGCTATTTTCACTTCCTCAAAATAACGATACTGTTTATCAATTGTGTGTAGATGTTGTTTCACTTCCAATTAAAAAAGAAAAATGAAAAAAAAAATTAAGATCACGTACTTTTGCAGTTGTGGAAGATCTAATGCTCTAACATGCTAGATTATATGGCCAGGGCCAAAATATTCATAACATTCACAAATCTTTATAGTCATAGGTGGAAGGGTCAAAATTATTCAAATTGAACTTTGCGTATGATTTGAGCAAACAACAAAAACGTGAACCAACGACCACAAGAAAAAATCGAAACAAACAGATATTCCACAGCGGTAAGAGGTAAACCTTACATTACGTTACATTATATAGAGAATTAATATTTACCAATATTTAGTGTTTACGACTGGCAATACGCGCAGGATTACTGTTTGCAATTTGGAATGTTAGCGTAGCGTAACCGGTTTTGAGGTAACCAAATTAACAAGGAAGCGCTACCGTTTTGCGTTGTGTACTCTAACATGCCTGTGATAGCCGCCGATGTCAATATACTAACGAAATTACGAAGTAAATGTGTTATTTAGGGCATTTACATTTATACATCTGCGGAAATAGAACAACTTTCTCGACGAATTCTAAACAGCTGAACAGCCTTCAAACTTCGTCTCAAATTATTGGCTCACGGAAGCAGCGGCAACGCAGAAAGGGGGCAGCCTGTACTATGGGGTCCGTGTTGCCGGGGCAAGTGATGGTAATTATGTGATGATATTATATACAAGATGAAACTGGTGGTGATTATGACATGATATGCACATATGTGTTAGGCGTAGCTGCGGTCTTTGCATCAGTGGTCTTCGCGTGGCCGCCATGGGCTGCTGACTTCTACCAAACCGGTCTTGAGCGCCTGGCGAGGGCTCGCTGCGTTTCCGGCTTGCAGACGAGCCGGCCAGATTCCCGGCGACGCAGGTAGACCAGCACGCTTGTACTTGGGCTTCACAGGGTGCTGAAGTCCCAGCGCTAACTTGAGGACAAATGTATGTGTAATGGTTGTTTCAATGATAGTTACACAGTTCTTGAATCTACTAGTGTCCGAGTCCCGGAAGACTGTAACAAGACCACTTGCTGGAATTCTTTGTAGTAAAGCCAAAAAGCTACGTAAAAAAAAAAATGTTTCGATTGAAGCAAAAATTAAAACTGGCACTTGCAAAGTATAAACTCAAGAACCTGAGATTTGCTGATGCGAATTTCAGTTAAATGGCAAATGATGCAGTTCGCGTCAATTAAATACTGGCGGGGGCTAGTCTTCACTCTCGCGTTATTTTATACAAAATTTTTGCGTCGTCCAACGGTGAATGTTCTTACAAAGTTATGTAGATATATTATTAGATTTGTCGAATACCAACTTCCTTTGGTAAAACCTTTTTTTAAAACGAAAAATAGTCAAAAACGATTTTAGAATAAAACATGCTGGCACGAGGAATACGCTGTAATCCACCGATCGACTCAGTTAAATACCGCTTAGAAAAAATGATGCCGTGCGCGAGCAGTGCATAGTGGCAGACATTTTGTACACGTAAGTCGCGTAAACGTAGGGTGGCACCTGTTGACCAGTTAATGCGTCATGAGGCGTTCGATGTCGTGCTGGGACCCAGAGGCCAAGTGGTAGCCATCCGAACGTGAAGATGATACATTGAGGCAGTGGAGGCTTTTAGAAGGATTTTATTAATCTAGGTGGTGCTGCTCAGTTGAAAAAGGAGTTTCACCCTTTCGTGGATCGTGGGAGGTACACTTTCCAAGAAAGAAATCGGTGTAAATATATTCGTTTTCCAACCCTTAGCAGTGCTGCCCTCTGTTAGCAGTGTTTAGCCCTAAAATCAAATATATGTTCTCTTTGCCACTAGGGGGTGTTCTTTTTTTAAATTTTGTATATCCGGCCAAGTGCTATAGTTAGTCAGGGTTGCGGCCCCTATCCTTTCTTCGCACTTCTTCGATGCCCCAAGGACGTTTCCTCAATATCCTGAGGCTCCAAGCCGGGCCCTCGAGTGGTGGCACATATTTTTTTTTAATTATTATTTCCTGATTGATTTTGTTTTTGTGAGCGTATTCGTTTTGTACAGTACCATGGGCTGCAATAGAAATATCAGCTTTTTTTAAGTTGAAACTCGCCAGGCAGCTCACAAGTGGACACACGTCACCCAAGAAGAGAGGGATAACTCCATCATTTCTATCGAAGGACATGGAGTGCCAAAAGGGGTCAGGTTGATAGGAGGGGACTGTACGTTCCAACTCAAGCCTCGACCGACCGCCGCTGCAAGAACTGCAGCACCAAGCTGCTTAAAATTCGAACGACGATCACGTGCAGCGCCAGTTGTGTACCGATCCGCACCGAGCCCTGTTTCCGTAAGTTTCACATAAAATAATCCTCATTTTACGGAAAATAAAGCTTTCCTTGCGTTAAGGGAGAAATATAATCCTTTTGAAGCCAGTTCCCTTCGCAAGGTGCAATTGTCAATGGTTGCTCGAAGAAGCACAAAACCAATAGCTAATGCACTGAATCTTACACTTCCAGAAAAAAAAACAATATACCGTTTTTCTTGTCTTTTTTCTTGCAAAACTGATAAGTTGAGCACGCATTTTCAGAAGAAACACGTCACTGAATATGAAAGATGGGGGTATAGCAATGCGTTAAATAATATGGTATGATTGAAGAAGCTTTGCTACTGCAACAGCCTAAGAGGTTTCATTGTTTGTAAATTTTGATTTGCAAAGAAGCCCCTCAACCTTTGTGAATGTACCAGGAAGCATATTTAAATTCATCTAGAGAAAGGTGAACTGACAGGTCTTAATGATATATATATATATATATATTATGAGATACGATTGAAAACGATCCATGGATAATGCCCTCAAAATTCGAAACTTGGGAACTTGGTATTTCTTAAGTAAAAAAAAAAATCCATAAGCCAAATTTGAAGTTACCGCGCGATCCGGGCCAGTGCTGTGACGTCACAGATTGGATCGTCCTGCAACTCGAGTGTCTCTCACGCCTCCGTGTCCGATGTTCTCCCGCGTCCCACCATGAACCGCTCAGTGAGTGCCGCCTATCGCTGTGAGCAGACGACACTTCGTTTTCGAGTTTGAAGTCCTTTTAGGGCTCTTTGAGCTATCGCATAATCTCTAAAACGGTATGAGGTCGCAGAGAACGCTCAGTGGACTTCTGCGAGCGACGTGAGGAGCCACGTCGCTGCGGTTCTGCGTGATATTCTACCCGGCGGAGTCGCAACCGAAGCTGCGACACACAGACACCAAACCCAGCTGTTTAGACCGCTTCACGATTTCCGTTTCAAAGCCTGAGAGGTCGTCGGGCAGCTAAAGAAGAGAAGTTCGTCCGATTCCGCGATTCACCGATCATCCTCAGTGCTACATGCGTCGAGCGCCGCCATGTTTTCCTAAAGAGGATAAAAAGCCAGGAGGCGACGTCACTCCGGACTCCAATTTTCGGTATTTCAAAAAGAAGGACCGCAGTGCGTTCGCAAATTGAAATTTTTTTATGAATGTCGTTATTAAATAATATAGAAATGTCACTTAGAAGGCTTCTAAGTTTCATAATCGATTACTTCACAATTAAAAAATGAGGGAGGAAGTGAGAAGCAGGAGAGGAAATCGCCAAAAAATAAAAAAGCGCCTCTAATTTGTTTGGCGTTTTCCTGCTTGTTTGTGTCTGTCTGCGTTTTGAATAGTTTTTGACAACAAAAACAACAACCGAGAAAACATTTGGGGTGTCAGTTTGGTGGCACTGGACTTCACAAATTTCTGGAACATTACGTACACTGAGTATGAGGATTTTGAGAAAAGTCTTCGAGTGATCGTCTTGCTTACAACTTGTCCGCGAGTAAAAAGGTTTTGCAGAAAAATGAGAAAATCGCATATGGTGGAAATCTGAGCCTGTTAAAACCACTGCGCCCAAAAAGATGGGAAACGAGAGAAGAAAAACATATCAGAGATGTCCAGAGCTGGTCCACTTCTACTTGAAGCCTTACGGTTTCATAACGATGCGAAAATGGCCGATCTTCCTAAGGTAATTAGACCTGATAATGAGAGGTTCCGCTTTAGATGAGCAGCCGTATTGTTTGGGTGTCTTCCGCGCAGTGGGCGCTGTAGGTATGGTCCGTAAGCTAGAGATATTAACCCGGATGAGTGGAAGTTCATTAGCTTCGTAGCTCTTGTTTCTAGCCAACCCCCACGTGGGCTTGTGAACTGCTGGCAAATAGGGATATTGAACCGGTGTAAAACTTCGTGAAATACAGGCCGATCAGCGTTTGGTTGCGCTAAGGCTTATGCATCTCCTCTGTTGTGCTTCTTTATAGTTTCCATTTCTTTGCTCAATTTATAATCAATTGAGGCCATGTTAGTGCATTATCTAATATAAACAGCGGAGCGAAGCGGTTGTCTCACGTGACATATCAGTACAAAAAAAAAGTTTACGAAGGCAGGTCGCAGACGTTCTTGCCCCGAAAAAGGCATTGGCAGTTATAATTAAAGTGAGGAAACAGGGCTTAACTTTAGGGTAGGTTAAGTTTTATTTGGGAGTTTTAACAAATCGAGAAATCGAGTCGAGTCAACACCGTTGACTCAAAAAATACTGCTAGCATAATCTTGAAAAGATAAAAATCTTTAAATTAGGCGCGCACAGTTTTTAGCATCAAACATCCGCTGGCTGTCGTTCTAATTCCTGTGTCATCTAGAATCGGGAGCCCACGATAGATGCATGCGGGACAATTTAAGCTTTACCATTGGCCGGGTCATTCATCTATCCCAGGGTCTGCGGATAGGCGATAAGAGCGCAGCTTCCTGACGACTATTTTGTGGTGCTTCTGTCGACGTATTGCGCGGGGAAGGTCCAGGGAACGGCGACCAAGTTGCGACCGCCGTCTAACGACCAGGCAGATGCAGCCAGACACGCCGCCGTCCCAGCGCACAACGGGACTTGGGCGGTTTGGCGTCAGCCCGTCGATGCATTTAGGAAAACATGGGGAAGGGGGAGCGGAAAAGAGGCGCCGGAAAGGAAACGGTGAAAGCTGCGGAGAAGCCAACTCTTGTCTCGTTTAAAGGTTTTCTTCGCCGGTCGTCCCGAGACGGGGAGGGTGCGAAAATCCGCGCTCGCCGCCTCTCCCTATCGATTGCAGGAGCGCGGCGTCTGCCAGTGTTTTCTTTTTCTTTTTGTTTTTTGCACGAGTGCGTGTGTTCTATTCTTTCCAGAGGACGGGAGGGAAGAGAGCGGCTGAACAAAGAGAGGTGGAGGGAACCTGAGGGATGGGGCGGGAAGGGATCTCTCTGCGCCTAGATTTCAGGAGCGTCTGCATCTTCCCTTCCACAGGACGGGGGAAGAAAGGAAGCGAGGGATGATGAAAGAGATGAAGGGTGTGCTTTTGTCGCTTTTTGGGCGGTGTTCGTACTGTGCCTGCTTAGGGGTACGGCGATAGAAAGATACTCCGCATTTATGTTTTTTTTTTTTTTCTCGTTATTTTGGATGAGGTGCGAGGGATGGGGAAAGTCAGCCGGGAAGAAGCTACTGAAAGAGTGAGATCGAGGGAGAAAACTTAAAGGACAAGGAGGGAAGACGTACGTTGCTTGTTGGATCTCGTAGTAGCTCCGGCGAAATTCGCTGAAAAGCGGTCGCCGTGGGTTGTTGAAGCGGGGAGGACCGGAGGGGGATGTTTTAAGGGTCATCCGCTCAACCTTTTCATCGGTGCCGCAATATTTTTGTCCCTCTTATTTATTTCCTTTTTTACGCCTTTCTTTTTTACCAAACACTAGAAGTATGTCGCCTTGGTCTGCTGGGCTTAAGATGGTTAGTTTTTTTGTTGTTCTGAATTAAATCTAGAATATACCTCTCTCAAATTTGCGGAAGAACAGGGGAATACTTGGAGCTACACAGGTTATCCATAGATGCATTTCCCGTAATAAAGCATAGTTTCATGTTTTGCATATGAATGCTTAGTACGCCAAGATAAATTGTTCGTTAACAATTTATCAGAAAATATTAGTCGATACCCCATTTATTGCACGATATATGGCGACGAAATGATATACTAAAAATATGTGTAAGAAGCAGTCGGCTACGTTACTGAATGTAGAAACAGAGAGACAGATGAGTGTCGTGTTTAACATTTCAATAACATATTCCAGCCAATCTGCTCACTTTCTAAACTTAAGCATTGCGAGTTGACTTATGAAATGTGAGCTCACTAAAACAGTAGCCCCTCATGCACTGCACATTCCCACAGTTTATTTCTTCACAAACAGAGCAACTTTGCGAGGCGTGCAACCCGTAGTCAACTTCCCTCCTCCACGAACTTGATACACTTCTCAGTGCGATATGTGATGTGGAAAGTTTCGTTTATTCATAAATCCTACAGTATTTTCAATGGAATAATATACCAGTGTTTTTTGTTTTTTTCCTTTTTCGTGAAAATCAAGTTTGCACCTTCGACGGTTAGTATCTGCTCGACTTTCCCTCGATGGGTCAGCTGCAGAGCAAGCTGCAGCACAACGGCCGTCCGGAGTTTTCATATCCGTTGTTGTTCCTCTACTGGAGTAGAGACCAAACGGCCACGCGTTCGAGGCACCGGCAGGCCGCCCATTTAGGAAAATGCTTATGTTGATAGTTTTTAGTTTTCTTAACACGCCATATCTCAACTTTGTAAAGTCCAGTGCCACCAACGCCATAGGTTTGCCATTTATAAGCTAGAGGGTTGTTGTGGTTTTTCATACTGCATTAGTCTACGCGATACGGTATAAACCCTGCGGATTAATAATAACATATGACACAATAATTTGAACAAATAAAAATATAAAAACACAACCACACGAAATAAACGAAAAGTAAAGAATTAAAAAAAATATATTAAAAGCACAGTACGGAATTAAAAAGAATTACGATACAGAAGCTGCCACCTCTCGCGTGGCGATATGCCTCCAGCTTGATTGTAATCATCCGGAGGCTTGATTTCGGATCGATGCCTGTGACCGACATGTTTCTGATACTAATAAATCGTGAGCAAATCACTTATTTACGTACCGGAAATTCACAGCCGCCTTAAATTCCCAGTCTCTCGCCCTCTGAACGTTAAGCTTACACGACCGTTGCTGCCTGGCGGAGACTTGAGCATCTCTTCATCTGGCTATCTCTTAGCCGGCAATGACGTGCCTACAAACCATGGTCGTCGTCCTGAATGCCCCCGATGTGTCAAGCATGTGTATAGCAATGCGGCGGTGTTGCAAGACCACCCCAGGTAGCACACCGCGTCGGCCGGTATCGGGACTACGCCGGCCGGTCCCGGTAACAGGATGGCGGCGCCCGGCCATTGGCGCCGGTGAGCTACCGGCCACGGCCGGCGTCGGGGTTTCGTCTTGCTCACTGGCCAGTTCCGCCGAAGAAGTTACAGTGACTGGCCGGCATCGGGTTTTTGCTGTCTTTGCTGGCCAGTCTTTCTATGGAGGTTCCAGTAACTGGCCGGCATTGGTATTTTGCTGTCTTTGATGGCCAGTATTTACATGGAAGTTCAGTAACTGGCCGGCATCGGCACTTTGCTGTCTTTGATGGCCAGTATTTACACGGAAGTTCAGTTACTGGCCGGCATCGGCGCTTTGCTGTTCAGGCTGGCGAGCCCCGCCATGGAAGTTCCGCTTACTGACCGACATCGATTTATCTTTTTTTTTTTTTTTTTGCCGTTTTTACTTTGCAGTCAAGTCCTCCAGATTTTGACGAACTGTGGCAATTCATGAATAGCGAGTGGAAATATTTGCGTAGATCAATCCTTCGCAAATAACTGCCGACGCTGGTGTATTTGATCCCAGCATGGCAGGGCTGACGTGTTTTATCGCGAAAACGCGAGAAAAAATAATGCGGCGTGGAACATTTGCAGTTCAGGATTCGAGACTCTGACCACCTACGCTATGAAGAATAAATTACACAACACCGAACGACACCTTTTCAGGAAGCTAGTTTAATTTGATGCACTATACTTAAGGTCGGTGGTATACGCACGTGTTTGGCACTGATAAGAAAAATAAAATAAAAACGGTATAGCAGAGAATCCGAGTGAAAAACAACAACCACAATTAACAAACACGTGGCATGATTGAGCACGCGCTTTGAGTGACAAAAACAGTAATTTGCATTACATTGCAGAATCTGGACAAGAAAGAGATGTGTGTTTTGCTTATGACGCTGCGATATGTACACAACTTTCCTGAGATCATGTTATTGGTGATTTTAATTGAGTGTGAAAATATGCTATTTCAGGCAAGAATCGACTATTTTCTGTGGTAGCTACGACCATCTAACAGAAATATTTCAAATGTTCACATAGCCAGATGATCTGTCCCCGATAGCTTATGTTATACGACATACCGCACCAAAAAAAAAAAAAGTAAATATAATTTTTTTTTTTTTTTAACACGATAAAACGGGAAACACAAAGGCGTTGTGGGTGTTTACACTGCCGGGTTTGTGAATGTGACCCCTTGGCGCTACAAAACATAAATGTTATCGCACCGAACGATATCGTTTCTGAAAGCTAGTTTATTTATCCGCACTGTTCTTCGATCTCAGGAATAAAAACATTATAGGCATAATAAAAAAGTAAAATTGCGGAGCACAACCTCAATAAGTAAAAC
Source organism: Ixodes scapularis (assembly GCF_016920785.2). Classification (NCBI taxonomy): domain Eukaryota; kingdom Metazoa; phylum Arthropoda; class Arachnida; order Ixodida; family Ixodidae; genus Ixodes; species Ixodes scapularis. The sequence continues at coordinate 5,242,686 of NW_024609867.1, forward strand.
CAGGGGCAGGCGATGGATATCACTGATGTGCCAGAACAAAATTAAGTACTACTTTCCGGAAGTCAGAAAATTAAGAGATGTGCTCAATACGTAGCGCGCTATGAGCTCAGGTAAATAACTGCCTTAAAATAGCGGTATTTTTGTTTTAATAGTGGTTAAAGGTGACCGCCTTCAGACAAACTTCGGCTGCATCACTGTGGCAGTTTGACCATTTACATACACATTTTCCCATTTTTCTCTCAATATTCCCATTATTATTAGCTTCTTTACTTCGTTGAAAGCACTTCCGCTGTTTGCGTACTACACCAACCAACCTATTAGCACGGAGGGAGCGATTTATCCCGGCAAACAGGAGGGCCACGGTTTGTGCATTGCATCAACTCAAATTTGGGCTCGCACTTTCTATTTTCACATTCTGCGTGACTTTTACCCTAAAGTAGGGGGCCGGCTACTGCAAAAAACACAGCAAATATTTAAAATAATAAAAACAAGCAAAAAACGCGACAAAAAAAAAATTAGAAAAACGTTCTCTCCATTGGGATTCGAACCACCGACCACTAGGTTACCAGCAGGACGCGTTAACAACCAAAGCCAAAACGACATTCAGAATGTCTGATGTTTTAAAAGATTATACGTCTGCTGAAGTCGGTTGGATACATTGTGCGGTTGGTTTCGTATTTAATTTTTTGCTACGTGTTCAGTACGCATTTATATTATTGTGGCAATGTTTACATGCTAAATAAGTTATTATTAATGTGTATACTAATGTTTTTTTTAATTTGCATTGCTGGTCGTTTTATTGCAAGCGTGTTGAAGATAGTTTCCGTAAAGTCGCTAGATATCCATTAGAGCCAACCAATGCAATCCAATCCAATCCACAGCCCTTTTTTGCACGTTTGGCCGGGCGTGTGGGTTTTCATATCTCTGTCTTCAGGTCAATTCACCGATTAGTCGTGATGCGTGGAGTTTATCTTAGTTTCAAATGTGTCTAAACAAGAAGGAAGCGACTGTGAGCCGTGGAACTACGTCAAATCTGCTCAACAGCCAAGATCATGGTACGGTCGTTCCAAAGTAAGTTCCTTTCTTTGTCTGTTAGGGCTAGATTATTCTTTCCTCCGTTCAAAATCCTTGTTATTGTCTAGATCGCTTGCTTTTACCAGTATTACTAATTGTGCGCGAATGGGGTAATGCGAGGCTGTTTTTCTTCGCTCACAAATAGGCTGCATACTCGCTCGAGGTCCATCAGTAGCGGCGGAACGTTTGGGGAGATGGAGGGGGGGGGGGGGGGGGGGGGAAATCGCGGCAGCGCTTGGGCAGCGGCGGGCGCGCGCGGGGTGTGGGGGGGGGGGGGGGGGGGAACCGCGGCAGCGGCGGGCGCGCGGGGGGGCCGGCCCGCCGGCGGTGGAGGCGAGGCGGAAAGGGGAAGGGGGGTTGTTTGATTGCCTGCCTCCACCGTATTGTTCACTGGTAAACTAGAATGTCTGGAAGAGCGCGGTGCCCTCCGCCTCTATTATTTGTCGCGGGCGTTGGCCGTTGCAGTGGGACAGCATCGGCGACATGGAACTTTGTGGTGTCGTCGGACGAAAATCGGTGTTTGTCGCTCTAGTGGGACGAGGCTTTTAGAGAAAACGTGAATAATTAGCAGATACTGTGAAAACCATACAAGGGGATTATTTTAGGCCTTTATTATTCTTAGTATGGGCGACCAATGCGTCCGCACATCCGTCCGTTACCTGAGCTGCCAAGAAAATTGTGTTTACAGTCTTATGCATATGGGTGGGAGTTAGCACATTCCACATGGACCTGTTCGAACTTTTGCTAAAGCTCCTTTCGCATTCTTTATTCTTTTTCTTCTTCAATTTGTGAGTTGGGAGTCTACACTCGTATGTAGTGTATGTATTCCTCTCTTTTATTCCTTGTTTTTTGTTTGTTACTTTTCAGGATGTTCAATCAGAATGAACTCACCACCTTATTACATGGAAAGGCTGTTGTTATCTCCAAAGTGTCCATAAAACAGTCTACCTGACATCTTTTGCTCACGCCCTGGTTTCTGAAGCTCGCATTCTCCGAACACAGCCTTTCTGATTTCTCTGATCCTTTTTCTTTTATGTTCAATAGATCAAGTTGTGAGTGTGCACCAGTCTGCGTCCTATGTGTTCCTGTCCTTTTGTCCTTGTCTTTTTGTGCACTTTTTTCACGTTGGTCCATGATATTTTTTATCGTATATTCTAATCTGTGTTTTCATGTTTATACTTACTGCAGTCCTTACCGAGTAGAAGTTGGCATTCACTTTCGCCATTCTGATGCGAGTGTCCTGAGACGACACAGAATGCCAGCTTCCTCTGCTGAAGGCCAGGCTTCATGGAAGACTGCCAAGGCTGTTCATGGTAAGGTTCTTTATATATTGAGCAATATAATAGAAACTTATTGCTGATAGGATTGTTTTTAACGCAGACTGTGTTTATGGACTGGCCTTTAGCAATTCCGATGCCATTCACGTGGAATGAAATCCTGTAGGGAAATTGCGCATCCCATTCGTAAGCGGAATGCTGAGTTTACTACAGAAGTGCGTCTCGACTTGCTGCCAGTATTGCTGTGTGTGTTGTGTTGGCATTTTTATTTGTTTCTTTAGTGTTCCCAATAATGGCTGAAGCCTTCCCATTGGAAGTGGCAACACACAAATGAACGGCAAGAGAGGTGAACAGCGCCACTCACGCCGTTCGCCACCGCACCCATTGGTTTTCGATGAGGTTTGCAGTATTGGTCTCTATGGTATTTGGTCATATATCGCACATGAACACAACCAGGGCACTGTGCCTACAATTCAGCACTCACAAGATTTGCATTAATACACCCTGCAGCTGGTCGCACTTTCAGAGTCATTTTAATGTTGGAAAAATGAATAATGACATTGGCATATTTCTCGTGCCAAATCCTTCATGCCTGTTCCGAACTCTGATCCCCACGAGATCACAGTAGAGTCGTTTCTGTTGTACAGTAAAACCTCGTTAATTTAACCCCCCCTAATTTGGAAATTTGGATAATTTAAACTGCCGATTCGGTCCCGTCAAACGTATGTATTAGTCAATGGCAGCAAACGCTCATTAATTCAGAGGGAACGCGGCGCACTATCGTAAATTCGGACGAATTCGGCAGGTGGCGCTATCTACCGTCTGTTCCAAAAGGTATAACCGATATCCATCCGAAGTGCGCACGTGATTTCTCCGGTTTTCCCATGGTTTTTCGGTTCTCCGTGTTTCGCACCAGTTTTGCTCTGGATCGCCGTGCTTCAGCGCGTTACTCTCCTGGCAAGGAAGCGGCAGAAGCATTGCTGCAACGGAAAAAGGGTAGCACAAGTGACCGACGACCGGAATGGCAAAATCGCGACACGCGGGGCTATTGTTCCCGAGTGTGCCAATAGCGAGAGTGACAGTCACGTTTTATGCCTCAACGCGGGGATCCTAAAGCCCGCCATTTTAACAACTATCCTATCCCTCAATTTTTCGTCGGCCACCCCCGCATTGTAAATTGCAACGTGACTGGCACTCTCGCTATCGGCGCTCGGGAAAAATGGCGCCGGGTGTCGCGATTTCGCCGCCCCGATTACTGGTCAGTTGTGCGACTCGTTTTCCGTTGCAGCTGTACCAGGCTAAGAATTTAGCGACGAAAGTGGAAATACTGAGGGCCTTAAAGGGCGGCGTCTTTAGACAACTTATGGAAAGTTACGACGTCAAGAGAAGCACTTTGGCCACGTACGTAAAAATTTTGGCCGATATCCTACGGGCTTTTGAGAGCGAGAAGTTCAACGCGAAAAGAAAGCGGCCTTGGAAGGTGGTGCACCCGAAACTAGAAGAGGCCTTGCTGTGCTACATTGTCAGCGCACGGGATGCGTAGCTGCGACAGTGCGAGTGCGGTGGAGCACTCGACCGCGCTAAGGAAAGTTGCCGTCTTCGCCCAAGTGTCGTCCAGAAAGCAGGCGGTAATAACAGATTTTTTCTCAAAATAAAGGTTTGTCACAGGGAAACGTTTTCGCGCAGCTTTCTTTGTCCTTTCGATATTTCTACTTTCGGTTAATTCGGACATTTTTGCCGGTCCCATGAGATCCGAATTAACAAGGTTTTACTGTAGTGGCACGGCAGATTCTATACTTGTTTTGCTTCAATCTTTGTGAGGGGGACGCTGTAATCCAATTCTACTCATCTCTGATGTACTAGATAGCACCATATTTGCAGAGATAGTCTTCAGATTTTGTAGTTCCAGCAAAATATATTTCAGCTTATAAAATATTTGTTATTTGGCTCGTAAATTTTCAAGCAGATCTAGGTTGAAGGCAGCAAATATCTTACCTGCAGTCATGGTATGTGTCCGAAGTATATTGCATTAAAATAATTGACCCAACCTCTTATTTTTGTTTTCAGTGCCTCTAGCGAATTGTGGATGCTAGGATTGCTTTTGTTTGTTTCACATAATCTACAACACTTTTTTCATCTTTATACTCTGTGCAGCCCTTGCCGAACGGAAGCTAGCATCGACTAGGCCAATTCGTTCCTGCATCATCAGCCAAGCCGAGGATCAGGTCCATGGCAGTCTGCGAAGGTTGTTGATGGTAAGCTGCCTTATATATACAGCTGTGTAATATCAGCTTGTCCTGGATGACAATTTGAAATGCGTGTTTATGTTTTAGAAAGTGAAATTTGCATGGGCATACTTGCAACGTGAAACCTCACCAAGCCTGTTCTGATCTTTCATCCTTTTGAGATTTCAGTACAGCCATTTCTGCTGCACACATACTGCCTACTTTGGCCAAGTAGAGACTTGATCCATATGAAGGTAAGCAGGTGATTATCAACTGCTCAGTGCTGTCCGTGGTGACGTTCTCTCCTTATCAGATGACTTACCATGCTTGGTTCGCAAGGCATTTTAAAAGGAGAGCAAGTCCGCTGGTGCATGATGCTCCCAGTACTGAATAGTCGACGATCGCTTGTTCACACTCGTAAAGATCACGACTGTACTTCAAGCTCGGCAAGTGTGACACTTATGTGATTCGGCCAGTGGCTGTGCAGTATAAAACGCGCCCAATTAACAACTTTAATGCAGTCTCGTGTAGTCCCATTGATGTTTTCTTTTGGCATGCATGATATGTGTTCACACTTTTTTTTCCCTCGCCTACCGATAGTCCTAGCTGTCTGCAGAGAGTGAGTGTGAAACATGCCAACAAGCCTCTAAAGCAGTATGCAGTACAATTTTGGTCTATTGTGCAAGCGAGGAAGAAGACTGCTCGTTTGGCTGTTGAGGCTGTGACATAGACATTAGATAGTTTTATCTGAGCATAGTTAGACCCGCTCCACTCAGAAGGAAAGCACCTGCATGCACACAACGCTCAGTCAGCAACGACCAATTGGAGCGCAGATGCCGATGGAGAAGACAATTCCTGCACCCCTATGGCCACTGCCGACTGAGCGTTACGTGCTTGCCTGGTTAATTTCCCGCTCAGTGGCTGAGCTGAGCGGACCGTAAAAAGCGCTCAGCTAAAACGTTTTCTGATAGGGGGTGGCTGACGCATAGATATTTCAGACAGAGGGATGGCCGACACTGCTCACATCAATTCTCAGTGTGAGCAGCTCTCATCGCAATACGGAAATTATGATTAAAACTTCCTCTACCCGTTTCTGAAGGTTTTGGGACATGTGCTCCTGGCAGTATTGTCGGGCTAGACATCATTACACCCAGATCTACTCTAATAAATTCTAAGAGGATGAAGTCAGTTGCCACATAACTTGTGCAAAACTAAATCTGGAACTCACTCCTCCTTCCTGTTTTCCACTGTATTGAGAACCTTGTCCCAGTATGTGATGGGTATGTGAAGAAAATTGACCAGATGAACAATATCACTTAGAAAATAGATGTCCCATACATATTAACCTGCATCTACCAGCCACTGTACACTACCTCACTACTGATTTGGTATCTTTCAATTGATATTCGTGAACTGTTCGCACCTGTAGACATTTTAATGATGATAACGAGGGAATGTTTCCTCTCATGGGATGTCATATGCTTAAAGTAAGTGAGGCTTGCGGGCATTTTAAAGGGCTAGGGCATGCCGATGGAAAACACTCAATGTGAGTTTGATAGTGGACGCTGATAATATATACTAGTTTTTGTGTAAGTCGCTATTTTTTATTTCATGAAGTCTGCAGATGACTTTTAGTCGTCAAGTTGCCATTATGTGGGAACCGGGGTGTCATACTCTGCAATGCATTACATGTTTACCTGTGTCTACCCAATCTCATTAGTATGTGTACAACGGTGAGCTGTATATGTCAAGGATATGATTTGTCCTTGTCTCAGTAATGCTTATGAATCGCTATGTTTACCTAAAAATGCTGAATGTGGATATCGGGGACTGCACACCTATCGTAACAAACGTCAGTGTTAAACAACATGCCAACTACTCTGCCAAGCTCGCCCGTCTCTCGACATGCCCTTTTGAATTAAAATAGATGATTTCCACAAGCCTTTCTCTGAAGTGGGCCTTTTTCATACAAATAGCTGACCTTGATTATGAGATAACTGGACCATTTTCGCCCCTTGGTCATCCAGTGTGTTGTTACAGGTGTGTCCCTTAGGGATTCTTGTTTTGATATAGTTTCCAGATTGAAAATAAAATAAAGACAATTAGTGCATTAGCTACAAAAAAATTTCCTTTTACATGGGCTGCTTGTCTCGTGCCCCTCACCCCAGTTTGGAATTTCTGGATTGTCACGTCCAGCTGCTATTGATTTACCCTGTCATTCTACTGTGGTGTCGATTCTCTTTACAGGTGCTGTAATGAAGGACTTGCCTTCTCGGGTGCATGGTCGACTTGCATCACAAGCTGCATGAGAAGTGTGAAGAAAATTTCCTAGGCCCGTGACATGCAGCCTCTTTCATTCAGCGCACTCCTCTGGCGACAAGCGCATGATTACCAGCCGACTGTAGCTTCACTGCAACTGACAATAAACAATGACGGTAACAATTTTGTATGTTTCATTTATTGTTTACACACATTACGTGTTAAAATAACCCTTGTTATGAACTACATCATTTCTATCCAGGTGTGAATTGCACACAAAACCAAATGTTAGCATGGAAAACAAGACCGTGAACTGTATGGTTTTAGCCCGCTAGCCTGGGGTCTTGCTGGTATCTTGCGGTACTGCTGGTACTATGCCGGGGATTTGTGCTGGCAGCAGCCCGGGAACTCGCTGGGAAAAAAGACCGGGAACTGTATGGCTTGAGGCCGCTAGCCTGGGGTCTTGCTGGTATCTTACCGTATTACTGGTACTACGCTGGGGGTTTGTGCTGGCAGCATCCCGGGAACTCACTGGGACGCCCAGTGCCGGGCGTCCCAGTCAGTCCCAGTCGCTGGCCAGTGACTGGCAATCTCACTGGCCCGTTGTCGCCCCACGGGGCGTTTCCAGCGTCGGGCCAGTAGGATCTTGCCGGCAGACCGGTACCGCCCCATTCCCAAACCAGCGAGTTGTGCTACTTGGGACCCCACAACCAGCCGTAAAAAAACCTAAGTAAAAGAAAGCATCATCACTCACAACATTACCTCCTCAACCTCGCCAAAAAGCTCCACTTGAACCATGATCACCGTTTTTTTCTTTTTTTTCTTTTAATTTGTACCATACCATTTCTTTAAAGTTAGATGCTGTGCCTCCGGCCTTCGTGGTATTGGAGATTAAGAAGAGACAAAAAAATTCATAGCTCGCTTGCTTTGAAAGAAAGCGACGTGACTTTGACCGTTCCACCTTGGCAAAATTTAACCGGATGCCTGCAAAACAACTTATTTTGGGTCATTTTTTAATAACAAATCTTGTTTGGAACCAACATCTCAAGCTCCTCCTTCGAGAAACAAGCTCCTTCTGCAGAGCATCTTTGTCAGATAATACGTTCTGGTGAATGAGTGGGTAAAAGTGTACTGAGCGATATCATAAAGAACTAATTTTGATGCAATATTTTAGACATGAGTAATGTAATATCGTGTTTTTTGCGTGGAATATTGCGATTGTTTCTGCGTATATAACGCAAGTTAATACATAATATATCGGCTAAAAAAAAGCTTGAAATTTTTAATTGGAAATCTCCCCCATCCTCAGAGAAAAATATCTTAATACTAGGATGGAACTGTTTTTATTCAAGAATACCTATTGCGAAAAAGATTAACTTTGTTTTTGGCAAATCACAGGAGTTTATATACAGGAAAACATTGTCTCGGAAGAACATCACAAGTTTTCCTTTGGAAACAATTGGTTAGAGCATAGAATTTGTCTCTGCCTTTTGTCATTTTCCCTAATTTTTCTACCGACGTCGATGGCACTTTTTCACTTTTATTGCAGTGTAAAGAAAGATGAAATTTCTATAAATATTTCTCATTTGCCAGACTGTTGTATTAATGTTTATTTTGAGCTTATCTAACATTTGGTCTTGAGAGCGTTATCTTGAAGGGTTAACTTGCCCGATTGAAGCAAACTCGTATCTTCTAAGTGAGACTTACAGAAAAAAGAAAGAAAGACGTTTACAATTCCCTGCATTGTCGAATTACAGCGCAGCTCTTGAGGGGGAGGAGGGGAGGGTACGGAGGGAGACGGTATGTCCCTCTTCCTTATCCGTATTTTCTCCTCCTCCCCCTCATCTACTCTTCCCGTGATCCTCCCTCCTCCTCCCCTACTCCTTCTCCTCCCTCCTTCCGCTCCTCCCCATCCTCATACATCATCCTCCTCTTCACCCTCCTCCTAACTTTTTCTCCCCTCCTCCTTCCTCTCGCGCGGTGCATTATTGGAAACGTCCCATAATACAACGCGCGCGTCACCGCGGCGCATTAAGCGCCGTTTCCCATAATGCACCGCGCGGTTACGCCAACCGCGACGGCAACGCCGACGCTGACGCCACTCAAGCCGGAAACGTGCGTCTAAGAGCTGCGCTCTAAAATATTCGAAGCTCGAACGGAATTACGCCCAATTTAAAATTAATCACCGTTATGAAATCTTTGCAGCCATCCGGAAATAATTGAAAAAAAGTTAGAGTGCAGAGCTGTTGTGTTCTCATGCGCCCTCCGATGAACTAGCTAAGCATATGAGAGATTGTAACGATTTTATAACATCGTTACGTGGACACAATTGTAATGGTTGTCAAGTCGGTTAACCATTTTTCTTCTTTCTTTCGTAGTGAACTGCGTGCAAGGCGAACGTTTCTCGGAAAGTATGAAGTGATAGAGAGAGTTTTCGCCATTAATGCCGAAAAAAATATCTTTTACGCGCTCTCTGTTTCTTGTCAAGACGAAACTATATATAAATAAAATGGCTACTCCTCTATCTATTGCTTTAGCAATGAGGCTCAATCAAAAACGTAATTAAGCATGATGATAAACACCATGTTTTGCAACGCTCTCTTTCGAGCATCAACTTGTGCCCCTATTTCGTAACGGATAAAAATTTCACTCGTGCAAAGAGAGCAGTCGAAATTTATTACGAGACTGGTGGCACGATGAAAAGCACAAAACCTTCTGTTACGCAAGTTTAAATAAATACGTTTCCATTTTTTTTCTTGCCTTTTTTGTCAAAGTTGAACGAAGAGCTCTCGTAAGCAAAATTTTGTATACTCGAATACCTATAATATTTTTTCCCAACGTAGCGATGCAGGCGAGTTGGTTATGCATGTTGAAAAGTAGTGAAAGCCCACACTATAGACGAATAGGAAGACGGAGAAGCAAACAGGACAAGTGCTGATTATCAACTGATTTTTGTTTTTAAATAGAAACAGCAAAGGCCACAAATATTACAGAAATGTGACTAGTCATCAGTGACTCGGCTACCACACGTGTCAATAAAATTCACGTTTTTTTGTGAAGAAAAGGTGAGGTCCGACTGATACACTTATGACGACGTTCCTTCTTTATCATGTACGCTTCCACTACCGCTCTCGCCACTTTTGTTTTACCTTTCCCAACGATTGTAATGCCTTGAAAGTTGGGAATGCAACGGAAATCTCTGCAATGTATGTGTAAATGTGCTGCTGTTGTTGAACGCAGTGATAATTCGTGTTTACGCAACCGTTCGTTCAAACAGCTCCCGGTCTGGCCTATGTAAACCTTGCGGCAGCAAAATGGAATTTTATGCTCGCAGTGGTTGTGAAACTTCTGAAGAAGTTCAGGAGCAAAAGCCAAAAGGACAAGCAAAGAAAGAGAGGAAGACCACACGTGATTTCATACTTGCACAGGGTTTCACACAATAAAAAAAAAAGTGGCGGAAAGGTTCGAGGTACCTTTGGTCTTTCCAGCACCACGTAAACTGGCTCAACTACGTTCGAGGATAAAAGAGGACGGCAAGGTTAAGCGGAAATGCACACTGAAGCACGTGAACGATTACGTGGAATGTACGTTGGGCGTGATATATCAAATTTAATTGTGCTGCGGAAAGGTTTAAATAGGCCAGACCGGGAGGTGTTTGAACGAACGGTTGCGTGAACATGGTTTATAACTGCGTTCAACTACAGAATCACATTTACACATTTATTGTAGAGATTGCCGTTGCACCCTAAACATTCAAGGCACTACAATCGTTGGTAGAGGTAAAGAAAAGGTTGCGAGAGAGGTACTGGAAGCATAAATGATAAAGAAGGAACGCCCTGATAAGTGTCTCAGTCAGCCCTCATTTTTCCTTAAAAAAACATAAGTGAATTTTATTAACACGTGTGGTCGCCGAGTCATTGATGAATAGTCACATTTCTGTAATATTTGTGGCCTTCGCTGTTTCTATTTTCTAATCAAAATTCAGTTGAGAGTCAGCGCCTGTCCTGTTTGCTTCTCCGTCTTTGTATTCGTCCTTCTTGTGAGCTTTCACTAATTTTCAACATATTTTTCTCCCTTTGCTGGCCCAGTCATTTTTTTAATGTTCTTAAGGTCTCATTTGCTTCTACAGTGGGAATCAGTCAAGAAATGCCATGTTAGTGACGTGACAGCTTAGAAGCCAACCAGAGGCGTCGTCAACGCCTCCTAGATAAGAAAGCCTTAGTGCTTTCCTGCTTCACTAAAGAAGGTCACCGTAGGGCGAAGATAAGACCCCAGTGACGCGTCAGCATTCGGCAGGAACGCGTGTCCAAGCAGCGATACCTTTATCCCAACGCTTACGTCGTATAGTCGTGTCTACGCTTCGCCCTACGGAGACCTTTATTGACGCCGGAAAGCACTTAGGCTTTCTTACCTAGGAGGCGTTTCCCTGGTTCGCCTCATTTTTGAAGCGACGGTAGTGTCATGCGAGACACGGGACCAAGCGAGTGGCTTCCCTGGCACGAGTCCTCGACGAAACAGAGCGTTGTGTTGATTTACGCCCGCGCGTGGGTGCCTGTATGAACACTGCTATAGCCTCCTCTATGCTCACAAAGTGGGGGATCGGTGGCCGAGTCGGTCAGCGCACACCCGCCCACAGGACGTGGAGCGAAAGCTAACGCTGCAGAACCCAGGATTCTGGGTTCAATCCCCACTCCTGCCCGTTTCGATCTAGATGAGAATCGTACCGGCGTGCGGTCGTATATCACTACTGTGTGATACACGGTAAAGACCCCAGGCTAGCGGTTGTACTGCACTGGCTAAATTTCTCATCTACAGCTGGGAGGCTCGTCACCCGTTAAAGCAGACCAAGTTTTAGGTTGTATAAAAATACACACAACCCAATTTTATGCTCATAAACCGGGCACTTCGATGACGGAGCCATAGATTGTTCGGTCGCAGATTTGGAGCGCGGGGATCTGGTAGCACACAGCATTCCCCGGAGAACCCGGTATTCAGCGCACAAGTTTTGCAGCGGCGATGACCCCAAACATGGTTTTCAAACCCGACGAGAAACGAAACAGTAGCGCAAGGAACGCGAGAAGCACGAGCGGATATTCCATCGCTTGTGACAGGTGTGTTTCGGCGTCTCGCCGCACAGGGGCGCCGGTTACATGCCTCTTGTCTGCTGCTCTACCTTTTCACTTTCGGCGGCCGCATCTCGTGGCGATCTGCCAGGCTTTGTCAGTATAGAAGGGGCTATGAAACTGCGCAGAACCTTTCACAACTTTTGAGGTGCAGTGTACGGTCTCTTTACACACTACGATAAGTGGGTATGTTGCGCGCATGTCGACCGCTACCTTGTGCTATGAACGTGACACACTCATTCACGCTTGTGGTAGTTAGATACCCTACGTTTTTCTACAGATCTTACAATCAAAGCTCTACGAATCAAAATCGTGTAGACACTCTGCAAACGCGCCATATTACGGCCCCCATTGGTGACCTTCTCCTGCCCTACTGAGAAACCGGGCAACTGAAGCGGGCTTCGACGAGTGTCCGCAGCAGCCAATGCTGGGGAGGACACCGTTCAATGTAAAATGACAATAACATGTCGGGCTGCAATAATGATGAAGCGCAGTGATAGAAAAAAAGAGGCCACAAAACCAGAAGGCCGGTTATGGCGGCGCCCTCGCACAGCTGCGGCAAAGCGTGTATTCTGTGAGACTGTATACAATCCACTGAATAATTATAAACGTTTTTTACTCATTATGCATTCAAAATAGAACGATTAATGGCAACAAAAGGGGAGCACTTAACGCATGACGAGGTCCCGTTGGCGACACCCGCTAAGTTAGAAAGTTGATCAATGCATTTGAAAGTGAATATTGCAAACACATATTGTACCCACAATATCAGCTCCAATTAAATACAAAAAGCAATGCGAGCGTCCAATGACGATGGAGGAATTCCACAAAGAAATTAAAAATAAGGAAAGGACCATATACCAGCCCAAGCAGCAAAAGCATGCTCGTACGATTTAGTTTCAACGAACCAGTTACGCAACATTCACTTTGTTTATGGTAATATCAACAACCGGACATTAGTGGTAGTTAAAAATAATTTCAGTACACGTTTTAAGAACATTAAGCAATAATTACTCCTCGATAGTATCGTGATACTGCAACTCGATGCCTTTTTCGGTAACGTTTATCTGTAACTCGATGCATTTTTTAAGCAACTCTAACGACTACTGAAATAATTTTCAAGTCATTAAAATGTATGTGCAAAGATACGGATAATATTCGCTAAAATATATGACCCTATTTTGTGAACACTACAGCGGGTTCGACCATGTCGTGAGTTTGGGCCCAACGTTAGACGCGACAAAATAAATCAAGAAATCAAATCTCTTTTTTTTTTTTTGTCGGAGCAAAGTGCCGGCGCAGAGGGTAGGTGTCTCTCTACTTAAAATTTTCCTTCTTCATTGCGCAAGAAAAAAGCGCATTTAGCGTTTGCTTCATGTCACCATTTTTTGTTCGTGTCTCTCTCCCCCCGTCTTCACCCTTTCCGGCTTCATGGAACAACCCCGCCTTTCAGTCAGCCCAGTACCTGAGCGACAGAGCCACCTCGCGGCAGCACGCAATGCGTAGGCACCTGGCGGTGAACTGTTTAACGCCGAACGAGAGCCTCTGCCTTCGGTCCCGCAGCAGCCGCGGCCAAAAGCGAGCCGCGGCCACTAGACGGTGTCCGACGGGGGCCACAGGCGATGTTTCCACTGGTCGACTTGTCCTTTCCCACGGGCCGTAAGCCCGTAATCCACGGTCGAGTCTTTCCTTCTGCCTTGCATAAAAGAAATTGAAAAAGATGAGCGGAACGCATTCTGAGACGGATTTGTGTTTTTTTTTTTTTTTCACTCCTTTCTTTAACTCATATGATGCAAACGGAATTTTCTACTTGATTTAGTTTCAAATGGTTTAGCCTTCTGTTCCCCTCCATACGCGGAGGGCAAGCTCGTGTGCTTCTTGCACAGTTAATGCGATAATGTCAGAGCGCCGAGCATTTATTGGCTAATTAAAAAAAATTGTGGATAGAGCTCAAAGCATTTTGCATTGAGGTCTACCCGGTATGCTTTCAATAAAAGCCAATCAAAGCTCGGCGTCGTTCTGACGTAACCGCAACCCCTGCGCAAGAAGCAGACGACTTGCTCGCTGCATGATTGTAACGGACCCGTTTCTTCATCGGTATTTCCCTCTCCTGTCAGCCGAGAAAGGGGAATAAGAGAGCTCATAAGAGGAAGAGGGAGGGAAAGAGAACGTCACAAAAAAGAAGGGAACTACTTGGATTCTTATTAACCGTTATCGCTCAAACGACAGGCTGTCACGAGTGTCGAACTGCAGGTTTTTGCCGTAGCCCGGCGACGAACTGCACTTGGACTTTTTCGAAGAGAGTGGCGATAACTTCTCAGCTTGCCTGCAAGATCCTCTTGCTCAAACGTTCACAGGCACATTTAGGATATAAGCCAAACCAACACACATTCTCGTTTTGTCTCTATGTTTTTGCTATTTGCAGATTGAAATTTTTATTTTTGTTTCGTCTTTCATACCGGATATTGCCTTCCAAGTGGCAGTGAAGGAGAGTAAGCAAAAAAGGTCAATTCTTGTAAAAATTATTAAATTCGCTCCACTCCTGAATTCTGCGCGGTCGCCTAGCACGCCCGCTCAGCGCATTTTGAGTCTGGGGAGGAGCATTAAAACGGGAAAGTTAAGTGATGATAACTATGAAAAATAGCTGCTGATGCGTTAAAACATCAAAAGTAAGTGTGCTATTTGAAGAAACTAAAGTTGTACATATTTTCTTAGAAACAAATTTGTCTATTCAAATAAATCTTGGTTCCCTAAAGCTGGTGCGACATCAATCGCCAAGGGCGTTGGTGGGCCTGAACGCCTGAATAATGGGACACCAATATTTTTTTTTTTTTTTTTTTTTTTTGTGGTCGTCTCAATTCCTCGGACTGACGCCGCCAGTGAAAGACGTGTCTGACGACGCTCCCCAGAGGGGCGTATGTGGCACCAGTGATGCTCGCTTCTATGGGAAACCGCAATATCTGATATGCTCGGCTGGTTGCAACTGGCGCTTCCGCTGCAAATGCCTGAATATCGGCCCGGAAGAATACAACATCTTTACGGAAAGTGATGCTAGTGCCTTTAAATGCAAAGGCTGTACCCGGCAACGACAAAATTCGGCAGAATCTGACATGGATACCCACCAAACCACTCAGCGGGATTCAGCTCCGTCACCGCAGTCAGCCGACCAACTTAACGGCAAGGGGTTTCCCCGTGATGTTCGTCGCTTCTTCAGTACTATGACTGTCAAGGTGGACGTACTAACCACAGAGGTAAAGTGCCTAAGGGTTGAAAATCGACAATTGCGTTCCGAGTTGACGTTGCTGAACAGGAGGATGCTCGATAGACTTCCTTCTGCGTCGACTCCTCTCGGCTCATACTCAGAGGCACTGGCATCCTCGAAGGCTCCATCGGTTGTACCCGCCCACCAGCAGCAAGTGTAATCTCCGACCTGAAACCGGCTTCTAGCAAGGAAAGTGCCAGCCACCGTGCTCCTGTGTCGATGGTTGCACGTCCTTCTTGGCATGAAACGCCTGATGTGCCGGAGGACGACGGTTTCACCATGGTAGCGAGAAAGAAGCGAAATCCACCGAAGCTTGGAACGGCCAAGTCACTCAAGGTGACGTCTGCTCCTCTCAAGCTAAGGCATTGTTTCTCTCGAGACTTCATCCCCGAACGACAGCAGATGACGTAAGGGATCTTGTCCAGCCCCATCTTGGCGGCAGGTCTCTAATAATCACGCAGCTACAACCTATTAACTATTATGCGTCTTTTCATCTCGAATGTTACTACTCTTTGTTTGACAGTTTAAACGTCCTTGAGGTGTGGCCTGAGGGAATTATTTTTCATCAGTTTTACGGCAAATATGACAGAACTCGTTTATATGTACCTGAGACAGAAAGCTTAGACGACGGTGCATCTACGCCCTAAGGTTTTTTTATCAGAATGCTCGTGGCTTATGAACAAAAGCAGGGGAACTGATGATGAGTACTCTTTCAACTGATATAGACATAGTTTGTCTGACAGACACGTGGCTCTGTGACAGAATATCCAGTGTTGAATATTTTCCTCCAAATAATGTTGTTCACAGGAGAGATCGGGACTATGCAAACACGGGTCAAAAATTTGGAGGCGGTGTTTTGGTGGCTGTTGACTGTGCTGGCCAGTCGCTTCGAAGAGCTGATTTTGAAACCTATGCCGAGTGTGTTTGGGTGTAAATTCCTGCAAGCGACGGTTTCCACTACTTAATAGGAAACTATTATTTCCCTCCACTTTTTGATGACGCTGCGTTTATTCACAATTTTAAGACCCTATGTAATACTGTTGACTTTTCTAAATACAAGGCACAAATATATGGAGATTTTAACCTTCGTGGTCTTGATTGGACGACTGGAACGGTTTTGCATATGAATAGTGTTACTTCTAAAAAAGCGGAATGGTTACTATCATTTTCAAATTTCTGTGGGTTTACGCAGTTTAACTTTTGAAAAAATACTGCTGATAACGTGCTTGATTAATGCTTATCAAATGCACCCATAGAGTATCTTGTTTCGGCTGTTATACCTTTGGTGCCTGTCGATGCATATCATCCTCCCTTTGTCGTTCAGTTTTGTTTGTCATGCAAGCTCCGTGCAAATCATCAGTTGTCGTCGTTTTGTTATCGAAATGGAGACTATGCGGTTTCTACGATAGTCTTGTTCAGCATAATTGGTCTGATGTTTTATCGGATCAAAATGTTGATTCAGCCACTACAAAATTTACCACGGTAGTATCTACTGCAGTGAGCGCTTTTATTCCAAAACAGCAAGCACATAAATCTAAGTAGCCCAGCTGGTTCACTAGAGAGCTAAAACGCCTATTTCGCCATAAGTCTCATTGTAATCGAATGTATAAGAAAACAGGACTAACCGTCTTGTACGATAAATTCAGTGTTTACCGTGCTCTGGTGAAAACAGTCTATAAAAAGGATAAGCTATTGCACTCGTCGAACGTTGAAAAGAGTTCAACCAGAGAAAAGCTCGGATGTTCTGGCGCTATGCTAAAAACCACATGCGGGACAATGCACAAAACTTATGCTTACGTGAATCAACTGGCTATTTGTCCTCTCCAATTGACATACCTAATCGTTTTTCTGATTACTTCAGTCACTGCTATTCTAGTTTGAGAACTGCCGGTGCATCAGACAACATTAACGACACAGACTTCTTATCTGCTTTTACTGTCGATGTCTCAGAAGTTCTTGAGGCGAAAAAAAAAATTAAAACCTAAGTTCTGGACGGGAATCGACGGTATATCCATTTTTATTATTAAGGCTTTTTCCGATATATTTGCTCCCATTTTGGAACATATATTTAACATATCTCTCATGAAGGGTACATTCCATAGTTTGTGGAAGTCTTCTATAGTTGTGCCCATATTCAAAGCTGGTGATTGGTCATTAGTTAGTAACTATCGTCCCGTTTCGTTATTGGGAGGATTTGCGAAGGTTTTCGAAATGGTTATGCATAACCGGATCTCAAAATACCTCAGTCAAAAAATTTGTCCTTTTCAGCACGGTTTTTTAAAGGGAAAGTCCGTTGAAACAAATTTGTGCTCTTTTCTAGAATTGTCTATGCCGATAGTCACAAACAGAGGCCAAATTGATGCCGTATATTTTGACATGTCGAAGGCTTTTGACCGTGTATATCATACTTTACTCCTCTGCAAACTTTCTTTTTATGGCATGTGCCCAAAGCTTTGTGATTGGTTCAGGAACTACTTGAGTTTACGCAGTAATACTGTTCGTGTTGGCAAGTCTTTTTCGAAGTGTTTTACACCAACTTCTGGTTTACCCCAAGGTTCGAACCTGGGACCACTGTTGTTTATTTTGATTGTAAACGATATAGTATCATGCGTCAATAACTCAAACGTCCTTCTTTTTGCTGACGACATAAAACTCTTATTAAATATTAAAGACCATACTGATTGTACTTTGTTGCAAACTGATATTGGTGCAATTTCAGAGTGGTGTGGAAAAAATGCTTTGTCGCTAAATCCTGAAAAAAACTAAAGTGATTTCTTTATCGAGAAAGCGGGACGTTTTCTTTTACCCTTATGTGCTCGAGGGGGATGTGATCGGTCGTGTATCTCTGGTAAGAAACTTTGGCGTCTATATCGACAGTACTCTATCATTCACTGGGCACGTTTCTAAGATCGTTGGATCAGCGATAAGAAAGTTGGGAATGATCACACGTTTATCGAGTTCTATCACTTCACCATTATCTGTAGTGCGTTTATTTTGTAGCCTTATACGCTCAGGACTTGAATGTGGTTCAATTAGCTGGGTTTCACTATCTTTAACACAAGTTGAAATCATTCAGCGTGTGCAGAAGAAATTTATGCAAATTATTTATGACCGATACATTGGTCGGAATCTGTTTTTTAGTTACGATTTGTTGCTGTCTTTATTTAGCCTTGAAAGGCTATCGACGAGGAGGGCTCTTAGAGAGATTCATTTTCTTCATAAGGTAACGCGTGGTACTGTTAATACTGAAAATTTACTGATGAATTTAGACTTTCATGTGCCATTCAGAGCTAGTCGCCTTTTTTAACATTTTATCCTACTATAATTTGTGAATCATCGTCATTGTGTCGTATGCAGTCTGCCTATAATGTTATATACGATTGTGATGTTGATATTTTTCTTGGTTTTGTTATTTGCAAGTCGGCCTTGAAAAAGTACATTTTATCCAACGAAGAATTAATGTAAGCCTGTATTGGCTCTGTAATCTTGTATTTGTGTCCTTGTATCTGTGTATTGTTGCGCATGTTTGTATTTTAAATAGTGTTGCTGTAAACACGAAATGACAGTGCACCACACAAAAGGCGTTACAGCTGTTTCTGGGCACTAAAAAAAAATAAAACATTATTATTATTATTTAATGATAAGTTGGGCTCTTATCGGCTCTTCTTTCTTGTCACTTCGAGGCGGGAACCCGGTACTGGGTTTCCAACGCGTCTCCTTTGGTAAGGGCAACCCCCTCCTCGACCACTACCCAGACGTAAACTTATCCGGGCTTTTTCAACTTCTCTTTTTTTTTCGTTCTCACTGATGCACATGTATATTTTAAGGGAGATGCAGTCTATTCCCTATAGAAAGGAGTAGGAATTCCTGCTTTACCGAATGGAAAAGATGAACCAAGGGCGGCTTTCCTTATTCTGGCTGCACGTCGGCCTTTTAGTGTAATTAGACGTTTCGCTGAGACCAACCACCATTCTGGCCATTCAGTAGATTTCTCTTTAAGCCGTAGCTTTGCCGAATACCTATTTGTTAAACACCCTAATGCATTAAACTTTAACACGAATCGTTTCAAACGTTTCATTGTTGTCAGACATACATTTTTGTCGAACTCATATTTGACAGTCTCTACAAGATGTTCTGCTCTGTACGACTCCCATGCAATCCAACGGTATAAGTAATAGCCCCAACTGCTCAAGAAAAAACGAGCCAAATCAGAGATTTCTCAAGGTGGCCTATTTCACACTATAGGGTACCTCAACATCAATATTCAGGTATCCTGGGCAAAACTTTTCGCGAAAGGATTTTTTTTTATGGTTCCTCTGGCGGAATAGTTTTACGTCCTCGGCAGGGTGAAATTTAAACTAGCCCATAAAATGTTAAAAAGTCAATTAATATTATTAACAAAAGCTTGAGTAAAGTTTATATCAGTATTGAGGTGGCCTGAACGCATTTTCTAAAATACTGCAAAACGAACGTGGTAAGTTGTGCCGCGTAAGTGCCAGAAACAGCTGGGCCACCTTTCGTATAATGCATTAGTACATTATACTTTATGGGTTGCAGTTCAGAGGTGAAGCGAAGGCAGTCTGTAGGTAATGGTCATAACGTGTTTTCAAAGTTTCAACGTAGCTCACAGAAGAAAAGCTCTTTAAAAAAAAACCTTACTGGGGTGCTCAGTCATATAAAGTGCGAAGTCGCGCAAAACGAGGAAAAAAACCATGATCAAATGCCTCATATTCGAGGGTTTGTGTACAGCTAAACCAAGGCCCATTAAAACGAGAGAGTAAGGCAAACAACGTATATAAACCTCAAAGGGAGAAAGTACATACATAGAGAAACCTAACAAACTAAATCCCAAAGTTAAAAAAAAAAAATAAAAAAAAATTGCAACAAGGACAGCGTACCCTAAATCAAAAGACTCGCGAATGAAGAAACTTAACGGAGGACGCTCCGATCGCCATCGCCGCAACAACCGCCATCACGAGCACCGATTATCGCAAGCCCCTCGTTATCATAACGACGCCCAGCTTTACAAATCGATATCATTACCGTCCGAGAGAGTGCGCCTGAAATTTTCCCATCATCCAACCTTCTAACCATAAACAATAACACGTTCCGAAACATATCAGGGTACCTGCATCGTTAAAACAGAGAATTATTTTGAGACTGTCTTCCCGTCAAAGCAGCCGACCTGGAACCGTTCGCTCTGGACTTGGATGCCCGAGCAAAAGAACGCAAAATCTTCTTGGTGACTGGCCGAGGATCGCTCGTCGAGGACGTCACCTGTGTCGGACGCACGGGCGATTCACAAGCTTGCTGCGTCTTTTGTAGCGTTTTGAAAGTACTCATCTGTTGGTACAAAAGAACAAAAAAACATTGGAGCCTTTGGTACTCGCCCGCTGGTGGACTTGAAGGCCCTATTCTCCTCTGCCTTTTGACGCGTATACATATTGGCCGCTTTTCCCCCTTAGTCGGCTCCCGCTTTTCTTGATGGGTCTGACTTCTTTTGTGGTCACGGGAATCGGTAGATCGTTGTTCGGCCTTCAAGCGCTTTTCTGCGGACGGGCCCCTTATGAAGGGAGCCCGGGGCGCGGCCATCAGTATGAAGCCCGCTTCGCTGGAGCCTGAAGGGACTCCGCCGCCGTCGCTCTCTTCTCGAACGGCTTCAGCAGACTTGGCCGGACGGGGAAGAGGCATTTGGGACCCCGCACTTTGACCGGTCAACTCTGATGTCTTCCCATTTTTGCTTTCTCGCCTGACGTCGTGAGCTGGAACGATGGCACTGCCGGCTCGGAACCGAAGATAATATACGGCTCGAACTTCGAACGTCTCTCGAGCGATCGCTGAGGCGAGAGAAAATATATAAACTAAAGAGCGCAAAAAAAAAAAAAAAAAATTGGCTTGCTGCTTTTTTTTTGTCTTTGTTCGTGTGCGCGTTTTTTTTTTTTTTTAGGCTGTCTATTTAATGTTTGGCATTTGGAGGGCTGGCGTGCCAAGACAGTGAGTTATTCCACGTCACCCATTCGTTGAGGCAGGGTGTATAAGCAGATGTCGACGTTGCACTTTCTCGAACCTAGTTTAAGAATCAACAGTGGGTTTAAGTATAGAGCCCGGCCGCTCATGCTTAAGAGCTGTAGACATAACGCGAGCTCTTACTGCGATTCGGGAGCTGCGGCGGTAGAACATTCTTCAACGAAGCTTTACGGATGACTCACTTTTGTATAGTTTACTTTGGAAATTTAATTTATTATAGTCATTGTACCTTTTACAATATACAGACTGCTTGAATTTATTTTTATTTGAATTCCCATCATGGTTTGAATTTATTAAAGTTTCATTAGAATTTGTGGCGCTTTTTCAGGGTACGAAAATATCCAGGAGCGTAGAAAGAAAAAAACATTATTAAATACACACGCGTATGAGATTTGATGGAACGGACACTTGAAGTGTGCTGCATTCGATGTTCGCATTACTTCTGAAAAAAACTAAAAAAAAAAAGAGTTGCATATTTCGAGGTGTACTTTCTCCCCCAGATTCGCTGTTTTTCGGTGTCGATTTTCGGCGTCGGTAAGACCCATAGACTAGTTCCATAAACCCCAGCATGCAACACAGCGCGCGTTGAATCCTGGGAACTATTTGGCCAGGGAGGAGAGTGGCATATGGTTACGGTTTCGATCGACAAAAGATTATACACAAAGCGTGGACTATTGCCGGCCTTAATCTCTTATTTTCCGGTCCCGAGAGCGTCATTTTTTTGTGTCTAAACTAACTTAAATGGCCAGACCTCAAAGCTTAGCAGAAGCCCGGGACTTATAGATTGTCTTAACACATGCTTGTTGTATTTTGTACTCGAGCCTTTCTGTTTCGAGGTATGTTAACGAGCCAGTGCTGGGAATCTTGACGCTACGAAGCTCGGGTTGTGTGTACGAGTATACACGCTGTAACAACCAGTAAGTACGCATATATTGAGCTTCACCTTTACATTAGTTTTGCTGGTCAGAAATTTGCTTGTTTTCGGCGTTCATACACAAAATATAACTTTTTGTAATTGCTGTTTTTCTTAATACGCCTGAGTACGCGAGGTAAAACTCGGAGGCGCTACTAAAAAGCTAAATTTGAACGCACTTCTTATATCTTATGTGTTTATGTGTACTGACCCGCAGCACTGCACGAAGCGATCGAGTCCCCACTCGCGTGCATTCCAATAATATTCAACATCGCGTACGCCCATAAAGTTATCATGCAGTCACATAGGCACATTCGCACATACAAACCGTTTTAAGAAAGCAAAAGTCGAGCACTTGCGTGAAGAATGTCTCACCGTTCGCCGGAAGTGCGCCGGACGGGCGTAAACTCCTATGCGGTGCGCCAAACGAACAAAAATATTCAAACTACATTTGACGGTTGCTAATGGTCATAATATTCGTTACATATTTGCTTTCTTGCTGACTGAGTATGCTGAGATGATTTCAGACACACCGTTCACACCCAGATTTGGGGCGTCAGTAAAAGCTTGTCCACAAATCCTTAGAGAGGAGTAGGGGACGCTTCTTATGGAGCCTACGTCGTAGCTAGCCGATCACAGAGTTTGCGAAAACAGATTTTTCTATCAGCATTAAAGTTTACTGGGAGATATTTGATGGCACGAGGAAGACATCATAGTAACTTTTGTGCGGTAGTGAGGTCAAATTTATTACGTTTCCTTAAAAGTTCATGCGTCAAAGCTGGGCTCCACTCTGATACTCCTCTGAGGATGCGGCTTGCTTTTCGCCCAATGAGGTAACAAGAAGCGGATGTTTGGCAAATAAAGTACGTGTAAGGCTCAAGGCGACAAAATTTTAGCTGTAGTTCACTGGCACTAGACGGGATTATTAAAATTGAGCTCCAAGATGCACTGTGGGGTGAGGTGACTAAGCCACGTCTTACTGCGTTTGCATACGCACGCATAATATCCGGTGCTTCGGGAACCAACAAAAGTGCCCTGGTCTTCGTTTTGTATCGCTCGGGAATGAGTGTCTTGTACATTCGTGAAAAGTCAGATAATCGAAAACGTAAGCGGCGCATTCGGTCACGGCGTGATAGCATGAAAGGAAGCTGCTCAATCGAAACCAAAACTGAGTGGCCAACTAGTTCCCAGAGTGCAGTGCGTGGTATTTCGCCGCGATGGGGCGATTCAATTTTGGAAGAAGTCTATAGGCGTTTATCAGTACTTATGTCGTATAAATGGAACATAGGATATTCCGGGGTACCTGCGCGAGAGTCGAATAGTAAAAAAATCCATGGAAGAAAGATGATAGCTCATTCGAAGAAAGTATTCATCACAGACTCTTCAGAAGGGGCCGTTTTCCGGATCAACAAATATTATAATGCAGATATATATTCAGTTCCGTGAAGCGTGGGAATTCATGTCTATAAGGGCGCTCAAATTCATGTTTTGTTTGTTTTTGCCAATTCTGGCGAAACGGGCATCCGGAATTATATTCGGGAACAAAATCAAGTACGAATGTTTCAAGATTGTTTCACAAAACCTAAAGACGAAAACAACTTGGTAAGCCGGACATTAATTTCAACCGTCTTGAAGAAGAAACTAAAAATATATTATTAGTAAACAAAAAATTGTGGCGCAGAAATGAAATTCCATCTAGCAACTTAGCGTTTCTGAAATTTTGGTAACAACTCACGCTGATTGATCTTCGCAATACATTGAGCAAAACCATATACATCGTGTTTTTATATGTCATCTCAATGAGTGTTTACCGTAGTATTATTTCAAGCTGTAATATTCATTACTACACGTTGAAAAAATATTATGACTTTTATTTTTTTGTTTTTTACCATAACAAAAACCAAAGTGTGAACCGTTATGGCTTAAATATAGCATTATATCCTAAAGCATTTTCTTATTGATTTTACCTGCAGAAACCCAGGATATAATATTAGGAATGTGAGGAGGGAGAAAACTAAAAGTATTCACAAATATGCACAACTATACACAGAAATATAAACATTTTTACAAAGATCTAGACACAATTATGCGTGCAATAACACACTATACAAATCCAAAAGGTAAGAGAAAATCATTAGTCATTTCCGTTCAACAATGAATAGAAAACAAGCCATTTTAAATCATTAAGCAACATCAAAAACCAGTGAGTGTGCAAACGGTCTGGAGAGGGCTAATCGTAATATAGAGCCTGAGACTGAGATGAGAAAGTTAATATTTCAAGTGGAGGAAAAACGCAACTGCAGAAGATGCCCGTAGTAAGCAAAAGAACGTCTCAAAAATATTTTCCTGCAATTGACTTTTTCTTGGATTTGAAAGTTTCTGATTTTTATTAGCACAACCACAGGTGTTATATTATGAATATGAAAACAACGTTAGAAGGTAGCCGATCACAATGTTCAACTGTACGCAAAATAAACGTGCATTTACAAATAAATTCTACATTCGAGGTTTTTTTTTAAGCTGATTAATGTTTTGCGGAAATATGTCATATATTTCCGTGTTTGCAGAATAGCTCTTTAAATTTCTTTGGCGGATATTAAGATTTTTGTTTTAGCTGTTCCGAATACGAAATAAAATTATGATTCATCCCTCTAGATCCCTCTAGAGGAATGAATCATAATAATTTTATTTCGTATTCGGAACAGCTTAAATCTACGATATAAAAAGTTAATGCTCGAACGAGGCTGTATATATGCCGTACTAAAATGCACGTCTTCATATTCATAATATATGAAATTGCGCCAATTGTAATAAATTATTTATATTATAAAAATTACACGTGCATGTTTCTTCGTAAGAAATGTTCAAAATTTATGGATTGTGATATTGACGCATTTCACAGTATTAAAACACTTTCGAGCGACCAATCCCTCCAAGTAAATCCTACTCTTAGCCGTCATCTCTCCATATCAAACTACAAACCTTGTAAACTCAAATCTAATTTTAGAGTTAGATGTTAAGACAGCTTTAAGGTAGTATACCAGATCTTTTGGCTGTATTGTTACTTCCAGCAGATGCTACATTTCACCCGTGTAGTGCGGCTGCTACCTAGATGTAATTAACGTACGTAACGCAGCAGTGAAACAGGACTTCAGGCCAGTACAATGCTCATCCGGGTCTAAACTGGCAGGGGTGGGGATGGAACCCAAAATCACTGAGTTTGGCAGCGCCAGCTTTCGGCTCCATGCGCTCCTGGAGTGCGCTCCTAACGCACTCGACTCCCGATCTCAGCAGCAGACCTACAGCCGCTCAGTCTACCAGGTACGAAGACGACGCAAGGGATGAAGCGTTCGCTGGTTGCCCACCACCAACAGGTGCGCTACTGGCTCGCGACCAGGACATTGTCAAATCTCGGCGGTGACAGAGACCAATATCGTAACCTGCGAAGGTAAAGAACTAAATTCCACAGACCCACTTATAGTACATACAAACATTTGCGGTGAATTAAAAATAAAACATTGAATTAAAACTCTAGTATGGTGGGCTAGAAGGAGATGCGTCAGAATTGCGCGAGCGAGAGTTGCCCCGTGATTAACTTAATAAAGCGAATTACCATTTGTGCGTATCTGTTATTGAGAGAGAATTGACAGTTCTATAAAAAAACGTTGAGATGTGTGTAAAACACAATATTCAAAAAAAAGATAGAAAAAAACGAGAAAAAAAAAACGGTTAAACAAGTTATCTAGCCGGGTGATAACATTATCTCGGGGAGAGAAGCTGTCTTTAAGAAGAAGATGTTATTTATAAACTTGGGCATGCAACCTAAAAACAAAAACACACAATAAAGACCCAAATACTAGCTCGGGAAGCCTCATGGTTTCAGTAGTGTTACCGTGTTAACATATACAGAAGTTGTTAGGATAATAAACAATTAATACCTTATCCGATGAAACAGAAATCAAAGCGAGGACGAGAGATTGTCTGAGAATGCCTCCGTTTTGTAGGTCACGTTGGGCTACGCCGGCAAACTTCGTTGAGCCGTTCCGGTGTTGACAGAAGAGGACTGCAGGGCGGCCGTCTCCTTCGAACAGTTTGTTTCCTTTGTTGGATGGATTACTCTTCGCGCACATTCTGTGTGCTTACGATGTTTGAGACGCCGTGCTATTGTTCAACAAAGGGCATGGGCAGGATCGTTGTGTATTGACTATCGCGAGACGCCTGTGCTCTGGTCCACCAGCGAAGGAAGACCAATAGCTTGAGCTGCGCGTGCTTCTTGTCCGTTGTGTCCATTGCTGGCGCAGCAATCAATACTGGGGCAAGGTCTTTTATTATAAAAGGTGCGCGAAAGCGGTTAGTAGTACGTGAAACCACCAACAACACGTCTTGACTGAATAACCGAATCGCTTGACTGCGATCTTTCTGAAAACAAGCCTGCGACGATAACTGCTGTCGACGTCGTAGTAGTAACCTTTATGTTGACCTAATAGTCTATGGAAAAGTTCCCAGGTGGCCCGCAGCGCGAGTACTCGGTGATGTGGAGATTTGGTCCAGTTGGTTCATTGCAAACAAAAAGCCCCGAAAAAATACGGGGACACAGACGAAGGGAAACAGGACAAAGCGCTCCTCGGTGAACGCAGTGGGACGATGGGATCGAGGAGATGTGCGGTCGTTCAGTTGTTGTGTTTTGGGGGACTTCGACCAACGACATAGTAACGCGTTGACGCCACCCAGCGGTAAATATCATAACTACGGTATACTAGGCCCTTCCAGGGTCGGTGACATCGCCAAAGCGACGGATATCCCAAGATGCATCGCGCTTTCGTATGACTGAGCTTGAAGCGTTCGCTAAATTCTAATGGTTAGAAGGGAATATATTGCCATACCATAGAAACACACACATTATTACGCCTATTGGTGTATTTCTATTTTTTTTATTATTTCGCGTACATTTGAAATTTTGATTCAGTTTTCCTCGAAAGGCTCTCTCTCGGTGTCATGGATAAATGAAATTCTGTTGTGCGTATGTTTTGACAGTCGGAAGCTCGTCGCCCTCAATAGGTTTCTAGTGTCTCAGCTGTAGATGATAAATTTAGCTAGATTAATAACACTGTTAGTTTGGGACCTTTAACATGCATCACGCTGTAGTGATACACGACTGCACGCCGGTACGATGCTCATCCAGATTGAAACGGTCATGGATGGGGAACGCACCCACCGCTTAAACGTTTTGTGCACAGTATCAGATGTTGATTGTAATTCTTTTGGTTGGGCTGTGTTTTTGTTTAGGACAGGGGTCGGCAAGGCAACCTTTTCGCTGCGTCGTGCCAAATCGCTCCAAACAAAGATGGGCGGGACGGATAACGAACCGGGGCAGGTGGGGGCGGGGCGGGGGTGGGGGCAGGGGGAGCAGCTTCGAACATGAACGATAATGCGCGCAGTGAATTGCTATGCCCTGCGCTCCACGCTGTTTCCTGCGAGGCTCTCGGTAACCAGGTTCCGCCTCCATCATTTTCAAGGTAAGAGAGTTATCATTCCGACATCCAAAGGAGCAGACAAAGTAAAAGCCGCGAGTCCAATTGCTCATTGTTCTGATGGCCAACAAGGTTTATGATAAACATTCTGACCAGTCGCTTGGCCAGAATCTCCTTAGTAAGTTAATTCTATATGTGCTACATAAATTGATGAATTTGACAATGCACAAGACCGTGATTTTGGAACCGTTTATGTCGGATAAGATTACCTTAATTATTGTTTCTCAATTCAACATTTTTGTGCACAACAGCTGCGGATAGGAGACACATGCAGTTAAAGTGCATAGACGACTGGCACTCTGGTGTACTGTTTCAAAATTAATACGTCCGATTACTTCAAGTTTTGTAACCAACCTTTTTCTTGCGTCATTAGTCCTCGATAGTATTTTGGTGTGCGAAGGGAGGGGGGGGGGGGGGGGGGGTCTTTCTGGTAGCGTGCCCTGGCCGCAATTGTACGGCTCCGCCGCCGGGATACAGCAAACAGACCGCCGGTTGCCGACCTCTGGTTTAGGATTAGATTTTCCTATAGAGCAAGTGTAATGTGACACCCCGTAATATTAAAAATAATAGCTATGTAAAATTTACACTCAACCTGCCACGCAATTATATAAGAATCAAATCGTAAAAAAAGCTAAATGCAAACGCTCACTACATACAGGAAAACCGGATATTCACTGCTCTGGATATTTGAACATGCCAGAAATCAAAGACAAACGACGTGCCCGAGATCCATATAGGCGAGTAGACATTCCTAGGTGTGCCATTCAATATTTCCGGTCCAGTTCGTTCCCTCCTTTCTCGCCCCCTTATATTTTTATAAATCACCACTTGGCAGAAAACAGTGGAGGTTGTGCTCTTTTAGCGTAAGAGATAGACCTCAATATTCACGAACAGACGCAGGAAATGTCTATCGCCGCGTCCATCGGAGTACGCTTCGAATGTAGCTAGGACGCCAACGGTGCAAAGCGCCATCGGCGAACATAGAAAAGTACCAACGAGAAACGACATCGAAAAGGCTCAAACGGAAAAAAGAATATTAAGGTAAAAAAGGCGTGCAATCGAAAAAACACGCAAGAAACACTACGTCAGATTCGAGCCAAAACAAGACGGAGAAGGCCAATCTATTCGCCAACGCTATCGTTGTCCTGCACTCCGCATCTCCTCACCGCCCCCTTCCCCCTTTTTTTTTTTCGGCTCACTTCTTTCTTTCGCCTTTAGCATTTTCAACCTCCACCTATCTGTCTCTCTTTCCGGGCTATCGGTTTTTCCTCGGGCCCCGATATAGCTTCGATTCGTTGTCGCTTGCCGTTCGCTGGGGGCGACGGCGTATCCGCGCTTTTAGGCCGCGAAGGTTCATTTGTACTGAGGCTTCTGCGCCGGGATTGCATTAGGGATCTCGCGTCTCCCTTCTCCCCTTTCTGATCCCTTCTCGGTACAGCTCTACCGCTTCGCCGAAATCGTTCTCCGCTTGGCGATAACCCAATTTGAGACGAAGAAAAGTTCCTTCCAGCGGACCGGCAAGGAGGCGGCCAGAAACGTAGCTGAGAAACAGGGAGGCCATATAATGTCGGAGCATAAAAGAGACAACACTTTGAGGAAGAAAGGAAAACCTCCAACTCTACGGCAATAATAAAGTCGACGAGACAAACTTAAAAAAACAAAAGAGGGCAAAAAGTCCAGGTTCGTCCTTATCCTCTTACCAAACGAAAACCTTCGTCTGAGCTGAAATACCTCAATTTTCTTTCTTGAGCCTCGTCATATCTGTGCGTTTTTGTATGAAGAGGAGCACAAAGGATTTGGGCTCCGAGTCACAGGGGAAAGGTGTGCTGCTCGATTGTCACCGCGATTGATTTTTATTCTTCATCTCATTTTGTTTACGACGAACGTCGTAACGCGAAGTAGAATTGCATTTTCAAGAATACACGTTCCGTTGCCGGCGTCTTGAGTGGGTCTCCTTGAGTTCGGGGAAGGAAAATACGGGGTGTGCGAAAAGAAACAAGAAGGCGTGCTTTCGTGAGAAAGCAGGTTAGCCTTTGTTTGCGCGAGAGCATGGGAACAATTTTAGCATCACGCGAAAAGAATACCGATGATGCCAATCCGAATGTGAGCCTGGCACCTTGGAAGCTGTAAATTTTATACTACAAGAAAACGCGCTCAAGTGGAGTGCAGCCGTCATCGATGGTGCCAGGAAACGACAAAATATTTCAATGAATTCATGCATATTACGCGATAAAATTCGCAAACATGGAAGGTGGAGGTACTACGCGTGATAGAGCGTGAGAGTGCGCTGTGCACACCCGGAAGAAAGCGCGTGGGTATCATCTATTACCAGAGAGCTAGGATTATGGCCGTACTCCAACTTATCTCGTTTTTAAAAAGCGAACTATTTAAAGAAAAACTCATATTGTCTAATTTCTCGCTCAGCACGCCCTGCTGAGTCAGCTTATTTCGGAGGTGAGCGCTGAACGACGGAAAGGAAATCAAATTAAAAGCAGCGAGCGTTCCCCATGAATTTCTTCTTCTTTCATTGGTTTCACATTCCGGCTGCCAGGTCGCACCGGTGTAAGATACACATCTCGATAGGCGGTAGCTCCTCACTTTTCTCTTCTAAGCATTTTCTAATGGGAGCCATTGCTAGCTCGGGAGATGTGGATAAGCATGCTGCTGTGGCCAGAGGGTGCATGAAAAGTTGACTTGTTATGGGTAGCAGAAATTTGGGCCTCCCAAAATGCCACACCGGTAGAAAGAAGCGTGCCCGCCAAGGTAACTACATCAACTCAATCACGAGACTTCTCATAGACGCTGCTTGCATAAGCCGTACGAAAACCATCAAAAATACTAAAGTTTTCCGAAGGCCCCTTGTTTCCTCCATTGAACGTTAATAAGTAGAATGTCTCCAACTCAGCAATAGACCATTCGCTAAATGCCCCAAACGCCCAGGCCAGCGCTCGAAGAATCATGGGAATGGTCTCCTTCGATATTTTCGACCAATTTTATGATTACACTCCTTGAAGTGTAATTCGGAGTCATTTGAACAGGTGTTCTGTAGAGTCCAAAAACCTGTAATGGTAATTTTTAAAGTTTATCATCAATATCAACTTTTTTGATACTGTGCGTGCAATCCACATTTCAACCTGGCAGTGCTGCAGACATCTCTTAGAATATAATAATTCTCGCGATTGTTATATAGCAGGAATCAATTAAAAATCGAGAATTCATAACAACCAAAACCACGATTCAGCTCGGAGTCAGCGGGACTGTTTATAATATTTTCTAGGTTTCCTAGGTAAATATCACCGTCGTTGAAGCAGTACGAGAATGATAATATTGTAAGATATTTCTGCGGTTTAGCCAGGTTGAAGGGCGAATAGCATGTAAATAACAACAAGGCTCACTTTGACGAAAAAATTTTAAAAGAACTTTGACAGGTCCTTAGATTCTACGCGACGCTTGTTAAAGATTACTCCAGATTACACTCATAAATGCATAGGCACCGAATTTGTCGAAATTACCGATCACTGCCGAACTGAAGGAACGCCGTTCCCATAATTCTTCGAGTGCGAGCCAGGGCGTCTTGGGAATTTAGCGAGTTGTCTATTGGACCCGAGCCCGATGCCTAGCGTCCTACGGCTCCTTGATTGAATACAAGGCCCGACGAGCACTAACGCAGCACTCGTAAATAAATTAAGCCTTCGCTCCATGTCACTTTGATGACGTCACATTTATAGTAACCGTTTTTCATTATTTTACGTCTACAAATGAAGAGCAGCCCAGCTCATGTTTAGGTATTCGAACTACAGATGAACAACAGCCCAACATTTTTCCACCCGTAAAAACACATTTGCATTGTGTGGCTCTATCGGTTTACAGTGCTTTTTATACCCAAACTACCGATACTGAAAAACAAAGCATCTAAAGAAACTACATACGCGCGAAGATTGTTGATGACAAAGTTGCTGTCGCCATTTTTGCAGGGCTCCGTCCCAGTGCCCTAGGAATATGGCGACAGCGGGAGTGTACGCATGCGCAGACGCTTACTGGAAAAAAGGTATATTGTCATAGAGATCAGTGACGCGCCGCGCCGAGCTCCGCACTCCCGCCGCTGCCTCAGCCAGCGGCGCCGTACTCACCAGCGAGATATATATAGAGTAACAGTTTTGGCTCTGCTTGCAGAGCCAGAGTATTGCTATAATTTTCCTTGCGCCACCAACTCCGTATTTGATGAGAATCGGTCACGTGCGCTGAACTAAATGCAACCCTCATGAGAGAAAGCTACCTTGCAGGCGCTGATTTTGGGGTGGGGCATGTTTCTCGCTTTGCGTTTGCGAAATATACATCGCATACACTAAAATCGGACGAACTGGAAGGTTTCTTGCCCATTCAACATTATGTGTAGCCATTAGATACAGTAACATCGTCTTCTTTTATAACGTGAGCGATGTTTTAAATCATATTTCTAAAGGTCTGGGAAGCAGACGACACGGAGAATGATCGCATTTGTCGCGTCTGCGGCGCTCGCGGAGTAATACGCGATTGGCACATCCGGGCACTTCGGACCAAATATCAACGAGCAGGTACGGCTTTCAGAGGGACGACGTTTTCGTCGGCGACTGTGTTCTGCCAAAGGCACAAAGAAAAGCAGGAGAAAAATGGCGAGTCGACGGCGTACGCGTTGGTTGTCGCCGCACTATATACCTTCTTTGCTCCGCTCCCCGCGGCGCGACGCTTCACACCCACGCCACCAGCCCCCAGATCCGTGCCGCCAGATCTCCTGAAGAAGTGACTGTCGCTTCCCGCAGTGCGGCCTTGGATCCAGCATCGCCGACTTGGGAGCATAATTGCGATACTGTGCTTCGCAAGTGGAGCATATAACGTGAGCGATGTTGGTGGCATCGCTACCACGATGAGCACTAACTCGCCGTTCGTCTTGTTCGTACAGATCCTGATCTTCAACGTTTCCTTCGCTGAGCCCGCGGTTGTGTCTGGCTTTTGCCCGGCACGTGCGTGGTTTGCTACATCTGATTGCTCGTGGGATGACGGTGCGATCAACTGCCCTGGCCTGTCTTTCGGCGTTTTCGACTGGGCCACTATCTTCGGCCAGTTTACAAGTCAAGCGGCATCGACAGCAACGGACTCGCCTATAAACGAGGAAGCATTGACCGCGCCGGACTGTGGGCCTGGTGGCATCGCTACCACGATGAGCACTAACTCGCCGTTCGTCTTGTTCGTACAGGTGCGTAATTCCTGCTGCCTTTATACGAAAAAGAGTAGTAATAGGTGTTTGCTCTTGCTACCAGGCCCCCAGTGTTGTCTTGCCATTGTGTCTGAGTGTACTGCCGTGATACGGCAGTTGTTGCTCCTCTGTGGAGATGTAGAGGTAAATCCCGGCCCTGTCACCACAGAAGCTATGATGGCGTTGCTGACTAAACTTGACGCCGGCCAAACAACTGTACTCGACGAGCTGAAAGCAATCAAAAACAAACTTACACTCACTGACCAGACGGTCAACGCTCTGTCTGACAGAATGACGCGGATAGAGCAGGAGTTTTCGCATTTTAATTCAATTCGAAATGATCTTGACGAACTCCGCGGTGTCACGGCGACCCTTACTGACAGTTTAGCGACTCTGGCTGAACGCGTAGATGACTCGGAAAATAGATCGCGGCGCTCAAATCTTCTTTTTTTTGGCCTCCCTGACTCTGATAGGGAAACGTGGGCACAGTCGGAACAGAAAATAATAAACCTTTGTTCTCAACATCTTGGTATCAACATCATGCCAGACGGCATCGAGCGTGCCCACCGACTAGGTCGATATCGCCCCAATCAGAACCGCCGATAATTGTAAAATTTGCTCTTCATAAAACCAAAGAACGAATTTTTTCTCAGGGTAAAAAGTTCAAGGACACTAGCTTCGCTGTAAGTGAAGATTTCTCTCCTTCGGTTCAGCTTGCTAGAAGGTATTTGTTAACTTTCGCGCGTAACCAAGCTATGCCCTTTTCCTTACGTTTCAAAACGCTCCTCATTGGACAAAAACGATACTATTTTGATGACGCGTCAAACACCGTAAAAGAGTGTCCTTCTTAACTAACCCGATCTTTTCGCCGCGGTCATGAACCCACTCCCCCAAAGCCACTGTCCTTTATTTACACAAATATAAGAAGCGTGATATCTAAACAAGACGAGATATGTAGCCTAATTGCATCTACCGATTGTGACATTATTGCGCTTACTGAAACATGGCTGTCATCATCGGTAACTGATACAGAAATTTTTACGGGCACTTCTGGGTTCAATATATTCCGCAAAGATAGGGAAAGTGGCCGGGGAGGGGGGGTCTTGATTGCGATAAAAGATAGTTTTGTGTGCAACCTAGTAAGCTTGTCTTCACCGTTGGAAATGCTATGGCTTTCTTGCACGGTTCAACACGCTTCGCTCCTTATCGGTGTATGTTACCGACCCCCTCACAGCGATCCATCTTTTCTAATTAACCTCAATGACGCTTTCAATGAATTGTACCTTAAATATCCCAAATCCAGTATTCTGCTTTTCGGTGACTTTAATTACCCCTCTATTGATTGGCCCGCCTTATCCGTTTCGGTCCCTCTTGATACGAGTGAAGCGACTGGTTTCGTTAACCTTTGCTTCAATTTCGATCTCTCGCAGCTTGTAACTAAACCCACACGATCAACCACCCACTCCTCGAACATCCTTGACCTCATCCTTGTTTCTGATCCTGACTCTCTAAAGTCGATAAACTACCTACACGAAATAAGTGACCATAAAGTGATTTACTGCACATTTTCTTTAAATATTCAGTCAAAATCGAAGCGGAAGAAAACCGTAAAACTATACGAGAAAGGGAATTATCAAGGAATGAATACTGAGCTAGGGAAATTCTTAGATGTCCTTTTAATAGACTTTGACAATCGGTCCGTCTGTGAAAATTGGACTATGTACAAATCTAAAATGCAACAACTAGCTGAAAGCTTTATCCCAACTGTGACATTTTTCGAAAGCGCTTCTGCTCCATGGTTTAATGTTACCCTGAAACGTTTAAGCACGAAAAAATAGAGACTCTTTCGTAAAGCCAAAACCACGGAGCGCAGTTCGGACTGGGATAAGTTCTATAGTTCCGACAGACAATTCAGAAGCGCAATCAGAACACAAAAACGAGCGTTTTTTAATGTTGATCTCCCATGCATGCTGCAGAGCAACCCAAAAAAGTTTTGGAATGTCGTTAATCCTAAACCTGAAATAGTAATCAATCTTAAAAACGACGATGACTCTTTGGTTCCTGATGACGAATGTGCAGAAAAATTCAATGATGTTTTTTGTTCAGTGTTCACACAAGAGTGCAATGATATGTTTTCTATGGTTCCTCCTGCCTTTCCTACATCCATGGATGGGATCACGTTTGAACCGGCTGGCATTGTGAAAATCATCGACACCCTTAAGATTTCTTCATCAGCCGGTATTGACGAAATAAATGTAAAAGTGTTGAAAAATACTAAAGGTATATCTAGCGTAATATTGGCAAAGCTTTTTGCACAGTCACTTTCTACTGGTTCCTTGCCATACGACTGGAAAGTTGGGAAGATCGTCCCAATCTACAAAAACGGAAACAAGTGCTCCCCTTCTAACTACCGTCCCATCTCCCTAACAAGCGTGTCGTGTAAAATAATGGAACATATCATCTACTCCAAAATCATTCATCACTTGTTCGAAAACAACTATATCCATTCCGCCCAACACGGCTTCCGAAAAAACTTCTCCTGTGAAACTCAACTCGCGTCTTTCGTCCATGACCTGCATGTTAACCTCGACTCTAACATTCAAACTGACGCCATCTTTCTAGACTTTGCTAAAGCTTTTGATAAGGTCCCTCACAGACGTCTCATATACAAGCTTAATCAACTTAACTTAGACCCCGCGATTTTGAACTGGATCATTAGCTTTCTTACGCATAGACATCAATTCGTTACCGTTAAACAGTCATCATCCTCTATTGCCGAAGTCACCTCAGGCGTTCCTCAGGGATCGGTCCTTGGACCACTCCTATTTCTAATATACATTAACGACCTACCCGTATCAATCACGTCGCATATTCGCCTCTTCGCTGACGATTGCGTCATCTACCACCAAGTAACTAACCCTTCGGACCACCAACTCATTCAAGATGACCACATACGAATTCAAGCGTGGTGCGAAGAATGGCAGATGTCTCTTAACGTCCAGAAATGCCAGCTCGTGTCATTTACACGTCGTGTAAGCCCCTCCGTGTTTTCCTACTCACTTAATAACGTACCTCTGCAGAAAAGCCTTTCCTATAAGTATCTCGGAGTCCACCTCTCATCTGATCTTTCCTGGGCTACTCATATCAGTCACGTTATCTCCACTGCTAATCGCTCACTAGGCTTCTTAAAACGTAACCTTAAGCTAGCCCCTCCTCACCTAAAGCTGCTTGCCTACTCATCCCTTGTCCGTCCTAAATTGGAGTACGCATCTGCCATCTGGGACCCGCATCAGGCCTATCTCATCAATAACCTCGAATCACTCCAGAATCGTGCAGTACGTTTTATCTACTCAGATTATTCTTCCTTTTCTAGCGTAACTAATCTTAAAATCCGTGCAAACCTTCCTGTCCTTTCTGTCCGTCGTAAACTTGCTAGGCTATCTCTTTTTCACAAATTTTACTACAGTCAGTGCCTCCGGTCATCATACATCATATCTTCAGAATACCGGCTTCGTCGTACGGGACATAACCTCGGCGTAAGACGCCCAAAAAGCAAAAACCGTCACCTTCCAGAATTCATTTTTTTCGCGCACTGCCATT
The DNA here is from genome assembly GCF_016920785.2 of Ixodes scapularis. NCBI lineage: Eukaryota > Metazoa > Arthropoda > Arachnida > Ixodida > Ixodidae > Ixodes > Ixodes scapularis. The sequence continues at coordinate 5,279,210 of NW_024609867.1, forward strand.
GATTGGAACGATCTTCCCGAGAACGTCATCATCACTCATGACCCGATAGAATTTAAGAAACGCTTGCTAGACTCCCCACTTTAGGTTTGTACGAACCATCTATATGTGTACAGTTTGCCTTTCACATTTGTGTGTTTTTGCTCTTTGTACGCGAGTTGTTTTTGGCGTGTTTTCTACCCTTTTGTTTTACGCTCTGTACCCACCCCTTATGTAATACCCCCAAGGGGGTCCTTAAGGTATCTAAATAAATAAATAAATAAATAAATATGTAATTGCTCTACAGCGAGCCAGGGCAGTCAGCGCGGCGCACTGCCGCACTCCCCTGGCGGCGCTGCGGCCGCTTCTGCTCTACTTGGCGCCGAGGAACATGGCGGCGCCTGAAGCATCTATTTCGCCGGCGGCCGCACCCTCGGCAGTAGCTAAACGTGGCCGTCCACGCCAGTACACCGCAGATGAACTGAAGGAGCGGAAGTACGCAGAAACGCGAACGAAGATGCAGGCAGCGAAAACCGCCATTGTTGACAAGCCTCCGAATACACGGCTGGCGGAATGAGCTGCGGCGCAACGCTCTAGGAGACAGAAGGTATTGTTTTCGCATTAACAACTTATACCAAAAAGTGCTTAGGTGTATTCGCAATTATTTTTACTGCTGTAGGTTGAACGCGTGTACATAAAAGTAGAAGCCAACCAGAAACACACAAATTCGATATGTTTGATTAAACGTAAAAACATACGGCACGTTTCTAAGGGTGCGACCTCCTCTTCAGCTTGACTACATATTTTGTTCTGAACCAGACTTACTTGTCTATACCTATATTTATATAAATTACATCGAATTTTATAAAGTGCGTCATTTTCAGTCATATATTACGTTTACACATGGCAAATAGAGTTTTGTAATGCGCCCAGTCATTACGCCAGCATGGAAATAATTATTTTAGATATTTATTCATCGTCCAATACAGTATTATAAAAAAACGAAGAATTTTGAATGATAACAAAAGTCGAGGCATACCTCTTGTTGGACCATTCTCAGCTTGAATATTTTGGTTAACACAATTCTAAATTTTCTAAAATGCTGAATCAATCAAGCCATAAGGAACGTTTCAAAATGCATATACGGAAACATTGTGAATGAAAACAGCTTCCGCCCATTTGTGTCGCCTTTTTCCTTGGAAGCGTACAGCCCAATCGTGTTCCTTCAGCTTCGAGCACATGGTGGGCAGGTTCCCACAGCCTCTGTGGTCGGCTCTGGACAAATTACTATACGTCCCTAAAAAATACCGAAACATGAAAAAAAACAGAAGTTGAAAACAAAATTACCAAAGTAGAATTGTGGACGTTATCACGGGCCTAGTTTGCGGGTCGCGTATCGAAAGTGGCTTTCCCTTTGGATATTGAAGTGCTTAATACGGTGGTGTCATTTCATAGATGAGACAGCAAGGTCGCGTACCTCAAAGCAGGCCTACTGCTCAATGCAAGATCGAATTCAGGTATAATTAAGCCTGTGTGTCTTTGTACTTCTCTCTCCATCTTTTTGTGCTCTGTACTCCTTTCCTGAATGTATGTGCGATTGAGCGAACGCAAACATTTTAGGTTTTGTACACTCATTTCGATTTGCTTGCAATTAGCTCTTCTTATTCCTAAATAAAGAATACATATAGACGTGGAAAAAAAGAAAAAAAAAACTCAACGCTCCGCTTTGGTCAGAACATTGCATTTTTTGCGGTCGCTCAAACTAATTTAAATCGTTGTTGTGTGGGATTACTCGATTTATATGGAAATTAGAAAGCTTGCGTAGATTTTTCAATGATAAAAAAAAATCTGCTATCAAAAAGATTTCATCTAATATTTATTTGTAGGAATATTGTTTACGTAAATGGGTATTAACACCTGCGTTATTGATATCACTCATGAGTCACCGTGGTTTTTATTCCCCACCATTGTATAGGCACTCCTTCAATCGCTGAACTTTGTAATTTTACAAATCACTATATACTGCTTTCATTTAAACGTTATCATTCATACACAATAATAAAAAAACAAAAAACTTTTGTACATGAATAAACGAAGTCACGCTACAGCCAGCACGTCACACGAATCTGTTTTTTTCTTTTCTCTAGGTCTGTGCACTCGGTTTTGGTTTAAGTCTAATACCACGTGGTTCTACTTACTGCGCATCAATAATTCTGGATGAACGCCTGACTTTTTTTTTGTTTTTTTGTTTTCTCTTTGTTAGTAGCCGGCATGTTTTGTAAAAACCACACGAAGAAAGAAGGAATCAAGTCACAAAATGTACGAGAGTGATGATATAACACAAGAAAATCGAAAAGAACTGTGTTACAAAAAGCGACTAAACTAATAACGGACAGAACGAGATTTATCCGAAGGGTTCCTTGAGGCGTCGCGCGGTCCCAGACAGTGCTGCTCCCAATTCCGGAAGGAATTCAGGTTAGGACCCGGTTTGCAGCTCTTGCCACAGCTGCACCCACCCGTTGGGCCTCGGGGTTCTCGCTCTATTTGCTGACTTCCGACTGGCCGGACTAAATGGTATTCCCCCCTCTCTCTAAGTCTGCTCCCTCTGTTTCCTTTTCTTATGGTTACTGCCCTCACCTTCCGTCAAATCATTATGCCTTTTATTCCACTGACCACGCTTCTAGGTCTTTACAGCGTACGACTCCCAGGACAACTGTATGTAGCAGAATCTCATTATAACAGTATATGAAGGGTTTTTACGCGACGCTGGATTCTGTTGAGAGCACGCATTTTCTATGCAAACAATATGATGGAGACTAGTACTACCGTAAAGGGTATAGGCGTGAGCGGGTAGCAATTGTTGGGCAGCCCGTTGTAGGAAGATTTATGCAGCCGAGGCGTTATCGGATGTAAGGAGCTCGCAGTTGTATAACCTTCATCGAAGAATGTGTTGTGTTTGTTCGTGAAAGATTTGCTGTTGCTGCCTTAGCGCTGGCTGAATGTTGGAGAAAGCGACCGGTGCTATACGGCCACTCTTGACAATAGGATGACTGGCGGTTTAGTACCTCCGAGTGACGGAAGAAACCGGAAGGAGAAAACCTTATAGTCGAGATTCTAGTTTCCTACAAACGCCACCAACGATTTTCACTCTTATATACACGCAACCAATCACAGTCCGGGAATTCCTTCTACGGGAACGAGAAGTACTTGCACACGCTTCGCTCGACCCAATTCCCGCGAATGGATGTGAGATCCCGTTGCCTCATTGTCAGTGTATAGCCGATTCACACGACGGACCGAGTCGCGATTTTTGTCCGTGGACCGTGTACCACGCGACCGCCACGTCACTGGTTCTTGCGATCTTCGCCTGGCAACGATAAAGCGTTTAGCCTGGTAACGATAAAACGTCTACTTTGCATTTTTGTTTTAGTCATCCGAAAACAAAAATGCAAAGTAGACGTTTTTGTTTTCGGATGATTAAAACAAAAATGCCGCATCGTTGTGTCTTCTGCGTTCGCTGGTTCATTTTGGTCGCGCGATTCATGATTTTACTCGTGAAATAAGTTTCCGAACCTTTTCAACGCTGACGAAACGAAGGTGCCTGTGCTACTACCGTTCGGTGTTAAGAAGCATCGGTCAAAACTCGTCTACCACGCCGCGATACTTTTTACACTCCAATCAACCTTTCAACCGGCAAGATCATTCTTGCGGTTGTGGTGTATTTCAGTGTTGTGCACGAGCGCGAAGTGCGTGAAAGCATCTCCGAACGCCCCTCCGCGAGCCCAGGACTTCGTCGCTTCAACGCCAAAGTCTTCTCAAGCAGTACAATGCTTGTGTCACTGTCGTGCCTTGGGTTAGTAAAGCTATAGTGGTACTTGGCGCTAAGCCTATCACGTTTTTCTTTCTCCCTCTGTATGTGACAGCGGCGTACGATTCTTTATGGCGGTTACAAACGTCGATTTCTCTTTTTGACAACGGTTCCACAGTGCGATGTGGGAGTTTCGCGGCACTGTGTGGCGGGGAACAGGTTCGGCACTTGGGGGACAAACGAACCGCGGACATGTCGTCAGGTGATCAAATCGTCTGCGGACCAGTTCGGGTGTGAGTCTGCCATTAGCCACTTAATGGAGGGCATAATCAATAATGCAAGAATAAAGGGAAAACTTTTGAACAATGCAATAAGCACTAGGCTTCAGGCAACCTCGGAGAAGTATAAGAAATGGCGTATTCCGCAACAAAAGTGTCGAGGGTCTCTCGAGAAATAGTTCAGTCGTCAAGAGCTTGACTCTTCAGCGACTGGGCACTAAACATGAAACGTTAATGAACCATACAAACAAACTCAAAAACCTACCATGGTTCATTCAGTAAAATTATTCTGTGTTAAGGGACAATCAAAAGTTGAATGTCTTTCTACAAATGAAAAATTTGCCGCCGGGAAGTGGTGGGCCAAAATCCTGCGCACCCTCTCTCTTTTAGATCTGTTGCCAGATCTAAAAGTGGTTGCGATGCCAAACTTTCATCGACATTGCTCCAAATTTCGCAAAATAATAACACCATCATAAAAAAATATTAATGCATGCGCATTGAAAAAATATATTTTAAAAAGAGCATAGATCACCCTCAATAGTTTCGGAGGCAAATACACAGTGATCAATATTATCAATGATACAGAGCTGCGATGAATGAAAACGGTACAGCGAGGCGCGAATGTCATCGTGCTGGTTGCAGTACCACCTCAAGAGAGACAAAAAAGTTTTCCGCACAGCTGATGCACTCAGTTATATAGATATTACAAGATTTCTTTGTCAAAGTTTCGCTTGAAACATGCACGAATGTCACAGATACGAGAAACTTACACGCACAAAATTATCACCATCGGGCCGGTCTTAAAGCCGGCCCGATGGTGACGTAACCTGCTGGCGTGCTCTTATTTTGTATAGTCTATGGTGGGTTGGTTTCGCGTAAATAGTGTTTTATCTTGCCTCTTTAGTTTGCAAATGAAGTATCCAATCACTACATTATCCAGAGCGTTGGCTTGCGCCACCAACAGTGACTCTTTTATTGCGCCACCGTAAGCGCTTTTCGTCGCTTAGGGTCGCGTAGGGTTTCTTCTCAAATTTCATGAGATTTTGTCTGCCGTACTGGTTCACTAACGGAGACACGAAATATTTAAAAAAAGGATCCCCAGAATTCCAATGCTTACTGGCTCATTTTTTTTTTCTGGCAACAACACTTGCCCGACATCCTGTTAATCCGTAGCCTTTCGTTCGTTGCCTATGTTCAGAAAGACCTAAAACACAGGTTCGGGTGAAACGTCGCGGTGTCATGGTCAGAAAACCTGTCTCTTTGGTCACGATGTCTCACGGGATTCGTCACGTCCTGGGATTTGTCTGAAAATGTTTCCGGAAATCAATTTTCAGCGCCGTTGGGGGTTCTGTGGAATAAATATGTCCTTCTGCATTTATTGGCGAGTCTAATGTGTATTGCGGGGGGTGGGGGTGCTCCAAGAAGAAAGGTATGCAGTTCTATTCCGTATTCAGTAGAATTAGATATGCGTACTTTTACAGTACTGGCTGCGTGCCAAACGTATTTATTTGCGCCGATACATCACGGTAAAACGATATAAGCACAACAACCCGAAATCACGACGTGCGAGTGAAGCCGAACGTGTGTGCACCACAAAATTAAGCACATTATCCCGCGAGCAGTGCCCGTTTGAGAGAGAAAACAGCTACGGGTGTCGCTATTGGCTGCTCTTTTATACGCCGAGCGTAACGTATTTCTGCGTTTCCAGAGCTGCTTCGCTAAAAGCGCCCAACGATTGCATCTCTTTTTTCTTTTCTCTTTTAGGGGGGTAAGTTTGGCGGCCGTTATCTGAGAGTTTGTGGGCGGATTTCTTAGTGAATCGTTTTCATCTGAAAATCATCAGGCCGGCATCTAATGAGAGAACGCAACGGCTGGGTCATTTAATTCGATCGCATACATTGGAAGAAACAACAGACTTTGAATGAGGTTATTGGCGGGAGTTGAAGCTACCTTCTGTCATTTCTAGATTAGGCCCTTAATGTAAAGTAGGTTTTAGTTCTGACGTGATATTGCGTATTGAAAGTGTGCCTCGAGTTTGGCATCCAAGAAGATATACCATTGCGGCCAGCTGTTAGAGACGGCTGCGATACCAAAATGTAGTATGCTGCTTTATAAAGCTAAAACACGTTTGAGTAAAAGTCTGACAACTTGTAGCACGCTGCCATTTCGCAGCAAATGTAAGTTTAAAGGCGACAAGCCTCTTTTAAGTTATATTTGATGACTTTACGAGTCACCATTATTTTTGTTTCATACAGTAGGTGTTATTTGATCCCGGACGAGATCTGCGCACATAAATCTATTAAAATCTTCAGTCTATTATTTTAGGCTCGTGCGAATAGCCTTTTTTTTTTTGGCCCGTGACCAAGTTCTTAAGTGCAAGCTCTGTTACTGGACTAGGAATAGACAAACCGCTTTTTTTAGTATTCTCAGCATCAAGTTGTCGAAATGTTCAAACCCTGAGTCCATAAAACAGAGGTGTTATATACCAAAACGGTTGAGAGAGCAATACAACTTCAGAAAAAGCGAATTCTGGACATCAAGGCAACCATTGCCGGGACTGCGCATGCACAGAAGACTTAAAAAACTCCACTGTTATCAGCAAGAGCTTTGAACAGCTTACATGATAAATAATTGAGGCTGAGGACATTGTGATGTTGACACAAAATGTGCTAGCAACCCCCCTTTAACGTCATCCAAGAAATAGTCATTCACCTTGCAACAAAGAAAACATAACGAATTGTGGTGTATGTGCACGCACAGGTGTAGGAGACGAAGACGGAATACAACTGACTTGTCAGCGCTGAATGAATGATTGATTATTACTGGTGTACGTGTTTATTGTAAATGTTTTTTTTTTTTTCGCTTTAGATTGTAAATATGCTAGGAACGTGCCCCAACTGTACCCTTACCTCAGCTGAACGACTTCCTACGTGCACCGGCTAATGTGTGTGTCTTAGATCTTCGAGTACACTAACCATGCGTCGATACTGTTCCCGGAGCGCGATGATGATTTAGATAATGGTGGGGGCATGTAATACACCATATGATCGTTTTGACTCCTCAATACAACTGTTTAATGTGTTCTTACGCAAGTTATATTAGCGAAATTTCAAATGCGGTCAGTCATGGACTTTTGCAAATAAAGAATAAACGTCTGCCGACTTTTCTATCTACAAGTATCAAGAAACCCGCTAGGAATGTCGCTTCGATGGAGTAGAGTGCTGTGGTTGTCAAAATAGTATAATGAATGCGTATTAATGAGTCCGCTATTAAACGAGCCCATCTTTCGCTCATGCTTTTGAAATCAAAATCTTTATTTGGCAGCATTTGACCCGGTGCAATCTCAGGATTTTAAGTACAACAAAAAAAGGAAAAACACGACTCCAACGAAATAGGTCCCTGATTAACGGAGTACACTTTGAAATTAGCCGGCGTCCAAACCACTCTCGTCCCTACCGACCAAAACAATAGCACCTGGGAGACAACTGCGCATGATGTCATCTTTTGGGGTGTAAAAGGCCTCGTCTTCGTGGTCGTGTTGTGAGAACTCCCCAACACGGACCCACAGGGAGGGTATGTGCTCTCACGTCAGTGAGCAGTGCGACTCCGCCACGCCTAACTGCATCTCAATCACGAACAACGCCGGGCACTCGCGGGGCGGTATCCAGGTTGGGCAAGCAAGCTCGGACCTGCGGCTACATCGACACACGTCACCAGGCCAAAGCAATGCAACGTAAAGCTTTCTCGCAATAATCGATGGGGCCGACTGCACTATATAGTACGATAGAAACATTAAATTTCGCATTAATTTCAATCATAAAACATCAAATTCATGTTTTTGAGGGGTGTCTCGATCCTGGTGACGGGCAGTTCATACAAGGGCCGTAATTCGACGCCCTTCAAATAGTTATCGCCAGCCACCTCGCAGTTTTCAGTGCTCGTTGGCAATGTACAACCTGGAAACCTAAAGCAGACAACGATTTTCTTACTCGGTGCGAGATGACGGGGGTACCTGCGCAACCTCTCGTCGAGCCATTTTCGTCGATTGCGGTTGTTCTGGAGCAGGGCAGATATCCGTGTATCGTGAAGTTTAACCACCTTATTGAATACACATTAAAGATTCAGCAAATCGGAAGTTCGCATCCGCGCGGTCCGTTGGTAAAAGTAAACTTGAGGAGTTTGCCACTCTAGACTTGGTGTGACCACAGGATGGGCCGCAGCGGATGCTACGTGTAATTCCCAGCCAATGCGGAGCAGCAAGCCCTGCGTGTTTAGGCGTTCCGTGCGTCGTTGCGCCGTCTCTCCAAGGCCACGTGACACTCAGGCAGGATTGGATTGGGTATGATGTGACCCGTCCGCTGCGCTCCTTCCTATGGCGAAACGGAGTACATGCACGAGACGGGCGATTGTGTCCGCACTAATAAAACGGGATGGAAAGCTTCGCCTTAAATATCCCGAAACAGTGCAATGCCCCAAATCCCATTTGCCGCATGCGTCGGGTCCGTTAATCACGGAAGACAATACGCCCGACTCGCTGAAGTTCCCGACAGAGTCCGCCCAGGGCAGACTCGACTTCGTCCCGAGCAAATAATCTCGACGGGGGTAGTAGAAGGCCCGTAGTCTGCCCTCTTCCTTTCTAAATTTTTCCTTCTTTCCAGTGAGACAATTCAATTCCAAAGTTGCCCGGAGCATTTTGGGCTCGCGCCAGATTCAGCCTGAGGGTACGCGTGCGCCAAACGCCGCGGGTCGGAATAAAAAAAACACGCGCATACGCACAAAACAGCTACGATGATTTTGTGCGTATAAATCGCTGCTGTACTTTTAAAACGAAGGAGAGGTTATCGCAAGAAAGAATACAAAAAAGTTAACAAAATATGGCGTATATGTTTCCTTCATTAGGGAGCTTCTGTCTTTCTGAGGCTAAAAGGCCTTTTATAATAAAAAAGGGGGGGGGGGGGATCCGTAATATCTGAAAAATCTAGGAATATAAATGAGCGACACAAAAGAAACAAATACAACCTTGGCCTTTGTACAAATGGCATTCGGTATTCATATTCTAAAACAAAAATCTCGTCGCTTTGTTTTCCGAAATTTCCTTCTTTGTGTGTGTGTTTGGAAACAGATAGAAAACAGACGAAAAAGTTGTTTTGAACAGGAGGAAGATGCAATGGGCGCAGAAGGAAACAGAGGCCTCATATGGTAAGCCTCGCTTTTGTTTCTCGTGCCGCTCCGTTCCGGCACACTTCCTCGCCCCGCGGATTTGGAAGCAGGAAAGCGCCTGGCGATAGTGGCGATGTCGGAATCGCAGCCGCATCATTTGTCTCCGCACCCGAGGAAACACCCCGCGAGGCCTCCTTCGGAGACATCGGCACGTATATACGCCCCAACGGGGACCGACGACCGTCTAGCTAGCTGCCTCCAGCTCGCCTCGGCACGCTTTCTCCGACAGGCTCGGCTTCGTCGGCCCGGAAGTGGGGCGATGCCTGCGGCACCCGATTCCTCCCTCGTGTACCGCGCTGTTCGGAACGGCGTTAATCGATGACAAACGACATTCGTGTAGCGCCTATCTTCCATTTTCGAAGGAGCTGATGCTAAACTTGATCAGAGGCCTGAGCTTTATTAGGTTACATTTTAAGCGCGATGAATCGTTTAATTAGTTGTATTCCCAGTCCTTAGATGCAACAGGATTCCTTTCGGAACAGCGCCCCCCCCCCCCCCCCCCCCCCCCCCCCCCGTTTCCACCTCCTCAAAGATATTATTATCTGCAAGGGCAAGGGGCGTGAAAATGTTGGTTTCAACTCATTAGCAATACGTCATTCATAACCTCCGCAATAGAAGGGACACCCAAGGCAACCGGTTTTCTTCAGTGTTAAAGTTAGAAATGACAATGATCTCTTTGATTCGAGGCTTTACTCGCGTGCCTCCAGTAACACATACCTCACAGGACAAACAAGCATCCAAGCCTGGGGAGAATCGTAAGTCCATCTTACAGTGGCGATTTATCCAGTGGCTGCAGTCCTTGTCGGAGTACCCCATGCCAGCTCTGCCCTTTCGTTTGGACCGCTGATTGTATTTTGAGCTGCGCAACAGCTTTCTTAATTACTATAAAACAATGTAGTGGCTCCAAAACTTCCTACGTGATATATGTTATGAACTGCACTTTCTGAAATATGCAGTATGGGGGGGAAACTAAAAAGTCCTTGAAGGAGGGATTCTTTGTCCACAAGTCGGACATTGTAAGTAAAGAAAATACACCAGTTTCTAAACACTTCAATCCTGACGTCTACCATGACATCAGTACGTATCTAAAAGCTATCATCCTGGAGAGGGATTTAAAAAATAATATGCTCGTAACAATCACGAGTCATATTACACAGCGAAATTTAGTTCGTTGGCTCTACTTGGCATTAACATCTCAAAGGGTAACCTCAATAGGTTGTTGTAGTCGTCTCGTTGGTTCAGGCAAACCGCGATCCCGTTAAGAAAAAAAAAAAAAAAAAAACGAAATGAAATGCAAGAAATGCAAGAAGAAAAAAAAAGGACGGGAGAAAAAGTTGTTTTGTTGTTGTCGTTTTAGTTGTTAGGTTTACTGTTTAGCCAACGTCCCTTAACGGGCAGAAGTTACTCCAACTTAACGCTTCCACCAGGTCGCAATTTGTCTCCACGCGGCGTGTCTAGTTACACTGAGAAGGTTGTTTGAGGTTCTCTCCTACTCCGGATCGCTTCCGGCGCTCGGTGTTCACTTGACTAAGGTTTATTATTTATAATGCGAAAGTATTAACTGTCCCATGAAGCGAACCGCCGACATCAGCTTTGAAACCGCGCCAAACGGCACCTAAACTCCCCAGTCCGTATGGAGCTAAGTGAAGCCGCGATCTGATGGATAGGCTCCCATTGGCTGGCGCGCGTTTTCAAGAAAGGGAGCTCCCATTGGCTGTCGCGCGGCGTAGTTCGAGAAAACGCCACCAGAGAAGCCCTCTTTATGGCTACGCCGCAGACGAACTATGGAAGCGCAAGAACGACATCCCTGTTTACGCATGCACAACTCATAAAAAGTGCTTATGTGTCTTCGGACTTTTCTTGTGGCGACCAGCGTGCTTTTGGTTAAATACTCGTTATTTGTGTTTTTAGGAAGGGGGGGGGGGGGGTTAAGATAAACACCGCCTTTGTTATAAATTTTTGTTCTCCCTAGGGACTGCTGTGTTTGGATTTTAATTTTTTTATAGCGTGTTTTTTGTTGTTTTAGTTGTGGCCCACTGTGCGAAAGTTTGTTTTTGGAGTAGACATGGTGTCTTTTTGCTATTGAATTCCCTCTCGATCTGTCTCTCTATCTCTCAAACATCGCGAAACTTGTATTGCTTTACACTCGAAGATGAGCAGACCCTGCTCGGAACGACAAAAATAAAGCCTCTGCTGCTGGTAACAACTTTTTTCTACAAGTAATTCTGGGTACGCCAGGACGCTGCGAGCGTAGAATACACATGTACCGCGGAAGCTTCGCCCCCTGCTGGTCAATCGGAACAACGGAGTAAGTCTCGTGACTTCCTATCGCTGGAGTGTTCTCTTACTGCGAAGGAATGCAGTCTTTTCGTATGTTGTGCTCTAATATTTGTGCGTGGCGCTCGTATATGCAACGTATATCGAAGCCGTGGAAACGAGATGTAGGGAGTAGTCTTCACCCTTTGCCAACTTACAGCGAGACGGGCTATAACTGTGGGCTCCCACTCTGCTGCACCGGCTGTCCATTGCCGGCTGCCTATATCAGTGCTCCACTGCATGGCACCACACATTTCTTATCGCTCACACACACACGGTGGAGCGCTAATGCAGCGTTGAGTTTGCACGGACAGTAATATGGATGCAGCGCACGCTTGATCTCAGCGCTTTCTTACACCTTCTCCTCCGCGTATCCCCCTTTCCTCTATTGTGTCCTTTGAGCTCTCTATGGTGATCATGCGCGGTTCGTGTGTCGCTCCACGCGTGTATCATCGGACTACGGGTAGCGATACACGCCGTTGTGACTGTAGATACGTGCGTGCTCCAGTTTCCTCCGCTCTTAGAAGTCAGATACTCACTGGAAGTGTTCCGGTTGTCTTCGCAATGCCAAGCAAGAGGAAAAGACGGTTTCGAGAAGACAACACTGAGCCTACACGGCGGGCCACTGAGGCTAAACGTGTTCACGGTGCAATAAGACGCCGGAAAAGAGAGAACAGCGTTTGGAGGGGAACTGGGAAGCAAAGGCAGGCTCATTCTGCTACGACTTATATTGGGGCGAGGGGCCTAGGTGCTTCAATTACGAACTGAACTAAACTAGTCAAGAGGGCACCGATCTGCAGTCTGTTACGTTGGACAACGAATATTTCAAAGGGGACCTCGTTAAGGATCTCTTCGCTGTCGTCTGCGGACTGTGCGGTCACTTCTGGTTCAAGAACGACGTGCATATTGATTGAAAGGGTGCCTACATCGCAGGCCTAGCTCCCAGACACTAGGTTGGTCTCAATCTATTCAGCAGGATATGGCCTTCGTAAAATATATGTAGAAATTCTATTGCATTAAACGAAGTCACGCCCGAAGGGCTGGAGAAAAGAGGCCCCGTGTTTTCGCCTTCTTAAATTATTTTGGTAATAGCACAACCGTACATAGGAAGTAACTGAATAGGGTCGCGTTTTTTTCCAGTAATAGACAGTCTAGAAAGCTTAGTCTGAATTGGGGAAGCAAATGCATATTATAGTACGTTCCATCGAGAGAATGAAGCCATGTTTTCCGTCCCGTACATCGGCGAGGCGAAAAACTTTTCATGGCGCATCACACAGCATAAGAAAGACGTACGGAAGTGCAACCGCGAGCGCAGGCCGTCGCGGAACACTCCGATGTGCACGACCATCCAATCGACTTCGCGAACGCGCAAGTGATTGAAACTCAGCCACAATTCCTAAAAAGGATTTCCTGGAGCGTTGGCATATACAACACGCACCGGGATACATGAACAGGTCCCTTGGTGTTTTGCCAATGGTGTATGCCCATGGATTGCGCCGCCTGACGACAACAAAAAACAAAACAAAAAAACAACAACATCTGTATGAAAGAAGAGGAAACTTCGATTCGAAAACTACTTAAAAGAAGGTGAAAACTGATGCTGCTCCTCGCGATTTAGTCACCCGTGGTGAAGAAACCGAGCAGGTTTTGAAACGTCGGGCTGAATCGTTTTTTGAATTTTGGTTGGCGCTCCTCCGTCTAAGCCTATTCTTTCCCCAACCAGACCGATTTCTGTCGCAAATGCTCTCTTTCACGTATAACTACACAATGCATCGTAGAAAGCTGGATCTCCGTGGCGATGCGACGCCGGCGCAGGTGAGAAAAATGTAAGGATTCAGAACACGACGTTACCTGGATTAAAAAGCACAAACAAAAAAAAAAGAGATTATATTGTTAGGTCATGTAACATTTATTTAAAAAAAAAAACATTTAAAGTTTGAGAGACGATGTTGCTTTCTTTCTCGCTAACATGTTCCTTGAAAAAAACATAGTTTGCAGGCTCCCACAATGCCATTCTTATCTTCCTGGGTAGTAGGCTTAGATTGACTTCGGCTCATAGCAAAGTTTAGATTATTTTGTGTATCTTTTTATAAAGGCAACGTCAATTTTCCAAACTTTTACATTTTATCAATAACGCTAGCTTCATATTTTATACGGAGCTTCAGCTTTCTAACATGCGTGATTAAATTGCACGAGCTCGAAAGCACGTTTCTTCTTCTTGTAAACACTCGAATTACGGTATTTTGTTGGTGAATGTCTCGAACTCTACCGCCAACAATTAAATGTCCACTCCAGGCGCCGGATGGGACTTTGGGCCTTTGGTCAGCCCCACTGTCTATGAAGTAGAATCTTTGTAGGTGCAAACACCACAACAATCTTTCAGCGCTGAACAGGAGGCTCCAGCAGGTTGCTCGGTTCTCTTTTTCCCCCTTTCTCTTTTTCTCTATCTTATGTTAAAACAAAGCACATGTAGAAAAAATAACCACAGCTATATAGGGGCTAAAAATATCGCTGAAATCATTGATTTCTCTTTACCCAATCTTACATCGCTTCAATAAATGGTTTGATACGTAGTGCTTGAGTGTATCAAGCCTCCTGTAAGACAAATAAGACCTCGCATGACTTACTGTAGATCGGGGGCACGCCAATAAGATCCCCAGACCTGAACATTTTCGTGTGAAGCTTTTAGAACGCCACCACTTATGACCTTGCATTGCGCCGAGGTATGACATTTCTTCCAAACCTACCTAATAACTTATACCCAGAAGGTTAGGACAGCTCTCGCTTTACATTCACGGAAATGTAGTTGTAAATGAAGTAAGGTTAGCTAACGAAGGTACATTTTGGGCCTCAAATCACGGCCAGAAAGTCACATAATACGTAAAATTCAGTATTTAAGGTGCGATGTATTAAAATTATTTAGGTGGAATTAATCCATCGTTTTGCCGAGCGAATGATATCTATGAAGGCGAAAGCCTTATAGGTCTCATCATTCAGTCGACTTTCAAAGTCCTTGAGCGAAAACACGTCGACGACACGAAGGGTACCAAAATGTTTACGTGAACACTCAGGCGGCCGTTCAATCGTCGGCGACAGCATGCGCGATGATAGTGAGGGTTTCAGTGGGGTGTCATTAGATGTGTGTGCTTTCTTTGCTCGGTCGTGTATATTGACTGCGCGTTGACGATTAAAACTACAATTAAAAGTTCGACGTTTGTTTGTAGACTTTCTTATCTTCCGTCTGTTTCGCTGTACGCTCTACATAAGTGTGCGTAAGTAAAACGGCGTCCTTGGCGCCGTCATTAAGGAAGTCCTGAAGGTCGTCCTAGACGTCTTTCTTGATGTCGTTTTTAAGATCGTCCCTGAGGTCGTCCTAGAAGTCGTTCAAGACGTCGTCCTAGAGGTCTTCCTGAGGTCGTCCTTTAGGCGTCGTTTTCAACATCGCCTTAGACACCGTCCTTAAGGTGGTCATAGAGGTCCTCCTAGAAGTCGTACTAGACGTCGTCCTAGATGTCGTTCTTGAAGTCGTCGGAGAGGTCGTCCTCGGCGTCATCGTAGACACCGTGTTCGACATAATCCTAGAGGTCGTCCTCGGCGTCATCGGAGACACCGTGTTCGACATAATCCTAGAGGTCGCCCTAAACGCCGTACTTGGAATCGATCTCTAAGGTAGCGTCCTCGACGTTATCGTATGCGTCGACCTACATTTTAATACGTATGGAGACATTAAACAAAAACATTTCACCCGCGGGACTAGAATGCTTTCTCCTTCCTGCTCCTCAGCAGCGTTAAGTGTCCTGTAATTTGGTTTATCAATTTTAGAGGTACGTTGATCAGGGCAACTGGGTACATAAATCACGCTGCTTCAATTTTTCCGCCAAAGTTAGTAAGGAAATTATATTGATATATGTGGCAGGTCTCGTCAGGTCACGTGACGTAAATATGTTTTTGCTAAAGTTAGTGGGAAAGCTGAAGGCGTTTATGTCACCTAAGAGAGATTTTACCTCGAAATTCAGCAGGGAAACTGAATTATAGTTTACCGGCCACTTCACATCAAAACACTCGACGTAACTTTTTCCGACAAACTGAGCAAAAAAACTACATTGGCGTGCAGATATCGTGATGTCATGTCCCGTGATCTCAAATCTCCCACTAACTTTGGCGGCGAGATCTCATTAATTGTGGTATAGATCCCGTGACGCCATGTCACGTTACGCAAATTTTCCCGCTGAACACAGCGCGGAATCTTTGTTTGTTAATAAGCAATGTAACATCAGTCACGTAACATTAATCTCCCCGCTCACTTCAGCGGAAAAACCTAACTGGTATATATATCACGCAACCTTAGGTTACGTGAAATCAATTGACATCACGTGGCCTAAAGATCAATTCAGTTTCGCCGCTGAATATAACGGGAAATACACGGACGATGGACGGATGAACGGACAAAAATTTCGGATAGGGGTTCTCTTAAAAAGCATTTCATACTTCAATACTGATGAAAAAATAAAATTCGCTCGATGTGCACCTTTACAAATATCCAGTGCACTATAATTCACTAAACGTTTAGCAGTCTATTTTTTCTGTGAGAGGCAGGAGAGAGAGAGGGGTTGTCGTTTGCGTACTTTATTTTCGGCCTCTTAATGTTCACTTCGCGCCACTTTGATCGCGACTACTGCTTTGGTAGTTGTCTAAATTTGTATTTCAAAATGTATTGACGGTCATCGGATTTTAACGCTTAGGCTTGTTCCCCACATGACTATTTTGCCCTACTGTATAAGTTTCTTGACATCTCATTCATTAAAGAAAAGAGCTAAAAATAAAAAAAAACTGGCGATTGATTGTTCAAACCTAAAAATATCGCGCAGTGTACATATATTACACAATCGAGTACACGAGAAACAAAAACACCAACAATAAGATGAAAACGCGAATTGCCAACAACAAAAGATTGCGAGGCAGAGCACAACATAAATCTATCATCAAGACGTAAGTTCACATTTCATCCGCTTGGGAAATGGTACATGAGTGCAAACAGAGAATCCTAGCATCAACCCTAATCCTATTTGTTTTGTATTTTATCTGGAGATCATTCCACGGTTCGTGTGTTTGGTCGACCCTCTTCCCTCTCACGCAAAACAAAGAAAACAGAATTAAACTCAAATATACGTCACAGTTTGTTCGCTATCCTAGTTTTGTTTTCTTCAACAAATTCCTTTCTCTATTTTATTTACTTTCCGTAAGAACACAATTCAATGTACGCTCCATGCTATACCACGAATTCCATTTTCAACCTTCTTCGGCTCATTCGCCTCTATACCTCTATAGCCTGTCTGCGTACTATTTTTCAATTTATCCTTCGTCTCTAGCCCTTGAGTTTATCTGTTTGTTTTTTTCCTCTTCCATCGCCGATATATTTTCGGATGTCCCAATGTAAATTCACTAGACAGTTTCTTCTGTGTGTTCGCCACGAACTATTACGGCGGTCCCAGTCCCTCTGGGCGAGTCCGGGTCGCGCCTCGGGGGAAATGGCGGGAGCTACGAACTTTTTATAGTATATGAACCTGACTGTCTCGGCAGCACCGAAGCAGCAAGCCGTCGCCGTCGATTGGGGCGACTCCCGATCTTCTGTGTAGATTGTCTTGTTGGTATTTGCTGCACAATGCGCTCTAAGATATTGAATTACTATTTGGAAGATGCACACGCCCATCATGTAATAGAGGTGGAGGCTGTTGCCTAGCTATTCATGGTGTGTCGTTTTATCGCTCTATTTTTTTTTTCGGTTATCGCGTGTAGTTTTGACATGCGGCATTAGGCTTGGGCATAATATAATTCGTGTGTCTTCGCAAAGACAGGACAAAAATAAAGATAAAAACAGTGGAATTCGTGGTCTGTTTCCCCGATTGGAAATTCGATACGCCGTTTCTGCTTTTGGCTTCACCTTGCGCTTTCTGGGCGGACAAAACAATATGGTCTCTCGAAGGGAAGATAACGGTTTCCCTGGGACATCTCGATACGCTCCTGTTGCAAAAGGGATTGTCTTAATTTGTATACGAACAAAAGACCGGGGAAAGCTGTGTGCTGCAAAAACTTAAGCAAACCTGCGACATCATCTATGACCACGGAGGTGAAATGATAAAGAAAAGGAGCTGTGCTGAAGTTACCGCTCGTGCAGCGGCCGCACGACTGGTGATGTGAAAACGTGAATAATAAGAATATCTTCAGATTTCTTGCATTGCCGGCCTTACACCTGCTGCAGAGTTTTAATTTGAGCGTACCTCCGCCCGTCTTACGTACTTCAAGTAGTCCTACAAGTGAATGATATAGGGGGTCTCGATGACGCTCAGCAAGTTACTAAATGGAACCACATCTTTATTTTTTTTTATTTAATAGCTAATGTATTCACTTGTATGTCAATTATTTTGCCAACTAGTTCGTTTTGTTTTCTTTTTTTTTTGGCAATTACTGGCGTTTATTAGGGCTGGCGGTTTGTTCCCGAGCAGAAGTTTTAGTTTTCTCATCTATCCTTGTTTTATTCATGTTTAGAGTCTTCACAAAAATGCCTGGTGAATGCACGCCCAAACATCTGCGTACAGATAAAGCGCTAAACAAAAAGTCCCACGTCTAAATATAAATTTCTAATCTTCTCGGACCTTATCCGAAATAATGGGAGATGTACAGCAATTAAATTTATAAACAAATACTATTTAGAAGATGGAATCCCAGATTAACAGCGGACACAGCGGAAGCATCCATCTAATAGGAGACGAATTGCTATGGTCGACGGCTAGACTGCACGTAATTTAGTTTTAGTAATTTTTCCTTCAAAAGTTTATCTCGGAACAAAGACTTTTTTTTTTTTCCGTGGCAAGTTTTATACTTGCCACGCTGTCCTCGTAAGCAATTCAATCAGCTTCTGTAAAGGACAGCTCGGCTTGGCTCGGCTGGGCACTTAGAAGTTGACTTCAGGCACTAAAACAAAGTGGACTCCCATGTAGGGACCAGAGGACCAAGATATACGACACGAGGGCAATTCAAGAATCCGAAGCCACGCATTTATTTTAGAGCTCTCAAGTAGGACTTGACGAGATACATGTCCAATCGTAGTTTTTTGTCCACAATTTCGAAAACTGCAAGATGGTTGCTACTCCCTACTGTGCAGATGCCACGAATAAAATTTAATAAGAAAACGAACTATAAAACAAAGCGATAAACAACAAAAACGAAGACGTCACTCAGGAATGAGTCTTTGTGCGCTGCTTTGTGACTTACACGAGCTGTGGTTTACAATCGGCCCCTGTGTCTATTTTTTGATGATGTCAACCTCGTGCTCTCCAAACTCCCTATTTTTGTCCATCTCTTTCGGCCTTTCTGCGCTCTTTTGCGTAATCCTTCATTTTACAAATGAACACAAAGCAACAAAAAATCACGCAGCCTCATAAAGAAAATGGTCAGTTTACTAGCATTGTTTGTAGAAACGTATATATAGAGAGAGAAAGAGAGAGATATCGCTCTCTTGATATGTGTGTTTATATAGCCGGCAAGGGCCTCGACATTTTTACGGCAGCACTCGCTTTCTTTATTATCGACGGCCCGTATATCCGCTCCCACGTTCACGAGTTCTAGCGTTTCCTTTCTTGGGCAGACGATGGGCGACAAACAACCGTCTAAGGACCTCAGGCCGTTGTGTAAGTAGAGAGTGACAAGGGCGGTATAGAGGCGCCGCGAAGAGCCGTTGCTGCCACTCGGCCACAGCGATCGTAGCAATCGTCGTTTGGATGGTTTGTCGCCGCGAACTGTATTAGTCCTTTTCTTTCTCGTTTCTGGGTAGCCAAGCTTGGGGAAGAGCATCTACGCGACGACTTCTTTGAGGATTATGGTTCTCTCTTTTTTTTTTCTTTTTTTTTTTATACGCAATCGACGACGGCAGGTGGGATTGAATGCCTCCTCGCCCCTCTCACACGGTTCTGTCGTTCGGTACTTCGAAAGGGCTCCTGAAGCCTTGGCGTCGATCGTTTCCGTTAGAACCTCTTCTGGGCCGCTGCGCAGAAAGGGCGTTGGACATCGGGGATTTCGAGGAGGGACGAGTGATTGTCTACATCGGGTGCCCAGGAGCAATCAGGCCGACGGTCATGGCAATGAAAAGAGAGTGTCGACTTGGACGGTCAAAACTCTTGGGCTCAGTGTCAGTTATCATAAAAGAAGACTCTATACGAAAACAAATGTATATATCTATATATTTATAAATATATATATATATATATATATATATATATATATATATATATATATATATATATATATATATATATATATATATATATATATATATATATATATACCAAACTCGACAACCCGTGGCAGAGTCTTCGACCTCGACTGCAACGACTTTCCGGCGCTCGCTGACTGTACGACTCCAAGAGCCGGCGTCCCGACTCCTCAGGGCTCAAGACCCCCCCCCCCCCCCCCCCCCCCCCCCCCCCACAACACAACGCTACAACCTTCGGAGGACCGTCTCGCAAAGTCCTCAGCCGAAAGAAGGCTGACTTGTTCCCGGAGAGTCCAATCGCTTCCCACGAATTCACAGTACCACCTTCCTTAAAGAACGAAAATTAACTGAAAAGCGAATTAGACATGAACTCCACAAATCAACTCTGCAAGTGTACCTGAACGCGGGGGTCCCCCCGAAGGGCATGTCACTGTCTCTCCCTCCGGCTATCACAAACCTCGATCGATGCGACCGATCAGATTGGGATTCCGTTCTTTTAGAGGCGTCACTTAAGCTGGTAAGAATCGCAATCAGTCATAGTGAGAAACAAGTAAAAAAATGTAAAACCTCAATAAACACTATTATCCGATCAAACAACCCGATTTCGACGCATGAAACAACCTCCTTACATGAATTTGAAAAAAAAAAAAGAAACGTTGTGAGCTTGAAGCAATCAAATCACGCAAACTCGAGCAAGACAACGTACCACAACCCTTAATACCTCCATCTGCACCAAACCAAAATGATGCCGGTATTCAGCCAAACTCTAGAATTACATATAGCATACGCCGAGACGAAGATAACCCTTCAAATATTAACGAGGCGAGTGGTACATGCACTATCGTTAATTTGTCTGGAATTACTCCATCCGCCGAAGAAGAAAAATTTTCCTCTAATGGACAAAACTTTTGCCCTGCCACTGGTTACATTAATGAGTTCCAAGTTCTCCGAGACCTGGATAACTTTGCCAGAAATTCAAGGTTGCGGGAAAGCTTTGTAGATAAACCGTCCAACTCCAAAAAAATACGCAGCACTGTCCAACTAGCGATTGGACTCCAAAGACCCATCGCAACAACGGCCGGACTTGTACATATCCGCTGTACAAAAGGTTATCATGCGAGAATACCACAGATACAAATGGAGACGGGACAAGCTAACTAAATATGAGAGAACCTCTTTGAAATCACTGAGCACTAGAAAAGACATCCCAATAAAACCGGCAGACAAGGGAGGGCGATTGTGATTCTCAGCACTGACGATTATGTTCAGGAAGGGTACCGCCAACTAAACGATACAAAACTTTATGTGCGTCTTTCAGGCGACCCTACGAAAGGCCGCACTCAGATCGTAACTTCAGAGCTCAAACAACTTGTACACAGAGGCAAGATAACCGTTAATGAATATAATATAATGAAGCCAAATCAGCCATTCCCCGGTTGCTTTTACATTCTTCCGAAAATTCACAAAAGTGGTAATCCAGGCCGCCCAATCATACCCGTGATAGGAACAATAACGAAACCTCTATCGGGCTATGTAGACGACCTAATTTGGCAAATACCTACAACTCTCGATTCGCATGTGTAGGACACTACCCACTTCCTTAGGGATATATTAAATTTACATATACCTAAAGGTTAACATCTTGTAACCCTGGACGTGTCTTCATTGCACACGAACATTTCACGCGACGACGGAATAGCTTCTTTAATAGATATGTACGAGTCCCAAAGAAAACCAGAGAGCCCAGATGGTCACGTCACTGCGACCCTAACAAGGCTTGTTTTAGAACTAAATGTATTTGAATTCAATATTAAATATGTTAGAGAGGTTAGCGCTACCGCAATGGGCACCAAGATGGCACCCAGTTGTGCTAACACTTTTATGGGGAAGTTGGAGTCAAAATTTTTGTGCGATTACCCATTAAAACCACCACTGTACAAAAGATTCATAGATGATATATTTTTTATCTGGTCGCACGGCGAGGCGGACCTGCAAGACTTCATAATTAATTACAGCGCTGTCCAGCCACACATCCGTTTCACTTACACTTACTCTCAAACCGACAGTAACTTTTTTAGACGTCACCTTTCAATAAAGAATGGGAAATTAACAACAAAGCTTTATCGCAAGCCAACAGATCGGCAACACTACCTTCATTACAAGAGCGACCACTCACATCACTGCAAGAACAGCATACCCTATAGCCAGGCCCACCGTTTTAAACGCATCTGTTCAAACAAAAATGATCTTGACGCGAGCACTCAAAACCTTAAGAATGTGTGGACACATCAAAAATATCCACCACGCGTATTTGATAATGCAATCCATAAAGCCAGAATGTTGAACCGCAGCGATCTCCTGGAGGACCGTCCCCCGCAGAGCAACACGCAACCCACACATCTATGTCTCACGTATAGCACTAACTATCCTAAAGTAAGTAATATTTTAAGACGACACTTTTTTTTAATTTTTCCGTGTCTCCGGTTTACGATGGAAGAACTACAACATGCTCGAATAAAGTGACCGCCTAAAACGCACATTTCCCTTTCCACCGGGGGTGATCTATAGACGATCACGCAGCATTAGAGACACGCTAGTACATTCTCGGTTAAACTCTACACCGCGACACCACGAATGCAGGCCCTGTAATACACCGCAGTGTTTAATCTGGCTACAAATTCAACAAACAGCCACAGCCAAAAGCACGCATTCGCAGAACTCAATGAAAAATAAAGGGGACTGACATGCGACTCTTCAAACGTAGTGTACTTGCTAGAGTATAGAGTATGCAAAATGCAATACGTAGGACAGACCAGGGTGTAAGATAGACAGGTGGGGAAACGAGAGCCAAATGAGCGACCGGATTGTGCCCCTCTCGGTTTTCTCTTTTTCTGTGGCGCCATCTGTGTGGAGCACCGCGAACTCACTCCGAGTTGGTGACCGGTGGCGACCGGCTAAACTGACGGAGATGGTTTCTCGTGGATTTTCAATAGAGGACTGTCGTGCTCTCGGTTTATTTTGGGCACTCTCCCATAGAGTTCCATGCAAATCCGATTCCGTTTTCTTTTCCTCTCGCCGCAGCGCCATCTGTCGCGAATCGAGAATACCCGCAAGCAGGCGAGAACACAATCCGGTCACGGCGCTGCGGTAGGCTTCTATGGGCCGTTACCCCACCTGTCTATCTTACACCCAGGGACAGACCTAGACAGCGTTTAGACTACGCTTTAGCAACCACAGATCTCATTCTAAAACTAATCCAAGCCTCCCTCTTTCAAAACACCTCCGTCTCCCAGAGCATTCTTTCAACGAATTATCTGTGACATTACTGGAAACTAGATTTAGATCAAACCGGGAGCGCGAACAGCGAGAGTCATACCTCATATACAAATTCAATAATATAGAAAAAAGGAATAAATGAGAGTCCAGGAACACTTGCATCAATACGAGCATTAACTTAGACTACCTTTTCATAGTGGTACGGTATTTTAGACTAGAATTGGACCACGTGATTATTCTATTACGACTCCTATATTGTGGATGTTATCTTCTATGAAACCGTCTGTTCCCGTGCTTTTCCCTTACACGCGTGTTTCATTAACCACATCTCACAAACGTACCCTCCCCCCGCCCCCCCCCCTACCCCCCCCCCCCAACTCCGCACCCTCTCTCCTCCTTTGCTTTTTGCAATTGGAATAGGAGTCAAACTTGTTTTCGCGATGGTTTGGTTTTCCGGTTTCCTTGACACTCGCGGCGCCCCAGGGGTAATCGTCGCGGGGATGCATTGGCTCGTTGGGGGCCACCAGCCCAGAAGGCGTCGCCCGTTCACGGCTTATTGTAGGCTTTAGCCACTCTTGTAAGCGTTCAAGCGCACTTTTTATTTCGCCGCCCCGCAGAAGGAGCGGGCTCAGGTCAAGTTGTTTGCTATGTGGGAACGCGTACGTTGCCTGCACCTTTATTTCTTTTTTTTTTTTTAGTTCTGAACTTTTTTTTTGCCACAGCAATATGCCCTCACTTGTAAGTCATCTCCTGACGAAGTCGATCCTCTCGGCGAAACTGTCGATTAAACTTCCGATGTTTGTTTTTTCTCACCGTGAGTTTTTCACAGCACTATATCTACGCCTCTGGCCCCTTGGCTCCTGTGCTACCATGCCCACTATATATAAATATATATATATATATATCACGGAAAGAAGATGATGAAGCGGAAAGTGCACGAGTGACGAGGCAAGCGGCCGAGGCTACGGTTGACGAAAGGGGCAGTTTGGGGTTCAGAACAATCTTTCTCAACCCTTACATTGGTGGCAGCGGTGGGATGGTGACTGATGCACCCGTCGACCACTACAGGTCAGTGCCTGATAATTTTGTTTTGTAACAGACACTAAGATGGTCTGGGAGCGCCATTTCAACGTCTGTGCTACGGCGAATAGTTGGAACGACGCGAAGAGGCTACTGTTTCTACAGACTGTACTGCGCAAACGAGCTTTCCTGGCTTACTAGGACATGGATCTGCAAGATCGCACATCCTTCGCCCGTCTGTCCGCTGCTATGTCAAAGGGCTGTGAATTTCCTGCTTTAACGAAAAGTTGCTGCCGCGCAATTTCAAACCCGGTAATGTCGTTCTAGGGAACCATATGACGTGTTCACTTCGGGCTGATGAACCTGCTTTTGAAGGCATACCCTGGAATGGCTCACGACAACCATGCCGCTCTTGTGCGGGATCAGGTCATTGCGGGACCCAGCGATGAACTTTGGTGCCGGCTACTCATTGCCGCTCCATCTCTGGCAGCTGCCGCAACCGCTGCAACCCGGATCAGCTGTATCAGCAAGGCATAAGTAAAGGCGTTGTTATTACTGCTGCACACGAGGACACAACTTTTGCCACAAATCCGGACATGACATTATTCAACTCTTCCATGGCTTCTCTCATGGACAAAATCAAGAGCCTTCAGCAGTGGAAACGACCACACACGAGGCATCACGTAAGCAACGCTGCTTCCGTTGTGGCAGGGCAGGACATATTGCACGCAGTTGTAATGCCCGGCTAGAGAACAACGGAGAAGGAAACATCTCTAACCGACGTTGGAACCAACGGCGTTCGGAAAACTGATCGGCGTCTGAACTGTCCTGCGCAAAACCTAGCTCTCCTGCTCAGGCGCCCATCAACCAACACAGAGCTCAACAAAGTACACGGCTTGCCACGGTGCTTCGGACTGTCGCAGGTGTTTTACTAGACTTCTTAATTGATTCGGGCTCGTCAGTGACTATTACTAGCTTTGACGCGTGGACGCAACTTCTGGATTGTACCCGCTATTGTACCAGAACAGCGCGACGTACACTCTTTGAATGATGGGACTTTGAACGAGGAAAGTAGTTTCTACCCGGAAGTTGCTGTTTCGGGCACCAAGACTGTACAACCGGTGTTAGTCATTCGCTGTATAACCCAGGAGTGCATCCTTGTCATTGACTCCTTACTACCTACAGGTTCTGTCTTAACTTGTTAGATTTGCCATTGCGAATAAAGAAATCATGTCCATAAAATACCGGCGCGAAAATTGAGCGACTGAGAATCTGTATTGCTTCTACAGTGCTGCTTCCGCCTCACAGTGGAGTTTTTGTCGACGTCCATGTTAAATATGTTGTACCGGCCTTTGACGGTGTCTTGAAACATCGTCCAGACCTCCTTCAGCAAAAAAAGCAGCGACATCACTATGGAGCCTCGTCGAGTTTCGGAGCGCCGTTTAAGTTAGCGTTCTCAACGACACGGAACAAGCGGTTCGATTATACCTTCTATCGTTCTGCAATTTGTTGATTTAGTGTTCTTCGATGATTCGCCGCAAGTTTCTAATTCAAACTATGCCCTAAAAAATCAATATTTAAAAAGTAATTACGCGAAAATAATTAATAACTTAAATATTCCGAACTTTCATCATTTTCCTGAATAGGCCCCTGGAATAAAACCAAAACGGCATAAACCTTTTTTTTTCTTTTTTTTTGCGACGTGTAGTTTTCGCATTATCGAATTCGTCCACCTTTCGTGAAACACACTGTATATATATACGTTTTCTACATCTTAACTGGTGCCCACTTCTTTGGTCGTTAAATAAATACGTTTCAATGCAAGCAAAGCTACGTGTTAACAGTTTCAATATGTAAATTACATGCGTTATAGCCCAAGTTCCAAATGCAAACATTGCTCAAATTTTGTCTCCCCACGCGGTTTCAAAGCCCATGATGTGCGCTTCCATTATATATTATTTATATAAATACACGGCACAATTCAACATCCATTTAGTTTTATTAAATTATGTTTGGGCTCATGGTTTTCTATGATACTCAATAAAATGTTCACTTAGTGCTAACGATGTCCTCTGGGCGCGTGCGTGGTCTCCAATTCCCTGTACGCTTAATTAGCATTAATCCTCCTTAATTAGGCAGCTTAAGAAAAGCTATTTCTCCTGAGTACATGGCAGAGGATTAAGAATCGACCAAGAGACAACCGAGGGATTTAGAGGAGACCGTGCGTCTTACGAAACAAAGACAGGGAACAAGGGAGTCTTGAAGCTGCCGTTCGTAATGGCGTCATTTTTGCTTCGCAGTCTGGCTCGAGAATAACTGCCAGCTACATGTTGACAACGTCATACCCTAATTAATGGTACTCAGAGCATTACTTGGGATGTGCCGCACATGCGTGCAGAAGGACGCGGAGGTAATCCAGGCGTACGAAATTACTCAGGTGGAGCTCGCGTGAACGGAGGGATATAACGATGGACTAAATGTTATTTGCCCAAAGAGAAACGAGAGGCACGTTCCTTTTGCTAAACCACGGAAGAGCGTGCTGCGTAAAAAGGCAATGGGGTGCTTAAAGTTCCCTGATCGTTCCAAGCATTTCTTTGTTGAGTGCCTGGGTGGCGCATGTTTGTTAAACAAAATTTTACCGAAACAAAAACAAACGCTACGAGATAATTGTATAGGTAATAGGTATGCGCATAATATTATTCTATTAAAATATTACACTTTTAAGGCTGATTTTATTGTTACAAGAAAAAGCTCTATCTTCGAAGGGAGTTTAATCTTGGCACGCTAAGCGAGCACAAAGAGTCCTTGAGATCAACTCGTAAACAAAATTCGACTTACAAAACACAAACACATGTGTACCAATCGAATCAACGACCATCCAAACCCGTATAGCATGTTTTTCACTGGCAACAGTTCTTCTAACAAAACCTATGCTGCGCTCTTCTGGACAAAAAAAAAAAGTTCTTATGCGGTAATCTTTTGCTTCAATCTATAGAGTAACATCCGACGTTAACCAAACATTAAAATGTCGTCGGATCGCCGTTATTTAATGCTGGTTCGCGCACTTTTGACCGACTACGACGGACTACAACCAGATCGTTTTTTTTCTTGAGCTTTCTATTGCGTATGACGGGCCGCGCAGCAGCGATGGCGGTTGTAAGCGGCTCAAAGAGCGGTCGTGTCAGAGTCGGGCGTCGATTGTCGCAAATGTGTGAACGAGCCTTTAAGCGCTCGAACAACCGTCGCACGACTGCAATGTAAGTATGCATGTCATAACTTGGCTCAAGTTCCGTAAAACAGCCTGTATTGTAGCATACCTAGGCCTCATCGATGGCAGTACGCTTCAAATAAATAAATACATCCTCTGATCATCATTTGATATCCGCCTTTCACCTGCAGGAGTAAAATCACGGCGACTGGACATTACAGCACTCGCGCCTTTACCTGCCAGATAAATGGTTTTTCAAAGGTCATCCTTGAGATTAATAAGTTTTACCTTTGAATCCCTCTCAGAAGGCAAATTTAGATGTGTAGTTTTTTTGTTTTTTTTTAAAGGGGGAAGTGTTGAAGTGTCCGCTTCACGGGGGCTTACCGGTTTCTCTTTTTAAGCATTTTAAGCATTCATAAAAGGGTGCAAAACCACGTCCTCAAACAGCTTCTTTTTTTTTTTTTTTGTGGAAACGGACTGGCAAGTGGCGGGGCCTAAGTGTTCTGGGTTTGAGCTGAGTAAAAGTTTCGACTTTTTTTGTGGAAATTCTGGCGACCTTGAGGGTAAAATTTATACAAGAAAGGTTTACTGAATAAGCTTTTAGCTGAGGTCGAGACTTCGTTGTCCTGTAAGTATTTTTATTCTATTTCACGGTTGTTGTTTCTAGTTCCCTCGCTCCACTCTCGGGTAATGGATCAAAATGGTAAATATACACCAGCTCGTCTGCACTCTCACAATAATTTCGTCCATCGTACGCGAAACGGATTTCATTCCTTTTCTATGTGCCTCTTATTTCCCTTCATCGCCAATCTCTTTGTTATATCCTTGCCAACAAGGATATAACAAACACACATTGACAACGCGGGTGCAAGCCTAGCGCAAGCGAACATTTTCATACTTTTCTTAGTTTTGTACTGCTGCCGAACACAGCTGAAGTACCTGTCTCCATTCTACCGTGTGCTGTGAAGCCTGGTCTATTTTGTTATCTTATCTATGGCAAAAAAAAAAAAAAAAAACATTTTGGAAAGACGATTGATGACTAGTGCCGGGAGATACGAGCTGATTTCTGATCAGTAAAATAAAGTGTCAAGTATAGTAGTGAGACCTGCGAAGAAGTGAATTCCTTTTCCAATGAACTAGAATCATTACGTAAGCAAACACAACACCTGACACAATATCATGAGCTAGAACGGGAAAACCATAATTTAAGCGACAAACTAGATGACATAGAAATTAATGGACAACTGAGCAACCCGCAAATCAGAGTAATCCGCCAGGAGCCAACGCAAACAGCATTCTAAAAGAGATAGATGAAGTAGTGGGTGATACAGTAGACGAAATATGCATTAATATATATACGGGAAGCCTTCGTTAAAGCCAAAATAAAAAAAAAAAAAAAAAAAAAAAAAACCTTGTTCGCTTTTTGCTACGATATAAAAGAAATGCACTGCCCATGAAAAAAAAAGAAGAAGCGGATGACAACTGAAACACTGCGCTTCGGTGGCCCGAATAACGTTCTTTATATAAACGACCACCGAACGCGAAAACAACACGAAACATGAAGCCTGATTGGTTCCTCTAGCGTAAAAAAAGAAGTAGGATGAAAGTTTATCTGAACCAAAGGCGGTGAGGTTTTTGCACGCCAGACCGACGGCTCGGATATCTTGAGGATTGCTACTCAACCTGACGTAGCAAAAACGATGTAGGAAGGAAACTCATAAGATTATATTTTATAGCCACCGTTTTAAAATGCATAAAAACAGCCGGGTGGATACTTTACGAGTGGATATATTTACTGAAACTGGAACGCAATTTTCACCTACGTGCGCAGCTATTCACATAAACGCAAGAAGTATTAATGGCAAAGCAGACGCTCTTGATATATTTTTTATTTGATGTCTGCACGTTATGTCGATAGTATTTTTACCGAAAAATATGGTTGAGCAAAAATGATCAAGCGCCACATTATTGTAACTACAGTTGTGCCAACTTAACGAGGAACCATAAAAAAAGTTGGGGGAATCCTTATACATGTTAAAACAGCTACCCTTATTCAGTTGGGGTTGCTTTCACGCCGATAAACGAAAATATTGAATACCTCACGGTACCTCTTGAAAATGCACTAGCTGCTGCTAAATACTGGCCCCAGTGAAATAAAAGCAGTTTTATAGAATTTTACGATCACTTGCTCCCCCT
This sequence comes from Ixodes scapularis, assembly GCF_016920785.2. Taxonomy (NCBI): domain Eukaryota; kingdom Metazoa; phylum Arthropoda; class Arachnida; order Ixodida; family Ixodidae; genus Ixodes; species Ixodes scapularis. Next base: position 5,308,777 of record NW_024609867.1, read on the forward strand.
TTCTCACTTCAGATTCACACTCATACTTTTACGATGTGTGATATCAATAATAATACACTCTCAGAAACGCTAAAAAAAATGCGGGCTATCTATCCACAGTCCTCTCAGTCGGGGAAAGCACACTGCTCAAGGTAACGAAGGGTAACCAGTAGTCATCCCGAATTCACACAGAATTTCACATAATAAAATAAAAGTGGTGAACCGCTACGAAATTAGTGGGTTTTTTTCGGCCCCACGAAAAAGAGTCAGATTTGTCCCTGAGTCATCCCAAAGGCATAAAAACTTAAAAAAACAAACAAAAAAACACGTGCTTTAGGGAGCACACAAAGCGGTTTGTGTCATGGGCAACGGGAGTTTTGTGCAGCATTCCTATCCCGTGTGGCCGCACCTACGCTGGGCAAATCGCACGCTGCGTGAACGATGGGCTCCGTGAGCACAGGTACACTTTTGGAAACACAGTGGATAGCCCGCACCTTTCAATTCGCTGCAAAGTGTGCCTGTCCGAACGGTCTTTCAATACCACCACGATCTTGGGAAGGCACAAAGAAAACGTGACACGTCAGGTGCTAGACGCATTCCACATCCACAATGGCGAAAAAAAAAAAACTGCATTGGCTCAGCGTCCGTGGCTTTGTCTAGTAAGGAGCTAGAATTCCTGAAACTGATGATCAAGGTCTAGCGCGTGCAGTAATGCGTAGATTTCATCGGTAGAAGATGTGCGTGTGAACGTGTGAAACAATACATTTCTCCTTTTTCTATCTGTAAAACTAAATAGCTGCGAGTCAGCTCTCTGTCCTGTCCGCTTTCTCACTTCATTTTGTACCTGTTTGCTCTGCTTTATCTCATTATTTTTAACCACTACTAACTAGCCCAGCTTTTAACCTTATTACACTACAGGCGACATATTTTATGTACAACAATGTGCTATGGCTGTGTCAATTTTATAGCCCTGCCAAAAAGGATCACCTTGAAAGTGCCACATAAATCAATATATCTGTAAGAAATTTAAGCACAAGTGATAATCAAGCCAGAATCATCCCACATAGTGCTAGTGAGCATTCCCCCATTTTTTTACGTTGCCTGTAACCCTATAAGTGCAAAGCAATGGAGCAAAAATTATTTTAATGGTGCAGAATAAGTGATGAAGCACTTAACATTTTAAAGGACTCAGTTGATAATGAGGACTGGAGTACGGTATATTGTCAAGAACAACCTAAACTGGCTTACAGTGGATTTATGGGGAAAACTAAGGAACTATATATTAAACCCTTCCCAATAAATAATTTATGAAAACGAAAAAGCAAAGCTCGCAAGCCGTAGGTTGACATTATATATTTATTAAAGGATAAAATAACAGTTTGTGGTATCGTTTTATAAAAAAAAAAAAAACAATAACCAAATAAAAAACAAAAAGAAAAAAAAACTGCGAAAAAAACGAAATTGTGACATCAAAGAAGCAAAATCAGAGTAATTTCTTAAAAGATTTTAAGGCTTCTACGATGGCCCGAGAAAAATACGGGACACCGTGAACACCCAACAAACAGTAAACGCACACGAAATAATCTGCAGGAACTCAGCATAAACAACACCAAGATAAGCGGCGTTGAACCTGCTGGCACGATGAACCAACGTTATATCAATGTAGAAGTGCCGGATGAACCTCAAAAGACAATACATGAAATGAGAGAGCGACTGGGCCTTGTATCCCAGAGCCGATTATTCTAGCGCCGACAACGCCAAGTGAACTTTGTTACCATATAATGAGGCTGCAAAACGATGTAGCTGCTGGACTATCGACACTATCAAGGTCGCAGCAATAAGAATGACATAATCTAGGATAAGCAACATTCTAGCCAACCTTATAAATATGTTTTTGATCAGAATTTTTTCTGGTGGCTTGATGGTCACGAGAGTTAACCCTGTAAAGAAAGGCGGAGGTGAACATCACCTGAAAAACTATCGTGCAATATTGGTGTAGCCCGTCTTCTCAAACACATTTGAAGGTGTATTAAACAATAGGCTAGTAAACTAGTACAATAAGCATGATATTATTTCCGCTCATTACGTTTAAAAAAAGCCTTGGATATAATTCAACATAACAAATTGTTGCATAAATTAGAAAAGTATTGTATAATAATAATAATAATAATAATAATTTTATTTGTCTTGTTCTTTCTTTAGCACGTACGAGGCAGGTCAGTCGAAGCCAGGGTCGGCTTGTGCGACTAGACCCCGTGGTGATGAGACTGATTGTTCTCAGGCGCGAATACAAGACAGTTATACACAATTTAAAGTTGTTTCACGGGTTTCACACACAAATAAATGAGTAATTGGGCATATATACACAACTTAAAGTTGTTTCACGAGTTTCACACACAAATAAATGAGTACTTGGGCATATATACAACATCGAGTGCACTGCAACGCATATAGACGTGCATGCCACGTAAATATACACTTAAATACATATATATACTTAAGCATCATACGGGCATATAGGCTGATGGTCGAAGAGTCACTCTCATGGTAACAATAACTAGCCTCCTGTCGATCCTAGAGAGATTTCAGTCGTGTATAATTCAATTGGCTGCTACTAGCACAATTGTTTTATGCGTTTTTTTAGGACACGCTGAGAGTCAATTTGATCAAGAAAATCTGGTAATTTGTTAAATATGCGAGGAACATAATACGACCGAACACATTTTCCATATTTAGTGTATACACGAGGAATTATAAAGCGCTCACTGTTTCTTATAGAGTGCTGGACAGTTCGAGGTATTTTAAATTGACTGAGCCAATAATGTCTCAGGATGACACATCTATGAAAAATGGGTAGAAAACGCGGCAAGCCCACGTAAGAGAATATATCATAGTCCTGGTTTAGATTCGGATTATATGCAACGTTTTTCGCGATGTTCCTCAGGATGGCGTCAATTTTCGTTCTCCAGAGGGATGAGCAGTTGGCAAAAATAGTAAGCCCATAGCGAAGAACTCCGTAGGCAAGAGCATTCACGACTGTCTTTCTGACGGAGATTGGGCGGAACGTTTTTATATGGTATCACAGACAAGATACACCTCGTAGTTTTTTGGCCAGATAATCAAGGTGTGTGTTCCAGGAGAGATCGCTATCGAAAAAAAGTCCCAAGTATTTGACTGTATTGTGGTATGGAATTGGTGTACAGGTGCAAGATACACAAGATGAGGAATGTAATATAAAAGGGATGTCGATGCACTGTCGTTTAAGTGGATTGCGGAAACAAATAAGCTTTGTTTTTTGTACATTCACTCTGATTTGATTGGTTTCAAACCAGTCCATGACTTTCGTAGAATTTATTTGTAGTGTGTTTATTGCACTGCGCAGGCTGACATGAGTGGATAGCAGCAATGTGTCATCTGCGTATTGATAAACTGAGCATCTTGATGTTAATTTAGCGAGATCGTTGACGTAGATATTAAACAACAGGGGGGACAAAACTGACCCTTGCGGTACACCTGACTTGAGAAATACCTTAGCACTTTTTTTGTTGCAAACCATTACCTGCTGCGATCTGTCTGTCAAAAAGTTTTGAAGCAACAAAAAGAAAGGACCTCGAAATTCGTAGTTGTAAAGTTTGTTTAAGAGTATTTGGTGACTGATGGAATCAAATGCTTTGGATACGTCGAGAAAAAGGGCACATGTAAATTGATTATTGTCGAACGACGTGTGCAAGATATCAGACATGTCCTCAAGTAAGGATTGAGTGCTGCGGCCGGCAATAAAACCGTATTGGTTAAGCGATATAAGATTGTATTTATCCAGAAAGTCGTTCATCGATTTTAAAACATGTTTCTCCAGAACCAACGCCAAACACGGAAGAATACAAATGGGACGATAGTTTTTTACATCGTCGCGTGCGCCATTCTTATAAAGGGGCCTTAAAATTTTTAAAAATATTAAAATTTAGGGGGGAAATTCCAGTGAGATTGATTCCATTTAGTATGTGGAGAATAACATTTTTTAAAACGTTTAAAAAATAATAATAATAATTTGTTTATTTAATGTGCTTAAAAACAACCACGCGGGTCTTCACATTGGCGCACACAAAACAAAAAGAAGAAACACAGCACACGCACAGCTTAAAATGTACAAATTAGCATGACAACAAATAGGTCGCACACTTCACACAAAATGTATTAGTTTCAACTTTTAACTAGACTTCCCAAGTTCTGGCGAAAAACTAGGAGATCTGTGAAGATGTCCAAGCTATACGATGCGATTGTATTAAATGAAATTTGCATACGGGACAGTGGTGAGAGTTTAGACATAAATTTAGTATAAAAGACAGTACAATTTCTGGTAACGCGACAAGGAACATAAAAATCGACAGAATTCAAAAGTTGATTAGCATCAGTCCAACCATTTACCACCCTATGCAAAAAAATCAGATCACGCTCAAATCTTCTATTTGACAAAGACTTAAGTAAAACGCTCTTAAGAAGAAATTCATAATCATAATAAAAGCGACGCTGAAAGTGTCTCTCATATAAAATGCGTATCATTCTTTTTTGCACTGATTCAATACTTAAAGACTGTGTACTTGTTAGAGAATTCCAAACAACGGAGGCAAATTCAAACCGTGAACGAACTAAAGCACAAAATAAACGAATCGCACAAGCGGGGCGTCTGAACTTTTTAGTTATACGAGGTATGATACCAAGAGTTTTCATCGCACGGCCAACAATAAAGGAAACGTAAGCATTAAATGACAAGGCGCTATCAAGGCACACGCCGAGATCTTTCATCACAGTCACCCGTTCGATTGGGGGTCATTCCAGAGAGTAGGTAAAATGCATAACAGTGCGTCGTCTGCTTAAAGAAAGAACCTTAGTTTTGGCAGGATTTAGGAGTAAATTATTCGCCAAAGACCATTGCAGTATGTTGTTCACTTCGTGCTGAAGAGCATTACAATCAAGAGGAGTAGCAACGCGCGTAAAAATCTTAATATCATCTGCAAAGAGTAGAAGCTCAACTTTTTTTTACACATGAGAATATGTCATTAACGAATATCAGAAACAAAAGAGGCCCAAGAATAGACCCCTGGGGGACACCTGAAGTTAAGTAAAATAGTTTAGAAGGGACACTAGAAATTCGAACATGATTCGTACGACATGACAAGTAGCTTTGGAACTAGCGAAGTAGTTCAGAACAACAACCGTGTAACGATAATTTGTGGAGCAATAGCTCATGATCAACTTTATCGAATGCTTTGGACATGCCAGAATAAATGGCATCTACCTGTCCCCTGTTGGTAACAATTGGTGCAGCGAAATGTAAAAAGGAGCACAAGTTGGTTTCAACTGACCGTCCCGTAATGAACCCGTGCTGCGAAGTCGTTAATTTTTGATGAAAGTAATGAGTTATTCGTTTATAAATAACTTTCTCAAACACCTTAGAAAAGCCGCACAATAAAGAAACAGGCCGATAATCACTGACAACCGATGAATCGCCCCCCTTTAATATTGGCACGACAACCGCTCTCTTCCATAACGATGGGAACACCCCAGAGCCAAGTGACAAGTTGAAAATGTGTGAAAAAAATCAGTGCGAACAGGGCACTACAACCTTTGATTATAAAGCTCGGAATACAATCTACTCCAGTAGATAACTTCGGTTTAAGTTTTCTGACACCTTCCTCAATTTCATCCAAATCGACCCTGAAGCCCGATAAAACATCCTGGCAGTTTACTTCTATGTCAATAGGCTGAATAGTTGACTGACCAACTGTAAAGCATTGACTAAGATAGTCTGCAAAACGGTCTGCCACCTCTGGTGGGGACGAAAAATACTTAGTGTTTCCAGTAGAGCAATCCCGTAGTGAAATTTCATGCGAATTGTTACGAGTGTGCTGCTTTGCAAACTTCCAGAAAATTTTGGGGGCGGCGGTTCAGACTGCGCTCGACATCATCAAGATGCAACTGTTTACCGCGCGAGTACAATTTTTTGACGAGTGAACGATAAATACTAAATTGAGTGTACCAGAAGCTAGAGCCTGTTTTTTTGAAAAGTCTATGAAAATTATCTTTTTTCTTAAAGTGCGTTTTTAAGTCATTGGAAAACCAGTCCGGGTAATTGGAAAGTTGAGAATTGCGTTTTTGAACAAAAAGGCTAATCGCGTCTTGCACAACTGACGTAAACTCTTCTGTTGCGAGATTGGTGTCATCCATTGCAAGAGCAGCGCTCCAGTTATAATTATGAAGGTATTTATACATTCCCAAATAATCTACTTTGGGGTAACAGTAGGCGGAGGGTCTGTTCAATGCTTGCAACTTTCTTGGCAGCCGTATTTGAACACTGAGTGCTGGATGACATCCATCCATTTGTACTAGAGGAATCGGAACAGTAATAATTGATTCGATTGGAATATGTGATAACACTAGGTCAAGAACATTGCCAGCGGAGTTTTCGAAACTGTTAAGCTGATTCAGCCCACAGAAATGTATAAAAGATAAGAATGCAGCTGCCTTATTTAATGTGATTAAGTCGCCACCATTTATAACGTCCAATGACCAGTCTATTTCCGGAAGGTTAAAGTCCCTGTACATTTGAACTCTGTACCTATCGAAGTTTACTTGTTGTTCCAGCGTTTTAAGATGTTTGATAAAAATTGAAGGATCGCATAGCAGTTTAAAACAGCAGTTTCCAATAAGGTAATTAAAACCATCGGCAGTTTTAATTTCTACCCATAAGCATTCTGAATACGATTCTAGGTCGAACCTTCGTTGTGACTCAAGCGAAGAGTGAAGCGCAATCAATACGCCACCACCTAGCTTTTGCCCCGTGCTTATGTAGTCTCTGTCGCGGCGGCAGACATTGTAGTTAGGTGTGAAATAATTCGAATTCAGAATGCCATCGCAGAGCCACGTTTCCGATAAACAAATAACGTCAAAGTCTGCAGTAATAAGATTAGACATAAACTCATCAGCCTTTGTGCGCAGTCCTCGAACATTTTGGTAAAAAATGCTAAGCACTTCCGACATTTATATTTGATATCGTTTCGAGGGGATAAGTACGAGCATGGTCAAGGTGGCCAAAGAACTGGTGGAAAATGCTGCCCTCCGGCCAAATTTCCGGTTTGTTAATGGCGTCAAACACGGCCGGCTTACAAGACAAATGAAAGGAAGAATACGAGGGAAATCGAGTTACCATTTTAGAAGGGACAGTTGACTTCCCGTCTAGGAACGGCTCGACAAGCGCCTGGACATCGGCAACCGACGTATCCGGTCGAAGTCGAGATACAAAAAGTGCCATTCAGCGCTGGGGCCTAGCAACAGCCTGCACAGTGTCTGATTTAGCAGTGCCAGTAGAAGGCTTGGCACGTCGTCGAGGCTTGACCTCTGTGAAGCCGTCATTCGTCAAGCTCACGGGATGCGGATCCTCCCCACCACGAGAACCTGACGGTGGTGGAAGAAGGACAGGTTCCTCGAGAGGTGGCAAGTTCAAGCGTGGAAGAGAAGGCCAGTTGTTCGGGTGTGCAAGGGCGGGTGGTGCAAACGAAGCCTTGCTTGCCGCCGGAGGCACGCGGAATGTCGGGGCGGCAGTAGTAGCATAAAGTTGAGGCGGTGAAGACGGGATTGGGAGACGATCCACTACGTTCTTCCGGAGTTGCTGCACTTCCAAGCGAAGGTGTTGGTTTTCAGCTCTGAGGCATTTGAACTCGGCGGTCAGGGTATCCATTTTTCTTGTCATACTGTCGATCACGCGCAGCAAACCGGCGGGGACGTAAAAGTCATCCTGTGCTGCCGCTGGCTCACCCGTGGAAGCGTTCGTCAAGTTGTTATTTGGCGTATGGCGCATCTGATTGGTCACCTGGGCTTTTGGTGACTTACTGTGCCGCCGGGCACAACCCGTGCATTTAGAGGTGCTGGTTCCAGATTTCATGAAGATATTATATTCTTCGAGGCCGACGTTTAAGCATCTGCAGTGGAATTTTCTGTCGCAGCCAGCAGAGCAGACAAGGTATTGCTGCTCTGGGTAGAAGCGAGCTGCACAGGATCCATATTTATCTTTTCGTGGAGCACTGGCTGACGCGTCCTTTGCAATAGGAGCCTCCATAACGAGAAAATTAGCGAAAATCGAAAAAATTCAAACTTACAGGAGGAGCATCAGAAAATGGTTCCTCTTGTTCAAATCGTCGTCGTCGCAGATGTGTGTCGCTATGAGACTTAAAAAATGATACCTAAAAACTCGTTTTCGATGTGTTCAAATTTAAAAAGAATCTACTGAAAGGGAAGAATTAAGTGTGACGTCCTTCGAAGTTTTATTTTGAAATTAGTATTATTTCTAGCATCCACAAACAATATCATTACCATTCTAGCTTTACCAAAGCTAGTTATGCACGCCGATGACACGAATGTATTTTCACTCATTAGACAAAATCTGCTCTAGAAGAATCAGCATATAAACATCTAACACAGCTGTCGTCCTGGCTTAAAAATAACAAATTTGAACTGAACAAGTATAAAACCAAATATATAATATTTATACAAGTAAATAAACCCAGCGATTGGTCAAATTTTATTAAGTATTAAGGCAATTTAATCTAACAAGTCCGGCATCAAACAGTTTCGGGTGTTTTGTCCAATATATAGGGTGGTTCAAGCGACCAGGCTCGATGTAAATGGACCGTAAAAATCGATGCCTGCACGCAGCCAGTTAAAGGCCCATGAAACGAATTTCGGACTGGAATAAATCAATCTATATTGGGATTTTACTAGTAGCGCATCGTTTAGTGGGCCAAAATATCAAAGGTAGAAAGTGAGAAGCCTGACTTTTGGTACGAAAATTTTGAAAACACAGCGGACTATTTCGTACCTCCTTCCCTTCGTAAGCTCTCTGCCTTTTCACTGTGATACATCCGCGGACCCCGCAGCGCGTCACCGGGCACCTGCAGCGCGTCATCGGGCCCAAACGCACGTCACACGGCACCGGACCTCACTTAATCCCTTCACCCCTAATCTGACATTGTGGTGGAAGCTACGCGCTTGCCGGACCAATCAGCCGCTTTCCTTTCTTCACCTGACCTCATTCTTTGCGGGTCGGTATGCGCGAGAGAGCGTGATCACGTGGCAAAAGTGTGGCCGGGCCCAACGAGCACGTAGCTTCCACAGCACTGTCAGCTTTGGGGTGAACAGGGTGGGGAAAGCAACTTGTCTCAATTTTGAGGGAAGGGCTAATCTTCTAGGAGGACAATGACTGCGTCCGGCTACACAAGCGAGATTCCCAGCAAGAGGGGACTCCCCCTCTCCGTCTTCTTGAACTGTTCTGTACAATGCGCGATTTATGAGTTGAGGAGGAAAGCTAAACAGGAAAAAGTTGAAAAAGCGTTTCATGACTCCTTTAGACTTTTAGTCAAAAGTGTACTTCACAGGTCGGTTTTACTTGTAAAATTACGAAGCGTAGTTCTCTTTCTGCAAAAAATAAGGCCAAAAACCTTGCCAGGGGCTACGGCGGGCAGCGACGCAGACGACAGGGATTCAGCAGCGGGTTGTGTTTGGCGTTCGTATTGATAGATGGCGCCCGGAGCAGCGTCCGAAGGTGCAGCCGACCAGCGAAAGAGAGTAGACGACACGCATATGAAATCCGTTGGCAGCAAAAGCGCCGCCGTTATGCAGACGCGTTTTTTTTTCTTTTTCCTTAGGTTTTGCTTTTATCGTCTGCATTTATTTTTTAACCGAACGTACATTTCAAAAAGATTATGTTAATTTTATTAAACCACGGTGGTCGCGAGCCGTCGCGATAAGGAGGTAGCGCCATCTATCAATACGAGCGCCAAACACACACCGGTACTGAACCCCTGTCGTCTACGTCGCTGGCCGTCGTAGACCCTGCCAAGTTCCTTGGCCTTATTTTTTTTACAGCAAGAGAACTACGTGTTGTAATTTTACAAGAAAACCCGACCTGTGAAATACACCTTTGATGAAAAGTTTAGATTGCTACATGCAGGCGTGAAATTTTACGGTTCATTTTAGATCGAGCCTGGTGACATCAGATTCCATATAGAACGAATATGGAAAATCCATGTGTCAAAACTTGTCAGAATAAGTGAGAACTAGGCAGATCCGTTGGTTGCATACAAAAATAGCAACGTTTGTTCCTACCTGTCTAAACAAAATGCTGTATTACACCTAGCCCTATTCTAATTTCTGCTATAGATTTTCGGTACGGTACACAACGGGTGTTTTTGAATTACGACAAAATAATTGTTGTAATAAAAATAGCTTTACGCCTGCTCAAAAACTACAAAGGAAATATGATCGAATTCAATGGACCTCCCAAGTTCACCAAACACGCAATTCTTGAGGCAAACCAAATATATCGCTTAAATTATTTCCGGTGATATAAAAGGAAAAAAAAAAAAAACACGGATGAAGCGAATCGAGAGTCTTCAAATAATCTATTTATATTTCGGCATGACAAAAGAAGAACGCCGAGAATGCGCAGATTTTTAGCGGTATTGCCGCTAAAAATCTAAATAAAGAAAGAAAGAAGCAGAGAAAGAAAGTTTTCACTGTCATTCATAAGATAGAACGCCTGCTGGCGAAACTCGAAGCCGACGTTTATTTTAGTTTTTGGCATACACCTTTTAAAACTATTCGTCGACCCGGAGCTATTCAGGCACATATCATCACCGCCAATACCCTGTACCATAAAAAGGTATACAGGACATTACAGGGACGAAACGGGCCGAAGGACTCGGGGGATCCGCAACGGAAGTGACAGGCTGTGGACACTACTCGTCCGGACTGAGCTCCGGCACCACCGGGAATTCCATTACTGGACCAACATCAGGAAAACCCACTTCAACTGGCCGTAGGGCGTAAGACAGATACATGTTCTGGACAGCATCAAGAGGAGAAAGGCCTACGACATCGAACTCCGTAGTGTGTTACGTTGACTGGTCAATTGTAGTGACAATCGAGCTAGCATTGATCGAGCTCGTTGATATGATTGTATAAACCTGTTGTTTGGCGCTATTGTCAAGCTTTGTGGAGAATCCCTTTCCCGTAAAGACGAGTAATTGTTGAGGAGAGGGCCAGAGATTTCTGTAAACGTGAATTCGTCTAGATTAGTTGTTTCCTTTTAGGTTCAGACGGCAAAAACAATGGTCTGAACAAGATGATAAATTCGCCTTCATTGATGTGACGGTTGAACGGCTTAATGAGTTATTGGAAGAGATTACCCGAAATAATTAATACATTTGAGGAAGTTCAAAATGGTAAAAACTAGAATGTTATTTGCTCAAAAATATTTCAAACTGAAAAGAGTGGAATGTTTGCAGTCTCACGTCGGTCAATTTTTGAACAATGGGTAAAAGGAGGATTGGGTTCCCTTTTTTGTGAAGAGGGAAATAGAAAAATTAGGAAAGCTATTAGTGGGATCTTAGAAAAAAGGAACATTTTGAGAGTGTGGCCAAGAATGTGATGCGTTCAAGACGTCCTACTTTCTGCGTAAAGCTATTTATCAAAGAACCCAAGCCGGAGCTTCTTTTTCCCAGAGTCGTTGATGAGAATGGAATAAGGCGAAACATTTTCTAAGTTCCTTCAACAGCGGCTAAAGTAGGCCCAACTCGAAATTACTCTGTCTCATAAAAATGAGAATGAATTCATTGGCATATTGATCGTTCGCCGCGAAGGCAGTGCCTGGTCCTTTCAAAGCGCGTCAAGGATTTATATTGGTCTTAGAGAATAATTTACTAATTCAGAGATTGAAGGAGGTACTGGAGCTCACCTTGGTAAAAATTCAATCTGGATCGAGCGTCTCAGTGGAAGGTATTTTGACAATTTTTAAGTTATTTTCGTTCTGCAGGTGGGGAATGTGAGGGCAAGATGTGTGTAAAAAAATAAGGGTTGTCTCTAGGTTACTTTGTGGATCTAATTTTGGCAGATATCTATTTGAATTTATTGGACTCCGCTGTGGCTCAGGGCATCAAAGGATTACCTTCGGAACGCTGCCTTGTCAGGTGGTATACCGGCGACATTGTAGTGTGTTCGTTTCCAAGCGGATTAACATAAAACCTGGAAAAACCAATAAGAAAATCAACTCCTGAATTGCAGCACTTTTTCCTACGGAACAGCCGTAGGAAAAAATGTTGTAAGTATTGGATTTACGAATTCATGATGGGCAGGGCTTGTGTTTGGAGTATGAAAAAAAAAAAATCCTAAACCCATTCTTCCAAGAAGAAGTTACTCTGAAATGGTAAATGCTTGAGTGGTAAAGTCACTTATTACCAATGCGATGATCGGATCCAGTATTCCTGTATGATCCTGTATGATAACATCGTGTAAAATGGTACCATGAAAGACTATATGGTAATGGTTACGAAAAAGTATTTATCAGTAGGCCCATGGTTGTAATGAGTGAAAGAAGACAAGTAGGTTAGAAGAGACCTAAGAAACCATACGCGGTTATGCCATATTATCATGAGGTATCCCACAATATCAAGCCATGTGCGAAGAAGTTTGGTTTGGACCTCTCGACTCCGCTTGGGGGCGCATCAGGAAGTCGCGCCGTTGCTACCTCATCTTCCATTTTTCCTTAGAGTGCACTGCTAACCAGAGTTTTCTGTTATGCGGGAACGGGTAGCGCTGGACTAGTGGCATTTGCGGCAACTAATCTCGTTCCTGTGGGTAACATGGAAGATCTGCTTTTGGTTTAGCGGGCGAACTGGTGTTGTTCGTTGCATTCGCAACCGCGCGTGTGTTCGTGTGGCTTGGGGGGGGGGGGGGAGGGCACTGGAATATTGTATTCTACGTCAAAATAACTTTTTTTGTGGGATTAGACATGTATAAGATTCTATAGAAAATAAAAAGCTTCGTTCACGGGAAACGTGACAGCAGCTCGAAACCTGAGAAGCGTTGTCTTTTAATGTGTTCCTTACCCTTAATTGTTTCAACCTCTGAACATTTTTTTTCACACCCCTAGAACCTTACGTTGCTTTATGTACATATTTCATTGAAAGAAAGTTCTCGGAAATGTGTGCACTGCTCAGAAACCACCGCTTGGGCGAGAGAGAGAGAGCGCCTTACGCGGCAACTTCCAACATTCTCGTTTTTTTGTTTTGTAATCTATATCTTATATAAGTCTTCCCCATATTTCTGCAGTTTCACCGACTTTAAGTGTCAACACGAAACAAACCAACCAAAGAAACAAAAACTGAAGAAGTGCGACGTATAAATAATGCAAGGCAAAGTTTACTTATGTATTCGCGACAGGCCCCCAAAAAATCCATATTTGAGGGGGCTGACGTCGGCGCAAGCTGCAAGCAAACAATGCGGAGTCTTAAAGCATGCGCCCATATATATGCGCATGTCCTGGCAGATGAATGCGGGCAACCATGTGCGTGTTAACCTGCGTTCAGACGTATAAATTTGGATACACATACACGTCCACGAAGCGCGCGTACTAGCACGTACGCGCTCAAGTATATCGCGCTACAATTCACGCACGAACAAGTGTAAGAGCGAACAAGAGTCTCCAATCACATTCGCGAGAAAACATGCGAGGTTTTGTCCGCGCGATAAGCTACAGAGATGAATATGGGCCGATTGTTTGTAGTGTACAATAACAACGAAAGTGGTAGGTGAATCGCGACTGCGTGCCATTTTTGACGAAAGTTGCCGCGACTGTAGCGGTGCTGTGCGCACACTTTCGTTTCAACGTCAACTGGGTGGGCACGGTCGTCGTATCGAATAAAGGAAAAGAGAGAATGTTGTCAAAGTCCCGACACCAAACTAGTCAAGAGTGGAGCGAGTAAAATATCCAAAAGTCGAGTCCCGCGCGTGACTTCAGAGAGAGGAAATATAAAAAGAGCCCCGTCAAATGGGAAATGTTTCCGGTACACATTATTCCTTAAAGTACTTGGGCTCTACCTTGGTCTTCTGTATAACTGAAGGTTTCCTCGAGCGAGAGTAGACACGCTTGTCTGAGTGCATCACTTGCGTGTGTCTACATGCAAATACGCCGGTGCGTCTGCTTCCTGCTATGTGTCGGTGTGAGGTTGCGCTGGCAAGGCGACATTTTGTTCATTCTGGAGGGTTCTCTTGAACTGAAGGTGCACACGTTCACTTCGCTTTGTGTGAACACTGTGATACTTTCGTTTCGAAGCAATTTTTCAAAAGCAAGCTTTTGAAAAATTGCAGGAGGACACTTAATATTGCTAACGTGCAGAAGTTCGAAGGCATTCGTATAGGTGGCGCACTCCTACAAGTTGTGCGCGGCGCTGAGCCCGGCCGGGCGACCGCTGCTGAAGCTGCCCCGGCGGGGTTTTGGCCGGCGGGCCCTTCGGCATGGCGCAGCGTGGCTCTCCAGGCCGCTGCGCTACGGAGAAAGCTTTTCTGTGGGGTGGCATTCCATGAGACTCTTACGCGCTCAAGTCAATGGGAATGTAGGGATTAATTCGCTGCTCTAGATTACAGGCTTCGCTCCATGGGACGGCAAGATTTAGGTGCCGTTTTGAGCGGCTTCAGAAGCTAATAAAGCCAGTTCGCTTTATGGGACAGCTAATGCTTTCGTGTTCATAAATTTAGTGTCACCGCCGTCACTGTCGGCAGAATAACGACAGAGGGTGTCTTGGGAACGACTCGCTATTAGCACGCACTTCATGCCTTCTGGCGTGATTAGGCTACGCGGTGGAGGAAAGAAAACTTAAGCTCCACCCTGCAGTTCACATCTTCCTAATCACTATGCTCCCTAAAAAAAAAAAACGTCTGTATATTCCTGCAAAGCATGGAGGCAGCTAACCAAGGCGAAAAGGATTCCAGCTAACTACTTAGCTCATAGTACGATCAGGTTTTAAATATGCGATTTGCGCAGTGACACTGGGTATTTCAGCGGTCACGCCTATTGTTACCGCGAACATCTCGTATCATGTCTATTCCGATCGTATTGTTAAATTCATCACTCGCTGGGAACCTTCAATATTTTGCCCTTTTTTATCTCGTGTTCGGCAGCAAGAAAATATCCCTGTTTTTTTCTTAGTATTTATATTTTCATACGAATAAGCCCAGCGCGCTCACTTATGTATGTGTTTATTAAGCACACACAAAACAAATAAAAACATGGAATTAATTAAAATAATGAGCTGCTTTTGTCTTTGTTTTAGTTTCTGATGGGGGCCATTCGAGGTCATCATGACACAAGAAAGTGACTGCAAGACAAACAAACCGTTAGAGGAAAGGCAGCAGATGCAAGAGGCCAACGTGCGAGTGTGCAGTCTCTCGCTCTGTACTCCGTGCGTGGGGTGGAGAGGCGCCACAAATAAAAACGGAAGAGCAAGCACGACAAGAAACTTACCTTTTTTTTTATTTTCGATGCTTGGCTACCTGGTTCATAACCAGGAATAAAAACTTCAAAGCAACAAACCGTGTTTACTCTTCGTTTTTATTTTTGGCGCCTCCTGGTTCCACCTGAAACTATTCTGTTCTAATGCAAACAATTGTGAACTTACAACCTATACTTGGGGTACCTCTGCAAGCCTTTCTTACATTTGCCTTCCCGACTGTTGTTTTGACTCAACTTTGTCACTAGGTAGTGGCCGTGATTTTTTTGCCTGAGACTCTTTTGGCACTTCGGCTCGTGAAGGTGAAGTCAAAATAATTGTGAGCTTTTCAGTTTAGGCGGCTAAGAGCTATTTTACGTTAATGGTCGCCGGAAGTTAAACTTTTTTTGCTGTCATAATATGTTACTTCGTATAGCATCTTCACTTTAACAAGTTCTTACAAAACCCTTCTTTCTATTTTCTGCAGTCTTGTCATAAGTGTAATTTTTATATGTATTTTCTACTGTATTAATATTAATCTTTAATTCTTCACGCACACTATGGACGTTTAGGTTCTTCACAATATACACGCTTAAAGAATACTTGTATAATTATCATCATTTATTGAACAGCTACAGGCTGCTATTTTTATTATTTCACACTTTTGTTACAGCAAACTGCGCAATTGGTAATCGAAACAAATCCTTCAGTTGTAATTGCTCAGATGCAAGATATCAAATTTTACGTCATGGTTCCGAATCTCTGGAAGCAACGCTATGAACACCGCGAACGGTATTATAGCGGTGTGCTAGACAACTCGGCAAAATATATTTAGTGTGCATATCTTCAGACACTCTACGAGCACTAAGTTTCTAACTAACTCTCTGGGTATGATGGTGTCACCATAACCAGGTTCCCTAGTTAGTGGTAAAAATGTGGGCATATACACTGAAATACCTGTATACATGCTTCGCCATATTGCAAAAAAAACACAAATTTCTATTTAAAGTTAACAAAATTACTTGCCTTGTTGCCAGGACAAAGCCGTGTCTTCGGCCAGCTTTCGCACTGTCCCAGGAAAACAAGAATTTTTCTTCTTTCGTGATTTAGACTTGATTTATAAAAAAAGATCAATGCTTCTCGCCCAAATACTTGTCAAGCTAGTTGAGGGACCACAAAGATTTAGCGGACTAAAGGTATCACAGTGGGGCACCCACTCATGCATTTTTCAAGAGTTTCAAGTTCGAGCTTTTGCAAACATCTTTGCCTGTTCAAACGCAAGCTCAAAAGTAGGAACATATGTTAAAGCAAGATATGTTCGAAATATATATCTAGACTAGAGACGCAACGTCATGACCGCACAACGAAGAAACGGATGGTTCTAGCTCTTAACTTGAGCTAAGTACACAGTCATAGGCTCGTCCCTAAACAATCCCAAAACTCATTAAGCCGCTTTCCACGTAAAACGGTGTCTTTCCTTTTTTTGTGTGTGTTTGCTTTCTCTCCAATTTGTTTGCTTAATTTTACTCTCGGAATCTCCAGCATCAAATGTCCGTTTTTTACTAATTGGAGCTCGTCGTTTTCAGTTCTTTTTTTTAATTTAAAGCTCACCGTAAAAAGAAGACGCTGGAGGAATATATTATTGCTAACGATCGTGCACGGCATTTTTTCCTCATTATCGGACGATTCATAATTAAATTACCTTTCTACGAACGAGATAGCGGATGTCTGTAGATCACTGGCCTCAGCAATGCGTGTTCAATATCCCACTGGCAATGATCATTATTTATTATATAAATATCTGAGTCCGGTAAGTACTTCTCAGTTTTTTTTGTTCCAACTATAATTGATTAATTGCTTCCCACTTAATTAAACCCTCAGTAACACGCCAGAGAAGCGCCCAACTTGGCTAAAGCATGGAAACCGTAAGGGCCAAATTTTGGTCATGCTAGGTTTTGCTCCATGTCGCTTCTCAGTACCAGAGTATGCTGCCTTACTATAGCCCAAGTTGGGCGGTACTTGGGTGGGCCGAAACTTGAATTTTGTCTGATCCCCCACAGGAGTGTCAAAGTAAACGCCATACCTGAGTCAAAACTACCGAAGTATGTCCGACTTTAAAAACTTAAAAACACGCCGAAATTTTTATTTTTTTTTCTGGTCCGCCACATAAATTCTAAAGCAACTGCTATACTCGAATCATAACTTCCAACGAAAATTGTAATGTAGGGATTCGGGGGCGTGGCAAAGTTTCAATTTTCTCTGATTAGTCACTATAGTGCCAGATATGTACCAAAAATGTCAAAGAAAACTCAGAGGCATCCCGAAGTGTTTTATTGTTTTTAAACTCGCATGCAAAATGTTTCAAAACTCAGAACAAAATTTAAAAAAAAATAAGCGTTTGAAGCACGATGGTCAGTTGTCACCATCTCCGCCCCCAAGCGGCAAGGTGATATTTGGCAGTGCCGTGCCAGAACCAGCCAAAGGTGGCTGCCGAGGCGCACGCATGTGCGCGCTGCTCCCAGCCGATTCGTGGCCCGTCGCAATATTTGCCTTGTGCGTCTTGCGACATGCGCTTTCATTGCAAGTGCATAAACGTTCAAGTCGTTGAATACAATATCTTCATGGAATCCGGGGATAGCAAGTACAAATGCATTCAGTGTATGAAGCGACGGAATCCTTCGACAGCGGAGCTTATCAGCGAGGCCGGCATCGCTATCACGCCCCCCGAGGATTCTGCGGCTTTTTTGAATTCTGCAAACGCTGCCAACTGTAAGTCTTCTGCAAGTATTATCCAGTTCAATCAGTCAATGGCGAGTCGACCGGAAGAGCTTACAAGCGAAGTGCAGGAGCTTCGAGTGGAAAACATTTCGCTTCGTGACGCGGTGCGTGACCAGCGGGATTGTGTTTGTGAGAGTAGAATTCCCAGAACTTCCCAATGGCAGCGACTGCTTATCTCTATCCATGGGTAGCTTTGCATCAGCTGTTATCACAGGCATAAGTGCATCACGTGCTGGCGTACCGCTACTGGAGTTCCATGATCGACAAATGTCTCCTGGTCGTCATCAACGTACGGTCGTACACCACCCATCCGACCCGGAGAGGCATACGCAGATGCCTCCAACCACAGTCGGCACAGCTAAGCAGTCCGTGCTGAAGACCTCCCCGAGACCATCGGCAGTGACAGGTCTTTTCGTCTTCCGTCTGGCTGCGAGCACCGAAGCATCGGATGTGCGAAGACTTCTAGCAGGGCTTGTTGGGGACAAGAATGTCCAGTGCACCAAACTGAAAAGTAGGCATCCGACGTACAGCTCTTTCCATGCCTCTTTGGACAAGGACTTGTTTGAACTCTTGTACAAGCTTTAGGTGTGGCCTGTGGGTTCCGTCTTCCATTTATTTTATGGCAAGTTGTCACCTTCACGGCACTTTGAAGATTCTAACATTGTCCAACCTAGTCCAAGCTACCCCCAATGATGGCGCGGAAAACTAACTTGTGCTATCAAAATACGAGAAATCTCAGAACCAAAAGTGAAGAATTTTTCGCCAATGCCTTTCCTGTGACCATGACATCATTTGTTTGACGGAAACGTGGCTAAATGAATCTTGCACTAGCAGCTTTTATTTTCCAAGTCAATTTTCAGTATTTAGAGCAGACAGAAACTACACTGAACTTGTTAAATACAGCGGTGGTCTTCTAATAGCGTTCAAGTCTTTTTGATCCGATTAGGCGTGCATACTTTGAGACGTATAGGGAATGTGTCTGGGTGGAAATACCGGTATCGGATGGCTTAAACTACCTTGTTGGCTGTTATTATTTTCCGCCGAATTTTGACGTTTGTGTTTTCATAGACCATTTTGCAGACCTAGAGAACCGAATTGATTTTTCAAAGTACAAAGTACACGTTTACGGTTATTTTAACCTTCCAAAGGTCGACTGGTTAACCGGCTTTGCCCAGAGTGACGGCGTGGTTGTAAGAGATAAAGTACATTGACTGAAATTTTTTTCTATTTTAATGAATTGCATCAACACAATATAATAAGAAACTGTGCTGGAAATGTTTTAGATTTTATCATATCAAATGCACCCGTCTTCGACGTGAAAGAGACACGCGAGACGCTTGTCCCAGTCGATTGTTTTCACCCTCAGTTTACACTATGTTTTTTATCATTTCAAATACTATGTGAACAGTCACTAGCCAAGTTTGTTTATACGAGTGGCAATTATCTTGGCCTATACAATCCTCTTCGTGGCTATGATTGGTCTTGCCTCTTTCACGGTACGGTCGTTAATTCTTGGGTCGAATCAGTAACATCAACTGACCAGCGGGCTATAGAAGAATTCATACCTAAACAGTGTCCAAGGAAATCAAAATTTCCTAAGTGGTTTTCATCAGTCTTGAAATATTATGTGTGTAAAAACCGGCTTTACCGCAAACTCAATAAAAATCAAATTGTGAATATTGGTATCAGAGATTTTCAGTCTGTAGAGCAATAATTAAGAAGCTTTATTCTCGAGATGAAGCTCGTTATTACAGCTGTTTGGAAAACAAATTGAAAAAAAGAACCCAGTTGCTTTTCGAATTATGCTCGGGCCCTAAGTAAGGATAGTGTCAGCGCTTCTCTGTTAAAAATGAACGTTAAGATTTCATGCAAGCCACAAGAAGGGAGCCAAGCATTTGCTAATCACTTTAGCTCTTGCTTTTCGAAACGTGACAGTATGCCTAATAATTTTCAATTTGAGGGTTTTGCTGACTCCTTAGCATACTACACTGTAACCGAGGAAGAGGTGATGTGCTCGATATGGAAGCTCAAACCAAATCTTTCAACTGGCTGTGATGACATTACTAATTTTATTATCAAAGGATTTGCTGAAATATTTATAGCTACCCTGACACATATATTTAATCTGTTCTTACAGTAAAAGGTTTATCCTACTCAGTGGAAAGTTTTAATCGTAATATCAGTCTTCAAGTCAGGAAGTTTTTGTAATGTCAATAATTTTCGCCCTGTGCTTCTTCTTCGTGGCTTCTCAAAGGTTTTTGAGATGGTGGTGTATGAACGTTTGTACCCATGTTTTAAACCAAAATGTCATCTTTGCAACACGGATTCCTCAGGGGCAGATCAGTGGAGACGAAATTCGCTATTTTCCTTGGTCGTAGTGGTCCTGCAGTATGCAACAGTGAGCAAGTGAACACAGTCTACTCTGACATGACCAAGGCCTTCGATAAAGCTGACCACCAGATACTCTTGTTGAAATTAAAAGACTACGGACTATGCACTTTGTATTGCGCAAGGTTTGAAAGTTACCTTTCAAATCGCCAAAATATGTTAGATTTTTAAATTGTGCGCCTGAGACATTTGCATCTTCATCAGGAGTACCACAAGGTTCTAGCCTTGCAACACTCCTGTTTTTGATATTTGTTAACGATCTATCATCTTCCATCAGAAACTCGAAAGTGCTAATGTTCGTCGATGACTTTAAACTTCTCCGTGTGGTCGACAATGTGAATGACTGTATTCAGATAAAAAATGACATTCGCTCCGTTAAACATTGGTGCTTAAAAAATAGGCTTGAACTGAATCCAAAAATAAAACAAAAAAACTAGTTATGTCTCTTACCAGGAAGAAGGTGAGCATAGTCTTCGACTACACCATACTCGAAGAGCAGGTGCTGCTGGTTGTCTATGTACGAGATATTGGTGTCTTTGTGGACTCGAGATTGGATTTTCGCCTCCACGTCTCTCGCATTGTTGGTCAAGGACTTGGCCAAGTCGGTGCAATTTTGCGACTGACAAAAATATTTTGTCGCTCTGAGTGTCTTTTATGTCTGTATTGTGCATTGGTCAGATCATGCCCCGAGTTCGCGTCTTTGGTTTGGAACTCTGTAAAGATGTTCCATAGCAATCTTATTGAAAACGTTCAGCGTAAGTTTATAAGAACTTTAAACGATCGATGTATTGGCCGGCGCCGTTTCTGCAATTACCATTCTCTGCTCACTGACCTCGGTCTAGTGGCTCTGCACGAGAGACGAATTGCAAGCGATACGCATTTCTGCGTCAAATTGTGCATGGTTCTCTTGATTGTGCCCAGTTGCTGATGTCGCTGAGGTTCCGGGTACCGTCAGGGAGGACATCAAAATGCAGAGACACGTTTTATCCTGATGTGCGGGTCACTTGCCCAATGACGTGTCTGCGACAGACTCGCAATTACTTTTTTGGCGAAACAAACTTTTCGCCTGATTGTGTTTTTATTCTATACTTTTATGTCTCTGTGTACAGGACAGTGCACTGCTGCTCAGGCCACTCTGCTGTTAGCAGGCACGCAAATCAACCCTATCCATCTTTCTATATAAAAGAATTGTTACAATTCTAGGCAAATATACAGTTTTGTACAACGGCCTCATAATATTCTTGCGAATATTCTACGCATTAGACTTTCGCCCTGGTATCGGTGCGATATCTAAGGCTACTATATGAATCGGCCCGGGTATCGGCGGGCGTCGCGAATACGTCTGCTCTGCACCCGGCGGGCGTCGTGTATGTCTTATTTCTGTAAGCCGTTGCATATCATCAGATAACCGGACAATCAAAATAATTTTCGATCTCTCCCAGAAGTTTATTAAGCCCATATCATTACACAGAGCTTGTTCTCGATACATATACAAAAGAGATACTTCTCTGAAAAGCGTAAAGCACATTAATAAACAGAGCCGACACTGTTTTTATGCCAAGCAAACACTCATCAGTCATACACGAGGAACCGTGGAGATTAAGAGGGACGCAGGACTACTGTAAGAAGAGTTCTGGCAGCGCACTTGCTAATAAAATAACGAAATCACGTAATCCTTGATAGATGCATTATCCAACTACGGCAGCACATAGAAACACTAACATGAAATAGAAAAAGAAGATATCCCACATTCAACTGAAGTGTTGATGTCGGCAAAGAGCCGTTTTTATGTCAAAACGCTTCCAACAAACACAGCACAACAATTCCACCGACCACTACGGAGAAAACGGCCTTTAGCAAAACGTTGGCGTGTCTCAGCCGCGGCTGCAACGCACGAAAGCAACAAAACACCAAAAAGCGCATTTGGAAACCAGACCTACGTGGCCCCTGACTCATCTCCATAACTTTGCAAGCGGCAAAGACTACGGACACAGTGATCCCATCAGCTCGTCAGAGTGAGTCGCGTGAAAAAATTTCGTTCAAGCATTTTTGTTTTACGCGCCTTATGGAGATAGATTCTTTGTTTCGTTCGACCACTCTGATTTGCTTAAAGCGGTCATTGTGCTTGCTCACAGCCACACAAAGGCACAAAAGCAGGTGGGGAGGATTAAGGAAGGACGCGGTTGAAGGTAGATGGAAAACTGTGGACTATGCCGCTAGGCTCCCTCTGCATTTCCGTCTGTCTTTCTCGGTCTAAATGTAAACGAATACCGTCAAGCTTCATCTTTTTTTTTCACCTCATCAGCATAGACGATTTACAAACAAAAAAAAAAAGACAAAGGAAAGACAAAGGACCAAACACAACGTGTTTGTCCCCTCCTTTTCTCTTCGCTCGGTTCTTTTTTTTTTTCAGGTATGAACGTTTACCAGCTAGCCTTTGCCACAACTCTTATTTCTGATACAAACACCACTCACGTGACCCAACGAACCACGACAAGAGGTCTGGAAGGCGTAAGCGCGACCCATCCGAAACATTACAGACATGTTGTAGGGTTAGTTGGATTTTTGATATTTATTAATGTCATTGTTGAAAACGTTTCATATTCTATACGGTTGTATGCAGATGACTGTGTTATTTATCGCGCGGTAAGAGATTCCGATGAATGTGCTGCCCTCCAGGAGGACATCGATCGTATAGCGAGCTGGTGCTTCACTTGGGGAATGGAATTGAATGTAGCGAAATGTCACTTTGTGAGGTTCACGAAGAAACAAAAGCTGTAATTACCACGTACAATATAAACAGCATTGTAATCAACTTGTCACTCAAAGTAAAATACCTGGGCGTCTACTTCTCTCATAATCTTTCGTGGAATCACCACATAGAATATATGAGAGTAAGGCAAACCGGATGTTAGGTTTCATCAGGCGTAACTTTAAAGATTGCCCACGCGAAGTAAAAAATACCTTTTACCTCACGAACATCAGGCCGATTCTTGAATATGCCTCCGAGCTATGGGACCCTTACCAACAGTACCTCATCAACGACATAGAAAGTATTCAGAATAGGTCTGCGAGGTTGGTTCTTAACTCCTATAATTGGCGTCAAAGCGTGACCGCCTTAAAAGAGGAGCTCAAGTGGGAGCTTCTCCAAACTTGCCATAAATGCCTCCGATTAAAACTACTACACGCGATCCATTACGAACTCTCTGGAATTGATAAAGGAACATACTTACTTGAACCACATTTCATTTCCCAAAGACGTGATCACTCGAGGAAAAATTAGACCTTTCTCATCCAAAACTGACATTTTTAAACATTCTTTCTTCCCGAGCACCATTCAGAGCTGGAATGAATTACCGGAGGAATTAGTGTTAGAGAAAAACAACTCAAACATTTTTCAAGCTCTGCTTGGCCTTTAGCACCCAATGTATGCTGTCTTCGTTATGTGTTATTCCTTGTTACGTGTATATTGGTGCAACAATGAGCGCGTTTCTCTGCGTTACATTTTCGCAGGGCTGGTTTCATGTTGTTCTATGCCTTGCTGCAGGCTGCGAGTGCTTTTACTTAATGTTCTGTGACGCCCTTTGTTTTTCTTCTTTTTGCCCCTCCCCCACTATAATGCCTTCACGGGCGCTGTGGGGTACATGTAATAAATAAATATATAAATAAATAAATATATAAATGGTACTGGGTAAGCTTGTAGGCGCAAGCATAGAGAACGAGCTCGAAGGACTGAACAAGGACAAGCTCCTGTCATTGTCCACTCCTTCGTGTTTGGCCTCTATGTTTGTGCGTACGAGGTTATTCACAAATATCGTCTGGATCTAAATTGTATCCGCAAAATATTTCCGCTTCAACACCATTATCGACGCAATATTCTGTGTTCCCTGGGTTGATATTGTCAAACACTTTAAATGAACATCAAAAATAAATCATCGCCGCTAAGATTTTACTTCCAGTTTCACCAAGTGTGAAGCGGCCGCAGTAGAACAGAGCCACGGCGGCTTTAGCTTTTTGTTGTCGCTAAGCTTTGACAGTGGTCAATCACAATGCAAGACATGCACAGAGTTACGCTCGTTTTTGCAGTGTGTCGCCTAATAATGGCGTGCGCTGAGGAGACCTGTGCAGCTCAGTCTACCGCAGCGCTGGCTCGATGGCAGTAGTCGCGGTAGCGTCAGACCACTCTCACGGCGCATCACACTTCCTGGGACGTACTGCTGGTATACATCATACAAAGGTCAGTCTGCAAACAGATTCGAACTCAAGTCACCATGATATTCGTGCCCCTAATGCAGCATAATAAAACGTTCAAGGAGAGACCGAACACGCGGCTATCGAACAACGGATAACGCGGTGGCCGATGTCAGCATGCTGCGTTTCGTATGATGTTTAAGCGGTATGACCCTGATATTGGAGCGTGTGTTATTCTTTGGCCAGGTATTGGCGTGTGTACCTACGCGCGAATACAACAATCCGGCGCAATTTGCGTTCAGAAAATTAAAGTTGTTTGATCGAGCCGCGGCAAAATATTCGGCGAACCCTTGGGACGGAGAAATCAAGCAACACCCGAAATAAATAAACCAGTTTTGGACAGAATCAAACTCAATTTTGATTTATTAAGCTGCATACTACCCGTGTCCTACCAATACCCCATCGGTCATCTATCTCAAACGGTAAAAAAATCCAGCGCCAACGGGACTCGTCCTGATTACATAACTCTGGCATTTGTAAAAGAATTGAGGTCGAAAGAGGCCACATGGTAACCGCAGTACCATGCAATGAAGCCTAGCTCTGACACATGTTGGGCGATTTTGGCCCAAAGATTCTAGGTGGAAGCTGAACTCCCAGGCAGTAAGCCTAAGTCTTGCACTCGTTTGGCAACTTTGGGCCGAAGCTGCCACGTGACAGCCCAACTAGCAGGAAGCAAAGCTAAATATGGCACTTGTTTGGCAATTTGGTCTTAGTGACATCAGATTATAACCCACCTACCAAGCACTCAGCATACCTCCGGCGCTCGTTTCAAGATTTTGGCCCAAAGGGCCAGATGACAGCAAAACTACAAGGAAGTAGAGCCTAACCCTGGCACTTCTTAGGCGAATTAGGGCCAAGCCACCCTGAGCCATGCCAAATAAAATCAGCTTTTGCTATATTTTGGTTTTGCTAGGCTTCCCACGACCCAAAACTCCCAAACTATTACCACATTTTGCTCTTTGCTACCACAAAAACGCTGGGCAACATTAAATCAGCATTCTATTTTGCTTTAAAGGAATAGTCAGTTATGATTATGGGATTAAGTTAGAGGGTGAATCATCGACAACATAAACAATAACGTACAAAATAACCGCATCGTACAAAAATATTTAATCAAGAATGAAAATATACTGGCTACATTTGTCAAGCAACAAAGCCGATGAAATGGATCGAACTGTCTGCACGAAGTTTAGAGAGGGACCTTCGATGCTGCTCTAATAAAGTTCTTCACACTTGCGTGAGAGAACAATGCAGACATCAATGTTAACTGTAATATTTTCTAAGTAGCTTAAAAAAGAGCCTAATGTAAGTGCGCAACCTTTGGAAGAGCAAAAAAATGAAAAATAAACACCCAAGTTGAGAACTTCAAGCGAGAGTTTTGTATTATGAATGAAAAATTGCCAAACATAAAAGTGACATTTTCCCTGTGCTTCTTCTGCTTGTCGGATTGCCCGATGTGTGCACTGCATAAATAGGGATAATCTTGCGATCGATCCGGTTTTCAACGCAAAGATTATTCCTCACATATTCACAAGAACAACTCACTCGGCGATAATCAATTTACCGCCGTGATTTTCACCATGTTTTTCTTTTAAAGTTTATAGGATGCCTATAAAGAGAAGTTTCCTTTTAAAAATTAAATTGCCGCTTTGAGTTTTGGGCCAATAGGTTCATTTTAAGTTCTTACTCATAAATGGCTTATCTATGCTCTAATACTGTGCTCAAAATTGCGCATCTTAGATTAATTTGTCGTTTCATGTATAGGTGGAATCATTTTGAAGGGAAATCGATAAGTTAATCTAACATAAATATCAGGAGATTATTTTACCAGGTCGCATGTAGGCAAACTATATAGGAGCTAAAATAGAATCCCGCATTATCTGGGACATAGAAGAGTTATTCTAAACGGCTTGAAAACTTTTGATTATAAAAAAAGTCAACCTAGATTGGGCATGCTCCTCCGATGGAGGGCGTAGTTTATATTTGAAATTCGAAAATAGTTAAAAAACAAACAAATATTCCGCCTTTTTTTATTTCAATTTGTCAGCGAGTCTGCCCAGTTCTGGAATGTGCCGTTCGACTGACATTGTATTTTGATTGGTTGATATTGCAATATTTGTGTACTTTTCTGGATAACACAGGTACAGCGATTTATCGGTGATATTATAGTCAAAGACTACTCGAGGAACACAAGGAGCTAGTTTAATACATTCTCGCCTTCGTGATTAGGTGACTGGTTCTTCGCCTTTCCAATTGGCCGATCTCACAAACAGGCGTCTCAGCGCTAATAAGGTGCCCGGGAATCTTCACGGTCGCGTTTCTTGAGCGTTGGCCGACTCAATACACCACCGCTCTCTTTCGTAAGGTACTTCTACATTTACTCAATCACAGCTCTCCCGCCGATAGCAACAACACAGTTCAAGGATGATCGTCGAATTCGTTGGCAAAGTGCAACTTCACCGGTAAACAATTCTGTCAAATCGCATTTTCTGTCTCCACAAGCAAGAACATCCGCTGGTCGCGATGACGCATCTCCGGGATCACAGCGTTCTCCGGACCGATATCGCTCCCAGTACGCAACGCGGCGGCGTTTAGTAGAGCAAAGGGTAATACGCCGTAACGCGCCGCTGCGCGCGCTTACAAATGCGGGCTGATCGCCACGGCGAGCAATTACCGCCGGCAGCGTCGGAAAAGGGGCATTATTTCAGAAGCCTCGTTTGACGTGCGTGTATTTTACGTGACCCGCATAGAGGAAGACGACGATGCGCGAGGGATCGTCTTCCTGTAGGCGGCGTGGCGGCGTTTTGCTGCGTGGCCGAGCCCACCGGAGCGCTTCAATCTCGGTCGTGCGCAGCAGGGCAAAGACGAGCCAGGAATGCCGGAAATGTGGCGGTTAATTTCGCCACCGCACCCTCCCACGCTATTTTTTTTTTTTTTTATCTCCGCCGACTTCCGCGCGTCGGTGATGAGACTTACCAGGATTCGTGCAGCAGTGCGCGTGCGGGGGTCGCCCACGTTTTCACGCACGCTGACGCCGGCGCGGCAGCTGCCGATGCCAAACGGGAGGACCGAATGAAACTCACCTGAAAAGAAAAACAAACATGCACATATCAATGTTTCAGCGCTTAACAGATTTAACTTTAGGTGCGTTTCGAAACCACTAATGCCCGCAGATGATCCCTGAAATTCGCGTAAGAGAAATGGTATTTACAGTCCCTACTGTTATAAGAAAAGAAGCTTGGTCGACTGACTTCACTATCCGCTTATTTCAGCCTCGTGAGCTTTTGGTACGAGTATTTTATTTTTGAACTGTGAAAGTTTGTTGCGTAATGGAACTCCAGAAATTTGTGTCCCTGTAATTTTTTATTTGTAACATTATATATAGGTATGCGGAAGTTGTTATCAGGGTGTCGAACCGAAATTTTTATCGGTTCGGTTCCGGTTCGGGTTCACGGCTTTCGGTTCGGTTCCGGTTCAGTTCCGGGGAGCCAAAAATAACGGTTCAAACCGGTTCGAACCGGTTAGAACTGGTTTGAAGCGCTAAATTGTGAATATATTTTCCGCGTTCTTTTGGCAATATACATGATTTTCGTTGTGAAACGATTAACTATATAGTTTCTTCGATCGTCCGTGCAATTAATTTTTGTTCTTAGGTACAAAAATATTCAATTCAGTTATTTAATTTTGACGCAAGAGTAGAAGAAAATCTACATTAACATACATAACGTCGTGTTCATACGACTCAATATCTATTTGTTTAGGAGTAAAATATATTTTGCCTGAATCAAAATGTTTAAGTACAAGAGTAAAGAGTGAGCTTGTTGGTACGTACCTGTATATAGATCAGCTTCTAATTTAGAACTATACTGTATTTTCTTGTCCTTGCTTCGTGTTAAAGTAAAATTCAAAAGTTCAAGCTGATCTATTTACACGGTATAAAATGTTGTCGCGAAGTGTGGTAGGTTGTCTAAAATACCCGTGATTGGTACAACTTTGTTTGTCAGTATTAAAAGTGAAATCGTGTCATTAAACTAAGGAATTAATTACATAACATAAAAATATGAAATGAGCTTGCACCTCGTGGCCATATTTCATGAAATAAGGTTTACAAAACACACTTCAGAATATATATATATATATATAAAAATATATATATATATATATGATGACGACCCAGCTGAGCTAAAAGCAATGAAATTTTCGAAGTTTAAAAAAGTTTTAGGGTAACTCCTTTCAGTCTATCTTTTATAGAAACACCGAGCGGCAATCCAAATGCCTGTTGTTCTAACCAAACATTGTTTACTCTCATCACCGCACGCATGCGACTAATGATGGAGCAAGGAGTAATTGCAATTGTTCACTCTAATATATACGCACCTTCGCACTCAGGTCGAATCTGGCCCAAAATAGCGCTTGCCCAAGTGAACATTTTCTTATACAGAATAAGCTGGCATAGCCTGGCTGTTGAGGTTTGTTGTTGACAAGATGCCGGACAATTTAATTTACAAAAGAGCATCACCCTCGCTTATTGATGATTTAACGATAGCGTTAACGAGCTCATGTCGCAGAAAAACCGATGTCGGTGGCGTGACTGGAAAATCCTGATGGGTCGATAGGTTCATGACGTCAGAGCTACATACCCTAGCGCACACTCTCAAGAAAAAAGGGTGTCAAAAGGTATATTCTTACACCCTTTGTCCCATATAATACACCCCAGAATTTCAATTCAACGTACAGTGCCCTACAGTCGAACAGAGGGCCCGAAATTTTACGAGGGGCTTGATAGCCGTGTGGTGCAACATTTTAAATAGATAAAGTACGTATCAAAGACCACGTAGAGAAAACACCGAGTTTTTATAGTAGGGCCGAGAAAACCCGGATTATTTTTTTCGTGTTCAGTAAAACGTACGTTAGCTATTTTAATAAGTTGTACCACACGGCTATCAAGCCCCTCGTAAAATTTGGGGCCGTCTGTTCGACTGTAGGGCGCTGTATGTCGAAGTGAAGTTTGGGGGTGTATTATATGGGACAAAGGGTGTAGCGATACACCTTTTGACACCCTTTTTTCTTGAGAGTGCAAGAATTTCAAACAACCTACAATGCTTACTTGAAACGTGGCATCGCGCGTGGAATGAGGGTGATTAAAACATGATATGTAATGCGAAATAAAGGTCACCGTATGTTTCAAATGATTTCACTTTTGAAAGTAATTCCTTTGCCTTAAAGAAAAAATTAAAAATTTCAGGCAGGATTCGAACTCACAACCCTTTAGTTGCGAGTCAGACGCTTTTCACTTGGCCACGCGAGGCACGCTTGCGCGGCAAATGAGAATGCGATGCAAACGGGGCCCGTTGACGCGATTGCGTTCCACTTTTAAAAGTGAAGCTTAAGCGTCCTTCAAAATTCTTTTTTGTTTAGTAAAGCGAAGTAGTATTTCACGTTCTACTCGACAAGGCAGCTACTTAATTGGACGCTTTCTGACAGTTTGCGTGCGTAATCATCATAGTTCCACCGCGCGCCCCTGTTTATTTTCTTTTGGCCCAGCCCACAGACACATAAAACTAATGTTCACCAGATAAAAAAGGCAATTACAGACTTCTATATGTTTGAGAAGTGATATGTGCGAGGAACACATAGTTACTTAAATTAGCTTCAAAATCAGAAATGTATGTAAGGCCGTCCCATATCACTTACAACGTGCCCGTCGAGGATAAAAACGCAGGAAAAGATTGGCAGAACCGCTTTCAAATAATTTGGGGGGCATTGCTTTAGAGTGGTCGGCCCTCTATTTATGTTGTCAAATATTCAATTAGTAATTAAATATATTTTATATTGATAAAAAAATTTTACTTTATAAAGTTCACATAACCGCTTGAGACCGACGCGGAAGGACGATACTCGAAACTACGCGAGCTGTGGAGTCTACGTAAAAGTGTTTTTCTGTTTTCTGATTGGCAGTGTGAAACATCGGGTTGCAGGGTACGCTAAAAAGGACTCTATGCTCACATGATGAATTGGAAGTCAAATACACGAAATGTTCAAAAAGAGAGAGATAATTAATGTTATGTTTGCGAAATAATCCCTTCCAGAACGCCTTACTGCAAAAAGAGATGCGTAAAGATGCACGCAATGATATTCATGATTTTACATAAATAGCGCGAAGGACAAACAAAGATTCTTGAAATCTTAGTATATTACATTTCATCAGCTTGCATGGGCTCGAAACTTCCGAAATACTGCCTCGGGAGGCAAATGTTATATTCGGTTTTACCTGCACTTGTTTTGGGGCCTCACTTTAGAGCACTATGCTAGAATAGTCATGCGTTCTAACATTTCTATAGGCTGCCATATCTCATCGCGAGACTGCTATAAATACTTCAAAAATTTACAATTACGACATCTATGGCTAGTGTTGCGAACATTATATTTCACCAGAAAGCTGAACTATTTAGCATGGTATGCACGTGACGTTATCACACTATAGGCTGGTGGTCATTCTGATTCCTTCTTGCTGAGAAAGTTGAATTCGACGGTGCAAACGGCACGCTGCAGTAGGTGCAAGCTCAGTAAAAGCAAAGTATTTGAAAGGCTAGTATTATTAAGAGAAAAGAGTCAAAGTACAGGCTAGCTGGTGGAAGTCAACCATTTCGTCGTTTACCCTGAGACTGGGTTTTTTTTTGAAGAGCAGAAGTAACAGAAAAAACAGACAGGTCTCAAACTCAGCTATACGTTTATTTCAACAACTTCCTCTTATATAGTTCGTTTTCGTCGTCAACAACCAATCGCATACGACTTGTCCTTTGCACCGTGACTTTACAGCTGAGTTTGAGACCTGTCTGTTTTTTTCTGTTACTTGTGCTCTTCAAAAAACCCCCAGTCTCAGGGTAAACGACGAAATGGTAGTATTATTAGTCTTAGTGCATCGTCGTGAGGAACGGCGCCAGCGTCTGGCACGACAAAAACGTGCTTTTTGGCAAGAGCGCTTTTCCAATCAAAGTAGTTTCCGGGGTCACACTTTTTGGTCTGCGCCAAAGATGCAGGGAAGAGGAACCTTTACAACACAGTGTGTTTCTAAAACTCCCCTCCCCCCGGCCCCCCACACAGACGCACTTCTTTATACAGCGGTGCTGTTAAGGGCTAGTCATGCGTTACCGCAATCTATAAATGGCGACGGCAACCAGACAGCCGGCTTGCCAGTTGTTTGGTTGCCACCGTCGCTCATAAATGGCGGCAACCCCTCCAGCCTTTCCAGTCTGGCTTGCCGACTTGCGGCCGGCCATTACTTCATTCCCACCATGGTACAGCATTTCTGGCCTTCCTTCTTCACCAGAGTGGAAAGGCTGAAAGTATTCCTGAGGAAATGCCTCCTTCGTTTGTGTCTGTTAATTCGACAATTTTATTTGACACTTGTTAACCGCAACCTTTCATTGCTTTTATTTTGCACCCCGTGAAGTTTAAAGGGATCATGAAACGATATCGGTTTGGAATGTGCATGACTTTTCCGAGGCGTACTGGTCCCCTGGTCCAAGTGTACTCGCACAGGGCGCCACTGATTCAGAAGCAGTCTTGTACACGCTACTAAAAAAAAGTAATCGATTACAATTACTATTACTCTTGGCTAAAAAGTATTCGATTAGATACTTAATTACTCCACGGCAAAAGTAATCGGACATTACTTAAAGAAGTAATCGTTACTTTTCCGATTACCTTATTGTGTGAAGAGTTACATCTTTAGCGCTCATAACTATGAACTACTTCGAACCTATATTTCATATTTGTACAAGTATTGAAGAAGAAAAACTGGCTCCCTCTTCGTGGTCGTTGCACCTTCACAATGCGGACACAAGCATAGAATTCGTTCGAAGACGTTTAATGATTTGGGCGTTCGCCAGTGTGCGTGTGTGGGGGGGGGGGGGGGGGGGCGCGGGGGAGTGGAGGGGGTTCTAGATCTAGTTAAGCTTGAGCAAGGGTTGTCGCTCAAAGTTTGCGTCGCTCATTTTATTATTCACATGTGGATGAGCTCGCATGTTATACAAAAGAGCAGCAGCTCCAGGATTTGAAACGGATGATGTGTAGTATCCATTAGCAGAAGAGATCGCCCCGACCACTTCTCAACTCAAAACATTGCTTGTCACAAAGACCACGTAGGGGAAATGGGGAAATATTTCAACTGCCTTTGATATATTTTGCATCCGCTTTAGGCATTCTTCGGTTCTGGTTCTCCTACGAGCTGCGAGTAGTTACCCTAAGCAGGAATTTTTTTATTTTTTTTATTTCTGTGTGTGTGTTGTCAGGGGGCTAGCTTGAACGAAGGACTCACAAAGCTACATTCTGCTTCCTCAAACTTCGCCCTGAATGGCCTTTGTCACGCACTGTGGCTTCCCTGGGGCTTCCCACTCCCAGTCCCAGCTCGAAAAAAAAAAAAAAACGGACATTCCACAGCAACTCCACATAGAAAGAGATTAACCTCGTTTCCTACAGCTCCGCAAAAATCTTTCTTTTTTTCCGTTCGAAAAAAAAAAAGCAAATTTATTTTTTGTCATTTCATTAAAAAAAAAAAAAAAAGGCGTGTGCCGGGGGGGGGGGGGGGAGGGTCCCGTGGACAGATTGTAACGGTTACAAGTAATTTTATTACTTCAAAAAGTAATCAGATTACTCTTGTGATTACTGCCTAATAAAAGTAATCAAATGATTACAAAATTACTCTAAAAAGTAATCGATTACAAGTAATTTGATTACTTGTAATGCGTACGGTACAAGTACGGTACAATCAGAAGCGTACGGTACAATCAGAAGCTTCTTTGTCGCGGTGAAATTGCCAGGATTGAACGAGACTATTTCTTTTAGTCTTGCCTTCTCAAAGATTGATGTTGTAATTGTGGGATCAAAACCACCCGCCTGTCGACAGTCGAGCGCGACTCATGGATTGGGCAGGAGAACTCTGTGAGCACCGTACATCGGCTCGTAACAATCAATGCCTCGGCGGACACTTGGGTAGTGGCTCGTGTCCAACTACTGTGGTGATGAGAATAGTCGAACTCTAACAATGCCTGGAGCTCCAGCACGCGTTTTCTTCCTTTAAAATTCCAGCTCGGGGGTATGATTAATGTTGGCGGCAGAAGATAGGCACCAGGCCACGTGGCCGCTTCTTGCTCCGAGTTGAGGGGATAAACGATGCTGATATTTCTCTAATTGTTTCGGCGACTACCATTGCCTAGAAAAAAGAGCAATGCCAAGTTCAATCAGTTATTAACGTTAGGGACTGATCCTGAGTAGTATTTAGTAATGTACAGAAATAAGTTATAGCTCATTTGAACCAAATACCGGGGGGTCGAAACTTGGGCAATAACTTGAGAACGACGCTCGTGTGAGACTTACAGCGACTGCCAACGTTCGGCTGTTCCTCTCACGTCACTAAAATATATTCTTTTTTCAGGTATTCCTTCCCTACATACGTGTAGTTCTATGTAACGTCACATTAATAGGTCGCATTTAGTCATTTTAAAACTTCTATTGTCAGAGACATCGTTCGGACATACTTCAGCAAAAACGAAAAAAATGTTTCAATGCCTCATTAATGTAAAATTGCTCTTGCTACATTTTTTTGTACTTTCAATAAATTGTGTTAAGAAATAACCCGTGACGTTGATAGGCTGCGGAAACATCCATTAGTTTTCCCCTAATACCAGATGCAGAAAAAATAAAGGAAAGAGACAGCTGTCGATCCCCTCCTCAACTCGCAATTTGAACAAGCGGCCACGTGATCTGACCCTAATTATATACCGCCAGTGTTCATCACAGTCATGCCCTAGGCTGCAAGGGTTTGCAAAGCAAAAGCTTGGGCTGAGCTTCAGATATTGTTAGTGTTGGGCTATTGATTATCATATCTAATTGACATGAGCCATTACCTGAATGTTTGGCCATGCTGATTGTCATGAACCCGAGCACTCGACTAGGGGTTATGAAAATCGCTTACGTCACGGTGTCACGTGACTCTCGGTGCGAAATCGTGATGTCATGTTACGTCATGCTGTCAACAAGGTTAATATATCTAGTGACTTCCTCAAATTAAATTGATTTTACGCAATGAGTTACGTGACGTCACGAGGCCACGTGACATTACTTGACAACATGTATTGACACCATGACGTTACGTGACAACTTGACACATGGTTAATCATAGTGCCAACAAAGGTGCCATGAAAACCCACAATTTATCATACGTTGCAATTATGTATATGACGATTCGATCAACAGATAGAAGTACAGCCGCCAATTGTTTATTCCCATATGTTCATTTTGTGATACTAGCAAAGAATAAAAAAATATTACCTTGAACCGTTTTGAACCGGTTACCGTTATATTTTTTTTCGGTTCGGTTCCGGTTCAGCTCCAAGATGGCGACGAAGATTTCGGTTCGGTTCTGTTCCGGTTTTCGGTTCGGTTCGGTTCCGGTTCGACACCCTGGTTGTTATATTAGTTTATGTCCCAATTAAACGCAGCAATTCAACGTGTTTAGTAGCGTTGCCGAATGGGCTAGTTGGTAGTGCGTTTTAACGGGTGTCAAATAGCGCAGAGACACATATAGAGTAGGAGTGTGAAGAGAAACGCGACGGCTCACTTCCAACTGAGCTTTAATGGATCTCGCAATGAGAATAACGACACAATTAGCAGGAAGAAAAATGTAATTTCTTTAGTTTTGCAGTAAGGCATATTGAACGTTTTTTTTAACGTTTTGTTTTCTTAAATGATTGGACCAAAGACATATGCGAACGTGATCAGTGGAGCCGCACGAACAGCAACATTCAAACCACCGCAAAATGAAAACAAATATGTGTCACGATAACTTAACTAAGAAGATTGATTACGATGCATTGCAATATTTAAATATAAGCGTACATTCCTTGACAATCCCGTAGATGTATTGATTTTATTATTCTATCTTTCATTAGAAGATATATTTCACACCCGAATTTCAAGACGTTACAGACATATACTGAAGCACGGTTGTTAATTTTGCCAGTTGGCAACATTTAAAAATAATCAAATAGAGCTCCAGTAAACACTGACATCGAAGAAGAAACGGACATGCAAGACAACGTCTGGCTCGCAACTGAAGTTTATTATATTAAAAAAAATCACTTAGTGTTTCCTTTTTTGTGTTTGTTTCTTCATCCTTCTTGTCTATCACGCTGTATTTCATCATGTTCAACGGGCATATATGTTCTTGACACGACCGCCAGATGTTTGGCCCAATGGAAAATATCCTACACTCAAAATGTGACGAAAAAGAATGCTGAGGTTTTAAGCTTGATGCTTAGAGGGGGGAAATGAAGCAGGTTTAAAACACAAATAAAAATAACTCTTCATAAAAAATGCAACAAAAGAAACCTTTATATTACTCGTCTATTTATTTGTTATTTACTTTTCTGTTTCCAAATGATGCGGCTGCTCTTCATTATAATTGTACTGGTACACGTACCGCGTTGGTTGATTACCGTAATAAGTTCCTAACTTCCTAACTACGAAATTGTGTTTTAAAAGTGTTCATGTGACCCCACACAACTTTGTGAACATTTTTTTTTAATTCATTCGACCAGCCTTGTCTTTTTAGATATTAAAATGGTTTCGGAAAAACATTTTGTTTATATTACAGTCAAACTATACGAGTTCGGTGAAACACCTTAAACTAAAACTGTACTGTAACAGGAATATTTTGTATGAAAAATATTTGTGTAATTATTTCTGAAATAAGAAAATTGCGAAGGGTCAGCAAGGTTCCAAACATTTTATTTGATGTCATAATATATGCTCACGGTATTCCGTGTCCCGCCAGACCTGCACATTATTATGTTTTCCTTGGAACTGCGACTTTACGTCCCCGATAGGCAAAAACAGTAGAGCCAATGATAGTGTGCATATGTCACTTATATTATGTTAGCATTCAGTTCCAGCTCTCACTATTATCAAGCGGCCAGAGCAGAGCACGCGCTACGACTATTTCACAGCACCTCCCGTTTCTCTCAAGCTTGGCAGAAAACGCTAACCTTGTCGTCAGGTTCAGTTCTCTCTTGCATAGATCTAAAGAGAAATTCCGGCGTTGGAAGCCGTTGGGTAAGTGTGCAGACTGAAAAGGTTGTCTGTAAAGACACGCTAATAAACAAGGGTAGTAACAAAACAGGCGAGTCAACTGTGTTTGAGACGTATCGTTTCTACTGTTTCGTTTGTTCTCCCCGCCCTTCCTCGAGGGTTCTGTAATGTATGCAGCTTATGTTCCATCTAAAGAATAATGTACAATGGCGCGGGAGGTATACGCGCCAGTGGCTAGTTTTATATATCTCAAAAGCCTGCGACAAAAATGTCGAAATAACAGTATGTAAAGACGCCCTGCAACATCATGTCATACACACGAAGCGGACATCGAAACAACTCACGACCAATTGGCTTGAACCGGATTTAATGAAATACGACGAAATTAGTTTCAACTTTGTGAACGAGTTAGTAGATGACAAAAAACGCTACTGTCTCCCAATGCATTCCTACAGTACAGTCGCACTCCTGGCTAATGAGCCAAATTCAACCTCGTTAGTAAGACCTAGGCGACGCTGGCAACTATGAGCCATCGATCAGTGTACGCGTCGTAGCTACGAGGGAGGTATTGCCGCGCGCAGCACTTAAATTACCGGACTCCTACCTTCTGCTAAAGGTTTCTAATTATTAAATTAACTTAGATGATATCGCAGTAATCCTTGCTGCTCAAAATGGTTTTAGACCTTTATTCTCATCACTGTCTCTTAAGGGGGCGATGCAACGACTTTTGTACTTCGTGCAAATACCGCTTACGACGGATCCCCGACGTTAATGACATGCAAAACACCCGTTGCTTCTTCACCGCACGTTATCGAAGCGCAGAAAAATTGAATTCACTCGACCTATTATGTTGTCCCTAAGGCGACTTGAAGGCGAAAGCCCAAGCGCCGCTGTAAACGTGATAGCGAACCTCCGAAGACAGCGCGCTCCCTGAAGACGCACTGTTGGCGCCGCTTCATTTGTACCTTTTATTTTGGTACCTTTCATGTCGCCAACGTGTTTTTGTTCAAGGACTTTGAAGGTCGACTGAACGATGCTAAATATTAAACCTCCCCGTTAAATTAAAAAAAAGAAACAAAAACAGCAGCGTTTTTTTTTTTTTTCTCTTACCATGCAGCTAAAACGAGCGGCCACGGCATCTGGAGCCGATTATATGCCGCCAATGTTGATTATAGCCGCGCGCTAGGGTTGGAAAGGCACAGGACACGCGCTGAGTTCCAGCCATTATTATGGGTCGACGATTGTCGTCATTACAGCGATTGGACATGCGCCACTACCCGAATGCTTCTTGAGCTATCGATTATCACGAGCCTAAATCGAGTGTCCACGCAATTCTCGGGTTCAGTCCAAGGTATATGTTCAGTGTATGAGATACAGTCAAATATCGCCACTTGAGGGTACTGCGATCCCCCAGCTACGTCATCAAGTTCCGCGAAGGAGAGATTGAATGAAAACATTTTCCTTTGTCCTTAAAATTACGCAGCAACAAAGACGTTTCTTGACCAGTGGCGTTGCGTGCGAGAATTCTCGAGTCCCACTAGTGCCAGTAAGCTCGTGTACAGGGAAAAAAAAGTCCAGTTGAATATGGTTGCACTGCCCCTTTAAGAATTGATTATATAAAAAATGGCGGGCCATTAGTCTCCAGGATGTCTCGCAAAAACATTTCAAATAGGGTTTGTATCACGACAAAAATAAACTACGCTTAGCCGAACGATCCTTCACTACCACCAAAATGTAGCATTAGAGGTCGTAAGCAGATTCTGAAGTTTCAGAATTTACCGTTGTGTCATTTAAAAGTTATAAGCGATTTTCTGAAGCAATTATAGACAATTTCGGCCGACAGATATATCAAATACGTGTGTATGGGGCGCCGGTTAACAAAAAAGGTCTAGAATGGGCACCATATATTTTTGAAATTTAGGATAATAACAGTGAATTCGTGAATAAAGTAATGTTTGATGATGACACATTTGCATCTGGTTCGGACCTCTAGCGCTACATTTGGGCCGATAATGATAGTTCGACGATACATGGTTTGGTTTTGCGATAAAGAAAACACTGTAAAATATTTTTTACACACGTGTATAGAACGAAAAAAAAAAAGAAGTTGGCGACAGAAGACAGTCGAATGAAATATCCTAGCAGGCATTAATTTACATATTTCATCACGCGTCTATGCACGACGCGCCACTTTGTGGCGGTGATGTCGTCACTGCGCACGCGCAGTCCCTTCTGTCACGTGACTCTGGGCTCAGCGCGTGTGAGTGCTTGCACCTGGTGAGGGCGAACTCTGGTTAGGAAACAACGCGCTGCTCAATAGGCCCGTAGCTCTCAAGTTTTGAGCAACGCTCCAGGCGAGCAAAATATAATTTTTGGCTCGCGTTTCGAACATGCCTCAATATGCTTCCCAACTACAGTATTTTTTTTATACTCCGTTCCTTTATAAGTGCCAGCGTAGCAGAGGCTACAAGAGCGAGCTCCGAGCTTTCAGTGTCCCTGCCAAGCACGCCCGCTCGTGCAGTGCGAGCATCGTTTAGGGGAACATAATTTAGCCAGTAGCTTCGGCTTTGCTATCAAGTCAAGTGAAACATACGGGCTCACAGAAGCTTTGAAAGAAAGCAATAAAATAATAAAGCTGAAAGGAATGTTTAATGACACGCTGAGACCGCGAGCTGCATAATTTTTTTAGACGTTTTGTTATTGCGCGTTTACAGATGCTGACAGATGCTTGCATTCGGATGTGGTATGTGCAAAACCGAACGCTACAGCGCCGCCTGGATGGTGTTGCCAGCATAACATAATCGCGTCTTGCGGACGCTCTCGCGCCCCCTGCCCGAGAGCAACGGGTATATTGCGACGTGAACGATTGAAATCATCGCAGTGTTATGCCTGCCACGATTGGCCGAATGCCGACTATGACGTCAGTAAAGGATTTCTCATCGATGTAAATAAAAGTCACGTAAAAAGGTTAATTTTGTTGCTGCTGCTGGCAGATTTGCTATCAGAGTGCAATGATTTCAAGCTTGCACCGCGTTCATGACAAACACCATCCAACTTGTAGTGCGCAAGGTAATGACGCCAGGAGAGGGAACCATATTAGTGCGCCACCCAAAACATCTCGACTCCACTAGACGATTGCAAACCGCGAGTATGGTGGCCGCCGTGTTACGGCTCGTGTGATCAAGCACGTGTAATTGCAGACCTACCAAAACTAGTGCCACCAAATAAGCTACGCTTCAGAGTTAGGATACTTGCCCATACTGAGTATAAAAATCATGGTTGCCAGCTATCTGAATGTTTATCTGAATTTACAGAAAACGCTTTTCCGTGCTCTAGGAATGTTTAAACAGTTCGCGTCAAAGCAAAGCAACATCTAATCAGCTTCAGAATACCGATTCTAATGTCGAGGAAGTCGCAGTGTTGAATCATGACTATTGTCAGTTGCGTCTGCTCTTCACAAGCCCCAAAATGGCGGCGCCCACAACAATGTCGGGGAACAGAGTGCCAACACCTTAAGCGCAGTTTAGGTTGTGGCTGTAGCTAAAGCTCTCCTCACGCGCATGGTGCACGTGCTTGCACGCATGGGGGACCAGTCAGGACGCCATCCTTGCAAGCGACTATATTTGGTTTTAATATTTACGAGTAATTAGTCCAGCGTGCGATGCCCTCAGCCCAGCTCGTACAAGTTCGTCGCTTCAGAAAGCGAGCAAATTACTGGCCATACGCAAAGACACTTCAAACGCAATCGGCCAGGAGCCCTTTTTTTTGGAAAATTCCTTGCAAGGTACTTTGCCCACGTCGATAGGCAGGAGCGGAGGGAGCTTGCCGAACGCCAGTGCGATACGAACTCCAGCCATCTCGCACAAAATGAGATATATCAGTTTTAACCCAATCTTCAGGCTGCCTGGTTGAGTTTTCTCTCTAGAGTTATTACAATGTACGCTAGAGGTTCAAATGGAACTAGTGTGCTGTGGCAAAATTAAGCAGACACCAGTCGAAAATTTATTTCCGGTAATGCTTTCTGTGGGAAAAAGTTAGTGCACTTTCTTCCGCTCGATTATAAGAGCAAATACATCGAATAATTTGTACAAACTAGGCAACCTGGAACATTTTCTTTCAGGCCTACGAAATAATTGTCCAGTTACGACGTTTTCTTTTTAAAATTCTATGCATTAAACACGACACTGAAAATGCCTTATACATCAATTTATGTTCTCTGCCGGACACTTTTAGCGCGAAGACGGCGACGGCGCTTAGCATAGGGGATATACGTGCAAAGCGACCGCCAGGATATGTGTGGAAAACCAAGAGAGACGGCAATCACTACGCAGTAACCTTGGATCAGTGGATACTGGATCAAAATTAATTGAAGGTCACGTGATATAGGCAGAGTTTCAATAAATGAGTACTACTTTATTATTACTACTAGTGAATATATGCGAAGATGCTTCGTCTGCGTTCAGAACATATCGCCCGCATGATCAATACCTTTGAAAATAAGAAAAATCCAAAGATTTTTCTAAACTTTCAGACTAATAAAATGTGTAAAGTTCTTTTCTATTGTGTTTATATTAACAGAAGATACTGTTTCGTAATGCTGAAATAAGATTGTCACTTACGATTATACATTATGTGCAATAAATGGCACTCCAGCAGCAACAACAAAAAAAAAAACAGCTCATCATCCTCCAAGCATAAAAACATATAGAAGGAAATAAAATTGTAAGTTCCAGCAGTAAAACTTTCCCGCCTCCGTATATTTTGCATTTAATTCCTCGGTCCTTTAGGATGCTAAAGAAAACAGCCAATTTTTTTAAATTATATTATTTACCGATACGAATTAGTCAGTTTAGACCGTTGGCTTAAAACTGAAACATTTATTATTGACAAAAACCGAGGCACTTAAAAATTACAATTGTCAAGCTCACGGGCTGTCTCACCTGTCTCTTTTAACCCATACACGTACCCTCCATGTTATACATACCATCATATATATATATATATATATACTGCTTAATATGTTTTCTTCGCAGAAAATACAGTTTAGATGCACCTGAAATAAACACTGAACGCAAGACGAGGGAATTGAAAACACATGGTAAAGAGAAGCTAAATTCATCAACGCGCATGAATGTATGCCCGTAATTGCAAAACTGATGGCGTGCTGTTGCCCTAGAAAGTTGGGAGCCTCGCATACCGGATATAGCGTACTTTCCTTGGTGGTACGAAAAGATGCACTAAAACGAACTTCCGGTGGCCCCTCTGCCCAGACGAGCATAACCGAGCTCGCAAAGAGGGACTGTTCACTCTGGAACCAGAGCAGGCCGGATGTTCCGACGCTGCCCACGAGGCAGCGGCCAGCAAACGTGCAGCGAACTTCCGGTAATTTCACCTTGGCTACCGAATTTTCCTTTTTCGCTCTCGCCGCATACCAGCTGCGGCGACTTTGCTTTTTTATCTCTGTCCCTCCATTTCCCCTTTTTCGATGTACAGGCAGAGTCGATGGTGGCCAGAGGCGTTGTTTTGGGGCCTATTGGGTAACACGGGCGGTCGGTTGAAAGCCGCCGCATGAATTGGGGAGGGATAAGGTGACCTTTAATGGCGGCACGTTTCCTACGGCGCCTTGAACGTGTTTATAGCTAGTAGTATAGCTGACACGTGATCCCTATTCGCGATCGGCGCGTCATAAGGGCTCGTTCGGTCATTAACGCTTTCAGCAAACAACGTGTCTGGGCCGGTGTCGGTATCGCGATATTGCCTCATGAATGTGGTGCTCCGCTGGAATTTATGGTTCGAGCCTGAGCCTTATAAAAACGGTGAATCCGTATTCTAGCGGACCACCTCAACGTAGCGGTAAGTAAACACTAGCTCGTTGTCCCCAAAAAACCTTCTGAAACATAAGCTTGCCTGTTGTAGGTTATAACAAATATACGGTTAGGCGTATGCACGAGATGTGACGAGCACCTATTAAACAGCTGATTAACTGGGTCATCGACCAAAATGCTTACGTTGCGCGCGGTATTCTCGTTCAAGTAAGCACTCGATGTTCGCCCACCGTGTTTAGGGCTTGGTCGCCACCGAGAAACTGACAATGCGACTAACATATCGTAGTGAATCGGTGTGGCCACCTTGCTTACAGAATTAATCTCGCTCAACTTAGGTTTTGGTCGTACGCAGCAGAAGCCTGTTTTATATACTCCTT
Organism: Ixodes scapularis; assembly: GCF_016920785.2. Taxonomy (NCBI): domain Eukaryota; kingdom Metazoa; phylum Arthropoda; class Arachnida; order Ixodida; family Ixodidae; genus Ixodes; species Ixodes scapularis. Next base: position 5,351,782 of record NW_024609867.1, read on the forward strand.
AGTGTATGCAGATCACTGTTTCAAGTAAATACTGATGGAGATATATAAAACAGCGCTCTATATATTGATATCTTGAAAGCTGTTTCAACAACAGTAACAACAAACGTTTATGTGAAACGGAGTTGCAAGTAGTGGTATCTGAACAGCGTTACAGGTAAGTCAAGTCTAGTGGTTCTCGTAACCTTTTTACAGATATTTGGAGCTACACAAGTGGACGCTTCTTCAATGCAAATAAAGACACAAGTGGACGCTTCTTGAATGCAAATAATCAGCAAACAAAAAAAAAAACGCAAGCAAAGCATTTTTGGCTACACCAAACTTCCTCCTGGTGCATCTATTTAGTTTCTGTTCTAGAAGGTAGAAAGACATCTAAATCCCACAGAAATTCGAAAACGTTGAGTAACTAGAGAAATAGCGTTTATCTTGTAGAGTTTTAGGAGAAATCTAAAATGATAAATAGGCTTATAAAACGTGTAAACTCTTCAGATATGAGATTTTCATAATGCAAACTTAAATTTGTCATAACGCGAATCATAGAAATCGTGAGAACCGTTGGTCTTTTTGAGTGAAAAAGTAAAACAACTCTGGCTTATACTCCCTATACTAACAAAAATTTAATGTCGCTGCATCACGGCTTTGCTGTAAAAGAATTGTCTTCCTTGCAGTCTTTGATTTTACGCAATATCAAAGCGATTTTCTAGACGGCCTACGAGTCCAGCTTAAAGATATCTAGAACAATACGTTGCTTCACTTTTGCCAGTGACAACTCCCCTAAGTGCTTTGATAAACATATAAAATGAACATCACAGCGCTAATTCGTGCCTGCATGATTGATCGACACATTGTTAGTTATCTCTATTGTCCTTCTGGGAGCCCGTGTTGAAGCGTATTTTACGGCTTTGGTATGAGAACGCCGAGGTTCCGGCGCAAAACTTGGCTATCCAATCGAGACAACGCTGGCTGTGTCGGGACAAAACGGAACTTCTGTGGTTTCAGAAAGTGCTTCAAACTTGGTTTTATTGGTCGGGACTCGTGAGCGCTGCAGTAAAACCTGCAAAAAGGATTTTTTTTTTGTTCCATTGTGAAATTAAGAAATAAGTCCGATAAGAAATTATAAACACTTTTAGAACGAGGCCGGATCTCAAATTTGACGCGAGCAAAGGATTCATTCATTTTGAGCAGGACACATTTTCCATGGAAAGACCTCTTTTTTAATTTGAGTTCACAATTTATTAGACATATTTAATATGCTTTACCTGCGTCCAGGAATCTATATCCAACCGTGCCTTTCGGTACCGGTGATAGATTCGCACAAATTCATCGTCGTAATAGAAAGAAAGATTCGAAAGCGTATCCCCTAATAGGAAGTGCCGATATGAATTGGGCGCTTCTACATCGCATACAAAAAAAAAAAAAAGTAGAAGGACAACTTGGCACTACATTTAAGCTCATCAAAGAAAAGCACGACGCTTTCTTGCCAAGTTGAAAAACATACAGTACACCCAAAAAATGCCACATAAAAGTGTTCCAAAATGAAACTGCTCAATTGAACTAAATTACAGTAAAAAACGCAGGCGAGTTGCTGGCGCACATCGATAATGAAAAACCTTGAGAGCAGGAAGAGATGGTGCAAGAACAACACTGTTTCGTGTTTATTTATCGGAGATAAAACTGCGAAACAGGATTAAACTTGTCATATCTGGAAGAAATTACAAGGCCAACAACCACGCCTGCTGCGGTTCTTGCGACATGGCGATTGTAGAGAGAAACCGGCAGGAGTAGAGTCAAGGACCGTTGTCTAAAGCTTCGCGCGGGTAAAGCGGGTTCTTACGACGAAAACCGGGAACTTTGAGCAAGTAATCAGAGATCGCTAACATCATGGAACACGATCACAAGTGAAGTTGTTAGACACTCAACGTCGAACAGCACAAACGCATCGTACACCGCAGTTTACCGCTACTCAATTGATTTCCTTAACATACGAAGTCGACACATTCGCTTGACGTGGTAATCGACGATTCAACGAATCGAAACGACCGCCACTGTCGGCGCAAGAACACCATGCAGCGGGCCGCACGGCATGCTCCTCTAGGTTCCCCAACCTGTAACGATGCGCGATGCCAGCTTTCCAATATCTCGGACCATACCAGGAAAACTCAGATACAAGACTGATGCATACAAAGATTAAAGTGAGTTTTAGGGCACTTAATAGGCCCACCTTACAAACTTTCTTGCGCATGCGTGTCGCTGCCATAAACTGCCGCCTCTTACTACACACGAAGAGAGTTCCAGCGATTTTGTCGCTTGTGCCCAAAGACTAAAGTTCAATCAATGCATTGCGGTAGCGATGGCATAGTCAAACTGGCTGGTGAGATTAACCTATTCTTTTCTATTTCCTTTTTCCTTCTACAATCGACAAAAAGGGCTTTCACTGAAACTAGTTTCTTACTGGTCGGAAGAATTTTGTCATCAGGGTTTCTCTTTCATGCATCTTTTTTTGCTATTTCTAGCCACTCTCTCAACGCTGGCCACCTTTTTTGTGCATATATTCACGTTTTCTTTTTAAATTTTGTTCGGGCGGATTTGTTTCCTAAAAAGTTTGCATGAAACGTGACAAAACTAAAAATAACACTTATTTCTGGAAACATTTCCTGCAACAGATTGGTGCTAAAATGCAGCAAAGTGAGTGAAACGACCACCTGATTCGAATAACACTAACCTGTTCCACATGTGAAAAGTAAATATTAAGCAAAAAAAAGCGGCGTTACGCATATATTTCGCGACCTACATAAAAATGTGTTTGCTCCAGAAAGAATATGTGCGACGTTATTTTAACTGCAACCTATGCGAAACCAGGTTTAGAGTGTAGAACTAGTTTAAACCGTGTTTAGCTTAATACTAGCAGCTCCGAGCTCTTGCATGTTCTTATATTAATTCCAGAATTATGTACTTGCCAAAGAGGCTCTCTTTGTACCGTTTTAGTTTACCTAAATATACTTGCATACCTTGTTACGTGATATGTTTTTTATTCAGGCAGCGCGGACTAAGCACGGGCATACGAAGTATACCTTCTTTATTTCACTTCTGTTTCTTACTTCGGACTATGTAATCCGTGGCTTGCTTCGCGCTCGTGAATGTCACCGGGCCTATTCACTCCTTAGTCCCTGATACTTTGTTCACCTATCGAACATTCAGACGCGATGCCAAGAATAAAACTGCTCTAGTTATTTCGGTCAATTATTTATTCGCTTATTATGAACAGTGCTGACTGTAGTTTACTGTTCTTACTGAGGTGAAATGTGGAAGGCTATAAGCTGTTCGAAAGTCAGCAAAATGCAGCGTCCTTCCAGTGAGATCTGAAGGAAAGTTTTTTTATAAAACTGAGGTAATTCAATTTTATATGACAGCGTAATGATAATTTCTAACCATGAATGGCCAACCTTATGCGTAATCAATTTTTTATGCACGGATTTTTTTTTTAGATTTAAAGATTTGTTTTAAAAGAGCCGGGATGGCAATACTTACGCGGTTTGTGCAGGTCAGGTATACAACGAGGGGAGAATATTTTAGGGGGCTAATCATAAAGATCAGTGGGCTAGTCAATTATAACTCATTAATTAAATTTAAATTGTTCGAAATGGATGCTTCTAATAAGAAACTAGCTAAGCATTTTTGAAAACAACTAAACCAAGTTTTTTTTTTATGAATATGTAAGACAGGGGCAACATTTTACGGCGTTTTAATAAAAATGCTCAGTTTGGGCACGTTTCTAAGTTTCGGTGTCTTATCAGTGTGCATATTTGCGCCCGCGGTCCTGCTTCCCAGTGATCGCGACGCGAAGCCACCCTTTGGTCTCCCTCGTAGAATGGAAGGAAGTACGGCGCCCGTGCATTGCGCCTGTCAGCAGCTGGGGAGCAGGACCGCGGGCTTAGAGATGTGCTCCGTTAAGAAACCGAAACCTGGATTGGCGTCTAAAATGGAGCGTTTTTACGGAACGCCGTAAAATGCCGCCCCTGAGTTATATCGTTCTGAAAAGAGCTGATTTAGTGGTTTCAGACGACGCACGGCAAGTTTGTAATTGGTACCCTAAGTCTACTTCCACTAATTAAAGAGTTACTTTAAAAAAAATGTACTTAATCAGCCGACTGATAGTTAAGATTATCCTGCTATACTATGCCCCCCAGGCCGTATAACTCACGTGCACAAACCGAAAACTATAGCCTTCATGTTTTATTTCTTTTAATGAAATATTTAATGCATAAAACAGAACATCCTGTATAAGCAGCTTAATCGCTGCGTGCTCGCACACAGACGATGTGTGACGAGAGCGTTTTGTTGTTACTGTATTTCGAAACACTTTGAAACTGTTCCTCTACCAGTCGCGGTGTACAATGAGCGGCTCTGTAACGCCGCATTCAGGCCTGGTTCACACTTGCGAATCGGCGGGCGAATCTGCAAGAATTCGGCCGGCGGGCGTAGCGTTCACTGTGCATTGCCGCGGTCGATTCCACTTCGGCGGCAGCGGATTGGCTGTAAGTGTGAACCAGGCTTCAGACTGGCGGCTCAGCCGCATCCGCAAAGCTGCGGCGAACACGGTTGCTTAAAGATGCAATAGATATTCACGCGAAGTAGATGATAAAAATAACGAACCCGCTTCGCGGTGGCAATTTGAAAGTCACTGCGAATGCAGCCTAAGCAAAGAACGTCACTAGAAAAACACGACTAACGAATTGGAGTTATACAAAATCAGAGTTTCGTGGTTTTCCGGTCGTAAAAAAAGGTTAACCAAAGACGCTAGAACGCAGTATTTCTGTTGTACGTGAAAATGCCAAATACGAATCAACGCGCAAACAGAAACATTAAGATGCTCACCTCAGGGCAATCAGTGCTGTACTTGAGCTTCAATAGAATCCACTAAAAGTTCTGGAATTGATGGACCTAAAAAGCGTCCAGTGAATGCCAGAAAATTTAACTTACAAAGGTTCCTCACATAAACCTCGATTATGCATACTGTGTAGGGAAGTGTTCAAACGCTGTTAAAAAGTTATGCCGAGATAAACAAAAAACAAAAGCGGGTTTCCGCTTTCCTATCTTGTTGCCGTACGGCGAAAAAAGCCTCCTTTGTAATTGATTCTGAATACAACCCTTCCGAAAAAATTCCGAACGCCGCCGGTATTTATTAACATGTGTGACCTCGTCACCTTAACGTGATTTTGCGCTGAAGTGCTTTACACTTCAAAGAATAAAGAAAGTAATCAAGTTGATGTGACTTTTAACTATAAACAAACCTATGATCACTGGAAGGACAGTTACTGACAGCGCTATTTGACGCATATAAGTCGAATTTTCTGGATGCATCGCAGCGATTAGTACACGTGTTGTAAAACTTTACTTTGCTATTTTACCAAAGATCACTCGGAACCGAACGTGGTCTGAGAAAAATAAAGCACAGTTACGCGGCTAGAAAAAAGAAAGAAACAAAAAACGAGTATAGTCGTATAACGAGTGCCTTTCAAGAATGCCTTTCCAAATCGCATCAAGGAAACTACCATAAACAGCGCGTTTACCAGAGAGCCTGCGAAAAGGGCCATATTCCAGCGGCTCATTTGTCCCACAGCACACTTTCTTGTTTACGTTCCACGCGTACACAGACATCCACGAAAGTGACCTCAAACTTTGGACCATTTGTTTCTCTCCATCTAGTGCAACATACACCCGTCCCCACCAACAAGCTACAACCGTTATATATGCTTAAAACCAGCCATTGACGAAATGCCGGTGTCCTCACTAGCGAAACTTTCGGCACGCATTACATAAAGCGATTTTCGTTTTAGACCTTGTGTTTGAGGACCTTCGCTCTGAACGAAAGTCCAAGAGCGACAAAAGCTGCTACATCGCAAAGAAGAAGCATCGACAAAAAACGATGAGCCCGTCTGTAATAAACCGGTGCCTACATAAAGCGGCCGCTGGCAACTTTGAGGCCCAACGGGGATGGTGCGGCATTCCAGCAGACCCAAAGAGTCAACGACAGAGGGCTCGCGAATAGCCGAGAACCAAGGAAACGCCAGAATTCCTCCCTGGTATTTGCGACATTCGCAACCACATCATCGCCCCCCTCCCAGGGCCGCCTCTCCGACTGCTCTCTCTCTCTAACCATGCCTCACAGTCTTGCCCTTCGTCCCGTCCTCTCCTCGCTTCCGCCAAAACAGTGTTGAGTTGGAAGAGCTGTAACTTTGGCCACGAGTGTGACGCCTTTCCGGAGAAAAAACGGAGAAGGAAAATACCTACCCCGAAACGACCCGCGGTGGCTGTGCTGGGCAAGGCGAGTGCCTGCGATTTAGGAAAACACGATGTTGTCCTCGAGTGGTACCTCCCAGTTGTCCTCTTGGTGTTCTCGACGGCCATTTTTAATGTCCTCTCAGGTTTCCACCCCCTTTTTTCTCTCATTGCGCTTCTTCTCCAGCTACTTCAGTTATCCTTAAACGCACTCCAAAAAAGATGTTTAACAAACACCTTGTCTATGAGATTATGATCTATCATATACTGGAAGACATAAAAAAAATGTTGTCCTTTTGTGTGCGTATATTTTGTATGATAAAATAATTTCACTGCAGTGTTTAAAAGAAAAGGATTTCGCGAATCATGCATAGAAATGCTGAGTTGAACTTCGATGAAATATCTCTCATGTCTTAATCATAAAGTTAAAACTACATAAAGATTTTAAGCAACACTCATCGACATCACGAGCAACCTAAAAATATATTATTTTCTGGATGCAATACACATTTCGAGCAGTACTTTATTGGCCTGTGGCGCCAAACTCTCTGACACGACAGTTTGAAGTATGCTCATCCATTTTTATGCTTACGCTCCGCCGCTCTTCCTTTGCTGACCATCTCAAGGTGTATTACCCTGTATCGGAACTGTTATGTGGTGACAAATATTATGCAATACTCATGTCTATATCCATGACAAGTTTTCGTCTAGTTCCCTCATGTTGTCACGATGATTTAATATGCGTAATCTATGTCGTTATCTCAGCACGTAGAACGGAGACCCAAAAGTAGAACAGAGGAATCGTAATTGACAATCAATTTGTCATCCAAGTTATAATATTTATATTTCCCACCAAAACGATGGAAAAGGTTGGGGAAAAAAGCTTTAAAATCATATCAACTATCTCCCTCTTCGTCTAATATTATACAATTAAAGATAGCGAAGGCATACTGTACATTGCGTACCTTGCACAAAGCACTCTACGCACGCACAAAAAATTAGTTGTTTGTTGTGGAATTAAAATTACCGACATATTCTCGTTGTAGGCTGCCAGGCCACCAACAAATATTGGCTCTTTCTCCCTCGCACTTATTTGAAATGTTCCCCTATCTGTCTCTCCCACCTGTGTGGATTGTTTGTTTTCGAGGTTATCCGCAAACGCCCCTCTATCTCAAGTCATACAAAAATAGACCTATATCACGCTGCCGGTTCCCAATTCCAATTCGGACGCGGTTGAAATGTGAACTAGCGTAGCACCGGTGTAGAGTTATTTTGTGTAACCTTTAAAACTTGAGGCAAGTGGGATGCAGTTGAATGGCACTTGCCGAATTGTGCTTAGAAGAATAGACACAACATACATTATTTTGTTTGAGTCTAACTTGCTCATATGGGAATTCCGCCAACCCTGCGCAACATTGGACATAAGCAGCGAGAGTAAGAGCAAAGAAACGTGAAGTCTGTTCGCCTTAGTAGCATTTTTATTTTATACACTGACGGAAGAACACCAGATTGAAAACATCGCCCATAGTTGAGGGTAAAACTTTCCTAAAAGTAATGTTACTCCGAACTGCAGGTGGTAAGCTCCAAAAATTCCTCGATTGCAAATAAAAAAAATATATATATATATATACGTAGAATATTTTTATGGATCGCCAAAAGATTCGCGATTCTTAAGGTGTGCGCTGCGTATCTCTTGTTAATTTGGTGTTAGAAGATCCTTACAAAGAATAGTAAATATTAAAAGATGTATTAAATGAATGCTAAGACTCAAACTAGTGCGTGTCTGTTAGCGATAAGCAGTGTCAACTACCACAAAACACAATGAAACTATACAGCGTGCGATTAACGCAGGAACTACTCCGCTGGATTTATGCTACAAAAAAAACAATGACCGGCGCTTTAGACTATAGCCGGGATTAAACAGAGAAGAACGCCCGCATAAGTCGAAACAAAAGTTGTCCCAAAAACGCAAAGTGTCCTTGTCTAGGGATTAAAGCAAAGCCGCCGAGATTGTCTCGTGTGCCCGCATTTTGCCCCTAGTCTCGCAATACGCTTTCGCATGTTTTAAAACGAACAAGAAATACTGAAAAAAAAAAAAAAAAACTGAAAAAAAATTAAAACGGATGGAGCCCTAGTATAAGGATAAAAGCCGCGAGACGGCGCCAGAGGTTTACGAAAACGGCTTCAACAAATCGCTGTGCTACAAAAGTGAAAAGAGGGAGGAATCCTCTCTCCATTACTCCTCGCATAAAACGTCCATAAGTCTTCGGGGAAGCATCGCGCGCGTCATAAAACAAATATAAAAATGCATTCGGTCCACGAGCCCATTTACGTCGTGTCTAAAGGAAAACAAAAATATATTTATACATCTTTACGCGCGCTATTCGGAAAAATGGCAAGGTATTTTTTTTATAGCTGCCCACATAACACCACGAACATCAACCGCAACAACTTATCTAACAATATTTTTTTAGCTTATGTGAACTTGATATTTAAAACTGCCTATTGGGCTGGTTGGTTCAGATACATAATAAGAAATACCCCCCCCCCCCCCCAAAAAAAAAAAAAAAGAAAAACAACAAGGACAGAGAAGAGAGATGCACAGGACAGGGCCATCCCTTTAATATAGCCGTCTCTTCAAAGTGCAGACGTGCGATTGCCATTATAAAATTTCGTTGATAATGTTTAACTCATTTCTGAACGTGAGAAGTATATATATATTTTTTTTTTATTTCAGCTTCCGTTTAAAAGCAATTGGAACTCTCTCAGCACCAGAAGGAGGCAAGAGTCTGATGAGAGCTTCAGTCTCGTTTGCATGTTAGCTGCCTTATTGGTGCAAGCATGTCACATTCTTTTGCAAGCACAGAAGACTCTAGAAGAAGGTGCGCACATCAATCTGCACGCTTCAGGTGCTGCTCGACGGAAATGTTGCAGCGCCTATACCGCCAGACGCTGTTAATATTACATCTGCTCGTGCAAGCGGTAGGGGGAAGCTGCTATGAGAGCTTTGGTTTCTACCCAGAGCTTCCGCAAAAACTACTTGCCGTCGTTTTCACGTAAGTTCAGAATGCTTGTTTGTCGAAGATGACACTTGTCGCCGCACCATATTTTCGGCGTTCACATTTCACTTTTAAGCTTTTTTTTCTCCTTGTTATCTGCCTTTCTTATGCATTAAATTTATCTTCTAAACTCACACCTTTTATGGCTCAATGAATTTCAATATCTATTATTTTTACAGAGTGCAAGAGCCTTATTCTGATGACGGCAATAGACCGATGTCATCAGGCGTTTTGCGACGCCACCGAAGCCGCGGTGCATTCTGGTGCCTAAATATATCCCCAGTGTTTGGACCTTGGCAGTGCGCAGTGTATGCCCTGTGTTTGGAAATTTTTGTGGTTAAAAAAGACTTTTAAAGGGGTGCTTATTAACGGTTTTGAATGGGTTATTAGTTCAGCTGTTGTGTGCCTGAGGACTACAACAACAGAATTAATCAGGCGAAATTGGATCGAATTGTATGTCTTCCGGAAGTGAAGCAGCCCCCGACAAAAGATGCTAAGAAAGGTAAACAGAGCCGGGCAGAGCTCCAAGAAAAATAGGTTTGCTTCAAAATTTATATCCACCCTATTGCATGTTTGCTAAAGAGTGCAATATTACAGGTAACGATACATGGTAAGGCGTGACAAAGTGTTTTGTGGTTTGGACTCTCCGTGAGCACTCGCTCCGTTGAGGTCTATCTCAATCGGGACCTCCGCGTTGTTTGACGGTGACCGTTTTAATACACTTTTTGCTGAAAGTATTTTGGTGGCTCCAACCGTTATAACGACGACATGTTCCAATCACAACTATGCTTTGAAAGATCAGGAAAATAACTAAAAGAGCGGTTATTTCCAATGGGCATAGTTTGAAAGAAAACCAACTTTTTAAAACGCCGTGTGATTTCTTTTTGAGCAAAACCCGTGGTGGTCTACTACGTTAAAACCTGATTTTTGGCCATTTAATGATTCTTTCTACGTTAGCGCCAATGGAGACATCAGAAGAAAACCTTCCACCGTCTGACTACTTTTAACTAACGTTCGCGGCTTGCAAACAAATATATATATATATATTATACTATTTGTACACGAATATGCATTTACACCCAATGTTCTTACGTATAAGGCATGGTTGCTGCTTTTCGACACATGCGACTTGTTATGGAGCGTCAGGCATGGTCTTTTTGTCGGTCGTTCCTTGTTTATGTAAAAGCTTCTACGCGCAGTTCATCTGCGCGGTGTGACAAAGGCTGTCACCAAGAATGAAACGACTCTTGTACACGAAGACAAGAATGAAACGACTCGCTCCACGAGAATGTTGATTTCGGTCTTCTTATTACATTATTAATTAAATGATAAGCGCAAGCCTGTGGACTACCAGGCTCCGTTTGCAACTGACGCACGCGATGCTGTTCCGCGGTTCTAGAGCAAAGATGTTTGTGCTCTTTGCAATGAACGAGATATACACTTGTGCACACGTTTATTGAGATGTACGAGCAACCTAAGTGCCCGAGTAGTGGCGTCCTTTTATTTTTCCCGCGGCCGTAGAGGTGCCACCGCGTGAAGGACGCAAAGCAGACGACGAAGAGATTCTAACGCGAGAACACGACTGCAACTGCTTTTGTGCGGTTGAAGAGAAGCTAAGACATCACAAACGACACAGTTTTATGAAATTCCCACATGACAGGAGAATCCAACCCGACGCCGGGGCGTCCCAACGGATGATGTACTATTCTGGGTATCATATGAAGAAATACTGCACCCACTCATGCTTGGGCCGGATCACTGGCCTGAAGTATCTTGTAAATAAAATAAAATGAAATATATGATTGAAGAGGAAACCGCAGTTTTATTGTGGGCTCCCTTGTGGCTCCTCAGCCCAGTTTCCCAACTACGGGGCACGGGGAATGAACTTTCTTGCGTGGTGGCAGAGTAAAACCAGCCACGCGCACATCGCCCGCGCCGCCTTTATAAAGCGCGATCCAAACCAACGCTTCTTTTTGCGCCTGTAGGTCGTGCGGCTGCGGATGTGACGCATTTCGTGGCGTTTTTGCTGTTTCCGGGCGCGCTTTCTGAGTCAGAACCGTGCGCTTTGGTTTGGACGGGCGAAACTTCGGGCGAGCGCGCACGCGCGCACGCACGCACGCGCGCAGGCACGAGTGCACAAGCAAAGTGCAACTGTGACAGACTGGCCGGCCAGACGGCGACAGAAAGAGAGAGAGAGAGATTGCGTTGCCATGTTGGAAGAGAACAAAAGGGGGGGGGGGGGAGGAGAGGGCAGCCAGACGGCGAGAAACGCGGAGCTGGAACTAGCTTGCCCTGCACCGATTGGCCGGGACACAGGAGCGCCCTATACGTCACCGCGCGTTTTTGTGCGCGTTGAGAAAGAAGTTGAAATCAACCAACTTTCTTGTGCGCGCCCGGAAGGAGCGAAGAAGCGGCGCGACGTCACGAAAATGCGTCACATCCGCAGCCGCACGACCCACAGGCGCGAAAAGAAGCATTGGTTTGGATCGCGCTTAATGCGCATCTGAGCCGGCGCACAGGCAGTGGCCGCCCGAACTCAAGCGCCGCTGGTAACGATGTTAATGTATTGATGGTTTCGTCCATGTCCAATTAAAGGCAGTTTCTTGTTGTTGAAACCGCCGGCTCTATGTTATTCCTCCGGGTCGGGTATGCTGAAAGGCAAACCGAATACAATATGCAGCAGGGGAGATAAAAAGCGGTGACTGCAAGTAGCATGGTGGTGGCACCACTTATGAAATGCGCGCACCTGCGCAGTTCTCTTGGCGAGATCCGTCTATATAAAGTTAATATATTGGACTAAGTCACTCACGAAACCCAGCCGCAGGTCCAAATAAACAGGTGTCTTCCGATTTGGTGCTTCTTGTTTTACTAATTAAGCTTAAGATTCGAGCTTCCAGCGTAACATACCACTGCAAAAGTAATTTTAACGTGATAGCGTTTAGCGTTTAGCGTCAGAAAATTCCGGCGTCGGAGTCGGCGGGGCCCAAAACTCCCATAATGCAACGCGCGCAGCCACGTGCGGCGTCACACGTGGCTGTGACATCATGACCCTATCGACCCGCCAAATTTTTCCGACAAATTTAGCGGAAAATTTTCCGCTATATTTAACAGAAATTTTTTCCGCTCAAGTTGGCGGGGAAATACTATCGCGTTTAGCTGTTAAAGGCGAAGCTTTAGCGTCCCTCGAGTGTTTTGTATCACTTTTACACTACTGATTCTTAAATTGAAAATTACAGTTCAATTAGAATTACTCATTAGAAAAAAATACTACATTACAGTAAATTTAATTAGAAGTAATTTAAGTACTACCATGGTTTTACGTTTAGCAATTTTTCTTGCTCTTGGGTAACACCTTCCGGGGGGAAAAAATCTTTCTGCAAAGTCATACAGCCAAGGATGCATGGGAAGCCGACAAGCAGTTTTTTTATGTAATTACACACTGCTGGCTTCTTTTAATTTTTTTTAAGTGAAACCGGGTCGTTTGTGAGTGATGTAACGAACAATCTCTGGTGAGTGCGACTGCAACAAAAAAACTAATGTCTTCAATAAAATGTTTCGCAATCCATTCACGAGAACGCCTCCATGAAGCGTAGCGACGCAAAACACTCTCTTTGTGCAAACAGTGTATAGGTCTCTGAAAGAGCAGGCCCCGAACAATGGCGGCCCGGACAGTCGATCTTTGTGCACGGGCTTGCTTTCTTGCGAATAACCGGTTGTCCTGGCTTCACGCTTTGTGCAGCGAAAAAGCCGCCCCGTTTTGTTTTCTTTTCTAGCCACAGCTGGAACAAACCAACATCAGTGCGAGTGACTGAAAAATAGTCCCCTAGCCAATAATAAGAAGTACATCATTGGGTATACGGGGAAGTTTATTTGTCGCTTCCATTCCACGATCTTAGATATAAGCAACGACATTGGGCTTGGATATCAAGGAGCTAACCAAGCAGAAACCAGCGTCTAAGAAGGCATTGCACTCGTTTTAGTGAAATTAATAAATACTGTATTCGTAAATATTCTGTCTCGCGTATATTCGTTTTTCTGTCTCTCGGTTCATTGCACTTCGGCCCAGACGTCCAATAAATAAACTCGCGTGCCTGAAAAGGAGAGCTTTATAGACCGCCGTGGCGGAGTAAAAGATAAACGCGTAATGGCCCGTCCATATTTCTCTGGTTTTTAGTGCTTAGCGCGTCTGTTGGGTTCAATATTTTCTGGCATGAGCGCTTACTTCACTAGGGCATGGTTAAGAAAAGAGTAATCGCTTAATTTTAAGAACGATTTTTATTTAAACTATAACGTAAACACGATGTTTTGAAACGATAAATTTTTATAGAAAGCGAAGAATACTTTGGGCAGAATTAAATTGGTTGATTTTGTAAGAAGGGCATACTGCCGGCTGCCATCATTCGCTGGTTTCTGCTTAGTTAGCTTCTTGATATCCAAGGTGACCTCTCAAGTGATAAACAGTGTACCATTTTTCAGTAACTTCCGCACATGCGTATTCCCACTGTCTTTGCCTCCCGCCCTTTTCGCAGGGAACCGTCCTGCACAACCAACGTTATCTCTACTTATATTTGCGCCTATTGCGTCTTTTGTTACAATTTTTCGTATATTGGCAGTGCCAGGCACAAAAAGAAATGGAAACCGATAGAACTACACAATGCCAATTTTTTCTGAAGGGCTCAGACATATCGGGCAGTCTTTAGTTTGCAGTTCGCAGACATCGTTCCAACAGAACAAGATGGCGCCCGTTACTCCAAAAAGGTACAATCTGCTATTGATCAACAACGCGACACCGATAACACAATCACAAGAGTAGCACATGTTCGCGTTTTATTGTTCGCAGGTTTCCGACAATACCACAAGATATGACTATATGCCAGCGCGGTGAAATGAGCATATGCGCATTTCAAGGCACTTCCATTTTACATATCGGTCCATTGAGACAAACGGGAAGAATGTTAATCGTTTATTTCTGCTAAACTTGTCGCGTTTTGCACATCATGGAGCAGATCGGGAGTTACTTATTAGTCAACGCTTACCGCAGCTGGAAAGCCAAAGTGAACCTCGCCTTCCGGTTTGTGTCCATCACTTGAGTACAAAAAGCAATATGATAAACATTATAACTCAAGAATGGGAACCATTCATGTACGCAATATAGTGAGCCCATATTGGAAACAGTGGCGACACCAGATTTTGTTTTTTTAATGGGGGCGCTTCCGTTTTTGTCTCTAAATCTGTATTTTGTTGGCTAAACGAAGGCACTGTTCGCTCAGCGTTCAACTAGTGTGGTCATTTATGAGGTGCTGTCTCGTCAACGTCCACGCGGTGCCAACATGCAACACACAATGAAAATAAAACAGCGGCCAAAAAACAGCGTAAGGATTCTTTGCGCAGTTGCGTTGCACAGCGTTTGACCTGCGCAACGCGGTCGACGAAGATGTCTGATGCAGACATCAGAAAAGACACACAACACCAGTGTTCAGCGTCTGACCTTTGAATTATCATCCTGTATTAGGAGGACTGTTTCTTCTACAGCTATGATGCGAGCCATGGGTTCGGAAGGGTGTGTATATCGGCTAGTGTATATTGGCAGAGATAACTTGTTCGCACTCATATACTCTCTGGGCCTGTAAAATATGGATACCATGTCGTTTCTTATTATTCGTTATCTTCATACAAAAAATCCTCTTTTTACGAAACTCAATATTTTGATGGCTTTCTTCAAGAGCTTTCTATTTAAAAGCAATGAGCCATTCTACACTGGAAAGGTCAATGACCACCGAAGCAGTTTAGGGCACGACACATACCCGCCCGAGAAGCCAGAGGAAACTATACACGCGCGACCGGACCGCCACCCGGTGGAAAGTAGACACGTGCTTGGGGATCGCCACCCCGGGACAGCGTAAGGAAAGGAAGCTAGGCACGCAAGCGGGGGGCTTGGAACGACGACAAAGAGAGGGCGGTGCGAGCGTAGACATGGCCGACACGTGTCGCATAGCGGCAAATGTTTAAGTAACCTTTATTATCTACCTGAGAGTCTACTGCTCTTGAAAATGGTGCCTATTGATAATCAGTCTACTCTATAGATTTATTGCTAAATTACTCAAGCATCAAGGGTAAGGCCGGGAATGGTGTTCTACGCGCCGCACGTGTTGGCGTGTGCACCAGTACCTGCTCTAGATCTAAAGCCTAAAACAAACGGCTTCTTTCAAGCGCAATCGTAAACGCTTTATTTTGGATATTCACTTCGATCTTTCATACGAAGAAGGCGTGCGCGTGCGGCGCGTGAGGCGGTGTGAACAAAGAATTTTCGGTCACGCACACAAAAAATCTACGGAATCCTAGCCATAAAGAGCGTCGCTGTGAAAATAAATTCCGAACTTGAGGACAATGCTTACCAATCGCGCCAGTTGAACTCGCTGCGCTTTTTTCGCCGAAGTTCAGTAGGTGACCTCCACGAAATTTCCACTCCAGATTTGCCTTTAACAAGTTTAGAATCTCATCAAGGGCTCTAAACTTAAAACATAAACAACAAACAAGCAGAGGCATAGCAGACACCATTTATATATTGACAAAGTTGGCCACTAAAATAAAAAAAAATAAAAAAAAACATGGAAGCGTTTGAGGTAATTATTAGAGCGTGCCCATGTCGCAAGAAGAAAGCAAGAACATATTAAACTTTTGTCTTAGATTCTAAAACGAAGCCTGTACATGTAGTACACGTGCGTAAACTGATGAACTAAAT
Source organism: Ixodes scapularis (assembly GCF_016920785.2). Lineage (NCBI taxonomy): Eukaryota > Metazoa > Arthropoda > Arachnida > Ixodida > Ixodidae > Ixodes > Ixodes scapularis. The sequence goes on from NW_024609867.1 coordinate 5,367,859, forward strand.
GTTGTGGAGGGCGGGATCTGAATCCTGGTGTCGTCATAGCAGGTGAGGTTGTCAACTACTGCACTGCCGCTCCTTGTTTTCCTGCGTATTCTTGAACATGAAAGCAAGGGGGAAGTGCTTCGCTAAAATAAGTAGTGGGACAGTGCTGTTGTTAGCATACCTCAACTGTGGCGAGGAGATTATTGTTTGTATACTGGCACGACCAATATACCAATAAAATAACTGGACCAGTACGGTTCATATTTTTGCATATGTGGGATATGTAGTTTCCAGGCGCCACGAAAAGGATATGAAAATGAACAATGGTAAGATCACTGAATCAATAACTAAACTAGTGTTTTACGTATAGCACTAGGGTAACAGTACGCGTTTCTAATCAGGCAGAGCATTAATTTCGTCATTTCTTGTTGGTGTGGGGGGGGGGGGGGGGAGGGGGGAGGGGAAGGGAGGCCCATAATATTAAGTTTTCTAAAAACATCCAGCCATTGAGATCGCTCCTTTAAAAAAAAAACATTCCTGACGTGTACATTACTTATGAAGCAATCTGAGGGTAAATCCAATAGAGAATAGATGTCTGACGTTGACGAAGCTGGGTTCAAAAACCGAAACAAAAACAAAACAGGAGCATGGAGAACCTTATATTAATTTTATTTTAAAGAGACGGCAAACAATAACTCCAAAGGAGTATGTATAAAAACGAAAGGTTATAACAGCGTCAATATTTTAATAATGAAGTATGTTTATTGCACCAACCGATTTTTTAAATAACCTGTTCCATGTAACCTCCCTTCCCTCTTCCACAGAACAGAAAACTTCTGCCGATTAGCCCCATTTATTTGTTTGTTGTGCTTAAAGTGTGCATTTATTCAATATTTGCATTAAGAGAACATGTTAATATTGGCCTATTGCATTTCGAGTATTTTATCTGCGCCAAGTACACATGAGTTTTAATTTTCTTCGTCTCCACTGTTCTTTTTTTTTATCAATATATCTCTATTTCAAAATCTAAAATATTAGTACGTGTCGCTTAAATAGCTACTCTGTTTCCGATGAATGGAGGGAATCTTCAGAGATTTTAGAGATGCTTAAGTCACTGCATCGAATCATCTCCGTGACAAAAATGTGGTACAAATAGCAAGAGAAGAAAAAGTGCCTGCGTTCTCGAAGTGTTTATACAAGAGCGTAAAAAATGGAATAATAGTGATTTTACAAGAAAACAATGGAGTATGAATCCATGATTAGGTGGTTCAAATCAAGCAATGTTATATTATTCGTAATTCGACAGGCCATTCGAATTCTGGTGCAACCTATTCAATTATAAAAACGAGTGACACTTATCGAAGAAAAACATATCTTCACCAGTCAGTATAAGCGGAAGGAACTGCACACTAGCCAAGCGCGCTCGAAGCCAAAGGTTTTTTTTTCTTCTTCATTTAGTCTTTAATATTCTGCTGACAACGAATGGTAACCGTCGTAACTCCTTCAAATCATATTTCCTGGTTTCTTTACGGGAACGAAATGTGGCTGTGTTTCAGCGCTGCCGATTATGCCAGAATGCAATGGCATTGATCGCCTTCCATGAAGGCTGTATTCTGCCTATTAAACTGCGAGGAAACATACAGGGGGTAATAAGGTACGACGTTTTGTCGCCTTGTTGTTTTATTTTTTTTTTCTTACGATCTTTTGTTCAGAAGAACAATCCAGCCTTTCAAATCTATGCCTAACAAAACCTCGCTTTCTCTTCTCCAGCGTGTTTGGCAACTTCGACCAGGGCCAGAAGTCGCCGCTTCTGTTCTGCAAGCACTTCTTCCATGGCTGTAGCGTTCACATGATTGGCCGAGCGGGCAAAGCAAACGACTTTCTCGTAGAAGACCCTGGTTCGTTTCAACACAGGATGTGTTTATGAACTGGATTTTACGCAAAAACCTTAACGCTCGAGCAGAACGAAAAACATTACATGCTGGTTCTGGCAACATGAATCATGCAAAGTCCATTGCAGACAATGCATAAGCATAGAAAGCATGCGGAAGCATGTATAAGCACACTTAGTCATAAGTAAATAATTTAGTCATATTTAGCCAGCGTTGCTAGGCGCCCATAGGAGAAGGTAATTAATTGGGTGAGCAAGCGGCTGCACTAAGTAGAGTTTAAGGGATTGCGTGGTAGTAAGCGACTCTCGGCGCGAGGAGCTGACTTTTCCTCTTGATGTCACGACATCGCTTTTCCTGAATAAGTTTATACTTGTCTAGGTTATTTTAATGAACCCTGGGACGAAATTAGTGTGTATCTGGGTACAATGTTATCTGAATCAAATTAAAGCATACCATTACTAAGTATAACAGCTCGTTTGTTGGCTAAGTACTCTCCAGCCCATTCCTTCCTCTCGCGTTTCATTCTGAAGAGTGGAGTGCGATCAGTGAGCGCCTCGTCCCATAGCGTAATTATAATGTACGCTTCTTCTTCACTTGGGCCTAGTGTCTATGCGACTTCCGGGATGCAAATTAAAGCAGAGAGCGACCAGTCTACTTTTGCGGTGCTCGTGTGCATTTCCAAGAAAAAACACCCCTGAATTTCCTCTATTCCTCAGAAAATAACATATTACTTTTGTTATTTCGGTCATACCGAGTAGTATGTACATTTATTATGATTGTAAATGTGTAATTGATTCAGTTACTTCTTTTTCTTTACTACTGAACGATGTTAAACTTTGCTATACTTCAGGTAAAAATGAGCTACGAGTCTAAGCAAATTAACAATCGAAAGGAATGTGGAGTATGTAAAATGTTCGCCAGCATTCCGGTGTCGCTTATATGTTGCTAATGTGCCTGTCATGTCACTGTATATTAATGACCCCGTCGTGCACATTTACGAGTAGTTAAAAACATCTGAAACGTCAACAATAACTTCTTAGAATGGAAGCTAGGACGTGTTGGATATTCATATTGTAGTTTAATACGGGAAAAAAAAAGAAGACGAAAATATAATTTGAGTTGTAAGTCAGGGCGACGTGAGTGACCGTTTTTCTGGTGTGCGTGCGTTTTCACTCTGAGTGAGTTTACGTTGGCGCTTCTCCTACAATATATAACCAATAAAGTATGTGCCAGGGTTCGGCAGAAATACTCAAAAATGTATTTGGAAATACAAATACTGGGATACATTAAAATAGTAGCTAAAATACTGATACTAAAATATATCTGTAAAAGTGTATCGCGATACGTATCGGAAATACATTTTAAATACAGGCAAAAAGTCTTTGAAAATTCAAATAGAGGAGTACATTTTAGGGAGGTCAGAAATATAAATACGGAAATACTGATACAACAACACATTTCTCAAATTTGTTTCAGACGCCAACTGAGATGAAGCTTGAAGTGTAAGTTTTTGATCACGAAATTCATTTCCCTTAGACTTTGCACTTTGCCTTCAAGGTAGTGGTTTCGGACGACGAGGAGCCTTCAATGGGCTCAAAAAGACGTTCCGTCAAAGACTGACCGCGGTCTCTTCAAAGGCATTCTGTCTGTCTGACGAGTGATGCGAAAAGACTTCGAGCCCTAAATAAATTATGTGAGCCTAAATCCCATCAAAACGTCACCAGGTCACTCTCCAATAAGGACGCCCCTGTGAACATTGATCACATGACGTCACGGTGGAATGAACTGGTATTCTTTATTAGTAGGTGCGGCCTTGAACACGAAACTTTACCACGCTGCTGTATGAAAGAACAATGTGTACTTTGCTTGTAGGTTACCTCATTGAAGATCGTGCAGGCAGTGTCATTTGGAATTTTTGATGCTAGTGGAACAACTGAAGCACTCTAGAACACATGTCTTGTCTTCTGTTACGTATGAAAATACGATACGGTGGCATGCATCCCTGTTGTGAAGGTCCTTCCTGGCGACCCTCCACCACCGACGAATGAATTGCAGGCCTCAAGTTTCGCCGAGCTTCTTAAGAACAGAGACCTCTTAGATTGCGGCCTGATATTGCCGGCACACGTGAGAGCTCTCCGAGAAACAGCGCGTTCGAGACGAGTCACAGGTAAACGAAGTCCAGGTCGGCACAGCGAGGCAACGTCTGGCCTCCTTCCTGAGTGTCGAATCACCAGAGCAACGGGTCACGTTCACTTGGGCTGTGCAATATTACGGGCGCAGCCAGAGACATATTCGGATAAGTGTTAAACTTTACTTAAGGCCAGCTGAACTAGAAAAAAAAATTTACCAACTAGCCCAGCTCAAGCCTGTTAAAATTCACAGCGTGAGTCATCCTACTATTTCAAGTCAACCACCGCCAGGCTCGGGCTTCAACGGACTGTGAATCAACTTTGCCGGCTGTGTGCACTGTGTCCGCGCTAAGGCAAGAGAGACGGTTAGCAATGGGCATGAATGCCAGGAAAGAATGATTCAAGAAATCCCTACCTAAGAACCTGCGGCAGAAGATGCTCTGACTCCACTCCTGGCACTCCACCTGGTTCGAGTCCCCGACTACGCAACAGTTCTCAGAAGAGAGAAGAGGACGCTTAGGAAAATAGTTTGGAAAATCGAAAGGAAGGTCAGCATAGTAACAAAGCCCCAGCATATCCTTGAGCCTGGTGCCCTCAGAAGTAAAATAGAAATGCGTTCAGACTTGTTTTTTTTTCGGTTTGGCTGAGCGGGGGAGTATTTCTAAAAAAAAATGTAGCGAAATACATTTCATCCTGATTCTATCGGGATACATAGAGACATTCTAAATGTATTTTGATACAAGAATACAGACACTGGTGAAAAAATTATCGCGATACAGAAATACAAATACGAAATGTATTTTTGAAATACTATAGCGATACATTTGTATCCCTATAGACCGACACGCGGAGCGGCTCTGTTTACCAACACGGCCGGAAGGCCGCGCATGCGCGGTAGCTATGTGGGCAAAAGCAGCCCGGCTGTCCGTGTTTTCGCCATTGCGCTCTATGGCGTGCGCTCGTTGTTGACGTTGTAGGGACGCTTGTATCTTTATTTGTGCGTCGTATTTCCTCATAACGTATGTCGTATGCTATGCCCGACTATTTGAGCTCGTTGCCCGAGCCTGAACGGTAGCGGTATCGAAGCAAACTGTGCGTGGACGGCGTTGCCTACGAGGATTCGTACGCCGTAAACAAGGCCTGCTGGACTTCCGACGTAAAGTTGCTGCCACGGAAGTCAACGGCTCAGGTCGTCGTTTTTTCAGTTTTTTTCGCCAAGCCAGTTCACGGCCGACACGGTGCAGGCGTACAAGTCTCTCGAGGTCTACGATTACATCGAGTCGGTTTCCGCACTGCCGGCGGGATCAGCAGACTGTGGGTCTGCGGAAGTGTGTGTATTCATTAATTGATTAAATACACAGAGCGTCTTCAAGTCAAGGTATGATATTTTTCATACCCTCTTGACCACAAGGCATTACAACCAATAAAGGTTTGTCCGTTCTGCAGTCTTGACGGTAACAGGTTACAAGTAACGGCGTTACTAGGAACGCGTTACTTTTTTTAGTAACGTAGTAACCTATCCGTTACGTTTTCGGCACAGTAACGGGTAACGTACTTATGTTACTATTTCAAGTAACGTAGTTACATTAGTCGTTACTACTTCCCAAGTCTTAAAGAAATTACACTTCAATTGTTTCCGTGTTTTAGGCGTCAAGCCATGTTTTTCTTTGCGTCTTTCCCCTAAGTATTTAGGTGAAACCGTGAAAAGAGCTAAAGTAATTATGTTCAGTTTATGCATGAACATAATGTTTCTTGATATATGACCTGTATCGTCAAAACCGTAAAATGTGTTACATCATAATTTTAAAAAAGTAACGCAGAAGTAACGTGCCTTACTTTTTATCGGTAGCGGCAACGCGTCCTTTTATTTTTAGATAACGTAGCTCAGTAACGCGTACCTTTTATTTGCAAGTAGCGAGTAACGTATTTCGTTACTTTTTTTTTTTGGTAACGCCTACAACACTGCCGTTCTGTCGTCGATCCCCTTCTGCTCGGTAGCACGGGCGTAGCGAGCCTCCGACGAGCGCTTGGGGGGTGCCCGGGTGCGTTGTGCGTGAACACCGTGGAAACAAAATCCGGGTGGTCTCGATCAGACAACGGTTTCCCTGCACATATGCAAGCCTCGGGACGGAGATTGAAATGGAAGCCGCACTTGCCTCCAAGAAAGTGTTTGCCGCACAAACGGTCGTTCGCGCGAGGCGACCATTCTTTTCGATCCACGGAAATTATCCACCTTCTATGCCTTTCAGAGTCTGCCGGGAACTTGTGGAAACTCACTCCGCTGCTTTTCTTGTACATTTCGGTGCAATTGACGGCAACACAGCTTCGCGGCATGCTGAAATGCTATGACGCCCATGCGAAACGTGCGCGCTTTTGCCCACACCCCCGGGCTCCGGCGCGATCGCAGCGCCGCCGCAGCTCCGTGACGTCAAGCCCGCGTGTCGGTGTATACTGCCCAACCCTGTACGTTAGCTATAAAAGTTGTCTGTTTTTATTAATTCCTATGCCACGAAGCTTTTTGCGGCAGTTGTTCTTTGTCGTCTCTTATTCTTAGATATCTCGACCGTACGGGTGGTGTTTTAAATGCAGAACAAGCATGTTGGTAAATATTCATGCGCGGAAACAATAATGCACTACATATTTATTTGAAATTGAACTATATTAATGGGCTTCCATTTATTGTGTTGAAGTACATGCACAGTAAGTTAGTGATCCAGTGTTATTGCGGAGTTCTCGCCGTCTGGCTTTGTTTTCCAGAAGTGCTTCGTTCGTTTGGCCCGTATATCCCCATGCTAAAAAGCGTTGATGCCATGTTCGCCGTAACAGTGACCGACAGCGCACATTAATGCAGAAATGAAGCTTGAAGCTGTCTCAGCACTGCGTTTAATGCCGTGCATTTTAGAAAGAAAAACGCCATAACTGACAAATTATTTTAAATCCGTTACTTGAATACGTTCCAAGCTACCTAGTTCATACGAGTTATTTGTGATATCTACTCTTATTATCAAGCGCAGGGAAAAAGTGCTCTATTGTTTTTCCATACAAATGCCGTACCGGAAGTCAAATTAGACTGGTTGCTGTCTACCTCAATTTTCATCAGGACTCTAGCGCCAGTTGAGCGTCTAGTGTATACCATAATAACTATATGCACGCGTGCGATGCGGAGAATTCGTACAGCAATGGAGGAAGACCAGGGAAGAAAGCCGGATAGTTTTGCGTCGTAGCTAATAATTTTTTCTAGAGGGGAAGCCAAACCCAATTCTATTGCATACGAAAAAAGTACAAGGAAAGCGAGTCCTCTTAGATGCTACTCGAAGTACAATCTATGCTTAAAGAAAAAAATCGTCTGCTTGCTTCTGATCAACACATCGCCCTTTTCCAATTACTCAAATGAAATCTGAATGTCCCGCACTCAATCGAAAGTACCATCAGAAAGAGTTCGTCCCTCTATCTGTACATATTCAAACTCTTCAAAAGGCAGTGCCTCCTTCTCTGTATCTTTCGTGTATCTTTTTGTTTTTCCCAGTACTAGCTGTAGAAGCTGCTCAAGAGAACTTTACCAACATAGGGTTTCAGTTGTGTTTAGAACCTACCTTCTCCCGCAACACACACACACAGACACACACACACGCAGATACCTCCACACGTTGGCGTAGAGTGAAAGGAAAGAGGAGAGTTTCGAAGAACGAAGCCGTAAACATTTACTAGCCAATCGATGCCGATGTTCTATTTTACGGCAACCCTCGGCCTCCGAGTCGGCGGAGCCCCCCATCTCTTTCCACGTCGTAAAAAAGTAGTTATGCGAACTATACCCCATTCTAGTTTGAGACGGACCTAAGGGAAGGTTCCCTGAATAAACAAACCTATTGCGTGCTGATTTCAATCGCGTCACGCGCCTTTTTGCCAAGTTCAACCAAGGAACATTCAGGGATGTGTACTAACGTCGCGATATTAAACTCGATGAGCAAATAGCTCATGCGTCTCCAGGCTTTTTAAGTGGAAAATATCAGACCTCGTCTCCGCTTCGGTCCGAGTCAGAATTGAGTAGTCTAGCGCAAAATAGAACGGAGTCTCGTTCACACGATCGCAAAAAAAGAGAGTAAGTAAAGTGCTGGCTCCCGACGACGGATTTCCCATTAAAAACACGTCCGTCGAGTAATCGAAGCAGATATACCAGGCGGGGTCTTTGCGAATACCGTTTTCAGCCCTATCGTTTGCTTTTTTTTTTATTCGCATTTTCTCTGGACGAATTTTTACAAATTCCACTGTCGCATCGCTGCCGTGCTTCCTCATTTAAACACCTACTGCATTTGCCTCAGAAAGATTTCCTCCAAGAAAAAAAATCTTTGCGAAGCTTATCTCGACAAATATGTGCACTCAGTGACACTTATATCTACGCACATGAATAAGGGATCAGGGAATATAAAAAAAAAACTATTCGTGATTTTCCCAAATAAATAGTAATGAAAGTCATGCATCATAAACCTTGTGAATGTGTAATTTACATTAATACCGCTAGACTTAGTTGTCTTTGGTATCAGGTAAATTTGCTCGGGATAAAGCAATAGATTGACCAGAAGTATAAAAATACTGACTTCATCAAAAATGGTTTTGTTTCCTCGTAGCACAAAAAAAAAAGGAATCGGACGAGGTACTTTTTTATGATAACCGGAATTTCGACGTCACTGTGTCGGCCGCTGCCTGTACACGGTGCATCTTTGTCACTAAATCAGGCTTTGCGCTTTTAATTTGAGATAGTATTTCTTTAAGAAACACTAAAATGAAATAGTCTTGCCGTCACAACGAAAAGAAAGCGTATGCGTAAAAGAATGAGGCACACCTGTCGTGCTCGCCTTGTTATTACGCACTTGGGCAGGTCGCGGGGCGGGGTGCACACTTGATAGCCCATTGATTTAAAATGCCTTGGCAAGAAGGAGAGAACTGAAGAGGAACACCTGAACACAACCGGTGACGCGATGAGTATGACCATGTTCGATGTGCCAAAGACACGCCGAAGGTTGAGGTTTGCCTAGAGATAGAGAAGCAATGCGGGCTCCTTACTCTATTAAATAATACAAAGGTGCGAAATTTTGATGCCTCTGCTCCGTTAACCTCTAAGCTGAGAGTGCGCTGGACGTTGCGTTCTCGCCGGGCCAATTGACCCCCTTCTCAACGCGCAGGTATGGGCATGGTCACGTGGGCGAAATATGGAAGTATGACTTGTCCAAGGAACACGTATTTTCCACCGCATTGTCAACTGACGGGTTATCGAAATATAGTTCCTCGTCAGTCTTGTAGACTTTATACTTTGTTTTACCCTACCAACTTTTACCATGCTGCACCCATGACACGCCAAGAACTGAATTATAACCATTTAGAACAGATTTGTGTGAATGCTAGCCTTGATATTTTTGATGAAAAGCGTTAATTTCGAAAGTGTGTTGAGGCTATTCTTTTTTCCTAACGTTTCGCTTTTATCCTGTTCAGCCTTTTTCTACTCATTGACTCATTGATAAGTGCACCACTAAGGAGGCGTTAAGCTCTTGGTGGGTCACTGAAAATAAGAATAAATAAATAAATAAATAGTTACCCGCTATATCGCTCGTCGCCATTTAATCGAAGGACTGAAACCCTTGAAAAAACAAGCAGTGCTGTTGCATTTTGATAAAATATGCGGCGATGCAGTGCGGAAGCACAGACACGTTTTGGTTTACTTTTCTCAGTGATGATAATGCTAATGTGTTTACACTTCTAAATAAGTGAAAATGAACAGCCTTTATTCAACGTGCTTTTTGACTGATTTGACCGCAGTCTTTTATTTAGGCACCAAGCAGGGACGCTCCTATTTACCTCCGCGTATCATACGAGCATGCGTTAGTTACAGCTGCTATGCGGTCTAACTTGTCCCATTGTTTCTGAGGCCAGCATTAGTGGGCCTGGTCCCAGCAATGCAGGTAAAATGATGACCTCAGTTGATAGATTTTATCTACACCAGAAGAATTGAACACCATGAAAAAAAAAAAAAGGTTTCGGCGACCCATCGACATCTTGCTTTCCGTCAGCAAAAATATCACAACAGTAAAAATTGTATGCTTGAGACTGTGCATGGTTTAGTTCGCTTTTGTTTTGAGAGCTATCGACCAGTGTCTGCTCTGTTGCATGGGCGCCGCCATGTGTGTTTATGCTGACGTCATGACACTTTATGGAAGCTGCACTTTTGTTAACAACCCGCTTTTTAGAAGAATTCGCACACGTTGTAGTACAAGACCGCCACAAATGCATAGTCACAAAACTCTAAGAACAACACCGTTGCCGAGAGCGCTGGAAAAAGCAAAAATTTTGTTTTATGCGCAGCCTCTATCTTCACAGAAGCATGCTTTTCAGATTATTTTTCATTTTTATCACTGGGGGCTAGGAATTTTACACCGGTCTATGTTATCTTAGAAATTAGTTTACGCTGATCGTTGGTCCTGGTCAAAGTATAGCTGCCAGCCAATGCTCATGAAACAAGAGTGACACTCCTATTGCAAATTACTTGGTTTGAAAGATTCTCTCAGGGTCAGCTAAGAATAGCCAAAAGCTTATACATAAAAACATGAAAACCTATTTCTCTCTTGACATCATTGAGGCAGATTTTGTCTCAGTCAACAAAGATTTATGTTTATTTTGTCTTGCCTTAATCACGCGTAAAACGTGTAATTACACCCACAATACTTCAGTTCTTTATCACTTTTTTCCACAAACTGTCACGCGGTGGAATAACCTTCTTAATCTCACCGTCAATGAATTGAACCTCGAAAGATTTCCGGCGTTTATATGTAATCACTTAGAAATTAATGATTTATGTTAGTCGAGTTTTCTTTGTAATTTTGGTTGTTCTGGGTGGTTCGATCGATTCAGTGTTTATTCATTTCTTCTTTTACGGAGAGTGATCCGGTTAAGTATTGACTGTTTTAATTAATTGTTGTCGCAGGTTTACCATTTTTGTTCCTCGGAATGATTTTATTTCTATGGAATGGCATTCTTTGAGGGATATTTAAGGTACTTCAATAAATTGATAAAAAATAAGGACAAGTTATTTTGGGAGTTAGTTATTAAATCATCGGGCTTTTCTTCCTGATCAATTAAAAGATTCCTTTTTCATTTCAAAATCGTGTGCTATCTGTAAGATATTTCCCACTGGGGATTGAGCACCCATCACAATCGTACATAACATTTCTGGTCTGATCTTTCTTTTATTGAGTACGGTCGTTGTCATGCCTGGGGTTACAAAATATGTTTTGCTAACGATAAGTGAGGATTTCGTTTACTCTCGTTCTTTTTCAATTGAGTGACCTAGAAAAATAACAGCAGCAGTTCTTCGGCATCGCCTCATCTTGCTTTCGAGTTTTCAAATGAAAGGAACAGGACACAAAACTATGTTCTCTGTCTATTGATGCTCCTAAGAGAAAAATGTCCCTTTTAAAATAACACTTCAGCCCTGATGTGTCATAGGACCCTATCATCCCTTCAGAACCCTTATGCTAATCAAACCCCATCAGCCCTTCAAACCCCTTCAGTCTTTCAAACTCTTCCACCCTTCAGACACCCTCAGCCCTTCAACTCTTTAGGCGTCCAAATGATTGCGAACCATAGAACGAAAATGTAGTTTAAAACGGTATTTGATGATTACTTCAGACATTGAGTTGCACATGCACGCGGTAACTCAAAAAGACGACGACATCCAACGTGTGCTCGAATCGGGCGCAAGCACCTGTAGACAAATGCGACGAGAACCAAAAGGACCCACCGAATTTTTAGTTGGAAACCATATATATTTTAAAGTACTCACAACGCCGCAGGGTAAATTTGTGAAAAGTACGGTAGTTCAAGTAATAAAACAAAACGGGTGTTCCACACGCACACATTCAAACTTTTCAATAGCACGGTTAGGGAAAACAATAAATGCGAAAAAAACGTCCTCTGGTTTTAAAAAATCCTGATAGGTGTCATACTTCCACTGAAAACAATTGGGAAAGACCTCACAAACCTTTTAATAACTATGGCAAATTTCTTACACCAATTGTAAACTCTTGAACTGTGCTTTAGGCCCTTTAAAAAAACTAAAGGAAACCTCACACCCTTAAAAAAATTAAAGTGTACGTCAAAAAAATTAAGAAATCCTGGTAAGACCCATGAATGGTTTTGCAATACTGTAAAACCCTTTAAGCTCGCGAGGCCTCAATATTCGCGAATTTCGCGAAGTTTAAGGACACGCGAAGTTTTTGGTCCTTAAGATTTTCAATGCAGGCGTCTGGAATTCGAAAAATTCAGTGGCCGCAGTTTTGACCTCCGCGTGCTATTGGCGAAAAATAGGGGCCGTAAAATTCAAAGGTTTTACAGTCGGTTTGTGCATGGAAATAAAATTTATACACTTTATCTCATCTTTACTCTCTGTCTCTCTTTCTTTATTTTTCTCCTTTTTGATAGTATCAAGTGAAGTGGCACAAAAAATGCGGAATATTCGAAACTTTCCCAACTTTAAAACTGTAAAATGTTTCTGGCATTCAATAAAGATATATACATTAACGTTAATGATGAATAAACAACAACGACGATTGTAGTGTTTCGAATATCATAAATAAAAATAGGGTGCACTATTCGCTCACCATTGACCCCATCATCGTCATGATATCAACCTGCGACTAATGCAACCTCTAACCTAATAAAAAGACAAACGTCTGACACATACCAGGGAAATGTACACAACGCTACTAACTAACCCTCTTGCGCAAGAATACTGCATTGGGCAGACTTCACGTTGTCTCAACGACCTACAAAAACAAACCAAAAACACCATTATCAAAGTCAGTTCAGGACATATTGGCATTCATTCCGGAGCTTTCGGTTCTAATGAACATCTAACCAACTGCACGGTACTAGACAGGTATTGTGATCATATCACTAGGGAGATTGTCGAAGCTTATAACATGAGCGTCTAAACTACCAGTGTGTTACCAAGCCGTCGCTAACTTTGTAAAAAAAAAATGAGTTCAATTATTTAGACACAAGTTCATTGAGGCAAAGGCGATGATTAAAATTACTTCCTGCAGCGCGTTCAAAAGAAGAGTAAATAGCGACAAAAAAAAATAAAGTTGTTAGTTATCGCTACTTGAGTATCCACATTTTAGTGTGCCCGTGGTAATTTGTGCGTCCGCTTTTTTGTGCTGTTACGTCGAAGGTATGAACTACCAACCCGCACAAACTGCAGTCTTTACGAGTATCTATAAAAATGTAAATTAAATACCGCTTTTGAATTTATTTTCAAGTCTTCTTACTTTTAGCGAACTGGGAAAAGTGGATGAATGGGAGCAGGTGCTGAAGAAAGTTGACGGCTCTGCAGCCATGCATTTCGATGCATTTCCTAATTTGTTGTCATTAAAAAAATAGTTTGAATTTTAAACATAATGCAAGGGATACAAAGAGGATCTCCCTGTCGCACGAACGTCTTAAAAAATGATCAGAGTTACCGTTTAGTGGGATTTTATTTTCTGGCTCTAATGTCCTATCGTATGCATTTAAACTTACATAATAATCTCAGAATAAACTTTGTCCAAAAAAAAACAAATCTAAGAAGCTTAATTATTGCTTAAAAAATAGACTCCAGTTAAAACCGGAAACCTCCACCTTTAAAAATTTCAATGACGGCAGGATATGTTACGTGCGTTACCACAAACCGTATAGAAAACGTTGGGACGTACAAATTAATGAATCGACGAAGTATAAACTAGGATATGGCCAGTTTAAACTTGGGAGACAAAAAAAGGTAAAGATTAGACATAGAAGAAAAAGTCAGAGGTAGACAGACTGTTGGACTACTAACCAAAATCAAAGATAGCCATGCAACTGGCCCCCTCATAGTTCTGCAAGAACTAGCTCACCTCAAGCACGTAACGAAGTATAAACATCTAGATATGCGACGGGAAACAATTCGCATTAGTTTAATAAAGATTGCAAGAATTACGATTTCCGCATTCCATTTGTCAGTCATACACAAGACCACAACAAAAACCTGCAGGAGGAAACTCACGCATCCACTTCTGCCTGGGAATGAAAATATCAGGTTATCAAATCGGGTAACGAATCCGATACCCCAGCGCATAAAGGTTATGTGGTCACTGTGCTAACTCGGAGAAAAAGCAGAAGACGAGATCTCGCGGAAGGGCCGCGCGAAGAGCTCAAGACAGAACACTGAGCGCGATTGATTGGACTGAGCCGCGATTAAGCAAGCCCTAAGTTAGCCAACGGCACACTTTTCTCATCGTGTAAATAAACCCACAGTTACTACAATTGGCGCGAGGGTGTTCCAGCCATCATTTGCGTGCATCACCGCCATAGGTGAAACCTTTTCAACCCGAACTACGACTGCTAGGACGTCGGGAATGGACCCCGCCGATGCGGAGACAAACCGGTTCGTCTGTGGGCTGAGAGATGAGCATTACATGAACCGTCTGCTCATCGAGAGGACGCTGACTTTCAAGTCAGCATGCAATATAGCGTTACGCTTGGAACTCGCCACAGGGCACTTCTTCAAATTCAAGGAATTCAAAAAGTTATAAGTCCAGGCGCGTTCAACCAAAAAAAAGCTGGCAGCGCCAGGAGCGTCAAGTGCTTCTCAATCTAGCACCTGCTACCGTTCTGGCTATCATCACCTTCACCAGGACTGTTCTTTTAAGAAGAAAGTGTGCCATAACTGCGGGAAGAAGGGACACATTGCCCGAGTTTGCAAAAGCAATGCTCGTGCGCAACGATACACACACCAGATATCCGGCCAAGAAAGTCTCTAAGACGGCTACGTCACACTGTATCCAGTTGATGGAAACACCAAGAGTGCCGGCGACGGCATCGAAGTCCGGCTGCAAATTGCAGGAAATTCTGTAAAAATGCTGCAAGACACTGGGAAGGCTCTAACCATCATTTCCGAGAGGCAAAGCAGCGATTCGCTGCGCGGTTTGCCACTAGAATCCTCGACTCTCCGCCTCCGCTCGTACACCGGCGACGCCATCCATTCCTGTCCTTAAAAAGGCACTAGTTCCGGTAGCCTACGAAGATCAGATAATGACGCTTCCATTGGTGGTCGTCCATGGAGATCGACAAGCTTTGCTGGAAAGGAACCGGTTGCGGCACATCCGCATCAACTTGTCCAACATCTTCTCACTGACAAACCCTGCTGCTCGGAATAAACTAGACAGTCTGCTAGACAAACACAAGATGGTTTTCAGTGACCAGCTGGGAACGGTGAAATAAATCAAAGTAGCCCCCTTCCATATGCTCTGCGTGAAGTGGTGGAGAAAGAGTTGGAGGCCCTCGGAAAACGCGGCACAATCACCTAGGTTGATAGAAGCAACTGAGCGGCACCGATCGTGGTGGTTCCAAAGAAAGAGAAGTCCGTTCGACTTTGTGGAGACTACAAGGTCACCGTGAACCGTTGCATTCAGCAGGAGACCTATCCACTACCAAGTGCGGAAGACTTGTTCTCGAAACTTACTGGTGGCAAGTGCTTAAGCAAGATAGACTTGATCAGTGCCTGCCAACAGTTGGAACTAGAACCCAACTCGAAGGTCTACACTACCATCGCCACACAAGGGTCTTTACCGGTACAATCGTCTACCTTTCGGAATATCCATTGCACCGTCGATTTTTCAACGGTCCATGGATCAGGTCCTACAAGGACTGGAGCACGTCGTGTGCTATCTTGACGACATCTTTATCACGTCAAGTACTCTTGAGGACCATCTTCAATTGTTGGACCGAGTTCTGGCTCGACTGACAACAAACGAAATTCGGGCCAGTCTCCGAAAATGCGAATTCCTCAAGAGCAGCATGGAATATCCCGGCCACAGAATCGACGCCGAGGGATTGAACCCAACTGAAACTAAGGTGCAAGCCAACCAGAACGCGCCGTCACCTTCGAACGTGATGGAACTGCGTTCATTTCTAGGCCTGTTGAACTATTACGGGTAATTTTTGACGGGCCTTTCCACGATTTTGAGACCACTACACCAGCTTCTAGAGAAGGAAAGCCGCTAGAAGTGGACGTCAGAATGTGAAAAAGCCTTCAAAGAGGCAAAAGAGAGCTTGCTGTGAAGCAAGTGGCTCACACATTACGACACAAGCAAGCCGCTTTACCTCGGCTGCGACGCATCTCCAAGTGGAGTGGGAGCAGCCATATCTCACATAATGCCAAACGGTGACGAAGTGTCAGTTGCTTGCGCCTCTAAGACGTTCTCACCAAGTGAGCGCCACTACGCACAGATCGAACGAGAAGCACTTAGTATTGTGTTCGCAGTGAAGGAGTTTCACAAGTACTTATACGGTCGGAAATTCACTGTTATTGTAGATCATAAGTTTTTGACTGGTGATCTTCAACACCCAAACATCAATTCCAAGCTTAGCCGCACTGCGAATGCAACGATGGGCACTTACTCTCCTATCATACAACCAAGACACCGTGTACCGGAAGTCCAAAGAACCCGTCGATGCAGATGCACTGTCGCGTTTGCCTTCAGACCTTGCTTCCAGTGACCCCGACGAAGACACGTCTGCACTTCAGGTCTCCAACGTGGAACTTCTTCGAGTCACACGTCATAAACTCGCAGTGGAAACAAGGAAAGGAGAGACCCAACCTTATCAAAGGTCCTGAACTTTACCCTAAATGGTTCGCCTACCTTTCTTCGAAATAAAAATCTGCTTACCTTGAAAAACGGGAGCAGCGCTCAATGGGCCAAGGCTGTCTTCTATGGGGAAGCCGAGTCACCGTACCACCGGATCATAGAAAACGACTACTACATGAACTGCGCGAGAATCCCCCAGGCGTCAGTCGCATAACGGCCAATGCACGAAGGTATCTCTGGTGGCCAATTTCAGACCAGAACATTCAAGATTTCATTAAGCAGTGCTACGTCTGTGCATCCATGCAGACGCAACCAGCTGCTGCACGTCTACACCCAAGGTCTTGGGCAAGAAACCCGTGGGAGAGGATTTACAGAGACCACGCCGAGCTCGACAACCAGCACCACCCGGTAGAAATGGACAGCTTCTCCAAGTGGACCGAGGTCCTGCCCACAAAAACGACTACCGCAGCACCCACCATTGAATTGATGCGGAACCTCTTCGCGTCATATGGAGTTCCCTCTGAGGTTGTCTCGGATAACAGACCGCATTCCCTTTCAGCAGACTTTGAGAACTTCTTGCGAATGAACGGAGTGAAGCACATCCGTACACCCCCATATTATCCTGCTTCAAATGGCGCGGCTGAGCGAGCGGTGAGACATTTAAGCGAGCTTGGAAGAAAGACTCCGCTGCTGGAAACACACACACTGAAACAGAGAACAAAAGGCTGGCCGGATTTCTCCTGAATTATCGGAGCACTCCTCATACAATCGCAGAGAGAACACCGGCTGAACTGGTCCTCAAGCGGCCGCTTCGCACTCGCTTGGATTTAATCAAGCCAAGTGTGGAGCGGACTGTGATCAAGCACCAACGCCAGCAACAGGTGGCACACGAAAAGTCACGACGATCACTTCGTCATTTGGATGTAGGAGATAAGGTCCTCTTGCGAGACGTGAGAGGGAACCAACACTCTTGGTCTCCTGGAGTCATTGTATCTCAAAGAGGACCACTATGATTTCTAGTGGAGGTACGGGAACGTGCACTCTCCGTTCATTTGGACCATCTTTTGCGACTGGATACTCAGTTACCAAGTCGTGAAACAACCAGCCCACCACCATGGATTCTCTCAGATTCAACTGCCACACCTAGAGCGTCGACGGAAACAGCTGGAGACCTACAGAGTTTATCTGGAAGAGCCCCACCTACAGTGGTACACCCAGGCCCGGCAGGAGACGCAGCCACGCCGCCGACTGAACACTCAAACCGTTATCCTCAACGGATCCGCCGTCCCCCAGACAGATTTGGCGTGCCACCGAGCCTGCCGGATGCTGGAGCTCCGGTTGGCACATAAACAATTAAAGCGGGAGGAGTGTGGTAACTCGGAGAAAAAGGCAGAGGACGAGATCTCGCGGAAGGGCTGCGCGGGGAGCTCGAGACAGAACACTGAGTGCGATTCACAGGACTGAGCCGCGATGAAACAAGCCCTAGGTTAGTCAGCGGCATACGTTTCTCATCATGTAAATAAAGCACAGTTACTACAGTCACAAATATTGTTTTCCTTAATATTGAAGAGACCTCTTCATTGGCACTCGATACGTGCATCCGACCGTCTGCTCCGGGCAATAACCTAACAGTTGCTGAAGAAATAGCAGCTATCTGAGCTTCATCATACTTCTGCAAAGACTAGCACATGCGAACAATGCAAGAGAGAGTGACGGCCTGGAAATAAACGAGGCAAAAGCTAACCGGCTCAAAACCTAAGCAGAACCTTAGGTATATTTAGCGCAGTATCAAAACGGAACGCTGTGAGCGGAGTATCCTACGATAGAATGCGTCTGGCGACGGGTCATTCTGTAACACGTCTACTCTTCGTTCCTAACACAATGTAGAAAAGCGGTACAAGGTTAACCTCTGTTTTCCTGTTCTGTTCTATCTCCCTTATTCGTTCCTGTTGCGTAGGTGAAAGATCCCTCGGTTTTAACTCTAGCCTTTGTTAGGCAATTTACGGTCATTTTGGATCAGGCTGTTTCATATCTTCCTCTAGATTTGGTTTAAGGTTATTATTTACCACAGAAATGGCAAAAACCGCAGAAAAGAAGGAATTCAGGCTTTATGGTCCAAGCTGTGGTAGACAATCTTCAGCAAGGTTTTATCTTTATTAGGTTTCTAGCTCGTTTGAGCAAGCCTTGGTACCACGGCATCATTTGTAAACGTGAAGATTGCATTCGCACAACTTGGGAAGCTAAAGTTACGAAGCATAAAATGGGTTCTTGCAGCGTGGCACTAGCACGGAAATCATGACTAAAAATACGGATCGCAATAAGGATGCAGGTGTACATATATAATATTAATTTTTGAGCATGATATGATGTCGCATATTTCATGATTTCTCTTCTCTCTTACATCTTTTACGTTTCCTTTTCCGCTGTACGTACAAACATCGGACAGTCAACCGGAACCAAGCTTTCAAAATTCCTTCTCCTGCTGGTCATCCTTCTGACTAATATAAAAATGTTTTGTGAGGAATGTTGTTGCAATTTATTGTGCTACCGTTCATCTTGACCTAAATATATTTTACCTCCAAATTAAAAAGCCAGTACTTGGAGCTTGCCATAAATTACGTGGGGTGAAGGACACCGCGTCCTTATCCGGGTTCTCAGTCAATTTGCTAGGACATGGATCTTAACGTTGCAATCCCCTAATTATTGTTCGGGTGACGTAAGTTGTCGACAAGTCTGCCACCTAGCTGGAAGAATATTCAAGTAAAAAGTTCTTTGCAGGGGCTCATGCGAAAAGTAGAAATGCCACTTGTGTTACAGTTCAATGTTGCAAATAAACGTTTGACGTATTTATCTCTAGAATAAACAAAACAAATTAAAACTTGTAATATATCAGGCTTCATATGAATTCCCCTGCAAAGCCTGAGTCTGAATAAAACAGCAGATATAAAACTGTGATATAAATAAAAGAGTAATGTTGAGAAATAAGAAATATACTTTTACTTCATCAATTTGATTGGCCTGGTCGATTTCGAATTTTGAGCTCGTAGCGATAAACGTTTTCCTTCAATGTTTTTCAGTTCTAAATTTAGTGAAACAAAAAAAAAAGGTAACAAATGAACGGCAGGGCCAATTTATCGCGACACCAAAGATGTAAAAACCGCTCCCTGAAAGACAGAACAAACCTAATTACGGAAGATATTAACGACCCCTATTAACACACCCGACGAACCTCATTCGAGAGTTCACACACGGCGTGGTGACGACGCCTCGTTCTTTTTTCTTGTGTGTTTGGTGAGAAACATTGCGATTAATCACATCCGTACATCACCTCCATGAAAAAGGAAAAAAAAAAAAAAATGTAATCAATTACAAAAAAAAAAAAAAAAAACGAGAACAAATATCTAGATTGTGAAGCACGTACTCCACGACCAAGTACGCGATACACTTGACAAAAAAATAATATCTACGCATAAAAAAAAATAAACTTAATTCACCGACCCAGGGCACATTATGAGGACACAATAAACGAAGGAGAGAAAAAAACAGACCTCAAAAGCTCGGGGGCCTAACTAGATTTGTCGCTTCCTAACACAATCACACATCCAGAGACATACGAGGCTAGAATTTTGAGCTAAAACAAAGCGGACCGAAAGATAACAACATAAAAAAGGTAAGATGGACAGTGTGTCGGAGAGAATCTTCAATTTTCCTCAATTACACCCATCCCCATAATGAATCGAAGCTGAGAATGTGATCCCGACACGACCCCCACCCCTCCCTTTTTTTCGCCTTAAAATGGATGTACTTAATACGTTTTTCTTTCCTGTGTTTTTTTTTTTTTTTTTACTTAATCGAGCTGGAAGTTTTTTGGCCGCACTCCCTTCAGCCGCCGTCCTTTAACTTTATCACAAGCGATTGGCCGGCATTGACCCATACCTACTGGGCCATGCAAGTAAACGTTCTTGTTACCCGCGCTCGCATAACGGTATATGCTAAACTGCATGTTTCGAACAGCGGAAACGTGCGTGCACACCGACACCTATTTGTATCTCTGTTACCGTTTGACCGCATTCAAACTTGACTTCGCGTGAGGGAATGCGTTTGCAATCCAGTTGGCTGCGTGAGAGTGTGGGGTGTCTCGTACGGGTACTGCGAATGCCTCATATATAGGGTCCCTACACGTCCCATTTTAACCTGAAGTGTTTTGTTTAATATGTTAATTTTTGTCACTTTGTCGTTTTCCGCGAAGAAAGCATTGTACACGTTTTATCGGAAGCGCGAATAGTTGCTGAATCAGCCGCAAACGAGTGGAAGAAAACGTCAGATCTGTCAACATGTTACAGACGTAATTTAAGAAAAGTAAACGCAATATAAAAAGGTTTCCTTTCATGGGGTGCAATTTTAAGCACCCTCAGTTGTTGAACCTCTCAACACATTTTGACCGTATACGCAATATCACGCGGACGTTTTCTTTAATACTCAATATCGCTAGTTTCAATTGAAGAGCTTTGTTTCTTATTGATGAAAAAGCGAATAGAAATACACTTGTGTGAGCGACGAAGAAGGCCGGAGCAATGTGCGTTTTTACTTGAAATCGAATATTAGCAAAACATTTCTTGTGTCACTTCCCCCATGACTCGGTTTTCAATCTGAGGATCAGATGGTCAAACTCTTTATACACAGGGTGCCCCGGATAACTTACACCCAGCTTAATAAAAAAAGAAAGGAGCTCCCTGCGAAAATGAAATCAACTGTAAGTTGGTAAGAAGCGTCTTATGTATGTGTACGGTTTTGTTTACTACGCCTTGAAATATGTTTAATTATGGCTAATATGCTAACTTTTTAAATTATTCGTTTCAGGGCTAAAGTGTTAGTTTGAATATTGTAGTGCTCATTGAGAAAGCAAATTAAGATGTCAGCTATATATCACCTTTTGCGCGTTACTTTTTTCTTTCGCCTCCACAGGAAGCTTGCGAAATCTAAGACGATGTTGCAACGGGCCAGCGCGTCGCGCTTGCGGCACTCTCAGCCGTGTTCTGGAGGAACAAAGTTTACCTTATCACCGGTGCACTGCTCAAGAGAGGGCTTTGCGGCGGAAGGTGATCGCGCCTACCCTTGGGGCCTGACGCCAACACGAAGCTCTGCCTCAGAGAGCGCGCCTAAAATAATGCGAACTTTTTTCCTTTAGAGAATGTCTGAGAGTGCCGCAAGCTCGAGGCGTGGACACGTTGTCATGGCATTTTTATACATCGCAGGATTTTTAGGCTAAAAAGGTGAAACGCCGAAAAGGTATCATGAAGAAAATACATTAATATCCATCTGGCATAATCGAAGCTATCCAAGCTGCTTAGTTCTGCGCCAAGAATCTTGAGTACCTTTTCGCTGCCCTTTAGGTATTGGTTTGCCAACCTGAATTCACGACAACACGTCAGGATTAAATACAGTGACAAGTAAGAATGTTTAACCTTTCTTATATTTATGGTGTTGAATTTTAATACAGCTAGAATGCTGGGGCACGTTTTTAGGGGACTCTGACGTACCAGTGTGTGTGCGCAGGTAGTCAAAGAAAAAAGAGGAAATGTCCAGCGAATTTATCCTGCCCTATAGTCTCAATGTCCTACCCTTCTTAAATGCTCTGTGACCATGGAGAGTCATGCTGGGCTCTAAAGTGGTAGCCAGGCAGTAGAAAAAGGTATGGTGCAACTATTTCTCTACAACTTTTTACAACTATTTCTCGCTAAGTCTAGGCAGGTGCTTATGGCCGCTTGAGGTCCGTGCTGAACCAGATGCTCTCACGAAGATGAATCGGTGCGAAGTGATGGAGTGGTGAGGTTACTTGCACGCAGTGAAAAATGCTTTACTTCATGAGCAGGGCAATGAGAATTGTTGCCATGGCCCTCTACTCCATGGCCAAGGAGGTCCCATAATGCAACGCACGTAGTGTTGAAAGAAGGCATTTTTTTTAAATTTCCAAGTGGCAGTTTTTCAATACGCTTTGTAGATTTTCTATACGCACCCCGGCCATTAAACGAATAATTTAAAAGTTAGGTTATTAGTCCTAATTAGTTAAAGCACTAGGCGCACTACAAAATCTTCGAGTCATTTCATAAGACGCTTGCTAAGAACAAGCAGTTGGCATCACTCAAGCAGAGCACTTCGTGTTAATTTCTTCTCAATGCTTTGTACTAGTTTTTCGGGACATCCTGTATAGCTCTTTTATATAAACGTACAATAATTTATATGGCTTAGGAAAAGTTAGAATAAAACCATACCTCAAATTTAGAGAAGCTACAAACACACAGAGACACCTACGGATCGATCTCAATAAGGGGATTTTCACGACACTTCATATTGTTCGTCGTATGCGCAGCGCATGCTCAGAACTAACTCTCATTTATTTTCTACCAGTATAATATATTTATTTGGAGAAGTCCACACGAATGCATGTCCAACAGGTTTTCAATTCAATCAGGAGCGCTGTTTGGACAGATAATAAATGGGAGATAAATCACAGCGTGCGGAGCAATCAATAATTAAGAACACGTTGTCATGTGACTGTGCCTCCTATAATTAGAATTCCGTGTTTTCGGAGCTCATTTTTTATCGAATTCGGAGGGTGTTTTTCGGAGTTATTTTTTTTGAAAATTCAGAGTTTATAGGAGTTTATTATTGTTTTATTCTTGCTTGTTTCCAAAATCTCCGAAATTCGGAGCTTAATTTCCCAGTGTTTCCCATGAAAAATAAATGAATAACTAATATCCGTGTACAAATCTATGCTAGACAAAGAAAAATAAAACGCGCTCATATCAAATAATAATTCTTCAGCTGGATTTGGTTTTGACGCCATTTCCATTGGCAATACTAATTTGTCACACGGCAAAAGTTGGAGACATGTGTGGCTTTGATTAACGTCGATACCTTAAAAATAAACTCTTGGAGGTAGTCACTGGGAAGCACGGATTCATTCAATCCTATTCTTTGCTACCCCACGGCCGCGCTAGGTGGTGTGATAAAGGATGTAATAGGGAAGTTTCAACTGCCCCTCTTCCCAATTTTACGCAATGTCTATAGTCCATAGCTTTCGCTGTTATAAATATACAACCTTTCCTTCCTCTTCAAACAGAAATAGTATGGCCCAAACTGGAAGCCAATACAGAGGCTTTTGTCGTGATCCGAAAGTACAATGATATGTAGTCCTGAGCCTTTACGAGATAAGCCATAAGACCCCTTTTGTCAATAGACCGAGATTTGAAAGATAACCGTGGTGGCATTTTCCGGGGACCACTGACCCTGTGCACTAATCAAACTTAATTGTAGAATGTCGACTTTATTTAGTTTCTCTTTATTTTCTTTTTTGTGTGTGGAGGGATGGGTAGGGGGGGGGGGGGGGTTCATTGGTATATCAAAGTTCACAGTTTATCGGATAAATGCGAATTGACCAAACTTTTACCGGCTGGTGTTTTTCGGAGCTTTTTCGGATTTATCCGAAAACACGGAACCCTACCTACAATTTATCTT
The DNA here is from genome assembly GCF_016920785.2 of Ixodes scapularis. Lineage (NCBI taxonomy): Eukaryota > Metazoa > Arthropoda > Arachnida > Ixodida > Ixodidae > Ixodes > Ixodes scapularis. The sequence goes on from NW_024609867.1 coordinate 5,392,030, forward strand.
GCTAAATATGTCACAAGGCGGGACCATGCCAGAATACCAGACGACTATGCAGCCACGTATTAAACAGCTTGATCAAAAACAACGCAAAACAAAACAAAAAACAAAGGCCGTTTGAAATAAATTCGACAAAAAAAGCGCTGACATACAACTGGTTTTACTATGAAGGAAACATAAACCCGCGTAATTTTCAACGTTCCACTACATCGCTAACATCATCCAATTGCTTCACTTTATACAAGACATGCAATATTTTTTTTTATATAACGCTATCTGCGGCGCACTGACATGCGTGCCTTCCTCGTAATGCGTCATAAGGTAATAATGGTCCGTTTATTTCACGAGCCCTTTGGTTAGTGTGTCGCTAACCAAAGGGCTCGTAATCTCAAAAAAATTTGATCCATACCCACATCTATTGCAATGAATTGCATGGTGTCCACTGGGCGATGACTTAACTGCCGACACATGCTCCCACAATCAAACGTTAATACATCTGCCCGACTAAACAATGCATACTTTTTCGCACGACCAAGGAATTGTGTATTGGCGACTCCAGCGAAACAAACGGCACCAAGGGGCCAGACCTGAAAGCGGTGCCGGCAGGTTCACTCTTCAGCCTATCAGAGCAAATCAGACATGCACAGCGCATGGTGGTCGAAACAGAAAGCCGTGAATATAGGTTCAAAATGACGTCATCAAATTCGCCTAACTATTCGCACTTCGCATTCAACAAAAGTCTTCCTGCGTTTATTTTGCAACGAAGCACCTGCCCCCCCCCTCCTCCACCTTCAATTTTTACACACAGCTTTTCCAGCTTTTTTGGTGCAGAGAACATCACTGGCGCAGTATATTATTTCGCTACTCTTTTTATCCGGAGGCTGGCTTAATGTACATACGGAACTACGACAGATCTGATTCCCGTCCCTTGCCGATGAAGTGTACTCCCGCCACCCCGCAGGCACTTCAGGAGGGCCTCACCCCAAAGTCCTGAGGAGCGTCGAGGGATAGAACGCTGGTTCCAGTCTTATTGACCTAAAACTTTAAACTCAACAATTTTGTAAGGACAGGACTTGGCTAATACAGTCTGCAAATAGGTAAAGGCCATGCCCCTATCGACAATTTTGGAGTGGTTGGAGTCGAACCGGGGCAGACCCTCTTAGAATCTGGGGTAATAACACAAACATACACGTCCCTCCTGTAGTGGCAGCCTGAGGTCTCAAAACTGCATACTTCCGTCTGCAGGGTCCTCTTTAGTAACCGTCAATCTTCCTGAGTTGGGCTTAAAACCATCAACAAAATATTTACAAAACGCTTCCTTTGAACTTCTGCTTGCAGATGAAGGAGCACCAAATAGTCTCCATCGTACCTAAATATTTGACTCACGCATTCTTGCTTTTCTTTTATCTGTTTAACACATTTTGCCAGAAAGGTTCCACTTAGGACGGTGGCCACACTTGTTCCAATGAATTTTATTTTTGCCCCTATCATCCTTGCCCCATCAAAGACAATGTACCTGGAACTCAGGTACCATTCCAGCGTTTACGGAAACCTATCCTTCTTGATCCTACATTTATGCTTAAATTCGGCAATTCTGAGCGCCTGAATCCTATCGAATCGTGATCAACAGCTTTTGTTAAGGAATTGAGTAAAAGCGATGTTTTATATATCCGACATCTTATCGCACATACCTGGATTGGTGTATTAGAGACAAAGCGCTACCGTCTTTGAACTCTAGGCTCTGAACGGATCATGCAGGTGTAATTGCGATAGGTGACGTTGTAGGTACTCGACCATATGTAATTGCCATGATATTCTTTTTAACAGAATCGTCCACAATGGCAACTTTTCCTTGCGTGTTCTTACAAAAAACGCATTTTGCCCTAAGCGCCGATGCTCTTAATTTTGATGTCCCCGGTTATCACAGAGGTTGGCCACCTTTTCCTTAACCTGGCTTAGGAGCAGCTTTACCATATCGTTAAAGTTCCTTTTTATAACTTGCTTTAATTTATCCGAGAAAGTGCCTTCCAGTAACAAGACGAAACCATGTTCCTTATCGGCCACATGTAGTTTCGCGTGTTATTGTAGACGAAAAGAGATGACCTTACCAACCATAGGGGCCTTAGATAATTTTGCCGTCCTCTTTCTCCGGAAGCTATGAACATCTTCAGAAATTCACCTCTCCTCCTCTCCTTTTGCCAGGCTACCCATATTCCTAACCAGTGTTAAAATATATTGAGGTCCGGCCTGTGTCTAGAAAGGGCCTTTTTAACACTCAGCACATCTGGCGGAACAGTCCTATCACCATCACTGTGACAACCTATTTTCCCGTCATCACAAATATTTTCCCTCTGATGAGGATCCAGGGAGGTGTCACAGTGATTGGTGACCTGACAGTTTTGACAGTGGTATTGAGTGTTTATAAAAGACCCAAGCCTGCGAACGAGACAGAGGCCACACCTGAAGATATTCTGGGACTGGCTAAAAGCGTGGATGACCGGCTACAAGGCGAGGTTAAGGAGATGTGTACAATGAAAGGTTGATAGCCTCCCAAAAAAGAGGATGATCACATGTTCTAAGGCCCCTATGATTCGCAAGGTCATCTAATTCTTGTGTGGAAAAACACACGAAACTACTTGTGGCTGATAATGAAGAAGGTTTTGTCTTGGTACCGGAAGGTATTTACTGGAATAAGGAACGGCAAGCGGTAAAGATAAATTTGAAGATATAGGAAAGGTGTCCCTAAGCCAGGCTAAGGAAAAGACGGTCAAGGTTTGTGATAACTTGCGACTTAACAAATGAAGAGCATCGGTTTTATGGGCAAAATGTATTCATCTGAATTCCGTCTTCTTTGAAAAACACGCAAGGGAAGGATGCCAATCAGGACGATTAGAAAACACCTTTGCATTCGCACACGTATTGCGCCCCTCCTAAATGAATTGTTCGTAACGAAACGTGATAGAAATATCAATTCACAACTAGGAGTGGGTTAAACAATTAGGCATGTTGACGACTACTTGGTGTTGTTTGATCTGCAAGTTCACAGGGAGCGTTCTGTAAACAAATTGCGGATGGTTATCAAGTCCAACTCAGGGCGATTGAAGTTTGCTAAAAAGGACGCTGTAGATGGAAGTATGCCGTTTGTATATCTTAGGCTGTCCTTTACAACTCCTTTGTATTTTGGTCTTACTGCCCCAGATCGAAAGAGGGTCTGCTTCTCTTCGATTCCAACCACTCCAAAATTCTGAAGAGGAGCATAGCCTTCACCTGCCTGCAGGATGCGTTGACAACGTCCTGTCCTCTCAAAATGATAGAGAGTATTCAGCCCCAAATGAACAGACTGGAGCAAGCGTTCTATCCCACGACGCTCCTTTTGACTTAGGGCGAGGCCCTCCTGAAGGGACTGCGGCTGGTGGAAGAACATTTGAGAGGCGACGGACGAGAATCATACCCGTGGTAGTTCTATATATGCATGAATTAAGCCGTTGCATAAGAAAGGCAGCAGAAGAACACAGTGTGCTGTTGATTTTCTCTGCACCAAAAAAAAAGGTGAAAAGCTGTGTGGAAAAATTGAACGGGGAGGGAAAGAGGAGGAGAGAAAGGCCGGTGGTACCTTTCTAAAAGAAACACAAGAGCAAAATTGTAGAATGTGAAATGGGAACTGTATACAATATCCGTTTGTCAGGCGGAAAACTATACATTTGTAAGTCGGGCAGATGTATTAACGATAGATTGCTGGAGCATGCGTTAGGAGTAAAGTAATCGCCCGGTGGATATCTTGTGACCGAATGCAAGAAATGTGGGTGTGTAATAAACGTCGCTGGTACAGAGGTTATGACTCGAAACACCAACCAAAAGACTCGTGAGATTCCGGAAGCATTCGTTATGACACAGTACGAGGAAAGTACGTGCGTCAGTGTACCGTCAATTGCAAGATATATAACAGATATCGCATATTTTCTATGGACTGAAGTAATTGGACATATTGGCTGTCTCACGAGGTGCAGCATGGAAGTGAATACAACTAAATCATAATCGGTGTGTTTTGGGTACGTCGGCGTCACAACGCGTCGTTAAAAGACAATCTAAAAGGGCATTGTATGTGTGTAAAAAAAGAAAAAAACTTACTCTTGCTTTTAGTAAAAGGGATATCAAAATTATATGTCTGATCAATGCGTCAACCATAGCATCGCTTTGAAAATAGCGTTGAAGGCCCGGCGCGTTCTTTGAGAAGAGTGGATCGTGACGTTATGTGGATATCTCAGCATTCCCGCGGCTTGCGAAAGCCTTTCGCAAAAAGTCAAAAGCGCTGCACACTGTCCCTCGCAAGCAGCACGCACGAGGTGTTTTAAACCTCTAGGTATGGCATCATGTCCGGCGGTTAGTCCTTGAATGTTTCTCACGTCCACTGATACGTTCGGATAAGATTTTTGAGATATTTGATTTCACGGCACAAACTAATGACGAATGTACCTCTACCATGTTTTGTTTCAAGAACCCCTTCAGTTTCTATTTTGTGTAACTGAATTGTAAAATGGTATAAGCTTAACTGATGCTCTCAACACGTAAAATCAGATAGGTATATTCCCATTCCCCATTCCTAAAAGCCTGTAAAAACAAAACAAAAAACATACGTTTTGGATTTTATTGGAAAAATCCGCATCATTCATTAACTTTCTTAACACAGAGTAATCATAGAGAAATCAGTTTCTAACCAAAACTCTCCGATTTCCTTGGCGTCTCTTGTGCTTACGCATGCATATCAGTATATGCGCGCACGATACCTGTGTCGGAAAGTCGAGTAGAACTTGCTCGGCGGGCTGTGATCACGCACGTGAACCCTTTAAAAACGCCGTAAAATAATATTTTGCTTGGGGAATGCTAGATTCTTCTCGCATATTTCAAAGCATGGCTGAAGTCTAGTGCAAACAATACTTCCGGTACGCGTCCTGTTCAGCCAGATTACACAAAGTATTTCTTGGCTCTTACGCACAAAATGCTAAATAAAATCTGGAATAACTGTCAAGGGTATATGAGGTGTATATAACCCTAGTTTGTTGAAGAGAAAATGTGGAAAATGCTTCCGGAACTAGGACTCGGGTTGACGAGTTAGTTCGTCGTTTAATTTCACTTAGTTTTCGTGACGGTGAACATGTCAAAAGGAACCGACTCTGAAATTCGAAAAACACAAACAAAATGTCGCAGAAATTTTTTGTCGAGATTTCACAAAACATTTAGAAGGACAAAAAAAAAAGTCTAAAGGCTGACCAATATTTTTTTCAGTAAACATTTAATAATATGATAAATCGACATGCTTCCAATTAAACGTTCATCAATTTTCAAAGCCAGCTTGAAGAACTGTTATTAGAATTAGTAGTTCACCCTCCGCAGCTGCTGCTGCAATTAACTAATCGATGTATATGTGACAGCAATATACAATATCTTATTTTACTGAAGCGTGTATTAACCAAAATAAAGGTTATTTTTCCCCGAAGCATTTTTCCAGCTGCAGTAGTAGCAATAGGGTGTCCATTAATAAAATAGTTGAGTTTAGTTTGCGACTGTGCTATTGCAGTGTTGCGTTGTGAAAGTAAGCGAACAAAGACTAATCAATGCACATTAAGATACACTAGAAGAAAGTGGGTGAGAGAAGGAACGAGAAGTACGAGTCAGCGGAGGGCGTTGCCTCTTTAGGCATATTTATACCCCAATATTAAAAAAAAAATGTTTATGGAGTCTTTAAGCTGACTATCCATAAATACGACGGACGTCTAAGCGACCTGACAAGGTGCCTCAAAGTCGAATTCGAGGAACTCAGGAACGACTCTCAGCGGGCGTTGAGCGCGGCAAGTGGTAGCTTAACGAGCAGCGGCACCGCTCTTCAAAAACGCAACGTCTTTGACAGTCTTGGAAAGCCCCTCTGAATACAGCTTCATTAGTGGCCGGTGCTCACAGGAACGCCAGGGCGACTTAGCGTACATCGTGGGCCTCCACAAGGCAAGCCTCACTCGGAGGTTGGGGAAGGAAGTGAATGGCCCTGCTCTGGACGGCGCGTGTGCGAACGACGCCCGCCATAAATTTCGAGCGGGCGTCGTAAAATTTGACTCAGAATTGTGCTCACAAGCAGTTGACAAAGTCATTCGAGGAACGTGAATGGCCCCTCTCGTGGGACATGGACCGGCATGAGAGTCAGGCCGACGTTTGTTGGGTGTCTAGACGCACGCGTCCTTTTCGAAAGTGATGACTCGGACCTGCGCCGAAGCATTCCCGAGTTTAGAGGAGGATGTACTGTGGAGATAATATTGTTTCAAGACTGCCACAAATGTTTAACAGTTAATTTTTGTCGCTTTACTTTGCTCAGAACATCATCACCCTAACGAGGACATAATTTACGAGCGAGTTTTCGATTAAGCTGTGGAACGATATCGAATAATGATTTTAACTTGTATGCTTTTGTAAATTCGGGTTTGTGTGCGGTTGTCGGTATAGGTTGAAAGTTAGGGTAGACTGTGTAGTGATCGAGGAGGTTGTTTGAATTGTGAAAAAGGTCTGGGATATGTACATAAGACGATGGTTGGTCAATACATTTTAAGCTGTGCTAGATACTTTGTTGTTGTGTCCGTTGTTTTTATTGCTCCTGCGTGTCAGCGTTACCATGGATGTCTGCAGGTGCTTCTCTAACCAATAACTGATTAGAAGAACCAGTTAAGGATCCGGTAGTTCTGGGTCTGCGATCTGTAGGAGCATCTTCTTGTGGAAAAAAAATGTACCACACCGGGGCTCCTCGTCTGTATTTGAGGTTACCGCTCTATCCTACGCATAAACCCTATTTTCGCCGAAGGAACAAAAGAACGTTATTTCTCCGCTCCTGCCATGATCCATGTTCGTGGGAGTGCATCGCCTTCTGCATCGCCTCCGGCAGGGCGAAATTTATTCGCACATAACATACAAATTTAACACTGTACTAAGAATAATGGACACTCGCCCCGGTGGGACGTTACCATAAGAGATGGCAGTAACACCGCGAGAGAAACCAGGCGCGTATGGTGCAATTCTTTCCGTGCATTGTGCCCAGCACTGTCAATGGTTAGTCCTATTGTGTGTGTGTGAAAATAAACCATGGGAAATAATAAAAGCGATTTTTTCTTAGTATAATACTTCAAGAAATTGGGCACGTCGCCGCGTACGCTAGCGTCATCTGGCGGCGTGGAGTCCCAATGAAGGACATGTGTCCGCCAGAGCTTCTGCATTCATGAATGATCTGTGCTCGCCCATGTCAAAAGTATAGGGCCAGATAATAGGGGCAAAATATCGCCGATTAATACAATACTTTCCACCAACATTAGCCTTCTCGTATGCCGCTATCGTTCCGGCACACCCTCCGCTGTTGGCAGGGGACAGGTGTTCCCACGCTTTCAATCTGACATCGTTGGACTCACGATCATATCGATCACACCGGACGGAAATACTAATCATTTCCTTCGTATCGCTTTCTGTGCCCTTTCAGGCGCTCGGCGATCGACCTTCGGTTGAACTTGACACATGACAGCAGGACACATTCGGCAATAACTATTGGTTTTCCGCATCTTAGTAACGCGTAGATCAAAGTTGCAGTCTAAAAATAAAAAAAGTAGAATGCAGCCTCGATTAACATTCCCCTATCAACATTTTAATTAGCACTTAATATCAATATTGAAATGAAATAATTAACACAACATTAAAAAAAAAACACTCACACTATCATAATCTGGTCTCCCTCAGCTTGTCTTTCTATAGCTACTGAGAAAGTAAGAACGGCAGGGAGTGCCTTTGAACGCTCTGCCTCCAGCACGCGCTCCATGTCTTCCGGCGTGCATTGGCAGCGTGCGCGCGTGCGAGGTGTACGAAACGTCAAAGCATCGACGCAGGTAGGAAGCTCGATCTGAAGGCGGAACAACTCAGTCACTCCCTGCCGTTCTTACCTCGTTACTGGCTATAATCATCTCCGACCCACAGTCGCCTATTGGACTGGGCTGCCGTCACTGGGCCCCCAGGTGCCATCACTAACCAGACAGAGACTACCAGACACGACCGCCTGGCGATGTTCCTGTTTATGCTGACAGTGAACTCGTGAGTGAACTATGTAGATATCAACGAGGGCAGTGCTGGACAATTGGGTTCCTTTAAAAAGAGCGTTCGACCATGGTGCAGCTTTACAGGAGGCAGTGCATAGAGAGCGTGCGCGGTCGCCGTACTTCCCAATAACGTGCCCCTTGTGGTTATCGCCAGTTCGGGTCCATGACAAAATCCTTGCGAAGTCAGCATTTTTTGGATATTGATAAAACGGACGCAGCTGCTCAACCGCCGCTGCAAATTTTTTTTTTTTTTTTTTTGAAAGTGGCTTTGCCTTGGTGGGGCACGGAAAGGCTGCCTTATCAGTAGCTGAGATGCATTCGGTTCCAGATGGATTATACCAAGTAGGTAGCAGTGACGCATTTTTATTTGTTCCTTAAAATTTTCATACTACCTACCATAAAAAAACTTAGAAAACCAGGCTAATTGTAGAGTAGTGATATATTTATATATAAAATCAGATTTTCCACACATAACCAATTGCTCTCTTTGTATAGCGGTTTCGCATTAAGGTGTTGGTTGAGGCCAAAATACTTTTCTTATGCACTAACAATGTATATAAACGCCAAGTCCGCCTGTTCTCATTGTTTACCAGTTAAATGTCAAACTGTAAGAAATCAGTCCAAAATGCCACGTGACAACCCACAACCACCAGCGAACCCTGATTCCGGCATTCGCTCCAAAACTGAGTTTCAAAGATGGATAGCCTTGCAGTAAGACCTAAATCAAAGATTTCTGTGGCAATTTACGGCAAAAATACCCAAACTTTGTCAAAGGAACATCACCTTTGGTTACAATTTGGTTTCTGTAGGCTTAAAGCGCCATCATTTACTGGGAAAATGTCACATTTTGGCAGAAATTACTGCCACTTAGGGCGCCTTAAAGTCCTATTCACTCGCGCCCCTTGGGGAGTGTTTTCAACGGCCCGTTTCCATCCCGCGGTCTTTTCTCATCAGCGCCATTACTCAAGCCGCGTGCTCCACGCCGTGCTCCAATTAGTGGCTTCTACGCCTTGTTGCGCAATTTCGAATTCAACTTCGGAAGCAGGCAGCGAGTTACGCCCACTGACGCAAGCATGTACGCGAAGACAACACCAAGACATGTTCCTCCCCTCATACGCATATGCACACATACACAACTGTCGGGGGTCTTCGTAACTAATTAAAATGTAATTAGTTCATATTTAGACTATTGAATACTTAAGGTATAAGTTACTGTGACACTTAATTATTTGTAACTGCGACAGCTTCTTAAAATAGCTTGTAACAGAGTTTTTCTTCATTTCTCTAAATCATGTTACAAGAGGGTGTAGCAGAAATGTCGGTGCTACGTCTGCTGTGTCAACTCATCTTTTGTGTGTTCAAAAACCAACCACTCATCAGCAATCGTAGCACGCCGATACTTCGTGCAATATTTTAAAACTAGTTCTAGTTCACTTATTGCGTGTAACCGTAATCGTAATTAGATACCTTTGTAACAATATCACTGTATTTGTAAAACGATTACAGTTTTTTAGAAGTAGCGTTACCCTAACTTTATTTCCTTTTGAAGAGCGACCTTAGAGCCCTGAGAGGAATATAGAGACGGCGAGAGAAGAACATGCGCAGCGCAGCGTGACGCCTACTAACGAAGAATAGACGAATTGCTCGCGTGTAATGGCAGAAATACAGGACCACCTAATCAAGCGCAAGGGCTGGCAATGTACGTGGGCCCAATAGAGGCTAGATCGCGGCTGTAAAAGTTAGTGGAGGAGGACGTGTGTGTTAAGCTGCTACACTCTAAGATATACCTGCGCGTCTACTTACCCACGAAACACTCGAAGAGCCAATCTTTGTGATCTACGAAATCACACTCTAAAAAAAGCCCGTGCATCTACTTTACCCCAGAACACTCGGAGAGCCAATCAGCGCAACTTACGGAGGCAGCTCAGCGAATGACGATGCCGAATCATACGTTTAGACCAAAAAACGCAGTCTGAGTTGTGACATTAAGCAATGTAAAACGTCACGCTTGCATTGCTTAATGTCACAACTCAGACTGCGCTGTTTGGTCTAAACATATGTTTCGGCATCGTCAATCGCAAAGCTGCTTTCGTAAGTCGCGCTGATTGGCTCTCCGAGTGTTGTGCGTGCAAGTCGATGCACGGGCTTTTTTCAGACTGCAGCTCAGCTACTGATGAGGCGGAACATCCGTTTAGACCTAGAAATTAAGTCTGCATTGTGGTATTACGCGATGCAAAGTGTCACGCTTGCATTGCGGAATGCCTCAGAGCATACTTTATTTAGAGGTCTGAACCGATGTTCCGCCTCATCATTCGCTGAACTTATTTTGTAGACCGCGGAGATTGGCTCTTGGAGTGTTTTGCGGGGAAGTCGACGCGCAGGCATTTTTTAGTGTGTAGGAGGGAGGTTCTCATTTGCTTCCACTATTCCTTAAAGTCCAACTCTGTTAGCACGTTGCCTTGATTGACACGGCGAAGGCACAGAATGCAATTTACTGTCCAGTGATCTGCTCCACCTCATAGCCCCCGGTGTACATGCGCGCTTTTGTGCACGGACGTACGAGGGATGGTGGTAATGAAATTACTGTATTTTGTTAAAGTAATGTAATGAATTACTTGCGAGGCTCGTAATTTTGTAATGTATTGAATTATTTACCTGGAGTATGTTTTTACGAAATCACTTATCACTTACTACAGGCCTACAGATACAGAGCGCCCCGTCATCAAGACGGTAGATATGGAAAGTGACCCGTTACTTTTTTAAAGTAATTTTGTAATTACCACGTTACTCGTTTGCAGCAGTAATTTGTACTGTAGTTTCGTTGCAAATATTGGTAACGATGTATTTTATTTACTCGTTAATTATTAAAATTATAAACGTAATACAGAAACAGGAGCAATGTGAGCATGCTGTTCAGCAGCATGAAACTATATTTTGTTTCAGCTTCCGTCCAAGCGCAGCCAAAGCTATGTGTGGCCGGCGCCAATCACACGCCGGCAATAGGTCACACGATCTCGCCTCCACTTTTGTATCACTTCGCTGCGCCGCTGGGCGTCCGCGCCTCCCGCGCTCGCCGGGTATTTCGTCTGCTACGGGTGTATCAATGGTATCGTCTGCTACAGGTTTCAAAAGTGCCCTTTCACGTTCTGAAATTTAGTCACCGGATATGTCAGTACGTAAGCTGGTCGCTGGCGTCTGTGTCCGAGCTTTCCACCTGTTCGGCCTTCCGGCATAGTTTCGAGGTGTAAGTACACATTGCAAGGTGCCGGATGACCCGGCCGTTGATGTTCCTTTGCATTGGCTAGACATACCAGGGCTCGAGGCGCGGTCCTTTCCATCGTTTTTTCGGCGTTCAATGTGATCGGCAGGTAAAAAAACGCCCTAATTTCCCTGCGCTTTTTTTTTTTTTTTTTTTTTCACAACGCATTTGCGGTACGACGCGGCCGGAGTCTCCTGCCGAATTTGAAAGTAGGCATTCATCCCTACCTCTCGCGCCTGACGCCCAAACGTGCCTTTGCGAAAGGACGTTTTGAAGGGACTCGGTGTGGAAAGCAGCGAAGCTCATGATTCGGCCATTACGGGGACGAAATCGCCGAAATCACACGAAAAAAGCGACCGCTGCAGCCGTTTTGCAGCGGATGTACGTGTTTTCACCAAATTACATACATTTACATATATTAATAGACACATAAACGTCAGATATTTAATTCCTTGAGTTGCAAATCATTCTCAGCAGCACACATCTGGAATATTGTGCAATGTTTACGCAAAAAACAGTTATTAAAAAAATATTACTTTTGCGGACTACTTTGTGGTGCGTAGGAATGCTCTCCTCGAAGTTGCGAACCGACCTTTGGCTGCGCTCGGACGGAAGCTGAAACGAAGTATAGCAAGTTTCGGGAAAGAATAACCGAAAAAGAAAACACAAATTTTCGTACGACCGATCATTAGATCCACTAGAAAAACACGCAGCGTATATACAAATATACGAAAAACAAAGATCAAGAAGACAACGCCGAGTAGGTGATTTTCTATATTAATTAGCGGAGGTAGATGCTGCTACTGAGCCTGCGCACCTCTAACTTTTCCTGAAAAATTACAGGAATCATTTTCGGTGGCCGTAAGATAGAGGAATGACGGGTGTAGTTGCAGCTTTCGCTGCCTTGTCACCTGACAAGTGAACTGAGTGCACTTAGATTCTTTCTCTTGAGTACAATATTTTATTTTTGTAAGGACTACCTACCACATTGCGGGCACTTGAGAAATGAAAACTAGTGCTACAGAATCTTTTTGAAAAATTATTAAAATTGTCTCTATTGTTTTGTAAATAAGTGTACGGAAAAAGTAACGTAAAAGTAATTTGTAACGTAACGCGTTAAGTAATCCGTTACTTTTTAGCGAAACTAATTTGTAACAGTACACTATTACGTTTCAGGTTGGGCAAGCTGTAATTGTAATTCATCAGTTTTTTAAGTAACGTGCACCAGTCTGCAAGACGGTACCAGGCTTGGAATAAAATTTATTTACGGGATTTTTCGTTTTCGGAACGAAATAAGTAACATTATTTCTTAAGTTCTGAAAGTAATTTTGCGAAATTTGAAACACGCACAAGCACACGCCCGTATAGACTCACGCACACACAAAAAGCAAGACTCATACACGCACGCTCACAAATACGCCCAAGAGCACGCGCGCAATAAAGCACGCGGGCACACAAGCGCACACACAGATCCAAGAGGACTTTCACTTTCAGTATGCACTTATAAAACAATTAAAAAAATCCGGCTAGGTATGAAAAAATAAATAAACGCAAATCTACGAACAAGGGCAAGAGTACTCTGAACAAAACCACGTAAGAGTCGAAATCGCACTCGGACACCCCACATAAAAGAGCCCGAGCTCGCGCACAACCGCGCTCAAGTGCTCACGCGCGGCTTCTTCGTTCATCGGAAATACCTCCTCTCCCTACGGAGACAACGTGCCACAGCCTGGACTTGAAACTCCCAAAGCAGAACTCTGCCGTCCCTCAGCCTTCCTTGACTCAGGGCCTTTCATGTCCAAAGTTGGACCGACCAAGTCCTCCTCCGGCGAACCGGTGTCAGCTGGTGGGTCAGCGAGGAGCACGCGATGTGCGATGCCGTCCTGACTACACCGAGAACCCGAGGCAGCTGCGTTGCGTGGAAGGAGCGCCAGCGGATCTTTTGTCTCGACACCGTCGTCGCGTGTGTCACAATTCATTCCGGGCTCACTAATTAGATACGATCCGGGGCCTCTTTAGATGCGATACTGCATGCGAAGTAGTCCAAGGCACCGGGCTGGGTCGCGCATTGACGCACTCGGTGTCGCAGCTGTTTGCAGATTTGAAAATACGGCGGCGGTTATAATACGCCCTTTAGGGTCTCGGGGAATCGCAGTTGTTTTCAAATGTCTCAGATTTAATACAAAATCTACGTTTTTGCTTGTTTCTTAAAGGATGTTGAATTGACTGAAAGACTGCGGTGAGAGTGCATGGTCCCCTAAATTATATTTGCCGCCATGGCTAAAGTAATACATTTCTATTTACCATGTCGTTCAAGTGCATGTAATAAAATTTGCATAAATCGTGAAATCCCGTTACAAAAGACTAAATACCGATATTTAAAAATGACCGTATATGTTGTATGTTTGTAAGATAATCAAAAGAAAGGTTGCTATAAAATGAATATCATTATGAATATGCCTACGGGCTGTTGCATTTTAACTGACACATTTCATGAACAGTGTGACTGGCATTAACAAGGTGAATGACACCACATGAACAGTTGGCTATAGTGCGTTGAATTTAAAAAAAAAAATGGTGCCGATGAGACAGAAAGTTGTGTTCCGGAGAGAGTGGACCGTTTGACGCGCTGTTACAAAGCAATATATTTAACACCTGATAAAAGAAAGGTCAGCAAAGTGACTTAAATATTTCAGGAAAGTAGGCTGAGCTTACTACATGCTAACAAGCAAGGGCAGTTTCGTTGTCATGCACGAGGACATGCTTGGCACTAAATCTTGGGCCGCTATTTCTAAGAACTTCAAACCGACGTGTCTCGACCCAAAGGAAATTAGGAGGCCCGCTTTAAGGTTCTGCGTCGCCCCTGAGTTGCGCAACCTTGAAAGATGCATAAAGGAAAACAAAATTTGGCCCATGGAAGCCTTTTTAAACGGCTAAAACAAATAGAAGGGTTCAACTTTAAGGACTATGTTCACCAAAAGAGGGACATGGTAGCTGTAGGGGGGAGTAAATACCTTATGAAGCATTTAACTATCCTGTAGCTTAGTGACTTATTCTTGGTGCGAATGCCGCAGACGGTGCTGGAGTGTTTGAATACCGGTACCCACGCAAATCCAGCTGTGTTTTCTAACTAAGTAGTGTATTTTTTCTACTCTATTCCCCACGAGGGCCTCTTCAATTTGGTGCGTGAGTGTATAGAGGACAACGGTGAGGGTGTGGATGGTTTCTTGGAAATGCTTAGGTTCTGCATTCAGTCGGCCTTTATTCTGTTCAAAGACGTGTATTTTTTACAAAAAAAAAGAAGAATTTGCATAGGCGGATTGATAGCTTCAGTGCTTTGCAACATTGTTTGGCGAAGATTCAACTAACCTTCAGCGAAACTTTGGATGGGAGTGGTGTCAGTAAATAATTTCAATTCGTTGACGATCACGAACCCCGAGCCATGTGGGTTTGCCCACTTATGTCTGTCTGTGTTTGGCTTTCTCGTGTCTCGGGAAAAAAGAATCCTAGTAGCTGAGCCGAGACCGAGGTATGTTTGGACCCTTCGGGGACTTCTGGGTGAGGCAACACACCACTTAGACCCCTGCTTCTTGTAGACGGGTCTCCTGGCTTCGACCAACCAGAATGATTCAGTCAGTCGCAATTTCTTCAAGTCGACCTTCACTCCTCTCCCTTCTCTCTTACCTTGTACCGCTATATTTTACCTTGTTTAGCGACAAGGGCTAACTTTGGGTGGTTGTAGATTACCTTATCTAGATCCACACTCGGGCACGGTTACTTGGTAGCACTAGCAGCGTAGCATTACCAGCATAACCATGTATGCTCCGGGGTGCTCCATACTCTTTTGGTGGGTTCGGTGGTGGGTGTTGCGCCACAGTTTTAAAACATACTCTGCTTTTCATGGCTTCCGCACACTCTAAATCCGGTTCGGGACAAAGATCTAAGAGGCGACGTCCAGAACCACAGACCATTAAAAAATAAACCGTCAAAAAAAATTTGCAAAGTTTTTTTTTGTTATTTACTCACCTGACAAACAAAAACTTTAGCAGAGATGCCACCTTTCATTGTCGCCTAAGTGCTAGAATCCCTTGTTGAAGGTTTTTGCAGGTCCAATTAACTGCGCTGTGAAGACCTCCTTTATGACGTAAACACTAAAGAACTAAGCGAAGTGCATCTCAGGCTGACCACCAGTGTGGACGTTAAAGAGTGGGTGTGCGCTCACATTGCACTAAACAGGATTTATGATGCCCCCTCTGAAGAAGGCTTTCTTTACACCAGTTAAGAAGGACTTCTTGAGGGGCTAAAAAGTTTGGACGTCATCCCTGTCAAATGCACAGCGTTTCGCAAAAATGGCGAAGATTATCTTCTAAACATGTTATCCTTACAATTGAGAGATATGCACTCCCGGAGACAATCAAAGCTGGTAACATCAACCGTCGCATCGGCCCGTACGGTCCCAACCCCAGCGGTGTTTCCGTTGCCAGCGCTTTCGCCACGGATCACGCAGCTGCCATGGGAAGGAGACAATTGCCAAGGGTAGAAATCAGGGTTACAAGTCTGAAGGTGGCGAAGCAGAGTCGCACAGCGCTAATTGAGGAAGGCCACATCCTGCTTACCACCGCAGCTGCGCTGTCTGGAAACAAGAAATGGACATGCATGCAGTAAAGAAAATAAAGCGCCTGTCTTTCACAATTGTAAACAAGCGTTTTTCCTTTATTTCAAAAATAAATTACGCTGGGGTCGTGCGCGGGGGCCCTGCAGCTTGTTCGGAGACGAGAGCCACCCAGCTCTCTCCTGAGATCTTGACGGCTGTCACGAAAGCCCGACTCCTCAACCAACAAGAGCAGCAGTGTGCTCCAGGCCATGAAGGTTACGCACACGCTGCCACCCTAGCCAAATACGGAACGGTAATATCCGTGCCGGCCTTCCCTTTCAAGACCTCTTCTGGGATAGGGAGCGAGCTCCTCAATCCAGGTCTCTGGATGGGGTCTCCTCTACGGAGCTGCATGGTCCCCAAGCTGGTCCCACCTAGCTGGTGAAACGAATAATCTCGGGTGTGCCCCAGGTCAGTTCATCCACTAGAGTACTAGAGGGCCATGGCCGGGTCCTGCCTCCGCGCGGCCCATCCCAGGACTCCGGCCAATACAAGCAGCACGCCTGAGAGGCGGACCTGTTCATGGAGTTGGACGACTCGGCTGCTCCTCCGTCGGACGCGGACAGCATGAAGTGGCAGACGCAGATCAGTGCAACGAAGAACAAAAACGGCTTACTGCATTGAAATTGCCCATGTTCTCTCTTTCCCTAGTTTTAATATTTTCACTACCGAGTTTTCTTTATTTACATTTTCTGTTATACACAAATTGTATAAATGGCAATATTAACTTTTTTACAATTTAATTCTCGCTGCCTTTTCAGAAATATTGGTGATATGAATCATTGTGGAGATGAGCTGATGCAAGTTGCTTTTGCTCTTCAAGGAACTCATCTCGATGATCGCTTTCTTCATGCTTCAAGACGTCACCAAGTCTCTGGGGCAGACCGCTATAGTAATACTCCCTCTTGTAGCGTGCAGTGGTTTTACAGTGCGGAGTCGCCTGCCCTCAGGTCGCACACAGTACACCTCTTGAGGCCGTGGCAATGCGTCGTCTTTAAGGCCGCCTCCTAACGGCTGTGTTGTTGTTTTACCTACTAAAACTCCTTTACATCTTACTGAATTGCAGGGTATTGTAGGACAGCTTCCACAACCATTCATGACTCAAGGCAATTTTAATGTCCATGACCCTATGTGTAGTAATATTTGTCAAGACTTCCGTGGAAGTGTAGTCGAACGTCTTTTATTGGCATTTGAGCTACGCCTTTTTAATGGGAGAGAGACAGTATTTTTCAGTGCTACTCACACCTTATTTACATCTATATATCTGATGATGTCATCGCTCTCAATATTTCCTTGCTTTACTTGAGAAGTTCTAAACAACCCTTCTGGTAGTGATCACTCTCCGATTGTTTTCAAAAGGATGGTTCAGCTGCCCTTACTCTTAAAATGAATCTCTAGGTGGAAGTAAGATGAAACTGACTGGACACTTTTTGGTTTACATTCCACTTTGGATACTTCTCTTCCTCTATGTTACCTGAAGATACTGCTCCCTATGTTACTGAGCAGATGGTAAATGCTGCTGAGGTGTCTATTGCACGAACTTCTGGTAATGCGCCAAACAGTTGCAAATCATGGTGGAACAAAGAGAGTGCCACAATCCTAGCGGATCAAAACAAGGTTTGGTGCGAAATTCGCAGGTACTTCACATCACGTAATCTTGTGCGATTCTGGCAGAAAACGCTGAGGCCCGTTGGACCAGAAAGCACTCAGAATGGAAATCCTGGATTAAATATGTCTTCTATAAATTGTTTTGCGCCAGCCAAGGAGGTTTGCGATAGATACAAAAAAAAATGAATCGAGGCTATAGGCGCTTTGCAATTTCCTCTCTTGACACCTCTTCCTCATCCTTAGCTGACATCTTCAACATCCTTGGTGAACATTTTTGTGATACATCAAGCTATTTTTATTGAAGAAAATTTATGAATGGGCACATTTTCATGTTCAAATATTCAACAGGTTGAAAATTTAGATGATACATACAGCTACTTTTATCTGCTCAATTTAATAAATGAGCACATATGCATGTTAAAATATTCAACAGGTTGAAAACTGAGCAACTGAGAGACAAATATTCCGAATTTTAACTGAATAATCAGAAGGTAACACATTTTTGATCCGCTAATTCTGTGATCTTTGAGCTAGTAACGTCATCAAGAAAGTAATTAATGTTTACTTCTGTTGCGTATTTAGGATGTTAAGATGCCGTATTGTTGTATTTCGAGGTAAGAATATTTAATTTGACACTAATTTTTATATGTACAAATATATGTATTGCGATATACCTGAACGTCAACGCAACCAATTTACCGACTAATTATATTTAAAAAATAGCCTTCATTCGTGATAACATTTAATTTGACGCCCAGTCCTATTGAAATTCCCAGATACAGATCAAACATTTTAGCGAAAAACCCGAGAGTGAGGTATTGACAGACGACGACAAGGAAGAGAAGGAGAACTGCTCAAACACAGCTTAACCTTTATTGAGGACAGGACCGTTTATATACGGTTGAAAAAAGAAGGAAGGAAAGGGAACCCTTGTTCACATTACCTCTCTCCACAAAAGACATGACACCACCTCTCTCCACAAAAGACGGTTTGGGTTTATCAGTAAAATATTTGATATACACCAGCTCACTTGCGCCATTACGTTCTGCTCATACAGATCGAAAGGACACCACGCATGCATATGTCACAGAATCTCACGTTTCTGAGAATTACCCCAGCCAACACCCAAATGTTCAAAGTTAGAAATCATGACAATCATTAACCTAGATATAAAAAAGAAACACAAATCGCTCAAGCCCTTCTAGGCCTAGTAATTCAAAATAAATATCGGACAGTCAAAACTCCCCATTGCCCCTTCAAAAACAAACCTTCCACAAAGAAGCTCATCGAAAAACTCCGGATACTTAATCACCTTCCCACAATAACGAGCTGCAATCTTTCGAGCCGGACTCAGTCTCGCCCAAGCGCTCCATACTGTTGTTACACCGCCAATGGTGCCTGCCACGCTAGCCTTATTTTATTTTGCTTGGCACGTGAGCACCAGCCAAACCGGTCAGTTCTCGATCGGCGGCAGAATGAAAACATATTTCGAGAGCAAATTATTTAGTGAGTAGTGTGGCTCTGACATGTCATGTACCAATAGAACTTCGGCGAGCATAAATACGCTGTCAGTGCCCATTTAATTATACTGAATTCACTTGAATATAAAAAAAGTTGATCGATTTTCGTTTTAGGAATAAATTCTTGCATTATGAAATCGTATCAATATTTTGACATTATACAAATAAACTCCGGTAAATTTAAGGGGTTTGCTTTGAAGCTGATTTGAAATGCACTGATCACGTAAACAAAGGGCAAGTAAAAATATGCAGCGCCATCGGTTTAATACACCAATAAACACACATTTTACTCCAGAGTGTAAATAACTATTATATTACTCCTTAGAACACGCTCACCTTCTGTACTCTTATCTTGTCTGAGATACGGGCTATATAAGACTGATTAAGACCCACGTTTCTTGCTTCAATAAAGAGACTAAAGAGCAATGCTATTCGTAAAACTGTCGCTGAAAATAGCCTATATAAGACGCTCATCGTTTTGCCTGTTTTATTTGGTATATTTGTCTTGCAACTCAAATCTATTACAAAATTTCATAGGACCTTGCGTTTTTACAAACGCATAGCTAACCAATAGCAGATCATGAAACGTCTCTACCGGACCCATCGTCCATCCAGTCCTTGGAAACTCCATGGCACTCAAACCATAAATATCTAAAAAAATAGCATGATGCCATTCGCAAACTTCCTTCACTCAGTGTGCCCAGGAGAGCAGAAATATCTACAAGTTTTAAAAATTCTCTGATGTTTATTTTTGTCTACTATCTTTTCTCCCTGGAACAATGCTATCTTATTATGTAAACGTTTCACGCAAATGTTCATATAGTTTATTGCTGCAAAATAATTCCCGAGTATCTTTTCATGTATGTTATCTTTTCACATCAATGGTATGGTTCCAGGCGATGGCTACCGTTGGATTTTGCTTTTACTTGGTGCACGTGTAAATGCAGTGCTTGGAATTACTTATCATTTCTATGATTTGCTGCTTAATTTGTAATCCCGTAGAGATGGACTAGTCAGGAGACATATTAGTTTCGCTTTGCCGCACCTCGTGAACTGCACATGACTACTTCTCTATTTATGTCCAAATCAACATTGACATTTACTTTGAATATCGAACGATTTCTGTCAGGGGTATTGCTTAGACTGTGCTCAAACAACTTTGTCATCGGAAAGTGAATTTAATTCAACCAAGTTTCGATGGTCCCATTAGGCTATAACGCAAGGTATGCCATCATTTTATGCCATGTGAAGGCCGCCTAAAACAAACTAGGCTCCGCACTCAAGATGGATATACCAAATGCCGTGACCCTACGTGCATTCATATAAGGCTCAATTTTCCTACAAATGCGCACCTTCGTTTTGGAAACACAACAAGAAAACCCAAGTGTAGTTTAGAAAAAGTTTCTGAAATTCAATCAAAATACAATAAAAAAACAACGTTTTTGTCCCGGTGCTTTCAATGTGGCAAGGTGATGGCTCGTCTAAATAACTCAGGCAGATACGACCCTCCCTAAGCCCAGCATTGTACCACCAAATTCTCCCATACCTACACTGTTGCCTTCCCAGATAACTGTTCTGCCGGAGTCAGGAAGCATTTCATGTGTTAAGCAGTTAGGCTTTGTGCGAATACAAAGTGGAGCTATCCTTGAAAAAAAAATGTATGCAGAAGTTTTGACGTGCGCTCCCTGTGTTCAACCGTAGCAGAAGCTAGGAGAGGAAGACGGAGTTCCGTGTTCTCGGTATAACTGCAAAGCACGCACGCTTGTTCATAAAAGACGCTCAGGGCTGCATGTTCGTGCTGGTAACTTCGGCTTCGCTCGCATCTAAAGTACTACAAGCAAAGAAGGATTACCACACCTGCTTCAGCGGTCAAAGCGAC
The DNA here is from genome assembly GCF_016920785.2 of Ixodes scapularis. Classification (NCBI taxonomy): domain Eukaryota; kingdom Metazoa; phylum Arthropoda; class Arachnida; order Ixodida; family Ixodidae; genus Ixodes; species Ixodes scapularis. The sequence continues at coordinate 5,413,058 of NW_024609867.1, forward strand.
ATGTTTTTGTACAACCCTGCAGTGTGCAGGTTTTGCGAAGTTATACTGTATTTTTATATATTTTCACAAGCCAAGTGATAGCACTAAGAACAGTGGCGAACTGTCTTGACAAAAGTAGTGTAGCCATCAAATGAGGTTCGCGTATTTATTACTGAGTGGCGTGTTTATTCGATATAAGTTCATACCAAAGGTAATGCTGCTTGAGATACGAATACTTGAAAGGATAAAACATTCAGGACGGGGATGGAAAGAGGACTTCTGTCGTGTTTCCGTCCTCGATGTTTTATCATTTCGAGTTTTCGTATCTTTTTACCAACACGCTCGTTTCCTAATGATTTGTGCTCGAGAGTATACAACAAGTTTGGAACGAAAATGCAAGACGCAAGCGATCCACCTTTTTCGAAATTGTTTATGTTTCATTCAGCTGTCTTTTTAGTGTCGAGTTGTCAGTTGGCGTTGCTACATTCTCTCATCCCGTAGCAGAGTTTGTAGAATTTTGGAGGACGTTTTCAAGTAGGCTTCAGCTCGCCTCGATTTCCAGGTAGACGAAATCCGAAACGAAATAGGAAGACCTAAATAAATTATACGCAGTTGCAGCATGCATCTATAGATGTATACATTCGACGTATGCAAGTATATAAAATATATATATATATATATATATATATATATATACAGGGTAAACATCATGCGTATCTGCCTGTCTCGTAGCACAAGCGTTAGCTGACACTGTACAAACATCGATGGCGGTATGAAAACAAATATTAGGCCCAACGTATCAAGTTCTCTTCCTGGAGAACGAAAGCAGTAAACTGGGTTTCGCAAGAATTATTGAGAAGAGGTGGAAACTCGGAGGATCGTGCCAGAAAAACGAAGACTGGAAGCCACAGCTCCCAATCCCAATCGACAAAATGAAAAAAAAAAAGGAAATAAACTGTCTACGGGCCTGCACAACACGCGTAGCAGAGCTCCTCCTTCTCGTATTTTTATATACAGGGTTTTACGACGTGTTGTTTCTTTGTTATTGTTGCTTGTTTTTGTAGTACAGTGTATTTCTTCGTGGTACGTTCGTATCGAAGCAAGTGCCTGCTTGAGTTGGAGGAGTAGGGGAGCCTCTCGCCTCCGGAGACATGCTATATGAGCGCGGGAGCGGATTAGAGCTTCATTCGCTTCTTTGCGGACGCCCAACTCGTCAGTAGACTGTGCTTCCTCGCTCGCTTGCTTCGCTCGGCGGCAGGATTCGGTCTCCCGCTTCGGAAGGGTTCCGGTTCAGACTCGCTTCTGCTCGCGAGGGCGGGACGGCACTGTGTACCGTGTCTAGCTACGTGAACGGACTCGCTGGAGCAAATAACGGCCAGGGAATGTTTGAGTTCCTCCCAAGATACGAGATAGTTTTTTTTGTTTTCTTTTATGTTTTTGTTTTTATTTCGAGCGAGGCTAGAGTGCGACAATATGTAACCTCCTTGTCGCATCTTTATTTTTGAAGACAGTTCTTGAGACTAATGTCTGCTTATTCCACGGGCGGATCACCTTCTTGCATTATTTCATTTTTTGCAGCGAAATAGTCGCGCTAAGTTTCTGCGTTTCTGATATACTCTCGAGTTGCAATGCGCTGACAAGATTGTAGGATATCTTGCGCCTGCGAATGAGACTCACGAGACCTCATTGGATATAAAAAAAGAGCTTTGAATACGCTATCGATTAATACTCCTACTTTATGGTAAAATATGATGTCGTTTCTCGCGACCGGCATTAAGGTGGATTCACCCACGTGAAACTCGCGTGAAACGCGAGTTTCACCCAGCTGCGCCAGCAGCTCGTGCTCTCGGAGTTAGATCGGGCCACGGTCTGTTCACTGCCGATCTAGGTGAGCTAGACATTGTTGGTGGTACACTTGCTCGTGACGTAGAGCTTGTTTTGACATCCGAATAAAGGCCAGTCTATACAAACCCCCTTGATTACCTTACGTTACATTACGCTACGGTGCCTTTTGTTACGTTACGTACACGTACGTGCTGCGCGTTCACACTCCCTCGTCAAGGCCTAATGAACCTAAGCAGCGACCAATAGGAAACACATCGCAGCGAATGTCGTTATTCAATACCCAATACGAGATTAGTTTAACGTAGTGGTCAAATGCCGCGGCGTCGGAATGGGATGGATCGACAGGATAGGACGGGTCAAGCACGTTTAAACAGCTCTTAGAGTATGGTTGTAACCAACAGAACCGACATCTCGTTGCAGCGACCGCGACAAAGCCAGATGCAGCAAACCCTTTCTTTTTTTTCTTTTTTTTTTTGCAGTCGCTGCAGCCGCACAGTTTGCTGATGGTTCCCGGTTAACCCTGAGATCCCAAGATACTGTATATTTTCCCCGTTGAAAATAAATTATAATTTATAATGCAAAAGAATAAATTTACACATACAGGTTGTTTAAAATTAGTGTTTTTGAGGCATTAAATGCTTTTTAACCGAACCTCCAATTCCAAACTTATGTCCATCCGTCCAGCCGTGCATTTCCAGCTATATTTAGACGGCAAATTGAAGTCACGCGACCTAAAATAAAATTTAGCTTTTCCCCTAAATTTGACGGGAAAATTGATGCCACGTGACCTGACGTCACGAGACTCGCAAACAATTTCAGTTTCCCCGTTTTATTTTGAGTGGAAATTTCTGTCAATTGACCTAGAGACATTAAATCATACTACACCGCTGACACATATCCTCTCTTCAGACTCCTTCTCCCCGCGATCTCTTACTCCTTCTTTGAATGCTGCTTTCCCCTTTCCCCTTTAACCGATGCCTCCTGTTCTTTCCTGTCCCCATTAATTCTTTATCCTTCACATCTATTTTTACTCTCACCATCCATCTCTTCTTTCATTACAACGTACCATCCCTTCCCATTCTCCCTCTGCCCTCTCCCCATCACTCATTTTTCCATCCGCCCTCTCTCTTCATTCTCCTCCCTCCCCCTTTCCCATCCCTTTCTCCTTCCTTTCACACCTCCCTCCTCTATCTTTCTTCCTGTCCCTCCCCTCCTCGCTCCCTCTTTTCATCATACTATCTTCACTAATGAATCTACTTTTCTATTTACCTCCATCAACCTCCGCTTGCCTTCCTCCCTTTTACACTCCTTTCCTTTCCCGATCACACTCTCCTCCCTTCGCCCTCTTTCCTCCTTTTATTTTCTTTTTTCTTCCCCTAACCACATTTCCTCCCTCCCCACCTCGCTCCTACTCTATCCCTCTTTCGTCCTCCCCCTTCTGCTTCTGTGCCTTCTTATGGTGCGAGCAACACTAGTAAGCGCTATCCCATTAACCCAAACAAGTGCTGTCGTTTTATTGCATTTGATAGAGTGTCTAATCCAAATAAGTTAGCCATAAGGTTCTTTAGTCTCAAAAACCAATTTTTAAATTGTTTCTAATGCAATGTAAACGATCACCCTTTAAACTGCAGTTCATGCATTATAGGACATGAAACATCAAAGGCACTGGCAATTTGTTTTATAATAAATATGCAACTTATTATTCTTTCGTTATACTTAGCGCATGCTGTTTAATTATGAATACGAAGATACCTACAATACTAGAGTAAAACTCAATGGTAGGGTAAGCAGATAAGCAGGGTGTAGTTCTCCTGGTTCGTAACTGAATTCTTTGCCTTCCGAATTCCATATCGAGTGCTGTTCTCTCTCGTTTTTATCGGTTTGTGAATATCCCCAATGCCGTCTCGAAAAATGTCAAGACGGAACATATACATATATATTCGTATGAAGAGTTCGATCGCTCCGACGAGGCGAGCGAGAAATTGTGAAATCAAGGTGTGCCCTAACGTTCACTGGCTGTTGTGGTGGTGCCTTCCTGGTTCTCTGTAATCTATTTATGCCAGGGCATTTACCTGGTGACGCGATAAAACTACTGTTGTGCGTCCTGCGACTTCTGGCAACGACAAAATTGGTCGAAATATTTTTGTATGACAACGATGCGATCCACTCTGTGCCGGTTCTGTTACGTTTCGGATTCAGGTGTTTTTGGCTGTGTTCTACGTAAAATCTTTGTTCATAATACCTCGCGTCGGACACTTTCCCACTTTAAATATCAATCAAAGGGGAAACATGAGTCATGTGAGTGCGCGTCTAGCTTATCGCGGAGGACACTTTGAGATTGATGAGTGTTTGATTGCGTGGATATGCCGCTAGAACTCTTGCCGCTAGGAAGTTCCAGCTTTATGGAACCTGGTTTCGGTTTCACTTACCCTTTAACAAAGTAGTGCATCTCAGTAACGCATAAGCATAAAGTCGACGCTAGCTGGCATTGCACCCATTTCTATTCCCGAGGGCCCCTTGTTAAAACACAGATCTCCGGCGTCCGTAAGGGACTGTCTAGGCCTAGCGAGGAGCAGGAGTACAATCCGCCGCGTTGTACACTCGTCTGGCGGCCTGGTTATAACTTGAGATTGCAGCATAATCGTGACGGTTAACGAATAACCTAAAAAACCTAAGGTATAATGAAGCAGATGAAACAGGATGACCTGCCAAGTATACTTCTGACAAGTGCCATCTCCTTACCGTGTGTACCCGCGCGCAAACACCGACACGACGGGTACTAAAATAAACATGCTCCAGGACCCAATATATATCAGTAGACAACGCCTAGAGTTATATACCTTTATGGAAAGTTGCATATTTCAAAATCCAGACATTACATTTGATATTGACGTAATGTCGTGATGTGAGGTCGGCCGATCGAAAACGAGCGTTTGTGGCCAATAAATTTCCAAGATGCTTTGTGCGGCATACGCCACTAGGATAGCTTCGATTTTGTAAAGGGTGTATTCACCTGCGAAATTGATATTGGCGGTGTCAGCAAACAACGCGCACAGAAAACCACTGTCTGTGTAACCTCTAGAAAACTGCAACAAATACTCTGGCTGGAGGCCTTCGGCCCTAATGTTCTAATCTTTTTGAAATGGTTCAAACCGTAATTTACCACGACATTTAGTGCTCTCACCATGGTCATAAAATATAGATAGGAAATACCTCAAAAAGTGTCTCTAATCTTGATTTTATCACCTCTAATGCCTACTGCCATATGTGTTGTCACTTGTATATTCTATGTAATTCTAGATCTAAATTGCCTAAACATTATCTTAAAAAAAGTACGAACGATCATACTCTCTCTTTTGCATTTCATTAAAACTCTCTAGGGCTTCCAAGAAAAAAAATTTGAGATAGGCACGATTTTTGCTACATCCTCCCAATGAACTTATGGAAGAATCAATACTCTCGGGGATTCCTGAAACTCACGTTTGTATAGCGAATTCTGGTCATTAAGCAACACGCAGACGAATCCTCCTTAGGGGCACTAACACGTAGCGAAATCACTTTCTTTGCTCCAAACAATGCGCATCACTCGGTAACACCGTCATGCTTTTCCACGTATCCGCGCTCATGTGGACATCCCAGAGGGATGGGGGAACTTTTGCTCGGGCGGCACAATCCCCGCAATTGCTTAAAAACTATTTCAAATTAACGGTGTTTTGTTTGCGTTTTCGGCAACTTTACACATTTTGCTCACTTAGATTCTGGTGGTGGCTTCGGAATAGCCTAAGCGCTTGTGGACTGCGCTGTTTCGCATGTCGTCCGAGGCACCCGAATGAGATTGATTATTCATCAATGTCGTCCTCAAGACGCTTCTAATACAACTGATTTCCGATTCTACTTGTTTTGTGATGCATGCACCCATTGAAGAAGAATCCTTTTTTTAGCAGGAAGCAGTTCCTCATATTTTGCATCAAAAGTCCTGCTGTCATAATCGCGTGTCACAGTTTCATGCACCTCTACTTTCGTATTCTCGTCAGCGCGCACTGAACCATGCTGTCCAGGCTCCGACCATTAAATTTGTCTTATAACACTGACATCCCTCTCTGCTTTCGCTGTTCGTGGGAGTGCTGCAGTAGCAGAAGGAGTCCAGCTGATTTCGCCATTCACTGATGTCACGCACATCTCTCCCCTAGGGCATCCACCATGCGACTACCCCTTTAAGAGGATATTACAGGGGAATCTCAGATTTACAATATTGACGGATATATCAGGCACTGCGGCTCTGGTTTGCAAAAGATGCTTGGAAGACCAAGCTATCCTGACGTGCCTTTTTGCTCTTTTGTCGGCGCCTCCTCTGCTTGGTGTTCTTTTTTGATGGTATGTCGGCTCTCTATGTTCGTACACTTGGCGGCAATAGCTTGCTTTGTTGTCCATAAAGCTTCTTGACAGTGCAATTTTCAGCGTTTTCTCAAGTGCTGCGCTTTTAGTTGCTTTCCTACGCGATTAACATAGGCGTTTCGAGGTCGTGAGGTCGTGCTAATAGATGCTAGGTGTTATATTTTACTGGCTAAGTTACTTATATAACATGTGGATTGGAGCAGCGAAATACCAAGGGCAGGCTTAACTTGCAGTGCCGAAAAAGATGCTTTCGCATCTCCATCGGCTCCTTAATACTCTTAACGTATTTCGACGTTAGGAGCGTCGAAACAATTTATAGACCAGGAGTACTGTCTCCTAACAAAATCTGTCCCGTTATCTTCAAATCTGGAACCTCATAAAAAAAGCAAAGAATGTACTTAGGATTGCGCGAAAATTGTGTGGAATATATATTTTTATTAATAACATCGTTTCCCTAAACGTCCGTACTAGGCGCAAAAAGGTATCGGAAAGTGCCAAGGTGAATAGAGATGTTGCAGAGAAAGGTATTTTATTGTACGAAAAAAAAATGATGCCGTTCTACGCCTGGGACGCAAAGAAGAATGAGAAAGTAAAATTGACCTCGCCGGCCACGTACAAGCTTTCATAGCACGCCCAGCAATGACTGGTCATGTCCAATACCAATAAATATTTCATTGTTATAAACGTGAATGAAAGGAGTAGTGTAAATAAAGTCGTGGATCTAGAACATATACTTGTTCAGCATGACTTTCACGCTGCTGTCACTACTGAAACTTGGCTCATTTCTTTCGTGCTGAATTGCGAAATTATTCCATCGGGCTACACATTTTTCAGGAAAGACCGTGAAAGTAGAACGGGCGGCGCGGCTACAGTTGTTAAAGTTTTTTTTTTACATTGTGCGGAAATAAAAGGCGCCCCAAATATAAAAAAGGAATAAATTGTGCAAAACTATTGGTTCGTTATGTCGAATACATCTTAGGAGTTGACTGTTACGACCTCGAATTGAGTTAGAATTTTAAAATAAACTTAATAACTTTCTAGACCCACTGCGCGCGCACTCTTGGAAAGTTATTATTACTGGCGACTTTAACCTTCTCTTATTGATTGGGTGGCTTAGTTTCAACATCTCGCGAAACCCCATTATCCTGCGCTTTACTGAAACTTATTTTTTAGCATTGCATGACTCATGCGGTCAAATATTTCTCGATAAATCAAGGTCCGTCTTGCTCGCTTATTGATTTTTTGTTGTTGGTGTTACTGGCTCTTAATGTTACTCAAACAATTACGAGTGCAGGGTGTTGCCCGGAATCTCCGAGGCATAGTGCGTTCGTTTCACCCGATTGCAGCGATTGACGGTAGAAAGTTTTAATCGCTCTGACAATAAAGCTATTTCGGACCAATTACTTTTTGTCATAAAACGTATCAGGTGATGGCAAATAATCCGGCTGTTTGTGAAATATGTGTCGGTTCACCTGAAAGGCCTTGCAATTAAATGCTTAGAAACGTATGTACCAAGTAGGCCAGCGAAAGACGCCATTCAGAATCATTCGATCATTAGTGATATTATTTACATCAGGAGAAGAATATCACGCTGTGTGCCTCAAAATCGACCTACAGCCAATCATGGTGGACGTCTTAGATTCGGGTGCGATGTCAAAATTTTCAAATTTGAAATTAAACGTTCAAGAGAAATTTAACTGGTTGGGAAACACAATAATTTAAATATGGCAACCGACGAAGTCCTAAACGTGTAAAAGCCCTACGTTTCGAACCGCCTTGGTTCTTTGTTAGGGGCGACAATGCACGGTGAGGAGCGACGTTTTTCGGTCTTCATCTTCCTTCAGGGATGCCGCGTATATCTCGGTCTTCTTTCACGGATATGGCGAAAGCCGTTTGCATACACTGTTGGTAAAGTGCCAAGGCACCTATTTATGTTGCCTGGGCGTCGGAGAAAAGCTCACCGGAGAAAAGCTCACCGGAGAAAAGCTCACCCGAGATAAGCTCACCCGAGATAAGCTCACCGGAGAGAAGCTCACCCGAGATAAGCTCACCGCAGAAAAGTTCACCGGAAAACCCGCAGATGCGGAGAAAAGCTCACCGGCCTTTGAGCGGATGCGGAGAAAAGCTGACTGATTTTTTTTTTTAGCTCAGCGGATTTTGTGCCAAACGTGGCAATTTAACACAATTCGCATTCGTCACTTCATTAAAAATATGTCCTCTTTTTTTGTAATAATCTTGAAGTTTATTGCGCATATTTACCAATTCCTCAGAAATTAGTAATCAACCATTTTGTATAATAATGAAGCCGTAAGGGTATAAAATCGGAACATCGTACACCGGTAAAAAATACAATTTATTGACAGCTGACAGTGAGCGGTCGGTAGCTCTGTCAAATAAAGAGGTTTGCTCTTTGCGAGCTAATATGAATAGCGGTGTGCGAACCGTTTCAGCTCCAAATATTGTGTAATGCCAACTAGATAGTAGGTGTTTGTTGATGTAATCAGTGTCGGCTACGCTATTTAATTTCTGTTAATTTGACTAACAAAGCTTTAGTTGCGAGAACAGCATCTTCCTGTCGTGTTTGTTTTCTTCCCTCCGTCGTCGTCGTTGGAGTGCTTTTCATCATGTACAACGTTTACCAACTCGCCCGATTCACTACCTTACAGAAGACAGCTTCTTATTAAGGTCACGAGTAACAACAATGCCAGTGTGCAGCTCTGAAAGTCATGAGTGTCTCACCAGAGAAGGGCACTATCACGCTAAGGCAACATGTGGAAACATCAGCACAAAGGGCGTCAAAACGTGCATGTCGGTGGAAGAAAGAAGCCTCGATATCCTAATTACTGTTTTATCCTGTTTTTAAAGGTTAACAAAAACTTGAAAGAGAATTCCAGGCGTCGCGTTATTGCGCATGCACTTTCGGATTTTCGGCATTTACAGTTTTGATTTTTAGGTTTCAGGTAGGTACTATTAAGTCTTCGAACATTTTCCTGCTCTTCAAGTTCATTAAGTTTTAGTTAGGCCGTTAGGCTTTCGTTGCCTAGAGAGTAAGTCACTAAAAACACTCGCCCGCATTATTAATTTGGGAGCAATATACCCGATAAGCGTAACAAATATTACGAAAAAGGACTTTTTTTTCTACAAAGTTGACGAATTTTAATGATAACAAATTGATATATATGTTACGCATGATCCAACAGCCTCCATATAAAAAGAAGAAAAAAAATCGGTGAGCTTTTCTCCGCATACGCTCATTGGCCGGTGATCTTTTCTTCGCATACGCTCAATGGCCGGCGAGCTTTTCTCCGCATCCGTCGGTTTTGCTTTGGGCTTTTCTCCGGTGAGCTTATCTCCGATGAGCTTTTCTCCCGTAAGCTTTTCCCCGCTGAGCTTTTCTCCGGGATTCATGTTGCCTGGCGTTGTTAAAATGTGCCAGGACTCGATGAAAAGCCTATGTCGGTTGTTAGCAGTGTGTCGAACCGAAACAAAATACGGGTTCGGTTACGGTTCAGGTTCAGGTAAATTTATTTTGTTCCGGCTCACTTCCGGTTCGATAAATTCGATCCGCGAACCGGTTCGCGAACCGGTTCGGGGCGCTGAACCGGTTCGCGAACAGGTTCGGAAATTATAAATAACAAATTGCAACACCAAGACAAATTACAAATAAAACATCTGAAATCAGCACATACGAAACGGGATACATCGTAGTGATCGTAGTTCAGGGATTTCTACCAGGAATGGTTTCTTTATGTGCACTCAAAGGTTACTTCACCTACGTGAGGTAACCTTTGAGCATTCGGACTTCATCTAATTGGGTCCGACGCAGTAGCTGTAAAACCCCGACCTCCTTACAAACCCACTTACAAGTAGAACTTGCTAACTATCCCAGCACCTCGGCGTGAAAGCAATTGAAGGAACAGTGGAGAGAAAATACAGCTTTCTTTATTTGAACTAGCCTTCGGTAACTCAAATTAGACCCTTAAAGAAGTTTTCACTAAACAAGATACGGAATATGAAAAACACTTCACCGAGCGCAAAGCCAGAAGGACGTAATAGGATAAATATTAAAATAGAAGAGTTCGCTGTCTCACAAATATGTTAGCTTCTAAGTGCCTATACGAAACCGGATGCAATATTATCAAACTCCGCAGCTTTTTCTTTTCTCATTCCTATGGAAGCAAGCTTCAAGAACTCGCGCGTTCTAGAAACGTGTTATGAAATGAGCACACAGCAGCGTTTAGGATTTACGAGATGGTAGGAAAATGAAATCCCGTGACGCGATTTTTTTTTTGCACAGCCTTCCAATTCTCTTTTTTGCGTGCAAGCCGCGACCAGCGCAATACTGGTTCCTATGTCAAGATTCATGAATGCAGCGTTTATATTCCTAAGACTGAGTGGAGAAGAAAAATATGTAAGCGAGGTGTCTGTCAGTTGACGGCACTTAAGAACCAAATGGCATTGATAGCACATTCATTGTCAACAGCGCGTGGCCGAACCGTTTTGACCTGAGCCGGTAACCGTTATTCTTTTCCCGGTTCAGTTCCGGTTCGGGTTCATCGCGATAACAATATAACGGTTCGGGTTCGGGTTCAGTTCCGGAAAAAAATACCGGTTCGGTTCCGGTTTTCGGTTCGGTTCGGTTCTGGTTCGACAGCCTGGTTGTTAGTCTCTGGTTCGATAATGCCGGTGTTGTCGAAATCAATCCGGTGGTCTTTGACTTCGCAGTGCTCAGCGACTGCGCTGCGCTCGACGTTGACCTTGCGAACGTCGTTCTTGTGTTGGCGTATTCTTTCATTAAAGTTCTTTGTCTCACCGATGTAAGTGGCTGGACAATCTGCACAAGGGATCTCATAAACCACGCCTTGCGTTTTTTTTTTTTTTCTTTCGAACGCCACCTTGGTGCTTTACCAACAGTGTACGGGAAGGGGCTTCGCCACATCCGCGAAAGAAGATCTAGAAATACGCCACATCCCTGAAAGAAGAAGATCGAAAATGCAGCTCCTCAACGGCCACAGTCACCCCTGACGAAGAACCATGTGGGGTCGAAACGTAGGGCTCCTACACGTTTAGGACCTGGTCGGTTGCCATATTTTAATTAAACCCTAAAATGTTTACTAAACCCGCGAAACAGAAATACTACAACCAAACAACGCTGTTCTTTTTTTTTCATTCTTTAAGCCATCCCCCTCTACAAATTTCCCAGCTTCCTCTCATTAACGAAATAAGGTGTATGGAAAAACATTAATAGTGACTGTCGCACAATTGGAAATGTGTTTAAAAAAAATTACTTTATTTACTTTTTCCCAACCGCATTCTCCTCTGACGATGGAAAAACGCCAGTGTTTAAAAAAATTAGAGAGCGTTATTCCCATATTTGACTTGAAATTATCGTGCGAGAGAATTCAAGAACTTTAACTTAACCTTGATTGTACAAACGCTACAGGATATGTTAACCGTAGTAACCCTGAGACGTATGAAAATAAAAAAAAAAAAACGGACCGGACAACGAAGTCTATAACTCATGCACAAATTTATTTAGCAACCATCGTCTTATATACCATGTCACAGACTTCCAACACAATTCAAACGACCTACTCGCTCACTTCACAGTGTACCCTAACCCTCAAACTACACCGACAAACGCACACAAAAGTAAACACACCCGAAACACAAAGAGACACTAACTCAAAAAGGGAATGCAGGAACTTCCGCACTTGGCAAGGTCAGACTGAACCGAACAACGCTTAGAAACTCTTTTGTTCCCTTATCAAGAAACAAACATGGTTGTCCGAAAAAGGAAAGTGTGACTTTCCTAACGTAGTGAAGGGTTAGGGAAGGTGGCACAGTCAACTCCAAGGTTGAAGTTCCTGCTAAAAAACATAAGCGGGAGTGTCCCTTAAGGGTTTCTGTGAATGAAAACGGCACCTGGTAGGAAGTCCTGTTTGTTTTTGTGCAGAAATGTCTCGGAGGAGTAGACGTTGATAATCATTTGTCTTAAAGAAACTCTGAGCAGTTGATTCAGTTGTTAACGCCTTATCACGGGAAGCCTTGCAGTGTTTTAACTTTAGATATTAAGGATCTCCATTATTTCATGGCAGAGACTGAGCTGCTGATGAGAGTAAAAATTTGGTGTGAAAACAAATTTGGTAAAATTCCAATCCGCGTCTAGAATTGATGTTGACAGCTTCATGAGCATCCTGGAGTACTACTTGAGCTCTCCGGTTGCTGCGTACAAGGATGAAATGTTCGTTCAAAAAGAGGGCGTGTGTATTGGCTCTTCGATCGCACCAATTTTGTCGGAATTTTTTTTTAAACCACATGGATCATCACGTCAATAATTTTGTAGCTTCCTTGCCAAATTCTATGGCTAGAGTCCGAAGATTCGTAGATGATATTTTAATTTGTGTATTTGAGGGAACGTCGGTGCAGACCATCAAGCAATGTGTGTTGGATAGATGCCCCCGGTTAACTTTCACGGAGGAGCAGCCTGTCAATGGCGAAACTCAGCACTTAGATTTAAGGTTGTATAGCAGCAGTGGTCTCTGTTGGAGATATGGGAAAGAAGCAGCAAAGTTGTTACTGGGCGCCGACTGTTGCCATTCGAAAACTGAGAAGAGAGTTGTGATTGCTTCTGTTAGAGTAAACGCATGCAAAACGTCCTGTGTACTTTGGATGGAGAGGGCAATAGCCTTGCAGTTGGAGCGCCTTTTGGAAGCGAGGTACAGACCGATGGTTATATCCAGTGTGGTGTCAAAGGTGTTGCACCGCATTGTCTTCGTCCTCCGGAGAAGACCGTGTTAAAGAATAGGGTGTCTGTTCCCTTTCAATATGCCATCTCACAAAATGTCAGATTTGTGGCGTCAAAGTTGGTGTTGACGTTGTGTTTAAAGCGCAGAACAAGCTAGAAAGGTTGACGCCTTTTTCAGGGACGGGTTTGGGGTGTACGGAAAACCACCAAGATCCCGCAGTGCCTTGTCAGGAAGAGTTTGTATATTATATTCCTCTGCGGTGCGGTTTTTCCTACGTAAGACAGACTGGTCTGTGTTTAGACGATGGTATCATAGAGCACAAAGGGGCGGGTAAAAATAATGCATCGAACTCTGAAATTGCTAAACACGAAGTCGAGTGCAACAACTGTGTACCAGAGTGGGAGGGCACTGAAGTCTTCCATGGAGAGAAGGCTAGTCATAGGAGACTGGTAAGAGAAACTTCTCGTATTTTAAGCTCCGGGAACTGTATCGGGTCAACCTTTATTATTCCTTGATAAGGGAACAAAAAGTTTTTAGGTTTATATATTTGTTTAGGGGGGGGGGGGGGTAAAGTGATGGGTCAATTATTTCGCGATTCAGGTTTTTCTCTTCCTTTGGGTGTGGTTTTTGCGCTTCCTTTTCGAGACAACCTTGTCTGTTTCTTGATAAGGGAACAAAAGAGTTCGTAAGTGTTGTTCGGTTCAGTCTGACCTTGCTAAGTGCATATGCGTTTGTTGTTTCTTGCATTCCCTTTTCGAGTTAGTGTCCCTTTGTGTTTCGGGCGTGTTTGCTTTTGTGTGCGTTTGTCGGTATGGGTTGAGGGTTAGAATACAACTGTGGAGTGGGCGAGTAGGTCTTTTGAATTATGTTGGAGGTCAGCGAGATGTATGTAATACGATGGTTGTTAAAATAAACTTCAAGCTGTGTTCAAGACTTCGCTGTTCTGCCCGTTTTTTTTTTGTTTTTTTTCCCTACGTCTCGGGGTTACTACGATATCATTCACCGGCTCGCCCGCGTTTCTTACCTTTCTTCACTAAGTATATGATAAAATTCCGAATGCGCTCCTACGGCGACATGCTGAGTCACTGTCGCGCAGTGGTAATGTTTTCTTTGAGAAGTCTTTATATTCAAATTCACTGCCCTATGACTGGAAGTTTGGCAAACTTGTACTCGTGTTGAAGTCCGGTAAAGCTTCTTCCATAGACAAATTCAAGGCCGATTTCACTAACATCAACAAGCGGAACACTTCCAAAACTTGTATTATCAAGTAATATGCATTTCTAGGGTGGCTATTATAACTGGTTGCGTAGCTCCCAGCACGAATTTCTTAAACGGTTGTTCACCGTTTCTCAACTTGTATTTGTCGCTCACGATTTTTTTGAGGCCTTAAACCGTAAAGGCCAGACTGATGTTATTTTCTAGACCTGAAAAGGTATTCGATCTTGTTAACCAGAAAAAGTCAATGCTAAAGTTCAAGTATATTGCCGCGCGCGCAGCTGGCCAAGCGCGAAGAGCCAGGATTCGATTATTGGGAACGACGCGTCTTTTATTTATTCTTGCAATTCAGTGTTCTGGTTAAGTTGAGAATCCTGTTGCTTGTTCGAGGTTAGAATGTTCCACTCCGATTGATCCAGAATCTCACGCGTGTACAAAAGGGCTCCGCAGACCGAGCCGCAGTGAGTTTCGCCCCAGCGTCCTATTCTGCTGTTACGCCCGCGACGGTCGGTTATCTTCTATTCCTTTTTTCCTTTGGGCACATGTTCGTCCCATTACACGTTTAAGTTTCCCCGGTTACTCTTTTTTTCCTCACCTCTTCATTAGTCACAATATAATTAAAGGACACAGTTTAATCAGAGGGATAAAAATGTTCATAAACAAAAGAAGGTAATTTTCTTCTTTTTTTTTTAATTTGGGCTAAGCACACGAATATGTGCAACGCCAAATCACGTGTACCTCAAGGCAAGGTACTGTGACCACCATATTTTATCATGTTGAATAGTGACATAATCTTAAATCTATTCTTCAAGGCGACACCCTTCGTCTATGACTGCAATTTGTGTGCTGAAATTAAAAGACCATATGATCAATTAAATATAAATATATATTTCGCCCATTTAGGAGGGCGGTGCAATAAAGAACGAATGTCGCTCAATCCCTAAACGAACTTTTCGTGACTTTTACTTTAAAACAAAACTAAGCCAATTGACCTTGAATATTGCCTAGAAGGACACCAATAGCAAAGGTTAAAAATTATGAATATATTAAAGTAACCATCCCGCATCATCTACATAAGGCAAAGTATATGAATACAATAAAATCAAATTCTAAATTGCGTTACTTGAGGTGGAGTTTGAAACTAAGTTCAGTTGATACGAACCTCTTGGCGTATGAAACACTTGTTCGGCCAATAATATAATATGCACGCGAAATCGGGAATACCTACACTGCAAATACTGGGCTAAAACTGGAATGAGTACAGCGGCTTGCTTTGCGTTTTATTATTTTTTTCAAATATTGTAAACTGTATTTTCTGGCTGACTCTACCCAAAAGCAAACTTACTGCTACTCGAAAATAAACGCAAAAATAAAAGTTCAAGTTTTATCGATGATTGTAAATAACTTTGTGCATATATATATAAAACAGCGTAGCTGACTCCTGATTTACATAGAACTCGAGAGAAGCCTAGTTGTACCCTTCACCAGCCCATGTGTTTAGACGATTGTTTCAAATATCTTTCATTCTCCTCAATTACCAGCAATTGGATTTTTCTTTTAGAACAAATCGTCACTTTCCAATTACACTAATTATTTTGTTCTTATATAGTCATGTCTCATTAGTCTTGACGCTGTTAATACGGATATTCCGGTGTATAGACACAACTATCGGTGACAAACTTGGAAACCCCATGGGTGTTTGTCGCTTTAATACACACAACTGACATTATGGAGACTTTAGTGGAAGAACAGACGTGTCCATATTAACGAGACATCCCTGTATTGCATTTAGCACTGACGCGACTCGAAATTTGTAGGATATATTGTTTTGTTTTTAACGCGCTATGAACGACTGGTTCTATAGTCTATACATGATTGCTTATGCACATGTGCTGCCCCTTTTATGGCACAAATAATTTGTTAATTACAATCTTTCTTTTTTTGCGGGAGGGGGGGGGGGGCGGAGAAGAATGTCAATGACGGTCACTATTTTCATCTACCTTCTGCGAGTAGTTTCTAGTGTCGGCGAGTCACATTGACTTGAAACGTTTTGCTTCGTGCTTGCTACAATTTTAGTTGTTTTAGAGCGCAGCTCTTAGGGGCCCGTTTCCGGCTTGAGCGGCGTCGCCGTCGCCGTCGCCGTTGCCGTCGCCGTCGCCGTCGCCGTCGCCGTCGCCGTCGGCGTAACCGCGCGGTGCATCATGGGAAATATCCCATAATGCACCGCGCGAGCCCCCCACCGGGGTCACGTGACTTCGTGGGGAGGCACGTGACCCCCCCCCCGAGGTCACGTGACCCCCCGAAGTCACGTGACTCCCCTGAGGTCACGTGACCCCCTCCTCGAGGTCACGTGACTCCCCTGAGGTCACGTGACCCCCTCCTCGAGGTCACGTGACTCCCCTGAGGTCACGTGACCCCCTCCTCGAGGTCACGTGACCCCCCGAGGTCACGTGACCCCCGCCGATGTCGCGTGACCCCCCGATGACGTCATCGACACTGATGACGTCACCGGCATCCACATCGTCATCGTCATCATCAGTGATGACGATGACGATGCGGATGCCGGTGACGTCATAAGTGATGATGACGATGACGATGTGGATGCTGGTGACGTCATCAGTGATGATGACGATGACGATGTGGATGCCGGTGACGTCATCAGTGATGATGACATCAATGATGATGACGTCATCAGTGACGATGACGATGTGGATGCCGGTGACGTCATCAGTGATGATGACATCAATGATGATGACGTCATCAGTGACGATGACGATGTGGATGCCGGTGACGTCATCAGTGATGATGACGATGTGGATGCCGGTGACGTCATCAGTGATGACGTCATCAGTGATGATGACGATGACGATGCGGATGCCGGTGACGTCATCAGTGATGATGACGATGTGGATGCCGGTGACGTCATCAGTGATGATGACGATGACGATGTGGATGCCGGTGACGTTACCGACATCCGCATTGTCATCGTCATCATCACTGATGACGATATCAGTGACGTCATTGATGTCGTCACCGGCATCCGCATCGTCATCGTCATCATCCCTGATGACGTTGTCAGCGACGTCACTGATGACGTCACCGACATTCGCATCGTCATCGTCATCATCACTGGTGAAGTCATCAGTGACGTCACTAATGACGTCATCAGTGACGTCAGTGATGACATCATCGGCATTGGGGGTCAGGTGACCCCCCAAGGTCACGTAACCCCCCCTGGTTAGTCTAACCCCCCCCCCAGCGCCCTTCCCTCCTCCTCCTCAAGAGCTGCGCTCCAATTCGGCGTTACAGGGAGTTGTAAGCGGCTTTCACTTTTTTTTTATTTTCATTTCAACACATATTGTTTTTTTTTTTTGTTTTTTCGTGAACACTACCACAGTTTGTATTAGGCCTTTCCGATCATAGGCCTAAGAAGGAATGGTAGCGTTTAAAAAAAAATAAAAATAAATGACATAATTTCTGTATACGATTTCTTGTTTATTCGTGAGTCTAAATCGGCCGTCTGGACGAAACTAAACTCTTGGTTTATTTTTGGAGCCAAGCCTCCAAGCGGCTCACTTCTGGCAAGCTATTTTAAAGCATCCACGCATCGTGGTATGGAACTTCGTCGAAGTACAGAATAGGGTTCACACTGAGTTTGTCCGACGCGCGTCGGACCCTCGTGTTCTCGCTTGGAGATAACAAGAAATACCCCGAGGCAATTGGCTGGCAAATTTTCACAGTTAAGTTCAATTAATGTTAGTGGACAAACTAGTTTTTACCGCCCGTAATCGGGACCGCGACATCCGTCGCAGGCGCCCCCGGATCCAGGGTTACAATCAGGGCGTAATCGGCAAACAGCTCTGGTCTTCACATCGGTAAGAAATGTAAACTAAAGGCGTAGAATAGAGTTTTTGAAATGCGGTGAGCCTATCATGTTTCGAAAATGTCACTATTAGGCAAATGCAACCTAAACGGCATCAGATGTAATCTACAAAATATAGATGCGTATTTATGCGAGTTTAAGACAATACTGAGCGAAGTGGTAAGCTAATATCTATTAATGGGCACAGAACTTGTCGGTGCGGGTCAGTATTAAAGAAATAGTGAATATCTGGGACAAAGAAAACAAAAGCAAATTTCAGCTAGCTACTGACATAAGAATTCCAAACGCGATTCCTCAATTTTCCCGCCTTTAATCGGGTGCTCGCTTTTCGAACTCTTCTATTGGTTGCTAGTTGAAAGATATGGTTGTGCTGCCTTTGTGATATATGTTTATCCTTTCTTCAATCCTGATTGGATATTGTTTTTTGCTATTCTGACATTTTGCTTGAGTGACTGTCAAGACCGATATACTACGAACAATTTATTCATGCAGCGAATGAATTAGTTCGCGTAAATTAATATCTGGCAGGTGTGATTATGGGCTTCAATGCCCATTAGCAAGCCATCATAATCTAATTTAGCAACTTTATTTATTTTATTTATTTTTATTTTGAGTGACTCACCTACAGCTTAACGCCTCCTTAGTGGGGCACTTATCAATGAGACAGTTAGTAGTAGAATTGTAAACTGGATAGAAGCGAAATGTTAGTACAAGACAATAGACTGAAAACACTTCCGAAATTTACGCTCTTTACAAAAAGTATCCAGTCGAACATTCCTTCAAAATTGTTCTAAATGGTTATAAGGCAATCGTAGGCGTGTCATGGGGGTAGCATGGTAAAAATCAGTATGGTAAAACAAAGTACAAAGTCTGCAAGACATACGAGGACCGTGCAAGTAGAGTGACTGAGTAGCTCTGGTAATTCAATTATACAATTTGCAGTCTTATACAAATATGTCAGTCCACAAACAGTTCTCCTGTTGTGCAACGAATCTAACTCCACAATTTCACAAATCCTCTCACAACTATAGAAATAATTAGGTTGAAAATAACGATCAAACGAAACACGAACGAATCTACGTTGAGCACTCTCAATTACACCTGAATTTGTTACTCCAATACAGTCCGAGTCAACTGAGGTATATTCAACACGAGTACGCATCAGTGAAGAAAACAAACGTAAAATACAAAGTGGGTTAGAAAAACCGCGTGTCCCTCGTGTAATGGCTTCCAGCACTCGAAAGGATGCCTTCGCCATTGTAGTAACGTGATGATTGCAATTAATTGCAGGATCCATAAAAACGGCTAGATCACGGATGACCTCACCGCGAGTAGTATCGGTGAAATCTAATATATAGGGAAAACTCAGAATTTCACGCTTCCTAGAAAAGGACAAAACTTTAATCTTTCACTCGTTTAAGAGTAGGTCATTTGAAAAACACCACGCCGAAATAAAACATATATCACGCTGAAGACTTCACAATCGTCAACCGTTTTAACCGCCGTAAACAACTTTTGTAAAGGAGTTCTAATTCGTTGATGTTTTAAATGTATAGGGTTCTAATATTATCTTTGACTTACAAAAAAATGTTTCTCAGCACTTCATTGCATTTTTTTTTTCTGAAGCGATTTCGGTGGATTATTTTATTTTATAAATTTAATACAGCGGGTAGGTTTAACTAGGAGTAATTAGATTAGGGAGATCTCTTCCGATTTTTTTTTTTGCATTGCGAATGAAAGGTATGTTTAGGATTAAAGTATTTTAACGTTTGGTGACCTCTAACCTTGTTATGGCATCACTGAACAGTGATTGTTTCGTTGATTTTGAGTAGCAACCGCGTGAAGCTTTGTTGTGGACGAGAATCTAGCAGTAAGCGTACACGGTCGTAGCAAAATATTCTCTCCTCAGAGCTTCTCTTCGCTGCTCCGTAGCTGCAGCGAAGTAAGGCTCCAAACGTCTATCCGCTAAGAAATTTAATTAATAAAAAAAAACTGTAATTTCAAATCCCGTCATCTGAACGGAATAAGAAAACACTCAAATTGAACGTGAGGTACGTAAAAAAAGACAACATGCAAAACTTAAGAAATGATAAACAAGTTCAAGACATCTATGTAGTTTCCATAATATACATGTCGCCTCTATCAAACTGTGCAGTAGGGGCATTTGCAAGACGACAAGGCAAACTGTTTGGAAGTCACCGAGTGAAAAGAGCCATGTTTTTGTACACGTTTATGAATTTCTTTTCTTAGCACCAGAATGTCTTTTTCTTACGGCCGTATCACTAACATATTCTCATGGGCTTACATGAACCTCTTTTTTGATACTTGCGATTTTATCCCGCCGACGGAATTGCGAAAAAGCTCATGACGGGAAGCAAAATTCTCAAATACGAGTCCGATCTCTAAAAACAGCACGAGCAATGCTCTTTCGTAACAAAGCTATCAGTGATGTTTCTCTCTCGGATGTTTTTATTTTGAGATGTTAAAATAGCTGCTTGGCTGGTATCAAGCCTCCGACTCCAAATGTGGGAAAACAAAATTTGTAGATTCGAGATGCAGAGCTGGAAACGAACGCGAGATTACCATTCAAACTTGGCAGAAGAAGGATACACAAAGGCAAAAAAGTAGCATGCGAGATGGCGGACAGGTAGCTTCTATTACGGCCGGAATGCGCGGGCCGTTTTCAATAAGCGTTGCTCAGCTTTTCCCCACCCTTCCTCGCTCGCGTCAAAACCTCTTCCTCGCCTGCTTTGTCGCTGTCCTCCCCACCTCCCTGTACTCCCTGCCCAATTTCGCGTTCTCCGCCTGCGCGGACGCGTTTCTGGCGCTCTATTTTCGCGCTTCCATTTCGTGCATCAAGCTCTTTTCTCCTTCCGAGTTCAAAGTCTTGCGTTTGACAGCGCTACATTGTTGGACAGATTCGATTAGGTGTCGTGCTTCCAAAACGAAACCCAGGTTTATTTTGTTTCTCTTTCAAACTCGTTTTGAAATACCGACGGTTCTGTACTGTAGACTCCTATATTAAAGTATAAAAAGTTTTTTGGCGCTTCCCTCCAAAAAGTTTTGTTCCTGCGTCCGTCCGTCCGTTCGACCGTGCTTTTCGCGCTAAATTTTGCGAGGAAGTTGATATCAAAATACCTATACATGCATTCAGTATCTCATATAATTTAGCGGTGGAAATTAATGTCACATGACCTGACGTCACGAGCCGTACAGACCGATTCAGTTTCCCCACTAAATTTAGTAAAAAAAATTACGTCAGGTGACCAATGCACCAAGTTAGTTTCCCCGCTAAATTTTTTGCGGGAAAATGGCTTTGCGTGACGTCACCTGACGCTACGTGACATATACACCTTGGGGAAACTGACGGCACGAGGCCCATACCTAAACTCAGTTTCCCCGCTAACTTTAGCGGAAGAATTCACGTCCGATCGCCAAAATATAAATTCAGATTCCCCGCTAAATTAACCGGTATTGTGACGACACGTCACCTATACACCAAATAGCTTTCCCGCTAAATTTGGCGGAAAAAATCACGTCTTCTAACCTAGACGCCAGTCTAGTACCCCCGCTAAATTTAGCGCGAGAAACCAACATCACGTGACCAGATGTCACTTGACCTATATAACCATTTTCTTTTCCCGTTAAATTTACCGGGAAAAGTTACGTAACGTGACATACCGATTCCTTATGATGCATATCATATATCATTGAACTTAAAAGGTAAAGGTCGGTGCCAATTTTTATATTCGACACTCGTGGCAACTATTTGATGAAGATTATGGCTTTCCCGAGCTTAAAACAGGTTACACTCAAGTCTAGATAAGTAAAAAAAAAAAAGCTTTGCAGAGACCTTTATCATCAATGTCCTCTAATGCATAATAGGCAGACGTTAAAAAGCGTTCTTTCTGATTCGTTCAGAAGCCTATATATACTCTAGTATGGTAGCGTGGAATCAATATAAATATATACAAGGTCAGGCTACGTCGGGTGATATGACGTCAATTTTCCCACCTAATTTATCGGGAAAACTGAATTCGTGTATAATTAAGGGCACGTCATTTTGTCCGCTAAATTTAGTGAGCAAACTGAGTTGGCCTGCTTCTCCCGGAGGAGGAGGAATAAACGTCTTTATTTGCCTGCAGAGCTAGGTCAAGCCTAGCCGGTGCGGCCCACACCATCCGACGCCCCAGCGCAGGGGGCCCGAGGTCGGACCTGCCTGCGCAGTAGACGCCGGGCCTGCTGGACGACCACTACCTGGAGGTCCAGGCTACTAGCCATCACCCCGGCTTTGATGTCCGGCGGAAGCCCACTCGACGTGGCCGCCTCCGCCGGCCGAGTTTCACAGTCCCACAACACGTGCTCCGCAGTTGGCCGCGCACCACACAGCACGCACTTATCACTTGAGTACACCTCAGGCGCCACATAGCGCCCCACCACAGGAGTAAACACGCACTCCACCTGCAACTGCCGCAACAGCACGGCATCCTCCCTAACCAAATCCCCGTGGGGCAGCGGGAACACCCGCCGTTCCTCCCTCCTGGTCCTTAGCACTTCCCCAAAGCCGCTGGGCGAATACACCGCGGCGCCCCCGAAGGCCCGGCCAAGCAGTTCTCGGGCCCTTCGGTCAGCATCCACGTTGCCCGCTTCGTGAGCGGGGCACCACACAATGTCCACCGCGCCCGTCGGACGCAGCAGCCTCTTGGCCACCACCCCAACGCGTCCACGCGCAAAGTTCCTTATCGCACTCATAGAGTCGCTCATGACCACTTTGGTCCCTGGCAGGGAGGCCGCCAAACTAATGGCCGTCTCCTCCACCTCACAAATATTACTAGTTCTAACACTCACAGCGGAGAGCACCTCCCCACTTCCCGCCTTCACAGCCACAGCCACCCCCACTACCCCTCGAAGGGCAGCGTCAACGTATACAGTACTATCTTGTCGCCCGTACAACCTGAAGAGGGCCTGCGCTCTGGCCTCCCTTCGTCCCTTATCACGCACAGAATGCATGTGCCTCGGCACAGGCCTAACCCTGATATTTTTCATCACCTCTCCCGTCAGTCCCCCGCCGTCAGACGCATCCTCCGCCAGCAGACCGACACGCCTCAAAACCCCCCTGCCAGCCGCGGTGCGCTCCAGCCTTTGAATCTGCGAAGCCCTGTGCGCCTCGACAATCTCCCCTACCGTATTGTGCACACCCAACATCTCCAGCTTCTTCGTGCTAGTGAAGGCATACAGCCCCAACGCAGATTTGTAAGCCCTGCGCACCATGGCATCCAGCTTGTTCTTCTCCCCCGCCCTCCAGCGAAGGTAGGGCGCCACGTACATGATGTGACTCAATACAAAAGCCTGAACCATCCTCATCACACCGGCCTCGCGGATACCCTTCCTCCTGCTGGTCACCCTCTGGATCATGCGCAGAGCAGACGCTACCTTACCCTGAATTTTCCCGAGCATGACCGAATTACCCGCCTTCTCCTGAACAAATAGCCTCAGAACCCGCAAAGCGTCCACCCTCGGGACGGGTCCCCCGCCGGCGATCAGCCGCATCTCATCCCATCTACAACGCCCAGCATAACACACGAGCAACTCCGACTGCCTGCTTGTCCCGTGACTTCAGGTCACATGAAATCAAATTTCCCGCTAAATTTACTTGGAAAGTGAATTCGTGTCTAAGTTATGTGACGTCAACTTTTCCGATAAATTTAGCGGGAAATATACGGACGGACGCACGAACGGACAAATGTGCAAATTTGGAGTATCGCTAAAAAGCATTCATGCTTTAAGAAGGTATACAGTGCCGCAATAGACATTTGCCGGTTATGTCAATATTTAAGGTTAAATAATTTTTCACTTTACCTGTTTATCTGCTCCAATGTATTTTTTGTTTTGTTTTTTGTTTAGTGGTTGTGCTTTTCTTAGGCAAAAATATTAATTATATACGTTTTTAAAAGCCAGTGTGATTCATAAACAGTTATAAAAACTCATGTACGCACTTTCATCTACACGAGGCGGAACCGGCAACAATCTAGTACACTTATTAACGCAAGTTAGCAAAACACTGGTTCTATTTGAGTATCGATTTATATTTTTAGATATTCATTCATACAATCGTACATTCACACTAGATTTCCTCGAGCGCAAAAAGGAGTTTGTTAGAAGAGTGTTCAAAATACATGATTATTTGATGGGATCTAGATTCTTGAGATACCGATTGGCAATCTCGCTGTGCGATCGCTGTCATATCCTCGTTCCAATACTGCAGGAAACTGTCTGAACTACTACACAATGTAAATTTTGGGGATCTACGTAAACGTCCAACTAACGAAGGGCATATTCCATGCCTCAGCGAAGGACCACTTGCGACACCGCGAAACGAACACCTAACGCTCCATGCGAGAAAGGAGTTGTTTGCAATATTCCGTTGTCGTGTGGCAAATGCTACATAGGGCAAACTGGGCGCTGTATCAATGACCGCACCAGGGAGCACGCAGCTTCCGTGAGGGCACTACCGACAGCTGGCCACCTTCGGGCGCATTGCCGAGTACCCGAATGCGGGATTCTGGAGTTCTGGCCATCGAGGCAAACGGGGACGATTGTGTAACTGCCGCCCCCATCAGGGAATTTCCCAGAGAAAAGGTGTGTCTGACGGAAGCGCCTTATGTGAGCAACCGACTAGAGAGCAGGTGAGCCCTAGCCATCAGGGATCACACCGAAGTAACAGTTACCCTAGGAACGGAACGAGACAGTTGATGATAAAAAAAAGTTTCAGTAAAAGGCTGATATTCCAGCAGTGTATTTCTTTTTCTTCCCTAATTGGTTTTATCTTCTACGTTCAGCTGGGAGCCATAAGAAGCAAGTCACACCAAACAGCTCAGCGCCAGGCGATTTCTAATAATAAACAAGTCCTAGTTGAGCCGTATGCTTGGTTTAAACACGAGAAAGTCAGCAGAGTTGGGCGGCTGGTGTCTCTTCCGTAGATGAACAAAATGTATCCAGTTGACTACCCCTGCTAGCCTAAGCGGTCTCCAACATGAACCTCGGCGTAATTAGGCACGACAGTACGCCTAATACAAATCTTTATCAAGATCGATACCATGAACTGTAGCCACAGCAGTACTGCAGTCATCTGCACTTAGGAGCTGCTGATGATCAATGTATCCCAACTGTTTTTGGTCTTCCGACGTCGTGTTGATCGAATCCTCTCGATACGGCTCAAAATGGTTTCCCCTACTGCAGCCAGCAAGATAATTGTTTGCTACAGTGGCGCTTCGGAGCCTCTTCTGATACATCATCTTCATACAGGATCTTGGAAAGTGTTTAGTTGCATTTCGTTCTGCTTCCGTGGTTTTCTAGGCGAAAGACGACACTGTGTGACCGGAAGAGGCCCATTTAGTGCGCGCTAGGTTTTAACTTCCGGCCCACAGTGCAAATCTTTATTGCGGGTCCCTCGCAATTCTGACATTTTTCACAGAACAGTTTCCGAGATTCCATTTTCAAGCACGAGAAGCGGAAACAGGCGCCTGATAAGACGAGGTCGTTCCATATTCGCCACAGACTCACGCGTTGGCGATTGGCGACGACGCGCGGTTCTTTAATAGTAGCACTTATCACGACACAACAGCGGCTCTCCGCCGGCGGTCGGCAGCCCGTCACGGCAGAAAAATGTCCTGCGAGCCTCGTGCGGGCCAGGCGCGCGTGGTCCGCGCTAGCCGACGCTAACGGCTGTTCCCGACGCTTCACTTCTTCTCAGTAGACGCGATCGTTTGTCACTGGTATCTGCAACTCAGAATATAATATTAACCAGGCAGGAAACCTGGATGTATGAATGGCGTTGTCAATAGCGGCTTTTGCGCGCGCTTTTGCTTTAGATTGTTTTGATACGGTCGTTGAAGATCCCAGTCAGCTAAACCCTTTCCGACCGTGACGCGACTTTAGTAAAGACTAGGACTGGGGCAGGCAAATTGGGTGTGGTTTAGCCAAATACCACTCCAGATTCACAAAATCTATCAGTTTCATTCGACCTGTAAGATCGCGTTTTTTTACTTCCTGATCCAGACAAATCGATTGGGATAGAGTGTGATGTGTAGGACGCAAAAGGGGAGTCAAAATTGCGCTCACAGTTTATTCACCGATATATCTATATACCGTATTTACTCGAGTAGTATCCGCACTATTCATGAACAAGGCCCTTGCTTCTACTTTCCCAAAAGCACGTATACAGACAATCATCGCGTTGCGCATAAATAACATAGCAAATAACCAGATCGAGAATGCCAATTCTCTATACATATACAATCTTCTCAGATGGTATCTTTGCGCGAAGACGTTATCTCTGTCTTGTGACCCGCTGGAGTCATGTTGTCGATAGCAGTAATTGGCAATCCGCGTGCTTCACGGAAAATCGAACCATCAGATTTTCGTCATAAACAGTGCGGCTATTACTCGGGTAAATACGGTAGTGCAAACACCCGCAGTGTTACGAGCTCGTTGCAGATGGGCGTGCGATGCAGGATTGTCGGATGTAATAAAACCAAAAACACATTGTCTTGGAATACGTTGGACTTTAATAACTTCGCAGGCTTTTAGTGATTTGGCAATCGTTCTTCACTCACTTATAACAGTATTTTTGGAGTTATCAAGTAGAAAGAAAGGGACAGCCTGCCTGCTGCAGCCGATCCAAATGTGATGTAGCTGTGACAAAAAAACAGTTAGTTTCCTACTTCGTGTCGAACGCTGCCAAAGCTGCTGGCGCGAGAATGGGGTTGGATAACGTTGATGATTTGCACGTGTTTTCGCGTAAACTGAACCATACATAAGGTCACGTGCTCGAGCCAGTCGATGTGACAGAGGTGTACTAAGCATGAAACGGACTACAGGGGCCGAAATCATTTTATTATATTTATCTGTGGCCAGTGTTCTGTGAAGTCGCCTTACTACTTACTACATGCTCACTTGTATAATTAATAGACATAGCGCGACGAGTTCAGAGAGCTTTTCAACAAATTAGAATCGTACGCAATATCAAAATTATTTGATGCCAGATCGTTTTGTTTTAGGCGTTTACCCGCTTTCGGTGCCATCCAAAAAAATCACTTCAGTTTCCAAGTGAAGTTGAATAGCACAACAACATAACCTCAACCGCCACGAAATTTATAAGCATAAAAATGACCCATTAATTTTGAACCCCTCAAACTTTGACACGTCAAAAAATGGCATGTTCGTTACCCTGCTTCCTCTCCGTTCTGTCATTACACTTCGATATTACTATTAGCCCGTGTTTGCGCAGGTTTTCAAAAGCCACCGTCCCGCAACGGCGGCTAGGCAAAAGACCAACAACGCCTCGTTCGTGTCATACTTCGAGCGACGACAGCTGCTGACAAAGAGCCAAGTTGTCCGGAGACCGTCTCC
This sequence comes from Ixodes scapularis, assembly GCF_016920785.2. NCBI lineage: Eukaryota > Metazoa > Arthropoda > Arachnida > Ixodida > Ixodidae > Ixodes > Ixodes scapularis. Next base: position 5,440,535 of record NW_024609867.1, read on the forward strand.
ACCTGCGCGCAGCCGGCGTCGAGGCGTTCATGCTGGAAGGCCGACTGGCGGTTTTTATTATGGCGATCGAGCGAAGAAAGGCGCCCCGTGTCTCCTCGACTTCCAGGCGAGCGTTGTCGAAGTAATTAATTAGCGAACGCCGCCTCGGAGTTGCTTGAAAAGGAGAGCGCAGCCGCGACGGCGGCTGCCCAGGTCTCCCAGTGCGGAATTCAAGCGCAGCGACAGAAAACACGCATGCCGGAAAAGGTGCCGTGCGTTTTTGGTGGCGGCGGTTGCAACACCTGTAATGTGTAGGTGCGCCACGCTCTTGACGTTGCCATTTGACACGCTCCTCGAAAAGCGGAAACATAATTCCGTTCCCTCGACTTTGAATTTTGAACGATTTCACCCTCAACGAGTTACGCTCCGGTGGAAGGCTTTTCAGTTGCCAAGTGTTTAACTCCTTTGTCACATTTCCGGTAAATTCAGAAATTTGTGCGTTAAAATCGGCACAAAATTTGTATTCGCGACGAGTAGAGCGAAATATCGTAAATTCCGGTCTGTAATCCGTTTCGCGGACTATTTGCTCTCGGCGAAAACTAATTTCGGCCGAGGAAATGGATCATATTACAGTGCGCACTCTGCATATAGTCCGCATTATGTGCATTGTTAAGGCCCTGAGACATACTACGCACGTAAAACAATTTTATACGAAGCTCATCTCAAAAATGCATGCTCTAATAAAGCAAGAGAAATAGTTTATTACGCGGAAATCGGTATTAACATAATCTATGTATGTGTCATTACCCTTCAGCCTTCCTTATAACAAACGATGTTGAAAAGAAAAAAAAACAATATAATTGGTAGTTCAGTCCTAGAAATAATCCACACAGCGTAAAATTGAAATTGTAAGCTTGTATCGGTGGCGGGCTGGAGTCTGGAAGACACGGTATGAGAAAACAAATGGTGCGTCTCACATTGAGAATACTGGCAGTTCGCAGGCATATTTGAACTAGAAAATACTAAAATATACGGGAATGTGTCACTCTGAGATGATTGTGATCCTGTTGATAAAATGCGTTTGATTTTTTAACATATACGAGAAACACCGTCACTCTCTTCGTTCAATGTGATGACAGATAATTAGTACCACAAGTCAAAGTGGAACGGGAGGTATTTTGTTTTGGGCGCCTTTAACGACAGCGCAATTATTCGACCGGCCCTTGTGAAAAAGTGACGAATAGCGAATGGCAAATACGGGGAATGAATGAAGCTAGCGCCAAGAAAACACTACGCGGTCATTCTCCCATTCATTTCTCCCATCTTTTTTTGAGGGGGAAAAAAAGGGGGGGGGGGGATTCCAAGCACCCTCCTAGGCACCTTCAATAGCCCGGCTTATACTTCTGTCACAGTTGCGCTACAACCCGCACGAAAGGCAGAAGAATGAAGGACATCTTAGAGAACCGTAGCTTGGCGCTCCCTGGCGCTGGCCTCTCAGTTGCATTCCTTCCCCTCTCTGCCAGTTTTTGTGAGATATATTTGAAGCATGGCACGAGGTTTCTTTAGGATTACGCTGTAATTTCTAAATAAATATGCGTTGTATCACCTACAAAAACAAAATGTTTGTTAAGAAAATATCATGCTTACGTCAATAAGTATAACGGAAAAAGAAAACGGGCAGCGAGATTAATCTCCAGCTTTCAATGATGCCTGAAATGCAGTATTAAGGTGCAATGATTTTAATTTGTATAGAAGCCGCCGTTTCGGCGAATGCAGATTAATCTTCTTTTTAGCAATATCTCGGTAAATTGAGGCTGTAACTGGGTGCACAGTTCACGTTGCGCCAATTTCCCCGCTCAACATGACGGCAATACAAAATTGTGAATAGATCACGTCACGTGAATTCGTCTGCTAATTCGAGTAGGAAACTGTGGTCATGTGTCATGTGCCGTCAAAGCATGTTAGGTTAATTTCCCCGCTAAATTTAGCAAGAAAACTGAATGGGTGTTTGTCTTGTGACATCAATTTTCTCGCCAAATTTGGCGAGGAAAGTGAATTTATGCACAGATCACGTAACGTCTTTTTGCGTTACATCATTTGGCGTCGATTGACATTAACACCAATTTATTTCGCCCCCATATTTAACTCGAAATGCCGAGACCCACGGGTGGAGGGACGAAATCTTGGAATTGGGGGCTCCGTGATGCATTTCCTTCATTCAAGCTAACGATGCTTCGTTAGCTTGATTAGCACGAACGCCCAAAAGTGACCGAACTCGCTATTTTCCCTTATGTGAGCAGGTGACGTTAGGATACTTGTTTGTTTCCTATAATTACAGCTTCCTTAAGGTAATAGTGACAAAGCGAACTCTCCTTTTAATTGCCTAGCCCACGTGATCCTACGTCGACTGCGCAAATCCCTCCGGCAGTCTTCAAATCAACTTTTCTGTCTGGACGAGGGCATTCTCAGATTAACTTTTTTGTTCTCTTCCTTGTTTGCCCGAACTAATTCCGGAAGTCCGCTTTTTTGCTCGGCTTACAGTGCAGCTCTTATTTTTGACTGACAAAAATAAATTGACTTCCATCCGAGATAGAGGGAAATTCTCGCCGCTTAATAAATCCACCCGCTATGGGGATTTACCCCGGGAACCCTGCAAGGCTAGCGAAGCGAACTACCAACGGAGCTCACCAAAATTTGTTTTATATTCTTATTACACTAAGAAACCAGGAGCCGTTTGTCAGAAAAGCAAACAGATGTTAAGAGTTTCCATCAGGCTAAATAAAGCCTGTTCAAAAAATACTCTTTGTTTGCTTTATGTTATGCTCCATTACTTTCCGTTGCGTTACGTACTAGGCGTTCACACTATCCCATGAAGGTACTATGGAACCCGAGCAATAACCACTAGAAAATATCTCACAACGATCGCCATTAGTCAATAGCGGACAAGCTAGTCATGGCGGTCAGGGGTCAAGGCGAGCGAATAGGATGAGTGGACAGGGTAGAGTGGTTGAAGAAAGTTGAAATAGCTCATTGGTTGGTTTGGTTGCAACCAACCAAACCAATATATTATATTGCAGAAAACGCGACGAAGACCTCTTCAACCACGGTGGTTCTGTCGCCACGGTGGTTCTGTCGCTGCGGCGCTGCGTCCCCTCGGCGCCCGCCGAGTTACACGTGAATTTGACTGCCTTAAAATAAATGATAAATTTTATCAAACTACTCACAAATGTACACGTTTCTAGAAATTAATACTTTATAATTAAATATGCAGCTTATCATATATTGTAAAGTTTGGAGTTTATAATGCTGACTAAATGTGAATGCGAAAGTGGCTACGAAACTAGAGACTTACTGAGTTTTCAAGATATTAATTTCAGCAGCCATGGTTGCCTACTCCACCGCAATACGAGGAGAAACCAGGGTGGCTATTTCTGAAGCTACGAGTGAAGTGGCATAGATTTGAATAAACAAGGAGTAAACGAGTGATACAATATAAGCTCCTGACCAAACGCGCATATAATTTTTCACGCAAAATGTATTTGATTAGTCGTTCTTAAAAGAATTTAAAAAAAGCATTGCGTTTTAACACCACGCACGACACGCAGATAGATAGAGGTCTAGAGACGACTGGCGTCAGTTCAATACATTACGTCACGGCGACCTGGCGGGTCGTCGCAACGCTATGCGACATCACGACGACGCCTTGAAGTAAACATCCTGGTCAATGTTGATGAGGGGCGTTACCCGACATCTAAACTGCGTTCTGACGTCGAATCGCGTTGACAACGTCGTTGATGAAATCTTTGACGTTGGCGACGACGACGTAAAGACGCTTGGCGTCAGGTCGTTGACCTCATTCTCGACATAACGCAACTCGACGTCACGACGACGTCCTGAGAACTTCACGACGTCCACGTCATCGTCGACGACGACAACGTTACTCGACGTCAAGAGTTCTGCGTGACGGCGCGTCGACGCTGATCTTGGCCAAGGAGACGACGTTACACTTCGTCAAGGCTTCGTCGTGACGTTGTCCTGACATTGTTGTGCCACCGCGTTGACGAAGACGTTGACGTTGACGACGACGTCACACGACATCAGGACGACGTTAAGTGACGTCATAGCGACTTTTGACGTTGCGTGGGGCGTCGACGACCACGTCGACTTCGTCCTCGATGCGGCGCGATGTCACGGCGGCCTTACAACGGCGATTTGATGTCACGTAACGGTGTCTAATGCGAGGATATTAACATAGACACAGGCTCAAATTACTGTAGCGCTTCATGTGAGTGAGCGATACAGATGTTTATAAAAACTCTTTTGAGGTGCTCGCTGCCGCTTCGGCCTTCCGCCCTTTTGCAGATGAATATTAATCAAAAGCAAGCAATCCGTCGTGTAACTACCAATCTAGTTTGTGGTGTAGAGCGCAAAGAGCGTGGTGAGTGGCTGATGTCCTGAATTTCCCACAGGGACTGTTGCCGCTAGGAACATTGATTACAAGACGATACTTATGACGAAATCAGAGCCAAAATAAAGAAACTGTATTTTAAATATGCGTGTTTGATAAGAACTGCTTTTGAGCATAATTGTCTTGCGCAGCTTTTCTGGTAAACCCACGCACATGGGGTCTATGACACCTTGCGCGTCGAAGAAATGTACGGGAATCGTAACGACATGTCTGTGTCTAGCGGTGCCTTCAGAACTACGTACGATAGCGCCAAGATCCCGCAACAAATCTTCGTGCAGTGAGTTGAGTGCTACGTCGCTTAAACGGGTAACAGCGTAACAGCGTTGAATGGACGCATATAGCGCAAGCTTACGCCACAAATTTGCTGCCTTCCTGACGACGGCGTCTCTGCTGATAGTGGACTCGATTTCTACTCCGTTCTTGACAAATTTTCGCCGGCTTTCTCCATTTAGTTGTAGACATCAAGGACGAGGGCTTCAACTGTCGGCATCAACAAGACCACGCCAGCACATTTCGCGTAGACAAATCGTAGATCAGAGCAGGTCGCGAGCACTTTACGCATTGCACATTACAGAGCAATTTACGCATTGCGCAGCGCCCGCGCACTTTGCGCGGGTGCTGCGCTTTCTCGCGTCTCATTGGTTCAGCTTAAGTCGTTTGTAGGGCTTAATGAAAAAACATTGAACCAATCCCAACAGCTTACTCTATGTACAAGAAGATTTGCGTCGCTTGGTTGCCCTAGAAAATCGCCGTTGGTCTTGTTATACACTCTAAAAAGAGTATGTGCGTCTAATTTCACGCACAACACTCGGAGAACCAATCAGCACAACTTACGGAGGCAGCTCAGCGAATGACGATGCAGAAACATATGTTTATACCAAAAAACGAAGACTGAGTTGTGACATTAAACAATGCAAGCGTGACGTTTTGTATTGCTTAATGTCACAACTCAGACTGCGTTTTTTGGTCTAAACGTATGTTTCGGCATCGTCATTCGCTGAGCTGCCTCCGTAAGTAGCGGTGATTGGCTCTCCGAGTGTTGTGCGTGAAAGTAGACGGACAGACCTTTTTTAGAGTGGAAGCAAACGTAGGGCGCCTATAATGGAACGTAACATAAGAAAGCTGGGCTTCTCGAACGGGCCTTTTACTGTACACACTTCTAAGTTAAGCATCTTACATCTAACGGTTAGATGTAAATTATTCAAAGAAAGTGCCCGAAATTAAGAGTATATAAACGTGAAGAAACTGACTTCTACCCGAGATGTAGCGCAATTCACGCCCTGTGGGAGACTGGCACCGAATTCAAAAGAAATCTTGATTGTTTCACATTTTTTTAATAGCAATGCTTACTATGTCTTAAAAACATTTTTTGGTCGGAGTTTATGTGGCAAGCCAGCGAATACGTCTGACACGCCTAAGCGGAGAACACACGGGTATTTTTCGAAGTGGAACCGTCATCTCAGTTACAGGGCGCCTTCTCAGAAATACGCTGCATCCTTATTACAGGCATCTCAGCCAAGGTGTCACCCACCAACTGTGGCTTTATAGGCCGGAGATCTGTCTCCATCCACAACGACTGCGCAAGGGTATCAAAATCAGAAACCCGCCCACACTCCAAAATTTAATGGAAAGTTAAATCTTCGCGCTGGTTGCTCGATTATTATCGTTGTTCGTGCGAACTCAAATATCATTGCGGCCGAGTGTACGAACCTGCCAGCAAACACCTCGAATTTTTTATTGGGGTGCTTGGGGGGGGGGGGGGGGGGGCAAGAATTATGAATATGTTTTTTTGTTTTTTTTTTTAATAATGGAAAATACCGGAATGGAACGACTGTTTCCGCGCACAAAGTCATAGTTAATTATGGTTGAGAATTGGGTAGAAAAAAGAATGAAAAACAGGTAAGGAACTACAGAATCTCATGCACGAAAATGTATACTCTTGTACAAGATAACAGTAAGTATGATACTGTAAGTTAAATAAGTTAAATAACCTGCAGCTATATTAGGTAGTATGCTTCTCACTTCGCACACACTTACTGGCAGTAGTACGATCCAATTATGCACCCACGCAACGCCATTGACCATGAAGTTTATTTGTCTCCGCGTAATTCCAAGGATAAAAGCAGACGATGTCCGTTTTTGATTCGCAAAAGTAACGGGTTGTGGAGATTGGATTGTTGGCGTTGTTAACAGCTCGATCCCATTATCTTATCATCAAGTTTTGCGGTCCCCACGGTGACGATACTTAAAGGCGGCTGATACAGTGGACACTAGCACTGCGTGACCATTTGACTTGTTCTCCTTAAAATGAATGAATCGATATGAATTTATGGACTGGCTCTTGTCCAACCGCTGCGATGACGGGACTAGAAGAAGCTTAACCATATATGTAACTAAGCACGTGCCTCGTGCTTTGTAAATCCCAGTCTGTTGCTATGATAAACTTTTGGCGACATGTTCAAAACCAGAATACACGGCAATTCCGTGTATTATGATTTACAACTTTCTTAGTAGCAGTACATAGGCAACGCTTCAAAGAAGCCGCAGTAAGCTCCTTAAGGCCAGACTACCCCGCTTTAGTTTAATCACCAACGTAGCAGAAACTACTATAACGTGTTTCGAACTTACAGCGTCCCTGTCAAGCGCGTGCGCTCGTTCAGTGCAAGAATCATTGAGGACATGCTCCCGCTAGTAGCCTCAGATTCACACTAGATCGTGCCATTTCGGCGAAATGAACATCCGTGACGCCACTTATTGCATTTCTTTTAATTCCTCAAGTTGTCCAGATTAAACCATATTTCTTTAGCACTACCTTGCCATCCGTCCCTTGCGGCAATATCCATTAAGTCGAAGTCGAATCGTGCAAAATACGCCACTGTGGATAGAACGTGACAAAATTCTCTGCTGCGGACTGGCTTCGGGCACGTACGATGTTTGTTTACTTTCTACATCTTTATTCTTCGAACATTGCTGTAGACTGTTTTTCTAATGCTAGTGTGTCAGCTGACACGCATACATAGAAGACAAAGGCCTCAGACAGTGTCTGCAAACAGTATTTTGTATGCTATATTAAAATGATGCAATATCAGGCACGTCTTTGTATACACTAATTTTTGGCTGTGAGCTAGACTAAACGAGGTGGCGGGCGAGCACTCACACGTGGAAACGCGTTCTCCATCACGAACTGTCGTGCACAATTTACCATAGTGTGGATCATTAGCAATGATTTGAGATGCTGAAGTAGTATTGACTACATTCATTATTTACATATATAATCATCAACGTTGCTAAACGCGTCTCGTTGAGGGCGAGTATCGCGCGATGTTAGAACATGTACAAATAATTCCCATGTTTTAGTGTCCAACACCAAAACAAAGTTTCTTGCTTTCCTCTACAATCGACCTTTGCGATACAGGTACGGAAATCAAATGTATTCGGATACCAGAAGATAAGAGATAATAAAATAAGGCAAATCCCTTCTCAATCAAGACCGGCCGAAGCGCGTCCTGTGTTACACGGAGCCTCTACGCGCCCGACGGCGTAAGCAAAAACTTCGTCGTGACCCTCCCAGTAAAAATTATTCTATTATTTTCACCTCACGCTAAGCCTCGGATTTCGGTTGGTATTTTACGGATGCTAAGCCTCTTGCGTTTAAGTCGACAAACCCTATTTTGCATTTTTCTACCGAAATAAACAGTAAAAAAAAAAGGTTCGCGCCACGTAGGCAGCACCCTCGAAATGAAGACAACAACGTCCGTCGCCCTATCTAGAGAGCTGTGCCGTGAAGTGTCCTGGTCTTAGTTGAAGACAGAGAGAAGACAGTAAAATGCTTGCGGGGAAGATGCCAGCTAGAACAGAAACAATCGCACAGAAAACGCGTTTCTCCGCATACCACCTATTCCGCGTGGCTGGTCTCCCGAAACTTAAAATGTCGTTTAAGAAGACACCCGGGACCCGTTTCTTTTGTCTCCGAAACATAAGCACCTACGCGGCCAAGTATTCGCGAGACATGGAGTGGCTGCATTTTCATTTAAAGTCGGTATGAACGCAGTGCTCAGAAAAAAATGGTGCTTGTAAAAGTAAAAAAAAAAAAAAAAAAAAAGCAAACTAGAAAAAAAGTAAAGGGGGTTGATAAATGGCTTTTCGGTTGCCGACGCCAGCATATTTTCTTAATAGACACAAATGTACTTTTTTTTTTTTTTTTTCGCGCCCACTGCATTGTGTGCAGTCGAATACTGCGCACCGTAGTTTCGAGTGATACTCTATTCTTAATTGAGGCTTCCTGAGCGCGAACATTTTGTTTTGCTTCGCTTTCTCAAAATGTTTGCAACCATTTCAAATTGCAATGTGAAGGCGTTCCAGTAAAACTGAACGAAACGGCGAAATTAATGATCAAAGTACGGCAGCGTGCCGCTGAAGTTTCTACTAGTTTTACGCTCCGCGGTACACTTGCGTCTGGAATTTGTTTTTTTATTTATTTTGCCTCAGAGTTCATTTGTTTTGTTCGTTTCTTGGCGGTTGTATTCAAAGAAGCGAACTCAGCTAGTACAGTCGGTGCACTGTTGCCGGAAGTACCAAACTCAAATGCAGACGGAATGTACGAAGGAAAAAGTAAAGCTATTGAAGTCTGATATCCCATAGCAACGTAACTGATGCAATTCGATCGTTCTTGTATCCTTAATGGTTGAACTGTACGGAACAAATATGCGATTAACAACCGCCGAACGTCCCCCGTTGGCAGGTTCACTTCCACCGCGGCAAAAACGTTCCTGCTCTAACGACGACGCAGAGTTGTCTCCGCCGGGAGAAATTCACCGCAGGATCGCAGCGTATTTGCTCCATAAATGTTAAAGTCCATGTTTTTCTTCTTTTTTTTAGTTTTCCGTTTTTTTTGTTTTTTTTTTTACTTTAAAAATAACCAGTCTATCGTAGTATGCATTCTAAGTGGTGATAATCGCTCAGTGGCTTGAGTTAAACATCTTTCTGAGGAAAAATGGCACACAGGAGTACGTTAACGTTGTGTCAGTTTCAATTGAAACTTAAATAAAAGGTTCCCAGGAGAATCGCGTCAAATAGCTGACCATTAGACATCTTTCTCGTTCTAAGACCCGTTCTGCAAAGCCGGTACATCATAATTTGCGGCGCTCTATTTTACAAGACAAGAAAATAAAACTCCTAAAAAGTCTTACTTCAGCTAACTTTGTCCTACCACGACGACCATATTTATTTGAATGAGAGCCTATAGACTCGATTTATTAAGCATAAATATGTATACTGCAGTGTATGAAGTGTCTGTTCGCCGTGTATAGCGAACACGACTTATTGAGCTCAAAACAACGGCGGATGCAACCTACGACACCGGGAGGGGAGAGCCGGGTGGCCAGCAACGGAGAAGGCCGGGAAGCCTGGAAGCAAGAGACTGGGCGCGGTCGCAGACCAGAAAATACCTTTCTCGTAACACCAACCGATTGTAACCAAAACAGTTAAATAAGCATCTCCTTGCAATACCCTAAATTAACCGCTACATCACATGTACCCATCGAGAACATGAAAGATTCGGTTGCATCTTGTTCACAATAATTTTTAGAGCGCAGCTCTTAGGCGCCCGTTTCCGGCTTGAGCGGCGTCGGCGTCGCCATCGCCGTCGGGGTCGCCGTTGGCGTAACCGCGATGTCACGTGACGTCCCCCAAGGTCACGTGACCCCCCAAGGTCACGTGACCCCCGAGGTCAGGTGACCCCCCTGAGCATATTCAAGAATGAGGGGAGGAGGAGAAGGAGGAGGAGGAGGAGGGGTCTGCCCTCCCCTCAGTACCCTTCCCTCCTCCTCCTCAAGAGCTGCGCGCCAATTCGGCGTTACAGGGAGTTGTAAACGGCTTTCACATTTTTTCGCGAGGTGACTATCGTTCTGATTATGCGTTACTCTGCGGAAAATTTGTGATGGTGTTGGTCTGTTTTCCATTCCACACGACGTATATTAACACATGTGAACGATTTAATTACTTCCCTGTTTTGGCATTTTCTTCTCGGAACATATATTTGTAGGTAACAAATAAACGAATAACTTTAATAAAAATAGCTTATTTGATGTATAAAAGTTGAAATATTAACGGAGTCATTGCCAACGCCACTAAGGCGACCAAGATGAAAATTCGCTAGGTACAGTCCCCTGCAATTGAAAAACCCACGGGGAGCGCCTGGCTGAGACGGTAGCTGATGGGGTCGCTGCGCGTGATTTTTGGGTGATTTCATTCTACCTCAAGAGGGGGACTCACGCTGGGCTAAGCTAAAGCAGATTGCGCTTATCAGTTTCTGGTTTCAGTATCGCGGCGGAGGGCAGTTCTGAAGCATTATGCCACGGCTATGCGCTACTATTACCGCAATTCCTGCCTGAAAGAGACCTGACTGAGCGAAGGCGATTATTCTTACTCTGGACTGCAAATGAACACCAAAGGAACGGGGAAAGGTGAAGTGGGCGACAACATGGGGCGTACTCACAACAGAAAGTTTATTAGAAAAAACATATGCTTAAATACCTAAAATAAACCTTGTCACTTACAGTGTCCTCCCCCCACCCCTTTTTTTTCTAAATATCTGACGAGACCGCTGACGGCTCGCTGATACCGATATCAGCCGCTTTTGTTTTGATGATGAATGCTTCGTGAATCTCTATGGTTGTTTTTTGCTGTGTCGCCCCAGGATGATTGTGTTTGACAACTTCGGGGTGCACGGGCATCGATCGCAATGCACGGCCATATGGCCTGATGGCGTCTGTTTATAGTTTACGCGTGCTCCCTAGCACGATCTTTAATGCAGCGGACTATTTGCTGGGCTTATGAACCCCGCTCTAAGAAGGGTGTACTTCCCTACGACTCTGCACATTCCAAACTGGTAAAACGAGGTATCGCCCACTCCTGTCTCGGAGCTGCATGGGCCAAATCCTGTCGTCATGAGATGGGCGGGATATTCCTGTTACAGGTGAATTGTGTAGAAAGTGCGGGTTTTCCGCGGAAATCTCTGACTGACGCAGCGGACACCCTGAAAAGGAAAAATAGAGGAGTTCGCCTAAACGCCCGTGAACGGCAAAAAACCAGACCGGCCATCATTCCTTACCTTCACGCTATCTTCCACAACTTAAAAAAAAGGTTGCGGAGCGTTACAACGTTCCGGTTGTTTTTTCGGCCCCGAAGAAACACTCGGCCTTCTGGAAAAGGATAAATGCTCCGGAAGAGGCTAGTGGCGAATGCAAAAAGAATTACCAAGCGAAGTTTGTGGATTGTAAAACATCTGTCGTGTACGATATACCATTATCCTGTTGGCGCTCGTATGTAAGGCAAACAGGCCGCGGCATTAATGATCGTGCTAGGGACCACGCGACAATTATCAAAGAGACGCCGTCAGGCCATATGACGTTGCATTGTGATGGATTCCCGTGCACCCCGAAGTTGTCAAACACAATCATCCTAGGGCGAAACAGCAAAAAAAAAAAAAAAAAAACAGAGAGATTTACGAAGCCTTCATCATCCAACCAAGAGGGGCTGGTATCTGCATCAGCGTGCCGTCAGTGGTTTATCAGTTAAAGAACTTCTATATTTATAAAAAAGATGTGAGACGCTGGAAGAGACAAGGTTTATTTTAGGTATTTGAGCATGTGTGTTTTCTAATAAACTTTCTGTTGCGAGTGCGCCCCGTGTTGTCGTCCACTCCTTCACCTGTCCCCATTCCTTTGGCGCTCATTTCCAGTCATGAACCAACACACCCAGCTAAACATTTTGTTTATTCTTACTCTGTTAAATTGCGACATCCTTGCCCTACTTCTTACCAACGAATGCGCTCTACAACAAATTTGATATTTTATATAAAAGGGTTAGGTATCGTGTAGAGAACACGTCAAGCGACTCCGATGTCTCGGATGGAATGTCTTTAGTCACGCGCGCTCGCGACCACCTCAGCGCTTGTGCATAGCGATGGTGCCGCGAGCTAAAAGAGAAAACAAAAAAAAAAACAAAGTGTCTAGCACGGAGCCCCTATCGACCAACACATTGTTTACAAACAAGCCCGCTTTTGCCCACCAGGCGAGGGCACTGCGCGCGCGCAGAAACCAGATTTGGCCTAGGCGAATCACCTGCGCATGCCCAGTGCCGACAGCAGCGCCACCGCAGCGGCGTGACGTCAGAGAGTTGAGTTGGTCTATAGGGCTCCCCCCCTAGCAACATGGAGCAAAGTGTCTAGCACGGGGCCCCTACATATAGATTTATTATTTGTCTGGTTGGCAGTGCATGTTCTGACTTTTTACACCAGAAACGACTGATAAGAAACAGTGAGGAACAGTTTGTTTCGAACCTTCGTGAATATATATCTGGGTATGACGGCCATGAAGTGTGCTCTTGCGCTAAACCAAAATTACAGCTCTTCATCGTGTTTAAACCGAGTAGAGCACCGAGCTAGTGCCCAGCCCTCGAAGCAGAATGAAATTGCTTGGAGAACGCGCAACGCCCCCCTCTTGCCGCCGGCTCGGTCACACGCTCCCATTGGGCCTTTCAAATTGCAGGAGACTCTACACCGAGTTGCAAGGAACAGCAGGGACATCTTCACTTTGTTCGGGTGCATATTTCCTTTCTGGCCTGAGCTTCTATTCCCCTTTGCTGTCCCCTCAAAAGGTCTCCGACTAACGCAGCACAGTGCTGTACACGTTCCTCCATAAGAAGAATACGTGCACGTCCCTCGTTCTTTCTAGGTCCTGGATCGAGACTTTGTTACAAGTCCCAGCGGTTCGAAAGGAACGCACGTCCGTTACCTTTACAATATTGAAACGTGTCGTTACTTTAAAGTTAGTTTTGCGTACATTAGTGAAACATTGTTCTGGATAATCTGTAAATTAAATACTACAAGAAACTGAAAATATTCACAACTAACTACGTGTCGAGGGGCCACGGTCACATTTGTTTCAGTTTTTTTTTTTCAGCTATCTCTCGGACACTTTCTTACCCCTTGTATTAGAAGCTAGAAATAGTTAATAATCAAACATTACTTAATTCGAATAACATTTGCGGTCAAATACACGCACACACAAAAAAAAATAAAAACGGTACACTCTTTATCCTGCCATTTCTCGAAAACCTAGCGAATTACAGTTCCAGTTATGCTATTTGGAACAACGGCATTCTCCCTTCCCCTTCAAGGGAACGCGTTCCAAGAATGTCGTTTCTTGGAACGTCATTCCGTGCAACGCTGCCCCAGCATCGTCCTAAAAATAACATAGAGAGACAACAAGCTTTACCAAATCAGTTAATATTGTTCTGCCCTTCCTCGTCAAATGAATGCAGCCTCCAACGAGAGAGACTGGTTCACGAGGGATCAACCTCTGCCGACCAGAGAAACACTACTTTCCCAAAAACTAAATAATCCGCGTCACTCGACTCACATCTATCGTGATTCCAAGACCCGGCTCCGTTGTCTTTGACCACACCGGAGTTTCCCTCAGGTCTACGAGCAATTCGTAATCCCCCTCCCCCTCGCCCTCTCTTTGGGTGCCGACTCAATTTGGAAACCGAGGGCCTGAGGGACTCATCGAGGCCAAACGGACTGGAATAATTTCGGCGCCTGTGTCGCGGACATTAGCGACGACTGCCACGACCGACCTCTTCTCTTCCTTGGAAGCACGCCGGTAAAGAGGTCTGTGGGGAGCCGGGCCGCGTCGGAAAGACGCCGGCTGCTCGGTGGAAAAAGCCCGAACCAATCTCGCCAAGAGCGAACTCCAACTGAGCGGCCTCCCCTCCAACGCCGACAAGAGAAAGCGGCGCGCTACGCACGGGAGCTCCTTCCGTCCCTGTCAATTGGCGACTGGCAAGTGGCTTTGAGAAGGATTGCCTCTTCAAGACCGACGAGCTTTTGCGTGAGGAAGAAGAAAAGCGGGGATAGGAAGGGGCGGTGGCTTAGACCGGCTTCAATGGCGATCAAATCTGGGATGTTTCTTTCGTAACAGTTTTAGACAGTGCTGTATCCACTCCAGGAGATTGAGACGGTTTGAGTATTGATAGGGCAGGGGCTCTACCAAGCGTTACGTTCTTGCCAAGTTTTATTCACAATAATCCTCGATTTGTCTACCTTAGAGCGGGCATTACCTATATTAGGAGCTAAAAGGTTAATGACAGAGATCCCTGCGAAGTATAAGTCTTTGTTGTAGGAAGGGCTCAACAACGTTCAGTTCAAGCAATTTCTTTTCAATGCAGCTTGTTACGGCCATAGTCCTTTTCTAATTGGTTCTACACGAGGCTAGAAGAAGTTTAGATCTTTGGTTTTAGGTAGGTCAGTAACATCATGCATCCTTCTGTTCGGCGACCACAAGTTGGCCCACTGCCTCCGAGGCTTCCGAGAGTCTTCTGGGGGGTGAACGTCCCCGGCGTGTGTTATACACGAGAGGGGCGAGACATCCTCCGAATGACGAGCGGCGTCGGGGCCTACCCGACATTCGTCGCAATTCAAGTGGTGAAGATTTGGGCATGCCACCGATCTCGGATCAGCGAGGACACAATGGCGCTGACAGCTCCAAGAGGGCGGTCTCCCCAGTTGTGGACGAAGATGGCTTCCAATAAGTCATGCCACGCCGACGAGTCCAGGCTTCCGTCGGTTCGGCAAAAGCCAGTAAGTTGCGTGTGGTGGCCAAGTCTCCTAGGAAGAGGGCTCTTTTTGTTTCCCGATTGCATCCAGAGACCACCAGCGACGGACTATCAGAAATTGTGTCTAGTGCTCTAGGATGCCAGAGCTTCTCTTCTACTAAACTGGCAGCTAGGTACGATACGTATGCTTCATTTCACGTGTTAGTTAACGAGGAGGACTTCGAGAAACTTGTTTGTCCCGACTTGTGGCCCGAGGGCGGCCTTCTCCGGCCATTCTTAGGCCGACTGAGGGTTGACAACGAGCGCAGTGCTTTGAATCCCAAGCCAAAGCAAGGGGAAGATTCTGCCGCCCCTTTAGGTTCCTAAACCTAAATGCTCGAAGTGTTGCCAATAAAGCGGTAGAGCTTGAAGGTGCTTTATTGGCATTTAACCCTGATGTGGCAATTATAACAGAAACTTGGCTGCACGATCAAATACCTGGTAATGACGTTTTTCCTCATGGTTTTAAAGTATTCCGACGGGATCGTGGCTGAAGAGGGGGAGGGGTCGCTCTTTTGATCAAGGACACCATTCCATGCATGTCTATTGAGCACGACGAGGACTGTGAAATGGTCTCGGCCTTTATACGTTTTGGTTGCTAATCAATGCTTGTAGGAGCAGTATATAGATGTCCTCAGGCCAGTATTGATGTCCCACAGAGTTTATCTGAGTTTCTTCTAATTAAAACCAAGCAAATTTCTCGTATAGTTATGGCCGGTGATTTTAATTTGCCAGATATAGATTGGAATTGCGTGATGCCCAATGGGATATGCAATCAGTCTAAGCTTCTTGTTGATATTGCTTTTAGTAATAATTTAAGTCAAGTGGTCAAGTGGCCCACACGTGTGTCAAATGATAGATAATCCTTGCTTGATCTCGTGTTTTTATCTGAGGTCGTTACAAGAGGTATTCTTGACATATCAATCGCGGATGGCTTATTTGACCATGCAATAGTTGCGTGTGCCCTATCTGCACCGCAGCATGCACACAATGAAATCGAAGCAAAATCTTACCGTGATTTCAACAGGGCGAATGATATCGATATTATAGACTTCTTGGAAGTGTCTCTAGACAGATTTCTTGCGTTTGACGATGCGAACCCGGACTCAGTAGATAAGCTTTGGCTTTTTTTTAAGCAAGTCATCCTTACATGTGTTGATAAGTTTATTCCAGAGCGACCCACAAAAAGGAAGAGTCACAGTCCATGGGTGAAGCGCGACATTTTACATTTAAAGCGAAAGATAAATCGAATAGATAGGTTCCAATCAAGTTTAAAATTTATGCTTCCTCCTCTTCGCCAAAAGCCACGGACCCTTGTGCGCACTTCTAAATATCGTTACTTTAATGTCACGGTGCACAACTTTCTCGCAGAAAATCCGAGAAAGATCTGGGCTCATTTGACATAAAAAAGGTTGATGATTAAGGAGCTTATTAATAGCGGGCAGACATTTGCCGATGAAGTAAGCATAGCAAGTGAGCTTAATTATTTTTTCTCTTCTGTCCTCACCGTTGATAACTGCATGTTGCCTTCATTTAATCATGACAGTTGTGGAATCAGTGATTTGGTGGTTTCTACAGAAGGTATTTTTAAGTCTTTTGCAATTAGACACTAGAAAGTCGAGTGGCCCAGATAGTATTCCTAACGCTTTCTTACGAAGGTACGCTGAATGGTGTTCCAAGTTTCTTTACATGATTTACTCTTGCAGTTTAAAAACTTGTGACGTGCCTCAAGATTGGAAAGTAGCCAAAGTTGTCCCTATATATAAAAGTGGAGAAAAAAAAAGTGTTTGCAATTACAGACCAGCGTCATTGTTGAGTACATGTAGCAAGGTTCTCGAACACTTCATATGTAGGCACATTGTAACTTTTCTAGAATCTGAAACTTTCTTTGTAGATTATCAACATGGATTCCGAAGAGGCTTTTCGACAGTGACACAGCTGCTTCACACGGTCCACAATTTTGGTCCAGTGATTGATAACAATGGTCAAGTCGACACTGTCTTCTGAGATTTTGCGAAGGCGTTCAACAGGGTTTCGCATCGCAAGTTACTGCACATATTTTAAGCAAGTGTTGGGCAATGATCGCCTACTGAGGTGGATAGACTCGTACCTTACAAATTGTAAACAGTCTGTGTGCGTAGGCACTGCTGAATCAATAGAGTTACCTGTTCTTTCTGGAGTGCCCCAGGGCTCGGTACTCGGACCATTGCTCTTTTTGGTTTTTATCAGTGACCTGCGAGTTGATAAGCCCTCGGTACAGTGCCGCTTTTTTGCTGATGATTGTGTAATGTTTTAAAATATATATTTTGTATCTAACCAAAAATGCTTAGAGGAGAGTATTCAAATGATTTCATTATGGTGTCAAAAATGGCAAATGAATTTGAATGTCAAGAAATACGTGCAGATGTCAATTACACTGAAGAAGGTGCCTATCTTTTTTTCTTATTCTATTCATTCAAATGCCTTAGAAGTAGCTAATAAATACAAGTATCTAGGTGTTACTATCACGTTCAACTTAAGCTGGGCTAGTCATATTGAGCAGACTGTCGCAAAAGCGTCAAGTAAATTGCGGTCGCTACGTAGGAAAATGTGTCACTGTACTCCTGCGACAAAGCTGACGGCCTATAAATCGCTGATTCCTCCTTTGCTGGAATATGCTGACGTTGTATGGGACTCGCACTCGCAATCGCTTATTGACCAATTGGAAGGCATTAAAAAAAATCGCTTAGGTTTATTTACAACTCATACGGCAAAGATTCACACGTGTCACCATTGCATACCGCCTCCGGGGTGTCTATATTATCATGTCGAAGGAAAGTAAAGCGTTTGACCTTTTTGCATAACATAATTCATAATAACGCTGGTTTAAATTTTGATGAATATTTGCAGTATAACGTGAGTCCCGCTACAAAGCAGAAGCACGAGAATTTGCTCCTCGAGTTCCGCTGCAGAAAAGATGTTTTTAAAAACTCATGTTTTCCTCGTTCTGTTAGTGAGTGGAATGAGTTGCCACCAAGTGTGACGGCGATTGCTTCTACCGCTTTATTTGCGAGTGCAGTTGATGAATTGTTTTTGTCACCAATGACTAAGCTACTTGCTTATTGTTGTTTGTTCATTCGACTCATTGATGGTTTCTGATGTTTTTCTATCATGCCTTGGCCCTCAAAAGTTGGCCGGCAGTATTCTCAAATAAATATAACATAATCATTCCTTGTGCACTCAGTCGAGCTGTCCCGTCCTCAGCGCACCGTCTTTCTTCTCCTTCTCCTCGTCGTTCTCTTCTTTTGTGTAGCAGTCTTCTTTCACCCTTAAAACACAAAACAAAGTTTCCAATATTTTTCTAGAATGCACTCATGATGATGGTAACTAGAACCCGTCAGCAAAAGATGTCCAGCTTCTTCCTTGTGATTTCGGCGAGTTCGTGGGCTGCTTAGATTGAGATCCGATATATGCTCATGAAAACGGTGATGTGTGCCAGGAAGCCGTCCGCCGGTGATTGGATACAAAATTCGATACGGCCCTCGATATCGGGGAAGAAGCTTGGAAGCCGTTCCGACAGAGCGCAAGGTCGGTCCCGTCACAATTGCGTCCCCTATTTGAATATCGTGCATAGTATGGTTACCGGATTCCTAGGTATGGCGCAATGTGAGCATGAACTGTTTAGCACGTGGCCGGATTCCTTGGGTGAGTTCTCGATCACTGACCGGGACAGCTTAGATATGGTGCCTGGATCGCGTCTTCGACTGGTGTGTTTAGCGTCCTATCCCGCCCATACATCAGAAGTGGTCTTCAAGTGGCAACAAATGACGTCACAAAAGCCGGAGTGTCATGTTGTTGCCTGTCGCAATCCTGGCGGTTGGCCGTAGAAATGCTGGCGAAAAGCACGAGGGAACGCGAGTGTCGCTGTCGTCACGGCGTCCCAGGCGTCCCAACTTCCGGCTGCCCTAGCTTCTGTGAACTGTCACAGTGGAGAGCGTCCTGCAGCAGAACAGACGTCTGCCATATATAACACAACTGTTGAGACGCCGCCAGTGTCGCGACCGGCAGCAGCATGACACTTCTATGACGTCATCAGGCGGAAATCGAGGGACCACTTTTTTGGCCGCGGTAAGCACACCAGTCGGGGACGCGTTCCAGGCACCATAGTTTAGGGTCGTCGGAGGCAGCTTCGATCGATGTTGATGACGATGGCACTTGGCACAGAAACACCAGTGGAACCAATAAGAAAAACTCAGCACTCCCCAATATCAGCGGCAGTCCAGTGCTATTGTCTCAGCCGACGAAAAGGGCTTCGCTGTGCACAATAGATGATCGATAAATAATTTCTTAGTTTAGCAGCATGTGTGTTACATGTAACTTATTCGTTAAACCAGACGCCAAGAAAACTTTGTTCTTGTTCCAGAGATATGGTGATGTCATTAAAATGTAGATGTAATGTTTTATCGCGCTTCTTGATTGGGCTAAGCATTATGCACTATGTTTAGTCCACATTCATTCGAAGTTGATTTCTCTCGAACAATTTTGAAGGTTGTACTAAATAATAATTTGCCTGTACTTGTAGAGCTGTTTCTAGGCTTCCTCAAAAAAAACAAAAAAAACATTCGTGTCGTCAGCGTTCACTAATTACTATACGTGGAGAATTCGGGAAACTCGTTAAATCATTTATATATAGAAAAAACGAACAGGATATCATTGTGGTGACAGAAACGTGGCTTCACTCCGACATTCAAGATGATGAGGTCTGCCCACCTGGTTATAATATCATGCGAAATGACCGTTGTGGTCGCGGCGGCGGCGTAGCCATTATTGTTGATAACAGATGAAGGTACACTGTCATACAACATCCCCCTGGCACAGAATCCGTGGGGTGTAAGTTTTTTTTAGAAGTTAAAGAAGTCATTATTGGCGCGGTTTATCGGTCACCTCTGGCTAAAGTAGCTGTTGCCGATAAGCTGAATGACTTTATGTTTGAATTCCGGACGCAGTACAAAAATGTTGTTATTGCGAGAGACCTAAATATTCCGGGTGTGGTATGGGATCAAATGTTACCGGGTGAACGGGAAAAGACATTTGCTGCTGCAAGCATAGACATGTGCTTTAGTCATGGCCTTCGTCAGATAGTGAGGGACTTCACTCGTATAGAGCGTAGCGGTGAATCAGTCTTGGACCTTGTTTTTTAAGTGATTCCTTGGTATCATGACCCCACGTGGTTGATATACTGCCTGGTATTTCGGACCATTCCATTGTTAGCGTTTCTCTGACCTTGAGCCCGATTCGGAAAGCAACTAAGGTACGCTCATCATACGGAGATTATAATATGGCTGATGATACAATAATTCTAGGCGAGTTAAATATTTGCTTTGGACCGTTGGAGGCGCTCTGTTGTCAGCCGTCAGTAAGCGTTAACGACTTATGGCTGAGGTTTAAAGCATTAGTGAACAAATGCATTACACAGTATGTGCCGTTGAATGTAAAATGAAAAAGAGAACACAATCCCCGGATTACAAAAACAGTTATTCAGCTAAAAAGAAGAGTGAAACGACGCAGAGGAAGACTCCGTCGGGAACGTTGTGAAGGTTTAGTAAATGAAATAACAGCATTGAGCACTTCCCAGAAAAGTCAGATAGAAGAATCGAAACACAAATATTATAATGCTACAGCGCTACAGTTTCTCATACAATCACCACAGAAATTTTGTAGACATTTGACAAATAACAGGAAAATTTTGTTTCCGGGAAATGTACTCTTACTGAACCTAAAGACTTCCAAGTCGATGGGCCCTGACGAAATTCCGAATGCCTTTCTAAAGAGATAAGCCGAGTGGATGGCCAAGTACCTTTTTGTAATCTTTGAAAAATCACTTTCAACATGAACTCTTCCAGAGGACTGGAAGATGACTAATATAATTTCGATACCGAAGGGGGAGAGGCTACATCTGTTTCTAACTATAGACCCACTGCCTTGACGTCAACGCCATGCATGATTCTGGAACACGAAGTTTCAAAACATGTCAGACAGTTTCTTTCTTGTAATAAGTTTCTGAGCGAATGCCAAAACGGGTTTCGTGAGGGACTATCGACAGTGACCCATCTTGCGGAGACGGTGCATTATATAAGTGAAGTTCTTGACAGAAAAGGAGAGGTAGATATAATTTTTTTAGACTTCAGAAAGGCATTCGATAAGGTCAGTCATAAAAAACTACTAATTAACTTGAAATGTGTCTTAGGAAATAGTAACGTTGTTGAGTGGATAAAGGCATTTCCAACAAATCGCAAACAATTTATAAGTATTGACGAACACCGGTCAGACTTATGTGATGTCGAGTCGGGTGTGTTTCAGGGCTCGGTGCTTGGGTCCTTGTTTCTTTTGTATATTAACGACCTTATAGTTATTTCATCTATCCAAGCCAGATTGTTTGTAGGCGATTGTATTATCTACACTGAAGTGAAGTCTGTTGCTGATCAAGTAAGGCTAAACGACTATTTGTCTAAAATGGCAGATGTCGCTAAATACAGAAAAAAACCGTATGTATGACCACTACTCATAAACATCAGCGTTTAGAGTTTAGCTACCCACTCCAGGGCGTTACCTTGACTAACGTGACTGAATAAGAGTACCTTGGCGTCACAGTAACTGCAGACCTAAGATGGACAAACCACATTGATAATGCTATTGGTAGAGCTAATAAAAGTTTAGGATTTATCCGGCGCACCCTCAAACTTGCTTCACAAGAGACTAAGCTGATTGCCTACAAGATGTTAGTTCGCCCCATGCTAGAATATGCATGCGAAGTCTGGGACCCGTATGTAAAAAAAAAAAAAAACTGCAATTAAAACTGAAAAGTGTACAGCGTCGCGCATTTCGTTTTATTTATTCGCGTCACCGAAGACATGATTCTGTTTCCCCCCTTTATGACAGAGCCAGTTTACCACTGCTTCAACTCCGCAGAAAACAAAAAAAAAAGGTTAAAGCTTTTTTACAGTATTATCAATAATTTGGTTCTTGTTAACAAGCATCGGTATATAGATGAAGACACGTCACGAGTAACCAGTATTAGGCATGGGCGGCATGTGAACGAAAGAAGGTTTAATAAGGAATGTTTTGGATATTCGTTTTTCTTGCAGGCAACGCGGGATTTGAGCCAGTTGCCAGAAAGTGTTGTTTACGCACGCGGCCGGTTGCAGTTCGCATCGCTTATTTCTTAACGCTCGGTCGCGCGTCAGGCTGTTTGCTTGGTTGCTATTATTTTACTATCGTTGATTTTGTTGTGCTGCTGTTTCTCTTGTGGCTGTGTCGGCGCAGGACAGCGCAGACTGTGATTTTTGGGCTGTTCATTGTATCTTACCCCCATCTTGGTCCCTTAAGCGACTGATAGTATGTTCAAATAAATAAATAAATAAATAACAGTGAGCCTAACATGTAACCTTGAGAGACCGTATGTTTTACTTCTAAGTTTTCGGAGCTTATTTTGAAGGCACATACTAAATCTGCCAGTTCAATAAATATGATTGAATTAGGTTTGCAGCAACTACAACGTACGCCATAGGAACGCAGCTTCAGAAGTAAAATATTATGCTGTATTGAATCAAATGTCCTACTAACATCAAATAATAGTCCAAACGCATAGAGTTTGTTTTTATGTTTGTTAAAATTGTGTTTTCTTTATATCGGTTAGAGCTAACTCGGTTGATTTATCCTTCTGGAACCCGTATTGGGACTCGATGATTACGTCATATTTACTAAAGAGAAGCTTTAAACAGCTAATGTTTTCCACGCGCCTCCCCAAATCTCATTAAAAGATTAGCAAAACCGATATTGTCCGGTAGGGTCATTTTTATTCCTCCCCTTATATATCGAGCTAACCTTCAATATTTTGATGTTACCTGGGAACTCTCCAGTTTACAGCATATTGTTGATAATTGTGATAAGATTAGATTGATTACAGTTGAAACCGATTTAACTGGCAAGGTTGTTTTTTTTTTTGTTCCCTCCAGCTGCTATAATTGACTTAATAAATTTATTTTAGTTATTTACTTCAGTTGGGCACATAGGCTGCAGCATTATATTTTGGCATACTTTGCATCGTAGTCATAACATCGATGTCAATGCCATCTTTCCATCGTCGCGGCGCACCGATATTTCAAAAATATTAATTCATAATAATTGCAAGTTTTATGACGTATATAATTTTCCCATTCGCTGTCATATCCTGCATGATATCCGTGCCATCGACTTTGTCAAGTTATTTGCCATATCCCACACTTCGGGGAAATAAAGACGTCTTCAAATTTACATAGAAAAAATGCATACTTTGCCTTTTTAGTGTTAGAACTTAGCTTATTTCTTGTTTGTTTAAATTGAGATAACAAGGTTGTGTAAAGGGATTTGACGAACTGTGGTATATATTATCTTTCCTCTGTATCCTCATGTAGAGATCGTCATTCAGCCATGGCTTTCTTAATTTTCGTTTCGCCTTCACTGTTTCTACTATGAAGAAAGCAGCGCCAGGTAAGTTCTTAAATAGTTCAAAAACTTGCTATGCGCTGCATCTGCACAGTCTTCCAAATAGGCGCTAGACCAGTCAGAACTTCCAACAGGTGTTTTTAAAACATTTTAGTGTTTCCTCTTTTTTTTTTAAGCTGTAACTTTTAGAGATGTTCTTTTTATTCAAAACCTTGACACGGCTTAAGCAAAAAAAAAAAAAAAGAAATGGGCATGTGGTCGCTTATGTCCTGACTAAAACGTCTGAGGAAAAGTTCAGTTTGGTCTGTATTTGTTGCACATACATCTATAGATGCGGAGCTCTCTCTTGTTATTCTAGATTGGAGCTTTACCACATTTGATCGCTTGTAGGACAACACTAAGTCATTAAAATATATTGGATATGCATCATTTTCTATTGCGTCACTGTTTATACCCCTGATAATTAAAGACGGTAGTCTTGTTAAGAGAATAAAATATAGTAGGTCGTCAAGGAAGTTTAGAAAGCCAGCCTCGTTTCATACTGGTAGCCTATATACCGCTACAAGGTATCTTTCTTTTTTTCGTACGAACAACCAGGCACTCGACATCTGCATTAACCACGGACTGCTCCTCCACAACATTAAATAGAATAGAAGTTTTTAAATAAACCCAAATTCTGCCACCTCGTATTTTGTCTGTGTTTTATACTTGCACAGCTGTAGTTGTGAATATTTAGTGGTGCCTTGTTTTCACGCAACCATGTTTTGGTAAACAATGGTGTCTCAAAATGCAAAGTGAATCAAAAACACATCAAAGGCGTCCTGTTTTCTATCTGTACATCTGGTGTTGAAATAAATTGCAGAAACAAATTTTTGTTGTAATTTCTGAATATTTTATTGAACTGCTCGCTACCATATTATACAAATTGCTGAGCCAGCATAAACGAAAGAAAAAGTACCAGCGAGAAGAATAGTAAGATTTTAGCCACGTCGTTTTTTTTTCTATAATGGCCGTACACAATGTTTTCGGCACATTTAAGCAGTCCTCCTTTCACGTAAGCACTTTCCCGTCCACAGTTCAGCCGTGTTTCCACCTGACCGCTGTTGTTTTGGCGATAACTGTACCAAGCATTTTGTTACGCCAAGTGCGCTCGTTTGCAAACGAAGGCGTTGTGATCCCTGCGAAACCAAGTAAATCAGCAGTGAGCCTGTTTCTGTTTTGCTTTCGCAAGTCCCGCGTCTCTTTTTGTGGGTTGCACCAAACGCACCACGATGTTTTGTTTCGCCTGGAATGGTTGGCACTATATGGCAGTTGTCGATATCAAAGTCTGTGATAGGCTCGTTCACTGAGTTGGCAAGTTCAATAACAATGTCATGGGGACCGCCTTCGAGAAGCACTCCTTTTTGAACAAGGTTGTTTGGCTTTTGTATTGGTCCAGTTCTTCCATACGCTGACTCAGTTTTCGACTAACGTTCTTGACCTCAGTGTTCTGTTTCATCAATTCCTTAATTTCTTTCCCTATGAGATTAAAGTCATTCCCGATGCATCCACTTTATAGCAAGTGTCGCTGCAGAAAATTTTGCTATCTTTTAAACTTTGTAAATCCGCCCTAAGTTCGCGGTGGAAATCATCAAGAGCTTCTGAAAATTCTGTTCATCCCTCTCCATCCTTGGTCGTGCATGGTGTTCGTACAAAGTATAAGAAAAACGCACACACATACACACAGTTAGTTGTGTTCGGCAGCAGTGCACAAGACAATGTTATTTAGGTGTGAAAGCCAATTCTCACCTGCCAGAAGAAACCAAGATTTTTCGATGTGCGCCTCATGTGCACCGCTGCCGAACTAACTGAACTTCATGTGTCATGGAGGTTAGTTAATGCTGCGTTATGAGATTTCGTATCATAATATCTTCTGTTACGTGAAAATATCTACAATCGTGCACTCTGTTAGCTATAACACGCCAGCGGTGGCAGTCCCGCACCCCCAGCGCCGCGTAGCAGGTGCCGTCCGAAACTCCGCACATGCGCCGTGTGGCAGACTGGTTCTTCGCTACAGCGAGTGCACTCCCGCTTTGTCTTCTGCTAGGCTTCGAAGAGACGACGCCACAGCGCTTGCTAATGTTCGCGAAACACGATTTTGTGGGCCTCTCTTTCAGGCACAGATCGACTATCAGCCGCCTCTGCTCGTCTGATATCCTCGCCATAGCGAACTGGTCTCGAACTCTTTCTCGACAGGCGATGTTTATAGGAGTAGAATCCAGAGTAATTGCTGCATAAACCCTGTCTACGACTTTATTTTATTTTTTATTTTGCATAATAGCCATGCGCAATGCATGCTCCAACGCTGCGCATTCGTGAACCAGTATGAAAGCAGCAGGTGGGATACAGACATATACAATTAACTGCACAATTTTCCGGGAGAAAAAAAATTAATCTACCGTGATCTATACAATTAGTGGCGATAATTATCCTGAGCCTGGCGCACGCATATCCGTGACTCAGGCAATCAATCACCGCGTAAGTGGCGCCCACAGAACCGTGGCGCCTCTTGCGGTGGTTTACTGAACGCGAAACGGGGTTCCGCGAACATTGGCAAGCGCCGTGGCGTTTTCTTCTCTGCGCCTAGCAAACGGCAAAGCGAGGGTGTGCTCGCAGGAAAAAAAGAG
Organism: Ixodes scapularis; assembly: GCF_016920785.2. Taxonomy (NCBI): domain Eukaryota; kingdom Metazoa; phylum Arthropoda; class Arachnida; order Ixodida; family Ixodidae; genus Ixodes; species Ixodes scapularis. Next base: position 5,466,767 of record NW_024609867.1, read on the forward strand.
CGATTCCTTCATGCCGCCCGCGATTGCGCGGAGTGTCGGACTGCGCCTGGTATGCGGCGGTGGGTGGCTGCGGCTCGAGAGTTACAGCTAACAGAGTCCGCGATTGTACACTATCACCAAGCTCTTTGTTGATAGATAACGTTTTACTGGTGTAAGTTTTTTATTGTAAAGTTTAATGATGGCAATGAAGTTCAATTTCATTCTATGTTTATTCATTTTAAGATAGATAGACTTAAGTAAATACATGTGACATTCTCGTTTTCGTACCAAGTAATTTTTTCATGATAAAACTGTCTTTTATCTCCATCTTACTAGACGTCTCATACTCTGTCTAGATTTTTGGTCTTGTCTTCATTCATGGAACTTTGTTTCCTTCTTTTGCATTCCGTACAGAAAACAAAGCTGCTCCAACACTGGAGGCTCTAACAACCTGCCCAATACCGCAACTCTGATCCGCGAGTTTGCAAGATACTTCATGAAGGCACAAACATATACAAACCTCTTTCCTGCAAAAGCACTGCAATATTTTCCTTCCTTGGCGTCTCATTTGTAGTTCCTTCCTCCCAAGCCAGACCTCCCACAAAAAGAAGACAACCTCCGGTCCCGGAGGACACTCGCCGTTGCCCCGTCGCCGCCAATGGCGTAGTGTGAAGACGTCTTCGCAGCTTCCGCGCCGAGCCCAAATTTATGCTGCCCAAAATTTGAATACGCGAGAGAACACCCGGTCTCGCCTTCCTTTTTGCAGCCGCACTAAAACCTCTTCTGCATTTCTTTTTAACTCCCTTCGTTTGTTTCGATCTTCTTTATTCCTGGTTTTTCCACACCCCAGGCGCGAGTTTCTTCGTTACCCCCCCCCCCCCCCCCCCCCCCCCAATATTTTTGAAATTCTACATTGCTCTCGTTTCTACTTTTAGTTTCTTTTGCATTGCTCGTCTTACGCAGTTTTAAGGCGTCTCTCTCCTTACACCCGGAGATCCCGTGAAACAGAAAAAAAAAAGATGTAAAAGACAGAATCTATCAACAACAGTCGTAAAAGACACAGAAGAAAGCTGCGCACACGCTACGCAGAAAACCCCTAAAACAAATGGAACGCAACGTCCCAAAAGACGCCGCCACGAGATATCCCTAATGACGTTTCCGCTTTCTGCACTTGTTCTCCAGTTTCTCCTAACATTTTATTTATTTTGTTTTGTTTGTCCCATTAGTGTATATAGACACGGAGACGCCCAGGCTCGGTATATTTTGTCACTTTTTTGTTTTCTTACGTGGAAGCGCCGTCCGTACTGCTTTGTTGGTGCTTGTGTATGCTCCGTAAAATATAGGCTTTGGGTCCGAATGAGGCCCGCTTCTACTTGTGTGCGGGGCGCTGTGAGCTATTCACTCCACCCTTTCGAGACATCCCCACATTTCTCACATAGCCACGGTTTTGGTCCCGTGCTTATTTAGAGCCGCACTCTGCAGGCCCTGGATGACGTGACTGCGGCTATAGTTTCGAGCTTGTGCCCAACGTCCCAGGCGTTTATATTGGAGCTTACGCTTATCTGCTTTGGCTGGTTATTTTACACTGAAACGTTCGGAGAGTGTGGCGCTGCGTAACATACTGCGTGCTGTGTGTAATGTAAATTAAAGTGAAGCAACGTGAAGGAAGGTTCTTTTGTTCATGCATTGAACTCATCAATAATTTGTTCATTCCACCAAACTCCCTCAATATACTGCACTTCACAAACACAATATATTCGAAATATTCTCATGAATTTTAACATCTAGGTAGAGATCGAGAGTAATCCTTCTATCCCGTTACCATGAAACTTAGCTCACTGGCAGTATTCTGCTTACTTTTTTTCACCGGTAGCATTTTGTAAATAATTTCACTGCAGTTACTTTTAAATGTTTCTGATTTCCAACTAGTCAAATGTCTAAAAACATTATATATATATATATATATATATATATATACACGGAAGAAAACGCACCTGAGACGGTTGTTGGAGTTTTTAGAACATATTGGTATAGTTGGTCGACATTTCGGCCTGAGACAGACCTTTTTCAAGACTTGAAAAAGGTCTGTCTCAGGCCAAAACGTCGACCAACTTTACCAATAATATGTTTTAAAAACTCCAACAACCGTCTCAGGTGCGTTTTCTTCCATATATACTTTTCGTCATCCTGCGCTTCGTTTTTTTTTTTCTCTCTCTCTCTCTATACATATATATATTGTTAGTTACGAAAAACATTTTTTTTTTTTTGGGGGGGGGGTGGGGGGTGGTTGGCGTATCCTCTGGAACTACAAACCAGCGCGGTATAAAGAAGGTTTGTTAACATGAGGTCTCAGTGAAGGCCTTGATCTATGTCCAGTAATCTGAATTTTTGCCACATTTGAATACCGCACGTTTCATACCCGTTATTTAAAATAAGCTGTCGTGAATATTGAAATGACTATAAAGCTTAGAAGCAAGTTTCAGGCCATCGAAACGTTCCAACCGAAACCAATCTTAACTGCAACTTATCCATGTTGGAAAGTTCTCTAACATAGGGATTGTAGGTTTCTGATGTTAGGTAACTTATGTAGATAATTCAAGGCCATATGATGCGCGCTATATATATATCAAGTTTCTGGTTCGTAGTTTTAATAGGGAAACGTTATGAACACTTCTGAACAGGAAATTTTTCCGTACTCCCTGGTTCAGTTTTTGGCCAGATTTAGCCCTCAATTAGCGACATGGCTAAAGAATCTGCAAAAGGATTGAACAAAAAAACAGTAAAAAGGACAGAGAAGTGACGTCATAACTCATCTACTGTGTTTATTTCCTAGAATTCTTATTTAACCACAAGCCTAGCTCTCGCCGCCGGTGTCACAATATCATTCATTGTCTTATATTTCGCCCAAATTTCTAGGGCTGTGCGAATATTCGAAAGCTTCGAATATCGAAGCGAATAATGCCATATTCGATTCGGACTTCGAAGCGAATAGTACTATTCGGAAACTTTGAATATTTTCGAAGTATTTCGAAGTTTGATCACGGTGCAAAACCATAACCTTATTCAAAAGAGGTAAGCTAATAACCCTAATTACACGAGCGCTCTCAACTGCCATTGAGTCAAAGATAGTTAACTCAATCGCAATCGGCCGGAGTTAAACGGCGGCTCCAACTTTCATCGAGCCGCTAGTCAAACCTCAGTTCAACTGAACGGACTTCCCCAACGGAGGCAAAAATGGCACCTATTTACGGGACTGCTGCCGCCGTCCACGTTGGCGAGGCACTTACTGTTTCGGAGTGCAGGGGGAGGCGCCCAGAAAGAATCGTGGCAGCAAACATTCCGTGAAGGAATAGGTTGAGGGGTCCGAGCTGCCGCTAAAACAATCCTGGCTGGCAGGCGAGCCACCAAGCCAGCGAAGATGGCGGAGGGAACTACATTTCGTTTTAGCTTCAAATGTGTTCTTGAGAGCCGCAAAATATGACATTCCCGTCAGAAACTGTGTGACCCTGTGCTACGATTGCCAGAGCCTGACTTTTTTTTGTCCTCTTGCCTCCGAGTACACTTAAACTAATTTCCCACGTGCTGCACATCTAACGCGTTCGCCGTTGCTACCGTTACTGAGCTGCCCTGCGTAGAAAATAATGATGGTGATACCGATAGTTTCTCCAATTTGGAAAACATCCTCATTTTGATAGTTACGATACCTCTCGAATACCGTAATTGTTTTCTTGGAATTAAGCCTGACACGGTCTTGAAATGTCATTCAAAAGTCGAAATCGCGACGCTCTAAGCCAGGGGTCTCCAAACTTTTTGCCTAAGGGGCCGGATGGAGGCTGTGGAGGCCGTCTCGAGGGCCGGAAATATAAATGGGCAGATGTAAATTATAAAAATCTAAATAAATCTAAAATAAAATCTAAATGGTAGCCTAGAAAACATGTTGAACACGACACAGATAGCTAAGCCTTATCAATGTGCAAATTATTCAAGTTCTATTTTGTAAATTTTCTCACTTTTAAATTAGCAAATGCAAATTATTCGCTTCGCTTCGAACTTATTCGCTTGGATTCGAAACTATTCGTTGAAATTAATTATTCGCTTCGTATTCGGTTGGAAGTGAAAATTCACTATTCGCACATCCCTACAAATTTCGCATTAAAGCTTGAATCACTCATGGTCTTCACTTGAATCCTCAATGGTGACCTCATATCCAAACTGGGAACGAAGATCCTCAAACAATACAACCCCAAAGTAACAATTGTACCCCATATAAACAAATACCAACTTCCCCAAAGTGGAACCTTGCCCCTAAAAAGCCTTTTGCAATTCTCTTTCGAACGTTAAAAACATGATGTATACAAGGCTAGAATGGAACAAAACGAAATCCAGGGAACTTTTTTAAGAATGCTTCCATGTTGAAACGATGCATGGCTAGAACAAAAATATACACAATTTGTAAAGCACAAGAAAGGAACAAAATTAAATTGAAAAAAATATGTTAGAACTAGTTCTAAGTTGCATCGAATCATGGCTGCAACAGTGGCCGATGGATTTTTACCGAATTGTCTTTCTTATAGATATGAGAAAATAAGCAATGTAGTTGCCTTTAAGATGCTCATTTTCTGTTTTATTATTTTTTTTCAACCATGAGGGGTATGTTCGACAAATGTTTCGCTTCTCCTAAAAAGAAACGGAAGTGGCCAAAGTGACGATATCGCGTCTGATTGGCTATAGGCGCAAATGACGAAAGGGGCAACTTTCGTCATTTGAGCCTCTAAGCAATTAGACGCGATATCGTCACTTCCGTCACTTCCGTTTCTTCTTAGGAGAAACGAAACATTTGTCGAACATAGCCCCCCTGGTTTTCTATTTTAGAGCGCAGCTCTTAGGTGACCATTTCAGCCTTGAGCAGCGCCGGCGTCGGCGTCACCATTGGCGTAACCGCGAGGTCACGTGAACCCCTCAAGGTCACGCGAACCCCCCAGGTCACGTGACCTCGGGGGTCACGAGGCCCCCAGGTCACATGACCGTCCCCCCCCCCCCCCGACCTCACGTGATGCCTCCCCCGAGGTCACGTGACCCCGGGAAGGAGGGGGTGGAGGGGGAGGAGCAGGAGGGAGGAGGGGAGGAGGAGTAGCAGGCCCTCTCACAAAGTGAAGAGGAGGGAGGAGGGGTACACCCTCCCCTCAGTGCCCTTCCCTTCTCCTCAAGAGCAGCGCTCTAATTCAGCGTTACAGGGAGTTGTAAACGGCTTTCGTGTTTTTACTGTACTATCGGGCAAATCTTAACAGGCATTTTAAGCGGCTTTTAGTTTATATCTAGTATTGCTGGTATAAAGAAGAACTGCACTTGGGTGAAAATATTGAAGCTGTATGTTGGGCTAGTTGGTATTGGTCTTGGGTTGCCAAAGGCATGGTAGCGCTTTTTTGGACGAGGACAAAAGAAAGAAAGACAAGACAGACACGAGCGCTGACTGCAACTATTTAATCAACATGGAAATGAGGCATATATGCACGCTTCGATCCTATCAATCAACCAACCCCAGGCCTAGCCGCCACTTGCATGAACTGCACCTCCTTATTGAAAAAGTCGATAGATGCAACGCTGACACACCCCAGCCCTGCCCTTTTTATTTCGTCCGCTTCGATAATCTCCCTAACAGTTCTATATTTATGTTTAGCGAGTACGGAGCATGAGTCGAACAAAGGTTTGCACCCGCAGTCATGGCAATGCATTGAAACGTGGTCATCCCGATAGTTTTTTATATTTAGACTCTGTTCTCGGAGCCTATCGTTCAGGCATCTCCCAGTCTGACCTACATATTTCTTACCGCATGTTAAGGGAATCTGATATACCACACCCTCAACACAAACGACAAACGGATTTCTGTGCCTAATCACACAACCTAGCGAGGCTTTGCGGAAAGGGTTCGTCAAATGACTCAGCCTGGCTAGCTTCTCTGGCGCAGAAAAGACCACCTTAGTGTTTATGCGGCTTGCTATTTTCTTTAGGTTATGCGCCGTCTTGTGCATATAAGGCACGACTGCAATCCTTTGTTTACTCCTGGCCTCTTGTGGATGGGTGTTGCCCTTTGCTGGAAGCCTGTTAAGGATCACCTCGGCTACCGACACCAGTACAGCCTCCGGATAACCAGCCGCCAACAGGCGTTCAGACTGCTCCTGGACACTAAAATGTGTCACATGGTGACATGACTTATGAAGGGCATTCTTGAAGCACAAATTAACAATCCCTTTCTTAACCAGTTTTGAGTGGGACGAGTTAAAAGGCAGCAGGGGCTTGTTGGTTCTAGGTCGATACATGCAACATACATGATTCTCGACGAAAGTAAGCCTGATGTCGAGGAAACGAATGACACCATCTACGGGCACTTCATGTCTAAGTTTCAGGGGATGAAGGGCATCACTAAACATAGTTAAAAGACTATCCACCACCGAATGGAAATGTGTCGAGTCGTAGTTAAACCTGACCCGCTTGGCTAAAAGCGTTGAAAATAGCAGAACTGGTTGTTTACAGATAATGTTCAGTGTGAAAACACATAAGGAAGACTGGCCTTTAAGGGTCATTGTTTCTGAGCATGGCACTTGGCAAAAGTCGATTGCCTTGTAGTTGCAAGATAAACTAAAGATCCTTACCATTGACGACCCGTTTTTAGTCAGGAGCTCTGACGAAGTGGTGGATTTTTTGAAGATGAACGCTGACGTAGGTTTTTTAGCATGTTCATTGGACATTAAAGATCTTTATTACTCATTACCACATGACAAACTACGAAGTTGCGTCGAGGATTGTATTCAGGGGTATATTGTTGTGGCTTCTCAAAACGCTGTGGGCGTGACGGTGGATGACTTTTTAGATCTACTCTCGTTTTATCTTAAGTCTACTTTCGCGGAATGGAACAAAGATACCTACCTTCAAAAGGAAGGTATTTGTATCGGCGCATGTCTAGCGCCAATTTTAAGTGATGTTTTTTTTAGCGTATCATGACAGAGTCCTTTCGGACTGCCTTAGCGATTTTAACGTAAGGAAGTGTTTTAGATTTGTTGATGATTTTTTAGTATTTCTTAACTACGACTCGACACATTTCCATTCGGTGGTGGATAGTCTTTTAACTATGTTTAGGGATGCCCTTCACCCCCTGAAACTTACACATGGAGTGCCCGTAGATGGTGTCATTTGTTTTCTCGACATCAGATTACTTTCGTCGAGAATCATGTATGTTGGATGTATCAACCTAGAGCCAACAAGCCCCTGCTGCCTTTTAATTCGTCCCACTCAAAACTGGTTAAGAGAGGGATTGTTAATTTGCGCTTCAAGAATGCCCTTCATAAGTCATGTCACCATGAAACAAATTTGAGTGTCCAGTAGCAGTCTGAACGTCTGTTGGCGGCTGGTTACCCGGAGGCTGTACTGGTGTCGGTAGCCGAGGTGATCCTTAAGAGGCTTCGAGCAAAGGGCAACACCCGTCTAGAAGAGGCCAGGAGTAAACAAAGGATTGCAGTCGTGCCTTATATGCACAAGACGGCGCATAACCTAAAGAAAATAGCAAGCCGCATAAAACACTAAGGTGGTCTTTTCTGCGCTAGGGAAGCTAGCCAGGCTGAGTCATTTGACGAACCCTTTCCGCAAAGCCTCGCTGGGTTGAGTGATTAGACACAGAAATCCGTTTGTCGTTTGTGTTGAGGGTGTGGTATATCAGATTCCCTTAACATGCGGTAAGAAATATGTAGGTCAGACTGGGAGTATGCCTGAACGATAGGTTCCGAGAACATAGTCGAAACATCAAAAAATATCGGGATGGCCATCTTTCAATGCATTGACATGACTGCGGGTGCAAACCTTTGTTCGACTCATGTCCCGTACTCGCTAAACATAAAAATAGAACTGTTAGGGAGATTATCGAAGCGGACGAAATAAAAAGGGCAGGGCTGGGGTGTGTCAGCGATGCATCTATCGACCTTTTTGATAAGGAGGTGCAGTTCATGCAAGTGGCGGCTAGGCCTGGGGTTGGTTGATTGATAGGATCGAAGCGTGCATATATGCCTCATTTCCATGTTGATTAAATAGTTGCAGTCAGCGCTCGTGTCTGTCTTGTCTTTCTTTCTTTTGTCCTCGTCCAAAAAAGCGCTACCATGCCTTTGGCAACGCAAGATGAAAATATTGCATTCGTAGCGTCCGCTGTCTGGCTGGAATGAAAAAGGGCTGTTTAAACTCCGTCGAAACGTCGACAAGCTGATGCGCCCGATCGCCCTAGCCGAGGCTACGTCGACGAGCACCGGCGCCCGATTGCGTTGGCCAAGGCTACGTCGCCTTGCACAACACAACGTAGGGCAGCGTAGCCCGGGGCACGTCGACGCAGCTCACAACAAAGTACAAGGTGTCAAAAAAAAATTATGTTTTTTGTTTCTACTGAAAACATAAACTAGGATTTGTCGAACGCCCATTCTCCACCCAAAGGTTGCGGCACAGGTCACAACCAGGTGCCAAAGTTTCAGCCCGGTCCGATACCTAATTCAAAAGTTATAAATGAAATTTTGGAAAGTTCAATGGGAAAATGGCGGCCGACGGAGTTTTCGAATACATCGGGCTCTATGGCACCAGAAACCGAAAGCGGGCAAAAATGGGCTCCAGTTTCCCATTGAAATATTCCAAAAATCACTCATAACTTCCGAATAAGGTGTCCGTTCGGGCTGAAACTTTGTCATATTGTTGTGACCTCTAGCGCTACCTTAGGGCGAAGAATGAGCGTTCGACAATGCCTACTGTATTTGTGCGGAAAAAAAAAACGGTAATATATATATATATATATATATATTTTTTTTTTTTTTTTTGTGCACGGTGTAAATAGCATGCTCTATTCGAAACGTTGACGAGTGCTCCTCTACGACGCTGGCTACCCTAGAGGCGCTCCAGCGAACGCCCACTCATTCGGAAATAAAGATAACGGGGCCAGTGGAAGTGTGTGAGACGCTCATTTCCGCAATACGAACCCGCCGTTCTTGCAGTGTGTCGTACGACACTCTTGTCTTTCTTTTGTTTGTATGCATATTAAATGTTCGTGAGCCATACTGGGCGAGTGTATGCGTCGACGCAAATTGCTCCGAGGACGCGCTACCCTCGTGAAGCTTTGTAAGCCTAACGAGCCGGACGCGCATGGAAGGGGAGCCGGCCAAAACTGGAAGCAGTATGACCTGCCAGAGGTAAAGTTAAGAATGAAAGATAACATGATGTGGGGGGGGGGGGGGGGTTATATATGAGTATGTGCTAACTGCACGTACCGGCAGCCGTTGCCGGCGGAAAGTACAAGCGAAGTACAAGCGCCGCCGAATGTACGGGAACAGCAAACCTATTGAAACATATGCGAACCATTTTGACGGGTAGAAATCTTCAGCTGGGCAGCCTCAGCTTGTAAACGTCAGCGATGGTACGCGATCAAAAATGTACAAAATACTGTATTGCTCGTATGGGCTCCTAAAAGTGCTATACAATCGTAGATTGCGTTATTTAGGCAACGCCCGCTCTATTCGGTGTCAATGTCCTAAATCAACGTGAAAGGCTAGCTATGATATTTGCACGGAGGCTAGTACTCAGAAAGAGGTCAAAGTGAATTTCGAGAGCATCGCTTCTATCGAATTATCCCGGCGGATTCACCTGATTTGTTGGGCGCCACGACGGTGAACCTGCCAAGCGATTAGATTCGAATAACGCGCTATAGTGATTTTTTTTCTTTCGGCCGACGTTTGTGTGGCATTTCGGAGGAAATACATTCTGGTTTCCACTTGTTATTCCAACCATCTGCTTGTTTTCCGACAGCTAACCACTCTCTCAAATCGCTACTTCGGAGCATGATCCCACAACGCGGATAGACCACACCGACCGATCACATTACTGGTACCGACCATGAAAGAGAAATACGCTGCGTGAGACGACGCGGTTGCCATTTAGACGTGCATGGGCAAAATGGAGCAGTTTGTCGGGGCACGCTGGAACGCGCTGGACTTGAATGGACTGTAAACACAGCTGTTCAGGTGTTTCTTGGCGCAAGGTGGCACGGCGTAGTAGTAGCCGACGAATGTCGCTTTGGGACGGCACGGGTTTCGTTCATCGACGTTGGAGTATAAACAGCCCTTTAGGGGCCTGCCCGTCGTTCCTAGGCTGCTGCGGAGCCGAAAGCTGCGTCGTAAATACAGCGCAATGCGTCACGTATGGCTGCACAAATATTGTTTTAGTTGGAAAAGCGATGAAACCTACCCGAGAACGCTCAGAAAAAAAAAAGAAAAAAAAAGTCAGGCTTCTCACGTTTGGTGGCGTACGAGCACTGTAGGATTTGCAACGCGAACTTCATCAGAGGGTGCGCCGGTTTTGTAACCTTCTAACTAGTTTTATTTGTTAAATTTATAGGTTTAATCAAAAGTCGAACAAAACAGCGAGAACACATTTTTTGCTCCAAGATGTAAACAGCTGAATCTTGTTCTTCATCCGTTCTACAGCCTCTCAACTACCCCTCCCCCCCCCCCCCAGAAAAAAAAAAAAAAAATATATATATATATATATATATATATATTGAAGCATTTGGCGCGGTAGAAAAGAAAACCCGCGCTATATCGGACTTTTTGCTAAGTAAGAAATATTTTTCAAGCTCGCCGGCTACAAATGTTAACTCTACGTGATTATCATAGTCATTATTCTCTGACAAAAAAGAAAACAAGCTGTGCTTAAACGAAAAAAAAAAGACTCCAACTATTTCTGATTTGATAAAGATAATCATATTAATTATTACGGTTCTGTAGTGGCTCGATGACGGAAAAAGTCGAGTGACCAATACTTTTTTTTGCTTCCGGCGATGCACCGAATGTGTTATTTGCAGCTTCCATATCTCGTTAGCACAGATAGAAAGGGCTTAGGTTTTTTGTTTCATTAATTCGATTGAAATCCCCGTTTTTAACCTGAAGCGAAAGAGTCACCGATTTATTTCTGTGATCTAACTTCTTGATGGTGATTTTCTTTAGAACCTTGATTTTGATTCATATCCAGAAGGAAACCGCTAGGTATGCCAAAAAGGTGTATATAAGTGGAATTTTTTTTTTTGTAGACAGAGAAATGCTTTTGCTTTAGTTGTCATTTCCTATTCAAATGAACTATGAAATAAAGGCTACCGAATGAGCCGAAGGAGGGTTGTAATCTGCGTTCTAAATTATTGTCAAATGGCTTATTATCAATTCAAATCGCCCTAGGGTACGATTTAACTATATTTAATGGAAAGGAAACTAAGCGTAAAATTAGTTTAGACGGCCGTGAAATAGAGTTCTTTTCTGGTCACGAACGTTAAAAAAAAAACATTTTTTAAAGGGTTTCATTTAAAAAAAATTTAATAGCTCCAGCTGGTCAGCACTCGGAAGTAGTCTGTCCTATGCTAAATCGCTGTGGGGATCTGAGCATCACGGCAAGATTTTATTGATACAAAGCCTGCACACTTCTGTGGTCAGTACCATACTTCCCACTTTGTCTCGTGATTTTTTTTTTTTTTTTTAGACAGCACTGTAAAACCCTTAATGTTCGCGAGCCCTCATTTTCACGAATTTCACGAATTGAAGAATTCGCGAAATTTGAGGGCGCGAGAAAATTTCGGTTCTTAAGAGTTTCAATGCAGGCGTCTGGAATTCGCGAAATTTAGTGGTCGCGATTATGTTATCTGTGACCGATTTGCGAAAAATAGGGGCCGCGAAAATAAAGGGTTTTACAGTATTTTGTTTTCTAATGGACAAGCACCGAATGTCGACATGTACACAGTGTCAAGCGCTGGCGAATCACTTACTCCTTCCGGCTCGGTGCGGCTTCTTTTCAGTTTCCCCTGAAAGCCATACAACATTCTACCTGCTTCGTTCAGGAACTACACATTCTAAGCATGAATAAGCTACACCGCTCTCCAACGTTCTACAACTTTCTACTTACACAAAAAAAAAGAAAAAAAACACGACATGCGGTGGCGGGACTCGCACCTCGGCCACCTGCCTAGGAGCCAAGCGCGCCGCCTACTTGGCTAGCTGCGCACGCAGCAATGTTACTGGTGAATTAAAAACGCAATTACATTTCCCCATTCAGCTAATTGGAGCAAAATGTATGACTGCGAGAAGAACACGTGCCGCCTTTGTGTGCGGTGTATTGTTTATTGGCATTAGTGTTCAATTCAACTTGGCGTAGCGCTGTGAAAGACAATAGCCTCTCCTCCCACCTTTTTCTTTAAAAAGGAGATAGAGTGAAAATAGCGAGAGCTATCTCCCCTACAAGTGCGCTCGTCCCACGGGACATCGCACCGGCAGGGATGCGAGCCCTTCAAGATAAACATAAATCTATAATTTCCTCCCGCCCGTTAAAACGATGGAATACGGGGACCGGCGGCGGAAAACGCGTCATTAGAAACGCTTTGAAAGCTTCGATTGTTCTCGGCGGACGTCTTCCGCTCTTTTTCTACTTTCATTTCCTCCCGCGCACTTGGCCTTTCCCCACAAGGGTGTTTAGGTTTTTTGTTTCTTTTTTTCCCTTTGTTTTCGCTTTTATAAAATATCGCTTTTATTCGTTTCTTCCACCTTTTGATTCATATCTTGCTTAGTTACGTCGCCCCCGAATACACTCGAAATTGGCCTTTTAATGTTTAATTACAACTGCGTAATTTAACGAGACGATGTGACGATATTTTCTTTAATTGCATCGTTCCAGCTGCTCAGCTCCGCAAGTGTGCACGAAGCGTAAAGTTTTGTTATATTTATTTTCTCTCCTTTGCTCCAAGTTTTGCTCCCTTTGTAAGGGAGTAAAGCTCAGGATTGTTCCTATGCTCCGAGAAACTCATTGAGAGTAGGAGACCAGAGTGCGCGATGAGGTCAGAACGCCGATCGCTAATTCGAACGATTAGTAAGTAGGACTAAAGCTGGCAGCCTTTTTCATCACTGCACTCGTCGAAAGCGTTCGACTGGTTCAGCGGAGACAAAGGCAACATTTGTCTCGACTGCACTCGTCGGATGCGTTTGAATGCGAAAGCCATACGTCAGAATCAGGCGTTCCGCCTTCTGACGCGTTCGACGAGCGCAGTGGAAACAAAGGCCACAAGCTTTCGGTCTACATACTAATCGTTCCAATCAGAGCTCGGCGTTTTGACGCCCCCTACGTGCATTCGTTTCCTCCTCTCCCTCGCTTCTTAGAGCCCTTATTGTAGTCTTCTTTTAAGTACTTTCTCAATTAAATCCGGCAAGTGACGAAGATAGCCTTCTCATACGCAGGCGGCCCTAATATTTTGTGAGATTTCATAATACAAGTTAGGACCCGTAAGATGAAATTATACATACTTATTTTGTGAATGCTTCTCTGTTAAATTTTTTTTGTCACCGATTGGTCATTAACATCTGAATTATTCTGATATGTCATAATACACCCTAATATTCTAATGTGCGGATATTATATTTGTTGGATAAAACTTACAGAGTGCAATTAATAACATTATTATATTCAAATATTCGTACGACACCTCGATACGATGTATTTGCTCCAATCCGTATGGAGCAAAATTACCTTGACCACTTTCTGATCACGCGATCAATGATGGATATAGGTAATTCTAAACATATTTATAATTGATACAGCACTTTCTCTCAAGTGTAAAGAACCTGCTCATGAGGATGAAGATGGCGAGTTTATGGTTCTTCCATAGGCAAGACCGTCCCAAAATCAATCACACAGATACCTTCGTTGATCATTAATACAAGCAGAGTTACCTATGCTATACTCCCAGCCATCAATTTCGATGTAAAAACAGCCAACTTAGCCTTAACACTTTGATAGGCACAGTTGAGAGAAGCTCTCGCATCTGTTTAACCGTTTGTTTCCAAGAGAAGCGGTGCAATAAATATTCAGGGTAATAACGTCACCGCTGAAAAAAGAGGAGAGTAGTTTTACCACAGGTTCGATTAAACCGGTGGAGTCCCAGCAGTTTATTTATTTTGGTGTAGCATAAATATTTTCATTGAGAAACGTGGATATCCTCATGTTTAACTCCGTGTCACCAAAAAACAGTTTGTTCTTGACCAATGAAACCGCAATTAAATTTCCTAATAAGCATGCACTCTTAGACGGTACTAAGAATTTACTCTACAAAACAAAAATTCTACAGAACTTCTATTATCCGTTCCTCCAATAGCGTTTGTTGTCGACATAATGGCGTGCGAACCGAATGACAAAAGATCATTTACACTTTTAGCCATTGACACGGGGCGGCCTTAGCAACAGACTGAATCTCCAAACGTCCTATTTGTATTTCTACACACTTTCAACTGAAACTTTTTGTTTCAACTTCATTTTTTAAATCTCAAAAGAACAACCGAGCCCGATATATATTTTTTTATTTCCGCTTACTATAGTTCGGTGCCGTTTCCACTAAGGAAAAGCACGAATTCAACATTCGTCTGAATTCCAGTGGTTAAAAACTTTCACATCAAAAATTAGGAATTATTGGAAGAAAAAAAAACATGTCCGAATTTCGTATTTATTCCATATTGCAGGAAACAGATACCCCCTGCTTAAAATAAACATATCGATATATTTCTTTCAAACAAACCCTTCGTGAAACAGGTCAACTATAGACTAACAAGAGTCTACCAAACGTTTCTGGGTATTTCATGAGCGATACGAACGTCTGCCAGGAATCATCTGAAAGCCAACCCTTAGCGATAAAATTACGTTGGTGCGGCCCTGTATTTGTGGGGATTTGTGGAAGAGAAGCCTTTTGAGGAAGCTTCCCCGCGACGCAATGACCCAGCGAAAATACAACAACCTCAGAGAGCAAAAGCAGATTTTTTTTTAACTTCTTTTGTTTTTGTGATGGCATTATGATGCGAAGGATGAAACGCGATTGCACCAAATTCGTTCGGTCAGAGCGTAGACGGCGGCTTGAGAAGTAACAAATGGGAACGTCAAATAATAGACGAGCTAAATTACTTGCCACCCGTTAAAGCGTAAGACCCAGTCACCCTTCTTCTTTCCCGAAAACACTAAGAGACCCCGATGAGTGATTAACTTTACGAAGACCTTTATGTACAGTATTTACAAACCTTTCCAGCACTTATCACCCAGGCGAAAAATGATGTGTTACTGAGCTGTGCACGCATACATGGATTCTTAATATTTCCTGAAAGTATATCCTGAAAGAGAGCTACTGCGCACACTCGAAACGATCTTTCACAGCCATGGAGGCAAAGATGGCAGCCAGAAGAAGACGATTATTAGAAAGGTCTAAACGTTTCCGCAGCCCAGCAAGTTTATATTCGTGAAATCGAAAGCAAGGAGACGATTCCCTATGAGCTGCACTCTGATGATGGTGCTGGCAAGACGCGCAATGTTGAAGCGCTCTATACACTAATATAATATTTAAAACTCCACAGCCCAGCATGCGCATCTTCGTCGCTTCAAAAATAAGTAAATCACGCGCCAAGACACGAGCGATGAAAATGGCACCGAGCCGAAGCCCCTTTCTGGAATAGTGTATGCATCAATCTAATCTGCCCAAAAATCAAAGCCCACACGCCCTAACTTACAGCCCAACACGAGGGCGTTAGTTCTATTCTGAGCGCGAGCATATCACGCACCACACGCATTAACACTAAGTAATGCACCGGCTACACTCTAAGAACAAATTGCTACCCTGGGTAGTCAAAGCACCGTTATGGGGCTTTGACTACCCGAAAAAGCGAGTAAATAGCCTTTGGGCATATTTGCGTGCAGGCGGTCGTAAATGATATTAGTAACTGAGACAACTACAAAAAGACTATAAAATATGTTCTTCTTTAGCTTTCGTGATCCTTCAAGATCCACCAAGATCACATCTGTTGTGCAATTCGCGTAAATTGGTGGAATAAAATGTTTATCAGCGCGAGCAGCAACACTGGTGTCAACAATCGACGCTTGGCTTGACGTGAGTAGTTTTTACAGAAATGAGGTAAGGATATTGTTTTTGCCATTTTTTATTGTGCAGCTTATTAAAAAAACATCACTAGTCGCATATCTGATCGTATTGAATCATTTAATACTGAGACCGAGGATCGGCATGGTAAACATGCTCAGAGGTACGTGACTGTGTCGCCCGTACTGTTTTCTTTAATCTCGGACTGGTTGAATTTCTGAGCTGAACCCGTCATTGTTGTGATCTCTCGGCTGTGCGTACGGAGCCCGTTAACTTTCCAATTCAGTAGCGGGTTCCAGGTCAGTGGCAGTGTAGTAATTGGCTTTTACTATATTGTTACGTCGTCACGGACGCTATTTGTGCTGTTATACGCGCCAGCTGGAGCCCGAACTCTCGTCTCTTTCGCCGTTCGTGTTCTTCAGTTTTGATGTTCTGTTCTATGATTCATATAACTTAAACCTGAAAGTCGATCACCTCTGCCTCGTTTTGTAAGGGCACCCCATAACCGGGCCACTCTACTGGCCCTTCCTAGATGTCTCCTGCCGCCAAGTAGCAGCCTGCTCGTCGAACCATCGACATCGTCGCCTCTCCATTAGAGAATCACTACCTTTTGGTAAGTCGGCCGTTACTACGTTTTGGCGCGTCGGCCGAACCTGTCGGCTTATCCTCTTTCTTCGACTGTTTAACTTTTTCCAGGGCAGAGAAAGAGCCCCTGCGGTTCTTCACGACATTCTTGCGCTCGTGCCTGTTCAGTTTTTTACGGCAGTATATAAGCTTCAGGGGTTCTTTGTGTTCCTTCAGTTCTTTCACGGCAGTGAATAACCTCCTGAGGTTCTTCACAGTGTCCCAGCGCTCCTGATTGTTCAGTTTCAGTGTGCCCTGCAAGACGTGGCCTTTCAAACCGTCTGATCTTTTCCCTTCGGCCAGTCGCTCTGCTGTACCCATTTTGGAGGATATCTTCAGGAAGGGTATCTTCAGATAATATTCCTAGTTTAGGTGTCATTGAAACGACTCACACTGCTTTTCAAAGAGTCCCAATCTTTCGAGCGCTTCTTCCCACCGCAGCAATCACTGGTAATCTCGGGGATGGTAAGAAGCTCGTTGTCCACCGCTGCGGGGCGTGCTCGTTTTCGCAAGGTCACCATCTCAATACACTGCGCGTCTGCTATCCCCACCATCTCCTCCATTCCCGCTCCTGGCCGCAATGCCTGATGGGACTGCATCCCGGCTCGCAGTCGATTTTCTTGGTGCGGGTTGGGCCAACGGAACGCTGCACCGGGAGGTTTCGCTCCGTTGATTGAGGACGTCGTGTTCGCACCGGTGCACTTGATCGAATAGGACGGGGCGCACTTTGATGCCCCGGTGCGCACTGGTGCGAATAAAGGAGGATGCTATTATTTTAGACAGTTTTAAATGTTTACGCAGATACGGCTGGCACGTGCAGCTGTGTATTGCGTTCCTAGTATTCGCACTGGTTCAAGTCAAATTAAAGTTTAAAGTTTCATGTGAAAAACGATAGAATGAAAAGCGTGTGAATAAGTAAATTACCGATATCTTCCCCCTTCTCTTCTGCCGTGCAGCTTTTTTATCTTTATTTCTTCCTCTTTCGTGATCACGCGTTGACGGTAGAGCCACCTACTCTATCCCACGTAGCAGACGACCTTTCTATACTACGTCTCACCACGAAACAAAGCGCAGTCAGAGGGTAAAAGACACAAGAATACACACAAACAAACCTAAAGCGCACTTTCTCGGTATAGCGTCTGCATCTAATTAATCTGCCTCAAATAATATACTTAGAGAAAGAAGATAAAAGCTGTGACGTTGCGCTGTCGGCGTTACTTGACTGTTTAAATGGATTTCTAGTGTCCACTTCACTCTGACAGCATTGGCGTCCCCTTTCCTCGCCCGTGCACACTCCTTTACATTTTGCTCGTCGGTTTTCCTGCGTCAAGGGTAACGCCATCTGGAGAGCTTGAATGTAGCAGGCGGCATTCTTCAGAGGATGTAGCGACCTTTCCTTTTAGGTGGGTTTAAACGAAGGCATCTGGTCCGCCTTAGCGGATTACTGAAGATTAGTTTCGACCAGTTGGGGTTCATTTGACGTGCAATCCAAATCTTGTTTACGCAGCGTCTTCTACGCGATAGGCCTCTGTCAGATTATGGCCATCTTGACCGGGATTCTGGCCCTCGACTTCGGAATTCGTAAACCGGCCCTTTGCCTCTGAGCAACCGAGGCGGCGCATTGTGGTTGGTGCTTGGGTAATTCGGGGGAAGGCTTATTTTCGGAAATTGAAATTCTAAAGAGCTGTGTAGAATTATAAATAAGGGTATTTTATATTTTGCTTTCATCAAAATCCTGATCATACATTGACAAGCGCTTGCACTTTAAAATTATGCGCTATATCCCCTGGTAGGTATTTTTGTGAAATTCAGAATTGCACGGAAATGCTGAAAATACAAAGGTTTATACGATTAAGAGTGCATCGAATTCAGTGTGTATTGTGTTACGGTTAATTTTTATTTTCAATGACACTATTAAACCACAAATAATAATATGTAAAACAAATAGGGTTTATGCATGTCTGATGTGTGACACGCAGTACCAAAAATAGAGGCCATTCTTAATTAACCTAGCCTAGCATGGGAAGAGTGTTTCTTAGCCTAAAGTTTATATTGTCCGCTTTGCCGTCTTGTCTAAATTTTCGAGACTACATTATTTCGGCCTTATGTAGTAAAAATCACGCATGTGGTTGATGCTAATTAATTACATGCTTGCTTCAATTACTGTATTTTCTTCTGGGAAAATACCACCGTTATAAAAATTTGAACCGTGATTGTATTGTAGAAAAAAGTAGTTAGAATTTTGTGCAATGGAAGGTATGACAACCACAAACACCACAATTAGAAGAAAAAAACACGTCTGCAGTGATTTTCCTGTGATTGCAAACTTGTCATATCACACAATACAGCTTTGGACAATCCAACCAGTAATTTCATTACTCTTTTCTTTGCCTAAAACATACCTTGTATACCATACATCGTGCCTGTACCTGAACGGCCCCCTGCACCAGGGCGGACTACGGAAGTCAGATTTAGGGCTAACCTCATCATAATAACACATTTTATTTTGTCTCCAGGAATTAGCGTGGAAACTGTTTCTCAATAAACTTGTTTCTCTTCTCGTCGAGCTATGTATCTCAATCTCTTCCCTCTTTATAAAAATAATTTTTGTTCGTTGTTATTTACTTGTTTCTTTTGTTTTCTCTTTTTCTGATTAAAGTGATGATGCTGCTGTGTCGGTAAGGAGAGGGGACTTCGTGTGGCAGTTCTTGTACTCCGTTTTCTCCTATTTCCTCGTTTCTTGCACGCAAAGAAAGAAAGAAAATTGAGTTGCATTGAATTGAATTGAAACCATGTACAATCATTACAGCAACTAGCACACTAGAATAAACACCTGTACAGGTTGTAAAAAAGTAGAATTTCTTTACGTTGTAATCTAAATCCTCTGACAATGGGACATAAAATATCGAAGTAGACGACTCATGTTTATGAGTTTCATAAACAGCTCACCAGCATACATTCGCTCCTTGAAATTCCACTTGTTCATGTGTACACGGGAGGGTGTGTACTATCCACGACGTTATTATGGAAGCCATTCGTTCCAAACAAAGTTCTCGTTGTAAGGCTGAGGCGGTTCTATTTTGTTATTGCAGGAATTATTGCGCGATCAATCAGCGCCTTTCCGAAAAATAAGACATCATCATCTTCAATAAACTTCTTAGTGAGCGCGTTGGTAATGGTGTAGGTTTAGAAAGAGTTATATACGTAAAAACAGGGGACGGGACAACACATCTTTCAACTTTCAACAAACAAATGAATTTATTGCCGGACGCTTGGCCTTCGGAGCTCCACTGTAGGAGAGGGAAAGTTAAAAGGAGGGGAAGGGGAAGGAGGGCGGAAAAGGGGGGGGGGGGGGGCAAGACAAGGACCCGGGAGAAAAACGGGGGAAGTAAAGCGCAGAGACAGCGGAAAGGAGAGGAAGGAAGGAAGCATCTCGATTTCCCTCTCAGGAGCAAGGGGCGCTCGCCCGGCCCGCCAAGGCCGTCAACTCCGGTCTCAGGAATGTCACCTCTCTCTCGGACAGCGACAACGAGGCCGAGGAAATGTTCTTCGGCGCCTCTTTAATGGCGAACGCCTCCACGATCTCGCGCCCGTAGCGGTTCTTGTTGGCCCCCAGAACACGCGCGGACGGGAACTCCGGGGCACATGGAGCGCAAGCCTTGAGGTGATGGACCATGGGGTGTTGGGAGTCTTCGTCGTTTTTTTCGATTTCATTTGTTTGTTGAAAGTTGAAAGATGTGTTGTCCCGTCCCCTGTTTTTACGTATATAACTCTTTCTAAACCTACATCATCTTCACTTTCCCACTACGGTGCTTCTGCAGATCGTAGTTCACAATTAAAAGGTTCCAGTCGATTTTCCATGTTTTAAAATTATGTTTTTTTGCTGATTTAAACGTGAAACTTCTCCGAATAAAATTTTCGAACAATGGTTCTGTTTTTTGTTCGAATGAAACGTTTAATTGACCTTTTGCGTTTTTATCAGAATTCTTCGGTTACAGTCCATGAGCTTAGTATGATGTCTTCCGTTCGAGGCTCTGGCCAATGTGATCACAACGCTTAATAATCTTTCGTTTCCTGCGCTCATTGTTTATGTGTAAACATTTTGTTGACAAGTGTTGTCTGCTACAAACCCCATAATATTTTTCTTCAATGGGTTCGGCTTTTTATGCGCCACGCACGCCTCCATTTTGTATTCTTGTATAAAAGGAAACCTTAATCATGTCGAAGTTCAACTAACAATTAACTCTCATTACCCGTTCTCCGAGTTTTCTATCCCTATAGTGTCCATAATGACTCCAACTAGAAAAACATTATTTGCTTTAGACAAAAATAAAAATGTTGCAATAAAAGTGAACCAACATTGCGTCAGATTTTGTGGTATGATGTTTATCAATAAATAATTGTTAAGTGATGTAATGCCTGTTAACATCTAGACAGGTTCCGTTTTAAATATTTTAGATTATAATTGTAACTAAAGATAGGAAATCACTAATTATATCTGTGAGTACTATATAACACGTTCTAGAGGGCAAAGCATCGATTAATCCAGAAGCATGCTGACTGTGACTATACGTATAGTGAAACAACCAACAAAATGTTCATCTTATATCTTAACAAAACAACAGGATATAGTCATATATACATATGTACCGTTCGCTTTATATGGCAGTCATATTATAAATCACAGATGTAGTTTTACTACTTATAACTACGACAGATGGCACGCATCTCTGACGGCTGTGATTACGGCGTGTCTATTTCGTCGTCTTGGCTAACCTCTCGGCGTCATCACAAGTGGAAGAGGCCCAGATTGACACGGCACCGGTGGTGACATTCATAACTACGCATGCATTGGAAGATGAAAGCCGCGTGGTGGGGCAGGCACCCTTTCATACATAGCCCGCAATGCAGACGAGAACTCGACGGAAATTTCAGCCTCCAGGAGTTGAAACACTTCAAGATCTCAACGTCGGCGACCGACGCCCGTCGCCGTTCATTTTATGCGCTGTTACTTCTTCCAGCACCGGCCAGACCAGGATCGATTTGAGGTATGCCCCAAAATATTCCCCGCGCCGTATTTTGTTGAGGACACTGCTATGCATAACACGTCCAGAAGCCGAGTCTACTGGTTTTGAGACGCAGTGTATCAACACATACGCTCCTTGCAATAATCTGGAAAACGTTTTTCGAGCTCTTGGCGGTTGATGTAGGCTTCGAGGACGCATTACTTTTGTTATGCCCAGAATATTATAGCACAACTTCATATCTCGGACAAAGCAGGGATGTCTCTGGTATATTATAAGCTAATCGTCCCCAATTCAGTATTTTAGTTAGTTTCATACAGTGTGGAGAAGTGAGCTTATAATATAAGAAAAAAAATAGGATGGCAAAAACTCAACATGCAGGCAATTAGGAGAAGATATGAGGAATTGGCAAAATCTATTCATGCACTTCGGTATCAGGCGGGGAGGGTAAACCAAACTTGACCACTACACTGTAAAGCCTTTTTCATCGATTGGTGCACTTCAAATGAAGTTTTTACACTGCTTTTCCAACCACATAGAACGGCTCTACAAATTGTTGACGACATATATTGGGCACCAGTTCACATAAGCGATTGTTATTACTTGAAGTTAAAACAGTGAGTGCTACTAGTTTTCCTTCGTTTTTTCTACTGCTACGGTCATGTGCTTTTCATATGGACACCTTCGTTTCCCAGAAAAAGTGCCCATAGCGTAAGTCGTCCATGATAGCGAATCAGGGTCAAAATACTCATATCAAAAAGCGTACCAAGGGGCTTTCGCTGTGAACCAATTTAAAGACAAAAATTCCGCCTCTCCAATTAGCTTTCAAGGTCTATAGGTTTTTCACGCGTTCCCCAAACATTGACGGTCTATTTTGACGTGACGGAGCTGCTTCAGTGTTCATCGCTTGTCGTGTGTTCTTATATTTACTCTGTGTTCTCGTCTTTTGCGGACTGTGTTACAATTTTTAAGGATATGTGCCAGCGTGCCCGCATCGCCACCCTAGTTCTGCTTTAGTGTTCATTCTACTTTGTTACCGGCTGTAGGTCAAATACGATCTCAAGCAACAAAAAACTGCGCATTTGGTAATAACCAATTTTATTTGAAACACAAAACAAAAACATATTTCAGCGCGCAGCTCTTACCGCAAGACTCGCAACGAACGTCTGGCGCATACTGTGACCACTTGGGTTCACTGATATCTTGGGGGAGTTTTTGGAGCTTTTCTGTTTTTTTAAACTTGAGCACTGGCGTCCATAGTGATAGCGGAACATAGATATTGTAGACATATTCGATTGCTCATTTTGTCCTATCTCGCCAGGGGTCAGAATTTGTTCAAGGCGCAAGTGAGAGCGTTTATACTTCACAGGCGAGCAATATCTTGGTGAGATCTCACCAACATACAAATAGTAGAGATATCGCGGCCTCTCATTTGCTCGATCTTAGTTCTCCTTTATCCACCGGTTAATTCCGGCATGAGTGTGGCAACAGAACGACTTGAGATTTTCGTAGGATGCGCGAGTTTTCAATGGCTTCCAGCATGAAATAGCCGACGATCACAATTCGAGCCCCTATCCAATCTCACTTCACTGCGGCGCTGGGTTTGTAGCAGTTGATCAACTTTGTATATGGGCTACCAGCAGACGACATAAGGCATTGTAAGGTTTTATTTCCTTCTGCAAATGGCGTTTCATTGCAGACGTACCGCGTTCTTCGCTCACTTTAGCAAACGGAACGCCTACGAACGCTATTTCCGCTAGATCAGTTAGCAACAAATTAGATCTCACTGTCACTCTCGCATCTTTCTCATTAACGGAAAAGGCTCTGGATGAAAACGCTGATAAGAGGAAAGATTCGTAGTTCGAATGCCAAGGCTGCGGCCCTGAGGGCAGCAGCCTTGGAACGAGCTGCCCGAAACAACGGAAAGCTCTTGCCTGTATTCTACTCCAAGCCACTTATAGACGCCGACTGGTCGATGAAACTATCGGTGCATGTATGTGTGTGCACAGATTTTTAAAACTTTAGTCAAGAAGCATCTTTCCGGGAGAAAGAAGGAACCCAAATATAGCTCTAGATCACCAAAGTTGTTACAAAGAGACCAGCACTTGACATTGCTGGAGTGAGGATAGAGGAAGGCAGAGAAAGGGGAAGAACAAATAATCAAATAGCTAAAACGAAAAATCTATTGTGCAGCACAGTCATGCAAACTCTGACGCCTCCTCCCCCCGTTCCTCTCTTCTCGCTATGTGTCATCTTCGACCTTCATGAGCCCCAGTACGGAATCCTTTTCTAGTTTATCATGAACGGGAAACAATTTGAGCAAGCGCGAGCCGATCGCCGGCTCGGAAGAGCCACATCCGACACCCGCAGGGCTCCTGTTTCAGAAACGGAACTCCCTCGACGCTGGAGGCGAGGATTCTGGCGTAGAACTGTAGAACCGAGAACGATACACTCGAACCTCTGAATGTGTCACAAATGTGATTTACTTTTGTCACTGACACGACGAGAACGACACGGCGTCTCTTTTCGGGCTCCCGGCATCTCGCACATACTCGCTGTCTTTCGCAGTCCTTCGGCGGAGCCTGGACTTCCAAATTTCATGAGACGATGAAGCATTATTAAAGGTAGGATGTTCACAATTGAGGTGGGACAACGGAATCCCCTCCCTTCCGTTCTAAGCCTGGCACTGCCCGCTTCCAATATCACCTCGAAGACAAAACCTGTGCGTGACGCAATTGGTAGTGGATCCCCGACGCACCCTAAAGCGGCACACACGCTGAAAAGAGTCGAAGTACAGGCTAGCTGGTGGAAGTTAAAACACACGCTGAAGCTTGACGGGAGCCTTCACAAAGCGGCAGTCGCGTCTTTTTTGGTTTTGCCGCCTGCTAACGTACTGCTGGTTGTTAGGCGCCGCAAAACGCGCAAAAGAAGATCATGACGTAAGGTGGGCGGCGCTGCGTGAATCCAGACGTCATGACAGTTGGGGGGAAAAGGCGTCGTATTCGTCTTCTTAGCGGTATTGCTGTATCTTGGTGCTTCCTAAAATACGTTGCAGCGGTGTCTGATCGGATTGTGTCTCACTTTGCAGTGTGTGATTTTCACTGCCTGTTTGTCTAACCTACTTTCGCAGCTTTCTCTCCTAGTCGCTAAGTGGCGTCAATTTTGGCGGATTCGCCAATAGCGAAAGCTGCAAGACCAAGTTCCGGACTTTCAACATCCCTGTCAAGCACCCGCGCTCGTGCAGCACACTGAATGCTTACGTCAACAGTGTCGTGCGTGTAACTTTGACTTTGCTCGCGCTTAAATTTAAACAAGCCGTAATGTTACTTTAGGGCATTCACACGCAACGGAGCTAATTAAGCAGATTTTTTCTTCTTGTTGCGGCGAATCGGATAAGAAAAGACTCTTAGTTTTGTTCTAGTCTTTGAAATCCCCGAAAACGTCCCAAGCAGCACAGGTTTTGGCCAAGCATTGGCCAATGACTGCCGATGATCTTTTGGTCAATGGTCATAGGGTGGGCATTCATCCGCCAATCTTTGGCCGATGTCTAATGGCCAATGGCCAGAGAAAGTACAGCCATTGGCCAATGGCTGTCCACTGTCTGCCCACTGGCCAAAGGACCATTGCCTGCCAATGGCCAGTGATTGGCCGAATATATGCTGCTTGGGGAAGACCCGGAGGTTGTTTTCGTGACTTAGGCGCGGTTTTTAGTCGATTTTATGAGGAGAATCCAACGCGACTTATGGGTTGATCATGACCACTTCGAGAGCACAAGGATAGGACTGGAGAAAATCAATGATTCCAGGAATATTTGGGAAGTGTCTCGTGTTAAATTTTTGTGATGACGGGAATAGCAAAATTCAAGCAACAGCTGGAGCTTTGCACGCCCCCTGTGCTATTCCCACCCAATCGCCTTGCTATGATGAATCTTTGCGGCTTTTAATCAGCAGCTGACCACGTGGCCGCATCTACAGGTTGCAAATTAAGATGAACGCACCTCTTTTTTTCAATTTTCTGAACGGTTATTACAGCGCAAAAAAAAACAAAGAAACAAAAAAAAAACAATAGGAACAATGAATCGTTTTAGGTAGTTCACCATAATGATTTATTTCAAATGGTTTAAAACGAATAAATGGCATTCAATGAAGGTACAACACTTGTTGAAAGGCACCTTCAAGTAAATACGAGGATTAATATCACGAGCAGTAGACTGATTTTGTGTAGCAAACATCAAACAAACCATAATGCACTTATGAAGGATGTTGATATATACAAGAGAACAACGTCCATAATTAGTAAAAATAGATATGCCTAAAGGGAAACTCATGTGAATATTTTAGAATTTGGGATGATGAATGCTTTCAGCTCAGTCAGTGTCCCTTATTATACTATATATTAGTTTTCTACATTCTGTCTACTTTTATCACAATTTCGGCTCCAAATTTGGTCTCGGACATCTACGGAAAAACCAAAACTATCTGTTAGAGAGGGATGGTAACAGTGATGCCAGCTGTACGGCCTCTACGTGACGTCGCGGTGGTTCTGCGGTACACGTTGCCCAATGTTACCCGACTAAACGCTAAGCCGCTTGCTATCTGCTAAACAGCAACTGGCGGCCTCTTAAAATAGACTTAACTCCAGTACTCGGTTTCACTTCGACGTAATATTTTGGTTGGGATCATACTTCGTGCATCTACAACGATACCAATCATTTATTATTATTTGTTTTAGACCGGAGTTGTCTTTTAAATGAAAAATGAGTTTAACATGTACTACTTTAAACTAGTAACACCCCATCATTCCACCCGATTATAGTCATTTGCCATATCTCCTCGTCGAACACACAATTCCTAAAGGCTCGGAGCAATCCAATAGTGCCTCCAGCAGACCACGAGTCAATAACATATCGGGGTTCTCATGATTCTAATCTATATTTAAGCAGCCTCTCGACCGTCCCACGGAAAATCCCGGAACCGCTCCTTCTCTCCAGAGCCGGCAAGGGATCAGTTTCTTTTGTTTGTGCTCCAAGATGCTCATCCATATCAATGAGAGCCTCGAAGTAAAACATCCACAAGCTCGTTGCCATCCTCGACCCCGGGACGGCACGGGACGAGAGCTCTTACGCGGACAAATTGGAAAGCCGTTGGCCTCAGTCCCTCGTAAACCAAAACGCCCGTCCTTTTCTCCTGGGTTCAATTGGATATACGGCAAGCAGATAATATGTCGAGTGAAAGGTTTTTCCGACTCGCATAATCCGAATTTCGGGGCACTCGGATTCTGAGATGGCGTTGCAGTATACGAGTGTCCGGGGGCTTGAGAGTAGGAACGGAATAGCTGAGAAGAAATAATCCGGCAAGTTGCATCCGAATGCTACTGAAACAAATAAATTTAAGGACGCAGTGGATGCAATGCTACTGGTTGTGCCCTGCTTCCTTATGCCTCGTGCATGACACTGTAAGTGTATATTGAGCCGGTTAGCTAAATTTGCGGTGTCAACATCTCTGTGTTTTATGTTTTCTTCATCAATAAAAAAAATGTTGCCGTGCTGTTTTAATGTAATCATTATCGGCTTCTGTATAAAAACACTGTTATTTTTGTTTTATTTGGCGCTTCATCTATCGCTGACCTTCTGCCTCGAGTTTGGTCAAGGTATACGCGTGGCAATCTTCAGTTTCGTATAGTTACCTGTATTTCAATGATTTATGATTTAATGCCTGTAGTACCTTATATGTTGTCAGAAGAAGCTCAACCAACTAACGTCACAATCGAGGTGATCATGCTCAGCAAACCAATTATCCAAATATTAAATTGGATGGTTACACTATCATTTCTAAACGCATGCGACTGACTTCACTTTACAAATTCAAGATGTCACCTTGCAAAAATTAAGACCCCAAACGCTGTTACACGCCCAGAACATACTGGGACTTACAGGAGTGTTGCTGAAAAATAAATATAACTACCACAGTAAAATATTTAAAAAATGAAAACAAACAAAATGTCAACGGTAACGTTTTTGTATATATTTAGTGATTTACTAGCGCAGATTAAACCTAGTGTAGACTCAATATATGACAATCTTCGCTGGTCTCCGTATCCATTCTAACCCGCGCTTGTGACGAGCGCGCGCTTTTCAATAAATTCCACATTATTTCCCCACTTGGGGGGGGGGGGGGGGGGGCAGTTTCTTTTCCAGGGCGCTTTCATTGGTCAACTCCAGTGAGCGCGCCTAAGGCTCGAAGCCCCCCCCCCCCCCCCCCCCCTTGGCGAAAGGTTGTCCAGTTCAAAACCTTGGGCCTGGATAGCTGTCAGAGATATTGTCCTGCCACCTTCCAGGGCAGACGCCACAATTGTAGAGATGTTGGCAGGCAGCATGGTGATGCCGTGTGTCTCAAGTCACTGCTCATCCACCGTCGACAATAAGGTTGCATTCGGAGCAGTGGCCTCTGCAAGTGATGCTAGGGTGGCCAGGACAGACCTGCTTCCCTGGTCACCGCTCGCCGGTGGGGGCGGTTGGTGAGGCCTTGGCGATGGGCGGTGGCCACCCACCGTCCTCAGAACGGTCTATTGTCACGCCGGAATTTAACTGCTTCTACCTAGACGAAGCTGAACCGCTTGCGTCTTCTTTTTGGTTGTTAGCATATTAAGTTAAAGGGGATGGTTATACCTCGTCGTCGCTAAGTCTGACGCTAGACAGTCCTAGTGGTAAAGTTAGTGTTGGTTGCAGGCGTCCGCGGCAGGCCCGGCCGACAATAACGAGGGCGTTCTCGATGTCGGTAGGTGTGAGGGCCAGCAATCCAGCCAACACTAGCGCCAGCTGGCGGTCGTCTCACTCACGGTGAAGTGGTCCTTGATGACGTTGTCCGCATGGAATGAGTGGGACGCGAAAAATTCACAGATGCCGGAGTATTCTTTATCGTCGTAGTCGGCATGCAGGTCTGCAGCACAGCGCTCCGTCAGTGTCCGTCGTCGGAAAGGATGGCGAACGTCCTCTGGTGCAGACCATTGTGGCACATGAGGTTGATGCTCCCAGGACATCCGGCACGCGATTGTGGCGATTCGCCTTGCCCCCAACACGAACCAGGTGGTAGCCTCTGTAGTGCGTGGCGGTCGTTGACGGCGGCTACGTCGCCTGGCGCGGCGAGAGTGACCCCGTGGGTTGAGCTAGGGGCGGGGGGGATTTGGAGTGGCTCCGAGGTTGCCTAATTGAATGGTTGATGAACCTTACATTAGAACGGTTACAAAAACAACCTCGGCGATAAAATACTGCAATATCCGTATAGACTCAGCGAGTGCGAAGGCCAGGAAAACGTACCTAACTCTACTGGAACCTGGGTTCGTGCACGACACTCAGCTCGAGTGTGGAGATTCAAGAAGTGACAACAGTTTTTGCTGGTGTCCACACCCGTTCTGACCCGCGCTCGTGAAAAGCACGCGCTACCTTCATACCCCTCATAAGCCATCTTTATTATTCTATTTTCATTAAATTCCACAGCCTAAATACGCAAACATATTATATGCAAATGTCTTGCGTACAAGCGATTATATTTCAGTTTTCGCTTCTAGAACTGATAATTTAATTATCTTTTCAGTTGAAGAACACCTACCAGCATCAACTACCCGTGGTGTGGACACACACCCATCACTATTTACGGCACACCTAAGCACATTTTGTGACATATATACGCCAATGCGATTTCGCGATTTCATTGTAAAAGGAATTAGTTCATTCAGAATAAAGTAAACAATGCACCTCTAACCAGAGAACAAACGCAGCCCTGCTATATAATTAAATTATTACGAGTAGCTGGGATCGTGCTCTCTTTACAAATGCACCTAGATAACGAGGATATATTAATAAATGTGCAATGAGAGTAACTCGATTATTGTGGCGGATCGGACGTAACTTCCATACATTACTTTCAAAACCAAGTCTAGTATACCTTATCTGACCTTAAGTCCAGACAAAGCCGACGCTACCAGGTAATGGGACCAACCAGAGAGCTTCAAAATCATACCATAATGGTGATCGTAATTTTTCTGTACCTGTCCTATCATAGGTGAAGTAATCCTAAACATTGTAAATGCCTAGTGACTTGCGCTTTTACTTTGCTTGATTTTTGTGGAAAGACCCCTTATGGGTCCCATTATCTCCTAGCGTAACTTGCGTCTTTACTTAAGCAGAAACAAAGTATCGGTTTTACATGTACTCCCAGGTGTCAACTTGAGCGCGCCATCATACCCTGTGTTCCCCACCATGGAAATCTGGCTCCTGAAATCTGAATACTTGCCCAGCAGGCTATTGCTCGACTATTCGTCATAAAGGTTAGTATCTCTAAAAAGAGTAAAATTATCTTTATTGGACATTGGGCGTGAGGTCTTCCGTCTCGCCTTTATGAACAATTCTTAATTTGTTTTATTGTCTCGGTTTCCAAGCGTTTTTGTAATGCCGTACCTCTTCTTTAAGCCATCCCCCCTTAAGATCTTCAAAAGCAACCTTTTTTTATGGAAAAGGAAACAAAACGACGAGCACCAACCTCTGCGAGGAAGTAATGCTTAGTATTTTTTTATGCGAAACTATTATTAACCACATGCAGCGCGAACCAATGTTATCGATGTCTCTTTGAAGGGTAAATCGGTTTTTAAACGTATCGAGCCACGATGTTGCACATATTTGGCCGAATAATATGCAATGAGGTTGTAAATATTTCACTAAACACACTTCCCTGAGAAAATACCTAGAAATAAAGAAACATCCCGACATTTCCACCTAGGAGGGATCTGTGCTAAAAAAAGGCGTCTGATTCGCGCAACAGCCGATAAATGGCGGCATTACTCTCCATGAAGGGAACGAGTACCGCATTAATCAGCGTCAGCTTTGCTGGCTTGTTTTGCAGGCTTTCCTCCTCTTGGAAACGCGCCTCACAAAGGGTAGGATTTCAAAGGAGCCCCGAGGTCGCCATTGAAACTCCGCTCGAACACATCAGTGGACCTTATTTGTCCTTTGGCACTTCCTGCTCCAGAGAACTACCTTCATTCGTTCGTTGTGCGCTCAGAGCAAGATAAAGAGGACTTACACACCGAAACGGCACTAATTACGGTTGCAGCCAAAAGGCGTGCAGAGGGTGGCCAGTTGGGCGAGTTGGTACTGACGAAACATGGTCAAACATGCGCAAAAAAAGACAAGGACTGAGAAGAGAAACACGGAGACAACAGACAAGCGCACAGTCGCATCTCATGTATTTGAGGGAAGAAGTAAAAAAAGGAAGTAAAACCGGCGGAACGAGCTCAAGCGAAGGCCACACAGGAACAGCGGCACACGAGCTCGAGGAGTGAACCTCGAATTCATCCATGCGAAAACGATTATAAAATAATTCGATTTGCTTCCCAGTTAAAAACACACTATAGGATTTAGCGATCTTATTCTAACATCTTAACTTCCACAAAAAAAAATGTTTGCATTAAGCTGGAACTGCAAAGCTAGCAAAAACTAGTACAAAACCATTCAACCCTTTAATTGGACTCCGCGCTGTTAAGTCGGAGTCCTTATATATATATATATATATGGTGTTTTTTTTCTTATTCTTACACATTTGTTTAAAAACAACCCTGAAAGCTACAGTAATGCGGCTTGTGCAGTTGGGTTATAGTGCCAGGCGGACATTATGTGGGTGGCTGATCTTTCTGATAAGATGGCTAATTAAATAAACTTCGTTAATTATTTTTGTAATCACTAAAATAGACATATGGCTGCAATTAGAAACTTGTAGAGCATCTTCAAAAAACACTAAATCAACCATTTTTGGGAGGATATAACGCCGGGGCAGCATTTTACGGCGCTCTGTAAAAACCGTCCCTTTGGTCACGTTTTAGATTTCGGTTTCTTATCGGAGCGCATCACCGCGCCCGGCGTCCAGCTCCCCAGTGGCTGGGACGCGCAACACACATGCGCCCTACTTCCCTCCGTTCTACGAGGGAGGCGAGGGGTTGGCTTCGCGCCGGGAGCACCCGGGAGCAGGACCGCGGGCGCAACGAAACCGAAATCTAGAAACGCGTCCAAATGAAGTGTTTTTACAGAACGCTTTACAACGCTGCCCCTGCGTTACATCCTTCTAAAAATAGTTTATTTAGTGGTTTTCGATGATGCTCTCCAAGGTTCTAAATTTTACCATATGTCTATTTTCACTAATTTAAAAGTTAATTAACAAATTTAAGTAATGAGCCGACTTATCGCAAAGATTAGCCATCCACATAATATCCGCCTGGCCGTATAACCCACCTGCACAAACTACATTAGTGTAACTTTCACGGTTGTTTTTAAACAAATGTGTAAGAATAAAAAAAACACCCTCTATATATATATATATTGAGCAACCGTTTGTATACTTTTTCTTCTATTTCAAAAGTTGCACTGAAATAAATCACGCCCGCCTTGATGTTTCGAGTTGACATTTTATCTGGCGGCCTGGCATAGCGTTTTTATTTACTCTTTCATGCGTCTTATGTGGATGGCAACATATAGCACTCTTTTGTATAATATACACATTCTAAACATATCCTGTGCCACATATTGAAACGGGAGTAAAAACTAATAAAAAATACTGAGAGTGTGCAGACGAGCCGGTGGATGTTGATCGAGTTCAAGTTAATTGGACTGTGGTAAATGACGGGAAACTTAGTAGAAAAATGGGCACACAAAAAAATAACATTCTTTTTACTGTGTACTTTTTCGTCTACTAGGTTTTATCTCTTTAAATAATGTCTTCAGTAATTGTAAAGAATAAAGATTTAAGGTTAAAGGTGTACCATGTTTAAAGATTACGCTGTATATTATGTAATCCGCTTCGTGTACAGTACAGTTATTGTTAAATTTCACATTTCTTATTTAAACGTTTTTAGTGAAAAAAAATACTGTCATCCAAACGTGGAGAGGCCGATAGACTGCAAAGTAAATCACCAAAGAGTTTGTATGTTGGCGGTCACACATACTCGAAGACAGATTCACACATATTAATATGTTCTGGTGGCTCAGATCCGAATTTTACTCACGCGCAGTGCAATTCGAATTCGTTCTCGCCCCTTTACGTCTTTCCAAATGCCTGCGCGAGCTTGCCCGCCCATGCATCTTTTTGCGACAACCTCACCCCCTCTTCGCCACCACGGCGCCACCCCAGAAGCGAAGCCGACTCTCCCGCTTTCACCGAGCACCACTGCTGAGACCCTGCGCTCCCAAACCCCCGGTGAAACAACCGATGCCAAACGTGCCGGTTGAGCGCTGAAAAACATTCGTCCCCGGGATCTTGTGCGCGGCGCACATCGCCCGGGTTTCCTGGCTGCGTCTGTAGCGCCCGCCGAGTCATCTCTCTCCAAGCCAGCGAAGCGCGCTCGGAAGCTGCGTCATAAATAAAGAGGCAGGCGGCATGGGCGGACCCCTCGCCCAGCTCCGAGCAGAACGTACTCGGAGCACCCGAACGAACGTGTCTCCAAAATCTGCATAACCTCATTTGGGACCCGGGGACCATGGCATCTTGGTTCCCGCATCGCCCAAACCCTGTCTTGTTTTCTCTTTTTATGGGTGAAGCAACCGCTTTTACGGTGTGCTGGAGATTAGACCTGCAGGAGAAACCCGTGCGCGGTTGCTGTACTATTCCCCGGTTATAGAACTCTTTCTCACCTGCGAAACACAGAAATAAGGTGGCGGTTTAGAAAGAAAAAGATAAAAAATGACGAGCGATATAAATTTTGTATTCGCAGTCTTTATTTTGGGAGTTTGCATTATTCTAGTATAAATATGGCGTTATTTGGTGTGGGCGTAAGACAGCTCTCTTTATAGGCCTGTACTCAGGCTTATAAAATGTACAGGGGAAATATAGTAGTCACGCAAGGATGTAGGAATTGCAGGAGAAGCCACTCTGAAAACATTCTGACTAAAAACCGCTTAATCGTTCCCGTATTTGGAGAAGTATTACTCAACTGCGGAACCACAGAAATTAGGTCGCGGTTTGCCAAGAAAAAGATAAAAAATGACGAGCGATATAAATTTTTTATTTGCAGTTTTTATTTTGGGCGTTTGCGTTACTCTAGTATAAATTTGGCGTTATTTGGTGTGGGCGTAAGACAGCTCTATTTATAGGCCCAGTACAGGGGCAAAACAGTAGTCACGCAAGAATGTAGGAATTGCAGGAGAAGCCACTCGGAAAAAAATCTGACTGAAAACCGCGTAATCGCGCCCGTATTTGCAGAAGTATTAGGATGACATCAAGAAGTTCCTAACTGCGCATTTCAGAGATGCATTTAATTAGCAAAATGCGACTCTCGCCCACTATTTTTCCTCATATACGACGTTGGTCTGAAACAGTGTTCCGAATCGGTGAAAGAGCTGCGTTGGAATTTGATAGAAGCTGTCGTCCGATGAAAAGCCTCGCTGGTAGGGCGCAGCTCACGTTGCGCTACCCCCTTTCTTGGGGATGAGAAAGGTCGAGTTTTAGTTTGAATATACAGTGTTCTGTATTAGCCTTTTACAAATTAGAAAAGCCATTACAGCCACTTTAATGGGGTCTCAGGTTCGCAAGAGGACGTCATATAGGAGACTAATTATAACTACACTTCGTCTCACCCTAGCATGAGCTAACCGCGAAGGCTGTGCTAACGCGAGCGGCCAACCTTGACAGCCTTGGCTAGAGCACTTGCTGCACGAGCGCTCGTGCAGCCGCCGCGGCTTCATTGAAAGCGACTAGCTCGCGCTCTTAGCACGTGCGGCTAACAATAGTCCATACTAAGGTGAGACGAACTATAGAAGTCGGATCATTATATAAAGTTTGAAAATTAACTTTTTGATTTAGGATGATAAGAACATGGTTTGAAATAGACACTTGATGACCGTCGTCAAAAAACTCTTAAAACGTGAATTTGAGAAAGTTTTGGGCCGTTTAGGAGGTGCGCTGGTGTCTGCACTCGTGCAAACAACTCTAGGCTGTTGATACGAAAACGCGGATAAGAGAAAAATATTTGTGGAGACGCCTTTTTTCAAAACCATATTTTTGAGCCTCTTACCCGAGTGGTTTCTAATTGGGCTATAATTTTATTTTGGAGTGGAAACCTTTCACCCCAAGGGGTGTACGTACCAAAATATTGCGCGAAAAAAAAAAAGACTTCGTATAACGGTTTACCGCGCTGTGATGATAAACCAGGAAGCAATTCTTCTCCTGTTGTTATGTTGCTGCTGTCCTTGACACAATGTCTCACTCGTTTGAAGGACGCCGATTCACTCTCCTCGCGCGGATGAGGCGCGTTGTGAAATACCGCTTTCGGGGAGAGCCATTCGACGGCGCGCGCAGTACAGTTTGACTCGCTCTTGCTAGCAGACGTGGAGTTCGATTGGTTTCTGATACGTGTCATTTCAAACAATGAATAGACATGCAATCTCCAATAGGTGCAAGCACTTAAGTTATTTCACAACTGTGTTACTAATTCTGCGTGAATGTTGAAACGAACTTAAAACTGAGCGTCAAGACCTAAACCATTTGTTCCTGCCGCATATATATCGCTGAAATGTCAAGCATTTCTAAACCTTATCGACCCACAGATGATACGAAAATGAATCATGGATATATATACATTGGTTCACAATATCTGTACCCAACAAATTGATAATTGCTCGTCCGACGTTGACATCTACGCGGCCATCTTGTGACAAGCCTTGCATATCCAGTGCTGTCACGACGATGTGGCCACCCAGAGCGAACAAGGTATTAATCAAAGAAAAACCGCTTGCAACAGTAGCGAGACTACAATGTACACAAACAAAAGCGGCCTCACAGTAGTTTTGTTTCTTGCGTATTACATGGTTAAAAATCGCGCACAAAGAGACAAGGACAAAACCATGTTTAACGTTTACAAACTCGCCCAGCTTGCTACTTTTCTTGCGTATTTTTAGCTGCATGAGTTTACCTCGGGTTTAATTATTTGTTTCTTTCGATTGATTCTGTGACAAACAAATGTGTTCCATTGGTGTTAAATTATATTAACTCCTTGACTTACAAATAAATGCAACATTTTACACATACATTTTGTCTCACTAAACTCGGTACATAGACGTTGTCTAGCCTAAAAATTACGGCCATGTCATATGCAGCCGTTTACACCAAAAGTAAGGCAACGATGCGCGAAAACAAAAAGGTCCCTCATAGTGGTTAGGTTAACTGTGTATCGTTTAGTTTGTAGGAAATTGCCTCTTGTTCATTTTTTTCCTTTTGATCGATTTTGTGACTAAGAAATAAATGTGTTCCATATGATTTTGGTTTTTCAATATTTTAACTAAAAATTACATTATCACAGTTTAATTATGTGAGTCGTGAGCTCTTTTGCGCACAATCCCTGGGAACCAGTCCTTGTTGCTAATATAGCTATGATTTGATTCAGACGTACTTTGATTTAAAAGACCTATTGAAGCAACGAGACAATCATGATTTGTTGTTTTCACACAAAGTGATTATTGATAAAAATGTATCGTATTTTACTTGTGTCATCTGTGAATTTTTCTTGCCCGTGTTAGGGGAGGCAGGTCTATTTCGCCATGTAAACCGAATACCCACCTCACGATTCACCCATGTCTAGAAATCAGTATACCTCTAATGTTAGTTTTGACCACGATATGAACCTAATAAAAATGATATCTTACAAATTGTAAAATACAGGTAGCGATGGATATTTTTTTTGCTTGCTTTCGTGCTTTTTTTAAATTACAAGAATATGATTTTCGTAGTAGTACTTGAATCTATAAGTACCATGTAATCTTGTTTTTGATAGCAATGCTTACACTGTGTAAATGAAAATGTACTGTATAGTTTTGTTCATGGTAGTAATGCTTAAACAATTTGGGGGCGAAACTATTTAGCGTCCTAATGTATTCAGTCAATGCTGCTTCTTCTGTTATGTTCAGTGTTCCAACAAGAAAGGCTACTACGGCTGTTTTTCGACACGACCACAAAATAAAATGTTGTTACCAATAAAGTATGATAGAGTTATGCATTGTTTCATATGCTCTTTTGAAACTGAAAAAAAAAAATCAGCATTCAATGTAATCTAAGTATTTTAACAATATTCCAAGCTAGGTTTTTAAGATATTAGTTTGTACAATTAGGTTTAAATTGGCGCAGTCAACAGAGTTTGCAGCTTGTCCAGACTTGTTAAAATAATGTTGAGAGTGTATGAGTCCACGACACTTTAGAGTTGCAAACCACACTACTGGCTTAGAAATAGTGCCAGTGGTACACATACGATTATTGGAATTGAAGGTCTCGTGCAAGGTGGGCAAAACACTGATTCGCTTTCTTTTTTTTCTACTTTTTTTCACTTTCATTCAGATCTCAACAAGGTGAATGGATATCGACAAGACGAACGATGCAAGGGATCAAGACATTGGATGAACACTTTGCCCACAGCTACTGGGAGCCTGAAGAATTGAATGACAGGAGTGCAACGGGGACCAATAGTCTTTGTCCTTCAAGGGTGGGTTCATAGGAATGGAACGCACTAACGTAGGTGCAGTGGCTGGTGGGTGACTTTCTAATAAACCCTAACCTAGATTAACCAAAATATTTACATGAAAACAAAAGCATGATTGTATTGATTTTCACATTTTAAATATGTGCTTAAAGTTAAAACAAAAACCTCAGTCATACTTGCACTTGAAATTTTAATCACTTACACATTAATATAAAAAATATAAAAAAATACTATACCTGTTTTGTTTTAGAAAAGTTATGCTCATTAAAACTGTTTGAAGGAAGTCTCATGAGAGGACGTCTGATCAAGTTTCGTCTGAGGCTTGTTCCTTTTTAGGTGTCTGAAACCAGCCGCATGCAGAAGCTTCATTTTGCCCTCATCATCATTATTATTTACTCAACCTGAAGATACTTTGCAAAACATTTATGATGCGTTGTTTCAGCTTCAGAGAAAACAAACCGTCGGAAATGACTGACATAGATATTGCATGATTAACGATGCCCCGTATTTTCCTCGTCCACTGACAGTGCCAACGTGTAACAATTTTGCCAGAATTGTTGTTTGGTAAGCCCAATTAAGAATCTACAACCCAAAAATACAAAAAAAGATATTGTCGATTTTCTTAGAGCCATTTTTCCTGCCCTTGCAGTCACGGTACTTTTGTGCATCATCTTTTATGGCAAGAGCCTGCTAGTGCTAATTTTTTGGTTACAAGGTACCACTGAAACCTTCGCGTATGGTATGCGCTTTTTTGTGCTCTTTTTTATATAGAACTTTCAGTTTTCCGCTCATTTGAACAGTAATATATGAATATATATAGAAGAACTGCTTTGCAGATGAACCAGCAAGCAGTATTTGGGAGAATCGTTGTGATTTTTCCAATCAATGTAAAATTCATGTAATCACTGAAGATTTGAGCGAGTTTTACTGAAGTTGCTTAGACCTCCTGTCATTTTGTGATATATCGTTATTGAGTAAACGAAATAGTTTCCGTGTCACAAACTAGAAGCCGTGTAAATTCTTTTTAAGGTAATGAGAAATTGCATGAATCAAGTTTTAATGTAAGCTTTTGCTAGTGTTTGCTTATAGTCCCGCTTTGCAAGCATAAAATGCAGACAGTAAAGATAAACTGGCACCGTGATAGTAGGAGCACTAAGGACCACCTTTAGAAATGTCTTGCGTGACATAAAAAAAACACGCAGAAATGTTCCGAAAGACGGGATTCATGATTACAGAGGAAGTACCTACAGCTCGTATAACAATGTCAACAATTTATGATTAGACGTTTCCTCTCATGTGGGAGACATCATCAGTGCAGCCTAAGAACAACGCGACTAGTTACCAGCAACCAAACGCTTGTTTTGTCCTTTTCATCCGTAGTGCTGGTTCCGATGTTTTCTTCTTCGTCTATGGCATACGGGACGGGACGCCTCATCATTACGGCCTTCGTTTTAACTTCTCTTTCGTCCGTAGTAGATGTAATAATAAACGCTGAATCTAAGTTATTTCAGGATGTCGGTGTACACTTCGAGGAGGGGGCCGCGGTCAAAATTACTGGTAGATGAATCGCTGCGAATACTGCATGATTCCTCATATCTGATGATATTTGAAATATCTGACCAGATACAAGGTATCTAGTGTTCTCTGGATATATGACCAGATACCATATGTCGGTGCACATTTGGGGGAGGGGGCCGCGGTTAGTAATTAGGCGGATGGGACGCTACGAATACATGGTGTATTCGAAGCGACCCATCCGCTTGTAATTCAAATCGCGGCCCCCTCCCTGAACTGCACACCGAAATCCTGAAATAACTTACGAGTCATCATTTAACACCACATCTACTACGGACGAAAAATAAATTAAAACGAGGGCCGTAATGATGATGTTTAACGTATGCCCTGGGCGAAGAAGCAATCATCGGAAACGGCACTACGGACCAAGAGAAGGACAAATGAAGCTTTTGGTTGCTGGTAGGTAGCCCCGGGTTGTTCCTAGACTGCGCTGATGATGTCTCCCGCTAGGGAGACGAAACGTCTACTCATAAATTGTTGACATTGTTATATAAGCTGCAGGTATTTGCTTTGTAATGATAAACATGTCAAGAAGAGTGCTTCATGCACTCTTAGTAAAAAGGGCATCGATAGCCCTCCCTAAGGGGAGGAACGGTCTTGTAACCTATGTTCCTTTAGAAAAGGAGAAAATTTCGTCCCTGAAGCAGGGGAGCAAACACTTCCTCCGTCGCTTGCACCTCATTGTGGCGGCCCTGAATCGAGCAAATCAAGCTCGATAAGGCCTAACGAGGACGCTGCGTATCTTGTACGGGACGAGAGGAGCAGCAAATAAAAGCGTAACGAGCTTTCCGCAAGCTGTGTTTATTTCCGAAGCCAGATTCACCCCGCAGGTATAGAAACTTCCGTTTCTAAAGCTGTTGCTCAGTCTTCTCGTCGTCAGCATTGCGATGTTAAACGGAGACAACCGATACCCAGTTACTTCGCACCTTTTACGTCTTACCTTTGCTGTTCCTCGAGTCACAATGCCTTCGTCAATCGCACATCACGGAGGAATGGAAAACCTATCCGCGAAACCAAAAGCCGCCGTGAAAAGAAGAAACTCGAAGTCGCTTTTGATCGCGTAGCGTGAAAGAAGGTTAAATCGCTTGCCACCACATGACAAGGTCAAGCAGAGTAATTGCAAGTAGCAAGGCTAGGTGGCGCTAAGTACCGCCGAAATCATGTTCTACAAAAAATATTTTTATTTCCACAGGCCACCAGTACGCATCGGGATCCTCTGCGACCTCTGCTATACACTCATGTAGCGACCTTACGCATACTAGAAGCATCAGGTGAACATACACTGAGTACATAAACATACAAACATCAATACAACGGCACAATAACTCGAACACTACAACCGAGCTCTGCGTTTCCGTCGTTTATACTGGTCGCTTTGAACGTACGGAATTTCTCGGTGACTGAATAAGCAATAAAAAATAGTACCAGCATATTAATTTTTTTCAGCAATGTCATACCTCTCAGGGTATTTTGAATGGCTCAGGGGAAGAATCTCTTATTAAAAAGTAAACGCTCGATCATACCGTAATTATTTGAAAGCCAATAAATCAAGCCGCTCCAATGCGGTTCGAAGCCATTAGTTTGTTCCCCCGTACGGCACGTCGTAGCCTGTATTTCTATTCTGGCGTTTGTTTTTCTATTCGACTGCAATTGCCGTCTTGAATTAATCTCTGTACTGCGGATATTCACTCAGCTGGAAGTGATGCTTCACGGGCAGAGAAATCGCTTTTCGATCAACCTGAATGCAGTCAAAGCCGAGGCTTGCATCAGGTGTTAAGTGTGCGGAGCTAAGCCGTGGCGAGCTCGAAAACTTCTAGTGCTCATCCCAGCGCGCCACTTAAAGGGCAATATCTCGAGGAACAGTAGTACATTTAATCAGAAAAATAAAGGGTAGCTTTTTTTTTAGATTTTACCTACTACTCTTTTTTAATGCTAAAATTCCACACTGTAAATATACGTACTTTCCGTCATATTTTTGTACTGTTCTGTCCGTTCCCAAGAGCGCCATCGATCTCGGCGAGGAGACAACTGACAGTCAGATTGATCACTGTACGATAGGAGCTTACTGTTCGGACAAGCGTTCCAACATGACTATCCACAAGTCGATCGATTGCACGTGACTAATCCCTCAAGTTGTTTTAAACTTTTTAATGTAAAGCGGAATGTCAACTTGCGACACTCGGCCTCCTCCGATCACGGCCCGACCAGCGCCATCAATGCCCGCCACTTTACGTCATCTCATCTTGTTGTCACAACTGTTACGCGAACACACGGTCACATCGGCGATAATTCCAGTCTTCTGTTCACAACCCAAAACACTGTCATCACGATGTTGCTGCTATGTTACTGACACAAAGAAATACAGAACCACGTAGAACGCCGGTTGGCACTCGTCATCGGAAACCAGAACCGAACTCAGCACGGAAGGCGCTCAGGCAGCAGTCAGAAAACCTGCCTGCCTTGGACGCAGTTTCTGCGATTTCCATAACGTCGAAAACATCGACGCAGTTCCGCGTGGTTCCGCTACTGTAGTTCGGCGTGGGTTCCGCATCCCGGAGACGGCTATCTTACCCAGTGTACGTAACGCTGCTGGCACTGCTCCGGAACTTCGGTGGTTCTAGCGGTTTCGTTTGCTCGTTTGATAAGATTAGTGATAAAAACGTCAATGCAACCAAAATATTCTGCACGTTTGGACTAGAAGACGGAATTACATTTGGCCTTCGCTGCCGCTGGAGCTCAATCAACTCAACAACATTTATAAAACAACGTGCGTGACGTGCTCAAAAAACGAAACCGAAAGAAGATGAATCGGGATGGCGAAAGCTTTCTCCCGTCTGCCTGGAGAAGCAGAAAAGCGTTTCGTTTCTCCCTGTTTCTCGTGTCCGCTTGGGGGCGGGCCAGTTGAGGGAGGAAGAGCGCCATTGCTACTTTTTTCCGCCATTTTGTGGACCGAAAATCATGGGAGATGCGCAGCCGTTGTGACACATATAGAAAGAGTTGCCGCATTATGAACGGTGTGTCCTAATATATGTTTAATTTAATTTGATGAGATGTCCCAATCCTTGTACATATTCTTCTATAACTGATACGGCCTGATTTTTTTAATGCACAGGCCAGGTTCAATTTGTGATACGGACTAATCCCCTTTAAATTATAGTATGTGCCTGTCCTGTGTGGGAGCTTGTATCTTAACGTGATAGTATTCACAGAACCGATATAATTTGATGGTATATATGCAGTACTTATTTCAGTAAGAATGAAATTTAGAGAAGAATGAAATTTAGAGAAGGTTCCCCAATCTCAATTCATATAGACTCCCAGAACAGGTTCCACAGAATGGCAATGGATATGCATTTGTAGAATTTGTTTCGGAATCCGGCGATTGGGATAGATTTTCAAAAAAATAAATCGATCCACACTCTTTTTCGGTTCCATAATCTCGACTAAACGAAGTCTGGAAAAACTTATCCTTTTTGTTCTGTTTTTTTTTTTTTTTTTTTTTTTTTTTTTTAGCAGGGGTTTTTACGGTACGTAACGTCACGTCCACAAACAGCAACAGACCAAAAAAAAAGAAGGTAAAAAGTCAAAAGGCGAATTTTCAGTACAAAAATTTGAAAACACAACGGACTATTTTGCACCTTCTCTCCTTCGAAAGCTCTCTGCCTTTTGACTGTGATAAATCTGCGGTACCCAAAGCGCCTCACCAGGCCCGAACGCACGTCACACAACACCGGACCTGATTTTTCCAGTCAGTCCTAAGCTGAGAGTGCGGTGGAAGCTATGCGCTTGCCGGACCAATCAGCCACCTCCCTTTCATCACCTGACCTGATTCTCTATGCTCGAGGGAGCATGAACACGTGGCAAAATGTGGTTGGCCCAACGAGCACGTAGCTTCCCCAGCACTGTCAGCTTAGGGGTAAACGGGGTGGGGAGAGCAACTTTTGTCTGAGTTTTAAGCGACGGGCTAATCTTCTAGAGCACAAATGGCATGTTCCGGGTACACAAATGAGAGTCTGAGCACGAGGGGAGTCCCTCCTTTCCGTCTTCTAGAATGTTTTGGTACAATTCGCGATTTGTGAGTTGAGAAGAAAAGCTAAGAAGGAAAAAGTTGAAAAATTGTTTCGTGATCGACCCCTTTAAAAACAAAAATAAAAATTGTTTAAGTTTCTTTCAAATCATTCATACACGTGCCTCTGAGAATAAAGCCGGAAAATATTTGCAGAGCATATTTAAGATAATCTGGGGGTGAATTTACATATGATATATATCTTTAGGTTGATTGGCCCGTTTTTTATGTTGTCAAGTCTGCAGGCAGTACTAAAATGTTTG
Source organism: Ixodes scapularis (assembly GCF_016920785.2). Taxonomy (NCBI): domain Eukaryota; kingdom Metazoa; phylum Arthropoda; class Arachnida; order Ixodida; family Ixodidae; genus Ixodes; species Ixodes scapularis. The sequence continues at coordinate 5,509,763 of NW_024609867.1, forward strand.
CCATTGTCATCAATAAATATGACTGCATGAAGTTCATACAACCGCTTAAGATCGACATGGGAGAACATACTCGAAAATGCGCCATCTGTATAGTCTGTGGAACGTGTTTTTTTTGTTCGCTGTTTGGCAGCGTGAACCGCCGACAGGGTATGGCAAAAGTAACTGTGTACTCACGTTGTAGATCTGAAAGGAAAATACACGAAATGTAGAGAAAAGGAGCAATGAGAAATTATGGACTTCTTAATAATACCATACACGACGACTTACTGCAAAAAAAATATATAGATATGCATGTTTTTAAAGTAAACACGTTTGACGGAACCACGTCTTGTTGGGTCAAAAATTTGAGAAATACCGATCTTCACGAACAAAGTCCCAAACATTTAGTGGACGGACGTTTCAACGGTTGTTGCATGCTCTTGTTGTTTCGGTTCTATATTGGTTTAGACAAAAAACGTTACTACTAAAAAGAAATGTGCTCAAAATTCAGAATCTCTTTTACCTGTCATGTTCAAAATACACCAGATTTTTTTTTATTCTGTGTTTAATGTGTTTCTAGAGTCCCAACCACCAGTTCAAGCAAAAGCCATACATATTAGAAAAAAAAAAATCATGACAAGAAACATTTTGCACGGCCCCTTCAAGCCGATGCTACAAGCGCGAGCATGTGGTCCTGACCGTTTGCACTGCAGGAGCGCGCGTACTTGGACGCTGAAAGCCTGGAGCTCCTTCTTTTAGCTTCTGCTACGCTCACACTTAAAAGTGAAACGGAGTATTGTGTCGAGAACTTCATATTTCACCAGAAAACTAAACTGTTTAACATGGTTTGCGCGTGACATCATCGCACTATACGCTCTACTTCGTTTCAGCTTAACTACAGAAGAAGCCGATGCTCCAAGCGCGAGCTCCGGACTTTCAGCGTCCCTGTCAGACACGCGCGACCGTGCACTGCAAGCTCTGTTCACAGCCACAGGCTCGCGTTTGCATCATCGGCTGCGTCTGGACTTCAGCTGACTCAAATTATAGCTGTCAGAGATTTCTTTTTGCTGAGAAAATCGTACCGTGTGGTGTAAAATGCACGCTGCAGAAGGTTCGCGATCAGTGATACCCATTTATTCAGAAACAAATTTTTTTCTTGCTTGGTGCAGCGTCGTGAGTTACGGCGCGAGCGACTGGCGCCACTAAAACGCGCTTTCTGGCAGGAGTGATTTTCCAAACGAAATAGTTGTGCAGGATCACGCCGTCTGCTCTGTGCCGAGGATATGGAGCAGAGGAACCTTTACAACACAGGATGTTTTACAAGTCCCTCCCCCTTTTTTTCTTTCTTTCGACGATGCTCCTGCAGAGAATACTTTTATGTTTTGAGGAACTCCCTCCTCCGTTTGGGGGTGCCGATTAGAGTCTTATATTTGTGCCATTTGTTAACATAAATCCTCCATTTCTTTTATTTTCCACGCATAAAACTGAAGTTTAAACACAACTGCGAGAATTTGAGCGGCTGCCGACGTTCGGCCTCAAAGGCCACGAGAATTGTTCTTTTCAGGTATCCTTGCCGTTCACACTCGCAGTTATACTTATCGTCAGATTAATAAGCCATATTTAGTCCTTTCAATGCGTCTATTCTCGGGGACAACCTTCATGAGACAGTTCAGCAACAACGAAAACATGTTTGGGTGCCTCGATAATCTGTACATGGAACATGGTTCATGAACGATTTTTTGTACTTGTAGTAAACACCACTAAGAAGTAATCCCAGAAGTTGATAGCTTGCAAAAACACCCATAAGTTTTTCTCTCCTTTCAATGGCAGACGCAAAAAAAAAAGAAAATATACAACTTTCTCCTCCTCAACTTGCTATTAGACGACGATGTAATCTTACGCTAGTTGTATACCGGCAGTGTTCATCATAGTCATGCACTGGGGTTGGCAAAAAATAAGGCATGGGTTCAACTTCAGACATTGTTAGCGTTCGGCTATTCTCTTTTGTGATTGAACAAGAGCAAACACGATTGTTTGGTGATGCTGGTTGCCAAAAACCCGAGCACTCGACTCGGGCTCATGACAATCGAGTACGTCTCGGTGTCACATGACTCGCGGTGAGAAGTCGTGATAGCATGTGACGTCACGGTGTCAACAACGCTAATACATCTATAGTCTGTTGCAACTCAAGAAGGTAGGGCGACGGAAAAGAAGACTGGGAAGGAGGAAGCATACGGAACGCTGGAGAAGAGAGGGCGAAACCACTCCCTCTCTCCAGCGTTCTGCTTGCTTCCTCCTCCCCGGCCTTCCTTTCCCTCGCCCACCCTTCTTGAGTCGCAACGGACTATAGTAACGTTCTGAATTTCAGTCCACTTGATGCGGTGAGTCATGCGACTACGTCGCGAGGCCACGTGACGTGACATTATTTGACAGCATGCCTTGACACCATGTCAGGTGACCATATGACACAAGATTAATCGTAGTGCCAATACAAAAGCGCCATGAAAACCCACAATTTCTCGTCGATTGCAATTCGATATATGATAATTTGATCACTACATAGATACACAGATGCTAACTTTTACTCGCAAACACTCATTTTGTGATAAAAAAATTACCATGAACCGTTTTGAACCGGTTACCGTTATAGTTTTTTTTCCGGTTCAGTTCCAAGATCGCGGCGAAGATGCCGTTCGGCTAAAAATAACGGTTCGGTTCCGGTCTTCGGTTCGGTTGGGTTCCGGTTCGACACCCTGGACGGACGGCCGAGCTATTCAAGCAGCCATGCGAAGCTTCGTTTCTAAGTGCGTGGGTAATTAGAAGTTTCCGAGTTCGAACAAACATCTTCTTGTTTGTTCGAACTCGGAAACATTCCAGTCATGGAATCGAGGGCGCTGGTGACTCTGCTATTCGCAGGCTGCAAAATAATGTGTTGGATCAATACAGTATGGCTCCTGCCATACATACCGTAAAATGAAAACTCAAATACACGCTGGCACGTTTTCCGTTCATTTACCATTTGAAATTCAAAAGTACACTGGGAACATTTCCCTGTGAACTTTAGATGTTCGACCAGCCTTTTGAAGTTATAATATTGTTCCGGTGTGGCCTAGAAATAAAAACATGAAAGACTGTACCACAAAAAGCCAAATAAGCCAGTACCTATAAAAATATTGCTTTTGAGAATAACCAAAAATGAAAAATTGCAACAAAGTATCGACGTCGACTAAATAATGACTTCGTCTGAGTTTTCTATTTTTTACCACAGTCTCAAGTAATTTTCAACTTGATCAAAATCCACCTACTCGCCTGCACGATCACTATATCTTTTTCTGAAGGTAAAAATGGCTGAGCGAAAAAAGTTGAGGGTGCAGAAGTCAGGGAGAGGAATTATACAATTAATCCAGAATCTGTTGAATTGTCCTGTTTTCGATACTTTATTGTTAGGTACTCATTTTCCTTCGTATGACCACGTTTTACAAATATAATGGCTCTTCAACTCGTAGTTCCGGTTAAAATAGTGTGGCAGTCCTGCTCAGTCATTCTATGCGAGGGTTTGCAATTTTCGAAAGTAAAAATGACGAGAAAAAACAATAAATTTCTCCAATAATAAAAACTAACTAACTCGCACAGTTACACGGGTATGAACGCGTGTCTTCTGGAGGTAAAGGTTCAGGGTCGTTTTATGTTTCCGCCACTTGGGGCAGCTGCTTGTTTACCTTTTCCTAAGTTACGAGAACCTTCGTCGCGAGGAATAAAAATAACACGGAAGAAAATACTTCCACAAAAACCCCAAACCCATGTTAGGCCTCAGCAAAACAAAAACAAAATCGACGCCTAAACATTCGCGCTGCTAACGAGCACCCATGCCACCAAACGCGTACCAAATCAACGTCTAGGAAGCAGAACTGGATACAACGGGAAGATGCCAAATTACTGTGTGAGCCTCGTCTGAAGGCGTGCAATAACTTTGCCCGAATAGGGCAAAAAGAGCGGCGTTGGACCAAAATTGGCGTATGTTTACATCCTGATATTTAGTTTTATGGTTGGATTTTGGACTCCAAAGGTATTACAGTGGACTAACAAGCGGTGGAATCTACTTTGCGTCTCCTGGCTCGTTACCGAGGACCGGATTTGTGCTGCAATGAGGAGTACAGCAGAAATAAACTCGCGAGGAAGTGTGCAAATGATCCTCCTTTAAGAAAAAATAGTAAATTGCGTAGGTTCATATGCACACATAAAAAGGTAGATGAATTTTCGAAAGCCGGCTGGAGGTACGTACAACTTATCTGGCGTAAAAAAAAAAAAAAAAAAAAAAAGTTTTAAACATTGTTAGGTTAGGTGCGGAAACAAAATATCTCCATCGAAAACTTTATGCTAAACAAATTCCTTTTTTTTGTTTCGTGTCTGCCGTCGTGTTATTTAGTTATTTGCAATACAATGAAAGGTTGTAATTTTTGTTTTATCACTAATGCCATAGAATGTAGTGGCATCGGGGCTTAAGAGAAAAGCAAATATAATGAGAATCAATATACGTAGGCCCTTATTCCTTGGTACCGAACGGTATTTCGTTCTTCTTTTCATTAGAATTTGGATACGTCTTTGCCATTAAAATACTAGCCTTTTTGGGAGTATTTTGTGACAAACTTTGGAAATTTTGGGAGCATTTCTAACGAGCAGGAATTCAATTTTTCCTCAACACGTAAGACATACCTTTTATAATTGTTTGTGAGTGCATGGTAATTTACAAGCACTTCTGCTGGGAATAAACTTTAGACACAGCCTGCATTTATTTGCATTAATTTTTACGAAAAGCTTTCTTCCCAAAGCAAGCTGCGCATGTCTTCCCAAGTCTACTAAACTACAGTACGTCAGTGACGCATCGGCAAACATTGTAGCTTGCATAGAATCGGTTGCATTTATAAGGGCGTCCCGGAAAAAAAAACAATTCCAACCAAAACACTTGATGAGATTTAAAATTAATTGAACACAGCGTTATGAAACGGACGTAATCAGAAGTGCCTTGCTAGATGCAGGCTGAAATCGCGATGGTCTGCTAATTAACGTTTGAAGCGACTGAATTTAGCGCTTCACATACTAATTGTAAGGTGTTCTGCTATCGGACACAAGCTAACATCGACCGGTGGGTAAAAGAAGTACGTAGGACAAGCTGACCAGAGGCCAAGCGACCTCCTTCCCAATTTGAATGTTGGTGAGACGTCCTCATCAAAATATTGTCTGCTAGTGAGCTCGCGAACAGGTTAAAATGTCTCATTTGTTGATTACGCGCAGGATGTGGTGCCACATCCAATCGGCTGTCAAATACGCTCTCGCTCACACTTAGACCAAAAATCAGATCCCATGTGCACTACGTGCAAGATAAGGAGTGACGTTTTAATACTCTAGGATTGTCGTCGAGTTCTCACTAAGTGTTTTGGCTGTCCGTGCTTCCTACCGATTCTCGCGAGTTCGAATAAAAAAAAAAAGAAACTACTCTTGATATAAAAAAATCAACAGTATGTTTGTCCGTGCTCCCTACTGGTCCTCGCGTGTTCAAATTAAAAATAAAAAGCTACGCGGAATATTATAAAAATTAATAAAACGTCTTAATACTGCAGATTGGGCGAGTTGGTAAGGCATCATTACGAACCAGCGCACAGCTAGACAGTTACCATTTTCTTCCTTGGCAACCTATTCCTTGGGGTCGAAGAAGAGGAAGTTTGAAATACGAATCAGGTTGATGGTTCAGCGCTTTGTGAGTGTATTTTTCTGTGTACTTGGGTTTTGAGTAACTGTCTAACTGTACACTGATTCGTAATGATAAAAAAGAAGAAAAAAATTAACTGTACGTTTTAGCCCTTATGCCGCGTATCACGGCACCTTTTATAGGTGATTTACTACTGACATCAGTGTGCCTTTCAAATTATTTCAGCTCTAATGATGACTGTTTACAGCGCAGCGGATGTTTCCGCCATCTCTCAGGGACGCTCCGTCTATGAGTAGTTGCATAACATTACACAATCCGGGGTATAGAACTTTTGATTCGCATGTGCATTTGAGTAAGGAGACACGTATGCGCAATATCAGGGAGGCATGCCAAACCGATAAAAAAGTAACTTGAAGTACTGTTTGTCGGTAACCGTAATGGTAGCGCGTTTCTTTTACGTTCAGTCAATGTAGGTGCAATATGTGTTAATTTTATTTGTAAGCGTATTTCGCTACTTTTTGTCGGTACCGACTGCTACTCGTGTGTGTACCATAACGAACGCCATTTGCGCCTCCATCTTCCCGTGTGTAGCCAAAAGCAAAATTTTCTTATCAAACATGTCGATAAGTGACCATATTTCTATGACACGCATTTTCTACTAGATCGACTGGGAAGTAGGAACAGCTGCTCGGTTAAAATTATATTGCGGCTATAAGATACGAATAATTATTTAATCCGTACTTTCGAGACTAGCGTTTTGGTACTAAGTGAAGACAAACCTGATACCGTATTGCATTACAGTGCCGCCGAAAATGCTGTAAAAGACAAACACCTAATCTACGAAAACAAATATGCTCTTCGCCGCAGCAGCTTCGAGCAGGGACGAATATATTTGGCTAATGATCCTACTGCGCGAAATTTGGTGCGGTGGAACCGCGATAAAAATCAGATAGGATGCACTTATACGCTTCACTGCATTCTCCGCTAAACTGTGACGCAATGCACCAAAAGATAAGAAACAGTGTGTAGTCCCCATTCGGAGAACCCCACTGCTAGCCAGCGCACAAGGACATAACCGGGCCTTTCGTATAAATAAATATAGGAACTCAAGAAGACGACAAAACTGAAATAAGAAACAAAGGTCCGCACCTGATTTCCTTTCGCAATTATGAAGTAACCGGGATAGCGATAAGATTGTATTCTTTCATTTGGAGAGAGCAACCGAGCTAACCGCATCGCAACACAGACACCGAAATAAGTGAGTGAATAGATAAAAGAACCAACGATATAAATAAAGATGTAGACCTGGAAAGCTACCGGAGAGCGAGGCAATGAACGTACACACAAAGGTTATTCGAGGAAAGGCTCAAAAGGGGAGAAAGGGCCCGGGTAGAGATCAATAGGAAGGAAAAAAAAAAAAGATACGCAAGAAAAGAACGCAGAGAAGGAGAGAGCATCAATAAATTACAGCACAAAGCCAAAGCGGCGTAGTCGGGAGCTCCAGACAAAACGCTGGGGAGAATCACAAGCGGCTTCCCGCCCCCTAGAAGTCGGCTCTACTGCCACTCTTTCCACCCCGGAACAAACAATCCATAGTTACTGCCTCGCCGGAGCCTCGGCCCGAACCTTGCTCGTAGCAGGCGTTCCTTCCTTCCCGGTGTTCCTCTTTTCGCTTCTCTCTCCTTCGGCGATCTGTGCGTGCCCCAGTTGCTGACACGCGGGGAGGGAGACCTTGCCGCGGCCATGCTTGACCTCGGTCAGTTTAACTGCACCGCAGTGCTACCTCCCCACAGGCGGCGGCACATCCGGTCATGCCTTCGCGTGAAAACTGTACCTTCCTTGCTTACTGCTACTCGACGCTGCCCGCGCGTCCACCAAAATTCAATTTCTAAAGTGGCTTCTGGATTGTATCTTGAAGTTCGCAGCGAATCGCGGGTGCTGAAAAAAAAAAAAAAAAAAAAAAAACCCACAAAACTTAGAGGGCAATAAAAATAAAAAGTAACATGAAGGGGCGAATTGAAGATCCCTGCCAAATAGAAGCCCATTACCGAAATAAGCCAGGTTTCGGCAAAAATATACAATTGTTGAGGTGGAAAACTTTAACAAAGTCGGAGTCAGTTGTCCAATCGGAGAAAGTCTCGCCGTCTTTGTTGGAGGCCCAGGTAGGGCTTCTAGTAGTTGAACCCTGGAGTTTCTTTCGACGTTACTTGAATTTTGTTCCTTCGCCGCCAATTGTTTCTCTTTTCTCGAAAGAATTGAGTTTGAATTGGCTTATGTTCTGCATTGAACAACGAATCAGAAGGCACTGATTTCTTCAGAAACCGCCGCTCCATTTTCGAAAATGACTGAAAGTGGGAAGTTATGTTTTTCATTCTTGTTTTCAATTTTTCGTCTTGAAAGGGTCTTTTTCGAGGGCATTACGTAAATAGGGGGCAAAGGGAACAAGATTTTTGTAGTTTAAAAAACAAAAAAACAAAAGATAACTACAAATGACAAAAGTAACAAAAGAACACTCCCTCTTGAACCAAACAACGGCAAAACAAGAGTTAATCTTAAACTTAGACTTCGTAGCAAATAGTAGAATCGAATTTTTTTTTTTTTTTGCTAAATTCTGGGATCGGCAATTGACACAACTGTCGCTGGAAGATCGTTCTAGACCACAATCCCGAGAGGCAGGGATGATTTGTTGTATGTGTTCATGCGACCAGATATGTGTTGAAAATGGCAGTTGTTGATGACACGAGACAATTGTGCGGGATTATGTAGTAATTAACTTCTAACACTTGAATGACAGTGTTTGATTTGTCTTGGTTCGAATGAAGACAAGTTTAAGCTCGGTTTCATCGCAGAGGGGCTACCAGTATATTCGCATCTAGATAGGAAACGGGAAGCAATTAGGAACGTTAAGGAAAGAGCTTGATATTCACGCCTACTGAGTCTTAGCTCAACACCTGTCAAATAGAAGCCTTGATTTTGCTTTCATGTTGACTTGTTATTTTGTACCAGGCAAAATGCACGAGTGAGCAGCGTGCACTAGCAAGTTAAACTTACCATCCTTCAAACTAAGTTATAAAAATAAACATATCAGGGTTTTAAAAACATTTTCACACTGCAGCAATAATCTTGCTCACAGCACGTCTTCACCTGTCGAAACCAGGGGCAAATTTAAGTTGAATTACAAGACGGACAAATAAGATCACAATACAATTTACGAGACCTAAGGAACACGCTGGAATTGTAGTTCCACGTGCTACAAGCAAAGCATTAAAATGGTGGGTGCAAAAGATTCGAAGTAAATAACTAAAATGGGGGCGATGGCGAATGCCCCTAAAGGATGCAATTTCATGTCGAATTTCATGCTTCAAAAAGTTTCTTTTAAAGCATGAATCAAAAGCATCGCCTCATGGGCAGCATGGCGTCCATGCTGGACGTCATGCTGCCCCATAAGCCGTCTGACACTGAGAGCGACGACGCACAGGTATTTGCTCAACGGGCCGAAGAAGTCCGCCAGCTCGCCCGACTTCTGATTCAAGACCAGCTACGCGCCGACGCGGGCCGCTACAATTTTCGTCGCAGAGAGGTTTACTTCCAGTTTGGAGACAGGGTGTGAGTTTGGACGCCCATCCGTTGCCGCGGCCTCAGTGAGAAACTGCTGAAACGGTACTTTGGACCATACAAGGTACTTCGTCGCCTCGCGAGCTGAACTACGACGTGATGCCCGACGGAACAAGAACATCATCAGGCCGCCCACCACGACCTGAAGTCGTTCACGTCGTGCGTCTGAAGCCGTACTAGGCTCGATAGGACTGTGGACCTTATATGTGCCAGATGACTCCTTAGTTTGCCGCTCTTTTTATTTGCTTTGTCTTGTTTTGTGTTGCATGGGGACCACGCTCTTTTTAAAGGGGAGAGTAATGCAGCGTCCGCAGCTGGCCGTGTAGGCAGCGCAGCCGTGGCCTAACGGTTATAGTGCTTGCTTCGCACGCGAAGAGCCAGGGTTCCATTCCTGAGCGCGACGCGTCTTTTATTTATTCTTGCATTTTACTGTTCTGGTAAATTCGAGAATTCTCATGCTTGTTCGAGGTTCGAATGTTCTCCTCGCCGAACCTTCTACGCCGATTCTTCCAGAATCCCACGCGCGTACATAACGGGCTCCTCAGGCCTCCTTATCTTCTACACTCCGCGTAAGAATAAACAAAAACCGTTTAGCTATACGGTGAAGCGTTCCTTCCAGGGAACGCTTCACCCTATATCAGCGTACATTAGTCCCCCTTTAAACGTGCATCGTCCCGATTCAACCTTAAATATATTAACATATAGCTATACTCCAAGTAACAGTAATCACTAAACTGCGTGGTAGTCAGAACTACGAAAACGCTTGAACGTGGCGGCAGCTTCACGTGGTCCGCGAGCACACGGACAGATGCTGATTTCACCTCGAGATCATCCGGTGTTACGGTTACGAGAGGTTTCAGGAGCGTCAATTTGTTTGCTCCCAGGTTGAAGACGGCGCCCTATTGATAGGAAGTCCATTCCGAGAATGACGTCTCATGAAACAGTCCTTGAAGGCGACCAATTCCACGGAAAGACGTCGCGTGGAAGTCCACGCGTGCAATGCAGCTTTCAACAGGTGTGATACGACGTTCGCCGGCGGTTCGTATCGGCGGGACTTCTCACGACGTCATCCCTTTCTGTAAGCAGCGAGAGAGCTTCCCGCTCAAAATGGAATTGTCTTCTGAAGTGTCGATCAGTGCCGCGTCGTGGCCATCGATGGTAACTCCGAGATTATTCGACATCGTCGCTAGTGTGGGAGCCCTCCAACATTCTTAGAGAATGGTTGTTTCGGTCGTTTTCAAGAATTCCAGCTCCTGGGATTGCCCCAATTAGTTTTTCGGAGCGAGGAGATGGGGAAAGGCTTTCTCGACGGGACCTACGCATAAGAGAGGCCGAAACGGTGAAAAAGAGATACTCGAACGAAAACTGACATAGAAGACGGGGAACGACGAAGAAACTCTTAAATAACTTGCGGTTGCTATCCGAAGCGTGGGCGTGGGTCAGTGTGGGCATTGCCAATAATTGTGGTCGGCTTCCTTGCAGTAAAAGTTAGCAGGCGTCGGTCAGCCGTTCTAACGATGTCCGTCTTCCTTGGCGCCGACCGTTATTGATGGGCGTTTTGGGGCCGTTCCTCCTGGCGTCTTGCGTACCGGGTACAGGCGTACGCCTGTACCCGGTACGCAAGACGGCAGGAGCGTTCTCGACGCAACACGTGTTGCGTCGAGAATGCGCTGGGTACTGGCGGGCAACTGGTGGTGATCGTCGGGTGATGGCGGCGTAAGTTAGCGTCGGCTCCTGCGGGGGCGGCCACGTTGACGGCAGCTTCCGGCTGCATTGCCCGCTGAACCTCGTCGTGTACAACCCCGGCGTCTGAAAGTGAAGCCGGACGCTCAGCAGCAGGGAGCAGCTTTCGGAGCTCCTCCCGGACGAAGTTCCTGATGACCTCACGCAGATTCAATGAGTTAGAGGCAACGTAGCACCTTGACGACGTGGATACGGGGACTCCAGCTATTCGCTGGTAGTGCGAGGCTCGTGCCAGGAGGGCACGTCCGTTGCTTTTGACCTCAGTCACGAATTGTTCGACGGTCGAAGGTGGACTGCGCACAAGACGTAGAAAGGTGTTCGCTTTGAGCCCTTGCATCAGCATCTCCATTTTTTTTTCGCTTCAGGAGCTTCGGTATCCGTTCGGTTGCTGAGTCGAAGCACGTTATTGACGAGGCTGATGATGCTCTTGTTGATGCCTGGAATCCTTGCCTCGAGCAACTCCTCAGCGCGTTCTCGTCGCTACGGGTCGCGAAACCTCGTCGGAGCTAATTTTTGCGTGCTTTCCAGGTAGCGATTCTCGCCTCATGCTTTTCATACCAGGTTAGCGACGTTCCATCGAGAGAGAAGTAGACGTTCTACATGCATTTCTCCGGCGTCCATTTATTGTAATGGCGAATTCACTCGTACTGCTGCGTCCGGTCGTCGATGTCCTCGTAGACAGCGCCATGAAAGGGCGTCGGAGTGCGGTGCACGGCGGGCAGGAACACGACGTGGGATGCGGCAGTAGGGTCTTGGTCGGCTGGTGCAGGGAAAACAAATCAGAGTTTGCTAACTTCTTCCTCGGTTGCTTCACAAATGAACCGAATTCCGGCGACGGACCCTGAGTACGGCGGCTTGATCGCGATTCGTGTAACTTTACAAAAGAACGTTTTCCGGGGACCAAACGGCGTCGACTGTCTGCTGACACACCGTCCGGGAATCAACGCTCGGCAAATCTGCCGTACCTGGGACAGTCCCTCGTCCGTATCTCCGTTTGTTTGTGAGTGCGTGGGCAGCTCGTCCAACCGTCTTTTAAAGTCCTTAGGACACCCCTGGGGAATGGCGTAGCCCCGGGTTAGCCGAATGCTCGGGGCCTAGCTCGAATGGCCGTCGCTGGTCAATTCAAGGACGGTGCTTGCCCAGGGACTGCTCTTCTCCCTCAGGTGTCAACAAAAACTCTGACCGTCCGAATAGCGGTTAATCGATCAATCAATCAATCAATCAATCAATCAATCAATCAATCAATCAATCAATCAATCAATCTATCTATCTATCTATCTATCAATATATCAATCAATCAATCAATCATCTTATTAGCGTCTGTACAATAATGCAGGGACTGGAGGCAAGAAGAAATAGCCGACAGATGTCGGCTTGACGAGGTTCACTCCTTCATTTTGTAGCAAACGGCAAGCAAACAAAGAAAAGACAAATATTCAAGAAACATAATCACTGTAGCAATGCGTAAAATACACGTTTGCAACCGTCGTCCTGGAACAGAATATTTCGCTATGAAATAAACCTATCGCTAAGGTTGAATCTCTGCTTTTCGACTACCTCTTCGGAAGCTGTTCTCGAGGCCTGCCGGACACCTGAGGTCTTACTGCTTGCCATGAAAGACACATACTCGGCGTTCCGCAAGAACGGTGCACCCAATGCACCGGTGCCTAAAAGTGTAGCCGGTGTACTTCCGATCGTATTTCATCACACGTGCCAGAAGCACACTGCCCTATACCTTTCTGCCACATGGCAGTGCCAACAAATTTTGTTTGGTAGGTCACTCGAAAAGGTTACAACGAAGCTGTTTATGGCTATGGTTTTGTGGATTTTTTGTGTGCGTCGACAAAAACTTAGGCCCAGAAATTTATGCAAAATCGTTTTATTTTATGCGAAAGCTTATACATCTCATCACCTGGGTATGCATTTTCAGTAGATTACTTATCAATAGGCACCATTCTCAAGATCGGCAAGCTCTCAGGTAGAAAATGAAAGTTTCTCAAACATTTTCCACCTCAGTCCTGCCAGTACGGTGGCTATAACACCCTGGAAAGTTGCTGGCGCCGTTCATAGTCCGACAAGAAAAACCTTGAAATCGCACACTCCATCCGGGTGACAAATGCTGTCTTCTCTCGTTGCTGTTCATCGAATTTGATCTTCCATTAGCCGCTCTTCAGGTCTATCGATGAAACATATCAAGAGTGGCGCAGCCGGGTTAGAACGTCATCGATTTGGGGGAGTGGATAGATGTCTTTATTCGTCACCGCATTCAACTGCCTGCAGTCCATGCAGAACCTAAGCGTTCCGTCCTTCTTCTTCACTAGTACAACTGGGGAAGCCCTTGGGCTGCTTGAGGGCTGATATATGCCGTTACTCACCATCTCCTGAACTTGCTCCTAGATTCCCTCTCTTTCTCTTACGGAGACGTTGTACGATGATCGATGCACAAGGAGTGCGTCGCCTTTAGTAACATTGCGGTGCTTTGCAACGACGGTTTGGCACACGTACGACGAAGTAGCAAAGCACTCTTTGTATTTTTCCAGGAGGTTCATTATCTGACGTCATTTTAGGCCCGGAAGTTTAGGGTCAATGTTGAGCTGCGCTGGTGATGCACTGTCTTGTTGACGTGACGAAGATTCTTCAGTAATCGCGGCGATTTCTGTGAAGTTCGAGAGTTCCTCGACGTGGTCCACAGCTGCACCATTTGTGAGGTTTTCCGTTTCTTCTCTGAGGTTTGTCACGAGTACCACAGTTCACTCATCAAGAAGTTCAGCTGGTCCACTTTCGACACCTCTCGCTTTACCCAGGAGCAATTGAAGGTTGCTTTTTAGAACAACTTCGTCGCAGCTAGCTGCACCGGCCACAACGGGTAGAACAAAACTTGATCGCGGCGGGAAGTTTACGTGGTCGGCAGCTACTCGGACGGTGGCTGATGCCGTTTGGGGTTTCTCTGAAGGCGGAACACGGTGTGCGGAGCGCCAATCTGTTTTCTCCAAGGTCGATGACAACGCCATTTTCACACACTATGTCCATGCCGAGAATGACGTCTCTGATACAGTCTTGTAGTACGACGAATTTCCCAGGACTCGCATCAACGTGAATTTTGACACGAGCACAAGCGTGATGAGTTGTCCTCCAGCGGTTCGCATCTGCAGCCCCTCACTCGGCGTCGCAACTTTTCAAAGGCGGCGAGAGAGCCTCCCACTCAAGGCTGAGTAGTTTGCTACGGTGTCCACGATCGCCCGTAGTAGCCGTCGATAACAACGTTTAAGTTGTTGAGCACCGTTGCAGGAGCGTCGTTACAATGCGTGGCGTCGGGAAAGTGGGAGCGCTCCGGCGTGCCTAGAGGCTCTTTACGTCGTTCGTCTACGACAACTTCACCTGCGGGAGTTGCCGCTCTCAGTTTTCCCGGTGAGGCAAGGACGACAGGTTCTCACAACGGGTTCGGTGCATCGGGGAAGCGGGACGTGGTGGTGACGGCCACCGACCCTTACAAAAATTATCAATGAGTCTCTATTGAGATTTTAATGTATTCTTATAGAATGCACAAAATGCTCAGAAGAAACTCATTTATAATTTTTGTAAGGGTAGACCCGAGGCGAGGTGCAGATGTATGAGATTGAGGTCGGCGAAGGTACTCTTCAATCTCCTCAGGTCGCTCACCGAAGCCGCGCAGCCCTATTTTCCGGTAGCACAATGGTGGTAGATATGACCAACTTCCCCGCAGTAGTGGCACAACGGGCGACAATCGGCGGTCCTCCACACGTCGGCCTCGGTCTTCCTCGGTGAGGGTCGCTCCGGGCAGACGTCCTGGACTTGTCCTTTCTGGCATCAAAGATACTGCGGCATCGGAGGGTCTCGTGGGGGCGGCGCCATTGTCTGGCGGTTAGCTTGCGACGGTAGTCGAGCCATGGCAGCGTAGCTCAATGTCGGTTCCTCTGGCGTCGTCGGGTTGATGGGAACTCCAGGTTTGAAGGCTTGGTAACCTCCTTCGGACGATCTTAGCGAGCGAATGTGAGGACGGGCGATCCGCAGCGGGGAGCATCTTGCGGAACTCTTCTCGGACGACTACACGGATGATGTCGCGAAGGTCGGGAATGCTAGAGCCAATGTCGTAGCCCAGTACAGAAGAAGCAGTGACACTGGAGTATCGATGGTAGTGGCTGTCTCTTGCTAGGTGGGCATGTTCCATGTTCATGACCTCCGTGACGAAATCTTCAACGGTGTATAGGGGGGGGAGGGGGGGTGAAGGGTTGCAAACAAGACCACCGAAGATGTCATCCTTTACACTTCGCATCAGAATCCGCAACTACTTTCGTCAGTGGCTTGAGGGTCGGCGCGAGCGATTAGCCGCAGAACATCCTTGACGGAACTGATGATAGTCTTTTTTGGACCCTGGTTCTTCATTCGAAAAAGGTCCTCGGCCCTCTCCAGTCGATATCGGAGGGTAAAATGCGTCTCAGCGTATCCTTGTAGGAGGCCCAAGATATCAGGGAAGTCTCGTGATTCTCGAACCAGTGTCTGACCGTTCCTTCGACCGCGAAGTAGACTCTGCAGTCGCTCTTCGTCCGTCCATCAGTTGTGCTGGGCCACTCGCTCGTACTGCTGTAGCCAGTCCTCCACGATTTCATAACCCTCATTAAGGAAGGACGTGGGTGTAGGTGCAGCGAGGGCCAGGACTACGACGGGTGAAGTGGGCATCATTGCGGTCTACATATTCAGGCTCTGTGAAAGGAAACCGAATTCCGGTGGTCGCACTTTGTAACGGCGGCTTTTTCGGGCTTCGGCGTCTCTGGCGAATGGTAGCGTTCGGGGCTGAGCGCCTCACTTGGGCGGGTATGCTTCACGGTCATTTAATGCAATACCCCACACCTTCATCAGAATATCACGAATGACGATTGCTGCGGCGATGATAACTGAAGAAACAACATTTAATGGGGCGAGCTTGTGCCTACAAACCAAATAGGAAAAGGCTAGGTTCGAGTGCGAAAATGGCGGCGAAGCAGCAGGATCGAACGCTGGGGCATGACTGACTCCGGCTTGCCACGCGGAGCGCCCTTGTAGCCGCGTGGGCTTCTAGAACATTCTGCCTTGTATGTCCGGCGCGTAGAATATTCGTAACTGGATCAGGCGAGAAAGTCCATGAACTTGGTAGAACGCCAATTACAAAGAATAATTAAAAGAGCATTCCGCTCCCTGAAATCGAACCCGGCGCAACAGCTAATCGCTGTAACCATTTGGCTACGTACGCATTTTTTCTTTTTTGTATTGCCTGTTTTGACAGTTGCACTAATTACGCAAAAAACTATTAAAAGAGAAACCGCCAACCTCTGCTAGACCAGTGCGGTTACATTTAAAATCGTTTAAGGCACACCGGAGTTTTTAGAGGCGGCAACCAGTCCGCGGGTTCGGGTTGTGCCACAAAAACTGTTCGAATATACGCCGCGCTCTCAATAAAGTTTTCCCGGACTGACCGTACATCGATGTCCGCATAACGCACAGCCATTTTCGTTTTATAAATACTGTGAAAACCAAGTATCATAAGCATGTCGTACGGAACCCCACCTTCATTTTCGATAAGCACAAACCGAATACAACACGGAGGTAAAGGAATGTCCTTTTTTAGTGTGCGCTGGAGAATATCCCAATAAAACCCGCATCCCAGCATTCGATGCAAACATATTCTCTGGTCTTTGGTCTTTCACAGAGCAGGCAGTTGGTTGTCCATGGAACAAATAGCCCCTCACACTCAAGCCACGATTTCGCAGGGAGGGTGCCCTTACGTAGTCCAAAGAAAAAGGATTTAACCACTGGTTTTGTCGGCATTCTTTTAGCTATTTTTGTACATCCTGCACATTCCCTACGAATACAGAGTTCTGTAAAGTGGTAAGAGCAATAAGACGTCAACCAAATCTTTATAAAATCTTTTCCGCGTAACATTGCTAAGGCATTCTACAAAAAAAGCTCACCTTCATTATCTTAAAAGAGAGCTGCTCTTCTCGCAGGTAACCATGAACACTGCCACTCGTTTTGGTACTCGACGACACCACAAACTCTGGTAGAATAATTCGCAATCTCACTTATATAACTTTGCGCGAAAACCCATAATTTTGATCACGAAGAAAAATAAACCGAGACACAATGCGTCGCATAAACAAGTGAGACAGTCCCAACCCTTCGCATCGCACTGAACAGAACAAATTCGTTCGGAAAGAGCGCTCCCAAACTGATCCGCTAATAAAAACTGCAAACATTCTGTGCATCTTTTGGACGTTGAGACGCGACATAGCCAGTGCTTGAAACGCATACCACAGTTTCGCTATCAACAAAATATTACATACTGTAGCATGCGCAACCATAGTGTTCACGAGCCTTCCAACCTTCCGCTTTTGTCCGGACCTTCTCCGTCTCCTAATTCAAATACTGCGTGCTGTTTCAATAATTTTCGAGCCGCACACAAAGATGCTTAACTGGCAAAGCCGTCAACTGAATGTTAAAAAAAATCACTAGGCGTCGCGTCCTAGTTAGCATGCCGAAAACCGGCACATTTTCCCCAGTTAATATTCGGCCACGTACGCGCTCGCTCAGCGACGTGCGTGGCAATACGCACAAAGCAGCTATAATTTTGAATATCAACAAAACTACAAAAACATTATTGAGAATTTCCTACATCAGTATTGTTGCTCCGCGCTGGGTTTTTGAAAGGTTCATTGTACAGGCTGTCTGTGTTTTCTAACATCTAATATCTTTGTTCGGAAACGTATATAAACTTTAAGGCAGCGTTCTATCAAGTGCGCACTTCAGTTTCCCGGATTATAACAGATAAACAAAAGAGAACAAAGACAAGCATTCTTAAAATTGAAAGGATAAAAACACGAAGTTTCACGCAGAGGAGTCCTTCGTGTGAGCACCTGTCTTCGCGGGTACGAAGATAAATGAGTGACACCAAGACCGCTATGGAAGGGGAAATTATCCAGTCATTCATCATCGAGAACGCGGAAAAACAACGTCTCACGGGCATTATAAACTCTATCAAGACGTGAAATAAACTTCCTCAAGACGGAACTTGAAAGCATGCGCAACTATGTAGAAAGTGGACAGTCAAGGGACCCGGTAGAGACTGAACACTCATGGATCCTCCACCCTTGCCCCCTCGTTCACCCAATTTATCTTCACGGTTACCCTCCCCTGTTTCACCCCGTCTTTAGTACCCCCTTATAGGGGTAATATCAGTCACAGCCCTAATTTTTGAGACATCATTGCTAAATAAATGTGTTGCCCCGTCCTTGTTCTTCGTTTTCTATTTCTTTTAAGTGTCTGTATTTGAACACGATCGCCTTAATCAGTTCAACAACAACAAAAAAAAATTATTTTCAACCTCAGCATTTCCCTTACAAAAGTCGGCCCTCTGAAAGGAGCTCTGAAGAGTGCTTACAATAAAAAAAAAATGGTCACAACGAAAGACAATACTCGTTTTTTGATGGCAGACTGCTTACCGAAGAAGTTAAAAAAAAAATGTATAATTAAGAAATTTAACGATCGAGCGTAAAACATTTCACCACTTATCCTATGACGAGAGGGTCAATGTGACAACCCTCCCTACTACGGGATCACCTAGAACGAGATGCGCCCTTTGACCAGCTCACCTATGACTAGTTTTTCTATGATGAGACGTCTGTGACGAGTGGACCGTTCAAGTTAGTGTCCGCCAAGGTAAAGGCAGTGTCCGCAAAGCTGAAGGCAGACGCCCCGAGCGATAAGGGCGCACTTCCGGGTACGAGTCTTTTCTCCTTAGCCGCGCCGTCTGAACGGCAGGGACGCTGGCGGCTATGGCTGCTCCAAGCCATGGATATATGTAGAAAGTTTGGTGTATAATTAGAAAGAACAGGGCTAAAATAAGGGCACGTCATTGGCCGAAATCGTTGCTAATGATCTTGGTCGCGTTGATTGATAGCTTTTGTGACACACCACTAGCCACGAATATTCACCTGGCGGAAGCAATGAGCTTAGCTTATATCTTAAAAGCACAATTTGTAGGTAAGAATGTATTCACCTATTCAGTTCAGCACGCTAGAGTTGAAGTGTGCGACTTTTCGTAGCTGAAAGCGCAACGCACTTGGCTTGGAGTCGCAGTGGCGGACACGAACGAGTGGTCGGCGAAATTAGTGGACATGGCACCGTGTGGATTTCGACCCTAGCACCGAACGCGCACCCCACGTTCTCAGTTTCGCGTCATGTTTTAGGAAATATTTCTCCTCAATATCACCTCTTCTGGCACAGTAAACGCGGTTAGCTGCTTGAAACTTACTTTTTGCATTATTATCTTAGAAATGTCCATTTAATTACTTTCAGTCTTATAAAAAAAAAAAAAAAAAAAAACCTGCTCCGCGGTACGCGACACTTTCAAGGTAATCTGATATACTTTTACTTCGCAGTATCATCACGGGGGTATATGAGGCGCTGGCGGTGGTTAGGCTCCCGCTGCTCAAGTCCACCTCCCGCCGGCCTTTTCTATTGGCCGAACGTTGTCTATACACATTTAGATAAAAGCGTTTGAGGGCGAGTTCATTGCTGTGTTTGTGTGTAATGCACGCTGTGACTGGCTGACTGTAACTGCGCTCAAGCGTTGAATTGACTGTGATTCAACACGTCTAGACTGTGATGTTTGTAAACAGTGCAAACGCCTAAATAGGACTTCGAGGCTTCCCGGGCGCGCCAGATATACTTTATCTGGTCGATGTTGCCGCAACATTCGCTAGGCTGTGCGGCTTCGCCCACAGGCTGCGGCCGCAAGGAGAAACACATTTGGCACGCCTTGCAACTATTGAATTCAAAACGATCGTTCCTAAAACTTGGCAGGCAAACATCGTTTCGCTGGAAGTGTTATGTGAAATTTTGAGAGCTTCAGAGCATTAAAAATAATTCAAAAACTGCGGCCGTGTATTTCCTATATCCTATCAAGTGTGTTCGTGTTCTCCTCACTGGTTTGCGAGCTCGCTTTTAGGTGGCTCGCTGAGGGAAAGGCTGGCGAAGAGCGGGATCTTCCTGATAGATAATATGTTTAATTAAGTTAACAAAAGATGATCACCTCATAGTCAAATCGGAACCAGCCTGAGGCGACGAACATCCGGTTTAGGAGAGAAAATGTACGTCCAACATTTTACACTGTTTTTAAAACTTTACCACCTCCGAGTTTAGTTCTAGGCAAACAGACATTCATCTCTTTGCAAAACGACGTTCGCGTGCCCACTTTCAAGCAAACATGATGGTAATTCCAATATTGCGATCTGTGCCGCACGCGCGGGTCCTTACGGCCGGAACATGTATACACTGTATATGTGGGACGCATCTGAAATGTGCAACGCATATGCATTTATTGTTGCACATATATAAATAAAGGTAACGCATACTCCTCTAAAACCACCCCACAAACCTTCCGCAATTGAGCATAAAAATATATAGTGCACATATAATGCACGCGCGCTTATCGTGACTATCAGAACAATAAATCTAAGGTTTTAACAAACATATGTTTGAAAATTAAGTCTATTGTTGTATGAAATGGTATTAAAAACATATTCGTGGAATGTAAGTAATATTTGTTAGAGACATGAAACTTGCCACATAAAATTGTCGAAGAATTCAATCGCTATATACATTCCCGCACAAACAATGCGTTGAGGAATACGGCGAGATATGAGGGCTCGGTTGTTCAGTGAACCTTGAATTCAAGGAAACTGAAAAAAAAATTTTTTTTTTTTTTGTGGTGTAAAATTTTTGATATAATAAAATCGTACCGATGTTGTCCATAAGAGGGGCCCGTTGAAGAATTTGCGTCAAAATTGTTTTAGCTCATTAATGGATACATACTAACTAGTAATACAAATTGAAGGCCGCAGAATAGTTTTTCCTCGAAGTAGTGACATTTTCACACATAGTTTGAAATAATAAGAGGATCTACTGGCAACACTAAAACATGACGTCAGACATTGAAATATGGAGCTATACGTGGGCATATCACTATGGGAAATAAGCGCCAAAAGGACAGGGACAAAGAGTAGAATAACAACGGCACAGGGCGCAGTGCCCTGTGTCGTTGTTATTCTACTCTTTGTCCCTGTTCTTTTGGCGCTTATTTCCCATGATGTACCAACTGGCCCACCTAAACATTTTATTGCATATCACTATGTTCAAGACGGTTTACAAGAGAACGTCATGGAGTGAAATGTATAGTAAATTATCCCAAGCTACAAAAGAAAAATTATGGGCTAATTAGTGCTTTCTTTAGGCTTCATGCTATACTCGAAAGTAATACAAAATGTAACTTCATCCCGCTGGAGAGCACAAGAAACTGTGAATATTTGTTCCGGAATCCCTTTCATTGGCTGCCTTTTTTATCTGTGAATCTAGGAGTAATAAATAAAATACCCGGAAGAGCAAACCCTGGGTACACAGAAAACTTACGCAGTTTGAATGACCCAGAAAACCGCAGCAACTACTTTTTAGACTCGAGGCTAACAGTTGTACTACCCTGAATAAATTTCTTATTTTACTGCATGCAGCCGTGTAACCAGAGGGTGGCTCCAGATGATAACGCTGCCTAAAGTTCTAAGGTATAATATGCATTTTCTTTTTTTCGATTTTAATCCGCCAGGAGAGAGCGCTGGAAGGATGAATCCTCTGTTTCACTGCAGAACAAGGTTAAACGCCGGCCTTTTACTATACTCTGTTTACCCTTAGGCTATGGCTACAACCATCCTCCCAGGCACGACAGCTCGACGCCCTTGCTTTCAAGTGTTCTTCAGTCTCAAAGCCAGGAACGCGTTCTAGCTCGCACTCGTACTTTTGGCTCCAGTCTCAGCTTAAGGGTGAACAGAGTAGAGGGCCATGGCCATAAGCTTTGACCCCTCTCGCGAGCCCCAAGCCCATGTGGAGTATACGATAGCGGTAATTGCTCAGTGCTTGAGTGCTGAGCGCGTGCTGATGGCGAGCTTCCACAGTTCTTTTGCAACGCGCATTCCACACCATCGAGCTCCCCGGTCTAGCAGCCTCTTAATATGAGCCTGTTTTGAGCATGTGCTCTATTCAAAAATGATGTGGTGTGAATATCCCTTAAAGGCAATTGCAAGGAGGGCATCTGGCCGCCGCCATGTCTCTGCTCGTGCGGGATGGCCCGTACAATGTCAAGCCTGCCAAAGATATCCTCACGCCCACGTTGCACGTGCTTGCTCGTACGGGGCACCAATCGGGACGCCATGGTTGCAATTTTCTGCAGGAGGAAGGCGGTGCAACTACGTTATAATACAACGTTTACCACAATGTAATAGAACTGGGTTCCCTCTTTTATGTCGGAGATGTGAGCAAAACGCGTGCAGGATACTTTTCTTTGAATTTTCGCTGCCAGTGATGCATCTTCTTCTCGGCCCAACGAACGCAGAGTCTCGCTCTGCTGCGTTGTTCGTGGAGGCGCCATCGTTGTTGCTGAAGCAGCCCACGCTCAACTGATCGATGGGTTCGGTTTCCCGGTGGCGTTATCTCGAAAAAAGGCGGCGGCCGCGGGGTTAGACACAGACGAGGCATTACACAAACGGGAATATAAAAAGGTGCTCTGAGAAGACGAGAAGAGAAAGCAGAGAACAGATCGCGGCGAAGCGTGAGCTCGCACCTCCATCCGCGCAGGGAGACTCAGGTTGTCGGACGCGTGACAACCATAAATTACTGCGGCTATGTTTATCAGCAGTTACCGAGTGCCCTGTGGCGTGAGGGGCTCGTCAGCGTGAGAGTGGCACTCTTGAAGTGCTTCCCTCTACAGTCGAATCATTAACAACTGAAGAAACAGTTAATCCCGCGATGAACAATAGAAAAAAAAATATGGTGGAAGAGGATCGGATTGCAAGAGGGGGCACGACCATAGTTTCGTGAGCCAGGCCGGAGCTACGATTGAGAGCACGTTTTTCTGATCGCTGTTTGCAGCGCACGAATGAAACTTTTTATGCAGAGAAGCTGAAAGTCTGTATCCCGCCCTGGTGGCTTCCGCCATACCTGCATCCTGTAGAGACATTAGAGACATCTAAGACTTTTAGTAGACTGTTCGCTAGAGCTTCGCTTCGCTAGCGGGAGGTCTTTGTGCCACTTCGACGCGTGGATTTAGCACGTGTCAGTTAGACACTGAACCCGGAAACTACGGTCTACTGATATTTTACAAAATCGGCTACGCATGGATGATCGGCAGTCCATTCCCCGGTTACCTTGTGGGTGCGGACGTATTTGTGCTTAGTCCCGAGCTGGGACAGTCGGCGGTAGAGCCGATTCAGGATGAGCGTCTGGGACAACGTCAGTGAGCTGGGGTCCTATTGATATTTTTTTTTCAGTCGCGAACTTCAGATATTTTGACCGACAATAAAGCATTTTTCTGCAATTTGAGACAAACCTTCAGACCATTGACACCAGTGTGTTTTAGCAGCGATGATCACTGAAGTGAAGTTACTCTAAAGCATGGGTAATTCGATGGCTCTAGATTAAAGGGATGGCGAACCGAACATTTCAGCGTCGATATTACGTGGCGCTCTATGTTTGCATGGGCCAGCAGCCCCTAGTGTACGCGAGCGCACGCAACTCAATTGACGTCATCATATACGCCATTTACGGTTAATAACCTCGAATGGGGCAATGATGACGTCAATTTCGTAGCGTGTGCTCGCGCGCACTGGCGGCTGCTGACTCATGGAAAGATAGTCCGCCGCTTATTAAAGACGCTGAAATGTTCGGTTCACCATCCCTTTAGGCAATGTATGGAGAAAACTCGCTCTTGTTCCCTACCTTCGCTGGGAGCCAAATGAAGCTGAGAGATCTACATTTTTTAAGTGGTGAGCGACAGCACATCTATGTGATTTACTTTATGAGTTCAGACAAATTGTCCTTAATTTTTAGAACATTTAGAATATACAAGTTTTTTTTTTTGTTGTTTTTTTAAAGATTGTCAGGTTTGTTGTAAAAAAAGCCGAGAAAGCTACAGTTATGCGGTTTGGGCTATGATAGTTATTCGGCCAGAGCAACATAGCATAGAGGACTAATTGCGATGATCAGTCTGCTAAATTAGTAAAATTGTAAATTGTAATATAAAGTAGTAAAATTAGACTCTAAAAATTAGACCTCTAATCCGCGGCTTTCTCAGTATCATCGAAAACCATTAAATCAACTCTCTCCAGAAAGATATATCGCGTGGACATCATTTAACGGCGTTCCCCAAGAACGCCTCATTTAGACGCGTTTCTGGGTTTCGGTTTCTTATCAAAGCGCATCTCCGCGATTACGTTTTTTTTCGTCCGTAGCTGAGACGCGCAACAGACGTGCGCACTACTTACCTCCAGAGGGGTATTAAGAGAGTTTTGCTGTTCGTTGGGAACTATAGGAAGGAAACGGGGAGACGCCATTGGTTGACAGCGGGTTGTGCGTGTCCCAGGGCGTCTTCACATATTCGAACGTGGCCAGCCAGAAGGCGCGAGTAATGCCCTGGCCGTGGACATTCATATTAAAAATAGCGCAAAAGAGACGGGACAAAAAGACGAAGAAGCACACAGGACAAACGCTGGCCGTGGTCGCGAGAAACGAAATCTATAAGTGCTCCGGAGTAACTCTCGGTGACTGAAAACATCGTACATGCGATTTTTTCATCACGGTCATGCGGGATGAAAATCTAGGAAAACGATCGGCGTGCTTAGTACGGCCGATGCCGAGGGCCGGGAAGATTCCATCCGAGAGGTCAGACTCCGATCGAGCAAAATAGTTCTAGCGGCACATTCGATTCTTACATATTTTTGCACGATCACAATCAAAACATAAGGTGCACTATATATTCAGCCAGGAAGAGTTACTCCATTTCACTGTAGCGCACTTATTAAAAGTGTTTCTGGCTGCCCCCGCTGGTCGATTATTGTTGGCTTCTGGTTTGCCAAGAGAGTACTTCAAGCCTTTTATCCGTGTCTCGTGCACGGCCTGTCTTTGCCCGCTCCTCCCATTGTTCAAACTCTCTCTATAAACGGCTCCGCTTCCCTCCGTTATACGAGGGAGGCGAGGGTGTGACTTCGTCCCCGCGATCACCGCGGAGCGGGACCCCGGGCGCAAAGAAGCGCTACGTTGAAAAACCGAAACCTAGAAACGCGTCCAAAAATTGCACTTTTCAGAGCGCCGTAAGGTACGGCACCTGTCCTATAAATTTGTAAAGAGGGTTGATTTATATCTTTTTGATGATGATTACCACGTTTCTAATATGAACCGTCTGCATATTTTTGCTAATTAAAAATTAGTTAACGGGTTATACTTCGTTAGCAGACTGATCGTTACGATTAGTCTCCTATATTATGCCTCCTGGCAGTATAACTCGCTTGCACAAACCGCCTAAGTGTATAGTTTTCACGTTTTTTTAAAACAAATGTGTAAATCTTTAGAAAGAAAATCATAAATTATATAATCTAAGCTGCTCTAATTAAATTATGCAAAATATGTCGATTTAGTAATATAAAATGTGGGCTTTAAAATGATCGCGACACTCGCGGGTATCTCTGAAAAAATGTTTTCTTTTATATATCTTAATTTTACTAGAGTTCCCTAGCATAAGCGAGGGTGAATGCGTACGGTCTGATTGCCTTGGAACTTATGGCGAATTCCACTGGTGGTTTTGGAGCGCGCCGGGATCGACTTTTCTCGAGTCACCCTAATTCACTGGGCGATCGGGATCGAGACGGACGTGTTCAACTGGTCGTTTTGGATTGGCTCCCGGTCTAGATCTCGATCTGGATCCGAGAAAAGTCGCTCCGCCAATTTCGGCAGACTCAACCGGAAACCAGCCGGGCCAGCCTTCGGCGCAAACACGTGACTTCCTTTCTCGCGGGGCATCTCGCCTGATCTCTTCTCAGAAGAATTTGTAAAGGCCGCTCGGCAGGTGCCGCCTGTACCGCCGGCCTTACTACTGCTGCTGCTTGACGAGAGTTCGTCGTCAAGTTGCTCGAGCAGCTTCCGGCATTCCGGCAATCTTTGCTAGAAGCTCCTGAATCATTCCTGCCCTCGTGCGTCGAACACATGTTAGCGCGGCGATTCCGAAAATATCTTCAAAACGACCGCGGCGGCCGCGGAAAGGGGATTCCCGGGCAGGTGATCGACGGGAAGGCATCGGCGGATCCCGGAGCAGTGGTCATATTCCACTGGGGATCCGTAGGCGGCGCAACCCCGTTCGGACCGTGTGCTCCATTCCGGATCTGGTCAACTAATCCCGGCGCGCTCCAAAACGCCCAGTGGAATTCGCCATTACTCGATACAACCTTCGTACACGTTGAGGTCAGAGTGGAACAGAGATAAGACAAGCACACTATCTGCCCAACAGATTCTTGTTGCGTTAGAATTTCCTGCAGCTGTTGCGCCAGCGGCACACAGTGCACACCTCCGTATTTAATTCATGAGGGCTGCATATCTCAAAACGAAGTGGATGTACTTTTCCCTGCACTTTTCTACAGCGCGCTACGCTCTTCTGCACCAATGGAGGCTGGTGCAGCCTGCCGCTGACAGCGGGACATTACTTCAGGTCTAACGCTGACGCAGCTCACGTGTTTAGTCCGTGTATGCGCTCTATCTCGCTCTGAAGAGGTAAATTCGAATGCTCAGGCTTCGATTATCCCAGATGGAGTTGTTGAGGTATATTCTCTAGACGGAAAGAAAACCTTGCAGTTCTCGTGCAAAGCCGATCTCTTCCGCGCCCGGAGTCAAGTAAGATGCGCGGACCGCGGGCGGTTTTCTCGGCAGAACTTTCTATGCTACCGGCGCCCGTGCAGACGCGCAGCCAGAGCGGCGCTCAAAGCTCTAACGTGCGATCTTCGAATTTTAAGAAATGACTCGCCGACTCGACACGACCGGTCACTTTGCGCACGAACAACTGTTATTTTCGATTTGCAGCGATCTTCAATGGCGTCCTCTTTGCACTAAGCGCCTAGCTGGCAAAAATCAAAATCGCGTATGCTTAGCTTACTGAGGGGCTCTAGTATAAGCCAACCAACCAGTTCGTAAACTAATAAGCCTTCGAATTAGTTCAATTCACTCTCATAGCTGGCACTCTCGCAGCAAGTCAGGCACTTTCCGAAAGCGAGCGCATCTGTGCTTCGTTTCACTCGAACTCCGAGCGCAGCCGCTGCTGGAATCCGATGGTGGCTATAAAACAGCGCCAAAAGTGTCTCATCACAGCGCTCGTTGCCTTTGCTGCTTCGTCATCACTCCTAAACTAATCAAGCCTAAGCCAATCACTCCTGAACCACACCTAAACCAATCCCGCCTAAACCATTCACACATAAACTAATCACGCCTAAACCAATCATGTGCAGTGAGTGCACTGCGATTTTGCTGTTGTTATAGCGTGCAAAAACAACCAGCGCAGTGGCGATGCTTTATATGTGCCGCTGGATCGGCTTCATCCGAACGTGATAACGGCTGCGGCCGTACTAACAATTTAACGGACTCTAGTGGTCTGATATGAGTCTGCCATTGTTCCATAGCCAACTCTGAGCATATACCGAATGTGAGAGCTGCTTTCGGCGTTTGGCGCGATTTCGTCCCAGCTCGCGGCAAAAACGAGTGCCGCCTCAGAATTCGGCGAGAAATCAATTTTGCTCAAGTACTTGGCATTCAAGTGACTGCGACCCGAGGTGTACGTTTACGGGACGTTAAATGGCTTTAAAGTCCCACTTTTCCGTCGCACTTTCGTACGACTATTTTGTTTCGTCTTCTCCGCGTCTCTCTCACATTATTGACTTTCGCGGGAATCGTATGAATCTTTTACTGCGATCAACCTCTCCAGTTTGTTTAGCGATACCCGTTAGAAGTGGACCGAAAAGGCTAAGTTCGGCACCGTCCGAACGCAAAAAAAAAATGCGCTCGATCACGGGCAGGCAGTAATAGCTCCGGTATCGTGGCAAAGAGGGGGAGTGTGGCGTGTGGCGTATAGCCCGCAATGACAAAAGTGGGTGCGGTGCGTGATGAAAACTTTTGGAGAGTGTATATTGTTGAAAGGGTTGATCTCATACAACAGGGAGCATTTCCAATTCCATGGCGCACGCCTCTGGCGAAGACTAATCGCTAGAGTGCATGCGCTGCGTCTTCTGGCGGAAGGTCGAAGACGCTCGCAGTTAGCCTAAGCGTAGCTTAGCTCCTTGCAGCTTGTATTACAAACGCTTGTCCTAGCACCACGTGACCCTGATCCAAGAGTTGGAAACTCTGTACTGAAGGCTTTCTAAAAATTTGCGGGCAGCTGATTCGCTTTAGGGTGCAGCGCCGTTGCGGTACTCAAAATTTCCATCGATAAATTCAGATGCAAGATCCATTCAACAGGTGAAATTTGCGTAATTTATGGAGTTAGCGAGGAATAAAAGAAAAACAACTTGTAACACGTTTTTATATCAAGGGAACATGCTAGCAGTTAGACTTTCAATGTTACGGAAACCTGAGTCAAGAGGCATAGAAGATCTATGACCTTCAAACACACGCCCTGTGAACAGCGCGTGCGTTTAGATGAAGTAGCGTTGAAATTCTTCGCCACCCTGAAGCGCGCTGCAGTCTCCGGGCGAGTCATCGCAACTCTGTGTAGCCCTTCGCTCCAGCCCGCCAGGCTTCCCTTTCCAGCGATCAAAGCTCCGCCGTGCAATCACTTTCTCATCATCGCTGTCGCCCCTCGCGCAACCTCGTCAACTTTTGCTGCCCCCTTCTCGCCACCGCCGTTTTGCGGGATTTCAAAATCTTCCCCTTCATCGTGCTTACACCGGCGCTAGATTAGTTCCAATCCACCTTTTCCCGCTTGTCTTCATCCGAACAGCGGGAGTGGGAAGCGCGCCTCACTGAGTGGAAGAGACGCAGGGCAGCAGCAAGCACGAGAAAAACTAACTTCGCAAAACTCCTTCTATACCGCATAAGAAGGAACGCGTAAGCGCGTTTCACGCATCTTCTGAAGCACATCTCCGGCAACTACACTAGGAAAAGCCAGAGCTCCTAAAGCACATCTCTAGCATCTCAACAGCTGCCTCTGCCAATCGCAGCACAGTTCGAATGGTCGCTTGCAATGTTTTGTTCTGCACTCCCCCGTGACCAAGTAGAATCGTAAGAACCCCAACGTTGGTGCGGCCAATATTTATCGTTCGTAACGCCGCAAGACCCGAGCACCTAAGACTTTTTTTTTTCTCGGGAGGCAGGCAGCAAGACGGGGGGAGGACACGTGGCGGATAAAAGCTACCGGGGCAGCGGCCCCTGACTTCCCCCACTCCAGTCCGTCCGGCCTCGTTAGCGTCCTTCTTCGACGTGGATGAGGCCGCAACTCAAGAAGGACGTGTTTTTCCCCGTCCTCCCCACCCCCGCACCGGAGCCCGAGGAAGCTGCGACAGCCTGCCTAGAGTTCCCCGGAGCGACTCTGGCGGACGGGGCAGCCATCGCGAGGGCGCCGCGAGCGGTGGATGTTAAGGGTTCGACCGCCCTGCCACCGTTTCGTCAAGCTTCCCTTTCTTCCCTCGCGAAACGGGAACCGTGAGAAAAAGGCTCATAAATCGACGGTCCCTCGCATAAAGGGAGTACGAAAGGAAGAGAGGTCTCCCCGTTCCGCGTACGTTTTGTTCCTTTAGCGTTGTCGATCTGGTAATGTTCGCCCGACCGTTCTCTGGGCGCAAACGTCACGCGACCCATGGCCTTCGTTTTATCCTCCCAACTCTTTAGCTCTCGTTTCCTTCTTGCAGAGTTTGCCATCTCCAGTTTCGTGTGTTTGCTCGTGCGAGATTTCTTTTCTTTTTGCCTAAGGTTTCCTCGCCGTATTCTTAATTCGAGTGTAAAAAATCAAATGACGAAAATCGGCTTAAAGGCTCGGAAGACGGAATAGCAAAATAACGGCGGCGTCTCCATAAAATCATGTTTCAGTGTTCCGTCTTCAAAAAGTGAGATTTTTCCCAATATAATAATAACTGCAATATATATATATATATATATATATATATATATATATATATATATATATATATATATAATTGGTGAAGGTTTAGAGATGCAGCCGTTGATATAATTCCACAGTAGAATGCACAGACACATCAGCCGTAGCATGACAAAAATAAAAATCTAATTTAATGAAGAAAAGTCAAAATGAAACCCAAGAACTTACAAAAATAATTTGTTATATTAAAAAAAATAATAAAAGACTATATAAGAAAGGAGCTTGACGCCCGTCGACGTTTCCACAGTGGCACTGTCCTCTGAAGACAGCACCACTGCCGAAACAGTGACGGACGGTAGGCCCCTTCCTTATTTTTTTTTTTAATTCTTCACTCTATTTTCTATTTAAAAGTTTATTTTTGTAAGTTCTTGTGTTTAACATTAACTTTTATTGTTTCACATTTTTCAAGTTTCTTTTTTTTTTGCGTAGCTATAGCGTTCTTCTATTTAGCCTTGATTATTCTTTAACCTAATAGATTTTTTGTTTTCAGTATTTTACTCTTTTTTAGTGTGTGACTTTTTTCACCATTAAATTAGATTTATATTTTTATCACCCTACGGCTTTAAAGTATGCGCTCCCTACCTTCGCATCTCTCTCTCTCTCTATCACTCCTTATATATATATATATATATAAAGACGCGAAGGCAGGATGTTTTATGCCACTTGCTGGTGCTGGCGTGGTGGAAGGCAGGGCCCATTTTTAATTTTTATTGGTGTTGCGAGCTGGACGCGTAAACAAGGTTGACTCCCATGGACGACGAATCCCGGAGAAAAGCTCATCGCAGAAAAGCTCACCCACTTTTGTGCGGATCAGGAGTAATGCTCAGCAGTCTTTTCACAGAATCGGAGCAAAGTTCACCTCTAGTTAAATTAATATGCAAAGTGGCCGTTATCATTTAATAGCTGTAGTGCTATCGAGGTTTTAGGCGCCTCTGACACAGGCAGTACACTGTGAAACACAGTAATCGCGATGCGATTCTCGCAATGTATTTTGAGATGGGGTTCACCAACGTCAAACATTTATCGCTTAAGTCGGTGCCCCGAATGAGCATTTTAGACCGCGCAGTAGTTTTGACGGCGACCGCCAAAAGGTAAGGAAACATAAAGCATCACTCTTTGTGTTGACAGTGTCACGAAGCGCCCAGAAATCACATTACGTCGCTTTCCTGCAGCCAAAGTAAAAATGAATAAACTCTGACCAAAAATTGTTTATACTTAATTCTTTTTTTTTTATTTATATCCGATTAATTTAATACTTCTTAACTCCTGGAGCTACAAAATATTTATTATTAATCGATATATGCGTTTTTAAACATGGCATGTTTGATAATTCTTCCGATCAGTCAACACAATGCGGAAAAAAGACTTCCTCTAATTTTAAGAACGTATTGTAATAAAACACCGCATACTAGAAAAAAACAGCGTAATATTTTATAACAAAAAAGAAAAAAACAACTGTATTGACCTTTTACGATCAGATTTTTCGCAAAATGACATTACCTTCCTAGTTTTCGTTTCTATCTTTCGGGTTTCGATTCAATTGCAAAACGTTGTCAAGTGACTGACAAAACCGAAGCTAAATACAAAACTCAACGCCTCGATGGGATCCGAAGACCACAGATTTTCGCGTGTGTTCAGTCTGTTATAAATATTGCTCTTCTGATGTTTCTTTGTTTGAAATGCAGAAAATATTCACGTATCGTAATAATCGTATGTGAAGCAAATGAATATATATATATATATATATATATATATATATATATATATATATATATATATATATATATATATATATATATATATATTTTTTTTTTTTTGGGGGGGGGATGATATTTTGGTGGGAAGGCTTGACATAAATCAATCTAGTAAAACCGGATTAATCGTCATCTTAATTTTCATTTTCCGGCCCGGTTTTAGCCCTTGTTCCGCTATCGGATCAATCTATTTCGCGTAAATATTTACATAATTAATTCCGCATAGATGGTGTAGAGGAAATATCACTTTTGTTTTTATTTTTCCTTCGAATGAGGTACGAATTAAAACCACTGCTTTTTAAATAAATTGTCAAATTAGGAGATTTGGCAATGTGGGTGTCGGTAAGCATATAAAATATAATTTCAAAAATCAATATTCGAAAACTACTCAGGCTGCAGCCCTCTACACTCGTTATAACTAAATCCGTAATCTTTTTTTTTATTTTTTAGTTTGCGTTTTTTAAATATTTTGTGTTATGTCCTTCTCACTACGTCTGACCTGTCAAAGGTTTTTTTTTTTTTTAAATTCATTCTGCCAGTGAAGTTTAGAGTAACCGCAAGCGAATAAGGCATCCCAGCTTACTTTAACTGAGTGAATGTATTTTACTTGAGTGAACGCTCGATCCTTACATTCATAGGTGAGCCCTTCTCCCCATATGTCGAAAGGCCTGTGAGCTCTTCGATGCATCAGACAATTCTAGAGCAACCCTCACTGTGGCGAGCTTTTCTCACGTCAGCTCTTTCCCCGTGAGCTTATCTCCGGTGAGCTTTTTCGGGCGCCGGCGGAGGACATATGCATAAAATTGGGTCGCATCCGCTGTGATGCATTGGAGTGCAACATCAATTGCTGTAATGTTTTATAAGTGGGAGCAATACTGTTTGAACAGCACTAATTGTTGCCGTTCCTTTTCATTCTTGCAACTGTGACACGCACTGGCGATGTCTCCTGCATGTCAGACAAAGCGTCTGATCAAAACTGTTATTCTTGTTAAGTAGGTATAATTTGCTCTAGAGTTGGAAGCTACGGTCTTTCTTACCGTCGTTAAGCTTTTAACATTGCTGTACTATTTATTTTGGTGACGTGCTCAACAAAGAGCGTTGCTACAGTTGGAACTTGATATAGTTAACTCTGTACTTGCGGAGACAACTGTTCCTTGTGTGACACTCAAAAAAGTTCCGCCAGAAAAGCTTCAAATGTGTAACTAATAATATTGCCAAGTAAAGCAAAATGGCAGCAAGACTCTGTCGTATTCTTATATACACTGCCGATCTGGCTGTTCGCATTGAAGTGTGAAGCCTCATGCACCGAGACGCTTACCGTTTTGTGGCCCTAGGCCCAGCGGCTGTGCACGAACTTGTTCAGGAAGCTTCTACAGTCACCGGCTCAAACAGCAACATATGAGCAAATTTTGAAATAAGGGTAATTCCACTGGCTAGCTGGTGATTGATCGTAGAAATATTTATAAGCCCCGAGACAAGTGAACAAACAATTAGAAAGAGAAAAGGTACAACACAACGACGGCTAGAAACTCAGCTGCGAGATTTATTTACAAAACAGCTCTATTTATGCAATTGGAACTTCCGAACAACTTTCTTTTGTTGGTATCCCCAGAAAAAAGGGAGAGGCCAAACCAAGAAGGACAGCGCATGCAATCCACAAACGGAAGCCAATATATATACATATAAAAATCATATACAGTTCAAGGTCATTGAGATCATGCTGATGTAGTTGCCCACACTTATGATGTGAAGCGTTTATTTTATTACCCTCTTGAATGCATTTTTTTTTGTTTGATTAACGCTTTTGTTCGTGCCCATTCGGGATAAAAATTCTTACATTCCTTCAAAATGTTGGGGTTCCTCGTTGGCACCAATTCTTTCGGTGACTTATTTGAGTATGGTGAATCGCGCCGTACACACTGCAATTGAGCCCCTATTGCTGAACAGTGTACTAGTCAAAAGGTATGTAAATGGTATTTATTTGTGAATTTACGGAACAAGCTGTGCGTGGCTGGATTTCTTTTATTCAAGTTCAAGCAAAAGAAATGTTCTTCACCACCTACATTTGTGCAGAATGTGCAGTCCAGTTTTTGGATCTAAATCGTTTTAAACCACAAGGGTTATGCAGGCTGTATGGTAAAGGTGCTACTAAGCCCGTTCGGCAGTTCCGTTGTTGCCATCCCAACTCGGTAAGGAGGGTTTGGTGTGTTGGCTTCAAAGAAATGCTTTCAATAGGTCTTGCTGACACCACCTCCATGGGAGTTTCGTTGATGAAATGTCCAGGCTGGACGATTCGGGGTACTGTTTGCAAGTTGCCACTAGTGTGATCTGAAATGTTTTGATAGGCCTAGGAGAGATATATGCAGAGCTGAAGAAACCTGACAAGTGGGTGTGTTTCCGTTCCTTTAGATGTTTGCACATTTTGAAAGCTGTTGCAGGTACCCATGGAAGAAATGTTGTCTTGACAACATTTCTGCCATGGGTGGACAACTCACATTACTTCAGATTAAGTAGGTTGAAGCCTCTTTCTGAGGCCAGCTGGGTTGTAAAAAGAAGCGCTGGGATATGGAAACGGCCTGTGAGGAGTCAGTCGTCTACGAAATTCTCACTGCATGTACCCACTTATATGTCGCTGACACTGGACGCTGTTTGAAAGGCATGTAACTTGAACGGAAATAGGAAAAAATGGTCCCGGGCAAAATGGTTCCGGACGAAATGGTCCTGGGCAAAATGGGCCAGTACAAAATGGTCTCGTTGAAAATCGTCCCGGACAGAATGGTCCCAATCGTAAACCAGGACAAAATGGTCCCAAGTAATCTGTTGACACTTCGGGCGCTATTTGATGTTTCCATACAATCCTACTCTGAAGTTTATTTCAACGCAGGTATAATGTGTATTTTAATGTATTTAACGTTTTTTTATATATATAAGGAAAAAACAAAAGAAGTTAAAAAGTTTCTTTAAGTTCTACTGCTCCTCATTTCGCTTTTTGGCTCTATTCGCACAAGTATTGTACAAAGCTGGAGCATGGAAGTCACTACACAAATACAGACGCGCACAATAAAAACGCAAGACCGCGACGCATCTGCAAAAGATTGAACTATCCGGAAATAACATGCACAAAATTTTCGACGAACTTCATTAGAACGTTTAGTTTTCAGCGCTGCTTGATGGTTCCTATCAGACGTAGCGTCGGTTGCAGTATGACTTCAGTTAAATGCGCGGGAAGAGACTAAGAAAAAAATCCCCCAGTATTTTTTTAGAATTTAAAATTAACGCATTGGCGCAGCAAGAAAATAACTGAACACGATTATTCAGACTATATTATCCTCATACTACATATCTGTGGTGGCGTGCGTGCAGTCGTGTATCGCTAATCTGTGGTATACATTAAAGACCCCAGGGTATAGCAGTGGTAAAGCACTGGCAAAACGTTTCGACTACAGCGTGCACCAGTGTCGCCGCCATTCATATGCGGACTGTATAAAGCCGAACGTATTTCTGTTTTTATGATGCCGTGTTATGGAACATTTTTCTTCTCCGTGTTGATTATATTAAATATTCAAGACGTACTATTTGATGCAGACATGTCTCGTTAATATGGACCACGTTACTATGGGTACCCCGCTATATAGACACCATTTTCGGAAAAATATTCAGAAAATAGATGCATTTTTGTCTCGTTAATATGGACAACTCACATTATGGACGATTTTTGGGGGAGCGGAGGCGTCCATATTAACGAGACATCACTGTATATGCACTTGTATATTACTTCTATTGTATACTTTACCCTCCAATTTGGCTCTGCTGATGGCATGCAATTTGCATTGAATTGGATATGTAAACAACAAAAATAAACGGAAACACTCAAAACTGCTATCGTGTAGCAGTGCGAAAGCATTCCTACCAGCAGCACGTTCCTGCAGCACCCTGTGTGTGCGCTCCGTGTCGTTGTTATTTTACTCTTGGTCCGTGTTCCTTCGGCACTTATTTTCCTATGACAACTGTCCCGTTCTTATGAACAGATACGTTACCAGTCGTCCCGCGATGAATCGCCATGTGACGAATGGACCGTATCCCGGACTATCGGATGTCAGTTTGGCATTCGGCGTAGAAATCTGTCATGTTATCGCCTAAAATAATATTTTGTTTTCAAATCTCAATCAATTCTCTTCCCGTCTTCTCGAATACAGCTTTGTAACACTAATGAACCATGTCTACATCGAGTGGCGCATCCACTCCTAGGCACCTTGACTTTTTATGCATGTGTCGCTGAAAGCCGCTACTTTTAGCCGTTTTAAATTGATTGTATGAAAACGCAAGTAAAGGCTGCGTAACCTAATATTGAAAGAAAGTGCTAATATTGCAATCTTGCAGGAGACTGAACCTTCGAGCGACAAGCCCATTGAAGAGATGCAACTATTTTTTTAAAGGTGTTTTAAATTTGTTTACTCGAAAGCTAACGGTTGCAGTGCTGGCACGGCAGTCTTGCTCCCAAGCAATAAGGGCTTCACTATCTCTCCCTGATGGGAAACCGACCACAGAGGCCGTATCTGTACTATTGACGTCATACATGACAATGCACTTCAAAAACTGGTAGCAGCGTGCCCCAAACAAAACTGCTGAACGCAAAGATTTTTTTTTCCAACGCCTAAAACAGTATTCAGACACGCCGTGTGCTACCATTGTGGCAGGGGAATTCAACTGAATTTTGAGCGCAACATACGTTTTTCAAACGAACCTTCGTCGGACTCCAGCCGCGTGGAGCTACGTAAATGTTGCACGATCACGACTCGCATGACACGGCATAGTGCACGATGGTGACCGCCCCAGATTACACTCATTGGCAGGCAAGTGCACACGCTAGGATTGACCGAGTCTACTTATCCAGCGACCTGCAAGCTTCGGCGGATGTATACAAAGCACTTCCAGTTGCATTCTCTGGCTATGCGCTCGTAACCGGACGTCTCAGCAGATAGATGCAAAGAACGGCGACGAAGATAGTCCGGCAATTAGAAAATGAACGACAGCGTGATGGAAGATGCGACGCCTATCGAAAAGATCGAGGTAATTTCGCAGGAGTCCGCGCTGAAGCCAGTGGGCGACGTGACCTGGGAGCTGATGAAGGTAAGCTTGAAAATGGAGATCACGCGACACTACCAAATATAGATGGCTCTCTGCAGAAAAGACAAGCGCTTACTCACCAACTGCATGAAGCAGCTAATTGAAGTGGAATACAAATCTCCGGGCTTTTTACAGAGAATATTTGGAACTGCAAAGAGCGCTTGCTAGCCGGTATAGAAAAAAAGACTACAAAGGAGCCATGCTACGTTCGAGGGTTCTTTTTGTTGAGAAAGGTGAAGTGCCCAGTAAAATCTTTAAAACTACAAAGCGGCAGCGTCCTCAGAGGATCCGGATCTCGAGGCTTCAAGTGAAGGAAGAAATTGTCATAGAGCATGACGCCATCGAACAAGTACTGTTCACTGCGTTCAGGTTCTTCAGATATATTGAAAGGGCTTTGAAACCATTTTAAGGGATTCTTTCGGGGGAATATTTTAATAATGTGAAACGCCGCAGGGCTGTATTGGGATGCACTACAAATGTCTCACCCCAGTGTCCATGTACCGTGCTTGTCTTAGTAATACTTCGTCCAGTGTCTTCAAACGGCTAGCACGCTACCCGGTCAAAACAGACACGAGATATTTCTTGTTAAGTTTCACACTAACGAATTGCCGGTCAAAGAATGGCTAGACGCGAATATTTTTTGCGTGCCTTGGTCTACAAAGTGTGTGTTTTGCCCATACAGGGAAGACCTCCGTCCTGTGCTCTTTGAGTGCACGCATGTGCAACTGCTATGGGCCTAACTAAGGCAAAGGTTAAAAGTCGATCTCTATCCTGATTGAGAAAGTTGAAAGTATCATGAGTTTGGAACAAGAGCAAATGAAGCTTGCATCGTAACGATGACTCTATTTGGACCCCATGCAATATGGCGGTCAAGGACCGACCATTTACTGGCTTTGCCAGGAGGAAAACCTGCTTGGAACCATTCCGGCGAGAGTGTCCTCTATGCTTTGTCAGTCCTCTCAACGAGAGAGTGCATGGCATATGAAAACTTGAAGAACTACCAACAGGGTTTGACTGAGCGGCGCAATTGAGATTGATTTTCCCCTTTTAGTCGTTGTATATCTGGCGGCGCTCAT
Source organism: Ixodes scapularis (assembly GCF_016920785.2). Classification (NCBI taxonomy): domain Eukaryota; kingdom Metazoa; phylum Arthropoda; class Arachnida; order Ixodida; family Ixodidae; genus Ixodes; species Ixodes scapularis. The sequence goes on from NW_024609867.1 coordinate 5,547,767, forward strand.
TGCATCTATAATTGTATCTTTATTACTCTCTGCTGTAACTCTGTGGAGTGCATAGCCTCCGCTGACAAAAGCGGAACTTTTAAAATTGCAAAAATTTCAAATTGTTCAAAATGTAAAGGAGCCTAATGGCTAGCGCGCCCGGATCTCACGCGGCAGTGCCGGGCTCGAATACAAGCCGCAAACCCTTTTGTTATTATTTTCCTAACTTTTAGAATGGTCAAGAAAGAGCTCGCAAGCTATCTATATTTTCCGCAGGATCATAGTGTTAATGTAATGCCTGGTTCACACAGTTGCGTCAACGGCGTTGCGCTGCGTTGGGTTGTGCAGCAGGGCGCCTCCCCGTTCGCTCGTCGTAAGGGTCGCAAAGGAACAGCTCGACGCAATTAGCCTTAACGCAGTCAAAGGCATTCAAACGCAATCGTGCAAAAGTGCCTTAAAATGTTCATGGTGGCACGAGATATACGCTACCTGTGGCTCCAGAGGGGCACTCTTCTGCTAAAGCTCCATTCAGTTGTCACGCCGCCTTTTGTATACGCCTGAAACGCCTGTACTTCTGGTTTTGTTTCGGGCCCGCATTCGTCATATTAGAGGATTAGGTTTCTGCAGCACTAACTGCTTCCTGCTTGTTATTCGTGACAATACAAGTGACCAGATAATCATTATTTTGCAGCTTCAACGACCAGAAACGGTGTTACACGATCCTTCTTTTCTGTATATACTTGGCTTCCCTGTGTGGGTAAGATGAGTTGTTTTCTAAGAACGGTGCGAGTCACGACACAAACCAGCCGCAGTTCGTTCGAGTGAGAACGCAAACCAGCCGCCAAGACGACCTCGTCACTAGCTAGTTCCAAAACGAGCATGAAAGTGACTAGCATTGAGATGAAGAAAAAGTTTCCATCTGAGCAACAGATCCCCGAGTACCCAGCCACCATTATCCGACGAAACATAAAAGACCGAAGCACCGCAAGATATTAGATGCTACTTGAGGACTGCTTAGCTGGTCCCAAACTCATCGTTATCTCCGCGGGGCGCAAGAAGATCCAGAGAGGAAAAAGAAAAATCGCAAGAAGGCCAGCCGAGACAAGAACGACGAGTCATCTCCGGAACCGAACAGAGGGCCCTGTCTGCACAAGACGGCGATTAATTACTACCTGGGCTGTCTTTCGTCGGCCGGAACGCAATTACGGTGGCTAGATAAACACAGACCGCTCCTTGCCCTTCCCTTCAATAGACAAGTGGACTCTAGACGACGACAAAGACGTGGGCAACGAAGGCGAGGAGGCAGCGTCGCAAGAGAAACAAGCGAAGAGAGCCCAGCTTCCTTCATTATGGCAGACACCTGCTCCGGCCTTCACCGCTTTTTGCCATCTTTTGTTTCTCAGGGAAATGAGGCTGTGTGCGGAAATGAACGCCCTATCGATTCAAATGTTGAGGCATCGTGGTGCCTACTGGGTACTGAAAATGGCTTGCGAGATGGTTGGTTGTCGTGCGATCCGCCGTCTTTAAGCTGGTCAGATGCCTGTATTTTTTTAGGCTGTGCAAGCGGAAGAAAAATGAATGTGTGAATCAATTCTGAAAAAGAAAAAAATAACAAAGCCATTTTGGTACCGAACGCCCTCCCCCCACAAAAAAACAAAACAAAACAACGCGGTATTTTCATACTAGCTGGTGGGATTTTTATTCCGATCAATAATTTGCTCAGATCCAGATTTCCCAAATGATTTTTGTTCACTCATTTGGGTTTAGATAGCCACCGCGACCCCGTTTCTTCCCTCCGTTTTGTGATTCTCACATATAAAATTGTTCGCTCACGCATGTGTCTCTTGAATGAGGGGTTTTGCGGAATGCGCGCTTATGAACGGCATGAGAAATTCAAAGAATGGCACTCATGGCTCTTGTGTCTTCTGATTAACTCGCACTTATGGTGAAATATAGTACGGAACGCCTGTAAGCTTTGCGAAAGCAAGAAAAGCTCCATACGTGGGGTAGATATTGTGGTTTTCAGAGTACCCTTAACTGCTCGACTGTCAGTGTCCATTTTCCCTTCAATGCCGACTGCGATCTGCTGTACTGCTTCCTGATGGTCTCTTTCAGAAAAAGTTGTCTTGGTTCACTTCCAGTTGACTCTCATTGTTTTGGGATCCTGGTACGGTTTTTTCCACCGTTTGTGCGTCCGCCACCTCGGCTTCCATGGTAAGTGTGGCCTGCAACGATGCTTTCTATTTTTAACCATTTTGTTCTTAGCCCGAGACTGAGGCAGGAAAAGAGGAAAGTTTCGAAGTAGAAGAAAAATGAACAGTCGAGGACACGTCTCTAACACAGCTAAAGACAAGTTTATTTGGTCACCTTCTTATATACACTCCACAAACTTCACCACAGCACCTTCCCGATCTCGAAAGCCAAAAGATAACAAAGGTCTCACATCTTTCCACCTCTTTTGGCTTTCGAGATCTTTCCACCTCTTTTGGCTTTCGAGATCTTTCCACCTCTTTTGGCTTATCTTTTGGCTTTCGAGATCGGGAAGGTGCTGTGGTGAAGTTTGTGGAGTGTATATAAGAAGGTGACCAAATAAACTTGTCTTTAGCTGTGTTAGAGACGTGTCCTCGACTGTTCATTTTTCTTCTACTTCGAAACTTTCCTCTTTTCCTGCCTCAGTCTCGGGCTAAGAACAAAATGGTTAACATCCACCAGCTCGCCTGCGCAATCACTACATTATCATCGATGCTTTCTACATGGTTGCCGGAATGGCATCCCTTGTTACATCTGCCTCAGTAGCAACCATGAAATTTTAATTTGGCTCTTCGTCTGAAATAAATGCCCCTGCGACTCTGGCGTACGTTTTCCAACATTTGTCGCCACTATGTTCAAATCGGAAACATTTTGGGACATTTCGGAACTCGACATTGCCGTCTTATGTTCCTTGTGCTTTTACAGCGGAAACAGAGCGGCGCAACGCCTGGGATGATGATCAGCGCCGTTCCGACAATTATCTTCATCTGGTGGGTACGTCTTCGATTTTCACACATGCTTCCAGTTTCATTCGGGCTAATCTGGTTGTCGGCTCCACACCACCGAAGCCTTTAGCACATCGTGTTCTTTTTCAAGTTGAGTCATGTTCCCCTAGGGCTCCAAGATCTTACGTACGACCACGTCGTCTACATGGACGGTCACCAAGTGCAGTTTGAGGCGCACTTTACTGCTGTTAGTGTCCAGTATTATACACTTCCGGTTCTTTACTTTGAGTTCCTTGGCTTCCATCACCCGCTGTTTTGCCGCTGCAGATCAAAGGGTCACCATCGACATGCGACTCATCTGGTAGGATTCAAAGGCGGCGATTTCCTTGAAGACATCACATTCACAAGCTCTTTTCTGAAGTCCTCGATCTGGTAGAGTAGTTCTCGGAGGTAACAGCGTAAAATCTCTGAGTGTAGCGCAGCATTTGCCGTGATCAGCTTTGGCAGGATAACTCTGCATTCGCCATTTAGGGCAAAAGGCGATGACCCGCGACCGTGGAAGGCCGTTGAAAACGCTCCATGGGAGCTCGGTCTTTTTCAAACGTCCGATTTTTTCGCCGTCTTACAGACGCTTCGCCCACGCAGACACGCTTGGAAGGCTCTCGAACGAGAAGGGGTTTATATGCTTATCTATCGCGTTCCACCTTTAAAGCCGAGACTTAAGTGTCGTCCTGTGTTTTCTTCTCTTTATGTGACAATATTTAAGAGAGAGAGTGAGAGAGAGGGTACTTGCGAAAGAGGAAATTTTAACGTGGAAATTACAGCAAGAGGCCGAACGGTCATCGTTAGTTAGGGGGTGGAGATCCTAGTACCAATTTATACCCTTTGCGCAATTCATTATCAATAGTGACTCGAAGGATGAATGTTTCGCCCAGATGAAAGCTTGTACCGAGTAGGATCGCATAAAGCATGGAAATATCAAACTCAAACTTACAGATGCTATATATAACAATAAAACAAGGATTAATACACCAGTATATATAAAAACGCCTATTACATTTCACTAAGAGGAATTACCGGAAAAAGTTACATAAACTACAATGTCGCACGAGCTACATCGAATTATCTTTTATTAGCGAGAATGATATCAGAATGAAACAACCTTCCAACAGAATATATGGTATGAGGTTATAGGGATTTGTTTTTTAACTTCATAAACCAAATGTAAACACATAATTTTGTTTTGCATTAATTAAAGTGCATTGTGCTGATCTGTGCCGATATGTGAGGGCGGACAATTAGTGACGTGTGGATGATTTTAGTTTGACACAAGTGTAATATGACTGCAAGTTCTGAAGTGTGCTGTCATGTATTAAGCCTGAATTTTTTTTTTTTTTATGTTATAATTGATCAACTTGTGTTTTTCATATTTATTGTAAAACTTACTCTAATTCTTTGGCGTTGCGTGGTTTTCTCTAAATAAAAAGAATAAACAAAAATTTCGGATTTAAGCGCAATGTCTTTAAATGTTCATTTTAATCTCGGGAAACACACAACTAGAATTCTTTTTCAAAACGGTATACCAATGACCTGTTCCATTATCATTTTTACCGGTTCACTTAACAACGCATTTTTATACTGCTTATTTTTGTGTCAGTAATATGTTTTTTTGTGTGTATATTTTACATACGCCTCTCCTGCAACGGCTTCCAGTGGAGATCCACACAGTCGTTAAGCAAAAATGATAAATTAATTTCATACTTTATTAACCTACGTTTGTATAAAAAGCATATGGTCCAGTGAGAGCCACAAGGTTTTTGGGAACCGTAAAAATATTTCTAGTGCAAAAACTAGACTTTTGGTGTATAGAACATGATATTTCTAAAAATAATCAAAACCTCCTGAGGTTTGTCTGCTACTTGTTCATCTCTAAACGCGAGCCTTGTCGTTTGAACCTTTTGCGTGAGCTATCCAGTATGAATGTGCGACCTATGCTGGCGCCATAATCGGGCCATGAAGTCAAGGGTGGACATGCTGAGTCGCTACCACATGCGAGAACTTGGTAGCGCGACATCAAACAAGTTGTGCACTCATTGTATAGAGGACACGAGTAAAATGACGTGTTAAGAGGTACGCTCCGGAATATTTGATGTATTTAGGGCAACATAAATTCTAATAGATCTTGAAAAAAAGAGCGTCCCGTACACATAATATACAAAACTAAAACTGGTGTCCACGGATAGCGCGTTCAATAGCAAACATAAAACCAAATGAACATAAAGAATTATAAATCAGAAATACTGATATATATATAAACCGCATTCATACAATCGACCGCACATTTGGTGTCCGTTCGCAATACAAATGTCCAGGAGCCGATAAAGTACGATGATGAACAAAACAAATATCTCGACGGTGCTTTGGTGGAAGTTTGTGCCTCGCCGCCTCGCGTATAGAATCCTATACACACAGCGCCGCCAAAGATTCGCGGTATGGTTCGCCAGTTCCTCGCGGCGGGGATTATACTCGCACGGTAAGGCCGACTCGGAACGCAAATTGGGTTAGACTAAAGCTATCGACCTCTCCCTTCTCCGCTGGCGAAACACTCTCTCCCGGGCATCTCCCCTTCGCCCCATTCGAAGCCTGTCTTAAAAGGAGCCCCACCGGTAATTTGGTTAGGGCCCGCAGACCTGAATCGGCGAACACGCGCTTCCCCGCATACAGTACGCGCACTGCAGAGAAAGTCCTCTGAAATTATGTCGGATCGCTAGAGACGCTTTCAAGAACCAGTTGAACTTGACGCTCCATTTTCTCAGCTGGTTGGTCCTCGACCGTTGGGACTTCTGGTGTCGACAAGGCGTCCGATTCATTGTTGAGTGTGTGAGGACATGGCTCGTGAGATTGGCCAGGGTCTCGTGACTGCCGATCCCTTTTCCAGCACACCACTTATCACATATGTTATCTGAGTTATCTTTGCCTTTCGTGGTGGTTCCTCTTCCCCCCCAACCCCTCCCACATACACACGCTGATGGCCCTATCACTGCTAAAGTGATGCTTCGTTTAATATTTGGTAAATGAAACTATGTACTTTTTTTTTCTGCTCTCCCAGGCAACCAACATTCAAATAGTATCCTTTAATACGGAGTGTAACCTCTTCTGAAGAGTTGATGGCGTTCCTCGGGCACGCGGGGGCTTTGTGGGTCGATGATCCATGAGGCCCCTTCATCATTATGTCAACCGAGTGCGGCGGAGTTTTTGGGGTACTTAAAGTGCAGATTGTTTACTTACTCTGTAATACACAAGTGCTTCGCTACATTATTGGACACTATATTTGATACAAAGTCGGAGATTCCTGGTTGATCATTTACGCGCTTCAGATTGAAGTGAAAATAAGCACCTATTCACAGGCACGCGATTTTGAAGGATCTGATCTCCTCGCCTACGTAGCTAAGACAGTGGTCGTGGACGCTGACAGCGCGGCGCTGCCCCGAATCTTCTAGAAGAAAACTTGGGAGGCTACCGTGGAACTAGCTGCGCGTCTTCTCTACTATTTGGGCGCCTAAAACGATCTAAAAAGTGATGTCTAAGTTGAGGTGGAATTAAAAAAAGTAACTTTTAAAAAGCTGGACCTTTTGAGAGAAAAAAAGTAGACATTCGCATTGAGAAAACGTAAGGCCCATCTGCCTTTGAGAGATGGCGCTTTTAGTTTTACGCTGCATATTATAAATTTTTCCAGTGCACTACGATAGCTAGGGTGGGGTTTTCAATCTCTGTCACCCAGTATTGATACGTGAAGGTAGGCCGGATGCTGATCAAGTAGAGGTTAACCGACCTAAATTATGCAGTCCTAGTAACCAAGTGACAGAGGTCAGTTTATATGGAACACAGTGCTTCGGGACTTCACTTGCATTGCGAGTGACGTGTTTACTAGAGTAGCATACAAAATATAGAAATACATGAGAAAGCACGCTTTGGCGGTTTCAGTACATATATTTACAAAAATCATTCATGATAAAGGTGACGTCACAATCAAAACATAATGGTCCAGTGATCGGGAGGTCTGCTTGATCTAGAATCGAAGCCTGGGAAACGAATTCGCGCTACACGCTTCTTACAATTTTAAAGAATCACTGACATCGTTAAGATACGGGCAAGGATAAAGCAATTTTAAGTTGCAGAAAATACCTTTATAGATTGTTTCAATTACTTTTTTTTTCTGTATAATTGGCAAATCACTCATTGGTGCAATTTTAAGATATTGTGACTGAGGCTCAGCGCTGTACAGCAACCCACGTTTTGAGCACTTGCACTGCTGCTATGCACTTTTTAGTGTATTCTATTATTGGTTGAATTAGGCGCCCGCACGCCGGTAAAAATGTTCAGCCGTGTCTAAATGGAGAGGAGCATGAAACAAACCCGGAAGTTTTCTGTGTTCAGCAGCGTAACCTTTCGCTCCACATGCTCCGAGAATCCTAAATTTCACGCTCTGATATCTCCAATATAAATGACAGATTTATCAACACAAGATCACCAATATGCCGGGTCGTTCTCGAAGCGAGAGGTAAATCGCTCCCGAAAAAGGTGAGACTCGCACAAAAAGAAAGATTGTTTTATAATTGTCGTAAACCAAAGGGCCTATTTGAAAAAGAAAATAATAATAATAGCGTTTGTCACAATTCGATGGTTTATTATTTTTTTGGATAACCAGCTTTCTATTTAGTGAACTTAAAGGTATGATTTCCATTAGACAATTTATGGGCCAGATTGAGAACCGCTCAACCAGTGCGCCTACAAACATATAAAGCGTACGCAGCTATTTGCAGCATTAAAAAAAAAAAAAAAAGTACAGTTATATTTCGATCTGCGGATGAAATCTTTGTAGTGAAAAATGTCCCATACAGAGCGACTATTTATTTGGCTTATATTAGCAATAGAAAGGTTAATTTCAGCGAGCGGTTTCGGTGCGGACACGTCGGTCCCCGGTTCTGAAAGCGAAGCTGTTACTTTCTTTACACAGACGCGAGCCGCGGTCGCACTTTCCGACGGCTTAGCGATGCCAACATTGGTTGCCAGGCAACGAAAGTGAAAACAAAAGTGAAATGTTTTTATGTCCACAGCTTCTTCCGCAGAATTGCGCTTTATGAAGGAAGCACCAGAGTCCACTGTTGTCCTTCTCCGCCCTTCCCATAGCCCTCTGTCCACATCAGACTATGAATACCGGAACTTTGAAGGTATTTGCGAGACGGAGGCGTTCGTGTCTGCAGCCATCTTCATCATGATCTTCACTTCCTCACTCTCTCTTCCTCTTGAATAATAATCATCACCATTGCCACCGTCATCAACAACATCATCGTCATCACCACCACCTCATTCACCACTGCCGTCATAATTTTAACGCTTCTAAATTTGGGGTAGTACTATAAGTCCCAACGCACACGGCGGCAGGCTGGCAAACGCACACGCGTAAGGGTTTTCACCTATCTGCTTTGCTGGCACGCCGCCGTGTGCGCACCAATTAAAGTGCAAAAAAATCACTCACTCACTCACTCACTTTCAGGCACGCGATGCAGTGTCCAGTGTCGCTACGTCTTAATATCGGGTTGTTGCTGCCGAAACAGTGGCAGCGGCTGAAGTCTTCTCAAAGCATCTCGGAATGACCTGCCTTTTCTAATATATTTTCTATATAACACAAGGCCGTCGTACCTCCCCCCCTCGCCTACATCACTACTAGAGTCACTGAATGGCCCATTCCGTGACTCTAGTCACTGCTAGTATTAAAGGAACGTCATGTGTTTTCGTTTGTCTAGCATGTAGCGCCATATGCGGATGTGCAGGGGACAAGTGTTTTGAGCGGCCCTTGGAAGCAAATGGCGGCGCAGAACTAAAAAGAGCGGACCTTGGAAGCGAATGGCGGCGGAGCACTCGCTCGTGGCACGTCTCTTCCCACAAGAATGGTTGTCAGTACTGGTAAGAAACGTCATTTTCAAGAGGGTAGGTGTAAATCCCCTTTATGTTTTAAAAGTAGCGCAAGTACAAGATGCATGTGCAACGTGTAGCCTTGGGAAGATCATGGCTGCACAGGGCTGCATACAGTAGCAGCACTAAGCTAGATTTCAGGCGTCATGTTCCTCCGAGAAGTGTTGCGCGGCACGTCTCTCAGGCATTTCCACAACAATGAATGGCGCCGATTTTCAGTCATTGGGGGGCCTTAGCTAGTAAATGCACGCAGTGCCGCCTGGTTGCGTGAGCGACTCCGCCAGGGCGGTTTGCAGCGTCCCTCAACGAGCGTGATGCTGGTACGCGGCGACGCCAAAGGGGATGCGTCTGCAATCACGCCGATCTTCAGCTCAGCGTGTTAGCCGCTTGGGGAGTGTTGGGATAAACTGGCTTGATGCGCACACCCTGTCTTCTACGTGGCATTGGCTCGTTGGTCAGCTCACTTCGACCGTAGCGCGATTCACTTTTCGAGGCAAAATCAGAGTTCGCTTTAATAACAATGTAATTCTCAATTAGACACTCAATCTGGTCGCGTTTGGTTTTGGGGTTTTATATAGGAGCGCGCCATTACCGTCGGGGACACAGTCACTCGTAGTCAAAATGCGCAACCCGGCGCAACCACAGCCTCTCCTCTCTTCTAGCAGTGACGAAAGCGTAGCCCAACCCGGCGGAACGAAACGCTGTGTCATTCAAATCACGAGAATAATTTTTCGTTCTTAGGTGCTCCTTCATCATGCGAAGAATGTGTAACGAAGCATGTTAGTTGCGCGCTTTTGCCGCGGAGAGCGGGATGGCTTGCTGCGCATACTGTTTGTATTTTGAAAAACTCTGCCGATTTACTGGTTTTCGAAGATGCCCAGAAAGTTATTATTTGGAACCATACATTTAAGTTTAGCAATATAAAAAATGAAAGAAGTTTACAATTCTCTGTACTGCCGAATTAGAGCCAGCTCTTGAAAAGGGCGATGGGAGGTTAAGAAGAAGAGAGTATGCCCCTCCTCCCTCTCTGTACCCTCCCCTCCTGCTCCCTCCCATTTAGCGGAAAATTTTCGCTAGATTTCCCACTAAATTTAGCGGGAACATCTTTTCGCTAATCTGAGCGGGAACATTTTTTTCGCTGCATTTAGCGCGGAAAATTTTCCGCTAAATTTAGCGGGAAAACTAAATTTAGGCATCGTGTGACGTCATGTGGGACGTCATTATGAGAAAGTCCCATAATGCAACGCGCGGGCACGCAGACGGCGACGCGACGCCGCACAAGCCGGAAACGGGCGCCCAAGAGCTGCGCTCTGAGAAGTTCATTACTGAAAATTAGTTAAAATCCTGACTATACCGAACGTTATTAATTTTTTTTAAATATACACCTCGGTAGAAACAAATAGAATGTCAACGTTTCTTCTGTTCGTTTTGTGTTCTTTGCAGGAGCGATTTGGCCCGCGTTTTAGGAAACGACTTGTATTTAATTTTTTTGCTCTCGGCTGATTAGAGACACTAGCCAAACAAAATTTAAAAAGAATCTCACTAAACGAGCATAAAGGAATCTTTGATTGAACCCTCAAACGCGCATCCTGCTTTGAACTCTAAACGAAAACGAGAAATTTTATATCAAAACGAAAGAACAAAATATCAGAACATTGAGCGGAAACAAAAACATAGATATATGTAGAACCCCCATATCAAGACAACATCACCCGAGAAGCAGAGGAAACGGCAAATAGAGCGTCAGAAATCTGAACAGCACAAAAATGAGGGCATCAAAACCCACTGTATGAAAAAGAGTGCATGAAAGGGACGAAGGCAGAACCCGGAATAAGATAAGGACTGCAGCGGCAACGCAGATTTCGAGGACAGTGGCACAATAGGGAGGAAGGAAGCGAGTTTGAAAGGGGAAAAATGGAGATGAAAGGAAGGTCGATGAACCGAGAAAAGGAAGGAATAAAACTCCGATATTGGGAACATAGCAAATCCGACAGATACAGGAATTATTAAGCCCGAGAAAAACGAAGTCCGAAGCCCGACCTGGGTGGCCAAAGTGACGCACACCTCATGCATTCCTTTTGAAAAGGTAACGATGACATAGCCTCTGTCTTCTCGCTAACAATGGTGGCGACAACTAAGGTGAGCGTACAGTCTGCGTAAGAAGATATGAGTTGGATACTTCGATGCTTAAGACGGAAAGCGTTCCTCATTTGTTAACATTTTCTTGAACCACCTGAGGCTGGGTGGAGAACTCGAAGAACCACAGTGGAAGGGACAGGAACAGAAAGACAGACGGCGCCGTCTTTCTTCTTTCTGTTCCAGAAAGACAGAACGACAGGAGACGACGCCTTCTGTCTTTCCTTTTCGTGTCTCTTCCACTCTCCGTTCTCCACTCAGTCTCAGTTGGTTCTATAAAATGTTTTATCTACACCTGTCGCCTGTGCCATCGCAATCTCATCTCTTAATTTCGCGCTGCAATCAAGCAAAGAACGGGCAGCTGGAGGGGCGTATGTAGAAGAGAAAATATACACCGACTCATGTTTACAAAAAAATCGGAGCGCCCCTAGCGGACCCCACCGGCGCCGCGCATGCGTGGTGGACGGTGGGCAAGAAGCCCGCCGTCGCCCATAAACAAACCATTGCATTGCGTTGTTTTTGGCGTTGGTGGGAGTCCCCGTGCTCTGTTTCGCGTTGGAATTGTTGATTTTACGTCCTCCTGACAATGTCTGACTACTTGAGTGGCTTCAGCAAAATTAACGAGGCAAAACTTTGCGTGAATAGTGTGACTCGCGGCGATTCATTTCACGTGGACGCCGCAGAATGGGCGCTAAAGCCTGACTCCCACGATTAGATTCTGCTGGCTAGTTTCAGTCGCGACGCCACTCCGGCTGCAAAAGAGGGGACCCTAGCTGAGATGTTGGACGTCGATATTGAAAACCGCAAGTAGAATCGGGCATTACAAATCGGTGATGGCCACTGGTAACAATGATCAGCATCTTCATCTACCTTTTGCACTTAGCCTACTTACCCCAACCAACCTTCAAAAGTGTTCTGAGGCCTGCACTTAGTTCTTATCGCAATTACCGGGTCAAAGTTTGGTTTACGGGCCCCTTTCGTTTGAACGCGCTGACGAAAAAAAGCAGACAAGTTTCAAAGAGCAGGCGACAGTTCGAACGCATGCGAAATGGAGTGCGGGCAAAAAGCACCGCGTACCGCGTCCACAAACCATTGGAATGTCACGTTGTCGGCGTCTGTGTGAGTTTGCATACTATTTTTCGCGTTGAAATAGTCCATTCTACGTCATCATAGCAATGTCTTAGCACTTTAATCGCCTGAGCGAAACTATCAAGGTTCGTTACACCGCTAAACTTTGCGTAAATAATTTGATGTGCTGCAATTAATTCGCGTGAACGCCACAGAATGGACGCCAAAACCACGATGAGATATATTCTTCTAGATATTTTCGGTCGCGACGTCGCTCGTGCTGCAAAAGTGTAGAAGGTAGAGGCGATGATCGAAGTTGATACTGAAATTCGGAAGCTGAAATAGACCAAGCGTAACAAGTCGGTGATGGCCACTGGTACCAATAATCAACATCTTGTATGTACTGTTTACACCGACCCTACTTAAGTCATTTGAGGTTCGCAATTACTTCTTATTGCAATCACCGGGTCAAAGTTTGGTCTACGGGCCGCTTTTGTTTGAACGAGCAGACGACAAAAAGCAGTTCGAAAGAGCAGACGAAAGTTCGAACGATCAGGCGGCCGTGTGAATATGAAGACGGACTGAACCCCCGGGTGGCCCGGACAACTTGGCGGTTTTCTCTCGTTCACGTTGGAACAAAACAAATACATCTGGCGACCACAAAGTGTTGCCCGCTCAAGCAATCGTAGTTCGACAGCGTCTGGTCTACAATTTTCACATCTACTATCCACGTACTTGGACGAACGGAGCGGGCAGAAGCACATGAAAACTGATCTTCAAACCTTTCCTGACTCTTTCAGAGCAGTCCCTGTCGAAGCATTTCGACGAGAACGCCGATATTTTCTCTGGTTTCTTCGAAAAGAACACAAGAGTGAATGTCTCGCACGGCGACTTCTGCCCATCGCCCCAGACCGGAAGTGCGTCCGACGCGCCACCACCGCGGCGTGACGTAGGAGAGTAGAGTTCGTGTATAGTAAGGTTGTAGGCGAACTGGTGAATACTGACGATATTTAGTTAACCCGAATGGGGAAGAAGAGAAACGTCAAAACATAGGAAGAACAGGATACAGACTGGGCGACGTCTCAATAATTGTGGCGTTTTACTGTCTAGTTTATGTATATTCTACATTTTTATATTTATCCTGTTCCTCAGTTTCTGGCGTGTTTAGAACAGCGTTGAAAGCGCTCTTAGTGGAGGCAGTCGGAGGGAATTCTGAGGGGCGTGTAAATGGGTGCGATCGGAAGTACATCACCCTTTCTACTTTAGCAATACGTGTATTGTGTTCCCGTCCAAAAAGATAAAACTCGCGATGTCCTCACAATGTCAGGATGCACTCCAGTACGATAGGGTACGCTGACAAAGAAGTCACTCGTACTGTAGTTTTTGGAAGCAAGCCTTCAAGCCGATACATGATCTGACTCTGTTTTTATTTTCATTCTGAGCACAGCAGAATCCACGGCATTGAACCGCGGGCATTCAGCGTTTAGAGTTTCTTTATAGTCTTCTTGCGGGAGCCAGAGTTACGCGTTCAGCCATCCTGAAATTCTAAGTTATGTGGTAAAGCCATTCGTCACGCATGTAGGAGCCGTGCTTCGTCGACCGGTCAATTTACTGAATTCGACGAACACCGTTCGCCGCGCGCGCCGCCGCGCATTGAAACACGAAAGGACGAAAAACAGGGAAAATCAGGGGAACCTACGCTGGGACGCGAGAAACGTCGGCGAAGCAACTTGCACGCACGGCGCTGGATTTATTGCCCATCGCGTCATCGATCCCGGCGAATAGCGGCGCGGCGGCACCTGGAAAGCAGACGCTCACGTTTTGCTCAAGTATGGAGCCTATGCAGGAACTCTATTACCGTTTATGCCGAGCACGGTCGGTTGAGCAGAGTAATCATCATTGAGGGCAACGTGCTCGTTATTTGAGCTTCCGCTTCTAACGCACATATTTTGAAACAAGCTCTTGATCGCTCTCTCTCTCTGTCTTTATTCTATACTTTTCGTTCTGAATTCTTACTGGGGCAGCGTAAACATATGTTTTCTACGTTTTGTGGTTTCCGCTTGGAAGTAGATCTTGATGTTTATAATCTACCGAACACATGTAATTATCCGCTCTGCGTGCAACGATTGTTTAAAAAAAAAACAGTTGTTTCCAAAATCGCTACTGAGATTGCATTTCTATTGCGATGGCCTTTTGCTACTCTTGCACTACGTTCCTGCGGGAGAGGCGGATACTCTTACCGAGGTTAAGGCTCGTCTTGCAGGTTTAAATGTCAAGAGCCCGTCCAAGAAATCGTCGGGTAACGCCTCTGAAAGCAGTTCCATGAAGAAGTCGTTCACATCACTAACGACCGACTAGAACCGAGAGTGCACACCACGCCGAACGAGCCGTTGAGGGAATACTTCTCAAACTACTTTTTGGCTAACGGGTGGACCCTACCTATTAAAGACGTGTGGAAGCTCTACCTTTATAGGGCCAACCAACCTCAGGACCAGCGCAATCACAAAATGTGTAGCTCGGTCAGTTCGTGATGTCTAAATAATCTTGAAAAGAACGTCCATCGGCGTCAGCAATCGAACCCCGGTCACCGGTGTGGAAGCCTAGTTCGCTCCTGACTGAGCTACGGACACAGCACGCAGGAACGGGGGGAGCAGAAGCAGGTGGTGTAAGAAAGCGCGCTCGGTCGACAGCGTGGAAAGGGCAAGAAAGAGAGGATCATAAACAGGTAATGTAGAGGGAGCTAGTGGAAAGGGAGAGAAAGCGCTCTTTTCTCCATTCTTCGGGACCTACGAAATTCAGCGAAAAGGCTTCGTATCCGGGTGGTGTTAAAGGGAAGAGCGCGCAGCTTTACAAAAAGACAGCGGCGTGAGGTAATTACTTCTCTACAAAACCCTGCCCTAGGCAACCTAAACGAAAAGAATTACCCTCACAGTCACTAATAGACTAAGGGTAATGCTGCCGTATATGGCAGGATGACTCTTAGGCGCTATGGGCTCCACCCAAGCTAAGAACACCACTTGCCCTCTAAAGCTGCATTTCAACGTCTTTGGCGGAATGATCAGACCCGCAGCCAATGTTTTTAGATATACGGCGCGAATAAACTTGGGTATTTTCTATTTTTACTGGAATAGTTCCAGTAAAAAACCGCCTCACTCAATGGCCGACGGGACATTGTAGATGATTATAACCGGGACTATACTCAAGTGGCATCGTGTTTCATTTCTCACTGACGCTGAAACGAAAATTTTTGTATTATTTGTTTTTAAGACAACATATATAAGCTAAAACTTAAATTCTTCCTCCCCGTCAAAGAAAAGAAAGTATTTTTTATGTTCTGTTGTTTATTGTAGTAGAGCAAGGTTTTTTTTAATAAATTTGTTTTGTTAAATTCTCACACCTTTACCTTCTTACCAAAGCTTTTCCCAATTCCATCAGCCCTATCACTGCACAAGCATAGGGCTCACGGTGGCCTATCCGTGCGCTAGGCGTATCGAAGGTACGCGTAGGTCTGCCCATCTCACAATATCTGCAGTACTAGAACACGACAACAGTGCTCGTGTTATCAAATTAATATCGAGAGAACTAACTGTAACAGCAGATCTAGAAGAATACCCTCATCAACGGTCCCTCGAAAACTAAAATCTAGAATATAAATGCCGCGCATATTTACCGCCATGATACTCAACTCGTTGTGTGCACCCCATATAATTCGATTACCGCGGGCAAAGATGTGTTTTTATAAAACTTTCCGGGTCCATCGTTCACAAACTTTTGAAATGTAGAGAAAAAAAAGTAGGTGGAAATAAATAAACTGCACCAAGTTTACAGGCTTCAGATGAGCGTGTTCACTCGCTCGCCTCTCCCTTGTATGTTCCCCTATTTATCTCTATCTCACTTTTCGTTCCGCCGGGGTACTACTCGTGTTCGGCATGAATTGAAGAGGAGCCGAAGATCTATCTGAGCGGTCGGGCGAAAACTGAACCCCGGTACCATATACAAAAGGAAAAAGCCGTAATGAAAAACAAAAACACGACGTGAATGAGCACGAAGAACGAAAGGAAAAAAATAGAGAGAAGACAAGACGTAAGATAGATTTTGGGTAAGAATATATATCAATCATCTCGATGGGGGTTATGCCACTACCCCCACGAATAGGCGAAGCGAAATGACCCGCATATAGAGTACCGAAAACCGCCCTTTCCCTTGCTCTCTCCTTTTTGGGCCTTTCTTTCTATTCTCTTATCCGGCATATCAATCTAGAAAAAAAAAAAAAAAAAAAAGCAGTGAAGATGCGCATCAATGACTCGGTCGTAAATTGGGTTGAGTGCGTTCCTTTCTGGAAGTGTCTCTTTCTATCTCGTTTTAAGAGTCAACAAATACAGAGAAAAAAAAAAGAAAAAGTGCGGAAAGAAAGTTGAGACAACCAAACGAGCAAGCGCAAACACTGCCAACGCTTATTTCAGAATACGTTGCAGAAAAGAGGAGAGAACGTGGATTCGGCAGACTAGGCAAAAGTGTGTTTTCTACGGATGGAATAATCATCGAAGAGAATATCCGTGCATTCGAGTAATCGTTAAGGGGTCTCAAAATGAGACGTCTCTAACTGGTTTCTTGGTACTGAGCCCTTGACAGTGATGTTTAGTAGAAAATAAAAATTTTTCACTTTAACCACATGAGAGCAGAGAAGAGTCTCAATGAGAATACAAGGTGGATATTCCCCCTTGTGTGTCCTCTGACATACAAATATTTTCCAAAGGCTGTCGGCTAACCCGGTGAGATAGCACTACTCGCAATTGAAACTTTTGTGCATCGCTACAATTTTAGAAACAAAAACTGCATCTTGTGAGCTCGACGGCAGCGTAAAACATGGGGAGAGATGAAATACAACTAGGCAATACAAAAACAGAAATTATTTCCTGAAACTGGTCGAAACAAAGCCCAAATTGATTGCTATCACTAGCGAAAGAAAAAAAAATAACGTAAAACTAATAAAAATACATAAAACGGTGAGGCCCTATGTAATTGAGCAGACCTTAGTTTTGGCAAATCGGTGTAGGTTTGCACCTGCGGAATAAGCCTTGATGGTGTCAATATTTGGCCCTAACCTAGCACACTATTTCAAAATTCGATATTGAAAGTACCTTATTCCAATGGCAGGGCAGGTTCACTGATCTCACCACAGAGATTCAGCGCTACATAGTATATGTCATTGCAGGGTGGGGCTATAGCTATAGTTACAACTGTATCTGCTTCTAATAGAAAACACCTGTTAAGCACGTTGACAGGGAAGGTCTGAAATTACAAATGTAATTATTGTTCCTTGCTAATTTTTTTTTCTTTATCTTTCCGACTATATGAAATGCACCGTTAACTACCAATTTATGGTATTACAGGCTTCTGCACTTTGCATTCATTTCCCCTTCCTCAATAAAAGTGTTGCAGCCTGACTAGTTTGAGCAACTCACGCTCAGTAACACCCTCAGGTAACCTTAAACTTCTGATGGGTTGCATTGAAGAGTGCAACAGCGTATTCTAAAAATGAACAAGAGTGCACCGAAGGGAGGGACTTAAACCTTAAGGCAAAGAGAAAACCCTATGGACTGCTCGACGGAGATCGCATCTGTAATCTTGTTTATATTTAAATTTTTTTCTGCCATTGTCCCCGAAAGCTTGCAAAGATGTTGTGCTTTTAATGGAGACTAGCATATTTTTTTTTTGCAATCTCCCCTGAGAACACATCAAATTAAAATACCCCCCCCCCCCCAAAAAAAAAAAAAAAATTGTGTTGCTGACTTTCTCTGGTCTGAAAACTGGTCTAAACACAATCATGAGGTATGCAAATGCGTCAAATACGTTCAAGCAATAACGTCTTAGGTTTACTGCAACGTTTAAAGTGCAATATTAATTAAAAAAAACAAAAAAACAGAGCACTACCGTCCCTCGACGGTATTAAAATATTCGAGTTTGGACAAATGTTGTCTCAAGGCTATCTCCCAAGTCAGAATCGGGAGACATTAGTCTTATGAAACTAAACACAAGAAGCAAAACAGTTTTTTTTTTAATACAAAGGATATAGCTGTTTGCTATATCCGTGAACATATATTCGTTAGAAATATTGGGACAACCATTACCTTAGTCATTAGGAATCTTGTTATAGAACACAGTGGCTAACGAATGGAGGAATATTTA
The DNA here is from genome assembly GCF_016920785.2 of Ixodes scapularis. Classification (NCBI taxonomy): domain Eukaryota; kingdom Metazoa; phylum Arthropoda; class Arachnida; order Ixodida; family Ixodidae; genus Ixodes; species Ixodes scapularis. The sequence goes on from NW_024609867.1 coordinate 5,566,090, forward strand.
TGGTCGAACATGAAGGTTGGGAACGTCACACGCCTTGGGAAATCTACCAAAGCGAGCTTTTCTTTCGGAGACGAAATACTTCTCATCCAGGCTCTACAGTGATAACTCTACCATAATATTACTATATTCAAGGACTGAGCAGGCTCCCGTCCCTATGATACACGGGTGTCATTCATTTCGCCAATTTCTTCCTGATACTCTACGGTGGACCTTGTTACTCCAATTCCAGCGAATGCTCTTTCGCTACGGCCGGTGGCAAATAAAATGTTCGGCGGAAGCACTTCCCACATATTTACACTTTGACAGAGCGAGTACTGGCGAGGAGACGCAAATACAACGTCAGCGTAGTTTTTGCGACAATTGGAAGAGGCGGGAAAGCTTCCCCTGAACTCTTAACCTTTCACGGGCTATGCAATTATCCGTAGGAATTTCCAGCACTTGTGGTTTTTTTTTATGGGATGAGTGGATCTTACCCTCTTCCTGCTGAGCTCTTGGGTGCCTGAGTTCCTGACCTACCGTTCAATTGAACATCAACGGCCATAATGGTGCATTACTGCACTTCTGTCGCTGTCGCGACGACAAATAAAAAGTTCCAGTGATTTGCCGGACTGAAATGGCTCCAGCAATCACCTCAATCCCCGATGAAAAACTCCCTTTTTACGGGCCTACCTTACCAGTCGGCTACTTACTCTACTTTTTTTTAGAAATATAGTCCAGGGATATGGCAAAGCCGGAAAGCAAGAGAGAAAGCAAAACAGGTGTGGTTATAAAAAAGTAATCAGCTCCAGAGATGTGTACCCTCTTATGCTTGCTCTACCACTTGGAAGGTACCAGATTGCTCCCATAGAACCCCATGTATCTATTATACATATATTGCCATACCCCCGAAACTTTACGCTTTGAACAATTTGCCACGCTACTATTATTGTACCATATACAGCTGTTCTTATGCCAAAGTCTCAAGCTAATGACTTATAAAGTTCTGGTTCCTCAGTCGATGAAACTCTTGATGTATTGCCAGCACGCATATTATCACTGCTAATTGATGTCTACAGTTCATTCCTGGATAAAACTTGTTATGGTCGTATAAATTGAAACAAACCCCTCCGCATTACAACTCAAAATTCTGTAGTATATTAGATGTGCATTACATTTGTAGAAATATATAATTTGGAGTCACACCACGGATATTTTTGAAAAACAGCGAAATTTAAACAAGAACAAATTTGAAAATACAACAAAATACAAGATTCGTCATTAAAATGCACGAAACAAAAAGAATCGATAATGCGCATGGTACTGATAGTTTTCTTTTATCAAAGTTATTTTCAAAGGTTCCGCTACCAAATCTGCCAAATAAGGTGGATTCGTTATTGTTAATACGTCTTCGATTATTTTCAGTATTCCGCTTCTAAAAGAAGTAATCTAGAAAATAATCAATATTTTTTATCACATGTGATACGATATTTTAAAACAAAAATTACAATAATCGTTTCTAATTATTAATAGCATACTAGGCACCAAATTAAGTATATAGTAAGTAATGGAATCACTGCGGTGAATAACCAGTTTATCATAGGTTGATTGTTCTTCTGAGCTTTGTTGTGTTAATGTAATATTTAGGCACCTAATAAATGTTTTCATTAAATGAATATCCCAACCGCCCTACACGCATCAACCAAAAAAATAAGAAAAATGGGAGAAGAGCGTATTGAAGCATGTGACTTGAAGTCACAATTCTCAAAAAGAATCAAGCCCAAGATTTTGAAATCCCACCGGCTCATAGTCGGCGGCCTTAATTTCATATTTCGTCACCAGTTGAGAAGTCGGTCGACGTCAAGACGTCCCCGAACAAGGAGCGGGTGCCGAGATTTGATATGACAAACGAATGCTTAAAAACAGTCGGACCATGTCCACTTCAAGAAAAGTTTCCTAAATGATGGCTGATTTGGCAGGCCTTGTAATGGCAGCAGCTTGTAGTTGATGAACCTGAACTTTGTATCTTGTCACCAGTTAATAACTCGTCCAATCTCAAAGAGCTCCTGAATTCAGCGCGGGTGCCCTAATATCGTATGATGAACGAATACCTGAAAACAGTCAAACTGTGTCCACTTCGATGCATTCTTTCTCAAAGTTGGCACTCTTTACGGGGTTCTCCAAAGCAGCAGCTTGTTGTTAAAAGCCCACATAAATTATGAATTTTTCAAGAGTTGAGAACTCGGCCGATCTCAAAAAGTTCGTGGATGAGGCGTGGGAGCCCGAATTTGTGATCATGAGCGAATACCTGAAGATACTTGAAACTTTTCTACTTTACCAGAAGTTTACTCAAAGATGGTTCGTTTTTAGAGGATTTGCCACAAAAGCAGCTTATGGTCGCGGGCCTTAAATTTTGGTATTTGGTCACCAGTTAAGTTCTTGGCCCACCTAAAATAGTTTCTGGATAAGGCTCTATACCTGAATTTCAAAAGACGAAATAATGCGTCGAAACGGGAGAACCATCCAAAATTTGTGAGAGGTTTTATGAAAAGGGACTTTTTTTAAAGTATTTGCCAAAGTACTAAAACGTGGTGAAAGGTTTCACATTTTATATTTCGTCTTTAGCTGAAACTGCGTTGTCCGGAAAACGTTTCTTGGCTAGGGGCGGGTTATCGTATTTTAAATGGTGATCGAAAGCGCAAAGCGGCTACACCATCCGCACTTTGAGAGCGGTTTTCTCAAAAACGGCTTATTTTAAAGTGTCTTCCATAATACGATAATGTGTTCGAAGGCTCTAATCTTTATATTCCGCCTTTACTTGTGAATTGGGTTGTCCCCAACAAAGTTTCTCGCGAGGCGCGGGTGCCTACATTTCAAAAGATGAACGAATCCGCAAAAAAAACGGCCGAACCATTCCCACCGTTCAATGATGCTACACGGACACGGTATGCGTTAATTTCTAATGATTTGGCACGATGGACGCCGATGATAAAATTATCATCATTGTTTTCGAGCCGCTACCATTGCTCTTGTAGCACATGGGGTAACGTCAGTACACCACCGCGTTTCATATGTGCTGCGATTTCTTTTATTTTTTTAATAAAATTGCCTAATTTAGTCTTTCACGATGACGCCTCAGCAAGTTCATAATATAAACAATATATTTTGAAACTGTTTAATATTATTCGATACATTTTAGTTAATTTTTCAACTTCTTATGACAATTAGCCCTCTATATACGCACCCCTCTCTGTATAACTCACCTAAGTTTATTGCATTATTGCATAATAAAACGTTTTAAGCACGATTTGAAAGGCCTAAGGTAAACACCCATTCAAATTGATGTAAATGCAATAAATTTACGACTACAGCACATTCCGAGTGGTGTAAATGACGCATAAGCGATATTTTCTATACTTTGTTTCAGCTTAAGTTGAGACGCAGCCTACGCCACGAGCTAATGGGACCTCTAAATATCGGTCAAAAGCGCAATTCACTGGTGCTTTCGGCTATGATTACTATAGCAATGATAAAACACGTACAAAACACAAGGAAGATCCTGATGGTGCACGTTTCACCCTGTCTTGTTGCTCCCATCAGCTTCTCGCAACGGCTGTGTCGCGACCTAATGGTGAAACGGACTATGGGGAATATTGATGCCTGCGTGGCGGAGTTGGCAACACATGCTGGCTGTCACTCTGACAAATGGGCTTCGAATCCCGCTCGGCCCCCATCCTTATTTTATCAATTCTGTACGGTTCTAAGAAATCCCAGCTCTTTCACTGCTGTATCCGGGTGTTCTTGTTCGGAAACTTCCTGAACTTGTTGCCTGTATGAAAGTAGCGTTAACGCGGTGCTTCGGGTCAGTCACCCATTCGTCGCCGCCGAAGCAAAATGCGTGACACCTTTTTTTTCAATTTGTAGCACGAGTTTGCCTTATAAAAAATTATTTTTAGCTCTAAATTCATCCGCTTTTCTTTATTGGTGACCAGATTCAACCAGACTGAGAGTGTACGTAAATCAACGCGTAAAAAAGTAAGTGCCTGAAATACCGGGTGATTCAAGGAGACGGCAGGCTCTTTAAATCGACCGAAAAATTCGGTGTTCTAACCTCCTATCGCGCTACGACTTTATGCAGCGTTGCCCACAGATGGTGCATTCTTTTTTTTTTTTTTTGTAAAATTTGCAAAGAGCGAACTTACCTGAGGAAAAAGTAAAGAAAGAGAAAGGCTTAGCTTTTATGTTAATACAGCTACGCCACCGGTCTTCAAACAACACGGCGCCGTTTCGCACGGGACACAAGAGATGGCGCAACGAACGCCGCCAACGAACGAGCAGACGGCGCCGAGAGCCAGCGTCTTTAGCAGACAATATATTCGACTCAAAAGCGGAGCGCGTTCCGCGGGCGGCGACAGTCGCAGAAACAAAAACAGGCGCGGTAAAAACATGGAACTGCAGTTCCTTGTCTGCTAAATACGCCGGCTCTCGGCGTTGTCTGCTCGTTCGTTGGCGGCAGTTGGCGTCGTGACCGCTTGCGTCATCTCTTGTCTCCCGTGCGAAACAGCGCCGTGTTGTTTGAAGACCGGTGGGGTCGCTGCGTTTCCACAGGACCCAAGCCTTTTCCTTTCTTTACTTTTTCCTCTAGTAACTTTGCTCTTTGCACATTTTACAACAAAAATGCACCATCTGTGGGCAGCGCTGCACAAAGTCGTAGCACGATAGGTTCAGAAACCAAATTTTCCGGTCGATTTAAAGAGCCTGCCGTCTCCCTGAATCACCCGGCATATGAGCCGACAATCCAGCCTTAGATACTTTCGGTACGGAATCGACCACTAATAAACGCGAACTTATGCCGTTTACTCACTTACAAGACAGTTATCTCTAAGGATACCTAACTATATCGCACTCCTAGTCCCATAAGAACTATACAAATACGTTCGATGAATTGGCGAACTTTTTAGAAGTTCAGGAATTCTTCCTTTGGTCGCACTTTAGCCATTATGAAATGATATGGGAGATTGATAAAGTTATCTTTATGCTGCAACCCCAAGACTATTTTTATTCCACCCTATTTTGGCTTTGCAGTTACTGTTGTTTCTATTTTTCACTTGGCCACACTCCTCTTAGGCGGGAATCAGCAAGTGAAAAATAGAGGAGAATACGCCACGTGGGGACAGATAAGTGAACTAGAAGCGCCTGTCGCAAATTTTTGGCCATGAGTTTATTTTGTCTCACTGTTAAGTCTAGTTTTGGCACGCGAAGAAGAGAAGAAAACAGTTAAATAGTGTTGTAGAATAAAACATAGAAATCATGGCACTGAGAATAATAGGGAAGGATGAGCTAGTCTACCAAACGTCGTCTGACTTAGGGGTGTTCGATGACGCTCTGGAAGTATTTTAATAGCGACACTATATATTTATTTCCCCGAATTAAACGGGAACTAGATACTTGTACGTAATTTTCTATCTAATTAGCCTGCTTTTTTTTTTCTGCAACCCTTGACTTCCCTTGCGTCTGGCAGTTCTTAAAAGTATATTTTTTCTCAACCACCCCACTGGTATCAATATTTTATTCTTCACCGAAATGCCCGCTATCTTGACCTGCAGGTTGTATACTGTACCTTTGAGGAAGCATTCAACAGTTATATGAGTACTGCAAACTCAAGCATCCTCAACTCTATAACGTCTTTTCCGCAGAGGTTGCAAGCAGAGAGCGTCGAGAGTTGTCTAGCACAATTTGGTTTGGCTCATGGGTCCAAACGTTCTTAATGCACCCAAACTAACACCAATAACTAAAGTCCCATAACAATCTTTCTTACCATGAGACCGCATTGCATTTTGCGCGAAAGGTTTATACGCCCCTCTTCCCTAATTACTTTGCCCAGCTGAATTATGACGATGTTCAAACACCAAAAATGAAAACTCGTTCGATTAGACAGCAGATTTATTTTAATACTTATCTCTTACTGAGCGTGGTGCCAAATTCCGAGTTCCTGCAGAAAGGGTTGAATAGATTAAAACATTTTCGTGAACGCAACAAAAACAAAATTGGCGAATACCTTCTCTCACCATATCTGTGTCCCCCCTTCTCGCTTTTGACTATACATTCCTGCTCCAGCATAACTGTAGAATAATTCTCGTCAAAGAACACCTCCTCGCCTCAAGAACGCTGCACTACTGGGTTTTTTACGCTACCGGTGGGAGGCCATTGCGGGACACACATTAGAAAAGAATGCCACGGCAGCAGTTGGTTGGGACTCGTGCAAAATTTATTTATTTATTTATTTATTCAGGTTACCTCGCAGCACTTAAGGCATTATTTCGAGGAAGGAATGCACATACATGATCAAATGTACAAAGGCACAGGGCACGATAATATGAGGGCGCAAAACATATTTGTAGTATGTACATGCTATTCAGTTGAACAGTGGCATGGGCATGAGAACGCACGAAACAGTTGAGGAAGCCAACATTTAAGATATTATTGAAGAACAAAGTTGTAGATGTGATGCTAATTGTGTCTTCCGGAAAAAAAAAGAAGTTTTAAATACATCCGTCCTACAATGATACTCCCTGACTTGTTTTCTTGAGTGATCTCTTCTTCCTGATGTGAAGTGGGGAGGTAGCATGTAGTTAGAATTATTTATGCCGAGGTAATTATGAAAAATGCTATGATACAACTTTAAGCGCATACACTTCCTTCTATGGGCTATTCAGTTGGTTCACAAGGTAGGCCTGGCTGGGGTCCCAAGAAACACTTGCGTATTCTAAGACAGGTCTAATATGTGTAACATATAATCTGCTTTTAACGTTCATAGGGCAGTCTTTGAAGTTTCTGTTAATAATATCGAGCATCTGAGTTGCTTTTGCGGTTATTTAGTCCACGTGTTTTGTCCACGTTTCTGAAAAATATACACCAAGGTATTTACATGCCTTAGTGGTGACAAGGTATTTTACGTACCTTGTCGCCAGAGAGTTTCCGCTGATGTCATATGAAAATAAGATAGGCTGGCGCTTAAGCGTAAAACGTACGTGTGACTGCATTTATTTATGTTTAACTTCATGCCCCATGTGTCGCACCAGGCTCAGATACGGCGGATATCATCTTGTAGTGCCCAACAGCCGGCAATTTCCCGAACTTCAGAATAGACTACACAGTCATCCGCATAGAGCTTTACCTTTGATTTCAGTGACTGCGTAATATCATTGATAAAAATAAAAAAAACAAAAGCGGGTTCGAATACTGACCATTCTGGGACTCCGGATGTGACTGGTACGTGGGCTGAGTGCTTGCCTTTGATTAAAACGGATTTTGTTTCTCTGGTGTAGATAGTCGGTTAGCCATGCGATAATGCTAGTCTCTAAATTTAATGTTAAAATTTTATGAATGATACGGGCATGAGTCACTGTGCCAGACGCTTCCTGAAAATAAAGAAATATGCACTCTACTTGAGGTCTCTTGGCAAATGAATATGCAAGATCGTGATAAAATTCAGTCAGCTGTGTTTCACAAAAAAAAAATCTTTTTGGAAAGCCCTGTTGCCAGGAAGTGAGATAGCTATTTTTGTTTAGATGACTAAACACCTTGCTGTAGATTATATGTTCCATTAATTTAGAAGAGGTGCACAGAAGAGAAATGGGTCTGCAATTTTGAACAACATTTTTAGGTCCATCCTTATGTATCGGAACAATATTTGCCGTTTTCTACTCGCTCGGGAGCTTTCCACTGGAAAGCGACTTTTTGAAAAGGATTTCTAAATATGATGAGGTGATCGCGGAACATTCAGTTAGAGCACGATTGGGTAGACCATCGGGGCCGTCTGCTTTGTGTGTTTTAGTCCATTTACGATTTTTAGGATACCGGTGTAAGAAATTTCAATTTCATCCATTTTCTTTAGGGAGAGATCATAAGAGAGCGAATACTCATTAGAAACTGTGGGAGAAAATACCGATTGAAGGTAATTAGTAAAGAGTGTCGCTTTCTCTTCTTCTTCTGTAACAGCTTGACCACTGTCACGAATTGGGGGATTCCGAGTGTTACTTTGTTTCTTGACTTTATATATTTCCTAAACGCCTTTCGGTTGTTTCTTAGTTTATCATTTAAAGACGCATAAAATCTGAGTTTGCATTCAGCCGACATAGATTTGAAATGTTTGCTTACAATGTTTAACTGTGAAAGAGAAGAATTATCGTTGTTTTTGTGGTATCTAAAATATACTCGCCTTTTCTTTTGTGCAAAGAGCGTAGTGCAGCGGTCATCCACGATTTGTCTCTGCGTCGCCTGGAGTTTGTATTCTGTTTCATACATAGTGCTCAACGCTGGGAAAGGTACGGAAATAGTGCGCATAAAAAAAATGTGTTATTCCGCGCATTTCGTTGAAAAGCGGTATAAGGCACTGCTCCGACGATACCGACGTCTCGGTGGCGGTGGTCCGAATCCCCTTCAAGCGCAAAGTTTTTTCTTCTTTTATACGTATTTTTATACAAGATTGTGCGTATTGCGGACGTGCATATTTCAATTCCTCTTTTCTTTTTTTTTATTTATAAGGGGGTAGACTAGGTACTGGTGTTCCGCTTGAACCCCGCGCCGGCCTCGTCAAAACGGAAGAACGGTCGAGATCCACGGCCGTCTCTACTTCAAGCCGTTTATTTACATGGTAGCGTGAAAATCAGAGAGTGCCATGGGAGTGCGGTGGGCGGTACTTTTTCTTCCGCGAATGGACGCACTGACGTAATGTGGAAACACATAGGTTCTTTGGTAAAAGGTGCTCCTTCGTCAACTGCCATTGAAACGTTAGTGCATAACGGAGTTACATTAACCGGTGAACAGCTTTCCAATCTGTTTAACGAGCACTTTGTAAATATAGCCGTCCATACCGATGGTGCTGATGATTGCAGATACATGTGCCATAGAAACTGTAGCTCAATTTTTTTAGAACCAACTACTGCCTCAGAAATAATTAACGTGATTATGCACTTAAAAAATAGTAGTAGCTGTGACGCTGATGGTATGCAGATACGTCCAATTAAATATGTTGTCGATATAATTGCCCCCGTTTTAAATCATATTTTTAATCTCTCCTTAGCGTGTGGTGTATTTCCAAGAAAGATGCAAGTAGCGAAAGTAACCGTACTGTACAAAAAAGGTGATAAGAATGAGTTGGGGAATTACAGGCCCATTTCTATACTGCCCGTTTTTTCTAAAGCGCTAGAAAAAATAATTCATCGCCGTTTGGTAGACTTTTCAAAAAAACATAACCTTGTTACTTCCTCGCAGTTTGGTTTTAGAAATAATTGCTCAACTGAAACAGCCTTGCTTAGTCAAAAAGAATTTATATTAAAAAACTTTGAAAAGAAAAACTTGGTTCTCGGGGTGTTTTTAGACTTTACCAAGGCATTCGATTGTATTAGTCATAAGGTCCTATTTCAAAAACTTGAAGTTTACGGTATCCGTGGGCAGGCGCTATTACTTCTGCAATCTTATCTAGGGCATCGACAGCAATATGTGTCCATCAATGGTAATTCCTCCACTATTAAGCCTATTACGTCAGGCGTTCCACAGGGTAGTGTATTAGGGCCATTCCTTTTTAATTTGTACATAAATGATATAATTAACGTCAATAAGGAGGCAAAATTTGTAATGTATGCTGATGATGCAAGCATATTCTTTTCCTCCGAAAACGCTGATGACCTAATCGATATGGCTAACTTAACTCTGTCTAGAATTAAATCTTGGGGTGATAGTAACTCGTTGATAGTAAATAGTAGCAAAACAAAAGCTGTTATTTTTCGTCCAAAAAATAAACATGTGGTGGTGTCTAAGCATCTCCGTTTTAATTCGTCTCTAATTGAAATAGTCAATTGTTTTAAAACTCTCGGAGTATTTTTTAGTGAAAATATGTCCTGGGATAGCGATATAAATTATATTATTCCAAAACTAGCTCGCGTGGTAGGGATTGTAAATCGCTACCGTTACATATTGCCAACAAATGTGAAACTCTTGATCTATAATTCCTTGTTTTACTCCCACTTAGCCTACTGCTACCTCGTTTGGGGTACATCAACGTTAACTAATATTGAAAAACTGTTCATACTACAAAAGAAAATACTCAGAGGTATAGGTAATGTGCCTTTTGATTTTCACACTGCCGAATTATTTAGAACCTATAGGATAATTGATGTTCATAAATTGTATTCATATCGACTTTCTACCAGTTTTAAGAGTGAAAGATTAAAGGGCACATGTTTCCTAGAAAATCTTGGATTGTTAGAGGAAAATTCACCAGTGTATTCTACTCGTCATGCGGAGAAGTGGAGGATGGTCACCCAGCGAACGAACTATGGCTCTCAGATGCTCCAATTTACTCTTCCAAATTTGTTAAATACTTTTTGCAGTAGTAATGTTTCTCTTGAAAACTTGACTTTCAAAGACCTGCGTGAATATTTTTGTACATAATGCATTCCTTTCATAAAGCGTTATATGTTTTGTTTTTCTGTTAACAATACCTGCAGCTGCTAGTTGACGTGATTTTCATCTTTGTTTCCTGATGCTTGCCGCTGACCACTGTAAGGGGACCGAGGACCAGTCAAGCTGCATATCGCAGCTTTTTTCCTCGGGCTCCCCCATCAAAATTGATGGAAATAAAGATATTATTATTATTATTATTATTATATAACACATACTGGGATTAGGGGACCGCACTGCCATTGGTCAGACGGCTTGGCATTCCCTCGCGTGATGTGATTTCATGGAAGTCTCCTTCAGAGTCAGAATACTCGCCGGTGTATGAGAGTCATCCAGACGGCAGTATCTCGCTGCTCTGGTGCCGGTGCCCCCTTGAACCGAGTGATTCACAATAGACGTGTACACAACACACGGCGCTCGAGGTGAGGATCGAGTGTTGTTTCCTTTTCGAGGAAAGCAAGGGCCTCTGAATACAGCCATGGGCATGTGCGTTGTCCACTTAGCCGATCAAGGTTAAGGTGCCTCAGGCAGACAGCCGACCAAGGTTACGCTCCCGCAGGCAGAGTAAATCAGACGCGTCGGAATGCACCGACGGGCATCGTCCGCCTAGCCGACCAAAATTAAGGTCCCGCAAGCAGACGGACCCGTAGACACGATTCATCAGCGGCACGATTCCTTCTTGAGGCTGCTTTCATTTTGAAGCCGTAAGACTGATTTTAACACCAGACATACCAAAGGCAGATCACAACACGGTCCGTGTGCTCGAAACTTTCAGGTTGCGAGGTCATCGCTTCAGGAACGCCACCTTGCCAGACAGACACTGTGCCTTGCACTTCGCGATAGTACGGACCCGCACACCGGTGTCGTTACTGACCGTCTCCAGGACTTCACGGACCGGCGTCTCTGGGAAACGCGTTGCTGTGCTCGCGTACACGCTGGCGATCGCCCTCTTGCAGTCTTTCGAGATCTTCGCACAACTAATTTGCAAAACTAACCGAGCAGGAGTGGAAAGCTTCCTGCGTAAGACGCCATCTTCTTAAAAGTTAAAACCGGCGAGGCAGGAGTAGCCGCACAACCCAAAAACTCGAAGCGGCCCCTGGAAGGACGAAAACTGAAAGCAATTTACAATAGTTTGCATTCTATTTTCCTTTTATTAAAAAAAAAAGAAATCGTTGTTACGTCGAAATTATAACGCCACCATCAGTTACTGGCTCCCAAAATGCACAATTTTCGACTTTTTTATTTTTGCAGGCGCAGCACTATTTTATGAGGCGAGCGTAGGCGGTCGGCGGCAGTGGAAGCCGGTGCGCTAGCTTTGGCTGCGTCGCACGATATGTATGAAACGGAGTATAGTGGATGAATGCAGTAACTTAAGAATTTAATTTATTCCTAAAGGGATTCCAAAGAGTTTCAACATCTAGTAGGTGGGAAAGCTCTCTGAACTCGGGTAAATAGTCACAGAGATTACTTGAGATGCCCTCGTAGTTACCGCGATTATAGAAGAAAATGTTTCTAGGTAAATTTGGCCCACTGGATTTGGACGGGTGGTTATGCCCCCAATTACTATTTCATGGACGCTAATACCAGAAATACTTGACAGAGACTTTATGAGGCCCTCCTACTACTAAAAAGCAGATCCAAAGTACCCGCCCTCGTTTTGCCTAGCATTGTCGGGAATGAGACATGCTTATAAAGCTCAAAGCTAGAAATAAAATTAAGAAAATTCCTGTAAGTTGAAGAAGTATTCGACGTTATGGGTTGCCCGTCTGCCCAATCCACATCAAGAAAATTAAAATCACCTCCAAGCACAATGTCGCCATAGTTTATAGATGACAGCATATCAAAAAGGGGAAGCAGTGTAGTTTCGTTTGAACCAGGAGGCCTATAAAAACAGCCCACAGCAATACATTCGGCATTTTCTAGTGCAATTTTACACCATACAGATTCGCAATTAAAACCAGCAAACGTGATCCCAGAACTTTGTAAACTGTCGTGAACTAACACAAAGACACCACCGCCATGCTTGTTTCTGTCTCGGCGGTACGCAACATAATCGGGAGGAAACACTGCAGCTTCACTAATAGAATCTTCCATCCAAGCGTCACTACCAATGACGATACTTGGTTTGGTTAAAGCAATGGCGTCAGCCAAGTCATCCACTTTATTTTTCATACTGCGACAGTTCAGAATCGGGACGATATGTTCCAAGCCCAGTTCTCATCTCACACTCAGCCGGCGACAGTGATTGCTAGGCATTCATTTCTTTTACACGCCCTTCAGTGTTACCGAAGTAGTAGCGCTTTTCATCAATAATAATCTTACCAAAACGTAATTTAAACGGCTTTTACTGGGACTTAGCAGACTCTACCAGCTGCTAGCGTTCGTACCTAACTTTGTCTGAAAAATCTTCGCCGATAGAGAAGTTAGTATTTTTGTCTTTGAACCCACGGGACAGAACATGTTATTTAACCTGAAAAGATTGGAAGTTCACAATTATCGTCCTTGTTCGTTCTGGTTTAGGGTTGGCCAAGCGAGTGCACACGTTCGACGTCACTCGCTGCAACAATCACCTTAAGTTTGTCTTTACAGAACTGAAGTACTTTTGGTTCTCATTGGGACCACGTTTCGCTAGCTTCATCTATAATGCCATAAACAAGTAGATTATTTCTTCTCGGCTTGCTTTTCAGGTCGCCTTGTTTATAGCAGACCGAGGTAAGCTGAGCCGATAGTCTGCAGTGGTTGACTTTGCCAACATCCTGCATTTCATCCTTAAAAGTTTTTAGCAAGGCGATATCCGTTTCCATTGCATGGAACTTCACGTTTAGTGCCTCTATCTTTTTTTTTTTTTCAGTAGAACTTGTTCCTTATTTCTTTCTGCAACTTGACTTAGAAGCGTTTCGTGTCCCTTATTCAATTTTAGTATTAAATCCATAGCTTTCAGCAATTTTTGAATTTGATCGTCGGTGAGGGGTTCAGGGTTAACTTCAACGTCACCAGAGATTAGCAACATCAACTTCACAACCGTAGCACAAGGATTTGATGGCCCCAAAAGTACAAGTTTTCAAGGAGAGGGGCGAACGATGCCGGCTGGCGTTTCCGCGAGTAACGACCAACTTTGCAATAAACCGGTCTAACTTGAAGTATAAGAAGGCGTAAGCGTACTGCGCACGTCATGCCGGCACCGAACCCCGCCCGAACTGTGAGTGATGTGTCCTTTTGTAGGCTGTGGTCATACGAAGTACCGCTCCGTTGCCAGACGCGCGAGGCATCTTGCAGAAAAACCACTGATGTTGGGTGCTGCGATCAAACCTGATGGCTTTCTTCCGATCCGCGCGGTTCCGAGGTTTGACGATGATACGTTGGATACGTGAGAATACCAGAACTAGTGAAAAAAACAACACTGGTGTTCCATCGCTGCCTCGCGCTCGCGACGAAATGGCTGAAGCAGAAAACCCAGCGTCACGACCGTGTTTTTTTTTACTGTGTGTGCCCTTAATACAGAGGGCAGCCGGTGCTACGAGCTGATGAAGCTAATCAAGCAGCAACAAAATCGCAACCTCGCGGCGTGCTCCGTGTTTTTGTATGTGCAATTAGCGGTTACGCCAAACAATCGCCATGCATTCATGTTGACCTAGCGCTTTTAGAGTGATTAAGTGCCTGTATATGTGTGTACCTCAGGGAACAACAGGAGCTAAAACTCTGCAGTCCGTTTTTTGCTGCATTTTCGATTCCCCAAGGTTCCATTTTGTTTAAATTGTTTTGATATTTAGAAAACAAAAATGAAACGCACACTTCGCGTTCTAGTTCTAGTTCTTACCTGAATGATTTTCATAATATCATAGAATGTTTCTGCTGCTTTTGTTCCTGGTAGAACCTTCAAAGCTCTGAGTTACTGTGAAACGGAGTATAAGTGGTGTGCAATCACCTTCTTTGCTGGTTTTTGCAACCCCCTTCTCCCGCTCGTTATGATATACGTTAGCCCAGCAACCCCACGATTCAGACCCCATTTCCTGGTTTAATACCAAATAAAACAACACAAAAAAAAGAGAAACGTTTAGAATTCTATGTAATGCTGAATTACAGCGCAGTTCTTGAGGAGGAGGGGGGAGTGCGGAGGACAGACTAGGCCCTTCTCATTCTCCTTGCCTCCTCTCCTGCTCCCCTCCCATTTAACGGGAAATTGTTTCCAAATTTAGCGGGGAAAATCTTCCGCTAAGTTTAGCGCGGAACTTTTTCTGCTAAGTTTAGCGGGGAAAGTTTCCAGCTAAGTTAAGAAGGTAAATTTTTGGCTAAATTTAGCGGAAAAATTTGTGGGTTAAACTTACCGGAAAAAAGATTCCTTCTAAATTTAGCGGAAAAATTTCCCCGCTACTTTTAGCGGGGAACGTCCCATAATCCAACACGCGGTTACGCCGACGCCGACGGCGACGGCGACGCCTCTCAACCCGAAAACGAACGCCTAAACGCTGCGCTCTAAAAAAATCTACATATTATCTGAAGCAAAAACACAATTAATTACCTGTTGTTGTTTTTTTATGCCGCAGTATTTGCTGAGGCACCTTGCGCAGGGACGATTTTACGGCTCCCAGCTACTTTAAACACGCAGGGCGAAGCGCAAACTTAGCCCAAGGCGCCATCATCGATGGGTACCCAACTTGCGCGCTAACCGGTTCATGATCACACGCCCTAATCACCAATCGGGACCGCCGCGAATAGGCACCCCCCTGTCGCGAGGGCTCCTGGTGAGCCGGACGCAGGATCCGCCGGGAAGGGCCAGGGTGAAATGGTAGAGGGCCCCGAGGAGGGAGAGACGCATAATTCGAGCAATGGCCGCCTACCAGCCATCAGGAACCCATTAGCAGGGGACCCAGTGCGGAACCAAACACCTCCCTGCGCCTTCCTAAAACAACCCTGCTCCCAAATCGCTTTTTCTTTTTTTTTTTTTTAATGCGTGTTTTTTTTCTTCTTTGAGATAAGAATTGGACGACACGGAACGAATCGGTAGACGTGGTTGGACCGCACACAAAGAGAGGGGCGCGCAAATTTGTGGGAGATTAGCAACGGTCACAACGGTGCCAATTGGAAACTCCATAAAATTAAGCCCTGTTGTTGTTTTCTTTTTTTTTTTTGATTCCGCAGTTTTTGAGAGAACATGAGCAGTGTAAAACAACGAGGAGTGCGAGTGAATTTGCTGAAAAACGACGTGGAGTACTTGGGAACCCTGGCTGGTGATTGATAATTTAGCACAGAACATGATCCTAAGCAGTGCAATACAAATCAAGATATTTTTGAACGTTAGACTGAAGAGGGAAAAAAATTCGATTAATTTTGTCTCGGCAAAACTCAAACGAAAAATTAAAGAAATGAAAACTAAAGAAATGGACAGAGGTCACAAAATAAAATCTATTATTATTTATTTTATTCTTCTTGCTCTACCTACGTCCATGCGTTATTTCATGACGAAAGTTGACCGGCTCTCCAGAATCTTTACCGTTAGACCTGTTCTCTCAAAGTCTATTCCACGTCGACATACGCAAAAAGGTAGTTCACCTTGAAATACGACGAATTGCATCTTTACTGTAGCGTGCAGACGTTTCCTTCTGCAGCACAACTGCAAGCTTTAATGTTATTTCTTGTGAGTACGGCACGTTTGGTCACATAAATTCACGTCATATCAACGTCTATTTATATCGAAACTGGCTGGAATGAAGATTGCGTTCGCAGTGCCCGAACCTTTTATTCCGGAATCGAAACAATTCAGTTTATTTCAAGTTAATAGATAAAACGCTGTTTGTATCGTACATGACTATAAAATAAGATGAGAACCTTCGGGACTCCCCAACCAGTGACACCTGACTCAATGGAAGTGCCGTTGTGCATCCTTATCGAGCAAATACAATCACAAATCATAACTTTGTAGTTTACAAAGACGAAAATAACTTACGGGTTGCGAGGGTAACGTCATCGAATGAACAAAAACACGATGTATCAAATATTGATAGCTATTTTGTTGTGGGAAATATAAATGCGGGAATATGTATACAATCAGTTTCATAGACGTCCAAGTGGATCCTTACGCAATGTCCTCGCATGATTATCTGCGACGGTGCAGGTCACCTTGGTATCAGCAATAGAGAACACCAACAACTTAGTTAAGCAATGTATGATATCGAAATTTTTTTTTAATTATTTTTTTCTTCGTGTTACTTTTTTCTTCGTGCTACTTTTTTTTTGTTAGGCATCTACCAGTTGTTAATCACTGGCATTGCCTGGCGAATGGGTTATTTCTTCGGGGCAAGGTGCTGGCCAGCACCTGGTATTTTCTAACGGCACATAAAAGTGGACAAAGGTTGTGTACTGATAAATAATGTAAAGCTGTAAGGATAATTTGATATTAAGTTCAATAACCTTATAATAAAACAAATAAACTGAAGCTAACCAATAACTCGCCTAAACTTTCAGGGTAAGGATAAATGCTCTTTAATCTGTGTCAAACAGTTGTGGATGGGGCATCAAGAGAACCGATTTTTACTAAGAATTCAATCGACAATAACGTGTATTCCATCACAACTAGTCGCTAGAAACATAGTGTGAATGAGAACCGTGGGTTGTATCATGTCTACATTGTCTTCCTGGCAGGCTTGGCCGAGAATCAAGAATCTAGAAAAACGGAGCTTGTTGCTAGCCTTTGGTGCAAAGAAACCGCTTTAATAAAACAATAACCAATTAAAAAATAAACGAGAACAAAATAACAACAGTGGTGGTTGCTTCGTGCGTGTCTTGTTTTATTAGTTCTTGTTTGCGACTCCTTTTTTTTTGCACATTGTTAACCGGAAAGTAACGTTCTTTTCTTTTAGATAGCTTTTAGCTGCGTTACAAGTTGGCAAGGAGTTAAGGTTATACTATAACACAATTCACACGTTCCCAAGGCTCAACATCTCACTTTCACAGGAGCATGCTCCAAAGCAGATCATTTCATTGTTTTGCTCACAGAGAGCGGGTCGGTGCAACATTACTGCCGCCATCGAGCCGGCTGTTTCGCAATTACAAATGACAAACGGACGCATTTTTTATGAATCTGCCTAGAGTGACTGCAATCAAGCAGCTAGAAATCGCCCCCCCCCCCCCCCGCTCGCCCTTTACTAGCTGCAAAAACATTTTTTTTAAAATTTTGTTTGGACGTTTACTTAACCTTCTGTTGCTTTAAAAACATCCATCGCAGCCAGCTGCTGCAGGACTCAATCGCGTCCACCACCGGACTCTCTTTTCTCGTTAACCGGAAAGAGTTGCGTGGAGGATTATTCTTTCCTTCTGTCCGGTGGTGCGAGTAATGAAAAAAGAAGAAACACAGATAATTAATTTCAAAGATGAGGTGTATAATACTCGGTTTTACTTCGCTCGATACATTCTTACTCGAGCAGTCACAAAACGATGCTTCCACAGAAAATGCATCTCATTATAGCGTCATCATAAAAAAAGGAAAAAAAAAAGAAGCTCGAGTAAGGAAGCGGAAGACTCCCTCAGGCTGTTTTCTCACCAGGTTTCAGTTAGCTCCAATAGCGAACTGGAGCCACGAGAGGATCAAAAGGGTAGAGAAGGAGAAAGAGAGAAAGAAGGGATATGGGTTAAATACTTTTTTTTTGCTGTCATTTGAAGCGGCGCTCGCACACAAAATCCAGGATTTGCATAATAATGAATACACAATCGACTTGCTAAGTTTGCAAAGCTGCCTATCGACCGTGACCATATTCCAGGGTATACGCTCAAAGCCGACTGATTAGGTTCGACCGTTCGAGAACCCGTCATAATCAGGCGTCTGTCGCATCCAGGCGCGTCATCGGAGCCTGTGAAAATTTAGCCGGGAAATCCTGACGTTCCTAGCGTTTTAAAAGCAAGGACGGCCAATGGATGGCGCACACATGATGGATTGCCTGACCAAGCGCGTAATTATTCACGCAGTGCCCACAAATCGCATGTAGTCGCCATAAATGAAAGTGACATTTTTTGTATCTTTACCCTCAAAATATTTTGAGAGCGCAGATGATCTTCAAAGTTAGCATAGCGTGTAATTTAAGAAAAATAGTTTAATTTTAATTATGTAATTGTTGAACAGGAGTGTGCCTAGAAAAAAGAGAGAAAATAAGACTAGAATCAGGAGATACTTCACGGTGGACGTGGGCTTGGTTCCGGTAAGATACGACTTACCGAATGTACTAGAAAGGACCTCAATGCATCTAAATTTAGGACGTACTCTGAACTCCGGCTTATTGGACGGCCTGAACACGCAGTTATTCCCTCAAATGTCAGCAAAAAAAAAGTTCCCAAATTCGTAGCATGGTTGTCGTTACTTTGACTGGACGTACTCAAATACACCGAGGTAGCAATCACCACAAACTTAATGAGTGGGTTCAACACCTGCAATTAAAGTTAAGAACAGAAATTATTTTCTTATGTTCATCCTCCGAATAAAAGGAATAGGCCTCATTTACGAATCTACAATTATCCAGCACTCTAATTGTGCTGCTTTTATATAAACTACCCGCACTGTAAAGAAAGATAAAACTCGACTTGTTTACCTTGGTGCTCGATAGCAGTTATGTCAAAACAGCGCCCCGTGTGAAGATAAAACTAAAGAAGGTTGTCGAAGAAGGTTGCCAACGAAGGACGCAAAGGAACCGTACCGAATAAAGAAGAGAAAATTGGAGCTAGGACTTAATTATTCAGTAATTAAGGGGTGAAGCGAAAATCCGATTAGCGAAAGCTTAACTTGTTCATTAACGAGCGCTAGTCCCTCAGCAGTTCCAACAGGTTGCAGGAGGGACACGGACGCTTTGAAAAATGCCAATGCGCAAAAAGAAAAACAAAGTCAACAAAAAATACGAACAAATATGGAGCCTCTCCCGTGATTTCTCTTTACTTTGGGTCCTTCAGACGGCCATTTTTTCCTATTCTTATATTGGAAATTGACAATTTTGGGGGCAGAGGCTGCTCCTCTTGGACATATACACGGGATCTCAAACTGCAAACAATGGTCGCTTGTTTTATTTAACAGATAAATATTGGGCTAGCTAAACTCTATATAAAGTCATTACTCTTTAAAAAAAAAACGTTCGTATAGTGCAGAATATTACTTTAGTTTGCATGGTGTATTGGTGTTGCCATTTTTAACTTGTTTTCGCTTCAGTTATATTCGATTTAAAATTACCAATATCATTTTCCTAGGCGTTTTTTTCTTTCTTTTCTTCTTATAAATGCCTTGAGGGAAAATTTTCAGTGGCTCACGTAAGACTAAACATGAAGCCTTTTTTGTTTAAAGTTGCCGTTGCTGTCAGTCGTCAAATGGGGAACCATCGATGAATGACTGAAATAAACTGTTATTATTATTATTTTAATGATACAACCTTTCTTTTAAATGCCGGAGCAATTAGAGCACTGCAAGAGTGCCCATACATTTGAAAACCGCAGCTTTTAGTATCTTTGTTAAATAAACATCACAGTTTTTTTTTTAAATTTGAAAATATATATATACTTGCGAGCTTTAAAAAAAAATCGTGCAGTCGCCTAACTGCTGAATGGCACTTAGGGGTGCGTGTATTTATACAGCCTGAACGTAGTCTCCCTGAACGGGCGACTTGTCTCCCAGCTGTTCATGAGAAATTTGGTAAGTGCTTTGCAGTCACTAGACTGGGGTCTTTAACGTGCGCCACGCAGTAGTGATACACGTCCACACGAAGGTACAATTCTCATCTAGATCGAAACGGGCAGGGGTGGGGACTGAACCCACGATACCTAGTTTCTTGCAGAGCGAGCTTCCGCTCCACGTGCTCCAAACTGGTGTGCACCAGCCCACTCGGCCACCGATCCCGTCGGCTGAACGGCGAAACGACAGATCACAGAAGTATCACAAAACGTACCGGGGTGTTTCAATTTCGCGTATTGTAAATATATGGCATACAACAAATGGTTCGCTTGAACGGTGTAAAACTCGCACTTATACGTATGAAATAAGGGTTAATAATAAAACAAATTCCAGAACCGCTCTCTCGGAGCGTTTTGACAAGGATAATAATAATAAGAAGAAGAATTATGTTTATTTATGTGCCCCTAAACAGCTCAGAGCATTGTGTGTGATACATAGAAAAGCACATCAAACAAGGCAAGGGGAAAAATACAAAAATGGCAATGGCGTAAAGACCAGCACATATATACCAAAAGAGCACATACGCGTCAAACTGCAATAACGAATATTATATACCCTGAATGTCTCGCCGAACATTGGATGTGTCCCTAGATAAAACAAGGTACAAGCAGTCCAACTTATTAAAATCAATCTGCATTCTGATTGACGTTCAAACGCGAAAGAACGTGCTTGGGTAAGAAGGGGCTACGGTTTCGGTTAGACCGTGAAGGAACCTGAAATCGTACCGTACCCAACAGACCAGGTGTGTATACAGTCCTAATTAGAGCTTTATGTATAGACATAAAATGACAAAACCGTCGTCTGTTTACCCTAAATCTTAAACGAAGCTTGTTTTTTTCTGCATTCCTCCGTTACTTAAGCAAACATTTCGCCCAAAATATCGAAAAAAATCTATGCTGTAAAACCTTTTTGCATACGCCCGAGAGAAACAACGCAATATAATGATGCTGCGCTATTTATACAATTCCAGATTAAAGACACGAACTCTAGTTTTGAGCGCAAAAGACAATAAAACAAGCAAACAAAGCACTTGCGGGAAAAAAGTGCGTTGTAAACAAAGAAATCGAAACCAAAGTTCGTAGTGAGGCGTTGCCGGACCGGTTATGATTATAGCTTAATGCCTTATCTATATAAGCCACGAGATAGCGGAGAACACTTGCTTGATGACGGAACCACCAAGCATAGAGTTGAAACAAGCGACACACTTTTTCTACGAAGACCCATTACATCTCTTTTGTATTCATGTAGAATTAGGTTATTTTAAAAGCACCACGTAGGTTTTTCATTCTCGTCACTACGGAATAGTGTGCAATCAGAATGTAAAAACAGCTTTATATAGGGGGCAAATAAAAACACTTTCTACTGTCGAATGAAATATACAGTCATTTACAAAAACAAGAAACTGCAGTGGACCAAAATTGCTCCCCTGGGGTGCACCTGGAGACGGAATAGAGTATCGGTCATAGCTGCCGATGCACGAACGCAATTTGTACGGTCATGTTAGAGCAAGGATACCGACTCCCTGTGACGAGCATGCACAGTCGGCTGTAGCACAGGCAACAGATTTTGCTACAATTAATAGACTGCGCGAAAGTTCAACGCACCTTTCTATTACAAAAAAACATGCAAAACCATTGACATCAAGAGCTTACAGAATAGTCCTTTGAAATATGTCCTCTATCTTAGTTGCCAATGTACAGTCTCCCTCAGTATTAAACCCCCACTCGCTGAGGCAGTTTATGAAGGGGGATAAGCACACTTTTATCTGTAGGCAATAGACACTTTCCGAAATTCAGGGCCATCTGGTGGCTGAAATGGCGGTTTAATTTTTGCCATACGAATGGCGGCAATGAACCCGCAGCCTGCAGTATTTTATCGGGCACCATCACTTTTGCATGTCAACGGCAGACTAGAATAAACTTTTCGCTATACAGCTTTTTCTGGATCATCTCTTCCAGTGTCGATTCCCACAACGATGCAACCAGTCAGAACGAAGCGCCAACCCTGACAGACGCCTTGATGAAGTTCTAAAAGTCAAGGGGTTTCGAAGTCGATTTTGTGCCGCTAACAGGCTCACTGGGCTCGAATTAGAGAAATGAACAATTACGCAGCGCTTGCATTCAATTCCGGTTTCGCAACGTGCTAAGGTCTAGAATGTAGGGTGCCTTCATGTGCGCTTCGCATAGGGTGATGCCAACTGCCTGTTTCCCTTTCACACACCCTTGTCCACCGCCATTTTGTTCCCTATTGTTTTCCCGTGCGCCGGAAAGTGGCCTTTGTGTCCATCGGTCCTCCTATCCGAGGGGGGAAATGCTAATCCTCCCTCCGTGGGTTCCAGAACGCTGCTCCGAACTTGTGAGATAAGGTGCTTGTTTCCGGGAGGGTTATAAGCCCACGGATTATCGTTGAGGACCAAAATGGCTGCTGGTTTGTCGGCGAATGATATTACAAGGGGTGGCATCACCCTAGCAAAGCGCACATGAAGGCTCCGTGCTAGAATGTATAGGCCTCGAATCCTCAGCTTAGGAGTATCTTCAACATGTTCCTTCATCAGTTAATAGAAATCCACCATTGGTATGGCACATATGCCATTTTTCAAATGGTGATGATAGTGATCAAAGTGGCCAGACTGAATTTCGGAAAGGGTCTATTATTTCTAAAGATGGCATAAAATAAAGGTTCGTGTATTTACTACTATCTAAAACATTTATCAGCTTTTCCAATGAAAATACAGCACACACATCTTGAACCACACTGAACGATGGGTTTTAATATTCTTTGAGACTCTCATACTTTAATTTCATAATCGAGATGTTGTGCACTTCGTATTAATCCAGCAAAAACATTAAGTGATACATAAAAGTGAAGATGAAATCAAGTTGGGAGCTTGATATTATGCTCTCTAAAAACGAATTGATAACTTTCTTTTTATGCCTGGCATTCTGGCAGAGCACAAAAATGTAGTCAGATTTAAATTATATTAAAGTTTTTGTGTTTTTTTCAAATTGAGAGGTGGTAGTTTTGTGCAAAAGGCTGGCACAAAGTACAGCTTCACGAGCCCCCATATTGCGAGAGAAATAATGTCAAACAGCAAACAGAACACTTGAATCATTTTATCATTCAAGCAAAGGTTTGGACTCGCTCAGCCGTGCCATTTTTCTGAATAAATTAAAAGTTTACGGTAGTCACAGCAGTCCGCAGTTGCTTTTGCATTGTTATAAATCTGCTGAAAAACAGAGCTTAATTACTAATGCTTACGAGTCTTCATTTCAATATAATATCTCGATGTTCCTCAGACAGCGTGTTGAGCCTTTTTTGTTTAAAGCGTGTGTAAAAGAACGATATTTGTTTTGACAAGCGCAAAGAGTTTTTGCTGTACGTCGATTATTTCATCACGTTCATATCCTCATGCCATGTTTTTTTCTTAATACGTCAGCATTAGACCCTTCGTTTCGATGGAAACCCGGCGTTGTCTTCCATTTGTCAGTTGTCGCGTGCAACGCTCCTATTGGTCCGAAGCGCTGACTTGAGCACGCGTCAACCTCTCCCTCTCTTCCCGGTGCTGACAAACTGACAGACACCGCTGGGTTTCCGTCAAAGCCGTTTCATTTTCGGCAAAGTCACGCTTACAGTTAGCGCGGAGCAAGAAAGGAGGAGGCGCCGCGTAACATCTAGAAAACAAAGCCGTAGTGCTGAATCGGATGGTATAATCAGAGAAAGCAAACAGTGGACACATTTTGGGGACGAGTGATGCGTCGCCGATCGGCTTCGAGTCAAATTTGAGCAGAACGTTGGCGCAATTGTCGTGTCCAATCTGGGCCCAGCATTGGTTTCTTCTCTGACGCTATCTCATTCGTCATTATGGCTTTGTTATCCAGGAAGTTTTTGCTGCGGCGGGGTGGAATGCGGGCGCGCTCATTTGTCGCCCTGCTGTCGCCGGTTGATCTTCGCTCTGGGTTTCCCTGGTAGCGGTGCGTGGGCTGTGATGTGTCTCTGCAGTTAAAACGATCGATGCGGTTCTCTCCACAAGCGAAATGAATGCGACTTCTTACTTCTTCCACGAGTGGTACGGATCGTGTTCTTTCCACCAGAGGTATGGATGACCGTATGCGACGGCGTCAACGTGCGCTGACAGACAGAGTACATACATGAAGGCGAAAATAATTACCGGAAGATCCATCAGTGGATTCTTGGGGAATCCGTTAGCATGAATCATTAGAAACGCCACGCACATTCTTGTGATGGAAACGCTAACACTGACTCCGTATCATGGTAAAAAAGGCAGCACAAATTAGAGGACGCAAATAAGAAATTCAAAAGAAACAAGTAAAGTGGTCAGTGTTAGCGTTTCCCCAAGATGGACGTGTGGAGCCTTTCCACGGGTCGTGATGGATCTTCCTCTATTTTTTCCAGTACTGAGAAATGTGTTATTCTGAGAATACCACAAAAAGGAACCCGCCATATTCAAGCTTAACACGACTACGTTGCTATAAAGTACGCATTAATTGTGTGTCCCCGTCTACTTATTATTGTTAATGAGCACAGCGTTTTACCTGCATTGTCTTTTCATGTCACGGCGTGGTATTCTCATGATACTTTGTTGTTAACAATTTATTTTGTGCAGTTAATGACTCGCTTGAACGTCGCTGTTTGTCTTACAAGCATTACATCTGAAATTTACCATTCAATTTTACGATTACATTTTAACTACTGCACTTTGGTGTCAGATTCGAGAAACAAAATAGGCGCGGTACTAATTTAGGTAAAACAGAAGATATTTTCGTATTTGCTCGAGTAATAGCCGCACTTCTTTATAAACAAGGCCTTTGCGTGTACTTGCATGCAGGGCACGCATACAGTCAATCGCCACAGTATACAAAAACAAAGCAGCAAATAGCAAGAGCGAGACCAGGATTCTCCATAAAACTTCGATCTGAGCAGATATAATTTTCTCGTAAACGGGTTATCTCTGTAGCGTAAATCGCTCCCATTTCTTTGCCGATCGCGGTAATTTTCTATTCCTGTGCTCCGCGGGAAAGCAGACCCGCAGGCTTTGTTCGTAAACAGCGCGGCTATTACTCGAGTAAATACGGCAATTTCGCTATGGCGTACCACATCTCTCCCCGATAAAGAAAATATTCCGGCAATATGGAATATTTTCTGTGAAACGCCTTCATGAATTACGTCTTTTATATGAACTACACTTTTTGAGACACACTGTATAGTCAATTATTGGATTCCTGAAGACTAAGGCTAAAAAATTTATACCCTCAAATGGTTGTAAAGATTTTTTCAGGTCCTGAAAATTGGTTCATTCCGCGTCATCGAAGTAAATATGCTTAATGCTTAGTAGCATACAATGTGCCTGCATTACAAAGGAGCAAATATAAATTGTACACTAGTAATGCTAGATTGTTAATGATACAGAGGTACATTGTTAGTACAAACATTCTAATAAATATCTTGTTAATTTTCTAACATTAATATTTTAGTGATTCAATCTTTTCTGCCCCAATCATTAAACTTTGTATGGTAGCGAAAACATATCAAATTAATAGAGTTTTAGTACTTATTTTATTGTTGATGATACCCTTGAACTTTAAGTTCAGCGTATCCAGCTATATACTCTTTAAAAAAATTATTTGTTTTCTAATCGTTGTCGTTCTCGTCATCTTGTAAGGACTACCTGGACGCGTAAAACTGTTTGCTTGGCTTTTGTACCAGGAAGATCCTACCAGCTTATATAGAGAAAACTATATTTGTAATTTCGGGCCTGAAAATGGCTATTTGGTGTTTTCACATAAAGCATGCAATAATGGTCCCGGTAAATTTTTATGCATGTAAAATATATACATGAAACCATGTCCCTGGTATATATGAATATATTAACATGAGTATAATCTTTTATGTATGAATGTGTGAATATATATGCATAAATATACATATGAGTATATATATGTAATGAAAATGAATATATATGTGAAACCATGTTCAGCTACATGTAAAGATTGTAGCTCATTTTCTTCCAGAGATAAAACATTTCGAAGCTTGAGGTGTAGAGGTTCTCAAGGTTTTAATATAGCATTTTGTTCGGACTTCAATTTAAAACTGAAGGATGCACGCTGTATTAATATTTTCTATTGATTTTATAAACGGTTCACAACTTGTACACGGAATATTAAACAATACATTAAAATATTTTTGTGCAAAAATGTCTACGAAACACGTCACGCAAAAACATCTGAGAGACATACTGGCAAATTATTTACCAACGATCTACATTTAAAAAAATAGGCAAATGTATAAAAAAGAATAATCTTGAATTGTATTTTACGAATACATAAAAATCGGTTATTAACGAAGAAACACAGCTCATTTTCTAGATGTCCCAACATTGCACTTGAATATAAAAATAAAAGCACAACATTGCGTACGTTTAACTCTACTTTAACGTTTGCAGTGTCACTCGTGATGGCAAAACATTGAGTAACAAATGACCTCAGTACACGAAAACAACAACGAGCCTTCACTCAAATCGAGCCAGTTTGACTTTGTATAGGGGCTTTGCCGCACGACGTCGGCATCAAAGAGGCATTTTGAAGAATTTACAAAGCATTTACAGTGGGGCTGCATTATGGTATGGTGTAGAAGTTGGTGCTGTCCCTATCTATGCTTTATATTCGTTGAACATGACATAAACCCCAAAACTGCAGGCAAAAACGGACACAAACATTAAAACTTCTCGACGATATTTGTGTTTACTTGCGTAGCTTCACAAAGGGCTGTCTGCTGACGCCATTGTTGACGACACTTGAGAACTGTAAGCAGAGCCCATTGCGATGAAACCTAAAGCCCGCACGCGGGGAAAGTATCTCACCACAGAAACAAGATGAGTTGAGTAATATCTGGAAAGTAAGCATCTTCGTCTTGAACCTTATTTGACGGCAAACAAACCAGTCTAACACTTTTAATTATCGATCCGTTTCATAATATGAGATACAGATACAATTTATTAACCAGAAGAGTAGTGTTGATGTCCTTCCATATAGGTTCATACAATGATAGTCTTGGTCATATATTGTATATTTATGTAAGATATATACCATAGGAAAGTCATGTGTTTGCTAGAAGACCTCAACTATATACTATGTACAGGGAGTTTCACGAAATTCGAGCCAAATCGTTCTACGAAAGGTTCGCATTCCTTAAAAAAGCAAAAGCGTGTGATGTAGTATTGGTTAATGCTAAAGCCAAAGCACAATTCAAGAAGAAGATAACAGTATTCGTTCTAATTAGGTTTATAATTACCGTTTTTAATTCATTTTGTAATGATGAAATTCAAAGAATCGCAATGAAAAATGGTAGGGGTAACTCAAAAACACTTAAACCCACCCAAGTTATAAAGATATAGTGCATGCACAGCATTTTACGATACTCCCAAAGATCACTGATTTTTGACACGTTTTGGGAGGGGGAGGATTTTAGGTGGCAAAGAAATGAACTAAAATACCAAGCTAAGGTAGTTATAGCGCGACTTTCTACACTCTACGAGACAGTATCACCCCTTTACAGACATTGTCGGTTCTAGAAAATGCCTCTTTGGATTGACGTCCTGCAGCAAAGTCTCTATAACGAAGACAATAAGCAAGCACAATTTGAGTGCAGGTTTGTTATCGTGTTTCTCTTTCGTTGGTCATACGTTAATTAATGTTTTGCCATCACGTGTTAGTTGAAGTCACTGCTAACGGTTAAGCAACGCAAAGAAAGAGATTAAATGTTTTTCTTTTTTTTTAATATTGACGTGCAATTTTGCCATATTTTGAGAAATCCGCTGCGTTTCACATTTCGCGTTTTGTAAAACGCATTAAGCAGTTTTGATTTTCATGTAGATTTTGCCATTTATTTAAAGTAGTTTGTTGGTAAATATTTTATGAATATATCGTTAAAGCGTCATCACATGACCTGTCTTGTATAGGGGCGTGCGAATAGCGATTTGAATCGAATAGCACAACGTCATTCATGGTCTTTGCGGTGCAAAGGGAAGCCGATGCAACCAGCTCTCTTTGCGCTGTTGATGCTATGAATGACACTGCGCTATACGATTCGAACCACTATTCGCACACCCCTAGTCTTGTAGCTTCTTTTGCATGGAAATATTTGATTGACATATAAGACAAGAACACTCAAGATGTTTTTATGTTCTTTCCCTTAATTATATTACCATTACCAGCACACTCTTCATTCCAAGTATTTTATAGTAATTTTATTGTCATAAAATATACAAAAATATTACAACCTACTTGGGCATAAAATCGACGACTCTGTAAAATACCGCATGGAAACCTTGGCGATTAAAAGGCATCGAGCTTTCAAATTTTATATCTCCGGAATAGAATTCGCTACATCGTTCACATATAGCTGAATGTTGCTCCTGAGAACATGGGTTTTGCATAGATTTCGTATAATTATAAAAGCTATGATCCGGATCTTCATTGTATATTTCGATGTTGAAACACGCTATAGTAGGCTTCACCTTTTCAAAAACGTGCAGGGTGCACGCGTGAGCGCTCCGTTAAATGCAAAGCAAGAAAATTTACTTAAGACCACGAGAAACCCGTTATGCCGCGAGATTATTATTATTTTCTTTCCCTGGTGTCACTCTGCTTGGTCACACTTGTACTGCAGCAAAATCCACAAGCGTGGCCCCCATTACTCTCGTGAACACCATGGTCGCCCAAGCACTCGCCGAGACGGAGTATCTACAAAATTTACCGTCTCGAAAACCCCACATGAAAATCACGCTTTGCATCTCTTGCGAGTATACCATTGCTGTCTGAACGCGCGAGGGTCGTGCCACGAGCGACTGCTAAGCCTAGGGTAACTGGATTGTGGGAAAGTAGGGTTCGCCAGCCACCCCATATGGCTGTCATATTGGTTCCTGAAAAAAAAGCAATTTCTTCGTAAGCTCTACAATCTTGGTGAGCCTTTTTTTGTTCCTTGGTGACGGGTAGCTTAAAAGAGACGTACCTTGTATACCGAGATTCAGCTATCCACACACCGGCGAAACCTTCTAACATTTAATTACCACAAGCACATGCGGTGATGGCGGTTGGAGGATTAGTGTTTTTAATAAGCAAGACGGATATTATAATCGTAATATATCTGTAGAGATGGGCATGAATGATACGTTGATTGCATACACGGTGCCAAAGGCGCCTATATTGGCGAGAACGCCTTCATTACGATAATTGTTCATCGTGATCTTGGCGCAACTGGATAAGAACGACACTCTCCAAGCTACGAAAATTTGAAGGAGACCAAAATGGCGATTGCCATAGCAACGGAGGTTGATTAGCCAATCGCCTTGCGAGGCTTCGGTCGTGTGAATATTAGTATTTTCCTGTGTTAAACTAATAGGCAGGGAAGGCGACGGGTTTACATTCCAAGCGTCCAGTCACTTTACTCCGTCGCCATTCGCTTCCGAGGTCCTCTGATGTCAATGCTTGGCCGTCATTTGCTTCCAATGGTCGCACGAGACAAGGGCTTTATGAATGGGCACGTTTTACTCTACTATTAAGAAAAAAAAAAAAAAAGATAAAGGGTTCGTAACCGGCTTTAGATAGCAGCGCTCTCTGCGGTCCACATTTTGTCGCGCATTATAGAGTAGCCGCGCACGCGGCTGACAGGCTGAGGTACAGCGTTCAGACCCACGCGCCGGTGACTCATTTTGAAAACCGTTGCTCCTCTGGAAATTTCCAGCATAGGAAGTAATTCTGCGGTGATTTCATTGGAACCTTCCTGAACATATCGCGCGTATTAAGCAGCCGTTGTGCGCTGCTTCGAGGCAGTGGAGGTCGCTCTTATCACTGCAGCAGTATTTCGGTGCATTTCTTGTTCTAGCTTAGGTCACAAGGTCGCCTACTTAAATTATTATTTGTAGTGGTACATTCATCCGCTCTTTACATTCGTGAAAACAATCTCATAGCCAATTATTATTTTTTGTTCAAATTAAGAAAGTATCCAGGACACCGCTGGCAACGTTAGTAGAAGTGCTGCGCGCGCTCGGCTTATTTCTATAAAAAATTGATATAAATAATCAAAACAAGGCGCCCATGTGCAAAGTGCCATTTGGTTCAGGCATTTTATTTAGAACAGTTGGTGTTGCGGCAGACGCCATCGGGTGTAGCGCGTGTAACTATACTCCCAACATGCCCTTTGCTTGGTTCAGTTAGCGTGAAGCTGAAGAGGCTCTTGGAAAATAAAAGCTTTATCGAGGTGAAATACAGAGTATTTGTACACTCTAGGTCTGAATACCACGTTCATCTTCAGCATATGCAACTGTCAGCTTGCCCATGGCCTCAAGTTTTGTCTCGCGCTGACTGTGCCCCTCAGGCCGTCGCATTCGCGCGGTAGGCACCGCTACTGCGGCCGGGGAGGAAGGGGGGTTTGATGGCGTTTGCAATTAAACCGAACAATACAAATATATTGCCGTGAATTATCATCATTAGAATCATCGTCGGTCTACGGAACATATGAGCAGCGCGAAATTTGCTCCCTGCCTCTCACCGGAAGGCACATATCTTTGGCAAGGAAGAAGTTGATCGAAATTTAATGGCTCATATTTGTAAAGCCCGAAAGCTTTAGAACAAATGTCCGTGCACGTAATCGAAGTTCAAGAGCGGTTCTCACTCGTGACACTAAAATATTTCTCTGCCTGTACCGCCGGCCCAGACAGTATTCAAAAGATGGCCAAATATAAATTCGCACCAAATCTCGCATTTTGAGGAATCATGCAGCTAAACCGCGCAAAGAGCGAAGCAGCGAATAAAAGTTACGAATCAGCAGAGATTAATTTAACCTGTTTCTATTCGGATGTCGAGAAAAAATAAAGATCCGAGTCTCATGCCGTGGACTCACTCTTGACAGAGTGCTTTGAGGCGATTTCGTCTCCGTTTCTGGTTTGGTCTGAAGCACCGCATGCGGAGATCTAGAACTGACTCGGCTCTCTTTTCTTGCTAAGCAGCCGAGCATTTCGACAGGCCGGAGTAGAGCGCGAAAATATCTGAGACCATGACTTGCCAGGTATACCCCCCCCCCCCCCCCCCCCGGCCTGACCCGAGTAGTGACGTCTTTTTTTGGAGTTTCTTAAAATAGCAATAATGCGCGTACACAGCTTTGATGGGTGCTGATGATGCGCGAGAGCGGAGGCTTTAAAAACTCCTTCTATGACGTAACGCTCCGGGAATGAGCCGCTTTATTGGTACTTTGAAAATGACTTTCGGCAACCTTCGCGCAGCGAATTACAAAAAAAAATATTAATCTCAATATTCGCAAATCTAGAGGTTAAATAATCGCGATTTAAGTGTGTTTACGCAAGTAAAGAACATCTTCAGCCTCGCTTTAAAGGTCCATTAGCAGCAGGCTCGATGAATAGGCTCTACGTTCAAACATGAGTAAACAAGTGTGTGCAAAAGCTTATGACACACCCGGAAGCATCAAACATTAAGACACGCCTTACGAGCCGTCGGGTTTTTTGTTGTGCGCGTACTCATAGCTTTACCAAGGATGCGGTAGCGATAGCCTCTTCCCAATATAATCTTACATATCACATGCTGTGGAGTAGTAGTATCCACGTGGCTACAGGAAGCAGCTTGAACGTAGCGATGTATGGGTTCAACACATGTCTGGTTTTCTTTCATAGTTTATATTTCTCATATTTGTTTAGCTTTTTTATAAAGCAGGAAATAAAATACTTATTGCACTCAAAGAAATTCAAAACATTAAGAATTGACATATTTTAATAGTCTAATTAGTTATATCCAGATTTGTGACTTCCTAGAAATAATGATAACGCCTCTTGCAGTGCCGTATATGTTTGAGGAAGCAATATTATCATTGGCGGATTATTGACCTGTATCCCCTGTCACGGATTCAATCGGCCGTCAATAAGGAAAATCACCTTGATACTTTCATGTGTCTTCGGTAATATACATTGCTTGTTGGTAAATCCATGTCTTCCGCAAAGATATCTGGATGAGACTTTTGTGGTATTTGTATTTAGTATTTTTTTCTTTGTGGTATTTGTATTTTAGTAGTTTAGTGCACCACAGTGGAGACTGGAAGTTTTTTGTGGGCGCAAAAAAAATAAATATTATTATACTATTACATTGTTGTTTCATTGGGTTCATCGCAGGAAATCAGTTCATTCAGCGGTTTTGTGCTTTCGTTGGTTGGTAACTGAAGCGATATTGAACTACCAACAAAATTATGATAAACCTTCCCTCTACTCATACTAAAAAGGTACTAATTTGCGACCGATTAAGAGACAGCTGCTCACCGTGCGGCCAGTGACCTTGGAGGGATGCTGGTTGGAGCAACATTTTTGCATGTTCGTGCTTTAAGTAATAAAGGAAATATATATATTGTCTAAGGCGTCATATTGTTGAGTGATCAGCGCACTGCACGGCATTTATTATTAAACACAAAATTCCATAGTGGAAGGTTTCAAAGACGGAGGGACGTCAGCTGTGCTTGAAAGTGTTTGAGACAAGGATAAATCAATGAGCGCGCCCCTAAGCTTAACCGGAGGTATAGAAGAGAAGAGGTACCACCACGGCCACCGTAATGACGTATGTTCTTGGTGGAGAATGCGACATTCACGGTGTGCATCATATCGCATATAACACCCCGATAAAGACACCGAAAAATATGAAACGTTAATTCTTGAAATGAAGAATTATATATATATATAGCCTAGTCCTAGTTCATGTGAGATCGTTGTTGAAGTTGCCGTTGAAGGGCCATTGTATTTGTGACTTTTATAGTCCCTAGTTCGAGATAATAATTGACTTCCACCAGAAATGATATGCAACTCGCAACCTTAGACGACTGGTGGCCACCAATTATTCCACGTTGTCGGGATTTCAATCCCGGTACGTCTCCAAGAATAGCTTAGCGCTGTACTAACTAAGCTACAACCAAGAGCTATCCTTAAGTGGAGCAAACGGTTGAAAACAGTTTCAGCCAGTCTTGATTGTAACCACGGAAAGGATGATATGATACGATAATGATTCCATAGATAGATTTTAGGAAAACTCCCGAAGGTGGAGAAGGTATTTAAACATTAACGTCTGATGTAATTTCTATGGTGTACGCTCATTGCTGTTGGAATAGCCAAGGTCCATTTCCTCTACTGATTGCTAGCTCCTGGTTAGTTCAGTTTGTAGAGCGCTCCAAGAGTCTTGAAGACGTCCCGGGATTGAATCCCGGATAAAGTGGATTGTTTCAAAAGCCAGTACTTAACTACAGGTCGAAAGTTGCACTCCATTTCAAATGGAAGTCAATTTACTCTTTGGTATATTTTCTACACCACGAGGCATTCACCTAAAGTTATTGTGTGAGTCCAAATGTATTCAAATCGTGATTGTTTTTCTTTGTGTAAAGGTGTGTGGTCATGAATCTTGATTCTTGCCAGTTGGCGAGCTTCTTCCGCGCGTTGCGAGATCAGTTGAGCATCGTCGTTGCCATCGTCGGCCGGCACGTGAGGCAGCATAGCATCGAGCATTGTGGTAACCGTCCGCCCGTGTACGGTGTCATTCACGTGGTTTCTTGCACCGCTGTGTTGTACGCAAACGTGATGTACGACAAAACCTCGTCCCATGCTTTGTGCTCTACGTCGACGTGCATGGAGAGCATGTAGGCGATTGTCTTGTTGAGCCGCTCCGTTAGCCCGTTAGTCTGCGGATGATAAGCAGTTGTTCGGCGATGGCTGGTATGACTGAGCCGAAGAAATTCTTAAGTCAGCTGTGCCATGAAGGATGACCCGCGATCTGTGATCAGCATTTCAGGTGCGCCGTGTCGAAGGAGAATAGACCAGACAAAAAACTTGGCCACTTCTACCGCTGTTCCCGATGGCCGGGCTTTCATCTCGGCGTATCCTGTAAGGTAATCGGTCGCGACGATCATCCACCGATTTCCTTGCGTCGATGTTGGGAACGGCCCAAGTAAATCTATTCCAACCTGCTGGAAGGGCGTAGTCGGTGCAGGTATCGGCTGCAGGAGTCCTGCTGGCTTCATTGGAGGTTTCTTACGTCGTTGGCACTCATGGCACGACCGTGTGTACAGGTGGACTCTTTTCGGGAGTCCCGGCCAGTAATACTTCTCACGAATCCGGGCGAGCGTCCTGCTGTAGCCAAGGTGTCCAGCCGTCGGGTCGTGATGGTATGCTTGAAAGATTTCTTCATGCAGGCTGGCCGGAACAACCAGCAGACAGGCAGGGCTGCTCGTTCCGAAGTTCTTCTTGAAGAGCACGCCTTGCCGCAGAACGAAGCTTGGCAAGGCTCGGGCCAGGACTCGCGGAACTGAGCTTCCTTGACCTTCGAGGTGGTCGATCTTGGCGCGAAGTACGGGGTCGTCTCGTTGAAGTGCTCCAATGTCGGTATCTGTAATTGCTCTGAGAAAACGGGCGTCATCATCGTCGTCGGTGCTCTCGAGAGGAGATTCAACTGGGGCCCTAGACAAACAATCGGCGTCATTATGCCTGCGGCCAGACTTGTGCACAATGGTCACGTCGAATTCTTGCAGTCGAAGGCTCGAGCGAGCAAGGCGTCCTGACGGGTCCTTGAGGTTGGCGAGCTAGCAGAGAGCGTGCTGGTCCGTGATAACGCGGAACGGGATCCCGTACAGGTATGGGCGGAACTTGGTTAACGCCCAGATTACTACGAGACATTCCTTGTCGGTTGTCGAGTAATTTTTCTCTGCCTTGGACACTGCCCGGCTTGCGTAACCGATCACCCTCTCTGCTCCGTCTTGTCTTTGGACGAGCACCGCACTTAGCCCGGCGTTGCTGGCGTCTGTGTGAACTTCCGTTTCCGCTGATGAATTGAAGTGTCCGAGGATAGGGGGCGACTGGAGTCTTTCCTTCAGTTCGTTGAACGCTTGTTCTTGCTTCTCCCCCACTGGAAGTTCACGTCGTCCTTTGTCAGATGCGTGAGCGGTGCAGAAATCGTGGCAAAATCGCGAACGAAACGGCAGTAGTATGCGCACAGCCCAAGAAATCTTCGTACGGCTTTCTTGTTTGATGGCTTCGGAAATTCGGCGACAGCGGATGTCTTTGCAGAGTCAGGACTTACACCTTGAGCACTCACGACATGGCACAAAAATTTGAGCTCACCGTAAGCGAACCGACATTTTGACGGCTTCAGTGTCAGTCCGGCATTCTGGATAGCCTGTAGCACAGCTCGCAAGCGTCTGAGGTGCTCGTCAAAGTCGCTGGCGAATACCACGACGTCGTCGAGATAGACGAGACGACTTTGCCATTTCAAGCCGGAAAGGACGGTGTTCATTGCGCGCTGGAACGTCGCAGGCGCTGTGCATAGTCCGAACGGCATCACTTTGAATTCGTACAGCCCGTCCGGCGTGACGAAGGCAGTCTTTTCACGATCTTGTTCGTCGACCTCGATCTGCCAGTACCCACTCTTCAGGTCTATTGACGAAAAGTATCGACCGTGGCACAGCCGGTCCAGGGTGTTGTTGATGCGTGGCAGCGGGTAGACGTCCCTTTTTTGTTACAGCGTTCAGTCGGCGATAGTTCACGCAGAACCGAAGAGTCCCGTCTTTCTTTTTCACAAGGACTACCGGTGAGGCCCACGGGCTGCTTGAGGGCTGGACAATGTCGTCATCGAGCATTTCTTCGACCTGCTTCTGAATGATTTCTCTCTCTTTCACAGAAACACGGTACGGCGACCGATGAACGAGAAGCGCGTTGTCTTCAGTGAGAATTCGATGTTTCGCAACGGTTGTTTGGCGCACCTTTGACGATGTGGAGAAGCACTCATTGAACTCGGCGAGAACGTCACCGCGTTGTCGTCGTTGTGGGGTAGGCAGGGTTGGGTCGATGTCAAACTGCGAATACGGCGTTGTCTTGGATGGCCATGAAGAGAGGTCTTTTGATATTCAGGCGATTGCGGCTGAGTCAGGGAGTTCCTCGGCGTGACCCACGGCAGTTCCTTTCGTAAGGTGCTGGGCCTCCTGTCGGAAGTTCGTTACGAGTGCGACAGTGTGCCCGTCTTGGAGCTCCGCGACGCCTCTTGCGATGCCGATCCCTCTTCCTAGAAGCAACTAGAGGCATCCTTCGAGCAAAACGTCGCCGCAGAAAGTCTCATCAACCCCGACGGGTACGAAAACACTTAACCGCGGTGGTAGGTTCACGGGGTTTGCGAGGACTCGCACCGCGGATGACGTTGCTTTAGGTTCCCCCGATGATGGACCAGGTTTTCGTAGCGTCAGCAGGTTGTCTCCGAGGTCGATGACGCCGCGATGCTCGCACTGAAAGTCCCTTCTGAGGATAACGTCCCTCGAACAGTCTTGCAGAACGACGAACTTGACAGGGCACGTCTCACCGTGGATCTCGACGCGAGCTGTGCATCTCCCAACCGACGTGATGAGGTGCCCTCCGGCTGTTCGTATTTGAAGGCCATCCCACGGCGTCGCGACTTTTCGAAGGCGGCGGGAGAGCCTCCCACTCAAGACTGAGTAGCCTGCTTTGGTTTCCACGAGTGCTGATGCGTCGTGGCGGTCGATGACGACGTTTAGGTTATTAGACACCGCTGCAGGGGCGTCGTTTCGGTCTCTGGTAGCGTTCGAGTGGGGGCAATCCGACGTTCGTGGAGGATCTTGGCGTCGGTCGTCTTCGGCAACTCCACCTCTAGGGGATGCCGCGCCTAGTTTCCCCGGCGTGGAGCGAGGGGCGACAGGCTTTGACGTCGGGGTCGGTGCATGGGCGAAGCTGGACGTCGTGGCGACGGCGACCGGAACTCTCGGCGGGACGCAGGCTCGGGTGACTGAGGTCGTCGCAGGTACTCGTCGATCTCCCGAGGGCGTTCACCATACCGGGGGCGCGGGTCGTTTGGGTGGAATCCGCGCAGCCCGAGTCGTCGGTATGGGCATCGGTCGTACACATGGTCGGCTTCCCCGCAGTATTAGCAGAGCGGCCGTCGGTCGGCCGTTCACCACACGTCAGTCTTCCTCGGCGAGGGTTGCTGCGGGCGGACTTCCTGGACTTGTCCTTCCTGGCGTCGAGGATACTGCGGCATCGGAGGGTCTTGTCGGGTGGCGCCGCGGCCTGGCGGTTAGCTTACGGCGGTCGTCGGGCAATGGCGGCGTAGCTCAAAGTCGGCTCCTCTGGCGTCGTAGTGTTGATCGGAACCTCAGGTTGGAATGCTCGGTGAACTTCCTCCCGGACGACCTCGGCGAGCGACAGTGAGGACGGGCGATCCGCAGCGGGGAGTATTTTGCGGAGTTCTTCCCGGACGACTTCACGGACGATCTCTCGAAGGCTGTCGGCACTGCTGGTATTCAGGTCCAGAAGCGAAGCAGCGACAGTTGGGGCAGCAGGTGCGCCGGCGATTTGGTTGTAGTGACTTGCTCGGGCTGTCAGTACGCGCTCGATGTTGGTGGCTTCCCTCACAAAAGCATCGACGGTCGTCGGGGGGTTGCGGACCAAGCTTCCGAAAATTTCTGCCTTGAGGCCACGCATGAGGACTCGAAGTTTCTTTTCCTCGGCGGCCTCCGGATCGGCTCGGGCACTTAGCCGCAGGACATCCTCAACAAAGCTGGTCAGGCTTTCGTTGGGGCCCTGCACCCTTGTTCGAAAAAGGTCCTCTGCTCGCTGGCGGCGGTGATGGTTAAGGAACGTCCGCTTCAGTTCGGCGACGCAGGACTCCCATGTAGTGAAGGAGTCTTCGTGGTTTCCAAAGAAGTTCCTCGAGGTGCGCTCCAGCGAGAAGTACAGGTTCTGGAGGCGCTGCTCATCCGTCCATCCGTTGTGGCGAGCAACACGTTCGTAATGCTGCAGCCAGTCTTCGACATCCTCGCAGGCTTTGCCGTGAAAGAGCGTCGGAGTGCGGGGAGTGATGGGCAGGATTACGACGGGTGCGGTGGTCATGGTCGGTATTTTCTTCCTCAGGCTCTCGGGCAAGAGACCCAATTCGGGGGACTGACCTCTGGTCCGACGGCTTCTTCGGGCTTTGGCGTCTTCGGCGAAGGGTAGCCTTCCGGGGCTGAGGACCTCACTCGAGTGGGGTGTCTTCGTAGGTGTACGGTTTACGGGCATCGGATGGTACCCCGCACCTCCACCAAAATGTCACGGGTGGTGAGCAAAAAACAATAAATAAACAGGAAGAAATAAGCGTTTAATGTGGCGAACTTTTGCCAAAAAATAAAAGGGTACAAAAGATAATAACAGAGCGTCGAAGTCGGCGTAACTGCAGAGTCGAATGCTGGGGCGAAACTGACTCCGCTCGCCTTGCGGAATCCCTTATGTACACTCGTGGATTTCTGGATCGTTCGGCGTAGAAGGTTCGGCGCGTAGAACATTTTAACCTCGAATCAGCAAGACGGTTCTCGAATTCACCAGAACATCACATTACAGTGTCAACAAAAATGTATAGCCGCGGCCAGGAATCAAACCCTGGCCTTCTGCGTGGAAGGCAAGCGCGAAAACCGTTAGGCAACGCGCGCGGTGCCTACTTGGCCAGCTGCGCGCTCGGCAATATAAATGTTTTACCTATATTTTTTTTTGTTTACTTCTTTAAATACAAATTTCATAAAAAAGTGATTTTAGTAATGCGATTTTTAAGGCACGCTGCGCGTGGGGAAGACGTATTTTTCTTGTGTGCGTATGCGTGTATGTGTGTGTGTGTGAGCGCGTGTATGCGTGTGTCTGTGTGTGTGTCTGTGTGTTTGTGTGGACCTTTTAAAAACTTTTTTTTTACCTCACCAAACAACATCCTCACTATCTAGTGCGAAAACAGGTAATGATGTTTAGATGTTTAGACTGAATTTTGATATTTTACGCATTTAAGTTGTAGATATAGCTAGTATATATTTTTCTTCAAAGGTGTTCTTTTTAAACGGGTAACCAAATGTATATTGCTGTGTTTATTTCAAATTTGATCAGTATAAAATTGAGGCAACTAAACTCCACTCAGATAGGACAGCTTTGAATATGGTATTGTTGGGCACCGTCCTTCTGTGCAGAATATTGTAAGTCGTACAATAAGGAGTGGAGACTCTTGGCACGCAGCCGGGCAGGTAAAAAGAAATTGCGAAATGGAATAGACCCGGTTCGGGAAAGATGTCTTGTGTTTCATAACACAAGTTAACATTTTGTACTGCGACTACACCTTTAATAAAGAACGCCGAAGTGCCCGTCGCGCGAAAAAACACAGATGAGGCGACGTGCAAAAAATAATAGAATCTTAAGAAAAAGGAAAAAGAAACGAACATGAAAAGTAAAGTTGCTTCAAAACATTAAAAAAAAAGAAACAAAAAAACCTACCACATCCTCGCCCTGCAAAAAGGTGAATTGTCGGGTATAATACTCTTCTAGGGTAATTCCTCAGCTTCTTGCACAACATTTGCTTTATATATACCGAGCCGTCCTCGGTAGACTGCATTTTTTATAGGCTCGTGGCAGCAATCTAAATAAACAACTCGACTTAGATATTGATGGGGATTAAGGAGGGGTGCCCGACCCTTGCGCTGATGAAACGACGACTACTTTGTCTGCCACGCGACGGGCAGCCGAGGAACTGAGCGCCGGCAGTTCCTGGGACAGCCCGGAGAATCTAGACCTTGCCGAAGAGGGCTCGTCGCCTGCCTACACTAGGACTAAACATAAAGAAAGACATAAGGAACGAAGGAAAGGAGCACGAAATAAAAGGAAGATGGAGAAGAGCAGGTGGGAAGCTCCATTTGAATTCCAACAAGCTTCTTCAGGGGTCTTATTGCTTGATATAGCAGATTAAGAAAAAAAAACGAAGGTTTTTTTTTTTCTTCTGAATCTTTTAAATCAAGCTATAAGACCCCTGAATGCGTAAACAGGGTATGGGTAAGCAGGGTGTATAGATAAGCAGGGTGATGATGAAAAAAATAGAAATTGCTTCGTATTGTATCACCTTGACTTTTCGATTCAATTTGGTTTGACTTTCAACCGTTTTAAGGACTTACTTACTTCACTTAAGCTACTCTTTTTTCAGCACATACGTAAAATGTATCACCCAATACCAGACGGGGGACAAATACAATGTTTAGAAAAAGCTAAGTAGATACAATTAGATTTATCTAAGTTATACTATTTTTATTTATATCGTACTAATTTTAACTAAACCATCTTCATTTTTTAGTTTCTATTCGTTTCATTTCAGTTAGGTTTATTTAAACTAAATCACAATAGCTAGAAAATAGTCACTCTTCATTAGTACAGAGATTTTTTAAAAATAGCAAAACGATTTGACTATTAGTCCGATTACTAAACACAATGCAAAATAAATAATAACCGTAAAATGCAAGTACCGTTTAATTAACTTTTTATTGATGTAAACCCTGACATTCTAGAACAAAAGGAGCTTGGTAATTTAGTTATCTAAAACTTTTTTTTTTATTTCACATCCTTCCGTCTTCCGATTTTGTTGCGATAATAATAATAATAATAATAATAATACATTTATTGTATGGAGCACAACACTGTTTGCGTGACGGGCGCATCAAAGCCAAAACAAGGCTTGTGTGATGCTACCCTAAAATTAACACTTTAAACATTGCTACCCGGTATACAAAAGGAAATAAGACAGATTGACATACACACGTCCTTAGAATGTCCCAAAGTCAAAGTCAGCAGTTGGGTGCATGCAACACACAAAATCACGCCTCCAAATACTGATTCAAGTACATAGATAAGGTTTAAGAGAACTTAATATAAAAAATAACGATAATCACGAAGACCAAAGTGTCGCGCCTGATGTGTAAAAGAAAAAGAAAAAATAGTCAGGCGAAAAACGAAATTGCAGTACACGGCGTCCAACATATATGACATTACGGCGTCCAACAAATATGACATTACTTCTCTAGTTTTCGTGTGTTTTCTTTCTGATTTGCCAGGAGTATTACATAAAGTAACTGTCAAACGTTTCTTGTTTCCTTTTCGCATTTTCTTTAGTCTTTCCGTTTTGTTGCAATATGACATTACTTCTCTAGCTTTCGTGTGTTTTCATTCTGACTTGCCGAGAGTAAGACTTAAAGTAACTGCTAAACCAAGTGAATTACGTAAGGAAAGCCTAATGCCCCAAGTTTCTCAAAAAAACACTGCTTTTTACTTATTTTCAGTATAATATAATTTTTCTTGCTTTATGATGTTTTAGTTATCTCAGACTGGGACAAATGTCTACGCAGATATTCAAATGATAGACGAAGGGTAAATACGACTGTATTCGCAATTTTTTCCGGGGAAACGTTTTATTGTAGTAAGATTTGCATAATTCGAATCACGATTTAGATATTATTATAAAAAACATCACAATTAAATGCACCCAGTGTTTTAATCTCCACGCTGCATTCGATGATGTTTGAACAATACAAGATGAGTTTTAAAAATATTTTCTTACTAAACGAAATACAAACTGTTTACATTTTCCACAACAACAAACCTTTTATGTATATTAGTATTCTTAATGGTTCTTTAAATATGGTGAAATGTGCTTTTTATGTAAATTTAGTGTAAGTACTAAATGACCCTGAGCCGCCTTCGGTTATCAAAGGCTTGGCTTATACGGAATTGTACGGTCGCTGTAAAATATAATACTTGCACGTATTACCAGTCTGCACATATTATTGAAATATCACTTAAATAACCCACACAACTCTCTTGCATTAAAAAAGAACGAAAAACCAAAAGCGTCCAAGATTGCGCAGTATTATTTTCCTAGACGACTTCACCTGAAAAAAACC
Source organism: Ixodes scapularis (assembly GCF_016920785.2). Taxonomy (NCBI): domain Eukaryota; kingdom Metazoa; phylum Arthropoda; class Arachnida; order Ixodida; family Ixodidae; genus Ixodes; species Ixodes scapularis. The sequence continues at coordinate 5,608,016 of NW_024609867.1, forward strand.
TGCCCGATTCCGCTACAGATGAAATTGTCGTATTGAATTAAATTCTCTAGAAAGTTCTGCAAATCAAAGTGCAGAAATTTAATACACTATAATAGAACACGCAATATATTTGGAGTGTTCAATGATCAGTGAGTTCAAAGTTTCTACGCTTCAGCAAGTTCTGGGCATCCAAGAATAAATATTTCTCTTTAGGAATATTGCACAATTAATGCCATTTTAGAAAACTAATTCATGCCAGGTGAAGTGTCAAGGTTGGCAAACTTCTTGGGTGTGGACTGTCCTGTCCGGCCGCGTACCGCCGATAACAGCGGGACTGCGCAGGCAGTATTTGCTGATACATAACCGGTGCTTTGAACGCTGTCGCCGTTCTTTGCGTGCTGACCACACAGACACAACCTTGTTACAATAAGCCAGTCTTTCCTTGGGAGCTTGCTTGCTCTATACGTCCGGGTCGACATAACGCTACAGGCGACGAATATGGATTTAGAAAAAATCGTACGTCGACCGTGAAAGCAAGTGTTTCCCACGTTCAGCCTCCGTTCATATTCAGCCACGGAAGCCGATGCGACATTGACTTTCATCGTGAACAAGGCCACAGTGTCGCACCTCGCCGGAGGTATGGGCCATCAGGGCATCTGGGCTCGTCAACCGAGTTGCGGAAAGCAACAAATTTTACACACTTCTAAGCATCACTGGGCCAAAGACCTACGCTCTCCTGAAATATACGATTGCCCCGGAGCTGACTTCAACAAAGAGGTTCGAGTCACCGATGAAGGTCCTGAGCGACCACTTGTCCGATAAGCATTCTGCCATGGGTCAGTTTGCCAATTGGCATCAAGGAGGGCACCGTGAAGGCGAGTTCATTTCGGAGTACGTCGACGTCATGCAAACTCTGTACCAGATGCGTGACTTCGGAAATGCTCTCGCCGAGTCGCTTCGGGATTGCTTTTTTTCCCTGGCTGCTAATGGAGGACACCGAGCTCGTCTTCTTAACAAAAGACACCAAATTAACGCCCCAGAAAGCGGTTCACCGAGCCCAAGCCATGGAAGCTGAAATGAAGAGCGCTGCTGAACTTCGCGCGGCCGAATCAAGCGTCACCGATGCAGAAACTTTAAGCGGTGGTTGAGAAGCAGCGGGGAGCCTGTTTTTGCTGGGGTTCGCTGAAGCACCCCGGTCGAGAGCGCCCCCACCGTCTAGACAACTGCTTGAAGTGCAACAAAAAGTGCCCAGAGAGTCTGCCAGACCGGAACTGGCTCTGGGCACAAAAAGCGACAGCAAAGACGGAGAGTGAAAACTCTACAAGTTGCATCCGAAGCTGAAGCAACCGTCTTTGTAAACGGCGTTTCTTCACCCGTTTATGCGCCGGTAACAATGCATGTGGCCACAAATGTATCTGTGGTGGAGATGAAAGTGAATACGGGAGAAGCGGTGTATACTTCAAAAAGTACTGCCAGCTGTTTCCCTCGGTAGATGTGACGCCAACTGGAGTTAGACGTCGCGCCTCCAGGAGTGCTGGTTCTCCATCGGGGCGTCGAGACAAGCAGCATGCAACACAGCGAGGATTCAGTGCGGCTGCCATTGTGTGCTTAAAGTCGACGACGGAGACGGGCCGCCACGGCTGGGACGAGAATGGCTCCGAGCTATCCGACTCGAGTGGAACATCCGGATCTTCAACCGCGTTTCAAGGTCAGACATTCTTTGCTTATACGCGCGTTAAACAGGAGCCTCACGTTTTAGTGTTGAAGTACCAGCCACTTTTCCCCGATGAGCTGAACACAAACAGATGAAGGGGCAGAACCCTTCTTCAAACCAAACGAACGGCCGAAGCTCTTAAAAAAGGAGTCTTACATTCTCGTTAAAAACGGCTTCAGAAGCAGAGTTGTATGAAATGAAAAAAAAGGGTAAAGCCCATTCACTTCACGTGAAGATGCAGGGCAAGGGAGACTGCTATCTTTACGGCAAATTTACGACAACTATACGACATCTATGCGATTTACATATGTTTGGAATAAAAACACGCACACAACATCGTTGTTAAATCGTCTTTAATTCTTAGTGACTAAAGTGATCAGTGCCTTATGGTCACTAGGGTAAACCGTCATTGGTTGTATATGACTTCGGATACGTTCTTCCTAAACGTGAGGTCGATACACGTTCTGCTGTTGGTCGTCGGCAGACGGATACGTGTTGGTAAACGACTATTTTAGGTTTTAGAACAACTTGAGCTCTTTAACAGTGATGTTGATGAAGAGCCCAAGCCTCTCTATTGGCATCGCGGGAGCCAAAGAAAAAATCTTTAAATCGGCGCGTTCTGCCCTCAGCCTCGTCACAGCGCACTCTTAGCTGAGATGAGTCGGTGATCGTAGTTGATAACAAGGGATTAGGACTTCGCTATCTAGTAATGCCAAGGAAGGCTGACTCACGCTGGGTGCCCCCTTTTTTGATGTATACCTGCCACGACCAATCGGAACGAAGGAGCGCCATTTAAACGGGGATTTCTTGTTAACATCCATGGACGCATTCTTTTCCAGATCCTAGCACACAACAGCTTCGCTGTAAAAACTGGGCATAATCGCACCCGTGAGAAAAACGCAGAATAAGATACGCCGTTGTGCCAGTTTTTAAGAATGCTGGGGGTTTCCGTCTTGGTGGCGTATATAATACCATCTTCAATCCTTGCATTGATAGTGGCCGTTATCCGCTTCCGAAGCTCGATGACGTTTTGCCGCGCTATCAGACGCTCACACTTTTCGAAGATCGACATTTATCAAGTTTATCAGCAGGTTGGTCTGTCGGAGCCTTGGCAGCACTACCGCTTAACACGTACATGGAGTTCTTCCTCGTCAACAGACTCGTTTTGTAAATCTCATCAGCACCGGTTATTTTTCAAATAATGAATGCCATGCTGAAGGGCCTAAGTAGTGTTTGTTGTTACCTGAATGACATCGAAGTCTCTCGAAAAAGCACAGACGAGCCGTTAAAGAACGTAGAATCAGTGTTGAGGCGTCTTCTCGAAAGTGGAGTACGAGTAATGAAAAAAAGTGGAAGCCGTTTACAACTCCCTGTAACACCGAATTAGCGCGCAGCTCTTGAGGAGGAGGAGGGAAGGGTACTGGGGGGGGGGGTGAAGTGACCTGGGGGGGAGGGTGACGTGACCTTCGGGGGTCACGTGACGATGCCGATGATGTCATCAGTGATGTCACTGATGACGTCAATGATGACGATGACGATGCGGCTGTCGATGACGTCATCAGTGACGTCACCGATGACGTCATCCGTAATGATGACGATGACGATGCGGATGCCGGTGACGTCATCAGTGACGATGACGTCATTGGGGAGGTCACGTGACCTCGACGGGGGGTCACGTGACCCTGGGGGTTTCAAGTGACCTCGGAAGTTTCACGTGACTTTGGGGGGGGTCACATGACCTCCGGGGGGGCACGTGACCTCGGGGGTCACGTGACTCTGGGTGTCACGTGACCTTGGGGGTCACGTGACCCAGGGGAGGGGTCACATGACCTCTGGGGGTCACGTGACCTTGGGATGACCTTGGGGGCCACGTGACCTTGGGGTGACCTTGGTTACGCCCACGCCGCTCAAGCCGGGAACGGGCCCCTAAGAGCTGCGCTCTAAAAATAAAGCTAAATATCTCAGCAGGAACTTCGCTACATAGCCCACAAGACCAGCGCAGAAGGCCTTTCGACGTCGTCAGAAAAAGAGGGCGCACTGCTCAGGGCACCGGAGGCCAAGACAAAGCTGCCGCTACAGTCTATTTTGGGCGTCGTCAACTACTACGGATAGTTTATACCAAATTTCGCAAGAGTAGCAGAACAAATTTACAGACTGCTGCGCAAGGGCGCTCCGTGGTGCAGGGACGAGCGTTGCCAAGAAGCGTTCAACAGTCAAGAGTGAATTGGCGTCGCCTCTCACGTTGCCACACTACGTCTCTGAGACACAGCCGAAGTTATCGTGTGATGCCTTTGAGCATGGGGTCGCCTCTTTAGCTTTTCATTGTTTGTGTAAATAGCATCATTAGACCGACCACTTACGCTTTACGTACGCAGTTTGATGCCGAAAACGTGAGGAGGCAACTCGAGAAAAGGCGTCAGTCGTTATTTTTGAACTCAGGAAATTATATTTGTATATTCAGAGTCGGGCATTCACCTCGGTAACAAACCGTCAACCGCTGCGGACCATTTAAGGCCCGAAAACTGGGATTTTGATCACTGGCGCTCAGCATGTGCAACGTTCAGCCATCACGTTGTAGGGTTTTGCGGAGCGCAAGTTTGTCTGCTTCATGCAAAAGGGCATGCGATGATGTCAGAACGGCGAGCTCTTATTGGCTGATTGAAAAACAAATAGTGGGTATACCTCAAGGCAGCTAGCATTGATGTCTACCCACTATCCTTTCGATCGAAGTCAACCAGAGCTCGGCGTCGTTTCGACGTCACCGCGACACCTGCTTAAGAGGTGACGACCTGCTTTCTGCATACTTACGAAATTATCTTCAAGAAATCAAGCGAAAACGACGAACTCCTTTTTGTCTGACATCTCCCGCTACCCAGTTTTGATGACGAGACGGGAGAGAGTGAGGAATCATTCCACTCGTTAAGACTGAAGTGCAGTTGGTGCTGGTATCAGGGTGGGATGTCACACTTAAACAACTGGGGATTCATCGCTAAGCCATTTGAGAGCATTCAGTAGTGCCTGTTGGCCGATGTCTGTCTCTGACGAAAACCTCTCGGCTTTTCGTCGTTTACCCTGAGACTGGGGTTTTTTTAGAACCCCCCAGTCTCAGGGTAATTGACGAAATGGTTGACGTCCACCAGCTAGCCTGTACTTTGACTCTTTTCTCTAGGCTTTCTTTGAAAGTCTCAACGAGCAGAGCTTTAAAGAGGGCAGCATCATGCACGAATTGCGAGTGGTCCCAAGAAACTACAATATCTGTCACTGGAACTCCATGAGGGGCATACTGGCATATTGCTCAGCAAGGAGCTTGCGCGCAGTTACGTGTGGTGGCTATCCATCGAAGCGAACCTCACTCGCCGAGTCAAAGACTGCATAAGTTGTCAGGAGCAGCACTGCACGCCTGGCAAGGGTCATAGACCACAACACCGTGACAACGCATTCATATAAATTTTAATTACCCTTTTTATCAAATCAAGTTTCTGCTTGTGGCGGACACCCTCCCGAACTTGCATGAAGTTTTTTGTGATGCGTTCAACTGCGGCAGAAAGCACTCGTAATTGTTTGATATAATTTATTTCTCGCGTTCAGCAACTTTGAGATTATTGTTTCGGATAATTGCGCACAGTTTTCATCGCGGGATTTCCGAAAATTCGCAGAGAAAATTGGCATTCGTCGCGTCTTGAGAGTTCCCCAGTAATTTCACTACCCATCCCCTAGGGGTGAAGAGGGGTGCATCCCCCTCTCCCTATTATGTCCAAGGGCACCTCTTTAAGACTTCCCCTAATGAACAAAAAAAAACTATTTTGCGCGAAACCGTCATATTCTCGAGCGCGCTGCCAACAAATCAGTTCCTATTAGGAGCTAATGTGACATGGCATCAGGGAGCGATCCGTTTCGTCAGCTCTCCTCCGTGCCGCTTCGCCCCTTGTCTCCCCCTCCCATTGACATGAAGAAGAACAGAGGTGTTGTTTGCCCGTTCCTAAGCCTGTCCCTAAGTTATGTGACGTGTTTAGTGTTCAAATGAAGAGGGAGGAAGTGTCACGTCCGGTCGCTCACCGGCGATAACTGCAGCAGTGCGCATTCTCTACCTACTGATAAATAGCAACGCGCTAGATTCTATCGCTGTTCTTGCTGATCACCCAGCCACGATCATGTTACAATAAATCAGTCTTTTCTTAAGGACCGGCTTGTTCCATATGTTTTAGGCCAACAAGCAACATAGACGGCTTGCGGCAATTATGCAGTCAAATTGGAAAGCCTGCGCAGTATGACCAACAGGAAAGACACCAAGCCGACTTGCTAGAAGACACACACACACGTACGCGCACAGGCACACGCACACACACACACACACACACAACCTACTTCAGAGAATGCGAGAGAGAAGTGCACTTAGTGCCCCTAAAGTGTGGAGCTGAATACATCTGCAAGAAACGCTGATGTATAAACAATCCTCTACGAGGACATTAAAACGAGGCAACATCAAAAACCGATCACACTAGACATCCCATCAGTCTTCTGGGGGGAAGAGGTTTGGGGGAACACACTTTCTTGGTAGCACCAAGCTTTTTAGAAACACACTGTCAGCGAGTCAAACGTGAAATCATGAAAACTTTCATCGAATAAGCAAAAAAAAAATATTTATATATGTATGCGTCGCCTCTAAATCGTTAACAGTGACAAAGCGTGAAATGGAATTTATCAGTCCAGAAATAAAAAGAAAATATAAACAAGGACAGTCACGGTACGGTGGCTCAGCCTTTATATGCCCTCTCGATTATACCCCTTTCCTTCTGCCGTTCGCTGCTAATTATCTAGATCCTGGTCGACGTGAAAATTTTAAGTGGCTGAGATTGTACGTTCCGCGTTGCTAACTGAAAGGCCGTGGTTGTCTGGGAACGTCCTCCGGGTTTTTATCATTTCTGCTATAAGTATTCATAATTACAACACGCTCGCTTAATCCAGTTAATAATTGCAGCTAGAAATCTGTGTTTTGCGTAGTAATAAGTATAAGAGCTGAGCAAAAAAAAAAAAAAAAAAAAAACAAGTCCAGTGAAATATAGCCGTGATTTATTAATCAAAGATGCACCGAACAAACTAGCAAAAGCAACAAAATTGACGTCACGGCAACGCAAGTATTGAGAATGTCACTCCCGAATTGTAGGTGACCCTACAAATTAAAATAAATAAAAAAAAAATATTCAGTGTCCAGCGGGAACTAATTCGTAACTTAGATTGTACAGGGTGTTTGTTTTCACTAGTAGCATGGTTTTTAAAAAAGGGTGGTTCAGCCTTGCATGGGTGCTGCCCTTTCACTGTATAAAATGGGCTCGCGAATAGGCTTTTCACAAATTTCTCTCTCTCTCTCTCTCTCTCTCTCTCTCTATATATATATATATATATATATATATATATATATATATATATATTGTCACGGGTGGTGAGTCGTGACCAATAAACAAAAAATAAACAGAAATAAATAAACGTTTAATGTGGCGAACTTGTGCCAAAAATAAAGAAGGAAACAGAAGAAAGCAGAGCGTCGCGGGCGTCGAAGTCGGCGTGTCAGCAGAATCGAGCGCTGGGGCGATACTGACTCAACAAGGTCGCGAGCGGCGTCTTATCTAGAGTAAGTCACTATCTCGAAGATTCGGCGGTAAAGGTTCGTGCGTAGCGCGCTCGGGGCGAGAATCAACACGCACTTTCTAGAACAACATAAGCGGGGATAAACGATAGAAGTTATGTCCGGAGCAAGAATAAACGAGAAAGTTCTAGAAGTCCGTGACCCCTACGCGCGGCATTACTCCCCCCTTTAAAAGTGCATCGCCCCGATGCAACACAAAACAAAACAAAGCACATAAAAAGAACGCCAAACCAAAGAGTCATTTGAAACACAAAAAGATCCACAGTCCTATCGAGCGTAGTACGGCTTCAGGCGCACGACGTGGACGACCTCAGGTCGTGGTGGGCGGCGTGACGATGTTCGTGTTCCGTCGGGCATCACCACGTAGTTCAGATCCCCGAGTCGACGAAGCACTTTGTAGGGTCCAAAGTATCGTTTCAGCAATTTCTCACTGAGGCCGCGGCGACGGATGGGCGTCCATACCCACACCCTATCTCCGGGCTGGAAGTGGACGTCCCTGCGACGAAGGTTGTAGCGGCCGGCGTCGACGCGTTGCTGGTCTTGAATACGGTGTCTGGCGAGCTGGCGGACCTCTTCTGCCCGTTGGGCAACCACCTGGGCGTCGTCGCTTCCGTCGACAGCCGGTTCGTGGGGTAACATCGCGTCCAGCATTGTCGTTACTTTGCGACCATGAACCAGTTGGAAGGGTGTCACCCCGGTGGTCTCTTGCACGGCCGTGTTGCAGGCGAACGTGACGTAGGGCAACACCTCGTCCCACGTCTTGTGCTCTACGTCGACGTACATAGAGATCATATCGGCGATTGGCTTGTTGCGTCGCTCGGTCAGCCCGTTGGTCTGCGGGTGGTATGCAGTGGTTCGACGATGGCCGGTGCCACTGAGACGAAGGATCTCTTGCGTCAGCTGGGCCATGAACGAAGATCCACAATCTGTGATGATTACTTCAGGGGCGCCGTGCCGGAGGACAATGAACTCGATGAAAAACTTGGCGACTTCAACAGCCGTGCCTGCTGGAAGGACTTTCGTCTCGGCGTACCGTGTGAGATAATCGGTGGCGACGATAATCCAGCGGTTTCCCGATGTTGACGGCGGGAAAGGGCCAAGTAAATCCATTCCGATCTGCTGGAAGGGTATAGACGGGGGAGAAATCGGATGCAGAAGTCCTGACGGCTTTGTTGGCGGTTTCTTGCGTCGCTGACACTTGTGGCATGATCGAACGTATAGGTGAACGGTCTTCGGTAGCCTCGGCCAGTAGTACTTTTCTCGAATCCTGGCGAGCGTCCTGCTGTAGCCAAGGTGTCCAGCCGTTGGGTCGTCATGGCATCCTTGGAATATTTCGTCTCGAAGGCTGGCAGGAACAACCAACAGCCATGCTCTGTTGTTGTTGACGAAATTCTCCTTGTACAGCACCCCTAGCCGCATGGAGAATGTATGCAGGATTCTTAAGAAAGCACGGGGAACCGAACTCGCTTGTCCCTCTAAGTGCTCGATGAGCGCTCGCAGTTCAGGGTCGTCCCGTTGGAGTGCTGCCATGTCGCTGACGTCCAAAGCGCCGAGGAAACACTCATCTTCGTCGTCTTCGATACACTCAGGTCCGGCCTCGACAGGAGCTCTTGACAGGCAGTCGGCGTCATTGTGCTTCCGGCCGGACTTGTACACAACAGTCATGTCGAACTCCTGCAGTCGTAGGCTCCACCGGGCGAGGCGTCCGGAGGGGTCTTTCAGATTCGCGAGCCAGCAGAGCGAGTGGCGGTCCGTGACCACGCGAAAAGGACTTCCATACAGATAAGGGCGAAACTTTGTTATTGCCCAGACGACAGCGAGGCACTCCTTTTCAGTTGTAGAGTAGTTCCTCTCCGCCTTAGACAGCGTCCGACTCGCGTATGCGATGACTCGCTCTGCCCCGTCCTGTCTTTGAACAAGCACTGCGCCAAGTCCGGTGTTACTGGCGTCCGTGTGAATCTCTGTATCTGCGAACTGGTCGAAATGGCCAAGAATCGGAGGCGTCTGGAGTCTTCGTTTCAGCTCATCGAATGACCGCTGGTGTTCGTCTGTCCATTCGAACTTTACGGCGTCCTTCGTGAGGTGCGTCAGCGGTGCGGACAGCTTGGCGAAGTCCCGAACAAATCGTCTGTAGTAGGCACAAAGACCGAGGAATCTTCTCACGGCCTTCTTGTCAGACGGCGGCGTAAATGCAACTACGGCGCGGGTCTTCTCGGTGTCCGGTAGAACACCTTTGTTGCTCACGACGTGGCCAAGGAACTTAAGTTCACCATAGGCGAATCGACACTTTGTCGGCTTGAGTGACAGGCCGGCGGTCTTGATGGCTTGAAGCACGGCTCGAAGTCGTTTCAAGTGCTCGTCGAAATCTCGTGAAAATACCACGACGTCGTCGAGGTAGACGAGGCAGCTCTGCCATTTCAGACCTGCCAACACGGTGTCCATGACACGCTGGAAGGTGGCTGGCGCAGTACAGAGGCTGAACGGCGTCACTTTGAATTCGTACAGTCCGTCGGGAGTGACGAAGGCAGTTTTCTCCCGGTCGCGTTCGTCGACTTCAATCTGCCAGTAGCCACTCTTCAGATCCATCGACGAAAAATATCGGGAGTGGCGCAGTCGGTCTAACGTATCGTCGATGCGGGGGAGCGGATAGACGTCCTTCTTCGTCACAGCGTTCAGTCGACGATAGTCCACGCAGAACCGCAGGGTTCCGTCCTTCTTCTTTACAAGAACGACGGGGGACGCCCATGGACTTCTTGAGGGTTGAATGATGTCGTCGTCGAGCATTTCTTGGACTTGATCCTGAATCATCTTCCTTTCCTTTAAGGAGACTCGATACGGCGACTGGTGGGCAGGGAGCGCGTCGTCGTCGGTAATAACGCGATGTTTCGCCATTGGTGTTTGGCGAACCTTCGACGACGTGGCAAAACAGTCACGGTATTCAGCGAGGAGATCGACCAGTTGCCGGCGCTTAGGAGCTGGGAGCTCGGGGTCAATGTCGATCGGCGGCGTCGGCGTGCTGTTCTGCTGTGACGATGAGGTTTCTTCGGAGATTGCGGTGACCACGGCTGGCGCATGAAGCTCCTCAATGTGGCCCACAGTGGTACCCTTCGTTAGGTGCTGCGGCTCCTCTCGGAAGTTTGTCACAAGAACAGTTGCACGTCCTTCTTGGAGATCCGTTACGCCTCGTGCGACGCCAATTCCTTTCTCAAGGAGCAGTTGGACGCTGCCTTCCAGAAGAGCTTCACCGTGCATGGCTGTGTCGGTTATGACGGTGACGAAAACACTCGACCGCGGCGGTAAGTTCACATGGTCGGCGATAACTCGGATCGCGGTTGACGTCGTGTTGGTCTCCACCGGCGGTAAAACAGGCTTTCGCAGCGTCAGCTGGTTTGCCCCGAGGTCGATGACGGCGCCATACTCGCAGAGAAAGTCCATTCCGACGATAACGTCCCTTGAACAGTCTTGCAGAACGACGAACTTCACAGGGCACGTCTCACCGTGGATCTCGACGCGAGCAGTGCATTTCCCGACTGGTGTGATGAGGTGCCCTCCGGCGGTTCGTATTTGTGGTCCATCCCACGGCGTGGTGACTTTTCGAAGGCGGCGGGAGAGCCTCCCACTCAAGACTGAGTAGTCTACTCCGGTGTCCACGAGTGCCGATGCGTCGTGGCCGTCGATGACGACGTTTAGGTTGTTGGACACCGTTTCAGGAGCGTCGTTTCGGTCTCCGGTAGCGTTCGAGTAGGGGCCCTCCGGCAATCGTGGAGGATCTTGGCGTCGGTCGTCTTCGGCAACTCCACCTCCAGGGGTTGCCGCGCCTAGTTTCCCCGGCGTGGAGCGAGGGGCGACAGGCTTTCACGTCGGGGTCGGTGCATCGGCGAGGCTGGACGTCGTGGCGACGGTGACCGGAACTCTCGGCGGGACGCTGGCTCAGGGGACTGAGGTCGTCGCAGGTACTCGTCGATTTCCCGAGGGCGTTCAGCATAACGTGGCCGCGGGTCGTTCGGGTGGAACCCGCGCAACCCGAGTCGTCGGTATGGGCATCGGCGGTACACATGGTCAGCTTCTCCGCAGGTAACACAGCGGGCGTCGGTCGGCCGTCTTCCAGACGTCTGTCTTCCTCGGCGCAGGTCGCTCTGGGGGAACATGCGCCTGATCTTTCCTGTCGTCGCGGGTACTGCGGCGTTGGGGCGTCTCTTCGGGGCGGCGCCGTGGCTTGGCGGGGAGCTTGCGGCGGTCGTCGGGCTATAGCAGCGTAGCTCAACGTCGGTTCCTCCGGTGCCACCGTGGTGACGGGAACCTCTGGTTGGAGCGCCCGTTGTACTTCCTCGCGCACAGCCTCGGCAATGGAAAGCGTCGCTGGTCGACTTGCGGCTGGCAGCAACTGGCGGAGTTCCTCGCGGACGACCTCCCGGATGATTTCTCGAATGTCCGTACCAGGAGCGTTCTCGCCGCCAAGCAGCGCGGTTGCAGCGACACTGGGATGTCGCTGGTAGTGGGAAGCGCGCGCTTGGAGGGCGCGCTCCATGTTTGTCGCCTCGGTGACAAAGGCTTTGACGGTGCCCGGCGGGTTGCGCACGAGGCCTCCAAAGATATCGTCTCTCATCCCGCGCACGAGCACCCGCAGCTTCTTGTCGTCTGTGGCTCGTGGGTCGGCACGGGCGCTCAGGCGGAGGACATCTTCCACGAAGCTTGTGACGCTTTCGTCGGGGCCCTGCGTTCGAATTCGGAGGAGATCTTCTGCCTTCTCCCGTCGGTGTAGGGTGGCGAACGTCCGCTGCAACTCGGCCACACAGATGTCCCACGACGTAAGCGAAGCCTCGTGATTCTCGAACCAATACCTCGCAGTACCCTCCAGCGAAAAGTAGAGGTTCTGGAGGCACTGCTCCGCAGTCCTTCCGTTGTGCCGCGCCACACGCTCGTAGCGCTTGATCCAGTCTTCGACATCCTCATGGATCTCACCGTGGAAGGGAGTCGGCGCACGGGGGGCGGCGGGAAGGTAGACGACGGCAGGAGAGGCGGGGGTCGGCGACTGGTTGGCCATCGTCGGCTTCGTTGGCTGCTTGGTCCTGGGCGGCAGAAGTCGGAATTCCGGGTGTAGGCCTTGGGTGCGACGACTAAACCGGATCTCGGTAGTGCCTTCGTTGGTTCTTCGTGGGCTTGGCGTCGGACTTGCACTGCGGTCCCTTGGAGAGGTAGGCGACAAGGGTATGCGTTACCCAGCACCTCCACCAAAAATGTCACGGGTGGTGAGTCGTGACCAATAAACAAGAAATAAACAGAAATAAATAAACGTTTAATGTGGCGAACTTGTGCCAAAAATAAAGAAGGAAACAGAAGAAAGCAGAGCGTCGCGGGCATCGAAGTCGGCGTGTCAGCAGAATCGAGCGCTAGGGCGATACTGACTCAACAAGGTCGCGAGCGGCGTCTTATCTAGAGTAAGTCACTATCTCGAAGATTCGGCGGAGAAGGTTCGAGCGTAGCGCGCTCGGGGCGAGAATGAACACGCACTTTCTAGAACAACATAAGCGGGGATAAACGATAGAAGTTATGTCCGGAGCAAGAATAAACGAGAAAGTTCTAGAAGTCCGTGACCCCTGCGCGCGGCAATATATATATGAGTTATGTGATCCAAATACGCTCAATAAAATAAAAATCCGTGTAATGTTTCTCTCCCATTCCTAATCGTGTGCAACTTTCGGTTGACTTTTCGCACATCTATTTTGAGACTGAAACAAAAACACAAAAATGAGACCCAGACGATCGTCGAAGGAGAAACTTTAGAAACTAATTCGATTTTATTCTTCAGAAAACGAACCTCATGGGACCTTTTATTAAACGGCGATCGCGACAAAACGTTTAACAGAACGAAGTTTCTAAACCTAATGGGGAAAATTCACCCACTTTTCAGAAATAGTGACATTCGCCTCACTCAGGTGGTTCGATTTCCCCACGGTTTAGAGTTGTTCTCCTTGCAATTCAAAGCCTGAAAATTACATTAAAAATGACAATCGCGAATTGCTCTAATATTTGACAAAAAAAAGCAACTTTCACAAATTTTTGTTGACAAGCATACTACGTACTTGTATTTATTCCTCAGAGAGTAAAATTACATTAATAGCAAAACCAAATTGTTTTGTCATTTTCAGAAAATTCCCCGATTTGTTTCTATGACTACATGGAACAATTTTTGAATGTTCTAAATTACGTATGACTTTCGATTGACCATTTTTCGTATAAAAAGATGTGCCTCAAACAAACAAGCAAAAACTTAAATGAAATAAAATATAAAAGCAGTTCCACACCATTTTCCGAGCGGAGAACGTGACAGATATAGAGGTGAGTTTTCCCTCTGACAGACGGGCTTAGGGTTTTGCGTCTTTTATTCTTACTCCTATATATTACTTCGTCCTCAAAACGCAAGTGTTCATGGAATATAAAACAAAAATAGAAACATTCATGATATATGTGCATGAGGGGAGACAAGCTAACTTTCGCAGACACGTAATATCCTCGAATTTCGCTTTTCTAAAAGTGCATGCAAAAAAAAAAAAAAAAAAAACACACACATGAAAAAACACACCAACAGATTATTACCTTGTAATAACGAATACAAAACACACCACTACCAATCGTGAAAATTGGGATACGCGAAAAAAATTAGAAATCTGTCATTTGGAAACTGCCCCAATTAATAAGATAACAAAAAAAATGTTCGTTTCCTTTCCTTTAGCGCCCGAAGTCGGCATATATTTACGAGCTAATATCCCATGAACGAGGCTCAGCGAAAACTCGGGCGTTCACCCCGAGACTTTTAGAACTATTTCACGAGCTTGAGTCAGCTCCGCGTTTTGTTCGCGCTGATCTAATACATCCTATTGCGCTGTCGGAGCGCACGGCGACAAGTCGCGATGCTGCACGGAAAATTTACCAGTGACGGAGGTTCACGCGCAATGAAAGAGACCAATTGAGTCGTAACCCACCGTGAACAGGCAAGCTGAATATACCAGAATATTGAACTCCAGTCCGCTCATTGGCTTTAGGCAGCGCGCCTCCCGCACCAAGTCCTCTTCCGGTGGGGACATCCCGCGTCCGAGAGAACGCATGCGCATCGCGCAGTTCATGCTGTCGCGTTTTAGCACTGCACCGAGGACTATGGCTGCCACAGACCCACCGAGGCGCCGGATTCACGAAGACAGCAGAGACGGATCTCTTTGGAGCCTCGAAGATTTTCACCAACGGCGATGGCGGCCGCAAGGTCTATCCCAATTCAAAATGGGAAACCTCGATGTTGCGAGCGTTAAGCCGTTCCAACTACGGAAAAACAGTCGGCGCCGGGCTCATTCGGTATTGGCTGAGTAAGGTATATTCCCTGGTAAGTTATTTGGTGCAGACTGCTAATGAGGAGCGGGGCGCGCCTAACGTTAGTCGCATCGAACTCCCTTTTTATCAGTGTTTGCGGTCCGCGCGCTACCTTCATCGCCGCCCGAGACCAGCATAAGTACCCGAGGAGCCGCCGAGTTTGGAGCAGAGATAGCAACCAATAAGAATGAGGAGCGCAATAAAATGTCGGAGTCCCGAGGAAGAAAGTATGACGATAAGAGTTAACGGAGAACGAGGCCAAATGAGGCGGGGTAGAATTGTGAGCAGTCAACGACTGCTATCTGATGGGAAATTGGGAACATAAAGAGAATCGGCGTGTAGGTTTAATTTTAGCGAACAAGGCGAAAATTAGGGAGTGTGCCACAAAGCACGGGAGCAGTTGTGTAGAAAGCGAGAGGGAGAAGTCATGCCAAATGTGTCGTTAGAAAAAAAAAGAAAAAAAAAAGCGATATATGATTTGGAAACGCGCTGAAGTGGAGCTTATTATCAAAGTATCACTGCAGGAAATTTACTTGCATTTGAAGAGGAGGTTTGCCGTACTGACTTGAGCACGGTGTTATCTACTGTTTCAGCTGAAGAGCATATGATGACTTTTGGAGGATTTTTAGAAAAATATATAAAGAGTTTCCCGTACAAAGAACAACTTGCCCACAGCAAGGCTCGGAGACCTGGGTGACAAAAGAGATAGTCTAAATGATGAGCGAAAAAGACGCCTGCTACAACAAATTCATGAAATACAGAACACCAGGTGTGCTGGCGTTATTTAAAAAGCACCGAAATAGTGTGAAAAGAGCTTTACGTAAGGCTAAGTGGACGTATGTTTATGCTGCCTTTGAAAATGAGCGCCGAATCGATATTATACAGAAGAAGCTTAACTCATTTCTGCGACGTGGCCCTTACCAATCTACAGCCCTAAAACTTAACATCGAGGGGGAGACGACAGGTGTTTTGGCGTTAGATGAAATATTAAATGAAAAGTTTGTAAGCATTGTATAGATTGTTAGCGCTGCCGATCAATATCCATTTGTGAAAGGCGCTTCTGACGCACTTTTTCTTGCCCCCACCGACGCGGAGGAAGTGGCAGCAGTTTTTAGGATCCTTGGAAATAGCAAAAGTACTGACATAGATGGTATTTGGATCAAACCTCTGAAACATGTAATTAAATCAATTGGTCCTTTTTTAACACATATTTTTGATTTGGTACTTTAAAGTGGTCATTTTTCTAAAAAAAATGCAAGTCGCTATGGGTACGGTTATTTTCAAGTCTGGGGATTAAAGCCACCTATGAAATTATAGGCCTGTTTTGCTGCTCCCGGGGTTTTCAAAAGGGGTAGATAAAATAATACATGCCAGAATATACACTTTCTGCAAAAAAACGCTCTCTTCTAACATCTTGCCAGTTTGGTTTTAGGGAGGGGCATTTGACGGAACTGGCACTATTAAATCAGAACGAACTAATTCTAAACAACAACGAAAGGAAATTGATTACCTCGGGGGTCTTCCATTTTTCAAAGGCTTTCGACCATCTAAAACATGACTCTGCTTCAAGAACTAAATGCATACTTGTTGCGAGGAGCACCCTCAACGATGATCGAGAGTTTTTCTTTGTCTTTTTTTTTAATATCGGCATCAGTGTGCTGTGATAGATTGCCAGTGCTCTGACTTAAAGAAACTTTCGTCAGGGGTGCCGCAGGGAAGCATCCCTGAACCCTTTCTGTTTAATGTTTACATAAAGGATATAGTGAATACAGACGACAGTGCAGATCTTATGATTTACGCAGACGATGCCAGTTCATTCTTTTCGGGGAAAGTTGTGCACCAGGTTTTATGGGCCGAAAATAGTGTTCTGATGAATTTAAGTGAATGAACAATCTCACACTCTCTAGTAATTAATGCAGATAACAAGCAAGCAATACTTTTTTATAACAAAATACAAATGTTTTTATCTACTGAAAGTCTCTTCCTCGAGGACAAAATATTGACATTTTACAAAATGTGAAGGTTCTTAAAGTGATATATAAAGAGTGCATGAGCTGAGACGCCGAAATACAGTGTTTAGCTAGCAAAGTTCCAAACGTTCTGGACATTATTTATAGATACCGTTATATATTACTGCTTTCAGACTTACTACTTATTTATAACTCCCTCTTTTACTCTTGCTGTAATTACTGCTTCCTTGTTTGGGGTACCACAACGGTTACAAACATGCATCACTTCCATCTTCTCTAGACGAAAATAATTCGAATTACTATTTGCAATGCAGAGTTCAACGCTCACGCATTACAGCGTTTCTAAAATCTCCATTTAGTTGCAATTTAAGAGCATTAAAAATATAAACTTCTTCTAACACATGAAACGTATCTAAGGCAGAATCAACCGGTTTTTTTATCAGTCGTCTATACGAAGCGGAGGGTGCCTGCATATGGAGGCCGTTGAATGGATGCATGGTGAACGCCTCGCTCCAAAACAGGCTACGGCCTCCAGATGCTGCAGTACTCGTTGCCCAATGTTATAAACAGAACACTAAGATTTGGCACGGATTTGATAATTTTGAGCAGAAAGAATATTGTAAATTTTTTCTAGTGTTATTTGTGACTATTCTTGATGAAACCTCAGACTTGCAAGAAATTTTAGTGATGTATGTGAGTATTGTTTATTCTGTTTAATGGTGTGTGTTTTGCTCCTATGTAAACCTTGTTTTACGGGTCACTAGTAGGTAAAATGAATTCTCTTGTTGGTGGTGGAAAAGAGCAACTGTCAAGCGACAACAGTCGGCTTTTTTTTCTCCCGGCCCTCTTCCCTGGAGAGAAACAATAAAGTTGAAATTTGAAAGATGCAAAATATAGAAGAAATTATGTGTAAGATTAAATCATAAAGGACAAAAAATAGTAACGTATTACACACACAGGAGTTATGAAGGATAAACAAAAGGGAGAAAACATCTGATGAGGAAAAAATTACGTAGGAGGAAATTCACATACACGAGAAGAAACAGAAACTATAATAGGAGAAAAACCAAAAACATTACAACTATATTATAAAAAATGTTCGCAAAAATCGGGGAGGAGCAGACAGCGTATAAGAGAGAGCCAGGGATGTACTTACCTGCTGCTTCGCACACAAAAAAAAGTTTCCTTAAGCCGTTTCTAATATAGTTATTGCAGCATATTTCCAAAATTATTTTGGCTGTATAAGCTAAGAAAATCGGTACCGATGTAAAACGAAGGCTACCAGTGTATTCTGCTATTTTTTAGATGCGGAAGGGAGACTGCAATAATCTATGTTATGTTTACCGTCTTAAAGGAAGGCTACGAAATCTATTCCTTTACAGCTTCGGTTCTCGTAGGCTATTCGAGCATCTGCAAGAACAGGGGAGCCATATCTTTCTTTATGTAAATTAAAAACTAAAAGAAGCATTTTCGACCACCTTTTTTTAAAACATATTAGGCAATGACACTGGTGAATTAAACGATAAATTTCATTTATAATCAAGTAAAATTGTCGTACTGGGTGATAATTGATTTGGTGCAAACCCACAATTTCCTTGAAAACTTGAGTTAATGCGACGTCGCTACGTGCAGAAATAAAGGTATTGCTTTCAAATAACGCTTAAGACGGACAAAATTCACCTAAGATTTTTTTTTTAGATTGGCCCTAGAACACAGAAAACAACCCGTGAAATCAAAGGCCCCATACTCTGCTACTTCCACAGTGCAAGCAGAAGGCACTGCTGTGCGCGATCAACCTAGAAAATTTTATCTACCGTTCACGATCTGCTCCTGAACAAAATAAAAAAAGCGCCGTTACATTGATTCGCCAACACCTCGTATACTCTCGCAAGTGTGACCTCGGTGGATTTAACGACTTCATAATGTGACAATTTTTTTGCGTGTGTGAGTTTGTCTTCACTCAGTTCAACAGTTCTTGATAGATTGGTTAGAACCATCCATCTCTGGCTTGCCCAGATGTCGTAAAACGTGAACCGAGGAAAGAAACGGCCCAGACCCGCTGCCGTACCTCCTGATGGTTTGCCGACGACCTCGACAAGATTGAAAAGGGGAGAACCGGAAACGGAGGGAGCAAGTTCAAGAAGCGCCAGTGGCAACTCTACACTTCTTACCCCTAAGCTGACAGTGTGGAGGGGGCTAGGCACTCGCCGGACCAATGAACAGCCTCTCTTTCATCGCTTGACCCCGATCTCTGTGACGGGGAATTGGAGAGGGAAGAAAGCGACCTTGGTGGAGAAGGAAAACCGACGATAGTGTCTGTGGGATCATGGGCTCATGAGCCGTATAACGGAACGAAAGATAGACCTATGACTGGACGTCTAACGACGATGTAGCTTCTACCCTTCTACCATACCGTCATCTTCGGGGTGGATAGACTGGGCGGATGCAGGGTAGAGGAAAGACTAGCGTATTTTCAAGGAACAATTTCACTTTTTTACTTCTACTCAATTCAGGGGAATGTTTCTACAGATTTTGGGCTGCAATGCTTAACTATAAATAACGTCTTTCCAAACAGTTGACTATGAACTATAAGCTTCAGTTTACATTTCATACACAATTTCAAAACTAGCCTTCAGCGCGCTCATATTTTCATTTTTTTAAAGTTGGTCGTGGAATGTGCTGCGAGCATGTCTAATACCTTCCGTTTATGGAATATCAGGTGACGCACATGCGACCACAACCCAGCTGATAAATGTTGTAAATGAGTATACAAGAGAAACAAATACAGAAAAAGCAGTTTCCCGAGAAAGAACTAAACACAGATTTACGCCTGATCTTTGGCTCATTATCCAAAGTAAGTTCCGTTTCAGGCAGGCATTTCGTGTTCTAGAAGCTGGAAACACTTGTGCCATCAGATCGTAGTCTTTTTCCTTAGAAGCCGTGAGCTGAGATGCGTTTTAGACGTCGATTGCCTCCTGCGCAACAACGTTCAAGAATATTGCGGCCTTTTGAGCCTTCGTCCTTCCAGTTGCTGCGAATGCTGTTGCTGCTGCCTTTTCCTTGAAGTAGAGTTCAACACGCTGTCGAGTTCTCTTCCAATTCTCGGCCATATTTCCACAAGAAAAGAAAAAAAGAAACGTGGTGTTCTTGTAGAGGCAGGTGGTCTATCGCGTGTTGATATTTTCTAGACTTATCCACGTGTTCGGGATTTTGGATCTAAGGACACTTCTGACACCGTGTTTTGTAGATGAATATGTGCCGACGTCGATCAGAACAACACTGAAGATTGTATAGGCCGGTATGCTACTTTCATGGTCTTGAACCACCAGACGACAATCGACTGCCGACAAAATACTGGTGACTAAAATAAATAGCATGAAATGGTTTTACGTCATGCGAAATTGGTAAAAAGGTCCACCGAAAAATCGTTTGAGTTTGAGCTTCTCTAAATCTTAGGTCACATTTTTTAATAGCAACAATTGCTGATCGTGCCTAGTCTCCACTAAGCACCGAAGTGTTGACGCCCAAAAGGAAATCCTCGAAAAGAGTACAGGTACTTTGAGATTGTCTGATTTTATAACACGCATGCGGCAAAACTTGTAAGCAATGAAGGCTGCAATGATTGTAGAAAGAGAGGCGTGGAAGGCGCCAGGACTATCCCGCTCAAGCATTGAGAAGATCTGAGCGGATTTCGAATCTCTGTTGCCGGCGGAGATGGGGCAACGAACGTGCACATATGCGATATCTTTAACGAAATGAGGTCGTGGGGAGGCGCATGACAGTATAAAATAGATGCCAGCAGAAGAGAAATGCCCGAAACTGAGTTGCGGTGAAGACCAAACTAATAAATTATGGCCAAATTGTTTTATAATTGTTCAATATACATTTTTGTGATGCTTGCGAAGAGAGCTGGTTTTCTCAGGACTACAGGAGAAAATAAAACCAACCGTCTTTTTATTACAACATGGCACTCCCCAACATTATTTTTTTTTTCGAAACGGTAGACTTTTTTTTCTGAACGGTGAATTTTAAAGTACATAAAATGTATTTGAACAACAAGGACCCTGGTTATAGTATAAATAATTTTATATCAATTCATTTTTATTTTATATAAAAAAGACATCTCGTCAGAAAACCATTAGGTAATTTTGCGAATAGATCCAGCAGTGAAGTAACAAACATATTTTCAAACAAAACATATGCTGAAGAAATTGCGTTTCCATCGTCCTCCAATATGCAAAGCTGATTAATAAAATACAATATTATAAAATTTACGACCGAAATTCGG
The DNA here is from genome assembly GCF_016920785.2 of Ixodes scapularis. Classification (NCBI taxonomy): domain Eukaryota; kingdom Metazoa; phylum Arthropoda; class Arachnida; order Ixodida; family Ixodidae; genus Ixodes; species Ixodes scapularis. Next base: position 5,628,973 of record NW_024609867.1, read on the forward strand.
TAGAAAACACCAAAATATTCTAATGAAGAAAAAAAAACAGCTATTGTTTCTGGCGGGCATAATCAGAGGGATGAAGAGACTAAGGATCTGCTACGCTACCTCAATTGCGGCAGGTTTAGGATGGGAAGATATAATTTTAAAAGGAAAAAAAGCATTTGCAATGGTTATTTGTAAAATAAAATAAGAAAACTAAAGACTCGGAGTTTACATTAATGTGTTAGTTTCTCTCTATATTTTTTCTCATAGTTTTAATAAGTATTGTTTTTATGACAGACATCAGCAGAGAAATGACGTGATACAAACTTTATCGCCAGGCAAGATGGGAGTGCATACGGAATTAATTCTTTTATAGCATACTTTATTAAATCTAACAGAGTCGCCAGCCATGATGCACAATATTTTGTCTAACGCGTGAAATGTTTCTACGGTAGAAACACACCGTAGTTTGGCGTTTGGTTACGAGCTTCTTTCGTACTTTAAGTACCGAATGGGTCATCGAACATTCAAATCTTTGGCAAAACTCTAGCGAGTTTGAGATTGGAACAACCTTTTCCGATATCTAACGAAATATCTAACATACTGTGAACAAAACAAACGGCATAGTACTTTATTTTAAATGTTAAAAATTACAACAAAGGTTTATGCACCATAAAAAATAAGCATATTTCAATTATTTACAAGTTAATTTGTTACTACTGTCCACAAACTGGAGTCAGCTCTTTTCGAACTTTTGCTCACGCGCATCGCCGTCGAACTTCAAACAACCTGTGGTCGAAATTCGTGTTTAATATCCGAGATGTCGGACCTTTTCCGACAACACCATAGGCAGGTTTAGGTGCTATTGCTTAAAGGGCAACTGCGGTAAATATTTTACAATTTGAGAATACGACTGTTTTCAGCTCAGTCAGTGTCCCTGAATTAAAGGGTATTGTTTTTGTTCTTCTTGATACAGTGTACAGTTTAAAAAAAGGCCGCTGGTGTAATTTGGTTTTGGGCGGCTATGGCGAAATCAAAACTCTGTGCTAGAGGGATGGCAACATTGATCATTTGCTGCATGCCCGCAACGTGACGTCAGGGGGGTGCTGCCGTACGCGCCGCCTAGTGTTCCTTGACTAAAAGCTCAGGCGTTTGACACCCGCTAAAGAGCAGCTGGTCGCATCGCTAATATCAAATTTAGTGAACTACACGGCCTTATGTTGACGTGATATTTCGGCTGCGATCTCATTTTGTGCCACTAAAGCAATACCAGTTTCTTATTTTTGGTTTTCTTTTCGACCGAAGTTGCCCCTTATAGGAATACTCTGGCGTCTTCTTCGTGGTAGCCGATTCGGCGTAAAATTAGTTAAACGCACTAAAACATTTTTGAATTAGTAACCTAAATATTAGGTAAAAATCTCCCGTATGCAAAGTTATTCAATTAAAAAATTTCGGTCCTTACCCTGTTTTTTAAGATGAAAGTCTCTACTGGAAACAACAAAAAATTGATCATGATGTAGAAAACCCGAGACTGCGGTAAAAGCAGGGGAACTTGGTCGAAGAAGAAAGACAGGGGAAGAGAACGTGTGTCTTCCCCTGTCTTTCTTCTTCGACCAAGTTCCCCTGATTGAGACGTTCTCTTCTCCTGTCTTTCTTCTTCGACCACGTTCCCCTGCTTTTAGAACAGTCTCGGGTTTTCTACATCATGAACAACATCCATTTACGCCAGCGGAAGGCAGTGGAATACTCTTTGGACTGTAGAAAATGTTCCATGGTGATTCCAAGAATCTTTAGAGCGCCAAACGAATGTTTTGAAAGCTTGTTCTAACACCCGCGCAATAGCACAAAACAAATGATGGGCAAAGTTCATTTTCAAGACTTACCGCTGGACCTACAAGCCTGCCTGCTACTTACGTAACGGCACTGAAAAGTGTGGATATATATGAATGTTGGTTTTGGAATAAATTTCGTTTTTCGATGTCTCAAAAGATCTATTCCGAATTTCGCGGTACTAAATGCCATACCGCAAAGGGTAAAACTTGGCGATTCAGAAGATATATAGTAAAATGGGCGTAGCTCAAATATTCGCCGCAGTAGAGCTTTAAGTAAGCGATCGTACTACAATGCCTTCCTACACCGGACCCGCAGTTCACTCGATTTCATTCCAGAAGGATGTTTTAGAAGGACGAGACCGTTTTTATTTTGTTCCTCCGGGTACAGGCAAATTCCCAAACATAGACGCTGCCGCGGTAGATCCATTGGATCCCGTGCATGGTCGAAAGGCGTTCCGTAAGGAAACGGCTCCATTGTACGAGGAAACCGAAATGCGGAACGGAAACACCGGGACATGCCCTCGCCTCTTTTTCCACAGGGTTTCCATTTCACCGATTGTATGGCAGATACGAATATTACGATTCAATGCCTTACTCGAAAGCAAAAATGTGATCGGTTTTTGTGGGAACTAGCGTTAGAGACTTGGATGGTTGCCGTTGCGTAAGGAGACATTATAATTGTATGCTTCACATTAGAGCTGAATCAATTCCCGTGTGACGCGAGATTACGGATTGTTAGACTCAGAATCGAATGGAGAAGCCGCCAGACAACGAACGGAGTTCGCGAGCTGCGACGGAATATCTACTCTAATCCATTGGTCGGGAATCACTGGTGTCGACCTAAGCCCCAAATGCACAAGCGACGAAGACCATCGTTAGACGGAGTAGCCCTAGCAACCCTCGTCGACGCCATCACCTAGCCCAATGCCAGAACGCCGCGTCAAACCGTCAGCGACGGTAGCTACGCTAACCACGAGGCAAGAAAGGCTTTCAGTCGCTCATTCGTTCGCGACGTCGGAGAGCGTACTTTGCCAACCCCGTTCTCCATCTCCTGAATCGCGGGACCCCCCTACGACTTATTGGAATATTTCGCTAGTGTAATAAAACCTAGTACTAGTACGTTCGTTTTGGTTTAGATTCTGCTTCTGCGAAGACATTTAAAGTCGTACGCCCCATTAAGTATTAAGCGCGAAAGGAATTTTAGATTAGAATATAAGACTCCTCTTTGTGTGGCATATGTTCGCGATTAATGGAAAGAGTTGTGCATAGTGACTCACGCTTCTTTTTAACCTCGCGATATTGCCGAGAGAATGAGTGACTAGATATTGTAGAGCTACATACTGTTGACATTTTGCATGGTCATCAGTATCCCAACATCTTTGTATATATAAAAAACAGGCGTTTGAATTGTATAATATTTTAGCGGACCATGCTGCTTTATTACCATTATATTAGGCCAGCTATATACCAAAAGCGTCTAGGCTTTATATTGACTTTAGAGGAGGCACAGTTTGATTACTTACTTTAAAATAAATGCATTTTGAGTTTACATATCTTGTGAACTAGGAAATAGACTTCGCAATAGGTTTTGTATAATAGTTTTCCTAACTTAAAGTCGCCTCGAAAGTAAGCTTCTGAATAGACATCTACCTGGTTAGAAATTAATGAACTAGAAAAGAAAAAAAAATATATGATGGCCATCTCAAATCGACGAATCCAACGTTTCAGCGCCAGCTCCGCAATGTAATTACGGGTGACGGTTCTTGTCCCTGTCGTTGCCGGCAAGGAAATACATGGGCCAAAGTACCTCTTGCTAGAGTCTTGCCGTATTCAATTCATCCACCAAAGTCAACCGCGTTGCGGAACGCTACCAAGTAGCTTCATTTCTAAATTACGATGTGTCACGCGAGAAGCGTTCACAAAAAGCATCACCAAAAACACCCTACACTGCTAAATGCAAAAAAAAAATCCCTGATATTTTAATTACAACAATCGCATCGGGAAATTTCAAAGAAAACAGACATTCCCATAAAATATATGACACTGGGCACTTTGGAAGATTATGAGTGGCACAAAAACAGTTACTCGATCCAAACCAAGGGATCGGGTTGGCCTTGAAACGTTTGGTTATAAACTTTCAGATATTTGGGATTTTGTTCTGCTCTAATTTAAAATCAACCAATATATAATGCACTAAACTGTTCGAATTTCAGCATAAGATAAATAAATTTAATTGAAATAATAAACAAATTCTAAAAAATTTAAGAACAAAATACTTCATAATGTACTTTAACATCTTTTGCCGACGATGTAATTATATATTGAAAAATAGGAACATCCGGCGATCAGAGGAAATTGAGTGCGCATTTACAGATATTGACCATCGCGCGCAACGATTGGCAACTAAAATGACACAAGAAAAAAAACTGTGTGTAATAATGTAACGCGAAAATTAAACACCGGCACAATTAAACTTCATTAAATGAAGTATGCATTTCAAAAGTGTCCAGGAATTAAAATAACTGTGTGTACTTCTTAAATAAAATCTAAACTAGAATTCACACGTAGAAACTTTTTGCGATAAATCAATAAAACAATTTGGGCACTTTGAAGGAAATTATAATTCGCTGCGCCAGAGTTAAATTTAACTGCATGTCAATCACTAATCTTGCGAACGCTCGAGTATGCAAGCACAGTCTAAAAGCTATTAACACATATATATATATATATATATATATATATATATATATATATATAAGTAACTATATATATATATATATATATATATATATATATATATATATATATATATAAGTAACTATATATATATATATATATATATATATATATATATATATATGTATATATATATCAAGGTAAGAATGTTTGCAGATGCTTCCGTTGATATATAGGCAAAAGTAAGGTGCGCGGACACAGCAACCGTAGGATGATAAAATCAAATTCTAATTTAATGGCGAAATAAGTCACGCAAGGAGAAAAGGGGGTGAAGTGCCAGAAAAAGTTGTATTAGTTTACGGGAATAATGAAGGCTAGGCACAAGAACGCTAGTTACGCGGAAAACAAACTTGAAAAATGACGGAATAAAAGTCAGTTAACACACAAGAACTTACAAAAATTAATTGTTTAATAAAAAATAAAATAAAGAATTAAAAATAAAAAAAATAATAAAAATAATAAAGGGGTCAAACAAGTTTGTTTCCCGCGTAACTAGCGTTCTTGTGCCTTGCCTTCATTTTTGCCGTAGACTAATACAACTTTTTCTGGCACTTCAACCCTTTTTTTCTTGCGTGACTTTCTTCGCCATTAAATTAGAATTTTATTTTTATCATCCTACGGTGGCTGTGTCCGCGCACCTTACTTTTGCCTATATATATATATATATATATATATATATATATATATATATATATATATATATATATATATATATATATATATTTGTGTAAACTCCAACGCAATTAACGTAAAGTGGTCCGTTTCATTTTAAATGTGTTCATATTTACAGAGTCCGTTCCGAATTGGAATCCGCTCCAAGCCTCTGTCCTATTAGCACTAAAATGGTGTTTAGTCGGATGAAATTATTCTTGAACTTGCTTCATGGTCATTACCTTATGAATATTCGCAAATATGTAAGCTACGAAAACCCTGATTGCGCTACTAGCACTAACAAACCAATTTAGAAAGTCTTCCTTTTTTAAATTCATTGATAACAAGAACTGCCTTCCAACGAACGTTGTAAACTGTGCGAATATCTCTGATTTTAGAGATTCTCTAGTGCTTCAGTCTGCTATGATAACACACGGCTTAACCTTCCGCTTTCACAACCCGGCTGGCAATAGTTCTAAATAAATAAACAAATAAATTAAGATATATAAATGATCTATGCACACGCGAATATTTAAGTAGTTTATTTTTTTTCTTACAACTTGTGCGCTAGAGCAATACCCTGGTGCTCTTTATATCAATGTTTAAATTGATCGGAACAGAAGTAATTGTCCAATATTCAACGTGTATAAATAAAAAAGAAATTGTTGCTTTGCGATGGTTAAAAGTATAGTGTGTCCCTTGAAGGTAAAACACAAAACGTAAACAATTTGCTTTTCCGTTTGTGCTATTCTAGCGTGTTGTCCAGTAAAATATTGCGTTACTGATTGCATTTATTCCGGAAGTATTGCCAACTGGTCTAAAAAGCTGTTAACACATTTAACGTATGTTTTTTCTCCAGTGTATGTTGCTTTTTTGTATTTTGCCACAAAGTGTAAATGCCCATTTCTATCATAGTTCAATGAAGGATTGACAGTTTTTTTAAATAAAATACTGATGTTGCTTTATGCCTTTCAGAGCAAAAATATCAGAAAACAATACCTTATACTTATTGTTCTAACTAGCTATGATGCAATCTGGAGCTCAACCAATTAATAAGAGTGCTATAAAAGTATCACTCTTTGAAATAAACAAGGGTCAAAATTTGGAGCGACATGTGCACAGCTAATTGGCATGCAAAAACGAACGGGGCTTACACGGAAATACTTCTTTACAAGCGAACAACCAAAGCCGATATTCTGCAAAGCTCTCACGTCTTCGAGCGAGGGACGCGAAAGATGGAAAGAGGGGACAAAAGAGTCGGGCATCAGTCGCTGCACGCCTCTCGACTGACGCGCTGTTCGGATTGTGCGAGCAGCTGAATGGAGAAAGGCCAGCAGAAAGGGTGAACCACAATGGGCACGTCACAACCTGTGCACCGGAAGCTTCGCGAAGGAACCTTCCAGGACCAAGAAACATGAACCTACATTGTTTCTGGAACTGCGCGGAACGTCTCCGCTAGCTGATTCTTTGATCGGGGCAATTTTTAAACATCGTGAATTGACGTGTTTTTTTATACAACTGCTTCGCCCTGTCGGAAGCCTGGATAGGAATGAATTGGTATAAAAATTTGAAGGCCACAAGGGAAGAGTGAAGAAGTTTATTGTATGAATTTCGGGACGAAAGAAAATCGACAGATGAGCCACAGTATGTACAAAGGATACGGGGGGAATACTCACACTCACAGTCCACTGCACCTAGTGTGCAGCATTTAATTAGGATTTAATTCCCCTTACTTCATTCGAACACACAATCACGTGTTTTCATACTCACAATTTTCAAACCGGCGTCTGCTTGGGGCTCGGCATGCGCAGGCAATATCAAATTCGTGGTCATCTCCTCAATCAATTCAAGTGAAGCACGGCTTGGAATCGAAATTAGCAACGTTGCACCCCCCCCCCCCCCCGAAAAAAGGTGCTCTAAGGGGAACGTATAAAGAAATACCAGGGCACAGCAGGCTTACTAAAAACGTGCACCGACGCAAATGGCATGGTAATTCACAGACTCAATGACACTGGTCAATCATATTGGTGTTTCCCTTTTGTGCCGTAATCTTTTGTTTTGTGTCTAGTTAACGTGTATAGCATAGCCGCCGTGGGCTTAGCAGAGGGGGGCAGATATCTAAGGTAAGGGACAATGAGGGAAGGGGGGAGAAGGAAAAACAATGATGGAAGGAAGAAGTGCAGGAGGCGAGGGAAGAGTGGAAAACGCAGGCTGGTCGTCGGGTTTTAAGATTGGGGTATGTATTAGTAACAAAAACGCTTTATAAACAGGGTCAAAAGAAGATGAAGCATAGAGCAAACACAGCGCTGAATAACAACTCACGTTTCAACCACGTATGGTAAAGGCAAGGCAGCAATTATAAAAAAAAAAAAATTGGAAATTTGCGGTTATTTCATTGACTACTCCGTTATGACCCAAAGTTCGGAGCTCAGCCCTGTACCCGAGATTCTGGCATTTTTGAAGCAAGTGTCACGAGGGGCGCCGGAAGCTATTTGCACCTGCTGCACCTCTGAGGGTTTGAATATTTTGTCACAGATTCAGGATTATATAATGCACTAAGTGTTTGAACTCTGTCATAAGATAAATTAAAACAATTTTATAAAAATAATGAACATGAAATCTATAAATCCCACAAACAAAATGCTTCACATTGTACTTTAACATCGTTTGACAACGATGTAATTATATATTAATTATATAATTCTGCAGCTGCTGTGTTATACACCAGTTTATCAAACAAGCTCAGCCCTACTTGAAAGAACAGTCCCTACGTCTACTACAAGTGGACAAAAAGTGATTGTTAGGTAATGCCGAGCAATAACTTCAGAACCAAGGCCCTTGCAGCAATTGACCATATCGTCCAATGGCACAATAGCAAGTCCTTAGCAGAAGTAAAAAGTAAGGCAAAAAAGTTTGCCCTTCGCCGAATCTAAAGCATGTGGGTTCCTCTACTGACAAGGGGCAAGACCCCACTTCATGACCTTTTTATGGTGTGAAAACTCACAAAATGTCTGTGCTTGAAGAGACAGTTTCGGGGAGGGGCACATGGCACATGTGTTTAAACACTTACTTGCGAGCGATATTACATTTTCTTACAATCTTCCGTCCTTACTCAAGGACTCAAATAATGTCATCAGCTTTCTCACCCAACAAGGCTGCAAAGGCTACGAACCGAGCACTGTTGATGTCAAAGTCCTTTGTTATTCCATTCCTCAATTACCACCTTTAGCGTTTGCGGAAAAATGTATTGACACTTTTGGAGCTGCTGCGTTTCAGAATGGCTCAGTTGTGTCTCAGGGTAAGTTTCCCGAGTTATTCTCGGTTTATCTTCGATCTTATTTTGCCACACGGGATAATAATTTTTTCTTTCAAAGGAAAGGGTGCATTGGGTCATGGATTGTCTTAATTTTTAGCTTCCGATATCTTGCGTACTTTGGCGGGAGTATTACAGGTTGCCTAGTTAATAAAAACAGTTAAAGTTTATTGAGTTTTAGATATTTTTTATATTAAAGTGAGTTAATATTAGTTTTTCCCAGCCGTGTTAAATTTTTTTTTAGTATCAGTACAAAATTGCGCAATTTGGAAATAACTTATGAGATACTAAAGGGAGGATGTCTAGCATATTTAAAGCTCAGACCACTGTTTGAAGAAGAACATGTATGGTGGTCATATGAACCGAAAGTAAAAGACACGCCTTCTTTAACAATAGGCGCATTCAAATTTAGTGAAAAGTACAATTATTATATGTCTTGCCAATGCTTTGAAAAAATCCTGGCCACACTCAATGAAAGTAAGCTTCAATGCGCGGATCCAAAGGCTGTAGTCTGCAGGAAAACCAGCACACATTTTTTTATATGCAGTCGTAAGGCCCGCAAAGAAGGTGAAATTTGCAATAACCAAAAACCGTACAGTGAACGAGGTTGAAAAAAACAAACGATAGTGATGCCCTATGTAAACAAGGTATCGCAAAACTTAAAAAAACGGTGAAAATTGAGTTAACGTAAATTTGTTTTTGGTACCACATAACCTGAGTCGTTAAAGCAGAAAAGAAGACAACGAAATCATTGTAATACAAAGTTAAAAAAAAAACTGTCTTCGTTTAATGTAGAGGCGTGTAGATTCTATACCACTCTCATGTGGCAAATGGTATGCTGGACAAACGGGCAGATGTCTCAACGATCGGATGCTAAAGCATCAACGCAACAAAGAACACAAACTTTCCGCCATCTAGGGATTCACTACCGAGATGGAGGTTCGGATCCTCAGTTAGGAAAATGCTCTGTTTGGGCGCGGGAGTGGCGACCGTCTATTTAGAGAAATTATTGAGGTCGAGAAGATCGTGCTGCTTGATGACAGATGTGCCAGCGACCCTTACCTTTCTTTATCCACGAAAGAACCATACTACTTGGCGAAGTAGTCAGTGAGATAACCGCACATTTTCAGGCTCTTTTTCGTTTTCTTTATGCCGCAGTAGTGCTTCTTACAAAGAAGCAGAAGAAAGGTAAATTGTTAATCACTGCCGTGCTTGTTATTCTATGCGCCCTCTCTTTTTGTCCGTGTTTATAAGGCTCAGTTGCCATTAAAAGGTACCCTTCTTTCCAACTATCACGAACTTCTATCTTAACAAGTGACAACTCATTTTTCGCCAAATATGCTTTGTTGCTTTATTTAATTGTAATTACGATTCAGTTTTATTGTATCGATTCTAGAATAAGGGTTGACTTGCACGAAATTCTGGTAGAAGATGTAAGGAAGCCTGATGCCTCGTGCCGAATTGAATTGCAAACATTAAACTAGAAGACGCAGTCCTAAGGAAACGCTTTCACAGGGCACAATAGCGAAAAACTACACAACTCCCCCCTCCCTTTCCACGGTCAGAGAAATGGGAGACCCAATAGCAGGAATTTTACCGATAAATCAGATTTATGTCCAGCTTATATTTGAAATTAAACACAAATTGGACGCGGTTTGGAACGTCTCACGCGCTGAGTGTCTCGAAAGAGACCAATGTATAAACCGGCGAATATTTGCTTTACTTCATCGTACTCCACACCCTCAGGGTAGATCGAGAAAATTGGGTGTTATTCTTTCGCATAGAAGCAGTCTTAGACATGTAACCCAAAAAAGTAATCGGTTACTTTTACAATTACTCTCGGTTAAACAATACTCAATTATATTACTTGGTTACCCAAGATGAAGAAGAATTGTCCGTTATCTGAAAAAAAAAAAGAATCCGTTATGTTTTCCGATAACTTCATTTTTCAACGCGACATATTTTTTTTTTTCATGTTGAAAACGCGTTTTTTTACTCTACGCTGTTGGATAAGGATCAGCTAACAATGAACTACTTATAATCTTAAATAACTGATTTTGCTAAACCGATTGCCTCCTGTTGGGAACATGAGCAATCAAATGGCGACATTAGGCAGGGAAGGAGAAATTCATAACGGATACAAGCAATTTGAATACATCCAAGCGCCATCAGATTGCTCTTGCGGTTACTTCTTAATAAATGTATCCAAAACAATTACAAAATTAAAGAAAGAATTAAAAAAAAAAAAAAAAAAAAAAACGTTTACAATCCTTTGTAACGCCGAATCAGGGCGCGGCTGTTCAGGAGGACAAGGGGAGAATACGAAGGGGAGTGCAGGCCAAGCTCCCCTTCCGTACCCTCACCTCTTCATTTTCTGCTCCTCTAACGTCTAGAGAAAAATTTTAGCTAAATTTCTCGGTATACTTAGCGAGAAAATATTCCCGCTAAATTTAACGTGAAACTTACCAACATTTCCCGCTACGTTTAGCCAATATTTAGCAAAATAGTTTCCCGCTAAATTTAGCGGGGAAACTGAATTGGCGTTGAGGTCACGTCACGTGAATTTCCCTGTGAAATTTAGCGAGAAAATTTTGCGCTAAATGCAGCGAAATAGAATAACAGTTAAATTTAGCGGATAAATTTTCCGCTAAATTCAGCGCAAATGTTTGTTCGTCAATTTGGCGAACAATTTTTTCCCGCTAAATTTAGCGGAAAAGGTTCCCCGATAAATTTAGCGGAAATATTTCCCATCAAATTTAGCGAAAAATGTTCCTCCTAAATTAAGCCGAGAGATTTTACCCTCGTGATATCACACGTAACGTCATTATGGGAAAAGTCCCATAATGCAACGCGCCGTTACACCGACGCCACTTAACCCGGAAGCGCGCTGCCAAGAGCTAAGCTCTAACATGAATTAAATACGAGTAATTTAATTGATTGCAATGATTGACCTCACAGGTCTGATAAGAAGATTGTTGCAAGTGTGTTTCGTTGCGAAACATATGTTTCAATATTTTCAAGAGCAGGAGTGAAGTTTTCCTTCCAATTAGATTTTCGATACCATTAATTTTGTTCGATCCCATAGATCCTAAAACATTTGCAGATTTAATTTCTTCGTACTTACTTTAAGTTTGATCGAATTATTCAGTGCTTACGAAGTAGAAGACTGTGCAGCCGATCCTACTATGTATATGAAAATTCCTCAAAAAGAATATAAGAACAAATATATATATATATATATATATATATATATATATATATATATATATATATATATATATATATATATATATGTATACAAAGCCCGGACTCCGGCTGAAACGTCGAAGAATAAATCGTCCGTTGTTGCTGTTTTCACTAAGGGTTTTTTCTTCTCAGTTTTATACCCACGCCTTTGGCCTTCCGCAACCACGCCCGTTATATATATATATATATACACTTCTTGTAGAGCTTCTGAATATATTTTTTCCTCCCGCCTTCATCTTGCTTTTGTTCCTTTTATTCTGACACCGATTGGCGGTGAGCTATAGGGGGTTAAGAGGGTTACGGCAAAGTGGTGAAAATAGAAACGCCAAGATTTATGCAAAAATCATCACCATAATGAAAATGCCTTTCGCAATAAAAGCTCCCTACAGAGATCTAGTGTTTTCTGTATTATAATGCTGCCTATGGCGCTCCGTAGTATACAGCAAGTTGTATTTTAGTTGGAACATATATTATAAAAGGGGAGGGGGGAGTTAGACGAGGGCCGTCTTTGCCGTGTATTTATCATGTTCGGAGAACATTAGATAATGGAATAACTTGCATGGAAAAATGAATAAAAAAATTTGATATTTAGACACTTACTTTTTTGGCTTATGAGGTCATGTTCAAACTGCAGTATTGACGGCAATTTGAACCAAGGGCCGGACCAATTAAAATCACTTGCGAAAATTTAATTTTTGAGATATTAATCGATGAATGTTCGCGTTTTTAACCCGAATGAAGAGTTGTTCGCAAAAAGGGCGCAGCAATATCTGCCCACAATGAAGCTTCGGAGGGTGATGTAGTCCTTCCAAATGCGTCGTCACACCCACCAAGGACGCGCTGGTGGGATAGGGACGAATTCATTTATACGGCTGAGTCACTTTTCCACGAGCCATTGTTTTGCGGTGCTTGCCATGCCCTTTTTGCGCTGTTTTAAATTCAGATGTAACGTAAAAAGGTGTTTTTCCTTTTCCTGGCATCTACTAGAAGCTCCCCCTTTGACATTGCAATTTAAATATGATCCCTAAAACCAATAATTAAGATAATTCACAAACTTTAGCTAATTATCCATATTACCACGACGATTTTTCTTTCATTTAATGCGCGCCGAACATGATAAACTCATAGTAAAGACCACGTGTTTGTAACTCTCAGAACTTACGTCCTTTTTTCAGTTTGGCCCAACTAAACTAAATGTTTTGTACATACTCGAGCTGCCACCGCAGTCCCAGATATATTCAATATTCAATGACAATGACGGGCCACACGGTAATAGTGTTCCCTCGGTTCCTTATCACCTTGAGTCTTGAAGTCGTCCAGTACTAGAATACCAATCAATATCTCTCCTGGACCGTACAAAAAAACCTAAGAGAGCCATCCAAAGTCTAACTATCGTTTCTCTCCACTTACGTCTCGTAGAAATAGTTCACTACGCAACATCGATGAACACCGCTTATCTGTGCGTGAAAGATCAGTGAATTTGAAGGATCCTAACGTGACCTATAAGTGCTCGGTTCTTTAAACAATTTGAGAGTATTTTTTGCCACAAACGTGACGAAAAGGAAACGCTATTCATAAAAAGTTTTAGAAGATCATTCCGATTACTCTGACAACGATAATTTATATTCTTCCGCTAACTGCTTTCTTTAAAAATTATAACGGTGGTTGTGCAAACCCATCTCGTTACAAAAGGAGGCTACTTAAGTACCACCCGAGGTAATTGCTCATTGCGTAACCGAAAGGAGACCTCACACCAAGTCTAAGGGCGGGTTTTCCCACTTCACTCAAGCTTCGTTGTTTCGTAAGGTCCCTTTCAGACGTAGCGATTTCCAACGCTATTTCGGGGTTGCTGACGAGTTGTTATCTGGCCTCGTTGCGCTGCAACATGAAATGCTAGTATCGGGTGCGGCTCAAAATGGAAGCCGCTCTCGAGCAGTTTGGAGGCGTTGAAAGCGGCAGCAGTCTATCGGGAAGGGAAAGTTTCTCGTGACCCCGTGGGAAAGAGATGGTAACTCAACACCGGATTAACTTCGTTCCTGTTCAACATGAATTACATTCGCGTTTAAATGAATTTAGTAATATTAGGTAGCATTTTCAAGGTCCTTTAAAGATATAAAACGTGTTGCATGAGCATAAATGGAGAATATAAGGCACATTAGTGTTTCAATAGTGGAAGAAAAGTACAATTTGAATTATGGTAATGACTAGCCACAGCTATTCGTATTTCAGCGATTTAGGCGTGTTAACGGGGGAAAACCATATTAATGTTGTTGCGATATCAACACCTTAAAAACAACAACTCAATTTAAAGTTGGCCCAATGTATTTCGAGGATCTATACATTTTTTCAGCTTAAGTCCGAGTGCTATCAACTTTACGAATCAATGTGGCCGATGAAGCTCCACTGAGAAAGCCAGTGATGGCGTTTTGCGTTTTTCTGTTATTTAGGTGACGAAAATCAACTGAAATGCGAATAATCCAACGGAATAATATGTTTTTCTATAGAAGTTAATGTCATTGTTGCCAGTAGTTTCTCGTCTCGCTTGCACTTAAGGTGAATCCCAGTACAGGGGGTATTCACAGGACGTCATATTTAAGTGCGCTGCTCAGAGTGGATGCTGAAAACGAGCTCATATAATAATAGTCCGCTATGATCCGTAATCTTGATAGTGTGGAATGCATGTTGAAAAGGAGCTGTGCAAAGTCGTCGTCAGCACACCCTCTGCAGTCGTGACATAGCCATGGCCGCCAGTGAATTCCCCCTATAGCCAGGGGCGGATTTAGAGGAAGGTTGACATGTCCTGACCCCTTCCTTGATTTCTGCATGTGTAAAATTTAGGGAGTGAAACGAGGGAGATGGGGAGGGGGTTCCTAAACATATGGTACACTGACCAGCACCTAACCCCCCCCCCCCCCCCCCCCCCCCCCCAGGAAATTCCTGCATCCGGCCCTGCTTATAGCATATATCTGCACGACGGACAAGCGAGCGCTCCATCACGGATGCTCCCCTCGACTCGAAACAGATAACCTCTTTCCGGGGTTGTTCACCGGGGCTCGACTTCGAGCGTGCGCACTGACTGACCTGACGCCGGTGTGTAGATGTTGAGGTGCAGGCAGTCCTCGCTCGTGTTGCCCAGCGATGCCTGAGCCAGTCTCCTGAGTTGGTCCAGCCTCCCTGAGGGCATCTTGGCGGCCGCGGCCGCCGTCGCGCTGTCGTTTTTCAGGAAGTCCGGCAGCCGCTGCGGACACGCCGGACCGGGAACGTCGGCCACGCGGACGTCGTCCCAATGCGGCGAGTTCACCGGAGGCATGAATCGCAGGGTCCCTAGCGGGGGACTCACGTACGGCACTCCCATGAAAACTTCGACGGGGGGAAGGTGGGCCCCGTAGCGGGCACTGGGCGTCACAATCTTGCCCCGGAGTTGTCCGTACTTTGTCCGCACCACCCGGGAACTAGGCCTAGCGACGGTCGCCGCCTGCGACGTGCCCACGGTGCTGCTCAGCAAGACTGCGAGCAGGGTGATGGCGACCAACAGTGGCGGCCACTTGTAGGAAGCCATGGAAGCAACTCGTAAATATGGCCTGTTTCAAGGCCTGCTTACCACCACGAAATCGGGATGGCGAGAGCGTCGGGCTAGGGGCTCAGTCCTTGGGACAGGGAGAGGTGCTTCGGTACGAGCGTCGGGTGCGGCTTGGGGTTAGCTCGCGTATCCATAGGTTTACTCGCACTCGTATGTAATTTATATCAGCTGGCATTGCCAACCTCCGAAGGCGCGACTCGCTGACGAAGAAGCGGGTGGGGATATATGGTGGTATACGAGGCAGTTCGTAATTGTGACAGTGTGTAATTCTGGGTATACTTAATTTCTTCCCTCGTGATTTTCCCGTACCTCGTCCGCAGTTTACATATGGCATCAGAGGTACATCTTGGCGCTATACAAAGGATTATGATGAAAACATTTCGCCAACGTTAGCGGCCTGTTTTACCACACATTTTGAATGTTCAGTGTAGCACTTCTACAATCTATAAAAATCATCGAGGATGTTTCTAAGAATGTGCGCTAACAACGGGGAAAATAATTGAGCAGATATAAGCGGGACACAACCCCTGTCTTCGCTGGACCCAACTCAAAACTCCGGCAGGGGTCTCAAAGAGGCGCGCGGAACACACAACTTTCAGCCAAACAAATCCGCTCGGGCCGGCGACGTTGTAGTCCACTCGAGGGCGGTGTGAATCCTTTCGGCGCCTCTCATCCCGGGTAAGCCACTTGCCCGCCACGCCTCCCCATCACCGGGAGACGATGACTACGCCGGGCGGCCAGTCCACCACGACGGCCGGCCGACGCAGCGACACCCTCCGCGCACTCACAGACACTCCACCACAAAGGTCACACCCTCAGCTGGAGGCCGCAGCAATCCAGAGAAAACGACGAGGCAACTTCGCGCAGCGCGCACCGAAAAAAAACGTGGGCCCGTGCAAAAACGCCTCTGGCGGCGGCTGCGCCCAGCCCAAGTGGAGCGCGCCACAGAGTCGCCCCGAGACCCCTTCGACCTCCTCGCTCTCCTTCGCGCGCCCGTCGGCTCTACTCACTCGCACTTCTCCTCTCCGCGGGGAATGGGAGAGGGGAGGATCCCTCCCGAAATAAAAAGGGAAGCTCGGGAGGAGAAGCGCCTCTTTTCCCCATCGCTACCCTTTCCGGCTCTGAGCGATCCGCGCGTGCGCACAAAACACCGGCGCGCTTGGGGAGCCGGGCATGGAGGTAGAGGAGGGAGGGAGGACGATTGCGCGCATGCGTTCAGGCTCACCTTTCTATCGCGCGGGGCGCCCGACGAAGGCGCGGGATGTGTAGCCATTGCCAGCATGGGCACGCGTGGCGCTCGCATCTCGCGCGCTTTTTAGCTACCAAAGCGATCGTGGAAAGCAAGTAGGCCGTTGCGGGGCCGAGGGCGAGGGGGGGAGGGGGGGGGGTGTTGGCGGATAGACGTAGACACGCGAGCGAGGCGAGATAATATCCGAGATAAATGGGTGCTTCCCAAATAGGCGGTGCTCTTAATCCGTCACGGAAAGGTGATGCCGGGAGGGGGAAATTTTTGGAAACAAATGTGTGCGCTTCGAAAAACAAGGTCCACTCGTTCGCGTGCCTTCCGCGGCACAGTGAAAACACGGACCAGGCGCCTAGCGGGCCTCCGATAATCCCCGCTCCAGGGAGCGCGGAAACACTGTGTCGGGTTTCAACTCGAGCCGCGTGTGTAGAGCAGGCAGGCTTGATGCTTATGCTGGGAAGAAGTATTAGGTGTTTGTGTTTTGTTTCGATGAACATTATACAAATGAATGATCTCACTCTGTCTAGCATATTTTTGCCGTTTCTTTCTAATTCATTATTTTAACGTCTTCGAAGCTTGAAACACAATATTTTTGTTTTGTAGGGTTCCAAACTACAGAGGCAAGATACACGAAAAGCTTCTTGGTGGAGTGTCGAGGTGAAGTGTCGAATCGAGGCCGTATTCATCAACAGGCCTCAATTCGACACTCCACCTCGACCCAGTGGAGTGGAGGACAGATGCTGGCTTCCACTTGAGAAGCCATCGGGCTTCAATGACGCGCTTCGGCGTTTCCTCGGAGGAGGAGCTCCTCCTTCCTCCACTCCACAAAACTCAAGGAGACGTGACAGGCTTCTGGTTACGAGGTTGTAGTGAAAAGTTAAGTTAAAAGCAATATTGTGGTGTGAGTTATGAATACATTGTTTGATTTTATTTATGGAACTCATTTTACTAATATTGAATTCAGAGTCTGCAAGCTTTCTGCTTCGCAGCGCACATGTTTTATGCGTTGTGGCCGGTTTTTGGACAAACAGCCACACGCCTTCTCCAGTCCGGCAACGGTGGCGGCCGCTTCTCGGCTTTTTTGTGGGCTGCGTATTTTCGGAACCAATTTGAAACACAAGGGGCATGACCATTGACGTCACGGATGTCAAAATAACTTATTTTTACGTCCGTGACGTCAGAGTGGTTTATATTCGTTGTTTTTTTTTTTACAAAAAAAAAATGGCGTGCGACTTTGGTAGCGTCGCTCGGGCTACTGTAGTCGGGGGCTCGGCGACTCGGCGGTGTTTGCGCTGTGCTGTGTGTTGTCGACATGCAACCTGTGCTCGTCGCGTTCTCAGGAACATAAGTGGGTAAGCGTTTTTTATTTTCGAGTTTCGCCCGGTGCCGAGAAAAGAATTATGTAGCTCGGAGTTGGTTTGGAGGAGATCTGTGTCGTGTTGCCCTCCCTACTCTCCAGGGTTAAAATGTCTGTACGCCTGCACCCTTGCTTTAACTTCATTACTTCTACCTAACGCATACATTGTCCCAATATCTACTTCTGTTCTTTCCCTAATGAATCCGAGAGACCTCGAGTTGCGTGCGCTCTTTGTTTTATATCAGCTCGGTCATCGTGCTGTGGACTTGGAGCCGGACGCAAGCTACTTCAGCCTTGCACTACGGAAACGATGTGGTGGAGGTTCTGGCTTCAGATATTTGACTTCTGCAAACTTTCAGTTGCGTTATAAGAAAAGAATCCTCTGTGTGATCAACTTAAGTACGTTCATGAAGTGTCAACTAAGCCGTGGGTTGCTGTACACGGAGAGAACTTCTCCACGCTGGATTTCAAGGCTTGGTATCGACTGTAACAAGACTCCTATCCTCGCCTTTGGTTGTCGAAAAGAACCCAACTGTAAACGTTTCGCGGGGCTAAAGTACGCAACCTTCAGACCTTCGTTCTACATCTTCAGCGAACAATTTCATTGGAAGCGTTCGTAGCGCACCGGATCTAGAAAGGAGTCAGATTTGTAATCCTTGTGATGTACCCTTGTCTGCCTCGGGTTCCTGCGTATTAGAAGAAAGCCCCAAGTTTTGTTTGAACGTAAAACCCTCAAGAATAGACATGGTAGCAAATATTCGTGAAGTAGCACACAAAATCTCCTCTGACGATGAAAGGTCAGCATTTATAGACCAATCTGTGAAAGGGTTAAGTACCATTGTTGACAGTTCGTTTAGGGCTAATAGTCGTGATTTGAGAGCTGTGCCTGATGTGAGAAAAGAAATATGTAGCTCGGAGTTGGTTTCGAGATCTGTGTCGTGTTGTCCCCCTTGTCCCTAATCTAAAGGGTTAAAATGTCTATATTCAACCAGCTCGCGTGCACCCTTGCTTTAACGTCACTCCTACAGCAAATGAAGATTACGTGTACCGGAGGCGACAGAGCCCAGCCGCAGTAATTTTTTGTACGCACTTTTCTGGAGCTGTACCGGTGTGTAATGCGATGGATTATCTCCCTTGCATAGAAGAGCTGCAAACGCCGTGCAAGCGGTGAGCGAGTAGCCTTCAATGTCATGTCTGGAGCACCCGCTCCAGGTGCGCTCATACCACGTGATCCTAAGCAATTGCACTAGCTCGCACTTTTAGCACACTCGGTTCAATGAATTCAGCCGCCGACTTCCCTTTCATTGCTCAAGTGGCGTGCGTTGCCTTGCGTCTTTGCGTCTCGTAGTGCTCTGGTTGACCTGATGGCTTCTTTTTTATCTGTGCTCACTGCAGAGAGCAACTTCAGATACGAGGCGGTCCAAAAAAAACTTGGTACGGGAGAACCTAGGCAGGCACCTGTCGTCGGTCCACTGCCATGAGTGTGAGCAGCCTGAACATCTTCAAAAGCGGTGACTGGTAGAACCTACAAATAAGCAAAACTGGAACGCCGGGGCGACGAATGGCCAAAGAAACCAGCAGAGACGCTGAACCAAAACAGCCAGTGACCTATGGCCGTTACCGTCCCTGGGAGCAGTGAGGCAGTGACACTGATCCCATCGGTATGCCGTCATGCTTTTGGGTGGTGGGCCCATTATCTCTCTTACAGGAGACTTTGCTTTAAACTCCCCAAAGCGAAAGAGGGAAGCCTCAATATGTGTACACACTTACAATTACCCCCTGGCACAGCATCCTCACCTGGAGGAGCCCGGATGCCGCAAATGCAGCTGCTTAACAGGAACAGAATCAGCACTTTGAAATTACGGTGACCGTGATCTTGGGCCGAGATTTGATTGCAGTCAAAAGCACGACACATGACTTTTCTCGCAGTGGCTGCCGGTTGAGGCAACAACCAGAGCTGACCCTGTTCGCTGGACGAGAGGACCGCACCTGTAACCCAGAGCCATATATGTAGAGAGTTTGGCCATTCGTTGGGAAGTAGAGGAGACAAATGAGGAGGCGCCATTGGCCGAAAGCAGGCTGCACACTAAAAATTTCAACACCCATGTTCGTGTTAAAAGGGTGTTTTTCCGAGCTCACACCCTTCCTACACTATTTTTACATGATTTTTGAATATTCAAGGGTGTACGGAAAGGCCTACACCCTTCGTACATCCTTTTTACACCCTACGGCTACCGAAATCGTGTTAAGAGGGTGTTGCGGTGGTACACCCATGATTTCCGAATCGTCGAATTCGGAAACCGCCGAATTGCAGACATACGCGCCGACAGCAGAAGTCAAGAAGCAGCCTGCTCAATTTAGAGGATTTCGTGAAGTTCAAGTAAGCACAATGGGCAGCTGACATCCAAGCCAAGCCAACGCTCAAGTTGTTTTCAAGCCAGATGAATGCCGGCGTTGTGTACAAGCTCCTTGGTTGTTTACGTGCAAGCGACCACGAAAATAGCATCGGTTACTCACGCACTTCTGCTCAGAATGGTGAGACCACATCGGTTCTATTATGATACATTCCGTCTTATCCTGAGATGTACTAAAGCGAAGGCTAGACGTGCGAGACGGTTCGGGCTCACAGCTTTACTGTGAGCCTGTACCGTAAAGGTCGGTTCCGACACTTGCGTTTGAGTGTGTTTGTCTGCGTTGCGTTTAGAACCGAAAACGAGTCACCGGCACATCTGTGCTTCGTATGAAGCGTGGATTCCGATTCAAAGAATCATCTTGGCACGCGATATAAGCAGCAGGGATGTCCTGGTTTCTCGCAGCCGCAACGCGGTCAAACGCAACTGTTTGAACCAGGCTTTACGTGGTTGTCCTGTGCTTGTCCCTCGCGCTTTATTCTTTCGATTTTAAGTATTCATTTTCAACTCGCTCGCTTTTAACAGTACTAGTAGATACTCAGGCTGCACGAGGGTTCGTGCAGTGCGACCATCTAGCGATGCTATGAGCTTGTGCTCGAACCTTGGCTTTAATGGGCAATCATCGGGGATATATGACACACGATGATGCCAAGTCTGTTCACGGCGGACTCTCGTGCTGTTCTGATTGGAGGAGAAGGGGCGTGTAAAAAATTGGCAAATGGAACATGGTTAGCGACAGCGCAAATATATGTTGGAAAAAGTTCAGAACATTGAAGTGCAGCAGCCTGAAACTTTGGAGTTAAGCAATTAGAGAATCATTTGAAGACATCTTTAGAGGTTCAGCCTTCTCTCCCCCCACACCAATATCGAAGGCTGCTAGGATATTGGTTCAGGCTAAGCCCTCTGTCTTTCAGTCAGCGAACTCGAGCCGTTCCACCTGACCTTGTTATTTCATAACAGATATGTTAGAAAATGGAAGGCAGATTTTCTTTACACGGCCAAAACATAAAGTGTTATCAAATAATACCTGCCATATTCATAGTCTACATTTACAGACCGGGGCTGCCCCGCCTGTGGAGGGTGAAGATGCGAGCAGCCTCGAAGCCCACCAAAAGTGGCTGTGTGCTGAGAGCGAAAGCTGGTGCCTGACGAAGGCCAGATTGATCTTCGAAAGGATGCGACTGCCTGCAAATGGCTACATGTGTTGACATTGATGGGCATATAGACTGCACAGAATGCTTATCCCTACCTGATGGACGCTAGGAGGGTATGCGTTCCATATTTTTTTACTGATCTCTACGACAATTGCTAAATTGCGCTTCCCCGTTCCGTGATTGCGGCTGCCGGACGACCATCTTGGGACACGGAAAATTAACCTTTTG
Organism: Ixodes scapularis; assembly: GCF_016920785.2. Taxonomy (NCBI): domain Eukaryota; kingdom Metazoa; phylum Arthropoda; class Arachnida; order Ixodida; family Ixodidae; genus Ixodes; species Ixodes scapularis. The sequence goes on from NW_024609867.1 coordinate 5,650,700, forward strand.
GAGCGTTGCAGAGGCTGGCCGGCAGCGTGCTGAAGACATGTTTTTTGCTCGTTTGTCGTCATTGGGAGCGTTAAAGTGGCCCTGCAATAACTTTTTGACTGGTTTTTAATTTGGACCGAACCTGAGCGCATTGAACGTAGTAATTTAAAGAAACTTTTCTTTTCTAAAATTTCGCTTTATTTTAAAAGTTATAGGCAAATTAGACTTACAGAAACAAGCAAAAAATAACATCCTTCATGACGTCGTAGGTCCTGGTTTGAGTGGCCGTGAAGTAGTGAGCTCATCGAGCGCTCACGGCTGCCGCACTCAGTGGCAACGGCTCGAGAGGGTGCCACTAAAGCACGTGTTGACTAGGCTGTATGAAGCGGGCGGCCAGGGCAGCTCGCATTGCATTTGCCGCGCGATTAAAGACTAATTCGGCATAACACTTCATTGGCCACAAACGACGGCAAACACGGGGTAAAGATCAGTTCAGAACGGGAGCCACTTCGTGCTGCCATACTTCCAAAGGGTCAAATCGCCAGCCAAGCCCGCGCCGAAAGCCTTGGGAACGCTCGGAACCGGTCGGATCCTCGAGCCAGTATACGACCTAAGCGCCACCGCATACATCCGGAACCTTTCTAAGCCCATTGTTCGTCGGAGCCTCATCCCACTACGCCTTTCTAGTATGCGCCGTTTTTTTCACCGCTTGGTGGCGGGTTTGTCGACGGGTCTTTTCTTGTTTCCGTACTTTATAAACTGCATTTGTTTCTTTTCTGATCTAAAATACTGAACAAAAACTACTTTCATACATAATTGAAACGGTTCGCGACACTTATATTTTGTATAGACTAAAAAAAAATGCTTTTAGCGGCTCTGACTAGTAGTAAGCCCAGGACCAAAGACGTCACATATTCCGCGCTTTCGGCAACGCGGGTCGCCCTCGTAGGTGGAGGAGGTTTCCGCGTCGTCCGGTTAAAATATGACTCACTGATATTTAGTTATTCTCTCCGTGCCCGCTGGCTTACCCGAACCCAAAGAGACGTGGAAACCGCAAAAGAGGTAGACGCTTAAGTATGATTGCAGCTCCCCTTTAAGTCCACACTCCTTTACTCCTACTCTGACGCTCCGAGTTTCATACTCCAGGCACAGCAACTAAACGGCGCATGGCGTACACACCAAATCTATTGACGAGCCGCACAAGCTCCTTCCCACCGCACGGTTATGACGAACCTGGCATCCCGTGGATACGGGTGGGACAAGCCAAAATTATTTCGGTGGTAAATTAATTAAAGCCAGTGTAGAGCGGCAGGGTACAAAGTAAAAGAGACGGCGACGTTATGAAGTTTCTACGAACGTTTAAGTATTTCTGAGAGGTTTGGAGACTCGCTTCGAGCACGTGCGGGGAAAGGCACCTTGGCTGATTGATCTATTTATTGACCGTGCAAGCTGTTTATATTTGACCGTGCAAGCTGTTTTGAGGCGAGATGCACGAACAAACCTTTCCCGCAATGCTAACTGATGCTTCGGCTTTCCAATCTAAGTATCTTTATTCGCTGCAGCTGGACTAAGCAGTTTAAAAAGGGCAGCCGTCCCACTGTCTTCTCAGCAACTTTTCTGTCGCCGAGCTATCAGCACGCTCGTTCGATAGATCACTTTGTTCTCAGGCAAGGCACATGAACAAACCTTTTCCGGAATGCTAATTGCTGTCTTCGCTTTCAAATCAAATTGTTTTTACCTGCTGGATTAACCACTAGTAGACTGAAAAGGAGCAGCTGCCCGGCTACGCCTTTTGTTTCAACAATCTCAACAATGGCACAGCCATCTTGTTTGTGGACGTGACATCACGGAGCGCAAAGAAGTCACTTGTGCTCCAAGAAATGCTCGGAGCACGAAGAGCGCGCTCGAGTGTCAGTCTCCGGCGGCGCTCCCCTCTGTTTAGTGAAAGGAGCGCCAAACGCTCGCAATGTGTAAACAATAAGGATTTCCTTTGAAAACGCATAAAATATTTTGCAACAGCGCGGCACCGCAGGAAAAAGGCACAACTTGTCGAACGTCGAGTCTCGCCGGTCTTGCGGCGTGATCAAAGCTTCCTTGGCCTGCCAAACTGCTGCGTCTCTCTGCCTTTTCACGCTTGGATACTTATCAAGAATCAATGCCATGGCAGTGCTTTGAAGGTATGTCGCACATAGGCGTCTTCTCTATCACCCAGCTGTTCCAGCGAGTTGCTATCAATAGGAAACGAAATCGGTGGTTGCTATTATGGATTAACCATGGCTATGTTCCAAATCTACTCAAATGGATCACATGACAGCACAAATAGAGCAATGCTGTGGAAGAAGGTAGGTTTTCGAAGGCAAAAGTATGAAGCCCGTCCATATAGTTGTGTGCAATCTGTCGCCGTCGCCAGAGCCTCCTACCCCTCCTTTTTCGCCACTGGATCATGCCCGCTTCTGGACTGCAAGTGCCGCAAGTTACAAATACAGTCGTAAGAGTAAAGTAAAATGCTGCTCCAGAGGCACATGCATCTTCATGCTCTTTGCACTCACGAAACAAATCCACACGGCGTTAATTCTTGATCGGTATTCAAGCGTGCGAAGACAAAGATGCAGCACTTTGGCATGCCAAGGAAGCTTTGATCATGCCGCCAGAACGGTAAGATTTGCGTTAGGCGAGTTGCCCCTTTTTCTTGCGGTGCTGAGCTTTCGTAAAAATTTCCACGTGTTCTCAAACGCAATTCTCACTGTTCGGGGTTTTAACAAACTTCTTCGGTAAATGACAACGAACGAGCAGAAAACATGTCTTCAGCTTACTGCCGCCCAGCCTCCACGACGCTCCAAAAGGTTGACTTATAATCTTTGTCCCAAGGTGGCCATCCGGTGGCCGCACCTGAGCTGCAACGACCAAGCGGAGACACGCGATCCAGCAAATTGTCGTGGAGATCAATGGTATTGCTTGCACGGCGTACTATTAGTCTTCAGAGCAAACACAAGTGTCGCTGCGGTCGCCACGTCTTGATTGGGTGAGGTGTACCGTGACGTCTGGTGACGGACTCCGCTTCGCGTTCTGGCATCTAGCTGGCATCTAGCTGGCTTTCCTGCGCCCGTTTCCTCACGATCGGAGGTTTGTGATCATGCTGACCTACTGTTCAGTGCTGCAATGCAATTTCCAAAAAGAAGCTGGTATCATATTCTACCACCCGAAAACTTCGAGATTAAAAAGAGCATGGACAGTCAGACTAAGGATGGGAAAGGCACCGTCAACATCGGCCGTTGTGAGCTGTAAGCACGTTGAGAAGCGGGGCTTCCTTTACCCAGTGTACAAGGCGCTGGGTGAGACTTATGCCGACAGAATTTTCATAGCTTTTCCAACCGTGTTTGTCACGTTTACTCTTATAATTGGGTTATAAGTATGGAAAGCTATCGGTGGAAGCAACTTCATCGATGAACCCCCCCGCCCCCTCCACACGATATAAGGCGGTTGTGCAAGGGGTTGTGGATGGGGCGGTGTAAGTGTTTCAGACACTGAAATTCTGTTCTTTGCAGGTTCATGAGTTAAGCACGAGACACATGCGCGAAAAATCCATCCGATCCGACAGTACGACTGCCTGATCCGAAAAATTTGGTCGCTTCAGGCGTCAGATCGGCGATCCGACATGCGTCAAACGCGCCAGATAGTTTCGCACGGCGGACGGATTGTCGGATGCGTCCAGCCAATGACAGCACAGCTAGCGCGAACGTCATGATGACATACTTGGTCTGTCGGGACGAATAAGAAAACGGGACGGGCGACGGGAAGCCGGACGCGTAGATCCCGCTGATCCATTCGAGAAAGATGGCCCCGGCAAAGAATGCACGCGCTAACAAGAACGAGCTCCTAGCTTCGTTCGTGCGAGCTAAACCATCAATCTGGGACCAGAGATCTATGAACGCGGACCTCCGCTGGAGTGCTTGGAAGTTGGATCTCCTGGGCGGAGCCGAACGGATTGTTGTGTCGCTTGCAAGGTCGGAAGCATGTGCGTGTGTCTCAATTCGGAGTGGCGTTCGGACTGTCGGACCGGACGATTCTGCCGTCCATTTGTCTCGCGCTTTAGGAGAACATCAGACCCCGCTTTGCGGGCATACAAATGGCATCTAAGTCAAAGGCCTTTGGGCGGTCTCACTTGTAATTTGCTCTCCATGGCCCAGAATATATTTAACATGTTGCTCGAGCAGAGTGCAGCTTTTTCGCTGAGACGCTTTTGTATAGAAACAAAGTTGAAAAAAACCTCTTAATTTATTCAAATCATCAGCAGCGTTGATTGTGCGAGATGTAAATATACTGCAATGCTCCTGCAAGTGTGGTGGCATTTCTTCCTTTTCATATACCATCTGTGATTCATGCACCGTCTGCCCTGGAAACCATGCTCGGAATGTTGGTTGAAGTTTCGCCTGCAGCTACAGACCATACCTCAATAAGGCCGCATATAATAATTCGCATTTCCTACGTAAAATGCGCAAAAAAAAACCACAAAAAAAAAAAACGAAAGTAATATGCCGACAGCTAACGCCTCTCGGCCTTTGTAGGGCGAGTGAGGGGGTAAATTTTGTCCTCAGCAGGACGTCACCCCGGCTCGCTGTAAAAGGTCGCCTCCCAAACTTCTCGGTGCTAATACTCTCACCATACAATGCACCTGTTATTTGTTTGGCCCCTGGTCATGAAATCATTCTCAGTTTGCCATTCCATCTCACCGAGAGCCCGATTTTGGTCATTGAGGTCTCAACCGGCTTGCACTGAAGAAGTATTAGCAAGTTCGTTTCACGGCACCCGCAGCGTGGAGCGGGTTCGTTTCAGCCGGCACTTCACAAGTGGTTGCACTCTCCGAGTTCGTTTCAATGCTGACACCCCACGCGTGCATGCACTCGCTGCACCGAGAAAATCGAGATTGCGCCAAAATGCAATCCCGTTGTGCCTCGCTCCGGCTAGGCCGGCAAGGTGCTGGAGCAGATGACGAAAGTTTGTCTGCTACGATGTGTCGCAGAACTGAAAGGAAAAAAAGTAGATTTCCTGATAGAAATTGCGTCCCGCGGGCAACGGAATCAAACGCGAGCTTGAACTGTGAGCGTCTCCTATTTCATGAAGGAAGCAGTTGACAAACCGTGCTTTATTTGGAGGTTTTAAGTCGCTCTGTTGCCGTAAAAACGCTGAAATATACCAGTGTGTAAAGAAATGCTCAGAACAAATGCATCAGCGGCCCCCGAGATATTTATCACCAACTTGTGCGGGTGAAAAATTGAACATTTGTCCACAAAACTGCCCCAGCAGAAACTTTGACTGCCCAATAAGCATCGGAGAAAGCTAAATTTAGTGATCTTACCCGAGGCTTGGGCAACATCATCATGTTTAACATTTACCTACTTCAGCTAACTTGCCCCGTCATATTTTGTTCGAGAAAGCTCTCGTTCTCGACGCCGTCACCAAAGCTAATATCTGATCCACCTGTAATGACGATCGAAATCGAAAAGTTTTGCTGGGTATTCCAGCAGACTAGTTTTAAGGCGTACCCTTTCAGTGGTCCACGCATAATGTCATGCTGAAATGGATCAAGCTTCTGCTCGGACAGCATCATCCATTTTCTTCAGTGTAAACGGTTATGAGAATTGAAAGATCGCAACCAGCTGCTTTGTAGACAGCTGGTTGCGGAAATTTACGCCATCTGTAACTATCCCTATGACAGCCGAGTTGCTTGAAGTCATCGCAACTATAAACTACAGGCTGCAGCGACCAACGTTTGTAGATAAACGTTGGTAGCGACTGTACTCTCGCATTCCCACCCATCACTCCGAACAGCAAGGCGCCAGTTTCGGTTTGAGGTTGGTATTCTTTCTACAACATAGATGGCGGCAGCATCAGTCTTCCGCACTTGGTGCATTTGGCGAATTCGTTTGAGTCCAGTTCTCAGTGCAACACTCTGCGAGTGCGATGCATTCTGGGAGAGAACTCGAACGGTGCCAGTGCGTGTGAAGCGAACTCGCTACAAAATACCGCTACCAGACGCATCGTCTGCTAACATGAGGGAATAATAATGAGTTTGTTTGCTACTAGGTAGGTATCATTCTCTGACAGAAACAAAACGACGAACAAACTGGCAAGTCTGTTCGTCGTTTGACGAACAGACTTGTTCGTCGATTGCCCCTTTTTGGCTCTGTTCGCAGAGCCAAAAAGGGACAATCGTCTGGTATGAATTGTGTGCTGCGCAGAGTGAGATCAAAAACTAATTGAAATATGGAACATCGGCTATTTTACGGATGCAATTGTCCTGTGCTTCGTTTGGCTATGCTGATTTGTTTTCTGGCTGTGTGTAACTTGACACCCACTGGTGCTAAAACAAGAGCTTGGGACAAGCACCCACCTTACCACGATATCAATCTCACTATCCGAAAGAGTATTGGATTTAATTACTGAGTGCCTTTTCCATTGACAAGAAGGCCCCAACATTTTCTAAGAACTCCAGTAGGGTTTTGTTGTTGCATCTTTATACTCGCAACTCATTCACTTTGCCAATTTCGTTTTTCTAGCCTGGCTCAGCTGGCAAGCTGAGTGGCGAGTCTGAAACTGTACCAATATTGCTTCCGGTCAGACTGTCCATTATTATTTATTGTTCTTCCCTGCTATTGTGATATGTCTGCACTGTAGTCATGACAGGGGCTTGAATGGTGGCTCCTACTTTCTACACATGGGTCCTAGGAAACATTTTGTAAGTGATGAGGTGCCCACAATCATGGGCGTCAGCAAAGTGGCGGAAAAGGGGGGGGGGTTATTCTGAAGGGGTGTAGCTTTCAAACCTATAACTTTGAAAGAAAACAAGGTTTGTCCCCCCTCCCCCTCCTTTTCCTGCAAAACGTACTGCAGATGCCCATGCCCGCAATCTAGGCCAACGGTTCTGGAAAGAGGGTTTGTGGAACCTCTCCGTAAAGGCATTTTAGGAGTCCGCAAAACTCTGCCGGCAATAATTTTTTTTTTTTTTAAATATGATTTGGGGCATTGAGTTGAGCCCAGTCCGGCCATGGCACATTCACAGCTCCGGGAGGAAGAGGAATCTACAGAAGAATACCTCCTTTCACTCTGCCCCCTTTTTATTACTGGTAAACACGTTTGCAGTCCACCCCCTTCCCCTTTTTTTACACTGCCTGGCGTCTCCCATCACTTCTGCCAGTCCAAAAAGGGTTTGCTTGCCACGATTGGCGGTTTCCTTCTTTTCTCTATAGCATCCTTTCTGCTAAAGTGGAAAGAGTGTAGACGGAGCTTCTTCCCCTCACCGTACCGTCTTAACCTGCAACATACTATACTCTCGGGAACAAGATCATAGCCTTGTATCTTTTCTGCCGCCACAAATCCTGTGCTTAGCATGTTTTTGGCAGAGCCTTTTGCTGCCACCACATGCCACGCTATGAAGTGGAGTGCCACGGTGTGTGCGTGCCACCTGTCGCATAAAGCAGTGCACTTTCAAGCTGCGCGGATGCAATGACGGCAGAAAAAACACCAGCAGAGCGGACAATACAGAGCATGTTATTAACAGCACTGGTTAATTCCCAATAAATCACAATCTGGATCATTACTGTAAAACCATTTATTTTTGCAAATCGGTCACAGAGGACATAATTGCGGCCACTAAATTTTGCGAATTCCAGACGCCTGCATTCAAACTCTTAGAGATTATAAAAGCAATTTCGAAATTTTATTTGATGTCTGAAATGGGCGTCGGGCTCATCTCAGACATTGTTGACCAAGTTTCAGCCCGAACAAAAGTTTGTGTGCCGCACCAATCAATTAAACAGTTGTGGTAATATTTGCGCGGGGACAATGCCTGAGACCCCCCCCCAAGACGGCGGCAGAAAGGTGAACTAAAGTGCGCCGTCAAAGCGTCACGACAACGGGCTCCTCGTCAGGCGATTGCTTCAAACGGTTTAAACGAATGATGCGCTCTTGGTTTAGAATTCGGTAGTGAGATGTCATACAAAAAAGTAATTTGAATGTTGGATAATTTTTTTAAAGCTGTAGTTCGGAATTAATAGGTTTCATAGTGTGTATAGGAATAGGTTCCATAGCATCTGTAGCGTGTGGGATGACAAGGAAGATGACTTGCGGAAATAAATGACAGCTGTATGCTGTGCTGGTTTTGAGACGGTGGTGTGTATGTTCCTTTTTGTTTTCCTTCTCTCAAGGAAACAAAATTTTGACAGCAAATTTTGGACCCTGCTAGTGTACACGTTTCTGATCCAAAACTGACTTCGAGACCCAGTAGGTTTCAAATAAGAAAACCAACGCAAAAGTCAACTTCGAAACCTGGGATGTTTTGAAGTGATTTTTGGCATTAGGTCCCGAAAAGATATGTCATCAGTTTGGTGGCCGGGAGCTAAAAGCATTTCATGCTTAAAATCATACTCATCAGTGCGGCCTTTATTATTCTCTGACTGAATCAATTCTGCTTCAATATGCAGGAGGGAACCATTTGGCTTTTCGAAGGCTTTACTGTGGTCATGGCGGCCTACTGGCTTTTCGGCTTCGCCCATGGCCAGAAGACGTACAATACGAGCTGCCTTCTTGAGAGGCTTTGTCTTATTCTAATCTACTCACAGCTACGGCCAGTTGCAATCAAGGTGATTAATACAATCAAGAAAACACCTGTAGCCTGATTGCTGATCACATAGTGCAATCGCCAAAGTCTGTGAAACTCCTGCCAGGATTGTTCCGATTTTCGAAATCATTAAAGGCTTTGTTTGTTTTTCTTGAGATGGCAGCTGCAAGTTGTGTGGCTCACATACCTAAGTATGCTTCAATTCATGACCAGCTTTATTCATTCATATTCATCACATTTCTCTAGTCCTCCGTGTTGTTTCCTAGTCATCAAACTATTGGGCACCTGTATGGAGTAGTTACATTTTGTTTTTACGTTTTTATCAAAACGGTTTGTGTCACCCTGTCTGGAATTCATCACCCTTGCTACGAAATGTCAAATTAATCTCACGTTGAGATACTTTTTAAAAGTGGAGATGACCGGCATTAAATGTTGTGTTTCTTTATCACTCCTGTTCATACTTTGTATATTACTTCAGTCAAAAGACACCACCAGTGTTCAATACGCCCCGTCCGAGCACAAGCTTTTCAGCCTGGATAAAGTGAGCGTGAGTGAGCACGTACTAAGCAGTACCGAAGGTAATGAGCGTGCACTGCTGCATTTTCAAAGTTTCATAAATGCTCTTTTTTAGAAAAAAATAAAAGCCAGGCATTGTTGTGGTATATTCATAACATTGTGGCTTTCTTGAAGAATGCGGGCATTCTGAAGGTGTTGCCGAAGGCTTGCCAGGGTGACAGCGCGGTCGAAGCCGACAAGTGCGAGCTAGTACACGCTCTATCGCAAGCTCTTGTTCTGCGAAAGCGCTTCTCAAAGTCGCTCTTGCATGCCTGTAGCCTTTGCTGCCTTACAGTGGTAATGGTAGGCAACTCCGGCTGACACAAGAAATCATCCAATCGCTGCCACACTCCGTTTCCCTTTAAAGGGCTGGTGAACCGAAATTTGGATTTCAGAAAACGATGCAGAAGCCGGAGGCGGGACGCTACAATCCCTAAAACACTACTCGTAGTCACAAGGCGATATCTCGAATGGACGGCCGTATTTTTGGAGAAAGAAGTTGAGATTGAACGAGGCCGATGAGGCGCGTGACGTCAAGATATCTCGTTTTCTCCTCTCTGCTTCGCCCCCTCAAGGCGGCGAGGCGGAGAAGACGCGAGGTCGTTCCCTTTCCTTCTCGGAGAAACAAGACAAACAAATCTGTCAAATGCGCCTCCTATTTTTAAAAGTAAGGTCATCCATTCGAAATATCGCTGTATGAGTGATGTTTTGGTGTTTGTAGCATCTTGTTACAAGCTTTTGCCGCCGTGTTTTATGGAATCCAGATTTCGGTTCAACATCCCTTTAAGTGCAAGTGAAACTGAAATGCCAAGAATGAGCACGTTGTCCTGAACGACAGTTGCACTGCACAAGCGCGCATGCTTAGCAACATTCAAAGCATGGAGCTTGCTCTTAAAGCCTCTGCATCAGGCTTCCTGTTGCAGCTCGTGGTACCGAAGCAAGCTTTTGGGCAGACACTTTTTTATAAGCAGAAACTTCACCTGGCACCGCAGAGCTCCGACCGGTACTCGGAGTACTTAGTTGCGGTATTTTAGATAAAACAGAAGGGCATTGAGCAGTGCAAACTACGATTATTGTCGGGTAAGAAGTATTCAGTTGCAGTAATTGTTTTGCTTTACATACAAAAAGGCTGGAGTATGCTTAAATGCTGGGCTAGCAACCGATTGCTACTAGGGGCCCTATGCTACACGACGGGACCAAGCGGAATCAAGGGACCGGGAGCCATCCAGCGACCTGGATGCAAAGATGGGTTCAGCTTTCACGGGATTGGTGCCACCTGGATCTTGTCCCAAAGGGCCAGCAGCAGCTGGATAGCCTCGCATTGCGATGCGGGGATGGGGATGCCGAGCGAGCTCGGGGCATGCCGCCCACTCAGTGTGAGGGCCAGGTGCTCCCACTGACTGGCTAGGTGCATGTTGATGAGTTCCTGGAAGGTGTTGTTTACACTTAGCAGCCGGAGCTTGGCGTTCGACGCGTACGGCGGCACCCCCAGTGCCAGCTAGTACCCCTTGCGAATAATCACGTCCATCTTGCCCTTACCTCTCGACAGCAGGTCAGGTTGAGATACGGATTTGCGCAGGCGATGTGGCTCACGACGAGTGGTTGGGTCAGCCGGATCAGGTCCGACTCCTAGAGCCCGTGTCTGTGACTCGTTATCCTTCTCACCATGCGCATGACTTGCGTGGTTGTCTTGACGAGTCGGTCGACCGTGTACTTGGCTCCGCCGTCCCGCTGGAGGTGAAGGCCCCAGTATCCGAACCCGCTTCACCACCGGCACGGGGGTACCATCCTTTAACGTGAGGCGGATGTCCGCCTTCTTCTTCTTCGGGAATTGGCTTGCCCGCGCGGAGGAGCAACAGCTGAGACTTATCGGGGGCGCGCTGGAGGTTGCCGGCCTCGAGGTAGTTCTGCACCGTCTCAATGACTTCTTCGAGGAAGTCTTGCCTCCCGCTGTCCGATCCCGACGTAGCCCAAATCGTCAGGTCGTCCACGTAGAGTGGCATAGAGTGTATGCTTCATCCGGGGAATCCGTTCCAGTAGAGGAGGCGGCTTGCACATCGCCAGGTAACAAGGTGGGTGACAGGACCGAGCCTTGCCGGTTGCCCTTGCTCGGTATCGGGATGGTGCTTGTGCGGATGGACTCGATTCCGATGGTGGCCATCCAGTTGCTCAGGAAGTCCCGCACATAATCATACATCCGGGGCCCGCACCCAGTTGAGGCCAAGTTCTCGAACACCAGCGTGTGACTGACGTTGTCAAAGGCGCCCTTTATATCCAGGGCCAGGACCGCCCGCGTTGTCGTACAGGAGATTCTGTCAAGGATATCGTCCTTGATCTGAAGCAGGACATCCTGCGTGGAGGTGTGACCAGAACCCGAAAATGGTGTTCATGGTGGCATTGAGTTCAATACAGGATGGTCCCCTCAAATATCGCTGTAAACAGCTCATCGGGGCATGGGCATTTAAAAAAACTGAAATGGAGTGTCCAGGTCTGTGACGCTCGGCGGTATACCTGATAACCTCTATTTCTTTTGGATCCTTTTCAAGGGAGTATATTTTCCACTTCGGGGCACTTTTCTTGTTTCTGGCACTTACTACTGCAGAAACTGTTTCACCCTCACTTTCTTCTTTGCTTTCACAGCACTCATTTCATGTTAATGTGGAAGGGAATTGGCCAGATTCCAGTCTTCGTTCCTACGTAAAATGTGCTGGCGTCCAATACCTGCCACAAAAAGAGTACTTAAGATTCCAAAAATGACTAAGAGTGTGTAAACATATGATGCCAGCATTTCTTTTTTTTATTTCCAATGAGCAACATTATATTATGCCAAAACTCTCCCTAAATGCACACTGCATTTCACAGCGCGCTAAAGTCTGCCGGAAAAATCGGCGCCTGCACGCAAAGGGGCGTCGTTTCCTCAGCAGTGTATTTTACCTTGTGAAATTTTAAGGCGCTCCTTTCTTTTGCAGCTAGAACATCCTTAAAAATACTAAAAATGCGTTCGCCACGGACGACCGAGTCTTCCGCTGGCAAACGCTGTCGTTTGCGTACGATACGCCTTGAAATTTTCACCCTATGGTCGATCAGGCGTCGATTTTTCCGGTTGCTTTCCCATACCTTGAGCCACCCAGAAACACCGCGCGCCCCCGTAAATAAAAAAAAAAAAAAAAAGAATGGAACGGCATTGAGTGTTTTGTTTACTTACCGACTTTGTGCGTGGACCGCGCCACGTTGCGCTGCCTGATGCACCCGCGTTTTGGAACTAATTCAGTTGACAGTTCCCTCCGAAGATGAAGCCACTGAAGCCACGGCGGCAATCGTACTGGTAGGCTGTTCCCTTTCGAACGGGCGGAAGAAGGCTACAAAGAATTCGGCAGCGAACGGGCGGAAACTCGATTACGTACAGCTTCAGTAGTCGACGCTTTGTTTTCTCGATTGCGTTCGCGGCGTTCACCGTGGACTCGCGCACTCGGCCGTAGCCGAACCAGCCGAACGGCCGAACCAGCTGGACGGCTGCCGGCGCGCGTACCGACAGCGTCGCCATAGCAACCACGCCGCGAGTTCGGTTGCCAGACAGAATTCACACGATTTTTTTTTTCTCGTCACTCACGTTGAGTTACTAGAAGTTAGGCGCGTATCATTATAATACATTATGCTGTAAGAAGTTATTAAGGGATATGTGTACCTACCTAAGACAAATGCAGAAAAAATATTATTGAAAAATAAAATTGGCGTAATCTTTTCATATCTTGATTAAGACTAGCGTGGTCACTGGGCTAACCGATGCGCGAAATAGGAGGGCATATATACCGCTCGGGGCAGTTGCCGGTTTGTATAAGTAGGTTGTATATACTATTTGTTGTGTGTTGTGCAATTGATCAGTGCTTGTATGCGCGTGTGTATGTACAGTGTTTTGTGTATGTCGATGTCGTGAGTGAATGTAACCGCGCGGTGGGCAGCAAAAACACTGCTGTTTTCTTTTTTCAAATGTTTATCACTTTTTGTTTTCGTCGCTAGATGGGGGTTGTCGCCGCCCAATTTGAAAAGTGTGGCGGTTGGTCATCTATGACTATTAGAGGGCTGGATGCCATTAGTCCATCCGTCGTGTTGATCGCTCCGAGTTGTTCGGTTCCGCTGGCAGCTGTGTCGCCGTGTTATGCTGCCTGATTGCAACAAAAGGAGGTTAGGCGGCTTCCCCAGCGCGTGTTCTAGGTGCTGAATGCCGTTGTTCACGCACAAACGTTCATGAGTGGATAACGCACGTAACAGAGGTGAGCACAGGCAATAGTTAATCGAGAGCCACACGGAGCGTGAGTGCGATGCCTCCTAGCCGCTGTCGACAGAGGGTGTCGGAGCGATTCGTTGTCAACTTGCCCACGGCAAGTGGGCGTTTTGTTCAATAAAGCCAGCCTGTCAGTGTTTTGTAAAGCTATCCCTACTTTATAAGCGCTTCTGATGCGATGAAAATGCGACCAGGATTGAGCAGGCCGAGCGAGACGTCGGCGACAGTCTCGGCTGTTCAGTCTCCAGCGGTTTCGGCCTTACTCGTATTATTTGCGGTGTTGGCGCTTGGACATAGAGATGTTTGGAAAGTTTTTTGCGCCTACAGATTACACCAAACGAGCGTGCGAGTCGTATGCTCTTGCTCCGGCGAGAAGCCGCGTACGGCTCGCCAGGCTCGTATCGCCTGTCGCATACTGGCCGCCATATTGTTTTTAGGGTGTTAGCAGCTAACACGATTTTCACCACCTCCGGCGGCTAACACCCTTACACGAATAAAGGCGTTAGCCAGAGGACGAGCCATTTACACGAATAAGGGTGTAAAAATTTTAAGTGTGTGGGCGTGTTCCAGGGCGTCTTCAGAAATTCGAATGTGGCGAACCATAAGCCAAAAATAACACCCTGGCGGTGGTCGCGAGAAACAAACCTTACAAGTGCGTCGGAGTAACTCTCGGTGACTGAAAATATGGTGCACGTGATGTTTCAATCATGGTCATCCAAAATGACGCTGGAAGGGTGTCACTAGCGAAACGATAGACATACTGCGTATGCCAAGCGCCGAGGGCCGGGAATCTGCCGTCCGAGCGGTCAAACTCTGTCCGAGCAAAACAGAGTTGAGCGGCGCATTCGTTTCTTAAATCTTTCTGAATGATCGTGATTGAAACATCACGTGCACCCTATTTTGAACCATAAAGCGTTACTACACTTCACTCTTACGCGCTTATTAAGACCTTATACCAGGGGGGGCCAAACCGCGGCTGGCGAGCCGCATGCGGCTCTTTGCTGGTCCAAGTGCGGCTCGCGGATCCCTCATGAGGGGACCCCCCTCCCCCTCCTTCGCCCCTTTCCACGTCTCCCCAGGAAAAAAAAAGAAAGGATTTCAGAATAAAGCACACTGCAGCTTGCAGTTTGACAGCTTTGTGCTCCCATACGTACAGCCGTACAGCCCTGTGCTCCCCTACGTACAGTCACTCTGAAAACAATTAAGTTCCCCCCCCCCCCCCGGCTCTTAGAAGTTTTGTGGTTTTGTTTGCGGCTCTTAGGCCTGGTCAGCCTAGCCACCCCTGCCTTCTACCAGCATATACCTTGGACCAAAACAGTTTCTCGCTACCAAGCATGTCCAGCCCACTTTCTGCGTCTGGTGCATGCCCTGGCTCTGCCCGCGCCTCCCATTGACCAAACCCTCTGTATACACGGCTCTGCTGTAACCCACTCACACCAGCCGAGCTTGCCATGATGCTAGGTGCCTTGCGTGCCAGCAGCCAGGACTGACTGTGCTGGCGAGCCCTGGATGCCATTGATCCCTAGATTTTGACAGTGACAGTTTGTGTGTTAATGGCTGTGTCGAAAGTGTTAGTCACATGTTGTTTTTACTTCTTGGCAGGGATATATAGACTAATCTTTGCCCTATTAATAACCTGCGAGAAGCCCTGCTTAACAAATCCTTTGAAATTGTTTTGCATTATGTACCGGCCAGACTACCCTTCTTCAGGAGGTTAGAGACTTAAACGGAAAACAGAATGGTTTGAAGAATCACTAAATGCCTTGAGCACATGATGACGCTCTCTTTTCAGCGTCACTTATTACTAGCCTTGGGCACTTTTGTCAGGAACTCAACTTTTCTTTGACAGGTTTTTCACCCCGGGAGCCAACCCTGTGTGTCTAAATAAATTATTTGTATACCGTAAAATCCTGTGATAACCCACCTAATATTAAGAGCAAGTCAGGTGAAAATATGGAGTGGCCTAACTTTCGGTGTACAATGAAGAAAATTTTAAAACATTACTATCTTTAGGTCATGTTCCTTTCAAGCTTGTTATGGCGGCGACGGGCAACGAAGCAAAGATAACTGTACTTCGCAGCTACCAACGTTCGCTTATATTCCGCCATAGCTAACTAGCCGCATTCACGCCGAAGTCATCATTGACCCAAATACTACTATTACTAGGAGTCTAAGGGGATCTTTTGGTGTTAAAACAAAAAAAGCAAATCAAGCCAAAAATAGGGGTGGGCTATCTTTTGGGGGTGGGGCACCTCTCAGAATTTTACGGCAGTTCGTTTAAATTCATAAATGGATGAAGCAAATGTTTTTACTACAATCATGATTCCTCCATTAAATCAAAAGCAACTTTTGGATTTGTTATGAAGGCAGAGCTTGGTGGTTTCAGGAAACACACAGTGACTACTTGCATTGTCTATATTTGCAGCTTTCTTTAAGATCATAAATGTGTAAATATACCTTGTGCTTCTTATTGCACAACTAACACATAAAGAACCTCTGACACGCCAAAAAAATGTTTTTTTTTCAAGCTAGGCATTGAAATGGCATATCAGGACATAACAAAAAATTGTTTTACTATAGAGTTGCGTAGTTTTTTTATAAAAAATAGAAATATGAGGCCCAGTTCAAAGTTCCCGCCATTCACTGTTACGTAACAGTGTACCGCAAGGTGTCGGGGCGGTCAGAAGGGAGGCATCGTCGGAAGTCACGCGAGTTGTATCCCTCCCCGTGGTTACAGCGACCGCGAGTAATATTTTTTTTATATTTTTGTTATTCTCCGTTCCTCCACGAGCGATCCAAGCAGACAAGGTTTCTTTTATTTGCTTTCTATCGCTTCATGTTCCTGAAAAGGTAGACGAAGCGGAGTCAGTGAACTGACGTGATCAACTACAATGCCTAGAAGGTGCTGTGTGAGGGACTGTTCTGGTATTTCAGCAACTGAAGAAGAGATCACACTGCATGCATTTCCGAGAGACATACATCGGCCGCATGTGCACCTAGTAAAAAAGTTCTATTCATGTTCTAGACAAAATACGTACTTTGTGCTCGACGTTTACTTGTACTTGGTACACAAACCAGTTCGTATTCTTTAGACGGCAGGAATCTTTTGCCTGGAAAGTATCCGATGATTCAACGACCTCGGTGTCTGAACCTTCAGCAATTGGATCGGGCATGTCGTATGCTAGCAATCCTAATTTGTGCGAGCGTTCTAAAATTTATTTTTTTTTAAAACTTGATAGCTTGTTTTGCGCCCAGTATAGCCCTGTATCATCGGAATGACGGCTTACACTCGTAGACCGGCTCGTACTGGAACCGCTTTCATCATTGACCTCCATAACGTCGATCCACTGACTCTTCGTCCTCAAATTTTACAGCACGCGAACTAACCAACGGTGCAGCGATTAAGAGCTAGTGAAACTGAAACTTCGTTTTCTACGATCGCTCGTACAAAGAGCCGAATAAAAAAAAAATCTTAGGCACAGTCGCGGAGAGCACGAGGAGTGGAGCTTACGTCACTTCCAGTGAACCCAATTTTAGTGACGTTGGTCGATGCCTCCCTTCTGACCGCCCCGACACCTTGCGGTACACTGTTACGTCACAGTGCACTAGCGGTAACTTTGAATTTGGGCTCGTATTTCAATTTTTTATAAAAAAAACTACGCAACTCTACACTGAAACAATTTTTTTTGTAATGTCCTGATATGCCATTTCAACGCCTAGCGCAAAAAAAAACTTTTTTTTGCGTGTCAGAGGCTTTTTTTAGCAAATTTCCAGTGTCACAAATAATTAGCCTCTCAACCCTCGTCTGTCTTGCAGACCTCTACATACTCTATGTGTGCCAGTGCTAACGCCGATTCCTTTTCTCGACGGTGCATATATAAAATAATGTGCAGAGTTTGCGCACATACTGATGGCATGCAGTTAGGTAGTAAATATAAGTATCGGACAACACTTCACAAAGCAAGACAAAATAAAAAAAAATTGGGGCTCTTATCACGCTGTAAAGATAGTTGGCCAGCGAAGCTGTGGTATCATCTGCAATGATTGCCCACTGCACTATACCAAATGACTGACAAAGCAAAAATAAATGCACTGTACCAAAACGTTTTTTGTAAAGACCCTTTTCTTTGCAAATGCCACCAGGCGATGCTCCAGTTTGACTTCCCAGCGAACTTCCGATTCACAGAAAGAATGAACAAAACCCACCTTGACACAGCTGCCTGAAATGTCGATGAAATGTTTAACCAACAATTCTTCAGGTGAACGCCAAAAAACGAAGAAATGGGAGATATTGTAAACGACTTATTTTTCGCGGGCTCAATATTTCGCGATTCAGGTAAAAGCTGAAGTTTTGGAATAAGTCGTCGGTTCTAATTTTTGTGATGAGGTGGAATCTCATTGTAGATTCCAATATGTTTACGTTTTACCAGAATCGTTCGCGTGACCCATTTTTCACAAAATGTAGGCAATTCGCAAAATTTAAGTCCTTTACAGTATGTTAATATGTCTAGAATATTTTTTAAACCAACTTGCCTCCTCCAAGACAATAAATTGTACAGCCGAATGCCCTCATTAAATCTCCTACTTTGTTGTCCGTGTAGTATTTATTCTTTCTAGCACTGGTAGCATAAGCAAGCTCAACAGACTTGCAAAGACTGAGCGATCGGAAGTCACTTGGGACGCAAGCAGCAGTTCATGTTGTAAACAGCTAAAGGGTCTATGTGAAATACTTTGTACGGCGCCGTTGCCACGGCAGCTTATGAAACCACAATTGGTACCGAGACGCATACAGGGAGCATTATGTGTTTCGCATTGTTTGTGCACGCCTTATCGAACATGTGGTTTTGACACTTGTGGTTTTCTTATTGAAAACTACACGATAGAAGACAAGGAGCGCACAATGCTTTTCTGTCCACTGCTGTTCTGTTGACAGACACAAAAGAAAACTTACCGAGTCAAACACAGCTTCGTTGTAAAGTTGCGGTAAAACGCGACGAAAAAACGAATACAACGCGTTCACGAAGGGGAGAGAGGAGCGACGATTTCAAGCTACCTTATGGCGGCTATGTCACGTGATTTCAAGATGGCAGCACGCATGCGACGGAGGGTGAAAAAATCTATAGAATTTTAGAAATAAATTAAAGGGATGCCACAAAACCATTTGCAGGGGAGATTGCCTAGCTTGGAGCCCAAGCTACTGTTCCATTGGTAGGAGACTACATTTGGAAGATGGAGTGGCGGTAGGTGGCTTCAGTCGCTGCATTGGCATGTGCATCTATTGACATTTGGTGACCATAGCAAGCAGAATTTATTTTGCAGGAGGAGACTGGTGTGGCGAGGTCAGGTGCATGCTTGCGCTCTTTTGCAGTGCCTTTCAATGTGGCCGCAGGACATGAACATAGAGTTTTCAATAAGGACTGAATGTGGCTGGCCAATATTTTCCAGCTCCTAATATTTTGTCAAGCCTTGCTTGAAAGGTGTTTTTTTTTACCTTGGCGAGTTTCTAGAGTTACTAAACAATTTTAAATGTGGCAATGCTACACCATACAATAAAGGTTTTTACAAAAGCGATTTGTGGGTGATCTTATCAAAAGCTTGTTATAAATCAAAAAAATAATATCGACAGGCTTCCAAGGAAGAAGAAATGGTACCGTGTATTCAAGTGTACAGAAACTAATTTCAACTGAGCGACTTTCTAAAAAAATATTGTGTTCCATGGTGCCGCTTGTAACGAACAAAAAGACCCATGTCTTTATAACTATCTTACACTTTCAAACGAGCATACAGTAGGGAAATGGGGCAATTATTCTCTACCCTACAAATGGCACCAGCCTCCTTTACTGGTAATACAGTAAACTTTCTCCAAAACGATGGAAGATCAGATATCTCGGGTGATATGCATGCTTCAATGATGGGGCAAACAAAATCAGTGCTGTTCTTAACAATAAAACAAGATATAAATCCTCTACCCAAGAAGAGCCTAGATTTAATTTCTTTATTGCTTTCAACATTTCGGTATCAACTTCCTTGATTGCTGAAATGTTAGTCAATATTACTTAAAAAAGATGTGCTTGCATTGACCAAAATGTGAACATTGCAAAAACATTTCTCAGCAAACACAGCAGATCTCCAACAATGTCTGGACCCACTTGGCAATGGTAGCAATGTGTGTACATATGTT
Source organism: Ixodes scapularis (assembly GCF_016920785.2). Taxonomy (NCBI): domain Eukaryota; kingdom Metazoa; phylum Arthropoda; class Arachnida; order Ixodida; family Ixodidae; genus Ixodes; species Ixodes scapularis. Next base: position 5,670,314 of record NW_024609867.1, read on the forward strand.
CTTAGATCTAGGTCAGTTGACAAGCTTCGGAAAACGCCCGACGCCTTTTTGCGGCACATCCGCTCAATGACTCCTGCTACGCTATAGGCCCGTCCTATGGACAGATCCGTTGGAAGGTTGGATGCACATTACCTGCGGTGGAAAGGGATTTTATTGTGGTTCTTACAGTAAGCATAAGGTCTTCACAACACTTAATGCACAAAGAGTGCCATTCGAAAAATATTTTTTGTTGACCGTGGAGGCATTGACGCTATGGCGCTAGGAACGTTATCTACCTTTACCTGCTTGCGTGCCAGCAACAGGGAACTGTTTTTGAACGCTGCTTTTCTGTGGAGCTCGTCAACTGATAGATCTAAGAACAACGGCGTGTAGGGCCTGAGCGGGGGAACCTATTTTCTCAAGCACCGGTTTAGAAATCCTGATATTATTGAATCCTTTCAAAAGGCACAGTTTAGAGAAAATGGCGACAAACCTCCTTTTAGCAAATTTGTTTTCAGGAAAATACAATTCACCGAACTCGACTGCTTGCTCTGCCTTGGCCGATGGTGAAGCCGAGCCAGTCAGCGAATCAATCGCTTGGGCGGCCAGCACATTCAGAGTATGATAGACATGTTTTTGTGCACGTCACAACCCTGCTTTTTTTGCAAGAATACTTTTGCGTTTTGCCTCGTTTACAACCTAAGAGAGAAGAGCGAGAGCCCAAAGCATAGGCGAACATGCCTCAGTAAATCGCACTAGCGTTTAGGTACTCCCAGATTTGCTTATGCCAATCGAATAGATTCTCTAATGGCGATCCTTTTTCAATAATTGATGTTGCTGTAAACGTACTTGAAAACATGCTTCTATGGAATGGTGTTCGGTCAACTGTCGTAGACCCTGCACGAATTCAACTGAGCAGTAGTTGTAGGTGTAGCACATTCTATTAGCATAAAATAAAGGCACAAAGCCAAACAAAGCACCTCAGCGATGCCTAGCAGACCAGCAAACAAATAAATATTTAACACTGGGTACTATTCTGTTTTATATCTCCAGGATTACCGTCACGCTTCGGCTCGTCACTAGACTGTTGACAGCTGCCCGGCAAGGATGCTTTCCGGACATGCGAAAGTAAAACATCTCAACACAAGTGCTATCCACGCAAATAAAAAGTGATGGTGATCCAAATAAAAAGGTGATGTTTTTTCTTTAAATTTATGTATGGCAACTGCAAAAGCTCTTGAAAACACACTTCCCCTAGCAGAACCTCATTAAAATCATGGGGACAAAATAGTGTAAAGTTCATGCATATAGACGTCTTGAAATCCACTTGGAAATGTCTAGTGGAGTGCAAGTTTGTCCGTTTCTTTTGCAGGGGTTGTGGTGATGTCAGAATGCAGAGCTCTGATTGAAGATAGTGGGTAGACCTGAAGGCAGCTAGCATTGTGTACCCACCATCCTTCAATCAGAGCTTGGCATTTCGCCGCCACCACAAGCCCAGCAAAAAAGCAGACAAACCTGCGCTCCGCATAAACCTTTCTCAGTAATGATTGCTAACAGAAAAGACTTGGGAACCCTTCTTGCTGATAGCATTTCCTTGAAAGCGTAAATGGTCAAAAGCCAATGCCACGATAGGCTGAAATACTTTAGACATAGCATGTTAAGGTGGCAAGAAAATTAAATGGGGATATCTATCTTCTTTCCATCAAACGTTATAGAGCTTCATCTTTTGTATAATTACCTTCTCGCATGTTTCACAGCAATCCGCGGCATGGATTCACCACACTCTTTTTGTGACGTGTACCAGTAGGTATGCACCGTCATCAGAAAAAAATACAATTTATTTAATTACGACCGGAACCCACAAGAAGGGAACATGGCAAGACCCGATCCACCAAAAAGGAGCGGGCCTAAGAGTGCAGTCTTGCAAGGCTTCGTCCGTGATTCAGGACGGTTTGAAACCTTTGATGAATGCAGGGAACAAAGGAGTCCATTTGTTCAACACAGACAATATCCAACCAGAACATGCAGGGCAATGATGAGCAGGGGTGAATTTATAGGTCAGGCTGGGTGGGGTGGAGAGAAGGGGGAGTTTGCAAGGAGATACCTATTTCACGGGCAAAATGTAGCCCAGATGTGTGTTGTTCACCTAATATTTGTTATGTCACCAAAAACTAATCACTTCTTCTTAAGAAAAGCTGGAGCATGTTGATTTTTTATTAAAAAAAAGTTCACCTGAAAAAGAAACACAACTCCCCCCCCCCTCCAAAAAAAAAACAAAATGTGTTCATGATGCAGAGCACGTGAGTATGCACCAAAACACTGAGGGAGAGGAGGACACGAGAGAATGTGGGTACGTCAGAACACAGACCTAAAGCTAGTATATCGCTAGCAGTTCCAGAGGAGGAAAAGCAGGAACTCCCCTCTTACTCATTGTGCTTGGACTCTTATTTTTGTACCCGCACATTGCCAATCTTCCCCTAGAAAATCAGCCCTTGATGCTCTTCGCTCAACATTCGGACAAAAGTTGTCGATTCCCCCCCTCTCTGGCCTGTGGTTTTCGCAGTACTACGCACAGCTATCCGTGCACCGCTAAGCTGACAGTGCTGTGGAAACTATGTGCTCTTTGGGCCAGTAGCACTTGAATCTTTTGCCACATGGTCACGCTCCCTCGCATATAGCCACATTCGCATGTTGGGGTCAGGTCATGGACAGAAGGCGGGCGAGGTTTGTCAACTAACGTCCCAACGTTCCACCCCCGCACGAATGGCGACAGATCTCGCGGTAGCTGATGTTTGTTCTGAACCTTTATTTATCCACTGATGTATTTCAACGTCTGTGCGGCAACAAAATGACTGAAAACTTGGAAATAAAGCACAGGTTGTCGATTGCTTGCTTCACAGAATAAATAGCCCAGCTCGCGTCCAATTTTGTTGCCCGTGGGACGTGCTTCCTTCTTTTTCGGTTCTCCCGTCTCTTATGGAGGAAAAACCCCAGTTGTCTGCTCTCGTTCCTTTCGTGAGTGATGCATCACAGGAGTGCATTGTGGTGCACACTTGATTCTCAAGGTGCAGCGAGTGCATGAACGCGTGGAGTGGCAACGCCGAAATGTACTACGTATGGGCATGAGTGCTAATTAGTACATGTAGTCGTACACTGGGCACGAGCATGTGGCTTCGTCTTGTATCTTGATCGTGTGCAGAAGTTGCTTTGACAGCATTGCAGAAATTACATTAGCCCTGACAATGAAGTACAAATACGTTTGTGCCGAGTCTAGACACTGCTGCAAGACCGCCGAGTCAGAAACACAGCCGCCAATAAATGTGTTCAGTTTCAAAATGGCCTAATTGGCAAGATTGAACCGCCACCAACTGTGTTTTGTTGTAGAGTACCAAAGTACATTGCCAGACACGAGTGTCCAAAATATATATTTACAAAGGCTAGCGACGCCTGATAAAAGTCATGCAATGACGCTCTGCTTGGCCAGTTAAGCCACACACTGTCATGCGCGGCACAGGATATGTTGAGGAAGTCGAAGAGAAGAAAGAAGAAGGCACGAGGAATTGAAGTACCGATCAAGACTTTAGAAAGATGAAGATGAGGGTGATGTTTTTTTACCATTAAACCGAATGGTCACATAGACCTTCTGATGCTAAAGTCCACCGTCTCACTGATAGATCTTTAAGAATTCCACATGGTGCCGACCCCGCAGGGGGCACCTGTGAAAGCAGGTGTTTAGAGAGTGGCGTCTCCACGGACCCCGAGCCATGCGGGTTCGCCCGCCCACGTATGGCTGTGCGTGGCTTTCCCGTGTCCGGGGAAAAGGGCATCCTGGTGGTTGAGCCGAGCCCGGGGTAGGTTTGGACCCTTCGGGGCCCCCCGGGTGAGGCAATACACCACTTCGGCCCCTGGTTCTCGTAGACGGGAGTCCTGGTAAGGCCCGGCCAGGATGATTCAGTCTAGTCGCCACTTCTACTATCCCCTCTCTGCTTTCACCCTTGTCTTCTCCTCCTTTTTACTCTTCTCATTTCTCTTCTTTCCTTTTCAACTCCTTTGGCGGCAAGGGCTAACCTTGGGTGGCGACAGACACCTTGTCCAGAACCACTCTTGGTTATAGAGACTGGGCAGCACTAATAGCGTAACGTCTTCAGCCAAGCCATTCTTGTTATGGAGCGTTACCTATTCCCTTGTTGGGCTCGGTGGTGGGCGGTGCACCACAGTTTCCGAAAACCCTCCCCCTTCATATGGGTTCTCAAGCTAAAAAACCTTTTGATCGGGCCCCGAAAAGGGTCCGCACCGAAGCACTGCAGATAGAAAAACCAACATACACATTTTCAAAGTTCCCCAAGTTTCTTGTCATGCACTCTGAGGATAAAAAACCGCTTGGCAAGTTGTCCCCTTTCCTCATTTCAAAAGTTCTTGAAGGAGTGATTGGGAAGAATTACAATGCAAAAAAGATGGCATCTGGTGATCTCCTAGTGGAGATACACAGTAAGCAACAAAGTGATTCACTGTTAGCACTAAACTGTGTGACTGATTACAAAGTCACTGTCACACCTCATAGAACACTTAACACAATTCAAGGAGTGATCTCAGAAGACGACCTGCTCGAGTGTACAGAAACCGAAGTAGTTGAGGGCCTTTCCGCGTATTACCCTTCGCCGGGACGGTGTTGAACGCAAGACGAAACACACCATCCTCACATTTGAGTCAACTACACTTCCTGAAGTTGTGAAGGCAGGATATCTCCAGTGCCGCGTCCGCCCCTATGTGCCAAACCCTCAGCGGTGTTTTAAATGCCAACGGTTTGGCCATGGGTCACGGAACTGTCGAGGAAGTGACACTTGTGCCAAGTCTTCTAGCAAGGAGCACGTTGCTGATGTGTAGGAGAATGAGCCCCACTGTGCTAACTGTTGCGGTAAGCACCCAGCGTACTCCCGATCCTGCCCATTATCGAAACAGGAAAAAGAAATCCTCACCTTGAAGGTTACCGAAAATATTTCATACGCTGATGCAAAAAAGCGTTTCGCCTTTGCATCCAAAGGCTCTTATGCCGAGGCCGTACGCAGGGGACCGGTGCGGCCAATGGTTTTGACGGCAATGCAGACGTCTACGGACAGTCTGCGCCTCCCGTCGAGGTCTCCGTCCTCGGGAGCGGTGCCAGTGACACCGCTTTCGAACTGTAAGGTGGATGCTACCTCTTCTGCATCCACCTCAGGGCAGGGGCTGACCCCCCCTGCTCGACCTGGCCCTTTGGCCCCTAAGGGCCGAGGCCTACCCCCTCGCTCCTCTGCTCCCCAGAGGAAGCCCGGTGAGCCGTCGAAGCAGTTGGCCCCTAAGGGTCAACCGACGACACCACCGGAAGAACCCATGGAAGAGTGTGGGCTCAGATCCGACGACGAGGCTATCCTCTCGGGATCGGAGTCCTCCCTCGCTGCTCCCACTACCTCTGCTGGGAAGCAGAATGACTGCGCGAAAAAGAAAAACGCTCCGCACATAAAAATCGATTTTAAACCTTAGTAACCCGTTTTTACCCATTCTTGCAGTTTATAAGTTAAAGTTTATTTTAATTTTAGCACTGCTATGCTATGCACAATTAGGTATCATGCAGTGGAACTGTCGCGGCCTTCTTCGTAATATTGATGACGTTAATTTTTTTCTCTATGAGCTTCGTCCTGTGGCACTCTGTTTGCAGGAAGCCCATCTGATCGACAAACACACACAGGTCTTACGCCGGCACCAGGTTTTTAGGAAGGATCGCCTTTCCCCTAGCCCTTCTGGTGGTGTCGCAGTTGTAGTGCAGAGCGGGGTTGTGTGTGCTCAGGTTCCTCTACAAACACCACTCGAGGCAGTAGCAGTTCGCGTTCTCCTTGACCGACTCGTCACCCTGGTCTCTCTTTACCTGCCACCCAACGTTCCATTGCAGCTCCACGAGCTACAAGGACTCATAGATCAGCTGCCTAAGCCTTTTTTAATTCTAGGTGATTTTAACGCCCACCACCCACTGTGGGGTAGTGTTCGTCAGGATTCTCGTGGTGGAGTTTTAGAACAACTTTTATTATCCTCCGGGCTCTGTCTTCTGAATAAAAAGGAGCCAACGTTTTTTAGTGCTGCTCATAACACTTTTACTTCAATAGACCTTTCCATATCATCATCAGCTTTACTTCCATGCTTTTCATGGAAGGTTTTAGATAATTCATTTGGCAGCGATCATTTCCCCATAATTTTAGAAAGTTCAATACCCCTTCCTTCGCTTTCGACCCGCCTTCCAAAGTGGAAATTAGAGAAGGCTGACTGGGCTCTTTTTGGTTTAAATGCCGTACTGGATCCATCGCTTTTTCGCAGTATGTCCCCCGAGGAGGCGACGGTTTTTGTCACTGAATGTCTAATTAATGCTGCTGCATCTTCTATTCCGCAAACATCCGGCGTCCTACCCCGGAGATGCAAACCCTGGTGGAATGAGGACTGTACAGTCACTCGCAGGAAACAGAACAAGGCATGGGGTATATTTCGCCGTTATCCCACTGCTTTGAACCTGATTGAATTTAAAAAATGTAGGGCCAAGGCACGTTGGACACGGAAACAGGCAAAGAGGACATCATGGGAAAAATATATATCTTCTCTAAATAGCTTTGTCCCAGCTAAAGAAGTTTGGGATCGCCTGCGGAAAGTTCGAGGAGATTACCAATCTTTCCGAACTCCTCTGTTTTCTTCCCCCTCTGTATCGCTGAAAGATCAAGCAAATGTTCTTGGGGAGCATTTCCATCTTATTAGTAGCTCCTCTAATTTTAGCGAAAAATTCAAGAAGTTCCAGTCGACTGTTGAAAAGCAGCCCATCTCGATGTCGGAGGGTGGTTCATTTTTTTACAATGGACCATTCACAATGTGTGAACTCAAAGTCGCTCTTGGTGCAAAGAAGCAGTCTGCACCAGGGCCAGACAGACTCCACTATGAAATGTTGAGGAAACTGTCCCCTGAATCTATGAACGTTTTGTTAACTTTCTTTAATCATCTATGGCAATCTGCCGCCTTTCCTCGTTGTTAAAAACATGCCCACATAATCCCTTTTTTGAAACCTGGGAAAAACCTTCCATTCCTACGAGCTATCGGCCCATCGCACTCACAAGTTGCTTAGGGAAGACTTATGAGCGGCTTGTGAATCGTCGTCTTGTCCATTTCTTAGAGACTGAGAATTTTTTTGATGTAAACCAGTGCGGCTTTCGGGAGGGACGAGTGACCACCGATCATTTGGTTCGCCAGGAGACTGCTATACGTTAGGCATTTGTACACCGGCAGCATTGCGTCTCGGTGTTTTTTGATTTACACAAAGCATATGATACCACATGTAGGTATGGAATACTTCGTGACTTGTACAACTGTGGTGTACGGGGCCGCATGCTTCAGAGCATACAGAGCTTTCTCAGCGAAAGAACCTTTCAAGTCCGATTGGGCTCCACACTTTCAGATGTTTTTTCTCAAGAGAATGGTGTTCCTCAAGGAGGAGTGTTGAGCGTTACCCTCTTTGCGGTAAAGATTAACAGTCTAGCTAAGGTTATGCCATCATCAGTAACTTACTCTCTATATGTGGATGATGTGCAAATCTCTGTGTCTTCCTGTAACCTCTCCAGTTGTGAACGACAGTGGCAGCTTACAATCAATAGAATGTGTAAGTGGGCAGACGAAAACGGCTTCAAATTTTCTCCTGAAAAAACAGTCTGTGTTCGTTTTTCATTACGCCGGGGATTGTCTCTTGATCCTTGCTTGCATCTTAATAGCATTGAGATATCAGTCCAACAAGAACACAAATTTTTGGGTGTTATTTTTGACAAGAAACTTACCTTTGTACCCCATCTGAAGAATTTGAAATGGAAATGCTTGATGTCATCATGCATCCTAAAAGTGCTATCGCAAATGTCGTGGGGTGCTAATAGGCGCTGTCTTCTACGACTGTATAACTCCTTAGTTCGATCCCGCCTCGACTATGGTGCAGTAGTATATGGGTCAGCGCGGCCATCCGCTCTTAAGATGCTTGACCCAGTACACCACCTTGGACTACGACTTTCTACAGGTGCATTTCGTACATCTCCTGTGAAGTGTTTGTATGCTGATACGCATCAAATGTCCCTTGAGAAACGGAGGCAGTACCTCAGCGTCTCTTATGCTTACAAAGTATTTTCAAATCCAAAGCATCCCTCCTACAGTGCCCTTCATGCTTGCAGAAGTTCACAACTTTTCGAAAACAAGCTGAGCATTGTTAGACCATTAAGCCTCCGTTTGCAAAGTACTTGTCAATCCCTTAATATCCCCCTCCATGAGATTCCCTTGCTTAAAGACACTCATAGGGTTGCTCCATGGGATGTTCTGCCGATTTTCTGTGACTGGTCACTTGCAAAATACAGTAAGAGGGTCATTTCACCACAAATCCTCCGGCAGGAGTTCCTCTCCTTGCAACAAAAATATGCAGACTACCTGGAGTTTTATACAGATGGGTCCAAATCGTCGTCTTTTGTAGGGTGTGCTTTCTATTCCGCCTCCTACAGCAAAGCCACACAAGTTGACTCTAGGGCAAGCATTTTCACTGCAGAGCTTTATGCTATTTTACTAGCGGTCGAACATATACTCGACAATAGTATAATGAAAGCTGTAATTTTTTGTCGACTCACAGAGTGCCTTATTGGCTGTGTCCTCTCTGATGCCCACAAGGAACCGCCTTGCACAACATCTACATGGTAAGATCAATAGCGCCCTGCGACGCGGTCGGGACATTAAGTTCTGCTGGGTGCTACGCCACGTTGGGATTTTGGGCAATGAAGAGGCGGATAAATTGGCCGTGTCTGCCCAAGGCTCGTCTATAACATTCAATTGCTTACCTTACCAAGACTTGAAACCACTTCTGAGCAAATCTATTTTTCTCAAATGGCAGCTGGAATGGGATACAGAGAGCAACAACAAACTTCACATTATCAAGCCCGTTCTGGGCGTTTGGGAGAGCTCTTTCAACAGGGAACGTCATGTGGAGGTTCTTCTATGCCGTCTAAGAATAGGTCACTCCCGTGTGACACATCAGCATCTGCTTCGTGGTGAGGATGTTGCACTATGTGAGCATTGTGGAGAGCTTCTGACCGTGTTGCACATTTTGTGGCATTGTTCGTCCCATCAACTACTCCGTCAATCATGTTTTCTCGAACTTTTTAGGGATCATCTTCCATTTCATCCCTCTTTTTTGCTTGGTGATAAACCTTTAGTTCCATTCAGCCGTGTCTTAGGCTTTTAAAAACAAACTGGATATTTATACCATTTGTAAATATGTAGCCTCAAAGTAAACTTTTGTTATAATATGCTCTAAATACATTAGTTTGGCGCATTATGGCCCTCGTTGCTGCTGCGCCAATAAACTCCTAATCATCATCATCAACCACATGGTGCCGAAACCCGGGAGAAAGCTTCAAGTCATCGTATCGTGCTCAACAAGACGTTGCGAAGGCAAGTGAAACGGAAATCTTATTGATCACAAAGGGCCAAACGACGGAAGCGTTACGACCGGCAGAAGTAACGCGAAGATAAACTCTTCGGCTTAGAGATCTACAAGGTTGGAAACGGCATCAGCTGACCACTGAGCTCACAAATAGCCATGGATCGGTTAAAAGCCAAGCGTTCAGCCCGACGAGCCCAGAACACGCGGCTGATTAACGACGCCGACACGATGTTGGACGATCCACAGACAGACTTAGGCAGGCTCCACGCGGTCAAGGATCGGCTGTCTGCCAGCAACATCGAGTTAGACCGCATCAACGAGGAGCTGGAGCCACTATTGCCAACCGCGGAGCTGGAAAATGAGTACGCTTCGGTAGCGGAATACCAAGACCACGCCATCAGGATTCTCGCAAAGCTGCGATATAAGATCGAACACCTGGAGATCACCAGACGTAATCCTGTTCCTCTTACAACGGCCCCCTACAAGGCGCTTCTGAAAGTATCCCCCCAGTGAGTGGTCCAAGATTGCTGAAACTGGACATAACCATTTTTAAAGGCGACATCAGCCACTGGCGCACTTTCTGGGAGCAATTGGATGGAACAATCCACTCAAGTCAGGCATTGTCTACAAGTGACAAGTTCCATTACTTACGACGCTACCTCGCAGGCGATGCAACATCGGCAATTGCCGGGTTACCGACGACCGAGCTGTGCTATGCAGATGCTATTGAACTCCTGAAACAGCGCTTTGGAGATCCCAAAAGAATAGAGCAGGAGCACCTATTAGCACTGCGAAACCTTCCTCAGATTCGATCTTCGGTTGACACCCGGGGTCTTCGCAAGCTTTATGATTAAACGCAGCTGAACATACGTTGCCTCAACGCCCTAGATGTTCCAACTGCAAGTTTTGCGGCAATGCTCAGCGACATTCTGATGAAGGCAATGCCATATGACATCGTCGCGTAATATCATCGGCAAGTCAGCTACAAGCTCTCAAGCAACGCAAATGTGATCCAGGGCGACGGTTCCGCATCAGAGACATCCACTGCCGCTTCGAATCTCAATGAGATTCTCAGTTTCCTCCGCATCGAAGTGGAAAGCAGAGAGCGAAGCGGCCACCCCGCAGTTCGAGGCAAGGAGCAAACAGACGAAACGAAGGACCAGTCCCAGCCGGCGGCATCAGCGCTCCATAGTGCGGCACCTTCAGTGCCAGGGGAATGCCTTTTTTGTCACTCGAAGAAGCACGAGACACAATTTTGCGATGCTCAGGAGACGCCATACAACAAAAAGATGTTAGGAAGAGATCGCAGATGCTTCCGGTGTACTGCAAAGGGGCATCGTTCTAGGGATTGCCGAAAAAGATTGATTTGCTCATCATGCGGTGGTCGACATGCCGTCACTATGTGTGAGCCGTCATACACACGAACAAAAGAAGGAGCAGTCGCCTGTGTATCTTCGTCTAAGCCGTATGAAAAGAGAGATGACTCGTGTCAACGGATAATCGGAGATCGAGTCCACCTACTGACATTTAAACCATGGGTCATCAACAAGGACACCGGCCGATATATAAGGGAATTCTGGACGGAGGCAGTCAGCGATCATTTATTCAAGAAGACTTGGCGCAGCGATTGAATCTCAAGATTCTGCGGAAGACGAAGCTTAAACTGAACACGTTTGGCAGCACTACCAGCAAGGAGCTTGGACATAGCAGTGTAGTGGAGGTCCGCCTCAAGAGTCAATTTGACGATAGCGAGTGCTTAATCGAAGCGGTAACCATTCCGGTTATTTGCCAGGACATTGCAGCGCAAATTTCTGAGGACAGTTTTGTAGAGTTCTTACGCCTGCAAAATAGAAATCTAGCAGTTGACACCGTAGTTTCAGAAGTGCAAGCTACGCCGGGAATTAGCTTACTTATTGGATCCGACCAAGTTTGGAAAATCCTCACAGGAGAGGTCGTGAGATGTAAGGAAAGCGAGGGGCTGGTGGCGGTCAACACGAAAATAGGTTGGACTTTGCAGGGACCGTTTATACCAAAAGGAATCTTGACGTCCGCATCGACTTTGATGGTATGTGTACTGAACACGCAAACTTTGACAGAGGATGAATTTACATCCGAATTACTAAAAGCCTTCTGGGAGCTGGATGCCATGGGAATTTCGGCTAAGGAAGCTGCGGACGACATTCTAAGCCTCTGCGCATAATTTGAAGACAACATAGTCAAAGATGGCCAACGGTACGAAGTAGCGTTTCCTTGGAAGGAGGATTGCACAGAGCCCTTGCAGAACAATCGAGACATAGCAGTCTCACGCTTGCGTTCGCTTCTCAGACGACTTTCATCCAAAGAGGGCTTACTTCATCGGTAAGACACCACCATCCGTCAGTACATAAAGTTAGGCATGCGGAAGTGGTACCATCCGACTTGGAAGGTGATAACAACAAATGCATCTATTACATGCCACACCGAGAAGTTGTTCGGGAGGAGTCTACAACCACAAAGCTACGAGTAGTCTTCGATGCTTCGTCACATGCAAAAGGATGCAAGTCTCTCAATGACTGCCTGGAAAAGGGACCAAACCTGAATCCAGACATCCTCCAGATCCTTCTTCGGTTCAGATGGTATGCGATCGCCTTGACAGCTGACATTGAAAAGGCTTTCCTTCAGATAAAAATCAGTCAAAAAGACCGTGATGCGGTCAGATTCCCGTGGCTTGCCAATGAGCCCACCGGGCCATTTGATTTAGAAAGCTTACAGGAATGGCGAATGACCAGAGTCCCTTTCGGGGTATTATCCAGTCCTTTTCTATTGTGTGGGACAATTCAACACCACCTAAAAATTGTGGCTGCTACAAAGAACATTGCTGAAAAAATGAGGAGCTCTTTTTATGTCAATGACATTTTGATGGGTGCCGACCCGGTCGAAGAAGCGATTACGCTATACGAGACTTCTAACTATCATGAAGGATGCGGGCATGAACTTGAGAAAATGGGCCTCCAACGACAAGCGCGTGCAGCATATAATGAACGAAGCGGAAGCGGATGCGGTACCGGCAGATACGAACCTTAAGCTGACCAGAATCTCCAGGTGCTGGGAATGATTTGGGACAAGGACAGTGACAGTTTCAAGTTTTCGGTGGACTCTCTTACATCGTTCCTTCAGACGAAAGTGGACAGCAAGCGTTCTATTCTGCAAGCTGCGTCAAGAATATTTGATCCCATGGGATTCATTGCCCCTTTCACTATTCGAGCTAAGCTCCTTTTCCAGAAACTATGGAAACTGGGAGTGAACTGGGATGAAGAAATATTTGAGGAACTATATGTCGAATGGTCCAACTGGTGCAGAGACATTCCTAACATCTAGGCAGTACATATGCCAAGGCACAATAAGAATGGACAAAAAACACCGTTTAAAGAAGTCCAGTTGCACATATTCGTGGACGCCAGCAAACAGGCATATGGAGCATGCGCCTATCTAAGAATCGAAGATAACAGCGGGCACGTTGGGACTACCTTAGTTACCGCAAAGTCAAGAGTGGCGCCTCTTAAGGTATTGCCTTTGCCACGATTGGAGCTCATGGGAGCCACAATTGGAACGAGGCTGCTGGAATACCTAGGTTGTACGTACACCGAGCTTAAAGAAACATACACCATGTGGACCGACTTGACAGTTGTGCTAAGTTGGATAAGAGGTCCGGCGAGCAGGTGGAAGCCATTTGTCAAACACCGCGTTCTAGAAATTCAAACTAAGAGCGTGCCAGAGAAATGGAGACATCGCCCGGGAGACACTAACCCAGCAGACCTGCTGACAAGAGGAGAATCTCCATCGATTCTTCGCGATAACTGTCTGTGGTGGGAAGGGCCGAAATGGCTCATTTCTGGAGCAGATGACTGGCCGGAAACCCCACTTCAATTAGGGGAACTCAATGAGCTCGAAACAAATGAGTTGAAACCGACCCAGGTGTACCTGCAGACAGATGGTCAAGAAACGGCCGCACTTTTTGATCTAAAGAAGTACAACGGGTATCAGAAGGTGCTTAGAATAACAGCCTCGGGGATGAGGTTTGCGCGTAACAGCAGTTCTAAAGAAAATAGACAAGTCGGCCAATTGGAGGCCGTAGAATATGCTGCAGCAGAACAACATTGGATAAAGCAAGCTCAAGGACAAGCCTTCTCAGGGGAGATTCAGTTGCTTTCTAGCAATCAGAACATTGAGCCGGCCTCTCCTCTTTCGGATCTGCACCCATTTCTGGACCATGATAATACGCTCAAGGTAACGGGACGGCTGCAGCAATTCAACGCCCCTTGCTCCGTGACACAGCCGATCATATTACCGAACGATCATCGTCTGACTGAGCTGATTATTATGGATGCTAATTATCAAGTCGGCCATGAAGGAGTATCTAGCACCATGGCCACCCTCCGACAGCGATTTTGGATACCTCGAGCACGACAGGTAATTAAGAAGACTATCCGAAACTGTCTTCTATATTCGAGGTTTCGCACGAAGCCTACACTTGTGCCGTTCGCTCCCCTTCCAGCGGAACGAGTGAATGTTACAAAGCCGTTTGAGATCTCAGGCATTGACTTCGCAGGACCTTTATATGTGAAGGCAGCGAGTGCAGGAACTAACAGCTCTAAGGCGTATATTGTCTTGGTTACGTGCGCGACAACTAGAGCTGTCCAACTGGAGCTCTCGAGCGACCTCTCCACGGAAGCGTTTCTTCTAGCATTTCGAAGGTTCATTTCCCGAAGGGGAATACCAAGTACAATATACTCTGACAATGCTACTTCCTTCAAAAGGGCGTCGGCTGACCTAAGGGTAATTTGGAACTCCCTGAGTCATCCGGACTTATCGTCATACCTTGCTGAACGGAGAATTAGATGGAAATTTATTGTTGAAAGCGCTCCCTGGTGGGCAGGATGGTGGGAGAGGTTAGTTCGCTCAGTAAAGGTAGTTTTAAGGAAAGTTTTGGGAAGAAGCCGTCTCAAGTTTGAAGACCTAGCAACGGTGGTTGTAGAAGCAGAAGCCATTATTAATTCCCGACCATTAACATACGGTTACTCCGACCTCAAGGAGCCGACACCTGTCAGTCCAGCTCATTTTCTGATTGGACAAAGCCTCATTGTTCTTCCGGAAGTCGGCTCAAACTCTCAGCTTCCCAAGACCATGACTCACAGGGAATCCACTCGGAGGCTGAGGTATAGACAACTGATTATGGACCACTCTTGGAATCGGTGGAGTAAAGAGTATATCGTGCAACTGCGATCGGCTCATCAATACCCAAATGTCAAGGCTGCTTCGTTGAAAGTTGATGACGTAGTCCTGTTAGAGGACAAAAAATGTCCAAGATATTTTTGGAAGCTCGCCCGAGTTACAGAAGTCTACGCTGGAACAGATGGGTGTGTTAGAGCATGTCTCGTCAGAGACAAAGATGGAAACGTTTATCGAAGACCAGTCCAAATGCTCCATCTACTTGAAATCCATTCACCTTTGCTTGCTCGGGAGGATGTTGAGGAAGTCGAAGAGAAGAAAGAAGAAGGCACGAGGAATTGAAGTACCGATCGAGACCTTAGAAAGATGAAGATGAGAGTGTTGTTCTTTTTATCATTAAACCCAACGGTCACATAGACCTTCTGATGCTAAAGTCCATCATCTCACTGATATATCTTTAAGAATTCCACAGGATGGCATCCATGAGCCGGCCGGTGCAGTGACCCAGGGTCCCGCCCATAGTGTTCCGCTGCTGCCCAGGACAAAGTGAAAGCCAGCTCATTGATGTCATAATCCTCGGGACCTGCGTTGAGTAACCATTGTGTTTAAGTTTGATAGTCGCCGATCAATATTTCGGACTCCATGGGGATCGCGCAAAGCTGAAATTAATTGAGCAGTCCGAAAAAAAAATTTTTTATCGTAGAATACCGCACATCCGCCCATTGCACATTAAGCGCCCATATCCAAATTTCTAAGATTAAAAAAAAATATATGCACAGTACATTTATATATAAAATTGATCACCGGACAAGCACTCATCCCCCATCTTTTTGCGATTATCTCTAAATTTTGAGTGGGCGCTTGCCCGGTATTTTACGGTAGCCTAAAAATCACTTTATTGCGATGTAAAGTGCAAAGTTGCTGCAGAAAGTAATTGATACAATACGCTCGCGATAATTCAATCTCGGATATTTCATACTTCCGGTTAATTCAAACAGATTCGAAAATTTTGGTTGTCTCCCTATGTTTTAAATGTATTTATAAGTCGGCCAATTCGAAAGGCGTTTTCGCTTAATTCATACTTTTTTGTTCTCGCGGCCCCGTTGAGTGCGCTTCTTCCGAGCACCGGTGCACCGCAGAGAAGCGATACTTGAGGAGCTTGCTTTTGCGAGTGTTGCTTCTTTGGAGTGCGTTGGCGCTCGGAAAGAATCGCGCTCAATGGGGCTCAAGCGGGCACACATTAGCGGAAAACAGCGTTCACATTATGTGCTTCAAGACTAGCAATGATGACCAAGACGACATCGAGGATAAGGACCAGCTCAATGGCATTATGCTTTCTGGCATTGAAGCACATAATGTGAGCGCCGAGCTGGCGGAATATGCTAGTCTTGACGACGATGCGTGTGTTTGTCGTGATGACTCATTAGACGACATAGTACAGGAAGTAATGTCAGCCCAGTGCAGCAGTGAGAGTGAAGATGACGATGAAGATAGGGATGACTTGCTACAAGGGATGACTTGCTACCAACTGTCACACCCACAGCTTCGAGCACATCGCTCAACTCCACAAATTTCTGTCTGCAAAGGAAGAGTCCCGTAAAGAGCTACTTGCGTTGGCTGGTATTGATATGTTATGACTATACTTGCTTATAATTAGGCCTATGTAGAGGAAACTGGCAAAAATCTGCTTTGCATGAGGAGCTATCCATGTAACTGTCACAATCCTTCTAGAATGTGGATGAAGAAGGGCCGAAGCAGCCGCGGGCCGAAGCGCCCGCCGAGAAGAGGCAACACGCAGCCTGGTCTTGAGGGTGGACGATGACTGACTGGGGCGGCGTACGCTCCACGGCGTTTATTGGCGCTGTGACCAATGTTGCCCGCCGAACCTGGCGGCCACAGACGGGCAGTCTGGAGGGGGTGCTACATACTTGCTACAGTAACAAATCATAATGTCATCTAGTATCATATTTAGATGAATTTATGATAATTCTGATAATTCAAACTAAAACTTGTGACTTCCTGTAGTTTGAATTAACGAGTCTTTACTGTAGTTTGCTGTACGGCGTTTCGCATTCAGCGAGTCATTTTGTCAGTGTATAAAAACGAAAGCATTCGGAGCAGTTATGCATTCACAGCTGCACGATGCTGGCAACTGTAGGGCCAGTCATTAGACATTGCCCTTGGCGAAGGGCAAAGCCCGGTTTGTAACACTGTGCCACTGGAGCAAATGCACAAATTGAGTTCTACTTCCTTGGCGATACAACCGTTGCATTCTCACGTAGACACACGAGAAATACCGCAAACAAAAGCAGACAACGTCACGACTTCGCAAGATGAAACCGGAGAGGTCAAGAGCGGAAGAATTGCTTCGAGTATCGACGTGCTATGTGGCATCAACCGCAGAAACCTGCCATTTTTAAAAAGAATACTATTTTGTGGTTTCTTTGCTGGACGTGACGTCACGACAACTGACGGCAATGCTTGGCTGGCGGAGTTGATGTAGATTCTTTTGAGGGGAATTTGCCACTGAATTCATAACCTGTCATGAAATATAGTCTCTAAACATGGCAGATATAATCAGGCCACTTTCCTTCACCAGTGCTGCCACCTAGTTTGTCGCACAAATTATTTCCGTTGCCCATGGGCAATTGGGGCTTTACGTAAACGTAGGCTGGACGTGCGCGTAGAAAAAATAACATGAATGACCCACCACATCATTGAATCTTCAACATTTTTGTAATGCAATTACATGCAAAGGTGCAAGCAAGCTGGACAAGAATGACGAAAATAACCCCTGAAGAACGG
Source organism: Ixodes scapularis (assembly GCF_016920785.2). Classification (NCBI taxonomy): domain Eukaryota; kingdom Metazoa; phylum Arthropoda; class Arachnida; order Ixodida; family Ixodidae; genus Ixodes; species Ixodes scapularis. Next base: position 5,687,778 of record NW_024609867.1, read on the forward strand.
GAACAAGAGGGCCAAAGGTCAAACACAAATCTCCAAACACAGCTAGGTGACTGGTGCATGACCGTGTGTTTGTGTTTGTCCTTTCTCCCTCTTGTTTCCCTTCTCCAGGGATTATTTTCGTCATTCTTTTCCAGCTCGCTTGCACATTTGCATTTAATTGCATCATAATCATAACCTTAAATTGCAAGTTTCACCCTTGTTGGTGTTAGACTGGTGACAGCTGATAAAACCCGTTTGCTTTACTGACGTCTAGCACCTAAACACTGGTTAGCTTGGTTGGTAGAACGCTCCACCTGTAATGGAGAGGTCCCGGGGTCGATACCTGGACCAGGCGGGTTTTTTCGGTCGCGCACCAGTCACCCAGCTGTGTTTAGAGATTTGTGCTTGTCCTTCGTTCCTCTTGTTCCCCTTCTCCAGGAATTATTTCCGTCTTCCAACACATCAAAAAAAAAAAATCCAACAAGTCAACATTTTTTTTTTGTTTTTTCCCCCTTTTTAGTGGCTATCATGTAACATTCAAGTATAAGTAACAAGTAAACTAAAAAAGTACATAACGTAAGGCGTACATGAACTCTATAAATATATAATACCAGTCCTAATGGTTTAGCAAAGAGGCCGGTCTACTCAGAAAACCCCCTCTCTCACTCGAGTCCATATTGTAATTATTGAATCTTAAAAAGAGGCTGCCCCGAAAAAGCTGCAGAAAATGCACAAAACAAAGTGACAGCGCCTTAAAAGGTCACACTTGCTTTCACACGGCCTTTTGAACTACACGCAGTGCAGGATGCAGAACGGTACCCATGGGCTAGCACCAGCAGTAACCCAGTGCTTGTAGTATATCGCAGCTGCTTGGAAGGAAAAGAGGCCACCGCTTTCCTGCCGTGGTACTGGGAAAGGCAATACCGATGAGCCGCAGGCGTCGAGTATTTCTTTGCATCCACGAAGCGATTCTGGGACAGCAACGACAGAAAACTTCGGTAACACCGTGAGGAAAAAAGAGACATAGAGAGTAGGCATGCAGGCGAGCGTGAATTGTGAACACAGCTAAAACCCAAGGCACAAGGAAGCAGAAAGAGGGCGCATCAAGAGGCCTATCGACTTCCTTGCATGTCGGGTTCCTTGCATGTCGGGTCGCTGCGCACAAGTGACGTCACGCTTGGGCGGCGGGAAAAACTAAGGAACACCTAAGGAGAACGATGTTTTGGTTTCGGCAGCAAACAAAATATCACTTTTCTAATTAACTAGAGTGAATCTGGGAGAACGAGACAGTATTTTGGAATCAGGAAGCCACCCGCATTCAGATTATGCCCTTGGAATAGGTAGCTCGAAAAGTCGGCAAAGTTCCCCTTTAAAGGGGTACTCCGGCATTTTCTTCATTGTCCCCGATTCGCCTAAAAACCTGCTTAACACACCAACAAACATCGTGAAATAGACACCCAAATATTTGGCCAAAAGAACTTTTTTTCGCAAAGTTACAGAATTTAAAATTTGGTCATCATCGTGTTTTTCAAAGTGAAAAGATCTACTGGCAACATTGAAATTGTGACGTCATGGGAAGGCAGGGGTTCACTTTTTGGGCTGTAGACTTTGTTCCCAACTGATCACAAACAGTTTCATGGTGTCAAAAGTATGCTTTGGAATGTACCTCCCGCGCAGCAGCACGAAACAAATGCTCAGCATAGTTCATTTCTAGATAGCCCGCTCGAATCGCAAGTCTGCAATCCCGTGATGCAGGCACGTAGCCAGGGGGGGGGGGGGGGGCATGTGGCCCCACCCCGTAATCTTCCATTTTACTGGGACCGCCTCTCCCCCCACTTCCTCATACAGCACTTTATCATAGGTGGGCGCCCCTTCCCCCCCCCCCCCCCCCCCCGAAACGAAATCATGGCTACGTGCCTGCCGTGACGTCACGGCAATGAAAAGCGCAAGTATTGGGAATCTTGGTTTTTGGCGTCATTTTCATTTGCTGATTTCACAATAACTATTTTGAATTTCGCAATAGTAAATAGCATACGGGAAAGAGTAAAAGATGGCGATTTCGAAAATATAGTTAGGTGGGGTTTCTCAGAAAATCGTTGGAGTACCCCTTTAAGCAGGTCTCCTTTCTGCGAACACGACAGTGGTAGGAACGTTACTTGTGTCGAGCTAGAGAAGCCATACTGGGGGCTCCCTCAGCTACGTTCACACTGGCTTTCATGGCGATCATGCGCAAAGCAGACAGGTTTCACTACTTCATCTGAGTGACTAGGCAAACACAGAAGCAGCCGCATAAGACAATCAGGGGAAGACGCCGAGTTCTACAGGCTAAGGAGGAAGGACATAGCGCAGCGAGCTATCTAGTCCAGGCTATTCCTCTGAGAAATGCAGTCGGTGTAAATGTAGGTCAGTTATTCCCGCCACCAATTTAGGTAACTAATGCAAACATTACACTTTTTTGAATATTTCTCTAGTGCAATGCTAGTCACCCGCAACGGAAAAAACGCCACAAACTAAACGGAAGTCTGGTTACATTGTTAACACGGACATCAAGTCCGATAGGAAAAAGCCACTTGTGCCATCCACCTGTTCATAAGCGAGCTGGAGTTCATCAAAGCACAACCGAGAATCTCTTGGAAGTACTTGGTTCCTTGTCACTACTTATTGAACCAAAACACAGTTCAGTGGTGATTACCATCAGCACAGCCGTGCCCCTGGCACTGCTGTCCCTAGGGTTGCACATGAACGACATGGCCTGTAAGCCACATATATCCCTAAAAGAAAGCTGCATAAAATGCACTAACCATGGCTAGCGTTGCCACCCAGAGAGCTTGCACAAACTCTCTGCATTGCACGCAGTGCTGTTCAGAACAGAGCGGCACTGGCTAGCCAGTTGCTGCGAAGGCTTGTAGTGTCTTGCTGCTGCCTTGGAAAAGCTGCAAGTCACCTCTTTCACTCCTTGTGGTACCCATCAGCTTCAAAATAAATGCTGCTGATGAATCGCGACCAGCTGTAACCTGTCGCACAAGGAAGAAAAAGGTGTGAATGTGCAGACTCCTATATGTTTGCTATTGTCTCGCGTCTGAGTTTTGTTTGAGAAGAAAATAACAATGACACTTCTTTCAGAGTCATATGAGCAAAAAAAAAAACGAGAACGGCTTGGTTATTAATAAGTTGTCTGCCTCAAAGGCACGGGTGCGAAGGCGTAGCTCCAAAGAATAGTCTTTTTGCACGGGTGCTCGTGCAAAACGGGCGCTTTTCACTGTGGTGTGCTCGGGCCTGTGCCTTTTGTGCACACAACCCACGCTTTTGAGAGCACTCGCGTACGGCAAGAAATCCATGATATACAGGATACGATCGCAGGAAACCTCCAGGGGTGCAGGAAGCTGTAAGTGCACCAGAATGTGAAACTAAAAGTGGTGATAGAATTTAACAGCTTCAGAATATGACGTTACTTGACGTAACTTCCTTACCGGCTGATGATTAGGGCCATCGGAGCACGACTAACTATTTCTTGTGATCGGGGCATTTGATCGGAACCGGGTTGGTAAAGATTTGAAAAACACGAAAGAATAAAACATGTAGGGACGAAGATAGACAGCGCAGTTCTTTGTTGACATGGGATGTAAGATCATGCACATTATTCTGTCGGATCAAATGGTTTTGTTGAATTAGGTTTAGCACGCAAGGTCAGCCAGCTGGTCCTTCGGCGGGCTTTCAGCTTTTCGCGATGCGTGTTTTAAACGTGAGAGCAGGCTTCAACAATGTAGGCAGGGGCGCCAAGTGAATTTGACACGAAGAAACAGTTCGGACGCGTTGAACGAAGAGATCACCATCACAGGAAAACGCAAACCACTCACCTTTCGTTCGACGACGGCTCGCAAGGCACGATGTTTCTCCGGGCCAAGTTTACCAAATTTCAACTAATAAAGTGCGCGCCGATGTTCTCTCTAGCCGGCAGTGTAAAAACAGACACGCCATTTTTTTTTTCTTTTGTGTGGGGGGGGGGGGGGGGGGGTGCGTGGGGTCAAAATAACAAATATAAACTATTTTGACGTAAAGAACGTCAAAATAACAAACAATCCCGAAATAACATTATTTTGACGTCCGTGACGTCCCTGGCCACGCCCCCTGTGCTTCAAATTGGTGCCGAAAATACGCAGCCTTCTTTGTGCCGGTCGGTCGTCCCTACGTCTCGCCGTCCAGCCCGTCCTTCGCCGTCTCAACTGGTCTCACCGCCTATCTGCATCGCTGTCACCGCCTAGAACAAGCATCTTTTTCACCCTTCCTCTTTCCTCAGAGTCATACTGTAGTTCCTTGCCCCACAGTGATGTCGTTCAACGAAGGTGACAGGAATTGATTGGTTTACACGAAGGAGGGGAGCTTCTTCGTGCTACTGCTAACAACGTTCCGAAAGAAACTAAAATTAACGCATAGAAAAGACTGCACGAAGTATAACCGCCAGCCACTTTTCCGCCAACAAGTCTTAGGGCAACGGTAAATCCAAGTGGAAGAAAACAGACTCTGAGAAGAGGCGGGGCATCCAGGCAACATGTATGTAATCAATTTCTATAATCGGGCAGAATAACCCAATGCGTTCGCAAAGGCACATGACAGGACGTGACTCCTAAACAACTCTGCAGGGACGTTGCTGTGGCTACCTGCAGCGTCCACAGGCGCTATTTGCGACCGTTACAGTCGAGGCCATAGGTGGGCAGTGACAGTAAATTGTCGCTATCATTTGTGCTTCCTGTGCTGACACCGACAACTTACGTTTCAGCATTGTGCAATATCCAAGCGAAAATTGAGCGGCGAACATTATGCTTGCTCCACACCACCCTAGCTTGGGCTCCGGCCTCTTCCTTGAGGAGATTATTGTTGCAACCTGGGCATGTCAATAGAACGCGGTGCATGAAACTGATACTAGTGCACGTCGAAGTTACGCTAAGTGGGAGTTTAGAATCTATCCATTAGACCTAGCACCTCATTTGGTTGCGTGTTAATTTTTTGAAGAAAATTATTTTTGTTTCAGGTTTAATTGACTACCAGCTCGCACTTCTTAGTTTTAACCTCGCAGGAAATGCCATTATGTGAACACGAGACGTGCTGAAGTTCAGTTGTGGACCACTGTCTTTTTTAGGTGTCCGTGTTAGTGTGCAACTATTGTCATTTATTTGTGAAGGTACCCAGCGCAATGTACCGGCACGATTCAGCCGGCACAAATTTAATTTGGGTAGTAGTATACGATATTGATATGAAAAATTGTATTTCCTCATAATGGCTGTTGTCGGTGATCACATTGAGCTACTGCAGCATTTTCCATATACATCAGATGGAATTGTACTAGAGAGCAGTAGAGCTGACGCTTAAGCAAACAAGGAAGGATTTTTTGAGGTTGCATCAGACGCCGATAGATTGAGATATTTTTGAGCGAACAAGATCTATATAACAGGCTAAAGTTGAGCTAGTTAGTACATAATTTAGGTCAATGGTCAGCCAGAACAAAAGGGACAAAACACAGACAGGGAGACAGAGACATACAGCGGGGTGTATGTCTCCGTTTCTCCCTGTCTGTGTTTTGTCCCTATCGTTCTAGCTGACCATTAACCTAAATGATCTATATGACGCGACCAGCTTGGGGTCTTTTCAAACCAGACGCCCAAAAATTTAAGGGAGGACCACTCCTTCCCATTCCAAGTTTTTAAAAGTTCTTTTTTAGATTAAGATTACTACGAAGTTGCTTATGACCCGGTTTAAGAATAATATATTTCGTTTTGTTGAAATTCAGTTCTATTTGATTGGAGTATAGCCAGAGCGCTAGTTTATGAAGCCACATTTTTCACAAATCTTCTATCACACTTAGAGCCTTATCAGTAAAAAATACATCGGTATCATCTGCATATAGAACTATGTCGGCAGTGCCAGGTATGTTCACTATAATATTTATATATAGTAGAAAAAACAATGATCCGAGCATTGACCCCTGGGGTAGAATAATTTATTTTTCTTGGTTCCGATTCGAATTCATTAATTTTTGCGTATTGGCACCTGTTCGATAAATAGCTGCACATTAAAACCGAAGCTGTGCCCCTTATACCATAAAGCATCAGTTTTTTTAGAAGGATGTCGTGCTTAATCGAGTCGAACGCCTTGCGAAAGTCTAAGAAAATTCCCACGGTGTATAGCTGACTTTCAATACTATTGACCAGTTTATCTTTAATATGTAATGGAGCCTTTTTTGAAGATTTATTTTTCTAAAAACCACACTGTACCTTCAATATTATTTGTGTTTTTTCTAGATATTTAGAAAGCCTAACATTAATTATTGCTCCAAGATTTTAGAAAATAGTGGGAGTAAAGAAATTGGCCTGTAGTTGTTTATATTGTTGCGCGGGTCACCTTAATGTATAACACACACTCTCGCAAGTTTCATTTTTTGTGGAAATGTACCAGCTGATAAAGCAGCGTTGCAAATATGTGTCAGTGGAAGACTGATAAGATGAGAAACTGCTTTTATCGGTACTGCCTTGATATCGTCTACCCTAGCTGCTGTGTTATTTTTAAGTTCAAAATAATCTGTATTATCTCTGTTTCTGTCGTAGGGTAAAGAAACACTGAGTTTTTATTTTGAACTGGTGACAGCTATAGGTCCAAATTACTAGTCAATGTACATCATGATGCACCAGCATCTAAGAAATGTATGTCAAATTTGTGTGCCATGGACCTGGTTGAATATAAATCACCATCAATTTTTAGTTAATTAGGTAACACATCGTGAATCCGAGAAATAAGACTTTTTAGGTTGTTCCATATTTGCTGTGGGTCGTTATAAACTGACGCAAATTTATTCTCAAAGTACTGCTTGCGTGCTTCATTTGATATTTGCATTCACCTTATTTCTAGTCTTTTTATGTTCACGTAATATCGCTTCCTCTCTCGGTTTGATAAAAGTATCATAAAGTTTATTTCAATAGTTCACTCTTTTGTACATATCCTTATTTATCTTTGGTTGTCTTATTTTCTTGTGTTTTCTCACATTTCGGAAACGCTTCATCATATCATCGTTTGATTTTTGTTATGAATATGTCATAACATACACTTGTATTATATTCACTGCATATATCATCCCAATAAATACTCGATGTCGTGGCACAAAAAGTGTTTATATTGTCAAGATTGATGCATCTTGAGGCTATCAGAGGTGAAGGAGAGGATGAGGCTCTCGTTTTTCGCGAAGATGGAACAATACAGAAGATGGGTAGGTGATCGCTTATAGGACTCGAGAGTACTCCGGGGATTGCCTGACTCGGTAAATGACTTGTAATACACAGATCAATTACAGTTGCGCTATCAAAGGTTATTCTTGTTGGGGCGGTGATAACATTACTGCACCCGAAAGATTCAATTATGTCAAGAAACTGTCTGCAAGACGGATTCGAGCCAAGTACATTAATATTAAAGTCGCCTATTAGTGTGACTGGTAAATTTAAAGCAGTAATATAGCCTAAAATTCAGTGATGTAATTAATAAATTCACATACTGTTCCTGAAGGCGGGCGATACAGCGCATGCAGCGACTACGGAACCGTCGCATATTGCAACGATCGATTCGTAGTGACTAGTAACACCCGAATACTCGGGCACAACACGATAACTAGTGCTATCACGGAAGTACAGGGAAACGCCTCCTCCTCTTTTGTCTGTTCTAAACACCCCTTCCCTCTTGTATCCCTGAAAATTAACTTCGTCACTGGTACTACTTTGCCAAGTTTCTGTAAAAGCCAAAACGTCGAAGCTATAATTAAGAGAGCCCAAAAAGATAGTGATTTCGTCATGTTTATTAGCAATGCTCCTAGCAGTCAAGTGAAAAATGTAATTAATAAATTGACGTTTTCTGTGAGCATAATATTTATTACTATTAGTGCACAATTTCTAAGTTGGCTACGCGATATTTTTCCATACTAGACCAACATTGGTGTACATTGTATTGCTAATATTTTCTATGCTAGTTACGCGATATTATAGAATATTGGTACACATATTTCAGTCAACATTGGCTGCACAAACTCCTTCTATTTCGGTACACATATTGCAGTCAATATTAGCTCCACCTTCTAGCTCTATATTCTACTATAATGCTACACTTACTCTACCGAATATTGACAACACTACTTTCTCAGTATCGGCCTATATTCGTACCGTCGCCCTGGCCAATGTTTGCTACACTCAAGTTTCCAATATTTACTTCTATTAGTTTCTCACTTCTAGACCATATTGGAAGCATTAACCTCCCAATATTGACCTTCGTGATCACATCCTACGAGCCAATCTGGGCATCTACCTTTACCTTATAACAACTTATATTCGACAATCGTTTTACCATCTTGTCACAAAAAACAGTACAAATTAATTTTCATTAATAAATATTACATTCTGGTTTTTTTTACAATTGTTTTATTTAAAAAAAAAAACGTAAGGAGGGCAAGCAGGCTCTCCATTCTCAGTCACTCCGCAGGGGGCACTTGTGAAAGCAGGTGTTTAGAGAGTAGCGTCTCCACGGACCCCGAGCCCCGCAGGGGGCGCCTGCGCCTTAGGTGCTAGGTGCTTGGTGAGTACTGTCACCATGGACCCCAGCCAGTGGGCCACCATACCCGCACGCAGGAGGCACCTACTTTAGTAGGTACTCGGTGAGTGGCGTCACATGAATCCCGAGCCATGGGGGACCGTGCACCCATGTCTGACTGTGAGTGGCTTAACCCGTGTCCACAAAAAAAGGGGATCCTGGTGGTTGAGCTGAACCCGGGGCACGTTTGGACCGTTCGGGGCCCCCTGGGTGAGGCAATATACCGCTTCGGTACCTGCTTCTTCTAGACGGGTGTCCTGGCTTGGCCCGACCAGGATGATTCAGTCAGTCGCCTCCTCTACATTCTTCTTCCTTCTTTAACTTTTCCTCCCACCTCTTTCTCTTTTCTTATACACTCTCTTCCTCCCTTTTTCACCTTCTTAGGCTGCAAGGGCCAGCCCTGAGTGGAAACAGGTCCGGTTCATGCAACCACACTAGGGTATAGTGCCCGGGCAGCGCTGGTAGAGTAATTGTGTTAGCCAGGCCAATCTTGCTATGGTACATTACCTACCCCCATGTTGGGCTTTATGGTGGGCGGTGCACCCGGGCACTGAACTGTCCTCCCATCTCCATATAGGTCTACGCGACAAAACCTTTCTTGATCGGCCTCTGAAAAGAAGTCCCATCGAAGCTCGAGTCACTCCCGAAACATCCATAGTGCTTCAAAAATTTCCAAAACGTATTATCTCACACTTCGAAGAAGAAAAACCACTTGCTAAACTGTCCCTATTCCTGGTCACCGAGGTACTTGAAGCAATCGTTGGAAAGAATTACTCTGCAATAAAGATGTCGTCCGGTGACCTAATTGTCGCGATCAACGCCAAAAGGCAAAGTGATGCCCTTCTTTCTCTCAATGCTGTGTTTGACTATAAAGTAGATGTTGCTCCACACAGCAAACTTAATACAGTTCAAGGAGTTATTTCAGAGGATGACCTAATGGACTTATCTGACTAAGAACATGTCGAAGGCCTTTCAGACCAAGAAGATAGTAGCCGCTCGACGCATCACTCTTCGTCGTGAGGGCGCGGAGCGAAAAACAAGACATGTTATACTGACCTTCGACTCCACCACACTCCTAGGAACCATAAACGCAGGCTACCTCCAGTGCCGTGTTTGCCTTTATGTGCCAAACTCTCAGCGGTGCTTTAAATGCCAAAGGTTCGGTCACGGGTCACGGAGCTGCCGGGAAAGGGACACTTGCGCGAAATGCTCCAGTAAAGAGCATGTTGCCGGCACTTGCGAAAGTGAACCGAGATGTGCCAACTGTGATGGTCGTCATCCAGCATACTCGCGCTCTTGTACGAAGTTGAAAGAAGAAAAAGAGCTACTGACTCTGAAGACCACAGAAAACATCCCGTACCACGAGCCAAGAAAACGTTTTTCCTTTATATCGAAAGGAGGATATGCCGAGGTTGTGCACAGGGGACCTGCACGGCCCGTGGTGGCATCGGTGGGAACACAGACTCCTCCAGAAGGTGTGTGTCTCCCGTCAGTGTCCCCTCTAAAACTCACAGGAGTGGTGCAACCTGCACTGCACCTCAACCAGACGGTGGACGCTGTTCCTTCAACGTCCAGCCTGAAGCAGGGGATGGCACCCCCCGCCGCCACTGCCTCCGTGCCTCCTCGAGCCCGGGGGCAACCCCGCGTCTCGACCCAGCAGAGATCTAGCGAGCCGTGAAGGCAGCCGACCCCAGCGGGTCTCCCCCCGGCTCTCCCTAAGGAGCCTATGGACGAGGGTGAACCTAAGTCCGGCGAGGAAAGCCTCCTCGCGGGATCTGACTCCTTCATTTGTGCCACCAATTACTCCAATGGTCAGCAGAAAGAGGCTGTAAAAAGAAGTGCACCGCGCAAAAAGAGATTTTATGCCCTAGTCACCTGATTTTACTTTTTACCGCTTTTTATATTCACTTCGCCCTGGCTAAGCTTATAGGTATTATGCAGCGGAACTGCCGCGGCCTTCTACGTAACATAGATGACATCATTTCATTTTTTGATGAGCTCTGCCCTGTTGCTATTTGCGTACAGGAGACTTTCTTGAGTGACTCGCACACCCAGGTCTTGTTTCATCACCTAGTTTTTAGGAAGGACCGCAATTCCTCAAGCCCCTCGGGTGGTGTAGCCGTGGTGGTTCAGAGTGTAGCGGCATGTGCCAAAATTCCTTAACAAACTTCATTTGAGGCAGTTGCAGTTCGCATCCTCGTAGACCGCCTCATCACTCTAGTATCACTCTCCTTACCACCTAATGTTCCGCTGCATCTTCATGAACTCCAAGCACTCATCAACCAACTTCCCAAACCTTCTTTAATCCTTCCGGATTTTAACGCCCACCCTCTTTTGTGGCGAAGCTCTCGTCAAGACTCTCGAGGTAGAGTTGTTGAAGGACTTTTATTATAAACTGGAATCTGCTTGATGAATAAGAAAGAACCTACATTTTTTAATGCTGCCCACAATACTTTTCCATTGATCGACCTATTACAATCATCCCCATATCTACGTTCATGCTTTTTATGGGACGTTTTAAACAATCATTTTGTAAGGGACCATCTACCCATAATTTCAGAGCTCGTTTTACCACTTTCATCGATATCAACTCGCCTTCCGCGATGGAAGTTGGAAAAGGCCGACTGGTCCATTTTCGGTTTAGAAGCAACACTTGATCCCCCCTTGTTTCTTCATGAGACTCCTGAGGACGCGACGCTTTACGTTACAGAATGCATTATAAATGCTGCTTCCGCTTCCATTCCACAGACTTCAGGAAATCTTCCCCGGAAGTGCAAGCCCTAGTGGAATGAGGAATGTACTTCCACTCGGAAAAGCCAGAACAAGGCATGGGGAACTTTTCCGCGATATCCAACTTTCAGTAACTTGATCGAGTTTAGGAAAAAAAAAAAGAGCACAATCTTTGTGGACGCGAAAGCAGGCCAAGTGGGCTTCATGGACAAAGTAAGTTTTATCCTTAAATAATTTTGTCACTGCTAACGAAGTATGGGATTGACTCAAAAAAGTTCGCGGGCAGTACCATGCTTTCAGGATTCCACTTTTTCCTTCCATCTTAGCATCTCTAACAAGGCAAGCAGACTTCTTCGTTGAACATATTCAGCGTGTTTGTAGCTCTTCGAATTACAGAACGGAGTTTCTAAAGTTCCGGTCTACCGCTGAAAAGCAGACAATCACTATGTCAGGCTTGAACTCCGTTGCATACAACAGACTCTTCGCAATGTGGGAACCTGATGGTGCTCTCAGGGTAAAACAGCAGTCTCCACCTGGGCCAGACAGAGTTCACTACGAGATGCTCAAGCACCTGTCTCATGAATATTTGTTTTACTTGCTGTCCTCTTTCAATTACCTTTGAGAAGCTGCTGCTTTTCCGCATTATTGGAGATGTGCCCGCTTTATACCTTTGCTGAAGCCTGGAAAATATCCCTCTCTGGCTAAAAGGTAACGCCCCATAGCACTTACAAGCTCTTTGGGAAAACGTATAACAGGCTTATAAATCGCCGCATTACGTTGTTGTTGTTGTTTTTAAGAAAAAAAACTGTTTTGATTCTAACCTGTGTGATTTTTGGGCTGGACGGTCGACGATGGACCATCTGGTCCGACTTGAGGCCGTCATACATTAGGCCTTTGCACACCGGCACCATTGTGTGTCAGTGTTTCTTTTTTTTTTTTATTCAGAGAAAGCATTAGACATTAGATGGAGGTATGGCATCCTTCGAGATCTCTACAACTGTGGAATGCGTGGCCGCATGCTCCGTTGCTTGGAGAACGTTTTAAGTGGCCGTACATTTAAAATTCGATTAGGCTCGCCTTTCTACAGCATTGTCTTACAAGAAAATGGTGTCCCCCCAAGGCGGAGTCCTAAGTGCCACTTTATTTGCAGTTAGGATAAACAGTCTGGCTCAAGTTATATCGTCATCAGTCTTTTACTCGATTTACGAGGACGACGTGCAAATATATTTTTCGTCTTTCAACCTCCCTAGTTGTGACCGACAATTGCAGCTCACAGTAAATAGGATGAGCAAGTGGGCAAATAAAAATTGTTTTAAAATTTCCCCAGAGAAAACTGTATGTGTGCCCTTCTCCATGCGACAAGGTTTGTTTTTGGATCCAATCTTACAATTGAACAACACAGATATATCGGTGAAGCACGAACATCAATTTTTAGGCCTGATCTTCGATTAAAGAAAACTCAGATATAAGTCTCATTTAAAGGAAATAAAGCAAAAGTGCTTACGATCCTCTAAAATCCTTGTACTGTCACATTTTCTTGGAGGTCTGACAGGCGATGCCCCCTACGTTTATACAACGCTTTAGTCCGACCATGCCTGCATTATGGAGTGATTGTTTATGATTCGGCTCGACCTTCCACACTAAGGATGTTGTATCCGGTTCATCACATAGGACTCCGGCTGGCAACTTGAGCATTTCGCACATCACCTACGTTAAGCTTGTAGGTGGAAACACATCAAATGTCTCTTGAAAAACGCCGACACTATTTGAGCCTGTGTTAGTATTACAAAGTGCTGTCGGATCCAGAAAAATCCTGATTATAGTAGTTTGCACACCCGTCTGTTCTGTAAATTGTTTGAAAACAAGCCAACAATAGTGCGCACCCCAGGTTCTCGAGCTCAAAGTATTAGTAGTTATCTCAACCTCAATGTCCTTTCCATTGTAGGTGTTAACTTGCTAAAATCTATAGAGAGAATTGCCCCCTAGAACGAGCTGCCCATATGTTGTGACTCGTCTTTCACCAAATACAGTACGAAGACCGTTTCTCCACAGTTTCTCCAGCATGCGTTTCTATCGTTGAAAGAAAGAATATGTAGAGGTTGCATCGAGTGCTACGCTTACGGGTGGAAATCTTTATACTTAGATTGTGAAAACCAGCTGAACTTACAAAAAAGGGTGAGGATTGAAAGGGGGAAAAGCATCTGATCGCCGGACTACCAACTATTTATTAACCCTCGGCTTCTTCTTCTACTGGTCTGGTGGCTGTCCTTTTTACGTCTTCTTCTTTTTCCTTTTTCTTGATCTTCCTCTATCTTCATGGGCATTTTCGTCTCGCAGGAACTTCTTTTCACTTGTTTGTAGGGCAATGGATGGTGAACTAACGCAGTTGTCTTTTTGTTGATCTGTGGCTAAGGCCTCAAGTAGTTCTCGGGCAAACCGATCTTTGTGGTGAGCTAGGATGCTTACCGTTTCAAGCTTAGCCTCACACATGCATTCTCTACAATGAGCTGTTAGATGTCCAGGTGCAGCAAGGTTTCTTAAGTTTGCGGCATGTTCTCGCGTGCGGTCATTTATACAACGTCCCGAAGGAAAAAGGAAAAAAATGAAGACGTAAAAAGGACAGTTACCAGACCAGTAGAAGAAGAAGCCGAGGGTTAATAAATAGTTGGTAGTCCAGCGATCGGATGCTTTTTCCTCCTTTCTCTCCTCACCCTTTTCTGTAAGTTCAGCTGGTTATCACAATCTAAGTATGTACAACCAACTAGCTCAGCTCCTTCCCATTGCAAGGAAATCTTTATGTTCCGTTGGTTGTGCAGTTTATTCTAGTAAGCTTATAAGAGCTGTGCGGCTTGACTCAATTGCAAGCATCTTCGCTGCAGAGCTTTATATTATTTTATTGCCATTGAGCGCATTCTGGACAACAGTGTATTGAACGCAGTAATTTTTGTCGATTCACAAAGCGTTTTATCTGCTATTTCTCCCAGAGTTTCTACAAAAAATGTTCTTACACAGCATTTTTGTTTTAAAGGAAACAGCTTTCCGCCTTGGAGGAATCAGCCACGTAGCCAAAGAGGAGACCCATGGCGCCCGCCCCCCTCCCATGAAACCTTCCATTTTGCTGGGACCTTTTCTCCCCCCTCCCCTTCACACAGCGTTTTGTCATGTGCGCCCCCTCCCCCCCCCCCCCCCCCCCGGCCACCCAAAACAAAATCCTGGCTACGTGCCTGGATGTAATGTAAAATTTTGCTGGGTACGGAGTCACGTGGGAATTGCAGGGAATGAGAGCTAAGATCGCCTGCCTGCATCTGCCAGAGATTCAATAACATATTTTGGCCCGCCGTACCAGGATTTTAAAGGATTTTAAACCACTTTTAAAGAAATGTCTTGTAATGACTTGGCAGTTAGAATAGGACACTGAAACCAACAACAAGCTCCATGTGATTAAACCCAAGATAGGCAACTGGGACAGTTTATTTCTCAAAAACCGCCATCTCGAGGTTCTGGTCTGCCGCTTCAGAAATGGCCATTCCCGTTTGGCACATATGTACACTCTCTGTGGCGAAGATGTTGCAATTTGCGCCCATTGAGGGGAATCACTTACAGTTTTACGCATTTTATGGGAGTGTAGGTTTTATCATCAACTGCGCGCATCATGTTTCCTGAAATCTTTAGAAACCATCTTCCTTTTTCATCCTATGTTTTTTAATGGGAGACAACGCTTTCGTACATCTTAGTTGGGTTTTTCATTCTATTAACAAAACCGGCTGTCTACACCAGTTATAAAAATTTTATGTAACCTAGTATCTGTTTTTCTTGATCTTTAATACACACTTTGTTTGGCGCATTATGGCCACCATTGCCGCTGCGACATTAAAATCTTAATCTTAACTTGACTTCACTCTCCGTCACTAATCACGGCGTTTTGGCCCTGCCCACTGTCTGCCCCGGCCCACATGGCCTTGTGTATGCAGCACTTCGACTTGCACTTGCCACACTGAACCTTGGGCCTGCCCAGCTCGGGTGGGACCTGGGTTACGCCCGCCATTACCGCTTCACTGTGGCAGGAAGGTACTGGCCAATGGCTTTTCGATGTAAACGGCGTCGACGCTTTACACTTTACCCTTGATATTGGCAAAAAATAAAAGAATGATGTTCGACCTCTTACATTAATGCTATAATGAATAGTACACAAATGGTACTTGTAAAGTATGCAAACTATTGATCTAGTGAAACGAAGTGAGCAATAGTCAATACGAAGTACTAGATAAAACCAGGCCTGGTCAAAAACACTAACATATTAGAAGAGTTATACTTAGTTTTGATACTAAACTCATGTCTTGAAAGTAAATATTAGACAGAGGTCTGTCTAGTCGGGGGAAATAATTATTAAAATACGGCGACCACCCAATCCCTAAATCAGGGGCCCAACATTTTGAAGCCGGTTTCGCGTCTTCTTCAGGGCCGACTATGGAAGAAAGGAGCCGCAGACTTTTTTTTTACCTCTATGATGGAGGCAAATAAGCACGATCCCTTCTAAATCATCTCTTGTCGTTTATTGGTTACACGTGGTGGAGCCCGGTCACATACACAGATGGCAGTACGCAAAGGGACCTATTAATCTTTGTTGGCGTGGTCTGAATGTGCCAAGATTCAAGAAAGAGCCTCCGTCGATGGTTAGTTGCGATGTCCAGGATGCTCGTGTTAAGAAAGTCACTGCGGTGGTCTAGCTGGTGGACACTGCTGTCTAAAACTAGCAATCTGGATCTGTCAAACCACCGTGTGCTGAGTCGACATACATGGCTGGCTGTTCCACTGGCATCAAAACTGATGCCGTTATACAAGCGATTGATTCCTGTAAAGGTTTGCCATTTAGGTTTTTGTTTAACACATTATAACTACCCTATTATGTTGAATTATGTATATTTCAAATCGAACACTCAAGAACGTGTGCTACCAGTGCTTGAGCCTTTATTCACTCCTAGGTGTGTCGTGTGCAAGGAACAATAACGGCTAGTGACAAAAAAAAGCAAATAAAACCCTGTAAATAAATATTCTAATCGTGGTATAGTGCGTATCGTCCATGCAACACGGCTAATAGTCAGGTCTTGCTGTACAGATTTTGTTCGGTACTTTATAGCCCTAACAACTTCGTCATCAAATTGTGCAAGTGCGGCTGACACGAACTACCTGGCGGCGCCCTATCAGGATGACCTTGCATTCTGGGACCGAAATATTAACAAGCGATGTGGCACTCTGGCGTCTAACATCGAGGCTATAAAAGAGACATCTACTATTCCCAACTTCAAAGGTGTCGGTGTTGATAGTCCAAGTAAAACGCCTAACGTTTCATGGTTTACTGTACAGGTTGGTTACAGTCACTGATGGCGTAAATTTCGTTCTAGTGCGGATTGTAATATTGCCGTACCGTACTCAAAAGCAGTCTTTGAAATTTTGGATGAGGGCTCGACGGTTTTATGTTAGTTGCGGATGACGTTGAATCTAACCCGTGCCCCGAAGTCAAGTTAGTGCTCAAATAGGTAGTAAACAAGTTAAAACAAAATAACGCAGAAAGATGACCAACGCAACAGAGCTCTCAGGGAAATTAGCAATCGATTGTCAAAACCAATTGAGGTTTTAAAATTAACAAAGGAAATTGATAGCAAGCTAAATGCACTTAGAACCACTGTTAAATGTTTGAAAGAAAAATTGCACGAGCAGATCAATAAGCTTAACTAATATGAAGGTTACTCCCGGCATAACATCCTACTAGTTTTTCGCTTACCCCAAAAAATTAACGCAACAAGAAGAGAACTAGAAAATAATGCCATAGATTAAATCTTCACGGAATAATTTGGTGTAAACATCACGTGCCTAGAGCGAATACATAGACTGAGAAGGCTTTAAGAGGGCAAAGTTAGACTCGACATTTTATGGCTGTCCAATTATAATGAGAAACGGACATTTTTTAAGAACTACTCTATATTTAAGGGCAAACGGTTGTGTATATCAAATGATTTTTTGCTAAATACCTTGGCCAAACGTAAGCAGTAAGGCTTAACTTTGAACTAGTGACAACAAAGAGATCGGGTGAGGATAGTTTATGATAAACTGTACGTTAGTATTATTGTCTACGTTTGGGATGGGCGCACGAACTCCAGAGTAGTGCTTCAAAAAGAAAAATCTGTATCCAAAACGCCGGAATGACAAAGCTGCAAATCTGAATCATGCCAGCGTCTCGAAAAAAGATCTTAGAATTATTTTTGTGAAAGCACAAAGTATGGTAAATAGAGGAGAATAACTATAAACTACAATTTCACAGTATGACCCACATGTGGCTCTCATAAAGTATACTTGGTTAAGGGACGAAATATCGAATGGCGACGTGTTTCCACCTTTATGTATAGTGTACAAAAAAAGACCAACACCCAAGGAAAGGCGGCGTAGTCTTATTAATTAAAATCTGCATTTCAAGTTAATGGTCAAGCGAGTAGGTGACCACGAAAGCATCTGTTGCAGGAAAAAAAGTATGGGAAAATCATATACTAAATATTGTAGTGTATTGGACACCAACAGGCTGCACCAGACCTTACAAAAACAGTGTATGTCTATATAAGCGCACATAGCCGTAACAAATATTTAATTGCCGGTGACTTCAACCTTCCAGAAGCTAACTAGGTGAACCCCAGCAGTAGTCCTACAAACGTATGAAGCTCAGAAATACTGCTAAACATGATATTATTATTCAGTCTTGCCCAGATAGAAGATCAACCATCGAGAATTACGGACTCGAGTAGTTCCATCCTTGACTTGGTTTTCGCTAATAATAACATTCATACCCCAAACATTTCTGTTCAAAAAGGTATATCAGACCGTAGATTGGTGTATGTTTCTTGTTCTCTTCGAAAGCAAAAGTTTTGCGAAAGTCCAAGGTACCCGTCAAGAATTACAGTCAAGCCGACGACGTTTCGATTCTAGATTATCTCGGTACCGCTATTAAAACTTTCAGCGATTACAACGTTAATTTACTGTGGAATAAATTCAAAAGTCATTGTTATCATTGCTTGCTAAACTTTGTCCCTGTAAAACGAAGACGAGTTGGTTCGGGAAACTCGTGGATGAGCAATAATGCATTTAAAACGGAGAATCACGCGTACAAGAAGTCACAGTTATGTAATGCAGATGCCGTCTTGCAGCTTCGTTGTTGGTTGTTACAAAAACTGGCAGAAGACAGGTGGCATTTTTTAACACCATTTCAAGGTTATTGAATGATTTCCATCCGAAAGTTTGGCATATCTATTTCAAAATGAAAAAGGTATTATGCAGATCTTTCATAGTGATGCCGCCGTCAGGAATAGTATAGTAAAGGAATAGCTGAGCTATTTTACCAGTATTTTGAGAGCGTTGTTCCTGTCACACGCGAAACTTGTCCTGTATCTAACTATTAATGGGAGGATGAGTTGTTAAACATAATGCAATAAAACAGCCCAAAAAGGTACAAAAGGAAGCGACAAACCGGACAGGACAAAGCGCTGACTCGAAACTAGGTATTTTTACTGATAGGCAAGGATAAAGAAAACGCATATCGTTCCAAACCGTCAAACGCACATCTTCTACCGATGATATCTTCCCATTGCTTCACGCGCTGGATTAAAGCTGAGGTAGTGCAGCTTTCTCCGCCACTGAGGATGTAGAATGCTTAGTAAGGAGCTATAATTCCTGAAACTCACAATGAAGCCCCAGCGCTTGCAGTAATGCGTAGATCTTATCTTTAGAAGATGTGCGTGTGAACGTGTTGAAGAACGTGTATTTTTGTTCTCCTTGTCTATCAGTAAAAATACATCGTTGAGAGTCAGCGCTTTTTCCTGTCCGGTTTGTCGCTTCCTTTTGAAACTTTTCCGCTGTTTTATATTAATATGTTTAACAACAACCAACTAGCCGAGCTCTCAACCGTATTACAGAATGGGTTGGATTTTGAAATTACAAATCAGGGTGCGTGTGCTCTATGTTACTTCACATTGATGCTAAGAAGCCATATGTCCCGGACGGCATTCCTAACCCTTTTCAAAAAAGATATGCGGAATAGCTGTAAAATTCTTATCTGTTATCTTCAATGTATCATAATGGGCGCTCGTCACATGCAATTCCGGTTTTTAGAAAGCGCGATGCGTCAGTCCTCAGCAAATATCGTGCATTATCTTTAACTTTCTTATCGTATAAATTTATGGAACATGTGACTGCGAACTATCTATCTTTGTACCTTTACGAGCACAACATACTATCGGACGCGCTGCATAGGTTTAGGCCAGGGATGTTCTACAACTCAACTCACATGATATGGCCAAAGTTCTCGACAAATCTGCCCAAATCGATGGTGCATTTTTTAACTATTTCTAAGCAGCCGTCAAAATACAACCTGGCAAGCTACATCTTAATTAAAACAAAAATGAAGTTCAACCGTAGACAGTCAGATTAATTCATTCCTATTTGGAAAACCACAGGTAAATTATATACGTGAAAAAAGTTACTCCCATTTCTTTGAAGTTAAAACTGGAGTACCACAATGATCCGTCCATGAGCCACTACTTTTCATTATCTATTCTATATTAATGATCTAGCTGAGTACAAATGGCCCAAAGTTTTCATACAATTGTTTGCGGGTGATTGCGTTATTTTTTTCGAAACTTTCAAGCATTAATAATCATGTAAAACTAAACCGCCAACCAAATCAGGTGACTAAATGATGTAATCAGTTGTGCATGGTGATTCATTATGAAGAAAAAATCTATATCTCAGGATAGCAACTCAAAGCAATTATCTGCCATTTCCTTGTAATATAATATTAAAAAAAAAAAAAAAAAAAAAAAAACGTTGGGGGTTCTAATCCACGTTGTGAAGGTGGTTGGTTAGCGAAGCTGTGGTATCTCCCGCAACGATCGCCTACTGCACACGCCAGTCGTATTGCCGCTTCTTTTCCCTTTGCCGCTCCTAGTATTCTCGCTGCTCCTCGGGAGTCCGAGCTATGCGTGACCTATTCACCGCGGTGCTGCACCAGCAATGAAATCAGTTGCTCTACACCGTTTCATCCCACGTTTAAGCGCAGCGAATGTTACGCGCCATCGAAGCCAATCGGAGGCCTTGTGAGTGTCACGTAACCTTAGAGAGGGGGTACAGCACTTCGCGGAAAACATATCACGGGCCACGTCCACAGAACGGGATTGGCTAAGAGAGCTCGCAGCATCCTCTGCGTCCGGATGAAAGGTGAAACGGGGTATTAGGTGGGTTCTTCTTTTATATATGAAATACTAGTGACGTCACTCCCCACTTCGCAAGCTGCCATCGCCGCGGCTGCTAGGACAACAGTAGTCTTCACCGGGAACGTATGTGGGGAGCGCTACATGCTTCGCATTGTTTTCAGGAGCATCGTTTCATTCATTATATGGTTAGGGCGCTTGTTTTGTGCTTATTCTTTATTGAAACAAATGTTGTGTTGTATGATGAAAATAATCCATGGAGAAGTGGAACGAGAGGGACAAAAACAAACACAAATCTCCAAACCACCTAGGTGACTGGTGCTCGACCGAAAAAATCCGCCTGGTCTGGGTATCGAACCGGGGAGCTCTCCATTGCAGGTGCAGCGCTCTACCAACTGAGCTAACCAGGGGTTAGACGTCAGTAGAGCAAAGGGGTGTATCAGCTGCCACCAGTCTAACACTAACAAGGGTAAAGCTTGCAATTTTGAGGTCCCGGTTTCGATTCCCGGACCCAGGCGGAATTCTTCCGTCTCGCTCCGGTCACCTAGCTGTGTTTGGAGATTTGTGTTTGTCATTTGTCCCTCTTGTTTTCCCCTTCTCCAGGAATTATTTTCATCATTCTTGTCCAGCTCGCTTGCACCTTTGCATTTAATTGCATCATAATCATAACCTTAAATTGCAAGCTTCACCCTTGTTGGTGTTAGTCTGGTGGCAGCTGATAAAACCCGTTTTCTCTACTGACGTCTAGCCACTGATTAGCTCAGTTGCTAGGGCGCTCCACCTTTAATGGAGAGGTCCCGGGTTCGATACTCGGACCAGGCGGATTTTTTCGGTCGCTCACCAGTCACCTAGCTGTATTTGGAGATTTGTGTTGGCCCTTTGTTCGTCTTGTTCCCCTTCTCCAGGGATTATTTGCATCATTTCGTCCACCTCGCTTGCACCTTTGTATTTATTTGCATTATAATCATAACCTTAAATTGCAAGCTTGATTCTTGTTTGTGTCAGACTGGTTGCAGCTGATAAAACCCGCTTGCTACACTTACCTGTAACCCCTGGTTAGTTCAGTTGGTAGAGCGCTCCACCTTTAATGGAGATGTCCCGGGTTCGATACCCAGACCAGGCGGATTTTTTCGGTCGCGCACCGTCACCTAGCTGTGTTGGGAGATTTGTGTTTGTTTTTGTCCTTCTTGTTCCCTTTTCCAGGGATTATTTTCATAATTGTTGTCCGGCTCACTTGCAGCTTTGTTTTTAATTGCATTATTATCATTCTGTTTTATGTGGCATGCGTGGCGTTTGTAGTTTTCGCTTCAATCTTCTGAAGTCTTTTTTCTTTCTTCGCATTGTTCGCGGGAGCCCTTATCATCCACTATGCGGTTTGCACTTCACACGAAATCTTCGAGTGGCGCCAACGCCTTTCGAAGCAGCTGCGCACCTAATCTTTACCGGAGCGCGGGGGGGGGGGGGGGGGTTGGGGGTGTTTCTATTGTGCATACGGGCCTTATCATTCATCATGCGGTTTTGATGCTTGAATTTGTTGATGCTTTTTGTGTTTTTTTTTATTGAAGCGGACACTGAGCTGTATGCTGTGTGCCTGATTTTATTGGAGATATGCTGTTTCGCCTTCAATTGTTCGCCGAGAGTTTTTTGGGGTCCAACGCCAAGGACATGAAGATTTCCGTGGCTGGTAGAGGTACTATCGTTGACACTGTTAGCTATAATACAGCAGCGGCGGCCGTACCATACTCACAACGCCACATAGCAGGCGCCGTCCGAAATTCCGCGCATGCACCATGTGGCGGACTCGCTCTTCCCGCCTGCGAGCACACCCTCGCTTTGTCGTCTCCTAGGCACAGAGTAAGCGGCGCCACAGCATTCAACAATGTACGGTGAACATGGTTCAGCGAACCCCGCGTAAGAGGTGCCCACGGTTGATTCCCTGACTCCGCTGGCTAAGGATAATCATCGCCACCAAATGTAATATCAAGGTAGATTACATTTTTTAAAGGACAAACTTGCAGTTATACACCGCTTCACTTTAGGTCTAAGCGCAGTGGACGCTACGAAAGGATAGAACCTTCCAAGCAGCGACAAAAGCGCACTTTTTGCACCTTGTTGGTCACCCGGTGATGCACTCCGTGGCGTTGCACCTTTGCCGATATTTGATTGGCTTTGTCGTTTTGTAAGTACGCTGCGCTGGGACTTAAGATAAGAAGGAGTATAACAGTCTATTTCTGTATCATACCTGCTGCGCTCATGCTGGTTTGGGAATGAATATTGTTACAGGTGCATTGCGCCGCCCGTTTGTAAAAAAGCAAAAAAAAGGAAAAAATAAACGTAGACAGGGTTAATGCCCCAATAAAAATCGCCGGTTTAAAATGAGTTTGAGGCCAGTTCGCTATGGCGAAGGTACCAGACGAGCAGCACTGTGGCATCGCCTGCTCTGCGCCTAGCAGACGTCAAAGCGAGGGTGTGCTCCCGACACACAGCGTGTGCGCGGAGTTTCGGACGGCGCCTGCTAAGCGGCGCTGGGGGTACGGGGCGGCTGTCGCTGCCGTTATACAGCCAACGAGGTAGAGGGGCTTAGAGTGATAAACCGGAAGTTCGGAAGTGGCACCCCCCCGGTTGCCGCCATATTTTACGCAAATGTGACCACTCGTCACGTGACCTCCCAAGAGCCGTGACGTCACAGGTAAGATGGCAGCGCCCAGAGCTGGCGGATGCGAGTTTGTTCGGTGCGCGGTAGCCGTGATGTGCAGCTGCTTTCCGACGACTTCGGGCTTCTTCGTGCTCGCTGACGCAGGTATAATGTGAAAATATGAAGGAATGAGACTTTATACCGTTTTTGCGCAAGATCGCTCTGGATCATCTGGATATTAACGCCTGTGAGACAGCATCAGCTCTGCATCGCCGTACCGGTGCTTGGATTCCGGGATGTGTCCGAGGATCGATAGAACTTTGAGTGCTTTTAACATGAAATTTTCGCATTCTCTTAGCTTTGTTTCAACGTTGAAATATCTGAGAATCTACGCGAAATGTATACGTCGCGTTAGGGCCTAAGGGAAGTTGTTTCAGCCCTCCGTCACCGAACAACCATAGCAACTTTTAGCGAGGAAGCTCCTGCGATTTTAACCTTTTGTGCTAATCCACGATTCTGCATTCGATCGCTTTTCTTCCTTTTTTTTTTTGTGTGTGTGAGTGCGAAGTGCACCCTTATTTTCAGCTACGAGGTTGGCGTTTTATTGAGTATGGGGAAGAATAAATCGTTGCAGGCACCTGCTTCAAAGCTATTCGACTTGCTATAAGAACAACTGTTTTGGTGCATGCATAGATTAACTGCGCATTTTTTCCGTTTTGTAGGATTTATTGCAGCTATACTCTTTTCCATCAAGAGTGCATTGTATTAGTCGGTCAATTATTTAATTGTTCTAATTACCTGGATAAGATGATTCATATTTGTGTTCATCCCTTGCCTGGAGAGCAGTCTTGTTGAAAAATGTTGACTACCATTCCTTTCGGTCTCTTCAATAGACTCTTTTTAAAAGTGTGGGCTGTCTATACTTCGCATCACCGTAACTTGGAAAAGGCCAACCGCCACAGCCCCCTCGAGCCAATCAGAGAGACGGAGCGAAGGTGTGTGACAAATCTGTGCAGACGAGCACTCTGGTGATATGCTGTCATGTGCCTCTCTCCAATGTGTGTATTGACTCACCGAGACCGTAGCCTTTGCTGTCTGCCAAATTCTGATAAAACAAATTACAGTAGCTACTACTGTAATTACCCCAGGCTTTCATACTTTGGGTATTTGCTCGACAAGAATGTTATGTCCGCCATCCCTGTGAATTCGGCTCAGCAACTATTGGACTCGAATGCTGCATTGGCGTTCGACATGAACTGGGGCCCATTCGTGTGCTTTGCGCCGAAAAAAATGGTGACGGTTGTGTTGCTTGAAAAGGTTCTGCAAAGGGTCTATTGTGTCATACATATAGGAAGTGTCATGCTATATAACAATGCATCAACACATACTATTAAACTATATGCTCAGAGGTGTGTTTGTTTTTCCAATTAACAAGTTACAGCAGTGTGCTTTAATGCTATTATCATGTGTGTAGTTTTAAGTATCCTCTCTGCAATGCCTACGAAGGCCCCTGGAAGGAATAAATTAATAACATTTTCACATCACTGCAGTTGGTTTTCGGATGCACCACATGTTCAGGAAAGGTTGAACGAGTGCAGCCCCTTGCAAGAAGTCTGCCAGTCTGGTATGACCGCTTAATTAATACTGAAGAGTCAGAGAAGCGAGTGTCCTCGTAAGGTCCAGAGCGTGCAATGGACACAATTCTCGGTGTGTAGACTCTCAAGGCATGAAGGCAAGCGGAAATATGTTTATCTGGTTAGTGTATCAAATATGTTTATTTCCACTTGATTACATAATTATTGATTCTTAGTAAATGGTTCCATAACGAGTTCTTTCTGCGACAGTCTCGTGTCAGGCGTTCAGTCGTAGTACCTGTGGACCTTGTTGTCGGATGACGCTCCTGGCACGTCAGTGTTTAGTTTGGTCGAGTGGCAACTTTGACCGACTGATGCTGTCTTGTAATCATACGTCATGTGCACTGAAGCTGCAGGGCTGGCTTCTAATCCGAAAATTTTCCTGGTAGTTTTCGGCATCAATGTAGCAAGCTCGGGCATGTATTGCTTACGTGGCTGTGCCTTTCGCTGTACCGTTGACTTGAAAGCTGGCAACAATTTTTGTTTGCTATCCAAGTCTGGTGATGCTTGCAGTTCACTTTTGAGGGCAACCAACCATTCTATTCCTTCAAGTCACTCAGGGGCATTCTCCCTCAAATTTGGAAATTGTGTGCTTCGTGGAGTGGACACAGAAAATTGGTGTCAGCAAATTTTTAGGTATTGTCCTTGGACGACAACCGACACCAAATCCACTGTCACTGCATCGCCACTCACCTGCTTTGTCGTGCTTACCTCTTGTTGAGGTGATGGACATGAGGAGCTTTGGGGTAATCAGGGATTCAGAATCTTCGATTCAGCACCTTCGGCACCAGGGACAAAGATCGCCGAAGGTAATCCTTAATCTCCCGTGGTCGCTCCTCGAGACGTAATCGAGGGTCATTTGGCACGAACCCTCGCCGACCAATTCATTGGTACGGGCTGCTTTGGTAGACATGGTCGGCTTCATGCAGTGGTAGCAAAGTGGTTTTCGGTCGCACATTCGCATCACCTACGTTTTCCTCGGTGTACTTTGTTGAGCACAGTCCTACACACGATGTCGGGAATGCTTCGGCGTTAGAGTGTCTCATTGAATTGGCATTGAATACTAAGGGGCAGCCGGTGGCGGTCGTCGTGCCATTGTGGCGTAAGTTGCCCTTGGTTTGTCAGATGCCGCTTCGCTCGCAGAAGTCTCGGTTGAAATACCTGTCAAACTTGTTCTGAAACAATCTCTGCAATCAAAATAAAAGCCGGGCAACTGATGGCAGGAAGTAGCGTCCTGATCTCCTCCCAGACAACGTCGTGGGTGATGTCGTGGATGCCTGGGAGGCTGGCGTCGAAGTAGTAGCTGGACAACTCGAGTGTCGAGACGCCGGGAAGTTGTTCATAGTGGCAGGCTCGGGCATGCAGTGCACATTCCATGTTGGAAGTCTCAGTGATATGAACACTTCGACTGTTGTTGGGGGGTTGCGGACAAGGCTGCCGAAGGTGTCGTCCCTCACGTGAGGCGCATGGGATTCTTAGGTTCTTGGCTTCTGTAGCATCAAGGCCGGCGTGGGCGTGGGCGCTCGATCAAGCGCAGAACATCCTCCACGAGTGCGGTGGCGCTCTCATTGGGGCAGTGTCTTGGACAGAATCAAGAATGCGGCTCTCTTTCGTTGATGTTGGCTGACGGATGCGCGCTTCAGCTTGATCTTGCAAACTTCCCATGACGTTAAGGAGGATCCATGGTTCTCAGACCAGCGCCGGCAGTTGCTTCCACGAGAAGTATAGGTTCTGCAGGAGCTGGTTGTCTGTCCACCCAATGTGGCGGGCGACACTGTCGTATTGTTCAATCCAGTCCTTGACGTCTTCATACAGCTTGCGTGAAAAAGCGTCGGAGTGTGATTTGCGACGGGCATGCAAACAATGGTGGGAGGGGACACGGTTTGCTGCTACAAGTTTGTCATTGTTGGCTTAGTCAGCTTCGGATTTTCTGACAGGAGACCGAATTCCGGTGGTTTTTCCTGGTAGCAGCAACTGGCTCGGATTTCAGGTGCTTCGTGGTGTATTTCCGAGGTTACTCCTTGTGGTACTCGGTCGTCTTGCGGTTGTTCTGCCAGGCTCGGGTCAGGACTTTGCCTACGGCTCGACAGGGGTATAAGACGCAGAATAGTCCGCCAGCCGTGTCCCATTATCGGGTAACTCGGCTGAAGAGCCGCCGGGTTCACACAGAGTGAAGGGCTACGGGTAAAGTGCGCAGCACCTCCACCTGAACATATGATTACAGCTGAGCATGACCTGCAGTGTCCCAGAATAGTGAATATTGATAGAAGATAGGACTGGAACAAGGATCCGTGACAGTATAACAAAACTAGCAGAAGAGAATCTATCCTGACCACTGAAGAAGCTGCATTGCTTTAGTGGCATTCTGTCCGAATAAATCCTCTCCTTCGGGGTTTGGCGACTGCCGTGGACGAACTGAACTGAAATGGATGTGGGACCACTTTTCTGGTAATGAGCCACTGCAGACTGTTGCCACAAAGCGGCGTGAGCTGGGTACGTAACACGGGTGAAATGTCCGGACAGCTTGCAATTCGCGTAACGAGTGTGGATGAAAAGTTTGTGTTGACGAAACGTGCGGCAGACCAGCGGGATCAATACCAACTGCAACACCTGTGCTCCGTGAAAGTGCACGTCTACGCCGGAACAATTTCGGAAGCAGCACAGCATCACCTAAAGCATGGCACAGGAACTACCAGCTTGAAGGCAGCTCTTCGGTGCGCCGCACACCTGTGCTCCGTGAAAGTGCACTTCTACGCCGGAACAATTTGTAAGCAGCACACCATCATTCAGCACGGCACGGGAACTACCAGCTTCAAGGCAGTCTTCCGGTGCGCCGCACAGCCGAAGTGAGCCCTCGGTCATTTGATCGAAGCTGCACCGCGATTACACACCGCCAAGCACTACTCACGCAATTTCCGTCGCTAAACTGTGTATCCAAATATATTGCACACGCTTCACTGCAAACCTCGAAGATTCCGATGGTCAACGAGAGCACAGAAACGTCGCCTTAAATTATATCCTAGTGGTATCCGAATCAATCCGAGGTCCGAGCAACGTAGGTCAGATTGTCTCTTCCGTGGCAATATCCCGGTCGGTCACCAGCGAAATGCACACCGTTTCTCCGTATTTTCACGTGATACCTACGTCAAACACCACGCTGAACTCTGACCGCGCTTTCGACCGGCCTCATATGACGGCTTCCGCGTCTGAAATCAACTCGCCGAGACGAACGACAACCAACAAAGCATCCGACAAGCTCCGGCCCAGCTGAGGCCAGCCGCTGCATGGGCGCTGCCATCTTTTCTGTGACGTCACGTATTTGGTTTGGTCATGTGACGTGTGGTCAAATTTGCGTACAATGGCAGCCTCCTTATGGGGGTCACTTTCGAGTGCAGACCGGAACCCCGGTTTATCGCTCTAAGCCCCTCTACCTCGTTGTATACAGCTAACACATCACAAACTTGATATTAAATTCCCCACTGATGTCGGAGACGGTGTTGCGCCTTGTGATCCGAATTCTGCCAGGATTGTAGGTAGTCCACAGAAGCGAGGATTGTAGTTTGCTATAACGAAGCAAATACCTGAAAAGGTAGCTGAGAATATGATCCGGATAGTCAATAAAAAGCCGTGGCGCCGGCAGTGAACGGATTTGATTAATTCCGCAAGTAGCGCCATTGACTAACGTTAAAGCAATTCTATAAGCGAAGTCTATTGTATCCGCAAAGGAGGCATCTCACCCGTCCCTCCTGAAAGCGCGCAGCCTGTGCATTACTCAAGGCCACATGTTGGGACAGTCAGTGGCATGCACGTTCGTAGGGAGACAGAGATCGAAGAAAAGTGGACCTAAATCTAATGGTCCTCAAAGGAGTTTCCACGCAAAAGTCGGTGGTGTTTTGTGATTTTCACCCTTGACTCCATGACCTTGTGTTCTAGGAGTGCCACGCAGGACCTTGGTGGCAATGACGCTTGGTAGAGGGCAGCAGTGGACTCCCAGGAAGTACAATACTATTGCCGGGTAGCGGCCAGTGTCCGGTAGAGTGTTGGAACCAAAATTGCCTGGCTAGCCATTGCCAAGTAGCTCGCCAACATTCCTCAAAACGACGCTGGTAAACCCATGGCCACTGACGGCTTGGTTTTCTATTGTCAATCAATAACCCCATTGTTAGCGGTAAAATGCTGGCCACCTACTCTACATTTTGCTGCCGGGCACCATTTTCAATTAATTTTTTTAATTATTTACTTGCCGGCCGTTTGTACAAAGACCACGAAATCACTCGAATACTAGTGGTGCAACAAAAAGGACATATAATCAGTTCAACAGTGTGTGCAGGATCATGCGGGCAAATAATCAGTGACATTTACATGGACAACGGCTGCGAAAATCTGCCCATCAGGAGGCTGTCCACAGCGCTGTATATTTTGATGGAGGCTGCCAGTCCCAAATATGTGTCAGCATCTGCCCGGCAAACAAAACAACCGTCCACTGTGTGGGCGGCTGCAAACATTTGCCCAGCAGGAGGCTGCTCACCGGCGGGAGGTTTTCCACCAGCCGGCAGTTCCAGACACGTTTACATCTATCCGGCCAACTATGGCCAATATTCAAACAAACAATGGCTGAAAAAAAAAAGAACTGCCTAGCAGGAGTTTGGTTACCGGCTAAGCGCTTGGCCGCCGGTCACCAGTCCCGAATACGCGAAGAGCATCAGGGCCCATTGGCTCGAAGCTGGTTATTCTAACCGCGGGTAGAAGTTAACCGCATTTCCTTACTAGGGGAAAGTTTAGGTCACGTGACCGGCAGAGCAACGACGGCTGGGAAACATGGTGGTTCCCCGGTGAGTGAGCGCCGCTCGCTTTGGAACAATATGTCGTTGCAGCTGCAATATCGGGTGCGCTAGTCTGCAATTAAAGGTGCAGGAGGCTTTTGCTTTGCCTTACCTCACTTAAATCGCAAAGAATGGGAAATGACCTCGCCGCATTTTCGAGATAGTCTCGATTTTGGCCATCACTAAGCCGAAATGAAATCGATGGTTGTAGGCATGGCAACGTCTTTGGAACGTGGATTGCCTTGACTCAATCGGCCGGGTATTGATAACACGCAGAAGAAGACAGCGTTCGAGAAGATCTTTTGCTAAATTTATCCAGCAACTATGCGGAGGCTACCACTCTAGTCACACGCGCTGTATGTTCTGACGTCTGCAGTAATAACTGTTCTAAATCCAAAAGCCTAAAACATACTTTGCCTTGCAGGTGAGTTCGTCAAATCCTTATTATGATTATTTACTTGAAATATTTTATAAGGGGAACGCCAGCGCGCGCGAATCGTAGAATTACACTTCCAGAGTTCCCCTTGATCCTTCGATAATTTAAGAATAGATCTATTTGCACTGGAGCCGAATTACAGTTTTTTTAAAGTTATGATTGTGTTATATACAGTTTTTACATGCTGGTCAACCATGCTGGTGGTGTACCGCCCGCCTTTAACTGCTAACTTCCTCCTCATCATTTATAGGACTGAACTTCGTCGTCCTCTTTCAAACTTGGAACGAAGTCTGAACGAGGCTTGTCTTCTACCCAGACAGCCAAACATTTATAACTTTCTTAAACAAGGGTTAATTTAGCTTTACCTTAGTGAATATCTGTTCCACGAGCAACAAAAAATGTTTCTTCAGCTCAAATGTATGCCGCGCTGCGTCGCGAAAACACAATGGCGCGCGTTTTCGCATCCCATCTTTTCGGGAACCTTTCCACGGAAGCCACTTATATTTGCTACAACCAGTAGGTGACACCAGCTACCACCCCGTAATAAAACACGGAGCTATCGCTCATCAAGCCCTCGTCAAAATTGGCTCGGTACTTGTAGGCAGACTTGTACACGCGTTACTGAAAATAGTAAGGAGTTACATTTACAATTACTCAAGGCTACATTGTAATTTTTACAATGCCAGTTACCCTCTCATAAAAGTAATTTAACGTTAGCCCCAAAAAGTAATATGTTACTTTCGTGGCATTACTTTGAATAATATTGTCCTGAATCAAGAAACAAAGAAAAGAAGGTTATTCAAGTTCTTATTGTTCCCACCTAATCCATATATTGACCTTGAGTATTTTGAGCAAGAGCTGGCTCTCGAATGTTTCGTCAGACATTTTCCGTCATCTCTTACTGAAGATGTCGACATCTACGCTGAACACTTTGTGAACTGAGGTACTGGATGGGAGTGCCATATTGTGCCTCACGTATATTTAATCCTCTGCCTTGAGCTTTTTCAGCGAAGCAATGTAAGTATTATTTAGTTCGAAGCTAGAGCAAAGCTTCATTGTTGCAGCCGTTGCCTGATATTCGAGAGTTTTAGTAAAGTTGCTTAGCAGTGAGGTGATAATTACGTATTAAATAAGGTTCGGCTCGATATTTATCTTTCGTTGCTTCTGAACAGGTCGAGCCCCGGTTGAGACGTTGGTGAATAAGAGTTTTCAATATATAAACAAAAGTAATCGAGAAAAAAATACAAGGGCACTCATAACAACAATTAATTAGAACGTTGGCTAAAACAAAGGAATGTAAACGCACGTTTGCTGTGCCGTTCAAAAACGCACGGAGCACGGACCGATTGCAGTTTACTCCGGTATTCTCCAGATAAACGTCCGCTGATGCCACGGGCAGTGGAGGGTAGAGTAGTATAGTCGGTTACAAGTCAAGAAGGTAGCGGCAAATGCCCTTCAAAGGGAAATTTGTATTCCTACGTCACCCATCGCGTCCCGTTGTTTCCGTGACGTCACGACCTTCCCGAACCAATCTTGTTCTGGCAAATTGATATTATCAACATGGCTGCCGGGCAGATTTTCTACGACTCCAGTATCTTGCAGCAATTATTCTGTCTTAATGCGGTTTTTCACTCAGCCGAGCATACGTCGCTAAGTCGAGAGTAAGGCCTAGCATCGTACAAACGTCGAACACCGTCTGCCTCTCTGCCTCAGGTTGCGCCCCAACATCGTGACGCCATCGGCTTTTCTTCGCAGAGGTTTCCGTGGAGCGACGTTAAAATGCAGCGGTCACCAAACTCTTCTTTATAAGTGTAGTGGGCTGTGCGGGAGGGGCAAAAGTGAACCGCGAACACAGTAAGTGTCTTCTCCCAATTTCGACCATATCTTTGTTGGCGTTAATAAATAGTCTCTCTACTGAATTGACGCCTCCGAAGCAGTATGTATTCATCTGTGAAATATGGCGTCATTGTCAAGTTTCCGCGTCGCAATCAGCTGCATGGTAATCTACGACTGGGATAGTACCTTCGGGTGCACCCTCGTTCTCAATAATGAGCGTTTACATACATGTGGCATAAAAATAATCAAGCCAGTGATGCGTATGTTTCAAACATTTAATTGGTGTTGTTTTGGACGTCAAGAGGCTGATGTCTTCATTCGGAAAACAATATCAGAGAATTTCAGGGAAGCAGATTTGGTTCTCCCAAACGCTTCCGAACATTCTGCTTGCTCTCAGAGGCCCTGTCAGTCATATGCTTAAGCTTCAAAACCCGGGTACGTGACGCATGTACCCCCCCCCCCCCCCCTTCTCGCGTTGCGTCGTGGCCTGAGGTATTACCGGCAAACACGCACCAAGTTTTCCATTTTACTTTAGAAGGGAAATTTGTCCACAATATTGGATCGCAGCATTGGTTTAATTATTTGTAAAAGATAAAAAGTGTGTCAATAAAAATTGATTGCCAGGGCACCTTCACACTTTATGAATTGTGGCTTTCTTATATGCGAAATATTTGTTTAAATCAAAAATTGAAAACATACCTAAAACTCAGATGTTTTGTCCTTGGTCCGAATGCAACTGGCAGAATGATTTGTCTTTATAACAATAAAATCAACAATGTTTGAATTAAGCGACAGCTCAAACCGCCTAATTACATTTCTGATGTATGTTTATCTCTGCAGTATACGAGGCCGTAGCCGCGAACGAGCTCTTCAGAGTCTACCATCATCTTTCTCGCCTACCTTGGCAAATACAGACTCGTGTAAAAAACATATTGAGCTTCTTGGAAGCAACTTCGCAGTCTTCATTGTCAGAGATTCCATGGAACCATCGAAAAGAAGGGTCAACGTCGTTTTGTCGACACATGTTTCATCGACGCTATTTGTTTCATCAATACTACCACACGGTGATGTGAAGTTTCGTTGACGCACAAATTTCAGGCTGTAGGAACATTTTGTTGTACGTTTATCACTGGGCACATGTTAAACTATCCGACTCACACAGTTCACGTCGCGTTGCAGCGAGTCTCCAGCAGTTCATTACAACAATGTAGACCCACCCAGCACACCAGTACATGCCGCTTCGCAGCAGCGTGTAAGGGTGGTCCTGCCCCGCGCATGTACCCGTACCCTCGCTCACCAACAAACCAGCGCAGCCCTAACCAAATAAAATTGTTGCCGATGAAGCATAGCAAGATATGTTGATGAGCGAGTGTCGATGAAACAATCTGTTGATAAAACGTCGCAGCGTTGATGAAACGAACTGTTGAGGAAATGTCATCTGACGAAATGAGTGGCACCTCACAAAAAGCCTGTTTCCCAGCCGCGATACTTAAACACTATCGCAGGCATCATTTTTAGATACCCATCGCCGGACAAAATGCACCCTAAACAAAAGAACAAAGAAAAATTATTTTCACGTCTCTCTGCTGTTGAAGTTCACAACCTGGCATCGGATAAGGAGCCATCAGGCAAATTTGAAATCGTTCACGACTGAGGCCATCCTGGGAATTGTTATTCTCAGGGTGGCCTCAGTCTGTGGACTCGACAAGATGGACTCGTTACCGGCGCGATCGGTGCAAATTTATGATGAGTACACCTGCTCTGGCCTGAGAGCTAGGGATTAACGTCAAGTCCCCAAGTCGACGGGTATAGGCAGCGTACGACACCTAAAGGGGGTGCGCCGATCTAACTGATGTTCCCGCCAAACGACTCTGTTAGCCGCACCCCGGAGCCACTATGACGATCGCATTTTCACTGCATTGTCACATTATCACTTCGCGGTCAATCAGATGGCTGCGTTACACATTCTGAAGACCGGAGAAGGAATCAGGCAGCGCATGAACATAATAAAAATGTCGTTCTTTTTCAGTGAGAATCGCAGGGCATATTATGTTCATGCGCTGCCCGATTTCTTCTTTGGACTTTGTAATTAGTAACGCCGCAATCTGATTGGCTGCGGAGTGATAATGGAAAGCGTGTGACAATAACGCCGAAATCAGAATGGCTGCGGAGTGAGCTTGCGACACCTGAAGGGGCCGCGCCGATCCAACCAAACGACACTGCTGGGAGACGCACCGCGGCGCCACTGTCTTGTCGCACGCTTCCTATGGCGAGTGCACGCCGAAAGTGGGAAGCAGTGTTGCGGAGTTGCCACTCCGGAGTTGAAATGATTCCGGAATCATTCCGCATTTTCGCGACCCCGGAATGGAATGGGAATGGAATGGGCGGCAACCTTCAGGAGAATGGAATGGGAATGGAATTAGATGCCTTTTGTCCGGAATGGAATGGGAATAGAATGGGCCAGGTTCTTTATACTTTATTTATTTATTCATTTATTACGTTCAGCTATACCGAGCCAGTCAGGGAGTCGGTTGTCCAGAAATATAATAAGCGGGAAACTGCGAACCCGCGTAAGGCCCTAGCAGACTTATGCGCAAAAGAAAAAAAAGAATGCAATACAAAAAACAAGCGTCAAAGCAAAGAACAGGGGAAAGGAGGGGGGGGGGGGTGGTGGCGCCTTTCACCAGTGAAGTTCAACGCATATCCGAATGCATCTGCGCCTGTAATATTGCACGGCTGGTACGTCATCAGCCGACGTGAACGTGACCTGCTGCTTTGGTGATCCGATACCCAGGAAGGAGGCCAGACGTGGCTTCGCTATGCAGACCCAGACTTCGTACACTTTCCACTGTCTCGAGCGCGCTGTTTCTCGAAGAGCTCGCTCCTGTGCCGGCCATCTCAGGTCGCAATCCAAGAGGTCTCTGTTTTAATGATGCTAGGCGAAACTTGAAGACTTCCATTCATGCGGTGGAGGCGGAGAGTCGGCAGGAAGGATCGTCACGACAGGGATGCCACCATATCGATTTTTCAACCGTAACAGAAGATAATACATGTGCTTAAGGATGCTTCAGGTGGTCCACTTTTCTTAAAAATTCCAAATGCAACTGCCTGCATGATCTTCAACGAGGTCAGCTACAACGAAAGTATGTATTGTCCTTTGATACAGCAGCGTGGGTAAAGTTTTATGTTCAAGGCAACACCTACAGATTCAAGAATACTAGTTCATCCCACAGTGACGTCATGTGATCAGTGCTGACAGGGGCGCCCTTATTGGACAGGGAAGTGGTGATGTCTTGATGGAATTTATTTTAGAAGTTGAAGTCTTTTCGCATCACTGGTCAGTCAGACAGGATACCAGGGAAGAGACCGCGGTCAATCCTTGATGGAACGTTTTTTAAACCCATTTAGGACTCGTCGTCCGCAACCACTACCTTCAAGGCGAAGTGCCAAGCCTGCGGAAAAGTAATTTCGGAACCAAAAAAAAAGAAACTTCCACTTCAAACTTAGAGCCTCATCTCAGTTGGCGTCCCAAAAAAATTTTAAAAATGTGATGTATTATCAGTATTTATATTTCTCCGCTCCCTAAAATGTATTCTTGTATTTGTATTTCCAAAGACTTTTTGCCTCTTTTTAAAATGTATTTCCGGTACGTATCAGGATACATTTTTATAAATATATTTGAGACTTCAGTATCAGTATCTTAGCAACTATTTTCATCTATCCCAGTATTCGTATTTCCAAATACATTTTTGAATATTTCTGCCCTACCCTGCAACGTAATGCAGCTGTCAAGTGACGCTTGCAACGTTTAGGAATTGGAGAAATGGAATGGAGCAACTCAGCCATTCCAGGAGTGGGAATGGGCCCAGTGTCCCCATTCCTAGGAATTGAAAGGAATTGAATTATCGAAAGCTCTAATTCCCCGGAATAGAATTGGAATGGAATGGGGGTGCCCCCTCCGCAACACTGGTGGGAAGCGACCACCTACCTATTTGACCTCGTTGCGAGCCTTAGGCCTCAGCTTTCAAAGGGCTCTGCATGATTCGTCGTATGGCAGCCCATTAGACTGATCCTAGAATTCTGCTCCAGCAGTACATCCCCAGGCCATCCAGGAGCCGACCCACCCGATCCGGGTGCGAGAAGGGACCTCAAATCGTGACCTGCACTATATGTTTGACCTGTGGGTCAGCTGATGGGGGCACTAGAGCAGCACCAGCGGAGAAGGGGATTACGCCTGTTACAAACTATAGCATCACCAAATCCAGAAATACCTCCATTCATTCTAAACCAGTTTTAGAAGCCACCCAAGCACACAAAAACGACCCTTTCAATACTTCACAACACTGTTCTCGGCAACAAGTCTGGCTCCAATCCGTGCATTCTGGTTTTTATTGGCTCCAAAAAGGTTTGATTTAACCCTCTACATTGCGCAAGTCCGGGAGGCTCAAAACTGAGGTCTCTATGGAAGAGCACTTCACTTCTTCACAGCGTTTCTGCAAGACGGACGATGTCAAGCTTGAGTCGAGCTAAACTAGGACCAGTTACTGGCATTGGCATTCCCCAGATCTTCGTCCTCTCACCAATCCTTCATCAATGTTGTAGCCGACTTTTCCTCACGTCAAGCAATCGGTGCTGTTTTAACAATATATTTCAAGCGAGTACTATGGCACCTCGGAAATTCAGGAAATCTCTGCCACACCCCTTCAGACCGCACTTCGGCGCACGGGGCAGCCTGCTCCTCATCCTCCACGAGGTGTTAGCCAACTCGCCGAAGTGCGACCCAAGAGTCATAATCGCCGTTGACTCTAAGGGAACATTCGACGTCCCTATTATGCTTCGCAAACGAGCACTAGCACTTTGATTTTCTCTCCACAGTGCTAACACAAAGTATTGTTATTCCCAGAGTGGCCTCGGTCGTGTGAATGGCCACCGACGTCCAGTTTATGTTTTGAAGCATATCATTGGCAGTTAGAGTTAGCTGCCCACAGTGCTGACGCACGTTGTTGTTGTTCTCACAGTGGCCTCGGTCGCCTGAATGGCCACCGACGTCCAGTTTATGCTTCGGAACAGATCATTGGCAGGTAGAGTTAGCTGCCCCCAGTGCTTCGTAACAGATGATTGGCCGTTAGAGTTAGCTTTCCGCGGTGCTGACCAAGGTTATTGTTATTCTTAAAGTGGCTCGGTCCTGTGAATGGCCACCGACGTCCAGTTTATGCTTCGAAACAGACCATTGGCAATTAGAGTTAGCTGCCCACAGTGCTGACGCACGTTATTGTTATTCTCAGAGTGGCTTCAGTCGTGCGAATGGCCACAGACGTCTAGTTAAGGCTTCGAAACAGATCCTTGTCAGTTAGAGTTAGCTGCCCGCAGTGCAGCTAACTCTAACTGCTAATATCGGTAGTGTGAAACACTTTTAAGTGCAGAGAAAAGTATTTCGAGTGTGCAGTACTGCTTTGAAAACAATTCAAAATTCTTATATAAATAAGAACAGTGTATTTGTGTAGTCATTGACCATTTTTGTATAAGTGCTTGCGCTTGTAGGGATATATACTTATTTGGGTGGGCTGGTGAGTTAAAGAGTGAGAGCCAAAGTGCTCAAAGTTTCGTCTGGAACTTTTGACCATTGAATATGGGTACGTTCGTCGCCGTCTCGGTGTTTCTAGCAGTATTTCTTCAGATTAAGCATATCCCGTTCACGCCTGAGGTAGACCAGAGAGCCGTGGTTCCCCCAGGTTGCGCAAACCCTTCGCAGGACAGAGGTAGAACCTACAAACGAACTCAGCTGTGCTTTGGTACCTGTGCATTGTAACTGCTTTGGAGGAAAAACACGGTTGGGATAGAAGCCCACACCGCAGAGACGAAAACGCTTCATGAAATATAATATAATTTATAGCATTCAATAGACAAAGATAAGCTCACAAAATGGCAATACTAAGATTGTTGTTGCTGGTTTGACCCTTGCATGCGATCAAAAGTTACCTTCTTTTGTTTTCTCCAATATCCTTCCATTTGTCACATGATGTTAACATTTCAAAGACGTTCAAAAAAAAGAAAAAAAAACAATTTTTCCGATGTGGCACGTTCCCGTGAAGGGAAATGGGAAGGATGAAGTGTTTGTCGAGTTAGGTGGGGTGGTGTGCGAGGAAAATATGTAGTGGCCAACAAGCAGTCTTGTACACGTTACTAAAAAAGTAATCGATTACAATTACTATTACTCTTGGCTAAAAAGTATTCGATTAGATTACTTGATTACTCGGAAGCAAAAGTAATTGGACATTACTTTAAAAAGTAACCGTTACTTTTCCGATTACTTTATTGTGTGACGACTTACATCTTTAGCGCTCATAACAATGAACTACTTCCAACCTAAATTTAACATTTTCAGAAGTATTGAAGAAGAAAAAACAGGCTGCCTCGTCGTGGTCGTTGAACCTTCACAACGCGGACACAAGCATAGAATTCGCTTGAAGAAGTTTAATGAATCGGCGTTCTCTAGTTTGGGGGGAAAAGGGGGGGGGGGGTAGATCTTGTTAATCCTATAAGCAAGGGTTGTCGCTCAAAGTTGGCGTCGCTCATTTTATTATTCACATGTGGATGCACTCACATGTTATACAAAAGAGCATCGTCTCCAGGATTTGAAACGGATCATCTGTAGTATCCATTAGCGGAAGAGATCGCCCCGACAACTTCTCAACTTAAAACCTTGCTTGTCACAAAGGCCACGTAGGGAAATAGGGAAATATTTTGAACTGGCTTTATATTTTGCATCCGCTTTAGATATTCTTCGGTTCTGGTTCTCCTACGGCTGCGAGTAGGTGCCGTAAGCAGGATTGTTTTTATTTATTTATTGTTTGTTTCTGTGTGTGTGTGCGTGAGGGGGCTAGTTGAAACGAAGGACTTACAAAGCTACATTCCTCTTGGTCTTCCCGATCGCAGTCCCAGCTAAAAAAAAAAAACACAGACATTTTAGACAAGCTATACATACAAAAGGGGTTGGCCTCGCTACCTATAGATCCGCAAATTTTTTTTTTCTTTTTTTCCGTTTGCAAAAAGAAGCAAATTTCATTTTTGTCATTTCAGAAAAAACAAAATGAGTGCAGGGGGAGGGGCCGGGGGGGGGGGCGTGGAAAAATAGTAATGGTTACAAGTAATTTTATTACTTCAAAAAGTAATCAGATTACTCTTGTGATTACGGCCTAATAAAAGTAATCAACTGATTACAAAATTACTCCAAAAAGTAATCGATCACAAGTAATTTGATTACTTGTAATGCGTACGGTACAAGTCTGCCCACGAGGTAATTCAATTTGCTGGCATTATTTTATACGCAGAATAAGAAAAGGTAAGAAAACGGAAAACAACTTTGGGTTAAGGTGATCAAGACCCAGGTAGCACGCCAGAGGAGTGCCTAACTCGGGCAAAGGCCTGGCAAACATAAGGGTCCAACTTAGGCGCAGTTAGGTTTTTGCACCATGGCCCTCATCAGTGCCAAAGTACGGTGTATAGCTATAGCCCTAGTTGGGCGATCCTAGGGCATGCCAAAGTTTGGCTCTTCTCTGGTACGCCAGAAAAGTGCCGAAGTTGGTGCCATACTTGAGCCATAACTGCCATAGTAAAGCCTAATCTGGGAATTCGGGGTATGCCAAGGTTTGGCGTTTCTCTGGTATGCCAGAGGAGCACCAAACTTGGTGCCATACTTCAACCATAACTGCCACAGCAACACCTAATTTCAGTATTTGGAGTGTGCCAAAGTTTGGCTTTTCTCTGGTACGCCAGAAGAGCGCCAAAGTTGGTGCCATACTTGAGCCATAACTGCCATAGTAAAGCCTAATCTGGGAATTCGGGCCTTCCAAGGTTTGGCGTTTCTCTGGTACGCCAGAGGAGCACCAAAGTTGGCGCCATACTTCAGCCATAACTGCCAGAGCAACGCCTAATTTCAGTATTTGGGACGTGCCAAAGTTTGGCTTTTCTCTGGTACGCCAGAGGAGCGCCAAAGTTGGTGCCATACTTGAGCCATAACTGCCATAGTAAATCCCAATCTGGGAATTCGGGGCATGCCAAGGTTTGGCGTTTTTCTGGTCCGCCAGAGGAGCGCTAAAGTTGGTGCCATACTTCAGTCATAACTGCCAGAGCAACGCCTAATTTCGGTATTTGGGACGTGCCAAAGTTTGGCTTTTCTCTGGTACGCCAGAGGAGCGCCAAAGTTGGTGCCATACCTGAGCCATAACTGCTATAGTAAATCCTAATCTGGGAATTCGGGGCATGTCAAGGTTCGGCGTTTCTCTGGTCCAGCAGAGAAGCGCCAAAGTTGGTGCCATACCTGAGCCATAACTGCTATAGTAAATCCCAATCTGGGAATTCGGGTCATGTCAAGGTTCGGCGTTTCTCTGGTCCGCCAGAGGAGCGCCAAAGTTGGTGCCATACTTCAGTCATAACTGCCAGAGCAACGCCTAATTTCGGTATTTGGGACGTGCCAAAGTTTGGCTTTTCTCTGGTCCGCCAGAGGAGCGCCGAAGTTAGTGCAATACTTGAGCCCATAACTCCCATAGTAAATCCTAATCTGGGAATTCGGGGCATGCCAAGGTTTGGCGTTTCTCTGGTCCGCAAGAGGAGCGCCAATGTTGGTGCCATA
Source organism: Ixodes scapularis (assembly GCF_016920785.2). Lineage (NCBI taxonomy): Eukaryota > Metazoa > Arthropoda > Arachnida > Ixodida > Ixodidae > Ixodes > Ixodes scapularis. The sequence goes on from NW_024609867.1 coordinate 5,728,353, forward strand.
CTTCAGCCATAACTGCCAGAGCAACGCCTAATTGTGGTATTTGGGACGTGCCAAAGTTTGGCTTTTTTCTGGTCCACCCGAGGAGCGCCAAAGTTAGTGCCATACTTTAGCCATCACTCCCGGAGCAACGCCTAATTTGGGTATTTTAGACATGCCAAAGTTTGGCTTTTCTCTGGTCCACCACAGGAGTGCCAAAGTAGTGCCATACTTGAGCCATAACTGCCGCAGTAAATCTTAATTTGGCGATTCGGGGCATGCTAATGTTTGGCTCTTCTCTGGCTACCCACTGAAGTGCCAAATAAGTGCCAAAAGTGTCAAACAAAGCCAAGAGGCCTGCCCAAGTTTGGAATATCTCTGGTGTCTCACAGAAGTGCTCTTTCACGCGCCCCAGAAGAGAATTAAATTAAATAAGCGTTGGAAACATGATGGTCAGATGCCATCACCTCCGTTCCCAAGCAGCACGGCGATACTTTGCACTATCGTGACAGCGCCGGCCGAAACTCGGTTCCAATATCACACAAACGCCCAGTTTTGCACCACCGTTTGATATCCGCCAAGCATCGCGTACAGCCGTTTTGCCCCGGCCTAGCGTCCGCGCAATATTGTCCGAATACTCCACGATGCGTCTGCTTCGTATTGGCCGAACGTCGTGCAAGTATGTGTACGTTGCATATCATTTGTTGCACATCCAATCACATATACGGACAAACAAAATTTTTTCGATCGCTCTCAGAAGCTTAATAAACCACTATCATTACAAACAATCTATTCTCGACATATTTACAAAGGTCACACATCTCTGTAAAACGAAAGCAAATTATAAAACAGAATTAACACTCTCCTCATGCCAAGCAAAACTCATTACACAAAAAACCGCGGAGATTGAGAGGAAAGCAGGACTACTATCAGAAGCATGTTTGCAGTGTACTTACTAATAAAAGAGCAATATCATGTTGTCCTTGATAGATGCATAATCCAACTCAGGCACCCCACAAACACACTCGAGAAAGTAGGTTGCGCACATTCAACTGACGTCTCGTCGTCGGCGAAGAGCAGTTTTTGTCGAAGCGTGTTTAACAAACACATCACAAAAATGCCACGAACTCTGGTGAAAAAAATGCCTGTTACCAAATAATTGGCATGGACGTATTCCAGCCGTTTAGGACAAAAAAGCACGGCCGCGTCTGCAAAGCACGAAAGCAACAGAACACTGAAGAGCCCATTTCGAAAACCGGACCTACGTGGCCCGCCTAATTGTATCACTAGGCAATCGGCGAAAACAGCAGCCCCAGAGATCCCATCAGCGTGACAGAGAGTCACGTGACAAATTTTCGTCCAAAAGTTTTTGTCCGACGCGTCCTACATAGAGAGGTCACACGTTTCCTTCCACCCTCTTGATTTGCTTCAAGCGGGTGTCGCTTTCGCTGACAGCCACACGAAGACAAAAAAGCAGGTGGGGAGGATTTGCAAAAGGCGAGGTCGAAGGGACTTTAACAACGCAACTAAGGTCCCTCTGCATTTTCGACGCATTAGAGTAAAAAAAAAAAAACAACTTATAAAAAAAAAACTGTGCTGTACAGCCAAAGCTACAGGGGAGAGAGTGCATCCCGACCTGTTCAACAGTGGGGAAATAAGGGACGGGGGAATCCCAGCCCTTCACTGGAATGAAATGGAACGGAAGGAAAGAAAAGGCCGCCTCTACCGGTGACCTTGTCGCCTTGCCTAGTCTGTCAGCGTTCGGCTTCCATTGTGGGTCTCAGAAAGATAATCTCCTTTCTTGAGAGCGAAATGGAAGGGGTGCTTATGTTTTGAGGGCTTGTCGCCATCCGATAGGCCTCAATTATTTCTCTCCGGCGTCGCTCGCAGTGGCCTCCCATGGCTTTTGTGCCGGTGAAATTAGGAGCGCAGCCGAGACATTTTCTCCAGTGAAGGACGACCGGGTGCTGAGAAGCAGCTCTTTCGGCGTCCATTTGATGTTCTCGGAGTCGGTCGTTGAGGCATCGCCCCGTTTGCCCGATGTACCCGGCTCCCCAGGACGGGGGGATCGCGTACTATTCCTCTGCCTCCTGTCCTTCTTCCGAGAATTCACTTTCCCGTACTCCCACGGAGCGGGCGGGCTTTGAGCTTGAAGCCAAAAATAAATATGTTGTTGAAGTTGAAAGATTGTCCTGTCTGTATCATCCCTTATATGTCTCCACTTTTTAAATGTTTGAAAAGTACCAACACGCTAAAATAGTACAAGTTCCGGAATTTCATTTTAATTCCCCAAATGTGATGCGGGAGCGGCGCCACAGAGCCCCGGTCGTTTCCACTCTTTGTTATCGCTAGGATTTGACAGTGCTCAATCACAATACAAGACACGCACGGAGCCACGCTCGCTTTTGCAATGTGCCACCTAATAATAATATCTGTTGAGGAGACGTGCGCACATCAGTCTCGCGCAGCGCTAGCTTGATGGTAGCACTTCCTGTAAAGGCGCATTCTCACCGGGGATGTAAGCAGTCGCGCGGTGCGACTAAATCGCGTCGCCAAAAAAATAAAATAATTATATGGCATCTCTGGCGTGCGCAATGAGCGAGTCCAACGTCTTCGTTGACAAGTCGCTTCTCAATAACTCTCGCTCCGAACGCCATTGATTGGCTCAGCCTCTGCGCGACTAGATCGCATCGCAAAATGCCGGGTCAGCAAAATAAGATTAAGTGGCCAGCCAAATAAAACTTGATTTCTATTTAATTAAGATGAAGACCACCCGCGTACATCAAATACCTCATCAACCGAACTCCAAGGCAGTATGCCTAGTTCTGGCACTTGTTTGGCAACTTTGGCCCGTAGCTGCCAAATGACAGCCGAACTATCGGGAAGCGAAGCCTAACTTTGGCTTTTGTTTGGCGACTTTGGCCCGTAGCTGCCAGATGACAGCCGAACTATCGGGAAGCGAGGCCTAACTTTGGCACTTGTTTGGCGACTTTGGCCCGTAGTTGCCAGATGACAGCCGAACTATCGGGAAGCAAAGCTTCACTTTGGCTCTTGTTTGGCAACTTTGGCCCTCAGCTGCCAGATGACAGCCGAACTATCGGGAAGCGAGGCCTAACTTTGGCACTTGTTTGGCGACTTTGCCCCGTAGCTGCCAGGTGACAGCCGAACTATCGGGAAGCAAAGCTTCACTTTGGAACTTGTTTGGCAACTTTGGCCCTCAGCTGCCAGATGACAGCCGAACTATCGGGAAGCGAAGCCTAACTTTGGCACTTGTTTGGCGACTTTGGCCCGTAGCTGCCAGATGACAGTCGAACTATCGGGAAGCAAAGCTTCACTTTGGCTCTTATTTGGCGACTTTGGCCCGTAGCTGCCAGATGACAGCCGAACTATCGGGAAGCGAAGCCTAACTTTGGCACTTGTTTGGCGACTTTGGCCCATAGCTGCCAGATGACAGCCGAACTATCGGGAAGCAAAGCTTCACTTTGGAACTTGTTTGGCAACTTTGGCCCTCAGCTGCCAGATGACAGCCGAACTATCGGGAAGTGAAGCCTAACTTTGGCACTTGTTTGGCGACTTTGGCCCGTAGCTGCCAGATGACAGCCGAACTATCGGGAAGCAAAGCTTCACTTTGGCTCTTGTTTGGCGACTTTGGCCCGTAGCTGCCAGATGACAGCCGAACTATCGGCAAGCGAGGCCTAACTTTGGCACTTGTTTGGCAACTTTGGCCCATAGCTGCCAGATGACAGCCGAACTATCGGGAAGCAAAGCTTCACTTTGGCTCTTGTTTGGCGACTTTGGCCCGTAGCTGCCAGCTGACAGCCGAACTATCGGGAAGCGAGGCCTAACTTTGGCACTTGTTTGGCGACTTTGGCCCGTAGCTGCCAGATGACAGCCGAACTATCGGGAGGCAAAGCTTCACTTTTCAACTGGTTTGGCAACTTTGGCCCTCAGCTGCCAGATGACAGCCGAACTATCGGGAAGCGAAGCCTAACTTTGGCACTTGTTTGGCGACTTTGGCCCGTAGCTGCCAGATGACAGCCGAACTATCGGGAAGCAAAGCTTCACTTTGGCTCTTGTTTGGCGACTTTGGCCCGTAGCTGCCAGATGACAGCCGAACTATCGGGAAGCGAGGCCTAACTTTGGCACTTGTTTGGCAACTTTGGCCCATAGCTGCCAGATGACAGCCGAACTATCGGGAAGCAAAGCTTCACTTTGGAACTTGTTTGGCAACTTTGGCCCTCAGCTGCCAGATGACAGCCGAACTATCGGGAAGCGAAGCCTAACTTTGGCACTTGTTTGGCGACTTTGGCCCATAGCTGCCAGATGACAGCTGAACTATCGGGAAGCGAAGCCTAACTTTAGCACTTGGTTGGTGCCTTGGGCCCGAAGATGCCAGATGTCAACCGAACTACAAGGCAGTAAGCCTAACTGTGGCACATCTGAGGCGATTTTGGCCCGTAGCTGCCAGATGACAGCCGAAATATCGGGAAGCGAGGCCTAACTTCGGCACTTGTTTGGCAACTTTGGCCCTCAGCTGCCAGATTACAGCCGAACTATCGGGAAGCGAGGCCTAACTTTGGCACTTGTTTGGCAACTTTGGCCCTCAGCTGCCAGATGACAGCCGAACTATCGGGAAGCAAAGCTTCACTTTGGAACTTGTTTGGCAACTTTGGCCCTCAGCTGCCAGATGACAGCCGAACTATCGGGAAGCGAGGCCTAACTTTGGCACTTGTTTGGCGACTTTGGCCCGTAGCTGCCAGATGACAGCCGAACTATCGGGAAGCGAGGCCTAGCTTTGGCACTTGTTTGGCGACTTTGGCCCGTAGCTGCCAGATGACAGCCGAACTATCGGGAAGCGAGGCCTAACTTTGGCACATGTTTGGCGACTTTGGCCCGCAGCTGCCAGATGACAGCCGAACTATCGGGAAGCAAAGCTTCACTTTGGAACTTGTTTGGCAACTTCGGCCCTCAGCTGCCAGATGACAGCCGAACTATCGGGAAGCGAAGCCTAACTTTGGCTCTTGTTTGGCGACTTTGGCCCGTAGCTGCCAGATGGCAGCCGAACTATCGGGAAGCGATGCCTAACTTTGGCACTTGTTTGGCGACTTTGGCCCGTAGCTGCCAGGTGACAGCCGAACTATCGGGAAGCAAAGCTTCACTTTGGAACTTGTTTGGCAACTTTGGCCCTCAGCTGCCAGATGACAGCCGAACTATCGGGAAGCGAAGCCTAACTTTGGCACTTGTTTGGCGACTTTGGCCCATAGCTGCCAGATGACAGCTGAACTATCGGGAAGCGAAGCCTAACTTTAGCACTTGGTTGGTGCCTTGGGCCCGAAGATGCCAGATGTCAACCGAACTACAAGGCAGTAAGCCTAACTGTGGCACATCTGAGGCGATTTTGGCCCGTAGCTGCCAGATGACAGCCGAAATATCGGGAAGCGAGGCCTAACTTCGGCACTTGTTTGGCAACTTTGGCCCTGAGCTGCCAGATTACAGCCGAACTATCGGGAAGCGAGGCCTAACTTTGGCACTTGTTTGGCAACTTTGGCCCTCAGCTGCCAGATGACAGCCGAACTATCGGGAAGCAAAGCTTCACTTTGGAACTTGTTTGGCAACTTTGGCCCTCAGCTGCCAGATGACAGCCGAACTATCGGGAAGCGAGGCCTAACTTTGGCACTTGTTTGGCGACTTTGGCCCGTAGCTGCCAGATGACAGCCGAACTATCGGGAAGCGAGGCCTAGCTTTGGCACTTGTTTGGCGACTTTGGCCCGTAGCTGCCAGATGACAGCCGAACTATCGGGAAGCGAGGCCTAACTTTGGCACATGTTTGGCGACTTTGGCCCGCAGCTGCCAGATGACAGCCGAACTATCGGGAAGCAAAGCTTCACTTTGGAACTTGTTTGGCAACTTCGGCCCTCAGCTGCCAGATGACAGCCGAACTATCGGGAAGCGAAGCCTAACTTTGGCTCTTGTTTGGCGACTTTGGCCCGTAGCTGCCAGATGACAGCCGAACTATCGGGAAGCGATGCCTAACTTTGGCACTTGTTTGGCGACTTTGGCCCGTAGCTGCCAGGTGACAGCCGAACTATCGGGAAGCAAAGCTTCACTTTGGAACTTGTTTGGCAACTTTGGCCCTCAGCTGCCAGATGACAGCCGAACTATCGGGAAGCGAAGCCTAACTTTGGCACTTGTTTGGCGACTTTGGCCCATAGCTGCCAGATGACAGCCGAACTATGGGGAAGCGAAGCCTAACTTTAGCACTTGGTTGGTGCCTTGGGTCCAAAGATGCCAGATGTCAACCGAACTACAAGGTAGTAAGCCTAACTGTGGCACATCTGAGGCGATTTTGGCCCGAAGGTGCTAGATGACATCCGAACTATCAAAATGTGAAGCCTAACTTTGGCATTAGTTCGGCAATTTTGGCCTAAAAATGCCAAATATCTACCGAACTACCGGGCAGTAAGCCTAACTCTGGCATTTGTTAGGCGATTTTGGGCCCAAAGATGCCAGATGACAGCCGAACTACCAGGCAGTGAAGCCTAAGTTTGGCATTTGTTTGGCGAATTAGGGCCAAAATACCCAGACTGTTGCCAAGGGAGGTGAGGTTTGGCTCTACTTTGGCTTCTTCAGGCTTTTCCATGCCTTAAACTGCCAGAAAAAAGCCAAGTTTTGGCCCAGAACTCTGTGCTACCTGGCTAAGTATAAAGCCACACCTGATAGTCAGTGCAGTGTATGTTTGTTTCTTATTTTTGTGTTTCTGTCACTAACGTTGCAACTGGCCTTTTCTCTCGCGTAAATGTACCACAAGCTGAACTTCAACCCGTTATTCTAGAAATAAGTGCACTGCAGCAAAGGTAAGAACGAGGTGTTCACTTACCGCGGCGATACTTACCATTCTGAAGCGTGAGCGCGTCTCTCAATAGCAACACTCTTTGAGAAGCATCAGCAAGACGCACGTGTGACACTCGTCACTCCTGATAGCCGAGCTAAATGTACATAACCTTATTCAAGTTGGAGACCCGAAACATTTCATCATGCCAGGTGTTTCATCTTGTGCAGAGGACAAATGAAAGAACGAAGAGGTCTATTAGATAAGATAGACTCCCAAAGCATAACCTGTGGGCAACCGGGACCTGCCTAATTTTCCGAAACGTAAACATGATTTAGTCACTTACAGACATGGTCTGAAAGTTTTTTTATAATAATCCAGTATAAGAAAAACTACAGATGAAGAACATAGAGAAAGTTGGACTGCCTGATGTCGTCAATGTTAAAAACAAATCTCCTTAAAGCCTTAGCGATACATCGTGGAAACAAATGATTCGGACCCAATGGTATGCAAAAGTTGGTCTCCTAATGTATTCCGTTGCGACTTACTACACAAGGGCGAATAGGTGGTTAGCGCTTTGAAGGAAAATATCAGCGGATGTACGCTCCTTGCTTAGAAGAAAAGAGAAAAACTTTTTTTGGCCATCTATGATACCAGCTTGTTCGCAGACACGACAAACGGTGCTCGCCAACCCGGACAGTTTCCCATAAAAGTTCATCCACGGATACTTTTACTCCAAACGCCCACCACCTAGCCGCACATTAGTGTAAATCGCAATAGGAAATGTTGATAAACAAATTCGAGCGGACGGATGAAAGTGGCATCGAAGCATTTGTTTAAACCCTTGGCGGGCGTCGTATCGCGGAAGTCTAGGCCGAAATTTCAAACGCGAATTTAAATATTCGTAGGCTATTATATATATAAATATTTCAATCAACGATATATATTCAAATGGCACTGCTACCACCTACATCCTGAATAAATGTAACCGAGATGGTTAAAAGTAACGCGAGTATGACTAGAGGAAGAGAATACTCGCGTCGCTCGCAGTTAATTACTCGAAACCGGCACCGCGAAGTGTGGCACAGGCTCCACAGTATTTTGTATCTTGCTGGCATGTCGCTGAAAAAAAAAAAAAAAAAAAAAACATTACATGTGTTTACCGCTGCGCTGGCACAAACTACGCGTCACAAAATAAAGTCATTTTTTTCCGAACCCTAGTTTATTGTCAGGCTTTAAAAGTTGAAACCGAACGCTTTAAGTTAAAAGTTCCAACAAGAAAACGTTGACAAAATAAGGCGATCAATCTGGTTTATATTACAGTTATTAAAATTAGAGACGCTAACACGACCACGGAATCAATATTAAAATGCATCATCAAGCCATTTTGCGTATTAATACGCCTAGAGATATAGAAATAAATAATTAAACGCAAGCATAAAAAATGTGCACCTTTGCATAAATGTATTTGTTAATTATTTTAAGTTTTTCGTGGTTCCTACCAATAGGCACCACTTAAAACTAACAGACCACAAGATTACCAGGGTCGAAATAGATAGAATTCCATGCCAGATATTTCTTAGTAATTATTTTCACACGAGCAGTCATACGCTAAACATAATAATTATACTTACAGCCTCCTCCCAGAGAAAACTTTGAGAACGCAATATTTCATTATGGGAGGTTCAGAGAGCAGTGTGCGTTTCAGTACGAAATAATGCCTCCCGCAAACTCCTCCGGACAGGGAATCTATCCAAACACTCGCCTCAAGTCTTCTGTACTCTAGAAATGAATATCAGGTTGAAAACCAAATGCCTGCCTCGACCTTGTATAAAGAAGCATGTCACGAGTCACATGTTCACCGACAGCTTGACGTCAGTCATATCGTGCCTCACGTAATGTCAGGGGCCTTCTTGTGACGTAACATTTTTTTTTTTTCTGAGGCGCATCCGCCATAAAACGAAGTTTCAAATAAAAGGAAAACGACTTCTTCGGAGTTTTGAATACTACGTCTGAGGATTGTTGTAAAAATTAAGGCTTGAGGGCGTCTGCTTCTCGTTATCGTATATCAAAGGAGGAAAATTAAGATATTAGTTATAAATTTCCCCGAATGCGTGTTGATTGAACTCTTGCAGTCGGACACCTTTGAGGGAAGAGACCCGAAGTAATGGTATGTTTAAGTATGGCTGCTTAAGGCAAAATGCATCAGCTAAATTTCCTTATCGACGAGAACACTTTGGAAATTATATTTTTATGCTGCCTCTCGTAATGCCTTATTTTAATTTGATAACACGCAATCGCGGCTGATCCATGGAATTTTACGACGAATAAAGTTTGAGTGCAACAAGTCAAATGTACCGGGGCTTCATTGCACACCGAATATTCTTTATATAAAAAAATTAGCAATACTTACAGAAGTTCACATGGTCTATCATATCGACACCGAAATGTTTGGGTGAATTTTATGTCAAATGAACCCATTAACATTTCACTCGTGCTCCTACCTCTATCAATTTTTATAATATTGTGTGTCAAACAATTATGTCTCTGCGCTGAAGCAATCACTTGCGTTTAAATCCTATAGCTGATGCTCAATCATTAGTGTTATCATTTTAAAAGGCTCAAAACAAATCCTTGAATAGAAGTCTACCAACAAAAATGCCGCATAAACAAATTTCGGACGAAACACTGTCATCAGCGATAAATAGGAAATCAATGAGAATACAATACTCGACACAAACACACTCGCGCGCACAGCAGAGAAAAATAGCATCGATGTTTTACTCGAAGCATTGTCGAACTGAAAAATATCGCAATTTCCAGTCTCCACTTCTGTCCCAGGGACGGCGACCAAGCGAAAAATTGCCCCAAAGCTCGGCGAACAAAAAATCGATGCTCGCGAACGTGAGACGAGATACGTTCCCACGCGCCAAATGCTGACGGGTAATCCATCAGGGACGTTTTGTTCTGGTTTCAAAAGTCAGACCCTTCGCTTCCGAAGTAGATAACTGCACGGCGCCTGTTTCCGATGCTTCGCTGTGCAGCTTACACGTGGCTTCGGGGAAACGTGTCAAAGCAAGAGGCTTGCTCATCTCGAATTTCCAGGTTGCGCCAACCCGGCTAAGAATCGGAAGCCTTTCAGGAAATCTCCAATTGTATTCAAATTGCTTTGTCTTGTTGTCTGACATAGAGATCAGGTGATATTACCAAGAAAAAAAATCAGAAAACGTTAATGTAAATAAGAAAATTTAGCATGACATATAAATAGAAGTAGAAACTAAACTGGGGCATTTTCTTCACCAGAAACATTAATAACATAATATAACACAAAATAATGTAATATAATATAGTATAGTATAAGCTCTTATCAAATGCTATAAAATAAAATTTTTATTTTATAAGCCCGAACCTAAACTACCTAATCTAAATTAGTAAAACCTAAACTACCCAATCGAAATTAGTATCATAAACAGTAGCAAAATTTCCACAAACACAACCAAGATCACAACTGGCACTAACATGGGTTTTAGCAGAAATATAATCAGATCGATTATTATTTTTTGTCGCTGCTTTAAGTTTGATTATCATCGAGCAAAATTCGGCTAGTGAAGTGTGCTCGCATTCAATCCGTGAGTTTACGTGAGGCCGAAAAGACACGGGACCATTACAATTTCAGCGGTAACCACAGCAAGCTTTTGTGAAGGTGGAAAATCAATAAATATTCTTTAGTGAGTTTCTTGGACCTCACACCGCACACGGCGGTAGGCTAAGCGGAGCTCAAGTGTACTGGTTTTTACATATTTGTTATGCTTGTCAAGCTGCCGTGTGCGAACCTGTGTTGTTTACATTCTGCTTCAGCAGAAAGGTCACTTACTTCGATCGCCGAACGGCTCTGCGAAGAGCAAGAACAACTACGGCTCGAGACACGTCGCTCGAAGTCACGCCAGGGTTCCACCAGTCCACCGGAACGTCTTACAGATCTGAGAAAAGCAACGGCACATGCTTTCATTACCACATTTTTGGTACCCATGCCGTCGTGGTAGTGAAAACTTTTGAAACTATTTTAGTCGTTTCATTGCGTTCCCACAATGCACGAATGCCAAGGTGGTAGACCTGATGTGAAAAAAAATGGCAGTTTGAGATACCAAACTAACGTGTTGTTGGGTTGTTGATAAGATCGTATTCCCTTAGCCGAGCAGGAGGTCCTTACTAGGGGAGATATTTATGTAGGAAGAACAACATAAAACAACTAGAGAGGGTAAAAAAGCAACACGAGCCAGCACTTCAATTTGTCTGACCATCAAGACACCAGCTGTTCATCTTAAAGTTAAGATTTCTCCTTAAATATCAAGTATAATGCATTTTTGGTTGGGGTGCTTTCTGACTGAAATAAGCTGCCAACAAAACTATAAAAATTTAAGTTTAGCCTTATGCCGTCGTGGTAGTGAAAACTTTTGAAACTATTTTAATCGTTTAATTGCGTTCCCACAATGCACGAATACCAAGGTGGTTGACCTGATGTGACAAAAATGGCAGTTTGAGATTCCAAACTGATGTTTTGTTGGGTTGTTGATAAGATTGTATTCCTTTAGCTGAGGAGAAAGTCCTTACTAGGGGGATATTTATATAGGAAGAACAACATAAAACAACTAGAAAGGGAAAAAAGTATCACGAGCCAGCACTTCAATATTTCCAACTATCAAGACACCAGCTGTCCATCTTAAAAATAAAGTCTCTCCTTAAATATAAAGTATAATGCATTTTTGGTTGGGGTGCTTTCTGACTGAAATAATTGCTACCAACAAAACTATAAAAATTTAAGTTTAGCCTATCGCCTGTCTTGCTTGGCCAGCCAAATTATGACGTTACATGCTGTGAAATTATTGTGCGGACTGAACTGTATGGCGTGAACATATGGCCTACAAGTAAAATATTTTCGCCCGGTGGCACGTTCATTTTCCTCACGGCGCAAAAGTCACTCTTCCAAAGCCGCGCGCAAAGCTAACGGAGCCGGGCGTATTTCTCTCGAATTTTGCAGCGCATTTCTTTCAGATATTTGAATTTTAGCATTCAATACATTATCCTCTCGATGATCCCACTCGACCCAAGCTCCTAGCTACAAGCGCTCCTAGCTACAAGCGCCCCTAGCTACAAGCGCTCCTAGGTACAAGTGTTTACAATCAATAAAAAGGAATATGTAATTAATGCAAAGAGTAATTGATTGCATGTAATGAGTTCCGTACGATTCTGATGTTATTACCTTAGGCGTCTTTTGTGACGTACTTCAGGTGGAAAGTGTTCCCGTGAACCGAAAGCTCATATTTGAATATCAAACGCTCTTTGCCTATTCAGTTGGGTGTTCAGATTTTAAAGCAGCACGGAAATGAAGCCGGGATAAAGGTGCAGCCGCGAAGGTCGATACTGATTGGTTAATGCTGGATGTCACGTGATCAGTGAGGTAGGCGAGCAGGAATGGAAACGTCGGAAAAGTTACGCAAGCCGTGAAGGGTAACCCGGCAACAGCGGAGGTGTGACGTCGGTGCCGCTAGGGTTTCATTTCGGATCAGATGGACTGAATGAACGGTAAAGGTGTTAGCGCGCACCAGAGACTCCGCATTGGCGTTTCGTATTAAATTGAGTAACTTACCAAACAAAAATTCCATAGCGTTTTGGAACAAATTAGAGTGTATTATGTAGAAACCAATTTGTGAACCTGCTGCACAATTTCATTGGAAACAAACTAGGACTGAATTGCGACAATTGAAGAACACTTAAATTCACGCTCTCAAGTTTGAAATCCTGGAAACGACAAAACTGCAGGTGTTTGAAAGAACCACTCCCTGTCGTTGCCCAGGCAGCACACCAATGTCGGTCCGACATTGGCCTAACATTGGCAAATACCGGCCTCAATATTGGACAACATTGGAAGCGCTACCCTTTCCAATGTTGGCCCAGTGATCGGTGCCAATCTTGGGCCAATGTTCAGCCATCGTTCCAGCCGATGTCGGCCCCATCATTGGTGCCAATGTTGGGCCATCGCTAAACCATGGTTCCAGCCAAGGTGCTCCCACATTGGCGAAGACTGGCGTAATATTGGACAACACTGGAAGCGCGACCCGATGCAATGTTGGCCGTCATGCTGATTTTTGGCCATCGTTGCACTCGCCCAGCTCTTTGCAAGTGCCGTCACCAAGTTGTTTGCAAAAGGAAGGTAAACAGACACAAGGGATTGTTTTGAAATCTCCTAACAGTTTATTACACACAGCTTATTTGGTAGACAAGCACAATATCAGCAATTCGTAATATGTGAAGAGGTACTACTCAGCTGTGATACGATTAAAAAGACTGCAAAGCAAGCAACAACCGGCGTAATTCTTGGGTAGTGTCCAGTCTCCCGGCAGCTGACAGAATCGTTTCGCCAAAATTCTACCACTAGTCGCCCCTCATTGGCGGTGCAATCAGTTCATCGAACTACATTTCATAGACAGATCGTTTCATCAACACGCGATGTTTCATAAAAAAACTCAAAATATGTTTTCTTTTCTTCTTTTTTTGTTGCAATGAACCGCTTCAGATTAGCATGAAGCGGCGTGAAAGGGTGGGCTGGTTCGGTGAGCACGCGCCTCAGGAATACACGCGCAACGAAATGCCCCTACAGCGCGCAATTCGCGTAACGAATGTCGATGAAACGTAAATGTCGACCAGAAATGTGTCAACGAAACGTGTTTTTGCGAAACGCAGGTAGAATAAAAAAGTCAGTATTCTACCTGCGGTTGTGACATTATTTCAGACAGATAATGGCAGGCGACTGTCGGTAAGATTGCGGGAAAATTATTCTCCCAGCTGCCAGGAGATAGGCAATGCCCAATTCTAGAGGTTATCCGGAAGATTGCCATACAAGAACGGACAATGATCATCAAGTAGGTTGCAGCACACTTACGTTGAAAATACTGGACTTGAAAGATGTAATCCGACTTATATGTCAACACGGGCACTGCAGAACAACCACTCAAACACAAAAACTACAAGGAAGTGACCCGTGAAGATTCAACACAATGTAGCACACGCTGCCATTTGCCGAACCGGACACTAAACTGTTCACAAGAATGTCTTGGGCCTCTTTGAAGAAATCGACACGGGTAGGACTTTTCGAACGAGATACCATTTACCACAGAAGCGAAATCCACAGCGGGCCTGCACCCCGCAGGCCGCATCACGCGCGAAACTAGGTCGGGTCCTTGCGACGCAGGCATTCCGAGTTTGTCAACGGGTAATGTGTCATCCGTCAAACCACATGATCACACTTCTACCGTTACCCGCGCACAGAGAGCGGATTCAAGTCCGGTGAGTACGCACAGCAACCGCGCCTTCAGCTTAGGGAGAGAGAGAAAAAAGAGAGAAGGAGTACAAAGCAAGCAGGCCAGAACGGGGGTGGGGTGCGCTTACAAAGGCTTATCTTCAGGGGCATCTCAACAATGAACCGAGCGAGAGAATTTGTCACTTTTACCCAAGGTTGATAGTGCAGTAGAAGTTATGCGTGACCTTGTGCTTTAGGCAGGTTCCGTGCTCTTCCTTATCGCCAGCTTTGAAACAGTAGTCACGTGACCCTAACCGGAGACAGGATTGGCCTTAAACACGCATAGCGTCTACCTTGCTGTCATTACCGATTTAACAGGACAGCTCTTTGAAGGTCAGCTTTCGAACTTCTAAAGAAACTGTCCAGTCCAAAAGTGGTTCTAAACGGGGCAAGTGTGACGACAGTATGTTTTGCGTCGTATAACTTACATTATAATTTAGAATGAAGAACTAAGCGCGACTATTTTTTGCGCACGATGTACACAAATATATCTATAAATATATAAATATATTTTTATCAATAAATTTAAAACTGTTTGTACACTGTTAGGTTCGCGTTTTTAAACTTCAAATTTTTTTACGAAAGAGTTGCACATAAAAGACACCTCGAACAGCACATCGTCCGACTTTCAACACACGATGAATCACCGACGCTCGCAGTAAGAAGGTTGCGATGCTGCGCGAACGGTTTCTGAAATATGCTGCGTAGGGTACGCGGGCGCAACGGCTTCGCGACCGTTCGAAGAGCAAATGATTCGCGACAACAAAGTAGCGTCTTGCAGCATCAGTAAGCTAACGGGGCTCGAGAGTCCCACGCTCACATTTCCGCAGAGCGAGCGCGGCCGGCCAGATCGAGGCGCAGTATGCTCTCGCGTCGCGATTGCTACCTCGTTGCTCTGCCTACACTGATGACATGTGCACTGGCAGTCGAAGCAACCCTCTTGAGACTTCACTCGAGTTTAATATATGACTTTATAGCGCGATAGACTCTCGTAAAACTAAAAGTAGCTCATGAAAATAGTTTTTTTCTGCTCCCAAAATTTCTCCAAAGCTGCTTTGCCTAGTTTCATCCCTGTATTTCCAATACTGGAAATTGTGGCTTTAACACTCAAATATTGAACAGCATATGACAGCATACATTCACTATTAGAAAGCCCTTGGCCTTGGCAGTGCAATATGACCTGCACAAGTCAGCATACTTCCAAAATTGGAAATCCAAATTGGCTTTTACAGTCCACTATTGGACCAGCTTATGCCAGCATGAGTTGATCTTGGAAAGCTGTTGGCTTTGACAGTTGAATATTGACCAGCTTACGCCAGCATGCATCCGATATTGGAAAGCCATTGGCTCTAACAGTCCAATATTGGACAGCTAATGCTGGCATGTATCCAATATTGGAAAGCCATTGGCTCTGACAGTGGAGTATTGTACAATTTATGCCAGCATATATCCAATATCGGAAACCTATCGGCTTTGACAGTCCAATATTGGATAACTTATGCCGGCATATATCCAATATTGGAAAACCATTGACTTTGACAGTCCAATATTGGACAGGTTATGTCAGTATATATCCAATATTGGAAAGCCATTGGCTTTGGCAGTCCAATATTGGATAACTTATGCCAGCATATATCCAATATTGGAAAACCATTGGCTTTGACAGTCCAATATTGGACAGGTTATGCCAGCATTTATCCAATATTGGCAAGCCATTGGCTTTCACAGTCCAATATTGGACAGCTTATTCCAGTGCATCACCAATATTGGAAAAACATTGGCTATGATAGTCCATTATTGGCCCAGGTAATTCCAATATTGGTAAATACATGGCTCAGTTGGGCCATTGTTGGGCCATTCTTTGTCCCATCAATTCCAATGTTGGCCCAATATCGTGTGCTGCCTGGGTGGCGTGGTTGCCTGAACGTTTCATGTAGTGTTATGGTACACGAACGAACACTGCCTCGGATCACTCAAGAGAACTTCCAAACTCGCGCACTCATGTATCAAGCGTTGTAGCTATACCGGAATTCAAGCCCCTGGTTCCGCCGGCTTAACATCTACCCAGCTTTATTTGTTTTATCGCCCGGGAACATTTTTGGCACAATTAGCGGGAACACTATGTTTTCATCGTTTTCAATATCAGCAGACTCATGTTCATGTTTCTACGTGCCATCATGATGTCACGAGATGTCCTATCCTAACAATACGTCACAATGTCATCTGACGTCATAACATCACGCGACAGACAATGTCACGTGTCGTCATCAAGTCGCGTGGCGTAACTGTGCAACGTGGCTTTACATGACACTGTGACGTATTGGTGTCAGCTGACGCCAGGTAACAGGTGACGGAAGCGTTGCGTGACCTCAGAGTCGGGTTGAGGGGCGTTACATCAGTGTGGAATATTTTGGCGGAGTGCCGTAAATGTTCCGCGTTGATACTGAGCGCAGTCGACAGTGCGAAACGCGGGAAGTGCCCCACCCTACCTGGTATCGCAATAACAATATAAAAAGCCGACTGGAGCAAGTATTTTTATTCCAGGAATTGCTATCAAGTTTATAATGACAGGTGTAAAGTTATCTGATGAGCAACCAGTGTGAGCGTGAGCGCCAGACTCGTTAATGTTCCGGCAGCGATACCGGAATTGTCTACGTGTAACACAAATGCTCAGTAAGTAGCCACAGATTCCTTTATTTTCCCAAACGGACCTGGAACAGTGTGATCAATTGATTAAGGCCAAATCCTAGAAAGACTTTCGAGTTACGAGCCATTGAGAGATGTGTCAAGCGGTTTCCGTGCTTTTTTTAATCCTTTCACTTCCATCTGACGGTGCCCAGCAAGATTATGGAGTGCTGAACCGCTCCGCTTTGTGTTCGATTCTCAGAAAGACATAGCTTTTTGCAGGGAAAACAACCAGCTTTTAAACGTTTTAATCAGTTTCTTTTTTATATATATAATCAGAGCTACATGCTCACAATATTGTGATCGGGGTTAATCATTATAAAATTTATGAAAACATTTATTTATATTTCACTTCTCATTTTTGGTCCTCATGAAAGTTTAAAAGTTGCACATTCTGGAGCAGTAGGTTTCTTTAGGTTGTGTTAGTTAACTCTGTGGTTGTATTATATGTCAAGATAAATGTGTCAGAATATCTGAAAGCAGGGTGTTGACGTTTAAACAAACTATGTATATCGCACAAATGTGCAGGTTTATTTGTGAGATATATCGGAATTTCTAAATAACCAAGAACTGCTGTCTGCCAATGCCCTGCAGTTTCGTGCAGTTCTGGGCCTTCGCAGGCAGAATTGCTTAAAGGATTGTTGTCCATTTAAATTTAATATGGCATTCAAAATGTTAAAATGTGTTGTGTGCTCTCAGTAATCGACATTGAAGGCTCAGTTCAATGCAAATCAAATGAACCTGTTCAGATTTTGTCACAAAAGAAAAAATACTTCTCGGCATATGTTATCTTGCTTTTACCTATTACAATATTTTGAAGAGAATATGTATTGATTCATATCTGTTTACCGTAAAATAGATTGAATTTGGCAAACAAATGTCACAAAAGTGCTCACTTTGAAGTATATTCTCTCTGTATCTGTAGAGCACTTCCATGAACCCTTCTTCACAAAGAAAGCCAATTATTTACGAGATGGCATTAAAATCACCGAAGGTGTTACAAAATAAAATAGATGTGATATTTGACTAGTCTTTTTTTCGGTTTCAGAAAGGCCACGTAAAAATTTGCGACAGGGGGTTCTCAAGCATATTTACCATGAAATTGTTTACTCTTTGGTGTTCCAGAAACGAAGCCTGGAATTCATAGTTTCCGTTTGCAATCTTAAGAAGAAAAACTGAAATTCGAATAATTATGCCTTCGTCATGCCCGCGCGCAGATCTTGGTACCCTACCGTTAAAGAGCGGACACACAGGCTTGCATTTCTAAACGGTGTAGAATCTGGAGAGAAAGACCGTAGAAACGAGATACATACCCGCGGCCAATCTACTAGGACTAGCGCTGGACTGGGGGCTTTTACGTATACAGTACTATATAACCTGCATCCGTGCCTCGGGGCTTCAAGTCCGCTTCCACGCTGCCCACTCCGTGAGTTGCCGTTATTTCTTTCTACGTGGTCTTCCCTCTTCGGCGGCAGAATTGTGACCAACACGGCTGCCTCGCGGAGAAATGGGAATCCAACCCCGCCTGGCTTGAGGTCTTCTTTTTTTTTAAATTTATCTCGTTTAGAAAGTTATAACCCATTTTGTTGTCACCGTCTGTTCCGGTTCAGAACATCCCTCAACGTACCGTCAGTATAAAAGCAGCGATAAGTCGCTTCATTTGGATAGTTAACCTTCCGTAGAAGACGCAGGATGAGTTGTATCTATCTTGTTTTAGTTTTAGGCACATGTTCACCTATTAAATGTTTATACGCGGTTTTTCATTTATCAACTTCTTGCGACAGTAGTAACTGTTTCCTTGCACACCAAGCAACTTAGCCACAAGAAGAGATCTTATAAGTGTGTCCATATTGTCTTGAACATTGTTTCTTCCCGTATGACAATATGTAAGTAAACATAAATTTTTTAGCAAAAGTAAATCCTGCTGAATAAAGTGTATTATGGCAAGTAAACTTTGCAGACACTGCAAACCCCGAGTAGTAGAATAGTTTATGCTTAACAAATAATGCATCTATTTATTACTCAGCGGAGTTTCAGTCACTGCAGTATTGTCCCTGAAATATAGAAGATTAGATTTAGATTTTAGATGGAAGATCCATTTGATCTGCCATCTGGAGAGCAAGCGTGCTGCACATCACGGTGTTTTAATGGGAAGGGAAAACATTTTCTGCGTGCTATTAGGGTACTGTCCAGATAGTCCTCATCACTTGAACGGCCTCGGCAAAGTTGTAATCAATAAAGACCCGCAAGGAAGCAGAGCATCGTGGAAATCTATTTCTGCCTAATTGCTTGAGGCAAGACAATCATCGCCGCAACCAGAGCTGTTGGTGGGCATCCCATAATCACCGCAATGTTTGAAATGAGTGAAGATGCCGTTCAAAAACCTGAAAAACGTTGAATTTATCATCGAAACTCGTTTATTCAAGCCCGACACTCTGTTTATCTGAAAAAAAAAATATTACACAAGAACATTTGTTTAAAGAATTACATCCACTATATGATCAACAAAGTACTGCGCTGTGCTTATACTTATATCGAGAAGTGCACGTAACATAAGAGGATACTGAATGATACGTGCCATAAAAGTCAGAAGGTAGGTTGATTCTTTTTTGAACACATGCCGCACGTCTACTCTACGGCGAAGCGTAAAACAAGAAAATAATTATCCAGACGTATACTCCGGATGTCGAAGGCGATGACGAGGCCGGCCTTCTCAGGATGTCCCGCCGGCGCGTTGCCTTAGATGACTTCATTTTTCACTCCCTACTCATGACTGCATAGACGTTCGGGAAGGTTCTCCATTTCCCCCACATACAAGGCGTCGCATTGCGCCCAAGGAATTCAGTAAATCAGCCCTTGAACTATTTTTTTTCGGAGGCGATCCTTTTGAAGGGGAGCATAATGGCAAATGGTTGAGACGAGCTTATCATTAACTGCGATGCCATGCGGTCTCAGAGCTCGGGCGAAAACCTTGCTCGTGCAATGAAGGTACGGGTTGCACACGCGGCTGGAGGTGGTTTTTCCGTTGCTGCATGAGGGTGACGCAGTTTCTTGTCGACGAATTTTGCTGGGTAACTGTTTTTTCGAAGGTATCGCTTGATAATATGAACTTCCACTTTTAAAGACATCTGTGCTGAGCAGGCCATGAGGTCGCGTCGAAAAAGGGGAAAAACCAGAAAGGATTTCCAAGTTGTGGGGTGGTCTGATGAGATGTCTGGGTTGTGGCCGCTGTGTGCAGCATTCCTGTATATTTGTTGGGTCAAATGGTTCACCTTTTGATTGCACGGACACAGCGAGAAATGGAAGGCAACCCTCATACCTACGTTCGACTGTGAATTGAATATCTGGTGCGCTTGAAATAAGATGTTTATGAAGGCACTCGACTTCGCTGGTCCTGAAAACACAGAAGCAACCATCCACGTAACGTAGAAGCAGAGTTGCCCACTTCCTTTCTACGTTACGTAGATGATAGCTTTTCGGTTGTCAAGTCCATCGGAGTTCCGACGAAACGTTTACATTATAGAAATGATTCCTTCTTACAACATTCAGGTTTATGAAATGATTCAGGCGCTACGAGGCGCTCTAGTCCGCCCTAATACTCGCGCCCGTTCGTGTATCTTGGGCTTCGTTAAACGTTCACATTATTCCCCTCTCGCTTAACGGGCCATATACTTTAAACCTGACCTGTGCGACATGGTGAACACCTAACCAGTAAGCGGCTGACACCCAACACAAACATTCACAGAGCCCTCAACCAACATAATCAGTAATGGGAAAATAACCTATACAACGATCCACCTTGTGTGCGAGGTTTCACATCGTTTTATGCGCAGCAGAAGCCCAGCAGAAGGTAATGTGAGAATACCAAAAAGGGTGTATCTACCGGGTTCTTCTTAACCTAAATATGATGATACCGCGTTCCAGCTTCTAGCACGATGGCCGAAATTCTGAGTCACTGGGCTTTCGACGCATGGCCGGGGTCTGATATTCGGCAAAGGATAGCGACGGCGTATGCATAGAACACGTACCCATGCCCTGTAAACAAAGATGGCAGCGCTTAGAAGGTGATTCGTTCAATAGGCCATTTCGCTAATGCCAGCGCCACCCGTGAGCGCTCAGGAAGTTATGGGAAATGCAAAATGGGGAAAATGGCGCTCACTAGAAAAAACAAATTAACTTTAGTTGTGCTTGAGCAAAACGGCTAATTTAATTTAATTGTTTAAAATTGAATGGCGTTCATACAGCATTATATATTTAGCATCAGTAGTCGGATGCTCGTCTTTCTGTAGTGTGAATAGAATTTATTCGACAAAGTCAGGGGAAACTTGGAAAAGTCAGGGAAATTGAAATAAGTAAATTGGTAGACACCCTGTTGTAATAACGAAAGTGCCAAAATACGTGATATGGCTCCTAATTTATAGAAGTATGAGCTGTGTCATAAATATTTTCACCAGGCCCTGACAAAATCATATGCTGTCCTTAGATGTGCTGAGGAGGCTGCCTTTCATTATCGAAGCAGCATCGAATGTCTTCTTGAAGTGTGCGAAAAATTGTCAAAGGAAAATGAGAGCTTGTTGAGAAAAAATATTTTTCTATAGGAAGGGAGTTCAAAACCTAAAACCTAAAATCATGACGGAAAAGTAAGCCGTGTTTAAAGACAGCAGCCTAAACTCTCCAAAGAATCTACACTGGACAAGCTCTTCAAAGATTCAAAACGTTCGCGCTTTTACATTGGCTTTAGCTCAGCAAAAAGGCTCTACACGTTTGTGAGTTTCATAGAGCGGAAGTACAACAGCGTAAATATAATTTAGGCCGGCCGATGATTTTCTCATTTAAGGGCCAACTGTTTGTAGTCCTGTGTAGACTGCGTGTCGTCCTTCTGGGGGTAGCAGGATCTTACGTACCATATCAATGTCTCTGCTTCAACAATCAGTGTTGTTTTTAGGTAGTGGGTCAACATTTTGCATTCTGTGTTTGTGAAAATACCGATATGACCAACGCGACCTGCTATTGAAAAGTATATGCCACTTTCCAAAAAAATATGCCCCAGTACACGCATCATTATTGACAGCGCAGAATTCTTCATTAAAGTGAATGGGCTGATATCTGTAGTGTCACATTTGACACGGTCTAAAGTGCCAGACAAGGAGCTCACACGGCGAAGTGGGTTTTGTGACCTACTTGAATCGGATGACTCGGTGGAGGCCAACTGGGGTTTTCTAATTCGCGATGATCTTTACGAGATAGGTGTAGCCCTGATTATACCACCTCTTTTGAAAGGGCAACAGCAGCTGGGCGTTTTCAGATAAGATCGAACAACCATGTCCGGTGACGATTTTTAATTTTCACGAAACAAATATTTTGCTGGCTCTATGCAAAGAAAAAAAAAACCTTGTTAAAAAAAAGATATATATGTTGCGAAAAACAATTGTAAACACCCTCTCAGTCACGTGCGCGTTTTGCGTATCGCGCGATGTTGGCATATCGGGCGACTTCCCAAAAAAAACTCTCTGTTTTGTGGGACTGGAAATATTTACTGACAAATTAAGCATAGGAAGCAACCCAAAAAAACGCAAAAATTAGACGAAGGAAGAGTGAGAGGAATGAACGCGACAAGCGCCGACTTACGACAGAATTTTTATTATGAAGAAACATGAAACTATCGAACCACTAAAACACAAAAACACCGCCAATCTTAGCAATAAGATAACAATCTTGCTTCGTAATGACAGATGCAAGCAATCTTGCTGACAAACAAGACAATGAATGGCGAACTGACACACATATCCTCCTCGCACCGTGACATGATAAAAGCCTCCGTAATCTCCCTCGTTCTTTAATTAGTGTACCGCGTCACAATGGCAGTGTGAGTAAAGAGTTGCGCACACCCGCACGTGAGACAGTGTACCACCCAGTGGCCGCAGGCAGAAGATCTCGGCCAAGTGGCAGGAGGAGAATTGCTCACACAGAGAGATATAGCTAAATAAGCATTATTTTGAAACTCATTTAAAAAAAGGCCCTCTTTATTATTCTTCCAGCTCCCCGAAAGTACCGTTTACGATATCTACTAACGGAATCTGCAAAAACATATTGCAATATTTGTGTGGCTATTAAGTTATAAAGCGGAAAATATGGCCAAGTTGCCACTAACGGGTTTGCCTTAGATGGGGCGTGCACATACCTGTTATTAACAATTTAATTACTGTTAAAAAGCGTAAAATTCCGCGGGGTGGTCAGAAAACGACGAATTGGCAGCACAGAGGTGGATGGTACTTTTAAAGAGAAAATTATTTATACATCTCCATACCACCGACCCAAAAATGGCCATGGGCCGTAGTGATCGAGAGGTGCCACCCTGTAACATACTTCGCGGTGCCTGTCAAGCAGCCGCGGTACCATGCCGACAACCTGTAGCTGCTTATAAAAATCTATGCTTTGCGCGGGACATTCTTTGCCATTGTCTACGATAAAGTCACACCAGGTGAGTCCCGTCAGTGCCATCTGGTCTTGGACTTGATAATAATGCTTGTGCGACTGACAAAGCTCGTTGTCTTTCATAAAAGCTGCAACCTTATTTGCCTTCTCGAGGCTCCATTTCTTTTGTTTTGCTGAAGAAAGTATCTTATTTTTTACAAGGCCGAATACTTGTTCGTCTCTCTCCGTTACCACTCCATTAGGGGAGACCCCCCAAAACCGGCAGTGCACGGTTAACGCAGAAGCCGCTTTGAAATACTTGTATTTCTTCTCCCCGCTTCTTCGCATAATGCTTTACAGCTTCTTCTTTGTTTCCGATCCCTTCCGTCATGTTCTTATTGCGGAGCGACACCTGGGAGAGCACCTGTTTCACAGACCGGTCATTATCCTCAGCTTGTCTTCTGACCACATCGCCGAAATGGGAGGCTTTGAGGCGCTTTTCCGTTCAGGTACCCACGTTGCATTGTTTCTTCGTACCCTGGTACTTCTTTGAAGTTCCCTTGCATTATCAAGGGTTAGAGACCTATCACGCAGGTCATAGTGATCTGCCCCATAACCTGTCCCCCAGTCCTGAGACTGGTAGTTGTATCGGTAGGGAGGGAAACTTGGGTTGGAGTTCGATTTCCTTCCAGAATACTGGCTGGATATCTGAGGTCTGCAGCACCTTTGCAAGCGTGGGGTTGACGGCACGGTCTGTAAACTTACCGCAAAAAACCTGCAAATCTTTCTCAGTCACCTTAAACATAAGTTCTTGCAATTTGCCATTTTTCTTCGACTTGTTCATCTTTCCTTGCTCTTGTTTCAGAAACGAGAGTTTGGAAAGTGTGAATGTGTTGACCATCAAGTGCTTGGACCCAGTTCCCCAAGCCTTTGGTTTTTCCGTACATGACGTAGTGTCTTTGATATAACTTGATCCACATCGGACTGTGTCGTGTATAAACCACAGCACGGCAGCCACATGTTTGCACAAACGCACTGGTCTGCACGACACTCGCCGGCCCAGCTCAAGCAACTCTTCCATCATCTGAAAGTGTTGCAGCAGCAAGCCTTGGAAAGAGAAAACAATGCTTACACCGTTGCCCCCATCCCCCCCCCCCCCCCAAAGAAAAAAAAAAGATCTACTGAGTGCATTAGGACATTCTATACCTTTTTCACTTTTAAACATCCGGTACCCTGCTATGTTGTGTTTTGAAGCCCCTTGAGATTCTTCAACTTGCTCTACGTGCACTCCCGAAAAAATGTTGAAAGAGGCCCTACAGCTCTTTAGTCAACCGTACTTTCGGCAGCTCCAGGAGCAGAGGCGGTCGGTTTTCTTTCGACGCTAGGCGATTACTGAAATGAGTCAAAGGAACAAAAGGTTCTGGGAAGATTTTTTATATGTGACGACAATGCTGCTCTCACGATTGTTACTGTTGCTAGCCAGGTCATGACCTTTGGTGAATGCTTTACCAAATATTATCTCTGAATAATGTAGGCCAATGAAATGACCCGTACATCCACGCTGGCTCATTTTGCTCTGCAGTCAAGACTACTAAGTGGCACCTGGTTCAGGTCTTACTACCGGTTGCCAAGTGCGCAAACACAGCAATAAAAGCGCCCCGAGATATTTTTGGAAAGGTGTGTTTGCCAAAAGATAGCGGCCCCCAAGTATACACCTTTCCCATGTTTACAGCTCGATAGGCTTGCGTGGGATTTCAGCAGCAAAACAGGTACACGTTCGCGGCTTCGAAAAACGAGCTAAGCACGCGCTATTCGCTCTTTCTCGCGTGAGTTAATAGGGCGGGCGCCAGTGGGGAAATACCTTCAAAACACTTCGGGTCGTGAAGAAAAATTAGGTTCTAGAGTGTTTACGCGATCCAACTAACCACCTGTCTTCGAGAAGTGGTCCCTGTGTGAACTAATGACGCTGGCAGATTACAGGATATACGCATACCGCAGGTGTGCAAGACTCACTGGTGCCGCCAACAAAAAAGGCGAATACGAACGAAGTTTGAAGCAGCTGGCCATAAGCTCGCCTGTTTGCTAGATCGTGTTACTGTCTCTGCTAAACCTTGCGAAAACTTCGCTTGCTGTCGCTTTCTGTCGTCGGCGTGATTTCATGAAGCACTCATGTGGCGAATGTTTCCGATCTCTTTCTTAGCACTACACCCGTCAAAACAGATGAGAGGGCGAATTGCAGTGGGATAACACAGTCTAAGATTTACGTCCTAATTTTCTATGTGCGTCGCCTTACCGTTCGTTTTTACAAAACTCAACGATACTATGCCAGAAGGAGGACTCTCAGGTTGCTACCAATATCGAAACTATAACCGAATGAAAAGTCAACTATCGAAAATGGCGGAATAATGATTGTAATGCTACGACGACAACGAAAATTCGCATATAAAACACCCCACCATAACAAGGCTATCGACGGAAGTAGGATCGAAGTTACTGACCTCATGCCGTTGATTCATCACAGCTTGTACGGCTACTGCAAATCTTCACGAACGTAACCAGCGAAAACGTGATCTTCACATGCAGAGCGCGAACGTAAACCACGCGGTTCCCGCAGACTACCGGCGGCGCCGTAGAAGACGACAGAGCGGTTCGGCGAATCTCCTATCTCAGGCTTCCAAAGGGCTTCGCGCGTGCCGAACGAGGGCGCGCGATACTTCAGAAAACGGTCTACTTCGTACAGAGAATTCCTTATTCGGTTGGTGCGTGCATGGCTCGCCACCCGCTGGCGTCAGGTATAGTCACTAACTAGAGCTTTTTACACGTAGCGACATTCATTAAAGCACCGACTGCGTGACGGTGCAGGTGTCAGGGAGCGAATGGAGGCCCACAGTAGGGATATGACCTGAATGGCGCCAGTTTGTTCCAGCGTAATCCGTTTGGTAATTTTTTTATTTTGTTCAAGGTACTTCGCTCAGTGTCTGCAGGCATTGTAACGAGGAGGGGGGGGGGGGGGGGGGGCGGCTGCGAGTACAGATGAGCAAAGGTACAAAAAAAGGCCCCTTACAAAAATAAACAGTGAGTTTCAATTGTGCTTTTAATGTGTTATTATAGAGTCAAAAGAAAATCATAAGAAACTCATCGTTAAATGAGTTTTATCATTACCCACTCCATAATTATTCTTTTGAGTTTACTCATTACAAATTCAAGTGAGGTTTATCGTTACCCAATCAATATCAATTCTTTTGAGTTTACTCATTACAATTTCAAATGAGGTTTATCGCTACCCAATCTATAGAAATTCTTTGAGTTTACTCATTACACACTAAAATGAGTGTTATAAAAGAAAAAATCTACTCCCTACTGCATTGCACCCGAAACAAATAGCGCGTCGGTGCTAGCTCTGATATACAGATTTATTTCCTGTGCTTAAAATAATAACTGTATTCACCCTCTTTTGCTCCTAAAGGCTTATTCACACGATGCATCTTTTCAACGCGCCACACATTAGCGAAACCAAGATTTCGCGAAATCGGCCTGCTCACACGTGGAGTCTGACGCGCGAAACCTGTGACGTTTGACTCGCGAGAATTTCGCCAAACCTTGTCATCTGCACCGGAAATACTGCCGTTTCAAATCAAAATGATATGAAGTACGCACAGTGTGAAGAGACAGCCTGTTTTATTATTGCCACTCAATGAATTTAATCAGATTCGGCTCATTGGGTTTACTAGTTCTGCCAAACCCGGGAAAAACCGCGCGCGCAAGAGAGAGAAACAACTTTATTAGGAAAAACCGCGAGATGATCTCGAAGCATTTCGGACATTTTTGCACCGCGAATAAAGAACGTTATTCCCAGTCATCATGTTTATATACGGTGCTTGCACCCGCCGCGACTATTGACGAATCTGCGCCGTGCCCCCAATCCGTACTGTAGGCGCCGTTCACACACCTGCAACGGAGTAGGACCAAGATTCGCTGTCCGTACGCACCGCTTCCAAGGTATATGTATATTGCCGCTTCTCCGCTTGTTGCTTGCCAGGTGTGTTTGTTTTCTTTCGGCTTCGGCTCGAATACGGAATCGGCCGAAAATCAGAATCCTCCAAAAGCTCGCTCCTCCTCGAAGGTCAGACGTCATAGCGAAGTGGAGCGGCCATTGGCAGGATCCGCGTTTCTCCTTCGGGCGATTGACGGGCATCTTTGAGGTTTTAGCGAAAAACTGCTCCAGAAGCGAGAAACACGCGCCACTTTTGTTTCCCGAAACCTTGTTTCGCGACACAAGATTCGCCAACAAGATATTTATGGCGCCCCTCTATCGCGATTTGGTCAGTTTTGGTTTCAGTATTGTAACTTTTACTGGTTTCGGTTTCATATTTTAAGGATCGCGTCTTCAACGCCCCATCGGTAGCGACACCCAGTGTTGCCAATTTAGCGGTTTTCCCGCTAAACTTAGCGGTTTTTGGTTCTGTTTAGCGGGATAAATTATTGTTTTGCGGGCGGCGGGATTTTTAGCCGGTTTTATGTAACCTTGGCGGTTTTTTAGCGATATAGAAGTTATATCGATTTACTGTCAACTATGCACCTTTTATATGCCACAGTCGTCTTCGCTTACTCTCAATAATGTTCTGGTTTGTGAGAGTAACGCCTGTGACGTCATCAAAACATTAAGTCGAGTACGCTCAAAAGTTTAGAAAAGACTGGAGGTTCCTGGTGATAGCAGACGAGCCAGGTGCCGCTATTTCGAAACAGAACTATCTGCGAAGGATGTGGATTTGGTCGCGCACGGTGCAACGAAGAAGCATGTTTCGGCCGCTGCACATTTCTCCTCTGGTAGCAGACGACTCTACGAGTTGAACCGGTCTTACCGCTCATTCACACTGGAAGCGGACCCGCGTTCGCCAAGCGGTTGCGATCTTTATACAACCACGTCCGCAACCGCTTTGCGAACGCGGATCCGCTTCCAGTGTGAATGAGCGGTTAAGCGCGAAACACATGTACGACGAAACCGTCCGATCCGACGTCCGACCGCGCAATACGACGGTCGGAGGCGAGGTCGGACGTCGGATCGGACGGTTTCGTCGTACATGTGTTTCGCGCTGTAGTTAGTACTCACGCATTGCTGAAGGGTCTCTTGCCATGTTCGTATGCGTTCACTCTGCAATTTTGGCTTCGTATCACCTGGGTAGAAATCAGTGACACTGGGTGAACTGTGGTGTGGCGTGACAGATTTCTAGTCAAAACAAAAGGAAAGCTTCCTTTCAGATGGCATTGATATGATCTTTACTGTTATTATACCTCTGTCAAGAATTAAAGCAAAAAAAAAAAAGTCTAAAAAATCGTTTTGCGCTATGTTTTGAATTTAGCGGTTTTGTAGCGGTTTTCGGGATTCCGACTGCGGGTTTTCCATTTTTGAGTTGGCAACACTGGCGACACCAGTTCTTGGTTTTCTTTTTCCCGCATGGTTTCGCCATTTTTGCGACCGACGACCGTTGCAACTTGCGTTTATGGTGCGTTGGGCCGTTACACATGGAAATGTGCTAATTTAATCAAGTTTATCCATCTGTGAAGTTTGCTTTTGTAATGATTATGTTCACGAATTGCGCGGAAGACCGACGACGCGACAGAACGAGCACCTCAACGCAGTTGGTAAGCATACTTCTTTGTTTCCATCGTACGCGTTGAACGAGAAGTGAACATCAGGAAGTTTTAGAATAATCTCGTGGCTGCTGTGCATGCGCAGACCCAAAACAAGCTTCGGGCTCGAGCTTTTGGGCCCGTTACTTCTCGATAATAGCGTGGGTACCGCAAAAGGCGGCGCCCACGACCTCGGTTGATCGCGTCTTCGACGCCGTCGCCCGCTCGGGAACTGCGTGAGTCGCACTCGGCGACCGCGGTCGGTATGGTCGAAGCGTATTGAAAACGCCACGGATCGCTGGATTCACAGCTCAAAGCTATCGAGGCACGTGTACTTACGGTTGCGGCAGACATGTAAGCATGCCTGGGTAGTGGATCGTCTGAGCTTCGTAAGTACAACAGAGCAGCTTGGCAGTCACAAAAACAAAACATGCGGCATTGAGTATAAAACAACTATAAAAATGTTACTCTGGACAAAAAGCTTCTTTAATTTTTAAGATAAAACGTTCTAACTTCCAAATAAAAGCTGTCGCGACATCTTGCTGGCGTTTTAAGCGTGAGATGCTTGTGTTTTGGGGGGGTCCCCGTCAGAGAAACGTTATTCTAAAACCCTTCGCCGTAATCCTCGCTATTTTGCCGTCCGTAACGCGCAATAAAGTAGCGCCCGATATTCTAAAACTCCCTATTTTCTCGGCACATGTTTTGTCGTCTAGCTAGAATGTATTTTTTTTTCTTTTTTTAACTAGTTGTGTTTGCTTTATCTGTCCTAATGTTTGGATGTATGCGTAGCATAATGAAAAGTTGCCTCTCATTCTGTGTATGGTCTGAGAAAGTGTAGCTTATGTCAACAGAGCACGTATTGAATTCCTCAAGCTACTTTCAGTCCATTGCTTTAAAAAATGTCTTATTGGTCTACCAGTATACTGATGTCGTTCGACTATAAATTAGTTACATTGATCATACTTCATTACATTTCATAAGTTAGACTTCCTCGGAATTCGGTTCATGCAGATCCAATATTCCTTTTCAGTCAAAATGGTTGAAGAGGATATCCATCTTTTGTTTTGAAGCTATAGAAGTTAACTGGACTGTACTGTTAGGAGAAACTTCGCTCCCCTGACTTTCTAGAATTGAACTGGGTTTACATTTGTCGGTTAGAACTTTTGATAAAGCAGTTGTTCCTTTTCGCCTCTTTTATTTTTCTCCTTCAAGGGCCGCAGTTATTCCCAAATGAGGCAGCATCAGTGTGTTCCCAGCTTGCGTCACTTCGATTCATTTCAAGGTATGCCACGAAATGAATGCGCCTGTTCCGTTGGAATGGGGACTGACTTTAAGATGCAGTTCGACACAGTGTTTAAGTGGTATGAAACGTGCGTTGAATGGGACCTTTGTTCTTGTCACAGGTTCGTGGTTGGTGAGCCCGAAACGCTCCAAGTCCCACTTCCTTCGTCTTGTCTTCCTCTTCTCATTGGTTTGAAGCTCGGCCGGCATTATGCTCTGTTTCATACTTAGCGTGCAACGCTGTCAAAGCTACTGGCGCGAGTGCGTGGTTTCATCTACGGTTTTGCTTGCTTGAGAAGGCGTGCAAATGAACAACGAGATCAAGCCCCACGCTCGCACCAGTAGCTTTGACAGTGTTGCACCCTAAGTATGAAAGGGAGTATAGTCTCATCCGAGCTCATGCCTTTGGCGCTCAGGTAAACATGTGCGAGGATTGTATTTGACCCCCCCCCCTCCCCCCAAACCACCCTTAAAGAGAACAAAATGACAAAAAAAAAATTTCTGAGATAAAATTTGTGACAGCGGTGTTCGAGAGAAACTGCAAACTTTTAATTACCCTGCCTGAAACTTCGCAAACATTTCAGTGTGGTTGCAGCTGTGAGGGTGAGTTTCATACAATATGAAAACTGGACCCTGAAGCGACGCCTTCAGTATGCCGAAAATAATTATGGCAAGTTAAAAATTAACCCACTAGTATACTTACTAAATATTTGGGCCGGGTGTCGATTAAAAAATTTAAATCCAGTTAATTTGTCAAAACTTTTTAGGCATAATAACTTGAAAAGAATGGAACTGCAGATGTTCCAGACTGGCTTAGGTAAAGCATCCTTGCAGTGCACCAAGGTTAACACAAACATAATTTTGTGTATTGGCCACGAGGTGTAGCTCTTTCATTGAAGTTTTATGAGTTAGTTTCTTCAATGTTTGCACTTTCAGCGTGCCAGCTGGGTAGTGTGTAATTGTCTTTTTTTATAGCACAAGCAATATCTTAACCCTGGCGGCAGGAAGTTTCGGCTAGCAGTTTACATGGTTGGACAACGGTGTGCATGCTTGCTTTCTCTGAAGCGGCCAATGAAGCGAAATAGCAGCGTGTGCGGATTGTCCATGCATTTAATTTTTTGCTCGTTGTTCGCTTCAGACTACGTGTGCTCCCAATACAAGTGGGTTGCCCTCCAGGCGCTGACGACCAGCATGCCATCTCTGCTGTGCTGTCGAGGGAAATTTAAAGGGTAAATATTGCAGCTGCAGTTTTTTTCTATTCTGTCCCTGCTACACTTCCTGCGAATTT
This sequence comes from Ixodes scapularis, assembly GCF_016920785.2. Taxonomy (NCBI): domain Eukaryota; kingdom Metazoa; phylum Arthropoda; class Arachnida; order Ixodida; family Ixodidae; genus Ixodes; species Ixodes scapularis. The sequence continues at coordinate 5,759,814 of NW_024609867.1, forward strand.
GCCTGCATGCTTGGTCTTTTTTTTTTTCATGGTACTATAAACTTTTGTTATAGTCGTTGTAACTATAGAATAGCACAAGCCCCTCCCACAATTACTTTTGCTCGCCATGATTGGCGGTGTCCTCTCGGCTCTCCTCCTTTCTAGTGCTTGCTTATTAAAAAGAGTGAAGGGCCTTGTGGGAGGGGCTTCTGCTGTTCTAGAGTGGCAACAGAGTGTAGCGCGACCTCGGTTAATTTAATCATTTCGAAGAGTCCTAGCTGGCACCCATGCATTTTTATGGGAAGGACTCTGCATCATAATTTGAACCGAGAAAATGACCCCACAAACGGGAAAGCACGGGCCTTCTGCTACAAAATTAACCGAACCAAACTTTGTTTTCAAAATCAGACCGGAAAAAGTCGACTCCTGTCTTATAACCGGCGAGTAACAGATATCCTGTGCTAGTCTCGCCACGTTGGGAAGCTAATGCTATGACCCCCACCTTGATTTCTTTAATGCTTGTTATGGCTGTTTTCTTATTTTCACTATTCTTTGGCCAAAAGTGAGTGGTAGGTCACCATAAGCTTCCAGAAGTTTCCAGAAGAAAGCGGTCGCATATGCAGAAATTTCTAGCAAGTTCGTAGCGCAGTGGTGCTTCGTCGCAACCAAGGAAATACTACGGTATTGTTAGTGCAAAACATTAAGCGTCACGATTAGCAGCAACTTAATCGTGGATATACTGCACCGTACGGCGTTTATTTGAGCTTTGTCCACACAAAATATTACAGCGGCACTTAGGTATCCCTTTGTGGATTGAATGCGAAGGCATTGCCATTCTAACAACACTTCCTTTTTTTTCCCTCTATTGTTAGGAATGCCAATGCTTTCGCATTCAATGCACATAGGGATACCTAAGTGCCTCTCTAATATTTTTTTTACGTTACATCATGCGGCGTCACACATCATGTCGTCACGTACGTCATGTCGTCGCGTGAAGTGCGATGTCATCGAACCGAGGACATATTTTTATGACCATCTTTCGGGCACGTCAACGCCGATGCCATCTTTTGCCGTAATGGGACAAGCTTCTTTTTGAGGGGAGAGTAATGCCGCATTCCGAAGCGGCTGAGATAGCACAGCAGCTAGCATGCCCGGCTCTCACACCGCAGCATCGGGTTCAAATCTAAGCCGTGGAAGCACATGTTATTATTTCTTTTATTCCTCTGTTAACATTTGGTACCACTCGGTTAACGCGGCCGGACGCCGGATTTTCCGCTCCATGGACCATATAATTCTTTCGCATTAAAAAGGCAAATCCATTCAGGAATGTGCCTTTTCTTGTGGTAGAGTCGACAGCTGCCCACCATTTTGAAAATCACTACTGAAGTACGAGGGGGCGCTAGTGATCACTAAATCAGGTTCACGCCATTCATAGGCGAAAAATCTTTTTGGGTGCACTGAAGATTTGTGTGGCATTTTCTTTCGTTGATTCATTGGCGCATCTCGCCGTTGATCGCAGTTCTGCACCTCGTTAGCTCTAACGGGCAGGATAGACAGCTCGGCAGACTCGTCGGCTGAATCCTCCGTGTGTAGCTTAGCGTTGCCCTTATGCTGCTGCAAGTAGGGATGCATGTGAACAGTGCGCAAAACACGTGCCTCTTGCCCACGCTTCTATATTCATTGCTGGTCGCGGCGAAATAGCCAAGTGATGTGCGGCCATGTTTGCCCTAAGAAGTTTGTAAGACACTTGGATAATGTCGTAATATTCCGTTACAGGTCACACAAAAGTTGCGACAAATTTGTTTTGCTAATACAGATTTCTTCTCAGGTTTTGTCATACGCAATTTTTATTGTAAGTTTGCTTTTGAATTCAACCTTTGATGTCTCGATCCTCCCAATAATTCAAGCTTAGTGTATTGCATCGATTGTGAAACAGGGGCGGATCCATACCTCCGTTTTGGCGCGGGCGGAAAACTTTTAAGGATACTATTCTCCCGTTCTTGTGCAAGGGGGGTCCACTCATGTCAAATTGCTCTCCGAGAAGGGGGGAGGAAGGGGGTCGACTTTGCTTGGAGTGGGGGGGGGGGGGGCGACCCCCCTTCAGTAGTGATTTTCAAAGAGGTGGGCAGCTGTGCGACTCTACCAGAAGAAAAGGCACATTCCTCACTGGATGTGCCTTTTTAATGCGAAAGCATTGTATGGGGGGGGGGGGGGGGTCCATGGAGCAGAAAATCCGGCGTCCGGCCGCGCTAACCGATTGGTACCAAATGTTAACAGATGAATAAAAGAAAGAATAAAATGTGCTTCCACGGCTGAGATTTGAACCCGGTGCTGCGGTGTGAGAGCCGGGCATGCTAGCTGCTGTGCTATCTCAGCCGCTTCGGAATGCGGCATTACTGGCGCCAGTGTTTACCACCACTTATTGTCCATTTGTTTTTTGCGGCGCTTGTCTACGATCATGAATCAATTGGCCCGCATTGCCATATTAATTCTGCGAGATGCTTATAAGTCTTAGTTTCTCTATGTTCAAATTTGCTAAGCTTCATAAGCGACAACATCTGCTCGCTTATCTTTGGTAGACCTTTTCAAAAATCGAAATAAAAGAGTGGAATGCGGCGGCAAAACAGTGAGGGATTGATTTTCGCTGACTCGGAGGCAAAATATACTTTTGCATTATGGTGCCTTTGACAATGTTATTAGCGCCACTGTTTAAACTATCAAGGTAGTGTGTAAATTAAGTGCCTGAATGAGCAAAAATGTAGGAATTTTAAATTTGTCTTTTTGCATTTAAGGCTGGTTCACACATACAGTGCAGCACTAACTCAGCCCTGTTAAGGCAGCGAGTCACTGCTGCTTCCATGGCTTGTATCGTGTGTTGTGAGTGTCCTCCTTTTATAAAGCACTGATGTCCCGGTTTGTAATCCTGATTCAGCGCTGAGGTAGTGCTGCGCTGTGAACAGGATACCTTGCTTGGACATTCAAGTTTAGATAAGCAGATCAACGTGTAACTGTGCATCTTTTTTCTTTATAAGTTACCAGTACAAGGTCTCCTATGGACACGAAGGCAGTACAAGGTCTCCCGTGGACACGAAGGCAGTACAAGGTCCCCCATGGACACGAAGGCAGTGTACCGTATACTCGAAGTTTGCATTTTTAATAAACCAGTTATTACTCTTCCCCACGGTTTTATGCGGGCATTTTCTGAACCCTGCATGCGTATATAGGCATACATATAAGTGACACTTGCACTCACTTTCTCCTTCCCTCAAAACAACGGTTACATCCGGACCACTTGTCATGCAACCTATTGCCGCCTTCCCTCTTAAAGTCCTCTATCTAAGATCTCATGCTAGGAGTACATTTCATTCGAAAGTCTAGATACACCGCTTTGAGTCTCTGTTGAAAACCAAATGTTTTTTTTTTCTACTGCATTGCAATTCAAGTTTTGATGGGCCATCACATTAGGTATATTCCGACTCGTCGGAATGTACCTAATGAAATGGCAGATCAAAACCTCAAGTACAACGGAGTAGAAAAAAACATTTGATTTTCAACAGAGACTCAAAGCAGTGTATCTAGACTTTCAAATGAAATCTATTAGAAATTTTAATGAGGTGGCACGGCAAAACCTCAATTGAAACGCGGTGGCCAATAGTTTTCGTAAACTCCTTAGTGACTCGTTAAAAAAAAACAATCGTTTTTCAACACAGACTCGAAACGGCGTCAATAGACTTTCAAATTACATTCATATGAAATACATTAGAAACTTTATGCGGCAGCACATCGAAACTTCAATTGGAACACGGTGGCCAATAGTTTTCGTAAACTCCTTACGGATTCGTTACAAAAGCTTATTTGAATTTATATTGAGACTGGAAAAGATACGATCAGTAGACTCCATAAACTTTCAAATGAAATTCATTATAATTTTTTGTAAGGGGCCCATGCCAGGAACACGCAAAACGCCATTCCAATATTTGCATGGTGCTTGAAGGGAGGCACGAGCAACCAGACATAAAAAACAACCTGAAAGGTCACTACTTAATATTGTTGTGGAAGGAAAGAGAGAGTTCAAGAACACTTCCGTTCTGCACTGGTTCTTTCTCACTTTTTTTTAGTGGTGTCTAGTTTCTCATGTAAAGTGGGGAGGCAGCATATAGTTGGTTTTATTTAAGCCAAAGCAGTTATGAAAAATTCTATGATAGAATTTCAATCGCACGGAACGCCTTCTGTGGGCTAATGGGATGAAATCCAATTCTCTTTACAAATCGCTATCCCTTGATGAAAAATTATAGTTGCCTGTAATAAATCTGGCTGCTCTGTTTTGAACTTTATCTAGTTGATTAAGTTGTTGATCTAGTTGATCTCAAGACACACTGGCGTACTCTCAGATAGGTCTAATGTAGGATATATGCAACGTGAACTTAGTGTTTCGTGGAACATTCTTTAGTTTCTTTTTAGAAAGTTAAGCATGTGAGGTGCTTTTGCAGTAACGTAGTTTACGTGTTTTTTTCTCGTAAGGTTTACCGAAAGATAATGTCCCCAAGATCGACCTAAAGGTGACGCCACTGTCCCACTAACATCATGATCAAAGCGGCCGCCTCATAAACTCTCCAGCTTTGAGCAGAAGACGGTGTAGATTCTTGCGTTTATTTTGTTGCACAGTATCGGTGGGAAAGCAATTTTAGCGGGAAATGGTCCGGTATTGCTCGGTGCTTCCGTGAAGATTGAATCGCGTTACCAGCGTGCGGCCTAAATATAAATAATCGCTCGTGGGGATGCGTCTCGTGGTCTAGGCAGACGTTGGGAAGCATGGATCATTACAACGGATGCCTGACCACAATATTCCTGTTAAATTGGTATATTTTTTTTAAATGCATGTATCAGTCCACCAGCGCATAAATTCAAAAAATCTGTGAATTCTAACTTGATTACATAATACTGTACCGTGATGTACGTAATCGCAGGTTTCTATGCCCTTATGTTCTTGTAATTTTACCTTTTGCAGTAATATAAATATTAAGCATGAAGAGAAGTTTATTGCTGTATTGGAGATTACCGTGCTATTGATATCCGCTGCAGCCAATGTTTGCTGTGCCATGGTATGGTGCCTGGAACGCGTCTCTGACTGGTGTGTTTACCACAGCCAAAAAAGTGGTCCCTCGATTTCCGCCTGATGGCGTCATACAAGTGTCATGCTGTCGCCGGTTCCGATCCTGGCGGCGCTCCAACAGCTGTGGTGTGTGTCATAGAGATCGTACTTGTGTATGTGGAAGACGCCTGTTCTGCTGTAGGTGGCTCTCCACTGTGACAGTCCACGAAAGCTACTACAGCAGGAAGTTGGGACGCCTGAGACGCCGTGACCGCAGCGACACTCGCGTTCGCTCGTGCTTTTCGCCAGCATTTCTACGGCCAACCGCCAGGATCGCGACAGGCAACAGCATGACACTCCGGCTTCTGTGACGTCATTTGCTGCCACTTTGGGACCATGCCTGATGTATGGCCGGGATAGGACGCTAAACACACCAGTCGGAGACGCGATCCAGGCACATAGCCATGGTGTGAAGAAGTTTCTCGGAATCTGACTAATTCTATTAAGTTGCGATGAGGAGAGAGTGCCTGTTCTATTTACGTTCCGAAAACTGTTCGTTTTCAGGAGAACTTAAGAAAAAAAGTGAAACAAGCTACTCTAATACATCTGCCGCGAGTAGAACAATCGAGTTGAACCGAGCAACGCAGTAGCGTGCGTGTGGTTAGATGCGTTTCTTGGTAGTGTGGGTTCACCAGCTTCAATTTTCTTGGTGAGGGCAGCGGATGTTAAGAGGCTAATATTGTCAATTTCTGGCTAAATGATCTTATATTCAACCATAGTAGACTTTGCCACTTAAACAAATGACCTGCACTACGACACAGACAAAATCGGACGCAGCGACACTCTTTTACTGGTAAGGGCTAACCGCTTTCACGAGACTTTCTAATCACCCCCTGCGCTCACATAACGCATATCGGGCCTGGACAGTTCATCGATTACCCTTCAGATTATTTGAGTGAAGCTTTAATTGCGATATGTATTTTTGCCGTTTAATCGCAAGGTTCCGCTAGAGAAAGTCAGGAAAATTAAAAAAAACAAAAAAACGCCTGCTTTAATATTTGGACTATTCATTTCGTTGACGACACAGGCTTGTACGGTATACCACTTCAGGATGCTTCTGATTTTTATCCAGGAAGATAATACTGCTTAAATATTAACTTAAAAAACACTTCACTTCAAAAGCGTTCCCGTGTTCTTATTTCTGTAGGCGTCACAACGTGAATGGGAATGCAATATGCCATTGATTACAAAGCAAAATAGTGGAAAGTGTAGTCTTAATGGTTTTCACGCGATAAAAAATTAAAATATAGATATAAAAAAAGTTTCTTGGTTCAATAAATGCATATGATCAAATAAGATCATATGGGAGCATACTATAACATTATAATAACAATATAAGATATATAAAAAGCTATAAGAAACTTTTTAAGTTTCTTATAGCTCCCTCTATAATATTATATTGTTTTCATATGTTTTTATAAGCTTCTTGGATATTGATAAGATCGTATTTAACCATATACGTTTATTGGACTAAGAAATTTGTATACAAATATGAATTTTTTTTATAGAGGTATGACCACTGAAAAATCCACGAACGGATTCATTATTTTATTAGTCTATCACAAAGTAGCGATCAGTCGAGTAAATTTTAATCAGCCCATAGGTGCAATCAACATTCTTTTTTAATTAAATTTGTTATTTGTGCGCCATAACAAAAAAGTGCAGTGGTTGTATACGAACCACAACACTATGATTTTTAAAGTGTGGCAGACAATACGTCCAATGTGGCCACCAACAAGACAACGAATCGACTACTTTGCGCGAGCCCAACGGCACGTGGATTATACGGAACGTTTTCACCTAAGCACGGAGTCGGTCGCAACCTCTCTTTCGTCCTCGACATCGAACGCGCTACAAATCGGTGACCCGGGCCTGTTGATCGGCTCCGAGCCCCTGCCATCCAGGGGAAAGTTCTCCGCGGCCCGGGGCATGGCAGCGCTATGGCATTTTGGATGTTTATGCAAGAGGCACGTGCATCTACCACTGCCCCCGCATTCGGAGCCTCCGCCACCACCTCTGGCCCGTCGCGTGTGCCGCCGTCATCTCTCAGCAACGGGCTGCGACCATCTTTCTTACCCCGCCTGCACGGGAAGTCTAAGTTCGTTGTAATTTCCACAACTATTGGAGTCCCTAGTGTCGCCTCGGCAGTCGTGCCCAGTTGAGTGGTGTGGTTCAGGCCTGACACGTTCGCGTGCTGCCACAGCATGTGGGGCGTGCCGGAACTCGTCACATTGGGGCATGGAAGGTCAAGGTCTGGGGGGCTAAGCTCGCCTCCGGCGGGAATCTCTCCGATGCCACGTCACGAGGGAGGGGAGGAGCTTCTTTTGACTCCGCCCCGGCGAGTTTCCCACTCCCCCTCTTACATTTCCCACCCCCCGGCGGCGGCGAGTTCCCCAGCGTAGCTCCGATTTTTCCCTACGCTCCGCAGTGAAGGGTTTTTATTTGATTTAAATCGGGGGATCGGTGGCCGGCTGGGCTAGCGCACGCCGGCTCGGAGCACGTCGAGCGAAAGGTTCGTTGCAGAACCCAGGATGCTGGGTTCAATCCCCACCCCTGCCCGTTTCGATCTTGATGAGCATCGTACCGGCGTGCAGTCGTGTAACACTACTGCGGGATGGACGTTAAAGACCCCAGGCTAGCGGTTGTAAGGCACTGCATGGCTAAATTTCTCATCTACAGCTGGGATAATCTTCCCCGTAGAGGCAGACCAAGTTTTAGGCAGTATCAACATACGTACAGCCCAATTTTTTTTATTTAAATCGTAAATGACAAATAAGAATGGGTAATAGCAGGAATGCTAATTATACAAACATTGCTTGGATGTGGGCTAGTTCACTAGACATTGTGATGGTTTGCTGCGCCACGTAGATGCAAGAAAAACGCTCTTGATAAAGATATAAACTAAAGCAGAGTATAGACGAAAAACAACATACAGGAATGGCGCAGACTAACAACTGTGTAATTTCTTTCTCATCTTTCTCCCCCCACACCGCCACACAGCCACGATATATTTTGTTTTTTTTTCAGAATAGGGTGCACGTGGAGCGAAATCTTGCGCTGCAGAACCCAAGATCGTGGATTCACCCCCACCCCTGCCCTTTTGGATGTTGATGAACATCGTACCGGCATGCGGTCGTGTATCACTACTACGTGGTGCACGTTAAAGACCCTAGGCTAGCAGTCATACTGCACTGGCTAAATTGCTTATCTACAGTAGGTGGCAATGTCGCAATGTTCTGGCATGCTCTCCTGCTGTATAAACAACTAACGGCCAATTTGTTTGTCAAAATACGGTGTGGAAGAAGAAAGATGAGAAAGAAATTACACAGTTGTTAGTCTGCGCCATTCATGTATATTGCTTTTCTTCTATCATCCGTTTAAGTTTGAATTTTATCAAGTGCGTTTATCTTGCATCTACGCAGCACAGCAACCCATCAAAATAATTGTAAAAGCCTGTAGGTAATGGTAAATTGCGTTCCTGGTTGCAGATTGCCGTAGAAACAAATTTGTTTCTAGGATTCACTTTGTAGAATTTGGATGTAGGATTCACGACGGGGGCGACGGTTCATTTACGGCTCCATCGCCTCAAGCCCGGTTCGCCACGCAGTTCATCGCACAGCCACATTACCACGTGTTTCGAGAGGCGATAGTGTTGTTGAAAATGAACGTCGTCCATGTCCAACACATTGGCGTGGTTTAAATTCCTATCCCGACGGCAAAACACGAACGAAAACGCTGCCATTTTGGACGCTTCTCCCTGATCTCGCGCCCAACTCGCCCAAACTCGCCTAGGTCGGAGCCGGCAAGCTTTTCGCATCCGCGGCGGCTTCTGCCACGTCACAATGACATCACCGTATCTCGCCGCGAGTTCCGAACATGCAACTCTCCGACTGCCTCAAACCCTCAGCTTAACGTCACGATCTAAGGAGTGTCGGCGCGTGTCGTCATGCACGGCGCCGACCAATCGCGGCGGTCGGCGAGTTTGGCGGAGAACTCGCCTCGATCTCGCCGCGCCGAGCTTAGCCCCCCTGTTCAAATGCACGTCGCTGACCGACCAAGAACTCTTCATCATTACTAGATCAGGCATCTGCTCTCCACTCCGTGCGTCATCTGCGGGAATTACACTGCATCGGTCCCGCAACTAGCCGCCATCTCCCCTGGAGCCCGAGTGGGGTTAGTGCCGGCTAAACGCCGGAGCCACACCACTACCGGGTAATTGTTCCCGCTGTTTCCACTTCTCCTGACCTCAACCTTAACCAGAACCTGCCCGATCCCCACACTCTGTCTTGAAATTCCATCGCTTTGTGCCGTGTCATTCCGCTCGCAGCACTCCAAGATCAACATCGCCACTCCTGGAAGCTACATCGCCAACTGCCCACAGAATCGCTGCGTCCCTTGCAGCCTGCTGCACTCCTACAGGCCGCGTGTGTAAGGGGGTAGCTATCTGTAGCAGCCAATACGTCCAGTGTCACCACCAATAAAGACAACAAATCGACTCCTCGGCGCGAGCCCACGGCACGTGGGGCTCGCGCCACAACGTTTTGACCTGAGCTAGGAGTCGGTCGCAACATCTCTTCCGTCCTCAAAATCGAACACGCTACAAAAATTTCGTCGTTCACCCTGAGACTGGGTTTTTTTTTGAAGAGCAGAAGTAACAGAAAAAACAGACAGGTCTGTTTTTTCGGCTCTTCAAACCCCCCCCCCCCCCCCCCCCCCCCTGCTCTTCTGCTCTTCTGCTCTTCAAAAAAAAACCCCAGTCTCAGGGTGAACGACGAAATGGTTGACTTCCACCAGCTAGCCTGTACTTTGACTCTTTTCTCGTTAAACGCTACAAAAATCTCCCACTTAATAGTAATAGCTTTGCTGAATTTCCACGCATGTGAAGAGATACAACACAAACTTTGGTAAGAAAAAAGGACAAGAAAGAAAACGAAAAAAAACACGCGTGTATTGAGGAGGGCTCGGCTCTGGCGAAAACGGGCTTGCGTCGTCGATATCTATGTTTCTGAACATTCCCGGGTAGCAGACGACGCAGGGCGGTATCCCCGCTTTTGCATGTTTCCAATCGTGGCCGCATGGTGGCGACACGGTTCAGTCTCGCGACGAATACACCAAGGTATTTTACAATTCATACGGTTGATAGAGAATTTCCGCTGATGCTATATGTGAAGAGGACGGGCCTACGTTTACTAGTGAAACGCAGATAATTAAACCTTGCCGTCTTTAGTTTTATGTCCCATGTATCACACACGCAAAGATACGGTAGATATTATCTTGTAATGCATAGCGATCAACGATGTGACGGAGGTCGGGCTATACAACACAGCCATCCACGTAGAGCCTTATTCTTCAGTTCAGTGAGGAAGTGATATTGTTAATAGACATCAGAACAAAGTTGACCAGGCACAGTCCCTTGTGGTACTCTAGATGTTACCGCAATATCGGTCGACCGTTTGCCTTTAATTTAAATGGATTGCTTTCTCTGGCGCAAGTAATCGGTCAGCCACTCGAGAACGTTACTCGGCAAGTGTAATGTTGAAAGTCCATGAGTGATAAGGGCATGGGATACTGCATCAAATGCTTTTTGAAATAAAGCAAAATGCAATCTACTTGAAGACAATTTTCAAATTAGTATGCGAGGTCATGATGAAGTTCAACCAGCTGTGTCTTGTATGAGTAACCTTTCCCAAAGCCATGTTGCGCGGAAGTGAGATAGTTGTTTCTGCATAAGTGATCAAATATAGTGCTGTATATTATATGTTTCATAAGTTTAGAGCAAGTGAGAAGAAGGATAATGGGTCTATAATTTTGAACGTTTTTAGGACCATCCTTGTGTATTGATACTATATTCGCTTCTTTCTATTCACGATTAAACCTTAGCCTAGAGAGCGAGTTTTTTAAACAGGTGTTCCAAATGTGATCAAATGATCCCGAAACATTCAGTGCGAATTCGGTTAGATATGCGATTGGGACCGCCTATCTTCTCTGCCTTTAGTCCATTAATCATTATCAAGATTCTGGCAAGAAAACAATTTTATTTGGCCCATACTTTCTAGCAACATATCAAGAGACGGCGGGTATTCAGTAGGAACTACGGTCGAAAATACGAATTGGAGCTACAATTAAAAAAGTGTCGTTTTTCTTCCTTTTCTGCGACGAGCTGTCCGCAGTTAGCAACTGGGGAAATTGCGAGTGCTACTTTATTTTTTGAATTAACACAATTTCAGAGCTTCCTGGTTTGTTTCTCAGTCGATCATTTAAATACTGTTGAAATGTGAGTTTACATTCACCCGATTTATATATGAATTACTTACATAATACCGTTAGTTGTGAAAGAGGGGCAGATTCGTTTTTCTTTTTATAGTTCAAATATGCTCGCTATTTCCTTTTGGTCAAAGAGCCTAGTTCGGCGTTCATCCACGGTTCGGTTTTACGTCAACTGGAACTTAACACCCTAGCAGGGACCAATAGCTCGGCTAAATAATTAACTTTATTCTCAAAAAGATTTCAAAATGTTTTAACATCAATGTGGTAAGAGAACTTTCTAAACTCACAGAAATATTTACATAGATCATTTGAGACGCCCTCATAACTACCGTAGTCATAAAAAAAAATTCTGGGAGGGTTCGACCCTTTATTTTTGAACCTGCTAATTATACCCCCTACTATCATTTCGTGGTCGCAAATTCAGGGATCCTAGAGAGCGATGATATAAAATTTTTATGGTTTATGAAAACGAAGTCCAACCTGCTGGCCCTTATTTTACCTAGCCTCTGCTGCGTCGCGCGATGACAGCGCAGACGAGGTTGGATTCACTATCTCTCCACGAGGCGTGGTGCCGCCGGGGCCGAGATGCACTCCAATAGCAAACCGAAACTTAAAAACCCGTCGAATTTGCACGGTTTTTCAGAAAGCCATAAAATGCTTCGCGTGCCTTCTCTCGTTCTGAAGTTTGTTGATTTGGTGTTTTTTTGATGATGCTGAGCAATTTTCTAATTGAAACCATGCCCTTAAACACAATATTAAAAAAGTAAATTACGCAAAAAATAATTAAAAACCTAATTATCCCGGACTTTAATGATTTTCCTAAATAGGCCTGAGGCCAAGGACAAAAACGACACAAGCCTTTGTTTTTTTTTTTGCGACGCGTAGTTTTCGCAATATCGAATTCGTCCACCTTTCGTGAAACACCCTGTATATTGATTCGGGTCTTATTTAAAGAATCATTTAATTCGCCTTGACTTTCTTCTCATTCGGCTCTCCGTGACCGCTCCCTTTCTATTCGTTGAGTTTTGATTGTGCTGCAGTTACACTTGTTCCAGCTTAAAGGGTAACTGCAAAGGAAAACGATTTATAAACAGCCTAATTGGAACAAGCATGCCACAAAACAAATGTTCCGCGAAAAAAAAAATTAGCAATATTTACGTCAGAGGACGTAATTTAGTCGGAGTCAGAACCTCTCCACATTTGAAACTCCCACTCTTTCGACCGCCGCGGAGGAGAACTACGCCCTGCCCCTCACTCTTGGATTCGCTCTTATTTGTTGACTTGGTTGCAGAGTTGAACGACGCATCGTCTCGACTTCCGGTAAGATCTCAGAACAACGCACGCTAAACATGGCGCCGATATTGTTTTGGATTGACGGTACACGAGAAGCTGCGGGGTTTGCGAGCACATAGCGAAGACGTGACCGGAGACGTGCCCCTGTGATGTTCCCGGAAGACGCGAGTGTCATTCGTAATCGTCGTGTGTGCTTTGAAAGCGAAGGAAGTCACAGGGTCCACGAGTGTACAACCACAAACCAACCTTCACGACAGCGCTGCGTTGACTTCGGCGATCTGTTCGGTTTGGTGCAACACGGCGATGCGACAAAGAACTGAAACGTACGTGGTGTGTGTGGTGCAGTGCTTGGAAGTAGACATCAAACACGGAGCGCAAATTGGCTGTTGTGGGGTTGAGGTTAAACGTGTTCAGTCCCGTCGTTGTCAGCTGATCCAGTCAAACTGGTCCAGGAGGACGCGGCAAGCGTTTTGAAAAGTAAATCTCCCTTCGTTCTGCTTCAAAATGTGGAGGATTTCCGACGCATACCGTGAGTAAAAAGCTGCGGGCGTTTTCAACAAAATTACGCCGTTTTAATTCAACAGTGAACTTCGAATTGTCCTAAATCTGCAGTTTTTACGCTTCGTGTGCTACTGCGTTTGCACAGCGACGTGGTGCACTCCTCGTGCGGTGTGAATAAATTTGGGCAAGATTTCCTACCTGCCCAATGATGCATGAACTGAGACCGTTTTTACGCAGTGAACATAGTGCTTTTTGTTATTTTGGGAAGAGGCGTTGTGCATTTATTACGGTACAATCACTTGAAAGTTCAGAAATTCTGGACGGCGAGCAAGCTTTCCAAACTTTGTCTCCTTGCCTCTATGGCACTGCACCTGGTTTCAGGTTTCAGTACACATACTTACTAGCAAGTACAAACTGCTCTAAAGCAGGTAAAAAACTCAGAAGTCGGGACGCTACGCACTCCGTGTTTCGCGCTTTTCGCAAGGTGACTGGGGAAATGTTTTTGCAAGGTATGCGGAATATGCAACCGATTTTGTTATGCCCGTCGTTCGCGTCTCTCCATCAAAACGAATACGATAATCTACAAAGCCGTAATCACAAGCCTAGATTTACGATAACAGTACATATTCATTTAAACAATTTACGTAAGATGGTTCGAAAGCCAAAAAAAAAAAAATCTGCCGGCTAACGCAAAATTTGAACGTCCGACGGCTTCCCCGGACAGCTATTACGTAATCGCCTGGCTGTGCCAGGTTTTTTACGTAACAGCTGTGTCTGGGTCGCGGACGTTCGATGCCACCGGGGCACCCGGTGCGAATATCGACGGTCTCTGGAGCGATATGACAAGAAAGTAACTGGACACGTTTGTCGCTACGCGAACGCCCGTTTGCCTCCAGCCAAATAGCATTCCTTTCGGTGCGACATGGCAGCTGGAAGGCTCGCTGTCGGGATCACTCATCTGACATCTCCGAAAAGTCAGCATTTGCACGCGCAAACACACACACACACACACACACAAACACACACACACACACACACACACACACACACACACACACACACACACACACACACACACACACACACACACACACACACACACGCACGCACGCACGCACGCACGCACGCAAACGCTAAGCAAGCAAAGAGGAAAACGAAAGAGCCGCGCTATGAAAGCCAAAACCCCGCATCGCTTCCTATCACTCACACCTGCGACAGCTGCGAAACACACACTACTTCACTTCAAGAAGTCTCACTCAAGCGTGGGACTCGTCGCAACTTTAATGGCAGACCAACTACACGCTGTATAAATAACCCCACAACCCCCCAATCAAGCAGCTGGGTCAGCACGAAACACCGATCACTTCGGCGAAACGATTAGTTAAGGTAGGCGAGTCAGGCGGTAGCGGAGACTTCGGCGGCCATGAGAGAATGGCGGAGTTTTTGTTTTTTATGGTATGAATGGAAACGGAAGTGCCCGTCTTGTAAACCTTTTGTGAAGAATAATAACTCTCATCACATGGGTTATTCTTTAAACGTAAAAATATGCCGCTCAAAAGGAAATAGGAACACATAACAAAGGTTTAACAACAAAGATCTAAGCTGTTAATCAAACTCTTAGCCAATGAGAAGTACAGCTGCCAATTGGGATTCAACGTCACGGAATCCCAACTTCGTGGCGCGCGATTTAAAACGGGCGAAATAGCCGCAAACTAAAATCAGTCTCACGCAATAAATATTGCTGTAAAAACTTTTTTTTCTCGCGGAAAGTTTTTTTTTTTTACATGCTTGTCCCAATTAAGCTGTTCATAAAAAAAAATTCTTCGCAGTTACCCTTTAAGGGCCGCATTTCGCCAGCAAAATTCAATTGCACTAAAGCTGTCCAAAATTGCTTAAATTTGTTCCCTTCGGAGTCCCAGTTTATGCTGGCATATGTTTTCTCTATGTTGTGTAACTGTGTGCGTAAAACTCTTATTCGTTTTTTCTCTGTGCCCTTTGAATGATGTAATAGCCCCATTAGAGCTTAGAGCAACATTAAATGACTACATAATAAATAAAAATAAACAAAACTTAGTGACACTGTAACGAATCAAATATTTGAAACTCCACTCACCTAAATAAGGGCAAAGAGGAAAGGGTATATTAATTACTAGTGCTATCCGGCGTTCCACAGGGCTCTGTTCTAGGATTCCTGCACTTTATCATGAATATTTGCGACAAAATAGATGCATAAATATCAGAAAAACTATAAAGCAATTAGCGGTTAACGATGTTTTTTATAGTAATATTGGTTATACCGTTTTTTTTAAAGTTTACTTTATTTTACCATATTTACTTTAAAAAAAAAGCCGTGGAAGCCGCAGTTATTCGGTTTGTTCAGGTGACTTATACGGGCAGGGGGACATAGTTTGGGGTGCTAGTTGTAACGATCTCTCGGCTAATTAAAAAAAAAAAAGACTAACTAACTATTAATGAATGCATATAGATATGCGGTTCCAATTATAAATTTGCTGAGTTGCGTGGAAAAACGAAACCAATATGTGTTTTTAACAGCAAACTCTTGGTGTCAATAAATATTGCTAATCGGAAGTTTGTGGCTGTCCGTCTTTTCTCGTTTTCTTCCTAATGATTAACTGTCCCTAGCAGCCCGCTCGTTCTGTCCTTAGAATATATTTTTTTAATTACTTGGATCACATGACAAGCGTTGCAGTGCGCTAAAAGCACCACTTGGGCAGCAAATTCAGTCTCCTTAAATATGAGAGACCCACTGGCGGTGCCTGACCGAGACGGTGGCTAGCGGGGGTTTTGTGCGCGCTCCAGGCGATTTCATTCTACTCAGTCTTCCACCCAGTGCTAAAGCGAACGGGCAAGATTCGTTAGTAAGAAAAAAAAATTGATACACATTCTGAGACCTGTGTCCGATCGCTACGACCTTCACGTGTGAGTCGCTCCGGAAAGCGATTCAAGCATGTGCCTTATGTTTGAACGCTCTAAACGTCACTGGCTGAAACTGGCGCGGGTTGGTTGGCTTGATTAGTTTTGGACACGTCCGATGGAAAAAAAAACGATAAAAATACAGCGTTGCGCAATTTATAAAATTTCAGTCCAGCGCGCGCTTTGCGCAGGCAAGCATGCGCGTCTTGGTTGCTTCGGAAAGAAAGCAGCATAACACACGAAGGTTCTTGTTAGTAGTATCCAGAAACTCATCTTAAATAGCATATACACCGTTCAAAAGCTAGGCTTCTCACAGCTGTTTTATTTTTAATATATTATAATGACATTGCGCAACCCATTGAGGATTCTATTACGGTACGATTATTTGCCGTTGACTGTCTGCTTTACACATATATCAAAACTAGCGAGGATCAAACTAATCTGGACAGCGCGCTAGAGAAAATTGGGTCTTGGTGCCAAGAATGGGGGATGGTAATTAATATTAACAAAAGTGTTCTTCTAAGGATATCAAACATGAAAACTATTCTATCTTATGTATACACAATTAACGGGCCACCTTTAAGAGAAGTCAATAGCCATACATATATGGGTGTAAGAAATGAAAATAACTTAAAACGAGGCAGCAACGTCAAAAATATGTGCTGTTCTGCTAAGCGTAGATTAGGATACTTCGAAAGGAATTTTAGGTATGCGACTATAAGTGCCAAGCTGATTATCTACAAAACAGTCATACGACCAGCATTAGAGTACGCAAATATAATATGGGACCCCCATAAAAAAAAATCACATTCAGAAATTAGAAAACGTACGAAGACTTTCAGCTCGGTACATACTGTCCAGATACAAATAAACCGACTCTGTTACTGACATGTTAAGAAAGCTTCACCTTATACCTCTTTCCAAACGGCGCAGGAATGCAAGACTAAAGTATATTTTTACGATGTATCATGGACTTTTCAACTTTGACTACACCCTCTATTTGAAACCCCGTATAATTTGCATTCTAAGAAATTGCCTTTCCAAAATGATCCAGTCTTTTCAAAGTATCGTTAATGTATTTTACTATTCTCTCTTTCCTAAAACAACAAATGAATGGAACATTCTACCGCAGGAAATTGTTGACTCATCCCCTGTAGCGTTTTTGAATAATATAAAGCGCTTGCAGGGAACTAGTTTGTTTATTGTTACTATCAATTGGCGCATGCCACTTGCTAGTTTAATAGTGTTCCTTTGTAATATGATTGCAAATTATACTTGTTGATGCGGTGTTTCTCGTGTTCCTGCTGCCGTTTATTTCTGTATATTTTTACCCTCTCCTGTGATATATGCAGTTTTCTTATTTTCCTGCTGCTGTTTATTACCGTATATTTTTTTATTCTCTCTTGTAATAACCCCAAGAGGAGTTAACAGTATCTTGAAATAAATAAGTAAATAAATAAACTGTCATTCCAGTTGTTAGTGCGTTGTACCCGAGCATCCCTGACGTGTTGAAATATCAAGAGCGCCCCTGGTAGACTGTTATTATTCGAGGCTGGACTTTAATATCAGTAAAAAAAAGTCTATAGGTGGCATTGAAACTGTCGCCAAAAGCGCCCGGGTCTTGGGAGCATGTTTGGCAATATAACTTGAGAAATGTTTTCTAATTGTAATTAAAACTAGTTTTCTCTAAATGTTGTTAATACAATTACGACTATTTTACTCCAGATGACTATAATTCCAAATGCAATTAGTAACCATAAAATAGTATGTTTCATCTCAAAATTACTCTAAAGCGCAATTGTTTTGAAATTCCGTTTTATAAATTCAACCATGTACATGCCATTGCCTAACCTTCGAGCGTTCAATGTATACGATATATATTGGTCACATTTTCCTTTGTTTCCCCGACTTTTTTTTTTTTACTTCTAAGAGAGTGAGTTAGGATTATCATACGAGTCAGGCGTTGCAGTATTTGAAACACTCCTTAGATAAGTTGTGTCATCGTTACATCTCCGGTTAAAAGACACGTGTAACAAGTGGTGTCACTAATCAATTAAAAAATCCAATGAAGGCTTGATTTTCAATTATTCTAAAATATCGATGTGGGTCGTATGGAGATATGCCCTGCGCAAACATTAAGCTAATTATGACGGTACTCCATGGGTTATAAGAAAACTTCAAAATTCTAAACTACCGTGCCCCGTATGTTCATAAAAAAAATCAATTCACAAGCGGACATCAAACTGGTTGGACGTTCCCACAAATTCTGAAAAATGCGGGCACTATTCTGGAAGTGCGCGACACGGCAGTGCCACGCTACAAACTGTTCTACCCCATGGCGTGCCTCTACGCATATAATTTTTATCTTTTTTTCTTGGCAATGTAGGCATTCTCGTTACATGTGAGTCATCCTGCTCTTCCTTGATGGGCACTGTGACTTTGACAGTTGCCTCGCTGTGTATGAACGGACAACAGTCCAGGGACCTCAAATTAACCAGGATTTGACAAAAAGTACTTAGGCAAACATTCAGTGTATTTTAGTCTGACGATAACATTATAGACCAAAGCTCCACAATGAAATAATGTATAGTGTAATAACAAACAAGATTTCGAAATACTCTTTCGCTCTTCATATAAATTATAACCAAAAATTACATTCGGTCTAAAATAATTATGTGAATTACTCAAAAAGAAATTAAATATCGTTAATTCATTTATTATTGTACTTAGCCGAGAAACCAAGGGAGCGAAGAAGACGACGCCAGGCGTACTCGTCAGAACTCCAAGTGCCTGTTCAAATGATTAGTGGGTAGACCTAAAGCAACCTTCCATTGTCTCCACTGCACTCGTTGAACGCGTTCGAATGCGAAAGTTATAGGCCGGACTGCGGCGTTCTGTGTTGGAACGCGTTCGACGAGTTAAGTGGAGACAAAGGCTGCTAACTATAGGCTAATCAATCCAACCAGAGCTTGGCGCTATAAAGTCCCCGCGATCGTCTCTTCCCCTCCTTCAGTATCTCGGCGCATCGTAGTATGCTCCCCAGCAGTCTGCAATTAGATACCATGGCTTTTGCTCACGTATTACACAAGCGTCCACAGGTGCGCGGGAGCATTCTTTGTTTTGGCTCTTTACTTACGGCCAGTCCTCAAATCACTGCAGTCGGCCATGAGAAACGTTATCCTTGCCACCGTGGAGAAAGTATTCTCACCAGCCGGTCGCCCCTTCAAAGGCCGTGCGTGTCTTACAGCGATTTTTTGTTTCATATCTTTTTCCCTAAGCCATGTTTATATTTTGCTAACTTTACAAGACTACATCAACAGAGGTAAGGAAAAATCATTCAATTAAACGCGCTGACGCCACTTTTTTCGCACTGAAGATTTGCGCTATCAATCCCGTTCTGATTGCTACAGTTAAGATTATCAAAAAATCCAAAATCTATGGTGGTTGCGAAGGACATACTCTCTCCAGAAACAAAACTGCCAGCCACGGCGGACATCAGAGGTTACAAAAGGGCATACTAATTAACCAAGCAATTAGATAAAAATATCTAATCAAATTGAAATTGAGCGATGACTTACATATACTTACAGTTAGGCAATTTTTGAGCATAAATTGACTCGTTCTAGAAATAAATAAGGCAGACGCAACATATTAGGGCGTTAAAAAAAAAGCGCAATCTAGACGAGTTTTCAGGTTTAGGCTTTCTCTAGGAGTTATCTCTGGGCCATCGGTCCTGCCCCCGGTGGCCAAAGCGCGCAACACATGTGCACCGTACTTCCCTTCTATTATTAGTATGGCGCGTTGGTATACCTTCGCAGCAGCACCATGTAAAAGCAGGGCGTCTGAGCACATATCCATTCCGATAGGTAATCAAAACTAAGAAAGGCGTTCGAAATAAATTTTTCAGAGCGCTGCTCTTAGGCACCCATTCCCGGCTCGAGCGGCGACGCCGCCGCCATAGCTGCTGCTGTCAACGCGCGTTGCATTATGGGACTGGTCCCATAATGACGTACACATGAGGTCACGTGTGATGTCATGAGGGCAAACATTTTCCGTTAAAAATAGCGGTAAATGTTACAGGTAAATTAAGGGGAACATTTTTATTCTCGTGAAGTCACACGTTAATGGCACTCAATTGAAGAAACATTTTCCGCAAAATTTAGCTGATAAGTTTTACAGTCGTGACATCACATGTGACGTCACAAGCGTAACATTTTTTGCCCTAAATTTGTCGGGAAACTTTTCTGCTAAATTTTGCGGAAATGTTTTCCCGCTAAATTTAGCAGAAAAATTTCCCGCCAAATTTAGTAGGGCAACTTTAACCTCATGACGTCACACATGAAAGCACGTCTGACGTCCCACGTAACCCTGCCCTCGATATCCTCCCCTCCTTTTCCTCAAGAGCCGCCCTCTAATTCGGCATTACAGAGGATTAAACGTTTTTCATTTTTTTTCCGATATACCTTAAAAGTTTGTACCTGCCCTATATATTTAAATATAAGTTGAGTTAGTGATCTACCAAGGCGAAAACAGGGGCACAGATGAGTTGATGTATACTAAACGTTTTGAAGTGACCGCAAACTACGGAATACGAATGATGACATCTTTCATATTCCCCCGTCTCTAGTTGATTCGAAATGTAAGTTATCGTCCTTAATGATCATTAAGTTTCTAATTGAAGGGATTGGATTATTTCCACTAGTGAAAATGTAAATTAGTATATTTTATCTAATTTTAAAGCTGATTAATGCTTCTTTTACGTTCGCGATGACTGGAAGTTCGAACCCGGAGAAAGTCTCTTACCTACTTATTTTCAATTTTCAGGTATTTCTAACCATCTTCGTTAAAACGCGCTTCAGAACCCGGTAAAGGGGTTGTGAAATGAATGTAGCATCAATATATCATACGACTAGTCACTTAAACCAAGGCATGAAGGTGCAATTGTTGGAGCATAATTTAGGAGTAAAAAGCTCAGAAAGAGTAAGAAGTAGAGGGCAAGGTGCGCAATAAGAGCTGCCTGTCGGTTTGAGAACATAAGTATTTAGTATTTTGTTCTGCAGCGCTATTTCACTATTGTTACTTTCATCTTCTACATCTTGGTGCAGGTCACAGGAGATATGCCTTCTTTCCCTACGAATACCAGAGTTTCGCCGCGCAATGAAAGAGTAAAACACCGACTATTTCACAACCTGCAGATCTCGGTGACACACTTCAGACGAAATCTGTAGTAAGCCGCAATGCTGCCCAATTATTTTTTAAAATTTAGATTTAGCTTTTACAAGTATTAGACCTGCAGTAAGAAGATCAAACGGGGAATCGGTGCTTGCTCTATAGTTACGCACTCAAAAGCGCCAAGAATAGGGACAGAGTCAGACTCGGGAAGTAATCTGCAACAAGTAACGGATTACTTATAATTCGTTACTTTTTAAAGTAATTTTGTAATTGGCACATTACTTTTTCTGGGAGTAATTTGTAATGTAATTGTTGTTGCAAAATATTGGTCACGGATTACTTTAATTACTGGTTACTTCTAAAAAAATATTAACATGCTACAAAAACTGGAGCAATCTGAGTAGGCAATTCAGCAGCATAAATATACTAAGTTCTACAAAATAGAAAATATCGTAAAGAGAACAGTAACCGAATCCAAAACAAGAAATTGTTCTTTGCTTAAACGGTCACTAGAACCATTAAAAATCGTCCAGGGCATATTCAGATATGCGATAAACGAAGATCAGGAAGGCAACGCCGAGTAAACGATGCCTTCTTTATCTTCTAGCGGATGTAGATGCTGCTGCAGAGCATTTGCTAGCTTTGTCTGCAGAATTCCGGGGATAATTTTCTTTCGCCGTAAGGCAGCGGGATGGCGGGTGTAGTTGCAGCATTCTTCATCTTAAATATATTTAATTTTCACAACGACTACCATAATGTGGGTTTATAAAAAATGGAATGCAATATGGCATCAATTTTTTTGTTGAAAACATCAGACTTGTTTCTGCTGTTTTTTATATATAAGTGTGCGAGAAAAGTAACGTGGAAGCAGTTTCTAACGTAACGAGTGCAGTAATCCCCTACTTTTCAGCGAAAGTGATTTGTAACGGTAATTCATTACATTTGAGTCTCGGTAATTTGTAATTGTAATCCATCACATTTTTCGACTAACGGGCGCAAGTCTGGACATCGTAAGCATTGATGGTAACACAATACCTCGTGTTGACATCAGTCCTTACTCTGTCACAGTTTTCTCGGTCGTTTACCGCATTAATAATTAAAAAAATATATAATAAAGGACCCTGTTTTTTTCGCCAAGCTTTTATTACGTGAAAGACTCAGTGGCGTAATCAAACTAATGTCAACAAAACCATCTTACCGGAATCACCGTGACCGATGTGGAAGCCAACTGTGTTGGCGTCTTGTACAGGGGCTGGAGTGACGTTAGAACGCCGAGCACCAATTGGCTTTGCTAGAAGAATAGTAGGCAAACCTCAAAGCAGGCTGCCTTGAGGTCTGTCCACTATCCTTCAATCAGAGCCAATCAGAGCTCGGCGTTCTAGCGTCACTCCAACATCTGTGAAAGAACCAGACGAAGTTGCGCTCCGCATAGCCTTGTCTAAAAACAAATCCTGAAGGCAGCGCGTTTATTCGTCATTTCACAACGTTGCGTGGCCCTTACAAAAATTATCAATAAATTTCAGTTAAATTTTTAATGTATTTGTATGGAGTTCAACGGCAAACTAAATTGAAACTCATTTATCATTTTTGTGAGGGGTTGCGGAAGGGGGAGATTGTGGGTCTGTTTCGATGTTTTCTAGGGCTGACTCCAACTCTCCCTGTGTCTCGAAAGCGGCGTTGTCTATTCTTTCTTATCGTTGAGGGTTTGAGAGCACAAAGATAACGAAAGAAATACAAAATAAGATTGAGATATGGAGCGTTTTATTTTTTATCGTCCAGAGTTTTTTGTGTTTAAAGTTACGAAAAGCTAAAACCAACATCATCTCCCTCATTATGTATGTTTACTTTCCTTTTTTCTGCGGCGTGCCGTACATAGGCCTTTTACGTTGTCCAGGCGGCGCTGGGAAAAGAGACTCAATTTGGGTAGTGCAAAGGTAAGCATTCCTAATTGTCACACGTGACCGTGCCTGCTCTGTTTGAGAACGAAATCACGAGGAAAATACAAGGAAAGAGCAAAAGTTCCAACGCCATTGCGTCACAGTTCAAAGACCAACGAGGTAGAGAGTTCTAGACCGGTAAACTGGCCGCTGAAAGTGAACTTCAATTGTCTGCCGCCATGTTCCACATTTTGACCACTAGACACGTAAGTGTTCCCAACTCTGAGACTTTTGCGCAAAGCTGAGCCAAGATTTGTATCGCGATTGGTGTAAAAAACATGATAAACTATTTTTTTTAATACTGTTAGCCCCATAGATCGGTTTCTAACTCCGATAAAAGCCCCGAATAGAGCACCGCGGCTGACGGCATCTAGCAGATGCATTGCGAAGCTGCACGAGTTTTTGTCTAAAAGCATATTTTTGATAAGATAGGACATGAAACATGACCTATCTTGTCGGTACTGTTATACAATATTTATGAATATTTATTTGTGAGTGGTTCTTCCGCGAAATCTCGACGTCAAACTATAACGTAACGTGTCTTGTGGTCACAAATGTGCAATATGGCAGCGGCCCATTAGGGGTCACTTTTGCCTGGTGAACGGGATACAAGTTTGTCGCTGTAATTCCCTCGTTACATGGGCGCTTAGAACTGTCGTTGAATTCAATCACCGTTTTCGTTCCTACTATGATTGCACCTAACTGAACTGAGATGGTGCTAGACGAATGTTTAAAACCAAGTTGAAGCTAAAACGAAACTAGTTCTTATGCGACGTGATCAGTCTCATCCTTAAAGCAATTTACTCGGAAACACACCTTTTCTTTATCAAGAGTATATCGTACAATATGTTCAATACCTTATTGATTTTTAGCGGTGTTTACACGAGTACCAAAGCAGATTCAGGGCAAGGTGGTGCATATTTTAGGCTAGGTGGTTCAAGCTACCGTCCGCTACAACGGTGCACCCATTACTATCGCCAATTTATGCAGCTGGTCCCTCCGCCATCTTCGCTCGTTTGGTGGCTTGCCGGCTAGCCGGGATCGTTTTAGCGGGAGCTCGGACGCCTAAACCTATTCCGTCAGCGATATTTTGCTGCTACGAGTTTTTTCTAGGCGCATCGCCCTGCCTTCCGAAAAATTCCTCGCAAAAGATGGTCGGCGGCGGCGCTCCCTCGGATAAGCGGCATTTACCTCCGTTGCGGAAGTTCGTTCAGTTGAAGTGAGGCAGGGGAGCTCAGTTGAACAGAGGTATGCGAGCTCAGTTGAACAGAGGTAGGCGAGCTCAGTTGAACTCAACTGTCATTAGCGGCTCGATGACAGTTGGCGCCGCCGTGTAATTCCGGCCGATCGCGATTGTCTCAATTGTTGTTGACTCAGTGGCAGCTGAGAGCGCCCTTGAAACTAGAGTATATGCCGCTCTACCTCGTTGGATAAGACGCCATGAGCGTGAGCCACGGTGGCGTCCCGATCGAAAAGACCATCAGGTTTTCCTGATGGACCATCAGAGTTTCTTGATGGTCCTTCAGACTTTTCTGGCGGTCCATCAGGTTTCCTGACGGACCATCAAAGAAGTCTGATGTACCACCAGCCCACTCCTGACGGACCATCAGCCCATTCCTGACGGACCATCTGGCTTTCCTGATGGACCAATAGACTTCTTTGATGGCCCATCAGGCTTCCTGATGGACCACCAAGAAAGTCTGATGGACTATCAGCCCATTCCTGATGGACCATCCGACTGTCCTGATGGACCATCAGATGTGTCTAGATGGTCCGTCAGAAGTTCCTGACGGCGCCTACTGCTCTTTTCGGAAATCTTGATGGGCCGTCAGAGGTGGTCTGATAATCGTCACAAGTTTTATGTTTCACTTCGGGTCCATCAAAAGCGTCTTATTTCCCGGCCGTCGGGACTTCCTTTGCGCACAATGTTTATCAAAAGTGCTTGATTAATTGTTGCTCGCGGTATTCTGACGGCGCCGTCAGAGGCGTTTAATAACAATTGATATAGGGGTCGCGACATATTTGCCAGTATGTGATGAGTCGCGGGCTCGTGAGGTGCTAACACAGCTATGTCACGCGATTTGTCTTTACTCACTGGGTCCCCGATTCACCGGCAACTGTGCGTTGTTCGTCTGCAATCACGCACCGTGGAAACCCGTACTTACGGTAGGGTCCATCGTTTCGCATATGTTTCATCTACGCCTTTCATTACCAACGGAAGGTCGACAGACATTTCGTCGACGCATTATTTTTTATAGACACGGCACCCCCCGAGCCCCGCGACCGTTGTGCGCATCGGACGGTCGCGGCGGCAATTAAGTTCAGCTTCCAAACAGACCGCGCGGCCACTGCTTTGCTTTACTTCGCTCGAAGGTTAGTCGGGGCAATGCGCCACCGCCTCGCTGAATAAGCAACTCAAAGTCGAGGAGGCTCCGCAACTTTGCACGCTACAAAATAGGCGATTTGAGGCTATGTCGCGATAAAAAAAAGCTGTCGTTGAATCTTGCGTATGATATATGATGAGCCGCAGCCGCGTGGTCACTGGGTTGATGTGATATTTTTATTAAGGAAAAGCCTAATATGTCTCGTCGTTCAGACGACCTTCAAAGTTTTTGAACAAAAGCACGTCGAGTCACGAAGGGTACTAAAACCGGCGACACGAAAGGTAGAAGAACCCGCATTATTCAGCTGCACCAAAACACTTTTAGACCAGGGCGGTCGTTGACGAAGGAGCGTCGCAGGGGTTGTACACTGAATTAGAGTTTTCACCACCGCCACCATCCATAGATATAATAAAAATAAAATAAAAAAATAGTTTTTTCCGTCTCCCGACGGGCGACCTATCGTTCCGCAGGCCGACGCGGTATCTCTCCGCCACGGGAGGAAGAGTGCCAAAGGTCGCGTTAATCATGACTTAGTCTCTAATGTATCGGCTACTGCCGACGCATCGGCTACTGCCGGCTCCAGTTTCTTTACACACAGTGTTGACACTTGACAGATTTCAGTCAAAAACGTTCTCATTCAAGTTTATACGCAGTGTTCGACACTCGACGATCCGTTAATTTCAATGTATACTTTACATTTTGAAAAACGGTCACCGCTTATATCTGTTCGAGCAACTGCGTCTTCAAAGCTCCGAATCCAAATCCAAATCCAGTTGTTTCGTGCGCTTTGTTGCCTCGGCTACTCGGCAGCCTCACCCTTCCTCGTGGAGTGTTTTCGAGGTTTTAGATATTTAGGTTAGGTTTATTTTGCGAGAACGGAAAAATAAGCGGCGTTTACAGGGCTTTATATAAAAACTGCAATCCTTCGAATGTGGCCGACTTCGAGCGTAGGACGGCGTACAAGGTGTCTTGGGACGGTGGCGCGAACACTCGAGGAGGCTATCACGACGCCGAGATCCTGAAACTGACGGGTGAGTGTGTATATTTTACCATCCCAAAGTGCGACGTAGCCACAGGCAATCGCCGTTTTCTTTCTTTTTTATAGCGACTGTAATTAAATGTGAATATTGTAGACTGTGGTTATATGGGGCACCAAGCTAGGCAGATGAATGAATGGGCCAATACTTCAGATAAACGTGTGGACTGAACTGCCTTGCACGTGAGATCATATGGCACCCTACAAGCCGCCATTGCTACTGTGCCTTAAGTCCGCGCTAATTTACTCGTACTCCACCGTTCCGAGTTTCAGACTCCGAGCGCAGCAACTAAACGAAGCATAGCGTACTGTAGCGCAACACACCGAAGCTGTCGGCGAGCTCTATGAGCCACTTCCGACCACAGTTTTATGACAAACCCAGCATCTCGCGGATGCAAAATTATTTTGAAGATAAAATAATTAAGGGCTCTGTAAAATGGCAAAGTAAAAGCCCCCCCCCCCCCCTCCAAAAAAAAAAAGGAAAGAAATCCGCTGCGACGTTAGGAAATTTTTACGAATGTTGTAATATTTGTGAAAGGTTTGAAGACTCGCTTCGACCAGATATGCTGAATGTTACTTTGACCGATCTATTTATTGACCATGCATGCTGTTTAGATTCAAATGAAAGACAACATTCTTCAACTCGGTTGTTAAAACAAGAAACTCTCAAACTTGTCAGATATCTTGGGTTTCCGTCTTCCAGCGCGAGACGGAACCTGTCGATGTGCTACTCCAATACTGGCACACCACCGTTCAATAAATAGCATATTAATTAGTTTTTAGGCGAAATGCATGGACAAACCTTTTCCGCAACGTTTTCGCTTTCCAATCGAAGTATCTTTATTCGCAGGGCTGTGCATTCTACAAAGGGCAGCGATCGGACTGTCCTCTCATCCCGACAACTTTTCTGTCGCTGTACCATCGTAACGCTGCTGTTCGATAAGTAATTCGTTCTCAGGTGAGATTCAGGAACAAACCTTTTCCGTAATGCTAATTTCTGTCCTGGCTTTCAAATCAAACCATTTTACTCGCTAGGTTAAGCATTTTTCAACTGAAAAGAGGCAGCGATTTACTGCACTCCTCGTCTCGACGACGTTTCTGTCAGCGCGAAGAAGTCACTTGTACTTCGAGAAATACTCGGTGCAAGAAGAGCGCGCTAGAGTGTCAGTCCCCTCGTGGCACTTCTGTCCATTTAATGAGCAGAGTGCCAAACGCTTGCCCTCCGCAGCGCAAACTTAGGCGCACAATCATGGCTGATTCGACGTCAATTCATGCGAGTCATATAATACATGGCTTGCATTGATGTTGCATCAGCTGCCATTCCTTCCTAACTAATTTATTTATTCATGATCACAAATGTACAGTCGGGGACAAAAGTTCCCAGGACGTGCGAGCTGCGGCTGAAACCCATTGCTCTGCCACATGCCGGCGGGTCGCCTGGTTTCGAGATCACACAAAAGCGCATGTGCGTCCTAAACTGCCTGCAGACATGTGTCTTTCCCGCTCTTCTGCGGCACAGCACCTAACTAGGAATCGGGCACGTGGCACTGCCTCGGAGATAGCGCAGGCGGCTGACGAGCGTCTGCTATACATTCCGAAACTCGAGATACCGCCTGGGGCATTGCGCCGCATTTCGCCGTGTCAGCGCACCTTGCTTTATAACCAGTTCAGCTTATCGCCTAGTTGAGCTGCCGTGACTTCTTGCTTTATAGGTGCCATGTCAGTAAGGGCTATTTCCGAAGTTGTACCACGCGCCCGATTCTGAGTTAAGCGTCGCGCCGCAGAAGAGCGGGAAAGCGCACACGTTGGCAGGCACAATAGGACGCACATGCGCGCTTCTGTGATCTCGAAACCAGGCGACCCGCCGACAGATGGCAGAGCAATGCGTTTCAGTCGCAGCTTGCTTGTCCTGGAGACTGCGAAGTCTTTCTGAATTCTAGAACTCCTTTCGTCTAGGGGACTCGCGTCAGGGCGACACGTTTTCCAGGGAGCCGCGAGCTGGACTTGGACTCGCAAAGAGCCGCGTGCTGCTCGCGAGCCTCAGTTTGGCCACTCCTGAGATAGTGTAAGCACAGTAGATTGAATCGATTGCAACCAAAAGTCATTAAAACATTATTGTAGCCAGGCTCTTAATTGTAGTTATAGCCAGGTCCTGGAAAACATTCTATGCGGAGGGCAAGTTAGTTTGCTCCTTGCGCAGGGGGTAGCGGTGACGTCAGAACGCCGAGCCCTGGTTGGCTGATCGCGACCCCCTATTTGAGCGTCGTCTGCTCCTTTGCAGCGTCGTCTGCTCCCAACGTCGTCTGCGTCTGTCTCCTTTCCTGCGACTTGGTGGAGGCCTCCGAAGCTTCGGAGGCCTCCACCAGGTGCACATTTAAAGACTGTTTATTTACCTTTAAATTTAGTTTTCTTGTGCCTTGCCACGAAACTTTGTTGTTTTGAGGTGATGCTGCAACATAGCCCACGTCCAAGCTAGAAAATGAGCGCTGGAATTCTGTTTTCGTATCCCTTTAAGATGTGCTGTAAGCTACATTCTGGCATTTGTGTAACTTCTTGTGGAGGCACACTTCATCTAAAAGCACCAGCTGATGCCTAGAGGAAATTAATTTCGGCATTAGGAAAACTCGTTTGTTTTGCTTTGTTTATCTACTTATTTTTTCTTAGGGGGCAGACATATGCATCAGATTACACTTCGAAGCAGCATGTTGAAGTAAAAGAGAAATGGCCAACAATGCCGGAACAAACATTTCATTGTTTGTTCACGCTACGAACGGCATTCAATTCTATTAGCTATTTCAAAAAAGTAAGGCAACATAAACTGACCCTCTTAGCATTTGCATTTAATTTTTTTTATGGTCATAACCTGCTTGCTGACATGTGTATTGCAGGCTTGAAATGCACCTTTCATGATGTATACCAACTGCAGGGAAGTAAATGTTCTAAATTCATTTTAACAATCAATTTCTCTTTTTTCTTCAGGTGACTCCCAACCTAAGGATCACTTTGTTATGCAGATCTCAGATTGTTAGATTGGATATGGGCATTCTTATGACTACGGTAGTGAGTGCTCTCGAAGGAAACATCACCTTATGCAATAAGTAAAGGAATAATGGCTTGGAGACTTTTAGAAGGTTAACTAAAAAGAAGCATTGCTATAATATCCTTAAGGTAGCCTCACCTAAAATTGAGAAATTCGGTAAAACATGTTAGGTAGTCTACCGTGTAGAGTGCTACCAAAAAGGGTTATACATATTGTAGCCAGATCATGAATGAAAGATATTTCAAGGATTGTGAAAGATAGTTTTTATATTGAACTGCATTGTTCTTTCTGGTGTTCATGATGCTATTTTTTAAATCCAGGCCTGTCTAAGCTGTTACCACAGCGAGCGATGACAACCAAGTATAAGCAGTTTCCAACGTTAATTTTCTACTTATCTACAGTTGTAGCTCCTATTTCTTACAAAGTCACTAGCCTAACAGTGAGATTTATAGACATGGCCTACCTGTTTTATGCTTAAAAGAATCTAACAAAAGCCAGGGTGGGCTGTCTATTGGGAGTGGAACATAAATCAGGATACTGCGGTTATTTTGTTTTTATGGTAATCTCTGAACGCTGTAAATACTAAGAAACATTGAAGGTTTGTTAGGTGCCAGCTGCCACTTAACTGCTTTCATTTGAGAATAATTTACCCTTGATCTTCTTAAACTATGACCCTCCCGCCTGTATTTATGACGTTCTATATTATTTTAATTCTGAGCACTGCAAAAAATTATTACCCTGGATTTTCAATATTCCAGGCTGCTTTTGGCTACACCTGAGGGAGAAGAGGTACCGCCAGGCTGAAATGGCAGCCCGGCACCAGAAGATACGGCGGTACCTGTCAGAAATGCTGTCCAATCTCAAGAGAAATTCCTACAAAGGTATGTGCATCTATAGTCTAACTTTCCTAATTAAGTAACATACTATTTTGGGTCTCAAGTTTGCAAGCAATTATTTTAAATGATGCTATAGATAAATTATTTAGAGGTTAATATATCTCTGAATGTTTATGCAAACAACTTTAAAGTAGTGTGTTGATCAGCTGACCACTTGAAAAAGGCTGTGGGTTGCTTGGTTGCTACTGCCATCCCATCAGGCCGTGCTGGCTCACTCTTCAAAAAGTTGCATGGTCACACAATTACAATGACGCACGTCACTCCTACTGCCCCTTAGTCGTCTCTAGGCCCACTCTGCTGTTGACGTATGTCAATGGTCGTCCTGTGTTTGGACTCATTGCTGATATCTAAATTGCCCTTGATATGTCCAGGCTCATCCCTTTGCTGCCTGTCCTCCCCTGATGCGCGGTCCCACCACTACTGCCCATGCTGTTGGAGGTGTGCCATTGCTTGCACCCCATGTTGTAGCCTTTATACCCTTTTCTTCATATTAATTTAGCTTAGTTTATATATTGCCAATAGTTTTCAAAGGGAACAAATGTACTATCGCAGCCAATACGAGCTGAAACGCCACTACACGTGGCATGCGATAATATGAGAGTTGTCTCTCAGATTGTTCAGCAAACCTTGGTATGCGCTGAGGTAGAAACAAATCACTTCTTGTACTCGATGCACCACTATGCCGTTCCGAGTCAATTTCCAGCTCATAATGGCGCAATGAGTGCAAGAAGCAACCTGCATAAACCTCAGCAAACACAGAGGTTCACTGAAAATCTGACAGGTGGCTCTGCTAGTACGCCATGTGTCATGGCGCTTCAACTAATATTGGTTACAATAGCACTTCCTCAAATGTTTCTGGTTTTTCTGTACCACCTAGCCATTTCGCCCAGCGAAACAATGTATGATTTCATAACTTCATAATAAACATATCAAAGCAATGCAGCTTGTTTGACTTTATTCATATTAGCAGCTGCATTTCCCGTACTCAAATGTCAGGCTGGCGATTACCAGTGTGCAGTGGACAATATAATTAAATTCTAAGTGGGATATGCACCTCATCATGCTCCAGACATGGTATAATTAAGTTTCCACATTATGCTTTCACATATTGTCGTGTTTTTTTAAGTTGTGGCCAACTCGAATTGTTTCAAATTAGCCATGAAACCAAAAAAAGTCAAAAGTCAAATTAGGGGGTTTTACGTGCCAAACCAAAGAGGGGCTTCTGGCATGCCCCAGCGGAGGACTGAGGATTAATTTCGACCAACCTGGGGATCTTTTGACGTGCAACCGAAAGCTCGGTTACACGGCGTCTTTTCCGCAATAAGCCTCCGTCAGATTGCGGGCACCTCGGCCGGGATTTGAACCCGCCACATGGGGATCCGTAGGCCGACGCTTTCGCCTCGGAGCCACCGAGGCGGCTAGCCATGAAATCACCATAATCAAACCGTAAAAAATAGACGTCTCGAAATACGACACGTCATTCGACCATCAGACCAAACCTACCGACCATGAGGCCAACAGACTCTCAAACCATCAGGCCAACAGACCATCAGGCCAAAAGACCATCAGGCCAACAGACCAGGCCGACAGACCATCAAACCATCAGACGTCCCAAAATACGAATTCATCAGACCATCAGACCATCAGGATTTTCCTGGTGGTCTTTTCGATAGGGATGAGTCACAAGACGTGTTTTACGCGTCTCATAATATTCTGACCATAGTCTCCTCTATGCTGACAAAGCCTGGCAGATCGCCAGGAGAAGCGGCCGCCGGAATTGAAAAGGTAGAGCAGCAGGCAACGGATGAGAGGAGATCCACGTGACGGGCGCCCGGCTGCGGAGAGACGCCGAAAAACACTTACCCCGTGCGATGGAATACCCGCCCGTGCTCCCCACTTTTTTCGCGCTACCGCTTCTTTTGTCATCGGGTTCGAGAACCATGTTTTTGGTCCCTAGCCGCTGGAAGAGCTGTGCGCTGACGTCCAGGCTCTCCGAGAAATGCTATGTGCTACCAAATCCTCGCGCTTCAAATCTGCGACCGGGCACTCTAGGACTACGTCGACGAACTGCCAGGCTTTGTAAGTATAAATGAGGCTATGTTGTGACCTAACTACATAGAGATAGAAGACGTGTACACTGCACTGGTCTTATGAATCACGGTCTTTTGATTGTTCTACGGCGTTGGTCCTTGCCGATATCAGATATCGAAATGTGTTCTTCCGTTCTCCAGCACTACTAGAAAATTAAAAAAAGAAGCTGAGCCATGCCGCCACAAGTAGTGCGAGGTGCAATTAAGTGAGCGTGCACTACCCATATAGCGGGCGCCCCAGTTCGTTCAATGCTTCAGCACAGGTGGCCTAATGCTGCAGTGCGTCGAGCAGACGATGCAGGGAGCCACGCAAGGTTGCTAAAATGATGCCGCACAGAAAATAAAGCCTCCGTTTCCTCTATCCCCCCCCCCCTCCTTTCCCGGAACCCACCTGTCATGATCAGTTTATTCACGCAAACCAGCCTACCTTGCTCCCGCATTGCCGTCAGCGCGTTTCGCAGTGTCTCAGGCGAAGCGACGACGCCGAAACAGGCACGTGTGGCTCTTTCTTCTCTCACCTCAAGATGTTTGCCGCTTGGGATGCGTCGGGGATCCACTAACAATGACTTCATGCTCGTTTTCTTCGAGCTGCTATTGACTAAAGTCACCACAGAACTGGAACAGCAGTGCACACGTAAAAACGAGTTACCGCGTTCTGCATTTTATAAGAAACAAAATGACTAATAGGCTTAACTATGTTTAAGGAGTCAGCAAATCGTTTTTTGGTATTCGCAAGAAAGAAATACCGCCCAAAATATTTAGCTGTCCCAATATAACGAAAAATAATTATGCTATTGCTTTATTTTCTTATTAGTCTTCAGTTTCAACTAGCCTCGCCACCGCTTCCGACGATGTCGACAGGTCTAGTCCTATATGCTGATCTTCATTTCCAATTCATTCAACGTAAAAAATGTTGTTCAGTAGAAAAAAACAATCCCCGCCACTAGAAACTGCGTTCGAGCGAGAGGGCCGAAAAATTACAGCCGCCATTAAAGCGCCGATAGATACTCCCCGGTCTTCCATCTTGGCGGGACAATAACGAGCATCTCTCGGGCTTTGACTGAGCCGAAAGCAGAGACTGATGAACGAGCGGCCCTATGACAAATTACGCCAGGGTGGTCAAAGAAGCAACCAAAGTGTGACACAAACATAAGAGACGCCCTCATAAATAAAAAAAAGTAAACAAAACAAAAACGCGCCATAGGATACAGCATCCATTGCAGCGAAGAGGACGAAGCACGTCGCCAGCGAAAGCGAGTAAAATTATAAATAAACGATAAGAAATTCGCGGCATAGGTTTGCGTTTGACTATCCTATACCGTAAGAAAGCGTGTAGGAATCACCTTAACCGACTTGGCGCTCTCCCCCACCCCTCGTCGTTTTCTTGAAGAAGCAACCTTACGTCATGTATTAAGGAGCACCTGACATCATGGTTGGAGGGCAACTTCGTTTACTTTGGAGGCAAGTTTAGACCATTTTGGGAATAAGGACGGTACTGAGCAGCCACGCTCACGACTTATCATCGTTACAGATTGCCCGTTGCGTCGCTGCCCGACGGAAACTTCAACGTGGTGCTGCATCGATATCCGTTGCACATCAAGCCCGTCGTCGTCGTCACTATCATCGTGACTGTGCTCTTCTTCCTGCCGTCCTGCCATTCGTCGGAAGTACGGGACTCCAGCGCCCCAGCGCTACAAAAGAACGACGCGTCTGCTCCTCCTGACACTTGGCAGCAGCGACGGTACTGAGCAGCCACGCTCACGACTCATCATCGTTGCAGGTTTGCTGGCATTTCCCTTTCTCGAATCAATTTTAAGTAACGATAACCGTCGCTGCTGCCACAGCTGTTATCAGTTGACCTGCAATTGCATTGCTTGTTCACTTTCGCGCGTTCGTTTTGTTTTTGTTGTTGTCAAGTGACATTCCATGGCGAAGGACATTACCAAATTATTCAGTGACTTTAAAGAACAATTTCGACAAGAGTGGAAGTCTTTCAAAGTATTTCTAGAGCGAGACATTCGAAGTGACATCCGTGAAATGAAGGCTGACATAAATAGCTTTAAAGACAGTGTGAACTTCATGAACCTCGAGTTTGAAGACGTTAAGGCCAAGTTTGGCACAGTTTTAAAGGAAAATGCCGAGCTTAAGAAAGAAAACGGAAACCTTTCGGAAAAATTCAGCCAAATGGAAAAGCGTCTAATCGACTACCAGGATCGGCTCACAAAAGCTGAGCAATATTCAAGAAACTCTAATCTAGAAATCAAGGGCGTTGTAAAGCACGATCACGAAGTACTTCCCGACCTGATCAATAGGCTAGGGGAATCAATCGGCAAGCCAATCGCTAGAAGTGACATTGCGATCTGTCATCGCGTGCCAACTTAGGACGCCACCAAATCTAACATTATTCTCCAATTTGTAAGCCGCAGCAAACCTGATGCCGTCCTTGATAAGGCAAAAAAGAAGCGCCTTAACAACTCGGATCTTTGCCTTGACACGGATGCCCCTGTCTTCGTCAACAAACCCCTATGCCCATCTCTGAAGCGGGTTCTCGGAAAAGCGATTGTCAGAAAGCATCAATGTAATTGGAAGTATGTCTGGGTTAGAAATGGCAAGATTTTTGCTCGTCAAGCAGAGAGGACCCCATTTGTTCAGATTAACAATGAGGCAGACGTAGGAAAAATCTGTTAGTTTAGCTACGCTGTCTTGTACAGTCTCTTCCATTTGTTCATTATATATATATTTTTTTATGGCCTACGTCGAACTTGTGTTGCCGGAAGAACTGAGTCAGTTCTTATCCTCCCAACATTCTACCCATATCTTTCACTTGAACACGCGTTCTGCAACAAATAAACATGACTCTATTATATCATTTCTGTATCAGTGCCGTGTGTCATTCGATATGATAATGTTCACGGAAACCTGGTATCAGCAGGATGCTGATATGCTCGTTCTGCCGGATTACACATATTTCTTTTTAAACCGTCAGCATAAACGTGGCGGTGGTGTCTCAATTCAAGTGAAATCTTCAATTAAATGTGAGCTGTTAGATATTTTTACTGAAATTACAAGTGATTATGAAATCCTAAGCTTAAAATATGGGGCTAATATAAGAGCTGTCATGTACCGCCCACCTTCGGCGGATTTTGAAATGTTTATTTATTTTCTTGAGCGCTTTCTAGACTATGTATCGGCTAATAACTACTCCTTGGTCCTAGGGGGTGACTTCAACGTTAATTTACTAGAGGACTCTTTCCAAACTAAGGCACTCAATAATACGCCGCATTCTAACGGGTTTCGTAATGTTATCACGTCTCCCACTAGAATCACTACATCCACATCAAGTGTAATTGACCATTTTATTACCAATATTACAACCAACGTCAAAGTAACCGGAACCATAAGCTGCGACATAAGCGATCATATTCCAATCTTTTTGACTTTACATAATCATGACTTATACAAAGGTGCTGCTAAATCTTCTGTAACCTACCAGGAAATGACTAATGATTGCCTACTCGCATTTAGGAATGCTGTATTCAACAGTGATTGGACATCGGTATTCTCTAAACTAGATGTGAATGATGCATATAATGCATTCTTAAATATTTTTAAAACACTTTATGCCCTACATTTTCTGTTTAAAACTGTACCACGAGCAAAAATATAAGAAAACCTTGGGTAACCCCAGCCGACATAAAAATGATGAGGAAGAAAACTCGCTTATATGAAACGTTTTTAAAGACGAGGGATCAAAATAAACTGTCATGTTTTAAAAAAACTTAGGAACGAATTGACATCTGAGCTTAGAAAAGCAAAATCATCATATTACAATCAAAAGTTTTAAAAGGCTACTAAACAACGACCTGACGTCGTGTGGAAAATTATTAATGAAGTTTTAAATCGTAGAAGGGTTTCCCACACTATTGGCGAATTAACTATAGACGGTCATAACATGTCAGGTGCACGTTTGGCGGAACAGTTTAATGCTAACTATTCAAATGCACAACCTAATGCACAGGCAAACGGAAATAATGAAAATGTCCTTTCTTCTGTGAAACATACTGATGATACGTTTTTTCTCAATCCAACTGACGAAGTAGAGGTGTTTAACATCTTTCTAGGACTAAAAAAGAGCAAAAGTATTGACATTGATAAATTACAAATAAAGCCAGTTAAATTTGTAATGGATGTAATTGCCCCACAGTTAGCATACATATACAACTTATCATTATCATCTGGTCAGTTTCCCGCAAACATGAAGTGGGCTAAAGTCACTGTTGTGCATAAAGGAGGCGATAAGCATGTAATGAATAACTATAGGCCAATATCTGTTACCTGTCTTCTCTAAGGTACTCGAAAAGTTTATTCTTACGCGCCTCTATCACTTTTTTTGTAAACATTCTATATTAACAGACTATCAGTTCGGCTTTCGCAAAGGCAAATCTACGGAAGCCGCCTTGTTATATCAAAAAGAAATTATATTACGAAATATAGAAAAAAGGCTGATTACTTTAGGTGTGTTCATTGATTTTAGTAAAGCGTTTGATGTCCTAAATCATACAGTACTACTTATGAAACTTAGTCGATATGGCGTCCGCGGTGTACCACTTGCCTTGCTTCACTCGTGTCTAACGAATAGGAAACAGTGTGTAGCTATTGACGGTTCTTTCTCTTCTTTCCAAAGTGTTCTTTGTGGTTTACCGCAGGGAAGTTAATTGGACCTTTTCTATTTACCGTCTACATCACTGACCTAGTAAACATTGATAACCAAGTGCAGTTTGTTATATATGCGGACGATACGAGTATGTTTTTCTCTGCGGCTGATGCTGATACACTGTTATGCCAAGCCAATTCTACTCTTACCAAATTCGCATTGTGGTGTGATACTAACGGCCTTAAGGTAAATACAATGAAATCTAAAGCAATCTTATTCAGATAAAAAATAAGCCAATTTCAATAAATTACACTCTCTCACTAGGTACGTCGTCAATCGAAATAGTCAGCCCGCATAAAACTCAGGTGTATTTTTTTTTCAGAGAATATGACGTGGGATTGTCATGTAAATAATTTAACAGCTCAACTTTCTCGGATCGTTGGTATCGTTTCTCGTTGTCGCAACGTTTTACCACTCAGCATTAAACTTAAAATTTTTTATGCATTATTTCAATCTCCAATGAGTTATTGTCACCTTGTATGGGCTACTTCAACAAAAATAAACCTTAAAAACATACTATTACTGCAAAAGAAAATAATACGATATATTGCTGATGTTTCCTATACAGACCACACAGAACCTTTATTTTTAAAATATCAAATAATTCCGGTTGAACGCATGTATGAGTATCGTTTGCTTTGTTCCATTAGTTTCTCCTCCACACTATTCATTGATTTCTTATTCACTATTTCTGAGCTTGTAAGGTATAGCAGTGATGTCAACATACGCCGCAGAGAAGCATGGGTCCTCCCTTGTTCCCGCACGAACTATAACTTACAAACTTTACATTACAACCTACTACTTGTTTTAAATAAATGCCTCACAAACAACATAAACATAAACACGATTAGGAAACGAGACTTGAGCTCTTTTATCTTCGTCGTTCCCTAACTTAGTGTTATAATGTTTACAAAGTTCCCATTTTTTTTTCTCTTAAATGTTACGCTAGGAGAGTGTTGCGCACTACCAAGCCGCTGCCATGTAATAAGGGTCCCAGACCCAGTCAAGCTGTCTCAACAGCTTTTTGTCTGGGACTCCTTTCAGTGTTTCTGGAAAATAAAGCTTTGAGTTGATGTCTAGAATGCATGTTTACTTCCTTTAGTAGATAATTAACTATAGGTTTTACCTCCCTTTCGGGGTAAGGGCATATATGCTTAAACATTGTATTTTGCCTCGCTGTAGGGAGGTACTTACCCTGTTCGGGGGTAAGTCAGTCTCTGGATTTACCTCCTTCTTGGAGGTAAATCCTACGTAAGCCTACTTTCTTGAAAGCACTTGAGAGGCTATATCGCTCTAATCTAAGGAGCGCGCTGAGCGAATTATGCAGCGAATATGCTATGCCTAAAAAAAAACATTCGCCGTTATTAGGTTGACACTTTCTACCTTGTCGTTTACCAAGTTCGGAGATTGCAGCGATGAGCTCTCTCAAAAGAAAGAAGTGACTTCCGTATGGCCTGCAGAATTACACGAGAGCCTTCGAAATTGGCCTGTAACATCCTTCTAGAGCAGACGTCTGCACTTAACGACTAAAGATTACACTCTTCCCCACATGCAGTACCGAACTCTCGACAGAGACCGGACCCGAGCCCTTCCCCTTATAATTATAAAGGGCACCGCCGCAGCGGCGGATACAAACACCCCGTCAGATGTCTAAAATGCCATATGAGAGCCAAAGCAGACGCAGCACTTCGAGCCAGTACGGACGATCACCCCAGAAGGCAAACCGGTGAAACCACAAACACTATGGCGCCCCTGCGGACAACTGAAAACTGCCCCCTAGCCCTCCTTCACAGCACGACAACGCTTAAGAAGTTCCAAGGTCTAAGACAGTCATGTAGTAGCCCGGGAAGGCCACCCAAGGCATCACAGCGAAGCGGGAAGGCCAAAAATAACCACCAAAGATCACATCAAGAGCAGAAGAAACAACCACCTACGCCACCAAAGGACACAGCAATAAGATAAATGAGAAGGGCAAGGAGCCTCACCGTGCCGGGCCCCAGAAAAGGGAGCTGTGTACTCCTTCCACCCCATCCCCAAAATCTAGAGGCCCCAACAAACAAACACATTGGACACCAGTCACATAAGTTCTTAGATGAAAACGGGTACTCAGGCAGTCTAGAAAACGCCCTACCCGTACTACTTGGCAAACACGATGCGGACGGGCCTCTAGGAAATATCGATACAATGCGAACCAGCCAGAAGCTCACACAAAACAGTATACCTAGCCATGGCACCCCAAGAACCAAATCAGACCGCTGGCCTCGTGGCTAGGCCTCGTTTCTAACGAACGCATCGAAGGATGCTCGGCATCAGGATCTGGTCGAATTACCGAGCTTGTAGTATCGGACCGTGATGACGTTCCATGGGCATTCCGAAATGCCTACATTAATGTAGATGGCGTCGGCCATAATCGCGATCTGGGGAGGTAAAAGTTCGCGTTCCCTCCTTTCGGTATCCTTGCCTTTAAGAGTGTAAAGAAATGAGAGCTTAATATTTCAAGAAACTCCTCAAAGTGTAATAGGGATATCACGTGCTCTAGTGCTATACCTGGGGCGATGGGGCAGAAGGAGGAACTCCGCGGAGATGGAGGAGTAAAAACCTGACTAGAAGTCGTTCCACAGTCATCTCGTCGTGTTTTTTTTTTTTCCTTTAGTATTTAGTTCGTTTTTATTTTGTACTCTGTCGGCTTCAAATCGTGCTATGAAAGCGGCGCCGTGATATGCGGCCGTCCGTCACCATCGCCGCCGAATCAAGGAAAAGTTTTCGCATTCAACAGAAACCCAAGTCAAAAAAGGAAAGAAAAAAAATGCGAAGGGGAAAATAAATCAGGAAATTCATCTCATCTTCTCGCTACATCAGGATTCCCCCCACCGTCGAGAGTTTGCCGCCCAGAAACGAAATCGAGTATCAAGGGGACTTAAATTCGCGAAGTAGGCGCGGCGAACGCTCGACGCACGTCGAACACAAGCCAACTCCCCCGATATAGAAAAAAAAAAAATATATATATATATATGTACATTGCTTTGAAAGATCGCTAAAAAATGAAAGCGAAAGTTGTTTCTTCG
Source organism: Ixodes scapularis (assembly GCF_016920785.2). Lineage (NCBI taxonomy): Eukaryota > Metazoa > Arthropoda > Arachnida > Ixodida > Ixodidae > Ixodes > Ixodes scapularis. The sequence goes on from NW_024609867.1 coordinate 5,800,274, forward strand.
ATCCCCGTCTTAAATGTTAAACGAGGGCTCTCCCGACTTCTCCGTCTCCTGTCCCGGCGAAGATGTGTCCAGTTGCGACGTCGTTGATTTTCAAAAGCTTGAGAGGAAAAGGGAGAGAGGCTCCAAGCAAACTCCTGCCCGTTGAGTTGCCGAAAAGCGGTGCTTTGACACGCATCCGACGGACGACTGTCGACGCGCCTCTTCCTCACATTTTCGACTTTCAATATAAACTGCCACTCCGGGACAGATGTAATGCCGTTAGAAAAACGTCAGAAATGCTCGAATTCTTTTTTTTTTTTTCGTTATCTTCCTCGCATGCTTTTTTTTTTTTTAAGTGTATGTAGGGATGGCTATTGAACTTCCGTGATTTCGCTGAGTGAGCCGGATTGAAATATGCGGATCCAGTATCGTAAAGCGGTTTATTTTTCAATATCGGCGTTCAAAATATTAATGCGGACGTGTCCGCATACTTCGCAAAAGTACTCCCGCCGTGACTCATTCTGGACGATTGAATAATGGCCGAATTTTGAAGCGGCTGAAAAACGACGGACACGAGGCGTTCTCATGAGAACCTAGTTGATTTTATTAATAAAATGCCCGGTGTTTGGCTCCTACAGCAAAATATATACGCGGAGAATGTTAAACGCGTCATTCACGATTTCATTGCATTAAGGTTCTGCGCAAACCAACGGTTTTAACAGTTATTTTGATTCAGCGCTGGGCCAAGGATTACAGGTGAAGTGGACTTTTTTAACGGTGTTTTAAGCCTGCATAAAGGTATATGATATTGTTGCATTGCCAAGCAAAGTAAACTTATTCTCGATTCTAACGTGTTCAAGTGAATCGTAATACTTTCAGGAATCGCTAGCAGTATATAACTTCCAGTGGTGTCAACTCCTTTTTCTCATTTCTTTCATATGAAGTACTTCAAGCGTTCGTGTTAGGTGAGTTACGTTATATGAGTTAGATTACCGAACAATATGACAAAACGTGGTTTTCACGGCTTTTCCGTGTAGTCCTAAAGGGAAAACCAATTACATGTATTAAGTATTGTGAGATCCAAATTTCGATTAATCTTGCTATACTACAAAGAATACAAGCGTTGCGCAGGAGTTGAGAGGCGATAGGTTGCAGCATACTAAGACTTATTTTTTTTTTATGGGCAGAGGGCATAAAATTAAGCGACCACGCAATAATCTTAAATATATGTCCGTCATGACGGTGAAGACTCACACTATTCCCAGCCTCAAGAGTAGCGGAGCACGCCTTGATGTTGATGCTTAAAGGGTAGAGCATTTTAATTAGCATTTTAGGATATGCGTTTTATTTCGAAGTTACAACGGCAACCGGTGTGATTATTCAAGCTGAATGTGCTGCTGCTGCTGCTGGAATTTGAAATCAATGCGTGACCTAGACAGAACGACATCAACAGGTCCACCTTTTGTCCCTGCATGTATTTGGTCATGTTCTTCTGTCTCAGGGGTTTCCAAACCGCGGCTGTTGCAGCTCTTTGCCCGTCCCAAGTGCGGCAGGCGGCTCATTGATAAGCTCAATCGCCATGCCTTCCTTCTGTAAGATTAAAATCTCTCCATGGTTTATGCGTCGAATGGTAGCTGTCCAACCACGCAAACCATTGTGCAAGGCTTAGGATCCTTTCAAGTGGAACTCCTTGAAATCCACGTAGGTGACGTATTGAAATGATGCTGCTGCATAAAGAGTGCGGGTCCTGTCGGCAGGTGCAAGAAGCAGAGAATCCCAATGTCAGGCTTGCGGACCAGAAACCTCAATTTATGTTCGCTTGAACGAATTGACCTGTGGCTCTAACCTCACGAACGGAAACGGTGAATTAAAAAAAATAAAAGCGTGCGTTTTCGACTGACAAACGCGTAACTGAGTCGCTCACGACTGCATAATATTCTAGGGAAAATTCGAAGGACGTGTTTTATAATAAAGAAATGTAAAAAGCAATCGACACATTTTTAAAAAAAAATTGTTTAATAAAAGTGCATATTGTTGTGCCTACAAAGTGACATGAATTTATAAAAAGAATACCACATTTATTTTAACTTTGGATGTTTACTTAAAATCGTTAGGTTTTATGCCTGTTTGCGTATGGACGTCCAACCATCCCGGTTATATTAGCTTATGGCCATCTGTTCGGAAATAATGCTTGTACATACACGTACTCGTTGAAGTACTGGTCGTCGAAGGCAAACATTCCCGCGAACGCTGTGTACGCTGCCTGCCCAAGAAAAATCCCAGTGAAACCACGACTTGCGCAAAAAAAAGCCGCAAAACGTGTGTGCTGCTGAACGTAAACTTTAATAAGCCTACACTTACGACGAAAAAAAAAACAACATTAATGACTCAGTCAAAACAAACTTTTGACCAGAACAAGACTTAAAAGTACTATATGAAAATTAAAAAATAATGAAATATTATTACTTATTTGATTGCTATGTTTTGTTTATGTAGCGAAGGGTTCAGATTGATTCCACGTATTTCGCATTGAAGACAGGTGTTAAAAGTACTAGCAAATGTCTTTAATGCGAAACATGTCGAATCAATCAAAGCCCTTCGCTGCACAAAGAAAAACGCATAGCAATCAAATAAGAAGTAATACTTTATTATTGTTCCGTGGTCTGAATGATTGTGATCGGAATGAAAGAGTTAAACATCTTAAGAATAAAATAAAAACTGTGGGGACGGACAAAGAAGTCCGAGAGATAATGAATGCCATGTCCGGCGCCATTTCAAAGCTGCCAAATTCTCCATAGCAACATCTATTATCTTATTCTTGAATGTCATGTCAACATACTAAAACTGCAATACTGCGCTTATAAACTTATACAATTCAATGTCTTCTAGTGGCAATACTGCTACAAAAGATAAAAACATCAATTGCTGGGCGAATATACAAAAAATGCAAACAATTAAATACCTTTTTTATAGAAAACTATGCATAATATCGATAATTGATTGTATATAAAATATAATACTGAAAAACTCGGGAGCTATATTTTAAAATCGCATCTATTAACTGTCACGCAATATGGATTCAGGGAGCACATAGGAACTGAACCATTGACCTGGAAGGACAGGTTTTGACAATGCAAATAAAATACTGACAACAGTAAAAATGACGTAGTCCTATTCATACGCTTTAGTAGGACCTTTGAAAGGATAAAACATGACCTAGTACTTTATAGATTACACAGTATTGTGTTTCGGGGAAAGACTCATGACAAATTCCAGAGTTACCTTAATGGCCGGTATCAGATGATACGACTAGGCTCAAAATATTGCAGATAACTCAAACACAAGCAAGTACTCTACCGCCGGGTAGTGTACTCAATCCACTACTGTTTAATGTATACGTTAACACGAAAGCCCAGGTCAAGTAAAAAAAAAAATGTGCACTTTTAATTTGCAGACACTACACTAAATGTATATGCAAACAGAACTTACAAAGTATCTGTAAAAGCGATAAACGAACACATTTATATGTTAACGGAATGAAACCGAAAAAAGTCAAATTGTTCTAGATGTTTCTAAAACGCAAGCATTATGCTTAGAGATGCGAGGAACTAAATTCTAACTGAATTAATTGCCAATAAAATGCACAAGCAGACTTGAAATATTCGCTCACGCCTTCCGTTCAAATACACTAAAAGCGGCAAATACCCAGAGAGGCACAATTATAAACGTATTGATTGGGTTATTCATGCAGAAAAAATGGTAAAATATTCCGGATATCAATGGCGCAGATTTTTCGGTAACAACTTCCGGTCTCTTCATTCATATTAAGAAGGATATACAATTCACTGGGAAAGTCTACAATTCAATATAATATAACAGTCTGCGGACACCGCTTCAAATGTTCACAACAAAAGATGGAATCTATCCAAAAAAGATAGTCATAAATATCGGTTTCCTCAGTGAAGAAACTGATCTGTAAAACTATACTCACACAAAAATAGAAGTTTTACGTTTTAGAGACCAGATGCAGCCGGATATTATTATAAAACATTTTTCAACAACAAACATATATAGTTTTTATTGCATTTTAATATACTGTATGGTGTTGTATTCCGCCTGTCGTGGCGAGAGTCTGTTCTTCATTTCGCAAAAAACGCAGTGCTTTCCCAAGACCGCAATTTTTAGGAACAAACATAAAGCGGAAAATGTTAAAGACTGAACGATAAGAACGAGTTGAAAATTTACTAACCATTTATTTTTATTAAGTATAACGAGGCGACCAGAAATTATGCACCCATGATTTATATTAAATTGCCGGAAGAGTTATTTAAAATATTTTCCCACAAATATAGAAAGAAACCCATAAAAATATGGACCCTTGTATCGAGTAAAAGCACCCCCAAAAAATTGGTTCGATTCAATGAGTGGAATTGAAGTTAACAACATGACTTAAGTAATGCCAACATTGAATAGATCTTACACATTACTTCAGCTTTATTGAATTATTCGAATCTATTGCGATTATATATCTCTGGAGAGTGAAACTCCGTTTATTTTGAATGGCGTGTTGTAGTGCCAGTTTCACAATTATCTAATAAAATGCAGAGGAATTTGTCGCCTTCCACGCACAAGGCAATACTGGATTATGTGGGACTTACATTTAAAATGTATTCTATGAAGCAAATGAATATTGTCTTTTTGTATTGTATTGTAATGTATTTGACGCTGCCAAAGAGGTCGTCCTTCACTTCACAAAAAAGCAGTAATCTGCCAAGACCGCAAAATAAAGAAATAAGGTTGGTCATAGAAGCTAAGCACGCATGAAGAAGTCTGACAAAATTAGCTGTTTGGCTTGTTCGTTAAACATTATGGGCGCAAGCAACGCTAAGGACGAGGACTAGTAGAAGTGTACTTAACGAACGCTGACTGGTAATTGCCTTTTTGATGCACAAGAATACGAAAAAAAGCAAAATGTAAGTGGTGCGTATCAAAAAAAAAAGAAATGCAAACGAAGAGGTTTAAGAAGCAGCGAATCGGAAATAAAAAAAAATTTAGATAAATAAATATAAGGCCAAATCAAAGTGGCTAAAAATAAAAATGAAACGCTTCATGAATAAGTTGACAAACAAGTAACATAAAGAAAATATATCACAAATACAAAACAAAAATACAGAAGAGGGTTTATCTCTACGTAGCTTTAGGAAGAGAGGTTCCAACAAAAAATTCCTTTTGCCGATAATGTCACGGAAGGGACACTGACACAGGCGTTCCTTTTGGGTAGTATCGCTTGAGCTTCACATAGTTCTTCCGAGCGCTTGTCGTGGAACCGTTTCATGACTTGAGTGTCGGCGAACAATGGGGCGCATTTGCAGTCTGGAACGTGAATTGCTAGATTTCCTGCAGGTGAAGACTTGGCGAACAATGCGTGCTCTCGCAGCCTCATATTCAGGCATCCAGCCGTTTGTCCAGCATAGATTTTCCGCATGTAGAATGTATCTGAAAGACCAGCACGCCGAGGCAGTTAGTGTCTTTGCTTTCACGCTCCGCATCACTGTCTTGATGGTTTTTCGGGTCGTAAATAATATTGGGGTAAAGCATTTTAGGCTTTTCAGGTTCTGATAGCAAAATGTCTTCTTCAAATATGGAAGGAGCCCTCTTTAGATTGTGCGAGACTTCGTGGATGTACGGCGCAAACGCTGGGTGGCGTCTTTCATCCGGGATACTATTTCGTCTTTATGGTTTTAGCATACATTCTGCAATATCCGACACGATCGTTAAATGATATCCATATGTGGTGAGTCTGCTCGTGGGTGACATTAAACCCTCGTGAATGAATCAAAAAGGAAGTATTGAGGTTAATTAATTGAGCACCGTATTCCACCGGTTGACTCTTCAGAATAATTTGATAGTCGTTGAAATATCTCAACACTTGTTGAACTTGCAATGCGGCGAGACTTTGGGGGACGCCGCGGTCTTATTTGGATAAGAAAATGTCACATTGGATGGTAGCGAAACAAGATACAATGCAGATCAATTTATTTTGTAGCTAGAATATATTATTGAAAGTGGCTATAGTTGGAGTCAAGAAAATACTGAGAAGCACAAAGAAAGAGTCCACAGTTCGGAAGAGTGAGTATTTCATTCTTTTTTTAAATACGCTCTCTGAATTACGAAAACAATTAGGACTGATGTATTGAGTAAAATACATCTTCCTCATAAAGGGATGCCACAAATTTTATCGTTGAGGCATTACATTTTATGTAGTCAACTACTGTCTCAGATCTGAGTACTAAGTAGTGTTATCAATCTACATGTTCGATGATTGACGTAGAAGAAAACAAGGGAGTGGCCCCTGCCATACCTTTTTTTGTCAACACCGCACGAAAATGAATAACCTCTCTGTGTGTCTCAGCCGTGAAGAGCGTAGTTAAATGTGGTTTCTTGGGAGTAGAAGTTTGCTTCAATAATTGTGTTAACTTAAGATTATGACCATTGAAACGCCTTTGCTTTTGCAGATTTAGTCTTGAACCCCACGAATAGATTGAAGGTTGCTTCTGCATCAATTGTCGAATCTCCATCATGATGACCCCTACTTAGTGCCGAATTCTGAGTTAGTAATTGACTGCATTAAATATAATGCGCCAACATTACGATTCAGAGTGTTCTTGATGTGAAAGAACTCTTTATTCAATCCCACACACCGAATTCTTTTCGGCATTGAGAACAGTAATAAAAAAATGAATAGCAACTTCTCATAACAAATGTGGCATAAACGATGGCTCTTAAGCTGTTCATATTTTACTTGACTTCATCCATAGTTACGTTCAACAAAAAATCCTATTCACATACGAAAGGGCTCTGCGTAGCGTCATGTGTGGCCCCCATCCTACGTGGCATTTATTTATCTAAGTGTGACCGCGCCATCGCCCGAGTTCAACGCGTGTTCAGATCTGTCGACGACTACTGAAATCTTCTAATCAATCGACCGGTGGAAAACGACACCCAATCAATTACCAGCCTCAAGACTTCATTATTGAATCATTCGCATAGATCTGAGTTCACCCATGAGTCACCGACCAGAAGTTTACATTTTCTAGTTTTGAAACATAACTGCCAGAACATACATGCATGCTGGTCATTTTATTCACGTAAAGAAAGGTTACTTATGATTCGGTGAACTCTAAGCTTATTAAGAGGGAAATAGTAACTAGCTGTTTCAGCACTGCCTTCAAAAAGTCTTGCATCTACTCAGTTAGAGACAGCTTCAAGACACAAGTGCCAAGACTGAACGCATGTGGGTATCTCTCAACGACCGTGTGGGGTATCGCAGATGGTATGCTAAAACCAAAAAGAGTACGAGATAGAGACCCGCATAAAAGACGCCGAGCAACATTCGTGCCTTAAATCCACAAACTTTCGCGCAATTTATAGAGAGTGGCTTTCAGGTCTGATGTGCAAATTTTGCTCTCAGCATATGACAAGCTTAAAAAGATTTGCCTCAACAATAATTAATAGCCGGAAGACCATCAATACTGTGGTGTGATACATACTAACAGATATATAACCCCTATATACTATTTACATCTGGAAAAGTTTGCGATATCCAATAAGGAGCACGCTCTCAATCTAGCAATTCGCTTTGGAGACTGCAAACGCACACACGTGTTTGCACAGACTAAAATCCTTAATCATTTCCACGACAAGCGGTGGAGAAACCTATATGTAGCACATGCGAGATATTAAATAGTCGCATGTATCAGCGTTCCTTTCGCAACATTATCGGCGTAGGAATTTTTCTATTTGCACCTTTGTTCCTGAAGCTATTTATAAATTATCCTATTTGCACTTTACGTTTTTTTTTGATATTGTAGTTTTTATATATCTGTTATTTTCTGTCATTCGACGCGCGAAGGGCGCCGAGTACGGATCAGTGCAGTTGCTGCTCCGCCCCGTTTTACGGCAGACAGCAATATTTGCGCTGCTCATCGTGCTCTCGCCGCTTCCACTGTAAGTGCCTCAATGTGCTGGCCGAGGAATACGATGTCTTCATGCAATCCGGAAAAAGCAGCTACAAATGCAGCGATTGTTCAAGGCGCCGCGATCCTTCGTCGACAAGGCTTATCAGCGAACACGCTGATGACAGCGGAGCGACGCCCACCGATGGCGAGACGGGATTCAGCATCAACGGAGGGGACTGCGCTGACACTTCACAGGCTGCAGTTTCGTCAGAAGTCTATGGCCTGCTGCTGAGGCTAACATCTCGGCTGGATATTTTGACGGCCGAGATCAAGCTTCTACGTGCGGACAACAGTGCGCTTCTGGTGGAAGTCGCTCAACTTCGCCAAGCGGTTGTGAGCCAGACAGCTACGCAACAAGCAATCGCGGTTTCCCCCGAGGACGCGGCACCCGCCGGCTCGCCGCCGGCGAAACCATCCTATGCGTCTGTGGCGTTGGCTCCCCGGCCCCTAGCCCCACCATGGGGACTATCCCGCGATAATCCTGGGAATGTTGGAGCTCAGAGGGCACCGTTCTCGTCGGCACCTCCAGGCAACGGTGAGTCTACCAGCATGGCCCACAACGCGGCTTTCCCGCGAGCTAACCAGGAGCGCCGTCCAAGGCCTCAGGCCTCATTTGGTCAAGCCAAAAATTGCACCGTCAAAGCGGTGCCTCACCCACCACCTTCCAAAGGCTTGTTTGTGTCCCGTCTGGACCCATCCACTAGCGTCACTGACGTCGAATATATAGTATCAACTGTTATCGGGGACAAGCCAGTGATTTACACGCAACTTAAAACAAAATACCCCACGTATAACTCGTTCCATCATGCCGTTGAGGAGGAGTCGTTGCAAGTGTTAAATAACTCAGACGTCTGCCCAGATGGCTCTCTTTTTCGCCCTTTTTTGGGGAGGCTACCTAATTCCCGGCATTACGTGGTTGCAGCGGAAAGTTTAACCGAAGGTACTCATGGCTCGAAATCTTAACGTGTACTATCAAAATGTCCGCGGCCTTAGAACAAAATCGGATGAATTTATGTCCAATCTGCTAGGTACCGATTACGATATTGTCATATTGTCAGAAACATGGCTTCATGACGGCATTGCGAATAGTGAATATTTTACACCTGCCTTTACTGTGTTTCGTAGAGATCGTGATTATACTTCCGGGATAAAATATGGAGGTGGTGTATTGATAGCTTGCAAACAATCACTGAATGCACATAGGCGAAATGATTTGGAAACCTATCAAGAATACGTCTGGGTCGAGATGCCGTCTGGTGACGGGTTCAACTTTCTAATTGGAGCATATTATTTCCCTCCCGCTTCAGATGCGGCTCTCTCTGTAAGCCACTTTAATTTTCTTGAAAATAAAATAGACGTTACTAAATATCGCGTGCAACTATACGGGGATTTTAATCTACCGAAAGTTGACTGGATTAATGGTCGTATTAACAGTGAAATCTCCTGCACACGTCAAAAAGCGTCTTGTTTGTTTAACTTCATAGATTTTAATGATTTTACACAACACAACATGTTCGTGAACTGTTCCGGTAACATTCTTGATCTGGTTTTATCTAACATTCCTACTTCGAAAGTGGCTCGTGTAGACGATCCGCTGGTCACCCCTGATGCTTATCATCCTCCCCTTACGGTTTCGTTTTCTATGTTTCTAAGGTCAAGGGTTTTGTCTGGTGCACTACGGTACGCGTACAGCGCTGGCGATTACTTTAGTTTATACAAATATTTTGAACAATATGATTGGACTGATGTCTTACAACGCTCTGACGTAGATTCGATGGTGGATAGTTTCACAGCGGTAGTCAATGATGCCATGAACTTGTTTGTTCCCCAGCGCACCAACCGCCCAGAGAAGTACCCTAAGTGGTTTTCCAAAGATTTGTGATATTACTTGAGATTAAAATTACGTTACCACAGATTATATAAAAAACGAGGCTCGGCTTATGGTATGAAAATTTTAGCATCTGTCGTGAATTAACAAAAAAGCTTCTTGCTAACGACCAATATCACTACCGCAGGCAGATGGAGCGTAACCTGAACAAGCGACCAGAAGAATTCTGGCGCTATGTGAAAAATCATACCACGAAAAACTTTAACGATATAACGCTGAGCAACGGGTCAGTTATTGAAACGTCCCCAAAATCTGTTTGTGAGTTGTTTTCGCATCATTTCAGTTCATGCTTTTCCAATGTCAACACCCCTTTACCCATGACATGTAATACTACTTTTGATGGCTATTTACCTTTTACTAGATGTACTGTTCACGAAGTGCTTTTAGCTATTGGAAAGCTGAATTCTAAACTGTCCACAGGTTCAGATGGTATTCCCAACTTCGTTCTAAAAGGATGTGCCGAATGTTTTGCTCCTGTTCTTGAAAAAGTGTTTAACTTGTCTATACAGAGTGGCGTCTTTCCAGAAAAATGGAAATATTCAATAGTAGTCCCGATTTTCAAGTCAGGTAATTCTTGTGATGTTAGTAACTATCGTCCTGTTTCCCTTCTCAATGCATTTTCAAAGGTTTTTGAGAATCTGGTGTACAATCGTTTGTATAATTATTTTAAAAGAAAGTTTGTTCTTGTACAGCACTGTTTCGTCAAAGGCAGATCCGTCGAGACAAATCTGTGCACATTTTTAAATTTTGCTTTTCCAATTATTCAGTCTCGGGGCCAAGTAGACGCAATATATCTGGATATGTCCAAAGCCTTCGATAAGGTCAATCATGAGCTGTTATTGCTGAAACTTAGGGACTATGGCCTGAGTCCTGAGTACAATACCTGGTTTAGGAGTTATCTTCATAAAAGGCATAACTGTGTAAGGGTATCTGGCTTCTTGTCTCGTCCATTCATTTCTATATCAGGAGTGCCCCAAGGCTCAAACCTTGGACCTTTGTTGTTTCTTATTTTTATAAATTATTTGGTGTCGTCCGTAAAACACTCTCAATTACTTATGTTCGCAGATGACGTGAAGTTGTTTCGGGAGGTCACCTCAGTCACTGACTGTACTTTGCTGCAGGACGATCTTCGTTCAGTGGTAGAATGGTGCAGTTCTAACTATCTTTTCTTAAATTCGCGCAAAACAAAAGTCATGTCGCTGTCAAGAAAGCGTCACAATTTATCCTATGCATATGTTCTGGAAAATTAAACGTTCTGTCAGACCACGCAGATGCGAGACTTAGGTGTTCTTGTGGACGACCATCTTTTTTTCCTTTCTCATGTAAACTCCATTATCAGCCAGTCATTGCGCACGCTAGGAATAATGTCTCGCTTAACTAGACCATTTATCACTCATCACTGTCTCTTTAAATTATATAGTACCCATGTACGTTCGAAACTAGAATTTGTATCTGTAGTCTGGAACTGCATATCTATAACAGCAAGTGAAAGTATAGAACATGTACAAAAGCGATTTGTGCGCATCATTTACGACCGATATTTTGGAAGAAAGTGTTTTTATAAATATAATTCGATTTTAGCAAAATTAACATTGGGCACCTTAGGTAAAAGAAGGTCCATTCGGGATGTTCAGTTTTTACATAGGCTAATTCATAATGCAATAGACAGCCCTACTCTCCTCACCTGTGTTCACTTTCGCATACCACTTAGAACGAACACTAGAAATCCTAGAGTCTTTTACCCAGACCTCGTTCGAAACGCATCATCGGTTTCGCGTATCCAACATGTTTTAAACACGCAATTTACTGACGTCGATATTTTTAGTACAAACCTGTCTTTTGGAGAACGATCATTTTGATGCATGTGTTTTTAATTGGCATTTATACACGTTTGTGTGCTTGCATGTTTTTTTTTTCACAACTCTTTCTTTTGTTTACTCTGTATTTTGGGTGTATTTCAATTGTGTGTGCTTAACCCAGTAGGCTTTCGAGCTGTTGGTTAGCACAAGAGAAAAATAAACATTGATTGATTGATTGATTACCTGCCGGTTACTCTGTTCATTAAGTTTCATTTTGATTCATTTCCTTTACATGAAGTATAATCCTCGTTTTTTTACGTGATATTTATATCTAGTTCTTGTTCTCTTCCTCATTGGCAGGTCCTTGTGGTCTTCATCGAAAGTGTTTTTTTTTTTATATCATTCACTTACATTTCTTTCTTCTATTTCTTATTTTTGTGTATTAAAATTTCATTTGCTGGTCAAAGTCCGTCCTGTGGGCTTAGCTTACTATTCCCCGTTCTTTGGGCCGTTTGTTTCCATAATGAAGAAGCGCGGCGGCCATACTTAATTGTTAGTGGCTGGATCAGGCTAAAGTAGTTTAAAAGGTATTTGGTAGAGACAATACAGGTCTACATAACAAAAACTGCTAAAATAGTAATATTAAAATACATTATAAAAAGATATCGCGATTTGTATAAGAAATACTTTTAAATATAAAAAAAATCTTATCGAAATACAAACACGGGACTAATGATTTTTCTAAAAAAATATTCTACAAAATTAGAATTACTCTTTTTTGATGTTATAGTTCTTTGCAGACCTGGCTTCGTGCACCCGCTAATGCATACGACAAACAAATACGCTGATATGACCCACAATGCATTAAACAATCATATAAAACTTTTGAAGCAGCTACAAATGATTCTTCATTGAAAGATTCAGCCTGAGTTTTGACGTTGGTATTCTTGTTCTGGAAATAAATTATTCTCCAAAGTAATATTTTATATTTTTATAAGATGAGAGAAATGAGTAGCAGTATAATAATTGGTTTAAAACACCTCTCACGAGAGCTGGACGGCATGTTTTCTTGCTATTCGTAATCCTTCGGAAAAAAAATCACAGGAAATTGTAAATACATTTTCTATGATCACAAATACATCAAGCTCTTATAACGTCACAGTTGAATGACATTGTCTTGTTTCTTTTTCTGGTTGGTTGTACGTGCTCGCTGCACCTAGAGTTTTCAGAACTTCCAAGAACCGTCGACGCTGAAGCCCAGGCAAGATGTTTTATCCTTACAGAGTGGAGAAGTCGGTCAGTATTTTCGGGGAATATTTCGCACACCAAAAAGGCCCCAGTCTACTATTCACACCACTCTCCTCCGCTGAAAACACACATAAAAATGCTACCTTGAACTTTTGCTAAGACGGCAAAAATTCATTTAAAGGGATCATGAAACGATTTTCCAACTTCTTCCTCCTCAGCTTTAATCCTCAACTCAAATGCGAAATGTGAAATCACGTGGTCGTGACATTACTTCGGCAATGGTACGATGACTCCCAGCTTCCAGCACGCTTTTTATGCACAACATAGAACTTGCCATTCTCCAGTGACAATAAGTTCCGTCAGGGCACTAATTGGCCACGAACGCGGATCCAAATATTCGTCGACGGATTCATTGTTGACGAGCGCATACGTCCGAGTGACGCAGCTCTCGTGTCCAATGCGTGAGCTGGGCTCTGCTGACGTCAGTTTGGCACCGGTGTCGCGCTTTTGGAACCGCGGATGTATCATAGTGAAAAGGCGGAGAGCTTTTGAAGGCAAGAAGGTACAAGATAGTCCGCTATATTTTCAAATGTTCGCACCGAAAAGCTGGCTTTTGACTTTCTAGCCTCTTTCTTTAAGCCAAATAAACGAGATGCGATTAGAAAGTCCCAATTTAAAATCATTCATCCCAAGCCAAAATTCGTTTCATGGCCCCTTTAAAATCGTTATGGGATACTTGGGCCCGTCTCGCGATACCAGGAATACACCCGCAAATGTATTTCAATACATAAATGCAAACTACGCTTGAAAAAATATACAGCTCTACGAAAATATAAATAAAAGTGCATTTATGATAAACTATGGCGATAAATGTGTATAGCTTATACTTCCAATCCCCTTTTAGGAGGAAGATGCATGCAGTCCTGGGCTCATCGAAGGCCATCGTGAGTGATTCATCCAAATTAAAATAATCGATCATTCGACTGCGGCACAATTCACACTAAGGAATTGCCGAAATGAAAAGTCATCGCGATATGCTTTTTTTTTTTGTTCCCAGGAGTAAGTATATACCACCGAGATAAGGAATAAAAAAATAAGGAAATAAAAGGTGAAAACACAACGATGATTGCTTAGACGTCGTTGAGTTGTCCCCCTTTTTTTCCGCTTTTCTGGTTTCTTTGTCTCGGCGTTTATATCTGTGAGAAGAATAATGTGCCAGGAGAGTCTCAATAACTAGTATTGATGCCTACCAGTACTGCTGTTTGCCTGCAGAAAAGTTCCATATGGAAGCCTGAGGTTTTCGCCTTTCGAGCTATTACATGGCCGAAGAGTCAATTACATCAGTTCATCTGAAACAAAAATAGCTCACCGAGTCTATTGAAATGAAAGCGGTATGAGAAGATCCAACGTTCACGTGCTAGAACGAATATACTATCAGAAATGATGATGCGAGTTGCCTCACCATTGCTTGGAAGAAACTAAGACCATGCACAGGTTGTACTACAAGAAAAACAATTTCAACCGTCTGTTGCAAGTAGGAGGCTGAACTGCATTTCCACACAAACGATTACAATGGATTGATAATGCATTAGGAAGGGTAATTTGTGGTAACAAGCAGAGCCATCGACGTAAGCTACGAGTTCTGTGCTGGAAGAGAAAATAAGCTATTCGTTGTGGATATGTTCAAGAGAAAGTAAAAGAGGCAAAAGTTCGACAGAAGACAACCAAGCTCAAATGCGCCAAAGGCAGGACTTTATTACGCTTCGTGCAGGTGGCAACAAGGCCCTGATATGTCATAAAGCTAGTGAGCACAATTGTAATGATGGCATTGTCAATGACGAACTAGATGACGAAAATAAAGATGAGGTGTTTAAGTTTGTGAATGAGCATATTATTATGTATTAAGATCTTCCAGTTCAAAGAAACTTGATCTCGTGCTACCTTAAGCCACACGCTTTGCCATTTTCTTCCCAAAAAACAATCCAGAAACAGGTTGCTTAGAAGCTCAAGTTGTGTGTTAATGAAAGATACACGTCACCGCCAAAAAGAAAGACGTTTCTAATAGCTTTTGCGTCATTTACACTTGGTTAAATGACATCCTGAAGGTAGACGCAGAGCAGATACGAACCAGGCATAGCGTACACATTCGGCTAAGGTGGGATGGAAACACATTTTTTCTAAGGAAGATCTTACTAAGGGATATTGGCCAATAAGTACGAAAAATTCCGCAAAAAATAAAAAAGAGAGCGTTCTTGCAAAGTTACTTATTACTTTAGGTTTATTATTACTTTAGGCTTATTCTTTCCTGATTCAAGACTGCCCCCGCCACTTTACCAGACTGATGAAAACGATGATTGATAGAATCCCGCACGCCCATCACTCTATCGATGGAATTCTCATCGCCTTGAATTACAGGGCGTAACACATGAAGATGTTTCACACAGTTTTCAAGCGGCTGCAAGATGCCTACCACACAGCTCGACCGAAAACAATAAAGATCGCACTCCCCAGGAGAGATTTCCTTGTTGACAGACGAGGGTGTTGGTTGAGTTTATTAACATTAAAAAAATAATACACGGGTTGAACGAGGGACAACGTAAACCTTCTTTTAACTTGCAACATAACAATAAAACTACAGCGACATTGCTTGCGGAATCACCCAGCACATTTAAAAACGAAATAAATGGAGACACAAAAAACGAGGCAAGGAAAGAAAGGAGATGATATCGTAAAAATTTGAAATATTAGAAGATTAAAAGAATGGATGACTCGAATGGTAAAGACTTCTTTTTTTTTTCATTCCAGAAACAAGAACGCATACTCATCTCTAGTTAACATCAGTCACGGAGCAGAAGCATTGTTGTGGGCTTTGTTCCTGGTGAAAAAAATAAAATAAATCACTCTGAGCCAAACCGACAGCAATCTTTCTGCTCACTCACTAGTTGTAACTCGGGATAAGATTCTCTTATTTTCTCCGGAATTGACGTGGCCGTTTGGTCATAATATTAGGAAGTACTGTAGTTTCCTACCATCCAAGTCACCCTTTCCTTTAACCTTCCAATCTTTCAAATTTCCAAGATATACTCCTTGTTCTCCTTGCCCCCTTTTCTTCACCATTTTTTTCGTATTTTACTGTGAGATGTGATGCCGAAAAAGATAAATGTGATTTTATGTGGCTCTCACTAGTTGAAAAAAAATTATGTGTGCGTCTTTCCTCGTCCCAAATATGTATCATTCTTTCTGCGTTACTCAGCATTCCTAGGACAAAACTTTAAATAGGAGACGAATTTTGCCCAATACGCAAATCCTTGGAAGGATTCAAGACGCACCGAGAGCAGTGACAAATCGCCAGATTTAGTCGTTTCTTGGATTGACCGTGTATTATCGCGAGTTCTTGCAAAAATACACGGGGCTTGCTACTCCACTGCTGGTTCTACCGAAGAAACAGTGGCGAAATCAAGTTGAAACTGGTTCAGCACAAAGCAAAGCAAATTGTTGTGTGGATGTTTATACAGCCGAAAGATTGTCTGCCTCAGTGGGCGTCTGGTGTCTCAGCTGGAGATGAGCAATTTAACCAGTGCGGTACTATACCGCTAAGTATGAGTCGTTCGAGAAACGGTAGGACTTCTTATCAATGCCAAGGAATTCGTTTTGCGGACGGACGCATCTAGTATATGCCTTTGCGTGGTATTCTTGCAATAAAGTGAATGGCTACCGCATCTAGGAGTTCATGTTAGCAGTATGTTGGAAACATTTGAGATTTATGCCAAATTTGAGAAGTACTGCTCGGAAATTGTAATGGCCGTTAGAGGGGAACTCCGCCAACTTTTTGAGCTATGTTAACCATGAGTGTCGTCTAAAAGCTGATAGTTTCCTGATTTCGAAATGCTAAATGGTTTTCCCAGATTCACTCTGGGTAATTACAAAAAAAACCACAGATAGTGATTCACCAAACCAGAGGTGCTGTGACCTGCATTCTCCTTAGCGTTTCCCTAGTTCTTCCCTACCATCCAAGCGTGACGTCACAGGTGGCTGACTATTTCCATCCCTCCCGCCAGCCACGAATTGCGCGAAGGATAATCGCCTTGTCAGCTGGCGAAATGTGCACGTTCACCAGTCGTGAACGAGATGTCAGACTCGGAATCCACCATGTCGTCAGACATAGAGCCTAGCGACCTCGAATTCGACTTCGACGATTCCCCTTTCGCCTTTGATCCGCCGGTTTTGCCGCGTGATCCAGACGGAAAGGAATAGTAAGAAAATCTGACTGAACACTTTTTTGCAGCGAGATGGAATGTGTCCATTGATCCCATTATGTGCCATAGGTGCGACTGCGGCGAATGCCGAACCCAGCTGGGAGACTAGGACATATGATACCAGGAGGTGACAGTTTGCGAGTATGATTGCATCACAAGGCATGAGGTGTTCCCGGTCCTGTTCCTGCACAGAGAACAGCTAAGTGTACATGTGCGCCACGTCAGTCATTACACGACAACGTACCTAGAGTGCTCCGACGACAACCGGTGGGTCAATTTGTTCATTGGCGATTTCCAGGGCACGACTGGCAAAAAAAAAAACTGCCTCGCCGGCTTTGCACTCATGCCACTACACGGCGTACATTTTTGCATTTTGCTGAAAACAAATTGTAGTGAAGCGGCTATCGCTTGATGTTTGCGTCGATGTTTCGTATACCCTCCCGAATTCGTAAATGCGTGGTGCGGTGCGGTCAGAGAAGCGGTAAAGCTAAGTAGACATAGCCACAAGTAAAAACGCTCGAAAAAAATCGACTGAAAACTTGTTTTTTCTTTAATTTTCAGGATGCTCAGGTACATATCCTAGAGATTGTTGGTATGGAGGGTGTGGGGTTGCCTTGGAGGAGGAAATCGCCAAAGGCTGCCAGGCTGCGTTTTAAGAGCGATTCGAAAGGCTTCCCCCTCGTCAGAGTACAGGATGTTCTCATCGGCCTAGGGTAAGCAAAAATAGACCTCATCCTATGTTTATGTATTCCATCTTATGAATTTGAGGGTCGTGCCCAGGTAATTTACTTTATATTATCAAAGTATGTTGCTCATTATAAAATTGTGCACGCCATCGGAGAAACTAAACCTGAGACTGCTCGCATTCTCAAATTATAAAAATGTCTATATCTACTGTAAGCTGCTCTATTCCAGGGTTGAAGGATCTGATTAGATTATGCTTCAGGTGTGAATGCGAATTCTCCGTCTGCCTGAGCGATGTAAGAGCCTTGCACTCTAGGTAGGATGGAAAGGCGTGTCACATGCAGCAATACAGATAAACGGAAAGAAAAACAGCGTCCACTGTCCCACAGCTGGTTGCCACTTTTATTGTACTAGCTAGAAAGCTTGTATTGTAAATAACAAACAAGAAAGTACAGAACAAAAACTGTATCCCATATACAAACAGCTCATCGGAAAACAAACAAACATTGGCATACCTATGCATTATTCACCCCAACCTGATTGCAGGCCAAAGCGACAAGCACTCCGCCCCAAACCAATGGCTCTCAGAAGACACATGAAACCTTGAAAAGAATACAGGTTTCAGTGATCAGATGTAACATGCCACTAATATTGCCGCCCGCAGTCATGCAGAAGGTTCTCGTTTATTCTTGCTGCATAACTTCTATCGTTTATTCCTGCTTTTGTTGTTCTAGAAAGTCCGTGTTCATTCTCGCCCCGAGCGCGCTACGCTCGAACCTTCTCCGCCGAATCTTCGAGATAGTGACTCACTCTAGATAAGAGGCCACCCGCAACCTTGTCGAGTCAGTTTCGCCCCAGCGTTCGACTCTGCTCTTTCGCCGACTTCGACGCCCGTGACGCTCTACTGTTATCTTTTGTTTCCTTCTTTATTTTGGGCACAAGTTCACCCGATTAAACGTTTAGTTTACTCAGTTATTTGACGCCTCATCCCTTGTCATTCGTGACATTTTGGTGGAGGTGCTGGGTAGAAACTCTGTTTCTCAACCGTACCCGTCCGAGGACTCGTTCAGCAAGTCCCACTCCAAGTCGTCGACCCGTGGAAGAGGCAGGGCCTCGGGCAAGCCAGCGGCTGCAAGGACAACGCCCTGAGTTTGGACCACTACCGGACAAAACAAAGAAGCTACCGAAGCTGACGATGAACTCCACAGCCCAGCCGACGGAAAACCCCCAAGCAGCACCGTCCTACGTCCTCCTGCCTGTGGTTCCCCGTGTGCCGACGCCATTCCACGGTGAAATCTACGAGGACATTGAAGACTTTTCTGCAGCACTACGAACGTGTGGCTCGCTACAACGCGTGGACGGCAGAACAGCGCCTCCAAAACGTTTACTTCGCACTGGAGGGAACGGCAAGACAATGGTCTGAGAACCACGAGGCTTCCCTCACGTGGGAGACATGCGTGGAGGAGCTAAAGCGCACCTTCACAAACCAACACCGACGTCAACGAGCCGAGGACATCCTTCAAAGAAGATGCCAAGACCTGAACGAGAGCGTGACAAGCTCCACTGAAGACGTCCTGCGCCTGTGCGCCCGTGCCGACCCTGGAGCCGCCGAAGACAAGAAGCTGCGCGTCCTCATGAGAGGCGTGAAAAGCGAGATTTTTTGGCGGCCTCGTTCGCAATCCACCGACGACCGTAGATGAATTTGTTGCTGAGGCAACTCACATTGAACGAGCGCTGTCGGCGAGGGCGAGTCATTATCAGAGAGTCGCCGGCGCAGCTGCCACCTCATCCCCTCCATCTTCCCTCCCTGACCTCGGCGAAGTTGGCATCGAGAACATTCGGGAGGTCATTCGGGATGTGGGTCGAGAAGAACTGAAGCGGTTGCTCCCTTCTCCAGAACGACCCGCCGCTGTCTCCATCGGCGAGGCTGTGCGCCAGGAGGTACACCGGGCCTTCTTGCCGGAGGTCCCCGTCGCAGTGGCTCCCGAACGGCCGGTCCTGACCTACGCCGCCGCCGCCAAGAGAGAACCTCCCGTTGCAGCACACTACCAATTAGCTCCCAGACGTGAGACACAGGCGCCGCAGTATGCTGCACGCCCAGAGCAGCGTGGTGCGAGGAAGACCGACGTTTGGAGGACGGCCGATCGACGCCCCATGTGCTACCACTGTGGAGAAGCGGACCACATCTACCGAGGATGCCCCTACCGCCAGCTGGGCCTACGAGGGTTTGCGCCCAACGACCCTCGACCACGTCTTGGAGAGCGACCTCGGGACATCGAGGACTACCTACGCCGCTCTTCATATCCTGAGTCGTCTCCCCGCCGGGTATTCCGTTCACCATCTCCTTGACGCTCGCCATCGCTGTTCCGCCGGTCTCGCCGAGACAGCCGGTCACCCATCGCTTCCCGTCAGAAAAACTAGTCGCGGCAATGCCCGTAGGTGGCGTTGCCGATGACGAACGATGCCAAGATCCTGCAAGATCGTCGGAGTTCTCCCACTCAAACGCCGCAACGCCCCGAATCGAGGTCCCTGTATCAGTGTCGAATAACCTCAATGTTATCATCCACGGCCATGACGTGACGGCACTGGTTGACACCGGAGCAGACTACTCCGTTTTGAGTGGGAGGCTCTCCCGCCGCCTTCGAAAAGTAATGACGACGTGGGATGGACCTCAAATACGAACCGCCGGAGGACACCTCATTACACCAGTCGGGAGATGCACTGCTCGCGTCGAGACCAACGGTGAAACGTGCCCTGTGGAGTTCGTCGTTCTACGAGACTGTTCCAGAGACGTCATTCTCGGCATGGACTTCCTTTGTGCATACAGTGCCGTCATCGACCTTGGTGAGAACAGATTGACGCTGCGCAAGCCTGTTCTGCATTCAGACAAACCCCATACAGCGTCAGCCGCCGTCCGAGTCGCTGCCGACCACGTGAACTTGCCGCCGCGATCAAGTGTTGTCGTACCCGTCGTGACCGATGCAGCTACCCGCGGCGAAGTTGATCTGGAAGGCAACCTCCAGTTGCTTCTAGGAAGAGGAATAGGCGTCACAAAAGGAGTAGCTGAACTTCAGGATGACCGCACTGTGGTCCTCGTGACGAACTTCCGGAATGAAACGCAACACCACACAAAAGGTGCAGCCGTTGGCCACGTCGAGGAACCCCGAAACTCCGCCGAAATCGCCGCCATTACTGACGAATCCTCGCCACCTCAGCAAGACTGTACGTCGCCAGCGCAGCTCGACATCGACCCTAAGCTTCCGGACCTGAAACGACGGCAGCTGATTAACCTCCTCACCGAATACCGTGACTGCTTTGCGACGTCGTCGAAGGTGCGCCAAGCAGCCGTTCCGAAGCACCGCATCGTTACCGAGGACGACGCACGCCCTGTGCATCGATCACCGTACAGAGTCTCCGCTAAAGAAACGGAGGTGATCCAGGAGCAAGTTCAAGAGATGCTGAACGACGAAATAATTCAGCCATCAAGCAGTCCGTGGGCCTCTCCAGTCGTACTGGTTAAGAAGAAGGACGGAACGCTTAGGCTGTGCGTGTACTACCGACAGCTGAGCGCGGTAACGAAGAAAGACGTCTATCCACTCCCCCGCGTTGACGGCACTTTAGACCGGCTGCGCCACTCCCGATACTTTTCATCGATGGGCCTAAAGAGCGGCTACTGGCAGTTCGAGGTCGACGAACGGGACTGAGAAAAGACAGCCTTCGTCACGCCGGATGGACTGTACGAGTTCAAGGTGATGCGCTTCGGACTGTACACGGCGCCAGCAACTTTCCAGCGCGTAATGGACACCGTACGGGCAGGACTGAAGTGGCAGAGCTGTCTCGTCTACCTCGACGCCGTCGTAGTGTATTCCGGCGACTTTAATGAGCACTTACGACGACTCCGACCTGTTCTGCAAGCCATACAGACCGCCGGACTCACACTGAAGCCGTCAAAGTGTCGGTTCGCCTATGACGAACTGAAGTTCCTAGGACACGTGGTTAGTAACGAAGGCGTTCGCCCCGACCCAAAGAAGACTCGCGCCGTGCGAAGGTTCCTTGGACTATGTGCCTACTATCGGCGCTTCGTTCGAGATTTCGCAAGGGTTTCCGCACCGCTAACAAACCTCACAAAGGACGCCGAGAAGTTTGAATGGGCCAAAGAGCAGCAGCAGGCATTCGACGAGCTGAAGCGACGACTGCATACTCCGCCTGTTCTTGGACATTTTGATCAGGATGCGGAAACCGAAATTCACACGGACGCAACTAACGCTGGACTTGGCGCGGTAGTGGTTCAAGTGCAAGAAGCCACCGAGCGAGTTATCGCCTACGCGAGTCGGACACTGTCCAAGGCGGAGAAAAATTACTCCACGAATGAGAAAGAATGCCTTGCGGTCGTCTGGGCAATCACGAAGTTTCGTCCGTACTTGTACAGGAGCCCGTTCCGTGTTGTAACCGACTATCACTCGCTCTGCTGGCTTGCGAACCTCAAGGACCCGTCAGGACGTCTCGCTCGATGGAGTTTCTGACTACATGAGTTCGACATGACTTTGGTCTACAAGTCAGGCCACAAGCATAACGATGCCGACTGTTTGTCTAGGGCCCCAGTCGAATCTCCTCCCGAAAGCACTGACGACGACGATGACGCCTGTTTTCTCGGCGCAGTGACAGATGCCGACATGGAAGCACTTCAACAAGACGACCCGGAACTTCACGCCGTGATCGAACACCTCGAAGGTCAAGGAAGCTCATTTCCGCGAGTCTTGGCCCGAGACTTGACAAGCTTCATTCTGCGGCGAAGCGTACTCTTCAAGAACTTCGGAACGAGCAACCCTGCCTGGCTGCTGGTTGTTCCGACCAGCGTGCAAGAAAAAATCTTTCCAGCATGTCACGACGACCCGACGGCTGGACACCTTGGCTACAGCAGGACGCTCGCCCGGATTCATGACAAGTACTACTGGCTGAGACTCCCGAAAACCGTCCATCTTTACACACGGTCGTGCCATGAGTGCCAACGACGTAAGAAGCCTCCGACAAAGCCAGCAGGACTCCTGCATCCGATCTCTGCCTCGACTACGCTCTCCCAGCAGGTAGGATTAGATTTGCTTGGGCCGTTTCCAACATCGACGCAAGGAAACCGGTGGATTATTGTCGCGACCGATTATCTTACACGATACGCCGAGACGAAAGCCCTTCCATCGGGAACAGCGGTGGAAGTCGCCAAGTTTTTTGTCGAGTCCATTCTCCTTCGACGCGGCGCACCTGAAGTGCTGATCACAGATCGAGGGTCATCTTTCCTTGCACAGCTGACTCAAGAGGTACTTCGGCTCAGTCACACCAGCCATCGACGAACCACCGCTTATCACCCGCAGACCAACGGGCTAACAGAGCGGCTGAACAAGACCATCGCCGACATTTTCTCCATGTACGTCGACGTGGAGCACAAGACGTGGGACGAGGTGTTGCCGTACGTTACATTTGCCTACAACACAGTGGTACAAGAAACCACAGGAATGACGCCGTTCCAGCTGGTACACGGCCGGACGGTTACCACGATGCTGGACGCCATGCTGCCGCACGTGCCAACCGATGATGGCAACGACGACGCTTAACTGATCTCTCAACGCGCGGAGGAAGCTCATCAACTGACAAGAATCAAGATTCAAGAGCAACAGCGAGTCGACGCACGTCGGTATAACCTTTGTCGCCGGGACGTCCATTTTCAACCCGGAGACCGGGTGTGGGTGTGGACACCGATCCTCCGCCGTGGTCTCAGCGAGAAACTGCTGAAGCGCTACTTTGGACCCTACAAAGTGCTTCGTCGACTCGGGGATCTGAACTACGAGGTGATGACCGACGGAACACGGACTTTTCCTCACGCCGCCCTCCAAGACCAGAAGTCGTCCACGTCGTGCGCATGAAGCCGTACTACGCTCGATAGAACCGTGGACCTTATGTGTTCCAAATGACTTTTTTCTTTACCGTTATTTCTGTTCGCTTTGTTTTCGGTTTGTGCTGCATCGGGACGATGCGCTTTTAAAGGGGGGGATAATGCCGTGCGCAGACTTGCAGAAGGTTCTAGTTTATTCTTTCTGCATCACTTCTATCGTTTATCCCTGCTTTTGTTGTTCTAGAAAGTGTGTGTTCATTCTCGCCCCGAGCGCGCTACGCTCGAACCTTCTCCGCCGAATCTTCAAGATAGTGACTCACTCTAGATAAGGGGCCACCCGCAACCTTGTCGAGTCAGTTTCGCCCCAGCGTTCGACTCTGCTCTTTTGCCGACTTCGACGCCCGCGACGCTCTAATGTTATCTTTTGTTTCCTTCTTTATTTTGGGCACAAGTTCGCCCGATTAAACGTTTAGTATACTCAGTTATTTGACGCCTCATCCCTTGTCATTCGTGACAATATGCTGCGTGAGAGAAAACTATGAAAAAGTTTACACATAGAGATAGCACAAAGGACAAGAATTCGTCAAAAGATGAGACATAGAATTGCTGTAGAAGGCTTGCAGCTTTGGCGTGAAGCAACAGAGAATGCTGAAGGGAGCCTAGACACAAGTTTTAATTGGACCAAAAAAAATGTCAGTCACCTTCATACGCCGAAACTTGATATTGCACGCGTCAGTTAATCAAGCACTAACCTTTTGCGACCTCCATATTTGATTTAAAAAAAAAATATGTTGTCAACGACACGTCGGGGAGCCTCTGTCCGCGAAACATTGCAGTGTTGACGAAAAGTGTGTATATGAATAGCTTTTCATGACACGTAATTCCATGAAATGAGTTTTGATGAAACGATAGGAACCCAGAGCAGCATTTGCATCTCCTTTCAAAATCATAACTTGCAACAGACGAATGCTGATTTTGGTAGTTTTTGATATGATATGCTGTTAGAAACCTGCTACGCATGTAAAGTATTAATACATAATCTACTCACATGTCGCAGTCATTATCCAGACTAGCATCCACGTCATAGATGTCTCTCGTAAAAATGAGTTTCCAGAGCTCATTTAAAAACCTGGCAAATACAAAGTGCGGCAGAGGGAGAAGAATGATGTACGCGGCAAACAAGTCATCTCCTTCTTGAGGAGAGAGCCGAGGAGGCAGCTGCATTGACGTCACAGTACTGCGCTATGATTAAAGGATGATCTCGGGGCAAACACGACGGCATCACCTACCTGCTTGTCGC
This sequence comes from Ixodes scapularis, assembly GCF_016920785.2. Lineage (NCBI taxonomy): Eukaryota > Metazoa > Arthropoda > Arachnida > Ixodida > Ixodidae > Ixodes > Ixodes scapularis. Next base: position 5,825,330 of record NW_024609867.1, read on the forward strand.
AGCAGCGGCTGCCCCAGCCTTTTGTGCCCGAGTTTCATCAATGCCGTATCATTAAAGGCTCGAACTTCAACAATTAGGAGAGGAAATACCTCAAATACGTTAAGTCAGTAGTTCGCAGAGAATCAGCTAAATGCAAAAAACGTAGGATATGACCGCTGGAAACAATGCAACGTATCGTGCGATTGGTGCCGCTCGTGCATATCAAAGCTCTGCCTGCTACTAAATCACTGCTTGTTCCTACATTTCTCCCGTGGCTAAAAAAACTCCTGTTGCAACAGCTAGCATACTTGTATGTGGACATGCAATCTAAAGGTACGTACAAGCGGTGATTGAGAGGTAGCTGGGGCTTTGGTATTGTGGAGACCGCCCTATTAAAAAATCCACCAGCCCGGGTCTGGTGTGTTTCTGACGTTTACATCAGAGCGGAAATTCAGACACGGGTCTTGGCGTGTTCTGGTGGCCTGGTGTGTTCTGTTGGCCTGGTGTGTTCTGGTGGCCTGGTGTGTTCTAGTGTCCTGACGTGTTCTAGTATCCTGACGTGTTCTAGTGTCCTGACGTGTTCTAGTATCCTGACGTGTTCTAGTGTCTTGACGTGTTCTGATGTGATCCGGCCGACCTAGTGTCTTCTGTGGTGACCTGGTCATGCATGCACAATATAATTTAGATGCAGAAAGGACTGCTGATGACAACAGCTAGCAAATTGTGCAAAAAGGCTGCTAATTTTTTGCAGGTTTAGGTGTTCATTCTGCCATGAAGCAAAACTACAAAGACAAAGAGAATGGAACTTACTATTTTATTTTTTCCCAACATGCACCACTCGCAAATATTCTCCTGCAGACTGGGCTGTCCATGGCTCTTTTCTTCCATGCCACTTTTGCCAGCACATCTGGATGGCTAAGATGATGGCTTCGGCAAGTCGGTATTGCGTGATAAAACCTGCAGTGCATAAAAAGAAATACACAAGCAGTTATTCATAAAAAAACCTTAAAATAATAAAATCACAACTACAACAGTGAACAAGAGGTGATGTCGTGTCGAGCCTGATAATCAGCCAATTTATCACTCGGCCCGGCCTCCCACGTTCTATCTGATTTCGCCTACCTGTGGGCAACATAATACAGTCAAACCTGACTATATCAAACTCTCAATAAACCGTCTACCACTTTGATATAGCGGGCAATTCTCTATAGAAGTTTTTGATGAATTTGACAACGAACAAGCACGCCACATATTGAAAAGTTGTCCACGCTCGAAGGGGCATCTGCACATCATGAGGGACGCCGACTGCAGTTATATAGTGGCCGCTTCTTCGTTTACCGGCTCACCCTCTCCCCCCACAAGATTTTTTTTACTCCTGGGCGGCCGACACGGCTGCTCAAAAGAAAAAAAGCCAGCTTTCTCTGCAAGCTGGCTCTCCCCCAAGGATGATTCTCAACCAGGGGGAAAGCCAGCTTGCAGAGCTAAACAGCGCTCTTGGCAGATCGGTTCATGGGGAGACGCTGCAATTTTCGTTCGATGTAATTGCATTTTTCGCTATGCATTTGTATTGCAGCTACCGGTCCATTTACAAATAGTTTAAGGGCACAAGGGAAGTCCTATACTCCCCATGCATTTGAGGCCATGTTGAGGAACAGTTTTCTCGGTGACTATTAGGAGTATTTCTGTCATGCATATATCATTTTGTTCGAAACATTGTGTTTTATCCACTGAACTAGAATTATTTGAACCAATCTAAAATAAGTTTTTTTAAATATTTTTTTATTCTAGTACTGAAATTTTAGTTTTTTTTTCATCTATTAAAATCTTTATAACTCAAAAACTGCTAGGTGCACATTTTTAATTTTAGTTCAGTATTTTTGAACATCCATGTATGTGGTAGGAATAAAAAATCAACCCTCTATAATGTCAGGTTAAGGAAAAAATGGTACCTATGTACTAAAAACACTGTTTTGAGATAATTGAGTTTAAAGTAAAAAAACTGGTGAATAACGAATTTCTATTGGCACCAACAGCCTTACAGTCATTTTTTCAATAGCCGCCAGCTTGAAAGGCATTGCTAAAGTCATATCTTCGCCTTTAGGCTTATCGCATTGCTTGCCGGGCCTCTTTTGTGACCTGCCATGTCGCTTGGTCCGTAAAGTATATTAGAGTGATGTCAACTTCCCTCAGCCACTTGATGGCTTTCCAAACAGGGTTCCATCCACAAAACTTCAAAACATTGGCTTGTGCAATGATGCCACCATTGAATAAAGGAACAGCATTCAATGGCGCCATTTTGTCGTTATGAAAACACAAACACTTGAATGTACACACGTTACACACCTGGGAAAAACGTGCACAGCGTCTCGTGATTGTCTTGGTTGAAAAAAAGCTATGCAATAGTTTCAAAATAATTTTTTTAGATTATCTGTTACTGGACAAGCTTTTAGGTCTTGTGTTGATTTTGTTTTGTTGGAGAATTCATCGATAAACAGGGATTGTATCCCAAAAGGAGGCGTAGTCACCTGCTACTTGCTTTCGGAAGAAGTGATTTTCAGCCCGAAATATAGCTTTCCAAAAACACTGGGACAATGGAAAATGTGCAGAAAGAGCTAAACTTTTCAAATTGCGAAAAAAACTAAAATCGATTTTTTTTTTTCATTTTTACCTCACCATGTGCCCTTAAATTAACCGGGTTCGATAATATCAGGTTTGACTGCAGATCGAACATTGTGGCCTCGCTCCCAGTGAGCAAGGAAAGCGCTGCACCCCAAGTGGCATTTCTCCTTCTCTGTCCACATTCACCTTGTCTGACCTCTTAGTGCCTCTCACTGTACGTGTGTGCTGCACAAGGCAAAATCAACAATAGGTTCATAAAAATCTCAAATCATAGTAAATCATAACTCACACTATACAAACATTATGTCTGCCATTAAAGTTGCGACGAGTCACACGCTGCTCATCTACAGCGTATGACTCGTCGCAACTTTAATGGCAGACCAACTACACGCTGTATAAATATTCCCATAACCAAATTTTTTTTTTGTTCAGAGCTAAGCACAGCAGCCACAACAGGTGCTGTGCCCTTCCAGGTTGATCAGAAATACCCACCTGGTGTGGTAGGGGCTGTTTTCCCACCACACCCTCCTAGAGGAGACGCCTGCAGGCTTGCCCTGACACACCCTTGTCCAAGAGCTCCGCAGGCTCCCACAGTGATTGGCTGACCATTCTGAGAGAGCGGCCAGGAGCGGCAGCCTTTTCCACGGCGTGTGTAAATGCTGCCTCTCGCAGTTTGATGCCAGGTCCAAGATGAATCTGCAGTGAGTAACACTGTCAAGAAAATGCACAAAAAGTGGAGAAATACAGGCAACACAAATGGACTCTCCACTTTTGTCTGCAATCATGTTCCTGCTTTGTTTCACTGAAATGCTGAACTGTAGATATATATAAAAAAATGAAATAAATTAAAGGGGCACTCTCCAGTATTCCAGGATGGCCTATTTATGTTCCTAACTCAACCTATGTGCTCTAACATCCCACAAGTCCAAAACTTACAATCATGTGTGGTCTATTTCACTATTAAAAATGTGATCAAAGATAGCGAATGCGGTTGAACCGAATCAAGGCGAATAGGGTGGAACGGCGAAAGACACTTGTCAGTCGATTGCAAGCGAGGGCCTCTTGTGCAGAAGAGCAGGGCTGGTTGGCTGCTTGTCCGGACGTGAAGCTATCGCTTGTGATTGTCTGATGAGCCCCGTTCGTTCCTCACCTACATTCGGCCGGGTTCAGTGCCGCCATTTGTATGTCTGAGATTCACTATCTTTTATCACATTTTTATTAGTGAACTAAGCTGCACATGATTCAAACTTAAATATTTGGGATGCTTAGAGCACATAGAATGTGTTACGGCCATAAATAGGCCGTCTTAGAAAGCTCCCGAGCGCCCCTTTAAGAGAAGTAATTTCAGCTTTGGAATATGCATTAAGAAAGTAGGTCCATTATTGCTGTACACATCAAATACTAATAATGATATAAAAAAATGAAAGCCGTTTACAACTCCCTGTAACGCCGAATTAGAGCGCAGCTCTTGAGGAGGAGGAGGGAAGGGTACTGGGGGTGGGTCAAGTGACCACGGGGGGCGGGGGGTCACGTGACTTTGGGGGTCACGTGACCTTGTGGGAGTCACGTGACCTTGGGGCGTCACGTGACGTCGGGGGGGTCACGTGACCTGGGGCCACGTGACGATACCGATGACGTCATCAGTAGCGTCACTGATGACGCCATCAGTGATGATGATGACGATGCGGATGCCGGTGACGTCATCAGTGACGTCACTGATGACGTCATCAGTGATGATGACGATGACGATGCGGATGCCGGTGACGTCATCAGTGACGTCACTGATGACGTCATCAGTGGGTATGACGTCAACGGGGGGTCACGTGACCTCGGGGGGTATCCCCTGGTCACGTGACCGCAAGGGTGGTCACTTCACCTGGGTAACCATCGCGACCCTCGTGAGGCTAACCCTAGTTACCCTTGTGAGGGCAACACTCGTGACCCTCGTGAGGGTAACTCTCGTGACCCTCGTCAGGGTAACTCTCGTGACCCTCGTGAGGGTAACTCTCATAACCCTCGTGACCCTCGTGAGGGTAACCCTCGTGAAGGTTACCCTCACGAGGGTTACTAACCCTCGTAACCCTCGTGAGGGTTACGAGGGTAAGTAACCCTCGTGAGGGTAACTCTCATAACCCTCGTGACCCTCGTGAGGGTAACCCTCGTGAAGGTTACCCTCACGAGGGTTACTAACCCTCGTAACCCTCAAAAGGGTTACCTTCACGAGGGTTACCCTCACGATGGTTACTAACCCTCGTAACCCTCGTGAGGGTTACAAGGGAAAGTAACCCTCGTGAGGGTAACCCTCGTGAAGGTAACCATTTTGAGGGAAACTAACCCTCGTAACCCTCGTGAGGGTTACGAGGGTAAGTAACCCTCGTGGCCCTCGTGATCCTCGTGAGGGTAACCCTCATGAGATTAACCCTCGTAACCCTCGTAACCCTCACGAGGGTAACGAGGGTTGCGGTTACGCCGACGCCGACGCCGACGCCGACGCCGCTCAAGCCGGGAACGGGCCCATAAGAGCTGCGCTCTAAAATTGTTTCATGAAAGCTTGACTTTAATGAACCATTTGACAATTTTTAAATTCGACATCGCCAGGTATGAAGGAAGTATACTGCTGTGCACTCCCATGTTTTTTTACAAATATTTGCAACGTCGGGCAGCCGAGCAATGTGAAAAAAAAAACAAAAAACCTTTGGCTCCACTTTATGACAAGACATGAAAAAGAAAACACGAATGAGTGTGCTATTATTAAAGCTCACTACCTTCCCTTTCTGTGTTCCGAAATAGGCATCAATATGTCTCACCAATCAGCTGCTTATCAGCTGACAAAGAGGACGTGTTTTCCAGAGCTCCTGCGAAGCTAAGCAATATTTGGTGTATTTAGTTTAGTTGCGAGTGTGTTTATGGGTACTAGAAAGCACTTTTTAAAGTAGCGATAGGATAGGCTTGCTTGTTGGATCTGCTTCACTGGTGCTGCTGCGCGGGCACACCCCATTGGGGTTGATCCTCCAGGTTTACCACCCTGCTGTAAAGCATTTTTGCTCTAACTCTGGTGGTTTTATGAGGTAGCAGAAAGCAGTTTTTAAGGTAGCGATAGGATAGTTGGGTTACAGCAGGCTTTTTAGATAGGGTCACAAGACCAAACCACCTGTAAGTTTGAAACTTTTGGCGGGCTAGTTGGTTTTGTGGACAGAGACGTTACCCAGGCTTTTTTGGTTTTGGTGCAATATTTTTCGTGGGGTCGCGCTGTGTGTCCGTAGGCAATGGTGGATATGCGAAGGAAGAAAAATGCGCAGGCTAATGTAAAAGGGGGACCCGATGTAGAATCTGAAGAGTGTGGCCGTTGGTGCTGCATGATGGAGTTGGAGCTCAAAACTGTACCAGAAGCCGAAGAGAGCAACTTTTCCTGTCGGAGTTGCGAGAAGGTAGAACTTGATTTTGGGAGAATAGGAAGGGAATGGGCGGATACGGTTCAGGAGTCGAAGTGGGAGATACGGGTAGAGCGGGAGAAGCGGGTTCAGCTCGAGGCGCAGGTCGGAGATATGAATAAGAGGGCCGAAGCGGATGTGGTGGAGATGACCAGGGAATGGGAAAGTAAGGTAGGGAGCGTGGCGGGAGAGCTGAGACGATAACAGGAACAGAGAGCCGAGGTTGAGCGACAGGTAGGGGAGCTTAGCCGAAGAGTGGAAGGCGGAGTTGGAAGAGCATAAGAAGAAGTATGAGGAGATGGTGCAGCAACTGACAGGAGTAGTTAATAAGAAAAAGGGTGAGGTGGCAGAGAAGACGCCGAGGGGGGGGGGGGGCAGACAAAGGGGGCCAGTTAAATAAAGACGAGGTGATTGACTCTGTAGGAAAGGAGCCTGCACAGCTGTATAGTACTGCAGTACAGCAGGGCTTGAGAAAGGCAGCAGAACTTGAGGCACAAAAAGCACAGAGAGCTGGAGGGGGTGAAGACAGGCAGTCGGGGGTTAAGAGGGTGCTGGTGGTAAAAGACTCAAACCTAAAAAGGGTTAAGGAGGGGCTGCTGGACAGGGTGAAAGGGGATGTGAGGGTAACCGTATGGCTCAGTCAGGAAAGTGCATGGTAGATGCTATGGCCAAAGCGAAGGTGGAGGTGTGGAAAAAAAGGGAAGGAGAGAACCTAGTGTTTGTACACGCAGGACTAAATGATGTGTTAAAGGGACGGAGCCAGAACCTCGCCAGGCAGACAGAGTTGGGGTTACGTAAGCTGAGGGACGTCTCTGAGACTGTGCATGTGCAAATATGCACCGTCCCAGAGGTCTGGGAGCAGTCTTTGCAGATAGAGAAGTGGGTGGTGGAAGCTAACCGGGTGATAAGAGGGTTGAGCCGACGATTTGAGTATGGAGTAATGAAAGTAAACAGGGCGGTGCACGAAGCTCGCTCCGACCCTTTTACAATGGGCATCCACTACAGTGGAACCACTGGGAGCACGGTAGGCGACAGGATTGGATGCCACATCATACATTTTTTGCGGAGCCCCGGAGCCCTGAGGGCGCCGGTGTAAATGAGGGCCAAAATGTAGATACAGGGGGGAGGGTTTGGGAGGGTGAGAGGAAGCCTTGCAGGACTAGGAAAAAGAAACAGCGTTCATAAACACGCAGGAGGGCAGGAACAGAATAAAGTGGGAGGAGATTGAGGAGCGATTAGAAAGCGACAACTTTGCAGTGTATGGATTAGCAGAAACATATCTGAAGGGTATGGAAGAACGACCATACATACCGGGATATCAATGGATGGGATGCAACCGGGCGAATGGGGAACACAAGGGAGGGGGATTAGGGGTGTTAGTTAAGGTTCAGGAATGGGAAAGGGAACGAGAGGGCTGCAGGAAACACATGTGGGTAAGGCAATGTTGGGCGTTCGGACACAACCCTGAATTTTGTTTATCTAAAAACAGGCGGTGATGCAGGGGAGGAAAATGCAGAACACTTGACATGTATATCAGGAGACGTTAGGGAAATTGGCACTAGCAAGGAAATATTTATCTTGGAGGACGTGAAGGCATATTTGGAAGACTTTGATGGACATACAGATACAACAGGGAGGATGTTAGAGGCGTTCTGCAAAGGTTAATGGGTTAATGTTAATGGGTTAACGCTCAGGTGAAATGTGATGGAAAAATAGCACGGGAAAGAAAGAACTCGCACTCGACTATTGGCTACTGTTTAATGTCGCGTAAAATATACAACAGATTAGGAGGTATGTAGGTCTAAGGTCTGGGGAGCGATCATAAGAGAATCAAAATCAGATTTGGCACAATAAAACCAGAAATGCAAAATCAAAAACAAGAGGGTAGGAATAACTTAAATGTTAAACAGTTACAGGAGGCGTCTAAGCAGATCGAGAACATTGTATCCAAGCAACCGGAAAGAGAATGGACATATGAAGACTAAGTGTTTTCAAAAGAGAGTTAGAGAAATATTGAATCAAACAAGGATGAAGAAAACTAAAACGCAAGCCCAAAAGGTGGTGCGGTAAAGAGGTTAAGGCAGCAATATCGAGACGCCCAGCGGCATCTAAAGAACACAGATGGGCAAAGAAAAAGGGGGCCACACTAGCCGAAGTAGCGACAAAATGGGAGGAACTTCAGGAAAGAAAGCAGGAGACATTAGCATTAATACAGGCCAAAATTGGGAGAGCAGGGGTTTAGTGGATGATAGAGATAAGCCAAAAGGATAGGAATGCGACAAAAAGATTCTGGGAACACATCAGTGCACAGGGAAAAATGACCGAGGCGTACCAGCAGGCACTAACAACACAGGAAGGGACAAAGGTAGAAGGGGATGAGGCAGGAGAATACATTAGACATACAATCGAAGCAGTATTTTCGGAGTTAGAATCAAATCAGGTCGTAGGGAATGGTCGCGTCTACACAACACACGCGGAGGATCATAGTGAGGAAGAGGAAAGAACCACAGAGGAATGGGAAAAAAGTAGAAGGAAAGGTTCTGGCTGGCACTGAAACAGGTCCAGACGGCATACCAATGAGATTGATAAAAGTTCTAGGGAAAACAAGCAAATTGAAACTAAGGCAGGTGATTAACCAGATACTTATGGGAGGGAGGTACCCAGTGGACTGGAAATTGAGCAGGATGAGATTATTATATAAGGGCAAGGGAGAAAAAGACAGTGTCAAATCATACCGACCAATCACAGTAACTTCAGAAATATACAGATTAGCTATGCAAAGTGTAAAAAGAAGAATGGAAGAATGGGCAAAGAGAAAACAGATTCTGGGGGAGCTTAAATGGTTTCAGGAAAGGTAGACGACTGGATGAAAATGTATTCATAATCACTCAGTGCATAGAGATAGCAATGACAAGCCAAAGGCCATTATGGGTAGCATTTTTAAACATCAAAGGGGCATATGACAATGTGAATCAGGAAAAACTCTGGAACCAATTGAAGGGATATGGGCTAGAGGGAACCACGGTTAAGTTTCTAGAATGGGTTTATACGGAGAATAGGGGTGATTATAACATGGGATGCCGAAACTACAAGACCAGCAGCAATAAAAAGACATCTTAGACAGGTTTGGCCATTGTCTCCCCTGCTCTTTATGATATACCTCAGTAAGATGGGAAAAAGTTAGAACAGTGCAACCTAGGTTTTGATCTGACTAACATGAAGGAAGGACATAAAGTAAATCAAATATTGCCACGGTTGATGTATCAGCTAACCTCTGGATATGTATTATTGGCACTGCTAAACTGTAATTTGTGGGACACAACTATCAGATAGCACTGATGTCACTGTCATCCGCATGCACACTTTTAAAAAGATAGTTCACCTGCTCATCCTATAGCAAGACTTAAGTATGTTCTTTTATTTTTATTTTTAGAAGGAAAATAGGAATGGAACGAGTATAATTTTTTGGATATTTAGGATGCTTAGAGCCTGTCGAATGAGTTATCACCAAGAACAGACAATCTGAGAAACATCTTTAGTGCACCTTTAAGTAAGTACCTGTGTTTGCCTTTTTGTGTGCCTGCCTGTTTGTGTCCTTGTTTTTTCTGCCATTAGTCTGTTGTCCTGAACAAGTCAATGAAGTGAAAACAATAGACAAAATGTCTTGTAGGCCAAGATACGTACCTCACCATCTTGGACAGCAAAGAGAGGTGGCCAAGAGGAGGCCACGGCCTCACCAAGTGGAGCAGCCACTGCAGCACCTAGGATAGCAAATTAAAGGTTAGAGCGACGAGTTAACATCAAAATCTTGATTTGTTTATACGCTAGGACATACTGTAGCTGTAATAAAGAAAAAGATAGCCGCACAACATATTCAAAATGACGCGCAATGCAGTATAAATAAAGCACAATACTCCTTCACAACGTCAATCTAGCCCTATGCTCAGGAGCTATGTTAGTCAAAACATTGAACCCCATTTCTTTGTTGTAGTAATAGCAGGAACCATGCATATTCCCAAACAAAATGTATGCTACAGTTGCTAATAAGGTGAGATTTCAGCAATGCATGCCCTCAAAATGTTTCGTAATTTCACTCCACCAGTAAATCACTTTCACTTGTTTTAGGATTTTCAGACCATTAGCAAATCGCTTTAACTTGATTTATGACGATGCAAACCTGTAGAGGTAACGTCAGCTCTTTCTTGCGGTACTTTTAGTAAGGTGACACAAGGGCTGTGGTCACTACCATTAAGGTGGTATTGTTGCTTATGATGTTGCCACAGCCAGGCTGCTTTATGCACTAAATAAATGAACACTACCTTTTGAAATCCCGCCTTTAAGATAGTATTTATTCATGTAAGATACTGGCAACCTTACCAACTCTCGTTATTACAACTACTCGCCTGTCAGGTAAGCAAAGACTGTATCGTGCTACGCTGCATAAAGAAGTCATGAAATGATGTCTTCCTGTTCTGTCATTAACCTTTGTTGAGTTAAAAGTCTGGCTATAGTAGTATGACAGTGTTGTCCTGCCCCTAAAAAAGCGACTTTTGATCCCTCTGCTCCTGTGTGCAAAGAGGGTGAAACACTATTTTCTTAACGGTAGAAGGGCCTGAAGCATGTGAATAACAGTACTGGGCAGAGCCTCTCCTGAACAATCAATTGACTTGCTCCACTAAATTGAGATTGTCACTACCTGCAACTACATTATCAGCAGTTCAGATTGCAAATACATAATTAGATTTGGGCCCACCAGCACTGTCATCCTGTCAGTAAATTAATATCTGCTTTTATACAGATGAAAAACAAATTAAGATTTGCAACGTACAGTCGGAGGCGTCTTGGGCAACGACTCAGCAGAATCTCGATAATACAAATCTCTCCCCCCATTCCACTCCACCCACTCCCCTCACTTCAAGTGACCCAAATATTAACCGGCAATGCAATTTGTCACTACGTATTGCGCCATCTAGCGGCTGCAAAATAAAAGACTGGGTAGGCCAGGACAGCCCGGATCGCAAGGACTGCAGGCGGGTGCATTTAGAAACCAAGTGTGAATGTGGCATTTTGGATCGGCGTCAGCCTTTTTGGGAACCGTTCGTTCTTCTTGAAAGTAAGTCCCGGCTTCACGTCTCCATGAACCCAGCGGGTTTCTGTAGCATCTTGCCTACTCCTATAAGAGTAGGTGAGATGCCACAGGAACCCGCTGGGGTTCGATAGGGTTCCCCCAAAAAATAAAGGTCGCTACTGCTGCGTGAAAGACTGTCACAGTCACGAAGGCGACTCAAGCGTCAAACTATACCGCTTCCCCTCGAGATCTTCGGAAGTGACACGGCAACAGAACTGGATCACTGCAGTGTGATGCATCAGGTAAGTAAATTCTACAGTAATTGTTGCTGTTGAAGTGAACGAAAATAGATGTGCAGGCTTGGAAAGTGGTCTGACGAACTTGTTCTGCAGACTACTCAGCAAAATAACAATTTTATACAAGTTGTTCTACGAGTCACTATAGTCCGTTGCAACCTAAGAACGAAGGGCGAGGGTAAGACGGGTCGGGGAGGAGGAAGCAGACGGAACGCTGGAGAAGAGAGGGGAAAACCTCCTTCTCTCTTTAGCGTTCCGCCTGCTTCCTCCTCCCCGGCCCGTCTTACCCTCGACCTTCGTCCTTAGGTTGCAACAGACTATAGACACCACATAGGGAAATACAATAAGAACAATTGGGCCGATTGTTGCTTCGCTGTGACGTCCAGAATCAGGCGATCAGGCCTTCAAGAAGCGAAAGGCCCGTCCCGGCAGTCGTAGTTGTATGTGCGCATAGCCGTTCGGCACACGCGTGGTCGTAACCAAAACCTTCCAAACCTGTGAGTTCTCAAATAGTAAATTTTCGCAGCACATAAAGCTTTGTTTGTTTCGGCAACAAAATTTAACGCTGAATCTGGTAACAAATGTGACGGCATGCAGAAAACAGGATGCGTAAGTTTTTCTTTAGAAAAAGCTCAAGTGAAGCATAAATATCCTTGTCAAATGTGCACCTTGTTGCCTGTCACCTTTTCACACCAGGCTTGCATATCACGGTACAGCCATTGTAACGTGCATACTGTTCTCTAGCACGCAGAGTATGTTTCTAATTACTCACATTTTCTAGCCGGGGGCGAGCGCGAGGAAACAGGAAAAGCGTGCCGCACCAGGCTGGCGCCGCGCAGGAACGATGGAGCCGTTCTGGCTGGTCTGGCTCAAGGCGACTCCTGGAGCGTTCCGCCAGCGAGGTTCAGATCAGGACCGGCGGAAACGGCGAGCCCTGGCCACACCGACCTAGGCCATGACGATCCCGGAGTGGTTCCGCAGCGAGACTCTGGCTCTGAGCCCGGAACAGCTTGCCTACGCAGCGCTGGTGTGGGGAGGACGATCCGCAGGCCTGGACACGGACAGCGACTGAGAGCTCTGAATGACGGGCGACAACCCGGCTCGGCGGGCCGCAGTGCCGGCTCTCGAAGACAGACAACTGGGAAGTATAGTAAACCGATTCGCAATCTTATCGTTGTATTGTGTCACTCCCTGGGAGACGAGCGAAGCACATGCCGAATGCGCGGCGATTATTACAGAGAGACCCCACAAGTGATGAAGACAACTCAAACTGGTGTCCAAATGACAACTCTAGAATATGCTTGCCGGCTAGCAATGCTGGGTACAAAGACTTTCGAACTGATAGCCGCCCGGAAATTTTTCTTCTGTAAAGCTATACATTCAGGCTCGAATCGTTCACCGAAAATAAAGCTACAAGTGTCTCAGCAGACCTAATAATGCGAAATCCCGACATGGTAATGCAGCAAGCACAAAAAGAAACAAAGAAATATCCTTAATACTTACCTTTTCTCTCACGACCGTTTTTTCCTTCGCGCTCAGCAGCTCGCAGGCGGGGCAAATTGCCCAGTGTGCACAGACGCCGCCGACGATTCCTAGCACTTCTAGCAACACTAAAGTTTTCCTTTCGTTTTCATTTTTAATAACCCTTTTAGGTACTTTAAAAAAAGTTTGTCTATTTTTAGGACACATTCAATATAAAAATAGTGTTTTTGGGACCCAAAGCAATACTCATGCAAAATGTTTAACGTATCTTAGGAACTACATTTCTGGTTTCGGTTTCGCGGTCTCGACTTTTCGCCGCGAGGGATTTCCAGATACTCCGTCGCTCCGTCGGCTGCGATGTGCATGGCGGCGCCCAAGATGCGTATCGTCCACGCCGTGCTACGCGCTTCGACCTGCTGTTACAAAGGTAAGCAGTACTTTGCTCTGAAATATGCTAATTTTGAATTTTTACAAGTTCTGGATTCCATAGCGCTGACGTATTTTACCCTGAAACGTATGAAGGTCGGGGGAAAAAAAGTGCATAGTAGATATGGGAAGGCTCTTTCACATGCTCTGATTCTCGCCCGAAATCGGTGCGATTTCTAGTATATGTGCGATTAAAATCGCAGTCGCACTGTCGCAGCGGCTCTGCAACTGGTTTCCACCAAGTTGGTATTTTGCCGCAGAGCCGGTGCGATCGCTTTCTCGTCAATCAGCCGTTCATTAGCCAGCTTTCATCCGCGAAAATAAATGTAGGCACATAAAAGCTTCTGATTTAATGCTTGGTTATTATAAATTTCCGGTTACATATTGCATTCCTAAAACATGTATGCTTATTAAGACGTTTTTGTTGTATTTTAGACAAAATGAAACGCGTCGCGTCCGTGTCCGAAGCGCCAGCCGCTCCGACAGAAATCGCGCGGTTGTTGGAGCATGTGAAACCAAACATTGCGATCGCACTCGCTGCGTCGGCTGTCGCACTGATTTTTTTTTTCGCACAGTCGCTGCATGTGATACTGTGTTAAGAGAGGAGTCGCATAGTAGCGCTGTGATTTCTGTGGTGTTCCGTTCCGTGCTTAGATTTGGCAGTGTTTCAGTAGTTTCCTTTAGGGGCGGGCGTTCACTCTGAATTTTACAAACCTGTGCACGAGGAATCGGCTTTAATTGTCGGGAGAAAGCTTCCTGTTTGGCGTGGTTTAGTACATCCCTGTTTTCTGGTAGAATTTGACGTGGTGCTCTTTTCTTTTAGGCTTCGTATTCTACTGCTGCCTGAAGGAAATTCCATCGGGATCTTTCTACCAGACACGGTGTCGCGATCGTCCCTGTGTGGTTTTGATTCCAGAAAGTGGAACAGTGTCTGATGCGGGACCTAGTGATAGTGAAGTGAGTGATGGTGACGAGGAGAACTTGCCAACGAAGGGCCTAACAACAGAACTTCCAAGCGATAACGAAACTGAAGGCAGAACACCCGCCTGTCCACTTCTGTCAACGTCAAGAAAGAAGCAAAAGTCACCGACGCCAGTTTTTGACTGGGGAAAAGAAGACCGGTGTTTTCTGGAGCCTGCGGAACCCATGTTTACGGCCTCTGATGATGTCAAATGCCGACTGAAATATTTTCAAGTTTTCATTGATGACAAGCTGCTGACGATTATTGACGAGGCAAACCTGTATTCTTTCCATCAGGCTATTGGATATAGGTAAACGTTTGTTACACTGTGCCAACATGCTTATGCAAAGTACATATTATTTGAAGTGAATCGTTGCATCGCCCCTTCAATTAAGCACCTTATAAAATCAAATGTGGTGTTTGAGCTCTGTACATCTTATATAATTTTACAAGAAAACATGTTTTCATTCAGCACCATACATATCCGTAATGTGTGCTCACCAGAGGCACCCTGGTGTGCACGTCAGGCCAGTTTAGTGTGCCTTGGTGTGGACATTAGACCCGTCTGATGTGGCGTAGTGTGCACATCAAGCCATTCTGGTGTGCTGTGTTGTGCACATCAGACCAGCCTGGTGTGTTTTGATGTGCACATCAGACCACACTAGGATGATGTGATGGGCACACCAAACCAGCCTAACGTGTTCTGGTGGGGACAGCAGAACACGTTAGGCTGGTCTGATGTGCGCAACAGAACACACCAGGCCGGTCCGATGTTTACGTCAGAAAACAATAGGACACACCAAACCGGTCTGGTGGATTTTTCAATAGGGCGGTTATAACGAAATAGCGGCTACAGCGAAGCGATCACGATTTCCCCTTCCTTTCTGCACTTCTTTGATCAAAATTGTTTATAACGAAATAGCGGATATAGCGAAGTGATTTAGACATAGCAAGTGACTCCCATCACTTTGTTATAACCGGCCTCGACAGCATCTGCGAGCGGCACCAGTCGCACGGTTCGCCACATCGCATCTCTGGAAAATCGTCTTTAGTTGTTTCTTTGTGAACTACTCTTTTAAAATGGTGCAATTCACGAAACCAATGCGACTAAAACCGAAAAAAATACAACTTATGCGAGCAAGGGACCTTACGTGGCATGCTTCCGTTGTAGCCACTGCAGTGCGGAAGACACGTCCTGAAGGCCCCGGTGAGCGGATAAAGGGCAGTGGCCACCCTCCGGCTGCTTCAACGTAACCTTCGGGATATTTCCTCTTCCGTCCAACGAAGGCCAGGTCCTCGTTCATAATTAATTGGTGGGTATCGGACCGAAAAGGGCGGTACTTTAGGTACTTTAAAAAAAGTTTGTGTATTTTTAGGACACATTCAATATAAAAATAGTGTTTTTGGGACCCAAAGCAATACTCATGCAAAATGTTTAACGTATCTTAGGAACTACATTTCTGGTTTCGGTTTCGCGGTCTCGACTTTTCGCCGCGAGGGATTTCCAGATACTCCGTCGCTCCGTCGGCTGCGATGTGCATGGCGGCGCCCAAGATGCGTATCGTCCACGCCGTGCTACGCGCTTCGACCTGCTGTTACAAAGGTAAGCAGTACTTTGCTCTGAAATATGCTAATTTTGAATTTTTACAAGTTCTGGATTTCATAGCGCTGACGTATTTTACCCTGAAACGTATGAAGGTCGGGGGAAAAAAAGTGCATAGTAGATATGGGAAGGCTCTTTCACATGCTCTGATTCTCGCCCGAAATCGGTGCGATTTCTAGTATATGTGCGATTAAAATCGCAGTCGCACTGTCGCAGCGGCTCTGCAACTGGTTTCCACCAAGTTGGTATTTTGCCGCAGAGCCGGTGCGATCGCTTTCTCGTCAATCAGCCGTTCATTAGCCAGCTTTCATCCGCGAAAATAAATGTAGGCACATAAAAGCTTCTGATTTAATGCTTGGTTATTATAAATTTCCGGTTACATATTGCATTCCTAAAACATGTATGCTTATTAAGACGTTTTTGTTGTATTTTAGACAAAATGAAACGCGTCGCGTCCGTGTCCGAAGCGCCAGCCGCTCCGACAGAAATCGCGCGGTTGTTGGAGCATGTGAAACCAAACATTGCGATCGCACTCGCTGCGTCGGCTGTCGCACTGATTTTTTTTTCGCACAGTCGCTGCATGTGATACTGTGTTAAGAGAGGAGTCGCATAGTAGCTCTGTGATTTCTGTGGTGTTCCGTTCCGTGCTTAGATTTGGCAGTGTTTCAGTAGTTTCCTTTAGGGGCGGGCGTTCACTCTGAATTTTACAAACCTGTGCACGAGGAATCGGCTTTAATTGTCGGGAGAAAGCTTCCTGTTTGGCGTGGTTTAGTACATCCCTGTTTTCTGGTAGAATTTGACGTGGTGCTCTTTTCTTTTAGGCTTCGTATTCTACTGCTGCCTGAAGGAAATTCCATCGGGATCTTTCTACCAGACACGGTGTCGCGATCGTCCCTGTGTGGTTTTGATTTTAGAAAGTGGAACAGTGTCTGATGCGGGACCTAGTGATAGTGAAGTGAGTGATGGTGACGAGGAGAACTTGCCAACGAAGGGCCTAACAACAGAACTTCCAAGCGATAACGAAACTGAAGGCAGAACACCCGCCTGTCCACTTCTGTCAACGTCAAGAAAGAAGCAAAAGTCACCGACGCCAGTTTTTGACTGGGGAAAAGAAGACCGGTGTTTTCTGGAGCCTGCGGAACCCATGTTTACGGCCTCTGATGATGTCAAATGCCGACTGAAATATTTTCAAGTTTTCATTGATGACAAGCTGCTGATGATTATTGACGAGGCAAACCTGTATTCTTTCCATCAGGCTATTGGATATAGGTAAACGTTTGTTACACTGTGCCAACATGCTTATGCAAAGTACATATTATCTGAAGTGAATCGTTGCATCGCCCCTTCAATTAAGCACCTTATAAAATCAAATGTGGTGTTTGAGCTCTGTACATCTTATATAATTTTACAAGAAAACATGTTTTCATTCAGCACCATACATATCCGTAATGTGTGCTCACCAGAGGCACCCTGGTGTGCACGTCAGGCCAGTTTAGTGTGCCTTGGTGTGGACATTAGACCCGTCTGATGTGGCGTAGTGTGCACATCAAGCCATTCTGGTGTGCTGTGTTGTGCACATCAGACCAGCCTGGTGTGTTTTGATGTGCACATCAGACCACACTAGGATGATGTGATGGGCACACCAAACCAGCCTAACGTGTTCTGGTGGGGACAGCAGAACACGTTAGGCTGGTCTGATGTGCGCAACAGAACACACCAGGCCGGTCCGATGTTTACGTCAGAAAACACTAGGACACACCAAACCGGTCTGGTGGATTTTTCAATAGGGCGGTTATAACGAAATAGCGGCTACAGCGAAGCGATCACGATTTCCCCTTCCTTTCTGCACTTCTTTGATCAAAATTGTTTATAACGAAATAGCGGATATAGCGAAGTGATTTAGACATAGCAAGTGACTCCCATCACTTTGTTATAACCGGCCTCGACAGCATCTGCGAGCGGCACCAGTCGCACGGTTCGCCACATCGCATCTCTGGAAAATCGTCTTTAGTTGTTTCTTTGTGAACTACTCTTTTAAAATGGTGCAATTCACGAAACCAATGCGACTAAAACCGAAAAAAATACAACTTATGCGAGCAAGGGACCTTACGTGGCATGCTTCCGTTGTAGCCACTGCAGTGCGGAAGACACGTCCTGAAGGCCCCGGTGAGCGGATAAAGGGCAGTGGCCACCCTCCGGCTGCTTCAACGTAACCTTCGGGATATTTCCTCTTCCGTCCAACGAAGGCCAGGTCCTCGTTCATAATTAATTGGTGGGTATCGGACCGAAAAGGGCGGGGTTGGGGCCGCTGCTGTTACGACCAGCAGGTGACGTTGTCATGGTTTTTCTTGTGACATCACCGCAGCCACTTTTTAAGCTCTCTATGTGAGAGGGAGACGACTTGCTCTCCATATAGACACTGACTACTAGGCAGCTTTTCGGAAGCTGGATTGCATGAGCAAAAACATGTCTAATGCCATATGAGTCAAACCTGCATTTCGCATTTAAAGCACATATCCGGAGCACTCTTCATCGGCCTCATCCAATGCATCAAGATCCTCATGAAATTTGCCATTCTCCTCAGGCTTGCCATTGGACTGGCACAGTGCCGTCCCCGACAGTGTTATGTGATCATCTTGTTTTCGGTCTGGCAGCTTGCATCACGTAGCGATGGCTCCTCTCGAATGCCTATAAATTAGTGCATAACATCCTTGAACCTCTAACTTCAAACTACATAAGTTCATAATGATACAACATTTCAATTTGGGATCAGATTTTGGACTCATATCCTACTTCTCGGCTATACTCTCTCTCATGAGTTGCGTGCAATAGAGGCAAAAACACAGGCCCGAGCACGTGGCTTTCAAATTTGCTTTTTTTTCACAAGCACTCACCAAAGGAAAGCAAAACTGAAAGCCATTTGCCCTGCCTATGCTTTTGCTGCAAACACCTCCTGAGATAGATAGATGTCTCGTTAACCCAGTGTTCAATTGACTGAGACATATCAACCAACTGAGGTGAGAACAATATCAGCATTCTCCCTGTGATTATGACACTTAACCATAATGACAGATCATGATTAATTGTTTGTGGCAAACCCTATTTTATATGAAGGCCACTTGAAGGGTCTAAAATTTTTAAACTAGTCCTTCAGTACTTTAGACTATGGTCCAGTTTATTTCTAATAAAAGCTCACCAATTTCAAACTTAAATTTGATCAAAATTCAAATCTCGAGGTTTTACGTGCCAAACCTACAAGGGCATCTGGAACGCTTCTGCAGGAGACTGGGGATTAATTTTCACCACCTAGAAATCTTTTGACGTGACACCGAAATCTCAATTACACGATGCCTTCTCCTAATAAGTCTCGGTCATATCGCGGGCACCTCGGCTGGGATTCAAACACACCATCTGGGGATCCGGAGGGCGGCACTTTGACTCGGAGCCACTGAGGCGGCTCTGAACTTTGGTGAGAGAAGAGGACAAGTGAAAAGAAAATAATCTAATGTGTGTGTTAATTAGTTACGAACATCTTTTCACCTCTTATTCGTCTGAGTCTTTTTTACTAGTGCCTTGTCGTGCATTGGCTTGGCAGCCTATTTCCGAATATTGTACGGTCTCAGCGGTGACCTTTGCGTTGTCGTCGTTCACATCCATGACTGGATCTGTAGAGACTCCTTGATCGGATGGTGCTGTCTCTCTCATCACATCGTCGACCAGCTGTGTACAGTGTTGCACAGAACGGCGTTCTAAGGAACGGCGTTCCTGGAACGCGTTCCTTTTAGGAGCAACGAAGGAACTCAGCCGTTCCATTTTTTATCGGTGGAACTGGAAAGAGAACTCGTTACATTTTTACAGGAACGGAAAAAGGAACGACATTCCTTTTTCTTCGTCCACTGGGGTAATTTTTATTTTACTTCTAAGAGGGAAATTCTAAAAAAGTATAAAAATGGTATTCTTACGAACAGCAGGATCTCGTTAAATGTTTTGTTACTTAGGGTTTATTTTGTGTAGTCCTCGCTTGATAACAGTCGCGTGCAGGAGAGCTAGTGAACATTTATTATTTTTGCAGTGCCCAAGAGTGCGGTACAAAACGCAAAACGTTTAGTCGAAGGAAAAGACAGAAAGAGGGACGTTTCAAACTTGGCCACTTTCTTTTCTTACACGAACACTCATTCAACCTGAAATCGAAGGCCGACTGCAACCATCACTGTACTTCCACAAACAGAGTTACAACGAAAGGACAGGTTATCTTACATCGAACGCAGCCTTGTATCCCGAATATTGGGTCACCTAAATGATACAAAAAATTAATCTTTACTTCTCCCCTTGTCCCCAACCTTCAAACAGAACAATGAATCTACACTTCGCAGAGAAGAACTTGTATTTTTCAAGACTGACCTTCAAAAGCCGTACCCTCTTCTTAACTTGCTCGTCTTGCGGACGCCGACATCGAAAGTCAACCGTTGTTAAGTTCGAACAAGGTACTGTGTTAGATTGAAACGCTTGAGGTTGTGGTAAAAAACTCCTGCAACGTGGGGTAACAGTGCATTTCGCTCGTCTGAATCGCCCATCCCAAACTGAAGTATGGTAAAACGCTGAGATTTTCAAAGGTTAATATATCAACAAAAAGAACCCTGCAGTCGTGTATCTTATTCTCCTGTTGCCCTGCCATAACTGCATTCAAATTCGTATGTTGCCATTTAATGGGATAGATAGATTAAAAAAAACGTTGCTTGATCTAACTAATTATGGTAATAAAAAAATGTGAATGTAACGTATATGTAACAATACGTTTCATTTTTTTAACTGTAACGGGAACGAGTTCCTTTCTCACAGATGGAACTTGTAACGGGAACGCGTTCCAAAAATCAGAAGGAACGAGGAACGAGCTTTCGTTCCTTTTTTTGAGGAACGTGTACAACACTGGCTGTGTAGGCCTTCAAATTGGTTGTCAACATAAAAGTATGAAATATCCTAATTTTTGTTAAAGACAACAGTAGTGCCAGTTTCCCTACTTACAAGCAGATGTAAAAATTTGTAATTACTAAGTTAACTTCATAAGAAAGGCGGGGCTGCAACATTTGTAAGCTGAAGTTTATGACTTTACATGATTAAGTAACAAAGGGCATCGGGCACATTTGACGTGACCAGAAGGTTAGCTGTACAACGTTTTCTCCGCGACAGGCGTCTATAAAATTACATTCACCTGAATAACGGTTCGAGGCCGGCCTAGGTTGGCTCAGTAAATCGGCGACTTGCTAAAAAATCCTTCAGCGAGGGAGGGCTAAAAAAAAGTCACTTTCCGGAGAGCGTCTAGAACGGAAAACAACAAACGTTTCGAAATGTAGTACCAAAAGCCGGACGTAAAGTTCAGGTAATCCACGAATCATCACAAGCCTATTTTCGGAATATTCAGTAGCTGGCCACTCATTTTATATTTAGCAAAAAGCACTGCAAGCGCAAGCGCGGTTTGGCGCAAACATAGCACCTCCGGTGAGTCCTATACGGCCGTAGCTGGGTAGATTGCGTTTACTCTATGCCTTGCATGCTCTCGCAGGCCGAGCGTTCACACTAGCAAAGCCAACACCTTGCAAGGCGTCCACGGCGAACTCGGCGAACCCCTCTCCCGTTCTCTTTACCCAGGCGCAAGCCTTACCAACGTAGGATCTCTTCCTCTTGATGGCGGCTCCTCTCTCGATGGGGGGTCGCCGGGGTTCTGTGTGTCTGAAAAGCGTAGGCACAGAGCATCGCTTCAGTTTCCGGTTACAACTCGCGAGGCCGAATTCCAGCTTCAAAAGCGTAGTCGCCTCGTAGTTTCCGCGTGAAGTGTTCCGAGTACAAGCGTGAGCTGTTCTTTGGTATCCAGTTCTCTCGGCGCACAGCTCGCGTCCATTCTAGCCGCATATGGCTTTCCCCATTAAAGCGATGATAAGAAACGCTGTGCTTGCCGCCGGTATTGTTCGAGCAGTCAACCGCGCTGCACAACTAACCCGGCATTACAAATCCTCTAGCGCTGCAGTCATGAATGATTTCTCACTCGAGAAGCAACGCAAACGAACATCAAACCGAACAAAAGTACCAGGACTTGCCATACTTCCAGCACCGCGCTCGCGATACGCCCACCCGTGACGTCATCGGATAGGGAAAAATAGGGATGTTTTACTGTTGCCCCTCGAGAGTCCCCTGCTGGAATTTAGGCGCACGGCGACATAAAAAGAATTCAATAACTCAAAGAAAAAAAAATTTTTTTTTATAAAATAATTTGGTTTCCAGCTGAGGCAGACATACGTAGTGGGCATGCGAATTTTCAGCCAAATCAAGACCATGAAAATTTCGCCGGAGTTCCTATTTAAAGGAAAGCAACTGGGGTTTTAAAAAATGAGTTAGAAGCAAATTTTAGTGGATTTTCACCCCATCAACCCAAACCATCTGCTGCGCAAGTATTGTTAAACGCGAGAAAACTCGAAAGACAGTTGCTGTGCGTGACGTCATTGACGGATCTTTTGGCTGCCCAAGGCTAGAGAGGAGGGGCGTCAGCCCTATCTTTAAATTGCTCTTATTGCTCTCCGGCGCGTCGCATTTAAATATGGTTGTGACATCTGTTATTCTAACGGCCGAGTGAACACAACTCAAGTATAGAAATTACAGAGAAGATGCAAGCGAGCTGGTGAACTTTCAATATTGTAAAACCCGAGACGTAGGACAGAAGAAGAAAAAAATCGTCTCGGGTTGTACAATGTTGACAACTCAAGTGTTTTCTCTCAAATACAAAACCGCCACATCTTCCCTCTAAGCGATTTAGGCTCTTCTAAATGGCCGGTAATTTTGTATACAAACGGATCACCAAGCCTTGGAATTTTCTAAGAAAGCGAAGAATTCCAACAGCGGCGTAAAGCCATGGAGTTCGGCCCTATATGAACAAGGCTTTCAGACAGAGCGCTTAAAAGGAAAAGATATTGTAAGAGGGGCTTTTTTAAGTCGTCTAGAAATTTAACCCGTTAGATGAGCTTGGATGGTGATGGCATGGCAGAGTACGGTCAAAGCATAGGTGCTTAATTGTGGTTTGCGTTCAGGGAGGTTCGTTTTTCATGTTGGATTTTGACGTGCCTTTAGATACTTCGATATATTTAGCCCGGTTTGTTTATAAGTTATGAAGCTATGCTAATTTTTGATGTGATAGAGCGTAAGCCGAGATTAGTTTACGTTGTGTGTACCGGCAATTTATGTGGGTGTGTGAGCGGGACCAAGTGCGTATGAGTGCACCTAAAACAAGCCATCGAGCACGTTATCTTTCTAGTCAATCTTTATACGATGCAGCGTTAGAGAGAGGAGGGAGTGTCACTTTCCTGTGGCAATGGTTATACAAAATAAATAAAAGGGGGGCGCGGGAGGGGGGAGGTAAAAGTTCCGCGTGGAAGTCGAGTGCGACCTAGAAAGACGAAGATACTCCTTCGTCTTTCGTGTTTTCTTCTCGCTGAATATCTCCGTCTAGAGCGTCTACTCCCAAACATCCCACGTGAAAGATGTCCCAACGAAGACACCTGCTTGAAAAAAATGTTGGAAAAAAGCTAAAGTGAAGTCATGTGGAAAGACAGGTATCTTCCAATTCTGAAGCAGCGGTGGGAAAAGGAAGAAAAAAAAAACAGCATACCATTTAGGACATTAGTGAATTAACATTATAAAAAAGGCGAATAGATTACTTCGAAAAAGTCGAAATCTGCTCCACCATCACGGTTGTAGCCAATTGATAAGGCCACTTTAATAAGTAGAATCGCAGTGAAGACTGAATATGAAAAAGACTCATAAATAATAAAAAAGGACATTGATTTCCTTAAAATTCAAAGAAATATGTCATCTCGAAGGATGTGTTTTAGGTCCGTGATACATGAACTAAGGAGTAATGATCTAAATGATCTAAAGTTGCGCATTTCTTATAAAAAGGGTGCCCTTGTTGTCCTTGAATAAGTCAGCACGGGAACAAAATGTATGCTGCAGTTGAAAAAACTTAATTAAAGTTGAAGCAAAACAGAGCCGAGAACAACAAAAATGGCTACAATAATGCTCGTCAAGCAAAAAAAAAATCAGCCTATGCAGACATCTTAAAGGAAAGTAGAGAGGACTCTTGGAGCTCTACTTTTCAGCGGAAATGTACAAAGGTGTACCAGTGCGTGTTTTCAGAAGACCTAATCATATAACTTTAGCAACAAGAAGATTGCGTCGCTTCTGGCTTCTCCATAGGCATACGAACTATCTACTATTCTATTCCGCACAACAGCATCAGTTCTATTCTGGGAACAGAACACGGAAAAAGCCACCACGACATTTAAAACCGAACATAGATAACTGTGGACATCTTAGATTTACTTGATACGGTCTACACCTGTTGCCTTTAAATGTGTACTTAAAGGCAACAGGGGGCGACCATGAGAGCCGACAATATTATTACGAGGATAAAGAAGAGGTCGTCTGGCAGCGATTTGGAGGAGAGAGCGAACGCCGCATTAGTCAGCAAGAAGTAGAGAACATGCTGACTAAATATATTATTCAACAGTCCTCAAGCCCTTGGTCAGCCCCATTTGTCCTAATTAAAGAGAAAGACGGGTCTTGGCACTTTTGCGTCGACTACCGCCGATTGAACAAAATAACTAAAAAGGTCGTTTATCCCCTCCCACGAATAGACGACACCCTCGACTGCTTACATGGAGCTGAGTAATTCTCGTCCATAGACCTCCGAGCCGGCTACCGGCATATCAACGTAGTTGAAGTCGATCGGGAGAAAACTGCTCTCATCACTCCCGATGGCCTCATTGAATTTAAAGTAATGCCCTTCGGTCTGTGTAACACGCCAGCCACGCTTGAAAGGATGATGGACCGTCTGCTGAAAGGCTTAAAATGGACCGTCTGTTTGTGTTACCTCGACGATGTTATTATTTTTTCGGACTCCTTTTTATCTTACCTTGACCGCTTGGCGCAAGTGCTGCAGATTTTTAGAGACGCTGAATTACAGCTCAATTCATCCAAATGTCAGTTTGGCCGCCGACAAGTTATAATTTCGGGACACTTTGTCGATAAAAACAGAATTCAACCCGACCCCCCAAAAATAAACGCTGTTTACAATTTCCTTCTACATCAATCGCCGAAAGACGTCCGAAGATTTTTGGGCCTCTGTTCTTGTTTCTGACATTTTATTGGACAGTTTGCCCACATCGCCCAACCTCTCACCATGCTACTCAAGATAAATTAGTCTTTTATCTGGCACAGAGAACAGCAGACATCTTTTGCATACTTAAAGGCAGCACTTACATCACGCCCGGTCCTCGGCCATTTTGACGACTCAGCACCTTCAGAAATACGTGCGGATGCTAGTGGTCACGGCATTGGAGCCGTCCTCGCGCAATATCAACACAACCAGCAGCAAGTCATCGCCTATGCCAGCAGACTGCTTTCTCCAGCGGAACGCAACTACACAATTTCAGAAAAAGAATGCCTAGCCGTCGTATGGTCAATCGCCAAATTTCGTTCATATATCTTCGGTTGCCCTTTTCGCATCGTCACCGATCATCATGCATTGTGCTGGCTTGCTATTTTTTTAAATTCCAATCGGTCGCCCCGGATGATGGGCACTCCGGCTGCAGGAATGCGGTTGTAACATAGTATACAAATCCGGCAAATTACATCAAGATGCTGACTGCCTATCCCGCCATCCTGTGTACCCACCAGATATAAGCTCTGATGAGTTCGAACTTCCGGTGCTCCCTATCTCTGACCTCCTCAATCGCGCACATGAGCAGCGTCTCGATCCAGTCCTCCAACGCATCATTAACGACGTGACGACTGGCACAAATCTTCCTTCTTCCGGCCTCTATCGTCTCCATAATCAAGTTCGTTACAGACAAAACTTTACACCTGACAGAGTACCCTGGCTCCTCGTCGTCCTAAAACAACTGCAGACAAGCATCCTTCAGCAATTACACGACGCCCCATCCTCTGGCCATCTAGGAGTTGTCCTGACCTATGAAAAAGTAAAACAACGGTTTTACTGGCCCAACCTCTATCGATGTGTCGAGCGATACGTTTCTTCCTGCAACCTCTGCCAGCGCCGGAAAAAGCCGCCTTCCCAACCAGCCCGACTCCTGCAACCACTACACCCACCTGAAACTCCATTTCAGCGCCTGGGCGTGGACCTATTCGGTCCTTTTCCTTTGTCATCGGCGAGGAACCGGTGGATAGCAGTGGCAGTCGACCATACAACTCCATACGCAGTAACTGGAGCACTTCCCACTAGCACTGCATTTGACATCACTCAATTTCGTTTACAAGAAGTTATCTTAAAGCACAAAGCGCCTAGTGAGCTTCTCAACGATCTAGGACGCGGCTTTCTATCACGAGTCGCGGCAGTACTATTACAGACCTGTTCCATACTTCACAAGGTTACCACCGCCTATCACCCTCAAACAAATGGATTAACTGAACGGTTTAACTGTACACTCACCGACGTGTTATCCATGTACGTCTCTTCAAACCACACCAACTGGTACACAGCACTGCCTTTTATAACCTTCGCTTATAACTCTTCCCGTCACGATACAAATGGCTTTACACCTCTTTAGCTCCTCTTCGGTCGGAAACCCCGGTGAATGCTCGATACCCTCCTTCCTCAACAACCTGATGCTTCGCTTACCGCCTATACAACAGATGCAGTCAGTTACGCCGAAGCCCGATAATTAGCAAGAATTCATACCCTTGATTCTCAAGAACGCCAGTGTGCGCGCTACGATCAGACTCACAGAGTAGTCACATTCTCCCCCGATGACCTTGTTTTACTCTGGACTCCGCAACGACGTTTTGGACTGGCCGAAAAACTCCGCGCTCGTTACTCTGGGCCTTACCGAATTCACCGCAAAGTAAGCGACGTCACCTACGTGATTGAAGCAATCCAGCCGAATGACACCGGCCGCAACAACCAACGTCAAACCGTCCACATCCTACGCCTCAAAATTTTCCTTACGCAGCGACACCAAAACCACCTTCAACTCAACGACCATTTGTCGTTTTTTCCTGGGGGGGGGGGGGGGGGGGGGGGTAGTATTACGAGGATAAGAAAGAGGCGGTCTGGCAGCGATTTGGAGGAGAGAAGAAGAAGAGGATCGGTGGTTTTTGGCTTTGCTGGCAACGGACACTATCACCTCTATTTTCCAGCATCTCAATTACCCGTAGATAAACCCTAATTTCGCCGTTACTATTTATACAAAAGACTTTTGTGTGCATTGTGCTCTCAGATGGCGACACATTCGTGTGATGCATACTCGGCAGCATGCCGCAGGATCATGCAAGGCAACCTGAAAGGCATTAATGGCAAGGCGGTCTTAAATTAGGTCAGGGTTGACCAGACTGACCCGGCCTAAGAGCCGCAAACAAAACCACGAAACTTCCAACAGCCGCCGGGGGGGGGGGGGGGGGGGGGGTAAGGGGGAGGGTGGGGCGGGCGGGTAAACTTGTTTCGAGCAAAAACTGAATCTTGAAGTACTTTCAATACATCCGAGTTAAAAGCAGTCCAACCGTACGTAAGGTAGCAGTACCACGAAACAACCAAACTGCAACCTGTCTTTCGATTTAGAACGCGTTCCATTTCCCTTTTGGGGGAAGTGCTCGTGTGACCGGGAGGGGAGGGGGGGGGAGGGGGTAGGGGAGGGGGGAGGGGGTAGGGGAGGGAGCGGCGAGCCGCACTTTAACACGCGAAGAGCCGCATGCGGCTCGCGAGCCTCACCTTGGCCACCCCTGAGTTAGGTTGATGATTTCAAAGTGCTATCCTCCAAAAAAATTGAAAGCAAGAAAATTGAAAACATATATAAGATATAAAAGGATCTCGAAGAGTTGTTCTGAACTGTTTTTTTTTTTTGTTTCGTTTTGTTTTTTGCACCTGAAATACCAGAGCGAAACTCAATCAAATTTGTTAACCTTGCCCTGGAATTTGAACAAGATTACATATGCTGTATCTGTAATCCCACTCAGGCACAGGCTTATTCGCCATTATACTCAGGGCAATCGAAGTTTATTAAACGAAGCGTTGCTTCCACGTCTGCCGTAAGCAAATCGTATAAACATCACATTGTGCCACGTTTGGCGAGACCAATATATCGATTAAGGGAATAAGGGGATCCGGACGATCTCCTAGTAGACGCAGGCGAAATTATTTGCAATACATTTAAGGCACCTCAAGACGTAGCAGACAAAAAAAGTGAAAGCCGTTTACAACTCCCTGTAACACCGAATTAGAGCGCAGTTCTTGAGGAGGAGGAGGGAAGGGTACTGGGCGGGGTGAAGTGACCTTGGGGGGTCACGTGATGATCACGATGCGGATGCCGGTGAGGTCATCAGTGACGTCACTGATGACGTCATCAGTGATGATGACGATGCGGATGCCTGTGACGTCATCGGGGAGGTCCCGTGACCTTGCGGTGATCTTGGGGGTCACGTGACCTTGGGATGACCTTGGGGTGTCACGTGACCTTGGGGTGACCTTGGTTACGCCGACGGCGACGGCGACGGCAACGGCGACGGCGACGCCGCTCAAGCCGGGAACGGGTCCCTAAGAGCTGCGCTCTAAAATGAAAGCCGTTTAGAAATCCCTGTAACGCCGAATTGGAGCGCGGCTCTTAATAATAATAAATTGTTTATTTTCCATCACATACAATGACGGATGGAGACCGAGGAAAAAAGCTGCATCAAGCAGCTTGACTAGCCCTCGGCCCCCACACAATTTGGCACACAGCGGCGATGTGGTAAATTAATTAGTTACAAAAAACATACACACATAAACACACACAAAAGTAACATTTGAATAGTTGAAGAATCTAAAAGCTATACATATGGCACGACTGTGCTCAAAGTGACTACGAAAAGCAAAAATAGATTCACGTGATCCACAGGAACAACTTGTAAACTAACTATCAACACAACATAATCAAAACAATTAATTACAAATCTTTGTAATTTACACATCGGAATTCGAAAAAAACAATCGAAGACCTTTATTTGAAGTCGTCGATAGCTGCACATTTGCTACGGAAAGATAGTTAAGTAGGCTAGGAAGGGTATAAGATATCATTTGTTGGCCATACGTTGTCCTATAAGTTGGAACTCTCCAATTTTCTACGCTGCGAGTTAGGTACGTCGTCACTTTAGGTGTTAGAGAAGCTAATTGAATAAGATTTGCAACATTTGTCTCCTCATGAGACTTATAAGTTCTACATAGACGGTACTTATAAAAACTACTTACTTGCATCAGATTCAAATTTTCAAAAAGAGGTTTGCTAGGGTGATCATATGGAACGTTACAGATGTTTCGAATAATTTTTTTCTGGAGCATAAAAATTTTGTGTATGTTTGTTTGCGTAGTATTTCCCCATACTAAGTGACAGTAATTTATGTGAGCAAGAAATAACGAATGGTAAAGCATTAATTTAACGTTCGTCGGAAAAGTAGAGCGATGACGGTAGAGTAAGCCAACAACCCGTGCCAGTTTTGATAAAATGTAATGAACATGTTCATCCCATGACATACTTTCTGAGAAGATAACACCCAGTGTTTTAAAGCTACTTAAAATATCGACCTTAGTTGAATTTAAAATAATATCCCATGTAATATTAATGCTCTTATTTCTGGAGTGAAATAGAATGGCCTTGGTTTTGCTAACATTAATTTTTAGAGCATTAGCTTGGCTCCAGCTGACTAGATCTTTTAAAGTTTTATTAGCACTGATTACAAGGTTGTGAAAGCAGTATCCTGTAAAAAAAAGGCTGGTATCATCAGCGTAAATGACATATTTAATGTTTTTATTTATGTTAACAATATCATTAACGTACAAGTTGAACAGAAAGGGACCTAGAATGCTGCCCTGTGGAACGCCAGATGCGATTGGTTTAATGTCAGAGGAGTACCCGTTAATATATACGTATTGTTGACGATGCGCAAGATAAGACTCAATGAGCGCTGCGACTTTTCCGCGGAATCCGTATTTCATTAGTTTTTTTATTAACAAATCATGATTTAAATGATCAAAAGCTTTTGTAAAGTCCAGAAAAACACCAAGAGCAATTTTTTTATCCTCAAATGTTTGAAAAATGTAATCTTTTTGTTCTAGCAACGCGAGCTTTGTAGACAGCTGTTTACGGAATCCTAACTGCGATGGCGTGATCAAACTATATTTGTCAGAAAAATGCACCATTCGGTTTAGCAAAAGTTTTTCGAAACCCTTTGAAAATACAGATAAAATTGAAATGGGCCTATAATTTCCCAAGTCATTCCTGTCACCTTTTTTTATAAAGAACAGTGACCTTTGCGATCTGCATTTTTTTAGGAAACACCACACAGAAAACATAAATTGAAAATGTGCGTCAAACAAGGAGAGATTATATCAACTACATATTTAATCGGACTTATTTGAAAATCGTCGGCATCACAGCTGCTACTATTTTTTAGCGACAAAAAGGTCTGCGTCACCTCCGTATCTACGACAGGGTGAAGAAAAAGAGAGCTACTGTTATCGTGTTCAATATACACACAAGCATTTTCGTCGGGATTATCTCGTGCCAAGCTCACAAAAAAATCGTTAAAAGCATCTGCCAGCCGTCTTTTTGTTAGTTCTACGTTACCTAAGCAGATTCTTTCAATTGGTTTTGATTCAGGTGACAAGTTTAGAACGTTATTCAGTTTTTTCCAAGTGATATCTGCTCGGTGTGATGTTGATAAAAAGTAATTTTGAAAGTATCTTGATCTAGCATTTCTGGGTTCCTTTGTAAGCCTGTTGCGAAAGGATTTGAACGCTCTAAGGCTTTCTGAATCTTTTGTTTTTACAATTTTTTTGAAGAAGTAATTTGTTTTATTAATCTTGTTTATAAGTTCTGAAGTGACCCAAGGCTTACGATTTTTCTTAGAGAATCGAACAGATTTATAAGGAAAACAGAGTTTATACAACTGCTGAAAATGTTCTAAAAACAAATTATAAGCGCCATCTACATCCTCTTTTTGAGTGACTTCACTCCAGTCAAAGGCTGCAAGTTTGTGTCTAAACTCGGAAAGGCTGCTTGTGGTAATATTCTGAAAAGAAACACTTTCTTGAATTTTCTTATTCTTGATTACTTTTGTCACGCACATGAACACACCCAGATGGTCACTAATATCAGTACATATCACTCCTGATTTTGTACGTGCCGAGTCATAGTTTGTTATAAGTAAATCAAGCAAAGTTGATGATTCTGATGTTATTCTCGTCGGTGACGTGATGAGATTTGTGCAACCATTGCTGCTAATTACCAAGTTCATTTGTCTGCTGGTTGGGGTATCCGCGAGCATGTTAATATTAAAATCACCCCCCGCAATAATGCTATACCTATTGTCATTAGCAAAACTAAAGTAAGAATCAAGGAAAGCAAAAAAGGCCGCAAGATTTCCACCTGGTGGTCTGTAAAAGACTGACACAATGTTACTGTCCACAAGGAAGGATAACACTTCATAATCATCATTGGTGCACGAGTATTCCCCTAACATTTCGCTGCGAAAACTTTTATTAATCAATAAGGACACCCCTCCTCCGCGACCGGATGTCCTATTCAAAAAATACCCATGATGCGTAGGTAATTCAAAAGCACAACTTTGATCAGCATACCACGTCTCCGATAACATAATAATATCGAACTCAAAACAAAATTCATCGAAAAGCAAACCAAGTTCAACAGTTTTATTCCGAGCGGATCGGGTGTTTAAATGAAAACATTTAAGTGACTCATCGTTTTCTGTTACAATAAAGGTTTTAAGTTCGGAGGCCGAAAAATAATTTTGTTCCGGCATTAACGTTAATGAAACACACAAACATCATCAAAGAATTAGTTCAAGCGCTCGAAATCTGCTTCAGATTTGATAAGAATGACTCCATCACCATCTTTTCGCCTCAAAAAAATTTTGCCATTTCTATGCCAGCAATAGCGATAGTTACTTTGCCTTGCCCATTCCCTTGCTGACCACAGCAGAGCACGGTTTTGTTTTGTCATGTTCTCAAGGATATACCCATCCTCATCCGTGCGATTAAGTGTTTTTCTTTTGTCAAACCACTGTTCTCGGGTGGCCTGCTTCGCAAAACGAACGATAATACCAGGGATTTTTTCTGGCCGAGCTGGCAACCTATGTACAGCCACGACATCACTTTCGGATAGCTCGGGTACGCCCAGTTTATCTGCCATCTGGTTTATCTTGCTCAGCAAGTTTTCGCGTTCAGATACCGCAATGCCGTGGATTTCCAAATTCATCTTCCTGGTTTGCCATTCAAGGGCATTCATGTCCTGTTGCATTTGAATTAAGTTCACGTCCTTCTCGCGTTTTTCGATGTTAGCTACACGTTTTTTCAAATCCTTTATTTCGCCATCCTGTTGCCGCATGTGTAGAAGAACCTCGTCGTATTTAGCGGACATCAAATTCACGGATTGTTCGATAGCCGAAACCGTATCCTGCAATGTCACAAGGGAGTCTAGTTTTCTGTTTATAGTAGCAAGTACAGCTGCTATGTTGCAATCATCTTGTTTTTGTTTTCCGCTTTGACTGCCCCTCGATTTCGCCGTCTGGCACGTCTGGCAACGCCAGGAGTTACGCCAGAATTCCCGTTTTGACTTAAACGTTTCGTCCGTAACACCGGAACAGGCTCCTAGGTGGTAGAAGTAGCCACATTCTACACATTTCAACGAGTTACTTTCAACTTGCAGTTCATCATCACAACACGGACAAGTATCAGGCATGGCACCAACACAGGAAAAAAGACCGGGCAACTAACAGCAACAGGGTAGCGTAACAGAAAGCTGTGGCAGCAGCAGCAAAACGTGAATAATATGAAAATTTCACAGAGTAGTAAAATAAAATTCCAACCTGAAATGGTTTAAGCAGATCAGAGATATGCACAGTCGCCGCTGCTGCTGCCAAATGATGGTGTTCCGGCCGCGTCGTATCTTGAAGGCTTTGACCCTGGCGGAGTCTTGTAACCGTCTGTCGAAAACAGCAGGTGATTGGAAATCGAAGTGAAGATAGCCGGGGCTTGAAGCACGAGTACCAGGGTGATGATACAGCGACTGAAATGGTTTAAGCAGATCAGAGATATGCACAGTCGCCGCTGCTGCTGCCAAATGATGGTGTTCCGGCCGCGTCGTATCTTGAAGGCTTTGACCCTGGCGGCGTCTTGTAACCGTCTGTCGAAAACAGCAGGTGATTGGAAATCGAAGTGAAGATAGCCGGGGCTTGAAGCACGAGTACCAGGGTGATGATACAGCGACTGAAATGGTTTAAGCAGATCAGAGATATGCACAGTCGCCGCTGCCGCTGCTGCTGCCTGAGGAGGAGGGAGTCACGTCACCTGCGGGTAGTCACGTGACCTCGGGGGGGTCACGTCACCTCGGGGGGGTCACGTGATCTCGGGGGGGGGGGTCACGTGATCTCGGTGGGGTCACCTGACCTCGGGGGGGGTCACGTAAACTCGGGGGGGGGGTCACGTGACCTCGGGGGGTCACGTGACCCCCCCCCGGTTACGCCGACGCCGACGCCGCTCAGGCTGGAAACGGGCCCCTAAGAGCTGCGCTCTAAAAAGTGAAAGCCGTTTACAAATCCCTGTAACGCCGAATTGGAGCGCAGCTCTTGAGGAGGAGGAGTGAAGGGTACAGAGGGGAGGGTAGACCCCTCCTCCTCCCCTCATTCTTTAATATGCTCCGGGGGGGGGGGCGGTCACGTGACCTCGGGGGGGGGGGGGGGTGTCACGTGACCGGGGAGGGGGGGTCACGTGACCTCGGGGGGGGTCACGTGACCTCAGAGGGGTCACGTGACCTCAGAGGGGTCACGTGACCTCAGAGGGGTCACGTGACCTGGGGGTCACGTGGGGGTCACCTTGGGGTCACGTGACCTTGAGATGACCTTGGGAGGGGTCACGTGACCTTGGGGATCACGTGACCTTGGGGAGGAGACCATGTGACCTCGGGGGTCACGTGACCTCAGAGGGGTCACGTGACTTGGGGGTCACGTGACCTTCAAAGGGTCACGTGGGGTCTTGGGGTCACGTGACCTCGAGATGACCTTGGGAGGGGTCACGTGACCTCGAGGGGTCACGTGACCTTGGGAGTCACGGGGTCACGTGACCTTGAGATGACCTTGGGAGGGGTCACGTGACCTGGAGGGGTCACGTGACCTTGGGATGACCTTGGTTACGCCGACGGTGACGCCGACGGCGACGCCGACGGCGACGGCGACGGCGACGGCGACGCCGCTCAAGCCGGGAACGGGCCCCTAAGAGCTGCGCTCTAAAAAGGAGGAAAATTCACGAAACAAAACAGGTTTGAGGCCATGTATTCATGCGATGACATATAGATTTTAAAAAAAAGTCTCTAGACAACCGAACGATCAGGTTCTATGCTCTGCCACAAGCAGTCTAATCTATGTGCCGATGAGTAAATTATACGAACCGTTTAAAGAGGACGTGCAACGCTGCAAGATAGGCCCAGTGGTGAACAGAAGTAGTCTAAAGCATTATTCTATTGTACGGAAAATATTTTATTGGACAGACGGGCCGATGGATTACCGATATAACATGAAAACACACAGCGGGACACCTGTCAACCCATTTCAAGACACGTCAGTGTTGCACTGCCTTCACCAGCGTCAGCAATCTTGCAAATCATAAAATTCGCACCTACGCGAGATGGACGACCAACTAAAAATCGAAGAAAATGCAGATATATGTGTCAGCAGTCCTTCGATCATGCTTCAGTATAAAAAAAATAGTATCTACGGTGTACTGCGACGCATTGAACCATAAAAAGAGAGTCCTTTGAACACGTATTTTTTTTTTGCAATTTATTATTTACAACGTTTGAAGGCCCAATGAGTTGTTGTCAAAATCAATGGTGATGTGCGGAGACGAGTGACTCATAGTGAAAGTGAAGGGTGATTGCTATTCCTTCGTTTTTTTTTATTAATTTATTTTAGTTATCTCATTTTTTTCATGTTGCTTCTCTTTATGTGATATGTTCATGTAGCAGTCAATTGGACCAGTGGGAATACTAGATAAAGGGATAAAGAAGGCGAAATACTAAAGAATAGTTCATCGTTAGCTTGGTGTTTGTGTCCAGTATTTCGGTAATCGTTTAGTGTTCAAGCTGTTTCCTCACCATCAGTGAAGACGTACCAACTAGTTCATTTACCTCAAACCGGTGAAAAAAAAAAATACGTCCAGGATTTAAAGCGAGCAGTCGGACCCCTGCGCATGGATACGGCCAGAGCTCTGAAGAGAACGAGCCGTAGCGGTCAGCATAAGTCGCCCTGTTACCGAGGGGCTTAAATGGGTACTCCGGCGTTTTCTTCATAGCCCCCGATTCGCCTGAAAATTTCCTAAACACACCAATAAACATCGTTGAAATAGTAACACTAATATTTAGCCAAAATAATTTTTTTGCGAATTTATTGAATTTACAATTTCGGTCCTGACCGTGTTTTTCAAAGTGAAGTTCTACTGGCAACAATAAACAAGTGACGTCAGGGGAAGGCAGGTGTTCACTGCTTGGGCTGTAGACTTTGTTCCCAACCGATTAGAAAGAGTTTCATGTTGTCGAATGAATGCTTTGAAAGGTCGCTCCAGCTCCCGCGCAGCCTCACGAAACAAATGCTCGGCATAGTTCATGTTTAGTTAGACATGAGGAAGATACATAGAAAGGGGGGACGGACAACGAAGACTTCCAACTAGCAACAACATTTATTGACCCGAAGTTTGCATATATAGGTGAAGGAGGGGAGGGTGAAAGACGCTACACTGGAAAGTGGGAAAGCGATGGGGGAGAGTGTAGAGCCAGGGAAATGAGGGACGATCCCGTGGGGTAGATATCTAATCGCTCGGAGCCGCTGAAACGAGGGACGTCAGCTCTGGCCCCAGGAAGTTTATCTCCCTCCTGGATAAGCCTATGGACGGGGATCCGAAGTTGCTGTGACTGTAGTGCATGGCGAAGGCCTCCATGATCTCTCGTCCGTATCTTGAGGCGTGACCTCCAATCCTGGTGGTCGAGGGAAGGTCGGCCGAACAGTGTTCGCTGCACTCAGAGGTGTGTTTCGCAATCGGGTGGTAACAAATCTCCGAGGTGTCGGAGGCGGCTTTCTTGATCTCGTTTGCATGTTCCCTCACCCGATCGTTTAGGCATCGGCCCGTCTGTCCGATGTATTTAGCACCGCAGGACATGGGAATCGAATACACGCACTCTTTGCAGCAGGTTACATAATTGGTCTGGTGCTTTTTCTGGCACGGGGGCGCTGGACCGGGGTTGTTGACCTTTCTACAAATAGAAGCTAATTTGAACTTGCAGGAAAATACAACGTTGGTGTTGAAGCCGAGCGCAATAGATTTCAGGCGATGTGAGGTGTTGTGTATGTAGGGGATGCACGCAAAGCGTGACTTAGGAGGGAGGGGTTTGGACTTCTGCCCCGCGACAAGTCTTTTGATTGTTGTTTCAATCAGGTCTCTCGGGTATCCTGCCTTTATGAGGCGACTAATCTGCTTGGATAGGCTGGGGGCGGAAAGGTGCTGACAGGATTTAACCTTTGCCGAAGCAACTAGATTTCGAACGATCCCATTTTTTACATTCCTTGAGTGTGAGCTGTTGAAAGGAAGAACGGGCTTAGAGGACCTCTGCTGGTGAGCCCAGCAGATACCTTTGCTAGTTGGGACCAACCTGAGATCCAGGAACTGTAAGCCCTCAGGGAAGGGGGCCTCTTTGGTGAACGTAAGCCCATGTGAGTTCTTCTGGAACACGGTCTCTATGGCTGCAGAGTCAGAGATGGCGGAGTGTAGGATGAGATAATCGTCAACATAACGAAAAACCTTCGCATCGGGAAAATCTCGTTGAAGGTCCGCCTGAACTTTGGCGTCAACATAAAACAGGCAAATTTCGCTGAGGACGGGAGCCAAGCAAGACCCGATACAAACGCCGGCCCTTTGTATGTACACTTTACCCTCATATTCAACAAGCGTTGATTGGAGATACAGTTGTGTCAATTCGAGAAATGAGGACAGCGAGACGCCACATGAGTTTTGAAAGTCTATGACACCTGTCTCGTGGATGGCGTCAGAAATGAAGCCCAGGAGGGTCTTCACGTTTAGGCTATAGTAGAGATCTACAACATCGAGCGAGAACGCTCTTACAGCTTCAGTGCCGGCGTGTAACTCGTCCAGCACGGGAAGGAGATCTTCCGAATTCCTTAGTCTGAAAGGTTGGGGGAGCTCTAACGTGCCGAGATGTTTCTGCAGAAACTTCGCCAAAGGCCTCTGCCAACACCCCGTCTCGGATACAATGCTGCGGAACGGCACGCCTGGTTTGTGGGTTTTAGCGGAAAAGAAAATAGAGAGGTATTGCTTCGCTGGAGCAAGAACGGCACTTTTTAAAGAAGGGAGGTTAGATGAATCGCACATTGCCTTCACCCTGGACCTGAGGGATCCGGATGGCCGCGTTTTGAGGCCGATAAAGTTCTTCTTTAGGGCCTCGTCGGATTTCTCTTGCATTTGTTGTTTGTTCAGGATGACGAACTGACCCGTTTTGTCAGCTTGAAGTAAACTCAGCTCACCGGCCTGAAGTTCTTTGATGACTGGCGTAGAGGCGTTTTTGGCTCTCCTGCTCCCCCCGTGGAAGCACACAGCCCTTGTACCAGCACCGACGAAGTCTTGACGGCTATCCTCCGGGATCTTGGCGGCAATCTCGTACACCGACGCCAGTTCGTCGACTCTGGAGCTGTTCACGGGTGGGGCAAATTTAGGTCCATGGGCGAGCAGGCTTTCCGTGGCCGGAGACAACGTAACCCCTGACAAGTTGATGGGGGGCTCTGGTTGGGCCTTGGTTGACACGTCTCCACCGTTCCTCAGGTGACGGAGAAAATGGTTCCAGGAGTCTGACAGCAGGGTGCTGGCCGACTCCTGTAGAAACCTGAAGGCTGCATGGCGATCATAGTTGGGTCCCAGGTGTCCGCACATCACGGAGGGCAGGAGTTGCTGCATGACTCGGAGTTCATTAGAGATCTCGTCCCGAGCGATCTGCATCACCCTGTGGTTTGCTTGACAGTTGCTTGAATGAAATCCCATGATCTGCTTGATGGATCCATGTGGGACCTTCTTGCGAATTGAGTATCCCAAAACACGCAGACGTAAACGTAAGAGTGTCATCTTGGAGAGGAAAACTGCAGCTTGGAAGAATTCACCAGGATCAAACTCCGAGGTCGGTTGCTTGGGACAAGACATGTTTACTTCATGTTTAGACAGCCCGCTCGACTTACTTCATGTTTAGACATCCCGCTCGACCCGCAAGCCTGCCTTCATGTGACGTCACGGCATTGAAAAGCGCTGGTAGATTTGAACCTTGGTTTTGGCGTTATTTTCATTTGTCGATTTCACAATAAGTATTCTGAATTTCGCGATACTAAATAGCATATCGGAAAAAGTAAAGGCCGGGGATTGCAAAAATATAGCTTCTTGGATTAGCTCAAAAAATCGCCGGAGTACCCCTGGGAGAGGGTTCTGCTACCAACCGATAATATGGGCGCCGCGCGCTGCACCGCCCCCCTCATCACCCGCTCAAACATCAATGGTAAGAAACAGGCAGGGTGAAAAGAAAATTGGACCTGAGGCAAGAGCTGCAACGACATTGTGTTTAACCGCCTTTTTTTAATTACATTTTTAAATTAATCTATTTTTCTAATCTTAATTAGTTTTTTTTCCTTTTCACCGCTTCTTGCGTATTTTTTCAGACTTTTTGTGTGAATATATATACGTTTTCCTATTATGGGTGCCGGCTCCTTTTTTTCTCCCTGACGACATGTTTCACAAAATTTGATTTAAAAAGTAAACAGGTCAGTTCACATTTTATTGCGTTTCCCGCTGCCAGAAAATTTAAAATGTTCTCAACATTATATTATTATATTTCAATCCAATAGCCACTCTATGGCACCTACATCGTAAAATCATATTCAAATTCATATTTATACTTATGTTATTTTTTTAAGTTTTTGCTCTTTGTGAAAGCCAAGCACTCAAAGAGGGCCAATGATCCATACCAGAAGGTTTGTGACACATAGTTCTAAAGGTAAGCTGTATAAATACACAGCGCAAAAAAATTTGTATACGCATGTACGCGACTATGGAAGGCAAAAATGAACCAGCGTGAGTATTGGCAGTGCGAAAAATAACAACGATAAAAAAAGTAGAAATGGGTAACTGCGGAGTACATGCACTGCGTATCTGCAGCGATCCTTGGAGCTCATGTCATCTTATAAAGAACCAGCTGCCTTCTAGCTCGACAGCGACTGCCAGAGCTCAGCCGCTCTAATAAGGGAAGACAGCTTATGGCGTTCTGCTCTGGCAAATAAGAGCGGGATCTCTCGAACCCGAATATCTTTTGGTCGTGAAAAAGTGGAGGTATAGGGATGAAGGTGAAATATGGCGGCAAGTAGCCGAGTAGACACCATTAACTAATTACAAGGTCGGTGTAGAGCGCACATTTATCTGCTCCGGTACGATTTCGCTGAAACAAAACACGCTGAAAACTTAAAGATCAGCGCCAACCAGACCTCTCTTCCGAGGCTAGCCCGGGGACCAAAAAGACTCGCTTCGCCTCGACAGCCTGATACACAACACAGAGCAGCATCGGTGCACAGAAAGTAAAAATTCGTTCCGGTGCGGTGCACAAAGTTGAGAAATATCTGCCGACGCTCCGTTCTAACCCCGCATAGACTTAATATCCTGATTTAACTACGCTTTCTGGGTCTTTGATTGCAAGCTGAAAATTCAACATTTGCGCACCACAGCAACAAACCAAACATGCACTACGATCGCGGGCGGCAGCACAGTGCGTACCCCAAAGACGCACATTGCGATGCAGCGCGCGGTACTCCGCTAACTTCCCTCCCCCTCTCATTCCCCTATTCTACCTCCTTTCCACTCCTGGCGGTCATCAATTCAAGCCGGGAGGATAGTCGGTGCCCGATGCATTATTCACCATAAACGAGTCGTTCTTTCCAGCCTTCCCGCTCTCCCCCTCCCGTGGAGCAGCAAGCGATGCCGGCTCCTGCATTTACACAAGTCAGCTCAGTCGACTCCGCTCCGCTGGCCAATGTTCGGGATGCAATAGGGGCCCTTCCCGCCGCCGCTGCCTTCCTAAACTACCGAATTCCCGACGAGTTAAAACAAACTTAGCGCCGGGTGTACGACGAGCGGTCTCCGCATTCATCACGTCGTCTCTTCCCCCTTTCTTTCCGGTTTCCCCTTTCCTTCGTACCTACCATTTTCTTCGCATTGTTTCGCATTTCCGCCCTTTCCACGTCTGCTTATTTTTAGAAAACACCAGAATTCAAGGAATCCCGTTGCACTTTCTCGATCTGATCGCGAGACATGATTGTGTGGCTTCGATTTCCCTCCAATTCATGCAAAGTTACGCAGCTTCCTCTACACCCTTGAGAGTGAAGCATTCACTTAGAGCAAAAGAGGACGACGAACCGTGATGTTTCCGAAAGGCGCTTATCATTATTTTAATGACACCGCGATACTTTTGTGCAAACACTACGGGGAAAAAAATAAACCGACTATGTTATACGGGTTTTAAAAACACAAAGCGACAAAGGGCAACACAGGACGCTTGTCCCGTGTTGCCTCACACATTTTGTCTTTTCGTGTTTGGCGTTAAACCGCAGTACATTTCGACATCTTCACACCTTAATTTCCAAAAAGGGCCGCTTAGCGGGCTCCATCACTGAAACTACAGATTCCCCAGAAATGTGTTAAACGTACTTCAGGTGTCAAAAGTATAAGAATATTAAAATATAAATAAAGATCACTTTTTGTTTCGTAAAGAATGAAAATTAGTACACTTTTAGTGTTCTTCTTTTTTAATGGGTTTCAGTAAGGTTTTGTATGTATGTATGTATGCATGTATCTTTTATTTCAGACACAAAAAAACGGTCTCGGGGTCTGGGGCAAAAGAAGACGAGTTGTCTTCTGACGAGGCTTCAGCCCCCTTTTTACAGCACTTGGAGGAGAAACAAGAACATAAACAGAATAAATATACACAAATACATAAATTTTAAAATCCACAGCAGACACAACAACAGAAAACTGTCGACTTCGTACTAACTGCAGATCATGCCTGATTTAGTATATATCTTAAAATTCTGTTGTTTTTTTTAATGGAAAAGCGAAATGTGTGCTTGGGCCATTTCAGCTATGTTTGGGTTAAGTCTAGTAGGTCTGGTAAAATATATGTAAGATGCTGTGTACCGTAATTAGTTCGAACCATATGTTTCGTATACTGTGCACTTCAGAGTCTGTAATTTGCCAAGTTTTGATCGAAGATAAAAAGAAAGGTTGCTTGGCTCTGTGTAGTTTTATTAAAAATAGAAATCGATCATTTAAGAAGCAGGATTTGATGTATATTTAATAATTTATAGTTTTGAAATACTGGGAATGAGTGTTCATACATTTTAAGATTCTCAATAAATCGAACAGCCTTCTTTTTACGAAATAAATAGTTTTTGCTTATTTGTTTGTGTAGTGGTTTCCCATACTAACCTACAGTACTATAAGCGTGAGTAGACAAGCGAATAATACAATTGCAATTTCATCATTTTTTGTAGTAATTTCGGATTTGTTAAAAATTCCTATTGGTCTTGCAATGTCAACCCGCATTTTTTCTATGTGTACAGTGTAACTGAGTGTTTCCTCGAACTACACGCCAATAAACTTGTGATATTTAACACCTTCAATTTTTGCCGTCAAAAACGATGGTCAATGTCCGCGGAATAGTTTTTTTTTTTTGTCTGAACAATATATCTATTTTGTTTTACTAGTGTTAAAATTAAGCTGGTTGCGCTTTATCCACAACATTAACTTACTGATAAAACTATTTGCAAATTCCTCGAGCTGATCCAGATTTCAACTAGAAAAAAGACATTGGTATCATCAGCATGTAAAAAAATATCACGCGATTCACGTATATTCACAAGATTGTTTATATAAAGCAGAAATAGTGGAGGCCCCAGTATGAAACCCTGCGGAACGCCGTATGTTATCGGTGCGAGATGAGGATGTGTGAGCTATGGAAATGAAATCCAATCAACTAATACCATAAAAACTATAATAGGGTTTGCTGAATACACGTCCTCGAAATTTGATTGGCTTTTATTGCTTGATAAAATGTATTACCAGCTGAGGGTATCTTGCGAAAGTCGTTATTGGTTTATGAAGTCGGGACGTACCTTCGTTCAGTCCAGGGCAGATGTCTGGTTCCCTAATCATTCTGGTCAGTATAACCTTCACATTTTGCAACAATAGCATCACACAATTTCTGTATGCCGCCCCATTTGTGGCGAAATTCGTTCTACAGGCATTAGTATTTTTTAGGTAAATTCAAATCATCTTGTTTACATTCGGCATTTGAGGCACGTTTCGCAATACTCAACCTTTCTGCTCTAACTGGGAAGAGATTCTATTATGGCCGTCTCGGGTAGCGAAACGTTTTCTAGGCAACTGGATTAGAGCATTCTTTGTTTGCAAAGTTCATGATTGAGTTTACTCAATAGCATACCTTGATAAAAAGTAGCACACAAAAAGTACTCTTGTTTGCTTAACCTGAGTCTGGGGTAGAGGAAAACATCAAAACGTGGAGCAGACAGAAAATAAAAAAGGACGACGTCTCGTAAGACGTCGTCTTGTCTATGTTCTGTCTGCTCGACGTTTTAATGTTCAGTAGACAGGACGACGTCTCACGAGACGTCGCCCTCTCTTTTTTATATCACTTCTCCGTTTTGACGTTTCTTCTCTACTTCAGTCT
This sequence comes from Ixodes scapularis, assembly GCF_016920785.2. Taxonomy (NCBI): domain Eukaryota; kingdom Metazoa; phylum Arthropoda; class Arachnida; order Ixodida; family Ixodidae; genus Ixodes; species Ixodes scapularis. The sequence continues at coordinate 5,868,077 of NW_024609867.1, forward strand.
TATGTTAATTCAACATGGTTAGTATTCACCAACTCACCTGCACCCTTTTTCACTAAAAGTACACTTAGTGTGTACTTAGCACATGTAACAAAAACATGAAAAAAACGGTTGAAGTGCAGGCGAGCTGGTGTAAGCTATACATGATGATTGAAACCTGAGACTGTTATTTGAGAAATGAAAACTCCTGAACTACGAAGAAAAAGGAACAGAGAAAGTCTCAAACTCAGGAAAAAATTTTATTGCCCCTACGCCTTATATACACCTTCTCCGAACGTCGCCACCAACAAAACGGTTGATCACCGAACTAAAAACAGTACACCAAAATCACAATGTTTGCGGTTTGGTGTATTGTTTGTAGTTCGCTGATCAATCGTTGTGGTAGTGGCGACGTTCGGGGGAGGCTGTATAAGGCGTAGAAGCAATACATTTTTTAGCTGAGTTTGAGACGTTGTCTGTCCCTTTTCCCTCCTACTTCACGAGTTTCCGTTTTCAAACCACGGTCTCAGGTGTTATTCATTATGTATAACAAAAACATACTTTTTTTCCAATCTTCATAAAGAAAAGCTGAATACTTTATGTATAGTAACAATACACTTCGAAGGAGTTCCGTCTTGTCAAATAAATAAAAAAAAAACTGCGAAAAACTCTGATGGTACAATTTTGGTCAATTCTGGTTTATCTGCTGAACTCCAAATCTTGATCTGCCGATGCGGCCCCCTCCACCAAAAAAATGAAACGAAAGAATTAAGCTTTATCAGCGCCGCAGGGCCAGTGGTTCAGGGAAACTGCGCCCAGAGTTCTCTTTCGAATCTCGAATAATTGCCGCTTATCTCGAATGGGTTCATTTAGGATAACCGGCCATTGCAGTGTCGGATCACCACAAAAGTCACCGCTTTTTTTGCAGGTTTGGGCCATACCATTTCTGCTTTAAGAGGGTGGAGATATTGGGTTGCTGTAGCCAAGAGAACTATAGGCCAAAGCGATTGCATAACATAGGGAGGGGGCAGTCGAAACTTCTCTATCACATCCTTTATCCCTCCACCTCACGCCTCTGCGGGGTAGGTTGATGAACAAAATGTGATAAATACGAGCTTCCCAGCGATTGCCTTCAGGAGTTAATTAACTTTAAGGTATTGTCGTTTTATCAAAACCATACTTGTGTGCATTTTTGTCGTGGTACAAATTATTATTGCCGATGGCAATTGCAACAACGCTGAGCCCAGCTGGAGGAATACTAGTTGATTTAAGTATGTTTTATGTGTGTTTATCTTCCATACCTTTACACGCGGAGATCATTGATTTGTTCTTTATAATAGGAACCAATGCGAAATTAATCTCCGAATTTTTTAAATTGGGAATCAAACAAAATAAGCTAACACTAGTTCTGAATTTTCGGAAAAAAAAATACATTTCTAACAACGCCCAAATTTTGACAAACAAATTTTGACGAAAACTAAACTCCGAAATCACGTACTCCTTGCTACAACATACAATAACTGCACTTTGAAATTCTGCAGGAGGCGCCTACACCTCAGGAGTTTGGTGACTGGGGAGAGACGTCACTACTGGTTCAAGCCACGTGGGCCGCTATAACGTCACGCAGGGTAAACCTGCTTTAGAATGTGCTTGATTAGTGGCGTCATCACAAACCCCGAGCCAAATGGTTTAACCCACTCACGCCTTACTGCGCGTGGCTTAACCCGTATCTGGCAGAAATATAATATTGGTAGTTGAGCTGAGCCCTGGGTATGTTTGGACCCTTCGTGGCCCTTGGGCTGGGCAATATACTGCTTCAGTAGCTGCTTCTCGTAGACGGGTGGCCTTACTTGGCCAGACCAGGATCATTCAGTCAGTCGCCGTTTTTCTCCTCTCGTGTCTTTTTCATTTCTCTCTCTATGCCCTTATTTCCTCTTTCACCTTCTTTGGTGGCAAGGGCTAACCGTGGGTGGTGACGGATCCCTTTCTAGGCTCACACCTGGTTATAGTTTGTTTGTAGCACAGGTTGTGTAACTGTGTCAGCCAAGCCACACTTGTTATGACACATTACCTATACCCTTGTTGGGCTCTATGGTGGGGAGTGCGCAACAGAGTCTGAACACCTTCCCATCTCTACGACTTCATAGCAAACACAACCTGATCGCTCTGCTAAGAACGTTCACGTTCGCACCTGCTCCTAGTTTACGAGTGGAAAAGCGGTTAAAGTGCAGGCGAGCTGGTGTAAGTTATACATTGTGATTGAAACCTGAGACTGTGGTTTGAAGTCGGGAACACGTGAAGAAGGAAGAAAAATTGTAACACACAGCGTCTCAATGTCAGCTAAGAAGGATATTGCCTCTACGCCAGCGCTAGAGATGCATTGTCCGTTTCGAAATCTTTCGGGGTGCGGTAATGCCGATCTTGTATTTCTGTTTATTTGGGACCCGGTGTACTGGGTGAAGATGGAAATGATAGGCACGCTTCCCTTTTGCTTTTTATGTATTGTTTGCAGTTCGGTGCATTGTGGTTCGTGTGTATTGATTTTTGTTCGGTGGTCATGCGTTGTGGTGGCGGCGACGTTCGGGGGAGGGGTGTATAGGCGTAGAGGCAATAAAGTATTTAGCTGAGCTGGACACGTTGTATCTCACTTTTTCTTCCTCCTTTACGAGTATCCCTTTTTTTCAAACCACAGCCTCAGGTTTCAACAGCATGTATACTTTACCAGGTTTTTGTACTGCACTCTGAAGACTCTGCTAAACAACTGTCTAAGGTGTCTCCCTTTAATGTTGCTCAAATCCTTAAAAGCACACAAAGATGGACATATGAAGCCAAGAAACTCATTTCAGGCGACAATCTTCTGGAGATATTCCAAAAATTCCAGGTCGGAGCTCTGCTTAATTTTAAACGGTTAATAACCTCAAGGTGACTGTTTCTCCTGATCACACACTCAACACAATCCACGGTGTTACATAGAGAATTATATGACAGACAAATTCGAAAAAATAAATTATGGAGGGCCTGCAAGCTCAAGGTGCTGTCGCCGCAAAACTAATCAAAATCAGGGGGGTTGGTGAGGAACGGCCCACTAGACAAATAATTCTGACCTTTAAGAGAAGCACGCTACCGCTTTCAGTGAAAGCAGGCTACATTAATGCAGAGTGTGGCCGCGCATTCCTGATTCTCTCCGCTGCTCCACTGCCAGCGCTATGGCCATGGTTCGTGCGCTTGCCGCGGTCGCGGTGCCTGTGCCAAGATGCCTTGGCAAAAACCATCCTGCAGAAACATGCGGAGCAAACTACAAGTGCACCAACTCTGATGGTGACCACCCTGCGTACTAGAGGATTTTGTCCACTTCATGAACATAAAGGAAAATGTTTCGCTAAGAGTGAAGGAGAACTTCAGTAATCAAGATGCGAAGCAGCTTTATGAGTGATGTTCTCCTTTACACTGAGCGCAAGAAGCATCGTCTCTGCGAAGCGTCGTCTCTCCCTTCTTTTGAGAGCCTGTTTTGCTGAGGTGGTTTTCAGCAGAGGATCTGTACCGTCCAAGGCATTAGTGGCGACCCAGTTCTCTTTTCCAGACCACGGGAAACCGCTGCAATCTCCCACGCCCAGGCTGAAAATTGTTGTGCCTGGGCATTTAACCACAGCTGAAAAGGTAGCAGACAGGCCCTGTGAAATCAAGGACCCAGGTACCTCGGAGGTAATGAAGGCAACTCCATCGTCCCTTCCTCCTGCGCCGTGCTTCCGGACGGGGGGGCGAGTCCCTCGCTCCTCTTTCTTGTGGGCAGTACTTAGGCGAGATAGCAGCACGTTTCACGTGAAGTGGACGGTACGGATGAGGCTCTCGGTTGGCCTGGTACGTTGACCGCCTCCTCAGCAGGGCAAGGCAGAAGCCGGGGGCTGCCCCCACGATCGCCTGACAGCTCTAAGGCTCCTTGCAGGCTTGCCAAGAAGGCTTTTATTGCAGAGGTGACAGCTGATGCTGGCACCCGCTTTGCTACAGAAACTGACCAAGAAAAAACGGAGTGGTAGGCAACAAATCGGAAGCCGAAGTGGAAAAAAACAGCAGATCCTCCAAAATGATTATGTTAGCTCTGCCCTTTTGTCCCTTTAGTCCTTTCCTCAATAGGGGCATTTTCACAAAGAATGACTGTAATCATTCTATGGAAATGTCGTGGTCTTTTAAAGGACTTTGACCACGCCGAATTCCCCTTGTAGGAACATCGGGCATATGCTCTATGCCTGCAAAAAACGCATCTCAATGCAAGTCGTACAAACGTTTTTAGACGGCATGGCATTTTTAGAATATTTAGAGCCGACGTGTTTGTTTCTCTTTTAGGGGCGCCAGCAATTATTTCCAAGCACATTCCCTTCTGTGCGTTCTATTCAGCCACAAAACTAGAGGGAATGGCGGTGCACCACCTATTTCACAGAGTGGTAACTGCGTGCTCCTTGCACATACCTCCCTTTTTCGCTCTTATCTTAAGTGACTTGAATGTTCTTTTTCACCGGCAGCCTTTTTTTACTTAGAGATTCAATCACCCGTGGCCGAGTGATTGAGTCAGTTTTAATATAACATTAATTTTGCCTTACATATTTCAGCCCATCATAATTTTCAACATCATGTATTGATTTTTTCATCAGTAGTGCTTCCAGTTTTGAATTCTCTGACATGGGTCACAGACACTAACCCACACGGAAGCGATAATTTCTTTAATTTTCTTGAAAAACAACATCTCTCCAAGGTCCGTGCCGATGCTGACTGCCCGTTGAAAGTTCGAGAAAGCGGATTGGTCTGTTTTACCAAGGCAACGCAGCTTCTATCTAGATCATTTGATAAACGCTGAGTGAGCCAAGTTACAGATCTATTAAGTGAGTGTAATAATTATGCAGCATATCTTGCTATTCCTATGAGTTTTACGCATCCTCCTCGGAGATCCGAGCCGTGGTGGTGAAAAAACTGTTCTGAATAACAAAAAAAAATAAAGATGGGGCATTTTTTGACGTTACCTTACTCAGAGGAATTTTCTCGCGTTAAAACAAATGAAAGCTACTGTACGGATTATTTGCCGCCAGTCATGCGAGAGAATTTCCAGGGGTACGCCTCTTTAGATAATAGTACTGCAACACTAAGACAAGTCTTGGATAAAGTTAATCGGATTAAGGGGCGATACCATGCTTTCGCAGTCTCGCTTCTTTTCTACAGTGGCGTCTGTCCACAGAGCTTGAATGGGCAGGCTACTCTACATGGTTAGCATTTTGCGCGTGTATCAAGTTCCGAAAATTCTTCTTCCACATTTCATAGATACAAAAAGCGAGCGGAAGCACACGCCGTCAAGACTTCAGGTGATGCCTGCGACAGATACAATCAACCCCTCACGAATCACGAAGTTGAAATGATTCTTCGCTCAGCTAAGCCTTCAGCTTCTTTACCTTATGGTATACACTACCGGATCCTTACTCACCTTCATCCTTTTTGCACTACTCCTTATTCTGTAGCCTTTCAATCGCGTCTGGCGAAAGGGCAGATTCCCACTGGCATGGAAGGTGGCGACAGTCATACCACTTCTGAAACCCGGGAAGGATGCTTTCTCTGTATCTAGCTACCACCCAATTGCCCTCAACAGTTGCCTAGCAAGACACCTAAGGCATCTTCAGGCAAAGGTGTAAGTACTTGTTAGAAAAAACAAAACATTTGTGATAGAAATCAATCTGGGTTTTGTTACTGTCATTCTGCAGTTGAACATTTAGTGCGTCTTGAAACTACAATTTGTGAAGCTTTTCTTAATAAACAAAACTGCTTATCAGTTTTTGTAACTTCGAGAAGGCATATAATACAGCATGCCGCTAGAATGCTTCCTCGCTTGCATGAATTAGCTGTACGTGGGAGGATGCTTCCTATTACAAAGAGATCTCTTTCTGAACTAATGTGTCTCGTTAAGTTGGGTACGGCTATCTTCAAGGAATTAGCCAAGAAGCCTGGAGTTCCGTGACTCTGTGTTTTTATAGTTTTTTTTTTCATAGTCAAGATGAACTCAATAGTGTGGTTTATTCCTCCATGTGCGCCATATTTCCTTTAGTAGACATTATTTAGAGCTCGGTCTCATCACAAAATCTTTTCATATGTGAACGTAGCGCTCAAGCTTCCATCAACAACCTCCAGAAGTCAGTGGACCAAAATGATTTAAAATTTTCTCCTGATAAAACAGTGTCCGTCTGCTACTCTCGAAGACGGGGAATATCTACAGAGCCTACCTTACTAATGCAACAGACTCCCATCCCTGCAAAGAAGGAGCATAAGCTTTTGGTGTTTATTTTTCGATCTTCAACTGTCCTTCCCACCTCACATAAAAAGCCTGAAGATAAAATGCCAAAATTCGCTGAACTTCTTAAAAGTTCTTTCGCACAAGATGTGGAGCCCTGGCCGTTTATGTATCTTACAAATGTATCGCTCTGTGATTCGCTCACGCCCGGACTGCGATAGCTTTTTATTTTAATCTGCTATGCAATCAGCTCTTAAGGAAGCGGACCCCATCCATCATCAGGAACTTCGTTTGGCAATGGGAGACCTCATAACGTCGCCTAGGCTTATTCTCGATGCTAAGGGAAATTAGATGTCCCTTGAGAGACGGCGATTTTCATGAGATGTATTTATTCATTAAGGATACAATCAGTCGCTCAGCATCTAGCCCGGGAGGCTGTGGAGGGCATTAAATATCAGAGGACATTCGAAAACAAGCCTAGCTTAATCCCCTTATTCGCGAAGAGAAATAGAAATAAGGCAGAGTTCATTGGAATAGACAGAATGTTTACAGTTGCTACTGCTCCGAAGATGACGGCGCCATGAGAGTTTAACTTCCCACGCTATGCGTTTTCGCTAACAAATTGCAATAAGACGGAAGCCCCAGCCAAATGAGGTCATGCAACAAGATTTTTTTTTTTTGAATTCCACAAGGAACGTGATTCTCCTTCCCACTACTGCACAGACGGCACGAAAACCAAATCATTTATTGGCTGTGCCATGATCGGCCCTTTCGTAACATGTGTTCCTAGCCTAATTTTGTCTGCGACTGTTTTATCTGCTGAACTGCGCGACCTTCTGCTTGCGGTTGGGCAAATCAATCAATCTAGTAACTCCCGTTCAGTTATATATACAGACTTGCTGAGCGCCTTGCGAGCTCTACTGTCATTTGAACCCCCAAAAAAACGCCCTCGTAGTTTTACTGCAAAACAAAATAATAGCTGCGACCAGAAGTGGGTGTAATGACGTATTCTGGTGGGTGCCGAGCCGTATCGAAATCCCAAGGTATGTAGAGGTGTATCCTGTTGAGTGCGCGTGTTGCACTCTTGATGAAGACATTAGCAGCATCCCACTCATAGAACACTGTGCCCTAATCAAATATCGTGTTAACGCTCAGTAGCATGGGAAATGGAGCTTACAGGTGACAAATAGACTGCACATGTCAAAGCCTTTTGTTAGCGAATAGGAGAGTGGCAGCCAAAAAGACAGATTTTATGAGTGAGTTCTCTGTCGTCTACGCATTGGGTGGACGTGACTCAGGCATTGGCACCTCTTGCGTGGGGAGTATCCTCCTGAATGTGAAGGTAGCCAGGAACCTTTGAGTATCTTAAATATCCTTTTCAACTGCCCTCCGTATGTTGATAAACGACGCCACGACTTCTCCCAGCTCTACACCTGGGTGTGTTACTTGGTAATGGGCCATTGCTCGCACCCACCCAATTTTGGTTTAATTTTTGTAAAGTACTGATTTTTTACGAGGATTGTAGAACTATTCATACTGTGAGATCCTGTTGATATGTTAAACATTTTTCGCATTCGGAACACTATAAATTACCAACGACTAAAACTCATCCCTCTCCTAAACCCTCTTACGCAATAGTTTAATTTCCCGGCGCATCATAATCCTTGTTGCTTTTGCACTATAAAACCCCAATCTACTACTACTACTTTTTAATACAATAAAAATGCACATCTAGCAGGTTGAAGGAGTGTTTCGACGAGGAAGAAGAGAACGAGAGCACCAAAGCAGTGAGCTGTATCGTTTCAATTATTTTTCAACCTCGAATATTCTTACACTAAATTCAATCTAGTGATCGGATTCAGCAACGTGTAGTGATTCAAACGATACCTCACTATCATGTAATTTCAATAGAAAACATTAGAAAATCAACATAGAGTTATGTGCGTATCGAACGACCATCTTTTTTAATCGGCGGGCTTCAATAGCAAGACCGTTCTAGACTTCATAAACAACTAAGTAGATGTATTTCTTCATTTTCATGCTTAAGGTTGGCACCAGGAGGGCTTAGCGATCCTAAAAATATCAAACAGTCATTGAAACTAACTCGAAAAAACTTAAATTTCAAGAAAATAACGACACTCAATATATCTAGAAGAAGCACCAACTAAACCGTTCTTCTTGAATTCCTTCGAAAATAGAACACAGTAAAACGAATTTTCTTCTTCTTTTAAAGTTCACGTAAGGTTAACACCGACAAGATCGAGCCTTTTACGCAGAAATATTGACTATTCCGGAAAAAGAGCAGAAATATGAATCCTAAAACAGGCGGAAGCAACGACGACCCGGAGACATCCCAAATCCCACTTGACCACACCAACAACAAAGAAATATGCGACATCCACCTAAGCTTCATAAGATTAATCGAAGACGATAAAGCTAGGATTAACAAAGAAACTGGTTCACAACTGTTACAACTGCTTGCGAGACTAATGAGCATTAGCTCGCGTCAAGAAGCCGAAAACGCAGCTCTTCGAGCAGTGCTCGTAGAACGAGAGAAAAACACCACGTACGCGGACGTGCTGCGAGGGAACAGGAACGACCCCAACGGGTTGGGAGGGAGACCATCTGTGGATGCGTTACAAACGACACCACAACCTCCTGGCCCGGGGAGATCACCCGCGCAGATGGATCATGCAATGCTAATCTATCTGAGATCTCCAGCACTGAACGCGTCGAACAACATCAAAGTAATCTTGAAAAAATACTTTGAGCCGCACAGCCTGGGACTGGGTGAAGTTTCAGTGCGAGACATCAGAGAAGGAGTGGCAGTACTATGATCATCAGCTGAAGGACTGCAGAATCTTCAGGACGCGATCGAAATTCACCCAAGCACCAAAGATCTGTTCGTGCTTAAAAAACCGACAAAACGTCGACCACAATTCCGTGTCTCGGGCGTCGACCCTGACATTCTATCTGCGGAATTCTTCACAAAACTTCAAAGTCAAAACCCAGAGATCGAAATTGAACCTTCGGACTTCAGTCACCGGATTTCATTCAAAGAAAAATCGGGGAACTACACTCATATCTTTGAAGTGAGCGCCAAGGTCTACAAGAAACTAAAAGAAACAAACAAAGTGCGCCTAGGCTGGACGTCCTGCTCCGGAACAGAGAACTACTATGTCCCCAGGTGCGACAAATGCTGCACCTACGGACATACAAAAGCAAAATGTGCATCACAGATGATCTTCTGCTCCATCTGTGCGGGCAACCACCCAGCACAGGAGTGCAGAATAACAAACTATGAGGAGGGTAAATGCCGCGCATGTATCAACCGAAGTGTCAATGCCAACCACCCTTTTGGAGCGAGCGAATGCGGTACACACGCCTTCCACGTTTCACAACTCCGGTCTCGGACAGATTACCCAAAATAAGCAAACACAAAACTAATATTAACAAACAATATTACAATCGAAAAAAAAAAGAAATTAAGAAGGAACAACCAGAGTAAAGCCTATAAAGAGAAAACGCATCATACAAACAAAACAAAACATAAGTTGACCGATGATTAATAAATTAGAGATCTTACAAATCAACTTAGGGAGATCAAGGGCTGGAACTGTTAATCTGGTTAATGTATACACTGAAAATAACGCTGAATTTATTTTAATTCAAGAACCATATGTTTTCAATAACCACATTACAAGTATTCCAAACTCAGAACCATTTTTTCACTGCCCCTTAGATCCCAAATGCGCCATTATAGTTAGAGACCGATCTTGTTCAATCTTTCCAAAAATACTTGAAAACGATCTAATAGTCTTGCAATGTACATACTCAAACAAAACAGTAACAATAATAAATGTCTACATATCTCCTACAGCTTCATTTAATACATTCCTAACACGTCTTGAGTCAATCATAACAATAGACAAAAACGACATAATCATAGCCGGAGATTTTAATGCAAGACACACCAATTGGGGGGCAAAATAGATGATGACCGAGGGGAACAATAAATAATTTTGTACTAACACATGATCTTATCATATTAAACGACCAACACTCTATTCCTACGTTCTCTACCGTAAACGGAGAAAGTTGGATAGACCTTTCAATCATAACCCCTTCTCTAGCTCATACCGTTACACATTGGGATGTATTAGAAACTGATAGTTTAAGTGATCATAACTTTATTGCCTTTGGATTCTTCAATCAAAAGCAAACCATGCAAAAAAGATTAACATTAAAAAGCTACTCAAAAATAGAATTACTTATAAAACAAGATGATTGGTTTAAGACCTGGGTACCTAAACACTACTCACCAGAATGGATAGATCACATATTAGATATACCATACAAAAAATTCTTAATTTGGATAAAAAAGTGTGAACGAAACGTTCGATCCGGAAATCGCACGGTCCCTTGGTGGTCAGTTGATCTACAGATCATGAGATCTAAATCTAATGCACTAAGAAGAAGGTACCAAAGATCATATAACACAAATATTAGATCACAGCAAAAACGAATTTATTACGACTACAGAGCTACATACAAGGAAGCCATCTTTCATGCTAAAATTTCAGCTTGGCAGGAATCATGTTCCACTACCACAAAAAAGTCTCTCTTCGGAATCCCATATAAACTTGCATTTAATAAGAGGAGGTCACCCCTAATTCTTCCACCGATATTGAGAGCAGATAATACTTTAACTTCTTCATTTAATGAATCAGTTCAATATATCTTAGATACGGTGTTCCCAACCGACGACATTACAAAAGACTCACCATATATAACTAGATTACGACAATACTTATGCACTCCCTCATTCTCTCCACCAGATGTTGAACTAACATTTCAAGAAATATCAAACATAATAACTAAACTACGACTTAAAACCGCCCCCGGATTAGACAAAATCAATGTTACTTTTCTTAAATATTTTTGGCATAACCATCCCGAATTTTTCCTGGCTCTATTCAACTCCTGTCTAACATCTGGATATTTTCCAAAGGAGTGGAAGAAAGGGAAAATACTACTGCTAAATAAAAAAGATAACGACAAAGCAAAACCCAACGCCTATCGCCCAATTTGCCTAAATTCCATACTCGGAAACGTTTTAGAACGTGCACTTTATAGCAGATTATATTTCTTCCTTAACTCAAAAAAACTATTACACCCACGACAATTCGGGTTCACACATCTTAAATCATCTACACAAGCTCTGTTCACACTTACTACACATCTACAAAAACTAAAAATAAATCAACAGCGGTAGCTATGGTATCCCTAGACTTTACAGGAGCATTTAACACACTATGTTATCCGGTAGTTTTGGCCTATTTAAAACACCATTCTTGCCCAAGTAATCTATACAATCTGCTATATTCATTCTTCCACGATAGAACCGTCACATATATCACTCCAGAAAAACAAGAAATAAACAAATCAATTAATATGGGATGCCCCCAGGGCTCTCCACTAAGCCCCTTACTATGGAATATGTTAATATCCGGATTACTAGAAAGAACCTTTCCGAATCACATATATCTACACGCGTTTGCAGACGACATCGTAGTTGTCATAGAAGGGAACTCAAGGAGAGAATTAGAAGAAATAACTATCGAAATACTGCAAGAAATAGGACAGTGGACATCCGAACGTAAACTATATTTGAACTACTCGAAATGTAAATGTCTAATAATAACTAGAGGAGAACTATATAAAAAAAGACCCCCAATAATAACATTTCACGATCATAAGTTAGAAATAGTGAAACAACTTAAAATTTTAGGAGTCGTTTATGACTCACATTTAACCTTCTTACCACACCTTCAATATAAAAAACAGAAAGTTCAAATCCATACAGCCAACATCTCAAAAATATACTCAACAAATTGGGGTATCACATCAAGCCAACTACGAGAAATATACTTACGAAGCATAGAAAGATATATAGTGTATGGATCACCCGCGTGCTGGAGACCATCAGGAAATTCACATATGTTAAGACGACTGCAATCCATAAAAAGGTTACCATTACTTAAAATAGCAAGAGCGTTCCGCACAGTTTCTAACATAAGCCTGCTCATCCCAATCAACATTACTCTTGACGTAGAATCATTTATGTTTAATGTCTTCCAACTTAAGATACCCGCCCAATTCGACAGCTTTAGTATCTCCCCCACAGAGGTATCGTATCCTATAGATATTTGGAAAACTCATCCAACAAAGAGATTCAATATATCATTCCAAAGAATCAATTCTATTACTGTATCTCAAATAACCAACGTCATATCACTCTATACAGATGGTTCAGTGTACTTAGATCAGGTGGGAGCAGCATTCGTTATTCTGAAAAACAATGGAAGAATTATAAAAATAGGAAAATATCGCTCACCAAAACACAGTACAATATTCGATGCAGAGGCTATTGCCATATTAAAAGCCCTTGATTATATTCTTGCAACAAGAGATGGACTACATTGTAACATTTACACCGACAGCCTATCAGTCCTACAAGCTTTGGCAAATCCAAACAATGCAATTCCTTTAATTAACGAAATAAAACATATAATCCAATCAGTCAACAGATTTAATACAACGGCTTTTTTTCATGTCAAAAGCCATACTAATATTTTAGGGAACGATCTAGCCGACCAATTTGCAAACTCGGCACGTTATCATGGCCAATACATACACCTACCAAAATCAAAACAAAATATAAAACATACAATAATGGAATTAGCACGTAGGAGATGGAATCACTCTTTGCAAAACGATGGCAAAAACACAGAATTATTTAAATGGATACCATCAACCAATCATATGCCCATTAGCTTCCCTCCTTCAAGTAACATCACACAAATTATTACTGCACACGGCAGATTTCCTTTTTATTTCTATAGATTTAATATACACAACCACACTACTTGTCCCTGTGGACAAACTTGTACTAGTATGGATCATTACTTTACTGCATGCCATCTAACAAAACCATTTATTCAAAAACTTTCAATATCGCACATAAACTTGAATATTCGTCAAAAGCTACTGAACTCTAAAACTCATATAAATACTCTGGAGGCGTTAGTTAAACATATTTCAGACAACATTCCATAGCATATAAATAAATAAATATATATATATATATATATATGTATATGTATACATATGTGAATGTATAAGTATGTGTGTTTATATGTGCGCGTGGGTGTATGTATATGTAGGTATGGATGTGTGTATGTATATGTATATATATGTATATATGATTATATGTATTTGTAACAAACTTGAGAATGGAAGATATCAATCTCAAGTGAAAAACAAAAACTACTGTAAAAAACATTTCTTACAGACTAACTTTTAACCCAAACAAGAACGGAATCCAAGAAAAAGACAACCAAAAGTCATCTTTAAACCCTGAACTGCTAATATGCACACTGTCGATGGCCTTGGAAGACCCAAAAGTGGTGGATAGGGGGGTTTGGACCAGTTCCATTCTTCGGGCTTCCTTAGCTTCTTAGAAAAAAAAAAAAAGAAAAAACGCCATCTCCATGAGAAGACTCCATCTTTGGTTAGGAGAGCCGTGGACTAGTTCCTGGTTCGGAGCTTCTCCTTAGCTTTCCATCATGAACCAACACCACAATCAATGGCAATTGGGAGGCCCACAACATGATCAGGGGGAGTGAGCCAGTTTCCTTCCCTGGGATTCCACTAACCACCCGCGACAAACAGCCATCCACAGAGAAGACCCCAAACAACAGGTTACGAGGACCTAAGACCAGTTCCAGGTTCTGGGCTTCTCAGCAAGAGTAACAAGAGTATCTACAATAAAACTGGAACGAAAAGTCATCTACTCTCAGAGCAACAGTGTTCAGGAACGGACAACCAAGACAGACAGTCAAAAAGAAAAGAGGTTGATCTCTTATTGCATCCCTCAAGACCGACCACCAAAAACAAACAACGTACGAAAAGAAAAGTAAGACTGACGAAAACGACTAAATATTTAGTGTCTGTTTCAAGACATAACCTCATTCCTTCCAATCTCAAAAAAAAAAAAAAAGATTAATAGCAACACATGATAAGAATACAGGATGCAAACATGAAGTTTTATAAGTGTGATCCTTCTCCTTCGGGGAAAATGTAAATATGTAAATAGGTAAATACTAGGGTATGTATAGCTATAATAATAATCTCTTGCTGTAAAATATAATCATTAAAAAAATCAAAAACAACGAAAAATTACAATGCTCTCTGCTCCCTCCTCCCCCCCCCCCCCTCAAAAAATAGTTAAGGCGACAGACAAATAAGAAATAAAATGAAAACATACATGAGAACGCCAAGATACGTAGAAATACATAACTAATTTTAAAATAAAATCATTAAAAGAGAATAAAATTTTAACATTGTTTCCAATTCATTTTCTTATATATTCCAGTACGAAAATTTTAAAGAAGACAACTTCCTCGTCGTCAAGAACACAGAAGACAAGAGGCAGGACGTAGCGGAACAACAATTAATAACTTAATACCAAAGGAAAAAAAAACGAAACGCAAACACTCATAATTGCTCGCAAGATTCTCCAAGTTCGTTCCAATGCCAATGTTCAGCTGTCTCCCTGTTTTTCTTTTTAATTGGCTTTAAGGACTAAAGAAACGTTTGGTCAATTACGGCCCTCATTTTTTATATTATATTGGATCAAACCTGTTATACCGTCAGGTGGTGCAGGTCGAGAGGAACAGTTTATTTCCTTTTTTTATCTCTCACTTAGAAATTGAGAAATTGAGGTTGAAATATACTAAATACACACTCTTTTAATCTCAATGTAAATAATAGGGTACACTTGAAATCTACCAACGTACTATCGTGGACACTGTTAGCTATAACACGGCAGCGGGGACCGTCCCGTACCCCCAGCGCCTCATAGCAGGCGCCGTCCGAAACTCCGCGCATGCGCTGTGTGGCGGGCTCGCTCTTCCCGTTGGCGAGCACACCCTTGCTTTGTCGTCTGCTAGGCGCAGAGCAGGCGATGCCACAGTGCTGCTCGTCTGGTACGCTCACCCTACCGAACTGATTTAAACTCATTTTAAACCGGCGACTTTTATTGGGGCAGATTGCAGTCATTAGGGGCATTAAACCTGCCTCCGTTTTTTTTTTTTTTTTTTTTTTTTTTTTAGAAACTGGATTTTGCAATGCATTTTTAACAATATGTGTTCGCAAACCAGTATGAGCGCAGCGCGTCTGATGCAGAAATAGACTGTTATACTCCGTTTCACCTTAAGTCCGTGTGCATCGTACGCTGCAAAACGACAGAGCCAATCAAATACCGGCAAAGATGCAAAGTTATAGAGTGCATCACCGCGGGACACAATAAGGTGCAAAAAGTACGCTTTTGTCGCTGCTTGGTTGGACTTATCGTCTCGTAGCGTTCGCTGCGCCTAGACATAAAGTGGAACGGAGTATAACTGCAAGTTTGTCCCATAAAGAAAGATGTAGTCTGCGGTGATATTACAATTAGTTGCGATGATTATCCTTAGCCAGCGGAGTAACGATCAACCATGGACAGCTATTACGCAGTGGTTCGCTGAACCGTGTTCAGGAAAAATTTGCGAGTGCTGTGGCGTCGTCTGCTTGTGCCTAACAGACGACAAAGCGAGGGTGTGCTCGCAGGCGGGAAGAGCGACTCCGCCACACGACGCATGTGCGGAGTTTCGGACGGCGCCTGCTATGAGGCGCTGGGAGTACGGGACGGCCGCCGCTGCCGTGTTATAGCTAACAGCGTCCACGATAGTACGCTAAAAGTGCACTTTATGCTCTGCCCGCCGGAACGCAGGACGTGAAAGGCATCAAGAGTACTTTTCTTGTTTCACTCTGACCCCCGGCGAGTAGTGGCTCGCCGTCAGTCTACGGGTAAAAAGGAAAGTGCATTCTTCATGCGTGTCATGTCTCGCGTTCCGTCCGGCTGCTGCGTGCTCCGGCGATCAGCAAACCCATTCCTCGAACGGGAGACATGAAAGACAGACAGAACCCGATCACCACACCTCTGAGTCGGGTTGTATCCTGTCTGGTCATTCGATATGCAAATTTCACTATTCAAAATACCGGTCTATCTTCTCCACGTTCCAGCACGCATGTCTTCGACATTTCAGAAAGTCAGAAAAATGCACACGACATGCAAGAACGCTCAAACGCACTTGTAAATAGCGTTTTAATTTTTGTCATGTATGCAAAAGAGTGAGTGAGCGTACTAAGCTTTGATATCCTCAATGGGGAAATATTTAGCGGAAAGCGGTCGGGGCTACGAGCGCCCTGGCATACACTGTTTCAGTTTTGTGAGCAGCACTGAGGAAGCTGCTGGCACGTGCATGTGTCTTCAACTAGCGTTCTATTTGCACGCGCTCGCGTCAGTAGCATTCACAGCGTTGTAAACCAAGTGTCACAGGGGAATATTTTTTTTTCTTGGCATGTTTTTGTATTTTGTATTTTTATGTTTTGTGTTCTTGCATGCACGCACATTTTTTGCACCCTCTTTCAGGCTCCTGGGCTGTTCAGAAGCGCCGCAGAAGTAATGAATATAAAAACACATAAATAAAAAAATAAATAGGTAAGTATATAAATAAATATACCGGGTGTTTTTGCGAAAACTTTCAAAAATCCTAAGAATTAGGGCGATTGAAAAAAGAATAAACTCCCTTCGGGAACAAACTACCAGCCACGGCGGACGTCAGGAATTGCCAAAAACATACTAATTAGCCAGCTCAATAATTAAAATATGTTAGTTAACTTTTTAATTAGGGGAAATAGACATATGGTTCCAATTAGAAAGTTGCTGAGCGTTACCGGAAACCACTAAATCAGTCATTTTCAGAAAGACTTTGAGCGCGTGAGACGAGTAGTAGCGCACTAAAGTTACCACTCGTGGAGCAGGTACAAGGCTAGCGGTTGCGGTAAGGCGCCCGCGCGATTTTTCCGCCTCTTATCTAGCCCCAGCCTTGTACCTGCTCCACGAGTGGTTATTTTAGTGCGCTACTACTCTTCTCAAGCGCTTAAAGTCTTTCTAAAAATGTCTGATTTAGTGGGTTTCGATAACGCTCAGCAACTTTCTAATTGGAATCTATGTCTATTTCCACTAATTAAAAAGTTAATTAACAAGTTTTAATTAATTAGCCGGCTAATTAGTAGGTTTTTGGAAATTCCTGACGTCCGCCGTGGCTGGTAGTTTGTTCCCGAAGAGAGTTTATTCTTTTTTGAATCGCCCTAAGTTTTAGAATTTTTGAAAGTCTTCGCAAAAACACCTGGTATATATATATATATATATATATATATATATATATATATATATATATATATATATATATATATATATATATCACTGTGCCCTGAGTGCCAATCAAAGCTATTGAGTCATACGTTTCACTTCAAGACTTCCGCAAAGCCTACAACTTTCAAATCAAACTTATTTGCCGTCAGGTGGCCAACAGAACAATTTAAAAAGCCGCTAAAACGCAGCTTGACGATGGTTACAGCACCCTCCTCACCCCGGAGGTCGCACCACTTAAAATTAACAAATGTAAAAAAAAAAAAAACACAGAAAGAATGATATATATATATATATATATATATATATATATATATATATATAAGGTTGAATATACCAAGTCAGAAAAACAAAAACACGGAAGGTTTATTTCAACGTTTCGGCAAGAGTCTTGCCTTCGTCAGGAATATGTATATATATATATATATATATAAGAACATATTTTTATATAAGCAAAAATTTGTATGACGCAAACACGATACAGATTAAAAATTAATATAAATAAAGAATAAAACTATGATAGCAGATAACACTATAATTTGCACAGCACAAACATCAACAGTATAAAGGAAGAAATGGTGCTGCACAGCAAAATTATCTGTATAAGCGTCCCATTGAAACTAAAAAAAAAAAAAAACATTTATGGCGTAGTGTATCTATGTTGATCCCTTTTTTACCTGAATTATGCAGCATGATGGACATATTAAAATGATGCGTTGGATCATGGCATTTAGTACGCGATGGGTACATCATTCATGGCTGATTTTGTCTTAGGCTATGCCAAGTGAGGTGACGTTTTAGGTTAGCTGACTGGATGAAATGATCAACGCGGCGCTGGAGAGCTCATCGGTACTTCGACAAAAGCTTGAAAATTTACATTGGCTGGACGGTTTTTTGTATTAAGGGATAAATATGGACTCAGTAGGATAAAAAATTGGAACGTACGCAAGGGCACAAACAGCGCCTTTTTTGATAAAATATGTGATTTAGTTAGATTTTTTTGTTGGGGTGACCGATACAACGTTACAGTAATTAAGGTTAAAAAAAAATTAGCAAATTTTAAATTGTTATCTTCCATTGAATTGTAAATCCAGTTTGCACTTTGTTAATAGGCAAACGCTTTTTGATAGCTTTGTTATTTAATAGTCGCTCTAAGGAGTCCAGCTCACATCACGTGAGAAAAACACACCCAATGTTTTAATCTGATCTGCAAACTCAATTTCCTCGCTGTTTTAACCAGACAAGGAAGGACATGTACCATTTTATTAGGAGATCTAAACAACATAAGTTTGGTTTCATTACAGTTTAATTTTAATTTACTGTTAGTTTTCCAGTTCGTAATGCGGTCTAGCACTTCCTGTATTTTAGAAATAGTTTTACGAACATGAGTACCAGCCAGCGAATTTTTTTGAATCATCCGCAAAAATATTTATCTTGATATCATCATTTCGATCCACGGCAAATATATCATTGTTGTAAAAATATAAACTACAATGGCTCCAATATGCTGCCCTGTGGAACTCCCAACTATAATGTTAGCATATCTGAATTTTAATTAAACATTATAGGTATTTATTTCATTTTAGTAAGTAGGATATAAAAATGTCGAGCACTATGCCCCTCATTAAAACAAAAAGGCAGTTTACCTATCAGAATATATGCGGAGGGCAAGTTCGTCTGCTTCTTGCGCAGGGGGTAGCTGCGACGTCAGAACGCCGAGCCCTGATTGGCTGATCGCGACCCCCTATCTGAGCGTCGTCTGCTCCTTTGTGTACCATATGCTAGCGGGAGCAACACTGCGTGCACGCGAAGAGACCAAAGGAGCGCGCACTCAAAAATAAAGAAGTAGTTCTTGTTGCTGGCACTGATCGTGAACACACTACTTTTACACATTGCAGCGTTGTCTGCGCACAACGTCGTCTGCGTCTGTGTTACCTTCCCTGCGACTTTCGGAAGTGCAGAGGCCAGATTCACGAAACGATCTTACGCCAAAATTATGCCTAAGACAAAACTTAAGAACAAACTCGTATTCACGAAACAAAATGTTCGTAAGTTTTGCGCAGGTTACGACGAAATTCCACGACAGCTTCGAAGCTGTCTTACGCACTTCTTACGTTCAAATCAGCATGGACGATAGTGTCGCGGTCGCGACGACCAACAAACGCTTATTTGTCTACGTGCGCTTCTCACGCGTCCCGACTTCAAGCAGTAAGAAAAAAGTAAAAAGTACTTGAAACACACCACGACGAACAAGAAAGCTGGATCCACAAACACCCTGGAAAAGCTCCAACGGCCATGATTCAACCGACACCGACCAAGCGAGCTCGGCAGATTGGCCTAGCAGGCACTCCGACTCGGCGACCGTCTGCCCAAGACCGGCTGGCGTGCTGAATGGAATATGCCCGCGCGACCCTTGTGAATTCTTCCCGTATTATACTTTAATCGTTGACCTCAATTTTAGATTAAGAGGTCAATCTCTTCCCCTTGTCATCTCCTTGTTTTGCGAGGCCACGGTGACTCTCGTCGGTGAAAACGCGGTGAATCTCCGACAGGCACAGGAAAGGTAAAGCAGATGACGTTAACTGCGCCAACCCGCCGACGCCGTTAAAGAGTGAGGAGTCTCGCCGCACACGAAAGGAGGGAAAAGGCATTTGGGAGGGAACTTGCGGACACTAACACGCTCACTCTCGGTTCTTAGCAAACAAACCTCGGCGCCTCGGGACACCTCGCCAGTGAGTCCTTTCACTTCCCTTTTTGATGCGCGTCTGCTAGTTGTTAGACAAAAACAACGTACCACTCGAGTTATTTCGCCTGCCCTCTCTGAAAGGCGAAGTCGAGCTCGCTCGTAAAGACCTGCACTTTCGAAAGTCGCAGGAAAGGTAAGACAGACGCAGACGACGTTGCGAGCAGACGACGTTGCAAAGGAGCAGACGACGGTCAGATAGGGGTCGGCATCAGCCAATCAGGACTCGGCGTTCTGACGTCTCCGCTACTTCCTTTCTCATGCGCAGAAGACAAAAATGAGCCCACTTGCGAGGCGGTTTGATTGATGAAATCAAAAGTTTTTAAATAATCTAGAAATACGCCTAGTGTTGTTTTTCACTCGTTTATTGCCTTTAAGGTAAATTCTTTTTATTTAATAATGCCATCTCAGTTGAATGGTGCCTACGAAAGCCAAATTGTGACTTTTATATTAAGGAGTATTCTTCAAGATCCACAAAGGAACCTTTGGTGTAACAATTTTTTGAGTGGTTAAAAAAATGAGAAGAATGGAAATCGGTCTATTATTGTTTATATCTAGCCCATCACTGCCATTGTGAAATACGCTAACTTTTGATGCTTGCGTCTGAAGTGTAAAATAGCCGGTTTCAAGTGCGAGTTTATATATATCCGTTAAACATGGTGCAAGAATATCAATGACGTATTTTATATGCACTATTTGCATGATACCGATGTAAGGAAGCTGTGGCGGCCCTCTTTTTCCTTCGCGGGCAGGCGCTTGCGGTCACACCGCCGCCGTGGTCCCCGGGGGAGGGCATTGGGGCCTTCCTTTGCCTTCAATCCGCTTTGTTTGCGGGGTTTTGGTTAGGGTCGCAGGCCCACCCGTGTTAGCGTCTTAGGGGACACTAGCTTGTTCTCCCTGTGGGGGTTTGTTGCTTTCGGGGCCGGTGGGCCTCTGTGTTTTTGTTTCATAGGTGTCTGCCGCATGTCGGCCTCGCCGGGCCGGGTCGGGTTTCACCCCGAGGGACCCGCTGACGGCGCTGTCGTGGCGGCAACCCAAAGCACTTGGAAACTGCGAGGCGTTCGGAACCGGCGCCGGTCTGTCTACGACCGCTTGCGGGGCGACTCTACGGAGCTGTCAGCCGATGGCCGTCGTGAACTAGACGAATGCCTGTGACGACCCCCGGCTGATTATTGGGCAATGAACCCCACGTGGCTTTCATGAGTTTTAAAACGATTGGTTAACCGATGCCCGAGAGAGAGATGGGGTGAGGGCCCTCAAACTCTGACTCGCCGAGCTTTCATCGCCTGCGGAGTACCTCATCGACCGCCGGGTCATGCTCGACCTTCGCAGGCCCAACTCCAAACTATCAACGAACAGTTTCTATATATATCAGTGCTTTTGCTATCTTGAAGACACTGGAAGTTTGCATATACTTCTAGATCGTCAGTCGGAAGTAAAATACTTTATTTACCTGTAATAATGATATGAACCCTACTGCTTTTGTTATCCAAGACGGTGATACACAGGACAATGCACTCACTTTTACGAAGAAATGACTCAACGTATTGGCGATGTTCACTCTTGTTAACCTAAAATAACTTACATAAATTCCTTGAGGTACAGGACCCTTCAAACTTAACGGTGCCTCTCGGTTTCGCAAATATTGATGAATTTCATGCTACCCAAAATATAAATCGATCGCTGCAGCTGCTGCAATAGCTTCCCCTGGTTCGGTTTTCATCGGGGACGCAAATCTTCAACAACTAGTTCGACCGCTAGGTTAAGGAATAGCTCAGAAAGTGAATAAACCGGACCATCTCGTGGCGGCGATAAGTTTGGGGCGCACCGTACACCGTGAAAAGGCTTATGCTTCAGTATTAAACGTATTCTCTTCCACATGACTACATACAGCTCGAGATTACGAATGTATGAAACTCATCTATAAAACTGCCCGAAAACTGAATAAAATGAGTACAAAGTTATACTAGGCCGCGTGAAAGGAATCAATGAACTTGCCTATGCAGCCGTTTAGGTCAGTTCATGTTAGGCAGAAAAGAAGTACGACGCAATGTTTACGAAACACATAACATAAAACTCTCTTGTTAGGCCAAGAAACAAAAGACACAACGATAAAAAAGACAAGCATAAATATCTCTAATATCACAGCTCTGTTGACAACATTTCAGTATTTTGCCATGAACCCCTAAGCACTCAGTTCCGGAAACATTATTCACCTCAAAAGAACCAAAGAAGCACCAAAATTTATGGCTGCAGTCCGAACAAGGGAAAGGGTCACAATAATAATTTCAAGCATAACGAGAAGTGTATTACACACACAAAGCAGGATCGAACAAGAAACTGCTACTTTAAGTCAAAACGAAACTTTGAAAGATAACTTTTACTTTCATTAGTAGCAAGCGATAAATTTTTAGGTTAAAAATGGAGCAGAGAAGCTTACAGAGTGCTGCGTATAACCTTGGTTTAGAAAATGGAAGCGGGAGAAGCGACCCTAAACGCGTTTGTCTTGTCACCGAGAAGCATTTAAAAAGTGTGTATACTCGCGATTAAAGCGATCAACTTCAAATGCATACTACACAATGCAGTGCACGACACTGATGTGACAGAAGGAGGAAAAAAGGCAAAAAAAACAAAACGATAAATACGCTTGACAAAACATCCATCCTTCCGCGTGAAACCGGGAAAAAAAAAACTGACAAGAAACACAAAAATGTTTTACCACGCCACATAATTCTTTTGTAGCTACTTCGAACTTCCTT
Organism: Ixodes scapularis; assembly: GCF_016920785.2. Lineage (NCBI taxonomy): Eukaryota > Metazoa > Arthropoda > Arachnida > Ixodida > Ixodidae > Ixodes > Ixodes scapularis. The sequence goes on from NW_024609867.1 coordinate 5,891,137, forward strand.
TTTAAATCCTCTCCATCATGGTAAATCATCTCCATCATGGTGCTCACACAGTATGGAAACCCTTCCAGTCAGATGTTTACTAAGAACTCGAAAGAAACATTGTTTCTTAAGAGATAAATTTGTTTGCTCTTAGGTAAGCCATAACGTGAGATCGTACGTTGGCTGCATTTTAAAATAGGCACGAAAAAAAGGCACTTAGAAAACTTCTGGGTAGTGTGTTGGAGGCGAAACCTGTGGCGTCGACGCTCTCGGCGCTCTTCGTCGTTTAGTTGAGCGTCTGGCTTTATGCGTGGCGTGTACGCTCAAACTTAATTTCTGGATAGGAGATACCTGCGCTAACCCGGGTTGTAAACCAAAAATACAGCTTAGAACTATTCCCTGACACTTCTGACCTATACAATGCACGTTGCTTTTTTCTCTACGCAGTGGTAGTCGCATAAAATAAATGCAAAAAACAAACACCATTTACACCCACCACCTGAATCCACAAAAAACAAATTCGTCGAAGAAATTCAAGATTGATTACATATAGGAATACAAATGCATTCCTACACGCAGTGCGTTCCTACAAGCAGCCCGCCATGTCTTCGTAACGCACACAGCACTCCGGTGGTGACGTCACGCTCCCCGACTTGGCAGGCGCTGCGAGCCCTACCGGCCTCAGAAAATTTTTTTTTTATTTTTTATAATACTGACAAACACATCCGGCACAACACACGATGTCTGCTTACTTGCGCCTCTTCAGAACCTTTGAGCTCAATGATTTTAAAATTTACGTCACGGTAAAAGAGTTTCGTAATTCACTTACTATGTATTTTCATGTTTAACGGCACATAGTGCTTTTTTGTAAATTATAAGCTTCTTAACGTACGCCCCGAGGAGCATGTTAGAAAGTCCAAAATAGTGCTTAACCAACGCGAGTTAATGTAAACGTCTTATTATCGCTCGCTCAAAATTTCGCGATTTTGGGTCAAGCTGAAGTTTTGGAATATGTTTTCGTGAATTGTAGGCGATTCCCGAAATTCGCGAAAATGAGGTCTCCGGGAAAGTCAGGTCGTTTATGGTATGTCGATTCACATAATAAAGCAAATTCTGAGATGCTCGAATTTGTTTTAGGGTCGTATCTGTGTGGATAGGCAAATCCCCTCACCTGACACCACGTCACCTCAGGATATTACACATTCGCATCATAGCAATATGCGGACGACACTGCAAATGTATTGGCGCATAAAAATGACGAAGATGAGGTTTCCGTTTTTCAAAGTTGCATAAACAACTTAGCAAATTGGTTCTCCTGGAATACTGTATTTGTAAACGAAACCAAGACCAACTTAATGTGGTTTCGGACACATCAAAAAAGAGTGAACCATCTACGTCCTGTTTATCTGCATTCCACGGACTGTAATTCTTGCAACTGGTCTCCGCTGGTATACGCGAGCAAAGCAAAATATTTATAAATAACGTTTGATGAAAGCCTAACATAGAATGCACATGTTGTAAATCCAATAAAGCGCCTACGACTGGTCTTAGCGTATACGCACAAACAAAGAATGTATATAAATATTTCACCTGGGAAAAGAGTATACGAAGAGCTAGGAGGTACGCTCTTGCGTTACGGAATCACTGTGCACGGCTCCGATTCTACCCACTGAAAGAAAAAATTAAATGGACTTTTATATGAAATTGCATATATTGTTGAAAATTTGAAACTGTTGGTACCAGTGAAAAATTAGCCTTTCTACAATATTGAAGGTTCAGGGAATAAGGGAATGTGTAGTTCTAATGAAATATTATCTTACTATTTACTTCAAGTACAGAGTCAACAGACCAAAACATCTGATAAATTCTGAAATCTTTTCCGTTTCTATGGTATACACCAATTACGGAAGGCTCCGGCTCTCGGCGCCGTATGGTCGTTCGTTGGCGGCAGTTGGCGTCGCGACCGCTTGCGCCATGTCTTGTCTCCCATGCGAAACGGCGCCATATTCTTTGAAGACCGGTGGCTTCGCTGCGTTTTCAATAGAGCTAAGCCTTTTTCTTTGCTTACTTTTTCCTCAAGTGAATTAACTTTTTAGCAAATTTTACAAAAAGAATGCACCATCTGTGGGCAACGCTGCACAAAATCGTAGCGCGGAAGGTTAAGAAACCGAATTTCGCGGTTAATTTTTCAAGAGCCCGTCCACTGCTTGGGACACCCGGTACTTTATGAACTTGCGGAATAATTGTACAACTTGACGTATCTGAAAGACACAAAAAATATATGAAGGAGTGGTGCTCTCCCTATGTCTAAGGTATATGCATAGTGTTCCTTCTATTTCACACGCCCTTAAACCCCGTCATTCACTGCGCGAATGACAAGGAGCAAGGACGTGCGCGATTGCTGCTCTGCCCAATTTTTGGGCAGAAAACAATTTTTGCACTGTGCGTCATGTTCTCGACGGTTCCAATGCAAGTGCGTAGTTATTCAAGCAGCAGAATACGACATCTTCATGCAGTCTGGAAGAAGCAGTTAACAATGCAGGGATGGTTCAAGAAGCGGAAATCCTTCTGCGACGAGGCTTATCAGCGCTGAATCTGATGGCGGGGCTACCCCCACAACAAGGAACGCGGAATTCAAGAACGGCGGAAGCGACAACGGTGAGTCGACTCATGCAGGTATTTCTTCGGAAACCCTTCGTCTGCTTAGGGGGCTTTCCTCTCGGCTTGAACTTTTGATGGCTGAGGTTGAGCTGCTATGTGCAGTCAAGAGTGCACTACGACTGGAAGTCTCCCAACTTCGCAAGCAGTTGTGAACGAGACCATGGCGGAGGCTCCCAAAAACTCGTCATCCGACGCTCTGGAGTTAACGGAGCCGTCCTATGTTTCTGTTGCTCTGGGTGCCCAACCCAAGTCTCCGACTGAGCGACAACGTCGTGATATTCCCGTAAATACGACGGCTCGAGGAATATCGGCATTGTCTGCACATCGTGGCAACGGGGTCGCCGTGGATGATGATGAATTCAAGACTGCCAAAAGGAAAAAAAGACCCAAGCTTGCCGGAGGAAAGGACGCCGGTAGCAAGCAGAGCTCTGTGCCACGGCAACCCCGACGCCGAGGGCCCTTCGTGTCCAGGCTGGATCCTCAAACAACGGAAGCTGACATTACGGAATCCCTGGCAAGTGTTCTGAGAGGCAAATCAGTGACGTGCACAAAGCCTGTAACAAAACACGATTCCTATGCCTCCTTTCAAGTGGCTGTCGAGAACGACGACTTTGACGAAATCAATGTAACTTACATTTGGCCAGCCGGATGCCTTTTTCGTTTTTTTTTCTGGCATTCTTAATCTCGCGTCAGCGACAGAACGTTCCCGGCCTTAGAACGAAGTCCTCCATTTTCATGTCGGAAATTATAAGCAATCGATATACAATGTTTGCCTTGCTGAATCTTGGCTAGAGGACAATATCACTAGCTCTCATTATTTTCCTGTGTCATATAGAGTATTTCACAAAGACTGTGGATATGCCATCACATGGCAGAGATATGAAGGATGTGTTTTAAAAGCCGTGAACGCGTCACTTTGTGCATGTAGAAGATATGAACTGGAGACACTCGGAATGTGTATGGGTTGAAATTACGTCCAGTGACGGGCTTACTTATCTAATAGAGAACTAATACTTTCCACCGCACTCTGACTCAGAGGTTTTTGGGCGTAATTTTCAAGGTCTCGAACAACAGCTTGATATGGCAAAGCTCCGTGTTCAGATATATAGGGACTTAATCTACTAGAAATTGACTGGCTGGCAGGTTGTGACTCGTGGCGAGCAAGGTCACCAGCCTGAAGGTATAAAGCCTGTTAGATTTTATGTATTTTAACGGATTGTTAAAAAAAAAGCAATGCGGAGCGCAAGTTCGTCTGCTTCTTGCGCAGGGGGTAGCGGTGACGTCAGAACGCCGAGCCCTGATTGGCTGATCGCGACTTCCTTAATCAGCGTCGTCTGCTCCTTTGCAACGTCGTATGCTCGCAACGTCGTCTGTGTCTGTCTTACCTGTCCTGCGACTCTCGGAAGTGCAGGACCAGATTCACAAAACGATCTTACGCCAGAAATCTGCGTAAGATAAAACTTAAGAACAAATTCGTATTCACGAACAGGAAATTTTCGTAAGTTTTGCGCAGGTTACGACGAAATTCTACGACAGTTCCGAAACTGTCTTACGCACTTCTTACAATCAAGTCAGCATGGCTGACCGCGTCGAGGTCGAGACGACCAACGGGCGTTTATTTTTCTACGTGCTCTTCTCACGCGTCCCAACTTCAAGCAGCAAGAAAAAAATTAAAAAGCACTTAAAACAGACCACGGCGAACAAGAACGCTGGATCCACAAACACCAGGGAAAAGCTCCAACGGCCACGATTTTACCGAGAACGACCAAGCGAGCGTGGCAGAGAGGCCTAGCAGGCACTCCGACTCGGCGACCGTCTGCCCACGACCGGCTCGCGTGCTGAATGGAATATGCCCGCGCGACCCTTGTGAACCCCTTTCGTCTTATACTTTGATCGCTGACCTCAAATCTAGATTAAGAGGTCAATCTCTTCCTCTTTCATCTCCTCCTTTTGCGAGGCAACGGTGACTCTTGCCGGTAAAAAGCGGTGAATCTCCGACAAGCGCAGGAAAGGTAAGCAGCCATCGCAATGACTAGCAGACGTAAAGCAGACGACGTTAACTGCACCAAACCGCCGACGCCGTTAAAGAGTGAGGAGTTTCGCCGCACACGAAAGGAGGGAAAAAGTATTTGGGAGGGAACTTGCGGACACTAACCACCCTCACCTCCCGGTTCTTAGCAAACAAACCTCGGCGCCTCGGTACAGTTCGCCAGTGAGTCATTTGACTTCCCTCCTTTATGCGTGTCTGCTAGTTGTTAGACATAAACAACGTACCGCTCGAGTTATTTCGTCTGCCCTCTCTAAAAGACGAAGTCGAGCTCGCTCGACTTAAGAAAGCCACAGGAAAGGTAAGACAAACTCAGACGACGTTGTGAGCAGACGACGTTGCAAAGGAGCAGACGACGCTCAGATAGGGGGTCGCGACCAGCCAATCAGGGCTCGGTGTTCTGACGTCACCGCTACTTCCTTTCTCATGCCCAGATGAAGAAAATGTTCCCACTTGCGAGGCGTATATGATCCAGAATTTAGCGGGAAATATAGTTGACCTTGTTTCAGTTTCCTCGCCACTTGTTTGTGTCTTGCCAATATTGGATCCCTTCCTAAATGTCGATCATTTCCATCCACTTTTTCTTGTGTCCTTTCTCTTTCCGCTGCGTCAACGAGACTCTCGCAGCCTGGAATATTTTCTGTGCAGTAAGAGAGATTACCTTAATATGTACAAGCACTTGCAGTGCTATGACTGGCAACTGATGTGGAATGATAATTGAGTGGATTCGTCTGCTGAGGCTTTTACAACAGTATTTTCGAGCGCCATAGTTAAATACGTGCCTAAGCATTTTTCTCGGGCAAACAAGTACCCGTCATGGTTTCGAGGGAGCTCGAACGTTGCTTACGACGTAAGCTTTATTATCATCGTCTTTAAAAAAAAAAAAAAAAAAAAAAGAAAAGCTGGACTGCATAAGTGGTAGGCCAAGTTTAGTGAGTGTCGTGCTTTCGCAAAACATCTCTTTAAGCAAGACGAAAGTATGCATATGATATGGCTGTACTTGAGACCGATATGCACACGAAGCCAAAAAGCTTTTGGAAGTATGTACCATCGTAAAAGGAAGCGAAATCATAATGTGGTGACAATAAGAAATGATTCCGCATGATTACACATGTTATGCAAGTAATATTGGCAACAAGTTTGCAGTGCATTTTTAAATTCTGTTTTACGTCTGCGGCAGTCCCTGACGGCAGCACGACGTGCTAAGGCATATTAGATTTTCTTTCTTTTACCCAATTTGACGAACTTGAAATTGAGGAAAGCGTTTTTAAAATGAAACTCAAGCTGTCTTCTGGTACAGATAGCATTTCCCGTTTGATTGTGAAAATGTGTGCGGAGTTTTTGTCTCCTGTGTTATTATACACATTTAATTTACCGCTTCGTTCAGGAATATTTCCCTCTATCTGGAAAATCGTCATAGTTGTTCCGATTCATAAATCAGGCGATCCTAGTATTGTAAACAACTACCGTCCCGTTTCATTACTGTGTAGTTTTTCCAAGGTTTTTGAGATGGTAATACAGAAACATCTGTACAGTTACTTTAGCCTAAAAATAAACCCCGAGCAACACGGATTTTTGAAGGGCAATTCCGTTCAATCTAATCTGTGATTTTTTAGATAATACTGTACCATTTGTTCGTGACCCTGCACAAGTCGCTGCCATATATTTTGATATGACGAAGGCGTTCGATAAGGTCGATCACAACACTCTCCTTACCAAACTAGATAGTTATGGTTTGTGTCCACGTACTGCCATTGGTTTGCACGTTTTCTCTCATGTCGTGATAATAATATTCGTCTGTCAGGGTTCATGTCTGATAAATTTTTGTCGCCTTCCGGAATACCCCAAGGAAGCAACCTTGGTCCGGAATTAAAAACAGCGCGGAGAGACGAGGACCAGACAAAGAAGTGACTCGGACATAGCGGTGACTTACAACTGAGTTGTAAGTCAGCGCTACGTCCGTGTCACTTCTTTGTCTGGTTCTCGTCTCTCCGCGCGGTTTTTAATTCCGAAGTATGTACCAACTCGCCCAAGCCTCAACTTTAGCAACCTTGGTCCACTTTTATTCTTGATTTTTGTGAACGACATCTCTCATAGCGTGAAAAACTGAAGTCTTACTATTTGCCGACGACATCAAACTGTTTCGCTGTACTTGTTCGTGCTCGGAGTGCAAACAGCCTCAGGATGACGCGTTGGCGATTTCAAGGTAATGTTCGATTAATCATCTTTCGCTTAATAAGCAAAACACAAATATACTGTCTGACTATACTTCGTCTCATCCTACGATGGACTAAAGGCCAAAGCCACGGGCCGCAAGGTCCAATCTCGTTGCAAGCTAAAATATGGCACACTTAGCATTGGTTAGGGGTGGACGAATGATCTTCCGAGTCCAAAAGCGCTGCATCATTTTTATAGCTTGGACACTGCAAACGGCTTGTATGACAAAGCTCTCTTTGCAATGTAAAATTGTTGACTCACTCAGTGCTATCCAATCCGAACTACCGCCCGCCCTTCCCCATTAGTGATTTGAGACGCGGGCGCCGATACGTTCATCGAAGCGAAATACCAAGCAACTTGTAAGTGGCTCGTGATTGGATCTGGCGGTCCGTAGCTTCTGCCTTTAGTCCATCGTAGGGTGAGACGAAGTATAGAAAGCGAGATTCACTTGTGCTCTCTTACACAATAGAAAGCAGTGTCATCTCCCGAGTGTCCGTCATTCTTTATCTTGGAATTTTTGTTGATTCATATTTAAATTTGAATACTCATGTTTCAACTATATATAATGCCGCTCTTAGGAATCATGGGGCAATATCTTGTTTTACGAGGCAATTTTCTTCGCGTGATTGTCTTGTGCGTTTATTTTGCTGCTTAGTGCGTACAAAGCTGGAGCTTGCTTCAGTTGTTCGGAATTGTGTCAACAACACTGCGTCATGCTCTACTGAGCGTGTTCAAAGACGGTTCATAGGCAAAATCTATGACAGACATTTTGGGCGCAGGTGTTACTACTACTACTTAAAAAAATCTAGGGTTGCGCACTTTGCTGGTTAGAAAACGTTTACATGATTTTATGTTTTTACATAAGGTATTCAACGGAAGTATTGATTCATCACTTTTGTTAAGTACTGTCTGTTTTCATGTTCCCTTGCGGTCTAGTCGGTTTCAGAGCCCGTTCTACCCCGTGACTTTATATGATACGTCTCCCTTAACAAGAATGCAACTGGAGTTTAACAGGCTTCACCAATCTGCTGTAGACATTTTTAGTGACGTGACAACTTTTCGACGTGCGCTGGAGTCAATAATTGCGTATAATTGCGGATCTATGTGGCTGTCTGAATTTCATTTCGAATGACGATCTGTATACCACTATTTAGGCTATGTGCTGTTTGTGGACACATACAAAAAATAAAGATTAATATTATTATTATTGTTGTTCGCTTTACCGGTGTTAACATCGCTAAAGGGTTCTGAGCAAAATGTTTGTTTTACCATTGTGCTAATTATTTCGAGCACTCTGTTGGGTTCCCACTGTCCCGCACGCAAGCGTTCGCGCGATAATGCGGACCTTCGACCAATTTATGTACAATAATTGCTTAAAAACCGATTTATATATTTATTTATATTATTGGACCTGGCGTAGCGTGAAGCACGTAAACTGGTCGTGTGGCCACGTGATCAGTAGTGATACCGGCGACGTGAGCCATTGGAGAAATACCCACGGGGAAGCATAACGCACAGTAACGTCGGCAAGTCCTAGCATGTCTTTAGACCGCTAGAATGTGCGCATGGCGCCACACTACGTGTAGGGCGACGGCAATGGCGAACCCACCACATATGTTCTAGATTGACTTCTGTTAAAATGGATTCGGAATGCAAGAATTCGAAATAAACGGTTCTGAACACTTTCCATAACAGTTTGGATGGTACTCCCAATGCAAAACCAAACAACAAACGAAAGCAACAAAATGTAAAGTTGTGCAAGTTGGCTCATTACGTACATTTAAGCGCGAAATAATCAAGGAAAATGTAAAGAACGACGATAATATAATGTCCAGGATGAAGCTTTCCAAAGGAAAGCTCCTTTCTGGGCTGAGTTAACGAAACGTATACCTGCATTTCTGGAAAATAACCCTATGTAAGAAAAGATGCGGCAATAATATTATTTATGTGAGTATTCAAAGAGGAGGACGATTGCTTCTTCTAGTAAGGATGTGGTTGAAGTTCACGTGGTCTGAATCTTTAGTAATGTGCAGTTTTCTAGAACCTAAGAGAAAAAGAACTGCAAGAAGGTCTTTCAGCTTTTGCGTTTCGGACGTGAGCTTTAAACCTGCACATGAACTGAAAGCACGATGGAAAGCAAGAGCACGTACTGGGAGCCAGCTGAGTATCTGAAAGAGTCACCCTGCGCTTTTTGCATAGTCAGTGACTATACGTCTGGTTTTGAGTAGCGTCACCAAGCACGCTATTCTTTTTCAGTGAATAACGCAATCATCGAAGCGTCATTCAAAATACTGAAGCTGAAATTAAAGGTGGCCTGCCTTAGCTCCTTCACTGCATTGACACACCTGTCACACTGAATGTCTCAATTCTTGCACTGACGGAGAGAATATACAATAAATTACACGCAAAAACGTACATTTATTTCCACAATAGCTTAGTCGTTTGATATATTCGTTACACCTGCTTGTCTTTTAGAATTGAAACATTGTCTATATACTTGTGTTTTAATTTAAGGAAGAAGATTTGATTAATGTTGAAAAAAATGTTCGTATTATTACTTCCGGAAAACAATATTTTGCTCTCAGATTCAAAGGCACGCCGTAAAAAGAAACAAAACGAAATTATATCTAAAAAATGAAAATGTAATCCACGCTCGATAAAGTGGAGCTCCCAAACTTCTTTTTTTTTTTTTCTTAAATTCTATTTCGGATTAAGTAAAGAATAACGAATATCCTCTCTAATCTTATTGAGACGCGTTATCTTAATTAAATTTTTTGTTGTCAAGATTTGGCCGTCAAGATCATATTTCGCTTGGTCTACAGGATGGGGTTAAACTAACGATAGGGATCAAGTTACGAGGAGCTAGGTCGACGTAGGAGCGGAACTAATGAGCAGTGCGCTATCGGCGTCGGCAGCGAGGATGAAGTAGTTTCCTTCGTGTTCCTGTTCTCTGCACTATGCTATAAAAATGAAGTGCTTTGTTTACTAAGTCGAGTATTCATCCTTGTTTGAAACCAATCTCAGCTCATTCCTTGTGACGACGCTCACGGGTTTAATGTTTGCCGATATTGAATGATGAAAGTCGCTTATAAGAGATTTCACCTCTACGTTGAAACACTTAGTTCAAAAGGGAGCTTCCAGCAAAAGATAAGTCATCGAAATCAACAGTTCTTCACAAGTACGAGCATGTAGACGGCGCCTTCATTATAAGTTGTGTTTACAACGCAAATATGGTGGGAGGTGAGGATAAAAAGCTGTCTGAGCAGCTTGCCTGGTCCTCGGCCTCCCTCAAGTACAGCCGTTAGCGAAAAACCGGGGCTCTTAAAGTACAGTATAGAGGTTTTTTGCGCGACACAGGGGACAATTACAAGCGAGTAGACACGGACAAGCGCACTTCCAAAAGTATGCATGATTCTCTAAATAGCCCGGTTTTAGTATTCTTTTGACGCACTTCAGAAGAGACATTTGTCCATCCTTTTAGAATACTTCTAAACATACATGTACGAGGCGTTTTAGTATACTTCTTACGCACTTCGAAAGTAACATTTCGCCATCGTTTTAGGATACGTCTTCTAGCATACTTGTAAGTGGCGTTTTAGTATGCATTTAGGCATTCTTTCAATACACTTCCGAGCAACATTTTAGTATGCTTTTACGAAGGTCTTTAGTATCATAAAGTGTACCCCGGATTAATCTTGGAATCAGGCCTCCAAATGCAATCGGGGGTGCACTTGGTAGAACTTTTAAAGCATTTCACCAATTTATTCCTGACTGATTCCAGATAGGATAGGTAGAAAATTATATTGATTTAGTAATTGCAGTGGTTTGCACTTATTGAAAACCAAAATGCTTAACGTTACAAACTATAATGTAGACGAAGAGTTCAAAGTGATGAAAGATTAAAGTAACAAGTTTTTATTAAACAGACATTTTTCAACAGAACAAATACATGTTGCCTATAACAAACATACTTACGATGGAACAAAAACAATACTTTTACTGGCTTAAAAATATCAAAGATAAACTTAAAGTTTTATACATGATTTTATTAAAAGAAAGAAATTATTACAAACTATCATGCTCAAGAAAAACGAATAGAAAAAGTATTGCAATTGTTAAAATAAAACCTGCAATATTTATCATCTAGCATGACTGAAGTAACATTACCTACATGATTGAGATAAAATGAATCAAAAAAGTTAATGCACTTTTTAAATGAAATCTGAAATATTAATCGCTAAATTCTGCAGTTCTCTTCTATGTGTAGGGTGCTTTCTTGTGAGTGTAGGAGGTATTGCTGCACTCGTCTCGCAGATATCCTTTCACCGACTTCAGAGTTTCCCCAGGGAATTTGGCAATAACAAAAGCTGAAAAGAGAAGACAATAGACAATTAAGAAACTTGCCTTCAATCTACTTATTTAGCTAATACCACGTAATTATACTTCATGTCCACATGATTTGAGCAAATTTCGCGAAAAAACAACAACAAAAAGTTAATCATCTGAAAATATTGATCACGGGGACCAATGACTATGTTTACTGGCAACTGCGAAATATTGCTGCTGTGAAATAATCTAAAACAAGGCATTTCTTCAATTTGCAATGTCATTAAAGGGCTCATTAAATAATTTTACTCAGTAAAGAGTCTGGAGCTCGTTGCATTAATTTATTTTACCTTATCACAAGTACAAAGAAAACATAACATGATCGCTCGAAATGTTGCGAGTGCGCTGCGTAATCAGAAAGGAAAAAAAAGGTCCATTTTCTATTATGCAGCTTATGGTGGCCAATAGTGGTTGAGTTTGCGAGCTGAGCGGGTATGTGCCCAATTTGAAGCTAAGGTTTTTATAAATGTGTTCATTCACTCATTTAGACCCCATTCATGTCACACGCACGTGACCCGGAAAGGACTCTAAAGGTTGAGGGGACCTCCAATCTTGAGTCTATTTAATTTTTTAAATAAAACTAGTGCTCCTTGGCAAAAATTGTTTTGTGATATTCACTGCACATGTGACGGCGAGATACTGCCGCACATAATTGGCCAAAGTCTGAAGACTATTTCATAACCGCTTTAAAACCTGGCAAGCATAACATTCTTTGCGACAGAGACTTTCAAGCGTTTCGATATCAGCGAAAAAAAATTATCGTTATTGTTAGCCGAAAAGCCCCTTCCACTCTTGCCATTGTTGCAGTGAGCAGTTCAGAAGCCTAGAGGCCTTGTAAAAAATAATGCACATCTATCGAATGTATGGCAATGGTTTAGGAACTATTGAGGAAGTTCAGGTGTTGAGAGAAAATTAAGGATACTGAATTATGAACCCTGTTTCCGAACACGTGCTTCAGGATATTTCGCTAGAAAGTCGGAGATAGCGAAGGCTAGACAATAATTCTAAGCTCACAGGTGACCACGTTTTTTTTCATTTTGATTCCGGCATTCATTTTATATCATATTTCAGGGTTTACTGATGCAAAACCATCTGAGGCAATACTGTACCAAACAATTACTTTAAAACAACTGAACAAGCTGAACGTTTTGAAACGTTCAGCATAACAAGTCATCTGTCATCAAAAAACTGTACGCAAAAAAAAAAATATTGAACGTTCGTTAAGTTTAATCGCTGATATACATCGGCGATCAAAATTAAGCAGAAGGAACATCGGAATGAATTTTAATCTAGGCAAAATTTAAAGTATGCTAAAACTGGGGCAAATTATTGGAAACCGGAGGTGTAGCGCAAGACGTAATGACGCAAAATGACAAATACCTTAACAAAAGCAAAAAAAAAAAAAACATCCATGAGCACTGAGACACAAGTCCAATTGTAACCAGACAAAAATTCACCGGACAGAATGTCACCGAGCAAATGCTCACCCGTGTTTTTCGCAGAACCGGACAATAGCTCACCTTTTTTTTGGATACCTGGTGAATCACGAGTTGGGCTAAGGTACGGACGAAATGGACATTGCACTATTTTAGAAGAAGCGGTACCCCATCTCGTGCAACAGAGTCGAGAGGTAAGCCATAACAGGCACAGAAGCAACGATTTGGGACCAAAATTTAGGTCACCAAACGTAGTGGAGCTAACGCTGATAAGATCAATCTGGGTTCACTCAAGGTGTGCCAGAGTCGTCTGGAACATATTCGCAAGAAGTTCCAGGTACACCGAGGTATACCAAGACTGCTGGAGGCAGTAGGGGACTGTATTTACTTCTAACCCATCAATAAATAAACTTGTTTTTACTCTAATCAACAAACCATGTGCCTGTCAGGTTTAATTCATCGTTGTGTTTTGGTGTCGCACGCATGCACCTAAGTTGTCCGCGCTCGTGTTAAGACCAACATGAAATTTTCACCTGGTGAGCTTTTGACCGGTGAGCTTCTGTCCGGTGAGGTTTTGTCCAGGATTCAAGTCGAATATATGTCAAAAGTATGCTTAGCATTTGTTCCTGTTAAGTTGGATTGCAATAGCGCCTTGCCTTCTCTACTTCACTCCAATTTACTTACCTATCAAGCCCTTAACTCCCTCTTTAGAATGCTTTTCCTCCATCGCCGACCCAGTAAGGCAGCCGTTTGTCAGGGCCTCGGTTCCAAATACCATGACGGGGAGTTCCTGGGCGCAAAATACACGGCTGCTTCGTGTCGACATGCTTCAACTGCAATTCAGGAACCGTAATATCTCCAAAGGTTATCTCAAACATAAAAACAGAACCAAAAACGGTGATTACATTCATATGAATGCCTTTTAAATGAGCATATGTGCACGAATAGCTGTGATATCCTGGTGGCAAGGAAGTGTTTGATGAACAGAGCTAACTAATAGTAAAGTTTTTAATTAGGCCAGTTTTTTAATTGTATTAGAAACTTTGAGGCACCGAAAACAACAACGACAAATACGAAGTTAGACAACACAAGGTGCATTCGCAACTGTCGTTTATTTGGAAAGAACATTTACCATGTAGGGTCCATCGGCCAGCCTAGTCATCATAACTTCGGTGCAAAGCACTTCAGTCTAATAAGGCGATTGATGCCTCACTTACACACTATTTTACTTTCTCCAAAATGGGATATGCCTCATGCAGTTCTCTGTTTTTTCATTGTATCTGCGAGCATTTTAACATTTTGCAGCCCCGGGAAACAGGGACATCTGCTGCACTGAATGGTGAGGTGGACAGACAGGCTAGCTCGCGTGGCAGCCGCGTGCTCACGGGCACGGTCATTCACACATTTGCCCGTCTGGCCAATATACACTGCTGCTCACAATAGTAGTATCTGATACACAACGCTGAAGGCACGCCCCGCAATTTTATCCTTGTCTTTTATGTTGCAAAGCTAAGACGGCGGCTTGGGCCTATTGATTCTGTGGCAGAGCCGAGCCATTTTATTGTGGGCCGAGAGAACCAAAATAAGGCGGTACCGCTGACCGGCTTCCTTGAATTGTGTGACATTGATTGTAAGTAAGGTACCACATCTGCTCTCACACTGGGCCTCTCACGAGCGGGTTTGTTTATGCCTCAACATTATTAAAAGGCTTTTGGTGGCCTGAATTATACACATCTGCTGGTAGCCTTGCTTCTGCATAAACAAACCCGCTCGTGAGAGTTCCAATGTAAGACTAGCTGTGATACCTCACTTACACTCATTGTCACACAATTAAGGGAAGTCGGTCAGCGCTACCGCATTCTTGTGGTGTTCTTGGCACACAATAAGATGGCTTGGCTCGGCCACAAAAAAAAAAACAGCCCAAAGAAGCCGTCTGAGCCTTGCAGCATAAAGCACAAGAGTAAATTTGTTGAGTGTGCTTTAGGCATTTTGTATCAGATACCACTATTGTGAGTAGAAGTGTATAATGGCCAAATGGCCAGGTGTATGAATGACCGTGCCGATGAGCACGTGGCTGGAACGCGAGCTGCCCTGTCTGGTCATCTCGAAATTCACTGCAGTGGATGCCCCTGTTCCTTGGTGTTGCACGATGTTAAGATTCTTGCCAAATACAATGACAAAACAAACAGAGAACTGCATGAGGAATATTATATTTAGGAAAGGGAAAAGAGCGTGTAAGTGAGGCATAAATCGCGCTATTAAACAACAATACTTTACGCGAAGCGATGATGACTAGGCTGACCGATGGGGCCTTATAGTAAATGTTATTTCCAAATAAACAATAGTTGCGAGTCTGCGAAGGACTAATACAAAGGTACATAATTGTCTACCTTCTCCTTAGTCTGTTCTTTTCGGTGCTTTTACACCTCTAATAGCTAATAGTAATCAACATCCCCAACAGCCATGCAAGTGTCCCCTTAAAAGAACTTGAACACGGGCTGTAGTATGTGCCTCCAACTATAATTACGCTTCTTCACTCTGCGATTGCAGCCTCCGGAATTTCTGAATTGGCCATCTTGCAGTATGCAGCAGTCGACTGGGGAAGTATTATCGAAGCTGAAGAAAACATCCGCTGTAGAGCACATTCCAGGCTTGATCTGCATCGTTTATTGAACCAGTTTTCTGTTTTATTTTTATTTTTTTTTATTTTGAAAATGCTAGTCCTCAAAGGCAACGCCCAGAAATTTTTAAGAAACTTCTACAGATTAGTCGATCAAGCATGAAATGTGTCCCACACTGGGTGCAGTAAAAAACCCAATTATGCGTCCCCGGTCTACGCGCGACTGGACGAGTCAGCAGAAACTTACTGATATCTTTTGAAGTTCCAAGGTAATAATAAAGATTTATAGGCCCCTCTAATACACAATTTCTATGTTACGTTCATATTTTCATGAGGGTTCTAGCTTCTTCATGTTCCAACAGATTATCAGCTTAAATGTATATCTTTGTCAGATGAGGCTCAGCACCGTAATTGTTGTTTTTCGGATTATCCAATGTTTTCACGCAGGCTCCTGAAAGTCATATGATCGGGGCACCACTATATCCTCCAGCTTTGAAAACGCGTCACAAGGTTTAATGCTGCGCTCCCTAAAGTGGCCGAATGAGAACTTCCGGTGGCCGCATTCGTGGAGTGCGGCAGCGTCACTCGGAAAATCATCGAAATATAGTGAACCCAATGCACTATTTCCATCCAGTTCACAGAATTCATAAGGCGTACTTAGAGGCAATGAGGGACATGTCAGTTTCAAAAATTGTTCCCTCGATTCTAACAGAGTTGTACTTAGGTTATGAAAATGATAAGCAGAAAGGAGTCATGACATTCTTGGGATGACCTAAGCCTGCATGAACAGACATATCCAGCATTTAATAAAAAAAAAGAACATTTCAAAGAACAAGAACGAGTCTGCTGAAACCGTGCACACCATGAAAAAACGAAATCACTGAGATTTAAGGACACCACAGAAGCATGCATAGACACCACGGCACACATCAGAAATAAAACTAACAATACAGTTAGCACCGTTTTAAGAACCATTAGCTATGTATGCCTTAACATTGGTAAGCTTCTTTCATAGGTTCCAATGCCTACATTTTCATACATCCGGGTGGAATGTGGACACTTAGGCCTCACGATATAACGACAGTAGGTATAGTTATGCTTCTAATAGTTGAACCTTTTTAATACATATATTTATTTTTAGAACTTATGGCTCCTTCACACTTCTACAAACAGTCATGCTGCCGACCAAATTTGTTTGCCAAAAAAAAAAAAAAAAACGAACTCCTCAGTCTTACTACCCCTTGCCGTGCCGTATGATGTACCTGGGAAATCAATTTTACTAGTACAAGCCTGCCGTGCCAGTGCGCGTCGGCGGAGGAAGTTAGAAAGCCAGCTTCCGATTGCGTCAGAGACCCGATTACTCAGAACGTCTACGGTCGGCTGATGTTGGTGGTCATAAAATTGATTGACAGGACCCTCAAGGAGAAAAAATTAAGAAGAAACGTCTATTTACAGCACAGATCAAATCGCTGCCCGACTGACGTTCTTCACGACCCTCGCGCGTCCTCCTTTTTTTTTTTCTTCTTCCCGATGTCTCGCACGAACCACAGCCGCGTCACTCACTTTAAAGGCATCACTGGACGAAAAGAAACACGAAACAGCTGGTTGTCGTTTACGCTGACCTTCACACTTTCCCAACAAGTATAATTTTGGGGTCTCAATGCCACAAAATTATAACACAAACAAAAAACAAAAAAAAAAATCCGTCCGTCTTACATAGGTCAATTGCGCTCTGATAAGGTGATTTTAAATATGCCCACCAAGGCTCTAAACACCCTGTTTCTACCAAAAGTGCCTTAAGACTTTTATCACATCGACTGAATCGTGCACCATAAAAAAATATCAGCAAAGGCTTATGCGGAACATATGCTCTCTCCTAGGCCAGGCTACTTTTCGAAATCACGCAACTGCCCGTTCAATCATAACCAAATTCCTTGTCAGTGCGTTATTCACGCTGTTTTTCAATATGCATTATTTCGAGTAGATTACCTATGATCATTGTTCAGTGACAAACAAGAAATATGCGAGCATCGAACGGAATCTGCCCACAGCACTGCAGTCCAATTTTCGTCTTGGCGAAAGTGAAGGAGCTAAAAGACTGTTTCCAAACATGTTGCATGCCAGCGCGAGAAAAAGAAGAGTTTTTGGGAGTCAACGCACTGGATTTTCTGTGACCAAAAGGTTGACTGAGCAGAGCACAGACTTGAAGATTTAAAGGGTAACTGCAAAAAAAAAAGTGTTTTTTTAAACAGCCTAATTTGGACAAGCATGTCACAAAACAAATCTTCCGCGAAAAAAAATTTTCTTAAGCAATATTTAGGCCACAGGACGTAATTTAGTCGGGGTCACAACATCTCCACATTTAAAACTCCCGCTCTTTCGACGCGCGCGGAGTGGCTGCTACACGTCACTCGGTGACGTATAGCAGCCACTCCGTGACGTATATTACCAACTTTGTGGCGCGCGATTTAAAACGGACGAAACAACCGCAAACTAAAATCAGTCTGGCGCAGTAAATATTGCTGCAAAAGTTTTTGTTTTTGGCGGAAAATTGTTTTGTGACATGTTTTTTTTCCAATTAAGCTGTTTAAAAATACACATTTTTTCTTTGCAGTTACCCTTTAACAGCAGTGAAGCATCATTGTTCAGGTGCGACTCGTATTCTCACGTAATGGGCAGTTAAGGCTGACATGACACTCGTGTTCTATCCGCGCTTCGCACTGATTCCTTTTAGGTGATATGGAAAATCGGTGCTAAGGCCTCGAGTTCGTGTAGGTTATGTTGGGTTCGCCTGCCATGAAGTTTCAATCACCGACGAAAACACAACAAAAAGACATTGATGTGTCGTCTGCTAAACGAGATTTAAAACAATCTGTAAATGTCTGCTATACCACAAAGGATGCAATAGACATTTTTGTTTTTAAAGCTGCACCTGCCTCCGCTGGCACCAAAAGGTAGTGTGCTGTCGCCAACCGGCTGTAGCTGACGACAGAAAAAGGCCGAGCAATATAAGAGAGGCAAGCGGCAAGGCCATTCCAAGCTGAGGAGGCACGTGCCAGAGCCTTGCACGAGACTTCCTCGTTTCCTCGGGTCGCCGAAATTCGTTTTCCTGCTGTACATAAGCTGGTATTCCCTGGTGTGACACCTGGCAATACCATTCCTGCCTTCTGTTCTAATTAAAAAGTTTTCTCCAACTAAACAAAAGAAGGGCAAAAAAGTATCTGACTGATCCGCTTGCCAGCGTATCTTACACAGCCTTCTGACACCCAGCGTCAAAAGTCTGGGATTGTGTTTCGAGCATCAAAATACTCTGCTTAAATTTTGACGCCTGGCGTCGAAATTTGGCGTGAATGAGCCATTAGGTTTAGGAAAAAAATAAGATAAAATATTTACACCTCTAACCGCGATGTGAACACAGGTAATTCTTACATACCATGTTCTCCACAACCTCCACTTGAACCACGGGGCCTGCCACTCCACGAGTCACTATAGCCGCAACAAGTGGTGGCACACCTGCCGGTAGGAAGCATCAAATTATGATAAAATTACTGGTTAACAACAGTCAACACTGGCATCATAGTCCCTTTAAAATTACACACATGTGACACCTAGTTTAGCATTAACGAAAATTGAGAGTGCACACGATTAAAGCAGACACTACACCAAACTTGCTCCTAGACTTAAAACTTTTAAAATAAACGCTGGGAAAGCATGAAGCTGTGAAATCCAATCCTGAAATTCTATGTTGGAAATGTGTATACTCAAGATAAAAAAAAACAAAAAAAAACATTTGTTAACTTATCCAAGCCCCTTGACTTGCATTAGAAATATTGTTCTTCCTTCAGACTGCTTCGCACCACAATACCCCTCAAATCTCATTCCTTTACCTTAATCAGCTCATTTTAGTGACTGTCGCTTTTGTTTTCAAACTTTCGCTTCTAGTGCACATTCAGTGTTTTTGTGCATATTTCACTGCTTTCAACACGCGGACTCACTGTCAACACGCCGCTTCGCAAACAGCTCCCAAATCCAGACAGACTGCTGCTGCCACTCCATATAGTAGTATGAGCTGCTTCATTTCATTGTTGTACAGCTGCAACTTTGAAGAGCAATGCACATACTATCCCTGTCAGCAGAACAGCAAATTGAGGTATGGAAATTTACACTGTGTGTCAACATAGAGAGAGAAAAGCTCCAAACCCGTGCACTGAATTGTGGTGCGAGAGCAGACCATGCTCTCGCACCCCAATTCAGTGCTTCAACATCACAGATATTGCCTACCTTGATTTTGAAAAAAGTCTTTCCTGTATCTGCATTCAGTTAAAAAAAAAAAAAACTTATGTAATCACAGAGAATGGTAGCAGCAGTGGTACTCATTTTGGGATACGATGAAGCTTGTTAACCGTTTAAGGCAGGAAATTAAAGAAACGCGTCCATAAAAAAATGTTTTAACATGTATTTTTTTATTTTGTATACGTGTTTTTAAGTACAGCCTACGGGCGTCGCCATCTTGCTGCCCGGGGGTACTTAGGTGCGCTGTGGGCGGCGCCATAATCCGTCTACAACTCCGTCTCAAGGCATCGTAATTGGATTCCGGCGCAGCTCACGCGCTCTTCAGCTAGGAAGATGGCGGCGCCCAGACGACGTACCTGCAAATGTGCATGTGCAATCCATTACTGAAGTTATTTTTGGTGCAAATTAACTCCTTAGCAAAAAATCTGTTATGTCGCGAATTTGCGACATTGGGCAGTTAGGCCTGGACAAATATGTTATACTGTTTGACTTTACGTCTGGATGCAGAGGACGCTACGTTACAGCCTAGACCTCCTCTGCTCTGGCCTCGGCCGCCCTAGCCTCAGCGTCCTTCCGTCAGGTCCGTCCTCGTCTCAACCTGCTCCATCCTGGCTTCAGCCTCGGTGGCCTTGGCTTCGGCCCTTCGGCTCAGGCTTTTACCTCATTGCCATGGCACTGGCTTTAGCCTCGTTGACCGTGGCTTTGACCTTATTGGCCCTGGACTCAGACTCGCTGGCCCTGGTCTCGACATCGTTGGCCCAGGTCTCGCCGGCCCTGGTTTTGCCCTCATTTATCCGGGCCTCCTTGGATCTAGCTTCGGCCCCTTCACCAGAGGTCAGGGCAGGTACAGCGAAGACAGGCCCTTGAGCTTGTGAAGCAACGCCCTCAGGGTACCCACAAGATGCACCGAGCTTTAAGCAGCAAATATAAGCAGTAATGATAGATTATCAGAGTTGTTCAACAAAGTATAGCATTGGAAGTCCTAAACAACTGCTTCCCAGAAGTGACCTCTGACAAATCCGCAAAGTTGCATTACCGTTGTCCACCAACTTTTTCTAATGCTGAGGAAAATAACATCATATGTTATCTGCCCTCACAGTGCAAAGGCTACTGAACCGGTATATCTCGTCTCCAATTACTTCAGTGGTCTGAACATCTTGCAGTTAGCATGAATGAATAAATAGTAAGTACACTTCAAAAAGCAATAATGACATTAATAAAAATATATCTAACCAAACACCAAAATGGCAACATTATATGAATATTGATATGCTCTCCATAAAACTAATACTTTCTAACAGAAATTATTTTATACATATCCTGTGATCTTTCAGCTCCCCACAAAGCTTTTTGAGAAGCTTTTCCTCCATGGTTTATTTTTTTTTTCTTATGGACTCGTTCTGCAACGAGAGATTTCAAGAAAAAACAGCAAGTTTTTGGAAGATTTCGCAATACTTTGCGAACGTCGTTGCTTGAAGCCGCAGGATCACAGCGTAGTTCATGTTCAGAAGTTCCGCAATTATAAGACTGCGCCATTCTGAACTTATTTTCTTGACGTCACATTTCGAGCAGAGGAAGCTCTTGTCGAAAAAATAGTCAGCGCCGGACTCACCTGGTCTGTGTCTGCCGGAACATCATCTCGTAAAATGCTAATCGTCGTCATCGGGAAACACCGTTTTTAGTTCTTTTTCTTATTTCGACCAGGTTTCCAGTCGCTTTCCGGTCGTTCGATGCCACTCGAGCCGTCCCGCGCACCTTCGACCACGCAACAGCGAACGTTATTCCATTGCTCCACCCGGACTGCGCTGCGCCGCCACCGTGTTGATAGGCGACACCCAGTACCGCACACTTCAATATGGCGCTCGCTGCCAAGAACGGGTCAGAGAAGCCGGGTATGGACGCCGTCAAGTCGGGCTTCGCGGTCACCGATGCGAAGCCCAGTTGCGGCGCTAGGGCCCACACGGACTCACGGTCCGCGGCCGTGGCTCTACTTTCTCGTCGAGTCAACGAGAACACTGAACGGTGGCGGATGGAATGGACGCGCACCACCGTCCGTGAAGAAGACTCACATTCGTCGGCGTGAACGTGGCTGTCGCAGCACCACTGTTCCGGGAAAGCTCAGCAGTAATCCCAATTCTGATTGCTAAACGTTTCGAAGTTATATCATCGAACGTTCATAAACAAACTGGTTCATTTAAATACAACAAAACTAATGGCTAATCAAACCGGCGCCATCTTGATGATTGGATGGATATTACTGAGGTCCCTTGCAACTAACTTTGTAACGGGCGGTAGCTTGCGCCACCTAGCCTAAGTCTAAATGACGGCGTATTTCCAAAGGTGGTCTGTCACGCTCACGACTAATAGAAATGCCAAGAACTCAAACGCTTCACAACAGCACCAGACCCCAAATCATTCGAATTTTAACACTGCAATGAATCCCCCCGGAGCTCTCAGACGCAGGAACGATGGAGCTTGCTTTTTCTGCGCCCACAAAGCTCAGCAGCACCGATTTCGCAACCCGGTGCACCAACTGCACTGCTTTATGGGCAACCTACAATGCTGTTTGCTTTGGCGCCATCTAGCGACTGAAGCAAAATATATTTGGTACCCCTGGAAGTGGCGGCTCCATTGTTTAAACGTGAGCTTTTACTCTGGTGGCGCTGCTTAGCCTCGTGTCTGAAGCAAGAAATACTCGGTATCCCAGGAAGCCGTGATCGCGCAACGTGCGAGTACGGCGGAAGCTACGGCCCTAGCGGGCCAATCGGAACGTGACTGCGTATCTCCGGACCGCGTCTTAACTCTGAAGAAGTATCAGGCTTTTTGCTACGTCATGCTCCAATACGTGTGCGTTGCGCTGGTAGACGTCGCGCATTTCGAAGCCTTCGGCACGCGACGTGGGCCTTATCGTTTACCCTTTGCCAAGTTACAACGAGACAGAGCATAATCGTGGGCTCTCACCCTGCTGGCGCCGCCTGGCCGTTGCCGGCTGGCTATAATCCAACAGAGGACGATCGACGAGAGCAGACTGCTTGTCGATGTTGGTGGGGCCAATAACACGTAGCACTGATGAATAAACAATGGCATCACAGACGTACTCGGTAATGCTCGCATATTTGTTTGTCTTCACCGAGCAATCACTTTCTTTGTACGCGGTGTTCGAACTTTAACAATTATCGCAAAAATATGAACAGTTAAAGACATTTTAAAAGAAGTTACTGCTTCATCCGTAAAGTTCTTGACTTTTGCAATCTCTAACAAGCTCTTTTTCTTCTTTTTTTTAAAAAAAGGGGGGGGGGGGGGGGGGCAGAACCTGTAGTGAAGACACGTGCGTCGGCATTGGTGACCCCGATCTCACATAAGCCTCCCGAAGCTGGTGGATCAAACGGTGGATAGCGTATTTCACTCGCTGTTTGAGGCTGCTCACCACGTCCGTGTCCCCAGAGCGAACTGGAAACGACAAGAACTGCGCTGACTCTCCAGTGGCTACCTTTCACATTCCTGAAGATACCAAATGAACGTACATTTTAAAGTTCTTGCGCTCTTGTGTGGGGTAACCACAGCGTCAACGCAACTATTGTTGTCGTTTCCAGGCTGCTCATTTCTTGATCTCCACTCAGGGGAGCTGCGCGTTCACGGTGTGTGCGCAGATTGAGTGTCATTACACTCATTCTGTGAGGGTGCAATCGTAGACGTAGTCGGTCACGCTTGCCACGGGAGCGCTGAGAACTTGATCAGAGGGCTCACGTACAGCATTGAAACACCACAGCGCTCGAAACAACGCGAGCTGCTGACGCCATTTATGACACAAAGACAGAGCGACGTCAGCGCTGTTGAGCATGCGCGGTATAGGCTCGGATTATCCTTTCACCGCACTTCCATAGTAAACGTTTCGTTCACTAAAAGAAACCTTAGGGAGGTAGCTAATAACTCACTGCACGGATACTTACAAGGTACTTCCAGCTTACTTTCATAACGTTCCTCTAGTGCACTATATGATACCCCGGGGGAGCCTTCTAGTAAGACACTTCGCATTAACTTAGGAGCTTCTTAGGTTTTAGCTAGGTTACTGAAAGTATACTATTACAGTACTTACTTCAAGAATACTAGGAAAGGACACTAACAGTACAAACCTACTTCTGACTAGCACCCTTTAGAGGCAATTTTAGTATTGTTCTTGGGAATTAGTATCTTAAAAGAGCGTAAAACATTCTTAAAGTAACCTACCTTTCGCTAAGGGAAACCAGGGGTCCAAAAAAAATGATATAAAAGAACACAAACGCTTTTACAGCAATAAGAGGCACTTATTTTACAACATCAACGAAAACGACCAAAATTAATTGAAAATTGTGACAGCAGTTGAATAGCTCAACAGAAAAAAAAAACTAAAAAATAAGAGATATATTTTAGCATATCATAACAGCACGAAACAAAATTATCTTTCCATGCTTTTCTACATTTTGCGAAGTTCAGTGTAGCTGCATGTATATATCAAAACTAAAAGGTGATAGCTTCTAATGAACATGACAATGAAAAACACAGGAATTGTTTCCGGAGTTTACTCGAGTTGTGGGTACAGTCTTCAGCGGAATGAAATGAAACAGCGGTGCTCATGGGGTCGCGTACGCGTGGCACCATCTGCAAAGTGAAGCGGTCTATCTGGGGTCGCGAGTTCCAGATGCGTGCAGCTGAGCCAAACACTCGGCGACTGTTCGTGCTCTCTGCACAACCCCTGATAGCTGATCAACGCTGGCCATGAGCTTGAAACACGACAGCGTTTTTTTTTTTTTTTTTTTTTTTTTTTTTTGTTGTAATAGCGTTAACAGATTTATTTTTTCCAAAGGTTACAGTTTTAAGGATCGTCCATCACTCGCAGTGATCTCACTCTTCATGTCTAGGTGTAGTGTCTATGCACGTGTGTTCTTGCCGTAGGCTCAATAAATAATATGCATTTTCCGCTGTTCTTATTTTCTAAAGGTGAGGCACTACACTTTGAAGGCAAGACCATATTGCGATTGTCACCCGATGATCAATAAGGCGGTATAGTTTGCTCATCCTGCTTTGTAGTAACCTCCTATCCGTGGTTGCGCCGCGAGCGCGAGCACCCTGAAGTCCTTTCATACATATTTTACCAGTAACGACGACCAACACATATGACAAGGCACATTCCGCTTTAAGCAAATGGCGGGATTCAGTGCAAACCACTGCTGTGCGCCTCCATTCGATTCCTTAAACTTCCACCGTCACGCAGTCGCCGCTGCAAAGAATGTCGCTACTTGGAGAAACCTCTTATCAAATGACTTCAGAACAGCCACTGTCTGCTTGACTCAGCTACGCGCATGCGCGACACGCGACACAAGATAGCACGGTTTCTACCGGCAGATGTCGAAGCACCTTCCCGAAGCCGCGCGCTGCGCTGGTCCATTTCGTTTTGTTGAACACTGTACTCTTCAGTTCACTTAATGTCTTGAAGAATAGCGAAAGGTGTTGGCTTGCAATTAGACCAGATTACGTATACGACTAATGTTATTTTCTATCTTATTTATAGCAGACACTGAAAAGATATCCATATAGGTTGAAGTACTTGACCACAAGAGAGTGATGAAAGAAAATTTCACTTAGTGTACCATACGGGGCGTTATAAATGTTCAGTGTATATTTATTTTGCATTAAGTGAACACACGGTAGGTTTAAAAATGTAGCGGACCCCGACACCACTTGGCCATAGCTTAAATGTGAGCAAAAGGCGAAGTAAATAAACTTAATTTGGGTGGAAAGAGGTGTCTAATGCCAGTCAAATACTTAAAAAAACAGGTAAAAATAGCTCAAACACTCTTTTTTTAAAAAACAAAGAGGTAAAAATAGCTCAACTACTCCTGTAAATTTAGGTATTTTGGTTATTAAGTGGTTAGAGTGATTTCAACAGCATGACCGACGAACATACAACATCGAAACACTTGCAACATAATACATCTCCTATACGACGTGAATTTTGGATTATGTCCCGTTTTATGGAAATGAGTTTGCTTTTTGATCGGAATACAGGGTCTGTCCCAGAACGTCCCGGAATGAATTTTCGTAGTCGGCAACGCCGGCTGGCGAGGCGGGGTTTTGGGCGGAGAATTTATTGGGGGATCTAAGCTTCGAAATCAGACCAGTCTCAGTTGCCTGCGGGAAGTTGTTGAGGCAGGTCACTCTCCACGCACAGATATCTACTGCACCCTTGTACGAGAAAAAGAATGGACCAGTTCTTGGAGAAACGTTATGCAATCAGGTTCTTGTGTGAATCAAGGCAATGCCTATTGTGTTCTTTGACAGAAAAGGTGTAGCTCACAGTAAATTCGTGCTACAGGGACCAACAGACAACATGAAAATTTACTGTGAAGTGAAGGACGCGTGAGACCACCCCCACGCGTCCCTTCGAAGCTACCCCGTGCAAGCGCCTCCGTACTACACCGGCTTCGCACAGGCTGTGCCTATACTGCATCTGCCATCCACCGAATTGACGCAACGATGAGCCCAAACTGCTCTACTTGTGACACTCTTGAGGATGTGGATCATCTCTTTTGGGCCTGTCCCAATTACGCAGGCGAGAGAAAAATCTTCTTCGACAAACTACAGATCGCGGGAGTTGCCCGCTCTACTACGCAAGATATTCTTTTCCCCCCCGGCTCCGTTCGTGATGCCGCAAGAACATTCTCTTGACTTCTTGGATTCCTGGAAGATACCTGCCTACTGGACCGCTTGTAAAAGTGCCGACAGTTCGTGAATAGATATACAATAGTGGACAAACCTAATCAAGTAACTGTGACTTCATCCAAGATGCCTTCTCTCTTCCCTCTTCACCTTTCTAATCTTTTCTTTTGATCCCCTCTTTCCCCAACCCAACCTGGAACTGGCTTGCCCCCAATCGACGGTGTGGTTAATAAGTTCCAGGCTTCCTTTCTTTTCAACACTTCTCTCTCTCTCTTACTGTGAAGTGCTCAAGCGGTTGCGCAACAGGGTTCGAAGAGCCCGAAAAGAAATTCGCGACAAAAGGATCTTGCACCATGACAACGCCTTAAGCCATACCGTGCTCATTATCTCCGAGTTGCTGGCAAAAATGGGTGTGGCAATGCAGCCCCAGCCGCCGTACAGCCCCGATCTAGCATTACCAGACTTCTTTTTGTTCCCAAGGATCAAAAGAATCCTGAAAGGAACTCGGCCTGGGACGCTGGAGACGGTAAAAGCAGCTGCGACGACCTCACTAAAGAAGGTTCCCGTTGACGGCTGCCAGGGCGCCTTTAGTGATTGGGTGAAGCATTGGCAATGGTTCATCGATGGAGGGGTAGAATACTTTGAAAAGGTCTGGAAGAATTGTAAACTTATAATGAATACACGATTTATAAAAAATGAATTCCGGGAATTTTTGGGACAGACCCTGTATATCTGCCTTTGTTGTTGTTGCATTTACCTTCATACCTCCTAATCATTTGAATGTATTTTCGTTGCATCGTGTCGTTTATCTCTGAGCTACTGTGTTGCTGCCATAAAAAAGTATACTAATATCTTCCAAAATTATAGTAACGCCTCGCCTTTTAAAGTAAAAGTGCCCCGAATTTGATGTGTATAGTATAGCCACTCTTTAAGAATCAGAGGCCATGGTCAGTCCCAATTGCTCATTATCGCTCCACAGAGAATGAAATTGCTGACTAAGCAAATGAGAATACCGATGGAGAAACCAAAATTCCAGATGAATGAGGACCAAAGAAACACGCTGCGTATTTCAGGCAGGCGGTGACTATCATGTCAAGCGGTCTTTTCGCCATACGTCGCTGAAAAAGCGATTGCACTCGTGCTTTACAGAAGGCTACGCCATTTATATATAGCTTCACAAAAAGCGCGAAACGTTATCAAAGGCTCGCGAATGCTCCACTTCGTTAGATGTTGTTCCACAATATATCTAAGAGCATTCAAAGCGACAACCTCGAGCGTGCTTCCAAGAACAGTGCTTGTATACACGAGAGCGCCTTCTTGGCAGCGACGCTGAAAGCCCTACGTTCCCTCTTGGCGCTTCCGCTGCTCTCGCACTAAAAAGTAAATACACTATAATTTTAAAAATGTGCGTTTCAGGGTTTTTAGTCCAGTATGTCTCCCTCAATTACGAGGTTTTTTTGTTTTTTTTTTTCTGGTGCCATCTGAAGTATCCTTGATATATCTTGCCTCGCAATTATATATTCGGGGTCTGCCATACAAGAGACATTAACGAGCCACCAGCTTATGCGCCGCTCCCGCTGCAAAATCAAAACGTGTTATGTTTTTTTTTGTATTATGCACATTGTTTCTGCAGTTAATGGGACCGAAGTGTAAAAGGTGCCGTTGGCTAGCTTTGCGCGTGGTCGGGTGCTCGACTACGTCGAATGAACATGTTCAACGAGCCCAATAAAACGTTGCCCCCCCAAAACGGGTTACCTCCTTCCCCGGGTCTGACGGCGCCCGATACCACAAGCCGGGACTGGCGTTGTCGACATCGGGAACTTGGTCTTGCGAACTTTGCTGCCATCGGCCAGCACCGACGAGCAACGAAGGAGTGAGTCCGGGAAACAGCGCTAAGTCCGCCGGGACCATAGAAGCTCAGCTTTCTCGGCTGTTGTATGCAAAGAGCCCACGAACCGGTGCGTCGGACACTTTCCTGACGCAAAATCCTGGTGCAGTGGCTAGTGGAAGGCATCTGAAGGTTCACGACTAAATACTGCAGCATGTTTATAGTTTGTTGTCACTGAACCCGCTATGAAAAGATATAGATGTAACAAACTCGGGGGTAGGTGTAAGGACTAAATCCAAAATGTTATTCCGTTGTGTGGGATTATTATTTATATGTTCTAGGTCGAACATTTGGCAGACGTCCAAAAAGTTTATTTTCCATCCCGTGAAGCAAGTATGGGCCACTATATTAGTGGGAAGCTTAAGTCGCAAAATAAAAATATGTTTGCATTTGGGAAATATTTTCGTATGGAATGAAGTTGGTCATACAAAAAAATAATGAACACGGAAGTACTGTCGGGATATTCCTTTGGATCGACGAATAAAAACTAATCCAAGCTGTTTCAATATCTCCATGAATTGAAATGACGGATGACGGATTTTCATTTTTGACTGCACTCATCGCACCCCCTCCTCTTTTATTTATCTTGTCGCGACGGTAGAACTTAAAGTTAGAACTGTTAGTCAGTATTTCTTTATTTTGAATTTTTGGTTTTAGCCATGTCTCGGTAAGGATAACAACATCAGAGTCATTATCTTAAAGAAACGATGATAATATATTGCATTTTGGAATTACGCTTAGTATATTTGTGAATGATATTCAAAGTGAAAAGATGTTGATGACATTGCAAGAAGGGGCGATTTATTGTTTACGCTTTGCTATCTTGGTAGTGGTTTAGCAGAGTTCGATTCAGAGTTGTAGACATAAGTAACGTTATCAATCTTCAGTTTGTCGAAGATTAATTTGAAAGGAAAATTTTTCGTGTTGGCGTACTTGATTAGTTTCCTTCTAGCATTGCGGACAGAGATAGAAACGTCCTCTCCCACGGAGAAGGGCGTGCCTTTAAATATTGGACGGGAAGAAAGGACGCTATATCTGTCCTTAAACCTTGAAAACTTTGCAATGATGGGGCGTTTTTTCTCGGTAGTATGCCTTCCAATGCGTTTCAATATGATCGGGGTAATGCTAATGTCAAAATGGTGACCATAGAATACAAGAACCTTCCATTCTGCTGCAGCCCACGTTTCGCTTGGTTCGTCTATGATTCCATAAAACAGCAGGTTAAAATGGCGAGATCGGTTTTCGGCGTCGTCGCATTTAGAAGCCATATCATTACATTTTGATGATAACGCGACAACATTTCCGCTGGAAGGCGGGGGGGGGGGGGGTTCTTTGTTCAAAGTTCTGTATTTTGTAAGTGCGACCGCCAGCGCGGTGACTTTTGCAGATAGCTGTTTTATCTGTTCGTCCGCGTTCTTCTGCTGCTCTTTCATAGTTTTCATATTTGAAAGAATTCCTACTACCCCTTATATTTATAACAATTCTATTTTTATTTACCAAGTAAAGTGGCTGGACAAATGCAGACAAGTTTTTCACATGCCATATCTGGGACAGATACTTTAGTCCATACTGTGGTGATAATTGTAACTGAATGTAATAAAATCTACAATTTATCTCTTACATAACAAATGCTTCCGTCATGTTAACTGTATTACATACTTTTTTCATATTTCGGCAAAAATACTTGACCTTATATACCTGTGAACTTTTGCGTCCCAGAAGGCATACATTTGAGTAGTGTTTTAGTCTTTTGTCTTTCTCTGCATCGCATCATATCGCTCAATGCACTTCAATACTTGTATTACAACGTAAAAAGCGCTGACAATAAACGTACCAAGGTTACCGAGACGTATCTACGGGATCTTTATCGAAAGCAGGAGTCAGAGGAGGCGCGTTTTACGCACTTTAATCTTTGTGTTGACCAGGTTCGGGACAAGTTTTCCGGGGAATGCTGCATTGACGAAGCGTGTGACACAATAGCCGTAAATGGTTATTGTGTTACAACGGCCATTTGGGGTCATTGTGACACAGAAAGGTGCTTGGCAGATACACTTGGCGTCTTTTTTGAAGAGGCACCTTACGTACCTCGAGCTACAAGACGGTTTTAGGGTATGTAGTCCGATGAGTGTGGTCGAGTTTTTGACTGCAGAGAACCCGGCTCATGTTACGGTATGTCTTTTAACATCGAAGATTTTTTTATGCTATTCGGCACCTGGAGCTATTCAGGGCTGTCCATGAATGTGTGGCGTTCCAGAACGCCTGGGGTGTTAGCATTAAAAATTTCTTGGAACTGGTGTGTTTTTATCTTAGGTTTAGGTATGTTGTGCATAATGGCACACGGTTTTGCAGAAGCAGGGTGTATGTATCCGGGCTAGCGTTGTATCAGTTATGAGGGACATATTTGTTTCTATGTGAGATACAACTATTAAAGTCGGCCTTGAAAGAGAGGTGATTCGTGTTTTTAGATACGGCGACGATTACCTGGTTTTATTAAAGAAATATTTGGTGATCGTAAGGATGGTTGCATAAAAACATGTTGTGTGCGTCAAAATCCAACTCAGGGGGTTTGAAATTTACAAGAAAAATTACAATAGACGGAAAGCTACATTCTTTAGATATTATCCTTAACTTTAATGAGGATCATGTGTGCTGTTGGTACTGGTCGAAAACAAAAAGAAAGGCGTGCTGCATTTTGACTTGAGCCATTCGAAGATTGTAAAGAGTGGGATTAGGAAAGGTTGTATGAAAGGGGCCCTGCTGAGGTCTTGCCCTCTCCAGATGCTGGCTAGTTGGTGCGACCAGGCCGACAAGCTTACGCAGGCAGGGTACCCTAGGAAGGTCCTTGTCGGTGTGGCGAAGAACCTGTTTAAAGTTCTTCGGCGCCCCATGTTCCAATCTAGGAAGAAACCTAACGTGAGACCGGCGGTTCTGTGTCCCCGTGGTGTTGGCTGTGTTTTCAAACTGGGTGCGTCTATGCGCTGTGGTTGATAGGGGTCGTTCGGATAAACTCGGCTGGGGTAACAAGCACAAAGGGGAGTTAGTGCCGTGCGGGGTCGGCGTGGTATAAAAAATAGAGTTGCCCTGTGGGAGAGTGTACTTTTACCAATCAGGGACCTGCATCGACGATAAGCTCAGAGATCACGCCCTTTCGTTAAGCTCTTCACCATCGGGTTTTTTGTCCACTCATTGTGATAAATATTGGTGCCTCCTTCTTTTAGAAAAGGCGACGATTGTCTCTCGGCACAGTCAGTAGGTGACTCGTGAAGTATTCGAGGCTTATAACATTTCTATTATTGGAGAGCTGTGACATGTGCCCCTAGGTGATTGTCCGATATATGTTTGTCCTGTGTTTTAACGCCGGTAGGCGGTTTTACAGAAATAAATTAGTTGTCAGTCATCACTCAGTCTGTGTATACCTCGTTCTGTCCTCCAAAAATTTTGAGGTAGTTTCTCTCTTCATAAATATGCATAACCAACTCGCCAGACTTTTAACGGTGTTACATGTTTAAAAACACTACATAAGGGAACCTTTAATGCACAAGTTCAAAGCCTTGATACAGGCTATACCAATAAACGAAGTTCCATGCTCAATCAGATGGAGGAGAAACTGCGTTTTGCGTTCTTGAAAGAAAAGGTCGGATAAGAAACAGCCTTGAAATAAAATGGGCCTTCTTAAAAAGTGTAGAAGTGTAACGCATGGAACAACAAGAAGAGCTAGACTTGGAAACATCTGGTCGAGCACTCGTCTCGATCATAAATTAAGACGGATGAGCCAAAGTCAACTAGGAATTGCAAGAATACTTGCCCAACTTTTACGTCAATTTTAATTCCGTGACTTGCAGAAAGTTGACGAACAGAAACTTGAACGGCTCCATCATCAGACGAGTTGTCAAGTATTACTTTGTAAGCTGCCAATCGCGACCCTTTCTGGTTTCATACCCCCTTGGAATCTCCAACGCGGCCACGAAGCAAACGGCACTCACATTGAGCTAGACAACCAGGTCCTGATGCGTGGTGCCGGCGTGAGCCACGCGAAAAGCAGTGCGGCGAATGTTCGCGCAGCACTGAAAGTGACCAGCAGCAGTCATGAAATGAGGGGCGGTTCCCTTCAGAAGAGCGTGAAGCAGTAGCATTTCAAGGAACAGGTTGCTGCTGAACGCGTGTTACCTACTGTGAAGGTAACGGTTGTGAAGGCGGCATGAATATTTTGTGAGGGCGATTTGAAACTAATTGTACGAACACAAAACATGTTTTTTTTTTTTTTTTTTTTTTTGAGGCCGACTGTTTTACTTAAGGTAAATTTAAACTTCTGTAAAACGCGGTAGCGAAGACCTTTCGAGCAAGAAAGGCTTGCGCATGGGGTTAAAACACACGCCCGTCATGAATTCTTCTTGCAACGCCCCCTCTTCAGGCGTGAAGGTACACGAGGTTGCGAACTCTCGTAGCGCGTCAAAAACAAAAAAAAAAAAATAGACTCACCAAGAGATTAGAAACTCCTGTGGAAGCTTTCATGCGTAGTAATAAGTTTGCAACTTGTATCCAAGTGCTTCTTTAAGAAAGCGACGGCGCTGTCGTACTCGTTGTACTGTGCTGGTTGCACAATTTTCCTTGTCGGTATCTTAAAAAAAAATATATTGGCCGAGGGAGGGGGGGGGGGTGGATGTTTATACAGTATAGAACTTGTTCTGCCTCAACCTGCGACGAGTCTCTCAGCTGTAGATGCGAACTTAAGCAATTGCGGTTCAACCGCTAGCCTAGGGTCTTTAAAGGAGTCCTGAAACGTTTTTCCAACTTTTTCCTCTTTTGCTTTCCTCCTCAGCCCATAAATCGCGCATTCTACGAAACAGTTTAATACCCCTGTCAGACGGCAGCTAAAATGGCATTTACGCCAAATGGCATTCAGTGTAAATGTCATTTAGGCACTGCCACACGGCAACTCGAATGGCATTCAACCGAAATGCCATTTCAGGTAAACTGAGTTCCCAAAGCGTACTCTCGTCGGCAGCGCTCGGCACATGTGACGGGATTTTTTTTAAAAAAGAAGGCATTAATTGCGGAAACAATTTTTACTTCGTTTTAATTACGAAAACAATTAGTTCAACGCATATTTTGCACACACTTTACGTTCCTAAATGTTTAACCTACTCACGGCTCCAGCGATCTAGTAGGCCTAATGGCTCTGAACCCTGCCAACCCTGCGCTGAACCGCTGTAACTGTAGTCTGTCGTGAGCTCGCCTCGGTCGGCTGTTGGTTCGTTGGTTCCATTTCCAGTTACGCTCAACATTTGCGCGTTTTTACGATGTCGGAAGGAGCGCCTGCCGGCAAGAAAAGGCTACCTGTTAATTATACCACCCGCGAGACGTCGGCACAGCTACGTGAGACGAGCACCTCGAATGCCTTCGGTAGCAGACATACTCTATGGTAGCAGAAGCGGAACGGCGGGTTCTGCACCGGCATTCGGGCGTTTTTAGAAGCCCTCGGTTTTCAAGACAGATGTCGCAGTCCATCACAACACCGAAACCTCGAGGAACATGTTTGGGTAAGATATAACTTTGACGGAGGGCGTAACCAACGTGAGCACGCAAAACCACGACGCGTAAGACAATTAGCGGAGCGGACGGCCGCCTAGTGTTTGTTTTGCGTGTGTGGGTCGTCGCAGCACTGCGTACCTTGAACGAGTTCATTGCACGACCGGCTTGGTCGTGGTTCATACTATTATAGCTGTCTGCGCCTAGCAGCGCTTTAAATTTCGCGTTTGTTGCGCAGGCAACAGCTCCCGAGGTTGGCTGACATGCCTTGTCAAATGTACTACCGCCGTGTAGAGATTCTGGGAAGAATGCAAGACGTCAAAAAAAGGTTATTTTTCTTTTTTAAGTGGTACAAATCTTGTAAATTGTGGTCTGTTGTTCTAATAAACGTAGTGTAGGTATTCGCCACCGTGACCTTTTACCGGCTTTTGCATTCCCATTGACGTGCTCCAAAATGAAATAAAAAGAAATGCTGCATAAAGTCAGTCTCTGATTGTGTCTATTTCTAGCTTTCTTTGATGTTGGAGAATCCCATTCTGTTTCAAAGCTAAATAAGCTACGTATGTTTACATGATAGGTGCACATTTTTATTCCAAAACATCCCAAAAATCGTTTGATAAGGTATTGCACATATACATTGAATACAGTTGCTGCACAGTTGCTACTTAAGATATCTACATGTTCCAGAAAACATCTGCTGCTGGGGGCCACCATAGAAGTAGGCAAAGTGATCTGGCTACATTACAGAAAAATCTATAAGTTCCTGGGATCACTGCCTCTAAATAACAAGTGCAGTTTCTTGCAGCCATGGCCACTTATGTGACATTCGCCTCACTTGTTTTCAGACGTGCAATGCAAAAGCACTTCAGAAAGCGCAACCTGTGTGAGGTAACATTGGAAAAGCCGCAATGAAAGAACGTTGTGGGGCTGACAAGGACAGTGCAATAGCCATCATCAGGGCTGCCACTGGTAGTGACCCTAAGATACCAGTGACAATGTCGGTGATTATGCCACAAGTTCCAGAACAGGCCGACGAAGCAGGCCTTTTAATGCCATCTTTTCCCACTTGGCTCAGTACAGCTTCCAGCCCGGACGGAGAGGCATTGCAGGCCAGCACTATGGGACGTGACACATTGTAGTGTGTTAGAACATCTGAGGATTCTAGCAGACCCTTGGCACGCTTGTACACCTCTCCTTCCATCTTCGTCCAGGCCCACACCTTATCCTTATCCAGAAGGCGATAAAGGGTTCCAACTCATGGGCAGCCCCCTTCAAAAAACAACCATAGAGGTTCAGAGCTCTCAAGAATGACTTTAGTTCTGTCTTGTTCGTCAATTCTGAACCTTCCTTGGTGGCCTTCACCTTTTCGGCCGAAGGACTGACGTCGTCCTTGTTGGTACGGTACCACAGCTACTATACTTCCTCAACTTGGAAAGCGCACTTGTTAGCGTTCAGACACAGGCCGTTGTCCTGGATGCGCTGCAGCACCCTCGGCAGCCTATCGTCGTGTTCAGCTCCCGTTTGTCCTCCGATGAGAATGTCATCCGAAATAGCCTACACTCCTTCAAGGCCGTTCAAGAGCTCTTCCATATAAAGATCTGGGGTTCTGCCGGGCACTGTTAGTATATTATTAGAGGTATGAAGGGAAAAAGAAGTGCCTAAGGAAAGAAGTGGAATGACGTTTCAACCAAACGGTCTTCTTCAGGTATACTAAAAGGGGAGACGACAGGTCAAAAGGGTCAGATCGGCTTTGAAGTGCAGGGACGAAGGACAGGCCCTTTGATAAAATAACGTGTTCAGGGACAGTGAGGGGTAAATCGTCAAGTATGGCAACACCATCATTCCGTTGGACGGCAGCCTCATGATTTCGGGGCAAGAAAGTGTCTAGTTTCCTTGATTTACAGGCGAGACCATCGGCATAGAGATACGAGTTGACTAAAGAATTTTGTCGACAAGGTTGCGTGAGTGAGAATGGAAAGACGAGTCAAGGGACTTGAGGAGCCTTTTAGTGACGGTGAGCTTTTGGCGTAACTGGGCACAGTGGTCATTATGATATCTCAGATCTGCCTTCACTAAGTGGAGAGCAGCATTATCTAATATTTGTGAGACTTTTTAAGGGCCGGAGAAATTCTCATTGGCAGGTTGAGAGGAGGGCCGGTGTGTTTGCACGCAAGGCATGTCGGAGTGCCGCACGGCGTGGTACCGGGGAGCAAAGTCTGACGCTTTGTGGACTGGTTGGTGCGTACTGGAAAGGATCGTAAGTTGGGCTGTCGATAGGAAGTTAGGGTGGGTGCTTTAAAAATAACTTTAGAGTCTACGAGGTGGGAAGTGGTCTCCATGATTAGTTTGCCGAGCCTGGGTACGGAGGGATGGAACATAAAGATGAGGGGGTTTCGGAGTGGTTGCTATGTACTAGAAGGGATTGTAAGTTGGGCTGACGACGGTAAGTTAGGGCGGGTGCTTTAGAAACTACTGTAGAGTCTACGAAGTGGGAAGTGGTTTCCATGATTAGTTTGCCGAGCCTGGGTATGGAGGGACAGAACGTAGAGATGAGGGGGTTTCGGAGTGGTTGCTGTGTACTAGAAGGGATTGTAAGTTGGGCTGACGACGGTAAGTTAGGGAGGGTGCTTTAGAAACTACTGTAGAGTCTACGAGGTGGGAAGTGGTCTCCATGATTAGTTTGCCGAGCCTGGGTATGGAGGGACAGAACGTAGAGATGAGGGGGTTTCGGAGGGGTTGCTGTGTACTAGAAGGGATTGTAAGTTGGGCTGATGACGGTAAGTTAGGGCGGGTGCTTTAGAAACTACTGTAGAGTCTACGAGGTGGGAAGTGGTCTCCATGATTAGTTTGTCGAGCCTGGGTATGGAGGGACAGAACGTAGAGATGAGGGGGTTTCGGAGTGGTTGCTGTGTACTAGAAGGGATTGTAAGTTGGGCTGACGACGGTAAGTTAGGGCGGGTGCTTTAGAAACTACTGTAGAGTCTACGAGGTGGAAAGTGGTCTCCATGATTAGTTTGCTGGGCCTGGGTATGGAGGGATGGAACGTAAAGATGAGGGGGTTTCGGAGTGGTTGCTGCATACTGGAAGGGATCGTAAGTTGGGTTTCGATAGGAAGTTAGGGCGGATGCTTTAGAAATAACTGTAGAGTTTACGAGGTGGAAAGTGGTCTCCATGATTAGTTTGCTGAGCCTGGATATGGAGGGATGGAACGTGATGATGAGGGGGCTGCATGGTGGTTTAGATCTTGGTTGGGGAAATAGGGCGTCGTGCCGCGAAATGTTAGAGACGCGACTGCTCGCATTTCGCAGAACGCCGAGTGGGTAGCTACTTTCAATAAAGAAGGCGGTCACCGTCTTAAAGGGGCACTCAGGTGGATTCTGAGATTGTCTATTTATTGTCATAACTCAATCTATGGACTCTAAGCATCCTAAGAAACCCGAAATTACATACAAGGGCGGCCAATCTCGCTATTTAAAATTCTATTAAAAATTGGGGCATGCCCTCCTTTCTGTGCCGTGGCGCAGAACGCCAGAGGGTGCCATCGGACGGGAAGGCAGCAGGGGAGGGCACGTGACAGCCAATTACGAATAATGGCTTCCCAGCACACTAAATTTTCGAACATGTGCGCCTTTGAAAAAGCAGTCCGCCGCGAAGCCGTCACTCGTGACTGTCTGTCGCGTGCCCTCCCCTGCTGCCTTCCCGTCCGGTGGCACCCCCTGGTGTTCTGCGCTACGGCACAGAAAGGGTGGCGTGCCACAATCTTTAATTGGATTTTTAATATGAAAACCGGCTGGGCCCTTGAATGCTATCTTGGGTTTTTCAGGATGCTTAAAGCCCATAGATTGAGTTATGCCAATAAATAGACAATCTCAGAATCCACTTGAGTGCCCCTTTAAGCTGTAGACGGAAATCAATGTCATTGCTGCAAATCCTACAAAGGCAAAGGATCTGCAGCCTCAAACGCCTTTTTGAACTCCAACACTGGTTTGCCCAGGGGACGACGCTGCACCCTTTTGTCCAAGACAACACACAGTAGACGGTCCTATAGCATGGCTGACAAGGTCTCACCAAAGTTGCAGTGTTCGGAGAAGCGGCGCGGGGCGGGGACGAAATTCGCGATGCTTTTTCCAGGCTGTTGGCTGCACTTATGAAACGCAAAGCACTGAACAATCACTGACAGGCACGGTGTGAAGTGGGCGGTGAGCTCCAACACAATGAC
The DNA here is from genome assembly GCF_016920785.2 of Ixodes scapularis. NCBI lineage: Eukaryota > Metazoa > Arthropoda > Arachnida > Ixodida > Ixodidae > Ixodes > Ixodes scapularis. The sequence goes on from NW_024609867.1 coordinate 5,929,108, forward strand.
CGCATAGGGAGTCCACTGGCACACACAACGAGCATACGACGGAGTAGATTGTCGGTCCACAAACGCTACACAGGACTGCGCATATTGGGGACTCCTCGACGATGTTGTGCACAATGAAGAAAAAGTTTACTCGCTCCTGGTACAGGGGCCACGCTTCAATCTTTTTGGGTCGAACTCTTCGAGATGTCTCAGCCGCCCCATGATGACAACGTTAGGCTCATCCTTTTTCGCCATATGCTCTCGTCGTTGCCAAGTTGCCACGAAGCTGTCGTTGCTCAAAAAAGTGTGGTTGCGTGCCTCGGAGTTTGAATTTCTTCATTCTTGTCGTGGCCCAAATCTTTATTCAGGCAGCCGACTTGGCCGTGCAGAAAAGAGGAGTTAGACAAGAGGCACATGGTTTACGACGAGTCCCCGGAATGACAAATGGTTCGGTAAAACCAGCTTGACTCGCCTTGGCTTGACTTCTGCTGACTCGTCGATGTTGCCAGATGCACACACACAACACTCACGACGCAAGATTCCGTTTCATTTTAAGTGCAAGATCCAGGCTTTCAATGCCGCTACCAAGCATGCACGATCATGTAGTGGTAGCATCGTTCAGGGCAACATGCTCATGCTCATAGCTTCAGCTTCACTCACGCATGAAGTAAATGAAACCATGGCCCCTGTGTCCACTCTAATTCTCCAAGTCAGTAGTAGGCTGAAATTTATCCATCACTATAAGAAGTTGGGAGTGATGCTGAGAAGTCTGGGAGGGTTGTCGCATGTACGGAATTGACTGATCGACGTGCACAAGATGATGTCCTGGATTGGGCAAGGTTCGAGCATGTTGAATGGTATCAGGAACACGTGGTTACACAGGATCCATGGGGACACGGCGGTCCCATTGACTTTGGCCATATGTGCCTGGGGCGCCACTGCTTCCCGAGTGCTAGCCAGTGCCAACCTCTGGAACATGGTCACGACACTGCCTCAGCATCCCAAGATTGAGATACTGGAACTGGTAGCAGTGGTCTAGGAGAGCCAGAGGAATCACTGTAGTTGGATAGAAACATTGCAACAGATGCATCAGTCCTCTAGGCATAAAATATCTTACACCTTAGTCATATTATTCTTAAAATTGGAGATTCAATGGAGATGCAGAGCAGTTAAAATTTCACCACACAGCTAGCTTGGAACATTTCTTTGAAACTTCACAGAATGGCAAACATTCTATAGCTTCTAAACATGGTATTTACAGTGCTAGAAGCTGGCACTCTTGTCTCGTATCTAGAAACAGTTATTCAGTCATTTTCACCTCATCAAGGATGCACAATTGGGAAGATGATCAATCCAGTTGTTTTATTCACATTAAAGCGAATTAACGAATAACTTTAGAATGCTGACAGGAGCCATATCAGTTAGTTTTGAGTGACATACAGTAAAAGGAAGACAAGTGAATTTTTTTTTCTTTTAATTTTGTGAGTTTGAAACAAGATAGCCTGCATTTTCTAAGAGCTAAAAAAAACATGTAGGGATATTATTTCTACTAGTTCAAACTTTTTTTAAATTTTATATTTTATTTCTTTTTTTGCAAAAAGGGTACTTACTATTTTTATTGTGCTTTGGTAGCCGCTGGTGCTGAAACTTGATGTCCCAGGTGGCATTCCTACAGCGATTCTCTATGACCTGAGGGAGTCTTGGGGCAGTTCGGTTATCCCGTGTGTGTTTAACCGTTCAGCGGTCGCGGCGGCGCTCACGATCTTCGGCCAGTCGCGTCGGAGGGATGCGATCACTTGGCAGTTGTTTGCCCCACGACGAGCAAGTTGGCGATGGTTCTGTCCTCCGCAGGAGAGTATGGCTTTGCAGCGCCGACTCACTTTGTCACTGGGGTGGTTAGGTGCACGCAAGTCACCTGGCCAACCAAGCACTCTATGTAACACAGACACACATTCACATCGCCGGCATCAGCCAAACGCCTGCTTGAAGACGCGGTACGTTAGTAGGTACGGTAGCCTGTCTTCAAACCGAAGCTCGCGGAATGCTTCTACGACGAAGATGATGGACGGCCTTCTCAACAGGGGAGACGCTCGAACCAAGATCAATTCATACCGCCGTGATAGTGACGGCGGAAGTGCAATACGGCATCCAGGATCCCTCGCAGACGTAGAAGTGAGCACGGCAGCCGAAGATCGAGCGTGAGGGACAACCAGAGCAAGCAAGCACTACCGAAATTAACGAAAGAACTGTGCGAGCAAGCTGTCAGCTGTAGTGGCGGAGCGCGGGAGGCCCGGCTTACGGATCGGCTTACGACGACGTTAGGTTGACTAATGGATTTCGCCCCACGCTTCGCTTTATTTTTTCGTCAGAAAATAGTGAGCGCAACTTTCTATCCCAGTTTTTTGTTATATTTTCTTGTCCCAGTAGACAAAACACACAAAAACAAGTGTTTTGCCGTGTTAAAATTGTTTATTGACGAAAACGTGTTCTATGTGCACGAGACGAATTTGCGATCGCAATCGTAATAGATATCACTTAAATGTCATTTTAGTTGTCGTCTGGCAGGTCCCATCCTGAATGTCATTTGGCGTAAATGCCATTTTAGCTGCCGTCTGACAGGGGTATAAGAAGACGGAAAGCGGAGTCCCCGCTTGCTCAAAATTTCGTTTGTGTAGCCGGGCACAGCCAGTCTCCCCCTAGAAGATTAGCCCGTCGCTCATAATTTAGACAAAAGTAGCTTTCCCTACACCGTTCAACGCGAAACTGACACTGCTGTTGAAGCTACGAGCTCGTTGGGCCAGCCATACTTTCGCCACGTGATCACTTTCTCTCGCACATACGCACACGCAGGGAATTAGGTGAGGTGACGAAAGGGAGGCTGGTGATTGGTCAGGCAAGCGCGTAGCTTCCACCGCAATGTAAGCTTAGGGGTGACGGGGGTAAGTGAGGTCCGGTGTCGGGTGACGTGCGTTTGGGCCCGGTGACGCGCTGCGGGACCGCGCATTTATTACAGTCATACGACAAAGAGCTTACGAAGGGAAGGGGGTACGAAATAGTCCGCTGTGTTTTTTTTTTTTTTTAATTTTCGTACCGAAAGTCAGGCTTTCGACTTCCTACTTTTTTTCTTTTAGCGCCCTGAACGATGTGCTATTAGTAAAATCCAAATATAAATTGATTTATTCTACCCCGAAATTCGTTTTATCGGCCCTTTAACGTGCATCACGCCGTACGCCGGTACGATGCTGATCCAGATCGAAACAGGCAGGGGTGGGGATTGAACCCAGGAACCAGGATTCTGCAGCGCGAGCACGGTATTTGAAAGCTCCGTGGCAGGTAGAGTGTGAAATTTCCGCTAGCCTTGGGCTCACAAACAGTTTAGCAGAAAGGCCTCAGGTCGCTCCGGACGAAATTCTACCGTACGAGGCGCAAACAGGTACATAATTAGATATTGAACACGCTGCGTAACTGCCACGAGGGCATCGCAGGAACTGTTCCGGCTGGAGGAGGCCAATGAAAGTCATGGCAATGGTTCGCTATAAAAGTAGATGCTCACTGCGCTGCATTACCCAAAATGAAGGGTAGAGGATCTCCGTCGCCATGTAATGATCATGTTATACGCACCATGTTATAATAGCAACTAAAACTTCAATAAGAGGACGTGCCATATTTCACTCCAGACGCATCATCCCAAAGTAAAGGAAATATTAAGCATATATGTTTTGAAATCGCCATTTTGAATCTTTTTATGCCATAGTTAGACAATCTATATTTGGCCTACTCAGTGGCTGACGCTTGGCGTTTGGCCGTTGCACCTCACTGGCGAGAAAAGAGTAACTCTCGTATTAAGTTTACTTGAAAAACTAAATGATTTCGTGTGGTGTATAAGGTCAGATCTACGCAGGGTGCATTTCTTCCTAGTTTGTGTATACGTGCGCAAGCTTTTATGCTTGTTCAAGTTGTATTCATATACGCAACCGTATACCAAATAATCTTAGAGATGATGTTTCCCCGTTAAATCTAGCGGAGAAACGTTCCCGTAAAATTTAGAAATCAGTGTAGTTGGGCGAGTCGGTGCATCAATAAAATAAATAAAACTACAGAAGCAGGGACAAAATAAAATGCAGTAGGCATACACAAGTTCTGTTCCACTTGTAGAACACACACAAAGTGTGTGTCCTCTACACAATCGTCTACAGAAAAAGGCGCAGAAGCAAGTAGAAAACACGCCCCAGGTATTCGTGTCCTCTGTATGTAGAAAACAAGCAATGTGATGTTTGTACAACTCCTTCATTCCTTTAGGGCGCTTTTATATGCGCTTAATTAAGTCGTTAGTCTTTCGTCAGCGTTTTTTCTGAACGTTTTCACTTAAGTGACAGGCGAAAACCTTATATATCACTCCTTCAGCGTTTCATTGGACCCTCGGTCGCCTTTTCAAAATATAGGTTAGTTTCCAAATTCGTAAAACCTCTCGATGATACCAGGTGTTAAATATTATCTAAGCTACTACTCCAACTAATAAGAAAAGCTGTATATAAAGCTGACACCGATCAGCCAGTGAACCTTCAAAAATGTGAAAACTCGACACCCGGAAGCAAAATGTTGGAATGCATGGGCAGGCGCTTTGTGTATCCGGAGAAGCGGTGGGCACACCTTTACATTCACACCATCTTCAAAAATCCTGACGTCTTTAACGTCATCTTCAACGTCGTTCTAGAGGTAGTCGTTGAGGTAGTCCAGGATGTCGTACTAGACGTTGTCTTTTACGTCGTCCTCTAAGACGTCGTCCTCGAAGTCGTCCTAGAAGTCGTTCTTGAGGTTGTCTTAGAGCTCGTCCATGAGTTCGCCTTGGAGGTCGTCCTCCACGTCGTCCAAGCAAGCAGATAAACCCGCGTCGTGCATACACGGAGCGGCAGCACGCACACATTCACATTTGCGACCAAGCTACGAAGCAATCACTCATGGCTGCGGCGGAAGCAGAAACACCCACACCGCCCGCGCATACAGGGAGCGGCAGTACTCACACACTCACATTTACGCGGATGCTACGAAGTAATTATCGGATTTAGTTAAGCTAGTTGACACATCGTCAATGGTTGTGGTGAAACATCTTGAACATTAAACGATTAATTAGCCATAAAACAAAACACACACCCGAAGCTGCAATGGCGGTGGGAAGATTTGAACATTAAACGATTACACAAAAACAGAAGATTAAACGATTACACAAGGATGACGCAATCACTCAATTTAAAATTGGCGCACTGCAGTCACGATGACGTCAATTCCTTCGTCATAAAGCATTTATAAAATAAAGTGCTTACTCAAAGTTTGCGTTGCAGTATTAACAGTGAGTTGCGTCGTGATTAATGCTGTCGCAATTCAGACAACCAACAACAGTGACTTCTGCAGCCAGATTTTGGTTTTAGGAATCAAACCTTCAAAATACTGAAGAAAGAGAAGAAGATACCAGGGATGACAGTTGAAGCCATGTTCTAAATTGGCATCTAGTGATTTTCTTAATATAAAAATAAAATTTACGTATCGGCTTGTTTTCTTACTCTTAGCTGCTTTATTACCTAACTGCGTTTTTTTAGTGATGAAAATAGCAAAAATTCCCTCTGGCGTTTTTTTTTTTTTTATTTTAGCATATTTCGAGCAACATTTTGCTTAATATATAGTATTTGTTTATAGTATGTTGGCATATTCATCTAAAATAATCTGTTATAAAGGTTTATAGTGTTTTCTTATTCAAGTGTTTGCAGCTTTTTACATCTATATTATATGCTTTGTACTATAAAAAGTCTGTTTGCCGCCATGTATAATCTAATCAAGAAGTTATATTATTGTTTTAAATAAGAAAATAGAGTATACTCGTGGTCACAACATCTTACGAAAGTTCCCCGAAGCACACACTCTCGAGAAGAAAAAACATTTCTTCGGTTGACTAACCCTGAGAGAGAGAGAGAGAGAGAGAGAGAGAAAAAACATTTCCAAGAGGTCTCCGGTTAGTTGAACCCCGCGCATCCTATAAAATGGCAGATGCCGAGGCAGCCGCAGCTCATCGAAGCTCCCGCTGCAGTTTTCAGTCGTAACAGTTGATCGATGATATTCTGGGCCGGTTTTTCGATTTGGGCGCAGGAGTCCAGCAGAGTTCACCGGCCCGAATCACGTTGCTCGAAACCCCGGCATTAGGCACCCCGTTCGCTTCTTGTCTCCGTTCCGTGTCCACCGATGTACGGACGATCGTAAAGATTGGAAACGTGATGTTTCTCGTCTTTCGACTTTTTCACGGCTTGCTTCGTGCCGACAGATAATGGGAACGAAAGAAAGGAGGCATTCAGCGTGTGTATTCCAAACTGCGTTCGGCAGCGCTCACACGAGCTGTAATCGTTATGTGCCGCAACGTAGGTAGGATATTTTCGTTCGCGGCTTTACAAGGTCATGAAGTCTCGCACGTGATATATGTGAACCGACTTGCCTTAATCAATCTACAATCTATTCGATGAAGCCGTACTGCCGATGTTAGTACATTCATATTTCCGAATCGCAGCCGTTCTTTACCCGCGCCGGAACAGCACGTCACCGTTTTCCCTGAATGGAGCATATGTAACTGTAGACTTACACAGCATAAGTGAACAGAACGTTACATACCGAAATTGTCCTGATTTCTAGAAGTTTTAAAAATATGTAAAATGTGCACCAACGCAATATTTCTTTTTATAGACCACACCATTTAGCCCTCTCATGGCGGGGCCATTTTGATCGACTGCAGCGCCTTCTCCACATATCCGGGAAGTTCAGCAGGTTCGGCGGGGTAGAACGAGAGAGAGGGCACGCGCCCGATTCCTCTAGCAGACGGCAAACCGGAAGGTTCTCGTTCTGCACCTTTGGGCTGTACCGGCGCTCTGTACCGAACATCGAACTCTCGCACGTATCTGCCGTTGTCAAGTGGTTCGCGTTCTTTGAATATTTATAGCTACTCCAAATTCAGCCTGTCGCACTCTGTTATTTTATTTCAGTGAATGATTAACTGCGTGTCTGTATTCCGTCCCTTGAATTGCATTGGAGTCAGACGGCAGTACTACCCTCAACCACTGAGTCAATTGCGTCAGAAAGGCACGTTTTCATTTAGTATTCCACACTTCCACTTATTTTCGCTAGAGGCCTACACCAGTAAGAACTTTGTATAGTAAAAAAGGAACAGCAACCGGATTTACTTTTTGCCGGAGAGACCAGCCACTTTGACACAGTTTTCCAATTATTTTGTTTAGTGGCACGCAGGTAACCGCGCAATTAGATCCGGTTAGTATTTTTATTGAGCATAGCATTACACTATAACTTGCATATCAAAAACCGTGCATCTGCGCTTGAAAGTTCCGAAATGACGCCATTTTAGACCGAGTTTAAACGCCAGCCGGATGTTAGGTACAGCCCACTCGGCGGAATGGACGACGCGCGGAGTGAGAGGGGTTGGGCATTTCTTCTCCCTCAGCTCTTCCTAGTGGAACGGTTTACAGTCCCGGAGCATAACATCTAGTTGCAGCAAGGCAGCACTCGTTGTAAGAAGGCGGGACGTGGTTCCTACCAGTGGCGACGTCAATGTGGCAGTCGTAATCTGTAGCACTCCAAAGTTGCAGTTTGCGGACAACCCTTTCAGTGCTGCGCCGTAGATGCTTATCGACTCGTTAAGAAATTAATCGCACCCTCTGAAGACGTACCGGCAGTAGAGCTGAGATGGTCATGGGTCAAAGTGCTTCTTGAGCAGTGATATTACGTCATCATGGCTGACTTCATCAGGGTGCTTTGACGCGACCAACGCGCACTCTGTATTGAAAGTGTCGGGACCACGCAGCCCAAGGAAGAGGCCAAGCTTTTTTTTTTCAACGTTGACGTCATTTTAGGAAAGGATTCTCGCTCTTAGTGATTCTTATGTAACGAGTATAATCAGCAGCGAATCAAAAAGGAGGGAGAAGCAATGAATGATGACGCTTTTTCGATAGGTAATGTTATGAATTTGTAAAAAGTCAGCGTATAATTCCTTCGGTGCTTGCTTTCGACTGCTTGTTTGTAATGGCTAGGGGCCAGTCAAGGTGTTTTCACAGCTTTGTTTGTTAGTCACATTTGAACTTTTTGTTGGAAATATAAAGAAATTCCTCGTCTTCTGCTTATTATTGTTATCACAATGATCGTGTTCGCATTATTTGCAAGCAATATAGAGCAGAGGCGTAGTACAGCAAAATTAAATCGGCGATTCATTTCCAGAAGCTAAGAGATTGAACGTCGCTATATAAATCAAAATTAAAATTGTCTAAAGAACTTTTTAAGGTTCAAACCAGAATCTTTAAAATAAAAACAAAATTAGGTTCTGGCAGTACATAAAACCGTGCTCAATTTGGGGTTGATGTGGCATTTAACGGAATGACAGTATACTTTGTTCAGGCAGACGCAAAGCAGAGAAGAGCTATAGTTCTTTTTACGACTTTAACGTGTGAGGTCGTGTAGTTTAGAATGCATTTTTTTCATCGTGGTGGAACGTGCCAGCACCGGTGACTGGGTCGGAAGAAAAGCCAGAGCCTCAGAAATCGCAAAACTCCCTTCTTAGGCGCTTCAAATGTAAAACGGAGTCCTAAGCCGCTTCTGTGGAAAATGTTCATAGTCTTACTGAAAACCTCTTTACCACCTTTAGTTTTGTGCGCTACGAGGAGGTTGACAACATACATAAGCACTATCGTGACTGTCGTAAACTTATAGGAGGATTCTATAGCACAGTCAACACCTTTTTCCATCTAAGCTGTCTAAAAAAAATGTTTTTTTCCTTTGCATGTGTCCTTTAGGGAGAGAGCCAAGTATATCCTCTATTCGAGGAGCGTTTTGAGTCGAGGTCGTTATATAAATCGCAAAACCGGCCTCGAGTGGAGTTATCAGTGGAGTTTCCAGTCTGGTTTGTGTCAAATTTCGAGTCGTTCAAGGTCATGATAAGGAATTGTCACAACAAGCCTCGCCTTTACACGCACATCTATTTCAGCTAAAATATGCGTAGTATAGTCGGCATAAGGTAAGTCACACGCGGTTTCGCTTGTCACGTTAGTTACTACAAGGAGTTGGTTCAGCACTCGCCGAAGAGATACCACGCCTAAATAGTCCTTCTTTTTTATCTATTTAGTTAGAAAAAATAATCAAGCCTTTTGAAAAGCAAGAATCGTTTTATAGTTGTGCCGAGCCCTACAGTGTTTGCTTATTACGTTGAAGAATTTTGGACATATGTATATCCTCTTGCTCTGTGGTGACCTTTATTCAAACACTGGACAAACTAATGAGGAAGTATAGGTACAAAAAATAATACTTATTCAGTGTACGAATGGTTTAGAGGAAACGTTAGAGCAACTGAATGCCAGAGTTACGTCGACTGAAGACCATATAAAAATCAGGCAGAGGCCCTTCAGAAGCATGTTCAGACTGTCGAGCAAAATATATGATCCTGAAAACAAAGAACGCAGGAACAACTTAGTAATACACGAACTAGAAGAAAGCCAAAATGAAAACCGATCCGCACTGAATGCTGCTGTACTCAAAGAACTATTCAAAAACAAGCTAGAAGTGAAGATAAAAAGTAGGAGACGCATCTATCCTGTTGGCAAATCGAATGATTGCTGCCACAGTAGTCATAATCAAACTCATAGATTACCGGGAATATCAAGATATAGTACAAAAAACAAGAATATTAAAAGGCAGTAACATATGTATTGGAGAAGGCCTTTAATTTCAGGTGCGCTGTATTAGGAATCGACTCCCGGACAGCGCTCTATTAAGCAGAGAGCGAGGACTCCGAGTGTCTCTTTTCATAAGATAAGTTGAAAACTGAAGGTGAAATCTAATATGGGGAGGCAACAAAAAAAAAGAGATAAAGTGAAAGTCAGAAGGACTGGTCACAAGCAACCCAGTTTTACAGGATGACTGAGTGGCAAGGCTGAGAAGAGGGAGCTAAATTTTATATAGTTAAATGCAAGAAATGTCGTTCATAAAACGATCAAATGGAAGCCATGATTTTTTCCAATGACCCGCATGTTATTTTAATATCAGGGTCCTGGCTCTATGATGGTACTCAAGAAAGTAAAGTGGAACCACTTAATTACACGTTAAACCGTAAAGATAGAATTTCCCGGTGTAGCGGCGTTGCTATAGCCATTAAGGAAAACCTAGTTTGTCAGTCTTGAGGAAAAGCGGATTACACGAAAAGCGTCTGGTGCAAATTACACTTTTTAACTATCATAACCTTAGGATTTGTCTAAAAAAAACCAGGTCGTCTCCAAAAGACTTAATGAAAATAATTGATTACTTGATCGCTAACACTAATAATCAATGTGAATTGGTATTAGGAAGACATTTTAACGCCCCCAGCATAAGTTGGTCGGATGAAGTTTTGGTCGGGCTGGAAGAAAATATATCTGATTAGTTCCTTGAACTGACTTTCAGTCGTGGTCTAAGTCAGCTTGTTAAATAACCCGAACATATTACTCGAGCATAATGTTTGTTACTTCACCTTTTTTGTTAGTAAACACTTCGATGAATGCAATGTTCATTACGGAATATCAGACCACTTTTTTTTTTATTATTTGATGGTGATCATTCTCTTTGACAAACTTATCCGGCCGAAGCAAAGACGTTTATAATTTTGGAAGGGCAATGACCAGTTGGCATATGGCAATCTTAAGCAGTGCCTTAATGACTTCGATCAGTTGGCCGAAGCAAATCACATGTGGTTAAAATTTAAGTCAATATTGGGCTAAAGAATTGATAAGCTGTATTAATAAAAAAAATATTAGACGCTGAACCCAGTGGACCACGAGAGACATTTTGTACGTAAGACGGAAACTGAAAATCCTTCAAAAAGGCAGGTCACTAAATGTAAGGGAACAGGCTGGAAACTTAAAAAGTTTGATAAAGGCAGCCAAAGAAAGAAGTTAACAAAACCCTTGCCCACATTTCCGTCATCGCCCCCCTAAACGTTCTCGCGTCACCTATCTCCGGCAAAAAGCAGCGTCAGCCAGTTATGCTGCAGCGGCAAATCAGTGAGTGACAATGCGAAAATGGCATTCGAATATGGCGTCTTCTTTCAGTCTCTGTTTACGGAGAGGTGAATCAAAATATTGTTGTTACATGTGATAACGACATCAACAGTATTATATTAGAAGAGTGTTCTCTTATCAATTCTATCGCATGACATTAAAAATCAACTGGACCAGATGCCTTGCCAAACGCATCCTTTCCCATTTACGCCGATGGGTCTCCAAGTATTTAACTGAAACTTTTCTTGGTCAGTCAAAGATGCAATACTGCAGGATGATTGGCTATTGGCTAGAGTTGTTCCCGTAAAGAAAGTGGAAGATGTGACTCAGTCCAAAACTATGACCCCATTTTCCAGTACCTGCATATCCTGTAAATTACTAGAACACATTGTAGAAAAAACACGTGTTTCCCTTCCAGGTGTAAATACTGTGCTAGACCCCAGCACACATGGTTCCCGTAGAGGCTTTACAATAGTGACTCATTTAAATGAATTTTATTATGAAATATCTAGCTACTGGAATGTTCGTTAGCAGGTGGATGCAGTGTTCCCTAAGCTGCCGAAGGCCTTCGACAGAGCACCTCATCGTAAACTTTTGAAGGTCTTAATAAACCTCGGTGTTTCCTCATGTCTAATCAGATAGGTTAACGCATATCTCACAAATTACCGACAATTCGTGGATGTCACTGGTACATATTCATGAATGCTTGATGTTTACTCCAGGTAGCCACAACGTTGTTTTGTGCCCCCGGCTTATAATTCGAAAGTATTAACTGCCCCTTGGAGCGGATCCAGCGATGCTGTGACCGCGAAAAAGAGGCGTCTATTTAAACGGCAGTTGAAATGGATGCGACACGTTCTCTTTGGCTGCGATGCGTCCTATCAGATGCTTCGTTACGGAAGTAGTGGTACTCTAAAAAAAAAGTGAACGCGCCTCAGAAAAAAAAAAAAAAATCATAACAAAGACACAGCAACGCAGATGCACCGTAACGAAAGGCTTAGAACTGACGGAGTGTGCCGCGCCTGCGCAGTGGTGGAGCGTGATGTCACCGGCGTGGCACCGTCTGTGATAGGAACACGTGGCGCGGTGATTTTAGGATTGCGCTGCGTCCAGAAATCCTCTCGCGTTCCATTACGTCAGATGTCTAAGGTGTCCTCCTTTAATGTTTTTGTTGATGTGAACAGTTTTTTTTTTTAATTTTTGCTAACGGCCCTGTGAAAATACAAATTATTTTCACGGAGCCGTTAGCAGGTTATCAGTTCAGGAGCAAATAAAGCTAAACAACATGTTATCGGGCATGACGTTATAATGTCGTGAATATAACATGTTGATTAACATCAAGAAAACTCAGTACATGAATATTTTAACAAGGCAATATTCTAAATTTGAATAGACCGATCTCACCAAGCGTTCGGCCATGCGTGACGCCGCCATACCTTTAGTTCGCAGGAGAACACTGTAGCAGGAGGAAGGCAGCGGTGCACAAGACGGCTCGTGCCGCCTTATGCTTCACACGCGCAGAGCAGTAGCGAGGTTGTCGCACGTGCAGAAAGACTAATGCTACCTCAATGAATTGCGGCAGTGGTGGCGTAGTCAAACTGGCTAGTGAGATCGGTCTTTTACAAAGTTGAAGGAGTCAGACTGCTAAAAGCCGACAGCTATAAATACCGTATATCGGTGTAATCATTTCAAGTTATTAAAAATGAAACTGTTATGCGGAATATATAAAAAAGCGAGCTACAAACAAATAGACCGATCTCACCTGCCAGTTTGACTGCGCCACCACTGCCACAAGGCATAGTGGGAACTTTAGCCTTTCTGCACGTGCGACAACCTCGCTAAACCTCCACGCGTGTGGGGCACGAGGCGGTACGAGCACTTTGGTGCACTGCCGTTTCGTGCACTGTGCATGCGTGACGCGTCAAGCATGCGCCGAACGCTTGGTGAGATTGGTCCATTGTGGTATGTTAAGGTTGAATTTCATGGAGCAACTTATGCCAGAAATAGCTAACGAACGTTGCCCTATGTCATACTCCCTTTGCAGCCGTGACGTAGCAGCCATTGTGCTGATTCGACGCGCAGAAAAAAATTGCAGTGGCTTAGCTCGGCTATGCCAGGATATACGTAGCGTGAGCTTACGCACAAAATGAGAGGCGCTATCAAGCGGGTCTGGTGCAGTGTCAGACTTGGCTACTGCGCAACGGAGGCGCACAGCTGGGCACGCGGCGGCGTCAGCATAGAGTAATATACACAAGGTAAAGAGCGGACACTGCCATAGGCCCCAGCGGCCCAGATAGAGCAGTGACAACTAGCGCTCTTAGCGGACGGTATGAAACACAATCTGGTTCCGGTTCCGGTCAAGTTAGTTTCGGTTTCGGTTTGGGCATTTTTGTTTCGGTTTTTTGGTACCCTTCTCCTTCTCTTTTTCTCTTTCTTTCCTTCTCGCCTCCCTCCTCGCTAGGCTCTCGGGAGCTCCTTGGCTCCGGAGCCGATGATTCTTTTTTTTGTTGTTGTTTTTATGTTATAAGTTTTGCAATATACGATATAAGTTTTGCAAAATGTGTAATGTGTCGAATAAAAGTTCAACCTATTGAACACATTGAAGTACATAATCGCCACATTGACTCCTGGCTGGTGGAGCATTTTGGGAGGTTTTGGGGTCAACAACAGTAAGTGGTTTGAAAACATTTTATTGGACCACATTCATATGTACATTATTTACTTCAGAAGCTCTGTATGTTTTATAAGAAATAGATAATCACAAAAATAAATGAGTATGAAGGAGTGCGGCATATCGTACACTTCGTAATAGATTTTTAGCGGAGTCAAGTTTACAAAAGCTTTCCACAGGGAACATGCTGAATGATCCATTCACCTTCACGCCGACTCGGGCACGGTAAGTAAGTGCAGAAATAAACAAGACATCGCTATCATTACCAGGCGAAGCACACACCGGATAGTACAAATTCCAAATTACCGGCTAATATAAAACACACGAAATGGCATAGCCTGAAACTCGCTGCGGGTGAGCCATTGCAAAAAAAAAAAAAAAAAAAAACAATGAGAACTCTATTCGGAATCTGACAAGATTCAACCATAGATATTCAACCATGATTCAACGTCCCTAAACATTCCCCGAAATACATTTGTTCAGGGCAGGAGTATTACTTCAGAAAAAAAAAACGTCCAAAAAATATAGACGGGTACAGAAGTGGACACATTTTCTTCCAAACATCTATGCCTCTATAAACTATTTTCTATATAAATTCTGCAGAAAGTGGATAAATATTTGTGTAAGGGGGCCGTGATACACATTTCCTGGAAATGAAGAAAACACATGTTTGGAGTGCAAGCTACACTGCCCAATTAATAAGCAATTTCTGTTTTTGATTTGGCAACCGCCTCTGTTAATACGCTATTAAGCTATTAACAGTTAAACTTATCAAGTTGCTTACTAGCAACCGAAGAGTGTAACCGAACTTTGTCCAAGTTCCGGTTAAGGAACCGAACATGCCAACACAAGCGTATTCGGCAAAACATTTTTAAAAACCTTTTGTGACACTCCTCTGAGCAAAGGCTGAAACCACCCAGCTCTGAGAGTGTGTGATACAAGGCAGCACACACTCCTCGAACATGCGCTGCACTCTCTATTACGGCAAGAAAGTGATTTTCTAGTTTCTGAATAAAGTTAAAGGCAGCCTGTGATGGTACTACTAGGTTTCCGAAGAGTTTCCCAGGCACGTGGTATGCTTTAAGCATAAGAAAATACTGGTGAGGCCTGGTCAAGTTGTCAGACTCATCCTTTAGCAGCTTAGAACAGCCACAGCTGCGGGTTGTCTGTTCAAGGAAAAGTTTGATCAAATAGCCTCCAACGTAGTAAGTGCACGAGTCGTCAATTATATTAGACCTGATATCTGATGCCAGCTCAGAAATATCTTCTAGTGGCGGGAAGTTATCAACTGGAAAACATTCCACATTGTCTGCAATGGAACTTTCATGGTGCGAAAATATTGGCAACTCCTTAAGGAGGTCAGCCTTTTCATCCTCTACATTTCCATTGTTATAGAGTCTGAACAGTTTTTTTATCCCGATGTGTTTCAGTCCCGAGGTGAACTGATTCACATTTGGGTTTGTATTGCAGCCCAGCATTTGTCTTATTGCCCCAAAAATGTTCTCCAGTGGGTCTTGCTGCAGGCGTCGAGTAAGTAAGAATTTAAAGTCATAGCTGTTTGAAAGCTCATCCCAGAGCATGAGGACACTCCTTATTGTAACTTGCCACCCTATGGTGGTCTGTGGCTGCCTCCTACTTTGGAACTTCCGTGTTGAAATCCATGCGAGTTGTTGGTGAAGGAAATCGAGTATCTCAGATTCTCCTTTCAAAATTACATGACGCAACTTCTGCCCCGTCTTCTTGAATTGCGAGCTATTTAAACAATCAAAAAGTCTGTCCATTCTATCACAAAAATAGGCTGTAGCCATGGCTGCCTCAGGAAGCTCCTTGGCATAAACAAGGGATAGAATGGCAAGACAGACTGAGGCACTCAGGACCTGTGTGGCACGCTTTACTTTCATGTTACTGAAAGGTTTTTGAAAAATGTGCCTCTCAGTAAGTTTTGGAGCCAATCGCAACCTCATCTCATGAGTAGAACGATAAAGTTCAACAATATGGGACCATTCAATGACCTCATCCCCAATGCAAAGTTTGTGGGCTTGGAGATTGTTTCTTGTTGTTTTGATGAGGTGCGGAACATCAAAGATAAAGTAAACACGTTCGTTGTCGACTTTAAAAAATGGCTTATCAGCAGATACACCAAGTTGGTTGGCTAAGCTTACGTTTGAAGCCCCCTGATCACAGACCACGGCCTTCACAGTGAAGTCAACAGTCTTAAGCTCTCGAATGAGAGAAATCAGGAGGCTCCGGATAACAGAAGACGGTGTTGAAGTGTGCCCAACAGTGTATGCGAGGGGCTGAACCCACCTCCTGGAAATTCCAGAGAGCACAACAACCAGGGCTCTATCTGCAATGGTCGAGGTTCGTTCAACACCGTCATCTGTAAATCCATGGATAATGTCGTGTGCAGGGTCGTATGTCAAGTTCTTCTTCAAAACAATCTCATCAAAAATCAAGGTGCAGACACGATCACGTGCATTCCAAGACCGCGTTTGAGATTCGATGGAGGACATGACACCAGGTATAATACCAGGAGTCATTTTTACGTTCGACAGCCACCTACGCAGTGAACGCTGAGTGGGAAGCGTTAAATGTAACGATAGAAAACGGTATGCCTGTGGGCCATGAAAGTTCAGATGCAAAGCAAGCTTCTTGAGCCACAGTGGAAACCGTTTTCCTCGTCCCTTGCGCCCTAATTTTACATGTGACGAGATAAGTCCGAAAACCTCGTCTGTCACAAACGGACGCACCATTTCAAGTGCTTCGGCATCTGTTTGAGGCATTTGCTTCTGTTGCTTGCGCAGTCTTGATATTGTCTTTCTGTAACTGGAAACCTTTGCTTGTAGGCGTTTTATGACGTCCCTGGGCCTCCTTGAGAGCTTGGCGGAAGCAGGTGTTGAACGACCAGAGCCTGCCAAAACAATACCGAAAGCACATAAGTCAGGCTACAAAAAAATGATAAAGTAGAACCCGACAGAAACGATACCGCCAAATACCGACCACTTACCCATGCTGCAATATGTGCCCCCTTCCCCCCCCCCCCCCCCCCGTCCCCCGCCACTTTCGAAACGTTTGCGAAATAAACAAAACACGTATCAATGTCCAACTCCAGACTTAAAAACCCACCCACCTAACATAAATGCTCATCCGCTTCAGCTGCTTCTCCAAGCACACCAATGTAAAAGGTGAAGCTCGACACGTGCACGGGCCTCCAAAGTGGTGGCCCCCCTTACCCCCAACCTTTGGCTGTTCTGCAATTTCGCTTTCGGGCATAAGAAGCATACATCTCTGCGTTTTTCATGATTATCTCCAAATTGTGAGTGGGCATTTGCTCCGCATGTTCTGTTACCACTGTTTATACACAAATGGCTGCTATCAGAAAAAAAAAAATTAAACTAGCTTTTAGTCTTTCAGCTGCAATAATTTCACCACAAAAACTGTATTAACATAAATTGATGTATCTTTCAAATATTGAATAATCGCGTAGTCAATCACTACATTCAACAGGGTCATCCAAAATGAGAACTGTATGTAACAGGATTGGCAAATTACTACAATAAGCACAGATTACTAGGAAACCACCCCTTTTCAGAGCATTTCACGGTGCCACACTTCAAAGCTTATGTTCCCCGTCACCTAGAGCCCTGTAGTGATGTTCCAAGTTATTAAGGCCAGCACAAAAATGAAGTGACAAATAATGTCACCTAATTTGAAGCAATGTGCACACTAAATGCAGAGGTACTTAACACAATTTTGCAGTGCTTAAATCTGTAGAGAAGTCAATTTATACTCACAGGTTCCAGATGATTCAGAATAGCCAACAGACGAAGATGGAGTGCTGTGGTCCAAAAGCTGGCCAGGAGAGCTGGCCATCCCCATTTGCTCTGGAAAATGTGCCACTGTTAAATACGAATGTTTGCATAAACCCAATTTGTGTAGGAGATTTATTTTACCACAGGCCGCTATGGAATGTGACGCGCTGGTACCCTCCAGTGAAATAGCACAGGGGCTTGTCGCCATCGGTTGTTCTGAAAAACGGTTGCTTGTCAGATATGAGCAGCTGTTTTAAAAGAAATGATCTCCCCATGAGCAGCTGCCGAAGGTGACGTTCCACTGCCTTCCATTCGAACATCCCCGGGGCTTGGTTCCGCCATCGGCTTTTCTAAAAAGGGCTTCCTTGTCAGATATGAGCCGCTCATTTAAAATAAATAATCTCACCAGAAGCTGCTGTGGGATGCGACGTTCTGCTTCCCTCCAATGGAACGTCACAGGGACATGTCGCCACCGGTTCTTCTGACAAATGTTTGGTTGTCAGCTATGAGCAGCTGTTTTAAAAGAAATGATCTCACCATGAACAGCTGCCAAGGGTGACGTTCCGCTGCTTTCCATTGGAACATTCCCTGGGCTTGGTGCCGCCATCGGCCCTTCTGAACGACATTTGCTTGTCAGGTATGAGCCCCTGTTTTAAAATAAATGATCTCACCACGAGCAGCTGTTGAAGGTGACATTCCACTGCCCTCCAAGGGAACATTACCGGGGCTTGGTGCCGCCAGCGGTTGTTCTGAAAAACGGTTGCTTGTCAGATATGAGCAGCTGTTTTAAAAGAAATGATCTCACTATGAGCAGCTGCCAAATGTGACGTTCCACTACCCTCCAATGGAACATTCCCGGGGCTTGGTGCCACCATCGGTCCTTCTGAAAGATGTTTGCTTGTCAGGTATGAGCCCCTGTTTTAAAATAAATGATCTCACCATGAGCAGCTGTTGAAGGCGACGTTCTGCTGCCCTCCAATCGAACATCCCTGGGGCTTGGTTCCGCTAATGGCTTTTCTGAAAAGGGCTTCCTTGTCAGATATGAGCCGCCAAATAAAAATAAATAATCTCACCATAAGCTGCTGTGGGATGCGACATTCTGTTTCCCTCCAATGAAACGTCACAGGGGCATGTTGTTGCCACCGGTTCTTCTGAAAAATTTTGGCTTCTCAGATGTGAATACCTGCTTATAAAGCTTCTGATGGAGAATTCCTGCTACAGGCGAATGATAGGTTAGTAGTGTTACCTTTCAAAGGAACAGAAAATATTCAGCACTCTGAAAGGGAATTGAAATCCCTTAGTGATGAAAATTAATGTTGAGCAATATTAATCAATGGCGAAACACAGGATCCGGCGGGTCTTGAAAAGGCACTTAGGAATCTCGGAATATCTTAAATTTTAACGGCCCGGTATGCTAATGTATGAGAACATAACAGCATGGGCAACTAAAGCTAACCTTGTAAACATGAGTGTCAGGAAGATGACTCAGACGGCATGAGTCCTCTTGTCGAATTGGATATGAACAGGGGAACGTTGACCTGCCTTATCTTTCATTTATATCACTATTGTATGCTACAAACCTAGGATGCCCTGTAAGAAGTCATACTGCACTGGCAGAACTGCCCTTCTTGATTGCAGGACACAAATTACTGTATTTCAATGCAGCTGACCTTGTGCTTTAAAACAATTTTCCAACAAACTGGGACGAATATTGGTTATGGGCAACAGTATGCACAGGGACATTACAGGGATAATGTACAAAAATGCTAAATGAATTAGATAAAATATTTAAGCACAAACTAATAATAAAAACTAATTAAATCAGATTAAAACTTTTGAGACTGTCAAGCATCGTTGACAGCATGCTGGCAGCTGGCATCAGTGACGTAGAGTTGGTGCTGCCTAAAAGCAAAATATAACAGAACTCCGTACAGACTGCAAATAAAGATTATGTTACCTTGGGCTGTTACAGATGGCCCAAGCATTTGCGGCCGAACCATAGGGATAGCCGTTTTGGTCAGCCTTGTCTTCCCAGGATCCAAAAAGTCCTTGGCTGTGAAATGCTCACTACACAGGCGATACCCCTCATAGAGCTCCTTGGCTGTCTTTCCTAGGAGCTCAGGACGTCTGGCGTACTGTAGCCATGCTTTTGACCTGCAGAACATTGTATATACCACCAAGGTTACACATACTGTAAGGGTCAAATAAACTCCAAATATATGAGCCTCAATTGTTTTTAATGTTTCACTGCCGTTTGGTATGGCACCTCTCAGCAAAGTGTTCACGTTCTGAAGAGTTTGTTTTTCTTCTTCATGCTACTGTACAGTGCAATACAGCTAAACAAACAGATTGCATACCCACCAGGGTATGCAATCAATTTAGGCCCGAGGCAAGATAACCTTAAAATGCTGAAAGATATTGGTGTCCATAAACCAAAGTGACATGGAAGAAATCGTTTTTGCTATAGTTTGTTGCAACCTAAGACCGAAGGGCGAGGGTAAGACGGGCCGGGGAGGAGGGAGCAGACGGAACGCTGGAGAAGAAAGGGGAAACCTCCTTCTCTCCTTAGCGTTTCGTGTTCCGTCTGCTTCCTCCTCCCCGGCCCGTCTTACCCTCGCCCTTGGTTCTTAGGTTGCAACGGACCATAGTTCTCATTTCAAAATGTTATGCTTCGATCAAATGTTGTAAGGACTGCCTTAGAATCTATACGTACCTTGGGTCACGTGGAATTCGAAAAAACTTGACATGTGGCTTCTTTGCTTTCCCATTGTTGGCACACCAGACCACGCAGCAGTAACTTCCGTAGGACATAATCTGGGCCAGCGGGGGAGGGAGAGTTTAACATCTACTGAAGCCTAGCCAATGGCGCGTTCCTTTAGTTCAACGGAAGGTAGCACAATAGCGGCTGGTGAAAAAATAAACTGATGGAGATTTAAAAGTGTCACAAGATATTGCCATGACGCAATGTTACAATAAACCGATGACACGTATTAACACAGACGGGTGAAAGAAATATTGTGAAGTTTGTGAAGTTTACGCAATCTTCATGCATCATAATCGAACGCAGTGTCTAGAGTGCCATGCCACAGCACTCCAACCAAGTGTTCAAGTGACGTCTGACTGGTTTTACCCAACGTTCGAATGTCATCCTTAAGAGTAAAACAGGAATTTAAGCATAGTACAGCGGTACGGCCAAAATAAGTAAGACTAATCTACCTCTACTGTTTCTGGTAAATTGGCCGTCAATATTTTGAATTTTGCTTTCTTACATAGAAAATAATGTCAGCGAACCATAGACCTAAATTTCGAGCTCCATTTGGTGATGTAGCGATGTAGTGGGAACCATGTTTGAATAGTCCTCCGTACATTCTCAGAGTGTCCGAAAGTTCCATGGATGTCCTATCCTGGATGTCCCGTGGACGTCCATAGGATATATATGCTGCTTGGGAACTTTATTAAATATCTAAATTTGATACTGCGTCTCGCAGTTTTTTCCCCCGAAATTCTATGCATGTGTTTGTCGTCGTAACTGCAGCATACTGCAGCTCGTATGGCGGTACACACAAGTCATGTAGCTCGCTTGAGCGACGTTCGCTGGTTCGCTTCTTTTGCACGTACTTTATGTGATAAATCAAAGCAGCGACGCGCCATTGAAAGAATGCATGTCAAAATATCAATATGACTCAATGGACACCTTGCCCCGAGTTCGTCGTACTGCGAACGACTGTCGACCCAGCTTTAGTCAGTGAATTAACTTCAATCTATGACGGCATAAGTCCTCTCAACAGCAATCCACAGATGTCTGATGGCACTTGAACACGCATGAACAAAGCTCTGCCCGAGGGGCGTCGGACGGCAACCCAGACTCAGCAAATTCAAAAGCCAGCTTTACAACACAG
The DNA here is from genome assembly GCF_016920785.2 of Ixodes scapularis. Lineage (NCBI taxonomy): Eukaryota > Metazoa > Arthropoda > Arachnida > Ixodida > Ixodidae > Ixodes > Ixodes scapularis. The sequence goes on from NW_024609867.1 coordinate 5,950,535, forward strand.
TCGAGAAACAAATCAGCAAAACGACTTACCTTTTGTTTAAAAATCTAGGTCCAGGCAGCCCGACGGAAACACGAAACGCTCAAGCCATATCAAGCCGCTCAGCTCTACAAACTCACGCCGAGCATGAGAGCACGCGGCGGTCATTCGTCACTTTGTTTCAAGCAAAGTCGACCGAACACGCTGTAGCATAAAACGGAGAAGAACGGCACGGACGAACGAAGCACGGACCGCACGGACGAGCAGAGGTGACGGCGTGCAAGCAGACAGGCCATGGCAGGCGCCATTCATCACGTGGTTTTAGTGACGTATTTGATTAACACTATTTAGTCGTTTTAAGTACTTTAAAAAACTCTAAAGCATAAAAATTTAGAAAATAAATACTTTTCAGAGAGAAAGCTGTAATTAATATTAACCAAATTACGGAAAAGCGCCACGTAGCGGAGGGTATGAATCCTACTATCTGGGCCGCGAATCGGCTTCAGTGTCCTCTCTTTACGTTTACTATATTACTCTATGGCGTCAGTGCGTCTGCCGCGGCTATGACGTCACTCCTCTGGAATTCGCAGACCGGCGAGGCGCCCGCGGTGGCGGCGGCTCCGGAGCGCCAGCTGTGCGCCGTGGGACGTCACTGCTCCTCGCTCATGCGCAGACCGACGAGGCGCGCGTGGAGGTGGCGGAGCGCGCGGCGGCGGCGGCTCCGGCGCGCTAGCTGTGCGCCGTGTGACGTCACTGGTCCTCGCGCCTGCGCAGCACGGCTCTTTGACATCCACGCGAAATTGCTCAACCTCGGCCAGTGTAGCTCACGCTGCAAAAGCAGCGGGGCGAAGTTCGTCAATTTTTCGGAGCATATTCTTCCCTTGCAGTTCAGCCTTTAAGGGAACGCTTGGCAGAACTTCACATTCGTTTAAACCTTGTGGGAGACGAGGGTGGAAGACAACAGGACGGAGAGCACATGACAGGCGGTCGGCGGGAGAGGCACGTGCTCGCGCCAGACAACGCGTGCTGAGCGAGGCTGGGGTTCTGCAGGAACGATGGTGCCGTTCTGGGTGGTCTGGCCCGTGGCGATCTCTTGAGTGGTTCCCAAGCGAGATTCGTAGCAAGGCCGGCGGGAACGGCGAGTTCTGGCCACACCGGCCTGAAGCATGACGATCCCGTAGTGGTTCGGCAGCGGCCCTCGGGCTGTGACAGCCCTGAACCGCTAGACTGCGCAGCACTGGCTTCGGAAGGTCGATCCCCAGGCCTGGACACGGACTCCGACTGTGAGCTCTTTACGACGGGCGCCAACCAGTGCCGGTTGGCCTGGCTGCCTGCTCTTGAGGACGGGCAGCCGAGATGTACAGTAAACCCATTTGCTGCCTTTACGGTGTGTTGTGTCAATCCTTGGGAGACGAGCGAAGAACATACCGATCGGGCGGCAGTAATTATTCAGCGAGAACATCGTACATAAATGGCGCGCATCCAACGTGGGTCCCGGTCAGTAGGCCTTCGCTTCTGCACGTCCCCAGGGAGTCCCACGAATTCGCTGAGCCGGTTGTTCACTAAGGCTAACTATGACCATTGGGACAAAGTATGTTGGAATTTGGCGACTTGTCTCGCCGGAGAGCTCAGCAGGTGTCTTCTTTTACGAAAACCGAAAGGAATCGAAAAAACGGGGTTCCGGATGCGCGCTCTCGAGCACCCAAGAATAGCGCTTGGGAGAGGGGTGATGCAACGGGGGGGGAGGGGGGGGGGGGTTAGGAGGAGATGGGGTAAGATGCAAGAAAGTCGTCTTCGGAGGCGGAGAAGAGGCACGTTTGCTGGAAGGCAGGATAACGACCGGCAGGAGGGAAACAGACATGGCTTCTTGCAAATTTAGGACGCTGGACCCGTGAAAAAAAGATAGTGGCTGGGGGTGAAGTCATGAGCAAGGAAAAGATTGTCGAGGCCCAGGGTGCAGATGAGGTTCTGGTTAGCGGGTATAAGACAGATTGCTGTGATAGCAGATGACGCGGGGAAGAATGGCGGACGAGTTTGGCAGCGGGTTAAGAACCGTTGCCGGAATAGCAGTTGACACCGAGAACGGTGGCGGAAAAGATTGTCAGCAGGTGTCGGAAAGTTTGGGAAAACAGCAGTTGACACCGAGAACGCTGGCAGACTTTGTTAACGGGTGTTGGGGAAATTTTGGAGATAGGAATTGAGTTTGGGAACGCTGGCAGGCTATTTAATAAGCCCTACGATTCGTGTCCGCTGGGCCAAGATGGCTTGTTTATTCGCGTCATTCCTACGAACGACGAAAGGCCAGAAGAAGGACTCTTCTTTCAGGGTTGTGGTTTCTACACTGTAAAAAATGTACCATAATATTTACGGTCAAATACCAGGCAGCTGATCTGCTTTACGATAAATTTAAACGGGGACCGTAGAAATCTACGGTCGGCCTTCAAGTTTACGGTAAAAAGGTTTACAGCGCGCCGTTATTTTTACGGTGTAATTTAAACGGCGACCGTAGATTTCTACGGTCACCGTTTAAATTTATCGCAAACCAGATTTACAGTGCACCGTTATTTTTACTGCACAATTTTGGCAGCATCAGCTGCCTGGTATTTGACCGTAAATTTTACGGTCCATTTTTATGCGACCGTAAAGCGTTGCAAACTACGGTACTGGACTCCACCATTATAGTCATTTGAGCAAAGTAAAACACACAACGTAAAAAAAAAAGGTCGACCGAGTACTTCGGGGCTGTTGTGTTGCTATGTTCAACTGACTTTAATCGCGCATATCTAAAGTGAATAAGCAATTATGCACAGAAATTGTTTTCTGCGGCGAGGTCGGCTGGTTCTTGCAGCACCCGATACATTTCTATTCGGGACCGTGCTGTCAAAGAAAAGTAAAAAGATGTGAAATCTATTTGCATTTCCATTTATATTCCGACATGTCGATTAAGTGAAGAACATTTTTGTTTACGTATGGTTTCTTGTTTTTCGTTCGGGTTCCTCGATCAGGGTTGATCCCAACGACATCTGTAAGAACAGATATACGAAGTAGATTTTTTTCACAATTTCAGCTCATAATACGCGTGAAATATAATTAGACAATAAATACCTAAATTGGCCAGTGACTAAAGCTTTTGAAATACTAATCTTTTGAATATGCCTAAGTAACCTGGCACTTAATCTTGTAAGTTAATAAAACTCTCCCAAATGAATTTCTAAATTCACATAGACACTTTTTTACAAAACTCATACCAGGCTAAGAACCAAACAGCCATTCACCGAATTACATATTTTGATGACTTGTAAAATGCAAATAAAGAGCGACAGCGAATATCTGCCAGTTCTCAACTATAGTCGTTTATAAAGCAACACAATATAACATTTTACAATTGTAACGGAGGTTGCTATAGACCGACACGCGGGCTTGACGTCACGGCGCTGCGATCGCGCCGGAGCCCAGGGGTGTGGGCAAAAGGGCGCATATTTCGCATGGGCGTCAAAGCATTTCAGCATGCCGCGAAGCTGTGTTGCCGTTAATCTCACCGAAATGTACAAGCAAAGTAGCAGAGTGAGCTTCTACAAGTTCCCAGCAGGCTCTGAAAGGCATAGAAGGTGGATAATATCCGTGGATCGAAAATTATGGTCGCCTCGCGCGTTTGTGCGGCAAGCACTTTCCTGGAGGCAAGTGCAGCTTTCATTTCAATCTCCGTCCCGAGGCTTGCTTATGTAGAAGAAAACGTTCCTCTGATCGAAACCACCCGGTTCTTGTTCCCACGGTGTTCGCCCACAAAGCACCGGCCAAGCGCTCGTCGGAGGCTCGCTACGCCCGTGCTACCGAGCAGAAGGGGATCGGTTTACAGAACGGCAGTGTTGTAGGCGTTACAAAAAAAAAAAAAGTAACAAAATACGTTACTTGTTGCTTCCAAATCAAAGGTACGCGCTACTGAGCTACCTTGCCTAAAAATAAAAGGAACGCTTTACCGCTACCGATAAAAAAGTAACGCACGTTACTTCTGTGTTACTCTTTAAATGATAATTTAACACGTTTTACGGTTTTTATGATATAGGTATGCATAAGCTCATATATCAAAAAACATTATGTTCATGCAGACACAGAACATAATTCATTTATCTCTTTTTACGGTTTCACCTAAATACTGACGAGAAAAAACGCAAAGAAAAACATGGCTTGACGCCCAAAAACACGGAAAAGCTTGAAGCATAATTGTAGTAACGAGTAAGGTAACTACGTTACTTGAAATAGTGACGTAAGTACGTTACCCGTTACTGTTATTAAAGGGACGAGTAGGTATACGTCACTCAAAAAAGTAACACGTTCCTGGTAACGTTGTTACTTGTAACCTGTTACCGCCAAGACTGCAGAACGGACAAAGCGTTACTGCTTGTCATGCCTTGTGGTCATGAGAGTAGGAAAAATAGCATACCTTGACTCGAAGACGCTGTGTGTATTTATTTAATTAATAAATACACTTCCGCAGGCCCACAGTCTGCTGATCCCGCCGGCAGTGCGGAAACCGACTCGAAGTGATCGTAGGCCTCGAGACACTTGTACGCCTGCTCCGTGTCGGCCGTGGACTGGCTTGGTGAAAAAACTAAATAAACGACGACGTGAGCCGTCGACTTTGGTGGCAGCAACTTCACGTCGGAAGTCCAGCAGGCCTTGTTTACGGCATACGGATCCTCGTAGGCAACGCCGTCCTCGCAGAGTTTGTTTCGATACCGCCGCCGTTCAGGCTCGGATAGCGAGCTCAAATAGTCGGGCATAGCATACGACATACGTTGCCGAGAAATACGACTCACAAATAATGCTACAAGCGTCCCTAGAACGTCAAGAACGATCGCACGCCACACAACGATATGGCGAAAACACGGAGGGCCGGGTTGCTTTTGCCCACATAGCTACCGCGCATGCGCGGCCTTCCGGCCGTGTTGGTAAACAGAGCCGCTCCGCGTGTCGGTCTATATAGGGAACCCCACTCAGAACTGTAAAACAGATCATTGCTTTTTTTTTACCTCGTTCTGCGCTAATAAATTACTCTCAAATTAATTGTCTTTATGTTAAGCAACTTGCCTATCTTGGAATATACGCACCGCTATTATTATGTAACAACAATATTCAATCGCGTCACTTTTAACAACACCTTTACATCTTGGGGATATTGAAAAATGTTTAAGTTCACAATATATATCTCTACTGGATCCAAAGCTGCTAGAGCAGCTCTTGGAACTGATATATATTTTGTTCTCTAAAAATTAAAAGTGGAAATACAAGCGTTGTCATTTTGAATAAACATTTTAAGTCTTTTTGAATGAAGACTAGTCGCCAGCGGCGTCGTGAGGCAGGTACAGTCATTCCTTAAAGTATATAGTTCATCCTAAGTTATAACGGAGACAATGCTATGAAGAGACAATTATATTTGCATTTTTTAAACGAAAAGTACCACTCATTAAAATATCGTTTGGTAGCGTGTATTCGCACACTACAAAATATATTTGAGTAAGCGAAGGACAGGGAACACGAAATAAAATAATCAGGCTTGCTTTTTATACTACACTATCTCATCATAGCATGCCTCTAGCATAGATAAGAACTTTCGCTGCACAAGTTTTCATGCAAGCAATGGACATTCTAAAACAAGGAGCTCAGTCTGGAGCCATTGCTGAAATATATGTTAGATCAGGTGTAGTATACAAAGGAACAAAAAAAACACACCAAATGATGCCAAGAAGCACAAATGAGCTCAATACCTTTGAATAAAGTCCAAGCTGATGCAAATCTCTTCTGTGTACGCAATGTTGAAAACGTAGTACGCGCTAAATAGGATAGCCAGTGCGTGGTCGAACATGTGAATTTCGTCCATCATAGTTATTCTATCAATTGAGATCGAGTACAAGCTGGCTGAGTAGATGCTTTCCTCTAGAGAAGAAAGGACAAAACAACGGGCGTGAAGGCAGATATAAAATGTAGTAAATTGCAGAATTATATTTGTAGTTGAAGATCATTATAAAATTATAGGCAATATTGATTACCTGGGGTTCGAAAAGTGATCAGTGCAGGCTCACCATGAACTAGAATGCGTGGGGAGATGGATGGTGCATCTTGAATCATGTCAGTTACAGACTGGCCTTACTGACAGGCACCATCACAAAATTCCTCCAAAACTCTGGGTAACTGGGACTCGCTGCGAGGCTCGGTAAATACCTGGCCTATAGATTTTTTTTTTCTAGGGGGTATTTTAGTGCCTCTTTAACGGACACATGCGGACCAAACCAATCCTTTTGACAACAACTACGTCCCATGTACATACTCACCGTTTCCACACAAGGAAAGTGCTTTCTCAAATATGCAGATTTCATGTGCTCTCGAAGAAAGGTGGTAGCATTCAGGTTCATAACATCACTGTATAATGATGTTATGAACTCAATGATGTTATGAACCTCGACTGAACCAAGCACGTTTTGAAGGCTTTCAGCAAGTTGGCCGAACATGTATCGTTTGTGCAAGAAATGCCGACGTTGAAATTCATAAATGTTTTTTTTTTAAGTGTTGATACCGGCATAAGAAGCTTTCCGTTGAACTTCAGGTACAAAAAAAAAAACAAAAAACAAGGTCGTATTTCACGGCCTTTCTTTTTTCTTCTGCAGACAGAGATATTAACACGTCGTAGTTATCATCAGGGGATTGCATCACGTTAACAGCACCGTCTTCATTAGAATCCGCACTAGTCGACCGAGTCGAAGAGTAATCAACCTGAAGCGGGCCTGCAGGCGATGCGCCGTCGCCCAAGAAACCCGTCACTCGTAAATGCGTCCAGTTCAAATGTGCCGTCAACTATGATTTCACACCTTCTGACAGTTGGAGCACGAACACGAAACCAAAATACCGCCGGTGATGTGGACTTTTAGATGTTTTAGCAAAGCCTCCCTTGTGTGACACTCCTCTAAGCATGCTGGCAAAGTGCACTGAAAGCTTTCCAAACTCCTCGAAGCAACCCGAACTTCCCTTAGGCGTTCGAATGCCTATGTCTTCTCAAAATATGACACCTGAGAGCATCATACGCAACAAACTAGCGATAGCTTCCTTCGCCCACACACGGAAGAATTCGAGAGCTGAAAACGTGCTCATCGAATTGCGCAACCAGCAAGCGTGCTTGAACAGAAACTGCAAATTCTGCAAGTAAACATCGTTTAGGGTGTTGTATTTATGCCACCGTTACACTATCCTTGCCAAGCAAGCAGTAGATTGATAATGAAATACCTGTCTCGAGTATCCAGTTGCCTTCCGCTCCAAATTTTCAGGTGCACAAAAAAACCGGGAATGTCACGAACGATCGAGGACAAAATGACGCGGAGACGGGCGGGAAGGCGGGAAAATGAACCGAACGTCGGCTTCTTCTACGTCTTCCCGCGTTGTCCCAACCAACTTTGCTTTCTTTTGTCTACGCATTGTTGCTTTACTCTTTGCTCTTAGCTTTTTTTTTTTTTTTTTTTTTTGCAGTTAAGGCAGTTACATTCTGCTATGGCGCGGCTGGCGCGGACAAAGAAAGGAGGTTAAGGAGCGAGAGGAGGCTCTCTCGGTTCCCGCAGCTTCTGAAGCTCAAGCGTGGTGACCAGTTAGCGATGCGCGTCTTTTCTTTCTGTTTTCTGGCTCCATAAAGTTTTGCGCTTCCCCTTGCCCTTTTTTGCTCGTTTGCAGAGCATTTCAGGTAATTCCTTTTGACGGCGTACTTGCAGTTTTTATTAGCGTATAGCGCCGTAAATTTGACAGTTATTTTCTGACAGTGTAGAAAGCTGCAGAAGTGATTTATAGGATGCTTTTTCGACATAATTCTGGCCGGTCATGGCAGTGACGGCGGGACTTTTTGAAAGTTATGTCGCATCAAGACTTGGCCGGGGATGAGGCAAGGGACATTTAGGTGGGCTTGTAGCTGTTCAGTTTGCCGTGAGGCGCAAACGGTTCGAGCGGGCTCGCTCGCTGAGCTACCGACCCTTCCGAGGGCCGATGGTCTCTAAGCTCGTATGCACGTGGATGGAACGGGACGCTCACGCTTACATCGAGTAGCTAAAGGTGTACGCGGGCGCTGAGGAACGCCGGTAGGGTATGGCCATCCCGCCACTGGCTTTGGATCCCTTTGCTTGCGCTGCAGTTTGGCTGGTATTACGCCATCATTACCTCAGCCTGAGGAACACTCACGCTTTGAGGAACGCAGCTAGTGTTTTTGGCCGCATCGCTTGTTCCGTGAAAAGTCGTCGCCCCCCCCCCCCCCCCCCGCCCCCCCGCCCAAGGTAAATACGCTAGAATTGTGTCTTACTTCTAGGCTTACTCGACGAGATACAAACGAGGAGTATGACACGGTTCGCATCGCTCACTTAGAGGGATACTACCACCGCGATGGCGAATATGATTAACATGTGATTGTAATAGGACACGGGAAACTCCCTATTCCTGGCGGCCCAGGAACGCGCTCCGACATGCGGGTTCGCCGAGTTAGCCATTCCGTACATGAACCCGTCGGCAAGCAATTTTGCAGTGGGGGCAATGGCTGCTCCCAGAATCTGCAGCACAGAATTTGTTCGTTTTGTGACGTTTTAACACCTTTTTCTACGCAAAATGGCTTCTTGGAAAGGCGGCCATGGATGGCATTACCCAATAAGTTCACCGGGAGAAAATTGGGGACAATCCGTTTTCTCAAGTAATCAGGGTGGCTGACACTTCTTCGGCCCGACGAGCGGTTGAAGCGAACAATTCTATGCCCGGGGTGACCTCCAAGCGGACCGTGGCAGGTTCGTCCGTGTGGGGGGTACCATCTTATGGTGAATTCCACTCGCAGATCTCGAACGCTCCAAAAGCGCTCCATTTAGAGCGCGCATATTCCGCTCGCAGATCTGGCTCAAGTTGGTCATCTTCCTCTCGTAGATCTCTGGCAGCGCCCGCTCCACGGAGCGCCCCAAACTCCACCGAACTTGCTCTGCGGGATTTCACCAACGAGGTAGAGGGGCTTAGAGTGATAAACCGGAAGTTCCGAAGTGGCACCCCCCCCCCCCCGGTTGCCGCCATGTTTTACGCAAATGTGATCACTCGTCACGTGACCTCACAAGAGCCGTGACGTCGCAGGTAAGATGGCAGCGCCCAGAGCTGGCGGATGCGAGTTTGTTCGGTGCACGGCAGCCGTGATGTGGAGGGCTTTCCGACGATTTCGACTTTTTCGTGCTCGCTGACGCAGGTATAATGCAGTGTGTCGAACCGAAAAAAATACGGGTTCGGTTACGGTTCAGGTTCAGGTAAATTTATTTTGTTCCGGTTCAGTTCCGGTTCGATTAATTCGATCCGCGAACCGGTTCGCGAACCGGTTCGGGGCGCTGAACCGGTTCGCGAACCGGTTCGGAAATTATAAATGACAAATTGCAACATCAAAATAAATTACAAATAAAACATCTGAAATCAGCACATACGAAACGGGATACATCGTAGTGCAAGGCTCAGGGATTTCTACCAGGAATGGTTTCTTTATGTGCACTCAAAGGTTACCTCACTGACGTTTACGCATTCGGACTTCATCAAATTGGGTCCGACGCAGTAGCTGTAAAATCCGCGACCTCCTTACAAACCCACTTACAAGTAGAACTCGCTAACTATCCCGCCACCTCGGCGTGTAAGCAATTGAAGGAACAGTGGGGAGAAAATACAGCTTTCTTTATTTGAACTAGCCTTCGGTAACTCTAATTAGACCCTTAAAGAAGTTTTCATTAAACAAGATACGGAATATGAAAAAAACTTCACCGAACGCAACGCCAGAAGGACGTAATAGGAAAAATATTAAAATAGAAGAGTTCGCTGTCTCACAAATATGTTAGCTTCTAAGTGCCTATACGAAACCGGATGCATTATTATCAAACTCCACAGCCTTTTCTTTTCTCATTCCGATGGAAGCAAGTTTCAAGAACTCGCGCGTTCTAGAAACGTGTTATGAAATGAGCACACAGCAGCATTTAGGATTTACGAGATTGTAGGAAAATGAAATCCCGTAACGCGATTTGTTTTTTTGTTTTGTTTTTTGTTGTGCACAGCCTTCCAATTCTCTTTCTTCCGTGCAAGCCGCGACCAGCGCAATACTGGTTCCTATGTCAAGATTCATGGATGCAGCGTTTGTCAAGATTCATGGATGCAGCGTTTATATTCCTAAGACAGAGTGGAGAAGAAAAATATGTAAGCGAGGTGTGTGTCAGTTGACGGCACTTAAAAAACAAATGGCATTGTAGCACATTCATTGTCAAAAGCGCGTGGCCGAACCGTTTTGACATGAGCCGGTAACCGTTATTTTTTTCCCGGTTCAGTTCCGGTTCGGGTTCATCGCGATAACAATATAACGGTTCGGGTTCGGGTTCAGTTCTGGAAAAAATACCGGTTCGGTTCCGGTTTTCGGTTCGGTTCGGTTCCGGTTCGACACCCTGGTATAATGTGAAAATATTAAGGAATGAGACTTTATACCCTTTTTGCGCTAGATCGCTCTGGATCATCTGGATATTATCACCTGTGAGACTGCATCAGCCGTATCGCCGTACCGGTGCCCGGATTCGGGATCTGTGCGAGGATCGATAGAACTTTGAGTGGTTTTAGCATAAAATTTTCGCTTTCTCTTAGCTTTGTTTGAAAGTTGGAATGTCTGAGAATCGTCGCGAAAGGTATACGTCGCGTTACGGCCTAGAAGTTGTTTCAGGCCTGCGTCACCGAATAACCATAGCAACTTTTAGCAAGGAAGCTCCTGCGATCTTTAACCCTTTGTGCTAATCGACGATTCTACATTCTATCGCTTTTCTTCCTTTTTTGGCAAGTGCGAAGTGCACACTTATTTTCAGCTACGAGGATGACGTTTTATTGAGTGTGGGGATGAATAAATCGTTGCAGGCACTTGCTTCAAAGCTCTTCGACTTGCGATATGAAAAACTGTTTCGGTGTATGCATAGATTAACTGCAGCCTTTTCTCATTCGTAGGATTTATTGCAGCAATACTTTTTTCCATCAAGAGTGAATTGTATTAGTCGGTGAATTATTTACTTGTTCTAATTACCTGGATAAGATAAATCATATTTGTGTTCATCCCTTGCCTGAAGAGCAGTCTTGTTGAAAAATGTTGACCATTCGTTTCGGTCTCTTCAACAGCCTTTTTTGAAAAGTGTGGGTTGCCTATACTTTGTATCATTGTAGCCTGGAAAAGGGCAACCGCCACAGCCTCTTCGAGCCAATCAGAGAGACAGAGCGAAGGTGTGTGACAAATCTGTTCAGACGAGCACTCTGAATGAAATGTTGTCATGTGCCTCTCTCCAACGTGCATATTGGCTCACCGAGACTGTAGCCTTTCTGTCTGCCAGATTTTGATGAAATGAATTACAGTACCTACTACTCTAATTACCCAAGGCTTTTATACTTTGGTAATTTGTTCGACAATAATGTTATGTCCGCCATCACTGTGAACTCGGCTCATCGCCTACTGGACTCGAATGCTGCATTAGCATTCGACGTGAACTTGGACCCATTTGCGTGCTTTACGAGGTTCTGCAAAGGGTCTATTGTGTCATACGTATAGGAAGTGTCCTGCTATATAACAATGCATCAACACATACGATTAAAGTATATGCTCAGAGGTGTGTTCAGGAGAAGTGGGATGAGTGCAGCCCGATGCAACAAGCCTGCCAGTCTGGTATGTCCCATTAATTAATATTGAAGGGTCAGAGATGCGACTGTCCTCAAATGGACCTGCACGTGTGGTGAACAGAATTCTTGGTGTATAAACTGTCAAGGCGTAAAGGCAAGCGGAAATAGGTTTATCTGGTTAGTGTATCAAATATGTTTATTTTCACCGGCTTAGATAATTATTGATTCCTAGTTAATGGTTCCAGAACGAGTTCTTTCTGCGGCAGCCTCCTGTCAGGCGTTCAATCGTAATACCTGTGGACCTTGTTGTGGGATTACGCTCCTGGCACGTCGGTGTTCAGTTTGGTCGAGTAGCAAGTTAGACCGACTGATGCCGTCTTGTAATCATACGTCATGTGCGCCCACTGACATCCGGTGTACTGAAGCAGCAGGGCTGGCTTCAAATCCGCAAAATTTTCCTGGTAGTTTTCTGCATCAATGCAGCAAGCTCGGGCATGTATTGGTTATGTGGCTGTGCCTTTTGCTGTACCGTTGATTAGATAGCTGGCAACAATGTTTGTTTGCTATCCAAGCCATTTCACTTCCATTTCGTAATGGAGATTTATTCTTCATCCCACGACCACTGCAACTTGTGCAAGTCTTGTGGGGCAAAGTGAAATCTTGTGATGCTAGCAGTACACTTTTGAGAGCAACCAACCTGATCTATTTCTGAAGGTCACTGAGCGGCATTCTCCCTCAAAGTTGGAAATTCTGTGCTTCGTTGCGTGGACACAGATAATTAGTGTCAGCAAATTATTAGGTATTGTCCTTGGACGACAACCGACACCAGATCAACTTTCTTTGCATTGCCGCTCACCTGCTTTTTCGTGCTTACCTCCCGTCCAGATGAAGTAGATCACGAGCTTCGGGGTAATGTCCGCACCAGGGACAAAGACCGCCGAAGATAATCTTCAATCTTCCCCGGACACTCGTCGAGACGTGGCCGAGGGTCGTTCGGCACGAACCCTTGCAGGCCAATTCAATGGTACGGGCACCTCCAGTAGACATGGTCGGCCTCATGCAGTGGTAGCAGAGTGGTTTTCGGTCGGCCATTTGCAGTACCTCCGTTTTCCTCGGTGTACTCTGTTCAGCGTGGACCTACACTGGTTCTTCCCGATTTCGGGAATGCTTCGGCGTTTGGGTGTCTTGTTGAAATGGCATTGAATAGTAACAGGTAGCCGGTGGTGGTCTTCGTGACTTTGTGGCATAAGTCGCCCTCGTTTCGTCAGATGCCGCTCCGCTTGAACAAGTCTCCATTTGAAATGCCTGTCGAACTTCTTCTGAAACAATCTCGGCGATCAAAATAAAAGCCGGGCAACTGATGGCAGGAACTAGCTTCCTTATCTGCTCCCGGACACCGTTGTGAATGATGTCACGGATTCGCTCCACGTGCTCGGAGCTGATGTGCGATAGCCCACTCGGACACCGATCCCCCAACCGGGAAGTACAGTAAACACATCGGTTGTCTTTTAAGTGTGTTGTGTCATTCCATGGGAGACGAGCGAAGGGCAACCCGTTCGGGCGGCAGTAATTATAGAGCCAAGCCCCACAACCTCTAGCATATAAAACTATTATTAGGCATATCATAGAATACGTGCACGAAGGTTGGGATGCCTAATGAATACACCTTGTTAAAGAGCTTGAGGATGCGGAATCACTTGCCGCGCTGGTGATTTTTTCAGATTTCGGGTGATCAACGTTCCCCCCGGGATTTAAAACTACATCAGATTTTCAACTCGTGGTTAGAAGGTCAAGCCGGTGCGTTAAATTGTCATTTTAAACTTATAAAAACAAATCTTAAAAATGGATAGCTGTAAATACACAAAACCAAGAACCCTCAACTCTGAACGATTAAAAGTTTCAAAAATTGTGACTCGTGTTGCTGCTCTAATAATTGCATTTAAATATTCATGTTTTGTGCATACAATAAATCTACAGAACACGTCACCCAATGCCGTTGTTGAAGTAGATTCATTTTCACCTTTTGTAATTTCTTTATATTGTTTCATCTCTAATTTGTTTTACACTGTGTAGTCATTGCTCAGTTTATTTATTTTATAGGTGCCAACCTATAAACATGTATATAACCTATAAACAAAGCATGCTTTATTTATTTTGAAAAACGAACGTTCTGGGCGTGAGCAGCTGAGTAGATTGCGTTTTCAAGAGGCGTCAAACGGATAGCCTCAGAGTCCTATATAATCTGGCTGTCTCGCCACGCCTCACCTCATTAGACACCTACATAGGGTTTCACATAGCATCATCAACAAGGAGTCACAATGACCTAAATATTTTACCGTTTTATGCACTTGTTTCCCTTAGATCAATTGAATATTGGAATCTGTTGCCCGGTAACAACCGCTCAACATCTCCAGACGAGTTTCTGTTTGTGGTTCACATTGGCTGGTCTCATTACGATGATTTTTCGTTTTTCTGTCGCATTCAATATTGAATTGTGATTCGCGTCTTTTCCCACTCGTGCAGTAGTCCTGACGGAGCTGCTGTATGTAAGAATAAATAAATAATAAATAAATTTATAATAATTCGTAAAGATGTTGTACCTGTTTAGTGAGAATCCGAATTGTACTTCTATCATTCACTTCTGTTTTGGCTCCCATAACCTAACAGTGGCTACGTTTACATGAATGCGATGATAGCGCATCGAATCGAGCAGGGACCAATCGCACGCAGCCTGTCTTCCTACTTTTTTCACTTCTACCTACCTGGTACCAATCAAAATAGCCAAATCTCGATTCGATGCGCATGCGGTCGCATCTATGAAAACACAGCCATTATTGATGAATAAAATGAACGGGCATGCGTATGATGAACAGAAAGCATACTTAGAGCTTTACTATGTTGGAAGCAGGAATATAAAAGAAGAAGCAGAAACCTCCTTTGTTCTTCGCACAACATATTGGTGAACTGTATAGTGGTCGCTATTTCTTGCAGCGCTTGAATTGATGAGAGAAAAGGTACATCCGGAGTCTAGCTGAAAATATAGAACTCACAGTATAATTTATTCAGGAGAAACCAGGTGGAACAAACCAACCATACAAATGTGAAGAGAACGAGAGAGACGCATTCAACCGCTGGACTACCAACTGCATTTAATAAAAACTTCATTTCCATCGACAGGCTAGGATCAATGAAAATCTACTTCTTCCCTCACTTCTTCCTTTTTTTCCTCATTTCTAAACTAGGGCATCCTGCTTCATCTGTCTACTTGGGGGTGGTACCTCCACATCGCAAGAACGTCCCCTCTTCTTTGGTTAAAGTCCCAGACCTTGTACTAACCCACATGTCCCCGTTCTCTTCTAAGTTTATAGCTTCTAACACCTCACGTGCAACCCGGTTTTAATTGTGCCCCATGATGGTAGCTTTGTTTAAGTTTGCCTTACACTTGCAGTCACGGCAATGTAGGGCAAAGTTACCTGCAGCCGTCCAATTTTCTGGTTCAGCTGGTTTCTCCTTAATATGTGTAACCAACGTGCTCAAATGTTTCCCGTGGTCACAGTCCAATGTTTTATAGAAATGCGAGCAAGATGTTTACGAAGACGACAGTCAAGGGATTGCGCTAGGTAGACCTAAAGAGGAATATACATTGTAAATCTCGTAGCTATAGGCGCTTCTGGTCGAGGTCCATAACTGAACCACACAACTTTAAGAAAACCGCTCGAGATATATTTCGTTTAATTTTTGCAGAGGGAATAAGACTCGTATTCGAGCAAACAGATCACGACTAAGGGTTGATCGGGCTAAGCTTGCGATTATGGTAAAAAAAATAAAATGCTTGACAGCCGTATAAACAGTAAGGATAAAGCGAAACCTCATTCCCAGAGCTAGGAAAACCGAAGCGGCCTTCGACGGTGAACTTTCACCCTGTTATGCGAAAGAAGAGTGTGCACACGCGCCACGCAGCAATGCCACGCAATGGCGCAACAGTAAGTAAAATAAAAATTTTCATGTTTAAAAAAAAATTGTTTTTTCAGAAATTGCCGCGAAGTGTTTCTGACACTCCACCTCTTTGTTTTTTTGTTTTTTGTTTCTTTTTTTTTTAGGTTTAGACAACGGTTGTGGTGCTGAACTGGCAGGCTTAGTCAGTATGCACGAGGCTATGCGGAGAGCAAGTCGTCTGCTTCTTTTCTAAGTGGTGCAGTGACATCAAAACGGCACCGAGCTCTGATTGAATGATAGTGGGTAGAATTGAAAGCAAGCTGCCTTGAGGCCTACCCACTATCCTTGAATCAGAGCCAATCAGAGCTCGGCTTCGTTCTGAAGTCCCCGCAACCCCTGTAAAAGAAGCAGCCGACTTGCTCTCCGGATAGCCCCTCACGGCGGAGGCGACGAAATTAAAACCGTGGTGCTGAGTGGGAACCTAATAGGATCGATTTTTTATCACCCATCACATTACTAAAATTTAATCAATTAAGGGTTGCTTAATATATTTCTATTCGTTCGTCAGAAGTTTGTTGCGGAAGTTGGTTGTTCCACGTTTCCAGGAACAAACTTCTATCGTCATTCCCATTGCAGATATTGTGGATAAAACGTTGTACGACGTGATAGATCCTCGAGAGGAGAGGATGTTTCGTTATTTTTTTTTAACTGGGCTTAACTTTTTTTTGTGCTTTTTTTAAGTACCTAACACCGAGTCTTCATGGTGCAAGGTGCAGCTCGATAAGTTTGTTGTTTTTATAGATCATGTTTTTAGAGCTCATTGATCTTCCCTTGAAGCTATTATAAATATTTACTATTAAATTTAGAAATACAACCTCGCTATATCTAAGCTCGTTTTACAGGGCGATTCTAAATCATTTGCTATGAAGTGGAAACAAATTTTATTGTCTCGCAAGAAAGTGTCATCTGCGATGCTCACGTGGATTTGGCTGTGCCATTTGAGTTTCATCATGTTTTTTTTTGTTTTTTTTCTGATTCCCAACATTACAAACCTAGTTTGCAATTGCAAGGTGATTGAAGTAATTTAAGATCACAAACTAGTTTTACTGACCCTCGAACTTCGTATCAACCATATAAACCCTGAAATCGTCACGTTTATTTGATGTCAGCAGTAATGACGATGTAGCTATGATTGATTAACTTAGTTTTTTGTTTTGACCACGTTTGTGTTATGAGTACAGACGCACATGTCGATGCGCTGCTAAGTCGTTTCGACTTTCTTGTTGATAAATGTACTACCCATTTCGTACCTGTTAAAAATAATATAAATCCTTTGCATACCTGCATTAGTTTTAAGACCTTGCAGTTGATGTGCAAAATCAACTGTTGGAGAATCAGTGGCTACATTTCACGTGAAGCTTTGTAAAAGCAGTCACGAGAATGCTTCACCAAAATGTGTGGCTAAATGTTACAAAGCCGCCAATGAGGTTAATATATTGGGCAATTTGGAAACTAATTTTTACTATTCTTTTAGGGATGTGTTGTTGACGCCTTGTGAACCATAAACAAAAATATCGGTAATCACTGCATCACAGGTTCAACCCCAAGAAAATAAAGAAAAAATCACGACGAAATAATCCATGGATAACGAGAGAAATAAAGCGTGTAAAACGCGAGGCTTCAGCGGAAAGTGCGGAAGCACCTTGAGGAACGTTCAAATATTTCCAAAATGCAGGTAGAATTAATGTAAAAAAAATAGGTTTGCGAAAAGTGCATTATTTTCACGCACCCTCGGCAACGTTCTCAAAAAAGCCCCCAGTAATTAATAAAGGTCTTGTCTGGTACAAAGAAAAAATAATTTGTGAGTATATTTGTTGGCAGATGCCAAGTAACTGGTTCAAAAGAAATTGCGGTAGTGATTAATCAGTACTTTCAGTCTGTTTTCAATGTTCATGTGCAAACGCCAGACAATGAAGCGAGTGAGTCATGCTCGCTGAGAGGAGATCTCTGTTTCAGTCATTAGAGTGGCTTCAACATTTTGGCTTAATCTGGATATTAAGAAAACAAGCGGTCCAAATAAAATACAATTGGCATTTCTTAGGCACCATGTGAAGTAGATGTCCCGTTAATTGTGCATTATTTTGTCTGTCATTGCGAAGAATGATACTTTCATCAGACAGGCGTTGTACACGCGTTGTGCTGGTTTTGAGAAGTAAGGATGCACAAGTTTGTGCAATTATAGGCCAATAACCCTTACTCCCATTAGTCTGTAAAATGCTTCAGCATATTATTAGCAAACATATTAAGGACTACTTGGAAACCAATAATTTGCTTACAAGTGCACAGCATAACTTCCGGCATGGGCTGTCAACGGTCACCCGACTTATTACAATATTTCAGGACTTCGCGCTAGCAATGAATAAAAAAATAAAAAAAAAAACTTGACGCAATTTTCTAGATTTCGCAAAGGCGTTTTGATAAAGTACCTGACAAACAACTCCTACAAAAACTCTACGCAATAGGAATGAGAAGCAGCCTAGTCAAAATCATTTATTCATACCATTTCAATCGCTCCCGGATTTGTAGAAATTAACCACCACTCTTCAGGTCCCTTGCGGTGACATCGGACATCCCGCAAGGGTCAGTTCTCCAAATAATTGTATTTCTTATTTATATAGCTGACATTGTTAAAACTGTGGGTGAAGGGGTTAATATACGGCTTTTTGCTGATAAATAATGTTTGGCCTATGAAGAAATAAAAACCAGTGAAGATCAAATTAAACTGAACGGTACTTCAAAACCTCTTCCAGTTGTGCCAGGAGTGGCAAATGCCATTAAATTTGGAAAATGTACAGTACTCCGAGTGACAAACAAAAATACAGTAAAAATTTCCTCCCTCAATTGGCAGCGTTAGGCTTGGGAAATTAATGCAAGTAAAATACCTCGGTGTGACAATTAGTAAAAACTTGAATCAGAACGCTCACATTTCCAATGCATGCTCCACTTCACTCAAAACTCTGTGGTCTCCAAGACGAAAGCTATCGTTAGCCCCGCCCTCTGTTAAACTTAGTGGTTATAGAACATTAGTACGGCCACATTCAGAGTACGCGTGCGTGCTTTAAGAGCCACAGAAACAAAAGACCACAAAAGTACTAAAACGATTAGCAGCAAGAGTTATTTGCAATAGGTTCCGGCGATAGACAGTCAATTACAAATGTTCGACACACTTTAATTTCATTATCTTTATTTACGTCGAAAACATTTGAGACCCAAGTTGTTATACGGGTTTCGCCATAGAGACCTGAAGGTTGACGTTTCCTCCTGCCTAACACCTGTTTTACGTCGTGACACGCGATTCAATCACGGTAGATTGAATCGCGTGTCAAGCCGTATGGTTCCAATAATTGGCTTATCGCTGTTGCGATAAGCGCTTAGACCGAGGCTGGAAAAGGTCTGCAGGGACTTTATGCATAGGGGGCGGTAGGTAGAAATGGTAACTCCCGTATCTCAGGTGAACTCGATTCCACTAGGTGCCTGGCCGGCTGTTGGTTTTGATCCATCGTCACGCCAACTGCCTGGCAAGTTGATAAAGCGATCAAGTTCACCCTAGATGCCCCAGCTTATTATTCCCACCTCCCCCTTGCATGAAATCGCAGCAGTAAGTGTTTCAGCCTCGCTCTCACCGGCTTATCGCAACAGGGGCTCCCCATGCGGGATTTTTGCGAGTCTGGGCGTCGTTCCGTTGAGCCAGCGCATTTTCACGCCAGCTCTGCATGCCGATGTATAGCTTATGAATTTCGGAAAATTAAAAAAAAAAAACGCAAACAAAAAGTCGTATGGAGATTTCTTTCAGTCGTCTCCCTCACAGAAATTGTTTGCAAAACGGTCAAGCTGGACTACTTGAAAGCTGCCTTCGAGACCAGCCTGTTCAATCAGCGTTCAAACATTCGAACTAGCAAGAATGTGTCGGCCTTTTTGCAAGCAACGGTTCCAATGAAACCAGGTTAGGAAGCCTGTCAGTGGCTTCTGATATTATCCCGTCTGCCAAAGAAAGGCCGACGACGTTTAATAACCGTCACAGCTGCCCATTCCCGCGAAAAAAAAAAAAAACATATCACCGCACGAAAGCTTTTCGCAGCAAAGACTCCTGTCCCGGGTAACGGAGACAGCTTGACTTATTGCATTTGTTGTGAAATTGGAGCTGTCAATGCCACGGAGCCTTCACATGCACGCGTATGTTTTAGAACGCTGATACTGGGTATTTTTTATGACTATGTTGCTTTAACAGTTTGTTCCAAGTCACCCGTTCCGAAGTCCCGCTACTCAAACTTTTTGCTTTCGCTCTTCGAAAATGTTTATAAAAGACATATATATGCTTTAGTTTTACTGTTCGACTCTGTTACATATTTATTTATTTTACCTTACCATGAAGACATAATACATGAAGACAAATTGCAGAGTGGAATTGTTAAAATTCTAGTTGCTGCGCGAAAAATAAAAAAGATATCGATAACAATGCATTATGAAACGGTAAAGAGCACGTTGTGGATCGTTTCAAAAATGAACAGTTACATGACTTCTAAATAAGTAAGCCAAGGTCTTGGCACAAATAATTCTGGGGAGATGGCTTTATTATTCGGACGCTTGAAGATAAAACAAAAAAACGAAATATGACTTTAACAATTACCTACATATATCGAATCGAAACCAGAAGTGATGTGTTATATAATCGCAAAACATTGGGCTGTGAAAATATATTTTGGATATAAATAAATCGGGAAACGTTTAATTAGGCGACTAAACAAAGTTGGTAATAATGAACTGGTAGTCATCGAATCAAAACCCAGTGCAAAGGGATTAGATAATATAAAAAGGTCTAACTGACGTTTAATGGTATACTAATTTAATGGAAGGGACATACATCGTTGCTGGCATCCCATATGTAGGCTACATGTGTGAATCTAAAACGAAATATTGTTTTATTGATGCACAAACTATATGAACAGGTGTTAATACAAAGTCGCGTTTTAGGTATCCCAGTCTTTAAATAACACGAGCGCAAACGTACGATAAGTATTTAGCTTCCCGTTGTGACGTCCCAGCCAAATTCCTGCGAAAACAGACTCCCCCTTTGGCTTTGAAAATGGACCATCTCCGAGATATGGCTACAATTAGGTGCCCCCTCCCCCCCCCCCCCCCCCCCTTCCCCACACTCTTAGAAAAAAGGGTATGGATAGTCCTCCCTTATGGGAGGAACGGTCTTGTAACCTATGTTCCTTTAGAAAGGGAGAAACTTTCGTCCCTGAAACAGGGGAGCAAAGCTCCTCCGTCGCTTGCATCTCAATATGGCGGCCCCGAATCGAGCAAATCGAGCCCAATAAGGCTTGACGAGGACGTTACGTCTCTTGTACGGGACGAGAGCAGCAGCAAATGAAAGCGTAACACGAGCTTTCCGCAAACTGTTTTTATTTCCGAAGCCAGATTCCCCCACAGGTACTGAAACTTGCGTTTAGAAAGCAGTTACTCAGTCTTCTCGTCGACAGCACTGGGATGTTAAACGGAGACAACCGATACTTGGCGCACTTTGCGTCTTACCTTTGGTGTTCCTCGAGCCACAATTCCTTCGTCAACCACACATCACGGAGAAGGGCAAACTCAATCCGCGAAACCAAAAGCCGCTCTCGAAAGAACAAACTCGAAGCCGCTGTTTATCGCGTAGCGTGCAAGGAGATTAAATCGCTAGCCACCAGATGGCGGGGTCACGCAGAGTAATTGCAAGTAGCTAGGCTAGGTGGCGCTAAATGCCGCCCAATTCATGTCCTAAAAAAAAAAAAAAAAATTGCTTCTTTCAGGCCACTACTGCGCTTGGGGATCCTCTACTATGCACACATTACGCTTATTTCAAGCATCAGGTGCACATACATTGAGCACAAACACGGCACACACAAATATCAATATACCGGAACACCACACTAACCTGAACACTACACCCGTGTGCTCTGCGTTTTCGTCTTTTATACTGGTCGTTTTGAACGAACGGAACTTTTCGGTGACTCCCTAAGCAATAAAAAATATTCCCAGCATGTTGATTTTTTCCCAGCAATGCCATACCTCTGAGAGTATTTTGAATGGCTCAGGGGATGAATCTCTTATTAAAAAGTAAACACTCGATCATGCCGTAATTATTTGAAAGCCAATAAATCAAGCCGCTCGAATGCGGTTCGAAGCGTTCGAAGCCATGAGTTTGTTTCCCACACGGCACGTTGTAGCCTGTATTTCTATTGGTTTTTCTATTTGTGCTGTTCGCGCAAAGCTGCAATTGCCGTTTGAATTAATCTCTGTAGATCGGATATTCACTCAGCTGGAAGTGATGCTTCACGGGCTGAGAAATCGCTTTTCGATCAACTTGAATGCAGTCAAAGCCGCAACTTCCGGCAGGTGTTAAGTGTACGGAGCTACGCCGCTACGCCGTGGCGAGCCTGAAAACTTCTAGCCCTCATCCCAGCGCGCCACGGACGGCAGTTTCTCCAGGAACCGTAGTATATTTAAACAGCGAAATAAAGGGTAGCTTTTTTTCGATTTTACTTACTATTGTTTTTTAATGCCCAAATTCCATACTGTAAATATACGTACTTTCCGTCACGATTTCGGACTGTTCAGTCCTTGCCCCAGAGCGCAATCGCTCTCGGGGACGAGACAATTACGACAGTCACATTGGCTACTGTACGATAGGAGCTTCTACTGTTCAGACCAGCGTTCCAACATGACTATCCGCACGTTGATCGATTGCACGTAATCCCTCAAGTGGTATTAAACTTTTTAATGTAAAGCGGAACGTCAACCTGCGACACCCCGCCCCCTCCGATTACGGCCCGACCAGCGGCATCAATGCCCAACACTTTACGATCTCATCTTCTTGTTACACCACTGATACGCGAACACACGGTCACATCGGCGATAATTCCAGTGTTCTGTACACAACCCACAACACTGCCATCATGATGTTGCAGCTATGTTGCTGACACGCACAAACACAGAACCACGTTGAACGCCGGTTGCACTCGGCATCGGAAAACAGAACAGAACTCAGTGGGGAAGGCACCCAGGCAGCCGGCAGCAAAACCTGCCTGTCTTGGACGCAGTTCCTGCGGTTTCCATAACGTCGAAAACGTCGACACAGTTCCGCGTGGTTTCGCTGCTGTAGCACGGTAGTTCCGTGCCGCGCAAGCGCGCAAGTCCCGCAATCCGGAGACGGCCATCCCCCAGTGTACGTGGCGCTGCTGGCACTGCTCCGGAACTTCGCTGTTTCTAGCGGCTTCGTTCGCTCGTTTGATAAAATTAGTGATAAAAACGTCAATGCAACCGAAATGTTCTGCACGCTTAAACTAGAAGACGGAATTACAGGCGGCCTTCGCTGCCGCTGAAGCTCAATCAACTCAACAGCTATTTATTAAACAACGTGCGCGACCTGCTCAATAAACGAAACCGAAAGACGATGAGTCGGGAGGGCGAAAGCTTTCTTCCGTCTTCCTGGAGAAGGAGAAAAACGTTTCGTTCCTCCCCTTTTCTCGTGTCCGCTTGGGGGCGCGTCGGTAGGAGGGAGGAAGACGCGCCGTTGCTACTTTTTTCCTCCATTTTTTCTTAGAGTGCACCGCAAAACGTGTGGCGGCTTTCCCTTCGCAGAATGAAGTGGGAGGAGGATCGCGTGCCAAAAAAGTCAGCTTATAACAACTTCTCCCTCTATTTTCAGCGGCCACAACGAGCAATGGTGAAAGAGGGGGCGGGGGATTTCGCTCTTTTTGAGGGCGTAAGTTTTTCAAGCTTATTGCGTTCCGTCACTTCGCCATCCTATTGTAGCGCGCGACCACACGGAGCGTCGCCGTAACCGGGGCCGTGTAAACAAACTCGGACGGGTGAAATCCGGGCGGACTTGATATCGTGACGTGTTGTCTGCACCGTGAAAACGTAAAGACCGGTGTTTCGGAAACACTCTGTCTTTAAATTCAGCACGTTCTCGAACCTCCGACGAAACGGACACTGCAAACAAGACAGTTCACGGTTGGTTGCCATGGCATTCCGCCTGGATTCTCTAGCCGTAAGGCTTGAATTCCTTTTGCAAGCTTTAAATGTTTTACCAGTGACGGATATTTTTATTTTATTTTCAGTTTTCATGACGGAATCCATTTCCGAATATGTCTATTGTGCAAGCCTGAAGAAAGGAAAGCTTTATCCAGTTATTCTTTATTGAGTGTCTGGCCTTGTCATGACCACGTTACACAAGTTTGTATGCACACTTACTGTATTTTACTTAAAACAGAATGTCCCGTCCACAGGTTGTGGACCCGCCACCTGACACGGGGCATTCGCATCAAAGGCTTCTGGATAGGGCGCGCGTAAACGCGGGGCGAAAAGTGTGGGCTGTTTGACATTGGGTGATTTCATGCATCACCCGCAAAAGGAAGCTTGAACACTATAAATTCTCGCATTTTAACCTTTTTCACTGCCCTTTGTACAGCTAAACAGCTGTGCAGCGCTGAGGCATGGCGACTATGAAGCCAAGTCGCGAGAGTAGCAGAAGTACTAAAGTCAAACCATCACCGTCTGTGCGACTGAGCGGACGAGGGAGCCCCAAAAAATGGCGGCTTTCCTATTCCTTTCTTCTCTCCCAGTTAGCGCAAGCGCCCAACGATCTTTGAAAAAGGTCGATTGGTGGCACTGATGGGATTTTTCATAGACATTTCTTCGAGTTCCTTCAGGGGGCGTACTTCAACTTACTCGCGTAGTGAAACCACGAAGCAAATTCAGAGCCCCGCCTGGCCCATTTCAATGTCACGCTCTTTCGCAAACAGGAGACGACAATGACCCTTTCGCGCTCCTTGTTTGTTCTTTGAGATGAGAAGACGGCTCCCTCCGAGAACGGTTGCGGGGTCGCTCTTTTTCGAGGTGCAGTGGTAGAGGGCGGGGTGTATTACTAGGGCACGTGTTAGCCTTCCTCCCCCTCCCCTTTCGCGCTTCTTCGCGGCGACAGTCTGCGGAGACACATCACATAGCGACGCAAAATTTGCTATCACACTTACCTGACCACTCAAGCGAATTAGAGGCAATGAAATTAAGAAGGACGACAAAGCAAATTAAGGGGAAGCAAAGTGAATTAAGTAAATCATGTGTCTGCCTTTAATGCATCGGCGTTTGGGCTTTGCCTTCCAGTCCTCTTAGGGATAACGTAAGAGACCATGTGCATTTTTTATTACTATATTTATGACAACAATTGATTTTTTTTATTCGGCTGGACATCTAGATTTATATGTAATAAAATGATTTTTATTAAAGAAAAACATATCGGGCTCATCTAAATACAATAAAGCTCTAATCATACCGAATCAAAACATGCGCGTTTGTATAACGAACAACTTTCTAATGGAAAAGTTCCGAAACAAACAGCCGACTATAAACTATGTTATGGGGCACACATGGCAGGTACACGCTATCTGTTCGAAACAAGGATTTTAGCAGACCTATGACTACTGTAATATGGCTGACAACAACAAAAGTGGCGAATTCCCAACCCCTGAAAAATATTTTAGCTTAATTGATAAAAAGAGAAGATGATTCATATCTGCTGAACTTCCGAAAAGAAGAAAGTTGTAGTTCGTAGACCTGTAGAAATTTTATTTTTTTATTCATTTTTGTCGCATGGTTGAACTCGTAACGACCTCGGTGGCTTCAAGACTAAGCGCCGGCCTATGAATCCCCAGGTGACGGGTTCGAATACCGGCCGAAATGCTCGCAATCTGACGGAGGCTTATTACGGAGAAAGCGCCTTGTAACAAGGCTTTCGGTTGCACGTAAGGAGATCCCCGGGAGGTCAAGATTGATCCCCAGCCCTCCGCTGGGTCGTGCCAGATGCCCTTCGTTGGTTTGCACGTAAAATCTACCAATCTAATATGGCTGCACGCCAGTAAAACTCGTCTTAGTATCGAGATACTCTCTTGCACTTATTTTATACTATATTGTGTCAGAAGTGATATCCCGTCTACAATGAGCCGACCTGGAAGCACTTCACAAAAACTCGGCCAAGCTTAACGAGCAAACAGATGCTGGTAAGCGACTTCGCTTTCAAAGCTCTGCGGGTTCGGCGACAGGACACTGTTGTGTCGCGCCGAAGCCCCAAAGAACAGAAGCCCCCACTCAATTCAACAGCACACAAAGAACAAATTTAATATGGCGAAGACACATTTTACAGGGCAAAGACCAGCGCACCCTGGTGGTGAGATTGGGAACCTGTTACATTGCTTTATACCATAACAACACTCCTCCACATTTACATAAAGGAACACTAGTACACCAGTCTATTTGGAGGGCGTCGAGCTCTGCTCGACCGTCGAACTTCCTGAGCAGCTAGGCCATTGTCAGCATTCAGTGGCATAGGCACCTCACATTCGCCCGGTTCATCAAAACTCTCACTGTCACTCGATCCACCCTCCGAACAGGCTGATCGGGACGAGCCCTCACTTCGAAAGCGCAAGTGATCAGCATGCTCATAACGAATCTGGTTAGCCACCCGCACCAGGTATGTAACCGGACTGATTACATTTTTTGAAATTCCTTTAGTCCAGTTTACTCTCTCCCCTCTCACCTTTCTGACCCAAACTCTGTCGCCCACTTGAAAGAGTTTCATTGGACCTCTGCGCTTGTCAGCCAGCTCCTTTTTCTTGTTCTGCTTCTCCCGTCGTGGAAGGGAAGTTGCACCTGGTTTGAGCTGCGACAGTCGGGTCCGCAGAAGCCGTCCCAGGAACAACTCTGCAGGGGCCTTTCCAGTACTTGTGTGTGGTTTCGTCCGGTAAACAAGTAGGAAACACGACAACTTCTCCTGAATATTCCGCCTCTTCCCTCGGAGGTCGTCTTCAAGTACTTGCTCGAGCAGGGCTCGCTTGACTGTTTGCACAGCCTTCTCCGCGGCGCCATTCGAAGCCGGGTGGTAGGGTGGCGTCATGATGTGCACCACTCCTTGATCCTTCAAGAAGTTCTTGAACTCCTCACTTCGAAACTGGGGGCCTCCATCAGTCACCACTTCTTCGGGTAGTCCAAACTGTGCGAAGACAGCCATAAGTTTCTCGACTGTCTGGGGTGCGGTTGTGGAAGACATGGGCAGGACTTCAACCCATTTAGAAAAAAGCTGTCAATCAAAACAAACAGGTTGGTTCCCGACTTGGTTGCAAAGTCCAAATGAATACGTTCGAAGACCCGCGAGGTCTTCTTTCATGGCTGGAGTGGTGCTGGAAGAATGCCGCTTTGGACCACTTGGAAGATCTCGCATGACTGCACCTTGCTCTCGATCATGGCGTCGATTCCGGGCCACCACACATGCCTTCTCGCAAGTTGTTTCCTACACACCATTCCTTTGTGTTCTTCATGCAGGCTCTTGAGGACAGCAGCCTGTAGTGCCTGTGGAGTCACGACTCTAATCCCCCACAGTAGGCAATCTTGGTCCGTTGACAGCGTCTCCCGCCTGTGCCAGGAGGGTTGCAACCCTGGATCTTGCACGGATGTTGGCCAACCTCTTTTGGTGTGTTCAAGGATACGTTGCACCAAGGGGTCGCTGAGGGTCTCTTTCCCCACATCGGTACTTGAAAGAAGTGGTTCCTCTGTGGGTGAAAAATATTTCAACATGCTTTCCTTTCCCACAGTTTTCTTCAGAGGAACTCTAGATAGGGCATCAGCATCCCCTAGCTCCTCGCCCTTGCGGTACAGGATCTTGAAGTTGTACTCTGCAAGTAACAAGCGCCACCTCTGGATCTTCGCAGCAGCTATGGCAGTTGTAGAATGCTTCGTTCCCAGGATCGACGTTAGCGTGTAGTGGTCAGTTACCAGGGTGAACGAACGCCCAAAGAGATACCGGTGGAATTTCTTGACCGCAAATATGAGTGCCAAGGCCTCTCTTTCCAGTTGTGCGTAGTTCTTTTCAGCCACACTAAGCGCCAGAGACGCAAGCTCCACTGGTCTGTAGTCCCCGTTTACCATGTCTTGTGTTAAGACTGCTCCGAGGCTGTAGCTGGACGCGTCGGCCGTCACTCGAAGTGTTACACTAGGTTCGTAGAGGACAATCACCCCAGCACTGCACAATTGATCTTTGCTTCAGCCTACACCCTGTTGGCATTCGTCCGACCAATGCCACTTCTTGTCTTTAAAAGTTCATACCAAGGTTTCAGTGTGGCTGCTAAGTCTGGGAGGAAAGGAGCATAAAAAGCTAGCAGCCCCACAAATACCTTAACCTCCGTCAGGTTACTCGGTGCGGGTGCCTTTTTGATAGCCTCTACCTTCTCAGGGCATTGCTTCAAACCCTGGTCACTCAACAAGTATCCCAAGTAACGCACTTCGCGTACAAAAAATTGACACTTGTCCTGATTCACACAAAGTCCATCTTCCTGAAAACGTTTCAACACTTCCAAGACTCTCTGGTTGCAGTCATTTTGGTCTACGCCACCCACCAGTACATCATCAAGATTACACGCTACCTTGGTTAGGCCCAACAAAATCTTATCCATTACACTCTGGAAAATTGCTGGTGCGCTCGAGACTCCGTAAGGCATACGTAAGAACTCAAACAATCCTAGGTGAGTGCCGAGTGGTCACTGTGAGCAGTTTCCGCGACGCTTCGTCAAGAGCTAACTGCAGGCGTGCAGTCTTTAGGTCCAAAATAGCAAAGATGCCACACCCCCAAAAGTTGTTGAACACCTCATCTAGCCTCGGTAATGGGTAGTGATCCACCGTCGCCTGTGGGTTTATGGACATACAGTAGTCACCCCAGACGCGAACTTTACCCCCTGGCTTGGGAACCACAAGAAGGGGTGTTGCCCGTTTACTACTTTTTACAGGCCTCAGAATGCCCTGCACCACCATTTCTTCAGACTCACTCTCTACTTGCTCTCTGAATGCGTATGGCACAACTCTGTGTTTACAAAACACAGGTTGCGAGTTTTCTTTCAGTACAATCCTTGCCTGAAAACACTTTATCGGCCCCACCGGACCTTCAAAGACGCTAGGGAACGACCTTTTGAGTGAGTCTGTCATCGTCACGTTCTAGATACGACCCACGCCCGACCAGTTAATTTCTAACTGCTCGATCCAGTCTCTGCCTAGAAGAGCTGGCAGCTGGGCATTCGCGGATTTTACCACAATCAAAGGTAACTTTTCGCATGGTAGCTTCCCGTTTATTACATTAACGCTCGCTCTATCCTTGATTGGTACTAGAGCCCCTGTGTGCGTTCGGAGACGCATGTCACTCGCCTCAAGGGGCACGTGAGAAAACAAAGTCACATACATTCTTTCTGGCATCAAAGTAACTGCTGAACCAGTGTTGATTTCCATCGTCACCGGTTTTCCTTCGATTTCCAATAGCTTCTGAAATGCCGCAGACGCGTCATTCATCCGCATACAGGTTACGCTCCAAGGCCCGCGCTTGGGGTTCGAAGTAGGCTTAGGCTTGGCCCCACACACCGGCTTAGTGTGCCTCCGCTTCCCGAATTTGAAACACTTTTCTTTAAAAAACGAACACTTCTCGGAAGCATGCACGGTGCTAGCGCATCTAAAACAAGGGCCTACCGTACGCTGATACTGGACCCGTTGCGACGCAGTGGCGGAAGGTGGACACGGGGAGTGTCCTTCACCATCACCTTGAACGCGGTGCACGTCCATTGAGTCCGGAACGCCGGGCTGTCATATTTCGTCCGTTTTGCGCAGGGAAAGTTCTTTGGCCAGGCCCACCATCAGAACTTCGTCGAAGTAATCGTCGTCGAGCTGGATGAGTGTGTGCTGTACCTCAGGGTCGCGACACCCCGCCACGAGCCAGTCCCGAAGAGCCTGGTCGAGGTAGTCCTTGAATGCGCATGTCTGAGCGAGCTTCTTGATAGCCAAAGAGAAGTCCGCTAGGCTCTCGCCGACCTCCTGATTTCTCCAATGGAACTTCGTGCGCTCTGCAATCACTAAGCGCTTGGGCACGTAGTGGCGTTTCAGCACCCCGGAAAGTACGTCGTACGATTTCGATATTGGCGAGTCTGGGACGAGCAAGGTTTTCAGAACCTGGTACGACGCTTTCCCGATGTAGTTGAGCCGCGTCACCGCCTTCTCTTCCGTCTTGACAGCGTTCACTAGAAGGAAAATCTCGAAGCGTTCGAGATACTCGTCGATGTCGTCCTCCTCCGGCTTGAACTCCGTGAACCTCGGCATTGTGCTGTTTGCCACGTTGTTACTCGGTTCGTTCGATCTTCCATCCGAGCCTCGTTGCCATTGTTGTGTCCCGCCGAAGCGCCAAAGAACAGAAGCTCCCACTCAGAGCAACAGCACACAAAGAACAAATTTAATATGGCGAAGACACATTGTACAGGGAAAAGACCAGCGCACCCTGGTGGTGAGAATGGGGACCTGCTACATTGCTTTATACATACACAACAGAGACGAGCTATGGCATCCTTTGTCATGCAACCGCCAGACGTCTTCTGCTCTTTGGACTCAGCGCCAAGCCCGATCCACACAAAATCTATACTTTACTCCACATCATCGGAGAGCAGTCCGAAGACTTGTCACGTTCCAGCTTTCGGTGGAGGAAGCTCAGAAGTTCGAAGTTGTCATGGCGCACCTTGGCAAGTACTTCATACCGCAGCGGAACTTCCTCTTCAAACTGGCTTGTTTAAGCACAGGAGTAACGCAGAATGGCAAATCCGCGGAACACGTTGCCACAGCGCTCCACACACTTTCTAATGTGTATGAGCACGGAAGCTACCAAGACGAGTTTGTGAGAAACCAGTGGCCACACTTCACGCTGACCACATTTTTCTCAAAGCACCTGAGACCATGAGACAGGGTGAAAGTGTACGTCAGCAGCAAGCTTAACTCAACCCTGACAAGTTAACAGTCAACCAAGCTGCCTGAAAACGTCAACGAAGGGGAAAGTTTAAAAAGCGTCCTCCGAAATCAACTTAGATAAACTGTGATCGACTACAGGCAGACAAGACGCCATGTTCAAGTACAACGAAAAGCGGCGTTAAGGAACCGTGCCTTTGGTGCAGAGAAAAGCAACATGCACGCACCCTCTGCCCAGGGCAGGTTTGAAATCTGCAGGACATACATCAATAAAGGCAATTATGTGTCGGTCCGCAGGCCACGACGACTACACTTTGTTGAATTATCTCGAATAATCGGCGAACCGGGATTCTTGAGCTCTGTCACGGGCTCTAAAACTTCAGCCTGGGAGACTAAAATTTTTGTTCAAGGTCAGTCAGTGAGGTTCAAAATCGACACGGGCACAGACGAAACAGCCCCATGAAAAGCATATTTCAAGATGCTCACCTCATCAGCCTTTACTTCAAAAAGCAGCTCGTCACCTTCACGGGGCTGACGCGAACCTCCTCAGAACTAGAGCCGTTGCAAAACTGAAACTTGTCTTACGAGATACAAAAATCCAAAACCTCTACGTCTAAGACAGCGTTCAAACTTCCCTGTTTGGCAAGCCCGTCATCAAGGACTTAAAGATTGTAACCTTCGTTCATATCTTCGCAGAAAAGGTGATCCCGAAAGGCAAATCTACCTTATTGTTCCAAGGTCTCAGCGAACAGCAAAAGGAGCACAGCATTCGCATGCGTGAGGAAGCTGTGCCATTTTTTCAGAGTTCTGGACGCAGCATCCCAGATAATTGGTACAAAAAAACAAGGCTGGAGCTACAGCGAATGAAAATCATCAGAGTCATAATGCCACGCCGACAGCTGGCCAAGTAAGCAGCGTGGCCGTGGCGTAACAGTTATGGGGCTTGCCTTCCACGCGGAGAGTAAGGGTTCGATTCCTGTGAGAGATGCGTCGTTTATTTACTCTTGCAATTTATTGTTCTGGTAAATTCGAAAACACTGTTGCATGGTCGAGGTCACAGTGTTCTACGCGCCGAATCTTCTACGCCGATTGTTCTAGAAGCCCACATGTGTACAAAAGGACTCCCTGTGGCAAGCCGGAGTCTTTCTCGCCCCAGCGTTCTATCCTGATATTACGCCGCACCGACGCCCGCGACACTCTATTGTTTTCTTTTTTTTTCCCCTTGTTATGTTTTGGGAACAATTTTGTTCCATTAAATGTTAAGTTTGTTTAAGTTTTCGTCGCCTCATCAATTGTCCTTCGTGGCTTTCTGATGGAGGTACGGGGTATCGCTTTCTATGCCCGTGAAGCATACCCTTCCGAAGACATCCCGGTCAAGTGAGATGCTCAGCCGTTGAAGGCTACACATTGCAAAAGACACCGACTCCCGAGCAAGCCTTCGTACCAAAGGCCAAAACCCGAGATTCGGACTCCTTTCGCAGAAACCAAAGAAGACCACGACGATGACCACTCCACCCGTCGTTGTCCTACCCGTCGCTGCCCGTACGCCCGTGTCCTTCCACGGTGAGCCTTGTGAAGACGTTCAGGACTAGCTACAGCCGTACGAGCTAGTGGCGCAGAACAACCGATGGCGGAAGAACAGCTAATACAGAGTTTTTACGTCGCGCTTGAAGGAAAAGCCATGCACAGGTTTCAAAATCACACAACTTCCTTGACCTGGTGGACCACCAGCGAGGATGCGCTGAGACAGACTTTCACCAACCAATATCGACGGGAGAGGGCCAAGAACCTTCTTCGAATGAGGACCCAGGGCGCAAACGTGACAGTCACCTGTTTCGTCGAGGATGTTCTGCGCCTGGTCGCTCGCGCCGACCCTCAAGTCGTGAAAGTGTCGGTTCGCCTATGACGAACTAAAGTTCCTAGGTAGCGTGGTTAGTAACGAGAACGTTCGCCCAGGCCATGAGAAAACTCGCGCCGTCGCAGCATTTACAGTGCCTAGAGAAAAGAAGGCCACGCGAAAGTTCCCTGGACTATGCGCCTGCTATCGGCGCTTCGTTCGGGATTCCTCAAGGATTTCCGCACCACTCACATACCTCACGAAGTACGCCGAGAAGTACAAATGGGCCGAGGAGCAGGCATTCGACGAGCTGAAGCGACCTCGACGAGCGAACCGAGATTTACACCTTGCGTCCGTGTAACTCTCGGAATGCCTCCCCCGCTAGACTTGGCGAGGTACTGGTTGAAGTGCAAGAAAGCACCGAGCGAGTTATCGCCTACGCAAGTCTGACATCGTCCAAGGTGGAGAAACATTACTCAGCGACTAAAAAAGAATGCCTTGCGGTCGTCTGGGCAATCACGAAGTTCGTCCATACTTGTACGGGAGCCCGTTTCGTGTAGTCACGGACCACCACTTGCTCTGCTGGCTTGCGAACCTCAAGGATCCGTCAGGACACCTCGCTCGATCGAGTCTCCGACTACAAGAGTTCAACATGACTTTGGTCTCCAAGTCAGGCCGCATGCACAGCCACGCCCACTGCCTGTACAGTGCCCCCGTAGAAACACTTCCCGGCAGCAGCGACGACGATGACGACGAGTGCTTCCTAGGTGCAGTGAACACCGACGACATGGCATCACATCAACGAGACTATCCTGAGCTGCGCGAACTAATAGACCACATGAAAAGGCGAGGGAATACCATGCCACCTCTTTCCTCACGAGCCCAGCCGACCTTCGCCATTGGACAACGTGAACTCTACAAAGACAACTTTCGGGCAACAACTCGCCGTGGCTGCCAGTTACCCCCCCGACCTCGAGATGAGATAATTCAAGCCTGCCACGACGATCCGAAGTTCGGACATCTTAGTTAAAGCTGGACGCTGGCCCGTATTCGTAAGAAGTACTCCTGGCGCAAGATTCCCAAACCCGTACACGTACACACACGATCATGCCACGAGTAGCAGCGACACAAGAAACCTCCAACGAGGCCTGCCGGTATCCTGCAGCCAATTCGTCCGCCAACTGCTCCCTTCCAGCAGATCGGAATAGATCTACTTGACCCTTTTCCACCGTCAACGTTGGGAAACCGCTGGGCAATCGTCACCACAGATTACCTCAAGCTCTGCGCCGAAACGAATACCCTTCCTTCAGAACTGCTGTGGAAGTCGCCAAGTTTTTAATTGAGTCCATCTTTCCACGGCACGGCGCTGACGCAAGAAATCTTTCGTCTGAGCCACACCAGCCATCGTCGCACCATGGCGAACCACCCACAGTCCAACGGGCTGACGAAGAGACTCAACAAGACCATCGGCGACATAATCTCCATGTACGTTGACGTGGAGCAAAAAGCATGGGACGAGGTGTTGCAGCACGTCACATTTGCCTACAACACAACGAAGGCGACCACCGGGCTCACACTCTTTCAACTAGTTCATGGTCGCAACGTAACAACAATGCTGGACGTGATGTCACCCCACGAACCGGCTGTCGACGAAAGCGACGAAGTCCAGATGGTTGCCCAACGGGCAGAAGTCCATCAGCTCACCAGACTCCGTATTAAAGCCCAACAACGTGTCGACACTGACCTCTACAGCCGTTATCGTTAGGACGTCCACTTCCAGCCTGAAGACAGGAGGTGGGTCTGGACGGCGAGAAACTCCTGAAACGATATTTCATACCTTAAAAGGTAATTCGTCGACCTGGAGATCTGAGCTACGAGGTCATTCCCGACGGAACAAGTACATTAGCACGCCACCCACCAAGCCTGGAGTCGTCCATGCCGCTCGAGTTGCTGTCTACGTAGGCAGCGCGTCGTGGCCTAACGGTTATCGTGCTTCCCTCCCACGCGAAGAGCCATGGTTCGATTTTTGGGAGCGACGCGTATATTAATTATTCTTGGAATTTATTGTTCTGGTAAATTCGAAAGCTCTGTTGCAATTTCAAGGTCAAAATGTTCTACGCGCCGAATCTTCTTCGGCGATTGTTCCAGAAGCCCACGTGTCTACAAAAGGGGCTCCGCGTGCAGAGCCGGAGTCAGTCTCGCCCCAGCGTTCGATACTGCTGTTACGCCACCATAGACGCCGGCCACGCTCTAATGTTAATTGCTGTTCCCTCTTTGTTTAGGGCACAAGTTCGCCCCATTAAACGTTTAATTTGTTTAAGTCTTCATCGCCTCATCAATTGTCCTTAGGGAAATTATTGCGTGTCAACGAGCCAACCAAATGGTGTGTGACCATGCTGGTAGACTTAAAACCAACCGGAGCGGGAAGAATCTTTGTGGACTTCACGGCACTCAACCTTCATGCCGTGCGGGAAAGGCATCCTACTTATACAGTTCAGCATGCACTAGGACTGCTCCGAAGAGCTAAGTTTATTTGAAAGCACGATACATATTCCGGATTTTGGCAAACTTTATTGGACCTAGAAAGCTGGAATCAGCCAAAAAATATCTAACCTTTTGGAAAGTTTTCCTCTAAGAGATTGTCATTCAGCGTGGCGTCCGTTCCTGAGTACTTTCAGAAATCAATGTGAATCAATTTGCTAGGCATCAACACAGTTGTTTGCCACCTGAACGGCATTCTCATACGCAACTTAACAGAAAAGGAACATTATCAGACGCTTCGAACCTTGCTGCAACGTCCAACAAAGGCAGGAGTTGCGCTTAACGAAAGGAAATGCGCCTTTAACGTTCGCCGGATCACCATTCTAGGCATCAGACCTGATACAACAAAGTTGAAGTTAGTCGAAGGAGGAAAAGTCCGACAAATAAACGCAAGCTGCAACTAGTACAAGTAATGAAAAGATACATTGCCCGCTTTGTGGCCCTGCTTAAATCCAATTTTCAGACACTTACGTCTATCCAGCCGGATATGTAAAACATCGTTCGAGGTCTCCGCTGGATCAAGTGTTCGACAGATAGAAACAAGTATTCTCATCTCATCTGTTCCTAGGAAATTACGACCTAGTTAAAGGAAGACCTGTCAGCGCTGACGCTGTCCCTTTTCACATTGGCGCAGTGATCTGGCAGTGAGAAACTGATGGGAAGTCTGCGCGGATCGTCTCTGCTTTGATGTTGCTCTCCGTAAGAGAAATGCGCTATGCGCAAATCGAGAAAGAGGCCCTCGCTTTAGTTTGTCATTGCGGGAAGTTTAGCTACTACCAAATAGGAAAAGGTTAATACTAGAGACTGATCGCAAGCCACTGGTCCCCATTCTTATAACAAAAAGCCTTGATGACTTGACTCTATAACTTCAAAAACTCCAGATGAAGATGATGCCCTACCAGTAGGACGTAACACATGTTCCAGAAAACAATTCGCTAGCCGCTCACACAATTTGCAGGCAACCACTACAGTAAACAAATGCTTCGACCTCAAATAAGACGGGAATGCATTTGTCTGTTTTGTGTAGACAGCTATCCAAATCAAGCAACATTACCTACATTGCCAGAAAGAAAACCAAAATTCAGACCCAGCCTGTATTCAGCCCTAAAAGATATGCACAAAGGATTTAACTTCTAGACGAAGCTCGTCAGAACATATCGAGCCTTCCTTCGAGCATCGTCAACAGTTAACTGTGGAAGACAACTTCCTCATTTATGCAGCCTGTGTTGTTGTCCGACCCTATAGCAGAAAGAAACTTCTGCGACACTCACATGAGGTCACTTCGGCATCACGAAGACAAAAACATACGCAAGAGACTGTTTGGTGGTTGATAGTAATAGCAGATGTGAACGGCCACAATAAAGCAATATCAGAAATGCATCGAGGCCACCTGCAACCGCAAAATGCCACTCCAAAGCACGAAGTCTCCCAATCGACCACGGCAGCACGCTCTAATAAACCACTCCTACTTCATCAACCACTGGTGGTTGATCATGAAACTCTCCGGATGCCCTAAACTGCCGCGTCTTCAGAAGCGAAACTCGTCTACGGTCGTAAACCCCTGTAATTCAATCTTTGCACGCCACAGCACTCCAGAGGTTGTGGTATTGGAGAAAGGAGGCAGATCTCATTGTGTGACATCTCCATATTTTCTCGAGAATACGGCTTCCAACGCACAACCTGAAGCCGACTTCATCCTCAAAACTGTGGACTTACGGCATCTGCCATGAGGGTCATTAAGACGTCGATGAAAAAAACACAAGACTCGTAGTTGACCCTTCTCTCGTACAGGTGAACTCCGTTCCAAAAGTTGAAAATACGAATACAGCCCCATTGAGCTGTTGATGGCAGTGTTGTGGAGTTGCCACGCCGGAGTTGGGAATGATTCCGGAATCATTCCGCATTTTCACGACCTTGTAATGGAATGGGAATAGAATGGCGGCAACGTTGAGGGGAACGGAATGGGAATGGAATTAGGTGCCTTTTTGCCCGGAATGGAATGGGAATGGAATGGGCACGGTTCTTTTTTTAGTGTTAACGGTCAGTTAAACCGAGCCAGCCAACGAGTCAGTTGCTCAGAAATAAAATGAGGAGGAAACTGCTAGCCCGCGTGAAGCCCTAACAGACTTATAAGCAAACAAAAATGCAATACAAAAAACAAGCATCAAATCAAAGAGCAAAGGGGGAAAGGGTGGCAACGTGGAGCTTTTCACGGACGCGCAGGCATCGGGCTTTGATGGCTTTAATCGAGAGCAAAACAAGAAACCAAGCACCAAGCAAAAGAAAAGGGAGCGGCGAAGAAAGAAACCGGCATGCACAACTCCTCATCGTGCTTCTTGTCACGCTTCTTTTGTTGTTGCGACGGTTTCTGGAGTGCACGCGCGCGCACAGACTGAGATCTGGGAGCGGGAGCGACTCATAACTCGTAGAGCTCTGATAACTCGTTGACTCGGGCGCCGCCGTAAGATGAGCAGGTATTGTTTTCTTATAGTTCGAGGAGCGTTGTTTAGCAGGCAGCCAACCCTGCTGTGTTCCACGTTCATTCGTATGCCCTCCTTCGAAGTGCGAAATCTGTGTTTGGTTCGGCATGAAAACAAACATTCACTTCCCTCTTCTCCTCTTGCACTTTGCTCCGAGGCTTGTTTTTTTTATACTGCATTTGTAGTTTAAGTCCGCCTTTTACTTGGTCTTTGTTCCGGTGCTTGTTTTCTTTGTTATATGTTTTAGTGGGTTGGGGTTACAAGCAAGCTAGCGGAATCCCGCTCATTTCCTTTCACTTTAGTCTTTGCATACTTCGTTTCACCTTGCGATGGACTGCTGCGGACGCTACGAGTCATCCTAGGTAATCCAGCACCGTGAGCGGGACTGCAGGGTCACGCGACATTCAGAAGGCACTGGATTGGTTTCGATGACTCTCGTGCTGTCTTTTGAGGTCCATCGTAAGGTGAAGTAAACTATCGTCACCGCTCTTGGTGCGACCAAACTGATTAGACCTGCAAAAAGACCGTCCCGCGCCAGACGAGGCCCGAACGTTGCTGTGAGGGCAACTGAGAAGGAGAGCTGGTGCTAGATGTCACTGAGGTTTTGGCTTCCGCGCTTCTCGGCTGTCCGGTCTGCATTCGTGCTCCTTGGCCTGGACCCTGCCTGAAGCGGTGAGAAGTCAGTTGGACGGTGGTGTTGAGGAAACACGGGGAATGTCAATTCGGACGGTGCGGTATTACCCCGCTAATTGTATCTTCATGCGAAGAGCTTTGTCAACGCTGACCGTCCGACCCGTCGCCACAACGCGAGAAGCCGACACCGACGTAGAAGAATGAATCGGTTGGTACCGTCTGCTGCCTGAAACCGCCACTCAATCAGCGCGAAGAGGAAGGTACATCTCAAGTTGTACGAGAAGACAAGATAAATACAGATCGAGTCATGGCATCGTGGAAGACATTTTTCGACATTAGTCGCGAAGAAAATAAACAAGCTGCGCGCTGAAAGTTGTGCAACGAAACTATGCACGGTGGAGTCGGCGTATATCATCGAGCTTTATACGCCATCTGAAGAGCAAAAAGGAGAATGAGTATGCGAAGGGTGGAAAGGGGCAGGCGAATCAGGCACAAATAGAATTGAATATGATAAGAAATATCAAGATTCGTAAAGCAAGCGTGAAATTATGCGTTTTAAAACAGGTTTCGTGACATGGACTATATGGTCCCTAGTGCTGCGCCGCAGAGGTTGCATTTTGTCAGAGAATGTGCTCTTGCCGCTGTGCACGGAGTCGCTTCCAGCAGTGTGCTAGCCGTGTTGCTGTATTTGAAGAATACAGTAATATAGCTTATTTCTGCGCCACGCACGAACTTGATATTTTTATGGTCTCATCAAAAGAACACGCTGGCCGCGTAGGTCTTAAAAGTCAAATGCATAAAAGTTAAAAAAAGAAAATGAGTAGATTTAAGTTTTGCTGTTTGTTCCGAGCCACGTGGTCGCGAGACCGATGTCCTTAAGAAGCATCGACATATCAAGGGGCTTTCTCGATGTTTGCAGTACATTGCAAATAAACACTTCGTGCCATCAGCGGTCCGCTTAGTAAATTCAGTGCTTTTTTGAGGAATTTTGCTTTTACTTCTGCAATTATTTCTGCATTTGATAATGTCAGCTTTAAGCAGCTGATGGTGGGAACACAATGTAGCTGTCAAGTGCCAATTTTTACGTTTAGGATTTAAAGGAATGGAATGGAACGATTCAGCCATTCCAGGAGTGAGAATGAGCCCAGTGTCTCAATTCCTAGGAATTGAAAGGAATTGAATTATCGAAAACTCTAACTCCCCGGAATGAAATTGGAATGGAATGGGGGTGCCCATTCTGCAACACTGGTTGATGGGTCGACGCTTACGAACCAAACACCCTACAGTTTCAGGGGAGCTCGTTCTCAATGTACACGACGTGGAATATACACGGAAGCTTTGGAAAGATTAGCAAAACGGCTGCTGAAAGTCTTCAATCGGCGGCATAGCACACTTACCATCTCAGAACGTTTAAGTGGGGATGACGTCTGGATCCCTAAACTAAAGAGAAAGGAAAGTGCACACAATTTATCAGAGGAGTCTAGGTCCTACCTCGCAAATACCGGCAACGGCGTTGTGCAACGAAACCGTACCCCTCTATTTACCTTTCCTAAAACTGTCCATAACGCATACGTTAATCAAAAAAAAAAAAAAAAAGATGCAGGCGGATCGCTTTCT
Organism: Ixodes scapularis; assembly: GCF_016920785.2. Classification (NCBI taxonomy): domain Eukaryota; kingdom Metazoa; phylum Arthropoda; class Arachnida; order Ixodida; family Ixodidae; genus Ixodes; species Ixodes scapularis. Next base: position 5,990,084 of record NW_024609867.1, read on the forward strand.
GAGTGCAATGACGGTTCGCACAAACATAAGAGAAGTGGCCGCTGCTTCAAGACACCTCACAAACTTTAGGTCTTCTCTTTTAGGGAGTTGTATATATCAACATCATTAACCGGGCTGGTGTGCTGGTTGGTATGTGTGCGTAGCTCGCACCTCGTGCATAATTATACCATTCTCCGGCCTATGGCTGAACGCCAGTAAAACTCATATTAGTGTGAAGCTACCTTCTAGCAGTTCTACTATACAACACTTTACACAGGTGCATTGCAGTTTTTGTGGTCCTATACATAGCTATGTTCTTCCATTGCTCTGGCGGACGACAATTGTTGCTCGTGTTGCAACTGCTGCTGGTGCTAGGGGCCCAATTAGGCATGATTTATATTAGCCTTTATGTCAGCTCTATTTGAGATTTGAATTATCTGACCTCTGAATCGATATAAATTATGGACAGATGTTTTTGTTTTATACAGTATGTTTCTTTCTTAAAGTCGAGGATAGGCCGAGAGAGTCGAATAATAATGTCGCGTCCGGGTCTTCGACCCTTTTTATGCTTTCCGTTTACTGTGTGCCTTAACCTTAATTTTTTAATTTGTTGTATAAATTCTAATATGCCTTTTATTACTTCTTGTGATTTTTAATATATGGTATGTATTTTACACACAACAATATTATGGTCCACGGGGCAAGTGTATAAAGCAGATACATCAGTCAAACAAAAACGAACACCCGCTAGCACATCTAGGCCTCACAGTGTTCAGATGACAACACTGTTGAAAGGCAGAAGTTCGACCAAATATTCTATTAGAAAATAAGTATTAAATATACAAATATTCAAGTAATCAGAAGGTCAACCAATTTATTTAAAGTCCTTCTTAAGACACAAAGGACAATTTTAATGTTGCATATGTAAACAGGCTGAAATAAAGCTGCATTTTAATCACAGTGTTACAATTCAACTTTGTACTTCTGCCAATTCAATAAAGTCTATCAAAACAAATAAATGAAACCTCGGTAAATGAGAGTGGACAATAAAAATAAGTGAATGAAATTTGATGTATACATTTCTCAGTCTCGCAAAGTACGCCGGTAGAGTTTTGTCACCGTAATAGTATATGAAGGCTCTTGAAGGTTCGAGTACCTATTTTGATGACGTCAGCGAGTAACTATGTGTGTTTGCCTCAATACTTAAAAAGCAATCTTGGCTTCCGAGTTTTGCGATAATCATTAGCTAATCAATATACTTTGAAGCTTAACCTGTACAGTTGAATATTATATGTTAAATATACTCTACGTATGAAGTATTTTAAAAAGAAGTGAAAGTAAAATATTTTGCCTATTAACGCAATACATTTAAGGCGTGATGAATGCAAGCATTAGTGCTGAAAAATAGTTTTGCAATTGAGTTTAGAAATCTGACTTTTTGTATTACTTTGCGGTTGACCGTTCGCTTACTTTTATAAACTTGAAAGGCATTTTAGTAATAAAACGTGATTGTTTGGGCTTCAATCAAGCTGCAAGTTGCATTTTATGATTCACGTGCCGTGGGCCAGCGTGAGGCACAGGTTGGACACGAATGCCGCGAAAGCGTTTGGCTGGAATTCGTGTTTAAACAACAAGAATCCGAATCAGAACACTAACGGAACACTCGGCTCCAAACGTCGCCCACTGCTGCTCAGGACTAGGCGATGTAGAAATGCCTGCGCTATTACCTAGACGATTATGAGTTGTCACAACGGCCCAAATACTAAAAATCGTTGTTGCAGGCATACTGTACACCTGAAGTTCGAAAGAAACATAAAATTCTCAGTTCGCACAGAATATGTCCTGTAATATGCAGGCAGCACAGTGCCGTAAAATTAGTCGTTTAAAATGGGGCTCGAACGCATATGCAGAAATGACTCTTTATTCATTGGTCTCTGAATGATACTAATTATATCCGGCGTCTTTAAAATGCGGGAGCTGTTGCTTGACAAAACTCGCTAGCCTTTTGCAGCTCACCAAACGACGATATGTTCAAAATATGCGCCACAGCAACATAAATATATGTACGCAGATGATTTGCTGTTAGTAACTAACGCTTCTGCGAAAACAAGTCCTGGATCGTTCTCAGTTAGATACTATAATTGCCTGCCTTGTTTCTACCAGAGCAAGTAACGTAACAAGGAAGCTAAGGAAATATTTATATAACTGTTTCTTATATTACGTAAGCATTTTAAAAGGAATCAATTGTCATATTCAATAGTTTACAAACATTTTCTATGTTGCCTACTCGTACATTGACGCTAACCTTTCCAGTTTCTCGCGCCGACGTCTGATGAAATGATATAAAGACAGAGGAAATGCTAAAATGTGTGCATTTCGAAGGTTACATCCCAAATCTACGAGTAAATATCCGTGATTGAGACGTAGCAGCCTCTTCATAATCATCAGAGCTGCGTGCAGTGGTGAGTGTGAACATTTTATTACTGAAATACCACCCCAACGTAAGCTGCACGTTACAATTCGAGACAAACTTTCTTTTGACAACACTACCACAGCATGAGAGGTAAGTCATCTTTGGTGGACAGATTCAAAGATTAATGATAGACCATAGCTCAAGATATGCGACGGAATAAAGTATTACTAAAAGGCCCATTTATCTCTGAGAAAGCGGAACCAAATTTTAACCCGTCAACACGAATTTGGGAAGAGGCTTACACTGTATCCACTTGACCATTTATCACGGCCGATCAACAAGTCTGCGAAGCATTCCGGCCCAAATTGTGACAAAAAAAAGACTCTAAATAGAAAGCGTTTCATCTTTCCAAAACAGGGCAGTCCTCAAAGTTTGTCCAGATATGGGGCTCCTCGGACGCGCTGCAGGAACACGTCGCCGCTGAAAGCGGGACACGCATCAAAATTGGACAAATGGAGCACAATAAATAAGCTTTGACGGATCTTTGGATCATCTAATGGAAGGCTCCGAGGGGACAGGTGATGGATGGTCCCTGCTATCGATCCCAACGCACTTGTGCCAGGAAAAAGAAAGCAAGTTCTCGAACAGCTCGTGGTTTAGAGAAGCGGCCCGTGGCTGCACGCGTAATGGCTCGCCCCAAGTCGGAGCTGCTGTCACGGCCGTCACGTAAACAAGCCCCACGAGAAACGCTACAACGAGGGGCCCCTAAGAAGAGACGCCTTTGACGCCGGAGATTTGAACCCTGGAAAGTCTTCGCAAAAAGTAACGACAGCTTGATGAGAGCACGCTGAAAAATCCCGAAAGTGTGCGGGTATCGATTTTCCAAAATATCCCAGCACAATACGCGACATGACAACGCACGGAAGACATAACACTAGATGTAATTTAGAGGCGCTTCAAATATGTATTTGAAATAATTTCAGTGTACACTATCTAGCGTTTATGTACAGATTAGAAATGTATCAAATTACACGCACTCACCCAAAATGGCACCCTGGTATTCTCGTAGGCTCCCAGAAAGTGTGTTCTCATATTTGCGGCTGATTCACAGCGACAACAACGCAGCTAAATTAACAAAAAGAACAATATCGCAGGAACAACCATTGGACTCCCTTGCACGCGTGCACCCTAGCCTCATCGCCCATCTCCTAAAAGGGGTCCTGAAATCGAGAAAATAGCACATACACAGCAGCAGAGGAGTGGCACCAAGACAACGTTTCAGGCTCCAAAATCGTCTTGTCATACTTACAGGTTCATTTTTATAATTATTATTATTTAGAACAAAGGTCTCTGAACGCTGGCATGCGGATATGCTCCGGCCGGTTCGCAGATAGTTGCGATTCTTTCCATTGACGCCCCGCCCCCGGCCCGACACTATTAACACAAGAACTAAGCGCTCGGAAAATAATCGGGGACGCGACAAGGACCAACAGCGCAAACGAACATATCAGACACCCTGCATATCAGCAAACGAACATATCAGAAAGAAAGAAATGTTTGAGTAGTACTTTTGTATATTAGGCATATTCGTAAAATACGAATATTAGAGTTCATCTCCAACCGAAAATCGAATAGCGTATGAAATATTCTATTTGTCTCATCCTTACATTTTTTTTTTAATCTTGATTGCGGCGGGTTACACTCTTTAAAGCTTTACTCTGGCGATTCTTTGAGCTACCTCAACTAACTATATTGTCTGACTCCCCGACCCTTACCCTTTCCGGTATGCTATTTCGTATCGCAAAATTCATAATTGTTACGTATTGTGAAATCGGCAAATGAAAATGATGAAAAAATCAACGTTCAAATTTACCCGTACTTTCCAGTGCCGTGACGTCAGTGGTGGCCAGGCTTGGGAGCCGAGCCAGCAGTCTAAAACTTAGAATATGCCAATTATTTTTTCCGTGGTGGAGCGCAGGTACTGGAGCGAGCTTCCAAAGCCTTCATGTGGCACCATGAAACTGCTTCGAATCAGTTGGGAACAAATTCTACAGTCCAAAGAGTGAACCCCTGCCTTCCACTGACGTGTCTTTTTCGTTGTTGCCAGTAGAGACTTTTAGTTTGAAAAACACGGTGAGGCCCGAAATTGTAAATTCAAAAAAAAATTGCGGAAAAAATATTTTGACCTAATATTTGGGATACTGTTTTAGCGATGTTGTTTGAAGAGTTTAGCGAAATTTCGAGCAAATTGGGCACCATGAAGAAATCGCCAGAGTACCCCTTCAAGCATGATTCTTACCGAGCACTGGTGCATTGTGGAGAAGTAACACTCGCGGAACTCGCTTCCGCGGGCTTAGCTTTAGGGCAGTCCACTGGTGCTCGGTAAGAGGTGCACTCTACGGGGCTTACCCAGCGCGGTCGACACTGAGAAAGCACACATACCGCAGTCACATTCTTAAAAGGAAAGCGGACTGTCAAAGCGGGATGGTGGACGCTCGTGTATGTGTTTGTAAACAGATGTGTAAACGGCAAATATAGATATCTACACTGCTGTAATATTGTTTTTTTTTCTAATTAAAATGGCTATTAATGGAGAGTATAGGTTAGACATACCCTGAGAAACTACGTTCATCATTCATCATTCATGATTTTTTAATGTGTTATGTTTAATAAAGACTATTTTTATATCGCAAGAATATTTATAAATCCTTTCGAACAGGTATTTTATGTGAAATGAGAAATGTGAAATTTCAAATTTCACTGCGAAAATATTGGTCAAAAGTGTTAATAAGCAATTCTCCACCAAGGGAGAATCATTTGTAGGAAAGATTGCGAGCAGTTCAAAGATTGCGAGCAGCAGAAGATGTTTAAATTTCAAAGGTTCAAGCAAATCATGCTCTTTTTTAAGTCAGGCAGGCTTTTGTGCAAGAGTATATGTTGGTCAGGGATGTCTTGAGAGACTACGTCAGTCTTTTTGAGCAGATCAGGCTCTGCTCAAAACAAGCAAAATGGAGCCTATGCTTCTGCTCACAGTGTTTCTACCTCCATAAATATAGCTATAATAAAATTAACTTAGCCTAAATGGAAGATTGGTAATAACATTTACGAGTTCAGATCGGTTTTTCTTTACGCATGGTGCAATAGCGTGCGGAGAAACTATTCGATGACAAAATAGCCCACAAAACCACTAATCGCTTCGAACTCGCGTGGTACTCAAAATCCACAATTCGCACATGCCTAGAAGAGTGTATCAAAATGCAGGTTCTGTTGCCATATTATTCATTATGCATTGTCATCATCAGAATCACCCTTCGTAGTTCTCGGCTTCATAATTGCGTAACTGAAATAATTTCTTTGCATTAACATGTATATGGTTCATAGTAGTCTGATATATACTACCATTTTATTAGTCTTCTACCTTGTGCGAATATTTCAAAATTCCTATGCGCTTTGATTTATTTCTGGTAAGTCCTCAGGGACACAATTATTTTTTGATGCCAGAACTAGTAAAATATTGCACTTAAAAAATAAGGATTTCTAGTTGTCCTCTTGTGTCATGTGCTTTATTGCTTAAGTGCCTTTTGGGCCTATTTATTTAGTATTTGCTCATTTATGAAGCCTCTTCAATTTTATTGCTTTCGACACTGCAGAAAGTGCCCAAACCTGCCCCTTAGCCAAAACGTCTGGACACCCCTGCTTTTTGTAGCTATTTGGATAGCGCTGCTCCTGAATGTTTTATTAGTAAAACATACCGAACTGTTGCCTGGCAGTAATGGATTACACATGTCCTGACTGCTATGAAGTATACTTCCTGATGGTGTAAATAATTTATTTTGTGCAGAGTGTAATCTGAACTATTACATCGGATCGTGTTTTGTGCTAAATAGCAATACGTACAGGGCAAAAACAAGATTTCAACAAATACATTGAAAATCCATAATAATAAAGGCGCGGAACGACCTAGGCACCCCCAACCAGATGAGAAATCAAAAATGAAACCAAGGAAACTTGCTTGCGATTCTTGAAACATAAGTTACAGTAGTCGCCCTCGCGAGCGTTGATGGCACAGTTGGAAATATTTAATGCTCAATACAAAACATCCTGCTAAAGTAGGACGAAGAGATTTCCTAGGTGAAAATGCAAAGCAAGAAGATATGGTCTGCAGAAGCACGTTGAAAAATTCTAGCTGAAAGTAAATCACGCAGCAAGCAGAAAACTGAGACAATAATTTAAAGAAGTAAAACAATATACCAAGTGGCCAAACCTGGAAATCTATCTTCTGACCTAGCAAGTAAGCAAACATTTGCATAACAAGTGCAACCGCTTGGCAAATGACCATAAACTTCCACAACTTCATGAGACAAACGCTGAAGCAATTCATTGACTTTACGCAAGGTCTAACAAGACTGCACTCGTCCTAGTTTGCTTTACATCGTGCAAAGCGCGATGCACTTGGCTAGAGAAAAAGGTGGACCGGAGAAAAAAAAAGTTGAGAATATTTCTAGACGTAAATCTCACGACGCAAAGCAAGAAGCTTTTCTGGCTGATGCCGTCGAAAGCTACTGCAAAGGATTATTCCTTCGCTTTTCAAATAATAGCAACAAAGATTTTAGCCAAAGCCCCGGTGACCGAGTCACAAAATCAGCTCCGAGATAACTCTGAAAAGATACGTTTGGCCTCTTTTCGTAGTTATTTAATCTTCCATCCTCGAACGGTTCAAGTTATTTTAAAACGTGCAGTTCATCTCACCCTATCCAGTTTAAACACTGAATTACACGAGGTGATAAGCAGTATTTTTTACTACACATTATTTATCACAGTTTAACAATTAAAAAAATTATGCTGTTGATATTTTCCAACTGAATTTTGGTTTCTAGAGAGACATGGTGTTCCAATGAATGTGGCATTGCACATTTTACAGTTTATCTAACTACATCAACGTCTAGAAAAAATGCGAGAGGAGGAGGGTGGCAGTATATAAGAAAATAATATAAAATTTATTATGATAGCTAAGTGTTTTATGACAACATTGAATTACGACACCTTCATGGCTTAAAGTGCTAAGGTGACATTGATAGTTTTCAATCGGATCCTTCCAGCGCAGTACCCGTGTTCCTTATATATCTCGAAGATATGATAGAATTAACAAACAAAACGTTATGGCGGAAGCTAGCTGGTGATGGCGTTTTGTGTTGTGTCTTCCTATTTTTTCCCGTCTCGCTGTTTTGTCTGATAATATTTCGAAATATTTTACGGAAAGAGGTATTCAAGTGTTTATTTTCGCTGATATTTCTCTCTTTCTATATATATATGATTTTATATCAGCTCAGGCACAAATTTATGTCGAATTATTCAATTTTGTCAAAACATTTATGATCTCGGGCAATTCCTATAATAAAAGAAGACGCAAATTGCGAGTTAGCCTGATTTTGTGTTCTCAAGTTATGGACCGTTGATGCGGCTAAGGTGGAAACTGACGATTTTACAGCTTATCGGGGTTGCCATATTTTACACCATCCCTTTTCCTTCGTTTTACGCTATATCAGTATAACCATGTTGAAAACACTCTCGCGATATGCTTTTTTATGCTAATTAAGCGTCTAGGTCGTAAGATCCTTAACGTTTTTTTGTTGTCAAATTGCCTCTCTGCGACGGTATTTGGCGAAGTTCAATGAACTGTGTTGTGTTACCTGATCAACATATTTTTTTTTATCTTTACATCACCATAAAGCTGCAATTAAGTTATTTTGAGTATGATTTGCATATTTTGCGCTAACAATATATTTCGCAACATGTGCCTAAAAACAAATATTTATTAAAAAACTAGCAGATCCGGAGTCAATTTTCAAAAAAAATACCTTTTATTTCTTCATTTTTTATTCTTATTTAGGTAATATAGCAGTCTATCAGGAACTACCAACATAAAATGTAATATAATGTTAGTATGGCCGCATTTGAGACTCGAATATCCTGTTATGAGCGTCTTGAAGGGGACTTCGCACAGGTGCTCTCGAAGCAGAATTTTGGACTATGTAAGTTTTTTTTTTATTGTCAGCAGTTACATCATTATTCAACCATAAAAATTAACTAAATTTGGAGCAGTGGACTTAAACAAATTTACTTAGAAGTTCGTATTCACAAGTGCGGACATAGCGCTTACTTCATCCCAATACGGGGGAATGCAGATGGTAAGAGAATTCTTCTATTCCTCTGGTGCCTTTTTTATTGTTGCTTCACTGGTTTTTACGCTGTGATATTGAGGCAATTACTAGCATTAAATAGGAAACCTTACATATATCACGATTTCGCTCAGCTGATCGTCTATGCGAAGTACCGTTCAAAACTGTCATGGCACGAGCTAATACCTGCCACACAGACAGTATATTACAATTTCGGTTGGTAGCTCCAAACCAACTACTACATTACCTAACTGCGCAAAAAAATTAAAGAAATAAAAGGCGGGTTGTTTTGAAAAATCGACTTCAAATTTTCAAGTTTTTCTAAATATTCGTTTTTCGGGCAAAAGTTACGGGTTATATGTTAAGCGCAAAATGTTCTAATTATACTCAAAAGAAAGCTTAATTGAAGTTTTACGGCAATGTAAAGATTATAAAAATACATTGATAAGATCACACAGCACAGCTTGTTAAACTTTGTCAAATATTGTTGCAGAGAAGCGGTTTGACAATTAAAAAAAACGTTAAATATATTGTGATCTAGTCGCGTAATTAACATAACATTCCGTTTGCATTTTCGTTAATTAAAGGAATTTAGAGGTAATTACTAAAAATTCAGAGGCGTTAGTTATGAGTTATTGTATTTTTGTGAGTCACTTGCATTACTGGGCGAGAAGTGGACCAAACCCAAAATGTAAGCTTTTATAGCCGCCATACAAACAAAATATTACATTTCCGGTTTATTTTTACTTTATGAAGCACAGATATAGGTCGCTAAAGAAAACCAATTAGCCAAATAAAGGGTAGGCTTTCTAGAAAATCGACCTTCAATTCGAAATTTCTTTGAAGTAGTCCTTGCTTTACAAGAATATACTGCCCTTTCTTTTTTACACACAACACCAAATTTGTTATCATTTGAGGAATACACTCTAAGCTTTCTAAAAATACTAAATAGGTTAAGACACCCCATATAGGTCACACGGAAGAGGTGGTACACTTTGACAAATATCGTCCAAAACGTCATATTGTCAAATTTATAAAATATATTTCAAATAAATATTAACAATAAAATTATTTTCCAGACAATAATTCTTTTCATATGTATCTATTAAAGAATAACAGGCGCAAATCAAATTTTGAATGAGGGTATCTTTGCGACTAATTTGATTTAAAGAGAAAGCAGTCAAACGAAATCAGATATAAAAAGCTTTTATCGATGCCATACAAAAGCAATATTAATTTTTTTATTTATATTACCTCATAAATCACTGGAATAGCTAGTTAGAGAAAAATCAGCCTAATAAAAGGTGTTATTTTTTTGAAAATCGACCCCCAATTTACAAAAATATTGCAATTGTCCTTGATTTACGAGAAAACATATTGCTCTTTCTTTTTAGTACATGACATGACATTAAATTTGTCATTAATAGATTGAGTTTACTTTTACCTTTCTAAAAATTAATAAATATGTTACGATATCTCAAATAGGTCACACGGAAGAGCTGCTCAAACTTTGACAAATATTGTCAAAGGGACACACTTTGACAATATTCAAAACAAAAGTGAAGATAAATAATCACAAGAAAACTGTTGTCCATAAATAATCGATATTTTTAGAGTGGCAGAAAAAACGTTACATTGCACTACCAAAAAAAGGCGGAAAGTAGAAAGGAATGAAACACTTCACCTCCGACAGGCGAGAGCAAGTTTGGTTTGCGCGTCAGCTGCTGAAAATGTCCATAACTCGAGAACGAGAAAGCGCCCGAACTTGCGGTTTGCACTCCCTGTCAAAGAAGGGATCGCCCGAAACATATATGTATTTCGTCATAATTAAAACATCGACCCCAAATCCATGCTTGAGATGAAATGAAACCCATATATTTGTTATTCTGAGACCCAACAACGCAAAACCCTTATTGATGTCTTCCATTCCTTTGGTATTAAAGTGTTGTTAAGGTAGCGGCCAGAGTAACAGATGTGTAAGAACCTTCCTTGGTGTGTGTTTTATAAGATACCAGATGAGCAACTGGAAGCAGTTGCCGAAATTACGGTTAGTTTTGACCACTTGCCGATCTTTATTATACTCCACTCAGCAAACTAAAGCCTACAATTAACACACACTTCAATTACACATCGAAAAAAACAATACTAAAATTGAGTTATTTCATAGGTTAGTTACAAAACTGGACCAACCTCACTACAGCATACATGTTTACAACAATTATAAAAAAAAACTTTATGAACAAGCGCTTGCTATGATAGATTTTTCAAGGAGCAGAAAATCAAGGAAACTTAGAATAGACGATGCACCTTGTAAAATATTGAATCAATGTGATAAACTTTACGCTTCCTTTATAAAACCTAGGCAATCGGACACTCTAGGTGAATTTTATATATATAACTAGGAACATATTATTGCGTGACATTAAGCCTAGTGCGGAGCCTTTATTATAAAAAACAAATTCGCAGACATTATTTTATAATTCCAGAACAATCTGGAAGACTGTAAATAATCCTATGTAAATACGCACAAAAAGCTGTTGTTTGAGATATAGTTTAAGGCACGTGCGTCAGAGGAATCATGTCTGCTGACAATTTTATTGAGCATTTCTTAGAGTCTGGTGCCACCATTTCACACGCTAAAATAGTGCTGACAACAAACTTTTTATCGCATGTGGCACGAAACGTTCAATTGTTTTATTCCCTACAGTAAAACAAACATTTAGACTGTTAAGAAAAAAACTAGTTAATAATACGCTAGTGGGGAAGATGGCATTTCATGTTCAACTGTAAAATCAGCTGCCGAATTTACAACCTTCTTTCGCAAATTTGACACTTAGTCATGAGTACCGATCTATTTACAGATAAAATAAAAATTGCAAGAGTAACAGAAATACAAAGAGTAGGGGATACCAGTCATTTAAACTAATTATATACAGTATTTGATCTTACCTATTTTTATTTAAAATCTATGGAGCGGGCTAACAATGAACGTGCTTTAAGCTTAAAAAAAAGAATTAGACAGAGGAGCAACCGGAAGGTTTTTGAAAAGGAAAATCAAAGAAAATCAGCCTGATTAAGCATAACAAATTAATTGATATATCAATTTGAACAGCAACTGTGCATGATAGGATTGGTTATTTAAACAAAAAGATGTTTAATTCAATTAAACCTTATGTCTTGCTGAAAGATATTTTAAGTATCAATCGGAATGAATAAAAGCTACTTAAGAAATATTTATTAATTCGGCTGTAATAGATATATAATAATAATGTACAATCAAATATAGGTCCCTCAAGGGTCTATTATAGGTCCTCGGTTCTTCCCAATTTATAACAATAACACGATCAACGCGCTCCTCACTGAAGATATAATGTTATACAATCACGACACTGACATACCTTTCCAAGAAAAAAACCTTCAAAATTTCTCACAGCAAATGCGTATGAACTAAATGCAAATAAATTTCGCAATATGTTTGTACCCCAGAACAACATTTTTTAACGGAAAATCCCTATAGTATATCATTAAACATGTTTATATTTATTCACACATATATATATATATGTGTGTGTACTGTGTGACCCGCAAACAGATTCACGACTCCCTAGTTGTTCACTTTTCAATGTCAGATCGAAGTATAATCTTTTGGACACAAAAAAATATTTGGAAGTTTAAGAAAACATATGGGTAGCAAAACTCGCTCTATTTTATTAACGCCCTTCATCAAAAATATCTAGACTAACGTTACCACAACTTGACCTAAAGCGTTATCGATAATTTGCAGGCGTGTGACAAATGCTGCATGATATAAATCAGAAGTATGAAACAAACAGAAATGCATACACACGTACGAGGAACGCACAAGTAAATGTTACTCGGTTGCGTTAGTGAATCAATTATAGCATTTAGAATCTTGTACAGAGACATCTATACACAAATCGCCTAACTGTTGTCACGTGTTTCACGAGGTCACGAATTCTTTCGGAACTTTGCTCAAGTTCATTGGCGTTTTTTCCCACAAAAACATAGATCGGTCTATTCTACAGACAAAGTAGGAACCGAAATGTTAATCTCCATTACCCTTATATGCAAAGTAAAAGCAGTCGCCCGTCGAATAATAAAAAAAAAATCAGTTGGTTCACTCAGGCTTACACCACTGCGATCTTCTATGGGATGCAACAAGAACAAATACAGTGTCATGCACTGACCGCAGAAAATAGTCTTATGATTAATAGAAGCCACACCGTACCAGAGCCAATCAGCTCCATTTTTCGGAGAGGATGAAATATTAACCATAAGATATGTAAAAAAAACAAAAATTCCTTTAGTCATTCAAAATAAAATCAAGGATAATTCAACGGCTTTTTTCCATCAGCATCGCTGGAAAGAAAATAAATTTAATCTTAAAGCCACCAGTTACACACCAGAAAAATAGGCATTAACGATGGCCGTGCATAAACTAACCAACCAAATACATGTCCTTCAAAATGGTCATCCGGATCTGATGGCTATAATAAAAGAGACTGTATCTGAACCTGCTTTGAAGAGGGTCACGACCGTGTAGCTTTTGTATTGTCATAAATCATATTTTTCTTCGCAAGTGTGTCCTGTATTTATACTTTCCAAAGGTTTGTGAAGCGAGGTAGAGTGGTATAGAGCAATAAACTGGCGGCCGAATGTGACCCCGAATTCGCCGCCAGCATGTTGCACATTTTCGACCAATAGACACATGACTTTATAGTTTTTCGACTGGATTTTAACGAAGTAGCGGGCGCAAATAATTCATTATGATTTTTAATAACCGTACCGACAAGAGAAGTTATGTTTCATTCGTAATGTGTTTTTTTCGACAATACCTTGGGCAGCTTCGCAGTGCCTCCGCTAGATGCCATCGGCTGCAGTGGTGTAATTTGGGATTTTATCGGAGCTAGACACTAATCTCTAGAAACTAGCAGTATGGAAAACAAAACAATTTTTGTGTTTTTTTACATTGATTGCAATTGAACTCTCGGCTCAATTTTGCGTAAATGTCTCTGGAGTTTGTATTATCACGTATCTAGTAGTCGAAATTTTACAGCATGGCGGCAGTTAGGAGGGGGTCACTTTTTCGTGGTAAACATGACGCCAATTTATAGCTTTCAGCCCCTCTACCTCGTTAGGCTTGGCGTAAAGCTACCATATGTGAAGAGTGATGTATGCATGTTTTTTTAATGTTTGCCATGTTGAATGATATAAAAGAAACCGGGGTCGGAGGGGAACTGGGCTGCCGCCCTGACAGGCCTTTTAATTTCCTTTTGCGACCTTCCCAGACAATAATAAATGTTTCCGTTTGTTGCTCAAATTATATAGACGATATTACATACGATATACTTCTGAAAATACTCTGGGTGCTCAGGCGAGCTAATGGCAGCTACTGCTTCAACTAAACGTGTTTTTTTTTTGTTTTTGTACCAGTCTCAGGTGTTAAACAACATGGTATATTTGTCGCTTGTTTGTCAGCACGTAAATATTTTATTTAAAATATAATTGTATTGAGATACAATTAACGACGCCCTTATTCGTGCTGTGTGCCATAAACCGACAACATAACAAAAAAAAACAATGCAACCTCGTAAGTAAATAGGTAGGACGGACTTAGTCTTACCTTCAAGTGCGTGACCTATCGCGGTTTGAGAAAAATAGATGTGAAAATAAAAATAAAGAGGAAAACAAGGGATCCACATGTGGTATAAAATTATTGATTTCTTGGTTCGGGTGACTTTATTTTGTGTTCTCAAGACGGCATATTTTATTTGAAGACTATCTGATTTTGTATCGGGATTCTTCTGAAAAACGTACTTGTTACTCAGTAGTGAAGTACATTTACAATTGATCGTACTGAATTTACACACGAAAAGAAAAAAACAAATATGGCGCAGCACATAACGCGACATATTGACTCCATGAAAAAGAAGCAGAAGTGTCTCTTTTGAAAATAATTTAACATAGATCATTTTGCTGTTTACAAACATGAACTGCCGCTTGCGTCCCAAGCGACTTCCGGTCGTACCGTCTTTGCAAGGTTGTTGAACTTGCTTATGCCACCAGCGCTAGAAAGCACAAAAGCTACACAGACAACAGAGCTCGAGATTTAGCGAGAGCCCTTGGTTGTACAATTAAACGTCTCGGAGGAGCCAACTTGGTTTACAGGAATATTCCCAACAGTTTACCAGATCACCGCGCTTCATCGTTCTTTTGGCGTTCACCTGGAGAATCTTTTGTTAAAAGTGTCATCTTCATTTCAAGCAGCGGTGTTAGGTGGCCTTTGTTCCTTATTTTTATGGACCGGAAGCCCTTTGGAACGTCAAAGACTTGTGCACCACCTGGTAGCGTTTCCAATGAAAATGCTCTAAAACGCAGTCGGCAATCGTTGCAGGTAATACCACAGCTTACCTGGCCAGTCACCTTCACAGCATTAATTAGAGCACCAACTTTTTTTCTTATTTCATCTGTTCTTCGTTATCGCAGTGCTACACTGCTCACGTCGAGATGTTAAACATGTTCTGCCTGCACCTAAACGCTAAGCCGTACTAAGCTACTCCGCAACATTTCCCTGGCGCGTTCATAGCGTCGTCAGTGTTCTTTATGTGTGTCGGCGAATACGCTCTGTGTTGTAGTTTCACCTGCTGCTTGTGGGTGGAGATTTTAGCGTGATCCCCATGCTAAGTCGCAGAGTTCTCACGCTTTGCAAAGACTTCGCATTGCTTCTACACAAAAGCTAAGGGCGCAACGCTCATGCCGTGTCACATCTAAATTTTGCTTTTTTCGCAACATATCAACTTGAGAAATTCTACATTCATTCAAGTCATTGATTATCTACGGATAAATACTAAACGTAAAGCTGTGTCCGCGCAGAGGACCCGAAAAATAAATTCAATATAAAATATTGCCTAACATTTTATCCAAAATACTCGCAAACATTTTATATATATACGATAATAAATTATTTCTTTAGGTGTGTCAATTTTGTTTTTCCACGAACGATTACGTGGTTTGAGATATTTCCTATTCCGACAATACCGCTGTGGAGGGGGTGATGCAATCGTTGTCACATTTTTCTCTCCCCTCACAAGCAGTACTACCGAATATTTTAAAGAACTCAGGTTAGTTATTGAGTCCACGAACCACATTCAAATACTCAGGATCAAGGCGAATGCTGCTGCCTTCCAAACTGCGCATACGTGTTTTGTACAGACCTATTGCAGGGAGAAAAAACACCATATTCATGGAGCTAAAACCCAAGCTGGAAACATAAGAAGATATCAATAATCACTCTGGCATGTCAATGCTTGAAATAAAAAAAAAAATAAAAAAAACATTATCGCTCCAAATTTTGAACAAAAAACATTACTTATAATTACCATTCGAAGTATTTTATTTTTTCTGTTAATGCCTTTTATTTTTAGGAATAGCTGTTTGTAGTTATCCCTTGCGTATATATATAAGCCTCTAGCCCCGCAAATGTTTTATAGCTTTTCGTTATTACAAAAACGCACTTATATTCTACATTCGACGGCCACCCCCATTGGGCCACCACTATGACGTCACGGGGGACACGTCCCTAAATTATCTAGCTATTTTAATATATTCTGATAGCAACCTGTTTTATTGAACGAAACGCGTTCTAGAATCTAGAAGAAAAAGTTATAAAAGACAAATTTAATAAATAAATGAATATATTATACTTGCGAGAAATAAGATTTTTATTACCACCAAAGCGTGAATCCTTTTCCGCGTAATTTGTGGTTTGATAGTTATATTTAGCACAAAAAGGACACTATAACTTGACACATAATTGCGTACAGATTCAAATTATAAAGAAATGGCGCAAAAACGACGCAAGACTGCGGCAGACTGACTGCACCGAGCTCGGCATGCGTCTGAAGAGTTGCAAAGTTTTATAAAATATATTGCAATTCAACTCCTTAGGCGCAGTATTTTTGTAAAATCTTTAAGTGCCAAATATTTGCATGAGAAAACTTAGCAGGCTCCGAAACATTTCTCCTTTACTTGCGTCGACTCTGCCCCGCAAGGCGCGTATTGTCGTGTCAAATTGAGCCCAATACTGCATTAGTAAAACTTAAAAAAGCTATCAAAGTCAAAATCTTGGAGAAAATGAACTGACCGTATTCCAGCATGTGCAATAAAAAGGAACCACACAATTTTTTATCGTCGTTCTTGCGGAAAGAACGAAATTCTTAATACTTGCCTCACTGCGCATTATATATTTGCAGTGCTTATCGACGAGGTAGTTGTATTGTTCGCAGGCTTTTCACAAATTATCTCGCCCTGAAAATTCTCGAAATCTTCAAGAGGTAATACCAAGAACAAACCTATGTAAATGTTGTTCACGCCTTTCTATTATTGATTTCTGAATGAAATTCGCTTCCTGATGAATTGTCACAATTGAGAAATCATCCGGATTCAGAGTAGCACTTGAAACTTTCTAAGCACGTAGTAACATTGGCGATTTTTTTTATTTTGTTCATCTGCAATGAATATGTTGTTTTATTTACCTCCACTTATATGAACCCCTATTAGCGTTTTAAAGACGAAATAAATTATGAATGATAACATTCAACACGCTCATAAAACCTATCTGCTGAGTGATACTAATGAACGTGCTCCTGCAATTGTCTAAGATATGGCCATCTTAATGTGACGTCCCATAACATCACGCCAGGCTGATTAGACCTTATATATCTATGTAATTTCCATTCTCTACTCAGAGTGAAGGAGTCATAACAAA
Organism: Ixodes scapularis; assembly: GCF_016920785.2. Taxonomy (NCBI): domain Eukaryota; kingdom Metazoa; phylum Arthropoda; class Arachnida; order Ixodida; family Ixodidae; genus Ixodes; species Ixodes scapularis. The sequence continues at coordinate 6,007,443 of NW_024609867.1, forward strand.
TAAAATATTGTCGGTGAGAGTATTTGTTACACTAAACAAATAATAAAACGTGGAAAGCCTTACGTGTATTGAGCGCGCCAGAGTGAAATATTAACGTTGCCAGGATTTCTACATTTTTACAGAGCTGAAATACCCATATTGGAACTACAAGAGCATTTGAATGTGTATATGTGAAACACCACTTTCGGAGATGAATGCGCTACATTAATATCTAAAAGTGAATGGCAAGGACACCTCCAATGTACATCTTTAACAAAGTGTGTCAGCTTAAAACAGAAGCTGAATCACATTAATATAATGAGCGAGGAGTAGCGATAAATAAGTGTTGTTTTAAAAATTCGATTAACGAACTTAGGGGTCAGCGGTTTTTGCACGCCCTGCAGCAATCTGTAAAGGCGCTTGAACACCGCCCTTTGAGTCGCAATTCTAGTTCAGAGGTGAGCGAGGGAAATCTGACACCTTTGAATACGTCACATTCAGCATTTTTTTTTTCTCGCTGCTACCTTCCTCATCTGCGCACGTCGCTCACCAGCAACGAATTTTCAATTGGCATTCCCCTCACTCCTGCTCCTAAAACCAAAATAAAAGCTTACACATATATCCTGTACATTAAAACTGTGACGTTCATACTTAGACAGATATTACGTAACGGCAAAAAACTGCCAACATTAGTTTAAACATAGCGCAGCAGAAGGTAGGTACAATATAATTTTGTTTCGTCTCCCGATACAATGACACTGTGTGCCCAACGTGCTGCGTGACATATTCGTAGAATTTCCTATAAAAAAGTATTGGAACAAAGTTATGATTCGTCGTGGTTAGCAGTAATATATGACGGAGTTGCTGGAGTTGACGTAATTAAGACAGTGTATTAAGATATACCTAAAAAGTAGTACGTGTGTCCGGGTTAGATAAGAAATGTTGCATATGAAGAAAGCTAATTGTACAGAACAGTTCATTCTCATGAGGCAATAGCTTCCTAACTGATTGGTAATGAAACTGTACAAAATTCATACCTAGGGGCGCGTTCTGTAGAAAAAAAAAACTGCATCTAGTTTTTCTTTATGTGCTGAGAGAAGTTGCTTTTGGGGTCCTCCTTTGCTTATTTCTCAAGTTGAGTGCGAAGGACTGACGCGGATAATAGTTTTTATGCACTTGCACGCACCTCCATTTTTTCTTCTTAATTGAACTGAATTTTAGAATGCTTAACAACTCGCGTTTGATTGAAGCATTGTGAAAAAAAAACTAAGCTTAAATGAAGCCACTAAAGTTACCTAACCCATCACATCTAGAAAGAAATGTAAGCAAGAAACAAAAGAAAGTATCAAAATACACCTCTACCCACAACACAACGACGGTAGCTCAAAATTAAGTAAAAAATCAGCAGCCTACAGCGTATCTAGCTAAAACTTGGCAAATATGTCCGATCGACAAAGATCCACATTGGCCATGCGGGCACCGTTCAAACCTGGCGAGTTGTGGGCTCACTTATTTCAAGAACATTCGGGCAGCAGACGCTGCCTTCCCGACACCCTGCTCCTAACTCAACGTTCCCTAAAGCGATTAGGCTCAAGCGATTTGCCAATCTTTTTTCCAACCGTCCCTCCTTCCCTACCCGGCCTTCCTCTTTTCCCCCTTTCCTGCTCTCTCATTGTCTGCTCGTCCCTCCCTCGCGACCCCGGCTACCATCACCGACACCCGCGATCCACGCATCAGAAGACATTAGGGACCATTTTCGAAAGCTATCTGTCGACGAGAAGGTGACAATTTAAGCAGATTTCGTTTTGTTTGCTAACTCAACATTTTCTTCCCTCGTCCTCGCTCCTGGCCTCCTAGCATATATTTTTCTTTCTCGTGACCACCTTTATATATCTTTTTTACGTAAGTGCTTGTGACAAGCGCAAATATGTCATTCTCCTTTTTTTAGTATTCCTTATTTCCATTTCGCCTCTAACTTTATTCCGCTCGGGACCCCAGCTGGGAAGATAATCGTTTTGGGAAACTTCTTTCTTAAGTTCATATGTTTCCAGTGAAGGGAACGTTTTCATTTTCTTTTTTCTGTCTGCTTGTAATGATCCTTCTCCTTTTTTATTGTTCGATACTCCTGGTCTACATAATTCCTGTCAAAATTGTGCTACCTAAAATACTTACGTTAAAACTCAAACTCCAAAGTGATTTGTTATCAGACCCCACACTTTCTGAGAAGCCATCAGCTGTCGCTCTCGCGGCTGATGGAGACATTCTTGTTTCATTTACCTTTGCTTAAAAAAAAACGTTTACAGCTCTCTGTAATGCCGAATTAGATCGGAGCTCTTGAGGACAAGGAGGGGAACGTATTGGGGGGAGGGTACGGAGGGAAGGCGCGGGTCACGAGTGAAACCCCCCCGTTGCATGATGGGACGTTTCCCACAATGCAACGCGCGGGACCCTCGTGTCGTCACTCGTAACCCTTGTGACGTCACGTGTGATGTCATTATGGGAAACGTCCCATAGTGCAACGCGATGTTACGCCAAAACATCCCATAATGCACCGCGCGGGTCTCACTCATGACCCGCGCGTTACAGCGTGGGATGTTTCGGTGTAACCGCGCGCTGCATTATGGGAAACGTCCAATATTGCAACACGCGGGTCTCACTCGGGACCCGCGCGTTGCATTATGGTACGTTTCCCATAATGCACCGTGCAGTTAACCAGACGCCGATGGTGACGCCGACGGTCACGCCGACGCCGCTCAAGCCGGAAACGGGCGCCTAAGAGCTGCGCTCTAAAACAGAAAGAAACCTTAAAAGAAGTCCCTGCATATTGGCGGTATAGTAGAACCCACCATTTAAATAAACAACTGCGAAGAAGAATTAGGCAACGAAATAAACAGCTGCAGAGGACTGCACTTCGCTAGACTTCCACAAAACAGTGGCATCGACTGCAATTAAATATGTTTCAACTTCCTCCGGGGTTCATCGTACGCTTTCAGCCTAGCGTACAGACACAAGTCAGATGTACAGTAAAAGTAAACGTCTGCGAAGACATAATATCAGCGAGTTTCGCTACTTCATAAGTATCGCGAAAAATTAATAACGAGTCTATAACATCGCCTGCTAATTAATACTAAGCATATAACTCTCAGTCGCGAAATATTGTGCCTGCGAAATATTCGCAGAATCCACACTTCGCGATATCAGCGAAATATTGAGCCCGAGGAAACGAAGTCATTTAGAGTAGCTCTAGATGCCTTTAAGCCAGTGCCCACGGGTACGTGTTTTGGTTGTTGTCACGAATAGAAAAATCTTAACCAATGTAAACTTTAAAATAAATGTTTCTTAAAATGACTGTGTGACAACAAACCTAAACAAAACAAGCATTCACTGCGCGACAGCGAAGAACGAGCGTCTCCTTGATATCAGGCATAACTAAGGTCTTTGTTTTCGTTGCATGTTCCGGTAGGTATTCAAGCGCGTTGAAAGACGAGATTGGTCTAAAACTTTCTACAAAATTAAACTTAAAAAAAATACAAGAAACAACCTGGCAGAGAAGGGTTTTAGCCAGAGTTGGCTGCAACCCTACTCTGCCCGGACATTACAAGTAACGTTGTTACCGGTAAAGGAGGGATTTTTCCCCTAACGTTGTAAAGTACGCTTCAGCTTTTCAAAATGGCAAATGGTAACGTACTTACGTTGCTTATTTTGAGGAATGTGTAATGTAGTTCCGTTATTCATTACATAATTTAGGTTTTATCTGAAGATAGGAGTGCGATAGACATAAGCATCTGATGGCGACAGACGAAGACGTGTGCGGCAGCTGCTCCGAAAAGTTTTTTTGGCAGACAACAATTCCTGCACTGCTCGGGCATCTGTGGTCGGCGTTTCCATTGCCGGTGCATCAACGTCGCACCAGACGACTATGACTTGCTCATGAAAGATGGGTTAAGCACGTAACTTGTTCGTCCTGCACGAAACGGAAGGGTGACAAGGACAATGCTCTGAGTGCCGCCCCCTCCCATCTCGATCCCGTGGGTGCTAAATTTCTACGTGACGGCAGCAATGAAGGTGACCTTCGTGAAGTTATAATCATTCTTCTGAACAAGATTGATGATCTTTCCGCCGACGTCAAGTCGCTGAAGGTCGATAACGAATCCCTCCGTGTGGAACTAGCGCAAAACAATGGCTTGGTGCGGAAATCTCTGCCCTAGGTCCCTGAGGCCGCGAGTGTCTCTTCTTCGAAAACGTTTTCGTCAGTTGTGTAGCTGCCTAATGCTCGACAGCCAGCGGCGCGGGCAACTACATCAGTGTGAGGACAAAGCACGGAGAATGCATCGGGCCCTCGACCTGCGAAGGTGCATTTGTTGCCCCGCCGTCGGCCAACTGTGGACGACGAAGTGTACATACTTGTTCGTCTTAAAGAAAGAGTGAAAGCCTTTGAGGGGTCCAGACAAGAGAGCAGGCTGAGTGTTGTCACTCGTCCACCGAGGAAGCGTGCTCTTTTCGTCTCAAGATAACGACATCTGACATCTGTGAGGCCATCGAGGAAACCCTGCAAGGCAAGTCTGCTTAGTGCACAAAACTCCCCTCCAAGTACGACAGCTACACATCTCTCCACGTCTCTGTGGACTCTGGCTGCTTTGACTTAATTAACGATTCGAAGGTCTGGCCATCTGGGTGTCTCTTTCTGCCCTTTTTCAGAGCATTGAAAACTAGGCCGGATGACACTTTGATTCCATTGAGCAATGAAGGTATCTGAGCATTCATATCTCTCCCAAGAAAGTGCGCCTGTGTACTGCCAAAATGTTCGCGGTCTTCGAAGTAGATGAGAAATATTTACAGCTAACGGTCAATGCAAATAGGTATGACCTTTATTCTCTTGCGGAAACGTGGCTGCACACAAAAATTCCATTATCTGAGTTTTTCAATAAAAACTGTAACGTATATTGCCATGGCAGGGACACTGTTAAAACCGGCAAATTTTTGGAGGCGGCATTCTGACTGGCTATAAATATCGATATCATTTCTTTTCTCCGAGAAGACCTTGAAGATCATGAAGAATGCTTGTGGGTTAAGGTGCCGATGAAGGATCGAACCAATCTGCTAAATGGAAACTACTATTTTTTACGAGAATTCAGCGCTTGGAAGTTCTAACACTATTTTAGTAAGCTTGAGGCAAAACTTGATCCCTGCTGCTATCGCATTCTTCTTTTAGGAGACTTTAATCTTCCTGGTGTTCACTGGAGCTTCCAGTGTGTTGATAACACGAGCATCGAAACGGCAGAAAAGACCTGTGTCTTATTTGAGCTACGATACGGCAGCAACTGCATTTTACAACTAAATAGTAGAAAAAAAAAAACGCGGGAAGTGTGCTGGGCCTATATATTGTTAACGATTGTGACGTTGCAGTTTCGAAAGTTGACGCTTCAGTGGTTCCAGCTGATTTTCGGTATGATGCGTTTGTAGCAACCGTAAAATTGCCGTTTTAGCTTAAAGGGATAATAAACCGCAATTTGGATTTAAAAAAAAAAAAAAAAACAATGCTGGAGATGTAGGCGGGACGCTACGATCCCTACAACACTACTAGTAAGGCGATATCTCAAATGGACGGCCGTATTTTTGGAAAAAGAAGTCGAGATTGAACCAGGCCGACGAAGCGGGTGACGTCAGGATACCTAGTTTCCTAATCTCTTCGCTTCGCTCCCTCAAGGCCGTGAGGCGGAGAAGACGCGAGGCCGTTCCCTCTCCTTCTCGGAGAAGCATGGCGTCAACATTCCTGCCAAATGCGCCTCTTTTTTTTTTTTTTTTTTTTCTAAAAATACGGTCATCCGTTCGAGATATCGCTATATGAGTGATGTTTTGGTGTTTGTAGCATCCCGTTGCACGCTTTTGCCGCGTGTTTGGGGGAATCCAGATTTCGGTTCAGCATCCCTTTTAGCCGGCATACCACCATGTGTCTTTCGACTTTAAACAGGGAAATTACCTGGGTCTTTACCACCATTTCATGAAGATAGATTGGTCTCTGGTGATAACAAACACTGACGTAAATTCAGCCTGTAATGCTTTCACTGACATTGTAACATATATATTTCAGGGATTTATTCCAATTAAATCGAGTAAAAGGCAGAGGTTTCCATTGTGGCTTTCATCTGAACCGAAGCGTACAGTGAAGGAAAAATCACGATTTCATCGTCATTATAACCGTGGCCACAGTGACGCTTTGTACGCGAAATTTAGTAGGGCAAGGGCCGAAGTAAAGTTTCTTTACCAGCGAGATAAAGAAAACTTCAGTTTTCTTAATCACTTTTTTGTGAGAACGAACTGCTGAAAAAATCCTAACAATATTTGGAAGTACAAAAATAAGGTGTTGGTCATAGAAGCGAAGTCCGTTACGTTGTCAAATGATTCCGGTTTTCATTCTGACCCCGGGTTGTCGGCGAAATGTTTTCGTCATACTTCTTAACTGTATTTTTGCATGATATGCAATCTGCGATATCAGAACCACAAGCACTTAATCATGTTGTTGCGGAAACTGATAGTGTTCTCGCCTCGTATAGCGTCGATCAATCTGTAGTGCATGATTGTATTAGACGTTTGAAACTTAGGCTTTCATCGGGTTCCGATAGCGAACCAGCGTTCATTGTTAATGGGATGCTGAACCGAAATTTGGATTTCCCAAAACATGCGGCAAAAGCGTGCAACGGGATGCTACATACACCAAAACGTCACTCATACAGCGATATCTCGGACGGATGACCGTATTTTTCAAAAAAGGAGGCGCATTTGGCAGGAATGATGGCGTCATGTTTCTCTGAGAAGGAGAGGGAACGGACTCGCGTCTTCTCCGCCTCGTGACCTTGAGGGAGCGAAGCAGAGAGGAGGAAACACGGTATCTTGACGTCACGCGCCTCGTCGGCCTGGTTCAATCTCGACCTCTTTTTCGGAATATACGACCGTCCTTTCGAGATATCGCCTTGCGAGTAGTGTTGTAGGGATTGTACCGTCCCGCCTACATCTCCTGCATTGTTTTTTTAAAATCCAAATTTCGGTTCACCATCCCTTTAAAGGAGGCTCGGATGCGTTTGTGCCGGTTTTGACCTACCTTTTTAGCTTGTCTATTCAAAACTGTATCTTCCATGAAAAGTGGAAGTCAGCCATTTTGGTGCCTATTTTCAAATCAGAGGACTCTGCAGATGTTAGAAATTATAGACCCGTTTCCTTACTAACCACATTCTCGAAACTCTATGAGATTGTGGTAGAAGTACCCCTTTTTATTCATTTCAAAGAAATATTAAATGAACCGTAACCCTTTTTATAAATCAAGAAGTGTTGAAACTGGTTTAGTTGAGTCTTTCAGTCACGTTGGCCCCATTCTTGCCAATCATGACCAGGTGGACGCCATTTATTTTGACTGGAGTAAAGCCTTTTACCTTGTGCACATGACCTATTAGTGCACATGTTATCGGAATAGGGAGTGTGTTTGCCGTTATGCTTGTGGTTCGAGTGATACCTGACCGGGCGCATTAACAACGTTCGTGTTAGCCGTGTGTTGTCTAGAACATACATATCATCCGGCGCTTCTCAGGGTTCTATTCAATGACCCTTGCTGTTCAATATTTTTGCCAACGACGTCTGTCTTTGCGTAAAACATTCAAATCTGCTGCAGTTCGCTGATGACATTAAGATCTTCAAACAAATAAAATCACATGTCGATTGTGTTCTGCTACAGGAGGATATTACTGCTATTCCCATCATGGTGCCTTCAAAATAAATTACGCCTAAATGCTGAAAAAACATGTTTTCTCCTTATCAAGGAAAAAGTGTACGCTTGATTTTTTGTATAAACTGGAAAATCAACCATTACGACGCGAATATTGCGTACGTGACTTAGGAGTGTATATTGATTCATCCCTTAGTTTTATAAATCATGTGTCAAATCTGATTAGTTCTTGCTTGCGACCTTTGGGTTTGTTTTCACGTATTACCCGTCATTCGTTTCGACGAAAACGTTTTATGGAGCTATCACATTGATCATGTCATACAAAAACTTCGCGTTGTTTCTGCATATTTATATAGACTTAAAAGTGGATGTGACGTCAATCTGAGGCGTGAGGTGTACCTATCATTAGGGGAATCTGTGATACGTTACGGAATTACTATATATGGAACATGTCCTAAATACATGCAACAAAAAATTGATAGTATCATTAATAGATGTGTTAGTAATATAGTATATGGGTCAAAACATGAACTGAAGGAAACCAAGGATAGAAAGAATGCAGTCGGACTATTATCGTTTGAAAATGTTTTTAAATTTGTCGTTTTAACCAGCCATTATTTTTCGAAGGAGTTCAAAGAAATACCCAACAGGATAAAAATACTCCCGCACACAGAAACCTATGCAATCCCAAAACTATATACAAACTACGGAAAAAAAACAGTGAAACTATTATGTTCCTGCAATATTTGATAGCTTGCCTAAGGACATCCTAAGTCTGTCATCTAAGAGGGAGATGTATAAAAAAAATAAGAGTGGTGTTTTTTGTTAAACTGAAATTCTGAACAATGAGGTATTATGTAAAAGCTTAGTGTTTTCTATCGAGTGCATCTCGTTGCATACGTGTTGATTCTTGTCATTATGTGTTGAAATTCACAATGTTTCTTTTGTAACCATTGATTGATTGTTATTGTCGAACTGGGTTTTAGTTCACAGGAGAATTATCTACTTGTAAAATTCCTTGTTTACTGTGCTATTTCGAATGTTTCTTTCATGTTTTACTTACATTTAACCATCATTTGTGTCCACATGATGAAAATGTCTGTACTGCCATGTCCCGCATACAAGCGTACCTACGCTTAAGCGGGCTGGATTGTATTAGAGATTTTTCTGAAATCAAATAAACTTATCTTATTTCACAGAGCCATCCCGTCTCGTCAGGATTTACACATCGATTGCGCGCTCAAAACTGTAGTTTGGCTCTGAAGTTTGAAACTGACTGGCTGTGACCGACTCTGGTGGCCTAGAGCGTGTGCAGAGAAAGCTGCCACGCATTGTTTACGAGTCAGTGTTGGATCGACTAAACTTGCAATTACTGGAGGCTCGTCGCAGTTTTCGTGATTATGTATTTTTGTATAAAACTGTGAATAGTAGATTACGTTACCCTAGGCTTGCTGATTTGCTTTCTATGCATGTCCTTCGAGTAAACTGTCGACACCACAACACGTTTTACGTGCAAGAGATATATTCATTCCCCAGAATTTTACGAATTCGAAGCAATTTTCATGCACTGAGCGCGATGGTTGACGTTTTCGGGAGTGAGTGAGATTTTAAAAGCGCACTAACCATTCATATTAACTACTATCAGTCTTCGGGTGTTATATGCGTTTGGCCATTATGTGTACGTGTTTTCTTTTTTTATTTAAGTGTATGTCGTGTGTGAGTGTGTACCAGATCTAGGACCTCGGCTGCTTCTGGACACTGGACAAATAAATAAATAAATAAATAATCTTACATAAACAAAAAACAAATCACACTTATATTTTTTGTGTTTCTTGGCGCCAAACCTTAGATAAGTTAAAGCTTTTTGCCTTTTTGTTACTTCTTTGGGTGCAGCCGTAAAAAAAGAAAAGGTAATTACGTTCAGTCTGTGGATGGACATAACGCTTCTTGAAATATGGCGCTTATGCGGACCTGTAAAGTCAAAAAGAGTAAAATGTTTATTTCATATTTAAAAAAGTAACACGAAAGTAACATAAGTTACTTTTGTTTAGAAAGGTAACGGTAACGCGTGTTTTTATCCGAGCTAGCGTTGGTTGGAAGCGCGTTTGTTTTAATTGCATGTAACGATTGACGTATATCGTTCCTTTTCATCGGTAACGTATACAACACTGATTCAAGCCTCGTTTCTGTGACGGCAGTCACGTGACATGCCAGCTCCTTCAAGCACGAGGATATTTATACGTTAATTATTACACCTCCACGCACACATAATGTTATTCCCTTTTTAAGAAACAGCTCATTAAACAAAGAGGAAAAATTAAGAGTTATTGTATCATTCCCAAAATAGTTAATTGGAGTAAAAAAAAAAGTAGTGGCTCTAAGCAACGCTGTGGAGGTCGTTGGAGAGCGATGCTTTGGTATCGCCTGCAACCATTGCAAATTAAGCAAATTGGGCAAGGCAATAAAAAAAAGTCCTCGATTTTTTCCAAACATCCCTCGATAAAAACTTGAAAACCAGTAATTCGAAATCCGCAAAGACATGTTGCATTGTACCGTTTTAAATTAAACAAATAAACAATAATAAACGTCGACAGGTCTCTGTTGCTCTCAATTACCGTTGGAGAGTGTCTGTCTCAACGACTGGTGATACTGAGCACAGAATCTACAATGGCCATGCCTGGTCGCAATAACTCCCAGACACTGTGGAGCATTATACAAAAACCCTGTTAGCTTTTTTTAGTGATGCGGCTGATATTAACTACGGAAACTGAACTTTTCTGTGCGTTCGGATCCTAAGGGATTTGTACATGGCTGACTGCGCTTTTCTGCACTACCTTCCGAGGTAGAGCTTTAACATGGGTAGTCTGCTGAGAAGAAAAATAACCTCCTAATTTATCTAGAAATCAATAAACGCCTTTTCAAATTATGATGAACTGTAGCGGACGTCACGAGCAATATCAGCAAGTTCAACGCGACAACGCATCACTGCGCCCAAAACGTTAAACGGAGTATAAGTACAGGCACCATTACGAAATATATTCTCGACCGGTGGATCGAGGTAAGCAAGCAACAACAAATAGTGTCTAAAAAAAAAACGACGAAGCAGTGAAGTGTAATGTCTCGTCATTGAACCAGCCCTGCGCCACCAAGCAAGTCATCTGTTGTTGTTTTTTTACCGTCAGCGCGAATCGGGTAATTTTTACACCCCTCAACGGAAGGATTCAATCACCCAAAACCAAGGTGTTATGTTATTTGACATATGATGTACCAGTGGGTGTTGCAGCCCCAGTGGACGAGGCAGGAGGCAGAGCAACTAACGCAACATGTTTATTCGGCAAGCGCGGCCGTATCAAGAACACAGAGCTGCGCGTTCCCAGCGCTTTTATAGATAAGCGATAGCCACGATAAGGGCGGGGGGGGGGGGGGGGTGACGTCACGGCGCGTCTGCATGACGCCACATTCCTTCCCCCTAATTGCGTTACACAGTCTACGGTCTGTACCAATCAGGGGGCTTCTTAGTACGGGCACTGCGTCGTAGAGTTTCTGGCTGTTGAGGCGACGCAGCAGCTCGATGCGGTGACTGTGATGTACAACTTGGGTGCGGACTTGCACCCTGCTGTTCTGAAGAAGGCGCATCTTCAGGTGGCTCAGGTGTTGGTGCTGTGGGGCTCGGGGTCTCCGTCGTTGGCAGGGGAGACCTCGTGGTGGATGGCTCCGACATAAAGTCTGCAATTGAACTTGGAACCGGACACGGAAACACACTTGGCACAGTTTCGGCACTTTCATAAGAACATGGACGTAAATTGTCTGCATGCACAAACCTGTTTTCCTGATTCACACAAACGATATAGGTGGAAGCACTGCACCACTTTTCTACAACGCCAGGCAACCACTTCGCGTCACCAGGACGAAGACCTTGTACTAGAACACGTGCTTGCACTTCGAACGATCTCCACGGGCCTCTTCGTTCGTCTGCTGTCTTCTTCGCCCTGGAGAACCGCTCGTGCGTGCGACCCTCCAGGCTTGGTTGCAGAAGGCTCAGGCGTGTGCGAGGTTTCCACGAGAGAAACAGCTCCGCAGGTGTCTGCCCCGCAGTAGCGGTAGGCGTGTTCCGATACCTGAAGAGGAACAGGTCGACCCGATGCTGTAAGGGCTTCTTGATATCTGTTTTTCTCTCCTCGAGAAGCTGGCGCAGCAGGTTTCGCTTTACTGTCTCCACACAGCGCTCGGCGCTCCCGTTCGAGGCCGGATGGTATGGTGGAGTCCTTGTATGACGCACTCCGTTCTTCTGCAAGAAGTCCGCGAAGGTCCTTGCGGTAAATTGGGGCCCGTTGGCCGTAACCACTTCTTCCGGAAGCCCATACGATGCGAAGACACACCGCAGCTTTTCAATGGTCTTGCCCGCTGTTGTTGACGTCCATCACAAACACCTCTACCCACTTCGAATGGGCGTCAACAAGCACCAACAACCACTGGTTGTTCGTGAAAGCAAAATCTAGGTGAATTCGCTGTCATCTGCGAGTCGGCCAACCCCACGTTTGTAGTGGAGCACTGGGTGGAGCATTTTGCGTCAACTGGCACGTACTGCAGCTTCTGACAAGATGTTCAATGTCTTGTGTTAGCTGAGGCCACGAAACATAGCTACAGGCGAGCATTTTCATGCGCGTCATACCCGGGTGTCTTTCAGACAACAGATGCACCACTTGTTTACGCAAGTTTTGAGGAATTATCACACTTGTTCCTACGTGACACACTGTTGGTCTACCGACACTTCATGTCGCTTAAGAAAGTACGCTGTCAGCTCGCTGTCAGTTACATGCGCAGGCCAACCGTGCATCCTACATCAGCCCTTTTGACAGCACACTGTCAGTGCGTGTGCCTTTCTGGATATCGACAGCAGATAATGGCACTTCATCAACAAGTGAGAAGAAGTGTACGTAATATGAAACATCTTTCTCATTAGCTAGCGGCAACCGTGATAGTGCGTCAGCGTTTCCAACATCGCTGCCCTTGCGATACACCCACCGGTAGTTGTACGCCGCGAGCAATAAAGCACAGCGTTGCATGCGGGCAGCTGACATCACTGGAACGGGTTTGCCGTTACCCAAAAGACCAGGCTAGTGGCTGCTGATCGGAATAGACGACAAAGCTGCGCCCAAACAAGTACTTATGAAACTTTTTTGAGGCCAAATTCCACAGCAAGGGCCTCTTTTTCGATGTAAGCATAACCTTGCTCAGCTGTGCTTAATGCTCTGGACGCGTAAGCGATTGGCTTTTCATCTTTTACGATCTTGTGGAACAGAATGGCACTCACGCCGTAAGGCGACGCATCACACACCAGTCCAAGCTCTTTTGTTGGGTCGTAGTACGTCAAAACGTTTCCTTTTGTGAGCCAAGTTTTACTTTGCTGGAAGGCCTGCTCCGCTGCATGTGACCACTAAAACTCTTTTTCGTGATTCAGCACATTGTACAGCGGCTTCAGCATGGCAGCCATGTTAGGAACAAACTTCCGATAAAGGTTTAACAACCCAAGGTAGGCTCGCAAGTGGGTTTCATCCTTTGGAGTAGGCGCCTCTTATCGCTTTTACGTTTCCATCTGATTGCCTTATGCCTTTCTCATCAAGAATGTGCCCAAGGTAGGAGACAGACGTTTGAAAGAACTAGCGTTTTTCTTTCTTCAATCGTATGCCTCTTTCCTGGAACCGTGAAAGGACACTTTCTACTTTCTCGAAACACTTTTCAAGAGTGGACCCGGCTATCAGAACGTCATCTAAATAGCAAGATACGCGGTCCAGCCCTTTTAACACGTCATCCATTACTGCTTGAAAGATCGAAGGCGCACTCGTGATGCTGTAGGGTAAGCGCGTGTACTTGAACTGTCCCTGGTGTGTGTTGACAACGACTAAAGACTGTGCTTCGGGATGCAGTGCGAGCTGCTGATAGGCAGTGGAGAGGTCAAGAACCGTGAAATACCAGCACCCCGACATCATTACAAATAAATCTTCCATAACAGGAAGGGGGTAATGATCCGTACGTAGGCACAGATTCAGCGTCACTTTGAAATCACCACACACCCCGAATGGTTGTTCGGTTGTGGTACAACTACAAGGGGTGTAGCCCAGTCGCTTTGCTGTACAGGTACAAGAACGCCTGTTTTTACGAGTGACTGCAGCTCTAGGGACACGGCTTCCCTCAACGCGAACGGCACTTGTCGGGCTTTGCAAAATGCCGGTGTGCTACCCTCTTTCAGAACCAGTTTGATCGGGCTGCCCTTGATCTGTACTAGCGTAGGCTCAAAAACCTTAGCATACTTTTCAAGCAGCGCCGCCACTTTGTCTAGGCACACTCCATGCACACTAGTCCAGTCTAACTTCAGAGCCACCAGCCAATCACGTCTCAGCAACGCGGTGTTGCTATTGTCGCGTGTCTTCACGACAATCAATGGTAGATGCTCGCGCTCACCGTTATGCTCGACGAGAACAGAAAGCTTCCCAGCCACTGTAAGTGGTGTTCCGCCGTACGTTTTTAGCTTCACGGGGCCTGGCTCTAAGGGTAGAGAGGGCCAGTACTTCTTGTACAATGCTTGCGGTACAATTGACACCGACGTGCCCATGTCTATCTGCACGCGAACATTCTTCTGGGCTACTTTCAAGAAAATTTCGTAATGTCCTGAGCGCCCGTCGCAAGAATAGACATTGTACAGCACCACTTCGTCCCAGTCACTGTCTTCCACCACTACGCTCGCGGAGTCTCCAGCCCCACCCCTGCACATTTTCGCCAAGTGTCCGTAACGCTTACAAGAACGACAGCGACACTTGAGATATTTGCAGGTAGACGACTCATGCGCTGAGCCGCACCGGAAACAGTCCGATGATTCCAACCCTCTTGCTCTCGATGGTTAGGCCGTAGCAGACGATTTCTCCCGTCGCTGTAGGCGTCTCCCGCTGTCTGGCTTCTGGCGCAGCGCGCTGACTGTCCCCTGGGCATGACGGGGCTGAAATGCATTGCTTTCTTTGCGTGCGAGCTCAATATTCTTTGCGATATCGCCGGCATTTGCGAACGTTAACGTGCTCTTTTTTAGCAACTGCGCTTGGGTTTCTCGGTCGCTCAGCACGGCGACAAAACGATCCCGAAGGGCGTCGTCCAGAAATGCACCGAAGAGGCATGACGCAGGTAATCGCTTCAGCTCTACTGCAAAAGCTGCCACTGATTCGCCCTCTTGCTGGAAACGACGGTTAAACTTGAACCGCTTCGCTATAACTAGAGGCTTCGGTGAGTAATGTCGCTGCAACGCTTGCACCAGTTGGGCGTAGATCTTGCATTCAGGCTTTACCGGCTCGAGCAAATTTTTCAGGGTTTTGTAAGCTTTTTTTCCTATTGCCGTTATGAACGCTGAGACCTTGAGGTCGTCGCTCACCTTGGAGGCCTTCAGGAAGTGTTCAAACCTCTCCACGTAGGACTCGAAGTCCTCGTCGCCGTCCTCGACGAACTGGTCCAAGCTTCCAACCTTTGTCATCCCGGCGTCTCGTCGCGGCACGCTCCAGACACGCTGCTAGTGGCCTTTTTCAACCCGACAGGAATCCCATCCTCGTCGCCATTTATGCTGTAGCCGCAGTGGACGAGGCAGGAGACAGAGCGACTAACGCAACATGTTTATTCGGCAAGCGCGGTCGTATGAAGAACACTGAGCTTCTCGTTCCCAGCGCGTTTATAGATAAGCGATAGCCACCATAGGGGGGCGGGGGAGGTGACGTCACGGCGCGTCTGTATGACACCTCAGTGGGTAAATGGTTGACATTTTCAATTCACTGGATACCTTTACGTCATCGTCACATTCATAGTATGAACAAATCCAGAAATAGTTTTCGTAGAAAAAGAAATGTCCGGACACAAAAGGTCGTAGGTCATGAATAGCTATGTGGTCACTCACATTTGCGTGCGTCCCCGGTGTTGTCATGTTTCATAGTAAACAGAATGCTAGATATATTTATAGTGGAGTAGAGAAACGCCTTGCGGGAGCAAAAACAAATGTCGTTACTAGTTTTCATGCCTGTTTTGGACTGTCGCGTGCTGTCGACGCTATTTCTTTGTACACGCCGAAATTTCGGTAGGATATTCTAAATACGCTGATTAGTAGAAGTTCGTTAATATTGAAAAAAAATGGCTGTGCTTAAAGACCGGTTATCCCGAATAACACTAGTTGTTTAATTTGCTACTTATGTTTTATTTTTAAAAGAATAAACATATGCCGTAAACATGGCAGCTTGAGCGATTGTCTGTGCACCTTCAGATATTGCTATGTAAGCATGTGATCAATACCAAAAAAAAACTGAAAATTAATAAAAATTGTTTTTTTCTTGTTCTTTTGTCACTTTCGTCACCTCATATGGGTCTCTACGCCCGTGCTGCATATGTGATTGGGAAAGGAGATACAACCCATCTGCGGAGTCCCATTCTCGAATCTGCGCAGAACCTTCCACTGCCTGGTGTAAAACGTCTCCCGATGTGCAGCGGCACAACCTTGGTCCAATGACGCTACCAAGCTTACCACTTTTTCTTCTTTTATCTTTTTTTTTAGACATAATCTCTTCTGTCCCCCTTTCAACGCCCGCTGTAGGTAGGGTCGTAAGATTTCGTAAAGCCGCCCTTTATTATGCTCAGTTCTACCTTCCCATGAACCACAGCGGACGCTGAGAGCCCTGCATGTCAATAAAACGCATTGTTTGTGCCATGTGATTTTCTAGAGCCGCAAAGTCATGTGATTCCACTTGACACGCTGAATTGGCTGGGCGATAGCTAGTAACGTCCGCTGGAGTGTGCTGTAATTGAAAGCGGAGTATACTGATGAATAGAGAAAAGAATCAAACTCTTTATCATTCCAGCAGACTACCCGTACTAAAGTACTACCGCGGGAAGGCAGCGCAGTGCAAGGCAATCAACCAAGTACACTGCCCTAACGACTGAATGCACTGCGAAGTTCAGTTTTAAAGTCAATGTAGGCAGCATATACTAATAAAAGAAAAGTGGCAGTTTCGATATATATATATATATATATATATATATATATATATAGACAGGTATATGGTGCACTTAATTATCTTTACACGGTTTCTACCTCCACGACTGGTGATACTCAGCGCAGCATTCACAATGACCATGCATGGTTGCATTAACGCTTAGACAGCGTGTAGCATTATATATATATATATATATGTGCTGCGCTGTGTATCACCAGTTGTTGAGATAGAAACCCTCTAAAGGTAATTAACTGCAACATATACCTGTCTAGACGGATATTTTTGTTTGTTTATTATAATATAAAACAACATACTGCAAACTGCTTTTTTCGGATTTCTATGTACCGGTTTCCAAAGGCTCATCGAACAAAGCTGGATGAAACTCCAGCATGATTATCTGTTTAATAGCCGCGAAAAATGGTTGAACTTTGACGTTTGCATATTTTGAAAAAGTCAGCGCCCGCTGTCGAAAACACTTACAATAATAGAGCACTAACTTTTTGTAAAACTTTAACCGAGAAGTAAAAAGTGTACAAAAAGTGTGAGCTTGAAAATGTATTTCCAATTTACAAGATGTTTGAACAAAATGTGAAAAAATGCTTAAATATGAAAGTACCCAACATCGTTAAAAGATGGGCTCAAAGAGACAAGGACTGAAAAGAGAAACACGTGAAAAAAAAGCCTGGTTCCTTTCTCAGTACTTGAATTTTCTGTGCGCATCTTTAACCATGTTTAATAATACCAACTCAACCAACTGACCACCCTATACAATAAATGAGTTCCAGAAGAACACTTTGTCATTTAATTCTTACCTTAAATTTATACGCAATTACCATATATATATATAAATAGACATTATATATATATATATATATATAAATATATATTAAGTATACCGGGCTAGTGTGTTTTATAGATAAAATAAATTTATAGAGTATACGGTGGTAACCTTTATTCCTGTGGGCCTCAGATTCCCAGCTAGGATGACACGTGAAAATCGCCTTTCCATCTCATCTCAGACGCTAATCTTTTTGACAAAAACTACAAAGTTACTTGCACAAATAATCTATGTTCCGTTGTGATAGGATGTTTTGCCACCTCGTATAAAAAAAAAAATAATCGAAAACGAAAAGTATGTACGACACCCTTATGACCGTTCTTCTCTGAACACACCCTAACGAGGCAAACTTGTGTCTACAAACTTAAACAAAATGAACCGTATAGTGAGTGATGGCGACAAAAGAGCACCTCTCTGAGGTAGTGCATCACTGCTACTTTCATAGACCATCACATTGTTTCATAAACTATCCTACTTCCGTGGACCACCGGCGTTTGCCCACACCAGGAATGGGCACTGCTAGTGTACACCGGCGAAGTGAAGCGTTAGCACATGGTCAGTGCCCACAGCAGCGACACACAATTCCGTGACGACAGAGGGTGTGTGTATAGACGAGGTAGGTCCTAGAACGTTCTGAACCAGAATAGGCAATGACAGCCCGTAATTATCTCAAACTTTTCAAAAGACTAAGGAATAAGAGAAAACAAAAAAAAAACAAGGTAGTTGAACCTCGCTTTTTGGTGTTTCGGTCACGTGACTTGCCACTTCGCCAGGCACACGGCAATGTGCATTCTGTCACTTTCCTCTGAAGTACGCGGGACATATGTTGGTCACTTTTTATTCTGGCGCCAAACTAACTTCACTGAAGTGTTCCATAGCGACTGCTAAAATTAATTAATGAGAACACCGGGTATTTCCAGAAAGCGGGCCAAATCGCGCCTGGGAGAATTCGAATCGCACAGCAAAAAGTTGCACTTGTGGTCTGTTTCATGGTTTCAGTTCGAATACTGCTGGCTATAATCGAGAGCCACTAATTCCACCCCCGTAAGAAGGAAATAAGGCACTCCCAGAATTTTACCGCATTCTATAAAAAATGATAAAAAAAGAGAATGCCTAATTGGAACGCAGATCGGGGTTTCACATTCTTATCGGAGCGCGTATCCGTGCTGGCAATCCCGCCCTCGTGCCTAGAACGCGCAACGTGCGTGCGCTGTCGAGCATCTCACGCAGAAGAGGCTAGATAAGAAAGCCTCCAGCCTACAACATAAACTTTGACCTTTTGACGTCGGTGTCAGTGTGAAGCGGCACCTTTACGTTCAATGCGTGGCGGCGAACGCACGTTGAGCGTCCTAGACAAGGGGGGGGGGGGGGGGGGTCATATGGTGGGGCGGGATATACTGCGCGTCGCTGCGCTCCGATAAGATAACCGAAACCCAGAAACGCGCCCAAATTGAGCATGTTCGTAACACCGTAAAAAGCCTGCTCGTACCTTATACCATTGCAATGTTAGAGTGTTTAGTAGTTCCGATGATGTCAAGCGAGATTCTAGTTGAAGCCGTCCCTTTAAAACCAATAATTAAAAATGAAATTACTCGAATTATTTATTTTCCTATTTACATTGAAAGGTAACAATGTTCCATAATGGTCTCTTTTACAAAAAAACACCACGGCGTCAACCTTTTTTTCGAGCTACGAGTAGTTTCGTGGGAACGATTTTGTCCGCGTTTCCGGAGAGACAGTGGGTAATCAGTATTGAAATATATTATATAATGGCGGGGACGCTTCTTTACCTATAAAACGATTCCTATCGACTACGAAATTAACGCGAACGGCAGGGCGCGTGACTTAAGATACACGATGCCCTACTTTGTTAGGAACTACCAAAAATGCGTAGTGTAGAGGGCGCGTCTGACTTCCCAGGGGCCTCCAAGTAGCCCAGCATAAATCGAAGGCCACGCGCTCCGCCGTTCGAGTTTCAGTCTTACCTAATGGTGATTATGACTTTGCTAACGTTTACGTAATAATTTAGTATTTTATTGAGGTACGAAAGTAGCCACCTTTTATAGTTCACTGAGTACCACATTGTTTGAAACCCGTCATGCGAATTTTATTTTATTTGTCGAAACTTGTTATATCAGCCGAAGTTTATTGAGTTCTGTAAGGGTTGGCTGTAACCCCCGTCTGTACCGGAAAGCCGGCATGGAAAAGCATTAGGCCCATAGGGAGCCTTATAAAAATACTTCAGTTACCGGCAGGATTAAAATTGATCATTTTGTTATTGTGAGCCAAGGTCCTGACCGACAGAGCTATCCACTCTTTTCTGTTCTTTATTACCTGCTAGGCCAAAGATAAGGATACCTATTTGACAATATGATATCGTTATAAGCACCCGCAAAAATCAAGTTTAGTGGGTGCTTATAGCACCCAGCACATGAAAATTGTGTTCGCTATGGTATCGGCTGTTTTACATGAAGTTAAGTGATTAGTGAAAGGGGACAACTGCCAATTTTTCTTCATACAAGGTTTTGACGCTAGCCATTCGGAAAAATAAATTTTTCATGGAAGGTTAGTGTGGCATTGATTTTACTTTTTTGATGACATCCTGATCGGTACTAAGGAGCGGTATTAAGGAACTGGAAAACAACGTAGTCAAGATCATTTTACTATCGCTTTTGTGGCAACTGACTCAGGTACTCCTCTGACGTACACCTTCAGAAAGCGAAAAGCCGCAATAACTTCACGGAAAAACAAAAACCTCGCACTTTCTCACATCTGGTGTTACTCTACGATACGATAAATCCAGGTAGCGGATCGTACACTCCGAGTTGTAGCGCTGTCCTCGGAAAGAAATCAAGTAGTTCACGAAATAAAATAAATCTAGAAAAAAACCTGCCTCACAAACAAATGAGGCAAGGTCAAACCCCACTTCGCTGATAACGAAACAAGTTCGTTTGTCTGGTGTGATCCCATTCCGATCTCAAAAGAAAGATCGCGAACACACTACGCAATTTTAGAAAAGTGACCCTCGACATCCAGAGTTGCCGGGGCACATAGCAGAACTTAGTTATAAAAAACGCGTTACAAACTTTTGCGCGAGCAAACATAGAAAATATACACCACCCCACTTTGCGGCTTTCTCTCGAACGTGTTAAATTTGATCCCTGCAATGCTCAGCGGTGTCCCAATACCGTTTGGACGACTCCTCGAGGTACTGGCGGGCAAATCAGTCCGCTTAATGTTTTCGCAAATCGCTGACGTGATTTACCATCACCCATACAACAAAACAAAAACAAAAACAGTATATTTGCTACAATTGATCACTCTGCTTGCGCACTTACCAACAAAATAAACCTCTTTGGAAACTTCTTGAACGATTTGTATTTGGTTTGCTCGAAAACAACGTAAGACATCGTATTCTCACGTTTCAAATCAACTTTAAACAGAAGGGTTCTAGATACGTTGCAAACAACGCGGGTAACAACGGGCAGCCTCGTCTGACCGAAGACAGAACATAATTAATTTCACAGATTTTCTTATTAGCCATTAAAATCGTACAACAACCCGCGTAAGACATTTCTACTCGAGCCAAAACTTCCACGTGACAACGTTTACGTGTTACAGTATACTAAAAATACTCCATGTGCGACGCGGTCAAAAGGTGTTTCTAAGTTTAGTTGTAACATGCCCATGCGACTTCATAATGCAACGCAACATTCTAAAAGGCTTCACGCCACACGAACGTTCGTAAAGATTCTCTCCCATTGAAGTCGCGTGTTTTATGCTGCCCTACAATGTCTCATCACTATCTGCAATCTTCGCGCTAAAACCTTCATAAGAGTTTTTTTTTTTATTTCTTTTATTTTACATTAGTCAGGCTTACTGGGTGATAAGACCCCACCGGCAACGGTTTAACGGGATCATTCGTATTTGGAAATAGGACAGTAGGCGTCCTTAAGAAAGAAGGGGGCATTCCATTCTTGTTATAAGCCTCTGCTAACAGGCAGTACAGAGCCTCGCTTTTTTCACGCTTAAAAAAATCCCTAAAAGGTCGCCCCTAAGCAATCCGGTTCAGACTACTTTCCTGGTTTCAGCTTGTCAATGGATTGTTCTATGTCTAAGACATAGATGGGCGCCTCAATACTTCTCTTAGCATCTTCATCCAACTTTGGTATGAGTGATAAAAACTTGCTTTCAAATCCTTCTTTTACATTCCGTGCTTGCTCCAACGAATCTCGTTAAGGTTAGACAAAACCGTGTTGGATTTGTTTCCTGCCGCGTGTAGCCGTATTTCCGTACTTCATTTCTCTGATTTCAGCTCGCGTCACGAATATTTTTTCTTCTATAAGTGCGTGCTTTGTTGCTGTTTTCTTCGACCAAAGATGTTTAGAGCGTGCCGCTTTCACATCATTTTGATATTTTTTAAACATCAATAAGCTCTATTGAACTTCATAGGTTGTGCGCTATCAACGCTTCACATAAAGGAGGGCTGGCACTAAAATAACTTTCTGTTTTCTTTTCTTTATGTCCTAATATAGGAGATTATTTGATGGCGTTTATTTTAACTTGGTATTTTAATACCTCCCATATTTCCACAAAGCCGTCTGATTTAGCCGATAACTTCTTGTCCATACGTCGATTTACAAAAGCTGATAAAAAATTCATCTTTCAGAAGCTTATTGCTAAATTTACACTGTTCCCTGTTAAAACAAGACTTAGTTTCGCTCTAAGCGCAAACATGACTAAGTTGTAATCGCTGAAGCAAACGTGTTTGACTTTGTAGCTCTCACACAGCGGCACAAGACTCCCCCATGAGACGTACCCCATATCCATTCTCGCATGACTGGCGCTCAAAGTGGGTAAACTGAGGGAACTTACCATTTCAGAATACAGACCCAATATCCTCTAGATCGCACTCTTGCACGAAGATGTTTAAAAAGACAGCACTTTGATCAACAACCGGCAACGCGCTTGTTCTATGTTTTGCAGCGCAAGCACAATTAAAATCCTTCCCCAAAATGGCACACTTTATACAATTCAAGTAGACGGCAACACGTTCAAAAACACTCGGCGATAATGTTTCTTGTTTGCGCTTACAGCCAAATTAATGCCACTTTGAATCCCTCAAAATAAAATTCCCTAACTATTAAACATCCTGTATTACATACAGTTATTGCTTCTTCAAAAATACCTAACGAATTCCGAAGAAATAGGGCACATCCACGAAATGTTCAGACGGCATGAAAAAAGCAGTAAATGTAGCGATATCTGAAAAGTTGCACCAAACGATCCGTTGAATCTTCAATCTTGACCTTGGTTACTTAGCCAGCAGTAACGCCGAGGTCGTTCTCTGGGAAGAGAAGGCTGAGCTGGTATTGCCTCCACCTCGCCACCAAGCGTCGCCTCGTAGGTTTAGCGGGGCGATGCGGAGAGCTGTGTGAAAAAAGCTGTCCGGAGTCGGTGTTTGCTAGCACGCGATAGCGAACTCAATGGCGCGTATCGCAAAGGAGTAGCCGCCCACTTCGGGACCATTGCATTCATTCTGCGCCAACTCACAGCCTGTATCAGACATGGGAACGAATCTTCTGCAGGCGTTGCCCTTCAGACTTACTATCGTGGACACTGTTAGCTGTAACACGGCAGCGGCGGCCGCGCGCATTCCCAGCACCGCATAGCAGGTGCCGTCAAAACTTCCACGCATCCGACGTGTGGCGGACTTGCTCTTCTCACCTACAAGCAGACCCTCGCTTTGTCGTCTGGTAAACGTAGACCAGACGACGCCATAGCGTCGTCCGCCAATGTTCACTGAACATGGTATCGTGGGCACCTACTGAGGTACAGATCGACTATCAGCCGTTTCTGCTCTTCCGATATTCTCGCCATAAAGAACTGGTGTCCACCACACTCTAGGCAGGCAATGTTTATTGGGGCAGATTGCAGAGTCATTGTCGCATAAACCCTGTCTACGTTTCTTGTTTCTTGTTCCTTTTTTTTTTTGCTTCCTTTAGAAGCAGTTGTGCGCAGTGCATATTTCACCAATACGCTTCGCGAACCAACATGAACGCAGCAGTTGTGATTCAGAAATAGACCGTCAACTACAAGTTTCACCGAGAGAAATAAAGTAATCTACGTTATATATAAAATTATTTGTGATGATTATCCTTAGCCAGGCGGACGCATATCCGTGAGCCAGGGAATCAACCATTGTGTAGGAGGCGCCCACGAAACTGTGGGCGCCTCTTACGCACCTCTTACATGGTGGTTCCAAGGTGGTTCGTTGAACACGAATCCGTGTTCTGCGAACATTGGCAAGCACTGAGACGTTGTCTGTACTGTGCCTAGCAGACGGCAAAGCACAAGTGTGCTCGCTGGCGGGAACAGGGAGTCCGCCACACGGCGCTTGCGCGGAGTTTCGGAAGGCGCCTGCTATGCGGCGCTGGGGGTACGGGACGGCCGCCTCTTGCGTGTTACAGCTAAAAAAGTCCGCGTTCGTACTTCTCTTTTTCTCTGGAAGGCCTATCGCACATTACTTGTTTACCAGTTATAAAGTTAAGGTGTATATACCACAGGCCAGATTTCTGGAATTTTATTGTGTTGTCGCCCCTCACGCAAAAAACAACAACAAAAAAAGCTTAGCGATTTAAGCGAAAAATGTATATCACGCATATAACATGGAGCGCAGCATTCGCTTAAAAAATAAGCACAAACCAAGCACTCGAACCAGACAATTGATGATAAGGCACTCCTGATAGCAATGCTTCGTTTAAAAAAATTAATAAATAAATAAATAACAAGCACGAAAAAAGCATACGCACCAGATAATTCATGATAAGGTTTTGTGTCGACTCTTCTGGTATATAAAACCATGCACTGCTGCTTGCGACCCAAGTTACTTCTGGTCGAACCGTCTTTGCAAGACTGTATACCTTGGTTATGTCGCCAGTGCTAGAAAGCATAAATGGTACACGGACAATACAGTTAAATATTTAAGGAGGGCCTTCGGATGTACAATATTATATTATGAAGGAGGCAAGTTGGTTTAAAAAAAAATACTCGAAACATGTTAACATCTGTTGGTTTAGTGTTGTGTTGTTTTCCCGTAGTCTCGGGGTTTTTGTACACCAGCTCGTTTGCGCTCTTACATTTTGAACATGTCTCGCACTATATTGTTATTCTCGCGTTATTTGGCGACTCGGTGGGTAAATGTCTCATCTCCATTTCAAGCGGCGGTGTTGAGATGGCTTTTGTTTATTCTTTTTTATAAACCGGAAGCTTTCTAGGACGTCCAAGACTGGAGCACCATCTAGTGGCGTTTGCCATTGAAAAGAGTCTATAGTGCAGTGAGCAATTGTTCTAGGTTATAAAATTCGCTGTCGAACCACCTTCACAACGTCGATTTGAGCCGCAATTTTGTTTTGTCAGCGTGAACAGGCCTGTTTGATAGCGCTCGTCCTGTTCGCCTTCCTTTTTCTCCTCGTCTCGTTAGCGCTTTTAAATTTTAAAGGTCATGAGCCAACTCGCCCGCTTCGCCACTTTAGGTCTGTTTGATAGATTGCCCGTGTACTATTAGAACGTTTTATTTTGAACTCGCGAAATAGGACGAGAAATACGAAGCTCTAATCGCTTCCATAATAAGTATACTGGAAAGCCCTTCTTACAGCTTGTCAAATGTGAACCGGCGAACACTAAATACGTCTGTGAAATAGTGCTACGATAAAATCTGCTCGGCCGCGGTTGACCATGATTACGCTTTATTGTCACGTCCCCACATATAATTTGGTGTCATTCAATCTAGTTCTTTGAGTATTTTTACCGCACTTATATGTGGGTATGCTAAACTTGAAACGAACCCTTGTCGACTTGCGAGAGCAATAATGATGTATCTTAAGAGCAAGGAGGTTATTTTATAACTATTCGTATCTTTGCAAAAAAAATGTTGTGTGTCTTCTTTGGATACTACTCTTATTCTCAATGTATCTTTGTCTAGCCAAATATGTAAATATTTCGTGTCTTTTAACCCGCAGCAGTAGACCAATATGTCTGTTCAGAATACATTACTGATTCGGTTGAAATTTTGTATCTGTATATTTTAGGTACGTACTATGCTGAATTAAAATTTCGTTAGACGCGTATGAGCGCTTTCAAAATCATTTGACTTCTTGAATTCAAATTCATTATTTAATTCGTTTATATTTTTCAAGGTAGCTCAGAGCGATCGATCAATAGGAAAAGGAACAGTAATTTAGATTTCGAGCCTGTGCTCTCACAGAGTTCTCTTTTTAATAGTAGCGCTTTCTTTTTTCTCTCACATGAATGTTCGGTTGAGTTAAATTGGTTCGAATGAATGTTACCAGCAAAATGTATGCTCGTTTTGGTATTTCTAATGAATATGATGGCTTGAAAAAAAGGGAGGAATAAGATGTATATTGAATAATGACTGAACACTTTTTGTGTTTGGCCTATTTACATACTAATTTATGAATATTGGTGTTTGTTATTTTGTGAGTGTGAAACACGTATGTCGTTCCGGAATGAAAAGCATTCATACATTGTCGTACTAAAAGAAATGAACTGTGTTAGCTCCACTTCTGAAAAAAGAGCGCCTCAAATATAGTCATACGAGTATTATTTGTACACAGATACGATCGAAACTGGAATAAATAGATGCGCACGACATACATATATCTGACATCTCATAAGAAATGCTATTCAAATTGAACACTACCTTCTAAATTGTACAAAACCACGCCAAAATATATTACTAAATATATACAAATGGGTAAATAAATAACAAAAACACTACTCGGTCGGCAGTTTTCATTTGGGCCGGATCGATGCGAGGTTGTCCATTTCACATAGACCTCCAGACTCTCGCACGTTCGGTACACAAGCTTCAGAAGCAGCCGACTTTACAGAATGTTTCCCCTTTCGGGATAAATCTCCTTGGCCCCAAAATTAGTTGACGGGCAACATGGGGTGACACGTGCGGCAGGTTCACGTCAAAAGCCGAAGCACGACCGTTGCCCCCCGCCGAAACGGTAAACACGCGGGGCAGCGTGAATCGACGGCGAGCACGGACAAATTCGCATTTAGAGTCCAACTCTCCCCCTCGAAGCGCGCGGCACGTTGGCAGGAACCAGTGTCAGCAAGGCAAAGAGGCGCCCCTCCATGGCGCTCCATTCAGCGTGCAGCGTGCCTTCGCGTCCTGTCGTGACACACGCAATCAGCGCGCCTTTTCAAAACCGAACCTTCTTTTTTACGATCATTTCGAAGATTCAACAGGTACCAAAAAAATACAAAAAAGGCCATCGTTGTGCGGCAACGCGTTCACGACAGCTTAATAAGGGAACTTGAAAAGCCCACGTCGTTTCGCTTCCCCTTTAGTGCCTTTATTTTCTTTCTGAACTGGCAGTCGAAAGTCTCGGCGCAGCGCACGGGCTTCGAGAAATATGACAGGCGAATTTCCAGAGATGAATAACATGTTTTCCCTTTCCAAGCGTGTTCGGAAAAGAGGCTCTTCTTATTCTTCAATTCTCTCCACACTTCCTTCACTAACCCGTGTTTTTTCCTTTTCTTTTTTTGGGGCAGAGGGGAGAAGCTATTTGCTGCCGGTTTTTAATTTTTACTCAGGCCCCATCGCTGCTCGACACTTCTTAGGAAATAAGAAAGAATGGAGCGAGAATTACAAGATACTCGTGTGTTACTCTGGGTGCTTTTTATATTGGCCTAGCTTTCGCTCTTTATTTTATCTCGTTTCGATTTATTTTCTCAATCTAATCGGCAAGTCCCTCGCATGAGTCTTGACTTCAAGATTGCATACCCATTTCATACCGTCATTATCAACCCATGCAGGTCTCGCAAAATGGGTATCACGCCCGTTGCGGAAATATTCTAAGTGTTTCACAATTAACCCGTGCGTGACAAAACAAAACGCGCGGTCTCTTTTTTACTATACTCGGCTTCGCTTTAAAATGGACCCAGAAAACACTACGAGCAATCCTAGGAATCCAAAGGCTGGAAACGACTCAAGTGGCTCTAGTTTTGTTTAACCCGAGACTGGGGTATTTCGGAAAAGGGACGAGAAGAAAAGGGACGAGAAGAAATACCCCAGTCTCGGGTTAAACAAAACTATGGTTAACTTCCACCAGCTCGCCTGCACCCTTACAATTTTTTCACTATCAAGTGGCTGCTTGTCCCTCTCGTCTTTGCGCCCCAGTGGGATCGGTGACTGAATGTATTGACGCATCGTAGCTCGGAACGCGTCGAATAAAACCTCGCGCTGCAGATCCCCGGGATCCTGGATTCATTCCCATGCATTCTAGTGGTGCTAGTCTGGTCGGAAATACAAGTCTTTCTATGTGTGATGTAACTGGAACGTTGGGGCGAAGCCTCAAACTCGAAAGATTCGTGTTTGGGGCTCCACCCCGATGTTCAAGTTGATGCACGCGGCGAACTCGAATATGACGACCCTTTACGTGGCGCTGACGTGGCTACGCTTTTGGGGAGCAAAACTCTCGGCATTAACCTACTTTTTTACAGCGAGATATGTTAAGGGCTCTTGCCACCACTGAAAAGGACGTCCGTCGATGGTGTTATAGCTGTTGTTTTTGTCGATCTTGTAGATGGCGGAGCAGGTTGCCCGTCAGCGGTATTGTCAAATCCTAAAAAAAACATCGACCGCCGTCAGCGAGAATCGAACCTGGGTCCGGTGCGTGCGAAGAGGAGAGTTACCAAAGAGCTGCGCCACAGATTCTTAGAGAGCAGCTTCTATAGTACGTTTTCACTTGCGGGTCCGCTAGCGAATCCACCCATCTTTTGTCGCTGGGGCGAAACGCTGGGAGGAAAACGCGGTGGTGAGCTGTATAGGTCCAGGACCTATTTCTGCCGCCAAACCAGGCGTCTCGCAGACCGGAAGTGGCATCCTTGCGCAGCGCGACACTTCCTACGTCACGAGTACGCGTCCTTCCGGGAACAGCAACACCCGGGAGACACAGCCAAAGTGGGAACTCTCGCGCCTTCTCGACATATTTGGCGGTGTATCACAATAGCGCCTGTTGCAACCTGCGCCGCAGCCGCCACTCGAATGAAATCGGTGTAAACACAACCCGTTCGTCGCCGCCGCCACCGCCGGGAGCGAATCGGCTCCCGCGGCAGTGGATTTCATCTTAAGTGTAAACGTACCATTAGGCACGCGTTTCCGCGTTGATCGGCGTCGGCGTTCGCGTAACCACGCTAAATTTAGCGGGAAAATTGAATTCACGCGACCTCATTACCAATTCAATACCCCTCTCCGTGACTTCAACAATAAATTAAATTCCCCGCTAGATTCAGCGGCAAAATTTAGTTTCTCTGCTAGATTTAGCGGTCAAATTCAGTTTTTTCCACTCGATTTAGCGGAGAAACTCACGTCAAGTGACCTCAACACCAATTCAATTCCTTGCTAAATTTAGCGGTACTTGAATTAGTGTTGAGGTCGCGTGACGTGAATTTTGTCACTAAATCCAGTGGAGTAGCTGAAATTTTTCATAGTTGACGTGGCACAAAACCTTCTGACATCATTTTCACCACTAAATTGACCAAGGAAACTGATTGGAGGCGGAGGAGACAGGAGGTGAGAAAAGAGGATGACGAGGAGAGAGTACGAAGAAGGAGGAAGGGTATACGCTTCACTTCGTCCCTCCCCTCCACCTTCTGAAGAGCTGCGCTCTAATTTCGCAGTACAGAGATATGTATACGTCCTCAGTTTGCACGTGAAAGAATTAACTGTCCCTTGGAGCGAAGCGACGTTATCAGCTTTTGAAGCCGCGCCAAACGGCACCTAAACTCCCCTTTCTCAGTGGAGCGAGGCCTGTCATCTGTAGGGGCGATTTGATGAATAGGCTCCCATTAGCAGGCGCGCGTCATAGCTTCAAGAAACAAGGCTTCCATTGGCTCTTGCGCGGCGTAGTTCCAAGGAGCGCCACCAGAGAGGTCCTCTTTATGATGGCGCAGCGGCGCGGCCACCGGTAAGAGGGAGCGGTTGGCCATCGAGCCAGCAGAGCCCGCACGAAATAACTCTTGAGGGGCTGCACTGCCGATCTCAGCGCGCCGCGGCCAATTCAGAAGAAAGCGCGCGCTCGGCCGCCTGGAGACGCAAGTGGATCGCGATTCAAAGCGTCTCAGGTGGCAAGAGGACGATGGCCTTCGACCATACGAGACGGAAGCAATACATCGTAGCCGGCAAGCTTTCGCGTTCATAACTCATAGGAAGTGCTTAGGCCTGCTCTGACTTTTTTATTGGGCACGGGAGTGGGCACGGGAATGCTAAGGCAGCACGGTCGCTCAGGCATGAAATGCTTCCTCTCGTACAGATCCCACTTCTTCAGGCCTTTCTCGGTTTCGCACTATCACCGGGTCCATCTCAAGTCATCCCTGGTGTCAGCAATCGTGGCGGATGCACCCGACTGGCATCTTTCTCAACGTGTCATCCTTCGTGCGTCAGCAGGACACGCCCCCAAGCACCGTGACGTCACCCTGGTCGCAAGCATTCCCAGCATTCCAAGATCCCAGCCTACATAAGGGAACGCTAAGGCAGCACGGTCGCTCACGCATGAAATGCTTCCTCTCGTACAGGTTTGTAAACGTTTCTCGTTGCATGCTAAGAGTACAAACAATGTGAACATTTTACTTTTGCCGTGCCCCAAAGTGTTACTTTGTCTCGCTTGTGATTGTGCGTGCGTTATTGGTAATCTGCTACTCTTGTCCGGTGACGTTGAAGCAAATCCTGGTCCCGCCCCTACCAAGGCTGAATCGGAAGCGCAGGTGAAACAACTTGGTAGTATGTACGAGTTAATGCAGAAACTCGATGCTAATGTAACCGGCCTTGCGGCGGGACAAGCAGCCCTAAAAGCCGATGTCGAGGCGATACTTGGCAAACAGGCTCAACTTGAGACGTCGGTGGCGGCGCTAAATGCAAAACTTGTTTCATTCTAAAAAGAAATCTTGTTTATCACGCAGGCCAAAGCAGACATCTGTAATCTGCAACATTCCGTCGCTATGCAGTCCACTGCAACTGAAATTATGCTATCTCGACTTCATGATTTTGAAAACCGCCCGCGGCAGTGTAATCTTCGATTTTATGGCATACCCGATGCTGCCGGCGAGTCATGATCTTTGTCCGAACAAAAAAGTTTTAGAATTTGCAAATGAGAAACTTGGTGTCACTCTTGATAGCTCTCAGATCGAACGTGCACATAGATTGCGAACCCCATCTCGCAAAAAGAACAGGCCTATTATTGTAAGCTTTTCTTCATACAAAACAAAAAACCAGTTACTTTTGTGTGAACTGAAGCTGCGCGGCCTTCCTTTTTTATGTCTGAAGATTTCTCGAAGAAAGTTCGCGTTGCGCGTCAGAGACTTCTTGCATTTGCCAAGTCACAGGGAGGTCCGTATAAGCTGCGTTGTGATAAACTACATATGGGTTCAAATGTCTTCCTTTTCGACTCCGCTTCCGATTCTGTGGTTAGTGCTTCCGCATAGGCACACGCTGGGAGTGGGAACAAACCCGTTGCTTGCTCCAACTCTAAATCACTTATCGGTGTTTTATACTTAAATGCGCGCAGTTTAATACAAAAGCGTGACGAATTGGGTTCTCATATTTCAACATGTGATGCTAAGATAGTACTGATCACTGAGACCTGGCTTCATCCTGATATAAACGACAATGAAATGCTGCCGAAATACTGTCATCAATATGCATTGATAAGAGTATTATAAGCACACTTCTTTTCGTTTCCATGTCAATTGAGGCCATCTGGGCCTCAATGAAATGTGGTTTTAGGTCTACCCTGGTTGGTGTGTGTTATTGACCACCAGATGCGTCACCTAGTTTTGTATCTGCTTCGCGTGATGAGTTGTCAATTTTGTTCACACAATATACTGATCATTCTGTTTTCTTAGTAGGCGATTTTAACTTCCGTGAGATAAATTGGAATTTATCAGATCTTGTTGGTAGTGGAAGTTCTGGTGAGTGTCGCGATTTTATTAGTCTCTGCCTGGATTTTAGCCTTTCCCGGGTGATTTCTTTCCCTACCCGTGCAACCACCACATGTTCAAATATATTAGACTTGCTTTTGACTAACCATCCGAAATCTATTACCTCTCTCACTGGTTTTGAAGGCATCAGTGACCACAAAGCAGTGGTCTTTAACCTAGGATTTCAAGCACCAGAACCAGTCAGGTTGACCAAGCAAATAAGGCTATATAATAAGAGGAACTATGAGCAGCATAACCAGGACCTCTCAAGCTATTTCTCAGTCTTCCTGGAGGGTTTTGACGATAGGAATATAAATGAAAATTGGTGCCTTTTTAAGAACAAATTGCTGCAACTCATTGAAGCTCGTGTTCCAACTATTAACATCATTTCCCGGTCTTCTGATATTCGCGCTCACTGAAACCCCTTAACAATAAGAAGAAACGACGTTTCCAAGTAGCCAGAAACAAGACATTGATTTATCCTGGTCTAAATATCATGAATGCGCCACTGAATATAAAATTATGTTAGAGCAACAAAAGCGCATATTCTACCAGGAGACCCTTCCATCTATGCTACTAAACAACCCGCGCCAATTTCGGACTGTTGTAAATCATGTACCATACTCCCCACTAGCGCTTACTGATGATTCTGAGAACATTATCGAGATTAATCAGTGTGCCATAGTTCTTAATCATATATTTTCTTCCCATTTCACCGTCCACTGTCCCTTAACACTGTCCTTACCTATTACTAACAATGTTTTACCTATGGATCCAATTTCTATTGATTACGTAGGTATTGTTAGTATTATTAAGTCACTGAAATTGTCCTGTTCCTGTGGTGTCGACGGCATAAATTCTACGGTTTTACAAAGCACTACATATTCCTCAAACCTATTTCTAACCAAAAAATTTCAACAATCATTAGATACGGTGGCGGTTCCTGAGGATTGGAGAATCGGCAAGGTCATCCCAGTCCACAAAAGCGGTCATAAATCTTCTCCTTTAAATTATAGGCCTATATCTCTAATTTCTGTACCTTCTAAAATACTGGAGCACGTAATCCACAAGCAACTATCTATTCACCTTGATTCTATCTCCTTCTTTAAGAAAGCGCAGCACGGCTTCCGTCGAAACTACTCCTGCGGAACCCAACTTCTCTGCTTAACAAACGACCAGTTCGCAAACCTTGATTCTGGCTACCCCACTGACGCTGTATTTCTCGACTTCGCTAAAGCTTTTGACAAAGTTCCGCATGACAGACTTCTTCTAAAACTCTCGTTATTAAACCTTCATAATAATGTTCTCTCCTGGATTAAATCTTTTTTTTCTCTCAGGGTCATCAGTTTGTTCATATTAATAATTGTTCTTCTACTTTAGCCCCCTGAACCTCTCGCGTGCCTCAGGGAACTGTGCTTGGTCCGTTACTTTTCTTCATCTACATCAACGATCTTACTCTTCAGGTATCTTCACCTATGTGCCTATTTGCCGACGACTGTGTCCTTTACCGAAAAATAACATCTCCTCGTGACTCTTTAATCCTACAAAATGACCTCGACCTAGTTCAGAGCTGGTGTACTAACTGGCAGATGACGATTAACGTCAGCAAATGTAAATGCATGCGCTACTCTCGTTCCTCATCTCGAACCTCTTCTGTTCATTTTCTCAATAACATCCCTCTTCAACCCACGGATATGTAAAAATACTTCGGCGTTCTTCTGACTTCAAACCTCTCCTGAGAAAGCCACATTAATTCAGTTGTGAGTTCCGCTAACAAAAGTTTGGGTTTCCTTCGTCGCAATTTCAGATCCGCACCTTCTCAACTAAAACGGCTCGTCTATCTTGCCCTAGTCCGGTCTAAATTAGAATACGCATCTTCAATCTGGCACCCTCATCAAACTACATTAACAGACTACATTGAATCTGTTCAAAACCGTGCTGCGCGCTTTATTCAGTCTGATTACTCCAGATTTTCTAGTGTTTCCCTCCTTAAATCAAATCTCTCTCTTCTATTGCTTTTCACCGTCGAAAAATATCCTGTCTCTGCCTCCTGCATAAAGTTTTTTATTCACCATTTTTAAATCAGTCTCTTCTCTTTTCCCACCGGCTTATTTTTCCTCCAGACTCGATCATTGCAATAAAATAGCCCGACCAAAGTGTTTTTAAACAGCACGTCAGCACGCCCCTCTTCCTGATGCAATTGTGAACTGGAATGACCTTCCCGAAGATATCGTCACCATTCAGGATCCAATCAGATTCCGAGAAGCACTATCAACCATTGTGCTAAACACCCACTCCCCTCTCTAACGCCTTATGGCCCTGAGGGTATTGTAAATAAAAAAATAAAAAAATAATTTTCGCTATATTTTTACAGTAAAAAAAAACAGTGCATGATGCATTTCACTTTAACATGTCAAATAATATATTGAACAAGTTGACGTTAGTGAAGATGACGATACAACGCTGCCTGCGGGGTTTTGTTTGACAGGCGGTGAAAATTGATCAAATTCTTTGATCATCGACATTGTCATAAAAGCCTCAGCACACTCATCTTAGGAAATAATTTCTTGCAAACAGTTGCTGGTGAAATTCACACTTTGAATGAACAAGGTACCGTGCTGGACGGACGTCCAGATCTGCATAACGTACTGCATTCTTCCATATGGCACCATTGTGAAAATATATTTAAATTGTGTTGTGATAACTCAGACTAATCGGTGTTCGCAATACAACGTAGATAACGCAGTCGTTCACAAGAAGTCTGATTGAAGATGCTATATGAAGAGAAAGGGGGTAATTAATATATATATATATATATATATATATATATATATATATATATATATATATAAAGGAATAGAAGCGGTCCAAGAACGCTGCCCTGTGGACCACCAGATATTACGGGGAGGCTCAATGGTCTGTCCGGGCCAAGATATACCCCTTGAGTCGGGTTAAAGAGTGAGGAGTCTCGCTGCACACGAAAGAAGAGAAAACGTATTTGGGAGGGGAACTTGCAGACACTAACCACCCTCACTCTCAGCAAACCAACCTCTGCGGCTCGGGACACCTCGCCAGTGAGTTTTTTCACTTCTCTCCTTGATGCGCGTCTGCTAGTTGTCAGACGAAAACAACGTACCGCTCGAGTTATTTCGTCTGCCCTCTCTGAAAGATGAAGTTGATCTCGCTCGTAAAGACCTGCACTTCCGAAAGTCGCAGGAAAGTTAAGAGAGAGGCAGACGACGTTGCAAAGGAGCACACGACATTGCAAAGGAGCGGACGACGCTCAGATAGGGGGTCGCGATCAGCTAATCAGGGCTCGGCGTTCTGACATCATCGCTACTCCCTGCGCAAGAAGCAGACGAACTTGCCCTCCGCATTACATTCAAGATACTGCTTGGATGGATGAAGATGGGTTCACACTCAACATTAAGCACTTTGCATATCTGATCGCAGGGTAGTGGTAATGGTAAGCACTGACAAAACGTACTTATTAAAAACGGTATCTGATTCCATGTTAGTTAGCACTTGGTTGGGTTAGGATACTCTACATTCATTTCTTAACCTCATGATGTGGGAGTGTCTCAAGCAGAGTATCGAACTACCATTTGTATCGGATCGGTTCGGGTTCAGGTTCACGACTTTCAAGTCAGTTACGTTTGAGTTTCGGGGTGCAAAAAGAACTGTTCTAACTGACTTGAACAGCTAAATTGAGGATAAGATTTCCCAGTCAATTTGGGAACACGCAATAATTCTGACGTGAAACATGTAGCTAGATTTTAGTTTTTTTTTCTTTTTTTGCTCGCACAATACACCTTGTTTTCAGGTACCAAAAATAAGAAATCGCATTATTAATTTTTGGGGAAACTGTAAAAGGAAACCTATATTAACATGCCAAACGTAGTATTTACACGACTCGAAATTTATTTGTTTACCTCAGTCACGTACATTTTTCCTGAGTGGATGTTTTTTATTGAAGTGTGGTAGGTTGCCTAAAATACCCATAATAGTAACAACTTCGTGTCTCAGTAATGAAAGTTAAATTGAGGTTGCCTTTTAACTAAGCAATTAATTAAAATGCATGAAATCATAGAATGTTCACCTCGTCATTATACATATATTGGACAATACAGTTTACGAAACACGTTTTACATTATATATGAAAACGACCCAACTAAGCTAAAACAAATAATATTTTGAAAATCACACGAAAGTTTTCAGACAAGCCCTTTCAGTCTACCTGTCATATCTCTTCATTTCCTAAACGACATTGTTTGCACTCAGAACCATGATTCAGGCGACGAGTCATCCGGAAGGAAATTATCAAAAGCTTTCACTCTAATCAATACGCAGTTTTGTACTCAGATCAAATCTGGGCTCAAATACGGCGTACCCGAGTGCACACTTCCTTATTCAAAAAAGTTGGCATTTCCTGGCTGTGGAGGTGTCTTCTTGACAAGATGCCCTTCAATTCATTTTGCAAATAAACATCTTCTTTGCTACTTGGTGATTTTTGTTAAATAAAACAAAACAAAATAGACGCTCTGCTGAGTGTACTCGAGATGCCAGCTACTTAATTTTTCAATATTTGACGGTCTACATGCGTCATAATCATAGCTCCGCCACCCACCCCCATGTACCTTGTTTTGTCCAGCCCACAGACACATAAAATTGCTGTTCATCATATTAAAAACAATAACAGACTTAATTATGTTCGAGAAGTTACATATGTTTCAGGGACACATCACTATTAAAATCAATTTCCAAATGAAACATTTTATAACGACTGAACTACATGGAGCGAACAGACTTTTTGCTAAATATTTTCCAAGCTCAGAGTACTCGCGCGAGTGCAGTTATACGCGCTAAGTGCATTCCCTTCTGCAAGAGTACGTGTTCTAAAGTAAAAAATTAAACAAAATTGCACTTTACACTCGAGTTCATCAAAAACTTTTTTTTTTACTTTACTTCGAATATATATTACAAATAAGACGAATGCGTGCATCATGCGTAGGTAGTTACCCAACATTCTGTTTGATGCTTGGATAATTTAGCCGAAGGCCTATATGCGGCAAAGAACCGTCGAAATTCGACCTGCGTCTTGTTCGCTTTGCGCGCGACAGAACAATTCTCTTCTGACGACAGGCGGAGGGTAAACGCCGCAGGGGTAAAATATGTCGTTTTTTTTTCGCTCTAAGGAGTCAAGCCTTAAGGCTGATGCAAACCAGTTGTGCACGTGCCTATCGAGGATAAAAACTCTGGAAAATATTTGCAAAGCATCTTTCAGAGATTTTTTTATTCATTTATTAAAGATGTAGATTTTTACGGCCGTTAAAATATTATTTATGTTGTCAAATGTTAAGTCAGTAATTAAACATAATAGGGATCTCAACCATATATTTGGTTGTATGAAGTTGACATAACCGTTTGAGACCGACACGGGAGTTCCTTAGAGAAAACTAAGACGTGTGAAATATACCACACACTACTTTGAGTGTATTTCAAGTAGAGTTCATATTTATAAGTGCACAAAAAATATGCCGAAATATAAAATTTTTTTTTTGTTTTTACTTTGTACTATGGTATATTTCTGAAAATAGTTTTTAAATACCTTTGCTTAAACTACACTTGGAGGACTCTTCATTCATTCTGAAATATGTAAATGCTAAATTAGTCGGCACAATACACCTTCCACATAATTTCTGAAAACATTATTCATTTTGTGCAAAATATACTCCAAAAATAATAAAAATGCAGCGATCAAAAATATATGCAAAACACACTTAAAACTTACTGGAAATCGTAAATACTGCTGTGTTGTACTCTAAGTATATTTTGACTGAAATATATGCATACAAAAAAGATTTACTTAAACTACCAAAGAATTCAAACCTTGTTTATCAGAAGTACACTTCAAGCAGATGTGGAGTACACTGATGTGCCTAAATGCAACGTTTGATTAGTTTGTGAGTTGATTTGTGCAGCATCGCACCAATAAATCAGTCTGGTTTATGTTATTCTTTTCTTTTTTTCTATCAAGAATTCTCCTGAGGAGTTTCTTGTACATCAATCACAAGTGGGATTGGGGAACTACAACGACCACACTTGATGACGCTGCAAAGCTTCAGCAAATCTTGAGTGCAGATATGTTTAGCGTGGCTCTGTTATCACAATGTTACTTCAATGTGTATACTCAAGATTTACGTGATGTCAGTAGTGACTTTACTTACTTAGTAATTCAATTACCATATTAAATTGTCAGCTACTAAAAAAATAAAAATAACTATTTTAAAGCAGAGAAACAGCCTTGACTAGCTTCGCCCTGAGCGGTGCTATGCAGACAAGCAATAACATTTCTTATGGGAGACGTTTTTGTGGATGTGTTTGCGACTGCGCCGAATTATTATTAGTTGTACCAATGTTTTTTAGTTGAGAGGCATCGTCCACGAAGTTCGAAACAGTGTTTCGTCTTGGGCAGACTCCTGAAGAAAAGATCGAATACTTGGAACCTTAAGGCTATATAAGGCTCTGGAGCAGTCAACGGGACTGATTCAGGTGTTCGGCGCATAATGGTGTTTGTGTTTGTTTCTAATGTACAGTTGTGGGATGTATGTAGTAGTACCTTCAAATACCACATATACAGCATTTACTAACACAACAACAAAAAATTTTGTCACCGGTTTCTAATACGCAGATGGCATCTTGGGAGTGAAGCAGTTATGCTTTTGGTATATCTGAGTTTTTTTTTTTCTGAATGATATTTATTATTTATTTTGAATACCTTACCCAAAAATTTCTAATGTCTACAAGACAATATAAAATAAATACAAAACTAATATATTCATATTCAATATACTTCAAGTACGTTTCAAGGAGAATCTCTTTTTGGTAAGCGTAGATGCTCAAAAACAACTCAGCTATTTATCCAATTTGTGGGAACGTTCGTTTCGTTCGCTGTTTTGACAGTAAAGCAACATGTCGCAAGGCATGCCTAAAAGGTCTGTGTTCATATGATAGATCTGAAAGCAAAGGCACGAAATGTGTAGTAAGAGAAGATAATAAAGAATATTCCTTAAAGCAATCTGATGAAGGATGCATTACTGCAAAAAAAAAATACAAGAATACATGAAGATGCAATGATATTCCGAATTACACATAAATAGCCCGGAGGCCACACACACATTCTTAATAATAAAAAACAAATATCATTGAGGCGTGAGCTTGCATGGACTCAAAACTTCACTAAATTCTGCATTGGGAGATTAATGTTATATTCGGTCTTACGCCCACTTGCCATGTCCCTCACTTTGCAACACTGTGCTTTATCAGTCGGCGATTTAACATTTTATTTGGCTGCCATATATCATCGCGAGGCTGCAGAATATACTGTACAACTTTGCAATTTGGACATCAGCTTTTACTAGAGTGGAGGTAAAAGCATTCCACCAGAAAAATGAATTGATTAAAGTGGTTTGCATTTGACGTCATCGCCCTTTATTGTGGCAACCATTGCGATTTGTTCTTGTTCAGAAACTAAAATCCGGTGCTGCAAAATCCACGCTGCCGAACGACCGTGCTCAGTGCAAGCGATGCATCTGAGAGACAGCAATTATTTTTGTTCGGTGCAGCATCATGATGAAGGAACGGCGCGTGCGTCTCGTACAACGAAAACGCACTTCTAGAAAAAACGTTTTTGCAAACAAAGTAGTTTCTGGGATCACGATTTTCGGTATGATCCAAAGTTGTGAGGGAGAGGAACCTTTACAACACAGTATATTTTTCAAACTACCAGCCCCCCCCCCCCCTCTTTTTTTTTTCGGTGCGTTTCCAGAGAACACTATTTTTTTCCATAGAGACACCCATCTCAATTTGGGGGTGTTAAATGGACTTCTATATTTGTGTCACTTGTTAACTCTTTGCCTACCGCAAATATATTGAAAAAAAAACGATCTGAAGATACCGATTCTTTTTATGTGCCCCATAAATTTAATATGCAATACAAAGGCCAAAAACAAATTCCAAAAAATATTATATGACATATCTTTGAAAACACTGCAAAAATAAAGGGGACTAAAGTTCGGCTTCACTGCATTATCGCGGACAGTTCACATCACCTTGCACATGAACGTTCAGGCTGGGCGTAGCAGTACTGCAGAAAGTTCACACCACCTTGCACGCAAAGTGAACGCAAAATGTGGAGGGGCTGGAGGGGGATTTTTAACGTTCATTCTAGTCCAATGCCGACATGGCGACACGATGTCCTCATCGAAATCGGAGTCATCCGAGCTAAAATCCAATAACTCAGTTGCATCGCTCTTGCTGTCCGAAGAAAGATTCCCTTCTTCGTCTTCCGAATCTGAAGAGACACCACATTATCTTCGTTTTCGTACCAATTTTGAGGCAAAATCGTCACTACGAACGCAGCGACCAGAAGTTGTCGCCGCCATTTTTAGATCTGTTGCCTGCGTTGGAACAATTTTCCGCTAAATTCAGAAATTTACTAAGTTTTCACTTTCCGTGAAGCGCCATCTATCCACGGCAAAGCTTACTACAAACACGTGGACTAGCCCAGTTCGTCCAGGGTAGCGTAGTGGAGCCCGAAACAACGTAGACGAGCCCAGCTCGTCTCCGGGGGGAGCGGTACAAACAGTGAGGACGAACCCAGGTCGTTCATGGTAGGGAAAGGGTTAATAGTAATCCATATTGCTTTGATTTAGCAGCCAAATACTCTGAAGTTTAAAAAAAATACGGATGGGGTCGAATCTTGGGGAAGAACTTGAAAAAGAATCCTGCGAGCTTTAGAGAGGCTGCCAACGTTCGGCTATTTCTCTGAGACCACTATAGGAATTCTTTTCAGGTATCCTTCCTGTACACATTTGTAGTTTTAGGGAACGCCAGATTTATCGTTCACATTCCGTCCTTTTAATACTTCTATTGTTGGGGACAACTTTCCGCGGCAGTTCAGCAAAAACGAAAACATAAGTTTGGGCGCGTCGAGGAAAATTGTAGAACGACCCATTTTACATGTACAGGTGTAGATTTAGAATGGGTGATGCAAAATTTTTTTGTACTTTCACTAGATACCGTTGATAGCTAATTCCGGTTGTTTATGACTTGCAAAAACACCTATTAGTTCTCCTCTCCGCGCAATGACAGACGCAGTAAAGTAAAGGAAAATAAGTGATTTTCCCTTCTGAACTCACGATTAGAACAAGTGATCACCTGATCTGACGCTCACTATACACTGTCAGTGTTCATAGTCAGGTGCTGGGTTTGGTGAACCATAGGGTATGAGCTGAACTTCAGACATCTTCAGAGTTCGGCTATTCTCATCTTTGACTGAACGCGAGCTATTATACGAATGTTTGGCGATACTGATTCTCAGGAACCCGACCACTCGACTCTTGCTCATGATAATTGAGCACATCATGGTAACACGTAACTCGCGATGCGAAGTCGTGATGTCGTATGACGTCCCGGTGTCAAATACGCTGATTAACCTAAAGCCCCTGTATCTGGGAAAGTGGCGCATTCTCTATCCTCCTCCTCCAAGAAAAAGAAAAGAAAAACCTCCTTACCCTTTCTCTAACTTCAGGTTTGCATCAGAGGCTCTGGGTGTTCCCAAGCGTGTCAATGTCTCGGTGAGCTTAAGCGGCGCGATGAGCCGGTCGTGTGGACTTTACCCGACATTTAAATGTAGCAAAGACCTCATTTAGAGCCCACATTCGCATTGGATCGTCCTGAAGCCGCTCTAGATCTGTTTGTCCAAACGTGGATCCTGAAAGTGCTTATTGTCCCAATCGTCCCTATTAAGGTGCATTATCGGATGGTGTCTCATGAGTGTCCACCCTTCTGCTGAACAGTAATTGCAGGTCGGTCTTAATCACCATATAAAACAGCCTAATTTTGGTTACATTATCCACAACTTCAGATGATTCACGACTTATATTTAATGTCTTTGGCGAGCTTTCGGGAGCAACAACGTGCACACACCAAAACTATAGAACATTAGGCGAGTTTGAAAGCAAGATCCTTTTTTCTCTCTTGTTGGCAACCGTGCAATCGTTGACAGGGTTGACGCTAAGCTAGCATTTTTGAACTGACGTAAGTACTATAAATGATAAAATGGGCTACTTCTCTTTCTGCGTGTGTATTGTGTGCATGCTGTAAAGTTTGCGACACCACTGGCATTCCGACACGGGCTACTCGTTGCCGCTACTTGTTTTTTGGGTAATGAATAATATCTTCATTATTTTGAAGGGGCCCTTCAAGGACTATTTGTCTGCTTTTTAATTTGCACCCAACCTGAGTGCACTCGACGTAGTAACTCGTTGAAGCTTTTATTTTCTCAAATTTCGCTTTATTTTATAAGTTAGAGGTAAATTAAAATTACAAAAACAAGCAAAAAATAACATTCTTCATGACGTCCTTGGTCCCGGCTTGAGTGTCAGTGAACTAGAGTAACCTCAGCCAGCGCTCACGGCTGCCGCACTCCGTGTCGACGGCTCGAGAGGGCGCCACTAAAGAATGTGCAGAATAGGCTGAATGAAGCAGACGGCCAGGGCAGCTCGTATTGCATTCGCTGCGCGACTAAGCACTATTTCGGCATGACACTTCATTGGCCACAAACAAGAGCAAACACGGTGTAAAGATCAGTTCAGAACGGGAGCCACTTCGCGCTGCCAAACCGCTGAACGGCCAAACCGCAAGCCAACCTTCTCGCCGAAGGCCTTCGGAACGCTCGGAACCGGTCAGATCCTCGAGCCCATACGACCGCAGCGCCGCCGGGTACATCCGGGACCTTTCTACGCTCGCCGCTCGTCGGTGCCTGATCTCACTACCCCTTTCTAGAATGCGCCGCCTTTTGCTCCGCTTGGTGGCGGGTATGTCGACGGGTCATTTCTTGCAACCGTACTTTATGAACTGCATTTTGTTTAATCAAAATCACTGAACAAAAACTACTTTCGTGATTATTTGAAACGGTTCGCGACGCTTATACTTTGTATTTTGACTAAAAACAAAACAAAAAACGAAGCGTTTAGCGCTTCTGACCAGTCTTAAGCTCGTGTGGCAACAACGTCACGCTGTCGTCACATGCCGCGCATTCCGTACCACGGGGCGCTCTCGTGGGTGTAGGAGGCTTCCGCGTCGTTAGGTTAAAATTTGACGCACTGATATTCGGTTGCTCTCTCCATGCCCGCTGGGTTGCCCGAGCCACAATAGACGTGGAAACTTCAAAAAAAGGTAGATGCTTAAATAAGATTGCAGGGCCCCTTTAAGCGAGTGAGTAGCTTTTAGACATTAATTTTCGTACTTCGAAACTTAAACAGTGTTCTGTTAATTTGTTCATACTGAAAACAAGAAGCACAAACAGAAAACTTCGATTCAACTGCAATTAACGCCGCTTTTAGACGCC
The DNA here is from genome assembly GCF_016920785.2 of Ixodes scapularis. Taxonomy (NCBI): domain Eukaryota; kingdom Metazoa; phylum Arthropoda; class Arachnida; order Ixodida; family Ixodidae; genus Ixodes; species Ixodes scapularis. The sequence goes on from NW_024609867.1 coordinate 6,050,417, forward strand.
CGGGCCAGCGTCCTAAGTATAGAAACCTGGTAAAAACCTGACAACCAGTGCATGGCTTTGACAACTAGTCAAGTGTTTACCAATTTTACTTTTATACCGTTTAAGTTTAGACCTTAATCCTCGCTACTTCTCGTGTCAATATTCAAACGTATGAATTATTATGCATATATTTAAGGCGTCTAGATTCTAGATTAAACCTGAAAAGAGGCAATCATTTGCAGGTTATTACCATAAAACAGAATAAAAAGTATATATATAATCAAATTTGATCCACATATTCATGCAAAACAAGCGACAGGAAGAGTAGACTCTCCATGGAGATACTCAAGCATAGATGGCATTAGAAAATTTCTATCTCATTTTTTTCGTAAAATTGCCAGCCAGATCAAAGGCCACGGCAGGGGTATTAACTACATGTAGAACACATGCAGAGTATAGAACGGAGTTATTTGCAAAATTAAAATGGGTGGTAAATTACATTAACGCGCACAATACACAATAAAATTGCTTTTGTAACCCTTGATAAATGCACAGATAGCTTTACTGACATTGGCAATCACTTTTACGTTTCATAAAATATTTTGAAGTGCTTACACAATATAATTATGTGACTGAGACGGCACACCTGAATACGGAATAAATTGTACACTTAAACAAAGGATTCAGCACAGGTGATGACGGAGGTTTCCAGGGTTCGCAGAATTTAGATGCAAATTCGAGGTATGAATGCACGAGTGTGTATACGCTCCAATTTTGACTCACTTTGTTTGCTCATGAATCCACAAGCTTGTGTAATATGTCTGGCACGAACCTGAAGTCCTGCAGATGCCACTGATGTGTGCGTTCTGCGGGTAGCAGCTCCACAACACTTTCCAGTACCATATTGAAGCCATGAGAGGCACAAGAAGACGGATCTGAAAAGCTTTCTCCAGGGTGCGTTTACTCCATGCAGTCCACTTTAAAGTGAACTTTTCGAGACAGTTAAATTGATTTGCAGCAAAAGAGCGCTTAATTATATATTTAAATAGTTTTATTTCTATTGCAAGTGATACTGCTGTCGTTGTATCAATCTCAGTTTTTGATGCACTGAATTTAGTTGTCATTGTAGCCATTCATTATCCTTCAGCAGATCAGAAAGACTGGCATCTTAATAATACTGTCTGATGCCAAGTGTGAACAGTGTGCTTAAAAAAAACATATTTAATATTGCTAAGTGGCAATTCATAAGGCAATACGTTTGGATGTAGGTAACCGTGTGTAGCTGTCTGATCTATTCCAAGAAAAATAATTCGAATATGCAAACTCATCAGCAGCTCCTGTTGCTGCGGGAACCTGTCCAGGACAAGCAGGGGAAGCAATGGTTTGTAAAGCGCTGCTCGGAACTTTCTCGGGGCGCCACGGGAGGGCAGAAACACACCAGCAGCCGGAGATTGTTTATTTATTTATTTATTTATTTGAGCACCCTCAAAGCCACTAGGGCATTACAGAGGGGGGGGGGGGGGGGGGCAAAATAGAGTACAAACCAGACTGCCCCGATGGAGCTGGGGAGCAAGGTTCTGTAAAAGACACCTGAAGCATGCTGGGAGGGGGAGGGGGGCGGAGAGGGGGGGGGGGGAGGGGCTCAGGGGGACACTTACTTAGATCCGAAAGAGGCGGCACTAGCGGTAGGTGTGTCTCAGTCGAACAGGAGAGTATCGAACTGCCAAACTCACAAACAGCTACGGTTGCGGTAGCAGACTGCACCTGATATATCTTTGGTTGGCGAACTATATTACGAGAATGGGAACGACGTCGGGCTGTTGTGTGGCGTAGGGTTGCCTCAGTCGCACACCTGGGTGCCAAGGACGGTTTGTGAGAGAATACAAAGTGCCACAAACGGAGCGCCAGGAACCATATATCTCTGAATACATGACACGTTCATAATAACCCTGAGACGTAGGAACAATAAAAAAAATGAACAGAACAATAAAGTCTCTAACACGACAGCCGTGTTAGATGCTTCGTTTTTCTGTTTTTTTGTGTTTTTTTCCTACTCTGCAACGTTACTATGGATGTCATTTTCCAGCTTGCTTGCGTTCTTTACCTTTCTTTACATAACACCTCCTTTTTTGAGAAGAAAAAAAGTATATTTGAGTTTTAAGAGTTCAGAAAGCACACTTTCAGCGATACCTTGCTGGCGGCACAACTCGACGGCCTTATCGAGTGGTCCCCGGTATGCGTTGGTGCTGAGAAGGACTTTTGCGAGGTTTGTCGTTGGACCTGAGTTGGTAGTAGTCCTGGAGGGTTTCATTGCTTTTCGAAGCGAATGGTCAGATGTGGAACCAATTTATTCTGTAATGAACCCCTTCTTCTGCTCTGGTTAGGTATGATCGTTACTCTGGTTCGACTATCCCGGGTTCTCATTTGTGGTTTTGACGGAAATAGACGATCTCGCCTCGTGAGAGAGGACGTGGTGGTTTGCTGTGTACACAACCATGTCGGTGTTGATACTTTTGGCGGAACTGAAGGCGTTCTTGAGCTTCCTTGATTTTATGGTGAGGCTGCAGTTGCTTCCATACGCTGGGAAGTTCAAGCTGAATGACTGGTGCCCCGCCTCATGGATGGACACTGGGCGAGTTTGGTATGTTTAGCACAGCCGCCGGTTTGTAGCTTTGAGCGATGCGTGCTGGTGCGAGGTGTGTGGCCTTGCTGTCTTAAGTGGCTAGAGTCGTAGCAAGATACACGGTCCCCCGTTTGCTCTCCCTGCTTATCATGAACGTCCCGATCATGTTCCTTGGAGATTTCGTCAGCTTTTCACGAAGAATACTTTCTAGTGTCAGCTTTGGTTCTCGGAAAAGTCGCTCCCGCACCGCGTCGTCTCCGATGCTGACGATGATGCAATCGCTGAGTAGGCGTTTCTCTTGTCCAAACTCGCACTTATGTGCGTGTTGGCTTAAGGCTGTCACTGAGCCGTCGATGGTTTTTCGTGGTTGCTGCACCCTCGTGTTGAACAGTGCCGCTGCTTGGGTCACGCTTTTATACGACGTGTACAAGTGGCCGAACTGCTAAAGTGCTACCGCGACAGAGTTCGATCCGTTAAATTCGGGACACGTTTGAAAGATAGGATGCGCTGCTGGTCCGAACACATGGTGAAGAACTGTTTTTCTGGCTGCGTCGGGCTTTATTGTGGATTTGATACCCGTTTCATAAATAGTTAATGTTATGTGCCATTGTTCCCACGCGACGGCTGGGTTGTCGCCGGACTCAATAGGCGGTGGAGGCTGCAAAATTGCGTTTGCCTTCATTGTCGGCTTATGTTGCCGATGTCCGAAGGTCGTCTGTCGTTGCGAGTGCTTCTTTCACCATGAGATGTCTCTGTTCGAAGCACTTTATTAGATAACGAGAGCGATGCCTGGCGCATGGCTTTTGTGTGGTGTAGGGTCAGCTGAGTCTAAAACGTGGGGGTCAAGGCTGCTTCGTGAGAGAATTTAAAGTGCCACGAGTGGGCGACACCAACCACATGTCTCTAAGTACAGACAACCTCATAGAGTTATTATAATGAACATCAGAGATTCAACTGGCGCTAGTGGGATGCGGCAGACTGAAGCAAACAGCAACCAGTCGAAAAACTGACTTCCGGTAACCCATTTCCTCGGGAAACAATTCAGTGCATTTTCTGCATGCGCTCCATTATAAGAGCAAATATCCCGAACAATTCATAGGTAACAAGTAGCTTGGAACATTTCTTAGCTATGCAGGTAAAATAATTGGTCAGTTACGATGTTTTTTTTTTTAATTAATTGCATTGTAACGGTGCTGAAACGGCTTGGCACATGGATTTATGTGCAATCTCAGACACTGCTAACGCGAACACGACGTACGTCGGTGCTTTTCAGCATAGAAAATATACCTTCCAATCGAACGAAGAAAGTCTGGAAAACTAAGAAAGATGGCAAAACTACGCAGTAACACTGGATCAGTAACCCTTGTGCATTTACAATTAAAATAAATCGTAGTAAAACATATAAAATAGCGCAACAGAAACAAGGACAAGAAGTAAACAGGACAGCGCCTGTCCTATTTACTTCTTGTCCTTGTTTCTGTTGCGCTATTTTATATGTTTTACTACGATGAACCAACTAGCCCAACAACGTACCTTACTAAAATAAATCGAATGACATGGTCTGATTTTCAAGAAGTAATTACTGCTTTACTCTTTCTGCATTGGGCGAATATGTTTGTTCTACTTTCAAAATATTGCCCGCACGCTTGATATCTTTGATAACACGTGCATGCTAAAAACTGCCATGCAGAAAAAAAAAACACACCTTCCACAGTCGACGTACAAGATTGTTTTCTTTAATGTTGTGAATGTATTTGAAAGCTTGTAAAGATGCGAGACGGTGTCATTTTCATATAGTGACAAGTCTGCCATACTAGCTATATAGAAGGTACGGCCGTAAAAACTTTCCCATTTGGCACACCTAGCAAAAATCGAATTTTAAACGCACATACTTAAAATTGGGCACACGAACGTCGTTTATTCCAAAGTTGTTTGCCTATTTTTTTTTTCAGACGTCAACTCGGGAGTAGCGAATTATTATAAAAAATAACAAAAATGGCAGACATGCATTTCCTATGGCCTATACCCGCCCGTTCGCCGTCTGCAACCTGATTCGCGACGCCGCTCCCAGGTGGCGCACTGAAAGCAAAAACGCGGGAAACGCCGAGCGAAAGGCTGGCGCCGGGCAAGATAATCGCGATGAAAAGTGATTTTAACGAACTATATGAACGATTGTTGAAATCACCTATTTCAAGTCAAGTTTTGGCAGATTGCGAGCAAGAAGACACCATGATGTGACGAGATGATTTTTTAACAGCCTGGAATAGCAAGTGGTGCTGCTACCGTTGCAGACAAGTTCGTTTTGAGTTATCAGTTCATTCCGATTTTTACAGGGAAGCTGTAACTCATAAAGTAATATTTTTTTTCCATACAGCTTGGGTATATTTAACATACATGTCGCAAGACATAGTTGTAAAGAAAAAAATCCTATTAATTGGAGCAGTGTTTACGGCGCTAGATTTCATCGGGCCGGTGATGATCCGAAAGAGGCGGCACTAGCGGTAGGTGTGGCTCAGTCGAACAGGAGAGTATCGAACTGCCAAACTCACAAATGGTGATGAAATGGCAGGTATTTCTGTGAGATAGTCGTCTTTTTGCTGGTTTCTCATTGATACATCTATGAGCAGTCTCTACTTTGCTCTCTGCATGCAGGAAGCAGAACGAGACACAAAAGTAAAAGGGACACTTATAGTTTAAATTCTGTCAGGAAGTGAAGTTCTGCGTTCAATCACTTGTTCACACTTGAAAATTACATTCTCATACGCCTCATTTGTCGCGGCGGTTTGAAATAATGTTGATGCTGCAGCGGCCCTTTAAACGACTAGGATTCGGCCCATTCGATGTGCCCGCCGTTCACAAAAACGCCAAGCCGAAGTAAAACTTCGTACGTCAGGAATGCCCTTTCGGACATCCATCGTCGATCTTGAGGAACGCGCCCTCAATTTTTTCAATTAAATCTTCCACGCTGGGGATCCTCTTCTTGTAGACAAGTCCTTTCATTAATTCCCATACGAAAAAGTCGCACATAATGAGGTAGGGGGATAGTGGAGGCCAGTCCATATAGTCTGATCCCCAACCCATCCACTGTATTTTCGTTTTCAGCATGTCCATGTAGGCATCTGCGTTTACGGTGCCATCGAGAAAAAAGGGGCCCACTATGCCTTCACGCCACATTCCACTCCACAATGTCACCTTGGGTGAATCGAGATGCTGTTCGTTCACGGCATGAGGGTGATCGCGGGTCCATATCCTGCTGTTTTGGCGGTTCACACGTTCATTAAGGTGAAAGTTTGCTTCGTCATTAAATAAAATGAATTGCAGGTGCTCTGGGTCTTCCTTAATTCGTAACAGCTCTCCGCCTTGCCAAATTCTTGACGTCGGACGTTGTCGCCGTCGTGCAGGGCTTAGACGACTTGCCTCCTGTACGGGCGCAAGTTATTTTTCCACAGAACCCATAGTACGTTTTCTTTCCGAAATTCCAAACAACCTGGCTACTTGTTTTGTTGACAATTGCGGGTCGCTCTCGAAAACAGCAAGCACCGCTTCAATAAGCTCCTCATTTTCAGCAGGCTGTCAGGTTCACTGACTGGATTCTTCTTTTTGAAGTCTTCTCCGCTCGCAAGACGATAAGCCCAAGTAAAAATTCTCGGGCGCAAAGGCGGGTTTTTATGAAATGCAGTGCGCAATGTTCGTTGTGCTGTGCCCACCAAGTTCCGCTCCACGTACCACTTCACTGCCTGGGCACACTCATTTACCGACTATTGCGGCACCGCAGGGCTGCGCAGAAAATATTTTTATATTAACTGCAGCAGATATTGCAACAAAAACAATAAATAATAGCAATTAAGATGCCTCAGCAGCGGCATCTTGATTCCGAAGTTGAGCGTTCACCGGGACCGGACCCGTCAACAGATATGCAGACGACAAAGAAAGACACACGTTATTAAGAATATATTCTTAATAAACAAGGGCGTCCGCCAGTTTTGCTTTTTTTATATTCAAGTAAAAGGGCATAATCGTTTATATATTTCGTTAAAATCACTTTTTATCGCGATTACCTTGCCATACCTCGGCAAATCTTGCTCATGAGGGCCCTCACTCATCCTCACTCAGCCTCATCTTCACAGGTCAGGTGGGGTTGAGTGACTTCTTGAACCTGGAAAATCATGAGTGTGACGGTGAGCGATTACCGTGAGTGCTGTGAGGACCATGAGTGCGTGAGAGCCGTGAGGGCGGTGAGTGAGTGAGAGGCGTGAGGGGTGTGAGGGCGACGAGTGCGTCAGGGCCATGAGCGCGTGAGGGGTATGAGAGCCATGAGGGTGATGAGTGCGTGAATGAGGGCCGTGAGTGCGTCAGGAGCGTGAGGGCGGTGATTGTGTGAGTGGTATGAGGGGCGTGAGGGGTGTGAGGGCCGTGAGGACGCTGAGTGCGTGAGAATGCGCGGGCCATCAGTGCGTGAGGGGCGTAAGGGCAGTGAGTGCGTGAAGCCCCCTTCAGACAGAGCAACTTTCTCAGCAATTTTAGTGTTGCTGGCGGGTTGTTTCCTAGCTTTCCCTAGACCGACATGAATTCCTGAGATCGGGTCCCGCTTGAAGCAAGCGAGCAACTTGCTGCAATTCGAAGACGTTTGAAGCGACTGCATACAATCAGGGAAGCACTATTTTTACGTGCTACCTCGTGCTGGTGATGATGACAGCAAAAGACTTGGTTCTGGCTCGAAAGTGATCGTTTTTGGAAATAAACTGCCTGACAAAGACGCATTAGTCTTCTCAACGAGATTTAAATTATAAAAACACGTTTATAGCGCGTAATTGTTTGTCTAAATAGTAAACAGTGCACGAAAAATAAAACTGCTTGATGATGATGGCAAATTGCAGCAATTGGTCGCTGCGTGTGAACGCGGACGGCCCCTGTTGCTGGTGTTGTGACGTCAAGTTGTCGTGCGAAATTGCCCAATCTGAAGCGGGCCAGAGTGGCGTGAGGGCCCTGAGTGCGTGTGGGGTATGAGTGTGTGAGGGCCGTGAGGGCGGTGAGTGCGTGAGGGGAATGAGGGGTATGAGCACGTGAGGGCGGTGAGTGCTTGAGGGCCGTGAAGGTTATGAGTGTGTGAGGGCCGTGAGGGCGATGAGTGCGTGAGGGGCGTGAGGACCATGAGTGAGTGAGGGGCGTGTGGGTGGTGAGTGGCGTGCGGGCCATGAGTGCGTCAGGGGCGTGAGGGGTATGGGTGCGAGAGGGCCGTGAGGGCGGTGATTGGCGTGAGGGCGGTGAGTGCGTGAGGGCCATGTGGTTCAGTGAGGGTGAGTGAAGGTCTGAAAGTGACTGTGACTGTGAGGATCAGGGTGAGTGAGGGGCTGAAGGTGAGTGTAGCTGTGAGGGTGACTGAGGGGCTTAGGTGACTGGCTGTGAGCGTGAGGGTAAGTGAGAACGACCTAAATGTAGACCTCTGTACGTTGCCCGACACCTATTGAAAATACTTCTAAAGGGCCCATCAACCTTGAAGGATTATGGGACCTCACAGGCCTTCAAAACCCTTCAAAAATACCCTAGAGAAAAACCCTCCAGGTATACCCCTCAGAAAAACCCTCCAGCCCCACAGCCGTTCAACCCATACCCCTTAGCCCTTCAACCCTTTAGACGCCCAAATGACTGTGAACCATGGACAAAATACAGTTCAAAACGTTATAGGAAATTTATTGCAGAAATTGACTTTTACATGCCTATTAGAACTCAAAAAGACGACAATAACCAACGCTTGTTCAAACCCCCGCGCAAGCAGCTGTAGATGAAAGAGATCATATCAAATAGGAACTGACTTCTTTATCACAACAAAAAATATCTTTCAAAGTACTCACAATGCCGTTGGGTAAATTCCTGATGTACTGTAGTTCAGCTAATAAAACCGAGCAGGTGCACCTCACTTACACATACACAGCCTCAGTAAGCAGGTTTAGCGAAAACCACGAACTCGCAAGCAGCACCTATAACTGTTGAGAAATCCTGAGCACAGTCACGGTTTCGTTCATGATGCGGTCGGGGCGGCGTCTTCGGGCAATTTTTCGCTCGCTGGATGCTTCTGAAGCCGGTCGGAGGAAGAGGCGCAAAGAACAAGGCGGGACAGCGGCCGTCATCCACCGTCTCAGGACCCACAGTGCCATGATCCTGTTGCGCAGGCGCTACATGTGGTGGGACGCTGATCCCGACTGCCAGGCTTGCTGCGAGTAGGCGGAAACCGGCCACCATCTCCTTGAATGAGCTGAACACGATGTCGCTCGAGCGGTCCTGAAGGCGGCCAACGCCGAACTGGGGTTCACCTGCGGAATCAAGAAAGAAACGGCACGGATCTAAACAGACCAAGGGGCGAGCCCTCAAAGCCGTGCTTACCTTTCTGGATGGAGGAAACTGGGCCGTTCCAGATCTCCACGGCGGTGAGAAGAAAACCGCCCACGAGTGGAAAGGAAATGGCTGTAGCGGAATCCTGACTTCCTCGGCTTCCTCATACCACTCTCGCACGCCGACCACTGGAGAAGCGTGTTGTCCGGCCCTGGCGGTTCTGCGCCCTCTCGCCATTGCCGGGTGGAGAGAAGCACCAGTGTGTGTGTGTAGGCGTTGTAAAAGAGGGGGGAGGGCGGAATTTGAGTATCCTGTTCGTGTTTTTGACGACGACGAAAAAGAGAGGACTTACGACTGTGGTAAAAAGCAAAAAGGTTCTGTTTATTTTATTTTTTTCCTTTTTGCGGACCGTTTCCCGCGGGGGAACCAGTTCCCGGGACGAATCGCTGCCGCTTCGCTGTAGCGATTTCCCCCGCGTTCCTGTTTTTGGGCAACGCGCTGCTCTCGGCTTGCCCTTTTTTATTATTATTAGTGCAACAAGTAGAGCTTGTTCGCCTCAAAACGCCGCCCCGCCAACAGCACTCGGCCCGGGCCTCGTCAATTCTCCACATGGGGCGATCGAACCCATAGCCCCTTGGCGACCGAATACCCGGCCAGTGACAGACTGGTCCAGGAGCCCAGTTGTGTTTGATAGGAGAGCAGTAATAAAAAAACTAACCGTACACACATACGATCGACATTCTCCAAATGCTTATTTTTCCCTTCGCGAACAATACGTTGCTATTTTCTAATTCTGCGAAATGTGTTTTCTCCACCTAGGCCGTGGCCCCACAGACATCTCAAGAAGCCTGAAGGTTTTCCCGACCCCAATGGAAAAGTTCTTGACAGGCTTTCAGACATTTCAAGGCATTGTAAAGAGCACTTCAGATATTTCAGGAGAGCCTCTGTCGGGGCCAACGAACCTACCAGGAAATATCGGTGCCCCCTTCAAAAATCACAAAAATTCCTGAAGTCCTCTTTACACCCTTTAAAATTTCCCAAAGTCCCCTCAGAGCGATTTTCAATAGGGACGCCAGCCTTTCGTGCGGTGTTTTGCCGCGCTTTTGCGTTCAGTGCGCCTCCTGGACACGGCGTCACGAACCAGATTGCAGACGGCGAATGGGTGGGTATAGGCCATAGGAAATGCACGTCTGCCATTTTTGTTATCTTCCTAATATTTCGCTACTGCCGATGTGACGTCTGAAAAAAATTGGCAAGAAAACTTTGGAATAAAGGACGGTCGTCTGCCCAATCGCACGTACGTTTGAAATTCGATTTTTACTAGGCGTGCGAAATGTGAAAGTTTTTTACGGCCGTACCCGGTATCATCGTCACTGGAATGCTGGCGAGCCGTGAACTCACGCTGTATTCTTTTCGACTGTTATTTTGCTTAGAATCGGCGCTTGTTTTTTCACACCTACTGTGGACCAGAGGTTAAGGCCTGAAATATAGCGAAGCTAAACATCGTTCACTGTTGAAGAAAAATACACTAACTAAAGCAATTTCACTTTTACCATGTTAAATAATGTACATACTATTGGGTATTACCCAAGAGAACAAATCTTTTCGTTGCAGAAATCTATTAGCGTTCTTGCTATAATAACTCCTGGAACAGTATCACATGCGGCGTCTCCTTCGGTGACCACAATACCATCCGAGCGGTTATTACCGTCCGTCACCCAGATAATGTTTTCGCTTAGGGGAGAAGTCAAAGTGGACATTGAGCACAGAAGGAATCCCCCGTCGCTGTAAAAAAAGTTGCATGTTGACTGTAAACGATGATGTGTTCGCCACTTACGTCTAATGCGTGACTCTTGAGATCGAACGAAAAACCATTCGCCTTTAGAAAATTAGGTCCTAGGATGCATTCCTCAAATATTCCAGCCACAAAGGCAACTTTCACATACTTTCGCGTGCCAAAAAGAAATGTAAGCTCGCATGACGCCGTAATTCCATAATTCGTACTGTTTCTTGTGTTACAGTGCGCACGTAGCACCCAGAAAGGCGTTTGTATGATGTTATGGGTGTCTTTATTCGTTCATGTACATCTGTTCTTACGATTGTGGCGTCGGCTCCGGTGTCTACAAGCATATTACATTGTACACCTTGTATTTCACCATCCACAAAAAGCCCGTCTTTGTCAGCTCGTAACGTCTGAGCTTGCAGCGTTGGGACCGGCTCTATCTTTTCTTTCTCAGCCGAGATTGGGCCGGTAAGCTCGGCTGGAATTAGTTTTCCGGAGTGGAATTGGTTCTTGTCTACTTCGCCAACTGCAATATCTCTGGATGTCACCTTTCTGGCCGCAGCGCCAGAATGTTGGAAATGACCTCTGATGTTGTGGCATCCCTGCTAACTCGTGAGAACTTTGCCGATCCGTGTTTAGAGCGGCACTGCATCTAAAGCAGACGACGTGCCTGTCTGATAAGCACCTGACTCTCTGACCCGCCGCGTGGCTCTTTCTGCCCTCGTCGTTGCCTCCACCTCCATAGCTCGTCCCACAGCGTCACGCATGCAGGCAGGTGACGACAGGCGGACAAACTGTTGTATTTCAGTGTCTCCGATTCCGTCTAAAAAGTGTCCCGCAGCCACAGAGTCCAGTGTCGCCGTTGTGCAGCCTTGACACAAGAGTCGCGTAAGCCTCTCGATGTCAACGGCCAGTTCAGACAATGATTCATTTCGGCCTTGTATCCGCGTTCGGAGAGTGGCGTGGTAGAGTCGCCCGAGGTGCTTCTCACCGGAGCGCCCTTCGAGTGCTTCCTCAAGCGTCTTGTATTCCCGCTGGTGTCCAGGGGGAAGGTTCTGAAGCAGCCCAGAAGCTGGTCCTCGGAGTGTAGATGCCAGGAACGCTCCTCGCGATGCGGTAGTCCAAACGTTTAAGTCCGCCAGTATATCGAAATTCACTTGAATGTCAATCCAGCCGCTGCGTCTATCATAGGTGTCGAGCTTAACAACCATCTTCTGCGAAGCCAAAGCCTGCCCTTCGTTAGCATACTTCGAAGGTAGTATTGGCTGTCTGTTATCATTTTCAGTTTCTGCTGAGGCATGCAAGGAGAGAAAAACCTCGCTAGCAGTGCCGCCTTCGCTCGTTCCTTCAGTAGTCTCGCCGGACCGCGATAGTGGGTGCAGCGTTCCTTGAGGCCCCGTGGACTGGCGTGATGACCCGGTTTTAGGATGATGCTGGAGCTGCGCGGAAACCTCCCGACGTAGCTCTGCTAAAGCTCACCGGTCTTCGTCTCAGTGACGACTCTGCTCCTCTCGAAAGCTGGCCAAAGAAGCTTGTAGCGCGCCGATCGCTCTCATGACTAGGTCAGGTTGAGAAGTACTAGGTTCTTCCATTATCCCACTTCTGACACCAATTGCTAAGAAAATCAATACTGTTTAAAATCCCAGCGTTCGGCGGTCAAAGTTCATCGCCATTCGTCCTTTTTGCTCGCGTCTTCCTCCTCTCCTTCCTTTTGTCGTCTTCCCATTCTAGCAACGCCAAAACAATAGGGTGGCCTGCCAAAAAACTGCATGTGAAGATTGCGCTGTCAAAGGTGCTTGCGCGAGCGTGGCGTTGATCTCAAATGTTTTATTGGCTCACGTTTCTGTTTCAATTCTGATTCCAGCAAAGGAGGCCCTATGGACGCTACGGGAGCGAACGCACACACGCTTGTTCAGTGAGAGCGTCGTCAGAAAAAAACATACTCGTGCTCGTGGCACTGGCTTCGCTCGCACTTATTTTGAAACGGAGTATAGATACATTCACATGCTCGCGTCCGCAGCCCCAAGAGCGTTGCAATCTCTGAACTTTGAGCAAAACGAAAGATGGCACGCCGCTTTGAACGACGCTTACTTAAATCGCACGGACGTCCGTGCAGGCCAAGTCGCCAGTGTTCTGTTCGCTATTACATCACTCGCGCTTACGGTGGATTGGAGAGCACAAGTCGCTCTAAACAGCTGTTTTTTAGCATCTTGGCGAGCTTTATACAGTGCACCTACCTCGCATAAGTTTGTGACTCCCATCGGGTTGAAACCTTTTCGACAGATTTAATGATGCAAGAGCTTTCTTCGAGGTTAATGTTCCGTACCAGAGGGACAATGGAACTTTTTTCAGGCGACTTCTTCACAGGCGCAGCCGCTCGTCAGCTGCGGCGTAGCATCAGCTTGGGAAAGTAACAAGGGCCGGAAGTAAGAAACCTAAAGCAGAAATTCACGTGACTTGACTGTCCAATAGTGTGTGCAGCGGCTTGTACAACGAATGGCGCCACTTTTCTCGGGATAGACGGGCTTTAAAAGAAACTTGTGAGGTTTTAAATTTATATCGACTTAACGCAGTGAGTGACGCAACTTTGTCCTGTGACGTCGATGCGCTACGTAACGCTGCAGTACTTGAAAACCTCCCTAGGCACCTCGACGTCACGTGACCACGTGACACATGATCAATACTAGTTTCAATAACAAAAATCGCCACGAAAACCCGCAGTTTTATTTTAGTTCAAAATATTCACAAGACTCCGAGGACTGAAAGCTGCGTATTCAGATGCGTGGAGTTACGGACAATATCCTCGGTGGACTCGTACGCAACCCACCGACGACCGTTCAAGTATTTGTCACCGAGGTGACGAACATGGAGCGTGCCGTCCTGGCAAGGGCAACCCACTACCAACGGCATCCCGGCGTAGTTGCCTCCTCGCCATCAATATTGGACCACGGCTCCAGCCTGACTGGGCGCGACGTCATACGGAAAGAGCTAGAGAAGCTGCTGTCCACTGATGGGCGCCCGGCCTCACTGTCGCTTGCCGAGGTTGTCCGAGAGGATGTCCGCCGAGCCTTCCAACCTGAAGTTCCCATCAACATGGTGTAAGAGGAGCCGACAATGAGCTACGCCGCCATGGCCCGACGTCCGCCAACGGCTTACCGCCAGGCCACGGCACCATACTGACGAGACCCTCCGATGCCGCAGTAGTTTTGACACCAGAAAGGACAAGTGCATTACACCCGCCTCAAGCGACCCTCGCCGAGGAAGACCGACGTGTTGTGGATGGCCGACTGACACCCGTTGTGTTATCACTGCGGGGAAGCCGACCATATGTTCCACCGTTTCCCCTACCGGCAAATAGGGCTCCATGGCTTCCACACAAACTACTTACGCCCACGCTATAGTGGGAGACCACAGGAGATTGAAAGGTACATTCGACGACCTCAGCCTCCCGTGCCTGCACCTCGCCGTGGTCACGGTCACCGTCACCACGATGTCTAGCTCCGCCGATGCAGCGACACGTCTCGTGATTCCTGTCGCGCTTGTCGCGCCGGGAAAACTAAGTGCGGCAACCCGTGGGGGTGGAGTTGTCGTAGCCCGACGACGTAAAGAGCCTCCAAAAACGCGGGAGGCCTTCCACTCAACCGACGACGCGCATCAATGAAACGCCTCTGCAACGATGCCCAACAACTTTAACATAACTATCGACGGCCACGACGCGTCGCCACTAGTGGACGCCGGAACAGACTCCTCCGTCTTGAGTGGGAGGCTTTCACGTGGTCTTCGGAAAGTGACGGCGCTGTCGGATTGCCCTCAAATACAAACCGCCGGTGGACACCGGTGGACAACAGTTGGGGGGTGCACTGCTCGCGTCGAGACCAACGGTGAGATGTGTCCTGTAAAGTTCGTCGTTCTGCAAGACTGTGCCGGGGGACGTTATCCTGAGAATTGACTTTCTCTGCGAGAATGGCGCCGACATCGACCTCGGAGCAAACCGGCTCACGCTACGGAAACCTCTTCCTCCACCGGAGGAACACAAAGCAAAGTAATCTGCGGTACGAGGCCTCGCAAACCACGTGAACTAACCGCAGAGGTCGAGTAGTTTCGTGCCCGTCGGGATTGTGGAAGCTTCCTGCAGCGAAGATTTTATCGAGGGAATCCTTCAGTTACTTCTAGAAAGAAATATCGGTGCCGTGTGAGGAGTAACAAAACATCAAAGCGGCGCGCTATTGTCCTGGTTACAAATTTTTTAGCAGAGACGCAGCACCTTACGAAAGGTAGTTTGCCTTAGGCCACATCAGCGATCTCCAACACTAAGCTGTAATCGTTGCACTTTCGAAGGAGCCGACTTCATCGCAGCACGAGAGAACGCCACCCTCGAAACTTTACATCGACCCAAAGCTTAAAGCTACTGAACAAAGACGGCTGCATGACCTCCTCAGCAAATTTGGCGAGTGTTTCGCCACAACATCAAGGCTGCGAGAAACAACGGTAGCAAAACACCGGATTATTACTGGCGACGCCCCGCTCCTGTCCACCAGTCGCCGTACCGAGTCTTCTTGAACGAAAGGAAGGTAATTCAAGATTAAGCTCAGGAAATGCTAGACGTCGACATCATTCGATCCTCAAGAGTTGCGTCGTCCATGTAAAGAAAGAGGAAGGACCCCTGAGGTTTTGCGGGTACTATCGTCGACTGAATGAAATGACTGAGAAGGAAGTCTAGCCGCTCCCCCGATTGGACGATACGTTAGACCGACTGCGGCACTACCGACATTTTTTCTCGATGGACTTCAAGAATGGCTAATTACAGATTGAAGTCGACAAACGCGACCGCGAGAAACCTGCCTTCTTTATTGCCGGCGAATTGTACGAGTTCAAAGTGATGCCGATCGAACTTTGTAGAGCGCCAGCCAGCTTCCAGCCTGTCATGGACACCGTGCTGGCGAGTCTGATATAGAAGAGCTGCCTCGTCTGCCTAGATGATATCATGGTATTTTCATTGGATTTCCACGAATACCTTCGACGACTTTGAGCCGTTCTTCAAGCCATCAAGACCGCCAGACTGTAATTCAAGCCAACAAAGTATCGATTCGCATATGGTTAACAAAGGTTGAATGGCCACATCGTGAACAACAGAGGCGTTTTCCCTGAAACCGAAAGGACCCGCGCCTTAGCCGCATTTACTCCACCGCCTAACAGGAAGGTCATGAGATTTCTCAAACTCTGTATCTACTACAGGCGGTTTGTTCGGGGATTCGCAAAGATGTCAGCACCGCTGACGCACCTCCCGAAGGAAGGCGTGAAGTTCGAGTAGACAGAAAAACACCAGCAGTCATTCGACGAGCTTAAACGAAGACTCCAGACACCACCGATTCTAGGCCATTTCAACCAGTTCGTTGAAATAGAGATCCACACTGACGCCAGCGACACTGCACTGGGCGCGGTACTAGTAGAAAAGGCAAAACGGGGCAGAGCGAGTCATCGCATACGCAAGTCGGACGCTGTCTATCGCGGAGAGGGACTACTCAACGACTGAAACAAAGTGCCTTGTTGTCATCTGGCCAATAACAATGTTCCACCTATATTTCTACGGAAGTCTTTGCCAAGTAGTGACAAACCACCACTAGATGTGCTGGCTCGCGAATATGAAAGATCCCTCTAGACGCCTCGCCCAGTTTAGCCTACTACTGCAGGAGATCGAGATGACTGTGGTGTACAAGTCCGCTTGGAAGCACAATGACATCGACAGTCTGTCACGGGCCACCGTCCAGGCCGGTTCTGCCTACACCGAAGACGAGGACGATGATTGTTTCCTCAGCGCTCTGGATGTAAGTGGCATGGCGAGCACTCGTCGAGCAACTAGACGGGAAAAAAGCGCTGTTCCACGTGTTTGCATACGAACACTGCCAACCTTCTCCATCCAAGTAGATGTGCTCTACAAGGAGAACTTCAGGGACAACAACCCAGCATGGATGTTGGTGATTCCTTCCAGTCTTCGAGAAAAAAAAAATTTTAAGCCTGACATGATGACCCGACTTCGAGACATCTTGGCAACAGCGGGAATCTTGCCAGGACACGGGAAAAGTACCACTGGCTCAAGCTTGCGAAGACAGCCCATAACCACACCCGATCTTGCCACGAGTGTCAACGACGGGAGAAGCCACCGACAAGACCGGCAAAACTTTTCTAGCCTATTGCGCCGCCATCTGCCCCATTCAAGCAATTCGGAATGAATTTTCTTGGACCGTTCTCACCATCGACGCAAGGAAACAGATGGATCGTCGTAGCAACCGCATATCTCATACTGTACGCCGAGACAAAAGCCGTTCCATCAGGAAATGCTTTTGAAGTCGCCAAGTATATTATCGAGTTCATTGTCGTCCGGCACGTCGGCCCGAAGTTCTCATTATGGACTGTTGATCATCGCACATGGCTCAGCTGACGCAAAACTTCCTTTGTGTCAGTAGCGCCAGCCACCGACAAACCACTGCGTGCCAGCCGCAGACAAATGTACAAACGGAAATACTCCTAATAAACAATCGTCGACATGATCTCCATGTTTGTCAACGTATAGCACGCGACGTGGGACGAGGTGTTACCCTACGCCATGTTTGTTTACGACATGGAGGTTCAAGAGACCAGAGGAGGAACATCGTTTCAGCTGTATATGGTCGAAAAGTAACCAACATGCTTGACGGGATGCTGCCCCACGAACCAGCTGGCGATTTGAGCCACGATGCCTAGGTAGGGGTTCAACGAGCGGAAGAAGTTTGCCAGCTCGCCCCACTCGGGATTTAAGATAAGCAACGTGTCGCCACCTCATGGTGCAACCTTCATCGGATGGACGTTCACTTCGATCCCGGAGACTATGTGTGGGCCTGGACCCCTACACGACGACGTGACCTAAGAGAGAAGCGCCGTAAGCGCTACTTCGTACCCTTCAAAGTGCTTCGACGACTCAAGGATCTGAACTACGAAGTGATAACCGACGGAACACGCACTTCCTCACGCCGCCCTCCACTACCGGAAGTCGTTCACGTCGTGCGACTCAAGCCGTACTCCGATCGATAGCACTGTGAACTTTGTTTTTGTACTACGCTCGATAGGAAATTTCTTTCTACAAGGCCTCGTAGTTTGCCATTATATTTCTTCGTTTTGCTTCGTCATTTCCCGTCAATTTCACATCGAGACGATGCTCTATTTAAAGGGGGCAGAAATGCCAGAGGCGTCGCTGAGCGAGTGCGTGAGTGGACGAATGGTTAACGTGCTTAGCTGCCGCGTTCCAGGGATCGAAATGTCTTTTACTTGTTCTTTCTTCTTGGCGTTCTCCTCAGCCCAAGAACCTCCATGTCTGATCAAGTTACGAATTTTCTACGCTCCGACCATTCTACGTCGAATGTTGCAGAAACCTACGTGTGCACAAACGTTGCTCCGCGTGGTGAGCCGGAGTCAGTCTCGCCGCAGCGTTCGATCCTTATGTTTTTCCGCCAAAGACGCAAACCTTTTCTTTTAAATTTTGCTTGGGACGCAAGTTCGCTCCATTATACGTTTAGTTTGCTTCAGTTTTAGTTGACTCATTAGTTGTCATTCGGGACAGTATACCTAACCTCCGTGATCAACAGAGTAAACTTGAGCGCTCGCTGCATGAATGCCGATCTCTCTCAAGTTTGGTGGTTCCGTTGCGTTTGGAGTATTCCAGCTTCTGATTATATCGATGCGCACAAGGTGTGCTGTAGCAAGTCGTGTTCGATGAGCACGGTTATTTCCACGTCACCCGTGTCTTGTCATGGTATTTGTAATTGGCTTGAGTTCCGAGACTAGCAGAGATACCGCGACAGGGTCTGCGTGACGAACGCATTAAACTTGAACACTTTGCTCGCTACGTGGATGCCAAGCCCTCTCCAGTTCCATAGGGTTATGTACTATATAGAGGGTTATCTAGAAATCACAAACGGACTAGGAAGAACATTTATTTCACCAGAAACACTCCAGCGCCCCGGAACCGCACCAAAATCTTGGAATAGGTAATTAATGTACTTTGATGCCTAAAGGTTTTCACTAGCACAGACGTGTCTTATGAGATGGAAGGATTGCTATAAATACGAGTAAACCTTAACAAATATTCACAGTGAAATCATTAAGGCATATAATCATTAAGGTGCAGTGTGACAAAAGCAATGGGTGTAGTCATAACACAAATAATATTCGTTTGCGTTTAAGCGAGCTTTTCTAGCGGTGTAAACAACGCTCGCTTGTCAAGGCGGGTGTTTGAGACGAAATAATTCCCATGAAACGGCAAGACACCGAATGATGCGACATGACAAAGCACTTCCTAGTAATTAATGTAGTGCATACGCAACCAAAAATGCGTGAAAGTATTTCCTACAAAACAATAACATTTTTTTTTAATAATTACGTCTTATTTTCAATTAAAACACACATTCATTTTTTTTACTTGTGAGAATAAAACCGATGGTTAATAAAAGTCGGAAAGTATTCCTCGCAGAAAAGTTCGTATCTCTCTCACCTTTTCGTGTTTATTCTTTGCAATTATTCAGCCACAACGCGTTTTTACTAATTGGACACTTGTTAGAGTTTAGCATGCTTTTTATTGTCTTTCAACCTTTATTTTTGATACAAATTGTGTCTTTGTATCGCTCCAAAAATCTTAACAAGATAACAGCAAACTCTCCATGAGCCAGTGGATCCGTCGAAAAACGAAGGCCTTCTATTATGACAGATATACGAACGCTCAAATAATTCTTCCCCGAAACCTATTTTTTATTGCATCATTCTGAACGGGCCCACATGGCAAACTAAAGACAAAAAAAATATTACTCCTACGAAAGTTATCCATGCCCCCGCTTAAAGTAAATTTTTGTATTATCCCCTCTGACAACTGTCAATTGATGCCTCTTGAAATCCCACGAGAGAGTTCGGAAAACATCGTTTTACAGTTGAAAGAGCACACAAAGACTCTTGCATAACATAATCGCAGACAAATATACACCCAGAACATTAACGAAGAAAGCGAGCTACAATACGCTGAATAGCTAAAACCACTTTCATAAGCCGACCGCGCGTTATATAACCGAAGACGGCGCCGCCGTGCTTGTGCTCGCTGGCGACTTTTATTAATATCATCTTCTGTGGCGTCCCGGCGTTCTTCGTGGACACCCGAATGTCACAAACACACGAAAGGACGCCCAAGAGGGAACGATTCAATATCCCGATTTGAGAAGCATGCGGTGTCAGATTTCGAGGCGACGACGAAGGCGATGCGACGACAGTAGACCTCTGGTATTAGACGGAATACCGTCTAATACGAAAGACCGATAGCTAAAAAATACACGCAACAAGAATTTCCTTTCTTTCGTTGCAGATATATGATACAAACATAGCGTGCGTGCCAACTTCAGAAACACGAAAAAAAAAGGCCGGTATATTGTAACAGTTTGAGTACGGCACAACGACATTTGAATAGCCGGCTGTCTCGAAACGAAGAGCAAAACATACAGTGAGTCCAGGAGAAAAACAACTTCCAGGATTGCCTCCGGCTGACGTTGCTTGACGTCATGCCTTTGTGCGTTCCGTCCTTCCGTCTAGGTGGCGTTGCTGGAGGCGCCAGAGATGTTGTCCTGTCGATTAAAGTTTACTTTGTACTCGTCTTCGCTCTGTCTTTGTTGTTGTTATGAAAACGTTCCAAAAACCAAAGGGGGATGAGGGAAACTGGGAACGAGAAGGAGAGAAAGCGATAGCCCTATAGCACGCATTGCCGTAGATGACGTGCTTGCGCGAGGGAAACGCCGTCATCTTTCAAATATGTTTAACGCCGACGACTAAACATGAGAAACCCGAGGGGCTACGGCGATGGGAAGAATGAAGCCTGTATGCATTATCACTCTCTTCCCGCGATGATGGAGTTTTTGAGTACGAATCGCAACCGATCTCGCCCGAGAGTGTCACAAAGAGCTAGTCATAAGATAAGAAGGTGACATATCACACGCGATGGAAACGAGTACTTGTTTGTCCGTCTAATCCTCAATATTTATCCTTTTTTTTTTCTAGTACGGGGCAGCTTTGTTTCTTCCTTCATTCATGGTACACGTTCCCGCCGAATTTTTCGCTGTTGTTCTGAGAAACTTATTTTTAACGCAACAGCGTTAAGAAGATCGTATCGCAGAAAAGCGGGCACCGGCGTCGGTGGCGTTGTGACGGAAAAATCATCATTGGTCGATAGGGACATAATGTCGCAGCCAGATTTTCTCGCGCGCACATCTAACACAACACACAACGCTCACCTGAAACACGACGTTACGCGTGGAATGAAAGTGATTTAAAAACGTGATATGTAATACGAATGCAAGGTCCCCGTATGCCTCAAAAAATTTCACTTTATAAAGTAATTATTGGCCTTCAAACTTTATTTGAAGAATTTTATGCGTTATTCCAACCCGCGAACCTTTGGGTGCGAGCCAGACACGGGACTAAATAAAACGTGCCCGCTTTTTTCCTGCTCACTGGCAGGAAGAGCATGCGAAGCAAATGCGAAGGCGATGCAAACAGGGTCCTAAAACGCTATCGCGTTCCCCTTTTAAAGGCAAAGCATAAAGGCCGACATACATCTCGCGCTTTCCACTTTTGCGCATTTCCTTCTTTCCTATCTCCTCTGCCGTTTTTACCTTGCCAAGCTTGGCTCCCCTCGAAGGATTGGGGAAGGGCGGGGGGGGGGGGGCGCAAGGAGGAATATATTCCTGACAGAAAACAGAAAACAGGGCTTGTACGTCGGCCTTTCAAGTGCCACTCGGTACACTTTTGATCTTCAGTAAACGATGCAGTCTTACTTCGTATCATCTGAAAATCCTGCATGGAAAATATTACAACACAACTTCGCCTAATGGTCTACTGAACCGGGCGATGAAGTCGGAGCGGCTCCAATGCCACCAAAATCCGACCAATCTAGCAGGCGACGCAGGGCGCGCGGAGCAGTGCAGTCAACGCCACTGTGCGGACAAATCCAACACTGCGCAGAACGTCAGCAACTGAAGGAACTGTATTGTTTGTTCCTTACTTTTTACGCGTGGAGCGAGAGGGCGAGAAAGAATAAAGAGCATACGGGCGGTGACGGAAGAAACCACGCTTCGGCGAAACTTCCGCTGCGCGACTGTGCCGGGTCACCATCGCCGTCACGCTGTCCACCACTTCCGTCGATGACATGTCCGCCTGAGGTCTCCGTACCACGTGATATCCAGCAGTTGACCAGCAGGGCCAATGTTGCCTGCCGCGTGCAAGGTTTCACTTTCCCTTTGTGAATTTCGTTTAAACGACATTTGCAAGGAAACCATTTAGCATCTGATAAAACGAATGGAATATAACCGTTTATTTGTAGTTTTAACATGATAATCACACGTAATACCAAATGTCTTGAAATTTACGAGAATTGCCCTTTAAATGCTCTCTATTTTTACATTATTGCGTTTCATTTATTAGAAACAACTTGAAGAGCCGAAGGACGATTGCTTTCAGTTTGATTTATTCATGCCGAAAAAAAAATGGGATGACACAATGAATTTTCTTAACTGCAGCCCTGGTTCAGAACTTCGGCTAGCATAGGTCCACTGCGGAAAAAGTAGAATGACGCAATCCGCTGAGTGAAAATGGTCCTGGTTGCTTTATTGCGTCCACGGGTTAAAATTTAAGCTTTTCTTTTGAATATATCTAACGCGGTATGAAAAATGTGATAAACCTTTGGTGCATGTAAAAATGACGCAATAAAGATACATCTAATAGTCCGAATATCACTGACAGTTTTGCTTATATATAAAGTCAAAATCGAGGCAACTACTAAAATGTATAAAAGGTCTAGATTTTCTGAATTACACTTTTGTTGTTTTTAATATGATGCTATTGGAAATTAAAGAGCTTACTAAAGAGCATTTCCAGGTCCTGGAGAACTCAGATGTAGTGCTCCTGTGCACAAAAAACATCTGGTATTGTAATCTATGAAGCGTCTTAACGCGAGTCATTCATGTGCGGTAGGGAAATTCGATATAAACGTTATTCACATTTCCAAAAAAACACAGATATGATCACAAACTTCACTGAAAGAATAACTAGCACAAGAGAACACTATCTAATTCTCAAGTCGTTCCCATGAAATGCAGTGAAGACGTGCCCATTCCTAATATTTCTGTGCAAAACTAACCACACCCTCCCAGTATTTATCTTCGTTATCTTTCCCCTCTTCTTTTCCGAAAGAGACTCTATTTATGCGAAATTCAGATAAAATATGGTTCTCACTCAGATATCATGCGTTTGTTTGGAAACAACTCTCTGGTGCTGCTTCTTACAACACGCGAAAGCACCTTTATCAAGAAAGTAATATAAATCAAAGCATCCACAACGCCAAATGAAGGTCCGCCAAACAAATAATAAAGATAACGCAACGGCGAAAAAGAACGCGAGGACGGAGATGCCATGAGTTGGTGTAATTAGATCCTCAGCGACCTAAGACCTCGCAACGGAATTGGAGCGTACTAACGAGCACTGAGCTCTTCTCTAAGACGGTTTTTTTATGGCCGACTGGTTTCCTATTGGCAAGCAATTGTCAAAACCATGGTTCAGCTTCAGAAAAAAAAAAAAGAACTCAGAAAGCTTCCTTTCGTTTAAATGTCTGGTCCGTGTTTTGTTGAAATTGTTTGCTGATTTGTTTCGTCCACCCCAAGAAAAGCAAACTGGTATAGCATTCGAAGCTAGTAAGACTTACGAGGAAATCTTTGAACAGCGGGATCAAAAGGTGCCATTTTAGTGCTATTTTTCAGAAAGCGTTTCACATATTAAGATTGTAAAAAAAGCTTATGTTAGGTGACCTTATAATATACAACGTGCTAAGCTGATACAGATCGAAGATTTTGAATCGTGTAAACTTAGATTTAGTTGCCAAAATCGCAAGTTAATTAAATTAAATAAATGATATTGCCGCGCGCGCAACCGGCCAACTAGGCAGCGCGCCCTGGCCTCGCCTGGAGTGTACTTGGGAGTGCCTTTGACCAATTATAGTGAAAACAATGGACTTTGGAGCACTGAAACGGAAAAGATCAGTGTCAAGCCGTCAAGTTGGGGGTCCTGATTGTTCTATTTTCGCACGAGCCACAGTGTGTCATCTATTATTTGTGGCAAAAATATGGTGTCTGTTACAAGCGTTGCACTGTTCTCGTGTCCACCTACGGCGTATGCATTGAGTGTTTAACGCATATATTGTCGCCAACGACAATTGATGAGGCGGCGAAAACTGAAACAAACTAGATGTTTAATTGGGTAAACTTGAACCCCCCCCCCCCCCCCCCCAAAGAAAAAAAGAGAAAAAAAATAGGAAACCCAAGATAACAGTAGAGCGTCGCGGGCGTCGATACGGCGTAACGGCAGCACCGAACGTTGGGGCCAGACTGACTCCGGTCGCCATGCGGATTAGGAACTCGATCAAACGAGAATGTTCTCTAACTTACGAGGACGCCAAGTTGAAAGAAAAAATCAAAGCACAGTCCGCTGCCTTGAACTGAACTTGCACATTCTGCGTGACAGTCAAGCGCGGTAGCCTCTCGGCCAGGTACGCGCTCGCTCAAAGACGCGCGTGGAATTACTCGCTTGTTTAAAATCGCATCGTCTCAATGCAACGTGCCAAGAAACAAGACAGCACAAGAAAAAAAAACTAATATTGGCTAACTACGTAGACTTCTGCAACACAATCATATCGACCGTATTACAAAACACAATTCACAATCTTATCGATTGAAGTGCGGCCTGAGTCGCACGACGTGGACGACTTCCGGTCGTGGCGGGAGGCGTGATGAAGTCCGTGTTCCGTCGGGCATCACCTCGCAGTTCAGATCCCCGAGTCGACGAAGAACTTTGTAGGGTCCAAAGTAGAGCTTCAGAAGTTTCTCGCTGAGACCACGGCGGCAAATCGGTGACCACACCCACACCCTGTCTCCGGGTTGGAAATGGATGTCTCGACGACTAAGGTTGAAGTAGCCACTGTCGACACGTTGTTGGGCTATAATCCAAAGTCTGGCGAGGTGACGGACTTCTTCTGCTCGTTCGGAAACCACCTGGGCGTCGTCGCTTCCGTCGCCAGCCGGCTCGGGGGGTAAAATTGGATTCAGCACAGTCGTTACCTTGTGACCATGCACCAGATGAGAGGGTGTCCCCCCCGTGTTCTCTTGTACGGCCGTGTTGTAGGCAAAAGTGACATACGGCAACACCTCGTCCCATGTCTTGTTGGCGATGGTCTTGTTGAGTCACTTTCTCAGCCCGTTGATCTGCGGGTGGTACACAGTGATGCGACGATGGCTGGTGTGGCTGAGAGAAGAATTTCTTGCGTCAGCTCTGCTATGAATGATGATTCACGGTCTGAGATAAGAACTTCGGGGGCGCCCTGCCGGAGGACGGCGGACTCGACGAAAAAGTTGGCGACTTCCAGAGCAGTTCCTGAAGGAAGTCTTCCGTTTCGGCGTACCACGTCAGATAATCTGTGGCGACTATTATCCATCAGTTTCCTTGGGTCGATGGTGGGAAAAGACCACGTAGATCCATTCCGATCTGCTGGAACGGTGCGGTTGGGGGACCAATTGGTGGCAGGAGGCCTGCCGGCTTCGCTGGCGGTCTCTTGCGTCACTGACACGATCATGTGTAGAGGTGAACTACCTTCGGGAGTCTTGGCCAATAATACCTTTCACGAATCCGGGACAGCGTGCGGCTGTAATCAAGGTGTCCGGATATCGGGTCCTTGTGGCAGGCTTAGAAGGTCTCCTCTGTAGGGTCGGTAGGGATTACCAACAGCTGTGGCAAGCTGCTGTCTCCGAAGTTGTCCTTGTGAAGCACACGTCGGTGGAAGACGAACGTCGGCAGCGCTCTCGAGAAGACACTGGGGATGGTATTTCCTCGTTTTTTAATGTGATCCATTAGCGCGCGGAACTCAGGATTGTCCCTTTGACATCATGCCATGTCGTCGATGTTCACGGCGCCCTGGAAGCACTCGTCGTCAGTGTCGTCGCGGCTACCAGAAGATGTATCAACAGGGGCTCTGGACACGCAGTCGGAGTCGCTGTGCTTGCGGCCTCACTCGTAGACCGCAGTCATGTTAAACTTCTGCAGCCGGAGGCTTCATCGCGCGATGCGTCCTGAGGGGTTCTTTACGTTCGCAAACCAGCAAAGCTAGTGGTTGTCCGTGAGAACGTGGAGCGGGCTCCCGTACAAGTATGGCCGATACTTTGTGATTACCGAGACGACCGCAAGACATTCCTTTTTAGTCGTGGAGCAATTTATCTTCTCTTTAGGCAGTGCCCGACTTGCATAGGTTACTTGCGTCCGTCTGAATGTCGGTTTCCGCATCCTGGTTAAAGTGCCCAAGAAGAGGTGGAGTCTGGAGTCGTCGCTTCAGCTTGTCAAATGACTGCTGCTGCTCCTCAGCCCATTCGAACTTCTCGGCGTCCTTCGCGAGGTTTGTGAGCGGTGAAGAAAATTGTTGCGCAATCGCGAACGAAGCGCAGGTAGTACGCGCATAATCCGAGGAATCTTCGCACGGCCTTCTTGTCTCTCGGCGCTGGAAATGCCGCGAACGTGCGAGTCTTCTCTGGGGCTGGGCGAACGCCATCATTCCTAACCACGTGGCCAAGGATCTTCACCTCGTCATACACGAACCGACACTTTGATGGCTTAAGAGGCCGGCGTTCTCTATGGCCTGGAGAACAGCTTGGAGTCGTCGCAACTGCTCATCCAAGTCGCTTCAAAATACTTCGACGTCGTCAAGGTAGACGAGACAGCTCTGCGATTTCAGCCCAGCAAGTACGTTGTCCATGACATGCTGGAAAGTTGCTGGTGTCATGTATAGTCTAAAGGGCATCACTTTGAACTTGTAGAGTCCATCTGGGGTGACGAAAGCTGTACTCTCTCGGTCTCGTTCGTCGACTTCGATCCGCCAGTAGCAGCTCTTCAGGAACATCGATGAAAAATATTGAGGGTAACGCAGCCGGTCTAGTGTATCGTCGGTGTGGGGGAGCGGATAGACGTCTTTCTTCGTCAACAAGTTCAGCTGTCGGTAGACGACGCAGAACCTAAGCGGTCCGTCCTTTTTCTTAACCAGTACGACCGGAGAGGCGCAGTGACTGCTTGAAGGTTGGTTTATGTCGTTATCCAGCATTCCTTGCACTTGCTCCTGGATGGCCTCTCATTATTTTACGGAGACTCGGTATGGCGATCGATGCACCAGAGAGCGCGTCGTCCTCAGTAAGAATGCGGTGCTCTGCAAACGGCGGTTTGGGGCACCTTTGATGACGTCGAAAAGCAGTCGCTGTATTCGGCGACGAGATAACACAGCTACCGCCGTTTTAGGCCCGGAATCTTGGGGTCAATGTCGAGCTGCCCTGGCGATGTAAAGTCTTGCTGATTTGGCGATAATCCTCCAGGAATCTCTACAACTTCGGCGGAGGTTCGGAGTTCCTCGACGTGGCCCACAGCAGTACCTCTAGTAAGGTGTTGCGTTTCTTGTCGGAAATTCGTCACAAGGATCAGAGTGCGACAATCCTGATTTTAGCTACTCGTCTTGCGACGTAAATTTCTCTTCCCTAAACCAATTCAAGATTACCTTCCGGAACAACTTCGCCGCAGGTAGCTGCATCGGTCACGACGGGTACGACAGCGCTTGATCGTGGCTGCACATTCACGTGGTCGGCAGCGACTTGGATGGCGGCGGACGACGCAGTTTGAGGTTTCTCTGAAGACGCAACAGCTGTGCGCAGCGTCAATTTGTTTCCTCCAGTGTCGATGACGGCCCGTATTCACACAGAAGGTCCATGCCGAGAATGACGTCTCTGGACCAGTATTGTAGAACGACGAATTTCACGGGACACGTCTCGCGGTTATTTTCGACACAAGGAGTGCACTGCCGACTGCCGTGATAAGGTGTCCTCCAGCAGTTCGTATCTGCGGTCGATCCCACGGCGTAGTAATTTTTGGAAGGCGGCGAGAGAGCCTCCCACACAAACTGAGTAATCTGCTCCGGTGTCAACGAGTGCCGTTGCGTCGTGGCCGTCGATTACAACGTTGAATTTGTTGGGCACCATTGCCGGAGTGCCGTTGCGGGGCGAGGCGTCGGGAGAGTGGGAGCGCTCCGGTGTTCTTGGAAGCTTTTTACGTCGTCCGTCCCCGGCAACTTCACCTCCGGGAGTTGCCGCGCTTAGTTTTTCCGGCGGGAAAAGGGCGACAGGCTCTCACGACGCGGTTGGTGCATCGGCGAAGCTGGACGTCGGGGAGACGGCGGCCGAGACCCGCGGCGAGGTGCAGGCGGGGGCGACTGAGGTCGTCGAAGGTACTCTTCAATATCTTGTGGTCGCTCACCGTAGCGTGGACGTGGGTTGTTCGGGTGGAAGCCGCGCAGCCCCATTTGCGGTAGGAGCAACGGCGGTAGAAATGGACGGCTTCCCTGCAGTGGTAGCACAGCGGGCGCCGATCGGCCGTCCTCAACATGCCGATCTTCCTCGGCGAAGGCTCTTGCGGGCAGACGTATAGAACTTGTCCTTCTTGGCGTCAAGTATAATGCGGTATCGGAGGGTCTCCTCGGGGTAGTGCCATGACCTGGTGGTTAGCTTGCGGCGGCCGTTGGGCCATGGCGGCGTAGGTCAGCGTCGGTTCTTTGGGTGCGGCAACGGTTACAGGGGCAACTGGTAGGAACGCTCGCTGAACATCGTCTGAAACGACCTCGGTAATGCATATTTTGGGCGGTCGTTCAGCAGTCGGGAGAAGCTTCTTAAGCTCCTCCCGGATGACGTCGCAAATAAGCTCACCAACGCCAGAAATGTCGTGGTTAAGGTCCCAAGTTGACTGCGAAACCGCACTGACGCCGGGTAGCATGTGAGAGTGGCTGGCTCTGGCGAAAAGAGCACGCTTCATGTTCGTGGCTTCCCTGACTAAATCTTTGAAGGTGGGTGGGGGGTTGCGGACAAGACCACCGAAGGTGTCATCATTTATACCTCGCATCAGGACTCGCAGCTTCTTTTTTTTTGGTGGCTTAAGGGTCAGCGCGAGCGACGAGGCGCAGAACATCCTCGACGAGACTGGTGATAGTCCCGTTTGCGCCGTGGGTCCTCATTCGAAGAACGTCCTCAGCCCTCTCACGTCGGTATTGGTTGTTGAATGTCCCTCTCAGCACATCCTAGCAGCCGGTCCATGAGATCAACGAAGTCTCGTATTCTCGAGCCAGCGCCTTGCCGTTACTTTGAGCGCGAAGTGAAGATTCTGCAGGCGCTGTTCGTCCGTCCATTAGTGGTGCTGGACCACTCGCTCCTACTGTTGTAGCCGGCCCTCGGTGTCTTCATAAGGCGCAACGTGGAAGGGTGTGGGCGTACGGGCAGCGACGGGTAGGATACTGACGAGTGGAGCGGTCATCGTCGCGGTCTTCTTTGGTATCTGCAGCAGGTGTCAGAGTTCCGGAGGTCGGCCTTTGGTACGGCGGCTTGCTCGGGCGTCGGCACCGTCTGCGAAGGCTAGCCTTTCGCGAAGGCTACCCTTGGTGTGAAAATAATGCACGTACGTGTGTCGGTAAAAACCTTTTTTTTTAACAACATAACAACTTGCTTGTTAAAACTGGGTTTGTCAGAAAACTGGGTTTGCCAGAAAACTGGGTTTTCCAGCGCTCTGCTTGTGTTATTCTTTAACCTGTCCGTCGTTTTTTGCGCTGTTTTAACCTTTTGGGTAAGGATTGTTGTCTCTGCAACACACCGGAGACTGTGAAACAAGTTTTCGTCACTAAATTACAAATAGACCTAAGACAAGGACATACGAAGAAATGGACAGGACAGGCGCTAACTCACAACTGACGGTTTTATGTACAACGATAAAACGTCTGTCCTTGGCTTAGCGCTGTTTGTAATTTAGTGCGTATAACCAGTTAGCCCGCCAGAATATTCTGATTACGTTTTCCTCGACTGTTGGGACCCCATCCTGTTTCAGGACGTGCTCATACGCACGCTAAAGAAAGTATTTCCACTAACGAGTCCAGGAATCCGGTTCTTATTGGTAGATGACAATCCTTTCCCCTCGGCCCTTGTGATGCTACTGGGTCTCATGCCATATGTGATATGTACATCTCTAGTTAGCACGTCACTAGAACCACCTAGCGCCAGCTACAGTGTCCCCCAGCAAGGACGAAGTCTAGTCAAGAAATTGAACTACCCCCGCTCATGTAAAGGACCGAATATAAAACATGTGCTCCCAGCAATCCGATGTCATCATGATAATCCGTCCCAGCATAAACAAAACAGTTTGGAAAAGCCGAATGGCGGTCCGCCATGCTGATCTTGATGCCCACCCGGTACACCTCACTTCATTGAGCGTGTAAACTGGACTATACCAGTGTACCAGATAATATATGCGGACTCAGGATGGTTGGAGATGTTGGAAAACCTGAAAGCTATTCTAGAATTTTAGCATTTTACTGCGCAAGTCGAAAGTCCGGCGTTCGGCGGTTTTAGTGTTCAAGTTGGTCCGCAAGGAAAGAAAAACAAAGCGCGCCCGTCCAAGAACGGTTATCGTACTTGGTACCCACGCAAAGAGCCGAGGTTCGGTACCTGCTAGCCTAGGGACATTTTATTGTATTTACTTAATTGCAGCGTTCTATTACATGGGAGGCCTATGTTGCTTGTTCGATGTCAGGACCATCTACGCGTCGAATCTTTTACGCCGAAGGGGCTCCGCGTAGCGAGCCGGGGTCTTCTCACCACAGCGCTCGATACCACTTTTTCGCCGACATCAACGCCTGAAACGCTAACATTCTTCTGGTTTGTTTTAAGCACAAGTTAGCCTAATGAAACGCTTGGTTTGTTCAGTCATTCGCTTCCTCATAATTTGTCATTTGTAACATTTAGGTGAAGGTCCTGAAGATGGCACGTGTCAGAGGTACTCTTCGATGTTGTGATGGTGGTCGCCGTACCTAAGGCGTGGGTCGTTCGGGTGAACCCCATGCAGCCCAAATCATCGTTAGATGTCGTAGGCATCCCCGCAGTGGTAGCAGAGCGGGCGTCGGTGGGCCGTTCGCCACACGTCGGTCTTCCGAGGTGAATGGGGCTCCCGGTAGATGTACTGGAACTGGGTATCGTGGGGTCGGTCGTACTGCGGCGCAGGAGTCTGACGTCGAGCGACGTGATATAGGCACGGGAAGGAGGCAGTGGTCGTAAGGCCATTACGGAATAAGTTACCGTGGATTCATTGGGGGCCGCCACACTGATGGGAGCCTCTGGATGGCTCTCTGGACTTCCTCCCGCATGACCTCGGCGATGGAGAGCGAAGCAGGTTCAACGGCGGGCAGCAGCTTTTGGAGCTTTTTCCGAACGACGTCATGGATGATGTGCAGAACGTTTTCCACACCAACGATGTCCAGTTCAAGCCGCGATGATGCAACAGTGGACTTAACAGAAGTGCCGACGAGTCGGTGGTAGTGACTTGCTCGGGCCGACTGTGCACGATCAATGTTTGTGGCTACCCCGACAAAGTTATCAACAGTCGTTGGGCGGTGTCGGAAAGACCACCGAAGATTTCACTTTTCACTACTCTCATGAGGGCGTGCAGATTCTCCTTAATGGCCTGAGGATCAGCGTGGGCACTTAGGCACAGGACATCCGCCACGAAGCTGGTAATGCCTTCGTTTGATTTTCGATTTTTTTTACAGGATTTCTTCGGCCCGCTGTCTACGGTGTTGATTCGAGAATGTCTCCTTCAGGCCGGCAATACAGGTGTCCCATGACGTAAGTGAAGCCTCGTGGTTCTCGAACCATTGCCTCGCGGTGCCGCTCAATGAAACGTAGAGGTTTTTGAGGATCTGCTCAGTGGTCCATCCGTTATGGCGGGCTACGTGTTCATAGTGTTGGAGCAAGTCCTCCACATCCTCGTGGGCCTCGCCATGGAAGGTCGTCCAGGTTAGTTGGGCGGTGAGCAGGGAGACGATGGGTGGAGCGGTCTCGGTCTACGCTGACTGGATGTTCATAATCCGTGTTGTTGACGGCTTGGCCTTGGCGAGGAGGTTGCGGTGGTCACTGGGCCACGGCGGCGTAGCTCAGCGTCGGTTTCTACGGCACCACGATGGTGATGGGAACCTCTGTTTGATGCGACCGATGCACTTTTTCGCGGACAGCCTTGGCGAAAGAAAGGGTCGCTGAACGAACAGCGTTTAGAAATAACCTTCGGAGTTCCTCCCGGACGACCTGTCGGATAATTTCGCGGATGTCAGGCGCACCAGGAGCGATATCACGGCTAAGCAGAGTGTGTTCAGCGACGCGTGGATGTCCCTGGTACTAGGAAGCGCGCGCTTAAAGGCGAGCTCAATGCTTGTTGTCATCGTGACCAAGGCTTCGACGGTTTCTGTTGGGTTGCGGACGAGTGCTCTAAAAATGTCGCATCTCACCACGCTCATGAGGAGATGCAGCTTCTCGTCGTTCATGGCGCCGCTGACCATGGGGATACGTCGTCTATGCCACCCTACGGCATACCATCCGCAGACCAACTCACTGACCAAGCGGTTCAACAAGACCATCGCCGACAAATTTTCGATGCACGTCGACGTGGAACACAATATGTGGGACGATGTGCCGCCGTATGTCACGTTCGCCTACAACACAGCCGTTCAGGGTACAACTGGTGCTACACCATTCCAGCTGGTACGTAGTCGCAAGCTGACCACGATGCTTGACGCCATACTACCTTGCAAGCCAGCTGGCAACGGAAGTGACAGCGCCCAGACGGTTAGGCGAAGAGCAGAAGTGCACCAGCTTGCGCGAGCCTGGTTTCAGGACCAGCAAGTTGTCGACGCTTGCCGCTACAACCGTTGTCGTCTGGACGTGCACTCCCAGCCCGGAGACTGAGTCTGGGTGTAGACACCAATACGACGTCGTGGCCTCAGCGAGAAATTTTTAAAATGCTACTTGGGATAGTACAAGGTCCTTCGACGCCTGTGAGATCTCAACGACGAAGTGATGTCCGACGGAACGCACGGATCATCGCAACACCAACGGCGACCCGATGTGAATCACGTCGCTGGACTCCAGCGATTCCACGCTCGACAAGGTCATGGATTTTTTGCGCTCGAAATGATTATTTAAGTTCACCGTTCTTTTTATTTGCTTTGTTTTGTAGTATATTGCATTGGAGCGATGCACTTAATAAAGGGGGGGGGGCAATAATGCCACGCGCAGAGCTGGCTAAGTGGGCGGCGCGCCTGTGACTTAACGGTTATCGTCTGGCTTGGTTCCCACAAAAACATTTGAGGTTTAATGCCTAGTAGCAAAGGAACATTTTTTGCTATTTTTCTAAGTGTCGCGTTCTGGTAAATTCGCAAACTCCGTTGCTTGTTCGAGGTAAGAATGTTCTACGCGCCGAAACCTCTACGCCTATTTCTCCACAAGTCCACGAGTGCAAAAAAGGGGTTCCGCGTGGCGAGCCGGGGTCAATCTCGCCCCACTGCTCGATACTGCTGTTTCGCCGACATCGACGCCTGCGAAGCTAACCTTCTTTTATTTTGGTTTTGAGCAGAAATTCGAACCATTAAACGTTTCCCTTTTTTAGTTAGTCGACGCCTCATTATTTGTCATCGGTGACAATATACGCTCTATGCGACGCGATAGGTGTGCTGGCGTGCGGCCGTCGCCGAGTATGGGCTGTGTGTACCTCAGCGACACTGAACCATACCAGCCGGATTCATTGGTGCGTATTGTTGTCGGAGCAGTGGGATTGAGGTGCGTTTAAGATTTATAGTATGAGCTACTGCTCGAATATGTATCGATGGAGTGTGTTGGTGACGAAGTTATATAGTTATTGAACTCGCCTTTGTTTCGTAAAGCAGACACAGCGATGGACCCCCGCCGTACGACGGAAAATCTTCGGTCTTCGGATAACGGCCATCACCATATCGCTATGACGGACATATATTACTCTGCCGTTTGGTGCACTGTGTTCGTTTCAGTACCAGTTGTTGCAACTGGATGATGAAGAAGAAGAGGTCGGGGAAGCTCGTTCATTTTTTTAGTCAATCTGAAAACAAAAAGTTAATAATAAGGTGGCATCAACCGATTTGTCTTAGGTTGAGGCCTTCGTGTTCCTTGGTTCCTCCTCAGCTATTGCCGAAATGAGGGATGCGTTAGCATTACAAGAGTCATGCCAAACTCCGCTGGATTTTCCAATCCTTGAGCTAAAACGTACTTTTGCAAATCCTTGGCGGGAGACGACAACTGGGAACAGAACAGAGGCGGAACTTTGGTAGGCGACCACACGGCCTCAAACATAATAATAATCAAATCCAATCAAATCAGTTTATTTTCTGCCACAAAAATGCTTTTTTGACAAGGGCGCTGGAAAAACCTCTGCACGTTTGCAGCTTGACGGGTCCCAGCGCCCTTATACAAGGCTGCAGCGGAACTGACATTAGTACAAAACAAAAATAAAACACAGTATATAAAAATCACGCACAAAAATGGAGAGGCTGAAGGCTGCAAGTTCTCTCGGCGGGCACAAAGGGCTAGAGCTATGAACGACAAAGAAGTAGAATATGAACTTGATTTTTGCATAATCCCAGCCCCGACCTAAGAAAAGTGCGTTCAATTAAGGAATGCCTGACTACTAGCAACGCAGAGCTCCGACTAGAGGTTGAGGTAGAGCCGCTCATTCCAATCGAATAACTGAAAAGAGAATGCACCGTCACTGCAGAGTACCAAGACGAAGCCGTTATGGTGCTTAGCGAGTTGGGGAGCAGGATTAAATTCCTAGAATTACAGGTAATAGTAGCTTCGATGGCGATCACCGCAAGCAAACCCGACATTCATGACCACTCAGCAATATGGGGTCAAGGCCTCCGGAGCTTGAACTATCTACCTTCGATGGAGAGCCAAGGAACTTGCTCATGTTCTGGGAGCAGTTTAATGGAGCCATCCACGCCAATGCAAGCGTAACAGCCACAGTTAATGTCCGCTAACTTCGTTGGTGTCTGACAGGAGATGCTGGTTCTGCTATATATAGCCTGGGCTACAAACAACCGAAATTTGCTATGGCGAAGCGATCACCATCATCCAAAAACAGTCTAAAGACCAGAGGAAATCGGAGAGACAGCCTATGGATGCCCTCAGAAGTCTACCTCACATTGCTTCTGGAAATGACATGAGAGGGCCGGGGAACGTGTATGAGAACCCACAATTCAACGTTCGGCACGTAAGCTGTATGAATGCTCCCACGTAAAGTATTTCAGCCATGCATTTTGACATTCTTGTCAAGGCGATATCTTACAAGGTTACAGTAGAGCATCACCGGCAAGTCAACAACACCGCTTTCAGGAACGCAACACCTCAAGACCTAGCGGACGGATCAGCGTCTGGAACTTCAGGTTCAGCGGATACTCCGCTGGATTCAGTGACAAAATCGAATGGTATGCTTCGCTTCCTGCGCGTGGGAGTATAAAGCCAAGAAGGACGTAGCCTTGGAAGTGCTCGAAGCAAGCACGGTAAAGATAAAGTCGTTTGCATCAGCATCAGCTCTTCATATCGCAACCAATGCTGCACTTGCTCAGTGCTATTTCTGCAATTCAAAGAAGCACACCACGCCATCCTGTGATTGCGGCAAATAGAGAGATAAAAAAGTGAAAGCCATTTACAACTCCTTGTAACGTCGAATATTGGAGCGCAGCTCGAGGAGGAGGAGGGAAGGGTACTGAGGGGAGGGTGGACCCCTCCTCTTCCTTCTCCTCCTCCTTCCCTCATTCTTTAATAATGACCTCGGGGGATGGGGTCACGTGACCTCGGGAGGGGGCACGTGACTTCGGGGGGAGGGGGGTCATTTGACCTGGGGGTTCACGTGGGGGTCACCTTGGGGGTCACGTGACATTGAGGTGACCTTGGGAGGTCACGTGACCTGGCGGGGTCACGTGACCTTGAGGTGACCTTATGGGGGGTCACATGACCTGGGGGTCACGTGACCTTGGGGTGACCTTGGGGGGTCACGTGACCTTGAGATGACCTTGCTTACGCCGTCGGCGACGCCGCTCAAGCCGGAAACGGGCGCCTAAGAGCTGCGCTCTAAAATACGGCTCTTATCAACGAACTTTCGATGTTTCTGGTGCGTATTACAAGGTCACAGCGCACAAGATTGCCCGACATAACCGATGTGTGCAATTCGCAGAGGCAGACATGCAACCACAATGTGCGATCCTAAGTTAGTTGGGCAGATTAGGAAACATTCACCCCAAGCTAACGATACAATTTCTGTGCTTGCATGCAGCTCGCGCGCAAGCTCGGAAACAAAGTTAAGTGATTGCAATGTGTACTGACGAAAGACCCTAGGTGCAACATCAAGGGAATGATCGATAAAAGCGGCCAGTGTACATTGATATAAGAAGAGGTAGCACAAAACCTAGGACTGAGGGCTTACGGGGTATAGAGCAGTCTCGTTGTAAAAGTTAACCTCAAAAGTAAATTTATAGTACATCAAAAAACTTTAAATCGGTTTCTATCCCGGTCATTTTCGAGGACCTATCTACGCCAACAACTGGCTCTGCGCTTGTGCGACTGGTACGAGAAAGCATAAGAATCTTGCAGACGACGTGATTTTTGCAGGAGACTGAAACCAGTTACAAGAGCAAATATGTTAATTGTATTCGGCCATTCGTTGAAGTTTGGCAGAGGAGGTGTGTTCAGGTACGCAGATGTGGACGTATTGATAGCGATGAACGCAAATATGGTTTGGACACTACAGGTTCAATTAAGGCTGAGGAGAAGGCTCCTAATGGATTCAAGTCTGATGCGATGTATTCTACAAGCGAAGACAGAGGAAACCCAAGTGAAAGTGAACGCAATAGGCCTTCTTAAAGTTAGACAGAATGGTAGTTCAAGACAAAACGGGAGTAAGAGTGTGGGAGCGGGCTCGCCGACAGTGGTGCAGACACTACCACACGCTTTGAGAAAAACATTTTTAAGAGAAAAAAGCGACGATACGAATAGCACTCCCGTGGAAGGAAAACGCTGATGATATGCTGAAAAACAACCGGGAAGCTGCCATCACACCTTTGGGGAGCCATTGATAAGAATCTCAAATAAGGAGGGTTAATTCAAGCGGTACAATGACGTAATTGGAGAGCATTTGAGTTCAAGGCTTGCAAAAGTGATAACGAGCAGACAGGAAAGTGACAGCGCGCAGGTCATATATTGCACACTGAAGAAAGAAGTAATGCGTGAAGATGCAAAGAAAACAAATTTAAGGGTCGTCTTCGACGCATCTTATCCCGCCAAAGGGTGCAGGTCATTGAGTGAGTGCCCCATAACAGTACCAAATCATCAGGTCCTCCTCCGGTTTAAATTCTTCTCAATCGCAGTGGCCGACAATATTGAGAAAGCGTTTTTACAGATTGGCATCGGTGTGAAGATGGTGACGCTTGTGGATCCCATTGGTTTGCTGAGGAGCCAAGTTTCCCTTTTAACAGTGAAGGAATTCGCGAGTGGAGAACGACGCGGTACCTTTCGTACCCAGGTCTAGTCAATTCATGATCACAGGTACAATACGTGACGACTTGAAGTTAGTCTGCAAGAAATAAACACTATTAGAAAAATTTAAAAACCTATTTTTACATCGATGATGTACTGTTAGGAGCCGAAGACATTCAGGATGCTGTGAGGCTCTATGGCACTTCTGAGGACGTCATCGAGCAGCTAGGGATGGATCTCCGGAATTAGACTGCTACAAATAAAAAATGCTAGCGAAGTTCAACAAGAACGAGCCTAAGAATGTGACAAAGTGAAAAGCCACTCACTTTCTTCAGTCTCCAGAGTACTTGGAATGATATATGGTTCCGAAGGCGGCCGCTTCATTTACAGATGAATCTTTGCTTCTATCCTTCTCACCAATATGTACACTAAACGGTTCATCCTCAAAGCAGCCTTTAAATTATTGTTCAGCCGCACTCGTTAAAAATACCAAGACATGTGCAGGGGATATTTCGGAGGGAGCCAGAAACGTACAGCTACACGTATTTGTAGTTCCAAGCATGAGAACCTACGGATTATTTGAGTACTTTAGAACAACCGATGACCAACGAAATGCAGCTACCATGTTGGTTGTCAGAAAACAAAAGTGGTACGATAAAAACTTTACCACTGCCTACGTTAGATCTCATTCTCATAAAAGCGAATACTGTATACAGACTCCAATGATACATAAAATAGCCCTATTATGCAGTAAAGCGGGACTGCAATATGTTGCCCGATTGGACGGTTACGTTAAGTTGGGTGAAAAGAGTCCCAGAAAAAAAAAAAAAAAAAGAAACTCATTTGTAAAAAAATAAGAAAAAAAATTAAGGTGGCGGAGATATTTCTTTTGACATCCCAGACCATTGGAGGAAGTGCCCCGGTCAAGACAATCCTGCGGTCCTCTTGACAGAGAACTAGGCGTTCATGGTCTTCGGAGCAGCTCTCTCTGGTGGAAAGTGCACAACTGGCTCAGTCCAGAACCTTCAGAATGACCTCAAACTTCAGTGTTCTCGGAATACAAGACTCAACTTAAGTCAAGGGAGACTTGTCCTGTTGGAGAAAGATCAAGACGTTCCTTTTTTATTCGACGCCGGAAGTTGCGAGAATAACCACAAAGTTCTGAGGATCACTGCCTGGGCCACTAGGTTCGCTCTGAACGCTTCAAAGTGAAATGGAAAAAAAAATACATGGTGTATAAATTGCGGCGGATATTATTCTCCCCGAGAAAAAGACGACGGAGGTTAATTCAAGACTCGCCGAGTTTAATACATTAGTTGACAAAATCTAAATCCTGCGGGTCGAATGGCGACTGCGGAACTTGACTAAAGTCTCGATGGTGAATTTCCAGTTCTGTTACCTTGCGGTCATTATTTTTTGTCATGTTAGTTTTGAAGGACGCTCATTATAAGTTTATGCACAAAGATGTAACAAGCACGATGTGTTACCTACGGGAACGGTTATGGGGCAGCTTGATACGTGCCCCGCAACTGAGCAAGAATGTACTAAAACGCTGTCGGGGATGTTCATGGTTGAATGCATAGCCTACTGTTGTTGAGCAAGCTCCGCTACCGTCAGATACAATTAAGGAGGCAAAGCTGTTTGAGGAGACGGGAGTTGACTTCACTGGGCCTCTTTACGCAAAGTAAAACAGGGTGATGGCTGAAGCAGAGCCTGCGCTTAGTTCTGATGTGCGCCTCCACTCGAGCAGTTCACCTCAATCTCTCAACCAAACTCGCCACGGAATCTTTCTTGCCTGCATTCCGGCGTTCTATATCAAGAAGATGCATGCCACAGAACATATATTCTGACAACACACTAGCCTCCAAGAGAGCATCAAAAGACACACAGAAAGCATATGATGCACTGGAGCAAGATGTATCCAAAGGATACATTGCAGAAGACAATCAACTGGAAGTTTATCGTGAAAGCCGCTCCATGGCAGATTGGATGGTTGGAGAGGCTCGTCCGACCTTTCAACACAACAGTTCAGAAAGCGTTAGGCAGAAGCAGCCTATGCTTCGAAGCACTGACGGCTACCCTTAAAGAGATGGAAGCCATATTATACTTATGACCACTGACATATTATACCCGGGGAGAGGGGAGTCATCAGTCATCACATCAGCACATCTCCTAAGAGGACAAAGTTTCACAGTTCTAGCAGAAACAAGCGTATCCAATCACCACCCACGATGGGCGACACACATAAAGACGGCTCGCAAATTACAGTATCAAAAAACGAGCATGGATAATTATTTTGGAAATGCTCGGCAACTGAGTACTCGTCGGCGTTACAGTCAGCTCATCGATACCCCGTCACAAATACTAGCTGCCTGGAAATAAACGATGTAGTCATACTGTATATTTGTCGAGCTTCCAAGTTGTTTTGAGAACTGGGGAGAATTGCAGAGATGAACCGCGGAGCTGGCAGGATGGTTTTTGAAACAGCAAAAAGGCACGCTCATAAAGAGTCAGCGCACACACTTTACACGCTGGAAATTAGTCGAGGTCAACTTCAGGCTAAAGAGGATGTTGCATCTGGATGGCGAAAAAGAAACTTTTTAACTTTTTTCACTCTATCTGAAAAAAAATTAAAGGATAAGGTCGCACGGACCGATTTGTCTTACGTTTTTGCCGTCTTACTTCTTGGTTTGTCATCTCCAGTAACCTCGGAATATATCATTGCCGATGGGACGTATTGGATCTTTGTCTTACACTTTGTCGCTCTAAACACCCATTTCGTAGGAGGGAGATCCTCCAAAGACGTTTCGCTCCATCGTATGTGTCGGTAATATTTCTGAACCTGTATCTTCGCAGCGTGCACCTACTCTCAGAGGTATTTGTTGAGAGGCGCCACCAAGGAACCCGAACCATTGGGTTCAGTCACCCACGCCTGGCTTTGCACCACTTCGGCCAGGCGTCGTATTCAAAGGTGTCCAGGTAAGGACAGTGAAGATGATTCATTCATCACCTCTTCTACCCTCAGTATTTTTCCTTTCTTTAGCCTCCACCTGTTTTTGCTTTCGGCTGTGGTTTCTTCTTTACGTTTTTCACGTGCTTAGGCCACAAGAAAGAACTTTAATGAAAGCAAGGCTTGTCCGTGCAACCACAAATGAGTCTCGTGCGCTCAGTGGTGTTGGTATTGTACTGTTGTCAACAAAGCCCTTTTTGTTATGGCATAGTGGATACCCAACTGCTGGTCACCGTTGCGGGCGGTGCTCGAAGGCACTGAATCTCCTTTTATTTGTTATGGGTTTTAAGCTAAAACCTCTTCATCGTCCTCTAAGGAAAAACCATACCAAAATATTTGACGTTGCTACGAAGTCTCCCATCCTTTTCAAATTTTTAATGTTTCGTGTTTTAGGGGCGAAAAAATACTTAATGAACTGTACCTAATTTTGTTGTCTAAAGTACTCAAAGTTGTTGTCTGGGCATCGTTTAGCGCCAAATTGTGGCATCAGGCGATCTACTTGTTGAGGCAAACAAAAAAGTGGAGAGAAGCACTACTAGCCCTGAAGTCAGTTTCGGATTGCAACGTTCGTGTGACTCCTAGGAATAAGCTGAACAATGTCAAAAGGATAAATATTGAAGATGACTTGCTTGACATCATAGACTCAGAGCTTGTCGAGGGTATCACTATCGACGGATATGATGCAGCGTGGCGTATTATCATTCGTCATGATGGTGGAGAACATAAAACTAGGCCGGTTATCTCGAACTTCGATTTTACAACTATTTCAACCACTGTAAAGGCAGGCTACTTCCAATGTCGTCTTCCCACCTAATTTCGTAACCCTTCGCGGTGCTTTAACTGCAAAGGGTTTGGCCAGTCATAGGTGACGTAGCTGTAAAGGTTTTGATGCTTGTGCCAAGCTCTCCAGTAAAGAGCATGTAGCTGATATATGTAAAATGATACCAAATGTGTAAACTGATATTGTCGCCACCCTGCGCACTCTCCAGCATATCCACTTTGGGAGCATAAAGATAAAATACTTATGTTGAAAATTAATAAAAACATATCATATCATACCTTGATCCAAAGATGCGACTTTTCTCCTTGCAAAAGGCGGATATGC
This sequence comes from Ixodes scapularis, assembly GCF_016920785.2. Taxonomy (NCBI): domain Eukaryota; kingdom Metazoa; phylum Arthropoda; class Arachnida; order Ixodida; family Ixodidae; genus Ixodes; species Ixodes scapularis. The sequence continues at coordinate 6,091,748 of NW_024609867.1, forward strand.
CGACTTCGCACGTAGAGTACCTGCGCATCGGCAGGGATGCATACCTGTACAGACGACTTCTGTGTGCCATCGGTGTCCCATCAAAACGCGAGGGAACGGTGTCAGTGGCAGAGCATCCCAACCTCAGGAACGATTCTGACAAGCCAGCAGCTATCCCAGATCAAGGATTTACAAACCCGCGTTCCCCTGCTGTCTTGTCCTCCCGGGGCTTCGGACAGCCACTCCAAACCTCTGCCTCGAGGAAGCCTGGTGAGCCGTCGAGGCGTCGGACCGCCAGTGGTTAGTTGACAGCGGCAACCGAAGAAGCCATGGATGAGGGTGGGATGCATACGACGAGGAGAAACTCTTTTCAGGATCAGAGTACTCTCGTTTCGCCAGAAGTGACTCACCTGGGAGGCCGAACGATTCCTCAAAAAATAAAGACGATCTACGGATAAAAATACATTTTATATTCTAGTAAATGTTCAATAGGAAACAAGCAAAACAGAAATATCGGGCAGAGACAGACGTGTACGAGCTTTCAGTTTATACCAACATTTATTTGAAACCAGCAGAACTCCGACTAAAAAAACCTAGGCTGCGAACGAATTTAAAAAAGGGAATTAGATAAAAAGAAGGTGCTAAACTGCAAAAACAACAAGACAAAGCGGCCAACTGTACGTGCAGTGACAGGGACACCAAGCCAAGAAATTTCGACTGACAAAAAAGGAACAGATCATCATGCCCGCACCGCTAGCCGCCTTGCTGTTCCTCCTCGGTCACCTGCAGCGGCCGCCGCTTCATCCCCGTGAACGCCGCCTCCAACCTTCGGCCCATCCGGCGCGCGCACGCACATACACTCCCACCAGCCTATGTCATCACCACCGCGCGATAGTCTTGTGGCGGCCCTCGAAGCCCTCGATCCCCCCCCCCCCCTCCCCCCTAATCCACCGCGCCAGCTCCTTGAGGAACAATACATAAATACAAAAAAATTCCTAATCCAGTAACCAGGAAGTGAGTGCAATCGTTTTACCTCTGGCAGAAGGAGACCAACTTCCGTTGTGACCGGATATCGTCATTTTATATGTCTTAATCCCTTACAACATCATTCTTGGAGTCCTCTCATAATAGTTGTACATGTTTTTGAGTTTCGCAGCAAATATGGTCGTCCCTTTAGTGTGGACTACAGTCGGGTGAAGCAAACCGTCAGCTGGCAACTTACACTCCCATTGATGGTCACGGAGGCGTTAATTCACGCACGGTCCCGCTTTGCCCATGTATTCCGTGCAACATTTCAGGAGGTGCGATAAACCTTTTTGTTTGGCGCAGGGACGTATGGCGTGCCATGCTTTTGTTTCCGCACTGGTGGAGGACCGCTTCTTTGTTCTGGTTTATACATGGAGCGCTGTTTATAGCTGCATCTAATGCAACTCTGGTCCTGCATCTGGCTGTTAGCGACCGAACGCAATGCGATACGCTGTACATGTACGGGATCCAGACAGTCCTACCACGTGGTAGGACCTACAACAAGTCGTGAGATCTGTTTCCTCGGAGCCTCTGCATGAGGGAGCAGAGCAAGTCTGCAGGGTAACCAGCTATGGGGTGGTGGGGGGGGGGGGGGGGGGGTGCAGGTGATTGAGTTGAGTACGTGAGCTCTGGGATAGATGGTGGACACACTGTTTTGTAAGGTGCTAGGAGATGAGATTTTTTTTTTTTTCAGATTGACATATTACGAATGAGAGCTATAAAAGGAAGAACGAGCTTCACTCATTCCTTCTGGGATGACTATGAGTTCTCCAAGAGAGTGAACGTCAGTCGGATGTCTAAATAGAATTCCAGCCCTTCATCCGTGGGTCCTCTCTCTTAAATAGGATGACACCTGGCGCTCAAAGTAAGCAGGGTTAGATTGTTTCGGCCGATGCAGCAATGGAAGGAATTACAGGGTAGTCATTCTCACAGCGCAGAACCGATGCGCTCTAGTTCGAACATAGTTAAAATTGCGGACAAATAGAGAGGAACAGAGGAGAGAGAAGTCCCAAGCGCTAACTCACAACTCGATGTATTGAAGGAAGGAAAAAAATGACCAGCCCACAGTATCAGCTCGAGCCGAGGCCACACTGGCATTGGGGTACCCGAGCACAAGGAGGGCTCACAACATGAACCCCACTCATACGATTGCAGAAAACAATGTCTTTCTCGGCTAATGCCACAGAAGGTAGGCTGGCACAACGCTCGTCTAGGCAGAGTATACGAAAAGCTTCAAAACTTTGCTTCGTGTGTTCTTCGTGGAATCCTCCAGTTATGGAGGATTTTTTGTAAAAATGGTGTACACCTAAAAACGTTTAATAATGCAGGGGTACGTGACCCCCCACCATGGAATTTAGAACAAGATTGTGTTCCCTTAACCGGTGTACAATACACCGTCCTGTTGTCCTATGTAGGATGTACCACATGAAGAGGGATGTTACAAGTCACACTAGTTGAACAGGGCACATACGTGAAGCATAGAGGCTCCCCCTTGTGCATAAACAGGGCATAAACAATAGGCTACCCTTATGTGAAGAACAGGCACGGTGTCCCCTTAGTGGATTCAACCCCCCCCCCCCCCCCGAAAAAAAAAGGGCCTAATTTGTTCTAAAGTTAGAGCAAATGTTGAAAATATTACAAAACAGAGGTTCAGCATAAAACACGTCCACCCTCATGTGCCCTGTACAACCAGTGTGATTTGCAACATCCACCTTTCAAGTGGTAGATAAAACATAGGATAAGCAGGACTGTGTGTTAAGGACCGGTTAAAGGAACACGAACGTTCTCTAAATTCCATGGTCGGGGTCATTAACCTCTGCATTGTCAAGCGTGAAAGAGTAGACCATTCTGACAAAAAAAAACTTTGATAATAGGCAAATTCCACCAAAAACACACTAGGGAAATTTTGAAGCTTTTAGTATACTCCGCCTAGGCGAGTGTTGTGTCAGCCAACCTTCTGTGGCTTTAACCGACAAGGAAATCGCCTTTCTGCAATTGTATGTGTGGTTGATGTTATGTGCCCTCCGCAAGCTCGGGTGCCCCCGCTCTAGTATGGCCTCGTCCCGAGCTGATACTGCGAGCTGTTCTTCTTTTTTCTTCCTTCAATTCATCAAGTTCAGTTTGCTCTTGTCTCCTCTGTCTTCTCTGTTCGTTTATATTCGTCCGCAATGTCAATCATGTTCTATCATTACCAACTCGCCCAACTAACAACCTTACTACGCTCTCAAGTTCTTCATCATTCGCCGTATCTGCGAATGACAAGTATACGGAATGGCTAGCTCAGAGGTAGAGCGAGGGAGGACATGATGCTGACTCCGGATTATTTTATTGAAGTTTAGCCATTTTGTTTATTCATGGTATATTAGAGACAAAGTAGGACCCACTGGGGAAATGCAGAATGCGGAATGCCAGATGAATTCTGAAGCTTACACAAGCCGGGCGGCCTTACCTTTAAGAAAGAGGACCCCAGAGATAGAGGGCTGCAATTCTTAGGCATGCGGCTGACGTTGACTCCTACGGGGACCTGATGGGCATAGAAACAGCGATCACTAAACCCCATGCTTCCCTCTTGCAGCTCTGATGCAAAGTCGGTGCAGGCGATAATAACAAAATCTCTTGTTTCCTCGCCCGTGCAAAATCCTGGCAAAGCGCACACGTTCTCCGCTCCAACGCCTGCGCAGGAGAGATTACCCTATAGACATGTTTTTCTCAATCATGCAGCGGCTCCTAGGAAACAATGCTCACTGCTAAACGTGGGCCCTACCGCGTGGTAGGAGGTTAGGACACAGGACATGCATAGCGTATCGTACCGCATTCGGTCGCTGGCAGCCCCGATACGCGACCACACTCTAAAAAAAGCCCGTGAGTTCGCTTTTCCGCACAAAACTCGGAGAGCCAATCACCGCAACTTACGGAGGCAGCTCAGCGAATGACAATGCCAAAACATATGTGTAGACCAAAAAATGCAGTTTGAGTTGTGACATTAAGCAATGCAAGCGTGACGTTTTGCATTGCTTAATGTTACAACTCAGACTGCGTTTTTTGGTCTAAACGTATATTTCGGCATTGTCATTCGCTGAGCTGCCCCCCTAAGTTGCAGTGATTGGCTCTCCAGGTGTTGTGCGTGAAAGTAGACGCAAAACGTTTTTTAGAGTGCAGAGTTGGATGTAGATAGAGCTTTACACAGGAGGCCATATGTAAGCTGGTACACGTAGGCGCTCCTCCGCCACGGTGTGCAAAAACAGCATACCATCCGTCCTGTGAGCTACACAAGATTATCATTCTGTTCCACCGCAGTGTGGCGCGGAATACGCCAACCAAACGGGACCGTGCGTCAATGACCACCTCCGCGAGCGTGAAAGCGAGTTTAGTACGCCAGCTGAGGGCTCGTTTCACCCCGATGTAGTCCACGCTAAGTATTGCAGTAGAAGTGTACGAAATTTGAAAACACAACTGCCATCGGGGTATACCGGGAACCATATGGTAGGATGGTTATTGGGGCGTTTAAAAGGACGATATCCTGCCACAACGTGGCATCACCTTCACTCACTCTGTCGAAACCGGAGGCAGGGTTTCTACGGCCGTGGATGATACGATCGCGCTCATACCCTAGTTAGTGGATAAGAAACTTCTTGTATATGTATGTACAGTTGGCCGCGGAGCACGCAAGGCAGCTATGTTGAAAGGAGGAGGGAGGCACGGGGGGTGGGTGGCGTTGGGATTGGTCAGGGGGAGGGAGGTTGAAGGCTCCGAAGGCAGCCAGAACACGGTTGCGCGGCTGTTGAGATAGACTAATGGCGATGTCGGTGCGTGCGAGCGCCACGGAGAAGGGAGGGAGGTGGACGTTCAGGGGATAAAGCGGAGGCCGCTGCACGATCCCGCGGAGGATTAGCGAGGCGGTTAGCGGCGGAGAGGATGATGGTCTTGTTTATTTCAGTCGCATGCGTTTGGCTTGCCGGCGATGTCATTGCACGTACGGTCGGCCGCTCTGTCTACTCCTTTGCATATACTTCCGCTTTTCCCCGCCTGTACCCGCTGATGTGTCTCTCAGCGGAGTTCTGTGGCCCTTGGAATAAACGTGAATTGGAAGCTTGTACATTTCTCTCTTTATTCCCTGTTTGACTTTTGCTTTCTTCGTATCGGGTATTAACCCAAGACGCTTGCCAAACAAATTAGTAAATGCTGTATTCAATTTTTCCTTAGATTTTGTACTGTTTAGTTTAACATAGCAGCGGCAAAAAAGGTAGGAATCATGCAGTGGAACTGCCGCGGCCTCCTCAGTAACAGATGACGTGAATTAGCGCTTTTAAGAGATTTGCTCGAGCCGCAAAATGCTTGCAAGAGACCTTTCTGAATGACTCCAACAGGCACGTGTTTCATTGTGATTTGTTTCTTAGGAAACTCGCGTTGGGGGTCTCCAACCCTTATCAGACGCGCAGCAGTGGCAGTACGGAGTGTAGTTGCCTGTGGTAAAATGTCTGGTCAGACTCCAGCGGAGGCTGTTAGAGTTCGTAAACTTGTCGATCGCCTGATCGCTGTCGTGTCACTGTGTCTCTCAGCCAATATTCTACGGCAGCTCAATGAACTGCAAGGACTCGTAGACCAGCTCGCTGATAACTTTTTAATTTTTGAAGATATTTATTCTCACCAGCTTTTGTTGGGTACTCGCTAGGATTCCTGTGGTGGAATTATTGAATGTTTTTAATTGCTATCCAAACTCTTCGTTTTAAACAAAAAATTAGCCCACATTCTTAGTGTTGCCGATGACACTTTCTGTTTTACATTTCACAACCTTCTTTACCCTTAGGCTTTTCATGTCAGGTTTTAAAGAGCCGTTTTAGATTTTGTTATCTTATAACGCATTAACATACTTCAATCAACGTCAAAGCGCATTGCAAGGCGGAAGTTGGAAAAGCGTGATTGGGGTCTTTTTAAATCACAAACCGTGTTCGATCCCTCCATGTTTTGCGATATATATTCTAACGATGCAACAGTTTACTCCAAAGAATGAATCATTAATGCTTCTCCATGTAGCCTATCACAAGCCTCAGAAATCCTAGCGAGGAGTTGCAGACATCTGGTAGACAAAGAACTGCGCTGTCACTCACAAGCGCAGAAGCATGCCTGGTCAGTATTTGCTCATACCTTACTTTTGAAACCGCATTTTATTTAATTAAAAAATGACCAACTCTTGCAAGAGAAAACACAGGCCATAAGCGTTTTCTAGATTAAGTGCCTCTCTAGCATGAAGTGTCTTGTCTCAGCAAAGGAAGTGTGGGCCGGAGAAAAAAGATAAGAGATGACTACCTGTACTTTCAGATCTGCCTTTTCTGTTTTCAGAATCTTTAAAGAGACAAGCCAAAGTGCCTGGGGAGATTTTTTCAAGCCTTTCCAGATAGAATTAATGCAGGGAATATATTAAGAAGTTCCCTTCGGTGACAGTCAACAAGCCAGTTTCTACGTCTCGTGCTCATAATGCACAATGCAGCAGGCCATTTTCATTATGTGATCTACAGGATGATTCAAGGAGAGGCCAGGCTCTTTAAATCGACTGCAAAATTCGGTTTCTTAACCTATCGCGCTACGACTTTGTGCAGCGTTGCCCCCAGATGGAGCATTTCTTCTTTTTTTTATTTTTTTTTGTAAAATTTGCAAAGTGCGATTTTACCTGGGGAAAAAGTAAAGGAAGGAAAAGGCTAGCTCCTATGGAATCGCGGCGAAGCCACCGGTCGTCAAACAGCACGGCGCCGTTTCGCACGGGAGACAAGAGATGGCGCAAGCGGTCGCGACGCCAACTGCTGCCAAAGAACAAGCATACGACGCCGAAAGCCGGCGTCTTTAGCAGATAGGGAAATGCACTTATTTGTTGTTACCGCGCCTGTTTTTGTTTCTGCGACTGTCGCCGCCTGGGGAACGCGCGCCGCTTTTAAGTCGAAAAGATCGTCTGCTAAAGACAACGGCTCTCGGCGCCGTATGCTCATTCGTTGGCGGCGTTCGTTGCGTTATCTCTTGTCTCCCGTGCGAAACGGCGCCATGTTGTTTGAAGACCGGTGGCGTCGCTGCGTTTCCATAGGAGCTAAGCCTTTTTCTTTCTTTCCTTTTTTCCTCGGGTAAATTCGCTCTTTGCAAATTTTACAAAAAAAAAAGCACCATCTGTGGGCAACGTTGCACAAAGTCGTAGCGCGATAGGTTAAGAAACCGAATTTTGCGGTCGATTTAAAGAGCCTGGCCTCTCTTTGAATCACACTGTAGATGTGGCACTTGGCTTTAAGAAGTGATCTTCACATGGACAAGAGAGGATTTATTATGGAATGCTAAGGCAATTGTCAGCTTAATCTTCGAGCAGTTTATTCGCTTTCTTGATTTTTTTTTTAAGAATGTTTTTTTTTCTCTTTTTCTTGGGGTTGCAAAAGGGTACACAATTTCCCTTTGATGAAAACCAGTAAGAATCCCTTTTTAACAACGAACTACCGCTCCATTGCTATTAGAATTTGCGCAGGAAAACCTAATGAGCAACTCACTATTCGAGTTGTCGTACATTTTCTAGAGATGAAAATATATTTAATATAAATGAATGTAGGCCTCTGAGCAGGACGCTCTACGGCCCACCGCATAATACGGCTACAAACCTTTATTTTCGAAGCGCTTTCGCATACTGGCCACTGTGTTTCGGTATTTTTTGTATTCCAAGAAGGCTGTGGGAGCGAGAGTCTGCCGCTACGGCCAGAGGCCGCTGCCGGCCGCCCAAACTGGAGAACATCTGAGGCGCGCAACAGCGCACGTAGGACAGGCGCAGAAGCCTACAAAAGAGGGCACACGCCCACAGAGGGGGGGAGACGGACCGTGGTCACGGAGGCGTGCAGTTCGAACGCTCCGGTAATAAAGAGATAAGATAATCCGCCAACCAAAAATTGATATAGTAGCGACCCTACGTTTCGAAACCGTTCGTTTCTTCTTCAGGGGGATGAATGAAGGACAGCAGCTTCTTCTTCTTCTAGATGTTGAGCGACTTCTTTTTCTTTTTCATTGGTCTTAGTAGGCTAGTCATGCCGTGCGCAGTCTGTTATAACATCTTGGAGGCCGGTAATATATAAAGTTGGAAGTGCCCCTAAGGACCTATTGATGTTGTCAGAGGTTGTTTGTATGTACCATGACTTTACGATGTGTCTTCTACGTACATTCGATGCCGTGTCTAGGATGCTTGCGTTTTCAAAGGCAATGCGGTGGTCGAGGGTCTCGCAATGTTCAGCGAGAGCACTGCGTTCTCTGTCGAAGTTTCGCACGTCGTTTTTATGTTGGCGGAGTCGATCGAGGAAGTTCTTCGATTCGCCGATATAGGAGGCGGGGCATTGGGAGCATGGAATCTTATAAATGACGCCCTGGGCCCTGTCCTTCGGTGGCTTGTCCTTTGGGCGGGGTAGGAAGTGCCCAAGAGTTGACACCGGTTTGTGTGCAACCATAATATGTTCCTTTGCGAATAGTCTGGATAGTAGTTCGCTCGTTCCTTTCACGTAAGGGATGCTGACGCGTGCTAGCGGTTTGGAAGCTGTTCTTGCAGGTTGGTTTATCCTATTATGGTTCTGACGGCGAACCACATGGCGAATGAAATTACCTCCGGTAATGTTTTACGTTGATTTTAACAACCCATTCCTGTTACTCTAATAAATGTAGTTTCTTGCTATGGAAACCACGGCTTCGTGTTGTTCCTCCCAGATGGGCATGCAGCAAGGCCACCCTCCCACAAGGCATAGGACATAGCTTTTTGGTAAGGGATGCTTAACGATTTGTATACCTACGGTGTTTAGGGCCGCTTCTTCAACTGCATTCGAAGTTTTCGGCGGGAGGAACCCTCTTCGTCAAAATGTGCGCCACGTCATCATATGTGTTTGTTTAAGAAAGTACTCTCCCTCAGGGAAGAATATAAGTGTGAGCCTTCTTGCAATCAAAATGGTGGCTTGGCTATGTATATACCACTCTAAGTTTATTAAGTTTATTATTCAGTATAGACGATGTGCAGATTTCGGCTTCTTCTTGCTACTTGTCCAGTAATGAGTGGCAGCTGCACCTTCCAATCAATAGAATGAGCAAAGTGGGACACGAAAACGTTTTCAGGTTTTCTCCTAGATTGACAACATGCTTCATTTTGCACTCTGCCGTTTGTTATGTTTATATCATATTCTTTATTTAAACACCATGTGTCTCTCTGTAAACCAGTCACACAAAGTTTCGGCGCCATGTTATATAGAAAACTAATATCTGTACCTCACATTCGGAGTTAAAACAAAAAAAGGTATACGCACCTTCGTCATCCTCAAAGTGCTTTCACAAATGTCTTAATGATTTGGCCGACGGTGCGTCTTGCTGCTTTACGCTTCCTTAGCACGGCATCGCCTAGATTACGGTAGCCTGGTTTATCCATCAGCAAGGTAGTCTTTCCTGAAGATGTTAAACCCTGTTTATCACTTAAGGTTAATACTTGCTTTTGATACGTTTCGCACATAACCCGTGCCTAGCTTATACGCTGAGACCCCGTCGAAATGTTATTTGAAAGAAAAGGGCAATATCTTAACCACTGCTATCTTAAAAAGCTCTAGAGTCATCCGGACCATCCCTTCTTTGCTTTTCAAATGTGTAGGTCCTCCCGTTTTTTTGAAAGTAACTTGACTTCATTTCACGTCATTACCTGAAAGGACCCCGTAAAAGTCTCTTTAAGGTAGTAAAGTGACAAAGTGTAAATAAAACGCGGCAGCCGCCGTAGACTTTACAACTTCCCGGGGGGGGGGGGGGGGGGGGGTGTTTACAGGGCATTACCTTTTCGCCAGAACTGGAGATTGAAGCTAACGAGAGCACGCCGGGATTCCATTTCCCATGTATTTTGTCAATAAAGGCAACGTGGGCGTTATTTTGTTTCCATGCCACAACTATAGATTCTCGTTACATCGGAAGTACACATCGTCTCGGTAAAAATCATGGCCCGGCTCGGGGGAGGGGGGGGGGGGAGGGGGGGGGGGAGGGGGGGGCTGTGCTTCCCCTTCCCGGATCTCACCAGGGGGGCGGGGACACGAGCCCCAATGCCCCCCCCCCCCCCCCCCCCCCTCTCCCGAAGTCTACGCCTATGAAACACGGTATTTGTTGGCCTTTTAGTCTTCGTGTTGAAAATATGACAACATCCCTCCATCTTCGTCTGACTGAGGTTGCTAGGCACCGCTGAAAAATTAACGAGTTGCCCTACGGGACTTTCTGCATCTATACACTTTTCCAAAAAACACTCGACCCCAGGGGCAACGAACCGTTTTCGAGCCAAGTCACTGAGTTTGAGGCTAGACCCTCATTGGCGTCCCTCCTAACCCTAATCGAGTGGACTGTGATTTCAATAGATGCAGCCTGCGTGGGCGCAGTTTCAAACGCTGCTGGCGGCTAAATTCTCGTCTTTACCCGCTATAGTTTGTGTTTCATGGTATATGTATTTTCCCGAGGACATTGAGGAAGCATTGTGCCACATTTCATAAAAAAAAAAAGAAAAATGTAAACTATTTTTGTTGGCTACGCGCGCGACAGAACAAATGCGACTGGAATGTACAGTTCTAGTTATTTGTTTTTTTCTTAGGATAAGTTTTGACGGCGCCGCGGGATTCGCCGCATGTGAAAGGACAAAGCGCTTGCTGTCAAAAATAAATTGCAACAGAAGAGGGCCGAAAGCCATGCATTTTCACGCTCACAAATAACGTGTTTAGCGATGGGCAGGACACAGACATACAATTGAGGAAGTGTTAACATTCGAACAATACATCGTACTTACCACACGATGCAGCGTTATCCGAAAAGAATTTATTTGAGAAAGATCTCAAATAACACAGTCCCAGTCGACGACAGTCACATCTTGACGTTCAGATGGAATCCGAGATGACTTCGTTTTGGGGCACGTTTTGGGGAGAGCTTCCTTTTTTCAAGACCGCACCTAGGAAAAGAAACGAACGCGACTTACCCGTTTCTCACCCCAACCCGGACAACAATATTTGGTGATGACTGAGGATTCTACGTGGATTATCTCTGGGAGGGGTAGAACAATGTTCGCAAAATCGCGTCGAGGGTCGTTCGACGTCCTTCACCTCCTTCGTTTCCTGTGAATGGCGAGCAGAAAAGCTTTAATGGCAGGTACTTAACAGCCTTATTTCTCGTAATGGAAGATAACACAAAAAGGGTACGCAGCACGCATAAAAAAATAAGTGGAAACTTTCAAGAGGGGCGAGAAAACGTCGAATGCAGACCCGCAAAAACGTAGGGAGAGAACCGCGCTGAGCGGGTCTTCACAGTCCCAGAGGGTGGCAGAAATTTCTAACTGCTGGAGGGCGCGAGAGTCGCACCAGCCGCATCAGCATCAGCAACATGGTGGCGGCCTAGGAGCGTTTTCTGAAAAGGTGTATAGTGACTGGTCGCTAACAGGGGTGTGCGGTATTGCAATGGTAACTTGAAACTATCTTCGTGTATGTGCATCTCTGTATTGATATATGTTTAAAAAATGCAGTTGTATTTTTAATGTATCACTTGTAAAGCAGTGTTCTTCCGCGGTTATGTATCTCGTTATGTTTGTTGTCTATACTTACTTAACTGACCATTTTATACGATAAAAACTCTTTTTGGCGCAAGTAGTTTTTTACTTTGTAATACGAATCCTGCGCATAGTCTTCTCTACATTAAAGACGCCTGGTGTCGTGATATATCACAAACGCTCACCACAATAGGCAATAATACAATAAAAACAAAGCTAATTTGAAGAACAGTCATTTAAAAAAAAAGAATAGCTCGATAATCTTTCCCCAGAAAGCCCTCTGCGATTTCGCTCTAGCGTTGCATATGCTTTAAAGGAGGCGAGTGGACAAGAGGAAATAATCGGCTATGTCAGCATATTTCGGCTATATCAGCGGTTGTTCGTCTCCAGCGGAAACTGGAGGCAAAATGGTTTTATTTTTCTCGCTGCATTCGAAACTTTATGGTTGTGAAGGAATAACGAGTTTGATGTAAGTAAAGTTGAGTAACCTGAAATAAAGATAGGAATTCTGTAACCACAATTTGCATTCGCCACGACCTGCACCCTCACCGGAATGTGCAGGTTCGGGGAAAAACGCGTTTTCGTATGTAACTGTGTCTGAATTTCTGAATACTTTTTTTACAGTTTTGCAGAAGTATATCAGGGAAATCCCGTCATCAAGGATACATGTGGATCCCAGTATTTGTAATTTGGCCTTAAAATGCATGTACCTCAGTTTTTTCGCATTTCGAAATATATTTTGGAGTACCTCTGCACAGCCATTACCTCGCGAAGTTCAATGGGATGATAAAATTCGCTGACTTAGATCAGAAATATAGAGAATACATTCATGTCTATACTGAAAAGGCTAAAAGCACCAACATTGTAGGTTGTGCAGTTTATTCAGTTTCATTAAAAAGCCTTCAAATCTAATTAAATTGCAGGTGTTTTCACGGCTAAATTGTATGGTACTTTGCTAGCCTCCCACCATTCAGCGTACAATAATATAATGCAACCAATTCATATTTGTCGTCTCTCACAGTGCCTTCACAACCATCTATTTTTTAGGTGGTAACAAGAATCTTCAGTGCAGCGCGAGCGAATGTATATAAATAAGGCCCATCAACTTGGACATGCCATCAAACTGTGATGAGTGCCCAACTATGTTGGTATACCCGGTAATCAGAAAACAAAGGAGGTCCCTGCCGTTTCGAAGGAATCTGTTCAAGCCTCTTTCAGCCTGTCCCACAAAGATCTCAAACCAATTTTTTAGAACGTCAACTGTTAAATCCTGGCAGTTGGATTGCGGCATGTAAACTGGCAACAAAATTCATGTAATGAAACCTCTCTCTGGGGTGTGGGAGAGTTCCTCTCATAAAGAACACTTCTTTAAGGTCCTCGTGTGTGGCTTACAAACTTTTCAGTCCAGTGTGACTCATCTGTACTTGCTATGTAGTGAAGACGTGAAACTTCGTGAGATTACAGGAAAGGGCTGACTGTCCTGCATACTTCATGTCACTGCAGATGTTTACATGCTCAAGGCCAATAATTGTTTCCTAGAACTTCTTACAAATTACTTTACATTTCATTTCATATATATTTTTACTTGGTGACCGAGGTTTAGTAAAATTGAGTTTGTGACTTTTAAATAAAGTTGGCTATTTACACTAGAAGTAACTTTTCACTACTTCTCAAATTTAACTAGGGCTGCTTGAAAAGCTTGCGTTTGGCCCAATATGCCGTTAGTTGACGCCGTTCCATTTGCCTTACATTAATCATCTTCATCATCATCATCATTCGGACCAGTATCTCATGCGTTCTTCACTTGCAGAGGAATTCAGATGCTAGAAAATGCGTGAGATGGGAATCTTAGGAAACATCACGATGAAACTGGGAATTAATGGACACTAGCAGCAATCCACTTTTTTCACAAATGGATCTTACCGTAGGCAGTAGGTCACCGAAAAACAAAACGCCGAAATTGTTTTTATCAATTTGACATAACATAATCATAGTTCTCGCGCACTATAGCCTTTGTTGCTGATGCACCAAAAAACTCCAATTTCTTTCATTCATTCACATAACATAAATAACACAAATCGGTCGAAGATATGTTAAATCGGAATGAAAATATTTTTTTTCGCCAGTTGTATGTTTAGACCCCTAGAAATTAACCATATAATTGACCAAACTAGAATAAAACCCTGCAGACGATATTCTCTCTGAAGTTATTTGTACCGTAAAGTGCAGTTAAATTCCCAGCTTGATTTCTTTTAATGCGAAGAACGCATTACTGAAACACAATAAGCTTGATATATTTTTCTTGATGATGTTTTAATGGATGTAATAATTGAGCTTAGGAAAATATAAATACTTTTAAAGTTTAACTTGAAACCCCGCAGAAACAGATCTTCCCGCCACATTGTTTTCTATCAGCCTCGCGCATATGCTGGCACTCCTGCCATTGCTTATCAGATCTCTTTCCTACAAGGGATTAGCAAATTTTTAGCAGTACCATACAAACTAGAAGTATGATGCTTTTGAAGATTACCATACTTTTAGAGCTCTTTAGCGACAGTGGTTTACTGTTTCGCTATTAAAGTGCGTAAGGTGGTGGTAAAAGCTCATAACATATGGCAGGCTCGAAAAAGACAACACGTATCTACTGCAAGATGCAAGATGTATTTTACATCATTAGAGCCACTGGCTTTCCTACCGCGAGAATGCTGAAGTCGTCCGGCTTCTACCCTTTCCGTACAGTGTTGCGGAGAGTTAGCCACCCTGCTGGCCTACTCTTTCGCACTACTCCGCCCGTCCCCTGTTTTGAGAAACCCGCAATACATCTAGCGGCACAGTCGGCCTTCTCTCTTATAAGTGATCGTTTGTCTGCATGGTTCTGCCTTAAGCTGCTGCCACGGGTTGAGTTGCAGCGTGCGCACGTCCGACTGGTAATGACTTCTTTCGCGATTCCCCTGACACTAAGGTCCCTGCATCCACGGCTCGCTTGACCGCAACGTCTCGTTGGCGCCCCCTGTATGCCAAAATAAGTCAGTAGACACCGGGATCATCGTTGTTAGCATGGCGTTGGAAACCAGGTGCGGCGACCGCCTTTGTAGGTGGGCGTCGGCGGTACGGTGGGACGAGCATCGGGTTGCCTTTGAGAACCGGACCCCGGACGTAAAGATACGTAACCCCACAACGTGCATAACTCGGCCTGCCATTCCATGGCTGTCTTTCAAAGACACTTTTCTCCCTTCTGTGTGAATGTGATTGCCTGCATATTTTTTCTCGCAATTTTATTAGGTTGCATATTGCACCGCGCAACTCTTAAAATAAGTGGAACATAGACACATAGCCCATCTTCCTGATTATCTCAGAAGGGTTTCGCATTTTACTCATAATCAAGCTAATATATATATGTATATATATATATTGTTGCGAAGATGCGGGGCCGGCAGGAGAAGACAAGGATGGTCACATAATGAAGCCGAATCATTTAATGGCGGCAGGGCCTAGCGCTTGGGCCTAGCGCGCGATAGTAGTGCACACCACTCCCGCAGCGTCGTCGTCTTCATCGTCACATTACCCCCTCCTTGGAAGGGGACGACCCGGCCGATGAATGAAGAACACGGAAGAAAAATATGTACGCAAACAAAACAGAAACTGATGAAGACAGATGAACAAAGCACTGCTGCCTGCCGCGAACTATGAGAACCTGTCGCAGTTCCATGACCGGAAGACGCTCTAGCAGCATTACCGACCGAAGCACCAGTCACAGCCCCGCGACGACGCTGTCCGGGCTGGGGAACGTCCGTCATGCCTTCACAAGATTTGGCTGGGGACGGGGCAGGGGATCGTTAATTCTCGTAGCTCTCAGTCGTCACAATCATCGTCTCGCAATAGTGTCCTCAAGTCATCACGTAACACTCTTAATGGTTCCTCGCTTACGCCTGTCA
The DNA here is from genome assembly GCF_016920785.2 of Ixodes scapularis. Classification (NCBI taxonomy): domain Eukaryota; kingdom Metazoa; phylum Arthropoda; class Arachnida; order Ixodida; family Ixodidae; genus Ixodes; species Ixodes scapularis. The sequence goes on from NW_024609867.1 coordinate 6,107,237, forward strand.
GTTCATGTCGTGCTGTCTTCATGGCATCATTGAGGCGGGGGCTGTGTTGCAGGGCTGTGGGCTGGAGATCAGTCAGACGCGGCGGAGCGCTTCCACAGATGGCGTCAAGGTTGATGGGGGTGAACGGAATGATCGATACCCCGCACCTCCACCAAATGTCACGGAGATGCGGGCCCGGCAGGAGAAGACAAGGATGGTCACATAATGAAGCCGAATCATTTAATGGCGGCAGGGCCTAGCGCTTGGGCCTAGCGCGCGATAGTAGTGCACACCACTGCCGCAGCGTCGTCTTCTTCATTGTGACAATATATATATATATATATATGTATATATATATATATATATATATTATATCTTTGTTAACAACATATATATGCGCATAGCAAGTACACCAATCCCAGACGAACGAGAAATAAAAACCTGGAGTTGATTTGTTTTGTGTCAGCTGTTTTATTCTGGGAGAATCGTCACAATCAATTTGGTGTAACTTAACTCACGATTCCGTCATCCTTATTCGTGTTGTCCGTCTTCGACTTATTGGACTCGTGGTTTAATAATATCAGGATATCCTTGCCCTTTTTCGATTTTGTGAAACATGTCGTAGTTGAAGTTTCTAAAAGACAATAAAAAAAATGAATCGAGGAAACTTGCCTGCATGGTGATTGATTATGAAATATGTGAAATTCGCTTTCTGGGATATATAAACAGATGAGTATAGCTAGAGCAACTTTTGTAAGTCTTACCCAGCCCTCATGCAACCTCATCATCAACGTGTCGGCTCAAATAACCAAGGTTTCGTTGATGAGCGTTTTCGCCGCCATATCATTGCGAGACAAAAGGTGCTGCAGGTTCCAGAACGCACCTCTAGGTCCAACGCCAGCTACCCCACTAGTGCTACTGCCCAATTTCTTACAATCACCTCCTGTAGTTGTTGCGCGGAACGTATAAAGATGCAAGCTGACACACACACACACACATATATATATAAATATGTTATATATGATATACAAGTAGCCAAGTATATATTAGGGAAAATGTTAACTCAAGACAAACACGTAGAAAGGGCAAAAAGGGATATTCCTATGAGTGGGCCAGAGAGCATGACATTTTTGTGAGGCGGTCACCCCCGGGAAATTTGGCCGTTCATTGTGACAGGTGCCTATGTTCTCCCGTACTCGACTAGACTTAGATTTTAAAATGCTTAAAAAAAAATTTCGAGGCATTTAAGATCAGGGTGAAGGGCGATGAAGCATCAATCAGCACATCGTCTATCCTTTTATCAGATGAGAAATTTGAATTTCTCTCGCGAGAAGTTTGATTGTGACCGCCTTGTTGGTTTGGGAATGTACATTAATCTGTATTTTCCAAATAAACATTCAGTTGATAGTGGCGCAATTGTTTTGTTCATTTCGTCCTAATATCCTTCCTTTCTGCCGCTTTTAAATCTAGAGTGTGCCAACTTGCCCAACCACAAATTCATTTACACGCACAGCCTTAACACAGTTTTATCGACAGTTTTGAAAGAACACTACATATGTCACAATTTTTGTTAAGAAATTGACCGTTTAAATTTTTGACGAAGTCCAAAAAGCTAAAATGATTGTTCAAAAAGTTTAATGTCAGATTTGTTTCTGTTATTTCTCCTCTTTCACCCCCCAAAAAATAATAATATACACCGGAATATCGAGAGTACAAAAGGGCTTGCCTATTTCTACTCATCATTATACGTTGAGTGGTCATACACCAACTCAGTTTCAGTTTTGAGACGTTCTCTTTTGAGTTTTGAGAGTTTCAGAACGTCTCAGTTTTGAGACGTTCTCTTCTTCACTTGTCTCTGTCCCTTCTACTTTTAAGTTTCTGTTTCTACCCCAGTCTCGGGTTAAGTTCCACCATGGTAAATATCCACCAGCTCGCCTGCACTTTAACCGTTTTTTCATTACCAACTCAGTGTTTGTTGTCAAACGTTCACTGCATCAGAGTGCACTTATTTAGAGCGACACTGATAGGGTATTTATGCTCGACGAGGTTTTTATGTGAATACGACCCATAAGAGCCCATTTTTCAGAACATAAATCGCAGCTAGAAATTAATTTTCGTTGCTCCAAAAACAGCCGGTTGAGAATTAGCTAGTTTCAGTTTTGCTCTTTGTTTTCCGAGATCATGAAGCTTTCAAACAATGTGTACCAAACATTTTCAAAGTCATGTGGCATCCAAAGAACACATTCAAGAATAAGTACGTGTACACGTCATTCTAAATATGTCAATGTACCGCGCGCTGAACGACGGAATGGTGGCCCACAACGGATCAATGTTGTAACGGACCTGGGGCCGCTACTCCAGAGCAGACATTGGTGATATTGACCAATAGACATTGAAGCGCGACATATCGAGCTTAAGGGATACAAATGCGATACAATAGTATGACAAACAGTGCACGCAATATTAGGGTCGCCTACTTAACACACCGGTGTAACCGCGCGACTTCCGGCCATGGTCCTCCGTGCTTCGTGTTTTGGTTAAGAGCAGTTTAGATTTTTCGATTTATAAAAATATACGCTACTCTGCAGCAAAATATTGATTGGGATGTGTGGTCACGCGAGAATAAATCGAAAATTCTAAAATAACCAATTTTGGGGGTGTCAGTTTTATTTCGGCGACAAAAAAAGGGGGGGGGGGGAGGTAACATTTTCAAGTGGAGCGTCAGTCCTCCTCCCAGTGTTGGAAGAGAATTGAGTTCGGGGTGAGGACCAGACAGGTGTGCAGTGGGGGCCAGTCAAAAAAGGGCATCAATGCTGCAGAGGTTACATTGAAGAGGTCTGGCAGACAGTTGATTAGAGATCCTTACAGGCGCTAAACGAGTCTATCTCGACGCGGGACGGTTCATGAGAAGAGTTTGAATCCTGTAGCGCCTGTGCCTAAGGCAGTCAAGGCCGACCATGTATGATCATCATTGGCTTCGACCTTGGTAGTATTGATTTTCGTCAAGTAAGTTTCAGTACTTTTTATTTGTCTAGTAAACGCAGCACCGCTAGCTTTCTTCCCCGCCATCAAAAATACTTCGTGTTTCCCTTCCCGGGATTTTCATTTTTTTTTTTTTTAATATTGCTACGCGCGTCGTCGAGCGTGCGGGAGAGTGGCCGAGTAGTAGCGGCGGCAGGATGTTGAATGACGCGCAAATGCGGAAAAGTAAAAAGGGAGAGTTTTGTCGATGTTCGATCGTTCCACAGTGTGCAATTTGTTCTTTGTCTGTAAGTTGCTGTACGTGACGCAGGTACTGCATTGCTCGCGTATCAACGTACAAACACTGCTCAGAATTTTCGTTGTATTTATTTGGGTATCGTCCTGGGAACGATCAAGCTGGACTAACCTCTTTTAGCGCCAGCGTGTGGGGAGCATTTCATTGGCACGCCTCTTTTTGAGACAGGTTGTAAATCGTTTTATTTTTCTTAATGACGTGAGTGATCCATTTTTGCACGGAATGTGTCAGGTGCGCCTAGGTAGAGCCCTTCCCGATATTGTTGTTTCTTTTCAGAGTATTTTGATTAGACTAATTCATGGGCATTTTTCCGAGGTGTTTCAAGTCACACGGTTCCTGAGCACATGGTTTTCATAAAAGTATATAGGTGGTGTAACTCGGAAGCAAGAGTATCGAGCCCTTGTTGATGCTGTCTTCCCCGTCCCGCTGTACATATCCCTATACTATTTATGCCCGGGGCAAAACGTCCTTCAGCGCGTGAAGAGAATGCAGTCCCAACGGGAGTTAACACGTATTTGTTTTTCCTTTGAACCGCAGCTGGTAGTTTTTGTTGGTTAAACCTTGGATTGAACACAAGGATATGCTTGTAGCATGGAGTGTAAATTGTTTCTTGTGTAAAAACCCAGGGACAGTTGAGCATGTATTTGTGGAGTATTGAGACGGTGTTTTCTTTTGGGATGCACTTTTGGGATGCATATTAGGTCCTTAGCCATAGATAATAAAAAGGTAGTAAATTTTACATCCGGGATAATTGGCAGACTAACAAATTGATGTATTTAGCGCACATAGTAGAAGAATAGGGCAAAGAGAGCGCCACTTGCAACTATCTTTACTAACACGAAAATAAAAAAATAAAAAAATTATCCGCCGTGGACTCATGCGTTTACCCCCAGTCCTGTGAATGATGGTGGCTTGTTCATCCAGGCTCGTGTAGTTCCTTCGTTGTTTGTTGCTTATTTGTTTGCTCATTTAACAGCGTTACGGATTCTATACTAATACAATTCCTGTCCTCACGGAGGATATAGAAGGCCCCCAGTATCTCGCGGGTCAATTTGTCATTGTTCTTCCCCAAGATGTTGGTCTCTCCGATTAATGGTCTGCACGTACACTCCCTGCAATGGATTTGAAGATTTTCGCCCACTGTTGCCTTCAAGGAGTAATCATGCTACTGGAGTCCGTCATTGAGGCATCTGCCCGTTTGATAGCTCTTGCCACACGAAAGATGTATCTTACATACGATGCCCGAAGGGCATGGAAGGAGTTTGTTTACATGTTTCTTGGTGCACTTGTGTTTTGTGGTACCCTTAGCATGCGCATTCACTCTAGGGCGAATTTGACAAATTTCTTGCGGTGCTGAAAAAATGCTCTGTATTCCTAGTGGTCTGCGGCGTTTTCTTTCTTTTTAAATTATGGGACATCCTGTGCAGATGCAGTATTACCACTGGCCTTGTTTTCTTGATATTAGTCTGGATGGTCTGGAAGCCTTTTGCCTTCTTCACCAGAGTGTTTGCCCCATCAGCCAGTATGGCTGACGAATAGCCGAATTTTCTTAGACTCTCTACTTGCATACCGCAGCTGGATACCATAGTATGAAGACAGGACTTTTTTAGTGCCGATTGCAGACGCGTTAGAGCTATGCCCCTCTTGATGGGTTTTGAGTGGGCCAAGCCATAGTCTAGGATGCCTTTCGTGGATCGTGGGCAGTACGACCAACGAACATGGGTGTCACCCAGGTTGAGCGAAAGTTCAAGAAACTGAAGTATCTTTTTTTTTTTTTTCTTTGGGGGGGCGGGGGCGCACCTCATATCTAAGCCTAATGTCACATCTGTACTCAGCGGAGGTCGCCATAATGTCTTCAGCTTCTATGTACACATGTTCGCCATCTTCAAGAATTACCATGAAGTCATCACCATAGCGGACGACCTTGTGCACTTTTTTGTTTCCAAGCGCACTTTCTATGGCACAGTCCACTGGTCCCAGATTGTTGGCACCAAGGACAGGGACGACACACGAACCGAAGATGACTTCTGCTTCACTTACACCTTCACTTCATGTGTAGGCTCTAAGGACAGGGACGACGCCTTGACTCACGACTTCTGGTTCACTTCCACCATCACTTCATAACTTCTCAACCTTTCTTCAAACTTTACACTTAACAACTTCAGCTTCACAACCCTGAGGGATGTAAAGATTGAACCGGATATTGGAAAGCGGTTGGAGGTCGGTCCACAGCTTTGATTTGAGCCAGTCATTAGCAAATTGGAGTTGGTCATACTAGCCAAGAGAGCTCAATACGAGACAGTAGAGGAGCACCGACCAAGTGGATCTTTGAGTGCGTGGATAACCTTCGGGCTCCACAAAAGAAGAGGATCAGTGGGAGCGTTTAGGCCCTCGGTACAATATATGATCACTAATGGACTATGCGTCCTGTTATCTGATAATGAAGGACAATTTGTTGTGTTACCAGATGGCCTGTACAACGAAAAGGCCGTGGCAGCTGTAGAGAAACATTTTAGACCGGTGCAAGTCGCCTTGACAAAAACTCGAGATAAAGCAAAAAGTGCGTGGGAGCGGCTAGTCAGCCGCAAGTTGGAAAAGCGGAGCGCTTACATCTGGAGGTCTTCTTCAGCATAAAGACACATAAACAGGCTTGCCCAAGTATAATGCAACCATTGTCACAAAAAAAGGATCGTGGCAGAAGCAAGTTGCTACCTAACTTCAAAAACAACTGTCCGCTTTAAGTATTAGGAACCACTTCTGGGTTTTCAACCCTGAGAAGATAGTGGAATATCTCCAGTTAGGGGGTCCTGAGAAGAGAAATGCATTCAAAAAGTCATGTGGAGAATTTTTTTACTCCTTACCACATGACCAGCTACTGACCTCGGTGATGAATTGTATTGAAGCAAATGAAGAGCTCGCTTTCCGAAGTACCAGGGGGGCACCTATTGGTAACTTAATGGAGCTGTTACATTTCTACCTGATGTTTATGATGGTTCAATGTCGGGATGGGTGCTGTCTTCAGAAGTCAGGAGTATGCATCGGTTCCTGCGTCACCCCAGTACTCAGTGACATCTACCTGGGAGCAGTGGACTGTGCCGTAGAAAGTGCGCTTGGGATAAAAAAAGCGAACAAGGTCGTCCGCTATGCTGAAGACTTCATGGTAATTCTGGAAGATGGCGGACATATGGACTCCACTCGCTCTTCGAACGAAGCCAACGCGGCAACGCTTACATGAATGCGCACTAAGCCCTACACGAAGGTGGCGCTACGCCGTGTCAAAGCTCGAAGTTATGCAGTTCCGGCACCAGCCGCACCACGTTTTCCGGTGCATCGCACGTGGAGGTCTTTCGACGCGTACAGTTAGTTCAGTGAGCGTAAGGATCGTGCCCGCTGTCTTCGGTGCTGTGAAAGAAGTTACGAGACGGAAGAAACATCAAAACCCAAGCGTTTAGGGCTCCAGGTCGGGCCGCCGGATCACTCTGGACCAGAGGCGACGTGTGTTCGCACGCTTCGAGGAAGCCTCCGCTCTTCGCCGCGCCAGACCTCGCCGATCACGACCAGACCCCGAGTCCGAAAGGCTCCTGCGCAGCCAGGAACGGAACCGAGGTAGGAGCTGCCCGTTCTGCGCTACCATGCAGCGCTCTAGAGTGCTCGGAGCTCTCGGTGACGTTCGTGCCTGCGCCCACGTCTTTGGGACCCCTTCGGACGAGCAAGTGGTACTTCGACAGGCTTGGACGGGGCCGCCCTCACCGAGCAGCTCCGCTGTATTCCGTTTATTTATGATGGCAATAAAAGCTGGCGTTTGTTCTCGGAAAAAAATTGCGGGCGACCATACGGGACCGCTCTCCGCGCCGCCGACGAGGTTGGCCGCCGCCATGTTCTCAGCTGTTCACTCGCTCCCGCAGCGAGCGACTTCCCATGATCCTCCCAGTTCGAAAATGCAATGCGACCTGAGTTTACATTGGCTTAATGAATGCGCAATCGCCATCTTGATCCAACTCTGTCTAGCAACTTGAATGCGATTCGCTTTCTTCGCGCATTATGCCGTTTACATGAGCGCATTGAATGCGACAACTGGATTCGATGCGGCTAAGTCGCATTCATGTAAACAAGGCTATAGAAGCTGAAGACATTATGGCGACCTCTGCTGAGTACAGATCTGGAATTAGGCTTACATAAAAAATGCCCCCCACCCCCAAAAAAAAAAAAAAACTTTAGTTTTTTTACTTTTCGCTCCACCTGGGTGACATTCATGTTCGTTGGTCGTACTGCCCAAGATCCACGAAAGGCATTCTTGACTATAGCTCAGCCCACTCAAAACTCATTAACAGGGGGGGGGGGGGGGGGGGGCATAACTCTAGCGTGTCTGGGCTTGGCACAAAAACGTCCTGTCTTCATACTATGGCATCCAGCTTCAGTCATTCAGGGTTGGGGGGTACATGGAGGAGTTTGCGGCAAATAATTTGGTTTTCTTTTTCTATTTTTTTCTTGCGAGCAAACAGAGTTGTCAGTTGCGCTTTTTTCTCTTCTGTTCTGAAGTCCCCTTTGTGCGATAAATACTTCGATATAATAGAAACAGTGTACGGTATGACCCGCATGCTCCTGGGTTCACATAGCATATAAATATCTCGCATAGCTGTCCGTCATGCAGATGTAGATGTGCTTCCGGTTTTTGAGTACTTTGGAGAATGTGTTCGACGGATGACAGAAATACGGAGGACTCAGCCTGAGGCTCCTGATTCGGTATCTGCACTGGAAGGTGTTACACAATTGAAGTACTTTTAACCGTGTCCCGTTAGTCGCAGAGTGAGTGGTGTGAGCGTTTTGATCGTTATTGTAACATTTTTGTCGACGCTTAAGTTGGCAATAAAGAATTAAAATGTACGTGGCCGAGATGTTATTGCGCTCAGTTTTCGTGCGGTATCCCCGAGCTTGATTCCTGGGAGCGATGCGTCTTTTTTAATATTTTTTTCAAATTACCGTTCTCGTAAGTTCAAAATCCTTGTCGTCTGATCGAGATATGAATGTACTACGCGCAGAAAGTTATACGCCCAAACTTCCAGAAACCTAGACGGGTACAAACAAGACGCCACACTGCGAGCCGGGTCAGTCTCGTTCAGCGCCTGAAGCTGTTGTTTCGCTGACATCGATGGCCGCGACGCTAACCTTCTTCTGTTTTGTTTCGGGAAAAGGTTCGCTTCATTAAACGTTCAGTTTCTCCACTTATTCTCCGCCTCATCAATTGCCTTTTGTGACAATATTGTCGGCAACATTCGGCACTCTTGATTTCTGAAATTGCCATCCGAGGAGTACAGAGACAAAATTCGATCACCACGCAGGTCTAATTAGGTAACACGACTGCACTTCCAAATAATTAACACCATACACCATAAAAAATAAAAAGCATCACGTATTCAAAAACAATTAAAAGCATAATGTGTAAATATTCAAATATTCAACTCAGCCATTATCGCATAACATCATGTGTCCTTAAATGGCATTAAATTTTATGGACTACAAAGATATGCATAGAAATGAATCTATTAATCAGATTTTTTAAGTGTTGAATTTTGTAACACCGAGCATTTTGCTTTTGCACGAACTAGGCAAGGCTTACAAAATGACGTTGCAGGTGTGGTCTGAGTGATTCCGGCCGTTTCTGCACCCCAGGAAACCACCAATACCCAAGCGCAGAGCAGTCGGGATGAGGGCCGGATGATTTTTTACCATCTTCGCACGGTGATGCTTTCATAAGAGTATTCACCACTCGTATGCACTTTGGCTTGTTCAGTACTACTAAATGCGATAAATAGTAATTGCAATGTGCCAAAATGTTATCTCGAAAAGCGAAGTCTTCTCTTGTGCTGACGTTACCGCAAATGCCCTTTTGACTATCTTTGATGACCGAGTCTACTACATCTGAACATTCTACTTACGAATACAGAACACCGGAGGCCTTGTAGAAGCTTGCAGCCAGAGCGAGCACAGCATTAGAACACACAACCACTGCGGCAAGTGGTTACCATCGATGGACGTGTGTATCCTACGAAATATGACAATCAAGGTAAGGTGGGAGTGGTACACTGAATCCTTGATATTAATGTCCAAATGCACAATAAATCACGGAAAACTTTCTTTGGCAAGGCAGTCAAAGCTTCAGATGGCGCACGTGATCAAACGTTTCACGTTAAGACCGTTTTATTGAAGGCCGATCTTTTGAAAATTGGCTAATTGAACGCCACATTTTAAAGCCCTTTTAAGCTGTGTTGCAGTGTTCACTTGTACTTTAAAATATTATTAATTCCAATTTACTTTACTTTAATTTTGTGGGACAAGATTTGTTTTAATAGGAATTAAGTAGGTGACACATCCATAATAGCCTACCTTTATATTAATAATTTAGTTCTACTGTTACGTAAGTGTCCCATTGTCTACCTTCTTGTTCTTGTCCGTGTCCTTGCGCTGTTTTAATCTTTAGTCCTATTGTGCTTTCATATAAAATGAAACAAAAAATCCGTAGTTTTTAGGGTCGACGCCTATTTCTTTTTTTTTTTTTTTTAAGAAAGTGGTTGCTTGGGTGAGCTGGAAAGTACGTATCTTGAAACAGCGCGACAACCCAGGTCGTGAGAATAAGAAGACACCGATCCGGGCTCCCGGAGTTGGTACTCGCCTCGGCCTGCGGATAAATAGAAAAATGCATCGAGTGAGACACTCGGGGGTAGGTGCCAGGCAAGGTAAAAAAACAAATGTGATAGTAATTTCTATTTTAACCCCGTGTCGCTAGCGTTTCAATGGGCTGCCTATAGATATTTGGTAGGTGTGGTGTTTTAGGAACTGAACGACTTAAGTGGGATTTGCAGCACAGTGAAGAAGAATGTGAGCAAGAAAAATGCGCCCGGGAAAAGAGGCAGCGGCATAAAACCACATCAGGTTCGTACCATGCACCAAGGAGGTGGTATACAATGTACCTTTGTCATGTGGGATAGTAATCGTGGGGCAAACGGTCAATTACTCAAAATCCACCTAAGATCGCACCTACCTTCTTCTCAAGAAACCGCTCGTTTCAACTCGGCATTACAATGCCGAGACTCACCCTGTAAGCAGCTCCTAGAAAATAAAGTCTTCTGTTAAAGAAAACACAGGAAACAATAAGCTCGCGAGATGGTTGAGGCGCACTTAAGAAAGATGGATCAACGTCCGTGTATCAGGCTACGTTAAAATTATTGGATAGTGGGGTGGATATTTCAGATCGATGAATGATGCATTGACAAAAGAACCGGTGACACCGAGTAATTTGTTGCGCCGCCGCAATTCCACCCTGATCAAGCGGTTGTGTATTTAGGTTTTTCTTCCTTCTTGATGGAAAACGAGAGAATTGTTAGTCATTCTTAGTGTTATCCAGTCTCTCATTTCGCTCGGGTCTAGTTGTGCTGTTTCAGGATGATTTTTAAATTAAGCTGCCCAAAGGCCTAGTGCAATAAAGATAAAAAAAAGCAAAAAAACTTTGGACTGAAAACGGCAACAATGTAAGAGTCACCGTTACACGTCCGCACCGGAAGGTGTCAGTACACGTCATCTCTCAAGAACACGCAATAATTAAGAGTCGCCAATGCACTGAAAAAACACCCGCGTGGTTTTAGGCTTTCTACATGTTTTCATAATACGCCATAAGAGTAGTTTGGAAAAGATAGTAGTAATAAAAAAAATTATTAAATACGGCGGCCGTTAGCAGTTCGGAGAGCGGCATTTTACCAAACAGCGTTCGATGAAAATTCATTTCTCGGATAAAATGGCGCTCGACAACGCGGTGTTCGATGAAATAGTCGGAAACCGTTGTAGGTATAAGGCGCCTGTGCCTTCGGGTGATTTGAGCGCGGATCGAAGCTGTGCACGCGGACTTTTCATACATTCATTCATTCATTCATTCATTTCAGTGCCCTACCAAGCGCATGACGCCTTTTTTAGTGGTGAATTTTCCAAATTAGTATGTAACAACACAAAACAGAAACGAATAGGAGGATAAACTTTAGAACAACACAGTATAATCAACAGGATCTCTAAATCTACGCGCGTCATAAAAAATATCAAAGCTGCTAATTCCAGCAATCCATTCGCAAATAGTATACATTAATTGCAGCCGTGTCTTGGGTTCTGCTTTATGTAAATCAGAAGAATAAAACATTTAATTATATCTGCGAAACCCGAGTAACGCTTAAGTAATTGCAACGAAGTAATACAGATGAATCAATTATTCCATTCGCGACCTTCTGCAGAATTTTCAAATCAAGTCTCATTAATATTTTATGCAATGTATTCAGTTTCCTCAGTCTGTATATTCTGTCAGAACTGTAGTAAGTCTAAACAAAAGTGGCGATCATAAGGTACGCAATTGAATATGCTTTGAATGCGCTCAATGATAAATGAATTTGTAACTGCTATAACATTCCACATCACCGAGGCGTAATAAATATGTTTACGCACGAGTGAGCAACACAAATGTAAAACCAATATTAATTAGAAGTATTGCGAGGTACACGTGTAAAGGCTCCCAAGACTTTTAAAGATGCATTCGTTACAGCAATGACATGGTGAATGAAATTGAATACAGGATCCATATACACTTCCAAATCTCGAATCACAGTTGAAATGCCACAGAGCGTTGCCCTTAAGTCACTGGATTTTAAGAAACTTATTTCATTGCCTTCTCTGCCTGCTATGCGGGCTCAAACATGGACTTACATACCGACGACGAAACCTTAGAATGTTATTTGCTGATCGGTATTTGACCCCTTCGCAATCACGATTTCGGTACATTCGTATTTTTGCAGCTTTGAAAGAGTCGTTTTAAACCAGTCTCACCAAGATCGCTATAGAGCATAATCGTACTGAAGGCGTTCTTCGCCAATATAAGCGCGTTTTGCGCTGTGCACGCAGGACACTTAACAATCATGCTGATCGCCGCAAATGTCTTACAATGGTATCGGTGTTCTTGGATGTTTAAAGACAGAGAACCTTATTTTTCAATGCCGCTAAGCACCCAGGAATGAGTTTGCTCTGTGTCGGTTGCTGCGGCTTCTCTCTCAATTTAGACGAAGGCTTTAGAGATAATTAATAATAATGAAAAACAGCGCGAAGAGCACATTTACAAAGATGAGATTATCACAAAGAGGACCGGAATAATTATTAAATTTAATGCGCCATCATGTGTCTAATGGTGACTCTGTGTTATAGAGTTGCGTCGGGGGCGTTCACATCGACTGAAACGAAACCAGTCAGAAAATAACTGGGACAGCCGCCAGCATCATACCGCCTGGCAACCAGTTCAAGGAATAACAGCGAGAGGTAATCATGACTTGGAAAGAGGCACGACACTACTATATTGTTATCATCTAAGGATGTTTGGATGATGCAATAAATAACATTATTTCTATGACGGACGGAGTACCGGAGCAAAAATGTGTCATCTGTCGGTCACAAGCGGTGTTTACAAACAATACACTTTCTGAGCTATTGGTCGTGTAGAAAAAAATTCCTGTCTAAAGAAATGTAAATGTATGAGCCACGTTTTATTTCCGTGTGTAGTGTGACAAAAATCAAATATTGTTTTTAAATGAATCTAGAGTACAGTGAATGACACCATAAAGAGACCATGCGGCTATTTTTAACTGTCGCGTTTTGTATACCAAAGAAGGTCAAGATGCGATTCTTCAATATAAAAAAAAACGCTAAAAAACGGGATTCGTTTTAATTGGAAAAAGTATTTATCTGGGCATGTACAGATGCATAAGTTTCTTAGGTTTGTAATGAAGAAAGAGTGTAAAGAAAACATGGACAGAGCTGAATGAATGTCCCAATCGGACGAACGTTGATCCCAATTTTTTTTTTTTACTTTGAGCAGAAAGGATAAAATATAAAAAAAAAACAAGCAGGCACTCAGGTATGTGTTAAACCCCTTGCCCTTCGCACCTATGGCTGTCACTTCAAAACGTAGATGCCTCTCACTGTCGCTATATTTGTTTTTCTGAAAGCGCTTCGTTTACGCACAGATCCTCCAGAGTGACAATGTGGAAGGCGTCAAGCAGTTCTCTCGTCATTTTATTTTCATTTCTTCATACAATCAGAGCGTCACCAAAGGACGGTTAGCACTAACCCGCTTGACAGCGTAACGGGTGGTGCCCCCCGACTGTGGTATCCTAAGAGTATTTCTGGTGTCTGAGCCCATAATGTAAACACCTTCCAGTCTGCTGGACGTCACACGTTTCACACAAGAGTGCAAGTTTGCACAAAACACCCCTCAAAGCATCTTACGAAGGACTCCAAGCATTTCATTTTGCATTTACTTTAGATAACCCTTCTTCTCTCACGTTCGCCCTTGAACACTTTTCTTTAATCTCTTTGGTGTTGAAAACATTACCGATAGGCCATACCGAATCGGGACGCTCTTTAAGCTATCGCAACAATTGTGAAGCGTTGTGAGGAACTTTGACGACGGATAGCGAAATTTCAAAGACATTGACTAAATAACAATGTATGCTTTTCTTAACCCAAATTAACAAACTAACCTGTGCTGTCACTTTCTCTCTTTGCACCTAGGGGCACATAGCATGTTATGCAACAAAGAACAGTAAGTTCGCCCTCTTTGATATGTCTGAGTAGCACCCAAATTTCTGACCAAGTCTCCTATTTAGTTTTTCACTAGTAGCTATGGCATGTGCGCCTTTTTGATCGATGAAGAAAAGTCGAAACTTAAAATTGACTCGCCGTAATTTAACGCAGAACATATTCATCGATCACCTTGAGAAAGAAAAACCCAATTATATGAACAAAGAGCGACAACGCAGAATGTCATAGACAAAAAAAAAAAAGCAATTGAGCTCTTAAAAATAAGAACAAAAAAATCTGCGGCACTGCCATCGGATGTTTTAACGAGTCGCTAAGTGTGACAAGCTACTGATAAGTTTCCTTTTTCTCGTGCATTTTTTTTTTTCATAAACTATTCGATACTTTTTATACTCAGCTGAACAAAAATCTTTGTATTTCAGTATTTTGCAAATTGGGTCTGAACAAGCATAAAAAAATGGTTTAACAAGTATAAAACCGATTAAAACAATGCATATCTTGGATTTTAGAAATATAGTTCCCCAGTATTTTCTTCCTTTCATCGCCGACCATTGTCTAAGAAAGTCGTAAATTGTTTCTCCTTGCTTCCGTATTCTTATCTGCCTGGAATTCGGTCCAGCAAAAGACTTCTCCTAAGGAGCTGGAAGTTTTGCACTTTTTATCTAGAGAAGGGTTCTTACGTGCTGGTATTCCAAGATACGTTCCACCGAAAAGAAAAGACAAAAAACTATAACGTTACAAATTAAAGCACGGTTTCCATTATGGTCTCTTAAAGTAGAAAACGTTTGCACTACTTTTTTATATTTTCAAAACGTGTTCTTGAATGTGCGTTCACAGCTCATCTGAAGCCGTACTTAAGGTTGAAATGCTAATTTTCTCACGGTTACCGCACATCGTCAAACCACATCTTGCTTCGCTTCCCAACGAGAGATTATCAAATTTTGATGATAATGAAATTAGTGCGAAGTTTCAGCGAGCTCGAGAAGAATAACGGTAGTAATCTCTAGAGAAGGGGGATCAAAGCGGGACAAATTACAAACACAATTTTCCAAACACAGCTAGGTGACTGGTGCATGACTGAAAACTTCCGCCTGCTCCGAGCATAAACGGAGACCTCCATTTCCAGTGGAGCGCCCAAACAACTGACCAAACCAGGAGTTAGACGTCAGTGCAGCAAACAGGTTTTAACAGCTGCCACAAGCCACCCAGCTGGGTTTAGAGATTGGTGTTTGTTCCGCTTCGACACGGATTGTTATCGTTATTTTTGTCCAGCCCGCTGCACATTTGCATTTTTTACAATATAATCATAACCCGAAAATGCGGACCGTTCACCCTTGGTGGTGTTAGTATGGTGGAAGTTGCTCCACTGATGTCTAGCTCCTGGTTAGCACTGTTGGTTGAGCGCTTCACTGGAAAAGGACAGGCCCCTGGTTCGATGCCAGGCACCAGTCAATTAAAATTGTCTTTTATTAGATTTGTGTGCGTACATTGTCTTCTTTGTTACTGTTCTCCAAGGTTTATTACCGTTAAGCAAATTTTACTCACCATATGCTTAGTCACGTGGTAGTATATACCTTTCAAGCAATGGGCTTTCGGCCCGTGCTAATTTCAGTGCGAGTGCGAATGCCGAGTGATGGTTCGCTTTCTAAAGCGACAAACGTGTAGGCACTCAGCTGTGCATAAATGTAGCATGATTGTTTACGAATTTTCAAACGTTAAAATGATGAGAACAGTGAAATAGCGATGCTTTTTTTCCGGCGCCGTTCAGCTGCTCGCGGTTCTGAACTGTTGCTATGACGCCAATTGCAAAGTCCAAAACAGCACGCCTCGAAAAAAGCACCGCGTGAACCCAGCACAGCGGCAAAACAGTACACTTTAAAATAGCACGCGACAAAACAACCGGGCATGAAAACAGCAGTAGAGAACGATCAGCAACGTTACAAGGCAGCACGCGACAGAACAGCCTAGCAACAATACAGCACACGTGTGAAGGCATGCTGTATTTTTTTTCCGCTTTAGTGCATCTTAGTAGCAGCTCGCGCTTAGATTAAGTAAGTGTTGCTATAAAGTTCAGCAGAACATGTGTATGTTTTCATAATTGATCATTTACCGTTGTGTGATTACATCATTGCCTGCGCCGTAATATTTTTTTATTATAGTTTTTCTTAACAGTTCATTGCTATAAAGACTTCCCATCGCAAGCCAATAAAGCTAACTTTATTTCCTTATTATTAAAGACGGATTGATTGTTAATCCGTTAGCGTCTTATATTCACATATATTCGACACCCTATTCACCCAAAAGAAGAATAAACGTCGCAATTGACGAGTTTTGCGGAACTGCTGAAGAAATCGTTTACTTGACATACACTCTTATTTTGGATATAGCTTAGTATCAATGGAGATGCCAAAGCTCAAAAAGTGTCAGTAAGCGGCTGTGAAATACTGAAGCAGGGCTTTCCGTTGTCTGCGAGATTCTCGCTTACAGCTTTGAGCCCGGTGGGGAACATCCTCTTCGACCATCAATAATCGTCTGCTAGGTGAGGCTTTGTTCGGTCTTCAATTCCTCAATGAAGCGGTACAGGTCAGGATGTTGAAATTCAAGCGAAATATGAATACTCAGGGTCCATGCTTATACGCTGTTCTTGTTGTTAGGAAACTCTACAACACGGTCAATGCTGCTTCAGAGAGACGGGGGAAAGGCACCTTTCGACAGGTACGCCAATATGCGTAGGCTCGAAGTCCATGAATCGAACAACGATAACGCGTTGTCATTCCGGTTTCTGACCTGTTTCTGAATGTCTCTGTATCCTGTGGGTAATCGATCATTGGAAATAAATCACGGAGTCCCGTGATTCCCTCCTCGAGAATCTCCTGACTCTGGTGCGGCGTCCAAATGATTATAGAAGAAAAAGAATCCTGTGATTTTTATTTGGAGAGTCGCCTCACTCCATCAAATGTTGACGAACAGGACGCTAAATACGCATGTCTTCTTCACTGTCCCGGTCTTGCTGTTCCAGATAGCAAGCGGCGGCAATGGACGCTTCAGTGCTGACAGCTTTGACACGGCTTTGAATCAATAGGGCATAAATGGTGACTCAGCGGAACCTGGTCAATTTTTCCTGGTCTACTGTTTTCCGGACTCTACGTTCTGCCCGGACGTTGCATTCAGAACTTTGTTTATACACGTTTATAACTATTTCGTCGGTTTCAGTTGACTTGGTTTCATTCTGACAACACGGACTCTAAATACGACTGTCTTCTTCCCTGTCAAGTTCAGTTGCACATATCCCGTGCAATGCTATCGTAGTGATGATCGGTATTTGTTTCTGTCATCAAAACCATGAAACACTGTTAGTGGCGTTGCGTCAGTGTGCCGTGACATGATGTCTGCATTGTTATTACATTTCGAAGATGCAGAGAAAAATTGTGTACCTAGTATCAAGGAATCACTCAACCAGCTTCTTGCGGAATGAAATAACAGAAATAAAGCAAAACCAACTAAGTTTAGATTAATTAGACAGAGATGTAGTAACACGGCTGGATAAAGCAAAAAGGACATAGTTTTCCTGCAAAAATATTTAGCAGCTCTTTCCTCTGCTCCAAGGTATTGCAGATATTGAGAGAGCGAACGAACTTCCGAAGAGGCTTGTTGAACTCAAAGACGGGTCGAGAAAAGGCAACTTTGTTATATTTAGTATTTAAGAGTAACCTGACGAAACTAGAGTCTAGCTTATAGGCAGTCATAAATATTATTTACAGAACTACTCTGAAAGCTACTGTCAACAGTGTTGATTGTCTCCATCGTTCGGTAGGCATGTTTCCGAATGAACTAGGCCAGTAATACTGCACTTCTAAGACCAGAGTGAAAATATGTCTGGTCTTAAGAATTGTCATTTAAAGAAACGAAGAAACGTTCTTTTCCGGCATAATTGGTCGCAAGAAACAATTCGAAGGCGAAAGCTGCTCTGGGCATCTCCGCAGTCAGATATACAATACGACGCAAAAGTGTTTCTGGTTCATGATAGGATTTATGTAAACGGTGACATATAAAACTGACCAGCTGCAACAAGAAACGTGTTCCCACTGCTCCGTGATGTCAAACACAAATAACTTTCCCACATGCGTCATTTATTTCCCAGCGTGTTTTGAATTAACTGAGATTTCAAGGCAATGCTTCTGAATTTTGACGCCCAGAGAACAGCGAAGTCATTCTCCCTACACCCTAAATATATCGAAACGATAGACCGTCACGTGGGGGAGTCGTTGCGATTGTCCTAAAGTCTGAATTACGCGCGTGCATACTACCAGGCATTCCTAACAACAAACGTTTGTGGCAAAAGCAAGTTGTTGAGTGTATGTTCATACAGATGGAATTTAGTCTGCGTCAGTGAGCGTCCGGTGTCTCAGCTCTAGATGAGAAATCTAGCCAGTGCGGTACAACCGCTAGCCTGAGGGCGTTAACGTGCACCACAGAGTAGTGATACACGACCGCACGCCAGTACGATTGCAGAAGAATCATTGCCACCTCATCGAGACACTACGCCGCCAGAGCACCTCGACATTGACCCTAAGCTTCCGGGCCCGGAACGTCGCCAGCTGATTAACCTTCTCGCCGAATACCGCAACTGCTGCGCCAAGCCGCCGTTGCAAAACACCGCATCGTTACCATAGACGACGTGCTCCCTGTGAAACAATCGCTGTACAGAGTCTCCATAGTAGACAGGCAGGTAATCCAGAAGCAAGTTCAAGAGATGCTGAACGACAACATAATCCAGCCTTCAATCAGTCCGTGGGCCTCTCCAGTCATTCTGGTTAAGAAGGATGGAAATCGTAGGTTTTGCGTAGACTACCGGTAGCTGAACCCGGCATTAAAGGAAGACATCTATCCTCTCCCCCACAACGATGAGACGCTAGACTGGCTGCACCACTCTCCATACTTTTTATTGGTGGACCTGAAGCCCGGCTACTGGCGGATCGAAGTGAAAGAACCGGACAGAGAAAATACAGCTTACGGCACACCGGATGGAATGTACGAGTTCAAGGTAGTCCCCTGTGGACTGTGCACGGCGGCAGCGACTTTCCAGCGTGTCATGCACACTGCAGAGGCAGGACTGAAGTGGCACAGCTGTCTTGTCTACCTTGATTACGTCGTAGCGTTTAAAAGCGACTTCGACGAGATCTTGCGACAACTCCGAGGTCTACTCCAAACGACAAGAACCACGGGGCTCAACCTCAAGCAGTCAAAGCGTCGGCTCCCAGATAACGAACTAAAGTTTCCAGGTCACGTTCGCCAGACACAAAGAAGACTCCCGCTATTGCGGCATTTCCATCGCCGAGACACGAGAAGGTCGTGCAAAGATTCCTCGGCCTGTGTGCCTACTATCGGCGCTTCGTTCGGGACTTCGGATGAATTTCTGCATCGCACAAAAACCTCACGAAGGACGCCGAGAAGTTAGAATTGGCCGAGCTGCAGCCGCACGCATTCGAAGAGCTGAAGCAAAGACTCAAAACTCCTCCCGTTCTTGGACACTTCGATTAGGATGATGAAACCGAGCTTCTCACGGAGGCTAGTAACGCAGGACGTGGAGCGATATTGATGCAAGTGCAAGAAGGCACCAAGAGAGTCATCGCCTACGCAAGCCGAACATTGTTCAAGACGGAGAGAAATTACTCCACGACTGACAAAGAATGCCTTGCTCTCGTCTGGTCAATCACGAGCGGCAGCCCGTACCGCTTAGCCAGGGACCACCACTTATTATGTTGGCTTCTGAGCCTCAAGAACTCAAGTCAGGCCGCAAGCACAGCGACGCCGACTGGCTGTCCTGAACTCCGTCGAAACACTTTCCGGCAGCAGCGACGATGACGACGACGAGTGCTTCTTAGGCGCAGTTAACACCGACGACATCGTGCTGCGTCAACGAGAAGATCCGAAGCTGCTCGCACCTATAGAGCACCTGGAAAGGCGCGGGAGTACTATGCCACATGTTTTCTCACGAGCCCTGGTGACCTTCGCCATTCGAAAAGGAGTACTCGAAAAGAAAAAACTTCGGGGAAAACAACTCGCCATGGTTGCTGGTAATACCGACCGACCTTCGAGAGGAGATATTTCAAGCCTGCCAAGGCGACGCGACGTCTTGACACTTTGGTTATAGCTAGACACTGGCCCGTATTCGTGAACATTATTACTGGCCCAGGCTTTCCAAAACCGTCCACCTATACACATGATCATGCACGAGTTCCAGCGGCTTAAGAAACCGCCCACGAAGCCAGCAGGTGTCCTGCAGGCAATTCCTCCGCTAACTGCACGCTTCCAGCAGATCGGAATTGATCTACTTGACCTTTTTTGCGCCGTCAGCGTCGGCAAACCGCTGGATAATCGTCGCTACAGATTACATTAGGCTATACGCCGAAACGATAGCCCTTCCTTCAGGCACTGCTGCGGATGTTGGCAAGTTTTTCATCGGGTTCGTCGTCCTTCGGCCCGGCGCTCCCGAAGTTCTGATTACAGATTACTGGCCATCGTTCATGGTACAGCTAATGCAAAAGATCCTCCGTCTCAGCCACACCAACCACCGGTGATCAACAGCGTACCCTCCTCAGACTAATAGGCTGATGGAACGTTTAAACAAGACCAACGCCAACATGGTGTCGATGTACGTCAACGCGGAACACAAGACGTGGGACAAGGACCTGCGGATGTCACTTTCGCCTTCAACACAGCGGTTCAAGAAACCACTGGTGTTACACAAGTCTAGCTGGTGCCTGGTTGCATAGTGACCACGATGCTTGACGCTATGCCTCTCACTAGCCAAGTGGTGACGGAAGTTACGACACCCCGGTGGTTGCGCAACAAGCTGAAGAATTCCGTCAGTGGTGTGACTCCGGATTCAAGACCAGCAACGTGTCGACGCTGGCCGCAACAAAGTTCGTCGTCGCGATGTCCACTTTGAGCCCGGACACAGAGTCTGGGTGTGGACACCTCTTCGCTGCCGCAAACGCACCGAGAAGCTGTTAAAATGGTACTTCCCACCCCACAACGCGCTTCGCCGAGTAGGGGACCTGAACTACGAGGTGATGCCCGACCGAACACGGACTTCATCACGTCGCCGTCTGCGACCGGAAGTCGTCCACGTTGTGTGCCTTAAGCGGTACTACCCTCAATAGGACAGTAAACTGTGTTTCCGTACTACGCTGGATAGGATTGCATTTTACAAGCTTCCGTAGTTTGTCATTATTTTTATTTGTGTTGCTACTTTCTTTCCGGCAGGTAGCACCGAGACTTTGCGTAAATTAAAGGGTAGTGTAATGCCACGGACGTCACCGAGCGAGCGCGTACGTGGTTGAATGGTTACCACGCTTGACTGTCGCGCGGAGGACCTGGGTTTGATTCCAGGGAGCAAAATGTTATTTTTATTTATTATTTCTACCTGGCGTTCTCGCAAAATCAAAACCTCTCTTGTCTGATCGACTTACGATGTTCTGTGGGCCGAAAGTTGAAGGCCGAATATTCTAGAAACCCATGCGGCTACAAATGGCGCTCCGCGTGACAAGCCGGAGTCAGTCTCTCCCCAGTGCTCGATTCTGCTGCTACGCAGCCATCGAAGCTTAAGACGCTAACCTTTCTCGATTTTGTTTTGGGCACAAGTTCACTTTATTTAACTTATGAGTTCCCTCAGTTATTCTCTGTGGCGTCACGTCGTCATTCGTGACAATATGCCTGACCCGTCGCACAACGGGTCGTAAAGGTCGCTGAACCAGCACTTGCCTGACTCCCGGTGAATAAAAGCCGATAAAATATTGCTTTCGTTTCGGCGATCATCGGGCAAGTTCTTCAATAAAGGAATAAAAACTTTAATAGAAGAATTTGCTTGCGGTCGAAGCACCAACGTACAGTCGTGCATAAAGTTCTATAAAAACAAAAGCTGTACAAAAGGCCATTGCACTACAGAAATGTGGCTACGAGCAAAAATCTGAATCAAAGAAGGCACCACCTAATGCAACTAATTGAAGACTCTTAACTAGGCAAAAAAACGTAATTTAACAGGGTGTCACGCTTTTCACGCCAAATAAATTTATCCTTTCTAGCCCCTCCCGTGATTCACAGAGCAGATGGCGTTGCGAATTTGCGCTTTCTTGCACACAGCTGCTGACATAAAATCACATCCTTTTACCTCGTCGCCTTCACTTGCATCACCGGAAAGCTTCCCCGAAATTCGCTCTTATCAACACCAAATATACCACAGAGAAGGAAGCAAAACAATATTTGAAGCCCCTGGCATAGCTGTGAAAAACTATTAAATCTGTAAAATTTGTAAACAAGACTGCATGCGAACCAGTCGATTGGTTCTATTTCTACTTTGTTTATGTAGTCGTATTTCTTCCATACAGCGAGAAATCCGACCAAAAAGCATATATGCGAACATTAAGGGGAAAACGCGAAAAGCGTAGAAGGGTTGATAATGTGTGCCAGTATGAGTCGCACCAGCAAAAGACATTTGTCTTGTGAGTAAGCATTTCTGTTGCGGCTTAACAATAATTCCTTTATGTCGAACGAAATAACTTAACTTTCAATGGATTTCCTTACCCCTCTCACGGAGTGTGTCCTTGTGCATAGAATATTGATGGATGTCTGACAGCGAAAAATTGCAAGGCAGTCACTACTAAGACTCGTGACGACGTCGCTTCTCATCATCCAGCTGAGCTCGGCAGCGGTTCATGCTGAAAGCAGACACGCGGAGCGAAAATTCAATCAGGCTTGGCGCTCTAGCACCAGTGTGATCCTTTGCTCGAGGAGCAAATTTGCTTGCTCTTCTCATCAACTTAAGATTAATTTTGACTTTTGATAATTTCCAGGTGCGTTTCTTTCTAGCATCAGTCTGTGATGTCTGCTTCACTTGCACATTTAAAACCTAATTTCTGCTCATTTTTACAGAGCCGCTAGTTATAAGAGTGGTAGTGCAAAACTCTGAATTTATTTTTACTCGTTGTGTTAATGTTTTCGCCTTCCATTAAGTAGTACTGCTATGCGAATATGAATATGCGCGGGAATCGCAGATTAACGAACACATCTCTTGAATTTAGGCTTCTGAAAAATCTGCATGGTTTTATAGATATGGTTGGCGTGTTTTAGAGCTCTAGATGGATTAAAGATTTATGTTTGCATTAGCACGGCCATTTCCTTTTGAAAGCTAACAATATTCAAGCGGTAAAAGCAAGTAAGACATCATCGATTGGTAGACTAGATACCGGAATAATCATTCCAAGCGGAGCACTCTGTTTTGAAGAATGTCCATTCGCATATATATTGCATGTATTGGGGTGTTCGTGACCAGAGTAGTAAAAGTTGTGGCCACCCTGGCGGCTCTTCAGCCCTGTTGCCCGTCTGCGGGCACAAGTGGCGAACTCTCCCGCACGGCTGCGGAATCAAGCCGGCCACGCGCACATTGCGTACGCCACCTTAACGAGGCGGATCAGAGAAACGCAAAGGCAGTCGCTGGCTGGGCTCAAGCGCCGCCGGTGCTCGTTGGTTTTTCTGTTGTTAATATTTATCGAGTCGCCCATGTCCAATTAGATGTAGATTGTTTGTTGTTGAAACCGCTGGATTCGTGTTATTCCTCCCAGTCGTGTATACCGGAATGTACACCGACTACAAAGATATTTAAAAAAATGTAAAAAAGATAAATTACAGTTACTTATACGAAAATGTACTGAGGTACATACCTGGGTACTCCCTTAAGATTTCACTTAGCCACAGTTACCTCAAGGATTGTTTATTTATTATCCTCAAATTACTCAGAACGTATGGGAAGTAAAGCTTTTTTATACTAAGGATACACACAAAAACGAGTTCGATAAATGTGGTTTATAGGTGTCAATGCGATGTCCACAGCGGAGTTGAGTCTTCGTGTGCCTTATCCTTACGCTCCAATTGGTTCACCGAGACCACAGGTACCACTGTTTACCATGTCGGGCCGAAACCGCCGAACTTGACTTGTTGACGTTTTTGCCCTCAGAGACGGTGTTGACGTTGACGGGCGCAGAAGACGTCGGCCGAATGAAGAAACCCAGAAGTCAAGTGCTTTGGAACTTAAGCTTTGCAACCAAAAGCAAAAAAAAAAAGCTTAAAGCTTTCTTCCTTTTTTTCGACAGTCAAAAGAAAAATAAGTCTTTCTTTTTCCGAAGTTTTTCAGTTTTCATAATTGCAAAATGTGAGATCGATTTATTGAATGGAAAGTGTATTATAAACATGATTTTAGATTGATTTAACATTATAATTGTAGATTATTTTCGATTATATTTCATATACTATTTATGGGAGAAGAGGGCCACCACCAAGATAGGATACAGGCCACTGAAACTGCGCACATATTTCAGGTTATCTCCTTCCTTGTATAGCTGTCCGAGGAGCTTCAAACGCGCAATAAAGTGGATTTCGGTTTGAGATGAATAAATCATGTCGCTATTTTATCTAAACGGAGTTCCGAAGCGATTCGATGAATTGGTGTCGCCAGAACGGCATCGTCAATCTACCGTTCGCTCAAATGAACACCGCCATTCGCTAAGGTGTCGTTCGGAAAGACATCATGGTCGAGGCTTCGTTCGCTACAACGTCCTTCGATCAATTCAGTGCCTCCCCGGTCGTACCCAGCTCAACGTTAATCACGGCACATGGTAGTGCGTAAGTACTTAAAGATTTATATTTAAAACCGTTTTGACGGAGTGGATAGAACAGAAAGTACCTGCACTTCCTGTTCTACAGGTACTTTACAGGAAGTACATGTAAAACGTAACTTCGCATCCTCAACTGGAAACTGGACCTAATGTACAGATACTGATAACGAGAAATGAAATTGTCTAGGTTTGTGCCTCAGGTACCCGACAAAGTATCTAGATACTGATTTCTAGCTACTTGTACCTAGGCGCCTTACAACCCTGTTCATAACCGTGATGC
Source organism: Ixodes scapularis (assembly GCF_016920785.2). Lineage (NCBI taxonomy): Eukaryota > Metazoa > Arthropoda > Arachnida > Ixodida > Ixodidae > Ixodes > Ixodes scapularis. Next base: position 6,132,066 of record NW_024609867.1, read on the forward strand.
CGTTGAACACCCCGGTTTAGCCTTCGAAGTACCCTTGCTCATTGCCACTGCACAATGCTGCACATCTTGTGCCAATATTTTATTTGTAAATCAACCTCGCACTGTCAAAATTGTTTTTTTTTCATTTTTATTTATACATTTTCACCAAATTCTCTGCAAAACTAAAATTATGTAAAAAAAGAAATACGTTAAAAATTCTTTGCAATGCTGAAGTAGAGCCCAGCTCCTGACGAGGAGGAGGTGAGTGTACGCAGTGAAGGGTAGGTACATTCTCCCCCTCCGTAAACTGAACCTCCACCTCTCCTGTTCCCCTCATTGAGCGGGAAATTTTCGCTCTAAATTTTAGGTAACATCACGCGTGACGTCACGAAGGTAAACTTTTCACGCTACATTTAGCGTGAAAATTCGCCCAATAAGTTTAGCGGAAATATATCCCACTAAATTTAGCAAAACCGTTACACGACCAATCTTGCAGAAACATTTTACTTTCGTGATATCACACGCGACGCTACGTGTGACGTCATTATGGGAAACGTCCCATAATGCAACGCACGGTTACGCCGACCCCGACGCCAACGCCGCTCAACCCGGCAGAGGGCGACTAAAGGCCGCTTCACACACCTGCAGCCGAGTAGGACTGAAAGAGACAATATCAGTTTTTGAGCCTCTTACGACGTCTTAGGAGCGGGTGCGCTGCTGCGTAGCTGGTCTTAAGACGTCGCAAGAGGCTCCAAAAACAGTCTTGGCTCTCTCCGTCCTGTTCGGTTGCAAGTGTGTGAACGGCGCTTAAAAGCTGAGCTCTGAAACTAAGTGAAATCGAGAAAGTGGTTGTAAAATACAAGACTACCTAATTAAGTAAGTGAGCGGCTGAACAAATATTAGTTTGAATAAAATATTTCACTTGGTTTCAATAGTTACATCATATATTCACAGCAGTTTTGCTCGATTCGGGTAAAGAACAAATAGTAAAAATATGGAAGAAGGAAATTTCCTGCAGCTTTCATAAGGTAGATCTTACGACACTTTTCAACACGAAGGTGGATTTAATGTGAAAGAAAGTGTAGGAAATAGTGTAGAGTCAATTTGTTTTTATAATCGATAATACTCAGGCGCGTTAAAAGTGCAATGCACAAACACGAAGGAAGGAATATTAATATATATGTTTGCGAACTACAGACTCCTAACAAGACCAGAAACTGATGACTGGAGTCTGAACTACAAACGCCTTTGTATCTCGAACGAACTCGTGATACGCGTTAGTACGCGGAAGGCCGGCGTATTTCGTTCTTCTTACGTGTTCCAGCAGGTTCGACAAGTGCAGTGGAGATAAAGGCACCTGGCTTTCAATCTAACCACTAATCATTCCAAGCCATTTTTTGGCGTTCTGAGGTCTTCGTGCGTTCTTGCCTCCTTCTCTACCTCCGTTTTTCGGCGCATTGCACCAGACACTGAGAGAAAAAGAATGCGAACTCAGATTTGTATGTGCGGGGCAGCAAAAGGCTTTTGGTCAAAGTAAAGCCGTCCACAAAACTAAGCCGTGTCCATCCGGCCGATGCCTGTGCGCATGTATGCAATGTTACAAAGAGTACACTATTCGCAATATAAAAGAAAAAAAAAATGTTCGACTGAACCTTTGAAAAATCGACAGGTTTTCATTTCTGAGCGGCGTTGCCTGCCACTGGCACCTGCTTCCTTTAAGGCCACTACGCGCCGCCGATTTTTGTATTCAACTGCGCGAATCCAAGACTCTGTTTATTTCCCCCGCGAGGAAAAGCTCTTCTTCTGTAGAAGAAAGCGTTCGTAAACTGTCGTCAAAATAATATGCTGTCGATAGTCTGTACATATTTTTTTGAACGATTGCTTGTGTATTATGTTTTTAATTTCGTCTCTGAAACGCCGTAGTCAGCATTTGGAGTTTGCAAATGTCTTCCATTTTTTTTAATCGCATGCGCGTAACCGTTAGCCCGGTCCTTTCAACCTTCCCATAAACTGGGAGACAGTAGTTTTGGATTCTTTTATAAGATGTCACACTTTTCATCATATTTTTGTGTGCAAGACAGCGCTCTTTCGAAGTTGTATGATGTATGTTTGAAAACATTTTATTTTTATTTATTAGGATCTCTCGGCAAATCCAGCGCATTTCTTTCTTCTCACTTACATATCCTTTACACACCATAGTCCCGTTGTTATAGTTCGCCCAAACTATAAATTTTCTTTGAACCATTCACGCTAGCTTAGACGTAAATGCTTTGTTAGGGGTTATGAAAATAAGGTTCTTCATCTTATTCAAATTTCTGCAGTAAGGTGTTGAGCTTTAGAAGTTAGTAATTGTTAAGCATTATCCAAAAAGGGGCTGTTTTCCGAGCCCTTGTTTTTATTAAATGTTGATAGACCGATTTCCTTGCCATTGGCCATATTTTTACGCTGCAACTTGATTTGCAGGCACGTTGAACGCATCACTGCTTATCTAAGTGGGTTGGAACGCGGGGTCTTTGTTTGCTGCAGTGGAAGATGGCGCCAAAAGAGTATTTAAATTTGCTCTCCAATATCTGCACGGATCTTGCTTTCGTGCCAATACATGTCACCACTGGAAGAGGGATTGCGTGAAAATGGCTAAAAGTCAATTGCGAATATTTTTTGACGGTGTGCACTTCCCTTCTATTCACAAGATATAAGCTCACCACGCGTGTAAGGAAATACCGGTAATACGACGCACCTTAATACCAGTAGCATCATGGTGACTTCAGAAAACCAAAGAAGCGCCCCAAAAAAAAAAAAGCCCTGCTCCGTCTCTTTACTGAAACTGTAAGAAGACCGGGTTGTGGTCGTCCGGACAATGCCGTGCCGAGCAGGCAGTCCCCTGTGCAAAAAACGACATTAGGATGTAATTATAATAACAAACGAAAAGGACACAGTCAAATGCATTGTTTTATCAACTGAAAGAAGTAACAGACCATTTAACTAATTCCGCGCCATCAAGGCCCTGAGCCTAAACTATGCCCTGCCGCCGAGTGTATCCACGTGCGCTGCTACCGGCGGCGCAGCGGCAACACCTCCTGATAACGAAGCCGTACTTCTGATACACATGACGTCATCACCGAATTCGAACGCTGGGCACAGATTGGGCGCTACGATCGCGTCAACGTTCAGCTTGAAGTCCACTCGAAGCCGAGCGCTCACGCAACGCGCGTTTGTAATCTGTGTCCAGTGTTAGCCTTCGCTGGTGCCGCAAAAAATGTTAACACTACGGCCTTGTGTGCTGGCGGTCTTGGCAGTGGCCACTATTATGAGGCGTACCATCGCGCAGGCCAGAACGTCGTAGCCTCCGCAGCGTGCCTTTCCACACTCATTTCCCAGCGATAGCCGCGGTTGATGTTTTTGTAGCTCGTGTCGTTTTTCATGTTGTAGTAGGCGATGTAGGGCATCTGCCATCGGCATTCGCAAATCCTTAAAACAACATCGCCCGCCGCCCGCTGGAATCCAACGCGGTTCCGCAGTGTGTGAAACGGGCGGGCTACCACAAATACTATCCGTAGTTTTTTTTTTTAATCTTTACTACAAAGCCACACCACAGCGCTAATAATCCGTTGTCAACACAGGGTTATTGTTGTCCCAAATGCTCACTACACAAGCACTTTGCAGAAAAAAAAGTTGCCTATACATAATTGCCCTCGTAGCTCTGCTAATGCCAAAAGGTCGAGCGGAAAAGGTGCTTTTACGCGCTCCGGATAAAAAAGAAAAGAAAGCGTTCGAAACGAAAATTAGCAACGCGAAAGCGTTACGAACAAAACAGAAGTCTATTTTGTTTCGAACTCTTTTATTTACGCAGCTGATTGCACCACGGTGTGCGTGAACGCGACGCCTGATGCTCAATCATTTCGCCGTGACGTGTGGCAGATGTAGTTGTGACCGCACTGTGGATTAACCCAGGACTGCTCCTTTTTTATCACTGCGCGCCACATTGAAGCTTTTACGATGACCTATGAAATAAGGTCAGGCTTCTTGTGTTGCGTCAAGGCTACAGTGGACGATATGAGAAATGAACAGCCCACCTAGTGGGGTGCCGATAAACATGATCCGTCAAACTAGTAGCCTTCTGCGCTGCAGAGGTCAGGACGCGAATGTGCAGCTCTGAACATTTCTTTGCTGGCACAAGCACTTGAGCACAAAAAGGGCTTTCAAAGACCAGGCGGCCGTGCCCGTGCCTTTGCCGCCACTCGAAGCCAAATTTCAAGCTGAAGCGCACATCTGCAATGTTGGGTACGGCGAGAACAAAGCGACCGGCGGAACAATGAGCAAGCTAATGCGCAAGGAAGAGCGTATACAATACTAACCCTTTATGATTGTGCAGTTGTTGAAAAGGCGCAAGGTAGCTGGACAAGAGTGATAATAATACTCCTTGGAGAAAGTGAACAAGGGGCTCAAAGGACGACGATTATTATCGTTATTCTTGTCCAACTAGCTTGCACCTTTGCAATAAATGCATTGTCAATATAACCTTAAAAATGCAGGCCGTTCAGTCTTGTTGGTGTGTGACTGGTGGAAGCTGATATAATCCGCTTTCTCTACTGACGTCTAACTCCTGGTTAACTCAGTTGGTAGAGCGCTTACCTGGAAATGGAGAGGTCCCTTGTTCGATACCAGTTGAGGCGAGTGTTTTGGTCGCTCACTAGCCGCCGTGCTGTGTTTGTTGATTTCTGTTTGTCCTTTGTCCCCCGTGTTCCTCTTCTGCAGAGATTATTTTTGTCGCTAAACCTTAGTTCGCAGGTGTGGAGGAGGATCAATGACGGCGAACAGTAGTCCTCGATTGTTTTCGACAACTCTAGAAAAGTCAGAAACAGGGGAGGAATCTCGACTTAACAATGATGACAGCGCACAGAGTGTTGCCAGATGTTAAAAAAAAATTCTGGAAATAATCTATTGTCACTGAGAACTGGCAATTAAAGCACCAAACGTCAAAAACGCCAGCTTCCGAACGCCAGACAATGCTTGAGGAGAAGATAGCGGTATTATTCGCGCTGACTGGTGGAGCGATAGACAGAGACAGCGAGCCTTTGTGTCTACCCACTAACCTTCCAATCAGAGATCGGCGCTCTGACGACGACGCACGCTTTTTTATGCCTCTTTCTAAGTTCGTGCCATATCAATGCGAAAGGCATAACCATGCAGAAATATGTTCGGAAATACAAAAGTATTCAGGACAAATAAACATGATCATCATAGCTCCGAGTATACGCGTCTAGCTTTTACTTAGAGGATTTTATTCCGTTGTTGCGTATTAGTGATACCACGGTTTGATTTATCACATTCTTCCCGACGTCGTTTTTGTTGTTCTTGAGTGTTCCCGTTGTTCGAAAAATAAACTCGGTAATCGCTAAAAACGGACAGATTCATGGGAAAAACATACGAGATCATAAAATACGAAGATATGCTCAATGCACTTCCAAAAAGATGGCTACCTTCCAAAAGTTTTTGGTAGCCGTCACTCCTTTTATGCAATAAGCTAGATGTAGTATATTTGCCTCCAAGGATGCGACAACGTCACAAAGGTTGTCACTGCGCCAGAGGTGAACGTGCTCTACTGCTGCTGCCTAATACGCTGCCAGGGGCGCAGTCATCGGTGCGGACGACGTCAGCAACGCTGGCGCGACAAGTAACTCAATCGTCGATGTAAGCCGCATTACCAACAAAGAGAAGACCAACCACTCAATTGCCGATACAATAACGAACACACAAAGAAATGTTGCCGTTTCGCTTGCACACGCCTCCACGTAACTTTCATTTGCAAACTTCTGTTACCCTATCAAAATTGGTCACACGTCTTTCGGGTGTCGTGGCAGTCATTCACCGTATCTGTAGTAAAGGAACTTGGAATATAAACTGAACTCCTCTTTGACGATAGCGAATCCGGACCAGCAGGGCTGGTGTTCCCGATAGCGAACCTATGGATCGCGATAGTCGCTATTCATCCGCTCAGAGTGGCCAGTTACACTTTTAAATACCGTAAAAGAACCACCTAAACTTTGTCTATAGCAATTTTTGAAAGGGTTATTGAACGTTAGTTAAAGAAGTAACCGTAACGTTTCAGTCCTGATGCAAGAGCTTGATCTTATTATCAGTTGCCACATCGAGAAACACAGCTTGAATCAATCTTGCAGCATTGAGAAGAAAAATCTTATGCGTGATTCTTCTCACGGTTCAAGGAGTTTTTTTTCCATTGGCCATTTATACCTTAAAATTCTGATATTAAGCACTACTCACATTTTCATTATTTTTGTGGAACACTAGCCGCTTATCTTTTTTGAAGCAAATGTATGATGTTTTTCGTCCCACCCTAGCTTTTAGATTACCTTTTTTTTTTTTTGTCTTAAGGGAACCAGAGGGGGGGGGGGGGGGGGGGAGAGGGCGCGGATAGAGCTTCTTAGAGCATTACTTAAGACGTTTCAAAGGGGGAAAGGTGAACTACTTGAACGACTCTTAAAGATGCAGAAGCATCATTAATCACGAAGCTTCGTACTCAAAGAACTTTGTAGAGAACTTGAACTTTAAACCGTGGTCTCAGTGCTCATACATCATACAAAAGACAGTCCCCACTCACAAGTCACAGTAATATCCGTGGTTCAAATGCTGTGTCCAAACTTTTGTGATTGAGCTCATTGTCATGTGGAACTCGAAGCACGGATCTCGTGGTGACTCCTACACTAATTTGTATGAAGACAGATTGTTTGTGTGTGTGTTATCATGGCCAGAAATTTCCGCATGCGCTTCTAGCTCACTTATCTCTCTCTCCACATGGCCCATTCAATGTAACTTTTTGCGTCGTCTGCAAACTCCCGCCAGAGTGGTGTGTGTGCCGAGGAAAGAATGGAGTAACTTATTAGACAAAAAGAAGAGATAATGTGTGTGTTGTAGTAGCAACGTATTGATAATTTCATAATTTTCCGTTACCATTTAATGGCGATCCTGCCATCTATGAATGACCATTGGAGCTTCTAAACGATTTCGTAGAAGTCATCGCACGCATTTTTATAGTTACTTTGGGTGCGATGTAGTTAAATACCTTCAGAGATAGCAATCTAGTGCATGAGTATAGGAAATAAAATATGCTTTTATTACTCGTTAACTACGTACACGACGTGACAGAAGGTGGATTTTCAGCTTAGGTATTTCACTCACATAATTTGCTGTGCGTTGATTTGTACCATTTTTCGGTCGGGTACAATGCTGTTACCAATAATAAAAGAGAAGATTACTTTAGAAGGAAATAAAAACGTTTAATAGGGCGAAATTGTGCCTACAGACTCAAAGAGAAAGGCCCCGCACATTTTGCGTCGGCGACGGAAGAATTCCTGTCCTGTAGCAGTGCGTTATTGCTGTTTCTAATGCACCCGGCACGTTTAGAATGTTCTGAAAAAGAACACTGACAGCCGAGGATGGGCTTTGATTTCTTAGAAAAGTGGAGAATTATTAAAGTAAGAATCGGGGCCGAGCGGGGTTCGATACCCTTTCCTCTGCGTGACAGACCCTGGCGTTTCCTAGTCTTTCGTTTGTTTTTTTTTTCTTATTTGTTGCCAACTCTGTCACGCACGCGACAATATCACCCATGGGCAACGAGATGTTTTGGTGGCGCCACCTCGCGGGCGTCTTCCTGTGACAGAGCCAATGGGATGAGAGCAGACCACGCGCTATGTTAAAACACGGAGTGGCTATGTAAGTTCACGTGTATGCCGATTAAAAACTTTTTTTTATTATTAAAACGTGTATGACGTTTTTGGGAGTTACCTTTCTGATGAATAACAGTGTCTCAAAGTTGCTTTCAATATTACACATACTTCAACTTGTGCAGAAACAAGCCTGGAGATTCACATTACAGCTTCCGCTGCCTGCGCGGGGTCAATTTTCAAACTGTCGAATTCTTGTTTTTTTTTTTTGTTTTTTCAGCTGTAGGGGCCGCTGTATAAAAATGTTTTGAGTTCCCCAGAATAAATGACGCACTGTCTTCATGGCTGTGAATGCGCGCACACTTGTGTTGCAAAGCGCCGTTCACTCGTTTTAGTTACACTGAGCTTGCCGATACCGACGCTTCTATCGCAGTGTGACTCGAGAGTTGCTGGCAAGCAAATTCTGATCAGCAACTGACAGTAAACTCCTCCCTCGTCGAATACATGGGGAAAAAATTGTCTTTTCGGGACATCTGCTCGAAAGAAAAGCATTTTTTTTTTATAAATTCTTTGATTGTTAGACATGTCTCGGCAAATGCAGGCCATTAATTTATTGTGCCCCTAAAATGTTGCCGACCTACTATATTTACGACTTCTATCGTGAGGGGGTCTCACGTTTCGGGTCGACCAGGTGAATAGGCAGTAATTTATTTGAAACGACATCACAAGCCAGCCACCGATTCTTCCTGCCTGTTGTTTTCAGGAGATGTTTGTTTACTAGTTTATAAAATTCAAAGAAATGAATCAACTTGGCACTAATCAGAAACTAGCACTTAAGAATTACATCGAAACAAGAATGATACACGGAATTTGTTTCCCTGAAGCGCTTGCGGCACATGCGGGAGGTACTCGACTTTCGCTTTCCTATATATATATCATTTGATGTTACATTCGTTTCTCAATTTCATTTTGTCCGAATCAATAAAAAATACACTCTATTCGCCGTGGTAGATCTACTAGAGTAAAGCGCTGGATATTATGTATTCAAGATCCAGCTTTTTGTACTGGGGTAGATAGAAGCACACCACCATCCTTGCGCTTCAACTCCTCAGCGCCAAAAGTGTTTGTAAGCACGACTACGCGTGCCATTGTTTCAGGCGTTCGTAAAATGTCCTACTGCAAATATCACTTCACCAAATAAACACAACGCGTGAAACAAGCTTTGTTGCGCGTGACCCAAAGTATAAAGCGAGCTGCCCAGCCGAGAGTTTCAATATCTGCGAGGTCTATCCCAGCCTGTCCTACCCGTGACGTCACAAACAATGTTGATAGCTAAAGAAGACCCCTTGTAGTACACGCACGCCGCCAATACTTTGTTTCGCTTTTGACTGTAGATGCAGCCAACGCTACGCGCTGCCCGTCGCATCGAATTGCGAAGAGCACCATCATGGCGCTGGACGAATTTTGATGGGTGTCGAACCAATCATAAACAAAAATTACCCTTTGACTTGCGCTAGTGCCGCTGCTTCGCTGGTCCCACTAGCAGCGCTGGCGCCTATTTTTTCATAGGGGGGGGGGGCAGTGGGGAAGCGCACCAATTATTGACGGAGGAACGGTCTTTTGTTTTGTTCGACTGTCACTTGTACGACCAAAATATATATATATATGTAGATTTTTTTTTTAACTCACGGCCACTGCTTTAGTAGAGCCCTATTCGCTCCTGCAATATCGGCTGCGGGCAGATCGCGCTTGGGGCGCTTTAACATATCATCGTTTAAATTTGTTCAATTATTTCGCAATATATCTACTACTCTAATTATTGTAGCCTTCCACATGCAAGACATTTATATGTATTTGCATTCCGTTTAACTAAAGAAGCACACCATGCTCACGATTTAAAGTAGTTTGAAGGCGAATTCGTCTGTTAAGTGCGAAGCGCCACAATCATGACGCCAGTAACGCGTCACTCATCATCTGCTTTTTCGGCAGCCCCCTGCATCGCGGAAAGCCAAAGAACGACAGCGATCACAAGTATGTAAGACGGGTCTTCCCCTTACATTTGCTGAATACGCACGTCTGAAGTGCACGACGATTGGATCATCCGTGTCACTTTTCATCATCTGCTTGAAGGAAGCCGATGGTGTTTGGGGCACTTGGCGTCCCAAAGTCTTGGAGTGGAGTCGTAGTCCACCTTCTTCCTGAAAAGCTTTCTTCCAGTTTGGATAGCCTTCTGTAATAAGACAGCACTTTTTACTATTTTCTTTGTTACTAGTAGAAAACGCGGGACATGAGAAACAAAAAACAAAGTTTGAATAAACGCTGTGGTCTAACCACTGGAAGCTGATGTTCCAGACGGACTTAAAGGTCCTGGAATTACCGGTCATCCGAAATAAATAGCACGGTCTGTACTGGCAAATCATAGGCTATTCCAGCTACATCCGATGATACTTCTGTCTTCAGTTATGGAGGTCCAGATTCTTGTTCCGCTTTCCAAAACTTGATGGTCGGTCCGCCGTCATCGTTATCACAAAGTCGTGACTCACATTGATGTCTTTCGATGCTTGCACATGCCATGCACTCTTCATTAAGCGAAAGCTGGCCTTTAACAGGTTCAGCACCTTACGCGTTTTTTGGAACTAGCCGCTTCGTTGTTGTTGTCTGGACAAAGTCACTAATCAAACGATTCGATGCTATGGCCCACCTGAGGAACTTCTTCGGGTATACCCTAATGTTTCCGGCACGAAGTTTGTTCACCTCGTGGAGGAGCTCGAATGGGCCCTGACTCCGGTACAGGACTTAAAAAAGAAAATCTCAGGGGTAAGGCTGTTTCGAGAGAAAAATCACTGTTGTGTTCGATTAGTATTAGAGAGCGCGAGTACTGTCATAAAATTATTTCTTTCAAGCAGTACACTTTCTTCGGCTTCCTAGGAAGTGGTGGATAATATTTATTTTCTTCGATTCCACCCATTCCCCGACAAACACACACACTTTCTTTTTTCCTCCAATACCTGGGGTAAGGTCCCTCGGGGGACTCTGTGCCTCAAGGTCAAAGGCCACTATTTCGGGCGACTGACAGTTCTTAGTAAGCCAGGCTCCGACCTATGAGGAAGGCAAGTTCGTTTGCTTCTTGCGAAGGAGTTTCGGTGACATCGGAACGTCGAAGTCTTATCGGCTCGATTGGAAGAATACTGGTTAGACCACTATCTTAGCAGCCTTCAGGTCTAACCACTATCTGAGCTTCGTCAGCTCCTTTGCAAAGCTTCAGTACGCCAAAATCTAACGTCATCTGTGAATCAACAGCTTGCAAATATATAAGCTCGAACTTTAGAATTAAACTGGAACACAAAGAAAGAAAGGGCAGGAAGGACACACAGCTGACTACCGACGGTGTTTTAGTGCAAACTTCTTCCTTGCGCGCTTTTTCCCTCATTTAAAGTGCAAAGTAGAGTACTATGAACCAATTACATAAATATACCAATTGCACTAATAACGTGTACTACCGATACAAAAACTTATACAAAATATACAAAACATTTACACAAAACTCCCCCAAAAATATATATATATATATATATATTTGTAAACGAACTTGCCGCAAGCTCGTGCTGTTGTTGTTCGCGGCGCGACATTTCGTAGGCGTTGTATATCCTTTTTGTTAACGGTGATTGATGGGCTGCTGACACAAGCTTTCGCGTGTTCCTCGATAGCGTGTGCCTCGAGCACCTCACGTGCATGAAAATTTTTGTTACTGGAAAAATTGGTTGCGCAGTTAAAACCTTCACTGCACTGGCATGTCCTGCAATGAGCTGTCAGATGTCCTGCCGCGTTTTTCTTAAGAGACGCTGCATGCCCGCGGGCTCTGTCGTTGATACATCGGCCCGTTTGGCCAGTGTACGTTTTGACCTGGTACACCACTCCCGCTCTGCATGAGACATAATGCGTTATGTGGGCCGTGTCACAGTTGTTTTCTTTTGTTCTTCGGTTAAATTTAATGTACATAAAGTAGGCTTCCTTGGGCGCGGAGAATACTACTAGAACGTCATTTCTAGCGGCAATCTTTTTCAACTTGTGCATAACCCATGAATGTAGGGTAGCACAACAATGTTCCTTCTAGTTTTGTCTACGTTTTCGTCCTCCGGCCTTGTACGATTGAAGCTTTTGCAGATCTTCTTAGACACGTGTGCCATTAGACATATTGGAAACCCCGGTTCTCGTGGTCGTGACATCTGACATTCGAAGTTTTGCCCTATCTGATGTTTACACGATTTGCGTGGGGCAGAGATTCGAGCTGTGATAATAAAACCTTTCCTAATGGTTCTTGAGTGTCGAGATGGGAACGACAGAAACCCTTTTTCTAACCGGGGTTTGTAGCTCCTGCAGACGTGTCCTTGATTGAAAATCAAAGTGAGGTCTTCAAATGTTATATTTTTGTCCACAGGTGATTCTTGCGTGAAAACAAGGTCTGGGCAAATTTCTTGGAAGAATCCCAGAACGACATTTCTGCATCCGTTTTTCTGGTTATCTACTTCCGTGGTACTAAATATTGAGAAGTCATCCAGATATGAAAAAATAGCCTTAACGCTTGCTTTCAGATTGTTTAGGATGATCTTGTCGCGTGCCGCCAGGTACGAATCACATAGCTGCGGCGCCACTCGAGATCCAATACATAATCCGCTCTTTTGTAGCATTTGTTGGTCTTGATCTTCTGCCACAGTCGTGTTTGGATACACACATAAGGGTTTAAAAAAGGTGTCTACATTTATTCCAGCTGCATACTGAAATGCTGTAGTGGCTTGCGGGTGATTATCATTTAAGCCCGTTCTCGTTTCGACCTTCACACTTGGCGCTTTTCAACACAACCATTCCCAAAAGGATCTTCTCTTTTGGACCTGTCGCATTTGGTCCTTTCCCGTTTTGTCTTTCGCATTTCAATCCTCCTCATTAGGGGCCGTTCTCGTTTCGCCCTTCTCACCTGGCCCTTTCCAAAACAGCCATTCTCAACAATATCTCGCTTTGACCCGTCGCACTTGACTCTTTCTATACTAAAATCGTTTTTAGGGTAATAATAATAAATACATTGATATAATTTGTGTGTGTGTGTGTGTGTGCTACGCTACAGACATACTCTCTCTGCTAAGGATTTTAGCAGTGGGTTGAGGTCGGGCGTGAAAAGATACTAGCTGACAATAAAACTGACCAACTATTTATCGCAGCCAGATCGTATTCTGAAATGTCACATTGTCTGAGGTCTCTCGACTTTGGACAACGCCACCACTGCTACAATGCAGTGGTTCTCAAAGGGAGGTCTGCGAAGGCATCCTAGGGGTCTGCGAAGCCCTGTCTCGTCAGTCCGGCACGGCAATGTAAGTTGTCTTTCTTCACGTTGAGAAGAAACGTTCCAATTTTTGGGAGAGTACTCTCGTGTGTATGTCAATGAGATAAGTCTACTTCACACTATTAATTAGTTCTATCCATTTATTAAATCATAATCATGATAACCTATACCTTTCTATTCCCCTCACCCCGAACGGGATTCTCCATCATTTCCGCCTTTCTACAAGGGGTCCGCGAAGCATCAATGCTTGAGAATGACTGCTATTATGTATGCTATTTCTGTTCAAACAAATTTTCCCAAATTAAATGTTCATCGATTTTTTCTCATTTGCTTAGAGGACGGTAAGCAGGCGTCAATGTACAATTTTCAGTGCATACCTCTATACATAACATTTATCTGATGGTATGTTGGGGCCCAAGCAATGCAAGGCTCATCAACAATGCAGCGAAGCTATAACGACGTTAGAAACATGCCGAACTAGTGCCACTCGGTCGTAGCGCGAACGGGCGAAATGAAAATGGGTCCAGTTGCGAAAAACACGATTGGGATCTTATGAGAAGGTTCAAATGAAAAAAAACAAATGAAAATTGGTCGAAATGTGCAAGGTTCAAATGCGAATGGGACGTTTTGAAATACACCCGTGGCCTTGCTTCTCGATGGTAGAGCGGAGAATCGTCGTAAGGTTTGTGTGTGGAATCGAATAATATATATCTTGAATATCTATTGAAAACCCAGATGTGACACCGACTCTATTTACTTGAAGACATGTAATCAGTTGTTCCTAATTCTTGATTTCGTATGTACCATCGGATTGTATCAAGGACAGGAGATTGGATAAGAACATTAACACATGAATTTGCCAGGTTTTTTTTTTCCTACACAATCGCCCGTAACAATCTGCCTGCCCTCTTTGTGGGTTTTTCCCTAAAAAAATGAAAAAGGAAACTTGCTGTTTCTTTTTCTTCTTATTTTTGAGCAGAAACTGTTCAGATTGTTATTACCAAAGAACTTTAAGACTGCTGTTTAGCTTTTTCGTTTATTTTTTTTCCTCGACGTGAATGGAGTTCTTTGCCATAGCGGCAGAATATTTTTTTTTGTATGTAGCTGAAACTAGGGCAAGAAACCCGCCTTCCTTGTCAAAAACGCATAAATTAAGATATTTGCTAATTAGCACCTACATTGTAGGAAAAAAGGTTGATACCTGCTGTTGTTCAGCTTCTTTGGCTTGCGATGCAATCGAGGAACACGCAATGCAATCGACGAACACGCGACGCTGTCCAGGAACACTTGATGCAATCGAGGAACACGCGATGCAATCAAGGAACACGCAAAAGATTGTGTCAGAACCCCATCAATCACCACTCACGAAGACGAAAGACAATACCTAGTAACTATCACGCCCCAAACAACAGCACTAGCTTGTTGCGGGTGAGTTTAGAAAACAATACTTTTAGGGGGGGAAATTGTGTGTAAATGATCGGTATGTTTTTAAGTGTAAATATTAGCAGTGATCTTTATTACTGCAATAGGTTTATTTATGTAATCCGCTTATCGTGCTCTATTTTGTGGTCCGAACGAAGGCGCAGGGAAGAAGTTTACATTAAAACACCCTTGGCAGTCAGCTGTTTGCCCCCCCCCCCCCCCCTGTCCTTTCTTTCTTCGCGGTCAAGTCCTATTATAAAGTTCAAGCTGATATATCTAAAGCATGTACCAACAAACTTAACTCTTAACCGTTATTCAGTTCCTTTCTAGTAATTTAAGCCCCTCGTTTCTATATATTAATTTACTGTATCCACAGACTCTTAGCATTTTAATTGCCATCATCACTTGCCAGGGAAGACTACTTGCCCGCAGCATCAACAAGAAAATCATCCTGGACGATGTTAGGAAAATATTCCGACCAATACCACCGCCAACTGGGCTGTCTATGCGAGTAAGATCCTCAGGTCCAAGACGTGAAGGCAACAACGACTCCTCACAAATTTTCAACGTACCAAAAACATCTTGACTACAACGTGTTTATGAATTACCTGACAAAGACGAGATATATAACATAAACTATTTGGACCAATTTGCACCTTTCATATTTGAAATAGAACCTGGTAAGGAAGCACTAAAAACGTCAAAAGAGGCGGGCCCTCCAGGTCATCGGAGACGTCATCATCTCAAATAAGGCAAGAAAAATACTTGAACAAAGTCCAAGGTTTGCTTTGCCGCCACGGCTGCAACCCATTTACAAGGTGGCACCTGTAAAAAATATTGCTTCCAAGGCTGAAGTTGAAAACGCTTCGCAGATATCCAACGAGGAGATCGACTGCATCGCGACACAAAGAAGTTCAGCAAAACAGGTTTGAGCTTTAGTGCCATTATGCAGAAGCCTATAATGGCACTAAAGCTCAAAGATCTTAATTTATGCGTTTTTGACAAGGAAGGCGGGTTTGTTGTCCATACAAAGAGAAAGCTTCTGCCATCATGGCAAAGATCTTCATTCACGTGGATGCAAAAAGAAGAAATAAGCTAAACAAGGAGTTCTAAAGCTCCTTGATGATAACAACTTCAAGATTTTCTGCACAAAAATTAGATGAACAAAAAAAGTCAATTGCAATATTTTTTCTCCGTGAAAACCCCTACAGAGTGCAGAGGGCAAACCGCTTCATGCCATGGTGTCGGAGAAAGAAACGTGGCAAAGCCATCTGTCGATGTTCCTGTTTAATCGTCAGTCCTTGATACAATCCAATGATTCATTCAAAACCAAGAGTTCAGAACGACTGATTACATATCTTCAAGAAAATGGAGCCGGTGTCACATCTGAATTTTCAATAGATATTCAACACATCTACTACTCCATTCCACACACTAACCTTACGACAATTCTCCACTCTACCATTGAGAAGCAAGTCACCACAGCATTTCAAACCGATGCTGGTATGAATGTAGACACCTTTTTAGAACAATTAGGTGTATATCTAAACGCGACTGTGGTAAAACATCAAGGCCAACAAATTGCTCAAAAGACTGGAGTATGTGTTAAAAACTCGGGTGGCGCCGCAGCTATGTGATTTCTACCTAGCGGCTTGCGGCAAGATGATTGAAAACAATCTGAAAGATAGAAGCGTCCAAACTACTTTTTCCGATATGCGGAAGACTTTTTAATACTTAGTGCTACGGTGGTAATGACCAAAAACAAAGACGCAGAAATGCAGTTCTGCGATGCTTCCAAGAAAATTGCGCTGGCCTGGTTTTCACGCAGTGATCACGCGTGGAAAAAATATAGAATTACTAGACCTCACTTTGATTTTCAATCAAGGACACGTGTGCTGGAGGCACGAGCCCCGGTCAGCAAAAGGGTTTCTGCCGTTCACATCTGGACACTCAAAAACCGTTAAGAGAAGTGTCGCCAGCATGGCTCTATCTCTGCCCTGCACAAATCGTGTAAACATCGAAGAGGGCAAACCTTTGAAAAACTGATGTCACGATTACGGAATTCAGGCTATCCAACAGGTATCATGGTACCCGTCTGTGGGAACATCTGCAAAAACAGCGTTCAAGGCCGGAGAACAAGAACGCAGGCAAAACTCGAAGAAAGATCGCGGTGCTACCCTATATATTCATTGGATTGCGCACAAGTTGAAAACGATAGCCGCAAGAAATGTCGTTCAAGTAGTACGCTCCGCGGCCAACGAAGCCTACTCCATGTGGAATCAAGTTAAATGAAAAACAAAAAAAAGAAACCTGCGACACGGCCCGCATAACGCAGTATGTCTCACGCACAACAGGAGTGGTGTTCCACTTTCCTTTCTCATGCGGGAAACGGTACCCCGGCTAAACGGGCCAATGTTTCAACGACAGAGCCCGCGAGCATGCAGCGTATCTTAGGGTAAGCGGTGCAGGACATCTGGCAGCTAACTGCAGGACATGTTAATGCAATGAAGTTTTAGACTGCTCAACAGTGAGATGCACGAGGCATTCGCTATCGAGGGACACACGAATGTTTGTGTCAGCACCCCATCAAACACTGTTCACAAAAAAGAACGACAATACTTGCGAAATATCACGCCCCGAGTCAAAAGAGCACGAGCTTGTGGCGGATTAGTTAAAAAAAAAAATATATATATATATATATATATATATATATATAGTTTTTTTAGGGCATTCAGTGTAAATGTGATGTATAACTTGTCTAAGTGCAAATATCGGTAGTGATTTTTATGAGTGCAATAGGTGTATTTACGTAATAGGTTTATCGTGCTTTACTTTGGACTCTAAATGATGAAGCAAACAGGCAAGGAAGAAGTTTACATTAAATCACCGTTGTTAGTGATTTGATTGCCTTCTCCTGTCCTTTCTTCGTGTTTAAGTTTTATTCTGAAGTTCTGATATATCTACAAGTATTTACCAACACCTCAATTCTTAACCGTTAATCAACAGCTTTCTAACCTTTTATGCGACGTTCGGAAATGCAAGTTGGCACGGCAAGCTCGACTTCACCTTTCAGGGAAGGCAGACAAAATACCTCGAACGGTCAATAATCTTTTCTCATTTCTTTTGACAAATAGCAGACGCGTTTCAAGGAGTGAAAGCAAAGGACTCACGGGCGCCACGGTTTCTTTGCAGACTACCGAAAGGGAGGCTGTTTAGTGCTCGCAAGTGTCCTACTTTCATGTGAGGTGAAACTCCTCACTCGTTAAAGGCGTCGGCGTGTTGGCGCTTTTGGCGAAGTTAACATCGTCTGCTGGTCAAAGCAGGGTTGCTTTACTTTTTTGCGCCTATCTGAGATTCGCCGCTTTTCAGAAACGGCTACTCGGCCTCCAAAAAAGGCGAACGGAAGTACCCTTGAGAATACGTTCTTTCTTTTCAGGTGAAATATATTACTCTAGTAGCGAATGTCATATCGAAGAAATGACGCTTCGATAAAGTTGCTATTTTAGACAGTCACCGTGATTGCCCTTGCGGGGCTGCTCACGACAGCCACATGGAGACTACCGCACTTCATGCACGTCTAAATGGACTGTTCAAGAGGGACCTTCCGCACCATGGCAGCAACGCCCGAAAAGCAGCTTGCCGCGGCAGGTCTCACGCTCAGGTAGTTAAACACCATGGGGCATCAATATCTGAAAAAAAAAACACATTTAGTTGCATGAGGTTCGGGAATGTAACCTCGCGTTCATTGTGTGGTTCACAAAAAAAACAAGCAACAGAGAGATGACAGGCAATATAGTGACAGAAAATAAATAGATGCGGGTCTACGATCTGTAGCATTAGCATATCAAAGCCCAAAGTGTTCGATCGCTGCTTGTTGTCACATATTGCTCGCGCGACTGAAAAATCTATTGTCAAAGCAATTGTCAAAGCAATTGTCAAAGCACATAAACCTAAGTGGCAAAGGTCTGAAAAGCGGTGTGAAACTGTGGAAAAGAGTATGAGCAAGATCAATCGAGCTACGCGAGCGGCGTCGAACGTATCGCGGAAGTTATGTCATAGTCTCGAAGACGCCCAGACGTAAATATTGCCTTTATGTTTGGCCAAATTTTGTGAAAACGTATTTTTCTTACCCCTGTAATGGCTAACAGACGAATACTTCCTCGGTCCGCAGGGGGAGCCTTCAACTTCCGGGTTACTGCAGAGCATTCTCAGAGGCGGATGTGCAGGTCTTCTCTAGCACTTTGGAGCCTTGCGTTACAAAATAGGTCCTCCAAACCGCCATCCGCGACTCCAGTCACCCCCCGTCACCGCCCGAGAAGTTATATGTAGCTATCGTCCTGGCGTCGGATAAAATTACATGATTCCTGAATGTTTTGTTTATAAAACTGCCAAATGCGATTGATGACACTGATATTGTTTTCAATGCTAGGAGATGTTATGTCCTCATACCTAAAACAGCGCACACACACAAGAGGAAGAGAATAGACACAGGAAAGAGCGCTGACTCCCAACTTATATATTGTGAAAGAAGGAGAAAGATGAAGCTTCAGGTTTGAAACCTACGCGCACCGCATGAAGCTTCAGCTTTCTCCTTCTTTCACAATATATAAGTTGGGAGTCAGCGCTCTTTCCTGTGTCTATTCTCTTCCTCTTGTGTGTGTGTGCGCTGTTTTAGGTATGTGTTCTAAGTACCAGCTAGCTCAACTCTCTACATTACTACTGTTATGTCCTATATAATAGCAATTTAACAGGAATCTAAAATGAAGAACATACAATTTATTGTGACGTTTGATCACAAAGCATCCTAATTTTGCAAGTTGTATATGACATTGCCATGAGTACATTACCTTACATTCCTTACAATCATGGTCAGTGCACCACACCAAGATCGTGGTGGGCCACTGTTGCTCTAGTAGAACTTTGGTTAAAAGGTTAAATAAACTAATTTCAAAATTGTTCAAAATTTTGAGCCAACAAGTCACACCTATATGCTTTTGATATTTGAGAAATTGCCATTCAGATTATGTGAGCATAACCTGACTGGCACTCAGACCAATTTTTCTTCATTTGTGGAGAGTGATAATTAGAGCTGTTTGAATACAGGACGCAGCAGTCATTTCCTGTACCGGATAAACCGTTTGAAATATTTGTTGAAACCTAGAAATTCTTTTTTGCGGACACATCTTGCTGTATTAAAACTGAGCCTTAGCTGTGCTGCTTTTTCCCCTCAAAGCCCCATGCTTGCTAACTGGTCATCCTGATATAGCAAAACACATATGCCCTATTCTCTGCATCCTTCTTTCCTTCTTGAGACTCTGAGCTCGCGTGGTGCCCGTGTCACCATATCGCCATTATGCATATTGACATTAAAGTTTCTTTAGGAAAGTAATTAAAGAAGCTTGTCTAGATTTTGTAAAATCTTTAAACATTCCACTCCAGCCAAACAAGCCCAATCTTCTTTTCTTTAGCAACAGAGCTCGCTTTCTAGGCAAGATTGTTGACCCAATAAATGCTAACTTGGCTTGGCTTACTTTACTCCTAGTATAACGAAATTAATAGTAAAACAAAAAATCGACTTTAATGCTCCCCATGTGCTGGCTCGCCTCCAAGGACCTTTTAAACTTACTGTTTTGCCATTTTCATTTCCACCTCAGCAAAAAAAGAAACACTTTAGAAATATCTGTCTCGACAAACGTTTTCAAGGATTTCAACCAATTGCTGAGAAAACTGCGCGTGCCCTTAACTGGGACGATTAAAGTAAAACGACTACCACAAAAATTTACAGAAGGTGTGCTGGTTTGGTGAAAACATGTCTGCAATTCTGATCATTCTCCTTTAGCTTTGCTGTAGGTGGCCTATGACTTGTTTCTAGGTGAAGATTCCCAGATCATGAACGAGGACAAGAACACCATTCATGAGGTCACTGTGGGCCAGTCGAAGAACGCCAACTGGAGCCTTCTTCCAAAGTACCGACTCGCAGCCACCAAATCCGCTCTTGTGCTGGACAGCTGCAGGCGCAAATTCTACCCACCTTCACTACTCAAAACAATGCTCGGGAACACTCTGTTTGTTTTCATTATTTGTTTAATTGTGTAGCATTTATTTTACACCTCAAGAGTTTATTCAGTCTTTTGGTAATCTAACGTACAAATGGGGAAAGGAACATTAGATGAGTAAGGACATCTAATCAGTGTTGTTTTTATTTCGATCTAATTTTAGCAGCGCCTGTTCCGGCGGCAGCAGTAGTAGCAGCACTACGTACCCTTTGGCAGAATGCTTGCATGAAGTTCACACTCACGAATTTGCCCAGCCTTAATCTAAACCTGCTGTTGTCTGCGAGCAATAACTCTGTCATTTTTTACAGTACCTCCATTAGGTCAGCTTTAACTTGTGCACTCTGTATATAAAAGTAAAGCAATGAGCCATATCCCACGTCACAATAAACACCCACTAACTACATAAAACAATTCCTGAAATCTAAGCAAATTAAAAACCCAAACCCTGACTTCTGAGCCCATCAAGCTCACCAAAGTGCTTATCTGCATCAACTGCTTTTCCGTGCACACCGGAGCAAGGCGGTGAAGCAAACACTATCAGTATGTCGTCTTTGTGTCGTAATTCTCGTCATTTGTTCCTGATTTTTAACCTCTGATTCAGCTTTCTCATTACACTTCCGCAAAGGGGATGGGAGGGGGCGAAATGAGCACTAGAATTCAATGCAAATATCTGTTGCCTCTTTCTGGTTAAGCGCTCGCAGTTCATTGTAGCTCATAATCACCTCTCTCAACCGAGCGGCGTTCACTCCGGTGTGCCACAAGGCTCTGTGCTCAGACCTCTTCTTTTTCTTATATACATTGATGATCTACCCTCTTGTGTCTCTTCCCATATTCATTTGTTTGCCGATGAGTGTGTTGTATTTAGGGAAATAACTTGTGAAAATGACATTAACACGCTCCAGTCCGATCTTAACGCTATTTCTGTTTGGTGCAAAACGTGGTGCATGCAATTGAACATTAACAAATGTAATTTTATGCGGCTGTCCAGGAAAATCATAATCTACCTGTTTACCATCTTTATAACTCGCCCCTAGATGCTGTGACTAGTTATAAATATCTTGGTATTCACATCACATCAAATCTCACTTTTACAGTTCATATAACATATATAATTAATAACGCTAACCGTATGTTGGGATATCTTCGACGTAATTTTGCATACGTCCCCTCATCTCTAGAACTTTTAATTTACAAAACACTAATTCGTCCAAAACTCGAATATGCCGTTTCAGCCTGGGACCCCTGTCATGAAAATCTTATTCACTCACTCAAAATGGTCCAGAATAACTCTGTTCGCTTTATCTTGTCCAACTATAACAGAACTGCGAGCATAACCTCAATGAAATTCAGCCTTGACTTACCGTCTTTGTCATCTCGTCGTAAAAACGTTCGTCTCTGCCTCTTTTACAAGTTGCTTTATCACCCCCATCTCCGCGCCGAACTTATATTACCTCCCCATTACGTTTCATCTCGATTAGATCACGTCCATAAGGTCGGTGTCCCATCGTGCAGGACTAATGCTTTTTTTCAGTCATTTCTCCCACGCACATCAGAAGAGTGGAATCGCCTTCCCGTACCAACAGCTTCAATCGAAGGCCTCCACCTGTTCAAGAACGCCTTAACTAATATTGTATGAATAGACGCCATTTTTTGTATTTCTAGTAACTGATTTATTGTATTTCAACAACATTTTTGTAACCACTCCCCTCTTCAATGCCAAAGGCCCTGAGGGTACATGTAATAAATAATAAATAAATAAAAAAGATAATTGTAAATTGCTTGCTGCCATCGAAGCATATGCGAACCCCTTCAGTAAGCGAATGATTGGGCTCGGGTTGAGTTGTCATTAGGATGACCCTTGGTGACCCTTTTCTGTATGCACTAAATTCGCATTATCACACCACAATTCTGACTTATTTCTCTCTCCGCCCCATAAGGCAACGAATAAGTATGCTCTTTCATTACTGGCAGCCCCATTCATCTATCAATGCATATATATACAAAAAACTGAGATGTTGTTAATAAATCATTCTCATAAAACTTATGCGTTACGTTTTTTTTTTTTCTATAGATGGCTGGATTTTATGTCACCTCCTTATAAACGGGGAATTCTACCCCTCCTCCAAGTGCGGAGGAAGCAGAAGC
Source organism: Ixodes scapularis (assembly GCF_016920785.2). Taxonomy (NCBI): domain Eukaryota; kingdom Metazoa; phylum Arthropoda; class Arachnida; order Ixodida; family Ixodidae; genus Ixodes; species Ixodes scapularis. The sequence goes on from NW_024609867.1 coordinate 6,154,685, forward strand.
GGCTTAAACTTTCTTTATAACATAGTGAATAACCTGGTTCTAGTAAATAAGCAACAGTATATTAATGAGAGTATGTCGCGTATAACCGGCAACAAGCATGTTCGGTATGTGGAAGAGCGGAAGTTTTCCAACGACTGTTGTAGGTATTCGTTCTCTTTGCAAACAGTGTGAGAATGAAACAATCTCCCGGCAGGTGTCGTGACCACAGAAACTTGAGAAGAGTTTAGTTACCTTGTTTCAGAAGTTTCTGACAGCAGTACCTAGAGTTATCATCTCATCGTTGTGTTGAATACCAGTTTTATTCTGTCCATTTTGAGCGCGTGTAGTTGTTTGTGTTTTTCTGTGTTGTGCAAGTCCACTCTTACCTTAGTCCTGTGTGGGATCGATAGTAGTTCAACTAAATAAATAAATAAAATAAATAAAAAAGTGACAATGCATTTCCACCGTACACGCAAACCACCCAGAAAAGACAACTCAGTCATTAGTTGTTTTGAGAGTAGTTTAGTCTGCCGCAGCGTGGCGTCATTGTTACCCACTGTATATGAGATATTTATCTAGTGCAGTACGACTGATTGAGTGGGGTCTTTAACGCGGTACTGCTACACTACCACACGCCGGTACGATGCTCATACCCATCGAGACGGCAAAGTACCCACACGGCACGCTCGAACGACTTGCTCGAGACACTGAATTGAACAGGGAAAAGAGAGCGAAAAACTATAAAAAAAATAACAAATTGAGACACAAAAATAGAACGGGAGGCTTGATGTTTCCAAAAAGCACACACAAAAAAACACACGCACGCACAGACACATACACAAATTACTTCGAGCAGCGTCCAGGGCTATGGGCTCTGGTGTCATGGCGACTGGTGCCGCAGTGTCGCGCTCGTCGCTGATTCGACTTCTGGAACCTAAGATTTTGCTACCGCGGAACAAACGCACCGACGGACGTCAAGTTTTTGTTTTTATTCTCACGTTTGTATTTTGTTTTCTGCTCCGTTGTGGAATATTGCTTAGCAGCACAAACACACACTCACAAACGTGCGTGCGCGCTCGCACAGTTCCGAAAAAATAGTGTTTTTTAAACCTTTCAGCATAGTCAGACATACTCCGCTTCGCCTTATGAGGTACCGCAATGGCCGCTATGAGCTACACGAGCCCATCTGTAGTTCTTAGCTTGTCTCGTCGCTTCGCACTCCCGGCGTTTCTCCGCTCAACTGGAAGGACACGCGGCGCCCTCCGAGCTATGAATTGGCTCTGGTGGCTCGTAGCATCCTAGTTTGTTTACCGAAAGGTGAAACCACGAGTTTACACCTCGACGCCGACTCGCCGACGCCAATTCAAGTTGTACTCAGACGTGAAATATAGGTATCTGTTTCATTAATATTGAGCTGTTTTCATGTCGTCGCTGCCGTTTGTTTAATCACATCTGAGCCGCTGACGCCACTGTTGCGAAATTTTAATTGATTTCGCGTTGACAATAGCAAGGAGGAGCGTCTCTCATTCAATTATGCCGAACCGTTCCCATTGAACCGGTCACGGTCACATGAGATTACCGTTGTGTTCCGGTTCGGGTTCAATATCAAATGTTTGCTTTCGGTTACAGTACTGTTCCGATTCAGTTAAAATATCGCCTTTGATCCGATTTTTGTTTCGGTTTAACACCCTCGAAGGAACATAAAAAAGGGTGACAATCAAACCGTCAGTCAAATCCAGTTCAATAATGTTGTTTTAAGAGCCACTTACCATGCCTTAACGAATCGCGCTATGATCGCGTAAGCCTTAGAAGAAAATCGAAACTACTCGCATATGAACCGAGCCCATTCCAATACCACCCCTTTCCAGGGTCGCGAAAGTGGCAAATGATTACGGAATCCTTCAAAATCCAGGGTTGTAACTCCGCGACACTGATTAGTAGAACAAAATACTCATGCACTGATAATTCGTACAGAAAAAGAGTGTATCGCTTCTGTCTCATAACACGCGGTCTGCTATTGCCGATGTCGAGCGAAGCGTCTTGTCGTGGCCACCTTTAAGCTATGTAGCCGCGTGCAGAGAGCCTAGATTGAAGGGAGAGTCTATCTCAAAGCACGGGAAGCGATTGCAATAAACTTTCTAACGCCTCATGCGGACATTAGTCTCAAGTGCGCATGCGCTGCGTTTTTCTAGCATGGTGAGGAGGAAAGCAGGCGAGAAGGCGTCACGTGACATCAGTCGCAGTGGCAGGCTTAGCTGCAGTGACATTCTATGTCACTGCGATGCTCAATAAGCTCAACATCCAATTATTACCAAAACGTTTTAGGACTGCCAGACTAAATTTGCTTTTAGATGATACACACAAATCAACTAAACATGCACACAGAGCGCTATTTAAAACCATGCTCGACTCGCCATATTCGTGGCACCTACGCAAAATGATCGCGCCGCTGGAAGTCCGCATCCATATTTTCTAATATTAAGTTGGTACGCAGCCCGAACCCCAATGGCATAGCCTTCTGCAAGACGTTTTTGAATCTTCTTGTCGGTTTTTCGTCCAAACCCTAAAGTTTTGGCTCATGAATATATATATATGTATGTTGTTTAAATTATTTCATGGTGTTTGTTACTTGTTGCTTTACTCAATCTTATCCGATTCGGTATGCTAATTTTATGAAAGAAACAACTTGGGAGCGTGTTGGTTTTTGGACATGACGACACAAAGAATGACCCACCTAAGACAAAGAACACAACATGGAAGTTTCGAAAGTTTTGGCAGAATCTTTTCACCCAATTGTCATTCACTCCTGCATGTGCAATGGCTGTGTTCCGAAATCGAGCAAACGAGGATTTTTGGAAGAACACAATAACATGTTTGGCAGATAAATTATAAAACCTTTCAGCATGAATTTAGTTAATAATAATATTTCAGCGCCTTCAATCATTTTATGTAAGGATGAAAAATAACTCCTTACTCCCGGATTGGCATAATTACATTTCATCTTTGATCCGACAATGCGTGTTTTTTTTTGTTTGTTTTTTGTCCCTGTACATCTTCTATTTACTATATCGCTTCATTTTCCTTCCTTCTGGGGAGGAGTGGGTTCACAAATACTCCGCTAGGAGATTCACTTTTTCACTGTTGTTGCGAGTTGAAACAAGAAGTGTCCGTCGTCCCTTTTTTCTTAAGTATGCTATATTTGTGTTTCATAATTTTTAGTGGATGTACGTTTAAAGTGTGTAGAGTTGCCAAACCCTCCCCCTCCGTGTCACGCCCATCAGGCCAAGAGTATCACTTAATAATAAATAAATAAATTTATTTCAGTTGACTCGGTGTCACGTAATCCGCTTTCCAAATGATTTTACCACATTTAGTTATCTCCCTAGGCTAACCCGGAAATTTATGTCACGTTACATATTCAAATATTCAGTTTCGCCGCTTCATTCTGCGGGTAAAATGACTCCTCGCAAAGTGTGCACCCAGTTTGCCCCAATGTGTCTGAAGAATTAATAAAAAAAATAAAGGTTCACCAATCCCAGATAAAACGGTATCAGAAGTTACAAATATTTTTAAAAGATCGCACCTTAAATACCGCAGTGCATCTGTTATAGGAATTCGGAGATTTAGGTCGCGGCCATTTTTGTATTTATTTGTTTATCTAAATATTTACATATCTATTACTTGAACTGCCGTCCGCTTATAAAGAGACCAAGGCAAGTAGAACCACGCAGTCTGGGGTAGCAAAATATCACAAACAATTCAGTCGCGAAAACCATGATACCAAACGAAAATTCCGGTGAGTCAAATTTGCACCGCACTTTCATTAGTACAGCGTTGATAGGTATATAACAAAAAAACTACAAAAAAATTGTCAGCTTTTTTTTTGGTAAAAAAGGAAGACCAGCGAAGCTGTACTATGGTGGGAATGAAGTAATGGCCTCTGGCAAGTCGGCAAGCCAGAGCGCAAAGGCCTGGAAAGGTTGCCACCGTCTATAGACCTTTTCATTTTAGTAGTTGCCTCACCGGCAGACAGAGGGCGCTGACGCACTCGGCGCCATTAGGTTGCTTCAATTTGGTTGGTTTCGGTTTCAACGTGAGCGCGGCTATGTTGCTGTTTTACGTTGTTTTTGCTTAATTTTGTGATACTATTATTTTCCTGCTAGCACATAATTAATGAAACAGCAGTATTGAGCCACTCTGATGACTACGGGGTGCATTTTAGCTTAAATTGTGGGCTTTTTTTACCAACTCCTTTGATGTATCTGATTATGGTCGGTTGCGAAACGCCTGACTGATGTCCAGGGAAGATTACCATCGTGTATGGCCGTACCCGATGACACCAGTTTCCAGAAAAAGAAACTAATGAAGAGAGTAACATGTGAATGTAAAGGGGGGAAGCATATGGACAGCTTGATCAGCAATATTTTGAATCGGCCAGAACAGATGAACTCGCGAGTTTACAACTCACTGTTGGGTTTTCGTGGGCACCCAACCTTTAGTGAACTTCGCAGAATAAAAACGTATCGTGTAATGACGCAGATAATTGAAATAAACAAATAATATCGCCTCGGCCTCTTTTTTTTTAATTTAGTACTCGAGCATGTTTTCACAGGCTGAGTAGGAAATTTCTTAAATTATCAATCCTGCTCAAGTACTCATAAGCAGCACTTCGCGATATTTGCCCTAGGAAATAAATTTTTTTATATGAACATTTGCTTACTGAGGATATGATATAAGTGACAGGCCGTCAAATTAACTCTGGCATTTGTCTTCCGTAAAATTGGCCAAATAAAATTAAAGGGCGCAGGAGGAGAAATACCTCGGAAAGTTTGGCTGAATTCTAGCTCTAGGCACCACTTCACGGACCTGTGTGAACAAATATTTATTTCTTAGCACAAATTCGCTTTATAAATTTCGGCGTAGCCAGCCACAAAAAGTAAACCTCTATTCGCCGTCGACAATCCTGGACTCAAATAGCTGTTATGCAGACGGCTCTTTTTTCTTTTTATTTGGGGGGAGGGGGGGGCGTCAATTATTGCGGATTTTAGATACTGGCAAAAGATAAAACAACGTAAGCAAAAAAAAAAGCGTCGTCATTATTGCGCATGCGCCGAACCCAAACCGCGTTTTGGATTCGCAAATAGAAACAACGTTACTTCTTTGTGCACGCTATTCTAAAACTCGCTACTGTTAAGTGTATGTGGCAGTTTCTTACGCGGGAGGTCCCAACCTTTATGTTAAGTAAATTAAGTGGAGGGCATTGGTTATCTAAATGTAATCAATAAATCATTTAAATGACTGTCGAAATGGGAGCGAGCCATGGTATACAATTTCTTAAACTTCATAAGTAAACCGACCAACCGAATTTCTACGTCGCAAAACAAGAGATTGAGAACCTCATACACATGTAGGTGTGATATTTTGAACAAACAAATCTCCTGATGTTGACGTACCTTTACTTTTAGCCTCAGATAAAATACAAGTTAAACGTTCGTTGTCTATCTCCTCCGCGAGTTTCCTCACACAATCAAAAGAAACTGTTTTCAATATATTATGGATACAAAGAACGATACTTTCAGAGAATACAGATAGTCTCCTTGTGCTGACTATTCTTGACGCCTTGCGATCCTAAATGCGCGATATAAATATACGCGCTTTTACTGAGAATGTTCCGCCACTATTAGTTAACAAACCTCAGGAGTCGTCGAGCAGACGTATCGGACTACAGTTTCCGAAGTAAGGCAAGCAAGCGCGGTGAATCGCGACGAAAAACACGAATAGAACGGATACGCCAAGGCGCGGAGGGGAGAGCGGAGCAGCAAGTTGAAGCAACCTAATGGCTGCCGCGTCACGTGATTCCAAGATGGCAGCGCCCATGCGGAGGGGGATGAAAAGGTCTATAAACAACGGCGGCAACGGCGGTAACCTGAAAAACGGCAAGCCGGTTGTCTGGTTGCCGCCGCCGCTCATAGATAGGGGTAGCTGTCTGGAGTTTTGCGTCGATATTTGTTTGCCAGCGGACACGATACTGGGGAAACTAGCTCTTAACGGCTCCGGTGTGAAAACGCTTGAGTCGTGTTTAGCGAGACAGCATTAAAACAATGACTGGGGTTAATTCTGGACACCTATAGAAGGTGGGCAGCACACAGGCAATTTCTTCTAACATATGTCCTTGTTGAAAGGTATTCGTACCTCTGAAATAAACGCATTGATGGAGGCTATGTTTATTAGGTTCACAAACATGTTCCAATTCGTAGCAGTACGGGAATAGTGGCTGTGCTTGAAAATGCCCTTGTGGCAGAAAAACTATATTGATTAATCGCGTGTTTCTTTGGTTTGTCGGTTGGTTCAACATAATCTCTAATGGCTAGTTTGCTCCCGCCGTGAATTATTTGCTTGTGGAGGCGTGGAGGTGGAGGTTCCAAAAGTCATTCAGATCTCTCAATGGTACATATTTTACGCACTTATATTTGTTACGTGCTGACAAAGAACTAAGCAATATTCATCTGGCCTTTGTTGACGGTTCAAACTTTTAAGAGTGCCCGATGGAAATACTTGGCCGGGCACAGCACCAGCGCCGAGCGATGTCACTGTCTCGTCCGGCACAAATAATTCCACTGTCGAGCTCACAGGTACGCACTCACTGAATGAAATGTTTGTAGTATCAAGTAGAACCGAAGCTTGTTAGGCATGAGACACAGCGATACGTGACTCTGTCAATAAAGCTTTAACATCATGGCAACACCGTGCAGAACCAAACAAAAACGAATCAAATTTCCCTGAGGTTGAGGGGAGTTTACAAAGTATTATTGGTGATATTTTGGTGGAAGATGTGAGATTATTTGCCTAACAGATCACCGCGTTCCTTTGGCAATAACCGCTTGGCGAAATTTGGTGGAGGAATTCGATACTGCGCGCCTGTAAGCCGCTCCCATAGAAAATGCTTATGTGTTGTTTACACACAGGGAGATACAAGCCCCAGAGATAGTCGAGGCGCACAAAATACGAAAAGGAAGGATCAACCTGTGTGAGTTACGCTTCTTTGATATTTTTAGACAGCGATATCGTATACTTAGATCGGGGAATGTCGCATTGACAGTGAAGAACCGATGACGCTGAGTTATTTGTTTCGCATGCGCAATTTTACCTTGATTTGAGGGTTGTGCATGTATTTTGTTTTCCTTTTGATTCTTGAAAAATAGAGCCTGTGAGCTGTTAGTCAGCGTTCGTGTGGTTTAGTCTCTCTTTTCGTCACTGCCTAATTGCGCTGTTTCAAGACGAATATATATCAACACGCCCGATCATCTATTTTTGTTAAGAATATTAATGTCGTTATTTTGCCGAGGGATGTAATTTTTTTTTCAAAAACGGTTTCACGTTTTACAGAAGTGACGTTAGGAGTTTCAATACAATTTAAAGTCACCTTGAAGGTGGGTGTCGAAATAGTTCCTTACTTTTCTAATATTGTCTCTAGGCTGGAGAAAACAGGAGTCGCAAACTACGTAACAATATGGCCTCCCCTTAACATTTACGATGACACCAATATTTACAGCCAAGTGCGTGTTATGAGATACGGTGTTTAGTAATGTATTCATGAATGTCTATTGTATATATGCAGAACTCAACGCGGAACACAAACACCGGTCCTCCCCGGCCGCGCGTCAGGGACCCCCTTGGCGGCGCCTCTGTCGAGTAGCGTGTTTGCTACAAGGTCTAAACAAACAGGGGTGCCGACAAACATCCGAGACAAACAGACTGTCGGAACACAGACACAGTTAATCGAGAAACAAATCAAGAAGACAAGCATGGCCGCAATGGTGGAGGGCAGTGGACCAATAAAGCCTTCAAAGGCGCTGTCGATGTCATCGCAGCTCTTAGTTTTTTTATTACTTCCGGTCCCTTCATTTCCGCTTCCCGTGCTCGCGCTTCCGTTGGCAACGTTTTCTAGTCAACATTGATCACATTTCCCGCGCCGTTCCCTCGGCGTTTTCGCCATCGTCGCTCTTCGCATTCCATCTTTGTCGCTTTTTTTGTTTTCTGTTTAGCTTGTTGGTACGCCCGCATGCTTTTTGAGTGTCACGATTTTGTGGCGATTTGTTGTTGGTGTTGATGGTTTCGTGGTTGTTGGAAGGTACCTTCATTCCGCGCCGTCGATTCGTCCAGAGCCGAGCGCCGACGATTGAACCTGCGTGTCGGTCGTCCCCGCGATGTCTCTCGACCACACGGCAAACGAGCGGCAAAACGCAAAACAAAATATAAGGAAAAAAGAAACGATCGGCGACAAGATGGGCAACGAAATTTTAGATAAAAATGACCCGGCGCTGGCGAACGGACGGACCAGCGGACATTGCCGGAGCCAGTCCAGTCGTCCGGCGATGTCAACGGCTTGTTTCATACGGGTGAACGCCGCCGCGGATGGTTCGTTTCAATCATTTGCCGTCTTTCGCTTCGCCCGCAGTTCTTTAGCTATTTACAGCATTCGGGAGGAAGGGCAGAAATAGCGGAACACAACCTTGTCAAAAAGAAGTCAAGAGCGCTCTAAGGATGTCGAGCCGTGATTGGGAAATATTGAGGCATGATATCCAATTTTACCTGAAGAGGCCGCGCCTGGATGAGCGGAGCACCTTTTTCGCTCGACGTCAGATCGAGCCTCCGTGGATGTGAGCTTCTTAATCTTTGCCACGTTCCTCGAGGAGGACTCATCAGACGACGCTCCAACGCACAGTTCAGCGGGGCGCAACGGCACGCTCAAATCCTCTGGGAAAGATGGCACGTTGAACGATTTCTATCCAGACTGAACGATAAGGATATTTACAAAACATTGTCAGTAGCATGGGCAAAAGTCGACATTTTATCGTAGACGATAAACGAAAACAAAAGCATTTCCTTCCGCAATGATATGAAACGAGATTGCTTTCCGTAGGTACTTCAACATATTGTGAATAGGAATATGCTAACATCGTAATAAAATTGCGTTTTAGCAGTACACTTTGCCAATTGAAACATATCGCTACTTCTTAGAATGCAATGGCATATTAAATTATTATTTAAACATGGGAACCATAGTTGCCAAAATAGAAGAGCTGGCGGATAACCCCGCTAAGCTACAAAGTACGTTAAACATATATTAAAATGATATTTCAGGTATTAGGAGCATACAATACATGCTTTAATTGTACTTCTGCTTTTTTGCAAAACACAGTACTAATACAAAAATTGACACAATACGACGAGTGTTGCTTTTTACCAAGGGAAGGGTCGTGACAAACATAAAAAAGTAATAAAAACATTCGGTACACAATATTATAACTACGTAGCCGAAAGTTAAATAACCCATGTAAATATTTTGAAAAGCAAATTATGTAATGAGATTCTTGAGTTTGAGCCCTTTTCACTCCTCAAAGTTAAAGACAGATTGTGGTATTGAACATTATGAAGGAAACAAAAAACTGAAGCAGCTGAAAAATATTAAGCTCAGAACTTGTGTTCATGGGCAGGCTTTTATAAACAAAAATGCATTAGGTTGGAAGGTAGCAAAGCAGTATTTACACAAAGCTGAAGGCACCATAAAGCGTGGTAGAAGAAATGTATTTTTCTCGAAAAGATCAATTGATTTTTTTATATAAAAAAATTTACTCCATTTAAATTGCTGTGGGTCTAAAAAATGATAATTTATCGCAAGATTAATCTTTAAACATGGCAGATAAATGGACCAATCCGTCCAATAACGGATAATATTGTAGAACAGTAATTTAATTAACCGCGTTTTATTTTTGTGATTCATTAAAAGATTCTAACACAAATAGCTTGATTTTTTTTAGTGGGTTAAACCATAGCCTTCTCTACACTCACAAAGCTTGGCAGTTCGTTGCGGGAGCAATAGAGTGCCCTGTCGCAGATTTGGAGCGCCAGGATCCGGTAGCACCAAGCATTTCTCGGGGAGCCTGTAGTCCGCGCACAGCTTTTGCAGCGGCGAACACGCGAAACATGGTTTTCAATCCCGACGAGAAAAGAAACGATAGTCCGAGGAACGCGAGAAGCACGAGCGGAGATTCCATCGCTCGAGAGAAGCGTGTTTCGGCGTCTCGCCACAGCGCAGCGCCCGTCACGTGGCTCTCCTATCATCCGTTGTCTACCGCTCTTCGTTTTCAATTTCGGCGGCCGTGTCTCGTGGCGATGTGCCACGCTTTGTCGGTATAGAAGAGGCTATTGCTAAGCAACTTATTTTGCTTTTGCTATCGCGCTTTGATTTACTTGCAATAGGATTACTTTCGAAGCTCGTGTTTCTCTTTCGCGTTGTAATTTGCTTTACGTAAATGACGAATGGTGTGGAAAGCAGAACGAAAGCCCATACTCCAATGGCTCAGAAGAGCACGGAATGTTTCTGGTGTTCAACCTAAAACAAATATGTGTTGATGACTATTAGATTTAAATATAATCATATGCGCCTATAAAGAAAGCAACGAAAGATATATAAAGTTTAAATAAAACTAATTTCGGGGTTATTATTTTAGGAAATAATTAATTTAAAGGTCCGTAATGAAAAACGACCGCCTTAAAATACGATTCAAATCATCTTATTGTTTATCATCTGGCCTCACATAAAGTGCATATAGCCCATAGCAGAACATTTTAGGGCAACATATTCGAAGCAAATGTAGACATAGCTATTTAGAGTAAATTTTAGTCAAGCATAAGCAGCCAGCCTTACCAAGCGCTGAAACGGGGATCGAATTCGGAAAGGGCTATCCGTAACCGGACGCCTTGTTCAGTGCCACTGGGAGGAGATCATCGGGACAACCATCAGCTGGATATACGATGACTCAGGGGATTCTGCGGGAACAACCGACTTTCGGCTAGCGCAGCTGGCTTTTAAATGACCGAACATCGCCCACCCCCTTCACATAATATCATGACGTCACGGGGCGCGAATAAATGTAAAGTCGTCTCCATCATTCTGATAGACCCGAGGATAGCCCTGGGTGTGCAATACGTGACACGGATCGGAAGCCACCCACATCGTTACGATAGCAAACATGAATTATAACAACCGCATAATGAACGCCCGAGGCATTCTGTCCTCCCCTGGTTAATCGGCACACTCGGCACCTTCTAGTTGTTTGTGTGTGTGTGCGTGCGTGTGTGTGTGTTTGTGTTTGTGTGTATGTGTGTGTGTGTGTGTGTGTGTGTGTGTGTGTGCGTGTGTGTGTGTGTGTGCGTGTTTTTGGGGGGAGGAGGAGGGGGAAGATGACCCAAAGCGTGGTTGAAAAATTAATTAGTAATTTTTGCTTACAAACAGTGTCAATAGACCCTTTGTAAAACGTGCATCGCCACGACGGCAGGGAATTTCGGGAACCGTCGGCACAGATCACGCGCTTTTTCGTTGCGTCTCCGCGACTCCTGCGCTCGTCCCGGCAGCTACCGCCAGCAGCCGTTGCAGCCATCCACCATCCCGCCCATCCGCCAAGTCGTACGTCGTTGGCGGCGTACCGTATCTGTGGCAGCGTAAAGGCATCGCAGCAGGTGAACTTATTTGAATACGCTATTCATCGTAACTTACCTTTACGTACTGAAGTGTCACCGAATCGATTTATTTTGCACCGCAAGCGTAGCTGGTTCCGACCAGGTTCGACAAAGCGTTGGATTGGGGCAGCAGACGACAAAGCCGGTACAAAGGAGAGGGATGAGAAAGGGGCAGCCGTTGGCTCTTCGCTCGCCCGACTCGGCTGCTCAAAAGGTGTTGCCGTAGTTGCCTGTGCCTGCTCGCGTATACTATGTGGTCGCGTGGTAACGGGAGGAGGGGCGTACCGAAGAGTTCGATTATTCGTCGCGCGGCGCGCGCAGGCTTTTGGAATTTTCGCAAAGGGTCTATTGGAGAAGTGACGAAAACCATTCGTTAGCACACAAAACGTTTTCTCTTTTGCATCGCTCCCGTTACAGCTGAATTACACTTTTAACGAATCTCAGCTCAAAAACTACGAGCGGAAATAGGACGTCATGACGAACGATTCACGAACGATGGTAGAAAAACACCGTAAACATAATCGGTCGTTCCTCTTGATCCTTGCTAATCAAGCTTTTGTTTGACCCGTTGTTTTAGAGATTAGACTAAAAACATATAAACTCCCGCTTTCTTCAACAATATATATATATATGTATATATATATATATTCGTAACGATCTATCTGTTGTGTAATTAATGAACAGGTTCTCAATCCTTCTTGCTGCCGAATTTCCCTACAATTTTACTTCTAACCATACATCATGGCCTCTGCTAGCGTCATACCCAAACAAAACCATGCAACGCAGAAGGAAGCCTCAAACTCTGCGAGAATGGAACGCTAGCGGTTGGAATGGAAAACGAAAGTTTAAGAAAATGACAATAATGGGATAAAATGGTAATTCAGAGAAAAAGTTACTTATGAACCCACGTCCACCTAAGAACAATGTCGTCTGACAAAAAAAAATTATTGTGGACTTATGCTGCGATTGCATCAGTTAAAACGCTCCTCAACAAGAAAACAAATATTGCATTGCAACAGTTCTTTTAAGCTAGTTATCTCATGCTACTGAGCAATCTTGTATGCGCAAACACAGAGGACGAACAAGAAGCTTCGAGTGTACGAGGACAAGCGAACAAAAACTTCTTGTTTGGCTAGTTGGTTCATGAGACTCGGTAAACTAATATTGGAACATAGTTTGCTTTCTTGCTGAAACTTATTGTTTTCGCTAAAAATATTCCTTAAGGGCGCAAAACATGTAATTATATATTTTGATGATATTCTGGTTAGTTGGATCGCGACTAGTAGATGAATGATATTTTTCCACATTACCTTTCTATCTACTTACCGTCGATTTCTTCACTTTTGAGTTTTATTCAAACCAATTGATTCACATTATCACCGAGTTTCAGTTTTCTGCGATGTGTCGGTTATTTTTTCTTTTTTTTGAGGGGGGGGGGGTGGGGGCTAAAAAACGGAGTTTCCTTTTCTCATGAACACCCGGTACATATACGTATGTCCACCTCATTGGATGTATGCCATCAGAGAGAATGAAAGCACCGTGACTGCGCAAAAACCACTCGGGACGAAAGAAAGGTCGCGGTTACCGGAAGCAGCCCCGATCAGCGAAGAAACTGTTACGAAAGCCGAACTACAAAAAAACAACGGTAGACATGGTTGGAAACATAAACGAAAACCCCTACAGAAGCCATCAACGGCAAAACAAAGACCCATCGCAAGGCAAGGCGAGAGCAATATCGGCTGTCCAAACAGGAACAGTAATGGTAACGGCAGTCTGGCACCGCTAACAGAGGCGGGATAGCGACACATTGGGACGACGCAGCCATCTCGATACCCGATCGGCCCCTAGCCGACGATCTCTTTGTGCCCGTTTTTGTTTCTGTCTGAGCCACGTTCCTTTCGTCGTCCGTCCGTCGCCTGGTCGTTGTCACAGCCGCGTGTATTTGTTTCCGGATGGGCCGGCGTGATCCAAGTAGATAATCAAGGGGTCTCCCTTCACTCCCGCTTCTACGCCCAAAAAACGAAAACGGCCGCCCAAAGGACGATCGACCAAAATACGAGGGGATGCAAGCGAGAAATATAGCCGATGACAAAAAAAAAAAAATGGAAAATCAACGCTCCGCGGAATTATCGCCAAGGCACTGCAAATCAAATGGCAGGGATGCCACTTCAAAGAACGAGACACATCTGTAATAAAAGAACAGAACAAAATGAAATCGGATCCTGCAAGGGTTCTGCATGCATCACAAGGTGACGGAGGTGAAATATATATATATTTTTTTTGCTTGTTCATCATTGTTTCTTCATTATCAGGCTGTTGAAGGGAAAATATCGAATTTCGCGAATGGAGCCATCCCCGCCCTTTTAATCTCTTTGTTAGCTTTTATTGCCATTTATTATAGCTTTCGGAGGTCGATAAAGACGCCTTGTTTTCTGAGAAAAAGTTGGCATCGAACTTTAGAGATTTTCTCTCTACGGCGAACTGACATTTAGGCCCTGGAAGGTAGCGCGCCAAAGTTTGTGCGTCAGTTTTTTTTCTCCTTTGTAACGTTACTCTCTTTTATTCGGTCTACCCTTCTCTGGCTTTATATTTCTCCACTGTTCACCGGAGATGTCTTTTGTTCAGCAGATGGTTTACTTCATCTAACGCAAAGTAAAATCGCAACTGCCGAAAGGAAAAGAAACAGCTGTTTCAATTGAGCCGACGGACAAAATCAATAGTGACGGAAGACAAGTAGGGCGAACCCAGCTGATGAAAAGAAAGTGTGCACCAGCTTCAAAATTTTTCAGGCTTTCAGAACTCCTCTGTCTAACATACGTGTGCCCGAACACTATCGCGAAAGACGGCTATGTGACATAAAATTTATTACTACACGAAAACAGGCAGCGAGATCAAAGACTGCTGGGAACAAAGTAGAAAATAAGACATTGTGTAAAAATATCCCCCGAACAAAAAAAAAAAAAATAAAAAAAGACTATGAGCTTGAAGTATTTTGACCGATCTTCAATGCTTTCAAATGTGTATCATATTTGAACAACTCTCAATGGTTTGAACAGCTTGTGTGAGAAACATCCTAGTCTGCACTCGTTGTTCATTTAGATCAGACTGGCTTGGTAGGCGCTATATGATTAGACCGAATAAATGACATCTGCTATTGTGTAAGTTAATCCAAGGGAGCAGGCGATCCTCCTATGAACAGGCATTTCTAACCCGGGTGTGTATTGAAACGGAGGGACAGAACAACATAAATCTCAAAATAAAATTGGGTTATATATTCCCCTTTCCCTTCGTTTGCTAACTTTCCGGGTTTACAAATGTGAGATCCCATTCTTATGTATATGTTAGGGAAATGACATGTGAACAATACATCACGACGGCTATCTTAACAATCGCTGTCGCAATCAAGCAGAATCATAAGTATTAAACAGCTTTCACACATTTCTGGAGATAAGAATGCAGTAAATATAATTATAAAACGTATGTTAGAGTGCTTACATTATTTATACGATAAGTATTTGTCTACTGACCAAGCACATCTGGGCGAGTCTTTGTTTAGTGAGCTTATGACGGACGACATTTCGTTCAGTTTCCAAGAAAAGTAGATACGACAGAAAAATCAACTAAATGCTGTCCATCTTAAATTATTCAGAGACTGGAGTAGAAGAGGAACATCAAAACGTAAAGGGGTCATAAAATGGGCAGGACGATATCTGAAATTCAGCTAGCTCATCTATTTGATTAATTACCTGTTTATATAGCCTCAAACTCTATGTCGCCACCACCGCCACTGAAGGACGAAGTCTATAGAGTACGAGCCCCACTATTTCCATCACACAGTGTAAGGATGGGGATAGGCTTACAGGAGAGTACACTAAGGAAGCACCCATTCTCCTTAAAACGTGAACAACAATTTCATTCTCACTGAAGATTCTAAAAACAGTTTGCACTTCTGATACAAAGGAAGCCCTCTCCGCCTAGTAGACTTCGGACTTAAATGTCGGCGGTGAGGACCTTGAGTTCAAGAATATATCAAGAGGTGGGCAAAATAGACGAGTTGGCTGAGTTTTGGATTTTGTCCTGTTTATTAAAAATGAAAACAGAGCAAGGACACGGACAAGAACAAGAGGGTAGACGAAGAAGGCGCTGACTTACAACTAAAGTTTATTCGTGCTAACATCAAGTATAATACTAAACGTCATGACAAACAAACAAAGATAAAAAACATGTAATGGACGCCACGTGCTCCCTAGCCACCGTTATGAGCTGTCACTTTGTGTCGAGAAAGCAACATTCCTTTTCGGATAAACATATGGAAGGAGTGCTGACCGCAGTTTTCCCCCAATTTTCCAATTTCCCGCGCCTCAATGATTTCTCGAGTGAGTTTGTCTTTATTTTTTCTAATCACTTCACACTTGTCGGAGACGGGAGTGCAGCAGCAGTCACGACAATGCAGGCCTAGGTGACCTGACACAACTCTAAAAACGTTATACTTGTGTTCTCGAAAGCGATCATTGAGGCAGCGCCCCGTTTGCCCGACGTATCTCCTGCCGCACGACAGGAGAATAGAGTACACCACTCCCTCCACACAGTTCACGAATCGGTCGTGGTGTTTTTTTGTTCAACCCTGCTTTTCTTTAGAACAGGGGTTCACTTCTCTGCACAGCCCAGAAAGCTTTTCTGGAGCCGAAAAAAACAGCCAACTTTCTTTAGGTTGTGCGAGATCTTGTGCAGGTATGGTAAAACGGTTACTTCTTTGTTAACCCTGTGAGCCTTCTGGGTCGTTTCCTCACGTGCTTTCTGAAGTAGGCTCTCAGCAACCGTCGTCAACAGGTAAGACGGATATCCTGCATATCTGATCCTTGATGCTTGTGCGTCGAAGCTCTCTTTCACCCTGTGGGGGCAAGACTTAAACAAGGCATTTCTAAAACAGAGGTTAACAATTCCCCTTTTTACTAGTTTGGAATGCGCTGAGGAAAAAGGCAAGATGGGTTTCTTAGCCCTCGGCTCATATACCCAGTACACATGGCCATGACGAAGTTGAAGGCTCAGTTCCAGAAACCTCATGGCCCATCTACAGGTACATCATGCCTCAGCACTAGCGGTTCCAGACACTCCTTAAACCTTGACAGGACAAACGACACAGCAGAATCTATATCTTCCTTGTCACAATCTAAGAGCACCAAATAGTCATCTACGAATCTAAATATTTTTCCCACCTTGGCTGTTTCCAGTTTGCCTGACAGGACTCTATCGTGGAACGCAAAAAATGCATCGTTAAGTACTGGCGCTATGCACGATCCTATGCAAACGCCATTTTTCTTAATAAAAACACCGTCATTCCACGTCGGGAACGTCGAGTTAAGATAAAAATATAAAAGTTCTAGAAAGTGACCCACACTAAGTCCAGATTCATTTTGCAACGCCACAGTACCGTGATTGTCAATACAGTCTTTAACAGATACTAACAGCTCCTTTATCGGGAATCGAATAATACAAATCTTTAGTGTCAATAGAGCAAGCCAACAAGTTACGGTTTGGGTGGTCTTTAAAAAAAAACAAAAAACTATAATTTGATCAGAGTCCTTCACCCGAAAGGGATCATCAATCTCCAACATATTTAGTTTTGTTTGCAAAATTGAAGCCACAGATTTTTGTCATGTCCCTTTCTCCGACACAATCACGCGTGGCGGACAGTCAATCCTATGCGTTTTGGCAGAAAAAAGAAATCTAAACCTAAGCCTTTGCCTTTATTATTCGCTTGGCCCAGTTTATCTAGGCTTAGGCATTTGCAACGCCTAAGTGCGTCAGTTTTCACCTTTGAAAGTGACATGTCATCCCTGCACTTAAACGTGGCCGTTATGGCATCTGACCCTTTAGACAGAAACATCTCCTTAGGCACCACTACGAAGCCTCCTTCTTTATCTGCGGGTAATATAGACAAGGAAATTTCTTTTTTAAGTAAGCGACAGTGGTTTTCAGCGGAACCTTAGGCCCCGAGGGTTTGCAATGTAACAACACGTCCACGCCCTCAGATATACATCTGTCAACTTCAGACTCCGGAGCTCGTCCGGAAACCTGTCTCACCATCGTTAGCAGTTCAGAAGGCGATTTTCTTGGTTCGACTGCGAACTTTGGGCCTTGGCTCAGGACGTGTTCCACTTTCACTGGAACTTCAACGTCCCCCAACTTGTGACCCAGGTTTCCCGCAGCCGCCGTCGTCTTTGGGATGCTGGCTCGAAGGTGCATCAAAGTTTGACGCCACAAGAATTGAACAGTTCGGACGATTGTGTGGGAGAACTCCCACCACCTTGCCCCATGCCAGACGAATCAGCTCCATCAAGTAGCCGAAGGTACAGGCAATCCCTGTGCAGCCGTATCTGTCGTTGATACTCCGCTCGTAGGATTCTGCATATCCTAGCTCCATGGCCTGGTGAAGGTTCCCAACCACCGAACAAGGCCCGAACATCGGGAGGCAGGATACCCCGGCGGATGCCGGGGTATCCTGCCTCCCGATGTTCGGGCAACAGCAACTCATTAGCTTTACACTGCTATTAGACGTCGTTTCTCGAACACATTTCCTCCAATTTCATTTAATAAAGAAATATGCTGCAGTCACAAACAAGTGATAACTGTATTTCGAGAGTGAATGTTGCCAAGATTGTTATTAATTATCTCGACTACTTCTTAGGCATTTAGCTTGCCTAAATGCACAGTAATATATTTATTGCTGAAATGATCAGGTGACATTGCGGTTAATTCCTTAAGATAGTTGCTCGTGACTGAGAAAATATTCATTTCTAAACTTCGGTACAGGAACAGAGATGTCAAGGAGGGTTTCGCGGTTACCCGGCAGCAGTCCTCGCCTTGACTAGTTGTTTTTGGTGTAGTTTGGTTTGTTTAAAAGTCGAAACACTCCTTTCTTTGTGAGATCTCGTTGAAACAAGATTCTCCAGTGGTTTATTTTGTTTATTTCAGGTACCCAAGTCGGCCCAAGGGCTGTTGGTGAAAAGAGATGCCATTTTAATTATTATGTGATTTCCCCGCGCTATTTTAAGCTGTATACCAATAAAAAAAAAGACGAAGCTCACGCCTCTCGTGGAATAGATTTACCGACTTTTGTGTGAGACGTTTGATTTGTTTTGGTTTGGTTCAGCGGTTATTATCCATATGTGACAATAAGATTTCTCAATTGGCCCACTCCGTACAGACAGCGAAAAATGAAAATGGCTTTGTTCAGACGACGAAAGCAACCCTCAAATTTGAACGTAGAATGCCCTCACTATAGTGGAGCTGTGCCGTACAATTGCAGAAAGGTTAACAAGAGCCCGTAGAAATGAAAATAGCGCAACTTTTGAAGCCCGTTTTTTATTTCCTTATTTTATATCATTAAAAAAGAAACCGTTCAGGAAAACCACGGTTTACAATATCACCCACAACTATGTTTCTCACTGTTTGGTCTGCTCATTTGTGGCTTCAAAAGCAAAAGGAAAATTGGGGCGGCTACGTAGTTTGAAAGACCATAAATAGCAAAGAAATGCACGCAACCTGGTAAACGTTATCTAAGCAAAATCAAGATAGATTTACTGTTTACACAGACAAAAAAAACGACCATCCCTTATACAGAACACGGGAACTGCATGATTCCTCAGGGCAGAGCTACCCGGAATGAAACTGAACAGAGTTTTCTTGACATGGCACTTTGGCGTGGCATGTCCAGTGCTACATCCCAAAAAGGTTGCTAGGCTGACGCCAGAAAAAGGCTACCATAAAAAAAACAGGTTGCATGTTTTGTTTCAGTTTTGTAAGCACTGTACATATGTTATGTTTTTTTTTTCTAAAAATAATACTAAGTCGGTATTTTGCTACAAGAAAGAGTGACTAAATATGGATTTAACAGGTTACGAGTCGGCCGTACGAAGTCGTCCAGTAAAAAGGAGTATTCAAAATAAATTTTCGATGTCCTCCATGGTTTTTTTAGGATATAAATATCTAGTTCCGATGGTTTGAAACTGGCTACCTCAATCTAAAGACATCAATATTTGTTTAGAATTGTGAATATTTGAATCAAAATTACGCGGTGGCCGGCTTTCCCAAGCTTAAATAGCGCGCGCGTGGAGGCATGGTCGGCGGCTGGCGCAAAACGTTCGTGTGGGATGCGCAAAAAATACGACGAAGTTCCTCTTCTTTTTAGAACAGTGTGTTTTATTCGCTTCTAGCACACAAACTGCAAGAATACAGATCGCAACTCACGAAGCAGCTCTTTGGAATCCAGGCACCGCCCCATCCTCTCTGCGCGCACCGGGAAATTCAGAAATTGGACGCCATTACTTAGTCTCGTAATGAACCGTAATTAACTCTCGACGTCCTCACGCGCCGTGCGTAACGCGCCCATTGGGAGGGCGCACGTGCCTGCGGCTCAGCGACGCTCCTCGTTGCGGAGAACCGACCGGAGCGTGGCTTGTTCCACGCCTGTTTCCGCTCCTGTATGCACGGCGTGGATGGCGTGCACCTTGCAAGGTTGGCCTACTGAACCCGCCCCGAACTAGCCGGGAACGCGCTAATTGCTGCCGGACGCCTTCCAGTTCACTTGCCACTGCAACGACGTCCTCTTGCCGCGTCCGGCGCCGGAGCCGTCCAGAAGAGCGCGTGCTTCACTAACGAAGGACACGGCTTCGAAGCCATGGATGTAACGGTTCGCGACGGTTAAATATTATCTAGTGCGCACGAGAGGTGCTCTTAATTATGTAAACATGCGACGACAACGGGAGAGCTGTTTTCGATAAAACATTGCTCAAGGAAAACACAGAACAGCTGTTGGCTCCCAAATCATACCCTAGAGCTCAGGTTGACAAACTGCAGCTCTTCGAACATTAAAGTACAGTTCCCGGTTTTGTAATAAGCGTATACCCCCCCCCCCCCCCTCCTTTTCACTCCACGCTAAATTTGAAGGTATTATACAAAGTAAAAATAGCTTGCGCTTAGAGGATCCTCGAGTCATCATACTCGAGTCAGAAATTGGATATATGGTTTACAATTCTCTGAAACCACCTCAGGTGAAGTGTAAAAAGAAGAGAATCCGGAGTGGATGAAAAAATAAAAGAATGAAAGAAGGCAGTCGCCTTCTGTCACTTTGTGAACATTTATAAGTCTTGTTGACATTTACTTTGCCTTTTGCCCTCTTCGACTTTGAATTCTTCTTGTTCTCCAACCATTCTCAGGTGGTTGCAGAAAATGGTAAATCTGCTCCAGGTTGGCAGTACCATCACTCTTTAATAAAATAAATGACATCATTGTCAGGGACATACTGAGCACCCTTTTATGACTGGAGTTTACTGTGAGAACAAACTGAGAATAATGACATTGTAAAATGAATGCCAAGCTCACTTTTATTGCGGCACTTCAGTTAAATGGCTTGTTTCTGGCTCTTTTGTGCATACGACCATCTATCCAGCCCGGTTTCAGAGGAAATATTCGAAGTAATGGATTTTCCAAGCAAAAGATGCAATTTATTTCAGGTCTTTCTCTTTAAAAAAAACGGTCGTTAATAATCACAACTGATTTCTTTGCCATTATACAGGAATCGACCGTCAGGATTAACAGGTTTGGCGCGGGTTGGAAAATTTAAATTCCAAACGTACATACCTGAAATTGGGCATGCGAAAGTAGTTTCGCAAGAAGTTTCATCTCTATTTTTTCTTTGTGCTCAACTTGAAGGTACTGAATTATTAACAATACAACAAACACGAGGGCCGTGGATTTTCTAAGCCCTATACCAACCTGTATTTTGCGTGCACATCTGGTGGCTTTCTGAACGCAAAAACGCTAAAAACGAAAAACAAAGGTTGGCGATGAGCGAGAGAATAGCGATTATTAATACATTTAACGAAATATATGAACAACGACAACATGGAAGCAAGCTCACAAACCAGTGTGCAGACAACCATCAGTATAGGACATAGCAACTGCACAGTCGCCGTTTTCCCTCTGCTTTTTAATATTCCACTAGCACTGACCATCTCAAAATTTAGACAAAGCATTATGGAAAACTAAGTTCGTGTGCCATATTTGAGGTATGGGAACTTAGAATTTGAATTTCGCAAGGCGTGCCAAATGCGTTGATCCTTACGGCCGAACATTGTACTTTAAAAGTGGAAATAAAAATAGTTGTCGGCACATCTTGACGTTTTTTTTACCACCTACAAGAGACGGAGAAGCAGAATTACCAGAACAAAAGCACACAGATCTAGAGAAGAATTTATGCCTAATTTGCGGTTATCACGATTTTCGACAGATATTCCAGTGAATAATTTGTTTTTAAAGTGTGCGAAATGTAAGAATTAATCAAATTATCGTGATTAAACTATTTCTGTGTGTAACTGTACATGTTGGTACACAGCTTCCTTGTAGTGTATTTTAGGATATGAGTTCCATCGCTTGTTTTTAGCTTAGCACTCATTTAAAAAAAGAGGATGGACTCACTAAATGTTTATGTATGGAAAATTCTGAATATCTTACACCTATTTTATTAGTTTATTGTTTTCGAAAATATATCGCTTAGACATTATTTTATTAATACTTAAATACAAAGATAATCAATGACCTTCTTAAGAAACGGCGCATTCAAAAATATGGGGAAAACGTCGAGTCCCTTTTTAATCACAAATGCTGTAGTAACGCAAATCACCATTAGCGGAGTACTACTAATTATCCTATTTATATTAAACATTAAGATACCTGAATACGCATTCAATGTCACGCATTTGTTTTTGCACTATTTTCAGCAAGCCTCAAACTGAGAAAGAATTTTTTTTTTAACAACAACGTCCTGAAGGACTGATTTGCTTCGCGTTTGAGCTATGCACAAACCTTCGTCTACTTCTTGAAACACAGCGAGCATATCCTCTTAAAGAACCGAATAACAGGACGCCCGCCAAACCTTATTTAGATAGTCTCGCGTTTTTGGTGTATATATATCAACCCTAAACATTATCTGGGTAAGCTAAAATGCTCAGAAGGAGAGCTTTTCTTGAGTAAGCCACGATTCACGGAAGGCAATCTTTCATTAGATTTATTTTTTGTTCACGTGTAACTTGGCAGCACTAAAGTGTCCCCGAGGCAACCTTTGTACTTTTGTAACCCGCTCCCTCATCTAGATTCTTTTGCTTCTGTACGGGTGCGATTTGGAGCTATTTGGGAGAGACACGTCTTCCTTGGAGCTTAGCGAATACTAGATCCCTGTACTATTTCTTTCAATATAAACCCCCATAAACGCGCACTTTGTTTGACATTCAGGACCGATATATGAAAGCGCGAAATCTGTGGCGATAAAGAACACCCCAAAAATAAGCCGGTCATTTGTTGATAAACAAACCCCAGAAAAAAGAAGTTGCACGATCACTAACAGAAATAACAAAAACTGTAAGAAGCGTAGAAATCTGGCTGTGTTGGTGATCCACCGAAACTAACCTTTACAATTTTTTTTAAATTTGTTAAAATGCCTAAAGCATAGGAACTACATTTTTTAATTAAATTTTAGTTTGGACCACAGCTCCCTCAATATACAGCAGGTGAGGTGAAGGTGCAGGGTGGGTTTGTTCAGCTAGTCTTTTCTTTTATATTACATGCCGCCCTTGCGTGTGGAATTCAAAAACAAGTTTTGGTTGGCACCAGCCGAAGATAGCCAGAAAGGAACTAAATAAGAACAGAAAACCGACCGCCGTAGTACGAACAATTCTATTTATTTTCGTGGTTCTTTTTTTTTACAAGAGTTGTTAACATTATTCCTAATGAGCCTTTCTTTTATTTCTTTTTGCTACTCTTTTTTTTGTCTCCTTTCTCCTACATCTACTGGGCAAGAGGATTGATCTCCTGCCGAAGCAGTTTCAGAGAGGTAGCGTTACTGGTCCAACCTACCTCTGGAGCCACATAAGAACGAAATCTTAGGTCGGTCAGTTCGTAAGCGCTAAAGGATTTTGAAAGAGAATGGCGGCCGGTGCCAGAGATCGAACCCCGGTTACCGGCGTGGAAGCAGAGTGCGCTGCTGACTAAGCTACAGGTCCAACCGCAGGAACGGGAGGAGCAGAAGCAGGTGGGGTGAGGAAGCGCGCGGAGAAGAGAGGGGTGGAAGTAAAACAACAACAAAAAGAGAGCAGAAAGGGATTGTGTATTCAGATCGTGCAAACGAGGGGGAGTGGTAAGGGTGGGAAAGCGCGCTACCCCTCTTACGATTGGTAAACAAATTCAGCACGAAGACTTTCTAACCGGTTGGTTCTGAAACGAAGCACGCACACCACCAACTCCCCCTCCCCTCCCCTCCCCCCCCCCCCCCCCTTCCGCGCTCGCCATTTAGCCTCTAGTCATTACAATGCCAGCAAAATGAAGGCGCCCACCTTAGGGTAAGCGGCCACGCCGCCTCGGTGGCTTCGAGGCACAGTATCGGTCTAAAGATTCACAGGTGGCGGGTCTGCAACTCGGCCGAGGTTCCCGCATTCTAAACGAGGAAAATTGCAAAAAATCCACCATATAACCTACCTTTTGATGGCGCACCAAAAGATTCCGATGTGGTCAAAGTTAAGCCTCAGTCCTTCGCTGGGGCGTGTCAAATATCCTTCGTTGGCTTAGCATGTAAAACCAGCAAATTTCCATTGATCAAGGTCCTCACTACCACGAGCGGAAACGCATGCGCGCAGAGACAGCAGCTTCTGGCGGGCTGGTACGGACGGAGCAGATTGTGTCGCTGCATCGGCAGCGAAACGTCAAAAGCGTGCGCAGCAGTCATTAGAAAACCGGCGAACTCAGGATTTGGCGCCTCAGTGTCGTAAGTGCACCCGACAATCAGAAGAAACCTATCGATATAAATATATGTGTGCCCAACGTCAGCGTCGTGTTCTTCAGCCGTTGAAACAGCGTGGAGCTAAAGGGACGGAGGCTCAGCGTCTGTGCAGTTCCCGACAGCCAACAGGGAGGCAGTGGCAGCAACGACCAGCTATTATATTTAAGTGTGTTTTGCAGAAAGACCAAAGATGCAGTCAATTTTGTTATTTATGTTGGAAAGTGATCGAGGGAAAAGTCAGGCAATAATCTTATTTTACTTCTATTGCAGGGGCCTCAACAGTCCCCCATGAAAGATGGCTTTTATAGTATGCTGGGACGCAAACTTGCTTGAGTTTTGATTTGCATTTGCATGATCGACAATGGTCACCTATTTGCCCCGGCGCCTTCTGGTTTTCCAACTTGGCTGCATGTTCTGGTACCAGGATGGTTATGTTTGACAAATGTTTCGCTTCTTCTAAACAGAAACGGAAGTGACAGAAGTGACGTTATCGCGTCTGATTGGTTAGAAGCGCAAATGACGAAAGTTCCATCTTCCGTCATTTGAGTCTCTCGCCAACCAGACGTGATATCCTCACCTCCGTCACTTCCGTTTCATTTTAGGAGAAATGAAACATTTGTCAAACATAGCCATCCTGGTCGTTTATAGAGCGTCCTGTTTTTTTTCGATGTCCCAACGCCCATATATCAGGAGTATGTTGTCAAATACTTTATTTTTTTACCCGGAACGTGGTTTGTTTCCGGTATGGTTTTGCACTGATTTTTCTTATTAGTTTTTACCTGCTTGATTTTGCGGGATATTGCGTTTGCCTTATTGGGTGCCGAGCACAAAACTTTCTCCTTCTGCCGACACAAGATGTCATTTCTTTTTTTTTAATTTATGGGTGACCCCAAGAATATATAAAACCACCGGAAAGAATTTCTTTGAGATATCTGTTCCATGATGAATAAAAGTATTAACCCTCATCACGCTGCGCCAGATTTTTTCACATGTGGAGTTCAGTATCTGTCTCGCATGCCCGGCTTGGTGGCGCCTAGAAAATTGGGTTTCAAAGCTTGTTTGACTTGCTGCCGGTGGGTGTTTTGTGGTATTTTCTTATCTCCTACCTACCATCTTGTGTTCAGCTTGTTCTACGCGAAATATATAACCAGCAAGATCAGCCCGTTCCAGTTGAAATCAAGCTTCTCTCTATTTTGTGGGCCAAATACCTCATTGGAAAAGCCTCCAAGCTTCAAAGCTTTCAGGAGATTGCTGTGGCAACATGTTGTCATTGTTTTGCGCGTGCTTGACACTCCAGTGAAAGTTTTCTACCTCTGACATGTTTTCTTCAAGACACTGATTAAAAGAGTGAAGTTCTCCTTGTTATCCAACCATTGAAACTTGAGTAATCTTATATATAATCTTTCATGTGTTACTTTCGAAACGTAATTCGTAGAATTTGGTATTTGCAAAAAAAGTCGCGGCGTTATTATTATAGGTACAGCAATGAAACAATAACTCGTTACAATTCCAGTTATTAAGAAAAATGTAATTAATTTTGACTTATATTTATATCCCACAAATATCAAGAGAAAAGTAGAACACCCTTTACTCTTCTCTTTCCAGTTGCTTGCATAAAAAGCGAGTCAAGTACGGGCAAGTACGTGTGCGTGTGCGTGTACGACCAAGCAACTGCGGCTTTCTCAAAATCTTTGTTTCAGATTATCTCACATTTTATAGCAAATGCAGCACGTCCTTACTTTTTGGAAGAATGCTCCTTGATGAAATACTTGTAAACTACGGCAAAATGTATGGCTTCGACCAGAGAAAAAAATGCTGTCTACGCCTGTCACAGTAGTTTCCTTTTGCAATCATAATTTCTATGCGTGGCAGTAGTGTTCATGCTCGCTGACGGTTTTATTCGGTCCAAGACATCTTTTGCATTGCCCCCGGCAAGACAGATACAAATCCCGGGCAAGGTAAAGTAAGTAGCACGCCTGAGTAGTGGTGGTAATAAAGGTACAATACAGGCCTAGAGCACCCCTATTTCCAGTGATTGGTCACTGCGAATGTGCCACTTCACGGCTGGTGTGCGTAAAAAGCGACTGCCTAAAGAGAGAAACAAAACGAAAATACTATTTCAAGCTACCAACGTATGAGAGTTTAATAAACAAATACAAGCGCTTGCGTAAAATTTACTACGTGTTTCGCATCACATGAACACGCGGCACTATTCGTGTCGTGACTGGTAAGAGATGCTATTTTCTCACAAGTTGGCGCAAAGTGAACATGACACTCGAAATGTAAAAAAAAAGAACACATCATTCTGAACTTGCGAGGAACGGCTACATTCGAGCAGTTAGATGAGATATTAATCCTCAAAACATTCAAAAGAAACGATAAGCTTAATTTGAGTTTATTGTTTTTTTTGTTGTTTTTTTTTAGAAAAACTAAAGAACTACAGTTAAAGCCACATTTATAAAAAAAATAAAAATAAAGCGTCACACGCATAAGCGGGCAAACCCCGTAACGATCTACTGCCTGTCCCTGACGTACGTGTTTCTTGTTTCGTCCGTGTTTCAGTTCGCGTATTTCACATTTTAGGATACTCGAGACCGCTTGTAAATCTTCGTATATTTGTTCAAGGTCCCTTTACTCTAAATGTAAGTATCTTAATTTTATTTCCAGAATTGTTCGAAGGTGTTTGTTTATTATTTTCACTCAGTTTTTCCCGTCCTGCGTTCTAGCGTCAATTCAAAATACTGAAATAGATATATATTCCGCACAGTCTAGAGTGTTAGTTAGACACCTGCTTATTTTCCCTGTGGGAACCCTGCCTATTAACCCTGTGGCTAAACAAATGTAATTCCGACATGTCTGTTGGGCACAAAGGACGGTCATTGGGGATTCTCGGGCCACTGTAGCTACAAGGTTAGAAGAAGTTGCTTAATGGACACGTAGACTTATATGGAGACTTTGTGCAACCATACATTTCAAGCGTGTATGAATTTTGGTGACACACCATGCAGGGCTTGCACTGAATTCTCAAGCTTCTGTCGTTCTAGTGCTGTATGGAGATGTAGAAGACCTTCTGTCAATCCACCATAATCCTTCATCTGCAGTACATCGCTGAACATTACCAATTGCGCTTTTGTTTTAATAATTAATATACTTAGGCCAGGTAAGTGAGCAGTCTAGGACGTCACCGATGAATTTATGCCATCTGATGCGTTCGATGTATATACTTTGCGTTGTCGGCTTATGTATTTTTACGCTTGTAACGCATGTAACCATGCAACATTTCTTTGGAAGAACTTGATGCCCAAATGCAGATATAATCAGCGATTATTGAGATTCCAAGCGCTAGCAAAAGTTGTTGTGCGTGTACAGTCATGACCATGTTGAATAATGTACGACTTAGTACGCTATTTGTCGGTGCCCTTTGATTTAGGCAATTAATTGTGCTATTTTATTTCATTGTAAATGTAAATCATTTTAGTGAAGCAAGACATTTTGAATTCATCCTACAATGCAACCCCTAGCCTATAATTGAATGTGGTCAGGCATAACCGCTGCGGATCACTGTACCAGAAGCAAGACGAATATCTAAGACCAGCGCAATAGTTAAGTTCCTTAACTTTTATTCGTGTTCGACTCTTGTAACAAGGTCAATGGTAGGGTCCAGCGCAGATCTCTGAAAACAGAATTTAATAATTTGTTGTAAACGTCCCACACGTAATGTTTCAAGCCAGCATTGCCGATGCAATTGTTAATCTTTTTTGAAAATTCCCTGTGTACATACTGAGCGAAATCATTCTAGTGTAGATTGTTTATTAATGTATTAAATGGTTGATTGATTAGGAGCTTTCTGGCGCTACCGTGACGAGTCTATTCTGCTCCAAATTAAATATCTAGGCAGAGCAGAGGCAGAGAACTTTATTTAATGTAAAAGTAGAGGTAAAGGTCAGATACCCTTTTCGAAGACAAAATTCTAAGGAAGATTCAATTAGCTGCGAAGTGCGGGGTGAAAGTGAACAAAATACGTCGAGCAATCCGGAAATAAAGTTCGTGTTTGTTCCGCAAGGCCAGAGCAAAAGCCAAGCCTATGCCAGACCGTCCAGGTATCACAACAATTTTCGCACAGTGGTGCATTCACCTCATGTAGCAAGAATCCAGGGGTGGTATAAGAATGACCGAGCCTTAAAGGGGTACTCCGCCGATTTTTGAGCTACCTCAACTAACTATATTTTCTGACTCCCAGGCCTTTTCCCTTTCTGGAATGCTATTTAATATCGTGAAATTCATAATAGTTATTGCGAAATCGGCAAATGAAAATGATGCAAAAACAGACATTCAAATATACCCGCCCTCTTCAGGGCCGTGACGTCAGTGGAAGTTGAGCTTGCCAGTCGGGCGAGCAGTCTAAAAAATAGAATATGCCAATTATTTGTTCCGTGCTGGAGCGCGGGGATGGAGCGAGCTTCCAAGGCATCCATTTGACACCATGAAACTGCTTCAAATCAGTTGGGAACAAATTCTACAGTCCAAAAAGTGAACCCCTGCACGTCCAATGACGTCACTTTTTCATTGTTGCCAGTAGAGACTTTCAGTTTGAAAAACACGGTGAGGACCAAAATTGTAAATTCAATAACTTCTTGGAAAAAAATTATTTTGACCTAATATTTGGGATACTATTTTGGCGATGTTGTTGGGCGAGTTTAGCAAAATTTCAAGCAAATCGGGGACCACGAAGAAATCGGCGGAGTACCCCTTTAAGCAACAAAGTAAGATCTCACGAAACCGGGTTTGTAGAAAAGAAGTTTCCCATATTCCTCAAACAGGCTTGATAGAATCCACCTTTTTGTTGTGCTCTTGGTACTATTCTGATTGCCATTTTAGTAAAATGGCTGCCCTAAAAATAAATTTCAGTTCTTCATGTAATAAGTGCCGGGGTTTTTGCGCTATGTTCTTGGAGGAAGCCGCAAGCCTGTCAATTTCTCGTTGCCGTTAAACCCAGCGTGTCTGGGTAACAAGCAAAACACACTATCATGCCTGTTCAATAAGCCGCTCTATAATTTGGACGCACAAGTCGGATAAGATTATACTTTGTATCTCTTGCGGAGCTGATTGTATTTATCAAAGCTTTTGGAATAAACAGACCCACGTGCTTTATTGTATGAATTTCCACAATAAACTCTACTGCCTGACGCTGTGCAATAAATATACTGGCAACACTGCTCAACCATTGGACGCTCGTGAATAATTCAGAGTAAACAGCGAATCCTACAAAAAAATAAGTTATTTGCTCCGCCGGTAAACAAAAACTATGCGTAGTCGTATTCATTTTGCACCTCATGAACCTTCTGTTGGATGATTATTGGAGAAACCTTATGTTTGTTGAAACTGGAGAAGCACCAATCACAGCTGACTGGCGACAGATCCCATGGAGCAACTGCGTCAGACCATTCAAGTAAAGTTGAGGCCAATCCGGTTCTAGACTAAGCGATTGACCAAGGTCCTCAGGATGAATATTGAGTAACCACAAATTTATTTATATATATATATTTTTTTTTTTTTTTAAATACGAAAAATACTAGTCGTGCACACAACAGTATTTTTGATGATTAGGGTTGGACGGGGATTTGTAAGCGTAACTCAAGCTAATATATTGCCGTCTTTTTTCCAGCGAGATCTGTTTTGTTTCAACGTATTACTTAAGGGTTCGTGATGTCAGAAAAACCCTGTGGTAAGTCAAAGCCCAAAGTGGCGAACGAGATCCAACACCTTGTTGCCGACGACTGTCCCAATTCATACTCAATTGCCCGGTTATCAAGGCGGTACATTACGAGGTGATTATACAGGCGCAGGAGAGGCTTACTGTCAGATCCTTATAAACAATGTTGTAAGACGTTGATGATATTAGCAGATTTCAGGAACTTAAGCTTGAATTGTTTCAGATCAGAAATAAAATTTAACTTCCTCTCACAGATAAGGTCAAAAGCTTGTGTTAAATTCGGATATTTAGGAGAGTTGTCTTGGTCTCCAAAGCCGGATCCAGCGTTATTCCACGTCGAAAAGAAAGGCACGCACACTGTTCTCTCAAGTGAGAACAGGAAACGTGACTTGGGCCTGTTTACTCTCTTTATATATTTCGAGAAGCACGAGGCATTCACTGATTGATACATTGCAAGAATAAAGTGATGTTTGAACGAAATCAACGTAAACAGGGAAAGAGGCGGCGCGTGCTATTTAAACCCTGTCAGGGCCTGGGGCCGAGTGCATTTTAAGACTAAGAGCCAGCTTAAGTTCGTGTCGTTGTAAAATATTAATTGGATCGTGCAGTATTTTCTCTAGATATACAAATTGAGATGGCAATCTGCACGACCATTGAACTGCCTAAATTTTGCCTTGTAATTATCGAAGCCAAACACTTTGTCGAACTGCGGTCCGATGACATTAGCAACATATCTTACAGAGTCGGCAGGAGAATTGAAAAGCGGCATCACTAAAGCATTGTAATGGCCATCAAAATTCTGATATTGACCACAAACCTTATTGGAGCGGTCGAAAATGTTCACCGAAGAGACACTCCATCTAAGTTCCTTAATTAGCTTGTTTCCTCGTCCATCGAGCTTTTGATTTTCTCCTTTTGAACTTTCTTCTATTCAGAGGAACAGGTATCTCCCTGGCCCTATGATATTTATTTCTTTTAGATGCACACGTTTTTTTGCACCACGGATTACAGCTCTCCGGTTAAGCGAAATGAACTATAACCCTGAGACTAGGGAAAAAGGCGACGATGAACAGTAGGAGAAGAGGAGTTTCAAACACATTTTTCTGTGTTGCCCCACGGTAAAGGTCACTGACAAATTTCGAAAAAAAGTTTGCCCCAATTTCGTCTTTTTTTAGGACCTGTTTTAGTTATTCGTTCCTGTTAGTTTTTGCACACCTACGTTTGCGGAAATTCTGTTTCATTCTTCGTGTTCTATCTCTGCTTTTTTTTGTGAAGGTGCCTTATGCGTATATAAACAAGATTTCCTGCCCATAAATTTCAGCTGTGTTTGAGACTACAGTTCTTCCACTCCTTCCATTGTCGTCTTTCTCCCTGGTCTAAACGTTTAGTCATGAACTAGTCGTTTACAGCATAGCATTCTGTTCACCTCCCCAGTATTTATCAGAAGTCTGCAGAATAGCCTCAAAAGCATCACTTAGAAAATATTTTTGGACATTGCCTTCGCGAGACAGACATGCCAGGAGCAAGGTGCCAAGCGTTGTATCTAGATCAAAAAGACCCCGCCTGCCATTTCTAACTTCAACCAATCAACACGTTTCAAAACTCTGGGAGTAACGATGTTGTTTTTTAAATGACCAGAAAGTGGTCGCTCCCAGAATGGTTCTTTAAAACTTAAAGAAAAAAGATAATGATCAGGGGGATGCAACAGACAGGCCGACTGATGTGAATAAGAAATGAGGTGCACTGTAAAGACTTTTTTTTTTAATTGAACGACACAGACCTAAATGCAGTAAAGTAAGTTTTAATATATTGCCAAGCCTGTCAAACCTGTCACTGCCCCCCCCCCCCCCCCAAAAAAAAAAAAGATTTTCAGCACTGAGTCATCTAAAATTAGGAATTGTTTTTGTAGTTGATCAACAAGAATAATTGAAAACGTGTGTATTGGTGAATAGATACGAATTCTTGAAAGGATAAATCATCGAGGACGGGAACGGAAACATTACTTTTTTATTTTTTTTTCGAGTTCTTGGATTTCTTGAATACGTATTGGAACATGTGGGGAGTATATTACGTGAAAATGGTATTGAGACGATCTACTCACACACGGGATGCCACTGGGTGAAGTTGTGTACGAAGTGGGACCTCAACACATGCTAAGCCTTTCCGTACAATCACAGCAACATCACTAAAAGTCTAAAAAAAACACTATGATGACGTAAATTATCTCTGTGAGGGTTCATATGAGATTCCTGCAAGCAAACAACAATAGGCTACAGCTCAGGCAGAAAATAATTAAAATCATCTATGTTCTGTAGTTTACTCCTACAGTTTCACTTGATGGAGCTAACATGACCCAAAAATAGGTTATTTAATATGTAGTTAAAATGTGGCATTCATAACTTTGACCAAGTGGGCACAGATTAGGTTGCGTTAGTTGGGGCAGTAATACGCGGAGGTTTTTCTTCTCATCCCCCTTTTAGGGGGTAAATATTGTGCCCTCCTTGACAGGTGCAGGTGGCTCTGTCGGATCGACAGGTACCTCTATGTCCTCCTGCTGCCACTGGGAAGTAGGAGCGGGCCTCCCGCTGCTCTGAGAGGGAGTGGATTCGAACATTTTTGCTGGGGCATCGTCTTGGCATGTGGAAGGTTTAGCGGGAACGCCGAGGTGTGAGAATCCAGAGACGCCTCACTCGGGGTTAGGGGGCTCATGGAGCGACCAAAGTCCGGAGGACTGTACTGAGTGCCCACCGATACCTTGAGCAGAGGAGCTGCCCCCTGGCAGCCGCCTGGGCATAACTGTCTCCTTGAAGGAAAGAAAATCGTTTTCTTGCCTCGGGGTATGTCAGGCTCTTTTGATGTATTATGTTAATATCTTATTCTAGTCTTGAAACTTCGGACAGGCTCGGACGGAGGTTGGGTGGGTACCAGAGCAGTTGTTCAACCTGAGAAGTGTACCCTCACATCTGTCAGCTGTGTTGTTGGTACCTCCACATATTGCATACGTTGTTTTTCTGCGACAGGTGACTGAACTTTCACCAAATCTTAGAGACTCAAAGAATCGTCTTGGCCTCGCGCAGGGTATATAAGGGGCACCCTACAGTGAAGATAGCCGACCTTGAAGTTCTCGGGCAGCACAGTGAAACCATTTGTTAGCACTGGATGCTTTAGATAGTGTCTGCTCTTTTTTCCTGTGTACAAACATAAGGCGCAGAGCGATCACTCGTTGCCTAGAAAGGCCCTTCAATATCTCCTCTTCATTATATTCTAGCAGCGCATCCTATGAGATGACTCCCGGACGTCTGTTCTGGGGGCGACGTGCCGTTAGGAATACTTTGTACCCTGAGATATTGTTTAAATCTAAAAGACCAACATTCTGTGCTACGTTTACTACCTCAATGACCAGGTCACCGAATGCTTGTTCCTCGGCCGTAAAGTTTTGACCAATTCGGTTTTCTAAATGTTTGATATAACAAAGGGCGACAACATGGCGAGCGGTTTTCCATCTCGTTCGTAGTTTATGACCAGGAAGCCGGTAAAGCGCCTTTGGGGTGCAATTGTCATGTATTTAGTGATTACTTTGGTCCGGACCCTTTCAAGGGCCCGATCAAGTTTTGTTTTCTGCTTATACCTCATAAGAGATGGCAAGGACTTCAGTGTCAAAGCACAAAAAGGAGATTGGTAACATCTCATAACAAATAGATATTTAGTGAGAATGCTGCTCGAAGAGCACGTTTATAGACACTATACTCAGTGGTCGTTTTTAGATAAGGGAATTTATTACCACTAATGGTTATCCCTCGCCACCCCAAGAAAAATTGATGGGAAGAAAAAAAAGTAAAGGTAATAGGGTAGAGTAGAAGAATAGGCGACTAACCGATTCATTATAACTGGACCTTCCTGGGACACATGTCTACAGTAAGAAGGGGCCGGATTAATGTGCCGCCTCGCCCCGGGAGTCCCGAAGGGTTCACACCTACCTCGGGCTCAGCTCAACCACCAAGATTCCCTTTTCCCCTGCCAGGGGCATACCACGTACAGCCAGACATGGGTGGGTGAGCCCACATCACTCGAGGCCCGTGGTGGTGGAAATCACCAAACACTTCGACCGCAGGTGCCACCTCCGAGGTAGTGCAGCTGAAGTTTTCCATCACTGAATTAATGGAGCTACTTTTGGCAGTTTCCAAGAATCTGGCAAAGTTTCTCTTCTCTAAAGACCGTTGAAAGTTTCAAATTCGGCCTTTGTTCCAGGATCAAGATTTTTAAGTCCTTCCTATGTCATTTGGTCATGAATAGGGCTTGTGGGCATACAAATCACTCTCACTGCAACTTCTATTTCTGAAATCCTGAGATCACAGGCCGGCTGTGAGTTGGTTGAGTTAATTATTTCGGTAACGTTTTTCATGGTGGTCTCGCCTTATGCGTTGTATTATGAAGGTGATATCGCTTTTCCAGGTTCTGCTTACGATGCTTAAAACTAATTCGCTACGTTTATTTCAGTTGTACCTTGTAACAGGGCCAAAGCTCGAAAAGGTCTACGCTGAGTAACTGGGGATTTAAAAAGAGCGCAATATATTCCATTATATCTTAACCCTTGTAAAAAATGAGAATGTTTCACAAAGCATTCTCCATCGTCGCCTAGAAAGGTTTAGCTTAAGCCAAATCATTATACTTTGTATACGCTGTGCCACGCGACACACGTCGGCAGATCCCGTTTCCTGATTTCGCCTCTCATCTCTGCGGCGTATGGCTCGAAGCAGTTCGTACTCGCCGTTTATACCAGTAACACATCTGGGAATATGCACCTTTTTGGTAGCCCTAGCTATACTTGTGCGAGTTATGTGTTGAAGTTCTTTGAGTGTCCGCGTCTCTCGATTTGTCTGGTACTCAGAAACTAAACATCTTCCAGTTTTTATAAGTACTTGGTTACATGGTTGCTGCGATGATAACCGGGGATAATGAATGAGTATTGCCGATATTCAATTACTATCGTGGTACTGGTCAGTACCACGAGTACTTATATATCTTCCCCACTTCATGCCATGAGTTTGGTCTAAAGAGCACTGTGTGAGGTCCAGGCAACTGGGATAGCTTGAACAATATTCATATGTTGGAAGCCATTACTGAGAATGCTTATGCCATATTAATTGTTAATATCTTCAGTCAGTTTTATTTTCTTGTGGCAATGAGAAGTACCCTAAAGTGTGTGGTGTGTGTTATAATCTCCACTCTATATAAGGAGGCGGAGTTGTCTGAACAACGAGTTAAAAATGCGTTGGTGATTGAAAGATGTGGCACTATGTTAATGCTCGCAACAGTGAGTGCTATTCATCATATGTGTACTGGACAAATAACGAACGCTAGTATATATGAAGTTTATGTGAATATAAGTACTTAAGCCGAATCTTTGCGTATTCCTTGTCAACAGCGAGTTAAGGCTGCTCGTACGGACTTGTACAGTACATAGTTGGCCAGTCGATACAAACTATCGAAAGCAGGCTCCTGATTTACCAAGATTCGAGCAGTAAACTGAGAAGCAAACAGTCTGATGTACTTTTGGTTCGTAACGAGTTTCCGTTTTACCGATATTTTGATGTACAGTCTTGCAGATACTAATAACTGCACGCGAGCGGGCCTTTACTTCTGAGGAGCGCTTGACTGGTGGCTTAAGTCCGAACTAGCGCTAACGCCAGGTTTCGTCCAAGTGAAGTAGATGGGGGGAGCACATCATTGAAAACTGCCGTTATCATCAGCCGTTAAAGAATCCTCTCCCATTTTCAATCAAACCGCGGTGACACAGGCGCTGATGATAACGGCAGTTCGCGTTGGTATGCTCTCCCCTTTCTGTTCCACATAGACGTGTCCTGATATCAGCTCTAGTTCGAACGTAATCCACCAGTCAAGCACTCCCCAGAGATAAACGCCCGCTCGCGTGGAGCTGTTTAGTGTCTGCATGAACTTACGTCTACATGCGTCAGGCATCCGTGTGCCCACTGACTGTGAGGTATAAATAACTAATGTGTGGTTCTATTCGTAACAGACATTGGGCTTCCTAAAAATTCTTGCAACAAAAACTGCGCCACTATTTTTTTTGTGCAATGAAAATTGTTGGGAGGGGCAGTTGTTTGACGTCTTCGCTTAATTCTGGAAGGTTTTTCTAGGGAGAAGATGAAGTGGACGCTGGTAGCCTGTGGCATCTTAGTCGTTTGGTGTGGAAACACCGCATCTGTTAAGACTGAT
This sequence comes from Ixodes scapularis, assembly GCF_016920785.2. Classification (NCBI taxonomy): domain Eukaryota; kingdom Metazoa; phylum Arthropoda; class Arachnida; order Ixodida; family Ixodidae; genus Ixodes; species Ixodes scapularis. Next base: position 6,190,969 of record NW_024609867.1, read on the forward strand.
GAATTGTCAACATGTCAATTATTCGTGCTCTCGCTTTCTTTGGTTGATTTCTTTGGAGCCTTTAAGGCGTCCCTCTGTGTCAACTTTTTGGTGACCTCCGTTCAGACTTGTGGACGGTGGCGGAGCACGCACTGCGTCTGGATTAAAGATCCCCACTTGACCACGGCTCTCCCTGCAGGTTCCGTTGTTTCCTTTTGTGTGTGGTTAAGGTTGTCTTTCTGCAAGGTCATCCTAAGAACGCAGCAAATTGTACACCTCCGCAATTCACACAATTTCCTTCCTGTCGGAGTGTGCATCCTATTTGACTATCTGCTCCTGCACCGGGAATACAACTCTATAGGTCAAAACAGGACACTGCTATATGCCGTACCTTTCACGTCTAAAGAGTTGTACTGGTGGACCAAAGTGTTCTTCTTCCGGCTGGATTCCAAATCTTAGTAAAATCGCTCTGGCATTTTGCGATCAGAACAAAAGTGAAGGAGGACGCTTCCCTTTTGCGGTGTCCAATACTACTGTCGGTTTGCCGTCGGTAAGGTGCTTGGTGTTGAATGGAGATCACTCCGCAGCTTTTCGGGTATTCCAGCAGCTCAGTGTCTAAATACTCTACAGGTACTCTATTGTTCCTTCTACAGATCCCGGAGTATAAATGTGGTACACTTGTCACTCCCGTCGCAAAGAGAGATGTCACCAACAAGAGCCATTCCGCTGCTCCAAGTGACGCAACGCAAAGATATGCTACCATTCTTTTTTGATTTCATGCGAGTGGTGTTTTTCGAACGTGATATGGAGGATCTTGTTGGCCACTTAATTGGGGTTTGTACTCTAGAAGACGGCCCTCTTGTGGGTCTTTTGAACACCAAAACATAATTAAAAACTCGCCCGCTTAGTACTATTCTACAGTTGAACACCACAAGTATTCCAGCAGGAAGCTTTTTTTTTTGTCCTCAAAGCGCAGGTCTAAGGCGCCCATTTCCGGCTTGAGCTGCGTCACCGTAACCGTCCCACTTCGGTGTAACCACGCATTGCATTACGGGACGTTTCCCATAATGACATCACACGTGATGTTACGTTGGACGTCACGAGGGTAAACGTTTCCCGATAAGATTGGCGGAAACGTTTTTCACTAAATTTATTGGGAACTTTTTTTCGCTAAATTTAGGGGGACAATTTTACCCTAAGGACGTCAACGTGAAGTCACATTTGACGTCACGTAACATCACACGTGACCCTCCCCTCCGTATTCTCCCCTCCTCCTCAAGAGCTGCGCTCTAATACGAAATAACAAAAAATTGTAAAAAAATTTTTTTATTTTTTTTTTGTAATACTAATTAGATGAAGTGTTGTCCTTATCTACGTTGATTCAATTGCCTACCAAGCAGCAAGACGTTTCATCATCTTAGAATGTTTTATCTTTGTTGTCTTCATCTCGTCGCCATTTGACAGCGATCGCTATTTTCACACACTATAGCGCACTACTGCAAAAGTAAACTGACATCGTAGACTCACTTCTTACAGACAAAAAATAAAGGAAAAATCGAACGAACCGTGCTGATAAACAATTCATGTTTATACATTTGGCCTTCTGCGTCTGGAACTGCTGAATTTCCCGAATAACGCACACCTACTTCCAAGACGCCAAGAAAAAAAATATTTTTGTGTAAGGTTCAAAGATGGTGTGCTAATAAAGTTTTTATGATTCCCGAGGATGTGTTCAGCTACAGTAATTTATCTGGTTTGTTGATTAGAGTGCCGACCTAAAATTGTGCAACGTTGTAGGTGAACCCCGTACCCACAATCACGGCAGTGCATGCCCAGCTGACCAGAGTTAGCTCTGGTGCTGCTGCTTTTGTGCTCTCGGAGCCCATCGTTAAGGCATCGTCCAGTCTTCCCTATGCACGTTTTTCCGCACGAAAGCGGCAACAAGAGCACCCCTTCATCTAGGCACTCGACAAGGCTGTTCTGGTGTTTGTTGATACAGCTTAAGGTTCGGTGGGAGTAGGGTGTGTTCGCTTGTGTGCACAGGTTGGAAAGGTTATTAGAAGCAGAGGAGACAACGTCGATGTTGAATTTATTGGCGTTTTTTTTTTTTTTTTATGCCATGAGAGAACTTGTGTATGTAGGGCAGAACGACTGGTCTCGTGGTTCTATCCCTGGCCCTTGATGTGACAGATGCTCCTTTATTTTTGTTTTTTGACACTCTCTCCAATCGATGTTAACAAAGATGTGTGGTATCCGGCACATGTTAAATTTGAAGTTGGCATATCAATGCTTACTGAGAGTTTTTTAGTCATAATTTTACGATACCTCTTTTTACCAGCTTAGAATATGCAGAAATGAAAGGAAGAATTGTTTTTTTCTCTGTTGGCTTATATGTATAGCATAAAGGATTGTGTTGCAAATGAAACCTTTGATCTGAAAATTCCGAAGAGAATTTTCTAGGTCTAGTCTCGGTCTACCTACACTCGACCTTTATTATCTAGGATGAAAAAAACTTAGCAACAGAGGAAGCTACTTCTATTAGGTCGTGTATAGCTCCAGTTCTAAGTGATGACTACCTCGCCGACTAAAGCAGACTATTGAACGATTGCCATGGCTTCCCAGAGTTGCCAGAGTATATCGATATGTTGACCATTATTTTATCACTCTAAACGTCGATAACAGCAATTTTCTAACCCCTGCAGCCAGTGTTCAGCAACTTTCACAAACTGCCTGGAAACATTGGCTTCCGGAAAAAAAGATCCATCCGATTCTTAGATCTCAGGCTATATTTCTGACATAATCATATATGCTGGACATATGAGCGAAGGGTGAAAAACCCGAATATTATTTTCAATTCAGCACATTCTAAGCTTTGAAAAGAGGTGTCGTAAAATTATGTCTAAGCCACTGGCTTCAAAAATCTTGCGAGCACTCAATTTTAGTAAACTATAATTCACAAATATCAAAATTAACGTCTGCCGTATACCCTATCTCTTTATTAACATCAATTGCATAGAGCACCCTTAAAACTAAAAATAAACGAACATTTGTCACACCAAGAGCCAGGGAGAGAACAAACAAGCCAGTTGTTCTGCTATACATATGCAAAGGTTCTCTCCTGGCATCCAAAAATCAGCAATAAGTTCAACATTGAGGTCATCTTCTCTGCTCCTAATAAGCATTCCAAGATCTGCAAAGATGTGAAATAACATTATTCCTACCAAATAGTAGGCGGTATTAAGAAACATCAGAATAGCTTTGTTGAGGGCGCAGAGGAAATGGTGCATTCGTTTCTCTCTTCGTGCCGGAAAATGTATATATTGCAAACTGGACGATGCCTTAATGATAGGCTGCGTGAACATAAAAAAACATTGCACCGGAGCTAACTCTGGCGACCTAGACACACACTGTCGTGATTTTGGGCGCGAGGTGGACCTTCCATTCTGTACAAATTTTGGTATGCACAGTAATAAACTAAGTGGAGAAAAAATTGAAGCCGAGCGCATCCTCAGGACTGTGTTAGTACACCTTTTTTTTAACCTGATTGAAAACAAAACAAAGTTTCTTGGCGTCTCGAAGATAGGTGCGCGTGTTTCGGAAAGCTTTTGAATAGTCAGACGCAGAAGAAGAGAAAGTACTCAAAATCAGTTGTGGGTCAGCGCGGTTTCTTTGTTTCTTTCCTTTCTTTTTCACGTTTAAGGAGTGATCGAGTGCACGGTGTGAGTGTACTTTTGCAGTAGTGCGCTGTAGTGTTTGTTAATATGACCAACCAACTCGCCCAAGCTGCTACGTTAACATCGCAATTTGCATTATCTTGAATCATTGCCTTGGACCGCAGTAGTTTTTCAGCCCCGCTCTCAAGTTTTCTTGGAGATGTATGAGTCCTGTCTGAAGTCTTCTGAACCTCGGCTACTGAAACAACCGTTCCATGCCGAGCTGATGGAGCGCATTCGAGGGCAGGTTGCCATCTCCATGAACTCACCTTCGGCTGCAGACAATACAGTCGACGGCCAGGAGCACGGTGAAGAGCAATATTATCACAATGAGTTAGCCAATACTTTTAGGTTTGAACAGACGGTTACCAGAAAAGCTTAAAATTCCGATTTAGCTAAGCGTCGTCGTCATTTTCAATTTATTTATTCTTATGGATGTTTGTAGTACGCGCTACTGACCATTAAGCAGTGATGAAACTACCTGAATTTGTATTAAAGCCTTAAAAGGCAGGATGTGAATTTCTTAATATAAAATAAATGTCTCTAGTTTTCCCATAGTTACAAAGTGGAGAAGGTTATAATTTTTGTAAACTGATGGAAGGTCAGGATAGAGTTCTGTTGGTTGCCTAAGGCTTTAATACTATCGTCCTTAAGACAGAGCTTAGGATGTGCAAACATTTAATTTCATTTTTACAGCGGAGCTGTTAAGGGCTAGGTTCCCTGCGATCGTGTCCGGTACCGAAGAAATCTCGACACAAACCTACGCGCCATCTCATAGATGGCGCGTAGGTTTGTGTCGCTCATAGATGGCGGCAATTGTTTCAGCTATCATATAGGAATGGATAGTTGGGCGAGTTGGTGGGAATTCATCGTAGGAAACATTGCGAAAAAAAGACGAGGACGAAGAAGAAACGCACGTGACGAGCGCAGCGCACGTCACGTGTGTTTCCTCTTCGGCCTCGTCTGTTTTGCGCGCTGTTTCCTACGCTCTTATCAGTTTCGGTTTGAACTCACGATGGGTCGGCCGCGTGCCCTTTCTTCGGAAAAGAAGACCGGGAGCGGAAGGAGCGACGACGTACGCAGCAGCGCGAATGGGTCCGCAACCGCCGCGCGCGTCGAGCGCTTCAGATTCCCTTGCGAAAAAAGAGCAGACCGCTCGCGTGGAATGCCACCGTCGAGAACAGAAGCTACAGCTCTACTACTCTTTCTTCTTCACCAGAATGGAAAGGCTAAACGTTTTTTAGATTTCAATTCAAAATATCTGTTGTATGATTTAATTGCAGTGCGCAACCCTTCAAACACGCGAAAGGGTTCATTCAAACGATTAGTACTTACTATAGTCGGTAAACTGCTCTTTATTCAGGGTTTTGTCTCTTCTTTAAGAATTATAGAACGATGATATGAATCACGTTTTGAAGTATAATTTTCAAAGATATTCAAGCTTGCTAATTCTAACATTAAACGCGGTGTTCGCGGCTCCTTTACTTTTTTTGTTTTGTTTTTGGCAATCGATAATTGATGTGTTTTTTTTGCGCAACGTTACAAGCGGATTTCCACTTTGCAATTAAGACTGATCTCATTTAAAGTCACTTGATCAGGAATTGTAATATTTTGAAGTATTCTGAAGCTTTGGTACTGCACAGACTAAATCTTTAAAACAATATTCTTCTGATTTTGGAAAATATAAATGTCGCGATTGCAACACTCGTACCGCCATAATTTTAGTCACTTCGCACCGTATTAAAAACAAACGTCGTGCCTAATAATTATCTTTTTGACGCCATCAGGTTTCTCAACTTGAAAACAAAAATAAACGTACGCTTGTCTAACAAAAGAACTTGACTGACCTTAGTCCCTTCATCTTGAACCCAATAGAGCTGCACCAACTGGGGCGCAATTACAGAGATAGAGGGGAAAGCCGTTAGGCGTAGAGAAACGGGAATGTGTGGTATGAATAGATTACTCCGCAACCTGTCGTAGATTCGAGATTGGGCTCAGTGTGCGCCGACGTCATTACGAAGGACGAGCCGTCCAGCTGTGCCGAGGGGATGAAAGGAGATTGTTTCTTCAACGCCATCCTTTGTCCTATACGTCTGCCCTCAGCGTCGCCTACCCAACTGTCCGCTAATTGGACTAAGAGCTCCAGATGCGACGATGGGTCCGATTTGAAAGCGAACGCCGGCTGTGGAATTCCGAGAAGTATATCTGTTGCTCCAGACAGTCTTTGGCTAGCTGTTCGAATCCGTCCAAATGCCAGTTAAAGATTCTCGGGCAAGTTTCCGAGAAACTTAGAATTATTTCTCTTCCTAGCATATGGTTGGTTGAATGACGAGGTCTAACAAATGATAATATTAATAATATTATTAATAATATTAATGTTTGTTTTTACCATAAGATCTTGGCGATCAGGGGACAGAGCTGTCAGGTAGAACTTGACGGGTCCCTGACCACCTGCAGAAATCAGCAACAGAGTTGGGAAAAGCAGTAATCAAGAGAAAACAAGCATATTTAGAGACTGTCGCTATAACAACTATTTAAGCATAAATATTAGATTTTTTTTTACGTTGAGGCATGACGAATAGCAGAAATAAAACCATACAGAAACTAGGCACAAAAACTAAAAGAAGGGCAACTACCTCTAGCTGCTGGAGAAAAAAGGTGATCTTAATTCTCTTCGAGCTAACTTATCCCAATCCATACTTTTTTCCATATACAAAAAATTGAGTAGATTGGGGATAGTGTACTTAAGCGTTTGGTTGCCATGATTTGTTCTCGGTGTAGCCATTTTAACGAAACGTATGAGGGTAGCAACAGTATTTAGCGAGTTCACTACCACGTCTAAACATTTCTACGTCTTTTTGTTTTGTTTTACTACCCTTTGTAGTTTCTCAGATGTCTGTAAATATGCGGAGTTGGGGCTGAAACGCTGAATGAACGAATAAAAGAGGTTTTACAAATAGCACTCAAACAATCCCCTGGGGGTGCTTTTTTAGATGTGAAAAGTACAACTGCTAAAATGAAAACACCTAAAGTATTCATTGTTCTACGCAGACAGCAAATGTTAATTTACGCAACATGATTGCGAGCATGGCGGCCGTCAGAGTCATGACGCATTCTTTTGGAAATGGCATCGGGGTAATCAATGAAGTAAAGTCTTCTCCTTCATCTGAATCGATGTAGGAATTCCTCGAAGAATGTCAAATATTTCCAATGCCGACCACAGGGTTTTCAGTTGCCAAGTCCGCTTTGCGCGGAAAAACCGCGAACTTGTCCCAAACCAATGTACATTACTCCGCAACTGTAATGGCATCGATCGTAGAACATCCATAGCTCGCAGTGATGTCACTTGTTCAGACATAATGGCAAAAGGGATGCTTGAGTGGGTAGATTTCGCTGCGTTTACAGGACGCAACTGGCTACCAGAAACCGACGCGAACTTGAGGTATCGGGCCTCTGCTGGCCACCAGAAAGAGGTGCTGACTGACGTCAAGTGCGAGCGATGTTAGAACACCAGCGGCAGTTATTGTGAGTCTTATCTTTTTGTCACAAAGCAATATATAGTGTTTGAGGGAAGAAGATCGTTGTTTAAAACGCGATCTAATACTGCGGCGTGCGTAGTGGATTTAGCTTTGCACAGGGAAGGCGCGCCGAGGTACGGGGTTCGAAATTCTCCGGCTCTTTTATTGCCTGTTTCTTCTGGAAAGTTTCAATTAATGCATTATTGTCTGTTATTTTGTGTTCCGGCAACATTCCTGAGCACAACGCCTGTATAAAAGAAGCCGCAACGGACGGCTTCCGATCAGCCGCTTTTTTGTCCCAGTCGTAAAATAGACGGGCACTTTTTTATTTCGTTTATGCAGGACTGGGCCGAGATGCTCCAAGAAGTATTCCGGAGTACAAATTATTCAGATATGTGTATATTAGTGAAAACACACAGTTACTGAGATGCACTGGTGTTTTATGGAAAGGGATATCGTTGAAATGTTGCAAAAAATGGCACAAAACATTCCTAGAATTTATATAAAGATTCACACATATAATGTTTCCCAACTCTAGTAGGTGCCGAGGAGTACAGTTCCCGGCGTATAAAAAGAATATTAGTAATTTTCTTTTTGTGTTACTTTATGCCGCTTTTCTTACCACGAAGTTTTCGTATATCTAGAGCTAGCAACACAAATTCCCCCCAAAAAACGTTAAAAAACAACTTTTCTTTATTGAATGCCATATGTACATGAAGCAGACGAATGATCCCCATGCTTGACAAAAATAGTCTACCCGATCCTCGAAACATACGGTGTTCTGTCATAAGTGTTTTGTCTCCTACAATCGTCTTTATCTTAAGTGGTTTTAAGACACCAAGGATGTGGAGATTAAACAACTGAGTCGGGACTGTTTGCACTCAGTCAACACTCAGTTCCACTAATGCACGGAACCGGTTGCCGCAGAAGAGGAAGAGAAGCCCTCGTATAAGCGCTTTACTGTGCAGAATTGGTAGTTCCCTTCTCGCCCCTCGTATCATTATCAGCGTTCAATCCGACTAACGGGAAAGAGTAGAGGTCCTTGCGGAAGGAGCCTATTCTACTATTTTTTTTTCAATTGATCTTTACTTGAACAATTTTTGTTTGTGTGCTTCTTTGTTGTTTTCGTTTTCTTGGTTTTTCGCCTGTTTTTATCAACATCGGTGAAAGTTCGCTCTATTCTAACTGCAACCACCTCTATACTAACCACGGTCTGCACCCACCTCTACACTAACTGCAACCAGCTCTTTGGCAGCTTTTTGCCATAGATGTTTTCCTTTTTGGCGAGTTTATACCCTCGCGCTAAAAACGTGGTTTTAAGTTTCTCGTAAAAGCCCCAAAGTTCATTACTGAAAGGTGTAAAATGATACTTCAACCTCGCAGGGTATCGCGACTTGAACTATACTTCGGGAATATATTTCACTACCGTGATATGAGCATTTTTTTTTTAAATCCCTGTCAGTAACAGAGATATATACACCCAAAAGACTCTTAAAGATAACAAGATGCAACACCGGGTGACTGCGGCGCTATGAAGCCCAGGACGCGAATGCCCTGGGGGTGGCAGCCGTCTGCCAACACTGAGCTACCTCCTGCAGCCCGCTGCCAACGCCGCTGCCTTCACTGGAGTGAGTGACAACACCAAACCACCAGGGATTTTACATCTTTAACGTTTATTGATGAGCCTGCGGGAGGTCACCTCAGCTTTCGCTGGCAGACTCAGTTGAACCTTTCCGAACCTTCGAGCAACGGTGCTTGCGATGTTGAGAAGACCACGTTGTCCTCCCCTTGCACATATTATCTCGTAATCACCATCACTGGACGTGGCACCGCGGGCCTCCATGGTACGGGCTGTCGCCCTTCCGCGGTGCCACGGCGCTCCTACGGCAATAAAGATTATTATTATTAGTAGTAGTAGTAAAGGTACTATCGCAATACATTTGTATCGCGATACATCTCAGGCCTGCGTTTATGGCACAGGTTTGCATAATTAAAAGTTTAGTTTGAGTTTTACATTCTTCTGCTACATTTTATGTGACAGCATGCTTGCCTGATGCAGGATGTAACAGGCACATTTGCAGGAGAGCGAAAAGAACACCATATACTCAAATTTCGAAGAGCGGTGAAGACAAAAAACAGCGTCCCGAGGAGCTATTTACGAAAGCAGGACTGAACGATCGGATGGACAGCGTTATCTTGGGAGTTTTCGCTGACTTGAACGTGAGTTATTTGGGTTCGCACTGGATCAAAATCCAGGGTCTTAATAAGTGCTGAAGGGAGGTTATCAAGGATGAAGAAAGAATAAAACAATTAAAACAGGAACAGCACCTACCACATCTTTCAACTAGCAACACACAAGTAAACTTTCGAACAGCGAGCAGCCGACTATACACTGTAGGAGTAGGGGAGAGAAGGGGGAGAGAAGGAAAGATAAGAAACGCGAAGTGCAAGTCAGGGTGGTAGGGTTATCTCAGATTTTAAAAATTCAACCTAAGTTTTCGTCAGCAAAAGGGAAGGGTTAGACGCGTTGTTTTTTGCTGTGGTCATGGTGAATGATTCTATGATTTCCCTGCCGAATCTGCTGTCATGCCCCCCCAGGATTTTTGTGTCATCAAAGAGGGGATGACAACGCAAACACGAACGTACATGTATGACTATGGGATGATAAGAATCTGGAGAGGCCTTAGAAACTTCGTTGTGACGTTAGCGGAGTCTGTGATTGGTGCATCTGCCGGTCTGTCCTATGTATTGATGGCCGCAGATTTGTTCAGCACGACGAGGTTATCACCTCGTCGTGCTGCACCAATCTTGAATCGGCTGTTGGTCACGAGTAACACGCGCTGCAATAGACACTGAAAAACAAATTGGGATGTGCGTATGTTAATATGGCCTAAACTTAGTCTGCCTCAACGGGAAAACATCTCTCAGCTGTAGGTGAGAAATTTAGCCCGTGCAGTACAACCGCTAGCCTGGGGTCTTTAACGTGCACCACGCGATAGTGACATAGGATCGCACGCCGGTGCAATGCTAATCCATATCGCAACGGGCACGGGTTAAGCTTGAAACCAAATTTTCGTGGAATCTGCTGTGCGAGGTTTAGCTCGCGCTGCAGAACGTGGCGTGCTCTAGCCCACTCAGCCGTTTTTCTCCCAAAAATACATTGAAAAGAGAGGCACACCGCGTGATCCACATATATATATCTGCAATTACACAACTGCTTCACAAAACAATAAATTAGGTAGTGTGGGACGCAAATGGAGAAGGAGCCTTCCATGCTCATGCTGCATGGCTAGCGGCAAGCGTGCGCATGATGCAATTTGATGTGGCGAGCCAGGCGCGAGATAGAGGGAGTCTAACCTCGGGCATGCGTCGCCGGAGCCCGGCGACATCCGCCGGTCGCGAAGGCAGCGCTGAGGAGCCGGACTGTAAGGCGTCCGCGCTTCGACGGTGTAATGCACTGATCTTTATTCTAGTAGGCTGGATCGCGGAACGGTAGCCCTTCGGTGTGAATATACGCAAGTCTGAGGGAGAAACGTACAGAAGTAAGAATATTTAAGCATGCACGTTGTGCTCGTATGCGAGTATTGTATTGTGTGCTGCGATGCTTATGGTGGGTTTTTGGAGATCGAATCTTTATTTTTCAAACGTTCCAACGCGGATTAAAAAAATCAAATGTACCAGAGCACCTACGGTTGAGTTGGCAAGCTTGCTGTCGTAGTGGAGTAAACAAAGGAGGTTGCTGGTCAATGAGACCGTCCTCGGGGAAGCCCAGAAGTTGATGAATGACAGAGAAGTTCCATCTCGACAGCGGCCTTTCCGAGAGTGAGCGAATTCCGCATAGCAAAGCCTTCGAGCTTGTCGTCTGCTAAACCCAACTCAAGGAAACCGCCACCGACTCCGCGGTAACTCTAGGAAACTCTCGCCTCATTGAGCTTCACTACATTTCTCGCTTAGCGGATTTGCTCTCGGCCACAAAATATTTATTTATGAGGACTGTGATGACTGTCAGTTTTAATGCTCATACACACGCTTTTTGACAGGCTCCCGAAAAGCAACCAAAAAGTGTCAGTGTCGACAACCGCTTAGAAACGGGGGAAACGGCACTTTTTCTCTTTTTTTCCATCGAGACCCATGCATTTGGACGTGTCAATCAATGGCCGCCGGTGGCGACATTCAGCCTTAGCTGCCGTGGCCGCGGTTCGCGATCCAGGCGATTACAATAGAGATCAGTGGCGTCATGTCGCCACAGCGTGTTTGCGGACGCACACGTGCTACGGCCGCCTATGTGCCTTCCACCTAGAATAAAACCGTGTGAACAGCCTCCTGAAACTCTAGGTAAAATGCACATATTCGGATGGCGACATTCAGCAATAGACCTATTACTAAATCACCCAGGCATCAAGGAGAATGCAGGGAATGGTGTTCCACGCGCCGCACGTGCCGGCGCCTGCAGAAGTAACTGTTTAAAAAAAAAAAAAAGTCGAACACAAATGGCATTCTGCACGCGCGTTTTTCAATGCTTTATTTTGGTTATTTACTTCAAATCATTTATACGGGGAAGACGTGCGGGTGCGGCGCGTGGAGCACGATTCCCTGAATTCTTCTTCATACTTTGGTAATTTAGAAAAAGGTCTATTGTGCGCTTGCCCGACCCCGAGCGCCCTTTTACTCATTAACTGGACACAAGCCCCAACAAAAGCTGAGACATCACTCATGTCGAGTCGCCCCATGCAGCAAATCTTACGTCGAAAAACCAGTGCACGGGTTTATTTATTTATTTATTTATCTATTTTAAAATAGTGCGGCCTCGATGAGGTCATCGCAAGAGTGGAAAGAAAACATGCACGTACATTTAAAACGGTCAACAATTAAAAGATGAACCCTACGGAACAAAACTTAGAGAGCCGTGAAAAATGCAATATACCTAAAAAGACAGTTCCTTGCGGTGTGTACTATATCAGAGCTTTAAGGTCGCTAGGACTCTTTTTGTTTATTTTTCCTGTATTAAAATAGTTGATCTATTTTGAGATTGTTGCGAGAATAGTGTAACGAAGAAAATTAGGACTCCTCTTCTCCGTTGATGAAAGATCCCGCTATTAACAAACACAGCTGTTTATTTAAGAGATAGGATCAAAATGTTTACAGCAGATAAGGCCAATTCGTCAATAAATGTTGGGGGAATAATCCTAACCTAAGGAAACTTTCCCTACTGTCCTCCGTGACCACACACACCCTCAGCGGGGGCCCCGACCACAGCCGAACTCGACAAACAAGGTTCCACACAAGGGCGCGTGAGCCGAACTCCTCCACAGCCGTAACGGGTACGAAGTTTGCGAGCTAGCTGCCGGACGGCCCCACAGCCGACGTGCAGGTTGGTCTCCAGAGGCAGGGAAGTGTCCAAGGCTTGGTATCCAGGCCCAAGTCCCCTTTGGTGGCCGCTTATATTGGGTTCAGCAGCATTCTAGGGTCCTGCAGTCCACGAATGAGGAAGCTTTGGAAGGACCAATCAAGAGGGGTTTTCTTAGCACCAATGAAAAGGCTCGGAGCCCAAATCAAATACGAACATTCCAAAAAACATATGCATACACGAGACAGAACACATTCAAAACGAAGCTCGCAAGAGCAGTCATAAGCAATAGAAAGCACATACGTACGTAGACAGGGAAGTTATACATACACAGGGCAAAACCACCTTCGAAGTAGAGATCCCAAAAGCATACATGCACAAGACAAAACATTTCTAATGCGGGGTTCTGTAAACTAAGTGTAGCGTTACAGCGTTCACGTTCTTTCCCATTTGGGGTCCCCCGACTCCGGTAGAATCCAACAGCCGTCCCGTGGAGACGGAAAGAAGTCTCGGAGAAGGCAAAAACATAAAATGAAGCTAAACCAAATTCTGGCACGAGCAAAACTTCGCGACAATAGAATAAAAAGAACAAAATCGCAGAGGCTGAACATGCCGCAATAAAATTCAACAAATATCTAACAGATTTGCAGCACTCACACATCATGTGGTAATTCATGTCAATCAAAACATTTTTGAAGAGAGGAGTATATGAAAGCGTCCTTTTTTTAATTGCAGGGTTTGAGTGCTAGGCTGTGAAATTTGTAGTATATCTCGGACTTAAAGTGTCATATAATTATTTTTTATCTATTCCAAGGAGTTCATTAACAATAAGTTAAAAGAATTGGATATAAATATCTATCGGTAGTGCCTGCATTGTTTGCAAGCCCACATCAAAGCATAGTAGTCTAGGTAAATATAAACAATATACATTAAACATAAAGCGAGCTGCTCGTAAATCTTTAACTTCTTTTGGACAATAGACGACGTTTCTTTTTTTTTAATAAACGTTTTCTTTAGGGGGACCCTTGATTTATTTACCCGCGAATGAAACCCAACTTACTCATTGATTTACAAATAATTGACTAGTATGCGTGTGCCCCATTAAGGTAGAGGTAAAGGTCAACCCAAAATGCTTATAGGATTATTCCCTGACATTGACAAAAATATAATTTGGAAGAAGCACACCTTCGGATTACCTTATAGAAGCAAAATTTGTATTACTTAGTCGATCTCTTTGATATATAATTGACAAATTAGTCTACATAAAAGTTCAGTATTGATTTAGATTGCTCCATTGAATACTCCGTGTTACTCACGTTTTTAACTTTAAATTGACTCAATAAACTTTCCTTCTTTTTTTCTTTCACCAATAAATTAGTCATACAATTGAGTTTATATCAGCAGTATTAATACCTTGAACACTTTCAGTGACTATATGACTTATTTGACTTTATATTGGTGTAATTGACGTTATCTTATCTCTCATTATTACTTGGAGCTCTTATAAAACCGAGTGAATTATTTTCCCTCTCAGTTACCATTTTCATCCCTCTTTTCATTTAGTTCGACTTAATATTGACCCAACTGAATTTGATTAGGCTGAATTGAAATAAAATTAATCTTGACATTACTTTGAGCAAATTATATACTAACCGGTTTATTACGAGCACTAGTCGCATTATGATTACTCTTTTGATTACTTCGAGGTACTATTGTCTCAATGAACTTCAATGCGGCCTGATTGACATCCTGATGACTTTGTTACTTTGAGCTAATATTCAATCATTTGATTTCTTATAAGCTTAAGTGATGTGCTGATTAGTCGTTTGATTACTTCGAGTTAATATTTACTCAATAGTCTTTATGTCAGCGAAAGGACATTGGGGTGCTTCTGTGATTACTTCGAGTTATTGTGCCAATAGTTAATCTGTGATCATTTCAATTCACAATAGTATTACTAATTAGACTACTCGCTTCGAGTTACTTTTGACGCATGGCTTTTAATACGGCCGAATTAATTTTATAATGACTCTGCTGATTACTGTGAGTTACTGCTGAGCCAATTAACTTTAATTCGGCCTAAGTGACATTTTGGCGGTAATTTTCGTTACTTCGATTTACTATACTACCAGTACATAAGCTCAGTTCACAATATTATTACTCTTTTGATTAATTTGAGTTACTTTGACCAAGTCTACTTTAATTCGGCTTACATGACAATTAGATGGCTCTTTTGATTACTTTGAGCTATTCTACCAATTGACTTATTACCGGCCAAGTTAATTTTATGATTACTTTTTCGTTTACTTTGACTTATTATTGACCCAAATGCCTTTAATTATGCCTAATTGACATTGTGATGACCGCTTTGATTTCTTTGAGCTGATATTCAAACACTTGATGTATTATTAGCCCAATAGACATGATGACTGCTCTTAAATACTTAAGTTACTGTTAACCCAATGGACTTGAATTTGGCATAATTGATATTCTGGTAAGTATCTCGATTACCTAGAGTTATCATATCACCAATTCATACATTATGAGCTCAGTTCACATTATTATTACAGTTTTGAATACTTCGAGTTATTTGTGACCCACTAATCTCTAATTCGGCCTAATTCACATTTCGATGACTTCATTATTTGAATATTAAATAGTAAATTGGTTGAAATTTAGCTCAAATAAATCAAAAAGTTATTACAATTAATAATTAGGCCAAGGGTAATAGAAAAGTAATAAAAAAGTAATAAGGATGTGATTTGTGCTCCTTATAGATCAATTGGTGATACAATATCTCGAAGTAATCAAGAGAATCGCCAAATGTATAATTTGCCGAATTAATTTATTTTGGGTCAGTAGTAACTCAGAGTAATAAAATGAGTGATCATAATGCAATCTAAGCTCATAATAAATCAATTGTTTGATTATCAGAACAAAGTAATCAAAAGACACAACACAATATGCTGTAGGCCGCATTAATGTCAATCGGGTCAAAAGTAACTCGATGTAGTCAACAAGGCAATATAAGTGTGAATTCCGCACATTATTATTTAACACATTATTTGGTTGCACAACTCGTAGTAATCTCTATGGTCACTAATACGTGTATTGGGCCGTATTAAAGTAACTGTGTCAATAGAAAGTCAAATTAATTTAAAGAATAATCAAAATGTCCACTAGGTTTATAATAACTCGATCGGTTGAATATTACACTCTAAAAAAAGCCCGTGAGTCTGCTTTCCCGCACAACACTTGGAGAGCCAATCACCACAACTTACGGAGACAGCTCAACGAATGACAATGCCGAAGCATATGTTTATACCAAAAACGCAGTCTGAGTTGCGACATTAAGCAATACAAGCGTGACGTTTTGCATTGCTTAATGTCACAACTCCCCTATTGAAAATTCTATCAAGGCACGTAATTTGGGACACTGACTGCCAGTCAGCAGCCTTGGTGAAACGTGATGGACCATCAGACGTCATCTGATGGTCCATCAGATGACGTCTGACTGCCACTGCCAAGGCAATTTCATCAAGAAGGGCAGCATTTATATAAGAGTAAAGCTATACGCACTCATAGATATCGCCAAATGCCTCGATAAAATAAAATGTTCGAGGAAAAAAGTGAAAGCCGTTTACAAATCCCTGTAACGCCGAATTGGAGCGCAGCTCTTGAGGAGGAGGAGTGAAGGGTACTGAGGGGAGGGTAGACCCCTCCCCCTTCTCCTCCTCCTCCCCTCATTCTTTAATATGCTCCGGGGGGGGGGGGGTGTCACGTGACTTCGGGGAGGGGGTCACGTGACCTCGGGGAGGCGTGACCTGGGGGTGACCTCAAGGCCACGTGAGCCCAAAGGTGACCCCCACGTGACCTTGGGGTCACGTGACCTGGAGGGGTCACGTGACCTCGGGGGGTCACGTGACCTCAGAGGGGTCACGTGACCTCAGAGGGGTCACGTGACCTGGGGGTCACGTGACCTTGAGATGACCTTGGAAGGGGTCACGTGACCTTGGGGGTCACGTGACCTTGGGGAGGCGACCACGTGACCTCGGGGGTCACGTGACCTCAGAGGGGTCACGTGACTTGGGGTCACGTGACCTTCAAAGGGTCACGTGGGGTCATCTTGGGGTCACGTGACCTTGAGATGACCTTGGAAGGGGTCACGTGACTTCGAGGGGTCACGTGACCTTCAGGGGGTCACGTGACCTTGGGATGACCTTGGGAGGGGTCACGTGACCTTGGGGGTCACGTGACCTTGAGATGACCTTGAGAGGGGTCACGTGACCATGGGGGTCACGTGACCTTGGGATGACCTTGGTTACGCCGACGCCGACGGCGACGCCGCTCAAGCCGGGAACGGGCCCCTAAGAGCTGCGCTCTAAAAATAAAAAAGCAAGACCACCGCGGATCGAACCCGCGACCACTAGCGCACAGATCGGACACCTTAACCCCTATGCTACGCCGTTGCTGAGAAAACTCGATTTCACCATTCATTTTATACGAGATGCTTCGGTTGCAAAGGCAGTTACGACTTGGTGTTATGCAAAGCACTCGTACATCACTCGCCGTACCTCGGTTCTACTCACTTGCCATGTAGAGTACTTTCGCGCCGTAGAACGATCCTTTTGTTCGCGCGTCTCCGGCCCAGTAGACCTGGTACACCTTGTCGTCTTCAACTATACCGCTAAAGTCCCTTACATCGTCGGAACTCACAACAGGCTGGGTCTTGTCGAGTAGAAATTCTACTAAAACATAAAACACTGTAGAGCCCTGGCAGAATCGACAGGTTGGAGCAAGCGGGCAAACAAAACTAGTCGAGAGCGATCGTTCATGAAAGCTCGGCGAGGCCTCTATGGGCGAAGCGAAGTGGCGTTTTCGGCGTTTCGGCGGGCTTCTGATCAAGGTTGTCGGTCGGCTGCGTGTCATATCTCTAACATCAGCGGTTTTTTGGGCTCACGTTCTGAAATCATTTTCTTGTGCATAGACTATTTTTCGTATTCATAGATTTGACGAAATAGTGGTATCCAACGAACTTTACGTCCTTTGACCGTACGTCTGTCTGCACGTCAAAGCTTTTTGACGTAGAGTCAGAGCCAATCGACGCACAATCAGAATCGCCACCAAGACATCTTGATGGCATTCCGCGGCGGCCGACTGCCACCAGGAAACCATTAGAAAGCCGACAAGTGGAGTCTGACTGGAGTTTGACTGTCGGTCAGAGTAACTTGTTGGCCAATCAGACATGTTTGCCCTACAGTCAGGCACAGCCAGCGGTCCACTAGAAAACATTGACTGCCAAACAGGGTTACATTGGTGGATTTTTCCTTCGGGTCAGACTGCGTTTTTCGGTCTAAACATATGTTTCAGCATTGTCATTCGCTGAGCTGCCTCCATAAGTTGCGGTGATTGGCTCTCCGAGTGTTGTGCCTAAACGTAGACGCACAAACATTTTTTAGCGTGTAGGTAAAAGCAATCAAAAACGCCACCAATAGGCCGAATTGAAGTCGGCTGTGTCAAAATTAACTTGAAGTAATGAAGAGTAATATTCAAGTGATTTGAGCTCAGAATATATCAAAACGTGATAAAACAACCCTAAATAATCAGGAGAGTCACCAAAATGTCAATTATGCCTAATTAAAGTCAATTAGTCAAATGTAACTCAAAGCAATCAAGAGTAATCATCCTCCCTATTGGGCTCATAATGAATCAATTATGTGAATATCCCATTAAAACATTCAAAACGGTCATCACCATGTTAATAAGGCCGAATTAAAGTCAACTGGCTCATTAGCAATTTAAAGTAATTTAAAGAATACCCATATAGTCAACTGGGATACAGGATGCGTTAGAATCTCATGATTGCAATATAAACCTGAAAATTCGTATTATTAACTACGAGGCTGTGTAAATAATTTCACTTAGGGAGTCGTCTTCTCGCAGCTTTTTCCTGTTCACGTTGAGGTGTTGCGTCTTCAGAATTGTATGGCGCTTGAGTGTACCGTTGGAGCAGAATAATGAGCAGCTCGTTGTTTGGAGCCTGGAGCGTCTGTTCCTCGGAAATGTTGATGTGCCCGGTGGCTGAAGTTGTCCTCCGCAACTCACGCAGTCCAGTCGGCTTCAGTCAGGTCGGCGCCTTGACCGCGAGAGGTAGCTAGGACGGAGCAGACTTGGGAAGTTATCCCACACTTTTTAAAGAATTTTGTAATTGCCACGATACTTTTCTTTGTAAGTAATTTGTAATATAATTTTGTTACAAAGTATTGGTAACGCATTACCTTAATTACTGGCTACTTTTTAAAAAAATATATGAGCATAATGTAGTGACTGGAACAATACGAGCAGAACATTCAGCGGCATAAAGAGAGCAAGTCCAACAAAATAGAAAGTATCAGAAAAAAAGAGCTGATAATTGTTTTTTGTATGAGCGGTTATTAGAATTAATGGAAAAACGGGCAAGGCATGTACAAATATGCGAAACACAAAGACCAAGTAAGACAATGCCGAGTAGGCTCCCCGTCGCCTTCCATCGTGCTTTTCTTCTTCCGGATTGGAGAAGGCTCTTCGAGTTTATTTGTTTTTGTTTTTTTCGCAGTGTTTAGAGTTAAGTCGGACGGAACGCAAAATAAAAATTAAAGTTACTTCCGACGTAACTTTATGTAAGGATTCGAGTTACGTCCGACTTAACCCAATAAGAAAATTAAAGTTACGTCCGACGAAACTCCAAGTAAAAATTAAAGTTACGTCCGACGTAACTTTACCCCAAGGTTTCGAGTTACGTCCGACGGAACCCAATGTGAAAATTAAAGTTACGCCTGATGGAACTCGAAAAAAAAAATAAAGTTACCCCCACCCGCTGCCTGTTTCGACCTGGATGAGCTTCGTACCGGCGTAGGTTGTGGTACCGGCACGTGCTCGTGTAATTACTACTGCGTGGTCAGTGGGTAGAGGTTGTACTGCAGTGGCTAACTTTCTCATCTAGAGCTAAGAGACAAGTCACTCGTGGATAAACATACGAGCAACACGATTTTTCTAGATCACCGCACAAATAGGGGCTTTCGACGCTTTAGAGGAGACGACGGACCCTCAATCTGTCGTACGAACCAACACCCCAACACTGTTATCTCAGGGTCTTAGCAATTGCTCGCAGCACGCGTGCTGCGGTTGCCATTTTGTTAATGTTTTTCTTTTCTTTTGTGTTTCGCGTCTAGGAACAAGTGGTTCGTTATCTAAAAACAAATAAAAAACCTCTTAAAAAAAAGAATTGCTAAAAAAGAAAAACAAAATACGAAAAAAATGCATAAGTAACGGGGATCGAACCCGCCAGGCCTACGCAGACTCTACATACGAGGAACACGCTCCAAGCCCCTCGACAAACCTGGAGATACGCATAGAGCTGCGATTTTGACCGATTTCCCAACGGTACAGCGGACGTGATGCAGAAGTAGTTATATATATTTTCATGTTCACAACGTATTTCCGCGTAACGGGCGTAACATTCAATAAGGTTCTGTAAGTTACACAGGGCGTAACTTTTTTTCCTCCGGACGTAACTCGAAACGTTAAGGTAAAGTTGCGGCAGACGTAACTTTAATTTTTATTTGAAGTTCCGTCGGACGTAACTTTAATTTTCATATTGGGTTACCTCCGACGTAACTCAAAATCTTGACGTAAAGTTACGTCGGATGTAACTTTAATTATTATTGCGGGTTCCGTCGGACTTAACCCTAGACACTGCGTTGTTTTTTACATGGTTTCAACCTTTCCAATTTTTTCAACGTCTCCTGCCACCTGCTCAAACATTGAAAAGCGAGTTCAAACACCCTCGATTCGCAGGTTGAGAACTCGCAAATCAAAGTCAAATTCAAAGTAGTCGTTTATGGGTTTATACAGCAGGAGGTTAGTATGCCAGAACATGGCAACATTGTTACCTACTGTAGATAAGCAATTTAACCTGGGCAGTACGACTGCTAGCCGGGGTCTTTAACGTGCACCCCGCAGTAGCGATACACGACCGCACGCCGGTACGATGCTCCTCAAAATCCAAACGGGCAGGGGTGGGGATTGAATCTAGGGTCCCTGGGTTCTGAAGCGCGAGCTTTCAGTTCATTTGGTTTACTTGTCTGGGCATGGTGGTCGGGTCTACTCCTCACTCACAGTCAACTGCCCACATAAAGGGGCGGGGGGTAGGTCATCGAAAGAGTGCTGACAGAGAGAGAGAGAACGCGTAAAAGTGATGCGATCCTCTATTGTTTTGTGTGACGCATGGCTACCGCTTCTCTCGCTCTTTATGCCCTCCCCTCCTCTGGTTTCCACGAATATTGGTATGAAGGTGAGAACCCGTGAACGATTGATAACCGTTAACAACCGCCTTTTCTCTGACTGGTCGAGTTTTCGGTCATGGAGTGCCCGTCGTCTCCATGGCCATTTCTTAATTAGATGTTTAAAATTCAGGGCACTAAGAAGAACTAAAAACCTAGAGTTTCAGTGCACACTTTGCTTGCCGAAAAAACACACATTGTGAACAAGCAAGAGCAACAAACTCTAATCTCCGGAAAGATATCAAAATAAGCTGGGACACCCGCATGCTGCATTGTCTATACCTTTTAACGTTTGAAGCAAGCGAGTACAAAGGAAGCTTTCGTAGATCGATTCTTCAGATTCGAATCTCGTAGCAGAGGTAGACGCTGGAACTGAGCATGCGCATCGCTACCTTTGTCTGCATAATTCCTGAGATCACTTCCGGCTGCCGTAAGCTAGCGGGATGGCGGGTGCGGCTGCAGCTTTCGGTGCCTTGTCAGCTTACAGGTGAACGTAGTGGGCCTGTTCTCTCTTTGTTAAATACAATGTTTTGTATTTACGAGAACTATTATAATAGGGTCAAATGAGAAATGATAAGAAGTGTTTCAGGACATTTTTAAGAATATAAAAATTGTTTCTTTTGTTTTTTAGATAAGTGTACAGAAAAAGTAACGCGAAAGTATTTTGTAACGTTACGAGACAACTATTCGTTACTTTTCGGCGAAAGTAATTTGCCACGGTAATCCATTGCAAATGAGCCTCGGTAATTTGCAGTTGTTATCCATTGCATTTTTTAAGCAACGAGCACCAGTCTTGCCCAGAGTAGGGCCTGTAACGCTTCATCACGTCGACTGAGGCCCGCCCTGCTGCTCGCAGTTTGGCCTCCGAGTCCGAGCTCTTCTCCAGCCCTTCTCGAACACTTCTGAAAAACTGCGTCTTCTCTCCCGCATGTCTTTTACAGCGCAGCTCTTAGGCGCCCGCTTCCAGGTTGAGTGGCGTCCGCTTAACAACGCGCGTTGAATTATAGGTATCCCCGCTAAAGTTTGCGGAGAAATTTTTTCGCTAAATTAAGTCTGGAAATTTTTTCAGAAAAAAGGGCGGCGAAATGTTTCCACTAAATTCCGCCCGAAAATTTATCCGCTACATTTAGCGGGTTAAGATTTCCCGCTAAAATTGAGCGGGAAAATTCACGTCAGGTTACCTGAACACTAATTCCTTTTCCCTGCTAAATATAGCGGGCCAAATGACGTCAGGAATTTGTGTCGTCACCCATGACCAAATTTAGCGTCAGGCGAAGAGGGGGAGCAAAGGAGGAGGAAAAGCAACGGAGGAGGAAGAGAGGAGAAGGGGGAGAGGAGCAGGGAAGGGTGCGGAGGAGAAGAAGAAGCATACCTTTCCCTCTGTACCTTCTCCCCGTCCTCCTCAAGAGCTGCGCTCTTGTTAAGCATTAGAGAAAAAATAATTGGGGCTGTGTGAATATATATACAGCGTTAAAACGACGGGCGCCTAAGAGCGGTGCTCTTAGGCGCCCGTTTACGGCTTGAGCGTCGTCGTCGGCGTCAGCGTAACCACGCGTTGCATTTTGGGACGTTTCCCATAATGACGTCACACGTGACGTCACGCGCGACGTCACGATGGTTAGGAGGGTTACCCTCACGAGGGTTATGACAGTTAATTTCACAAGTTCACGAGGGTTACCCTTTAGCGAGGGTCGCGAGGGTTATCCTCACGAGGATTACGAGAATTACCCTAACGAGGATCAGGAGGGTGAGGAAGGGTACTCTCACGTGGGTCACAATGGTTAACCTCACGAACGTCAGGACGGTAACGTCTCGACGTTGCCCTTGTGACGTCAAGCGTGACGTCACGCGCCATGTGACGCAACCTTACTAGATTACCTAATTTGTGGAACTCTCGCGGAAGGGGTACCCCCCCCCCCCCCCCCCCCCTCACTCAACTCAGTCCGCCTCCCGTCGCTTGAAGCACCATCTGGATTTTCGTTTAAATTTAAATATATTCCCTAGAGTACGGTGCAATTCCATCTAGATCCTGTACTTCGAAACATACGCATTCCATTGAATATGCGACAGTTACCACAGCAGCCGGCCGGCGCGTCGATCGACGGGAGGCGAGTCTCGCTGATTGAAGGGGGTACTGTTCGTGAACGCAGCGTCTATGAGCAGTTCTGTAACTGAGCTAATCTAATAACGTTGACGTGACGTCACACGTAATGTTACATGTTACGTCACGTGACGTCAAACGCATCTGACATTGTCAATAATTGATCTGAATTTGGTGGGGATATTGTTCCGCTAAACTTGGCGGAAAATATCCCCGCTAAATTTACCTTTGTGACGTCACGTGTATCGACACGTGTGATGCCGCACGGGGTGTAACGCGTGACGTAACGAGGGTAAATGTTTTCCGCTAAGTTTAGCAGAAAAATTCCCCCTGTAAATTTAGCGGGGAAGGAAGAAGGGCATACCCTCTCCTTTGCACCCTGCGCTCTTCCCCCTCAAGAGCTATACTCTAATTCGGCGTTTAAAAAATTGTAAACGTCTTTCATTTTCTTGTTCCCACGCGTTCTCTTGTTTGTTTTTTTTTCGTGGCTCATCTACCATAAGAGTGAGTGGGTAGGTCGGTTCACCGTCGGTGTCCACGGCCTGCGAGGTTTCTGCTGCTTCCGCGCTTGTTGGTGTAGCTTGTAGTCGCTTCTGGTCCGCAAGCCGCCAATGCTGATCCCCTTCTGTGTCTTGTAGGTTAGTGCTTTGGAACCTTTCGTTGCTTTAACTTATCCCGTTTTCAAGTTGCCTCCTTCTCCGCAGTTCCCGTGCCATACCGGGTTGCTTTCTCAGAAATTATTGGCCAGTGTCCCATCTTCATAAGTTGGTCGGAAATATATTTTTATAAAAATGAGAACAAGTCATATACCGCAAGAACCTTCCAGCTGGTTTTGTACCACACGGAAGAGGAGTCCGTCTATTCCTGTGTAGGAACCTCGATAAATGAATCAAAAGGTCCTCACTTCATTTTTTTATTTATTAATTTTGCTTCACTGTCCGCACCGCTCGTTTGATCAAGCCGTTTGATTGTGGGTGGTGTAGGGCTGTCCGCACGTGCTTGATATTTTTATTGGACATAAACCGTTTGAAGTCCTAACTTGCGAGTTGGTGCCAATTGCCTGAGACGGGCGTCCTTAATAACCTAAACTGTTTAAATGGTGTCTGGAGTGGTGCGATGGAAGTTAGTGATGTTACAATCTTGATCACCTGCGCACCAATTAACTTGCTGTATGAATCGACCACAAAGAGCGGTATGTGGCTGTCGAATGGGCCTGCCAGACAAGTCTTCATAATACCTTCGATTTCTTCATCCAGTTTCGGAAAGAAGAAAATGAGCACGCCAGTAGCAGATTAAATAACGTTTCTTCGTGAGAACTCATTGTATATGATAGTAAGGTACGTGTTGGCAGCGTAGGTGGCACGTCCCGGCACCATCCGATAGGCAGGGATGCTTCGTCATAACACTTGTGCAAAGGCCCTGTTTTTTAGGAGGTATTGTTCACACAAAAAAAAAAAAAAAACTCTTCAGAAAAGGAAAAAGAAGAGAGATGTCAGTGATCGCTTTAAAAACGAGCCAGATGCCCGAGAGAAAGTTGACGTCCCACCAAGTTAAATCAAGAAAAGAGGTGGGCGGCAATTAATACTGTCACCCGGCGCCACCACATATCAAAATTAAAAACTTCTACTTAAGCAAACACTTCGCACACAGATGAGTGAATTAGAACTTCCCTTTTAAAACTTCGTTCAGTTGTGTTTAGTGTGCAAGACTGAAGATTACGAAACAGGTCGTTCTTTTTCTGCAACTGAAGACTATTTCGTCGGAAGATAACGAACTGCGATAAAATAGTAGGATTTACTTCGGTACAAACCCATAAAAAAAATAGGAGCTATCGTTACGGAAGAAAAGTAGCATTGGTATTCGACAGCAAAATAAACAGCGACTGGCGTGATTCCGCGTATAACATTTAAATTGTTTCTCTGTAAATTATCAATATTTAAATTGCATTAAAACTTGGGTTTCGGCTAGTTGGTTTATACTGTGTGAGAGGCGATGTGGGTGCAAATTTCACATTAATTCTAGAAATGTTATTAACACAAATCATAAAACGGAAAGAGAGATTATAGAGGCATTCTACATAAAGAAAAATACAAGGCAATCGCGTCAACATCTATCGGTTTCAAAGGTAAAAGGCTTTTTTTCGGATGGCTGTCTTTGAGTGCGCTATTGGGTGTGATACGGGTTTGGCATTAATACGTGTATATAAAGAATACAATGATGGTAATAAAAAAAAAACAGTTGACTGTAACGCGCCTGTCCTGTCGTGTGTGTATCTTCCTTGTCCCCGTTTCGCTCGCGCTTTTAACATTTTATTCATTACATATTTTAAGCTCTCTCGGGCGGGAAGATAAAAAAAAGAAAATTCCTTCCACAGAGCGCAGTGTGCTTGCGGATGCCACATCAACCACCGTTTCTTTATTAGCCCGACTTATAAAAAAAAAAAAAAAAAAAAAGCGGAACCAACCTAGGCGAAAAGGAACCGCCCACAATGCTTGAGAGCGGGGCGAAGGCCGGATGGCGGGAACGAATGTCCCCGTAGGACCGCTTCGACCGCGCCGCACTCTTTCAAAGTGGTCGCCGGAGGCCACTACTTCAAGCTTTCGAGTTCCTGCCGGCAACCGCGAAACTCTCGAAATGCCTGCCACAAGAGAGACATCGCGACCATCCCTATCAGGATGGCGGGCACACTTCCGGAACGACGGCTTCTCTCCGTGACAGCGCCTCTTCTCTCCTCAGGCTGAGAAGGGCAAAGCTAACGGGGGTAAAGAAGTTTGGTAAATCATGGAAGCGTGAAGCGATGGCAAAGGCACCCAAACTACGCAAATTACAAAAGACAAGGAGTGCATGCACACCGTCAAACGCAGATTTCGTGCAACAGACACATGCAGGATGGCACATGATGACGAGGTAACGCTGGTGCTAGCACGTGCAGGGATACATATACGTGCCCTAGCAAAATATGTGATGTCTATCTATGCTGGAACGCAAACTAAATGATGTAGAAAACTATATCGGGCACTGATTGGTTATTCTCTCGGGTTACTTGATATGACGTTGAAATGTAGTTTTTCCTTATGCAGTTCGAGCTATGCTCGTAAAAATGATGCAGTTGGCGGTGACATCAAAATGCCGTCACAGTGCATTTTGACGATGCAGTTAACTTTGGTCGAGACGAAGCCGGAGATTGTACTGCATTGTAAAAGATGGCGACCCTAACATATGCATCTCTACTGTTGGGTTCGCCAGCTGATCGAGTTTTTAGAGGTCACCGGGATGCTTTCGAGACGGGCGATGCAAGGTTTGTGGGCGAATACCGGCTGACCAAAGGGGTGACTCGCTGGCTGTGCGACCAACTTCGCGGAAAGCTCCAGCGGCGTCGCGTAGGGCTCCGTGTGCTGACGGTCGAACAAGTCCTCGCAGCTCTACGCTTCTACGCCGCTGGCGGCTTCCAGGGAACCGTCGGGAGCGACGGAAACATTGGTGTTCACCAGTGCTCTGTGAGTCGCGTACTTGTTGGTGTCACCAACGCTATCATCGATTGCCTCGGTTCGAAGTGGCTGTGTTTCCAGCAAACTCAAGCAGACAAGGCCCCCACAAAAAGATGCAAGTTCAGCGGCGTGATCAATAAATATTCTAAATACTCTTACACGATTCTGTTTTTATTTGAGTGCACCCCATGTAAGCGATTTGGCTGAGTGAAGAGCCAAGCAACAGTAACAGGCTTAAGTTGAGCTAGTTGCTTCATACTTCAGGCAGAGAGAGATATATACTATATACTTTATCTTAAAGCAACTACTTCAGGTAAGGCCAGCTGAACTAGAATAAGCATACATATAAAGAAAACACCATACATACCGTGGGACTAACAACTGATTTTCTTTTCCCTCCTATTCTACTACGAACCCAACTTGAGGGAAATATTTTTTCTTCTTTTTTTTGCTTCCTACACTCTTAGAAAAAAGGGTATGGATAGTCCCCCCTTAGAGGAGGAACGGTCTTGTAACCTATGTTCCTTTAGAAGGGGACAAACGTTCGTCCCTAAAGCGGGGGAGAAAAGTTCCTCCATCGCTTGCATCTCAATATGGCGTCCCCGAATCGAGCAAATAGAGCCCAAAAAGGCTTGACGAGGACGCTACGTCTCTTGTACGGGACGAGAGCAGCAGCAAATGAAAGCGTAACACTAGCTTTCCGCAAACTGTGCTTATTTCCGAAGCCACATTCCCCCCACAGGTACAGAAACTTGCGTTTCGGAAGCAGTTACTCAGTCTTCTCGTCGACAGCACTGCGATATTAAACGGAGACAAGCGATACCTAGTTACTTCGCGCACTTTGCGTCTTACCTTTGGTGTTCCTCGAGTCAACTGCACATTACGGAAAAGGGCAAACTCAATCCGCGAAACCAAAAGCCGCTCTAGAAAGAACAAACTCAAAGCCGCTGTTTATCGCGTAGCGTGAAAAAAGGTTACATCGCTAGCCACCAGATGGCAGGGTCAAGCAGAGTAATTGCAACTAGCTAGGCTAGGTGGCGCTAGGTACCGCCCATACAAAAAATTATTTGCTTCTCTCAAGCCACTACTGCGCTTGGGACAACGAGATTGGCTTGGGGATCCCGACTATACCCACACTACGCTTATTGCAAGCATCAGGTGAACACACATTGAGCACATACACGGCACACACAAATATCAATACAACGGAACACCACACTAACCCGAACACTACACCCGTGCTCTGCGTTTCCGTCTTTTATACTGGTCGTTTTGAACATACGGAACATTTCGGTGACTCCCAACGCATTAAAAATATTCCCAGCATGTTGATTTTTTTCCCAGCAATGTCATACCTCTGAGAGTATTTTTAATGACACAGGGGATGAATCTTTTATTAAAAAGTAAGCGGTCGATCATGCCGTAATTATTTGCAAGCCAATAAATCAAGCCGCTCCAATGCGGTTCGAAGCCATGAGTTTTTTTCCCCACACGGCACGTCGTAGCCTGTATTTCTATTGGTTTTTCTATTTGTTCTGTTCGCGCAAAGCTGCAATTGCCGTCTTGAATTAATCTCTGTGGAGCGGATATTGACTCAGCTGGAAGTAATGCTTCACGGGCTGAGAAATCGTTTTTCGATCAACTTGAATGCAGTCAAAGCCACGACTTGCGGCAGGTGTTAAGTGTACGGAGCTACGCCGTAGCGAGCCCGAAAACTCGCTCATCCCAGCGCGCCACGGAGGGCAGTTTCTCACAGGAACCGTAGTATATTTAAACAGCAAAATAAAGGGTAGCCTTTTTTCTCTTTTCTCGATTTTACCTACTATTGTTTTTTAATTACGAAATTCCATACTGTAAATATACATACTTTCCGTCACCATTTCGTACTGTTCAGTCCTTGCCCCAGGGCGCAATCGCTCTCGGGACGAGACAATTCCGACAGTCACATTGGCCACTGTACGATAGGAGCTTCTACTGTTCAGACCAGCGTTCCGACATGACTATCCGCACGTTGATCGATTGCACGTAATCCCTCAAGTGGTATTGAACTTTTTAATGTAAAGTGGAATGTCGACCTGCGACACCCCGCCCCCTCCGATCACGGCCCGACCAGCGGCATCAATGCCCAACAGTTTACGATCTCATCTTCTTGTTACACCACTGATACGCGAACACACGGTCACATCGGCGATAATTCCAGTATTCTGTTCACAACCCACAGCACTGCCATCACGATGTTGCTGCTATGTTGCTGACACGCACAAACACAGAACCACGTTGAACACCGGTTGCACTCGGCATCGGAAAACAGTACCGAACTCAGGGGGGAAGGCACTCAGGCAGCCGGCAGCAAAACCTGCCTGTCTTGGACGCAGTTCCTGCGGTTTCCATAACGTCGAAAACGTCGCCACAGTTCCGCGTGGTTTCGCTACTGTAGTGACTATAGTGCTGTAGTTCCGTCGGTTCCGTGGCGCGAGAGTCCCGCTATCCGGAGACAGCCATCCCCCGGTGTACGTGGCGCTGCTGGCACTGCTCCGGAACTTCGCTCTTTTTAGCGGCTTCGTTTGCTCATTTGATAAAATTAGTGATAAAAACGTCAATGCAACCGAAATCTTCTGCACGTTTGGACTAGAAGACGGAATCACAGGCGGTTTTCACTGCCGCTGAAGCTCATTGAACTCAACAGCTATTTATTAAACAACGTGCGCGAGCTGCTCGAAAAACGAAAGCGAAAGAAGATGAGTCGGGAGGGCGAACGCTTTCTCCCGTCTGCCTGGAGAAGGAGAAAAACGTTTCGTTCCTCCACTTTTCTCGTGTCCGCTTGGGGGCGCGTCGGTAGAAGGGAGGAAGACGCGCCGTTGCTACTTTTTTCCTCCATTTTTTTTAGAGTGTACTTCACCGAAAATCAACCCCCGAAGGAGCATTTTTTTTTCTTTCTCGTGCAGCGTGAGGGAAGTTTCACTAGTGCAGTCAGACAAAGTCAAAAAGTCAAATTTGTCGTTCGTTGTTTGTACCACGACCAACTCTAAATTAGTTGGTCGTGGTTTATACAGCCGGAGGTTAGTCTGCCTGAACATGGCGACATTGTTACCCACTGTAGTAGAGAAATTTAGCGACTGCAGTACGACTGCTAGCCTGGGGTTTTTAATGTGCACCACGCAGTAGTGATACACGGCCGAGCAGCACACGCCATATCTATATCCTAAGCTCGGGCGTGGCACACATGAGTATTCCGGTGGCCCTTCCATTCTGCTCGCGTTTGATGGACGGGTCCTGGGCGTTCAGCTCGTCCACAATTCTGTCCCACAACTCGTCCCGCTCAGGCTTGGTCAGAGGACTGTCAGTGGCAGTCCTTACAAAAACTTGGTTTTCTGTCAAACAGTTATTCAGAAAGCTAATCTGATGGACCGATATGCGAAGAATTCCGCTTCTTCGTGTTGTCGGCCATGACTGCCTGCCTGCGCAACGTAAAGTGCTGAAGCAAATACTAATAGTTTTTGTGTAACTTAAGTGAAATTAATATTTTATGCGAGAAAATTCGACAAAAATAGTTTAGTTAAATTGCTATGCACTATATGTCTTACCAGTATTGCTTTGTAGAACCCTTTACTGCCGAGTTTTGCGATTCTCGGTAATTCCTTGCAGGGAGAAAAAAACGATCTAGTTTTAACTCAATCCCCACAGTTCAACGACGTCACCACACACGTCACGGCGCAGTTCTCTTCCGATGTAGTTTGTTGGCGATGAAGATCTAGCATAGACATACTGAATAAGAAATTGCTTCGTTCAATAAACGCATATGATCTAATCAGAACTTACAACAGGGTAGACGAAGCATTTAAAAACAGTCTAGACTATATAAGAAGTTATAAGACACTTCTTATCAGTTCGTTATAACTCTCTATTTAATCGTATATTTTTTAATATGTCCTCTTATGGATATTTTAAGCTCTTGTAAGATCTTATATAATAATATTCGTTTATTGGACGACGAAATTTATTATACATATCGGATGTTTTACTAGGGTGAGTTGACAGCCACGCACACGTACGCGTTTACTCGTCATATCGCGCACAGAGGCCTGCATATTCATCGGCATGCATGTATGTCGGCATATGTACGAACAAATGCATGACCACAGACTCCCGCGCTCACACACTAAGGCATGCCACACTTATAGAGACAAACACTGACGCAGACATGCGCACATGCACAGTCAGGTTCAAACAGACGGAAGCTCACATGTGACAATGGCTGTAGGAACAGACGGTCATGCGCGGATGTGCAACTCAATTGAACTCGCGCACGAACCTCTCTACGAGAACACACAGACAGATTTATATATGTAGCATATATCAATGTGTTTGGATAATGTCAGTGGAAGCTGCATAAAAACATCTGTAGTAAGTGTTTTTAAGATATGTGTAAAATTTAATAGACTACATTACGATGGAAACCCAATGCATGATCACTGTGCGATTTAAGAACGTTAACAGCACATCACCAGTGGCCTTCGTGGTGCCGTAGAAGTTATGCATGCCCGTTGGCGCTTGGCTATGTGTGCTGTCGTTTGAATATAAAACTATATTTTAATAACGCTTTATCTGATTCAAGAAATCACAAGTCCAAAACATGCAAGATTGATTCAAGGAGGCCCTTACAAAAGAATTAGCTTTATTTTGGTGCTTCTCGAGCTATATTGGGCATTTAAGATATAATATCTGCACTTGTCAAAAAATTTTTTTAAAAGTGTGAAAAACATCGCGCTTTGCTCTGCTTGGACCCCGCAGCTACCTCGCGTGTCGCAAGAAACGTGTACGCGCGTATAATGAACATCACACACTGTTATAAAAAAGGGTTTGTATCGTTCTCCACCAAAGGGAGCCACGCTCTTCTCTCCGATACTCCTTCATAAAGGAAGAAAATTTCGTATCTGAAATGAGGAGAGCAAGCTACTTCCCTCTCCTGCGTCTCATTATTGCGTCCCCGAATCGAACCCAATAAGCCTTAACGAGGACACTACTTGTTCGCGCAACACGCTGCCGCGATGCAACCGAAAACAGCTAGCATAGCCTTCCGACCTACAGGCAAACACCCTATTTTACCGGCTATAATCCCTGGACTATACGAACTATACATGTTTAAAAGTTGAAATTCTAGGCTGTGCGCACTGCCTACGCGCGGGAACTATTGATAAATTTTGTCTTTAAAATCGTTCATTACGTGACAGTTGTTTTTATGACTGAAAGAGTATCTTAATGATGATTTATCTGTAATACAAGTTTTTTGGTAGCTTAGAATGCACGCCTCTGTCAAGGTTTACCGTGTACGAGAGGATGCTTGTGTCGACTAAGCAGCAGGTGCAGATTACGCATGGCGTGCGGACAATGCACCGGGTGTAGACTATCTGAGCAAAAACCTTTTCTTTCCTTTCTCCCTAAATTAATCCCTGTGGACTATGCACCGGGTGAGGACTATAGTCCGCAAAATACGGTACCTTCCCTAGTAAAAAAGCCATTTGTATGAGAAATTTACAATAAATACATATAAATCATACAAGATTTACAAGAACATACAAGAGCCATATAAGAACAATATATGATATATTTAAGATATATTAGAATATGTTAGAACCATATAAGAAACTTATAATAAACTTCTCACAAGTTCCTTATGTATTTCTTATATCTTCTTATATATTTTATACACTTCTTATATAGTTCTTATAAGGGTTGTGCGAATATTCGAAATTTCGAATGGTAACTCCGAATAATACATTATTCGATATTCGCGTCAAAAAGAACTGCACTATTCGCGTTTTTCGAAGTGTTGACTGCGGCGGGTTAGCCCCTTTGAGTGCGCTTCTTACAACGCACCAGCGCGCTGCGGAGAAGCCAAGCCCATAAAAATGAGCTTCTTGCGTGTTTCTTCTGTGCATTACACCGGTGTTCGGTAAGAAGCGCACTTAACGGGGTAACCCGCCGCGATGAAAAATTTTGATTCGTTCTTGCGTGCTTGAAGACAAGCATACATTCAAAGCGGGTTGGTGTACCCGTGCCGACTGTATTTGAAAAGAAACATAAACTTTGTAAATGTGTATATCTACATTGTAGTAAAAATTTCAAAATGAAAGTTTTAGGCAAGGGTGTACTATGTTAGGCAGAGATGCTTTCACAACCTGTGTTCATCATGCGCGATTCATTCCTTTTTAACTTGAGAAAGAATATTTTACATAGCAAGATTCGTAAATTCACTCAGTTGGTTTAGTTGCTTATCTATATAGGATTTATTTTACGTCAAATCCGCTGTTTACTTGTCATCTCAAGACATTAGACCTTCTGAGGTCACAGTTCATAAATATAGATAGATTAAACTTAGCTTATAAATCAACAAGTGGAATAACCTTCATAAGTTTACCTGTGTTTTCGCCTAAGCGTCGTGCAATAGTAGTGAATGGTGTGGAAAAACTATTCGATATTCGCATCGAAAATATTCGACCAAAACCACTATTCTTGTCGAACACAAAATCCACTATTCTCACAGACTACTTCTTATATGGTTCTTATGTCTTCTTATATATATTATACCATTCATTCGTGTTTATTGGATACAAAAAATGTCTCATACAAATGAGATTTTTACATAGGGTTACATTACTTGGCAGCCCCCAGTGACTGCAAACAGCAATCTCGAGAAAAACGCTAGGCCACTTCGACTCGCCGAACCTATTTATGGCTTTTAGGGAAAGAGGAGCAGCAGATAAAAACAACTCGAACTTTTAACGAACACCACTTCTGGCTAAAACCGGCTTCCTACTCATGTAAAAAGACATCCGTTTTGAGTACGGGCACTCAATCTCCTCGCTTCTAACCGTGCGATGTTGAACGGGGACAACACAAACCCGGCACTATCGCACACTTCACGGCTTGCATTTCCTATTCCTTGATATGCAAAAATCTTCATCAGAACCCCACGCCACGGAGGAAAAGTAAACCAGTCGCAAAACTAAAAGCCACCCTTAAAAGAGGTAATTCAAAGCAGCCTACACCGCTCACCCCTCTGTAACCAGAAGATACCCCGAAGAGTGAAATCGCGTGATAAAAAAAGAAAAAAAAAACGAAAATATTGCAAAAGAATATTTTGTCGCTCGAAAGGAACAGTTGCGGTTTGTGTCTTCCTCCCCAAAATAAATTCCTCTCCGACTCGTTTTTTTTTTTTTTTTTGGGGGGGCGGGGGGGGGGGGGACGTAATTGGTAAAGAACTTTTTAAAAAAGTTAAGAATTGACGCAAGTTGCACGTCGGTAATTGTTATTATCGTCATTCATAAAGTACTTTTTTTTACGACAACTCAAAGACCCCTACAGTACATGCTTCGAAAAAAAAAATTAGAGGCAGGAAGTGTTCAGGACTAAACATGGGTAGTATCCTATGCACGTTGCCACTGTTGATAAAAATCACGTGCCCCATCACAGTAGAGTCGGATTTCAAGGGAGCGTGTATAACACACAAACATAGCAATGAACGAGCCCTCATGTGCTTTAATGAAATGGTGTACACTCCTTTTCTTATAAGCGTAGGAGGGCGGGTTTCATGGCTCTGTGTGTGCGTTATGCACGCACACATTCTGTCTTACCGCATTTGACCCTTTCCGAAAGTAAGTCTACCCACAGTGTGCAGAGACGAATCCAACGCTCAAATGGCGGTGCTGCACAGCTTCTCCAGAACAGAAGAATCGATCGTCTTCGAAATCATACGGCAGACAGAGGAAAAGATGTTGGTCGTTTTACGTTACCATAGGTTCAAGAAATCAAGGGTGATTGACTTAACCGAGCATGATCTCCTATCATCGCCATTAGAGCGACAATATCGGAGCTTTTGTGACTTCCCCAAGGTGATTCTGACTTTTGAAAAGGGTCTAGTGCGAGCGAACGCCGGCTGGACTATGATTCAGCACTTGTGGACCTTGATTCATGTACACAATGGAAAAGTTCCTACTCAACATCATTTTAAATGTGAGTGTAGCAGAAGTATCAGAAGCTACAACAGCGAGTTCTGAGCCTTCAGCGTCCCTGCCAATCACGCGCGTTCTTTCAATCCAAGCACTGTTCAGGCATAGCCTCCTTCATACTCAGAAAGCCTGACTATTCGACGACGGAGCCATAGAGAGCCCGGCCGCAGATTTGGAGCGCGACGATCTGGTAGCACAGGGCATTTCTCGGGGAGCCTACCGTCAGAGCATAGCTTTTGCAGCGGCGAGGACCCGAAACATTCTTTTCAAACCATGGCCTCAGAGATTCCAAAGCCAGCGTGGTTGGGGATCTTAGAGGCTCTCAATAAAGTTGGCGAGAATAGAAGCGGTAGAGCGAGGAAAGCGAAAAGCGCTAGCCGAAATTGCATCACTCGGTAAATTATGTGTTTCAGTGTCTCACCGCAGGAGGGGCGCGTCACAGGCCTCTTTTTTCATCAGTTGTCTGCCGCTCTACCTTTTCACTTTCAGCGGCCACGTCTCGCGGCGATCTGCCAGGCTTTGTAAATATAGAGGAGGCTCTCGCTCAGGGCTACATGCTCACGCTTCTAGCTGCCGCATCGCTTGCGCTTAAAGCAAAACGGAATATAGGCGCTTTGAACACCCGCCAGATTGAGCCTTAATTGCCGACCATTTCTTTTCTTACCGAGATGCGGAGCCACTGAAGTGGGCGTTGACGAATTTCCACAAAATTCTATGCTAGGGAGAAGGAAACAATAGTACCAAAAGTGGCAAAAAACCTGCCCTGTTCTGGCAATGATGAAATGAAGCGAACGCCATAGGTGGTATTCACTGGGGGCCATAGTTGTGCCCGCTGTTGCAGCACGCGAGCTCACGATGAGATTCCTCATGGCTTTCGAAACGTGCACTTGACACCACTAATATCGTGAATTTTTTGGGAAGGTAAGTGGGGTGTCGTTTTGAGCATGCGCTCTGAACTCTGCGCTCAAGTATGGCACCCAGTGAGCACCACCTTTAGGATGAAATAAAAACTTATTGTCGTTTATGTCGGACTCTATGCACAACTGCCTACTTCAACATGGCGCCGCTCAGTGGCTGTGCTGAGGGCGTTGAGAGGGATGCGCACGACGGGGAAGTCAATGACGGTTCGTATGAGTTTTTTTTTTTTTTTCTGCAAATGACCTTTCGAATAAGCTCTCACGCAACACTTTTGCGACATCGCCCTCCACGTCGCTCACCAAGGGGTGCTACATGCCTTTTTCTGTCTTAACACTTATGAAAACCGTTTTTTTATTGCCTAATATTGCTGAAATAGAGAGGGATCGGTGGACGGGTGGGTTACCGCACATGAGCACGGAGCACGTGGAGCGAAATATCGCAATTGATGGAATAGATACTAATAATGTTGGAGAGGGGCTCCCTTCAGATGACGTTCTAGAGAAGAAGGAGTCGATGTTAGTTGAAGTTTCACAATGAGGTGTGCCCACTTTATCTTTGTTATCGAGGTGGGAAGAAATGAAAGAAGCGCTTATGAATAGTTTTTCTTACAGGGTTTGAATGATGCATTCCATGAAAAAGGCAAATACGACATATTTTACTTCTTTAGGATAGAATAGGCGGGGACAGCCTGGTTTTCATAGATGAAACACTTGCGGTGCGATGGCAGTTACAGACCATAAAACGTGTGCGCGATATTGCAGGGCTCCAAGGTTCGTTACAAGCGTTGAGTGACCGGGATCCCAGACTGCTGCGGAATTTTTCAGCCTTAGAAGTATTAAACGTCTTGTACCAAAGAGGTTTTAGTCACCTAAGTGTAAAAGAAACGTTTGTTTTCTTTTAGTATTCAAACATCAAAGTAGCATTACTAATTATAAGATCAGAATAACTTTTTTGTGATAGGTTAAATGTGATGGGCGCACCGAGATACTTGAATGATGTAACAGACGCGAGCTGCGTTTTACCAATTGATAATGCTAATATGGACGTGTTACGACGAGACAACCTCATAGTTTTATATTATTTTATAAAGAGAAATAATATGCTCCAATTAGAAAGTTGAAGCCGACACCAGACGGTATCTCGACGCAGACGCTTTTTTTATGGGTTTCCAAATCATTTCGCCTGCATGCATTTAGTGATTGTTTGCAAGCTATTAGTAAACCACCTCCACATCTGATCCCGGAAGTATATTCATGATCTCTATTAAACACACTAACAGAAGGTGTAAAATATTCACTGTATGGAATGCCGTCATAAAGCCATGTTTCTGTCAATATGACAATATCTTAATTGGTCCCTAGCAGATTAGACATAAATTCATCCCATTTAGTTCCAAGGCCGCGGACATTTTGATTAAAGTAATTTTTGCGGAGTGTCACGTACATCTGTGTTTTCTCGTCCAGAGAAGATTTTTTTAAGGAATTTGCAGATGCCGAGACTACGTGTTCTGTATATCGAAACAGTTGTGATCCGCCACTTTTGGAGTGAGGACTTTAAGACGCCTTATACACCTTCGCGCCACCTCAGAGTGTCTCCTCTGTATATAGTCCAAATATGAGTTACCAGATACGAAAAAAGGATACGGTGGTTTTACATATCAGAGGTATTTAATGTTTCTCCTGAAGATACTTATTGTATTACAGGCAAAGGACAGTTGAAGAAGTCGCTTCGTCGTGATGTGGTTGAAGAGTAATATTTTCTTCTTTTGCGTGTGTCTGTGTGTGGGGGGGGGGGGAGGCTGACAGGCCAAAGGTTTTGTTTGCGTGTTAGTTTTTCTGTATATCTTTTTTTACCTTTGCCGACTTGCTTGGTTCAGTCATACAAGCCATTAAGGCTTTAACGAACCCATCATTTTATGTGCCACAAGTATTGTGTATTAATATTATATTTATTAATATGATTATTATTATTATTATTATTATTATTATTATTATCATCATCATCATCGTCGTCGTCGTCAAAATAATAATAATAATAATAATAATAATATTAATATTATGCTGCCTGCTGCCCACAGATGGTCATGTAAAGCGTTCCCTTGCCAGCGCTTCTGTCCCGACCTGCTTCAAAGGCCAAAGTTTTTTTTTTTTTAAAGCCTCTCAACTAAAATACGCAAGAAAACTGCTTCATTGCTGTATCTAGGGAAAAGAGTAAGCAGCAGAATTCAGAAAAAAACACAATCCCTAAAAAGGGACTAGTCAACATGTATGCATGGATACACGCTTACGCTTCCGTTTCTTTTCATTTCTCATTTTAGTTATTTGTTCTGCTTGCAATATTGAACACACCTTACTCCAATCGGGGGAGAAACGCCCTAAAAATATGTCACGCATTTCACGAGAAAGAAGAAAAGAAGTTTGATTTTGCGCGAGGCAAGTTTTCTTTTGACATTTAGTGCATGGTCTCCCATCCGTCCGTTTTGTAGAAAAAACAAAGAAAAAAAAAACGTTTCGCGTTGCATCGCAAAGTAAAAACACAACAAAGGATACTTATTTTGTTTTGTATTTCTAATTTTGTTATTGGTTTGTTTTCTGCTTCAGCATAAGGTATATCTGGTATGATATAAGAAAAAAAGAAAAGTTATACAAGGGATGTCTGCTTCAGCTCGGTGGCATAGATCGCCGCAGACTAGAGGTAAAATAAGAAGAAGGAACACTCGAGGTACACGAACAACGAGGCACGATAGATGCCGGAAGCTTGTTCTGCCCCTATACTCTGTTTTATTTTAAGCTGAGACTACAGCCAAAGCTACAAGCGCGATGTAGCCCGCCATCGTGGTTCTGATACCTGCATTTATTGCGCAAATGCTCCTTCTCCGAAAAAGAAAAGAAAACAAAACCTCTTCAGATTAGTAACTTAGAGCTCTTGTGCATGTGAAATCGACTGCAGTTTCAGCTTAGGGGTTATTTGAAAACATGTGATGATTGTAGCCTTGGTCACTACAAATTTGGTGACCGGACTACCCACGACTGCTTTGATGTTCGCGCCAAGCTTAACTTTGAAATCACCACCGGATCAACAACGCGGACGTGGCAACTGTTTGTCGTCGGCTCCCTCCGTTTTGGTCATCAGATTGCCTCGCTTACTTAGCTCTTGTGGAAGCGCGATTTGCGACAGCAAGAATCGTAAACCAACTTGCAGAATTATACCACCGTCCCAGCAGCCCTGTAACCGGAAATCACTAGTGAGGTATGGGATTTTATCCTTACCCCACCACCCGAAAACCCGTACGGCACCCTAAAAGCGGAACTAGTAAAGCGAACATCTCTTTCTGAGCGGCAATGATTGCAGAAGTATCTGACATCCAAAGAACTTGGCGAGAAAACACCGTCGCAAATGCTTCCTCGTCTCCAGCAGCTGCATTGCGACTCGCCCTCCGCCTTTGACCCTTCGCTTGTCTGAGAATTCTTATTTCAACGGCTACCGTCACGCAAACGTTAGAATTGTACTCGCATCAACCGAAAAATCCACATTGAAACTTTAATCGAGCTGGCGAACAAAGTTCTGGAAGTCGTTTGCTCTACCATCTCTCCTCGTGGAGCACGTCATCGTATGAAAGACATCATCATGACCTCTAGTGCGACACCCATGGATAAGATGAGTGAACAGCAGAGCTTCTACTTCACGCAAACAATCCAAATCTCGTCCTCGGCAGTCGCTCCAATCTCAATCACAAGCCAGTTATCGACCGCCAGGGATCTGCTGGTACATCTTGAAGTTTGGCAATAAATATAAAAAATGTCGCGCCCCATTTACGGTGTAGGAAAACGGCCCAACACTCAACTTGAGGCGGCTAGTCGCACCGCCTACGGTTTGACCCATCTGTGTTTTGTTAGCGATAACAACGCCGAACTCCGCTTTCCCTTGGGCACGGGCACCAAGGTGAACAGTATATTCGCTCTCCTTCTGACATCCTAGCGAGTGAAAACGCCATATACAATATGCGCTGCAAACAAGACACCAATAATAACTTATGGCGAACGGTCCATCACCCTCGACACAAGGCTTTGTACAGCCTTCTGCGTGGTGTTTCTTTTGGGCACCACGTGGTGATGTGAGGCCCATAGATTTGAGGAAGGAAGAATGGAACTAAATTCAAGCACGTGTACGAACTCATGCGTGTTAATCTCTAGACGTTCTGGTTCAAGTCGTCACGTTCGAGCATAGGTGCGGGCAACTTTTGTCACAATATGGTGCTTCAGGTCTTGTTGTAGAGGTTTGGGAAAAAGTTGTTCGGACAAGTAAAAGGCCTAAACTCGTTTATCAGGTTGTCATAAGGTGATGAAGGTTGGTCAGCATTTGTCGATGAGGGAAGTTGTGACCTTAACCTGATTTCATGTTCAATCAAATGAGTAGTGTCATCGACCAGTTGAGAATGAATGATGTCCACGAGGAGATGAGAATGACGAAGGATGTCAGCTCCAAGTATGTGTTAAGCGACAGCATTGGTTGATGTCACCTCGGTTTACTGATCAGAATACATGTATGCATCTACATATATCAGATTCTAAAAAAAAGCGCATTGTAAGAGAAACAAGTGCAACTCGTAAAACTTGAAATTGAAAGGAAGGATAAATAATGGTAACGCAATTAAAGCAAATGTGAACGCGAGCAGGAATAGAATGACGATAATAATCCCTGGACAAGGGGAACAAGGGGGGCAAAAGACAAACAGAAATCTCCAAGCACAGCAAGGTGACTTGTGTGCGGCCTAATAATTCTGGCTTGTCCTGGTATCAAACCAGGGTCCCCTTCATTTCCTGTGCAGCACTCTACCAACTGAGCTAACGAGGAGGTCTCTTGTTTTTGTTTTTTTTTTATTGCCAGGTTGGCATTACTCGAATTTAA
Source organism: Ixodes scapularis (assembly GCF_016920785.2). Lineage (NCBI taxonomy): Eukaryota > Metazoa > Arthropoda > Arachnida > Ixodida > Ixodidae > Ixodes > Ixodes scapularis. Next base: position 6,231,271 of record NW_024609867.1, read on the forward strand.
ACTTCTCGAGTTCGATTATATAAGTCAAGCATAAACGATGACATCTTTTAATAAGTACCGAGGCCTATACATGCGCAGCAGACAAGCCTTGACTGATGTGGCGTAATCAAACACGTTATAAGGTAACCAGCGCGTCGAACTGTCTGTGCGAATCGGAACATCATTCAATGGTTCGATACCTTTTTCGATAACCGGACCAGGCGGAGTTTTGGAGATTTGTGTTTATCCTATTGGTCCCCCTTGTTCCTCCTCTCCAAGAATTTTTATCGTCATTATTGTCCTGCTCGCTTGCACCTTTGCATAAATTGCATCGTTATTCTAGCCTTCGATTGCAAGCCGTTCACTATGGTTGTCTAATACTGGTGGCAGTGGATAAAACCCGCTTGCTCTACTGACGTCTAACTCCCGGTAACTCACTTGGTAGAGCACTCCACTGAAAATGCGAGGTTCCTGGTTCGATACCAGTACCAAGGTGGACTTGTTCGGTAGCACACCAGTCACCTCCTTGTGTTTGGAGATTTATGTTTGCCATTTATCCCCCTCGTTCCCCTTCTCCAGGAAATTATTATCGTCATTCTTCTCCACCTCGCTTTCACCTTTGAATGAATTGCACTATTATAATAAACTTAAAATGCAGGCCGTTCACCCTGGTTGGCGTTAGACTGGTGGCAGCGGATAAAACATGCCTGCTCTACTGAAGTATTATTCCTGGTTATCTCAGTTGGTAGAGCGCTCGACTGGAAATGGAGAGGTTCCTGCTTTAATACAAGTATCAGGGTGATTTGTTTTCGGTAGCGTGTCAGTCACCTAGCTGTTTTTGCAAACTTGTGTTGGTTCTCTGCCCTCCTTGTTCCCCTTCTGCAGGGATTATTATCGTGAATCAAAAATGTTTTGTTCAAAGCTGATTGTCTCGATTGAGCCTGAAATTACAAAAATTATGGAATTTTTGTTTTAATTAAAAAAAAACAAGCTTTTTAGGTAATTGTGCGTAGTGACGTCTTTTTACAGGTAGAACTTTTTGACCATGTGAGCGATAAAGATGTTTTTTTTTTTTTGAAGTTCCATGAACTCTTTAAGTTACACCCGGTCAAACGGGCACATTAAAGGCCTTTAGAAAGAATTCCATTAAAGCATCAACGAACCAGCGCTCGCCGATAAGCGCGAGACCGCAGGCTCATTTGCGATTCTCTAGAGGGGTTTGCTCTGAGGCCTTTAATGTGTCCGTCTCACCGGGGTATTATTGCTGTGAATACTTGTGCGCTGCGAGCATTCATTTAGTTTTATAACAAACATCGCCGACTGTGACCTTAGTAGGTTGGATCCCTACACACCAACTACACTCTACTACGTGACGCCGCGGCAGTGATGTTTTTGGTACACTTCTGCTGTGGGATATGTGCAAGCAACGCTACGCGAGGTGGGCATTTCTATGTTGTTTGCGTGAAAACCAGCCTTTTGTAAGACTCCCCAGAGCTCTGTATATTATACCTGTACTCCAAGGGCTGGGAAAGGTGTCAAATGAGATCACTCTTCACATTTTTATGAAATGAATGATGCCGTAAAACCACGATCATCTCTGCTGAAAGTGCTTTGACATGAATTAAAAATTGTTGTCCTAACATTTATTTTGGTGGTGCTAATACAAACGCAGGAAAACTGTCAAATGGTTAAGACCACTCAAACTTCATTCAGTGTGTTAATTCGGCCCTTTGCGCTTATAAATAGCTCTCTTCGCGTTCAAAAGGCAATAGCCCGTAGGCCACATCAAATATCTTTTCACGAATCGAAATTTATGAGGCCACGAAAATTGAAGCAAACGAAGCGTTTAACTAGGCGAATTTGTTTACAAAACTAGATAGAAAATAGCTATCGTCGCAAGCGTTGATGACGCCGAAATAGCAGGATTGAACGCTGGGGCGAGAGAGATTCCAGCCCGCCATGTTGAGTCCCATACGTACATGCGTGGGTTTCTAGAACATTCGGCGTAGAACGTTTGGCGCGTAGAGCATTTGCACCTTGATCAGACGACAAGGTTCCCGAACTTACGAGAACACTAAATTGAAAGAATAAATAACAGACGGAACACTCCAGGAATGCAACCCGAACGAAATCTAAGCACAGTAAATACTAGGCCACGCACACTCTCGCTCGGCAAAGCGTGTGGCAATACTACCCCCTTTAAAACGTGCATCATCTCGATGCAACTTAACCGAAACTGAAACAATAGAAACAAAAATAAAGGCAACCTGCGGAGGCTTGTAGAACACGGTCCTCTGAAGCGTAGTACAAAAACTCAGATCACAGTCCTATCGGTCGTAGAACGGCTTCAGGCGCACGACCTGAACGATTTCTGGTCGTGGAGGGTGGCGTGATGAAGGCCGTGTTCTGTTGGCCATCACCCCGTTTTTCAAATACCCGAGTCGACGAAGCACTTTGTAGGGTCCGAAGTAGCGCTTTAGGAGTTTCATCCTTTAGACCGCGTCGTATCGGGGTCCAGAACCACACATTGTCTCCGGGCTTGAAACGATTTTCTATCTGACGAAGGTTGTACCGGGTAGAGTCGGTACGTTGTTTATCTTGGATCTGGAGTCGGGCGAGCTGGGGAACTTCTTCCGCTCGTTGAGCAACCACCTGGGCGTTGTGGCTTCCATTTCCGACTGGCTCGTGGGGTAGCATACGGATCAGCATGGTTGTTACTTTTCGGCCGTGCACCAGGTGAAGTGGTGTTACTCCTGTGGTATCGTGCACCGCCGTGCTGTAAGAAAACGTGGCGTAGGGTAACACCTCGTCCCACGTTTTGTGCTTTACGTCGACTTACATGAAGATCATGTCGGCGTTTGTTTTGTTTAGCCTTTTCTTTTGTCCGTTTGTCTGCGGATAGTACGCACCGGTTTGGCGGTGGCTGCTGCTACTGAGACGAATGATTTGTTTTTGTCAGCTGAGACATGAACGGTAATCCATGGCCCCTAATGACGACTCCGAGAGCGCCGTGCCGTGTCGGAGGACAATGAAGTTGATGAAAAACCTGGCGACTTCAACAGCCACGTACCTGATGGAACGGCTTTCGTCTCGGCTTACCGTGTGAGATAGTCGGTCGCGGCCATTATCCATTGGTTTTCTTGCGTTGATGGTGGGAACGGTTCAAGCAAATCTATTCGGATATGCTGGAATGGGTCAGATGGCGGCGCAATAGGCTGAAGACGTCCTGCCGTTCTCGTCGATGGTTTCTTCCGTCATTGACACTCGTGGCAAGATTGAATGTAGAGATGGACTGTCTTTGCAAGCTTAGGCCAGTAGTACTTTTCGCGTATTCTGGCAAGCGTACTGTTGTAGCCAAGGTGTGCCGTCGGCGGGTCATCGTGGCAGGTTTGAAATATTTCTTTTCGAAGACTAGCAATGATCACATACAGCCATGCAGTGTTGTTGCCACTAAAATTCTCCCTGTAGAGCACGTTTTGGCTGATGGAGAAGGTTGGCAGTGTTAGTTTGAAAACGCGTGGAACAGAGCTTCCTGCCCCTTTAGGTACCCGATGAGTACTCAAAGTTCAGGATTATATCTTTAGAGTTCTGCCATGTCACTGACATCTAGTGCGCCGAGGAAACACTCATCGTCGTCGCCGTCTTTAGTGCAGGCAAGACTTTCCTCGACGGGGGCCCTTGAAAGGCAATCGGCCTCGCTGTGCTTTCGGCTGCACTTGTACACCACGGTCATGTCAAACTTCTCCAGTCGCAGACTGGGCCGGGTAAGGCGTCCTGGGGGCCCCTCAGATTCGCGAGACAGCAGAACGAGTGGTCGTTTGGAACCACGCTGAACGAATTTCCGAAAAAGTACGGGCGAAACTTGGTGGTGGGCCAGACGAGGGCGAGACATTCTTTCTCTGTTGTACATTAATTATCCTCCGCCTTGGGTAGTGTCAGGGTTGCATAGTCAATTATTGGAGCCGTTCCCTCCTTGATCTAGACCGCCAGCGTACCAAGCCCCGTGTTCCTTGCGTCCGTGTGAATTTCTGTTTGTGCATGCTTGTCAAAATGGCCAAGGACGGGGAGGTGTTTAAAGTTTTCGTTTAAGCTCGTCGAACACCCACTGATGCTCTTCTGTTCGCTGACACTTTATGGTGCATTTTGTAAGGCATGTCTCTGGCGCAGAAAACTTCGCAAAACCTCGAACGAAGCGCCTGTACTAGCACAGATGCTTAGAAATCTCCTAACGGTCATTTTGTCTGACGGCTCGGAAAATACAGCTACGGCGCGTGACTAAGCGAACCGACATTTCGTTGGCTTGAGGGTTAGTCCAATGGCCCTAATGACTCTTAGTATTGCATAGAGTCGTCGTAAGTGCTCGTCGAACTTTCTTGCAAACACTACAACGTCGTCAAGGAAGACGAGATAGCTCTTCTATCTTAAACCTGCTAGCAGGGTGTTCATGACACGCTGGAAGGTCGACGGCGCTGTGCGTAGTCAGAAGGGCATCAATTTAAATTCGTACGGTCGGTCGGGAGTGACGAAGGCAGTTTTCTCTTGGTACCATTTGTCAACCACCGTCGCAGAGTACCAGGAGGGGCACAGACGGTCTAAAGTATTGTTGATCCAGGGAAGCGGGTGACGTCTTTCTTTGTCACAGCATTGAGTCAACAATAGTTCACTCAGAATCTCAAGGTTCCGTCCTTTTGTTTTTACGAGCACGACAGGTGACGCCAGTGGACTGTTCGAAGCCTGGATGATGTCATAATCGAGCATTTCCAGAACATGTTCTTGGATGATTTCCCTCTGTTTCGAAGAGACAAAGTACGGTGACTGATGGAATGGGTACACGTCGCCGTCGATAACAATGTGATGTTTCGCCTCTCGTGTTTGGCGAACTTTTGGCGACGTAGCAAAACAGTCACTGTAGAGATCAACCACATTCCGGCGCGTTAGAGCTGGGAGCTCGTGATCGATTTCGAGCTGCAGCGGCGACGTGTTATTGTGCTGTGACGACGAGGTTTTCTCAGAGAGTGCGATGACCATGGCAGACGCTTGAAGCTCCTTAACGTAGCCTACGGTGGTATTCTTCGTTAAAGGACCCATGCAAAAGAGAAAAAGATTTTTTAAACAACTTAGATAAAAAAAACTACCAGAAAACAATTTTACCGCGATGAAAAACGTTTTAGAGCTATATTTACGGCGCGATACAAATTTGTAGTTGGCACCCGCGGTAGTCGCGGAAAAGTGGCCCTTATTTATCACGTGACTGGCCCTTATTTATCACTTGTTGATTGCGCTCTTTCGGAAGCTTTCTATGGCTTCTAAAAGTAACTTCTTAATATTTGTTTGATGTATAACAAAAAAACTAAGATTACAAAGTAAGTTTTAGAGCCCGAAGGAAACTTCTGAAAAAGCGCAATCAGACGTGAGAGATCTGTGCGCCGGTCAGATGGCGGCGGGGGCGCCCCGAAGCAGGCAAAAATGTGCTGCGGCAGCCACGGCGGCGTGGAGAAACGCGTTTAAGCGGAGTCATATAACGCTCTGCGTGCAGCGGCGGCGTTACTTTGCGGCGGCGGCGACGCAGCGTGGCGGCGCACAGGCCTACCACGTGACCAGTGGCTGCTCCCGCAGGTGCCAACTATAAATTCGTTTTGCGCCGGAAATATAGCTCAAGAATTTTTTCTTCGCTGTAAATTCGTTTTATTTATACATTTCCATCTAGCCTGCTTGAAAAAAAAAGTTTTTTTCCTTGGTATGTGTCCCTTAAGTACAGCGGCTCATTTCGATAGCTCGTCACGAGAACCGTTGCACCCTAATTCAATTTCAATGAGACTTTGAACGCTGCCTTTTAGCAGAGTTTCACCGCACATGGCTTCGTTGGTTAAGTCGAATACGAAAACACTCGACCGCGGCAATAAGTTCGCATGGTCGGCAATAACTCTGATCGCGGTTGGCGCTGTGTTGGGCTCTCCTGGCGGCAAAACAGGCTTTCGCAGATTCAACTGGTTTGCGCCGAGGTCGATGACGGCCCCATACTCGCAGAAAAAGTCCATTCCGATGATAAGGTGTTTCGCACGGTCTTGCAGAACGACGAAATTTGCAGGGAACGTCTCGCCGTGGATCTCGACGTGATCAGTGCATCTCCCGACTGGTGTCGTAAGGTGCCCTCCGGCTGTTCGTATTTGAGGTACATCTCACAGCGCTGTCCCTTTTCGCAGGCAGAGAGAGAACCTCCCACTCAAGACTGTGTAGTCTGCTCCGATGTCCACGAGCGCCGATCCGTCGTGGCCGTCGATAACAAGGTTTAGGTTTTTGGGCACCTTTGCACGGGCGTCGTTGCGATGCGTGGCTGCGGGAAAGTGGGTGCGCTCTGGTGTTCTTGGAGGCTCTTTACTTCGGTCGTCTCTGCAAATCCACCTACTTAGCTCTCCCGACAATATAGGAGCTACAGGCTCTCTAGCCGGGAGTGGCGGTAGAGCGAAAGCTCACATAGAGGCGAAGGCGAACGGGAACCTCCTGGTAGAATCGGCACAGGGGGCAGAGGCGTCGAATTTACTCGTTGATGTCCCCTGCTCGCTCCTTAAGGCGGGGTCACGTGTCGCTCTGCGCAAAACCTCGCTGGCCCATTTGTCGATATGGGCATCTCTGGTAGATATGGTCGACCTCACCGCAGTGATAACAAAGCGGTCATCGATCGGCCGTGCGCGACATATCCGTCTTCCTAGGGGCATGTTTTTCGGTGCGGACGAGCTGGGGCTTCCCTTTGCGACTGTGAAAAGTCTGCGGCGCTGGTAGGCCACGTCGAGGTGGCATCGAATACTGCCGGGCAGCTGGCGTGGGTCTCCGAGCTACCGCGACGAAGGTCAGACAACCCATACAAAAATGGTACGTATATGGTTATCTATGCAAAATTATATGGAATTTTATCACCCCCTTTGGCCCTCTATGGTCGGCCATAGAAATCCATAAATGCAGCTACAGCTATCTATAGAAACATGTATGGCCCTGTGTCTAAAGATTGGGAACCAATAAATGTTCTTTACCTGCCTATAAAAATTCTATTGCCACAAGTCTAAAAACTGCCAACCAATAAATTGTCGTTACCCACCTACAGAGAATTATATGGCTGTGAGTTTTAATTGTGAGTGAATTTTAACTTGGAAAAGTTAAAATTTCTTTACCCGCCCATAGAAAATTATATGGCCCCGTGTCTAAAGACTGTGAACCAATAAATTGTCTTTACCCAACTATAGAAAAGTTTAGGGCTCCGAGTCTATGGAATATTGTCACGAATTACAAGTGTTGAGGCGGCGAAGGACTGAGCAAACTGAACGTTTAATGGGGCAAACTTGTGACCAAATGTAAAGGGAAAAAGAAAGATAACAACAGAGCGTCGCGGTCGTCGAAGGCGGCGATGCAACTAGATCGAACGCCGAGACGAAAACTGACTGCGGCTCGCCACGCGTAATGCCTTATGTACACGCGTGGGGTTCTGGAAGATTCGGCGTAGAAGGTTCTGCGTGTAGAACATTCTGACCTCGAACAAGCAACACGGTTTTCGCATCTACCAGAACTTTACGTCAGAGTCAACAAAAATGCGCACCCGCGGCCAGGAATCGAACCCTGGCTTCCTGCGTGGAAAGCACGCGCCATAACCGTTAGGCCACGATCGCGCTTTTCTTTCTTTTCTTCTTTATTTTAGGTCACGATCGCTCTGCCTACTTAGTCAGTTGCACTTGCGACATTATTGCCCCCTTTAAGAAAGTACATCGTCCCGATGCAGCACAAAACGAAAACACAAATACACAACATAAGGACCGCAGAGTCCCGAGCCACAGGCCCAAGTTCACAGTTCACAGTTCACTCTTTGACGAGAGTCTAAAGTTCTATCGTTCGCAATACGGCGTGAACCGGACGACCTGCACCACCTGGGACCGTGGCTGGCGTCTTGCAGATGGGCGCGTTCCGTCGGGTAGAACTTTGTAGTTCACATCGCAGAGGCGTCGGATGATGTTGTAAGGTCCAAAATAGCGTTCGAGAAGCTTCTCGCTGAGACTGCGGCGCCGTATAGGTGTCCACACCAATACCCGGTCTCCGGGTTGAAAGTTGACGTCCCGGCGACGAAGGTTATAGCGGCGTGCGTCGACCCGCTTTTGGTCATGAATCTTGATTCTTGCCAGTTGGCGAACTTCTTCCGCGCGTTGCGAAATCAGTTGAGCGTCGTCGTTGCCACCGTGCCGGCACGTGAGGGAGCATGGCGTTGAGGATTATGGTAACCGTCCGGACGTGTACCAGTGGGAACGGTGTCATCTACGTAGTTTCTTGAACAGCTGTGTTGTACGCAAACGTGAGGTACGGCAGCACTTCGTGCCACGTCTTGTGCTCTACGTCGACGTACATAGAGATCATGTCGGCCATCGTATTGTTGAGCCGCTCTGTTCGGCCGTTGGTGTTTTGGTGGTACGCCGTGATGTGACGATGGCTGGTGTGGCTGAGACGAAAGACTTCTTACGTCAGCTGGGACATGAATGATGATCCACGGTCTGAGATCAGGACTTCGGCAGCGCCGAGCCGGAAGACGATGGACTCGATGAAAAACTTGCAACTTCCACAGCAGTCCCTGCAGGAAGGGCTTCCGTTTTGGCGTACAGCCTGAGATAATCTGTAACGAAGATGATCCAGCGGTTCCCCGACGTCGACGTCGGAAAATGGCCATGTAGATCCAGTACGATCTGCTGGAAGGGTGCAGTTGGAGGAGAAATGGGTTGCAGAAGTCCGGCCGGCCTCACCGGAGTTTTCTTGTGGAGCTTGGGCCACTAATACGTTTCAAGAGTACGGGCCAATGTCCTGCTGTAACTAAGGTGTCCGGACGCTGGGTCGTCGTGGCAGGCTTGGAAGATCTCCTCTCGAAAGTTGCTCGGGATTCCTAGCAGCCACGACAAGTTGTTGTCCCTGAAGTACACCTTGTCGCATGACGAAGGTCGACAGGGCTCGTGAGAAAGCACGTGGCATGGTGCTCCCGCGCTCTTCCAGGCGCTCTATTAGTGCACGCAGCTCAGGATCGACTCGTTGATGGCGTGCCATGTCGTCGGTGTTTACTGCGCCTAGGAAGCACTAGTCTCCATTGCAGTCGCTGCTGCCGGAAGGTGTTTCGACGGGCGCTCGAGACAGGCAGTCGGCGTCGCTGTGCTTGCGGCCTGACTTGTAGACCACAGTCGTGTTGAACTCTTGTAGTCGAAGACTCGATCGAGCGAGGCATCCTGACGGGTCCTTGAGGTTGGCAAGCCAGCAGAGCGAATGGTGGTCCGTGACTACGCGGAACGGGTTCCCGTATGAGTACGGACGAAACTTCGTGATTGCCGAGTCGACCGCAAGGCATTCTTTCTCAGTCGTGGAGTAATTTTTCTCCGCCTGGGCAGTGTCCGACTTGCGTAGGCGATGACTCGCTTGGTGCCTTCTTGTAGTTGAACCAGTACCGCGCCATGTGCTGCGTTAATTACGTCCATGGGGATCTCGGTTTCCGCCTCCTGATCGAAAGGTCCAGGAACAGGAGGAGTCTGGAGTCGTCGCTGCAGCTCGTCGAATGCCTGCTGCTGCTCTTCGGTCCATTCGAACTTCTCGGCGCCCTTCGTAAGGTTCGTGAGCAGTGCAGAAATCTTTGCGAAATCCCGAACGAAGCGCCGATAGTAGGCACATAGTCAAAGGAGCCTGCGTACGGCCGTCTGGTCTGTCGGCGCTGGAAATGCTGCGCAAGCGCGTGTCTTTTTGGGGTCCGGGCGAACGCCTTCGTTACTAACCACGTGACCTTGGAACTTCAGTTCGTCATAATGTAAGCGACACTTTGACGGTGTGAGGGTCAGTCCGGCGGTTCCTATGGCTTGGAGAACAGCTCGGAGTCGTCGCAAGTGCTTGTCAAAATCGCCGGAAAACACTACGACGTCGCCGAGGTACACGAGACAGCTCTGCCACTTCAGTCTTGCCAGTACGGTGTCCCTGACACGCTGGAAAGTTGCTGGCGTCGTGCATAGGCCGAAAGGCATCACCTTGAACTCGTACAGGCCATCTGGCGTGACGAAAGCTGTCTTCTCTCGGTCCCGTTCGTAGACATCGATTTGCCAGTAGCCGCTCTTCAGATCCATCGATGAAAAGTATCGAGAGTAAAGCAGCCGGTCTAACGTGCCATCGATGCCGGGGAGTGGATAAACATCTTTCTTCGTTACCGCGTTCAGCTGCCGGTAGTCCCACACGTAACCTAAGCGTTCCGTCCTTCTTCTTAACCAATACGACTGGAGAGGCCCACGGACTGCTTGAAGGCTGGATTATGTCGTCGTTTAGCATCTCTTGAACTAGCTCCTGGATTACCTCCCTTTCTTTTACGGAGACTCTGTGCGGCGATCGATGCACAGGGCGGGCGTCGTCCTCGGTAATGATGCGGTGCTTCGCAACGACGGTTTGGCGTACCTTCGACGATGTCACAAAGGAGTCGGTGTACTCGGCGAGGAGTTCAATCAGCTGCCGTCTTTTCGGGGCCGGACGCTTAGGGTCAATGTCGAGCTGCGCTGGCGACGTACTGTCTTGCTCAGGTGGCGAAGATTCTTCAGTAATCGCAACGATTTCGGCGGAGTTCCGGAGTTCCCCGACGTGACTCACGGCTGCACCTTTCGTGAGATGTCGCGTTTAATTTCGGAAGTTCGTCACGAGGAATACAGCGCGGCCATCCCGAAGTTCAACTAGTCCTCTTGCAATGCCCATTCCTTTTCCCATGAGCAATTGAAGGTTTCCTTCCAGAAGAACGTCGCCTCGAGGAGCGGCATCAGTCTCGATGGTTACGACGACACTTGATCGCGGCGGCAGGTACACGTGGTCGGCAGCGACTCGGGCGACATCTGACGCTGTTTGGTGCGTCCCTGAAGGCGGAACAGGCGTACGCAGCGTCAATCTGTTTTCACCAAGATCGATGACAGCGCCGTATTCGCACAAAAATTCCATGCCGAGGATGACGTCTCTGGCACAGTCTTGTAGAATGGCGAATTTCACAGGACCCGTCTCGCCGTGGATCTCGACGCGAGCAGTGCATGTTCCGACTGGCGTGATGAGATGTCCATCGGCGGTTCGTATCTGTGGGCCACCCCACGGCGTCGTCACCTTCCGAAGGCGTTGAGAGAGCCTCCCACTCAGGACGGAGTAGTCTGCTCCAGTGTCGAAAAGAGGGGACGCGTCGTGGCCGTCGATAACGACGTGTAGGTCATTCTTCACCATTGCAGTAGCGTGGTTTCGGACTCTGGTGGTGTTTGAGTGGGGGCCCTCCGACATTCGTGAAGGCTCTTGGCGTCGGTCGTCTTCGGCAACGCCACCTCCAGTGGTTGCTGCGCCTAGTTTCCCCGGCGAGGAGCGAGGGACGACAGGCTTTCACGTCGGGGTCGGTTCATCGGCGAAGCTGGACGTCGTGGCGAGGGCGACCGGGACACGCGGCGAGCTGCAGGCGGGGGATACTGATGTCGTCGGAGGCATTCCTAGACCTCCTGCGGTCGTTCACCGTAGCGTGGACGTGGATCGTTCGGATGGAAGGCACGCAGCCCTAATTTCCGGTAGGGGCAGAGGCGGTAAATATGGTCGGCTTCCCCGCAGTGGTAGCACAACGGGCGTCGATTAGCTGTCCTCCACACGTCGGTTTTCCTCAGCGATAGTTAATCCGGGCGGTCATACTGGACTTCTCCTTCAGGCGACAAGGATGCAACGGCATCGGTGTGTCTCGCCGGGGTGACGCCGTGGCTTGGCGGTTAGCTTGCGGAGGTCGTCGGGCCATGGCGGCGTAGCTCAACGTCGGTTCCTCTGGCATTATCCATCCATCGGTGAGGATGGGCGATCAGCGGCAAGGAGCATTTGCGGAGTTCTTCCCGGACGTTGTCGCGGACGATTTCCCAAAGGCCGTCGACACCGGTGGTCTTCAGGCCCAGTCGGCAAGATGCGGCGGTTTGAGGAGCAGGCACACCGGCGAGTCAATGGTAATGGCCTGCTCGGGCCGACAGCGCGCGTTCGATGTTTGTGGTTTTAGCCACAAAACCGTCGACGTTGTCGGGGGATTGCGGACAAGACCCCCGAAAATTTCAGCCTTCACGCCACGCGTGAGGACGCGAAGCTTCTTCTCCTCGGCTGCCTTCGAATCGGCTCGGGCGCATAGGCGCATGACATCCTCTACGAAGCTGGTCACGCTTTCGTTGGGGCCCTGCACCCTTTGTGGAGAAGGCCCTCCGCTCGCTGCCGACGGTGATGGTTGAGGAACGTTCGCTTCCACTCGGCGGTGCAGGACTCCCACGTTGTGAAGCACGCTTCGTGGTTTTCAAACCAGTGTCACGGAGTTCCTTCAAGCGCGAAGTAGAAATTGTGGAGGCATTGCTCAGTCGTCCATTCGTTGTGGCGGGCTACACGCTCATAGTGTTGAAGCCAGTCTTCAATGTCCTCGTGGACGTCTCCGTAAAAAGGCGTTGGAGTTCTGGGTGCCACCGGTAGGTATACGACGGGAGAGGCGGCCGGGGTCTGCGCCTGGTTGGCCATCGTCGTCTTCTTCGGCTTGGTTTTGGGTGGCAGAAGTCCGTGTTCCGGGTGTAGACCTTGGATGCGACGACTTGATAGGGTCTCAATCTGGTCTTCGTCGGGTCCTCCGGAGCTTGGGTTCGGACTTGTACTGCGGGAAATTGGAGGGGTGCGCTGCACGGACATGCGGTACCCCGTACTCCACCAACATTTCATGAAAGTGATGAGGCGGCGAATGACTGAGTAAACTCAACGTTTAATGTGGCGAACTTGCGCACAAAAATAAAGGGAAAAAGAAAGATAACAACAGAGCGTCGCGGGCGTCGAAGGCGGCGAAGTAGCAAGATCGACCGCTGAGGCGAAAACTGACTGCGGCTCGCCACGCAGAGCCCCTTATTTACAATCGTGGGGTTCTCAAAGATTCGGCGTAGAAGGTTCTGCGTGTAGAGCCATTCTGACCTCGAACAAGCAACACGGTTTTCGAATTTGCCGGAACTTTACGTCAGAGTCAACAAAAATGCGTCCCCGCGGCCAGGAATCGAACCCTGTCTTTGTGCGTGGAAGTCACGCGCGATAACCGTTAGGCCACGAGCTCGCTGCCTAGTTAGTGAGCTGCGGTCGCGGGAATATCACTAGCGGCACGTACTTTTTTTTAGAAAAAACGCTTCAGGTTAGAAATTTAAAGCCATACTAAATTTCTGTAATACCGGTGGCAAAGCATAACCCAAGATATATTCTCTGCTGTTGCAACGGGTCGTGAAAAGCAGTAGTAGTATTGTCCTTCGCTCCTCTTGTTCTTCTCCAGGAATTTTTTTCATCAGTCTTGTCCAGCTCGAATGCACCTTTGCATTTAATTGCATTGTAATCATAACCTTAAAATACAAGCTTCACCCTTGTTGGTGTTAGACTGGTGGCAGTTGATAAAAACCGATTGCTCTACTGACGTTTAACCCCTGGTTAGCTTAGTTGGTAGAGCGCCTCACTGGAAATGGAAAGGCCACGGGTTCGCTATCCGGACCAGGCGGATTTTTCGGTCGCGCACCAGTCACCTAGCTGTGTTTAGAGATATGTGTTCGTCCTTTGTCCCTCTTGTTCCCCTTTTCCAAGGATTATTTTCAGTATTCTTGTCCAGCTTGTTTGCGCCATTGGATTTAATTACACTATAATCACAAAATATTGTTTGTTTAAAAATCCATTGAAATATATGTGCAAAAATTAAACTTGATTATTCTCAACTTCCCCCCCCCCCCCCAAAGTGAAAATGGATTACACTGGCACCGAACACTGCGATCCAGCAGTAGGTTGATTTCAATCTTCAGCATCAGTGTACTGTATTTCCTCACTGCATTGTCAACATGATTCATCAAACCTAATAAAAATAATTAATAAATTTGAGTTAATTAGTCTAATGATCTACATTTGCTTTTTTCAGGGAGTTGATTAAGAGATGGGGGCTATTCCAACGGACAATTCAAATAATGTATTAAGTTCGAGTAATATTTGCTCCGCTTCTCCGTGTTTATGCGACAAATGACGGCAGTCACCGGCCAAGTCAGATTCAAAAATAAGACTGCCATATTGCCGCGCGCGCAGCTGGCCCAGGAGGCAGCGCGCGGGTGGCCTAACGTTATCGTGCCTGCCTCCCACGCGAAAAGCCAGGGTTCGATTCCTGTGAGTGACGCACCTTTTGTTATTCCTGCAATTTAGTTTTCTGGTAAATTCGAGAATCATGTTGCGTGTCGAGGTGCGAGTGTTCTACGCGTCGAATATTCTACGCCTTATGTACATGCTTACATGCGCGGAGCGCCTTATGTACATGCTTACGCATGTACATAAGGCGCTCCACGTGGCGAACTGGGGTTAATCTCGCACAAGCGCTCGAACCTGCTGTTACGCCGACTTCGACACCCGAGACGGATTGTTTTTATCTTCTGTTTCCTTTTGTTTCAGGCACAAGTTCGCCCCATTAAACGTTTAATTTTTCAGTTATCACCGCCTCATCCAATGTCATTCGTGACATTTTGGTGGAGGTGCGGGGTAGCACCTTATGTCTCCTCACCGTCCACCTCCAAGGGCTCGTTCGGCAAGCACCACTAAAAGACGACCTTTCGTAGATGAGACGGGCCCCGTGCAAGCCAGCCTCTCCGAGGACAACCCTCAGAGCTTGGTCCACTGCCGGACAAGGCAGGGAAGCCATCGAAGCCGACGATGAACTCCACGGCCCAGCCGACGGAAAACCCCCAAGCAGCACCCTCCTACGTTTTCCTGCCTGTGGTTCCCCGTGTGCCGACGCCGTTCCACGGTGAAATTTACCAGGACGTAGAAGACTAGCTGCAGCACTACGAACGTGTGGCCCGCTACAACGCGTGGATGGCGGAACAGCGCCTCCAAAAAACATTTACTTCGCACTGGAGGGAACGGCAAGACAATGGTTTGAGAACCCGGAGGCTTCCCTCACGACGTGGGAGACATGCGTGTAGGAGCTAAAGCGCATCTTCACAAACCAGCACCGACGTCAACGAGCCGGGCACATCCTTCAAAAAAGGTGCCACGGCTTGAACGAGAGCGTAACAAGCTTCACAGAAGACGTCCTGCGCCTTTGCGCCCGTGCCGACCCTGCAGCTGCCGAAGACAAGAAGCTGCGCGTCCTCATGACAGTCGTGAAAACCGAGATTTTCGGCGGCCTCGTTCGCAATCCCCCGAAGACCGTGGATGAATTTGCTGCTGAGGCAACGAACAATGAACGAGCGCTGTCGGCCAGGGTGAGTCATTATCAGAGACTCGCCGGCGTAGCAGCCACCTCATCCCTTCCATCTTCCCTCCCTGGCCTCGGCGAAGTCGCCATCGAGAACCTTCGAGATGTCATTCGGGATGTGGTTCGAGAAAAACTGAAGCGGTTGCTCCCTTCTCCAGAACAATCCGCCGCTGTTTCAATCGCCGAGGCTGTTCGCGAGGAGGTACACCGGGCCCTCTTGCCAGAGGTCCCGTCGCAGTGGTTCTCGAACAGCCGGTCCTGCCCTACGCCGCCGCCGGCGCCAAGAGAGCACTTCCCGTCACAGGACACTACCAGCCAGCTCCCAGACGTGAGGCACCGGCGCCGCAGTATGCTCCACGCCCAGAGCAGCGTGGTTCGAGAAGACCGACGTTTGGAGGACGGCCGATCGACGCCCCCTGTGCTACCACTGTGGTGAAGCGGATCACATCTACCGACGATTCCCCTATCGCCAGCTGGGCCTACGAGGTTTTGCGCCCAACGACACTCGACCACGTCTTAGAGAGTGACACCGGGACATTGAGGACTACCTCCGCCGCTCTTCATCGCCTGAGTCGTCTCCCCGCCGAGTATTCCGTTCACCATCTCCTCGACGCTCCCATCGCCCTTCCGCCGGTCTCGCCGGGACAGCGTGTCACCCATTGCTTCCCGTCGGGAAAACTAGGCGGGGCAATGCCGGGAGGTGGCGTTGCCGATAACGAACGATGCCAAGATCCTTCAAGATCGTCGGAGCTCTCCCACTCTAACGCCGCAACGCCCCGCAACGACGTTTCTGTGATAGTTTCGAATAACCTCAACGTTATCATCGACGGCCACGACGCGACGGCACTCGTCGACACCGGGGCAGACTAGTCCGTTTTGAGTAGGAGGCTCTCCTGCCGCCTTCGAAAAGTCATGACGCCGTGGGAGGGACCCCAAATACGAACCGCCGGAGGACACCTCATTACACCAGTCGGGAGATACACTGCTCGCGTCGAGATTCACGGTGAAACATGCCGTGTGAAGTTCGTTGTTCTGCAAGACTGTTCGGGGGACGTCATTCTCGGAATGAACTTCTTGTGTGAATACGGCGCCATCATCAACCTTGCGGAAAACAAGCGAATGGTTGGGAAGCCTGTACCGACGGTGGAAAATCCCAAAGCGACGTTAGCTGCAGTGCGATTCCTTGACAGCCACGTAAACCTGCCGCCGCTGTCGAGTGTCTTTGTGCCCGTCGGGACACAAGAAGCCACCTTCGGTGTAGCGCTGTTGGAAGGAAACGTCCAACTTCTCGTTGGACGAGGGATCGGCATTGCGAAAGGCGTAACCGAGCTCCACGACGGGCGTACCGTAGCCCTTGTCACCAACTTCCGGCACGAGTCACAGCACCTTACCAAGGGTACAGGTGTGGGCTACGTCGAGAAAATTCAGGACTCAGACGCGATCGCCGTGATCTCACAAGACGCCTCTCCGACGCAGCCCAAGAGAATAACGTTATCAGAGCTCGACATCGACCCGTCCCTCCCAGCCCCACAACGACGACAACTCAGTCACCTTTTCGCCGAGTTTAGTGAGTGCTTCTCCACGTCGTCAAAGGTGCGCCAAACGACGGTTGCGAAACATCGAATTGTTACTGATGACAACACACTTCCTGTGCATGAGCCACCGTTTCGAGTTTCCGTGAAAGAAAGGGAAATCATCCAGAAGCAAGTTCAGGAAATGCATGATGACGACATCGTCCAGCCCTCAAACAGTCCGCGGGCTTCCCCAGTAGTCCTGGTGAAGAAGAAAGACGGAATCCTGAGGTTCTGTGTGGACTATCGCCGGCTGAACGCAGTAACAAAAAAAAAGACGGCTATCCGCTGCCCCGCACTGACGATACCCTGGATCGGCTCCGCCACGCCCGTTTCTTTTCGCCGATGGACTTGAAGACCGGGTACTAGCAGATAGAGGTCGACGAACGAGATCGGGAGAAGACGGCCTTCGTCACGGCGGACGGACTGTATGAATTTAAAGTAATCCTGTTCGGACTGTGCACAGCGCAGGCGACCTTCCAGTGAGTTATGGACACCGTCCTTTCTGGTTTGAAATGTCAGAGCGGTCTGGTGTACCTCGACGACGTTGTGGTGTTCGCAAATTAATTCGACGAGCACCTGAGACGACTGCGATCCGTGCTACAGGCTATCAAGACTGCTGGGCTGACACTCAAGCCTACCAAGTGTCGGTTCGCCTATGGTGAGCTTAAATTCTAGGGACCCGTTGTGAGCACTCAGGGTGTAAGCCCTGATCCTGCAAAGACGTCCCCTGTCGCCGAATTCCCGAAACCATCTGACAAGAAGGCCGTCAGAAGGTTCCTTGGGTTATGCGCCTACCCCAGACGTTTCGTTCGAGACTTTGCACGAATTTGTGCACCACTGACGAATCTGACGAAGGACGACGTGCAGTTCCAGTGAGAAAAGGAGCATGAACAAGCGTTTGACGAACTCAAGCGAAGGCTCTAGTCGCCCCCAATCCTCGGGCCTTTTGATCAGTCTGCGAAGACAGAAATCTACACGGACGCCAGCAA